>NC_133006.1:2400000-4800000 GCF_048564905.1 Vicugna pacos
GCCTGAGATTCAGCAGTGAACAAGACAACATGCTTCCTGCCTTAAATGAGCTTGTCGCCTCCTGATATATTATCTTCATTTTACCCAGGAAGAAACAAGGTCAAGAAGATTAGCCTTTTCCTGTTAACACCGGAGGATACATGAGGTGCTTTATTTCAATTCTGCCATTTGACTTACACCATGGGGAGGGAAAGCTGCCTTGCAAATCCTGGAGCTCACAAACCTGTTAATCCTGAATTTTTTTTAACACTGTCCCTTACTTGATACTTGATCTGAGAAAGGATGAAGTAAACCTAAAAATGTTCTAAGAGAGCTTGTGGTTTATACAAGGTAACTAACCAGCCACTGTTTACTATCCTAACAGGAATCTGTAGGCATATTTCTTTTCTTTCTCTTTTTTCCTTTTTATGGGCAGCTTTTAAAAACCAAATCAAACCAACCAAACCAAATCACTGATAATTCAACAGCAGGTTCTAAATCACCCCCAAGACAGCAGCTAAACTCGGTTTAGACTTACAATGCGGTTTCTGGTGGTTGGATTGGAGAATGTATCTCTATGCTGAATATAAAAGTCATTCACGGAGCTCTTCTCAAATAGGGCAAAGAAAAGCTCTTGTTCCAGTTGTTGATACTTTCATCCACTTGGAGGACTTTCATAAAACATCTCAAGTTATCAAAGGCTGAGGACCGGGTTTTCAGATCATTGGGCTTCAGAGGCAATATTATGTGCAGTATCTCAGCGTATGTACAGAACACCTCCCACAGGGGGTGTACTTTTGCAAATACAAGCTTGTCATCCAAAACCTACATTGGGAGAATGAAAACACAAACCGGGAAAGTATTTTCACATTTTTAGTACACAGATGTTTCTTACGTTGCTGGTAGTTAAAGCACTTGTGTAAACACACACATATGTCACACTGGTAAAAGTGAAGATATAATAAAAATAGATTTGCAATCCATCATACATTTTTGCCTTAAAGATAATTTCTTTGTTGAAATTACTGAAAAGTTATTTAAAATCCTTACAGTTCCTTCATAAAATAACCAATGTTTTAGATGAAGAAAAGCAAACTTGTTAATTTTTAGTCCAAATTAGTAACTAAAAATAGAAACACCAAAATATTCTTTGCAGTGGTATTGTAATGACAATTTTTTAAATTTCTGAAACCTAGGACTATTTACATATCTGTTCAATATAGTGTTAAACAGCCATTAAAAGGGATTTAAAAGATTTATATTTATTGATATGGAATATATAATAAAAGGAGAAAGTAAAAAAATGTGAAATGATAATTTTCCTTTTTGGAAGGGAAAAATATCTTCATTTGAACAAAAAAAGTTTAGAAGGATTTTATGATTCTTTATGTATAATTAAGGTACAGATGATTTTTAATTCCATTGTTCTTTCATTTTCAATTTTGGGGGGAAACTTTTTATAATAAAAACATCTTTAAAAATGTTCTTGCATAAATACATTAATAGATATATTTATGACTATATTCTCTGGCTATTAAAAAAGATCTCCTAACTGTAGATCTGAAACATACATTCCATAATGCAGATTCTGAGTGACTCGCCTCCCAGCCCACAGCGAAGGCACGGCTAGTGTGACATGTTTCAAATACCATTCCAAGGAACATGCAGGCTCCCAGCCAATGGCTGCAAGGGGACTGACACTGATCTGGTTGCTCCCAGCTGCAGACCATCACAGATGAGGTTAGATCCACAGGCTCATGTTTTCTCTGTCAAAAGAAATCAGAAAATGTTAGGCTTTTACTTTCACCAGGGAACAAGAAGTTGTTTCTTTATGCAAAAAAATAACAACAAACCAATTTGAACCTGATGAAAAGACATTTACTCAAAACAGCACAGTAGCAATGAAAGTGTTCTGGCAGACAGGGACTTGTTGGATTCCTGTGAGTGCTGGACTCCTCACATGGAATTTCCTTGGCACTCCAGAAGGCCTGTGGTTGTCCTCATGGGTTTGTGGCCATAAGTGGTGCACAAAAGTCTCTGGCTTTGCCACAATTTCAAAGCCTTTTTGGCTTATGAAAGGTTTTGTCCTCAAATGGAGTTTTCTTGAGTCCAGTCACTGATGTCATTTACCAGAGTTACAGTCCAGATCTGATATTCTAGACTCTTAATATCTTGCAGACATTCAAATGGTTCAGGTTTGGATGTGTATTCACCTCTGCAGGCCTGGACCAAGTCCGATAAAGACACCCGGACAAGTTCAGCAAAATAAAAAGAAATTTTCCTCTCTGCAAGACTGAAATGTCTGTGAAGCTATAAAAACATCTGCACCTACAAAAATAGGGAACCAACTCATCAATAACATATCTATCCATAATGCATGGACATTCAAAATAAATACTGTATTTACTCCTATTAAATTCTATCTGGTTTTTGCCAAACTGTGTCCTAAACTGAAAGGAAGGTAGGTAAATGTAGAGAATTTTTTACCTTTTAAGGAAAAAGGAACCCTCCTACTCGATTGGTGGGAATGTAAATTGGTGCAGCCTCTATGGAGGACAGAAGAGAGGTTCCATAAAAAAATGAAAATAGACTTCCGTGTGATCCAGCAATCCCATTCATGGGTATATGTTTGGAGAAAAATTTAATTCAAAAAGACACATGCACCCCAATGTTCACAGCAGCACTATTTAAAATAGCCAAGACACTGAAACAACCCAAATGTTCACTGACAGATGACTGGATAAAGAAGTTGTGGTATATTATATATATATATATATGTATATATACATGTATACATATATATACACACACATATATACATACCATGAACACACACACAAATGGAATACTGTTCAGCCATTAAAAAATAAAATAATGCCATTTTCAATAACATGGATGGACCTACAGGGTATTATGCTAAGTGAAATAAGTCAGAGAAAGATAAACAAATATTCTATGTATTAACTTATATGTATATCTAAAAAATAAAACAAATTAATGACTATAATAAAACAGAAATAGACTCACAGGTACACAGAACAGACTTGTGGTTACCAATGGGGAGAAGGAGAAGAGGGGAGGCAGGGAGGGGTTAGGGGATTGAGAGGTAAAAAGTACTACGTATAAAATGGATAGGTTACAGGGCTGTATCATACAGCACAGGGAAATATAGCCATTATTTTATGGTGACTTTAAATGGAATATAATCTATGAAAATGTTGAGCCTCTATTTTGTACACCTGAAACTAATATGATGTAAATCAACGACTCAATTACAAAATTTTTAATCAAAGTTTTCTTTTCATATTATTTGCAATAAGTTAGAAGCCAGCACTCTCAATAGAAACATAGTGCAAGTCACAATTTTCCAGTAATTCCATTTAGAAAATAAAAAGCAATAAGTGAAATTAATTCCAGTAATAATTACATTTATCCCAAAATATCCAATACACTATCATTTCAAAAGTGTGATTGACACTTTTAAAACTTATTAATAATATTTTACATTATTTTTGTTGTACGAAGTCTTGAAAATCTATTATGTATTTTCCACTTATAGAACATCTCAATTCACAATAGCCACATGTGGCTCGTGGCTACCATACTAGACAGACCAGATTACACCATTCACACTTCTGATAAATTAGCTGCTCTTTCTTATTTAAAAAACTTGCAGAAAAGGGTTTAGATATGGCCTCTATCAAACAAAGCAACCGTGACGGTTGGGGATTATCTTCATTATAAAGTGAAAAATAAAGGTAAGAGAGCCATGCTTACACGTATGTTAATGTAACAATACCTTCTTAATTCATTCAGGACTTTACAATCTTTCTTCATATGCCAAGGATTCACTGTCACTGCGCAATGTTTTTCACTATTATCATCTTCGTGATTGAGAGGCTTCTGATGACCCTGCTTTGCGCATCTGTACATAAATTAACAAAACAGAGAAAAAGACCTTATTTAAGATAATTTAGGGGGGAGGGTATAGCTCAAGTGGACGATCATGTTCTTAGCATGCCCAAGGGCCTGGGTTCAATTCCCAGTACTTCTTCTAAAAATAAAATAAATAAATAAAAACCTAATTACCACCCCCCAGCAAAAAATTAATTTATTACTTTAATTAAAAGTTAAAAAAAGATAATTTAGTGCAGGCTTATCAGGCTACAAGAGCTACAATGAATGCCCCCACCCATTAATTTAGAAGAAGTCTCACAGTATTTCTCAACATAAAGGCTAAAATATAATTGAGAACACTTCCTGATGGTCAGAATCATTTTAACAAAAATGTAGATAATTACGTCCGTGGTGTCAAATTTCTGTAAGAGTTGGGCATGGAACATTTAGTAAAAGTGATTTTGCAGCTATCTTTGAAAGAAATGCTGAGAAATGATCTTTTCTGTTGGAAATTAGCCTGCTTTTAAATTCTTCAGTAGGCATACGTGTTTACAAACCAGGCAGGAACTGGATTATATTTTACATATACTTTAGAAACTGATTTGAATTTTGCCCTTTACCTGCAAGGCTATTTCTTAGGTAATAACATAAGCCCATTTCTTAGGTAATAACATAAGCAGGCCACTATACTAAATTTTTTTTCCCTGTTTGCTTAATCCTCACAACAACTCTGTAAGCTGCTATTATTACCCCCATATAACAGATAAAGAGCTTGAGGCAGAAAATAATTTGGGTAACTTGGTAAATGGTGGAGCTGGGTAAGACTGCAGCCAGTCTGACACTCAAGTCCATTCTTTTCACCAATGTCGGATACTGCTACCTACATTCAGCAATGACCGCTAATTTCATATTTAAGTGTGTCATTTCAAAAAGTGCAAAGCTATATTAGTACTGCTGTGTAAATTATCCGTTTGAGATGTGATTGCCAAAAAAAAAAAAAGAAATAAAATCAGGGTGCCACTGAGGGGAGGGCAAACTGCATATGGACGGACACAAGGGGACTTTATGAGGACAAAGTTGCACAAATCTAGAAATAGATAAAATGGCTGACTTGTACAATTATAATGTGTGAATTTTATGGCCTGTAAATTGCACCTTAATACAGCTATTAAATTAAGAAACTGGGATACCAAATTAAGACTAAAACACATATATATATCACACAAAGAACAACAGGCAAATATCAATATTTACTGCACCATTTTCCTTCATGCAGCTTCCGATCCTCACCCGTTCCTGAAAGGATGATTCATTTTTAAAATAGTCTTTAAATTTATTCAGCAAATAATTTTTGACTGCCTACTATGTACCCAGGACTAGTCTAGGCACTTGGAATAGATCAATAAACAAAACAAAATTCCTGTCCTCACGGAGCTTGGTTGGAGTCTAGCTGGGATGGGGGTGGAGATGACAATTCACACAACAGAGCAGCAGAGGAGGTGGCATGTTAGGAAAGAGGAACCATGGAAAAATCAAAAAAGGGCAAGGTAAAGAGAGTTGAGGGTATGGGATGAGGGTGATGTTGTATTAAATACCAGAGCAGGCCACACTGAGGACTGAGGTTAGAACTAAGACTTGGAGGTAAGAAGTCCCAGGTGGACGGAATAACCATCACCAAGGGCAGCGCACACCTCACATGTTCCAGAATGGGGACACGGCTGGAGCTGCGGAGAAGGGTCAGTGCAGGTCCTTCATGGCCTTGGAGGACGTTGTAAGGACTGTGGCTTTTACCCAGAGTGAAATGGGGAGGCACTGCAGAAGGACGACACTATCTAACTTAGGTTTTCGAGGCTCACTTGACTGCCGGGTGAGAATAGTCAAAACGGGTCAGAGATGAAAGGTGGGAAGCCTCTGAAAAGGGCTGTGCAGGAGGAGAGGACAGTGGCTCAGGGCAGGGAAGCAGCAGTCGAGGCAGGAGCCATGGTGAGAAGTGGCTGGGTTCTGGATATGGTTTAAAGGCAGTGTTAAACCAGATCTATTGACAGAATTCATGTGGTATGTCAGTGAAAGTCAGAGTAACTCTAAGCTTTTTAACCCAAGCAGCTGGATGGATTAAGTTTCCACTAACTGAATGGGGGAGGTTGCAGGAAGAACCAGTTTGGGGGGTAGGAGAACAAAGGGCTCAGTTTTTACACATGTTGCTTTTAAGATATCAGAGTTTCAATTGAAGGTGTCAAATCAGTAGAAGATTGTAAGAGTCCAGAGTTGGAGAGAAAAATTCTAGCAGGAGACAGAAATGTGGGAATCATGGGTCACACAGGTGGCACAGGAAGACATGAAACCCAGGTAGTCAAACATTAAGATAACCTGGCATTAACCATAGAAGTTGTCCTTGAGGGCCTGCCTAGTAGGTGTGGATATCAGTCCTAATTCCTGACCACTCGAGTTTTAAAAAGCAACTTACAAATGAATTCGTGCAAGACACTGCCTCCAGTGGGTGGGTCCAGAGCTGGAGTGGGAGAATTGGATGGTGCACGCTACTCCCTACGGTAGAATGTGTGTGTGTGTACACATGTGTGTGTGCGCAGGGGGATGAGATACACCTGGCTTAAGAAAAAGAGCAAGTAAGTCTAGAAGCTGAAAGATGAAAGAACATCCAGATATGGTAGAGGGAACAGGGGAAACACTGTGTACTGTAAGACATATGCCCATAATGCCATTTCCCACCATCCTTTCATCAGGAACACAGTTGGAAAGGGGGGAATTATGTAGATACGTGTGATGTACACAAACTTTCTGACTATGTAACACTGAATATCTACATATGTAGCAAGTTAATGATATTTATATCTGCTTCAAATTTAAAAACAAGTTCACAACAGAGGGAAAATAAAATACTGAGGACTGGTAGAAGTATCATAGAAGGCTCAGAATGGAAGCAAAAGCAGCTTCACCCCACAAAGAATGTCAATAAGAGTCAAGAATGTTTATATTTGCTTAAGAAATTGAGAGTTACAACTTCCTGCTTTAAAGAATTAACATAAGACAGATACCACACTATAAGCAACGTCTATACTGGAGATTTCTTAAAGCTATTTTAGTTCCTGCTTGTTCTGATGTACTCCAGAAACTCTGCAAAGAAAACCTTCTATTCAAAGGCTTAAAGGAATAAAAAAAGAAATAACACTGCATTCTTTTCAGTGTTCTCTGTACTGAAAGTCAATTGCAAATGCAGCACCCTGCCACAGGTCTACATTTTTAACAATAAAGACCTTTGCGCAATTTTTCAATTGCTATGTGACTTTGGGTCAGTCTCTCACTAAGAAGCAGAATGGAGTGCCAGAAAATGACACATCAGGTCTAAAACTACAGATGTGGGAGATGAACCTACACCAGGAAACAGCTAAGTGGGAGGGTAAGGTTTACCTTTTAAGTTACCGTAAGTGCAGTTACACCTGCTCCCTGCTTCCCCTGTGAAGTGAAGAGCTAGTCTTTTCCAGAAAAGCTCTCATTCTGAGAACTGTCTTCTTTAAAATATTCGGAGATTCTCTTTTAAGGTTCTTTCACTTTTAAGCCTTTCCCCAACTCTACATCCTATAACAAGTGTAAAAATTATCCTATAGCCTATTGTTACAGAACATACTCTACAAAAGCTGAGGTTTCCCGGGGTTTGGATCCCAGAACTCTGCTACCAGATAATCCTAAAGCTTTCCTTCCATAACAGACTCTTCTGCCAATTCCCAGCTGCGGGCAAATTCGGCTTCTCAGACCAGGTAACTTTCTAACTCTGCCTACGAACACTCTGCTGCCAGTAAAGGAACTCTCAGACAGAAAGCACACAATGCCCCTAGTGAGGGTTGCCTCCTTCAATCAATCAAGATGCCATCACCAAGCAAATATTTAAACCAACTGCAAAACCTCTGAAGACAACTTACAAACAATATACTTTCTATGGAGGCATACTATTTGCTCTGGAATAGTGATTTCCATTGGAAGGAACAAAGGACCACATGACCCAAGCAATTTTTTAAAACTGCACATAACCATCCCTCTTCACATGAGGATTCAGGCAAGACGGTCTTACAGGCCTAGGTGTAACAGAATGACAGCACCTCTAGGAGTAGGGTGAAAAGTAGCGAGGTAGACTTCTAGTGAAAGGGGGTGATGTAATAGGCCCCATCGCCCACTTACCTACCACCACAGGACAATCATCTCAGATCGAGAACAAACACTTTGGGAAACAGGTTGTTTATATTTTTATGGTATTCTGGTGGAAATAACGCCCTGAGTCATGTGAAGTTGTGGCTGCAAAATTGAACAGGGGACTGGACATTTTCACATTCAGGACAAAAGTAGCCCCTGGATAGCCACCATATCTGCTCTCCCCTTGGCCTGTTCACCCCAAAAGCTGCAGGACTCTCCTGCTTGCAATGACACCCACCACTTCTCACAAATTCTTGCAAAGTTCACATCAGCAGCTGGTGGTGTCAAAGTCGCCATTTGTACTGCTATGAAGTCCCTCCATTACTTTATATCCCTTCTATTTTCTCTGTTGTCTTCCTAGCTACACTTGCATCCACAAGATGGTTACCGCACTAACATTGCCTCTGTAATCAGTCCAGGATATAGGAAGTAGAGATTCAACTGTAACCAGTCCCAGAATACTTGTCATCCCACTCTAGTGTCCCAAAAAATACTCTGGCATCCCTCATCTCACTCAAAGAACCACTGCATTACTTAGAGGTTGTAAAATTAGAGGGCTTTCTCTACTGGGAAACACTGTGGCTTGTGGTAGAGTTGTGATTTCAGTTTTTGCAACTACTTACAGGCAAAAAGACATGGCCCGCAAATTTTCTTCAAGCGTTTGATATTTAAACTTTCATTAGATACAGAGCCGGTGGACTAACCGCAATCTATGAACATATGGTCATATTATCAAATAATGTTCATGTCTACCTTACAGACATGTAAGGACTTGGATTACACCTGCAGCCTCTAGGCCTTTAGAATTGGATGTGAAGCATCCTGTGAGATAAAAAACCTCCTATCCAGTCACAGAACACAATTACAGACAACATGACACTAATGTCACTGAATACTTTAGTATAGTCCATGTATGGTTAAGTTACATCTCCAATTTCTCAGAGCTGGAAAGGAGATGTCTAGAAAAGCTGGAAAAGCCCAATTACCAAAACAGCTCAAAAGTTAAAGCAGACTCCTGCACCTCCCAGAACAGAGGGCGGAGGGGGCATTGCCCACCACTCTGTCCTCCCCCAGGACGTGGCATGTGGGGAAGCAGGCAGGAATGGGTGGCTGGGACTCGGAGGTGGAGAGGTGATGAAAGCAAGAGTGGAACTGCTCTGGTCCTAGAACAACAGAGCTGTAAAAAGCTCGGCTTCAGTTCAACCAACTCCCTCTCCCACTTTCCCTCCCACCTACGTGACAAACAGAGCACAGCCAGGCACTTTCTGCCCATGACGGTGACTACTAGCAGGAAAGGGACCAGGATAAAAGCATGTCCTATAAAAGATCAGTCTGATTTTAAGGCTATGTTATAAACAATGAACAGCACTCTCAGAGTGGGACACTTGTGAGGCGCTCAAGTAGGGAGGAGGAGGTTGAGGATCCATTTCCAGCACTTCCATGTCTTTTATCACTCCTATTTCTGACCTTTCCTTTGCCACTTTTTGTAGCACTGCCATCACTGGCAGGTAAAGGGGCAGCAATGTGACTTGGCCGTTTGGCTGATGGGGCTACATTTCCCAGCAGTGGAATGAAAAGGCACTGGAAGAGGATCAGCTGGAAGATGTGCACTGCGGTCCTGGCCTGTGCCAAACACTAACCAGGTGATCCTGGGTTAGGCTCTTAGTCTCTCTGGGCTTCCGGCTGTTTACTTATAAAATAAGGTTTTGTCATTACACAAATATATCCAATATGAAATGTAACGTGAAAGTCAAACATAATGACATCTCACCTGCTTGCCTCAGGGAACTGTACAAGCACTGAACACTATGTGAATGTAAACACAGTCTTAAGAAAACTATTGAGATAAAACGCTAAACTGAACATGGAGATAAAGTTTTTTGGATTTTCTTGGCTTTCTTTTTTAACTGCAACACTGAATTAATAGTTATTAGCTATAATCCACACCACCACCACTGCGAATAAATAAAGAAGGCAAGCACTGCCTGGATGCCTGTTATTGCCCGATGCTAAGCAGGGTGAGGGGTATAAAGGAGGCTGAACAAGTGAGTCTTCTCCAGTTACCAGCTAAGTGAGGAGACACATTGGAAATCACCCAGGAATGGTACCAAGTCAGTACTCAAATCCAAGATTACAGGCTACTGATCATAAACAGTACAGGAATACAAAGAAGAGCTAGAAGTATTTGGAATAAATAGGGAAGACCCTATGAAGGGGATGGGGCTCCAACTAGTTCTCAGGGCAATTCTAATCTGTTTTAACTGAGGACTGGATAGGAAAAGGCTGGTGACTCCTGGTTTTTAATAAGGCACAGGTTACCCTAGGAGGCTAAGTTACATAATGATTGGAAAAAATAATGTAAGTCCAAAATGATGAAGGGTCGAGACTCCCTGGCTGAGATCTGGTTGTGTTAAGTCTTTGACTTGACTGTAGATGTTGGAGCACCAAAACTCTAGGTTGACTGAAAGGGGGGGAGAGAATATCCAAGAATTCAGCAGAAGGAAAAATTCATGTATCAGGGATGAAAGCTCTTCATCAGAGTATCAGCAATCAGAATAGACACTTGAAACCAACAACATACAGTTCAAGAAGCTGACAAAATGTGGAGGGTGGTGAGAGAAAGACAAATCAAAGACCACTCCAAGCCTTTGTGTATTCAAGACCGGAAGAATGATTATCCCACTGAATAAGTGGAGACGCTGCAAGAAAAAAGATTATGAAATCAGCTTTAGACATGTTGAATCTGACGTATGAGCTAAGAGTAGGTTTTCTCTAAGAAGCTCAAAATTCAAAACTGAAGCACAGATGTTGAGTACAGACTTAAGATGCAGATGGACAAGACATGATAAATCTCCTAAAAGAAAACATAGGCAAAACATTATCTGACATAAATCTTAGCAACATTCTCCTAGGGTAATCTACCCAGGCAATGGAAATAAGAGAAAAAAATAAACAAAAGGGACGTAATTAAACTCATAAATTTCTTCACAGCAAAGACAACCATAAGTAAAACAAAAGGAAACAACAAACTACGAATGGGAGAAAATATTTGCAAATGATACGACTAACAGAGGCTTAATTTTCAGAATATATAAGCAGCTCATAGAACTTAATAACAAAAAAACAAACAACTCAATCTTAAAATAGGCAGAAGACCTAAAGAAGCATTTCTCCAATGAAGACACAAATGGCCAATAGGCACATGAAAGAATGCTCGATATCACTAATAAACTGAGAAATTCAAATCAAAACTATAATGAAGTATCAGCTCCCATCAGTCAGAATGGCCATCGCTCAGAAGTTCATGAATGATAAATGCTAGAGAGGCTGTAGAGTGAAGGGTACCCTCTTACACTGCTGGTGGGAATCTAGTTTGGTGTAGTCATTATGGAAAGCATGGAAATCCCTGAAAAAACTAAAAGTAGACTTACCCTATGACCCAGCAATCCCACATCTGGGTATATAACTGGAAAGAACTCCAATGTGAAAAGATACCTGCACACCAGTATTCACAGCACCACTGTATACAATAGCCGAGACATGGAGGAAAGCTAAATGTAGCAACAGATGACTGGATAAAGAAGTTGTGGCATATTTATACACTGGAATACTACTCTACCATGAATAGGACAAAATAAAACCATTTGCAGCAACATGGATGGAGCTAGAGATCATCATTCTAAGTGAAAGCAGCCAGAAACAGAAAAATACCAAATGATACCACTCATATGTGCAATGTAAAAAAAGAGAGAAAAAGACACTGTGAACTCATCTACAGAACAGAAACAGACTTGCAGACTTAGTAAACAGTCAAGGTTACCAGGGAAAGGGGATAGGAAGGGATAAATTTGGGAGTTCGAGATTTACAAATGTCAGCCACTATATATAAAAAGAGATTTTAAGTTAAGTTTCTTCTATATAGCACAGAAACCTATGTTCATTATCTAGCAATAACCTGTAATGAAAAAGCCGATACAGCCACCAACTGAGGAAGCAAGAGAAGAAAGGAGAGTTAGTTATGCTGGGCTAGAGCCGACTTCTAAAATCCTTGTCAGCCACTGAGGCTGCCCCGAGTACACTGAGCTTTCCTTCCAGGGACAGGCGGACATGACATGCGTCCTGCAAACCTGGGGCAGCAGAGGCCGTCCCCAGGTCTGGCCCTAGGGGAGATGGGAGCAAGTCCACCTGCTCCCCTTGGGGCAGCACCCCTCCCTGCAGCCCCCGCCACCTGACTGCACCACGCCTGCCTCTCAGGAAACCACTGACTTGAAAACAAGTGGTCCACGAACATGGGGCAGCGGCAGGGAGATGGGCAGCGACCTGGCAAGCTGGTAGATTTGCCCCCATCTCCCCCACGGCCTGTCAAGGGCTCGGCCTCTGCTGCTCCAGGCACGGTCCGCAGGTCAGCCTGCTCTCGGGAGGAGGGCACGGTGTGGTCAAAGGCAGTGGCGGGTTATGGTGTCTGCCCATGGGAGCCCTTGGATTTGCTTCAAACTCCCCAGCGCATGGCCTGAGCTTGGCCTCTGCTGCCTCAGGTTCGTGGAACTCAGGTTACAGGTCAGCCTGCTCCTGGAAGGTGGGTGCTGTGCTGTCAGGGAAAGGTGGCGGCTGCTATGGCGGGATTGGGGCTGCCCTGTGAGAGCGGGGGTTGCAACAATTTCCCGCTGCTGCTGCAGCCATCCCAGCACACTGATCGCACCGAGCCCATCTCCCAGGAGCAGACTGACCTGTAACCTGAGTCCCACTAACCTGGGTCTTTAGAGGCCGCCCCCAAGGTCAGGCCACGGGTAAGATGGGAGCAAATCCAGGGGCTCTCATGGGGCAGTCCCCATTCCATCCGAGGCCCCGCGACCGCACCGCACCCGCCTGCCAGGAGCAGGCCATCGTCTGAGGGCCAGTCGGAGATGCTCTGGAACCGTCCACGCGCCCTCCCAACTCCCGGGGCTGTACCTGCTCTCCTAAACCCGGGTAGAAGCGGCGGCAAAAACGCGGTGTTCAGGAACTACTAATACCGGGGTTACCACGAACCACAGCGGCGGCTGGGACCCGCCTCTGGGTCCTAACGGGACGCGCGGCCGGGACCTCACCTCCGCACCCCTCCCTGGGCGCATCCTCAGCTGCACAGCACAGGCGTCACCCGCCGGGTCCCCGAGAAGCGCGCCCCTACCAGCGCCCTCTTAACTGTCCGGCAGCGGCAGCCGAGCCGCGGGCAAGCGGCGGCCCAGGCCCCAGGCCGTGTTCCTCTTCCAGGAGCTGGTCCAGGAGCAACCGGCTGCCGCCAGCTTCCACGCGTTCTGGGTGGGTTCCGGCGTCCGCGCGTCTGTCCGTCTGCGCGTGCGCGCCCCTCCTCCTCCTGCCCGCAGCGCAAACTGCTCGGGTGGGTCTCCTGCTTTACCGGCCCTGGCCGCTGGGGCCGGGAGGAGCCAGGTGGGGCCCCTCCTGCTTGTCCCGCTGGGTCTCCATCCCCAGAGCCTTCACCCAGCCACCGACTGGGTCCTGGCACAGAACTAGAACCACGACTGCCCTAGGCTAGGCCTCACCCACCCAGCCCCACTTCCCCTGATCAACTTCCCCTCCCTGTTACTACCCTCCCACCACTGGCCAGGCCCAGTCTCCCACCAGACCTTGAAGACAGGGCTCCTTCTCCTCACACCATTGTCCCTGCCCTGACACTCCATCCTGCTAGGTCCTAACCTATGGCCCCTACACCCACAAGCTTACCCCTCATGCCTCAACACAGGACACCCAACAACCTGAAATTATCCCCCTCACCTCTCAGCCAGGTCATTTCCACTCTGATCGGGCCCCACACCTCTCAACCTGTACCCCCACACCATGGGATCCCCTTCAATCTGAGTGCACCCCTACTCTGAGCTCACTCACTCACCCCTCACCCTGTGGTTGGGGTGGGGAAATCCGTGCTCCAGTAATGATGACTACTGCCACCAGTGGGGGATCGAGCCTAGTGTGCACCTTCATAGTTAATGTCTGAGACTACAGGGTGAGGCAGGCTGGGCTGAAGGTGGTTCCAATTCCCGCCTTGGCACCCTGATCCCCGCAGCCTGTGCCTCAACTGACCCGATGGGTCAGGTTGATCCCAGGCTGCCAGCCACTGGCCTTGGGCTTTGGGTGGTTGATGGTACTGATGGTGATCTGGACCCCTAGGGCGGAGGCACTGGGCACGCGGACCTTTGGTGTGGGGGAGTTCAGAGTTTGCACTTGATCCCAGGGTTACACAGCAGATGGTGGGCTGTGTGCATGGGGCTGTGTGCATGGCATGGACTCAGCACAGGTGGGTGCAGGGACCTTGTTCATTCACACCAGGCCAGAGGGAAGAGGAAAGGGAATTTTTAAAGTGTCAAAGTGAGGAATCCAAAGCTTTAGAGCAAAGTAGGAAGGTGCACTGGCCAGGCCACCATGGATCTCACCGCGACGCTTGTCCCTTGCATCAGGGGAGACTGGCAGTTGACTGGCCAATGAGACATCCCCTGCTGTGGTATAGTTTACAGGCAATTGAAGGGATTTTGAAAGGTAATTTTAATCCAATAATTGTCAGTTTCTCTGCGGTAGATTAGGTCCAAAATCATGGTGAACCTGGCAAGGATCCTGCCTGAAATCCAGCCTGGGACAGTGGAGGAACCACCCAGGAATCATCCACTTAGCTCTCACCAAAAGTCACTGTAATAGAGAAGAACAAATCTGACTCCATATTGGATCTGTTCCTTTTCTTTAACCCTCTGCAGTGTTTTCTAGGCTTAGACTTGCTAGCTCTGCACTTTTTGTAAAACAGGGTTGCCTTTAGCCTGAAATAAACAGGAGAGCCTATTCTCAAAAGTCTGAGCTTTAAGGATATTAACACTTTGCACTCCTATAAAGATAACAAGTTGCAGAATAGAAAAAGTTAGTTTTGTTGCAGGTTTTGCAGAAACACCATGATCTGACCCACGTGGACAGCTGCAAAGGATTCCAAGAACAAGGAATTTCTACACCGACAAGTTTGTAACAACCAACCACAGCCCCTCCACTTTTTAGCAGAATAAGAGCCTGAAGTTGACATGTGGAAGATAGTTCTCCAAGATATTAGTCCGCCATTATCTTGGTTTACAACTGTTTATGTAGACCAGGCCTCTGTAAGTCCTCTAACAAAACAAAAGTAGTTTTCTATTCTACAACCTGTTGTCTTTATATAAGTGCAAAAGTGTTAATATCCTTAAAAATCAGAGCCTTGAAAGTAGGCTCTCCTGTATATTTAAGGCTAAAGGCAACATTGTTTTACAAAGGTGCAGAGCTAGTAAAACTAAGCCTAGAAAAGAGGGCAAAGGGTTAAAGCCAAAAGGACAGATCTTCTATGGAGTCAGATTTTTTTCTTTTCTATTATAGTATATTCAATTTTTCTTTTAAGATAGTAAGAATAAAGTTTAGCCTTTTCCCATTTTAAATTGTGCAATTTTCAGGAACATTAAGTGCATTCACAGTGCTGTGAGACCAGCACCACTTGTTTCAGACTATTTCCTTCCTCAAAGTAAAAGCTTGTATACAAAGAGCACCCCACGTCCTACCTCCCCCAGCCCATGACAAGCCCTAATCCCCTTTCTCTCTCTATGTCTTTACCTATCCTGGAGGTTCCCTATCAATGAAATCGTATAAAAGGTGGCTTTTTTTTGGTTTGTCTGCCCACATATCTTAAGTAGGGACGGGTGAATTATTTTTTTTTCACGTGAATTAGCATTTTTGTATTTTGAGAGGAAAGTCCAGATGGATTAAAGATGAGACGTACCATATGAAGCCCTTTTAGTAACTCTGTGTATAATCTCGGGGTAGGCACTGCTGTTCTAAGTGTGAAATCAGAGCCAGAAGGGAGATGCTTAGCTCTTCTTGTGGCAAAATCAAACCAAACAAAAGCAGAAAACAAAGGCCAAGAAAGACAGCTGGAAAGACAAACCACAGCCTGGAAAAACCTTTCCTCATGACCCAAGGTCGGAAAAAAGCTTCACATCCCTGTGGTCCAAAAAGCTCTTGAAGCCCAGTGTTCTGAAAAGAAACAAAACACACAGAGTCAGTTCCAACGAGAGGCAGTGCAGGTGGCCGGTTTGTGCTGGAGATGCTCGACCTCTCAGGTGAGGACACAGGCAGACAGACAGACTGCAGAGACAGCATTGGCCACCATCACCCTGGCAGGTCTTTAGCCCGGTGACAACCAGCCCTGGTGACAATGTGAGCAGGCAGAGGCCCCAGGAGGTACCCTGGAAGGAAGAGCAAATGGACGCTCCTCTCCAGCAGAACAAGGTGTAGGATACATCAAAGTGCCACAGGTGCATCCCTTCCCTAGCAGTGCTGAGCCTTAGAGAAGATCCCACCAAAGTGCTTGCACAATTTTCAAAGATAATGTTTCTTCAGTAACATGAATTCAAAATAATCAATATGTCATCAAGGGATTTTCAGAAGTGACCTGCCCTGGACCCGTACAATACACACACATAAATACACACATATACACATAAATATATACACACATACATACAGGAAAACAGACAGACAGACTGAAACACAGAGAAGCACGGGGAGACAGAGAAACAGAGAGAGAGACAACTCAGAGAGGCACTGAGAGACAGAGACCGAGAGAAAGAACACTGGAGCTGGTAATGAGTGGAACTCACATACATTTTCACAAGTCAGTCTATGTGTCAGAACCTGGTCCCAAAGTCGATCCACCCTCCAGGGGAGGGTGTGGGGATCCCACAAGGGTGTGGGAACAGAAGGCAAAAAATAGGAATCCATTGTGGGGCAGCCCACCACAGAGGCCGAGATGGGACACTGGGCCTGTATTTCAACATGACAGAATGACCTAGGAGGTTGTATGCCAGAGCGGACGATGTCAGAGTTGTATTTAATTTCAGTCTCACGACTGGGAGCGGGGAAGCAAGCAGCAAGGAAAGGGACTTTCTCCAGACCCCAGGGCAGACCCCGGCCTGTGTGGGGTGTGCTTTGAACTCTGCCAGCCCTCTGTGGGGTCCTTCCTTTGCTGAGTCTGTGCACGATCTCCCTGTGATGCGAGCCCGTGGGGGTGACAGAAGCAATAGGTGTTTCTAGGTCTAGAGACAGGATGGGTTCTCTAGGAAGCAGGGGCCAGAATGATCCCCACTGTGCTGATGGGGGATTGGGGAGGCCCTGAGAGGCACATGGCTTGTCCAGGATGATAACACTGCTGAGTAGGGGGAGCCAGGTCTGAACCCAGCTGTGTCTTCAGAGCTGCGGCACTGGTTGCATCCAGGCCTCCCCAGGGCTATGGGGGGGGGCCTGAGTTGGTGTCACTGTGTGTGGACATGGCATGGAGTGAGAAATGAGAGATTGGAAGCCCAGAAAGGCCCTTGAGGAGCTTTGTGTCAGGAGGAAGCTTGGAGAAGTGGACCCCAGGAAGTGACCTCACTTCCCTGGCAATAGAGCCCAACAGAACTTGGAACCGAAGTCACCAGGCACCCACTCTGTAGAGAAGTCCCTACTCAGCTCACCTGGTTGGAGACAGAGGCATGTTCTGCTGCATTCCATTATCCTGAGGCCGCAGGCCCCAGAAAGCCCGCAGCGAGGGTCTCTACCAACGCTGCCGGCACTGGGTCAGGTCTCACCCAAGGCACCTCTGGCCTTTTGGACAGAGAGACCCAAAGGTAACACAGGGAGGCCCAGGGCAGGCCCCTCCAGGCTGGGCCACCACTCAGATCCCATCCAGGTAGCCACACGGCCCCATCCTGCCTGGTGGAGGTGGAGCAGTCAAGTTGGGGATGGGTATCTGCCTCAAGAAAGAGAAGGACAGAGGCCTGGGGGGCCCAGTCACATAGACAGCCCAGGACAAAGCTGGCTGGCTGAGATGTGGAGAGGCTGGGAAGGGTCCTGCTGCCCGAGGTGGAGCCCATGCTCTCTGGGTATGTATTTTCCCTCCCGGATGTCTGAGCTGAAAAAGGTTCTGGTCTGATCTAGCAGCAGAGGGTAGAGTCTAAGGAATCAGGAGTGTTCCTGGCCGGGAAGGACTCTGAGACTTCCATGCTGGGTCAGCTGCTGGTCACTATCATTGCAGAGCCAGATACCACATATTGAAAAGAAGCTGATGAATAAGAACACCAACGCCCCCTCCCCAAGTGAAGGGCTGGTGTGTCACTCTTCTGAGGGCCAGCGCAGACTCCTGGTGGGTCTGGATATGGAGGGGTCCCCACCACCATGGCCCACAAATCAGTGGGGCAGGCCTCCGACCCAGACATCACCCAGGGCTCTCCCAGGGACCTACCCGGGGCTGACGGGTAGCTCAGTACACCCTGGTCTGACCTGGAGCACCGTGCCCACCTCGCTGCAAGTCAGGTGGAGGACCAGGAGCCCCCGAAGCAGAGACCAAAGGTCAAAAAGGCAGGGCTGGTGTATGTGTGTAGGTGAGGGTGGGGCAAAGGCTGGGCCACACAGGGAGGTGTCCCTAGAGGCTACTGTTGGGACCAGAAAAAAGAATGGCCTCAGACCACCTGTCTGGAAAAATTCAGTCACAGAACACATCCTGTGGGCACTTTCTGGGTGGGAGCTGTCTGGAAAGCTCTGGGAAGATTTCTGTCCTTGTAGAGGCACATGGAAAGGGAGGCAGGTGCGTAAAATTTTCCTCTCTCACAGCATGAGGTCTTCCACAAGACTTAAAACTCTCTCCACTTCCAATAGTTACAGAGGAGGCAGGGGCAGGGGAAGATGTCACAGACCAAAAATGGGACGAACTGGATCCTGCAGGAGACCTCGAGCTACCTCCTGCCGCTCCTGCAGCTCTTCCTGAACCTGCATCTGCAGCTGGACTGCTGGGCAATGGAGAACCAGTTCAGGCATCACCACCACCTGGGGTAGAGCCCCCTCTGCACCCACCCACACCTTCTTCTCCAAAATGTTTTCCAAAATCCCACCGTCAGTCCCCCCACAAACTTGACGTCCCTTCCGCTGGAGATGTTTTTGTTTCATTTTCTTTAGTTTCCTTTGCTTGTTTCACATCATTTATGACATCCTTTATTTTTCTTTTTAGAGTTTCATGTAATAAAATATAGACTTTTCCCCTTTTAAATTATGCAATTCAGGAGCATTAGGGGTATTCACAATGTTGTGCGACCATCACTACCATCTAGTTTCACACTATTTCTTTCCTCAAAGTGAAACCTTGGATCCAGAGCATGCACTCCCCTCCCTCCTCACCCAGCCCCTGACAACCCCAAGTCCTCTTTCTCTTTGCGTGTCTTTACCTCTACTGGTTGTTCCCTGCCAATGAAATTTTAAAAAAGGATTTTTTCCTTCCTGCCCACATGTTTTCACCTGGGGCTGAGGATTTTTGTTTGTTTTCACTTGAAACAGCATTTTTATTATTTTCAGGGGATATCCAGGGGGATTAAAGATGTGATGCACAAAATGAAGCCCTTTTGGTAACTCTGTGCATAATCTCAGGGTAGACACTGCTGTTCCCCCTGTGACACCACAGCCAGAAGACACAAGGGAGATGCTTAGCTCTTCCTGTGGCAAAAACAAAACAAAACGAATCAAAAAAATTAGTAAAAGCCCAGAAAAATTGCTTGAAAGGCAAACCACAACCTGGAAAATTCATTCCTCATAACCAAAGGTTGGAGAAATTTTTCCCATCCCTGTAGTCCAAAATCCTTTTGAAACTCAGTGTTCTAAACAGAAACAGAACAGGCATGGGCAGTTCCAATGAGAGGCAATGCAGGTGGCCAGTGTGTGTTAGAGATGTTTGACCTCTCAGGTGAGAACAGAGGCAGAGAGAAACACTGCAGAGACAGCATCGGTCACCATCACACTGGCAGTTCTTTAGTCAGGTGACAACCAGCCCTGGTGACAATGTAAGCAGGCAGAGGCTCCAGGAGATCCCCTGGAGGGAAGAGTGAAGGGACACTCCTCTTCAGGAGAACAGGGTGCAGGACGCATCAAAGGGCCACAGATGCATCTCTTCCCCAGAAGATCTGATACTTGCAGTTCATCCCAATAAAATCCTTACACACCTATTCAAAGATGCCTTTTCAAGGGTGTCCATCACAGCACTGGTTGAAACAGTCGGAATTAAGGCAACACTAATATTGATGGAGAGGGGATGGGGTCCATTCGTTCTGGTTCATGTGGATGAATGAATGCTGTTCAGTTGGAAAAGTGGGTGCCTGGTCTCAACCCAATGTCAAGGGAGGCCTCAGGGTGGAAGTATGCAGACCCACTCTCTGCATCCAGGGTCCCATCTGCACGACCACATGTGTGTGAAATCAATATAGATGGAAATTGACCTGATTGTGAGTGTGTGAGAGACAGAGATGGAGAGAGACATACTGAGAGACACAGAGACTGAGACATAAGCACCAAATCATTCATGACAGACACCGCTGTGGGTGGGAATTACAAATCACTTCTTTTTTAGGCAATATTTCAATTTTTTGTACTGTGTCTGTATTACTCTACTAATTCTAAAAGGATTAAAATCCTATGCTAATGTGACCCATTCATTACTCATCTATGGAGTAATTAAAGTACATTAATCCTATTTTTAAAAGAATTTAAAGCCTTCTCAGGACTCAGTTCCATGTCAGCTCAGTGGAAGCAGAGGTTCTCCAGGAGGTCGTGTCTCTTCTGAATCAGCATCCAATACAGGTGAGCAAGAAGTACCCGACTTGGACACTGAAGACTACAATAGATGAGAGAGTGTGTTGAGAGAAATTAAGACCTATATTCAAAGAGAATAATCCCATATTCATGGAGCAGAAGGCTTCATTCTACTAAGATGACAAAGGTCCACGAATAGATCTAAGGATTCAAAGAATGCCTACCCAAATCCCAGGTGGTATTTTGCAGGAATTGACAATCAATCTAAAATTCACGTGGAAAATCCAGGAGGTCAGAATACATGAGTGAATCTTGAAAAAGAAGAACAAAGTTTGAGGAATGGAAAGTCAGATGGAACCCACGG
The DNA here is from genome assembly GCF_048564905.1 of Vicugna pacos. NCBI lineage: Eukaryota > Metazoa > Chordata > Mammalia > Artiodactyla > Camelidae > Vicugna > Vicugna pacos. Next base: position 2,421,050 of record NC_133006.1, read on the forward strand.
TTAATACAAAACCTCTTTAAGCTGAAGATAACTGAGATTCAAAAGATGCAGAAGAAAAGCTGTCATGGAAGCCAATTCTCTCCTTTCCCTTTTCCCTATTAAGTTAGGTTGATAAAAAAGCCTTTAACTTTCACCATTTAACATGGTAGTTACTTTTCTGGTTGGCTCCTGCGTGTGCATAAATAAAACGTTTCTCTCGTTCATCTCCTCTTTACTTCTGTGGGCTCTTTGGGAGGGACTCTGGATTATGGGGACCTGCTCTTTTCTCACCTTCTTTAGTGACATCTTTTGTCCATGGTGAAGTTCTTAAAAAAAAGAAAAGTCTCATTGGTTTTGGGTCTGATTTGGAACATGTATACCTTTGGAGACCCCCTGGAGGAACAAGGGGGTTCAATACTGCCTGGAGAATTCACTTGTCAAAATGCCTAACAAGACGCTATTTGCAAGGGTTTTTTTTTAAAGATTCTTACCCTAAAACAAATCCCCTATCTAAACCTCTTGGATGATCAAATATAAAGAAAAAAGGAGAATCATGTCTGGCCTAAGAACACTTGCTTAACAAAACGGAAGGACAGAATCAGTTTCAGAGCAAAAATTAAAATGCATTTATACCATCAACCCTCCCACCCTTTTGTACACTGTCCTCATGTAATCTGCCAGATGGCCCCCTGGAGAAGGCCCTTTGCCCGGAACTCGTGCTCATTTTCAGAGCTCGGCCAAGCGGGAGGTTGGTCCCCAGGGCCTGAGAGGGGCTATGTGTGAAATCTTCTCTGCTGAGACCCAGCGGACTGAAGGTAACTGTGTTCTCTGAGGGAGAGAGAGCACACCGAGCCTCTGTGGAGGCATCTCTGAGACCCTCCCAAAGGCACAAATCTCTAACTCTGGACACGGGAATTTTTGATTGGCATCTTAGTTGGAAATCTCCTCCTGGATAGAAAGAAGCAGATTCAAGATGTTGCAATTGGATGGGCAGGTCGGCCTCTCGAATTAGTCGATGAGGAGGACACGCAATTCTCTGCAGAAGTAGGAACACCCATCCCTGCTCTGCTGACGTCATGTACAGAGAAACAGACGCGACTCTAGGGGGAATTCAAAACCCACCAACCTTTCTTACCGACGTCAACGTCCCCACTTTATTCTCCTGTCAGGTCTCTGCACAAAAACTGTGGCTCATCCCCAAATATCACACACCCATCACCCTGTACCACTCTGTGTCTGTGTCCAACTCGAGCATTAAGGCCTGTGACCGTTACTGTTAAATCGTGTCCCCCTTTCTGCCCGTCTCCCGCCATCATCCCAGTCCAACCTCGGTGTCTCTCTCCAGGTCAGCAGCACTCTTCCCACTGGCTTCCCATCAGCTTACCTTGCCCTGTTTCCATTGCTTATTCCCCATACGTTACCCACAACGGTCTTATTAAAGTATGAATCAGATCAAGTAGTTCCACATTGCAAAATACTTTCGTGATTTTCCATTGTATTCAGAAGGATATCCAGAGTCCCTACCAAGGCCCTATGTGATCCGGGCCCTCACCGATCTCTGCAGCCTCAGCTCTCACCCTTCTGCTCCAGCCCATCTTCACCGCCCCGATGGTCCCCACCAGGACAGCTGCGTTTCTAACTCCAAGTCTAGTACTTACACTTCTTCCGGCCTGGGAGGCTTTTCTTGTCTGTTACCTACGTGGCTTATTCTTTTGCTTTATTCAGGACTTTGTTCAAATTATTTACCCTCAGAGAGGACTTATCTGACCAGATTATTTAAAATAGCACACACATATTTCCTATTCAAACATTTTCTCTCCTAATATGCTTTATGTTTCTTTGTGGCAATTATTAGTACCTGGCAGTACATCATATATTTATTTGCTTACTGGTTTACTGTCTGTCTTTCTTACTAGACCTATATTCATGGAACCACAAATAACTGTTTTAACCAGTAACTTTCAAACCACCTTTAAATGAATTCTTTTATAAGATGAGAATTTCAGAGGCTTCCACGGGTTGCTTAGGGGAAAAAAGAAAAAGGATTCAGGTTGAACTAATTTATTAAGGACCTGAGAGTTGGTTATTTATTTTATACATAGTAGTGTGTACCTGTTAATCCCAAACTCCTAGTCTAGCAAAAGGCCTAGCTGACTACTATTTTTAAAGGAATTTTTTCTTTTTAAACTGGGGTTGTTTGAGATCTCTTTTCTTCTTCGTTATTTTTCTTTTTTTAAAGATTTTTTTTTATTATTTTTTTACATTGAGGTACCGCAAATTGAATCCAGCATGTACTCTACCCCTTGAACTATACCATCCCCTCCAAAGACAATTATTTTTATACTTTGACAATACCATATTGAATTAAGATTTTTGTTCCATTTTCCCTTCATAGAGTTTATAACTGAGGGAGAGAGTCAGAGGAAGCTCTGGGCCAACCCTTCCTTCTCAGCGGGTCACTACACAGCAGAGGAGCTTGGCTGTCTCCAGGCCCAGCTCACCTTTCTGCTCTGAGGGCCGACTCAGGCCACTTCTCTTACAGGCGGCATGTTAGAAGCAGCAGAAAGCCAACTAGCGAGCAACAATGACAAAACTGACCCACCTGCAGTTGGACATCATCTGGTCTGAAACGTACCTCTTAAATCTCTTCTTCTTATTAGTGGATGGTTTTCAAAAATATTCCCAAGGAGATGAATTTCACTCCATTTATTCTGGATTTCTTGGGCCTTCTATGACTTTAACTGCAGGCTTCATTTTCTGCACAACATCTGCAGGGAAGCCAGGCAGAAAACGTGAACAGACCCTGCAGGCCGCGGCTGAGGCCTCCCGTCAAACATCCTTGTTGTGCAGAGCCTACGTTCATGGGACCAGTTTCATTACTGCTGTAATTAGTTCTTGTCCAAGTGTCCCACCGGAAATGTTTCTAGATAGAACGTGGCCTGACGCAGATGAGCAGTGGGGATGTGGGGTGCAGATGACACACAGACTGGAAGGAGAAAAGGGAAATGTTTCTTCAGGCTTCAGTTTGGAAGATTTCTGATTTTTATATGGACATTAAACTTGGTCAGGCTGAAGCACCATTTGCTCTAAGACGGGGTGATGTACACGTATCCCTACAACTTCAAAAAATATGTTGAAGCTGGGCGTAACAGCCTAGGGGACAGACAGCTTTGAGTGACACCTCCGTTCCAGGATGCCTATGATCTCGGGCTCACAAAGAGGAAAAGAATACACATATTTTGCCTCTGTAGTTCTATGTGAAATTATCTTGACCCTTGCCGGATGGTGTAAGATCAGAGAGCATGTAGTCTTTCGTACATCGCAAAGACGACAAGTCTTCTTGATGAGTCAGCACACTGTTTCCGATGGCCCGGGGTCTATGCCAGACATTAGCTGTCTAGACAAATACCACACAGCCCCCCATCCCTCAAGGAGATCACAGTGTGTCGTGGAAGATACAAATTTAAATAGATTTTCAAAACAATGTGGTAAGAGTCACTTTGCATCATATATACTATATGTTCAGAGGGGCTCTTGCACTGCCTGGGGCTGTGTTCTAGAAGATAGGGAAGGTGTCAGAGAGGAAATGCTTTCTGCACTGACATCTGACGGATTCCAGCAAATCTGTAGACCAGGAGAGTGCATGGTGGGGACGGGATTCTCAGCAGCTTGCGTGTCTCGTGCAGACCCCTGGTCATGTCTAAGAGCACTTTGCACTTAGGGAAGGAACGTCAGTGAGGCTAGAGGCTGTGAGGAACTAACGGAAGCTGAGGCTGAAAAAAAGCAGCAATGAGGTGATGAGAAGGTGTGACGTTAAATCAGAGAGCGTGGACTTCCTCACACACGCAGCGTGGAATTCTTTGCGGTTTTAAGGAGGAGAGTGACACAGATTAGTCATTAAAAGTGAGCAAAGTGGATTGTTCACTCTAAAGTACAGCACTGGGGAGACTAGAAAGGGGTGGGAATTAATGCAGTGGGGAGCGAGGAGCAGGGACTTAGTTGGGGGACATTAAGGAATAGAATTGTAGTACTGATGGGGGTGAGGGAGTGGAAAAGTAAAGGAAAACTCCCAGATGTTTGGCACAGAAAAGAGATGGGACAGTGATGCCATTGTTTGAAAAAGTAAAACTAGTTCTGGGCGAGTGTAAATCCAGACAAACAGAGCTTGAGATTTTTATGTGCTAACCAAATGTGAATGTCTACTTGTCAATTAGAAATATATTTCTGGGACTGAACTGAGATGTCCATGCTGGAAAAGATTTGACAGTTAATCATTGGACAGAGGGCAGTTGAAGCCATGGGAATAAATGCCACCCACTGACAGTTTACCAAAGAAAAGGGAAGGAGGGCACTTCTGGTTCAGAAAATATGGCAGACCAGAATCTTGAAGACCCACTCACTTAAGACACATAAAAACGTAGGACAAAATGCTGCCAGTGTTTTCCTGTTTTTTTTTTTAAGGGCACGTTTATTGTGGTATGATACCTGTACAATAAAATACACATATTTCACATGTACTACTTGGTGAATTTGATAAATGTCTACACCCAGAAAACCATAACCACGATCAAGATAGCTAACATTTCCATCACTCCCCAAGAGGGGCACTTTTTGAATCCCCATATTTATCCCTTCCCATCTCCTTCTCTCCCTGTGAACCGTAAGTTTGTTTCTCTATGTCTGTGGGTCTGTTTATCTTCTGTATTTAAGTTCATATGTTTCTTTTTTTGATTCCACATATAAGTGATATCATATGGCATTTTTCTCTTTTTCTGGTTTACTTCACTTAGAATGACTATCTCTACGTCCATCCATGTTGCTGCAAATGACATTATTTGTTTTTTCATGGCTGAGTAGTATTCCATTGTATAAATATACTACTACTTCTTTATCCAGTCACCTGTCAATGGACATTTGGGTTGTTGCCATGTCCTGGCTATTATAAATACTGCTGCTGTGAGCATTGAGGTGCATGTGACTTTTTGAATTAGAGTTTTCTTCTGACATATGCCCGGGAATGGGAAGGCTGGATCATGAGTTAAGTCCATTTTCAGTTTTTAAAGGAACCTCCACACTGACTTCTCTAGTGACAATGCAGCCCATCTTGTGAAAGCAGAGCCATGCTCAGAAAGTAATGGGTATTTCTAAGGGCCAGACATGAAGTGCAGTGAGTGTGGCCTGTTCAAGAATCAGAGGGCAGTCTGCCAGGGCTGGAGGAGAGTGACAAGGGAAGTGTGGTACAGGTAGGAGTCAGACCATGTGGGGACATGGCAGGCTGGGATAAGGAGCCTGGACTTCCAGTAATCCCTTGGTAACCATGGGGCACTGGTTCCAGGACTCACCCTGAAGTCAACATCCATGGATGCTGACGCCTCTTGTATAAAATGACATAGGACTTGCATGGGACTCATGTACATCCCCCCATCTACTTTTATATATATATACAAACTTTTTTTATTGAGTTATAGTCATTTTGCAAAGTTGTATCAAATTCCAGCATACAGCACAAGTTTTCAGTTATACATGAGTATACACATGTATTTGTTGTCACTTTCTCTTTCACTGTGTCCTCCTGTGTACTTTAAGTTATCTCTAGATTACTCATGGTATCTAATACAACATGAATGTTATGTAAGTAGTTGCCAGTGTATGGCAAATTCAAGTGTTGCTTTTTGAAACTCTGTTTTTTCAACAATATTTTCAATCCACCGTTAGTTGAATCTGCTGGATAGGGAGGCCCTAGATATGGAGAATCCCCAAGCTCCTCCTTCCCACATCCTATATTTTCACTGCAAGCACTGAAGGGGTCCAAACATAGAAGAGACCCATCTACCTGCTGGAAACCCTGAGGAATTCCGTCAGCGTATGTAGAGCAGGAGAGAAGGTTTAGGGCCAACTAGTGGGAAAGGAGGGCCTGCCTGGAGAGGATGGAGGAAGGACAGTAGTGGAAGCCATCACGTACTCTTACTGGAACTAGCTGACAGCAGTGAGGGACGCCAAGGAACTGGGTACACGTCACGTGTGGGGCAATCCTGGCCACCAGGTGCAGGGTTCACATAACTGGGACCCAGTTTGCAAGATCAAAATAACAAGGAGGCAAAGGGGCTGCCTCAGTCCCAGGATCCTGACAATGGCCACAGCGACGTGACCCCAGCTAATGCGGTTCCCCTAGTAAGCCAGAAAAATGAAACTCTGAGCCAAGATATTGCAGATTGCACTGCAGCCACATGGATAACTAGATCTCTAACCTGACAAAATGTAACCACCAGAAACAGGAATCTTTCCTTTTCTCTTCCTTTGGAACTTTGGACAGGGAGTCACAAATCTTTGACGGGAACCACCTATAAACCAATAGAGAGCTCACTTTTTCAGGAATAAGCATGGAGAAAAAGAGTGGGGTGATGGTTTAAAGCAGAAGTCAAAGTTGAAGCCCATCTGAGAAATGGTAAAAACATGTTTCTCAATGAATTCGAGTTATGGCAAAAAGAAGGAGGAAGGTTAAGGAAATCTCTATTAATATCCATTCACCATAAAAGACTAGCCAGCCATAAAAAGACAACACCTTAAATTAATAATTTTTTTTTTTGGTGATGAAAAACAATGCCTTAATTTAAAACAAGGCTTGGGCCATCAACAACACTCTGAGAATTGTTGACGAGGAGAACATAAATCTGCATATAGATATGTAAGTGTTCCAAGTCCACCACTCAAAAACAATTAGTCAATCATGTGTCCAGTTGATTGGGAAATCCCAATAAGTAAATAACTCAAAAGTGGGAAAGACATGGGATTAAATAGTGGTAGTGAGCAATGAAATCCAAGATGTATATACCTATATTTTCTTTGTTAATGTAACAAACTTAAAGCAACTGTCTAAAAAGTAGTAACTGGAGCACACAAACACACACACACACAATTTAGAACAACAGAGAGGTAAAATATGCTAAATTTATCATTATTGAGGAACAGGATCTAATAGATTATTTCATTTTTGAGACTCTTATAGGAATACTGGTCCAATTGCATAAAAATTTATGAACTTAGAGATGATTTATAAAGATTTAGAGAGAATTTTCTTTAAGAGGCAATATAGCTTCCAAATCACTGAAGAGAAAATTAACAATAAAAAAATTAATTAATCTAGGTAATATGGAGTAACACTGACCATATTTACCACCCTAAAATAAACCACAAAATGGATAAAATATATGAAGCAATGATTTTTAAGACACGTGGAAACGATCATCCACTAGGACCTTGCCTTGCCACCTCGATACCAAGGCTCCTAGGCCTCCTACTGCCATCACAAAGGATGTCCACCAGGAGGCGACATTCCCTTCCTCTGCTCCTACTGCAGAGCCAGTCCTGAGCAGTCCTTTTCCAGGTGTTGGCAGGCAGCTCCCAGAAGTGCTCTCGTGGGCCTTGGTCCCTTTTGGCCACCAGCAAAGGGATCAAGGATGAGCAGTGAGCCTCCTTCCTCATCCAAGACCTAGGAAACTATCTGACTTCTGAGCAGCCCTTCACTCTTGTCTGCTGTCTGGTACTCTCCACCCGGCTTCCCGAGTCCCCGGCACGGGCAGCCTGCACACTGGCCACAGCCCATCAGAATCTGTTCCCCCGCCAAGAGGCCACGCATGATCATGAGCAGGGCTCCAGGCCTCTGGAGCAGTGCGGCTTGGACTGGGTCCTGGCCCTGGGCGCGCGAGCTCCATGCCCTTGGTTGAGTCAGTCAACATCTCTAAGCTACAGTTTCCTCATCAGTAAAATGAGGACATAATCAATATGGAAAAAAAACAGAATCTGAGGGGGACTAAATTTCTGGTGATTGAAGATAATTTTAATTTTGATTTATACAGCAAAGGACATCATACAATTTTTACTACATCGTATTTCTAAAGGACAGCTTCTACTATTAAAAGTAATGCATGCACGTACACACAAACACACGTGCAGACACACTGGCTCTAGTCCACATACATCCCCACGGGCACACACACATGGAGTCATGTACCACCCACACACCCATAACATACGCACAACCACACACATCCTCAGGCGCACACACACACATAACATACAGAACCACATACATCCCCAGGTGCACGTGAGCACACACAAACACACAGTCATGTACAACACACGTCCCCAGGTGCGCGCGTGCACACACACACGTCTTACACACTTTGGCGTTATTCTAAATCAATTTACAATTGAGGGTCACAGTGTCCATTGTTTTATCCACTCAGAAGGTCCTGACTTTGGAGCGTGAAGCAGGAGCTCTCCTCTCTGGAGATGGTCTTTACCAATTACAGTCTCAGTAGAGCCAACATAACTGCTCTGGACCTTTGGAAGTGCAGGCCAGAGCATACCTGGGAGCTCACATCCTGTACATGTAAACATGTTAAGTGCAGTAGGTTCTAAAGTCCTGCCTTTACAAATATACGTTCATTATAAGGGGGAAGACCAGGTTCAAATTTAGAATTCCAAGACACAGGGGAGTCCGGCAAAGAAAGTGAGCGTGTGGGGAGAGCTGATTCCCAGTCTCTGACCACTAGCCTGATCCTTTTCTTCCCAATGCTGGGTCCATCCCTTGCCACAAGTGGCCTTGGATGTTCACAGGGGGACACTCAAAACTCACATTCGGGATCTGCTCATACCCTCCATACATACAGCTGCCCTTTGGCCTCTCTGTGAGTCCTGGGAATCTGAGCTTCCGGGAGAGCCGGTGCAGGCACTAGGAATGGGTCAGGGGCTGCTGAGACAGGGCATCTGGGGTCCTGGGCTTCTAGAGCATGGGATGGAGCCAATGACCCTGCCCCCTTGGCCCTGCTGACTCCACCCCATGGAGGGCATGGCCAGAGGAAGTGTCAGGGCCAGAGGGACCCTCTGCAGTGCAGGACCCAGGGCAGCGGGCCCCCTTGCCGGGGTCTAAGAGCAGAAGGCCTAAGGAAAGATCTGAAGAGGCTGTAAGGTATCTTCATTCCCATTAATTAAACAAAAATAAAAGCATACCACAGGCGTGAGTGGAAAGGGATTTGTTAGAACAAGGGAAGGCACTTGCCAAGGTCTGGCCATAGAGGGCTGGTGGGTTTGTCAGGTTGATGAGGAACCAAGAGGCTGTTAGTCCCTTCTGGGTCTAAACACCTCTTGAATTCCTCCGGGTGACACTGAAATGCAGTGAGACACGGAACTCTCTTAAGTTGTTAAAATCTTCATGGTGAACCATTCAACTCTCTCCTCATTCTTGGCTGCGAAAGCACGATAAACACAGGCCAGAAACTCATCAGCCTGTTGGTTGGTTCACTATCCGTCTGGCGCCTCCTCTTGTAGGAGCCTTTATCACATCACCCAGGGCTGACCCGGCTCAGGATTATAGCTGATTTTCCGCAGGTGGCATCACTTGCTAGTGACATGAAGCAGGCACATTAGCTACCTCCCAAACACTGAGGCTCCTCCTGGGAGGAGCCTTCAGACCCCCAATCCAGCCTCTGCACCACGATGTTCCTTAGTGTCACTACCGGTTTGCTGCCTTGGCCTCTAGCTTTGACCAGATCCTCGCCAGATTGTCGATAAATATCACCCATATACCACATCTAAGCTTGCGGTCCAGATGTGACCATGGTTCTTATTTTCTTCCCATCGATGGATTGTTTGATCTTTGTGTAATCATGTCGACAGCAAGGCCAGTACAGCCCTCTTGAGGCCTCCCCGAGCCGCCTCTGTGTATAACTGTCCTAGCACCCCAGGGGATCGGGTCTGAAGCCTGGCACTCAGACACGAGGATGTCAGCTGGAGAGACAGGAATCCACTCCTGCTGTGGCTTCTGCTGTGGCTCAATGTGGCCATAAAAACGGATCCCACAGGCCCTGACGTCACTTGACTCACTGCAGGGATGCTCCCACACTGCCGCGTTCCCCAAGAGACTGAGGGCTTTCTGCTTGTTCCGGAAGGCCCCACCCCCGAGGGGACACTGGGTCCAGTGGAGCGTCCAGCCTGCTTCCCCGCCAGCCCTTAGGGCCTTTGTGGGGCCTGGAACATCAACTAACCTCCCCTTAGGGACCCCTTTGTCCTTTGCAGCCAACAGACCTAGGTCATAAGCACTTTAACTCACCTGAGGGTGTTTTCCTCACTTCAGGGGCAGTGAGGACTGGGCTTCTTCACACTCCAAGTGCCCCCGGTCTGGATGCAGACAGTCTGGCTCTCCCCCCAGTCCTGCAGGTTCCGGCCACACCTCCTGCTGGTCACGGAGTCTGTGCTGTATTCTCTTCCAGGACAACAGGTGCACTCTGCCCCCCGCCGTGTCCCCACCAGCAGTGGCAGAGGTGGAGGACAGGCGGGTGAGCTTGGGCCTGAGACACTGCCCTGAAATCAGTGCCCCAGAGGCCGCTGGTGACTAGAGGGACCACGGGGAAGAAGGCAGCATGGGATGGGAGGGGGAGGAAGGTTCAGGATAACGAGATGAAAAGGGGAACAGATAGCACCGTGAGGACCTCGACCATGAAAGGGAAGAAGATAGACAGTGACAGCTGGAGCGGTGTTGGCGTTAAAAGCTGCGGGCATTTTCATTTAATTTTATTAATTACCATTACATATAGTGACATATTTTTATTTGATTAAAGATTAGGTGCCATGTCATATAACAGGATATAGTATATTATTTATTAAATAATACATAATAGTAGATATACTAGCATGTTATGTTCTGTTTATTTATTATCAGATAGTATATAATACATATGTAGTTATTTATATACATAATATATAATTCATGCATCTATATAATATATAACACATAACAATGTAGGATTATGAATATTATATTTTATAACAAGATTACATAACAATAATGATGTAATATTATCCATTGTATATCTTGGCTCATGACACATTCTCACCTTAGGTGCCTGTCAGAAGTATTTATGTATTAAAATTAATATTATAAGAAACAGTTGTGAACCTGTCACCCAGCACCAGAACAGGACTATTGACAGTGACATACTGTGTCCTATCCTGCCCTAGGCCTCTTCTCACAGGAAGTAACCAGCATCCTGAATCCTGGCTTACACTTGCCTTGTGTTACTGTCACACACACAACATTTAAGATCAGTTAAAACAAATGAACTGCAGGTACATGCAACGAAGTGGATGCATCATACACCCTATGTTAAATTGAAAAAGTAAGCCCAAGAAGGTAGCCTATAGTGTGCTAAGCTTTTAACTGTGTATATATATGTCAACTAAACTCACTAAATTAAGAACAACTACAGCTAGAGTCCAGGTGGGAGAGGGACAGATAAAAGGTGAGGTGAGCAGATTTGCTGCAGGTGAGCGAGTTCCCTTCAAGTAACATGTCATTCTCTCTGAAGCAGGAGGCAAGGCCATCTGCTGGGAGTCAGGGAAGAGACAGAGGGAAGCTTAGAGGTGTGCAGAGAGCATAGAATGTTGACACCACTGTGTGGCAAGTGGGGAAATGTGCTCACTAGAGAAATCCTGGAGGATTGCCTGGCAGTGGCAACATGCTGGGCATTGATTTGTAGTCTTAGAAATCTGTGCTGGGAGAGCCTGCTGCCTGCAGGCTCAGAACAAATAGAGCTGGGTGAACCGAGATGGAAGTCATCCTGGTGAGGAAATGAAAAGATCAAGGGTCAAGGGAGTTTTGTTTGTCATAAAGAGAGTGCTGACTGTGGATGCAGAGCTGGAAGGTGGGGAAGTGGAAGTAAGAGGAACGTGGACAGGTAGGAAAGCAGAGGAGTCAGTGCATGATGCCCCAGTGAGGGTGAAGGAGGGCCAACGAGGCTGGTGGAGAAGCAGCTGGATGGCTAGAGTTGGGCACATAAAGGAGAGAGGCTGGACCTGGGGTGGAGACACGCCCGGGTATGAGCCCGGGGGTAGGGTGAATGGGAGGTGTCTGGCTCAGGCTGACGGAGAAGAAGACCCTACAATGACCATACTGGGTGGTGGAGGGAGAATCAACATTGACGTCTTGATGGTAGGCGGTGAGGCAATACAGAGTTGGTGGTCCAGCTGCTCCTGACTGAGGCAGATGAGCAGGGAGGCCAGGGTGGCAGGCACTGCTAGGAATGGACTGGGTTTTCCAGGTGTTCCCAAGAGAGGAGGAGAAATCACCTCATGGGGGAAAGTGAGCACAAGGAGGTCAACCCAGGCTCCTGATCAAACGGAGAGTGTGAGGGGGCAAATCGTCAACTCCAGAGATGGTGGCCTAGGAAGCAGGGACCATGGGTGAAGTGAGGGGACACTCAGAGAAGAGAGAGAGATGAGTCTTCTGGGTGTAGGGGGAAGAGAGGCCCCAGGACAAAGGAGCACAGGGGCACAGTGATGAGGATGGACTGGCTCTGTTGTGACACTGCAGGAATGGCTGGATCTTTGTCCTGAGGGCTTAGTTTGGGGGGGCTACTGGCCTCATGAGGGCCCCCCTCTCAGCAGCCTGGACAGATGCTCCCGCTCCTGATAGCTCTGTGGCCACCACTGTTCCTGGAGGGGCTCTGCCTCCATCTTCTATCAGACATTCCTGCCCAGTCCCCGACTGCCAGCGAGGGAGCCTGGGCCTCAAAGCCGTTTGCCGTGGAGGGACACAGGCTCCTTGGAGAAGCAGGCTGATCTTATTTTTCTCCGTAACCCACGGCCTAGCAAAGCGCCAGCCTATGGGTGGGCCATTCAGGGGCTCGGATACTTCTTAAATTAACTCAAAGCAGTAGAATAGCAGAGCTGGAGGAAGTGACCACTGAGCTCACAGAGTTCACTGCCCACACCCCCATTCTACAGATGAAGAAACAGAGGCCAAGCAGCCAAGGTCATGCTGCTCTTTAATGCTGGCCTCTGTTGGGCATACCAAGTGATGAGCTGCACTGAAGGGCCTGAGAGGGGGCTCTGGGGTCAGACAGCTTGGGTTCAAGTCCCACCCCTGCCATTTACTAGCTGTGTGATTAATGACTGTCCTTCCTGTAAAGTGCCACCTCATTTGTTTGTCATGAACACAGAGTTCCTTGAACAGCAGGACAGAATTCTTTAAAGGTTTGCTGTTGCTTTTGTTACTATTATCACCAAGTGAACCCTGAAATGAAGAACAAAGACAGCAAGATTTTTTATTTTAAAAGATTTTAAAATACGATGATGACTGTTTGATTTAATCTATTCAAGTTTGCATTTGACCATTATTAACAACTGCACAATGGATGACTTTTGAGGAAATGTTACTTCATGTCTTTAATTCTCACTAACTACACAGGCTATTCAACAGGAAGCAATTTTTTTTCCAGGAAGAGGGACAAAAGTTAACAATATCTCTGTACCTCTCGGTTCCCAGTGAGTTGGTTGTGATCTGTCAACCCAACTTTGGGGAAATGCCCTCTCCTCCTGGGCTCGCTGCACTGCCACGTGGCCTCCAGGGGGCGATTTACCCCCACACGAATCCAGTATCTTGGTTCATATCTTTGCTTCAGATCCCTCAAGGACTGCCCATGCACCAGGGCCCCATCTGCCCCGCCAGTCTCACCTGCTGGCCTCCAGGAAACTATCCTGGGTCTCAACCATCCTCTGTTCCTATGCCCACCCCACTACTCTTCATTTTGTCCTTCAAGTGTGGGCTCCTGTGGCTTGCCACCAAGCAGGGGTCTCCCAGTCCTCCACCTTGGGGAACTGCATCGTCCTGCACAGTGCCTAGCGAAACTGTGTGGAGGCTGGAAGAATACAGAACAACAGGTGCTCAGAGGGGCTGCCTTTCCCACTGCAGGGGCCCTGGAGAGCTTTCTCCCAGCTGGTTATTCACAGGCGCTGAAGCTGTGGAATCTCGATCTTACCAATTTAAAGGGCATCATCACTAATTACAAAAGAAATCATTTTTTCAGTAGCAAAAGGAGAAAAGACTTTGTGCCCCATGCCCCCATCTTTCTTCCTCCGCCTTCAGAGGTGATTCTCACTCTCTGGGCAAGGGTAGAAAGCAACAAACAGAATATTATTTTTCAATGATTCTTCTTTCCCACTCTGAAGATTGCATCCCAAGACTGATGAAGGCTAGGATGGTTTGGCTTCCCTGTACTGAGTATTCAGAGGCTCAGGGTGGAGGGGGTTAGGGAGATAATTCAGCATTATGGAACCAAACAGAGACATTAAAAGGTTCTACTCTAAACAGAAAGGAAGCAGGATGCTATAGAAATGGGAAAACCATCATTGGAAATGAAATAACGAGTTACAATACAATAAACATGAAGATGTAAAAAAGAAAAAGTATATCAAAATACAAAAAGGTGGGAAAGGGAGATGGTAGCAAGAAAAGATAGATTTTTTTCTCTTTCTTTTTCCTTTTTCTCATTATTCTTAGGATGTGTTGGAGCCTACGTGATTATCAGTCTAAAGGAAATAGATATGATAATGGGTTGATATACTTGAAAAATAGGGTAACCACAAATCGAAAGCATATAATAGAGTTGAAAAAAAAAAAAACCAAAAAAGAAACAAACTCTAAATGGCTTAAAGACTTAAACATTAGACAAGACGCTAAAAAACTCTCAGAAGAAAACATAGGCAAAACATTATTTGACATATATCTCAGCAGTGTTTTCCTAGGGCAATCCACCCAAGCAACAGAAAATAAAAGCCAAAATAAACAAATGGGACCTAGTTACACCTATCAGCTATTTCAAAGCAATAGAAACCATAAGCAAAATGAAAAGACAACCTATGGAATGTGAGAAAATATTTGCAAAAGATGAGACTGAACATGGCTTAACTTGTAGACTATAAAAATAGTTCATACAACTTAATAAGAAAAAAAAATAAACAACCCAATCCAAAAATGGGCAGAACAACTAAACAAGCAATTCTCCAATGAAGATATACAAATGGCCAATAGGCATATGAAAAAAAGGCACAATATCGCTAATTATCTTAGAAATGCAAATCAAAACTACAATAAGTTATCATCTCACACTACTCAGAATGGCCACCATTCAAACATCCACTCACCATAGATGCTGGAGAGGCTTGGAGAAAAGGGAACCCTCCTACATTATTGCTGGGAATGTAGTTTGGTGAAGCCAATGTGGAAAACAATATGGAGATACCACAAAAGACTAAAAAAAGACATCATTTGATCCAGCAATCCCACTCCTGGGCATATATCCAGAGGGAACCTTAATTTCAAAATATACCTGCACCCCAATGTTCACAGCAGCATTGTTTTCAATGACCAAGACATAGAAGCAACCTAAACGCCCACTGACAAATGACTGGATAAAGATGTAGTATTTTGATATAAAAGAATATTACACAGTTGTAACAAAGAAGGAAATAATGCCATTTACAGCAACATGGATGGACTTGGAGATTATCACACTAAAGTGAAATAACTCAGACAGAGAAAGACAAGTAACATATGATACCACTTATATGTGGAATTTTTAAAAAAGATACAAATAAACTTATTTACCAAACAAAAACAGACTCACAGACTTAGGAAACAAACTTAGGAGTTTGGGATTAACAATTACAAACTACTATATGTAAAACAGACAAACAGCAAGGATTCACTGTAGAACACAGGGGAAAATGTTCAGTATCTTGCAACCTATAATGGAAAAGAACCTGAAAAAGAATAGACTATGTATATGTACAACTGAATCACTATGCTGTATACCTGAAACTAACAAAACAGCTGTATATCTGAAACTAACTAAACATTGTAAATCAACCACATTTCAATTAAAAAAAAAGATAAGCTCTAAATAGCTTTATTCAAAGAAAATCTTCAAATCTTACCTCCTACAAAAAGTAAAATGGGAAGCTTGAGCAGGACCAAATTATACTGAATGAGAGGTTACATACCTTCTCCAGCACGTGGCCCATGGTACACATACATCGTGTTTTCCTTCAGGTAAGAATGGCCCTTACTGCCCAGGGAGCGAGTCCTGCTGGGACAAGGCCTCTGTGGCAGTGGCCTCCTTGTCACCGCTCCATCTCACCAGAAGGCCAGGGTTTTCAGAGGGGAGGGAACACAGAGCTCATACACTTCAGATATATTTCCTGAGAAAAACTGTGGAAAGAACAAATTCACCTGCAGTGCAGGAAACATGAGCACGGCCCCTAAGCAGACTGACAAACCCGAAGCAAGACGGCCCGATGTTCACATCGGAACCAGAACAAAAACCGTCTGGCCCCAGTTAAACGATCACCATCTCACCTGCAATGAACTGTTCGTACTCATTGTCAGGGATGTTTCTGTTGAGACTTGAGAGATCAAAAAAGTCAGACCAGGGAATCCGGACCTGGTGGATGTCCAGGCTCTGCTAATGGTAGAGGCGGCCCCAAGGGGGTATCACCAGCACCGACTCTTCCATTTTCAGCAGGGTCTTCAGGAGGAAGGCGATGTGGATACAGACGCCCCTACGGAGGCTGAAGCCCTCCGGAGGGTTGACATAACACAGAAGGTACCTGGCAGGGAGCAAAGGAGAGCGGGTCTTCAGAGCCAGGTCTCTGCACAGGAATCCCGGCTTAGATAGAACAGATACAATGGGAATCTCTGCACAGCACATGGCCTAGACTCAAGACACGTTCAGCAGCTTCTGGTTTGTATAGTGGAGGCACTGCCCACCGATCTCTGTGTGGCCAATTATTTCGAGTCCGGGAGCACATGCAGAAGACATCTTGGCATCTGTCTATCAACGCTAAGCACCTGACTAGTACCTGAGCACCCGTTCTCCAGGGAATCTCAAACTTCTTGGCCTAAAGACCCCTGTACACTCTTAAATACTGAGGACTTCAAAAGGCTGCTGTTTATGTGGGTTAAATCTATCAATAGTTCCTGTGTTAGAAGTTAAATAAGAACTTTAAAAAATGCTTATGAGTTCACTTAAAAATAATAACAACCTACTACATGATACCATTAATACTCTTAAGCAAAAAATAAGTATATTTTTCTAAACAAAAATCATTAATGAGAGGAATAGCAGTGATTTTAATTTCTGAGAATCTCTTTTGGACTGGTGAGAGCTTAATTCTATCTGCCTCTACATTACTTGTTTTGTGATATCACAGACTAGGTTTTCCCTGGAAAACCCCACAGGAAACTCGGGAGTGCAAGAGTGTGCAAAAGGCAGGTGACTTCCCGGCGTTCCTACGAAAATAGTCTTGCATCTCAGGGGCCTCGGACTCACTTTGATAACTGCTGCCCTACCCTAGGCGAGACTCTCCTACACAAGAGCCAGGCAAGTGTCCTGGCTTCTTTAATGAGTTACCGCAGCAACACCCCTCCCTTCTCTGTGTTAATGTTTCCCACAACCTCCATTACTGCAGATGAGGATGTAATCCTCAACTGAGGCCTCTAATCCCAGAAGACTACCAACCTTGAAAGGGAGGGCCCATCTACCATCTCTACACCCCGCACAGTCTATTTTGAGTCAAGCCCTAGATAACTGCTAATTGACACTGACCCTTGTCTTATTCCTGAGTTTTAGCGAAGGAGCCAACATCTGGATGGAACTGAAATTTCCCTGCTGATATACAAGGCTGATAAACCACCCTATTCCAACATCTGATTCTGGGGCTCTTCAAAACGCGGGTAAGGCCCCGCTTCATAAAAGACGGGTCCTCCACCTGCCCTTCCCAGGGGTTCTGGGAGGCCGCGGCCACGCAGGGCTACCCGGAGTCGCGGTCCAAGCCCCAGAGCCCGAGGGGGAGGAAAGCCGGAGGCTGTGCCCCAGCCCTGTCCCCCCCGCCCCAACCCGCTCCCCGGCACCACAGCCCTCCCCGGCCGCCACACCAACCCGGATCCCACCCCGGTCCATGTCCACTGGCCCCGCCAACGGCGCTGCCGTACGTTTACCGTCTGTGAGACGCCGCCCCAGAAAGGATGTCGGCCGCCGACTGACGCGGCCAGAACTAGTGGCCCGGCCAAGCAAGCCGCCATCCCCAGCAGCAAACACCGCCATGGTCCCGGGCAGCTGCACACTTCCGGAGCCCGCTGCCTGCCCCAGAAGCGCACGCCAGCCCACGAGGAACGCGGCGTCTTTATCCATGGCAACGCCGCGGGGCCCTCCCCTAGCGCTTGTGTCTGCGTCCTCCCGAGGCTAGACGTGCGAGAGCAGAACTTTCGGAGCCAATGGGAGCAAGGGCGCGGCCAGGACGGGGGTGGGGGGAGGCTTATGGGGCAGCTGGGTGGGGCCGGGGCGGGCGGGGCCGCGCGGAGGTCCTCAGCTGCAGGTGGCACCGGCCGGAGGCTGGGACAATGCTGCCAACAGTGGGCGGGGCGGCGGGGCAGCGGGGCGGGGGCACCCTCACCTGTCTGTGTGCGGGGCTCAGCCTGGGCTCCGCGGCCTCCGCTTGCACCGGAAGTGGACCCAGGCTACCGGTGGGCAAGATAGAGGACTGAGCCCAGGCAGGCACGGCTGGCCAGGTAGGGCACCTGAAGTGCAGATCCGCCAGGCCGGCTGCCGGCCTTGAATACGCGCTGCTAGGCAGTTTCCAAGAAGACGGGATCTGTCCCAAGAGGGGAGGTAGGGCAGGGTGCCAGATGCCTGGTTGGGTGCGGTCTTACAGGAGAGCCACGTTGAGAGGGTGCAGAGCAGCCCCTGTGTTGGCGGGGCTAGGAATTTGGGGTATAGGGTGGGGATGATGTGTGCCATTCCCTGTGGTCTCCCAAAGAACTCGCACCCCCAAGCAAAGGACCCTGCTCCCTCCACCCTTCACTGCATCCCCTGCCTTCCCCAGCACCACCGCCCCTGCCCCCGGAGGGTCCCATGACCTCTCCCCACACCAGGCACCGTCCCTGTTACAGGTACTTATCTCCTGGTGGTTCCAGCCCAAGGGTGGGGGCTGTATCTGACCAGTTAGGATGCCTGGAGCCTTTGTATGAAACCTCAGACTATAATGCAGGCGTGCACAGAGGCCCCTCAAACAGGATGCCCTGCATTCCCTCCCCACCACGCACCCACAGCGCAGCTGCCACACCAGGCCAAGCCTGCTGGAGGACCGCTGTTCCCTCTCCACCTGTCCCTGATCAAGAGTGCACCGCCCACACTGCTGGGTATTTAGTGGGCCTTAGAAGAGCAGCTGGTATTTTCATGGACAAATATTTGCTCTTTTGGGAAGAGTTGAGTGCAAAGGGATGTAGGGTATGCCTTTTCTGTTGTCCTGGAACTGGTGACTAGGATGCAAACTTAAGTCAAAGCAGTTTTTAGAGAGAGCCGCAATATATCTTACCCAAAGATCACTGTTCCCCTACAAAGGCAACACCACCTGGCGGGTGGGGTCCTGGTCCCTCTTTCTGGAAGTTGGGCTTTGCACCCTCCAGCTGGGACAGAGCCCGAAACAGCTCTGAACACGCTCCAACAGGCTTTCCCAGCACAAACTGCCTTTATTTTGAATCTGGCTGAAGGAAGCAGCTGAGAAATCTGGGTAAATCTTCCTGGGTGTAACCATGCCTTTTGTGCTGAATGAAAGAGCGGCTCTCCACATGCTAACAGCTTAGAACTGAATGTGTGTCGAAGCCTTCATGCATGTAGCATGTTGGGAACAGCGTTTCATGCTGAGGGGAACTCTATAACTTACATGTGTATGGGGAAGCCCTCACTCCAACAGGGTTTTCCTGCACAAACTGCCTTTATTTCGAAATTGGCTCTTGCTGAGAAATCTTGGTAAGTGTTCTTAAGTGTAGCCATGCCCATTATGCAGGATGAAAGAGCGGCTCTACACTTTTTCACATCTCAGAAATGAATGTGTGTTGAAGCCGTCATTCATGTAGCGTGTTGGGAACACAGAATTTAGTGGTGAGAACTATGTAAATTACATGTCTATGATGAAGCACTCTCTCGAGCCGGGTATTCCAGTGCATACTGCCTTTATTTCGAAACTGGCTTCTCAGAAGCCTGTGGTCTCCACTGCAGGTCTGTCTCCAAACCCAGGGCCAGCATGGTAACTCTGCTCCCCCTGTCTATTCTGGAAGTTCTAGGTGTCCTCCATGGCCCTTCCACCATTATGTTTTTGGAAAACCCCGCAGATGGAATGGGCCTGAGAACAGGAGAGCTGGATGCCAGAAGCCACTGCCCAGTGTGAGGCTCCTGGGAGGGGCATCTCCTCTCCGTGGGCCCTGATCTAACCTCCCCTCTCCCCCACCCCCACCCCTCTCCTCCTGCATTTCCTGATTGATCCCTGGATAATGGTCCATACCAGGAATGACCTGGGAGAGGTTTTATGAGTCTTTAAGTGGAAAAAAAAAAGAAATCTTTAGACAAGTTACTGAAAGTAACTTCCAGCTTTACCGGGAAAGACCTCATTCCAATGTTTAAGGCTAGTTGACAGGGTGTCAAATTGCTTAACCACTCACATCTGAGCAAGTGCTACCTCTCTCTCCAGCTCCCCGCAGCATCCACCTGTGGCAACTTGGCCAAAAGAAGGCAAGAAAGCTCTTTCCCCTCGCCAGCACCAGCGTGGCTTTGGAGTCAGTGGAGGCTGAGAGAAAGAGCCCCGCCCTGAGGTTTGAGGGGCCTCCAGCCACAGCCAGAGGAGCGGGGGTTTTCAGAGTGGCCCAGCAGGGAAACCAGGCAAGGCCACCTGGCCCAAGTCTTCCCTGCCCAGAGAGCCCCATGAACTGCTTTGGGCCACACTCCCCGTTTGGGCCCCCTGCAAAAAGTTACCACGGGAGCCACACCTGAGAATGCAGAAGGACAGCCCTTTAGCCTGGGGTCCCAGCAGGTGTGTCCTGTGAGACCTGTGGCCACATAAGTTCCTTGTCTCTCCAGGTCACTGAAGGGACTTTGCTGGGCATCTTGGTGGTCAGGGACATGGGAACACCTCTAAACTCTGAAGAAGGACAGAGAGACTCTTCCTGGAAGCAAGGATTCCAGGGAGACACCTTGCCCAGAACTGGGGGACTGTGTCCTGAGTAGACCCCTGGGAGGCAATGTGGGGCTGTGGGGTCCTCTTCTGAGAAGGGAGCAGGTGAGTTTTCCGGGGGTGGGGTCCTGCTTTGTCCAGACATGTCCTTGTGTAAGACTCATTTACAAACACCTCCAAGTCCACCTAGGGGTGGCCCCAGAGGTGGGGGTAGAGGAGGAGAGTGAAGGGTGCAGACTTAGGGCCCCCTGAGCCACCCAGGGAGCCAAGGGTCAGTGGGAACATCTTGGGAGTCTAGTGCAGGGGTGGAGGACGAGCACTAAGAACATGCCAAGTCATGCAATAAAGTGACCCATGACCACGAGACACAGGTGGCCGTACACCAAAAGAGGCAGATAAAAATTTAGACCCAGGATCTGAGAACCTTGAGAGGGGCTGGAGGGTCCCAGGAACCCTCAGGAACAGCTCTTCTAGGGGCACAGACATCCCAATACACACATTTCTCATGGAAGCTTTTTGGGGTGCAGAGTGAGTTACCAGGATCCTGAACTTAGTATGGAATCCCACCCCCTTGTTCATCACGGTACCTGGCAATAAATTGCTGTCATTTGTCCCTGGACATGCACAGGGGAGCTGACTGCTGTGGGGGTCACTGCAGGACTAGAATCTTCTGGTGTCTGCTCTGTGACCACAGAAACCCAGGGGGATTTCTCAACGGGAGAACCTGGAGACCATGCCTGCAAGGACCACCCTCATGGGATGGCCAAGGAGCTCGTGGTACCCAGGTCACCAAGTGACGAAGTTGTGAGGTTGCCTGGGGTATCCTGGGGGCATGTAGATTTCTGAGGTCAGCACGTGGGCCCAGCACTGCTGGATGGTCTGCATAAAGAGGGGCCTGCCCTCCTGATGATGGCTCTTAACACCTGCAGGGAAACTGCTCCCAGGGCTCCTGGAGGTCCATATTGAGAGTGTCCTGCCAGCCTTGTGGGGTCACCTTCCCCTGATGCAGAAGCAGACCTCTCTCCCTTGAGGCCCAGGGGACACCTGGCTCAGGTGCCACCTGTGTGCCCTGGACACGCAGAGCCCCAGAGCTCTGGCACAGCCTGGGGTGTGGTGGTGTCCGGGCAAGAAAGGCCCTGGGAAGGGGGTCATTCAAGGGCAGAGGCCACTCTGCAGGGATGCTGGACCTGGCAGCAATGCACTGCTTCAGTACTCCCTTGGGTTGGGTCTCCAACCTGTGGGATGGAAAGACCACTCCTTCCTGCGGTGCAGTCGGGGGAACTAGATCCATCGTCAAGGTCAGCCCTGAAAATGGAGGCTGCGCTACCTCCATTCCTGGAAAGAAAATCAGTCCCCTCCAGTCCAGGTGATTCAGAAAGTCATTCAGCAATGTTCGGGGCCTCCACTTTAGGCTTTGAATTAGAGCTGAGCGGCTTAGGAGGCCAGATCCCTGTCCGTGGCTCCAGGAGCAGGCTTTCTGCTGGGGGACAGGATCCTCACAAACACCTGTGTCTTTGTGGGACACTCCCCTCTGACAAGCTGGGAGGCAGGGTGCAGTTGTGGGAAATCGTGTTTACATGAGCAGAGGGCCACCATGTGGTGGGGGCACAGGAGACTGTGAGAATGAGTCCCACAGCCTTTCTGGAATCAAAAAACTGGCAAATGTGAAAAAGTGCATAATTTTTTTTATTGAACAGGCTGCTTATGTACGTTTGGAGGACCAGGTTCAAGGACTCAGCATCCCTCCAGGACAATAGCCTCAAGAGAAGAACAGACAGAGCAGGAGGAGATCTGGGGTTTCTCCCAGGAATGAGGTGGAACAGGGATTTCTGCAGATTTGCAAGGAGTCCCCGACCACTGAGCATGGGGTTACAGCCCCACGAGCCCCTGTCATGTTTGGCTTGGGCTCTGGTTCTGGCCTGCTCATGTATTCTTCCAGCAGAGTTCCAGAAACTCAGAGGGTGGAATTAGAGGGGCTGCGTTTGGAACCTAGTGAGAAGTTGGAGGGTCCTTTATATTGAGTCCCTTCATCCTAATCACCGTAGCTGAAGCCCAACACCCCCCAGGCCCCCATGGTTGCCGTGGAGGGAGAACAAGCCTGGCAGGCGACCTAGGGGTCCCACTACTGTGTCCTTCCCTTGTCTTCGTTCCCTTTCACCCCGGAAGGTGTGATTGTCTCGTGTCATGGTGGCCTCCACAATGTCCCTCCCAGTAATCTCTCTTCTCCATCAGGTGGGGTTCCCAACCCCGCTCAGCCTTCTCTGCATGGATGCTGAAGGACCAGGCCCACCTGAAGTTCTGAGCTCGAGCAGTAAGGTGGAAACAAAGAAACCAATGGAAAAAAGAAGCAAGTGATTGTGGCAAAGCTCCCCACCACAGAGAAGCTGCCCTGAGTGGAAGGGAGAGTGTGGGCATGCCCGTTTGTTTCCTATCTCCCAGTGCTCTTAGCTTTCTTATTGCCTACCTGCATGGTTACAACAAAATGATCTGCAAAACTGAAAATATTTACTCTCTTGCTTTTACAGAAAAGGCTGGCCAGCCTCTGGTCCGGTACCAGGCAAGAGATTGGAGTTCCTTTCCAGTTTGGAAACATCTTGGCAGGCCCAGGTTTGCAAAGGTCTTTAAGAGTAGTTACGGAGTTTTGCTTTTAAACTTTTTTACGGCTGTATATACTTGTGAGATGTGGTTGTGATGTATAATTCTGAGCCGGGATTTTCTCAAACTGTTTCTCACTTCTTATACCAGACATTCCTAAATTCCAAGTGGAACTGCATATTAAGGAAGCCATGGAATTTAGCAAAAGGATACAGATCTCATTTCCTTTTAAGCATCGGTGTACCTCCATCATGGCAGTATTTGTTATGTGTTATTGATAGGGGAACTAAGTAGTAAACAGATTAATAGAAAATAGGGGATTTTAGGTACACAGGTTCATCTTTTCAACATTGTTTGTAATATTTGCAGTTTAAGATGACCATTCCTGAGAAACAGGCAGCCTCTTAGAATGAAATAGCATTTCCTCTGAACCATAATTAATTTTTATTTTGTAGACAGCAGGAAGGGTAATAACACGTCACACATTTGGGGACGTCAAAGAGAAAATGTAACTTTCTGGGAGCGCACTCCCCCGCCTCCCCCTGCCCTTTTTACTGTCCCATTCTCCCTGGAAGGCTCTTTCTTATCTTCTGCTCATGGCTCCAGTAACTCTTTCTTCCTCCTTGTTCCTCAGCTGGTAAGGTTAGTTTTCTACTTTGAACAAGCAAACAAGCCAACAGAAGAGAAATTTCACAAGCAACTCCCAGCACATCCGCTCGCCTTCTGATGTCTGTGACCTCACTCTCGGTGCCCCACCGCTTATTAAAAGTGGCATCGAAAGCCAGTTCCTCCAAAAGTCCCCGAGGCCCCATCCCTCCCATCTTCTCTGGGTTGTCACTCCCAAAACCATCCTCTCTTTCACTGCCTCATCTATTTTGTTCTCCTGCTAGTTGGCACCATCAGTATATAAACGTCCATCCTCTTAAACCAACAGCACTCCTTGACCCTAATTCACCCCCACCAATTGCCACCCTGTGTCTTTGCAGCAAATCTTTAAGGAGTTGTTTAAACTCACTGTCTGCATCTTCTCTTGAGCCATCCCCTTTTACACCCATTCTGGCTTTTCGCCTGATCCCTCGCTCTATGGAAACTGCCCTGTCAAGGCCATCAGTGACCCCATGTTGCTAAATATAGTGGTCAATTTTGACTCCTCATCATGCTTGGCCCCTCGGCAGCATTTGACCCAGCTCTTCCATCCCTCCTACCCCGTGTTCCTGCTTCACTCAACCCCCAGCCCATCTCTCTGTCTGTTTCTGCTTTTGGCCTGCTGGCTGGTCCTTTGCCAATGTCTCCTGTTTTTTCCAAACATATACTGTGGGTGTTCCCCAGGGTGGGTTCCTGGGCCTCTCCTCTCTCTCTCTGCTATTCCTTTGGTGGAAGCAACCCAGCCTTGGAAATTGGCATGCCATCAATTTCTCGATTTCTCCAAAATTCCCTGATTTCCCCTTTCCATCTGAGCCTTTATCCCTGAGACTCACATCACATTCTTTTCCTTTCATTCATCTTGCTTTCACATTCATACATATGTTCTACTATGAAATTACTTTTCCAAATTTTGAATCAGTACATATATATCATGTAAAATGCTCAAATATGTATTATTTCCACTAAGATGCTAATTCTACCTTAGAACATTTCTGCACTTCTGTATTTATGTGAATAAAGCGAATAGTATTTCTACAAGCCTCATAGTTAAACACTGTTAGTTTGGGGCTATTATGTAACATGAAATAATGGTACATCAACATAGTCGTTTTTCATTTATTTTTATGTAACACCGAGATGAGGTTTTTGCCCTGAAGACTGGTTTTATTGAAATTTTACCTACGTTACGGACAGTCAGTTTATGTGAAAGCCCTCATTTCTCCCCTTTTTGATATATGCTCCATTTGGCTATATATAACATATAACTTGGCATGAAACAAAATTCCCAAATCATTCACATAATACAATTAATATGTTTAATTATATTTTTTAAATGTTAAAAAGAAAAAGAAAACAGATTCCTCTACCTATTAGGCACTTCTGTGGCAATATGTAACACACCCCTTAACCATGACATTGAAGAACTGAGCTGATACCAGCCCCTTTCCACCTGCTCAGCCCCACCTTTTCCCATCCCCTTTCCCATCCGGAGAGGACATCCCTCCCATTGTCCAGGCCCAGATGTTGGAACCATGTCCTTTCTCTCTCTTTCTTTTACACTCACAGACAGCAAATCCAGCTTGTTAGAAAATTCTGGATATTCTGTCTTAATTAAATACCTGCTCTCTGCTCCCCGCCCTCCTAAGAGCCACCTTCAGCCTTTCCTGGATACCAATAGCCTTCTGTTTCCATCTTTGCTTTCCTACAATCTCTCATCCACACAGAGTCAGAGGGAGCCTGTAAAAACATACATTGGGGGTGGTGGGTGTTGCTCAGTGGTAGGGCGCATGCTTAGCATGCTTGAGATCCTGGGTTCAATCACCAGCACATTCATTAAAATAAATAAATTACTTCCCCCCAAAAAACACAAACACAAAAGCATAAGTTGGACTACATCACCCCTCCCCTCAAAACTCACTAAACGGGTCACCATGTCATTAGGAGCCAAAGTCGTCACAAAGGCCTCAGGACCCGGCGTGCTCTGCCTCTCTGCCCACACTCTCCCCCTCACTCTGGGGGCCTCTGGCTCCGGCTCTTCCTTCTTCCTCCGGATCTATTCTGCTTCAAGTTCATTACTCCGTGAGATCTGCCAGGATTGCCTTATTCTCTCCTGCCTGCCTCCCACCCCACCGCCATCACCCGAGTTTGCTCATATCACTCTTTTTTAAAAATTTTTCCAAACTCTTGCTACCCCAACATGCTGCCTGTTTCCTCTGCTAAAATTCTGAGCCCCCAGTGATGGGGAGTCATGTCTATTTTGTTGACTGATAAAGCCCGAGAGCCTTGGGAACGGTCTAGTTAGGAGATTCCCGTATGTAGTAGGAGCTTATACACATTTGCTGAATGAATGTAGATGCCCTGGTCCAATCCGATGGAGCACTTCTGTGACGTGCTCAAAGAATAACTCTCCTTTCCACCTGAGAGGGGGTGACAACTTCCCTGCTGATTAAAGGCAAGAACTTTTTGCTTTATGCTGTTAACCTTAGGCGGGGAGACTGGGGGATCTTCATATATATTTTTAAATTTGGTTCACTCTGCAGTTGGTCTTTGGTCTCTGTATAATTTTGAGAAACTCTTTATAAGTGATCATTCTTTGATCTGATTGAACAGGTTCCAGGGGGAAGGACCA
Source organism: Vicugna pacos (assembly GCF_048564905.1). Lineage (NCBI taxonomy): Eukaryota > Metazoa > Chordata > Mammalia > Artiodactyla > Camelidae > Vicugna > Vicugna pacos. Next base: position 2,447,742 of record NC_133006.1, read on the forward strand.
AGCCTGTCCCATCAGCCATTCTATGTGTCTTGTCCTGGGACCCAGTGGATGCTCAGCATGTAAGTGAACCGACAGGAGTGAGTGAAGAGATGGGAGCATCTCATTATTGTGGCGGATCTCTGTCCAATGCCTTGAGATTTGGGGAAGGGTTTACGAGTGCAGAAGGGAGAGGTCAGGTCCTCTGTGCTTTTCCTGAGTGCCCTGGCCTTACCCATTCCCCCAGCCCCCTCTGGGCAGCCAAGCCAAGGAGCTGGGCCACCAGGGGTTGTGCTGATCAATAATCCACCTTCACCCCAATTCCGGGGGTAGGTACACATGGTTGTAGACACTGGAGTCAGGTCCTTGGAGGAATTCCTCACCGAACTATGTTTTGGACCTTTTATTTTTCTCTAGAACCTCCAGCTGAAGAAGATTGTTTTAGACACATGAAAGTTGAGGACACCTTCTGTCCCCTCACAACCCAGGTGGGGCTGGGAGTCTGCTGTTTCTATAGCCGGTGGGCTCGTGTTGATTTGGGCATCCCTGTGCCTGAATTCCTGCAGTACACTCGGTGGTAAGGATGGGGGTGCCTGGCAGGGAGGGAAGCGGGTTGGGAGACTGTACAGCTGGGCTGATGTTAACCTGGGGTGAGCGGGAGCTTGCTGATGCATGGCATCTCGGGGCAGGGAACTCTCCACACTCAAGAGGGGTTCCCACTCCCGCAGGGTCCCTTTGATCAGGGTGCTGGGCTGTCAGGGGACCACAGGGGTCCCAGTGAGGATTAGGGTGCCTTCAGGCAATGGGAAGTGTGGGGTCCAGTGGCAATTGAATTAACTGTGCACCCAAACCCAGCCCCCACCTCTTTCAGCCTGTTTCCTAATCTGCAAAACTGGAATGTTATTAAACATCTCGCGGGGTCATTGATGGGCTGGGACAGACTACACAGTCAGGAGCTGGAATTCTTCTGTCCCCTGATTGTTTGCCTTCTTTCTGACTATTTGCTCTCATAAGCTCAGTCTCTCTGTCTCTCGCTCTTTCACTTCTAAGTTTCTCTCATGCTCTGGTTTCATTTGATTTCCAACCACCGCCCCTCCCCTCCGCCAAACTCCAGATGAGTGAACTTGATTTCTATGTGTCAGTTCCAAATTCCCAGGAAAGATGCTCTGTCACCCTCTGGATCTTCTGTCCAACCCATGAGTTGTGGCCAGATGAGCGAGTCCCTCTGGGACCAGCAGAGGGTCTCTGCCCAGCCCCCAGCCACCACTGTGGGAGCACATAGCTCTCCGTGGAGGAAGTACTGGCTGTGACCTTGTGTCACTAAGTGTGAATTTATGTCTTCTCTTGAACCACCTTCATCCTCCTAAACAAAGATGAAAATTAAACACTCCCGGGATTTGTGTCATGGAACACTCAGGGTGGGGGCTAATGGGGTTGGAATTTCTGCTGTATTTAAGGGGCTACAGTGAATCCCCAACGAGAGCCTGCAAAGGGAACAGCACCAGCCCCACCCGGCACTTAGGGCGCTGAGTCTGCGTGACGTTGAGCCAGGCTTCTGACCACAGCTCAGGGGTCTGGTCTGACCAGTTAGCCTTTGAAACCAACCAGCTTTGGATTCCTCAATCCCACCCTGAGGTTTTACCTGAACCATCAGCTTCTGTATCTCTGAAGACAGATGCTGAGGACCCTTCACGTAAGCCGTTCGCACAGCCCTGTTCAGGCCTTTGTGCTGCACGGTCTGCCCGGCGAGCTGACCGAGGTTGGTATTTTACTGATGTTAGAAGTAGTCTGGTTTCCCGATGTACTGTTTCACTGAACAAGCAACAGAAGCCACTTCTCGCTGATAAAAGCAGAAAAGGGACATAATGAAAAGATACTGGGAGGGTGTGTGGAGTGGCCAGGACCAGAGCCAACCCAGGAGCTGTAGGAGGTGTTAGGGAGCCCCAGGCACCAGGCTGGGAGGGGTGCTACCGGGCCCCCTGCCACCCCAGAAGGGACCCCCCTCCACCCGACCCTCCACCTCACTCACTGCAGGTTCATGTCCCGGCAGGGCCAGGTCACACTGAAGCCACCAGCACACACCTCAGTTGGGGAGCTGGCCCCGTCTGAGCTGCGGGCGTGCCTGGTGTGGGGAGAGGCCCAGTTAGAGGAAGGCAGTTCCCCTACTGTTCCGAGTTAAGGTGCAAGTCAGTGCCCATCACTCAGGAGAGCCAGGCTGGACGGACCTCATTGTGGTGACTAGGCTGTCTGAGTTCACTTATTACTTTCTACGTTTGAAGGCCCTGGAGGGAGAAAAAGTGAAGGTTCTAGTACTTATTTTGTGTTTCCCACGTACCAGGTGTGGTAAGCAAGCCACTTCAGACAAGGCCCAGAGCAACCACGTAAATAGGCCATGGAGCAAGTCGTGCAGTCAGGCCTCTGTGGTCCCGAAACCCGTGTCCCCATCGGCTCCATAGTTACCAGTGGAAACTAGGGGGATTTATGGGACTGTGTGCTCCTGTGAGGGCTGGGATATGTGTGTTTAAGTCCACATCTTCAGAAACTCGGCTAGAACCACAGCCACTGATTGCACGGTGGCAGAGGAAGGGAGGATTCCAGCCTCTGGTCCAGCTCGTGTGGAGCTCAGAAGTTCTTCCTCCTGTCCTGAAAATAACACCAAATCTGAGGGAGCTGCAAACCCACTGCTCTTCTTAGATCCCAGAAGACTGAGGGGGAAAGCTGCTTCCAACCCAGAGAGGTTGCAAAGGGAACAGCGGGCAGGCTTGGAGAGTCACAGCTCCCAAGGCAGAACCTGCTTTTGTAAGAACCCCGGGGGCAGGCAGATTTAACAGGTCCCTGAGGCCAGCAGGAGGCTCAGTGTGGGGAAATCAGAGTGTGACAACTCCAGGGAGCCAGTCAGAGGGGCCCCATGCTCTTTTTCATGTATTTTACATCCAGGACCGTGTCCTGTTCTCAGAATGAAGGTCAGAGGATAACTCCTCATGCTTCCTGCCTGGAGAGGAGAAAATAACTGTATTGAAATACACCCAGAACATTCTGTTTCGTTGGGGGAAGTTGTTTTTTGTTTGTTTTTTTAATGAGAAATTATTTTACCAGAGCCTAACCAACCTGGGAGAAGGGAAATCCCTTCTGTGTCACCCAAATTGGGGTGGGGGGAAAGAGACACACTTGTGGAGGTCACAGCTCAGGGCACAGGCTCAATGAGAACTAATCACAGGACTGCAGATGCCCTGCTCTGTCCCGCTCCCCCAACACCTTACCTCCATGTCAGTAGGGCCCGTGTGTAATAACAGGAATAATACTAACAGAAGTAAATGTCTCAGGAGTGTCTAGGGAAAACCCAAAGACAGCGGGGAGATGAAAACAAGGACACACAGGCTGTTTTAGCCTCTCACACCAATAGCTGTAGCAAACTACACACAGCCCAGCCCCAGTAGATAAACAGACAACCTCACAGAAGAAATTATTTATTTTGGTTCTCTTACCCAGTGCATTCCATGGTGCATCCTCGCCTAGAATTGAGTGGAAGCAAGTCCATCTCAGAAGGGACATAACTGAAGAGGGATGGCTTCCCAGACTCTGAGGGGCAGAGAGAGCACCAGCCTGGGTTAGAGAAAGGTGAGGGGTGGGGTAGGGTGTGGGCTGCCTTCTTCCCCATATAAGGAACCTTCCTGAGGCCAGCACAGTAGGAGGGAGGGCCATGGGGTGGAAGCAGCCAGACTTCATCCTGAGAACTGTTGGGATGCCTCAAAGGGACCATTCAGGTGCCCAAACTGGGCCCTGATTGAGGGAGCCAGTCGGTCTGACCCAGAGCCCAGGACTGAGGTGGGCTCACAGCAGGCCGGTATTACTTGGCCGGATCCATTTCACTTCTCCGAAGCCCTGTGTAAAACATGAAGCGTGGACGGCCTGGTGAGCACAGCTCTGCCCTCAAGACCGGTTTCAACTCCTCTCTTCCCAGAGAACAGCATCTCTGAACCCGTCCTGGGTGACCTCACAGAGATCACCCTAGTGGCCCAGGCTAGTGACCGGGAACATGTACCTTCCTGCAGGCAACCCCTGACGTCCACTGATGCATCATATACTGGCAAAGAGTGAGTCACTGTGCATTGGTCTAACAGCAGAGACTCTGCCAAAGGCCCAAGAGGTGGTGTGTGGGACATGCAGGGGTGCAGGAGTGTAAGCAGTGCAAAAGTGTAACTGGTGACAGGGGTGCAGGGGCTGTGGAGGGCGCAGGCATTTCAGGGGATGTGGGGGTGGAGGCATGCAGAATTGCAGAGAGTAGCAGGGGTGCAGAGGTGCAGGGAGTGTAGGGATGCAGGGAGGTGCTCAGGGACCTGGCCAGGATAAGAAGGCAAGTGCACATCCTTGCAGTCAGCCTGACCCCGGTAGGCTATTGCAATGCTTTTGGGCTGCGGCGGCGGCGGTGGCGGTTGGGAGGCTGCCCGGGCAAGCCGATCGATTTCTTCTCTTCCCTGCAGCCTGGCCTGGGGTGGGGCTTGGCCGCCGGAGATTCGCCAGATGTTGCACTCCAGGTAAGCTTGCTCCTGGTAGGTGGGGCGGTTAGGTCAGAAGGCAGTGGCAGCGGCAGAGGGGCGGAGCGGGTCTACCCCTGGTGAACGGGTGGAATAGCTGCCTTGTCCCGGCTGCTGGGCCTGGGAGCGGCCTCTTCTTCCCCAGGTCGCCGGACACTCCTGTCCCACTCAGCTTGCTGAGTGCGGAGTGGGGGCGGGGCCGTTAAGGTGCGGGACCCACGGGGGGAGGGAGGCTGCCGCGGGGGAGCCGATCAATTCGCTCCGCTCTCCCCAGAGGCGGAGCCAGGGGCGGCTTCTGCTGCCCTAGAGGCGGGACGCGGGTCTCCAGATGAACTTGCTCCTGGGAGGCGGCGGCGGAGGCGGCAGGGGCAGGGGATGTGTTCCAGGGAGTTGCTCCATTTCTTCTCTCCCCCACGGCCTGGCTTGGGGGCGACGTCTGCCGCCGGAGATTTGCCTCAGGTCCGACTCCAGGTGAGCTTGCTCCTGGGAGATGGGTGCGGTGCGGTCAGGGGGCTGGTAAGGTGGTGGCTGCAGGCATAGGGAGGCTGCCCCGGAGGAGACTGTGGATTAGCTCCATGTCTGCACCGCGTGGCCTGAAGGCGGCCTCTGCTGCTCCAGGTCCCGGGACACCCCTGTCCCACTTTGCCTGCTGGGGGCGGGAGGCAGGGTAGTCAGGGTGCAGGGGTGGCGGTGGTCGGGGGCCTGCAGCGGGGGAGCGGACCATTTGCTCCCATCTTCCCCGCGTCTTGTCCTGGGGGCGGTCGCTGTTGCCCTGTGTTATGAGACGCGTGTATCCTAGTCGGCCTGACCCCGGGAGTTGGACTTGGTACTTTGGGGGTGGTGGCAGCAGCGGCAGGCTTTCCCATGGAACTTGTCCATTTGCTCCCACTTCCCCCCATGGTTTGCCCTGGGGGCGGTCCCTGTTGTCCCAAGTTCGTCGGACGTCCATCTCCAGGTCAGCCTGCTCCCTAGAGGAGGCCACTGTGAGGTCATGGGCAAGAGTGGTGGCTGCTGCGGGGGTAGGGGCTGCCTTGGGGAGCTGGTGGATTGGCTCCCGTCTCCCCGATGGCCTGGTGTGGGAGTGGCCTCTCCTGCCCCAGGTCACCAGACGCACCTGTCCCACTCAGCCTGCTGGGGGAGGGGCGCCCTGGGCGGTGCCTTTAAGGTGCGGGGGTGGCGATGGCGGGGGTAGAAGACCTGCAGCGCGGAGCCTGTCAATTTGCTCTCCTCTTCCCCGTGACCAATCCTGGGGGCGTCCTCTGCTGCCCAAGAAGCCGGATGCCCGTCTCCAGGTCAGCTTGCTCCTGGGAGACGGGCCCGATGTGGTCGAGGGGCAGAGGCAGTTGCGACGGCCGGCTGCCCCGCCTAATGGGGCCACTTCTTCTCCTCTCCCCTGACCTGGCCTGGGGACGTCCTCTCTGGCGCAAGATTCGCCTGACACCCCACACCTGGTCTGACTGCTCCTGGAAGGTGGGCGCGGTGAGATCAGGAGGTGGAGAGGACAGGGGCTGCCCCTGGAGAGCTGGAGGATAAGCTCCAATCTCTCTGCAGGCCTGACGTGGGGGCGGCCTCTGCTGCCCCTCGTTCCCAGGTCACACTTCTTCGGGTCATATTTCCCCGGGGTTGCGGTAGGGTGCGGGGGCGTCAGGGTGTTGGCGGGGGTATGGAGCCTGCCGCTCGGGAGCTGGGGGTTTAGCTCCCATCTTTTCCGCAGATTGGCCTGAGGGCAGCCTCTGTTGCTCCAGGTCGCAAAGCAATTTCTCTGACAGCTTAGCCACCGGAGGTGGGCAGGATGGGCTGAGAGGGCTGAGGCAGCCGCCAAGGCAGCGACGGAGGGGGCTGTCCCTGGCCAGCTGGTCAATTTGTTCCCATCTCAACCTTTGCTGCCGCAGTTTCGCAGAACGCCCTTCTCCAGTTTATTCTTCTCCAGGGAGGTGGGCGCAGTGCATGCAGCCCGAGGTCTGGGCTCTCCCTTGGGAGGGGCAGAACTCTCTTGTTCTCCTTTGTCTTTATTCTTCAGCGAAGTGGTTACTGGACGCAATTCTTAATTCTGAGAAAGTGTAGCCTGTGTTATGGAAGAGCTGCTGGACAGTGAGGTTTCTGGGTGGATTTTCACATCAGCTGATGCCCCAGGCAGGCAGGAAAGCTATTACTCAGAGCTTCTTAGTCTGGGGTTGGGGATGGCCCCGCCATCCTCACCATGCTTTTTAAAAATGTGTTACTCCCCTCTTTTTCCTAGGTGACATTTTAGGTTATTGGGTCTCAGATTGCTGACACACTCATCCCTGTTCTCAGACATCTTTTAAACTTGGGTGAAGTGATAAGTAGGGGAAGATAATTTACTGAAAGGTAAGAATACTTAAATTCGCATTAAAGCTACATTCTGTCAATCTTTCTAAAATGATTTTCCTCTGATTCTAAATCCACGACCTAGTGAATGTTGTACTCCTGTGTAAATTATTGATCTTCACATCACATTTGTTGAGTGGTCAACGAGATTTATTAATTAGATTATTCCTGAAAGGAAAAGTTCAGGCTTTTCAGAATTCCTTGTCTGATGTCACCCAGGCAGTCACAGTAGAAGACAGAGCTGATATAAAAATCCCTCAGCTGCCTGAACTGCAAAGCTTCTGGGATTACTGATCCCTGAAATGCAGGTGACTCTTGATGATAATCTGGGGGATGGTTTAAATGATCAGATTCTTCCAGTCCTATAAATGGGTTCCGTGGCCCCAGCCCCGGGAGAACTGGACTTAAGGGCCATATCGTGTGTGGTGGGATGGGAAGGCAAGGTGTAAGAGCTGGAATCACTGAGATTCCACACTCGCTAAACACAGTCTCCAGAGCCTAATTGTTGTCAGGTTCTGTTCTGGATTTGAGAGTGTGTTCATACATGATTCTTGCCCTTCTGGAGTCACTGCCTGGGTGGAAGTAACCTTTACATAGATCTGTGGAGGATGACATTTAAGTAGATGGGCTGTTATGGTTCTCAATGTGCCCAGGCTTGCTCTTCCAGGCACTCGTGGGACTAACGCGAGTCATGTTATTCACTCATTCACTGATTTATTACCCTTGAATTGATCACTCGTCCCACAGTAAGTGAAACAAGGTAACAGGAAGCTGAGTTTTGTCCCCTCTCCTATCACTGATTGTTTTTCAGTCGGGCGCCCTGCGTATGCATTGTGAAACGGTGGTATTTCGTGCCCAATGGGGCAGCACTGTCAGTTCTGAGAATCAGGGGAGACACATGGGTAGGACAGCACCCTGACACACATGGCACCCCCCATCCCGTGAGACAGAATTGTCGATGCTCAGGTGACCCGATGTAGACTGCGGTGCTAAACCTGAGCATGTTTAGTTATCCTGGTGGCTATGAAAATACAGACTACCAGTCGCTAACTCTGGAGACTCTGAGGGTGTGCACCCCAGGATTCTGCATTTTAAGAAGCACTTTAACGAATCCTGATGAAGAGATCTGAGTGTCCCACGGAGAAACACTGGTGTGCGAGGCACCAATATTGAGGATTCTCAGGGAACGATGTCTTTTTAGGATGGTCCATGGGCCCTCACTTTAGACTTTTGCCTTGGGTTTAATTGTATGTGTTCAGAAGTGATGTCTTTCAATTCCAGTGTATGTCAGCATGCTCTGTGCAGGGATTTACTCTCAGTAGATGGCAAAAACTATGATTCTTCAGGTCACCGAGCTACACTGTGAACGATATTTTATTTTGGTTTTCTTTGTAGCAATGCAGAGTCTCCCGAGAAGAGATTTAGACTCAACAGCTTTGTGTCAGACTTTGGAAGACCGCTGCTGCCCAAGGTGTTCTCTGGCAGTGCAATGACGAATCTAGGTCCCTCTTTCACTGCTACATCAATGAAGTGGACCACTTGGACAAGGCCAAAGCTGGTATCCCTACCATAGCCCTTTACAGTGTTATTCGGCTCCAGGAAGCCATCAGATGCAGCAGGTGTCCAGAGGAGGAGCCGAACAGACTCATGAAATGTGACATCCCCAACTTTATCAACACGGACCAGAACTCTGCCTTTGTGGAAGATGATTTCCTGATTTTGTAACTACCGATTGTTCTAGAAAATAAGCCAGTTGCCCAGAACTCACACAAAGACTTGAATTGAGAAACGTGCTTTCTCAGGTATCTTTCTGAAGATGTGAAGTCTGTCTTTGTATGGAAGGAAGTCCCCTTTCACAAAACTGAATGTGTTTGTGTCTGAGAGAGGGAAATGGAGACAGAAAGACGAAGAAGCAGAAGAGAGCCCCCTCAGAAGAGATCTAGTTAAGGTGAGTTTTTGTGCCTTTAAAAAACATTTGGGGTTTTAGGGGGAACAAAGTATTTACACTGTCTTATTCTCCTCATTGGAAACCTTGGCCCCGTCGTCAGAGTCAGCGGCCTTGAACAGGGGTTGCACGCTGCGTTTCATCTGGCACTGCCACTTCCACGCTCTGCCTTTAGCACGTTGCTTTGCCTGTCAGGGTTGCCACCCTTTTAACTGTAAGGTGAGGAGTCTGGAGTAGATGATCCACCCCAGCTCTGCTGTTTTGCAAATTTCTGATTTCGTATTCGGATGAGTCTGGGATACACCCAGAGCAGTATAAACCAGGCCCTACCTCCTGCCTATTGCTGGGGCATCCCTCAGGTCTGTGCCTTCTACTCAACCCTTTACTGAGCCCAGCTTTGGTCAGGAGCCCAAGTGCCTACCGGGATGGCAGGGGACTTGTCTTTCGTGGTCACGGTGGCCAAGAATTCTATTGGTGTGCTGAAACAACTCTTCTGAGATCCTCCACCCACCCCTGCTCAAACCTAATGACAGCACTACGGTTCCTTTCCTAGGAGGAGAATCAATCCATGATGCATTTTATGACAATCCTGTCCCCAGGGATGCACGGAAGTTTATCAGCTGAGTGAGGGGAGGTGCCTCTGTGTCCCTGTATCTCTGTCTGCTGACAGTTCGCTGCCACCGGCTACGGAACAAGAAAAGTGCTATTCACCATGTTGTGTGTTTTCCAAATGTGTAGGTGATGGTCTTGTGGCTCGTGCGTGGGCTTTGATTTGGGATGGTGAAGGGCTTATAAATACCTCATCAACATGTATTCGAGGTGGCCTGGTGCCACACAGATTTGATTCATGAAGGCATCAAGCCTGCACACTGGTTTGGAAACAACTTGGTTTTGATCATTCACACTGCGTGCATGACTCGCTGCTAATCTCTGGGTGGTTTTTTCATTTCAGATTTATTCACCCCATGTCTTGCTTAAGCTGAAAAATACATTTATTTCACCAGAATATTCTCTGATTCTTTGTTTACACACATCCAGTTTTTTTAATTCCTTTAAAAATGATTCTGTGTTTATAATGCCTCCTAATTTCTATCATCTCTATGTTGCCAGTGGCCTGAGACATGCACCAGATTTGATGCCGGAACAGTTCCACCAAAAGAAATCCCTTTGCCGTAATATCTTTTGAGGAAAATATTATTCTTTAAGGCTCTAACAGTAAATCGTAGAAGAAAGCATGGAACATTTCTTGTAGTTAATACATGTTCATGCGAAAAGAAATGATATTTTCATTAAACAATGTTGATTTTAATAACTTTTACAAATGTGAACATTATTATTCATAATTTAAGTAACCAGATAAAACCACAGTTATTTATTATGAAGATTGAAAACTATTTACATGGTCTCTTAATTAGAAGTAGCTTTATTAGAAGACTGCAGGGTATTTACAAGATGGAAAAATACCCATGATGACACCATCATTTTTATTAACTAAATATCAAGAACTGTGCAGGGATAAGATATAACCCTCTGCAAACTGCCAAGTTAGCATGAGGTAGTTTGTGGATGCTGCCAGAGGACAGGACACTCCCCCAGGATCAGAGACAAAGGACTTCCTGCCAGCACAGCAGGCAGCCTGTGGTTCAAGTTCATATTGGTTCCTGAGTTCCTTTCCTATTGCTGTTGTAACAAAGGACCACAGACTCAGTGGCTTAAAGCAATACACATTCATCTTCTCACTGTTCTAGGGTGCAGTAGTGCAAAGTCAATGTCAGTGGGCTAAAACCAACGAGTGGCCAAGGCTAAGTTCCACACCGAGGCTCTAGGGAGGCATTCGTCATCCTACCTTTCCCAGCTTGCAGAGGTGCTCACACTCCTTGGCCCAGGGCCCTGTGTCACTGTGACCTCTGCTGCCACTTTACATCTCTGTCTCTGACTATATAGATATAGAGGAAGAGTCTTCTACATCTGGTATGGACCCTTTTTCTTACATGGACATTGTATCCCTATTTATGTGCAGATGAAAACCCCTTCCCTCCAGGGTGCGGTGGCATCAGCTCACAAGATGACCACTCTGGGCTTTAAGTGTCCTCTTTGTATTGTCATCAGGGAACTTCTCTCTCCATAGTTAGCTCTGTGTTAATTTGTTGTTATATTTTACCCAGAATTACTGAAAGTTTTACTTAAAAGGGATCCTAATTAGCTCTGTTTACCTGTTTCCAGAGCTGAAAGCTTCAGTTCTAGAGTATCAGTTTGACTTTTCCTAAAAATACATTCCAGTATATTTCTCTGGTGAAAGTCTCTACCCTGTTATCTATTGTCCCATCATTTCCTTATTTTCTTGAATATATTAAAAGTATTTTATAGCCTTTATTGGTAACTCTGATGCCTACATCACCTGGGGTTTGCATCCTTTGTCTAATGCTCCTTATTCTCATGTTATCTGTCATATAGTCTGGACATGTTGCATGTCTAGAAATTCTTTATTACATGGCAGACATTGCAAATGAAAAATCCATGTTATCTTCCATGAGAGCTTTTCTACCTTCCCGTTAGGCAGACAGTGTGAGGGACTGATCATGTCACTCCAATCAGGCGCTGAGGTGGATCAGGACTAAAGTGCCTTTTTTCTTAAAACAGCTTTGAGGTATACTTGGCAAAATAATTTTCACACGTTTAAAGTGTACAGCTTAATACGTTTTGACGTAAGTATATCCCCAAGGAACCATGACCACACTCAAGACAGTGAACATACCCATCACCCACAAAGCTTCTCTCCTGACTTTTGTTGTCCCTCCCTCCCTCCCCGTCTCTTCCCCTGGGAACCATTGATCTGCTTTCTATCACAACATAGTGGTTTGCATTTTCAAGATCCTTATATGAATGGATTCATGCAGTATCTACTCTATGTTGTCTGACTTCTTTCATTCAGTGTAATTATTTTGAGAATCATCTGTGTTGCTGTATTAATAGCTTGTTTGTCTTATAGTAGAGTATTGTTTAGTGCTGAGTTTTTACTGAAGAGTTTATTGTGAGCAGTGTTTGTATAGACCATCATTTCTTTCTGCATTTACTTCTTGATGGATGCATGGGTTATTTACAACTTGTGCTATTATAAATAAAATAGCAGTGAATGTTTGGTTACAAGTCTTTGTATGGACATATGCTTTTCCTTTCTAAAGCACAAGATGAGGAATGTCTGGATTATATGGTACACAGGTGTTTACCTTTTTAAAAGAATCTGTTAAAGACTTTTCCAAAATGGTTGTACTATTGTAAATTCCTCGTGGTGTGTATCAGTTCTGGTTGCTCTACTTCCTTGCCAGCACCTTGTAAGGTCAGTCTTTCTAACTGTATTCATTCTAGTATGTATGTGAACTAGTATCTCACTGTGGTTTTTAAAAGCATTTCTCTAATGACTAATGACACCTTTAATCAGCATCTTTTCATATGCTTATTATCCATCTGGATATCTTTACTGAAGTGTGTTTTCTGGCCTCATTCATTCAGGTGTTTGAATTATTATTGAATTTTGAGACCTCTTTATTCTGGATCAGATACAAAGAGAGACCTTTATCAGATATATGATCTGCAAATAGCTTCTGTCTATGGCTTGTCTTTTCATTTGCTTAGCAGTGTTTAGAAGAGCATTGAAGAGTCTTCATGTTCATAAAGTTCACTCTATCAGTTTCTTTTTAAAATAGATGATACTTTTGGTGTCATAGCAAAGAAAAATTTGCCAAACCCAAGGCCATAAACCTTAAGCCTATGCTTGTTCTCCTAGCTGTTTTATAGTTTTAGATTTCCTATTAAGATCTATGATCCATTTTGAGGTAAATTTTGTATATTTTGTGAGGTGTGGATCAAAGTTCATTTTTTTTTTTTGCGTATCACGATCTAATTGTTCCAGCACTACATGCTGAAAAGATCCTTTCTCCACAGCATCCTTTTTGAGAATCAATTGTCTGTATAAGTCTTGGTTTAGTTCTGAACATTCTATTGTGTTCCATTATTCTATTTTCCTGTTTTACACCAACACCCTAATTTCTGATTACTGTAGCTTTATAAAAAAAGTTTGAAAATCAGATAGTGCAAGTCTTCCAACTTTGTTTTTCTTGTTCAAAGTTGTTTTGGATTTTTGGGATCCTTTGAATTTGTATATGAATTATAGAATAAGCTTTTAAATTCCTTACATCCTGTTCTGCCAAAATTCCACCCATGTCTTTGGCCGTCTCCAAAGCCACATTTTCTGAAGAAGTCTCTCTAGATCCCAGGTGAAAGGAATTTCTCTTTCGTCTGTGCTCAAATCACATTTGATATTATTTGATTACATTTAATCATATTTGCCTGTATGTACTTGTCTGACCTTTCCAGCCATTTAGTAAATCTCAAAAGATTAGGAATCTTGACTTGGTTCCCTCTGTGTGCTGAGAAACTAGTTCTATGCTTTGCAGGAGTGAGCCCTGCAGTAAGAGGTATCTGCAGCACACATCTAGCTCATTGCTTGAATATTGTCAAGGAATTCTGCAGATTTAGAATTGTTTATTGATTGTTGTCTCCAAGACGGCTCAGTCTTTTTTATTTCTATTGCTACTGCTGCAGTTTCAAAGAACAATGGGCTAGTTATTTTCCAAATATCAAATCATACTCTAATTGTGTTGTCACGCAAATTATGTGCTGCTGTGTCTTAACAACCTGCTTAGTGTTCACAGGCTCCTTCACTCATGGAAAATTTGGGAGAATGTCATATCCTTAGAGATAGCAATGCTGTCTTTGGCGACCTGAGCAGCAGTATCTGAATTCACTCCTGCTGTTTTTCCAGTGTCCCCTCTAGACCTCCTCCAGCCCTCCATGGGGGGCCCTGCAGTTCTGCCCTAGAAAAGCCTGTTGCTTCTCAGGAAGTCTTCCCTATGAAACATAACCATGTCCTTCTTGTGGGGACATTCAGTCCAGAGACCTGAAAGCAGGGGAAAATATTTAGCCTGCTTTTGGTAGAACCTAAATTCTTCCATACTTGTTAGAAGCAATTTCAATGAGGAAACTGTTTTGGCATCTAACAAATCAGCATAAATGACTGATGAGGAAGATCAGCTTCCCCATCCCACTCAGTCGTCATGTTGATGTGACACAAACATTGGCAAACATTTTCTCCTGTGAGCAACATAAAGTTCAAGACGTTATGAATGGCTTTTTGTTTTTATTTCTTAGTCTTTCCACATTCACTGTGTCTCGTGAGATTATATGAATCCTGCTTATTTTCAGCCCAGCACTAAACTTTTTAAAAGGATCACGTGTTTAAAAGGCTAGTGGACAATTTTTTAGAAGACAGAAATCCTTAGATTTTGGTCCCAGAGTTGAATCTTGGTTAGTGGTGAATGAAAATTCCCGTTAAAATTTTAAATTCAGTGATATAAAGTCTTAAAAATAGTTAAATATTAGTCAATTTCATTAAACACTATAAGAGTTATTTACCTTTAAGCCTGTTTCTGGGGCAATTTTGCAATGATTCCCTCCCTTTATCGATTCCCTCTTTATCAGAATCCTTGAGAGGCCCCTGTCATCATTGTCAGTATCATCATCATCATCATGGAACTGAATCTTCTGGAAGATTCTAGGAAAATAAAGAGATGGACGGGATTATGTGTAGGTCAGTGTGTGCATATACAATAAGAACAGCTGTCAGACATTAGATGCAAGATACCCATTTCATTTAGGGGAGAATGTGGTCATGAAATCCTGATGTGGTGAATGAAGGAAGCGGTGGGAACAGGATAGTCAATGGAAAGGAGGAGGAAGTGAGTGAATTGGAGAGCATAGATCCTTGGTTAGTTGATCAGCACATTGGTGAGAATGAGGGGAGTGTGATGGCAGAATCATGTCCCTCCCCGGCCACAGGGTAGCCACCTGTGACATGTTACTGTACATGGCAAAAGGGATGACAGATATTTTAGGATTAAAAATCTTAGAGGATTTCTGTCTCCTAAATTGTCTATTAGTTAGCCTTTAAACCCATGATACATTATTATAGATTAGTGCAGGGGCACAAATAAAATGGATTCATATAATCTCACCAGACAAACTGAATGTAGAAAGGATAAGGAAGAAAAACAAAAAGTCACTTATAAGTGCCTTGAACCATAAATTGCTCATGAGGAAATGTTACACAAGGTGAATGTCACAGCCACATACATACTGCCTGAGTGGGATGGGACAAGGGGATCCTGAGATGAGACAATAGGGTGAGTAGTCTGGATTGTCCAGGTGGGCTGAATGTAATCACAGGGGTCCTTAAATTGGAGGATATTTCCCAGCTGAGTTTAAAATCAGAGGGAGGTGTAGCGATGGAGCAATGTTCAGAAAGGCTGCTGACCATGAAAATGGAGGAAGTTGAGGGGCACAAGCTAAGGAAGGTGGGTGACCTCTGTAAACTGGAAAAAAAAAGGAAACATTCTCTTCTAGACCCTCTAGAAGGAAGGAACCCTGCTGGTATCTTGAATTTATCCCAATGAGAACTGTGTTGGATCTCTGACATCCACAGCCATAAGCTAATAAGTCTGTGCTGGTTTAAGCTATTAAGCTTATGGGAATTTGTTACAGTGGTAATAGGAAAATAACATAGTGAGTGGTAGTGTAGGGGATTAAAGGTCTAGGGTGGGGTGTGGAGAGAATTCTGATATTTACACCTAAAAAACAACCAGGTGAAGTGGGAAGGTGTTTTAAGGAAGACCTACCTGGCAGGGCTGTCAAGCAGACTGGAGTGAGCGAATCCTTGGAGTTAGAGGAATCAATTAAACCTCACAAGGAAAATAAGAAATAAAATGTAGCAGGGCTTCAGTGTTAGTAGATGTAGGAATGGAAATGGGCAGAGAGATATAAACATTATTTTGAAATTACCTACAGGTTTGATGACTGCATGTTTGGGAGAGTTAGCCGATGTGTGGACTGAATGCATCCCCTCAAAATCCATATGTCGAAACCTCATTTCCCAGGGTGATGATATAGGGATGCGGGGCCTTTGGGAGGTGATTAGTAGGATAAAATGAGGTCATGAGAGTAGAGCCCTCATGAATGGTATTAGTGTTCTTATACAGGGCCCCAAAGTGCTTGCTTCTCTCTCCTCTCTGGGCCATGAAGATAGTGGGAAGACAGCCATCTTCGAGCTGGCAATCCTCTCCCAGATACATTGACCTTGAAAGCCTCAGCCTCCAAACCATAAGGAATATGCTGGTTGTTTAAGCCACCCGACACACGGTAATTTGTTACAGAATCCCAGACTGACGAAGACAGTGGAGAATGCCACTGCGTTTGGCAATGATTGCCTGGAGAATGCTGAAACCCAGGGAAGTGGGCAGCACAGACGTTTACTCATTTAATCCTGCCAACACTGTAGGGGATAGAGTCTACATTTTCCTCGCTATTTAAAAGGTAAGGAAAAAGAGGCACAAACAATAACAATGACAACGACAACAACAACAACAACAGCAACAATAATTTGTCCAAGATTCACACAGAACTCCCTGGAGGGAGAGTGAGAATTAATACTTATGCAGGCTGGCCCCAGAGCCCCTGCTCATAACTACTAAGTCAGATCACCTTGCTTATTTAATCAGTTTTTTTCAACTGTGATATGAGTGTACTGTGTCCAGTAACATAATTTCAAAATACCTCACTGTAAGGGAAACATTAGTCGCAGGCATTACAACCCACAGAAAGCTAGACATACAAAAATAACTTGTTAAGGCAAGATAACCAATAATGTTTTTAAATATTATACCTGCTGACCATTTGCAATAAAGTGTTTATTTATAATTCTGTCTGGCTACAGAATAACATCATAATCCTGCATGTGGCTGGTGGCTCCCGTGTTGGACAGCACGGGTCTAGAGAATTTAAATGACTTGCCCAGCCTTGCCCAGGAAGCTCGTGGTGGGATCAGAGCTATAGTCTGGGACTGTTCCTTCCTATCCAAGTCCCTCATGGAAGTTTAGAAGCTTCTCCTTTGGTGCCCAGCTGTCTATCCGTACTTATGACATCTTGTCAGGTGCCCCGGCCTGCTCCTGAACATCAGCCAGAACCCACTTCTGCTCTTTTTTGGCCAGGTAATACCTTCTAGCAACTTCCATTGCCTTCTTGGCATCAGTTTTTACATGGAAGGGTAGTGGCTAGAGAAGGAAATGTGTCCACATGACAGGTTTTTCATAAATATAGTAGGAGTGGTCAAGAGAAGAAAACCTCAGGAATACGAGTGGAAGCAGGTCATTTAATATACCAAATGCGTACTTTCAATGTATGTTTGTGTTTCCGAGTCCACGCTTGTTCTACTCGTGCATTATAGGCCAACACATCAGGAGACAAGGATTTGGGGCAAGAAATAGCGGCTTTAATTTGTAAAGCCAGTGGAGAAGATGGTAGACCAATGTCCTGGAGAACCATCATCCCAAGTCAGAATTCAGGCTCTTCTTATATTAAAAAGGGGAAGCGGGAATGCTTGGTTGATGCAAACTTGGTGTATGAATTCTTTGTTTTTAGAATCCTTTGTTCTTGCAGCTCTTCACCTGGGTCAGATCCGTGTAAACCTCCAACAAGCAAATGTTATTTTCTATTCTGTATCTTGTTATCTTTATACGAATGGAAAAGTGATAATATCCTTCAAAGTCAGAGCCTTGAGAATAGGGTCTCCTGTATATTTCAGGATCTAGGCAACATTGTTTCACAAAAGGTGCAGAAACAGCAAGACTAAGCCTAGGAAACAGGGCACAGGTTTAAAGTCAAAGGAACAGATCTAATATGGAGTCAGATTTGTTCTTTCCTATTTCAGTAGTGCCATGGAGAAGGCACTGTGGGCAGCTTTCTGTAGGGTCCTGGAGGCTTTCTCTCTCAGCCTCTGTGCGCCTCTATTGAAAACCCGTCATCGCTATCTGGCCTGCTGGAAAACCAGTCCGCCTGTTTTGCCCTGAAGTTGTGTTCTGTTTATAACTCATCTCTACTCCTTGGGAAACAACTCAATAAAAACTCAGTTGGTTTCCCACCAGCCCTGAGCAGGGGTGAGGGATAGCATGTTATTATTTTATAAAAAAAATATATAAAAATGTTTTAAAACAGCACTGGGCACATAGGAGAGAGACAATCAATGCTTCCTGGCTTAAATCGAAAATGATGACTCAGTGAGTCTATGGCTGCTGTATTTGCTGAACTAGTTACTCCTTTGCTCCATTACACATTTATTTTAACTGAAAAAGAAATATATGCATATGGTTAAAAAAATTCAAACAGAGCAAAAAATACTCAAGTGAAAGAAGTTTTCCCTCATCCTCTGTTCTTACACGCCTCCCTGGAGATGCCAATATTTACAATCCTTTGTGTGCTTTTCCAGATATGCTATGCAAATTCCCACCAATGTATGTAAATTCCTTTAAAGTTTTACTTATTTTTAACTTTAAGGGATTTAAATCCTCAAGTGGCTTCTGCCACAGTAATAGAAAAGAAGAAATCTGACTCCATATTAGATCTGTTCCTTTGACTTTAACCCTGTGCTCTGTCTCCTAGGCTTCTTCTTGCTTGTAAAACAATGTTGCCTAGAGCCTAAAATATACAGGAGAGCCTATTCTGAAGGCTCTGACCTTTAAGGGTATTTAACACTTTTCCAATCATATAAAGATAACACGTTGCAGAATAGAAAATAACGTTTGTTTTGTTGGAGGTTTACAGGGATCTGACCCAGGGAGATAGCTGCAAGAACAAAGGATTCTAACAAGAAGGAATTCCTACACCAAGAAGTTTGCAAAAACCAAGCACATAGGAAAGCAGCCTGAATTCTGACTTGGGGAGATGGTTTTCCAGGACATTAGTTTGCCATCTAGGTCTACAGAAACTTGCTATTCCATGCCCCAACACTTGGTCTCCCAACTTACTGGCCTGTCCTGCACTGAGGAGAATGAATTTGGACTCAATAACACTTCTACCTACCTAGCAAGTTGGACACTGGGACTGAGGGCAGCTCTCCCACACACAGGGGCCTACGGTGAGCCCTTGATTATTCCCCGAGGTTGGGGTGTGGTTTACCCAGGAGGGATGGGGACTCTACACCAACACTCAGGCAGTCTGCTCCTTCTGGGGCTCTGACATTTTACCTCCCGCTCCCTGCCAGCCCAACATTTGGGACAGTGGAGCTAAGGCAGAGATCGTGCCTGCCTGTTTCCCAGCGTGTAAAAGGGGAATATGTACTCTTCCCAAGGTAGTTCTGAGAAACAACACCTGCGGGTGCTTGGTTCCCTGAGCAACAGTAAACCTAGCTCCTTGTGGGGGCAACGGGTATGATACCCGTAGGGTTTCTGCAGAGACCTTAGCTGGAGGGCTGGGCCAGGGACGTAAAAGATGAGCTGTGGGCAATGACGGGTAAGAGAAGGGTGTATAGGCAGGACTGCTGCCTCCTTCGGGGTGCCACAAGAGGTAAAACGCTTTCTCCCCATCTCTGTTACTCCCCTCCCAATTCCAGATAACTGCCTTCCCTCTGCTCCTCCTGTCCATGTGTCTCCCTCCACTTTTCCCCGCCTCCCCTCCTGCTCCCCTATTCTCCCTCCCTCGGTTCCCCTTCTCTCTCAGGACCCAGAGCGGATCGCTGGCCCTCCTGCGCATGCGCAGTTGCTGCCAGCTGGACCGCGGGTTGGAAGCTCCAGCTCCGAGCCGGGGATCGGCCCCAATGGCTTCTCAGCTCTGTCGCCCTGTAGGCCTTTGGCTACTGCCTGGGGCCGGGGCCTCTGGCTGTGGAAGTGCAAGGTGAGGGGATATCGGGAAAGGGGTGAGGCGGCTGCGGGAGGGCGGTCGGCGTGTCACAGCCCCCCAGGGCGCCAGTCAGCGTGTGTTCAGCTGGATTGCTCGGGCCAGACCCCTCTGCCCGCGCCACCTGCCCCGGCGCACCGGCCACAGCTGCCCAGGGCCAGGTGTGCCCCTGCCGCCTCTTGACCCAGCCGGGCTCCCCTCAGTCCGCGGCTGGCATCCGCTTCCCCTCTCCCGCCGGCGAGTCCTCCCCTCCCGGTCTTCCTCTCCTTGGCCGCCGACCCGTCCCCACCACTGGGCGGGCTGTGTCCCGGGCGGGCGGGGTCTGCACACCCGGACGGGGCGGGCGGCTTGGGCTGGGGCTGGGGCTGGCCTCCGAGCGGGGCTGCAGCCCGCGTCCCCCACCCCGCTCTCCCTGCCCCGCGACCCCGGGGCTGCCTTCCTCTCCCTTTCCCGATCCCTGAGGTCCAGATTAGCGGCGTGGGCGCTGCTCCCCAGGCTGAGAGCCCGCGGCTGTAACTCCCAGCTTCTCCTGGTGGAGTCGGGAAAAGGGAGCGGCAGTGCTGAGGGAGCTTCTGTCTCCTTGATCAGGATTTCTGCCCCAGGTAAGTACCTTGAACACTTTCAGGTGTTATGATGGCGGTGCTTGTTGATGTCACATGTTTTTATACTGAGAGGGATTACAGTGGTGAAAGCAGGGCTTGGTTCAGTTAAAAATGAGCTGAAGGCATGAGGCTGTCTCATCCTCCATCATTCACTCTCCCAGGGTGAAACGTGAGACCGTCGATCTTAAAAAGATACTTATAGTCCGTAACTAGTCCAGCCCAGCTACTGTGTGTTAACAGGAACAGCACAACCTGAGGCGTTGGAGACCCAGGGACATTGCACTCCTAAAGAGCTCCTGGCAAAATCTGGTTTGTTTTGTTTTTTTTTGTTTGTTTGTTTTAATTAAATTGTGGGACAGACTAGTAGTATAGAGGGAAAAATAATTGGCAAGAAGGATTTTTTCATATAACAGCTTTATTGTGATATTGTTCACACACCATGAAGTCCACCCACTTGAATGTTACAATTCAGCAGCTTTTAGCATATTCACATTTGTGCAACCATTATTATTCCAGAACGTTTTCATCACATCAGAAAGACCAGTTGAAATGCATGACCTATCCACCCCTTCCCAGTGGTGGTTCTAAAGAAGTTTCTTGGCTGTTCCTGACCATAAATTAACTTGTTACATTCCATGAAATATCTGGGAGGAATTCTAATCAGAATTGCAATGAATCTGTCTATCAAAGCAGGAAGAATTAATGTCTTTATGGCATAAACTTCTTCTACACATGAATATATCTGGGACCGTATCTTTTCATCTGTCCAGAGCCAGGCCTATGGGAAATCTTGGGTTTGTGAATGATGAGATTCAATACATCATTAGATGCAACTGTAGCCTTTCACTGAAGAGAAAAGTAACCTCGTAGAAGCCAAGTGATTCTCTGATGGTTAGAATGAGTGACCGCCAGTGCTGGAGTATTCGAGTGGACTTGGTGCTTGCAGAGTTCTCCACCACCTACAGCTAAGGGGATTACCGTGTTCTTTTACTTTTTTTTTTTATGGCGTTGCTTTTATTTTTACTTATTATATAAAATTATTTTTTATTGAAGTGTTGTAAATTTACCATGTTAGCTTCAGATGTACAGCAGAGATTCAGTTATAAGCTTATGCATATGTATATAAATGTTTTTCAGATTGTTTTTAGTACAACTCATTACAAGAAATTGAAAATAGTACCCTGTGCTATATAGTAGGTCCTTGTCATTTATTTTATATTTATTAATGTGTATCTGTTAATCCTCCCTTTCCTGCCTGCTAACAACAGTTTGCTTTCTATGTCCATGAGTCTATTTCTAGCAGCACCGTTTTTGCTAGCAATATATGCTGGTTGGCTCTTTTCTGTTTCAGTAGTTCCATCTTATGTGTGGGCGTTTTTCTTCTGGTGGGCCTGTGTGTGGTTTGCACACGTGATAATAGAGATCTGTATTTGGGAGAACTCCAGGCCTCGTGTAGTCCCTCGTATGGAGCGCCCACTGAACTGATGCTTGAACTTGGAAAAAAACAGTAAATGTTGGAATTTCCACTATGGTTGAGACTTCCAGGTTTCTATAACCTCTTTAGCCCACCTAAATTTTGGCTGCACCCAATACTGGATAATTTGGTGGAACTTCATGGTATGGTGGTGTAGAGACAGGGCCTTGTATGCTTCTTCTCTTTCCTTTTTCTAACAATCATTTTCCTGGGCCTTCCAGGTACTCCCCCAGAAGGGCCCAGGGCTGGCTTGGTGTTGCACTGAGGCAATATTTGTTAATAAGTCCCTTTCCTCATCTCTTCTGAGCCTCCATTTCCTTCTCTGCACAATGAGGGCTTAGACTAGATAAGTGCTTTTCAGTTTCTTTTAAAGCCATGTTTCCTTTGAGAAACAGAAAATTCAAATCTCTCCTCCCATCACAACCCTTTAGATTTTGACACGTCCTCCAAGGAGTCACATAGCTCTTTGTGGTAAATTGACGTGATTGTGATTCCACGTGGCACAGAAAAGACTCTTCAGAGATTTATTGCAGGGAGAGGGCAGGAAAGGGGCAGTATGTCACACTTCCTTGTGTGAGCACTGGAGCAAAGGCTTGGGTTTAAATACAGTGTCTGATGTGGCATCTCTCTAATCTTGCACAATGTGATAAACCTCTATCCCTAGTTTCTTAATGTGTCAAGTTGGGGTGGTAATGTTTTAAGGCTTTTGTGAAACATTATACACATAAGCCATTTGTGTCTCGGTAGATACAAGACCTGCTAGAGAGTCGGAATTTCTTTAAAAATACATATATATTGTCCACATCACTCTGTCTGTGTGTATTTTGAAGTTCCTGGAGGGTGAGGGTTGAGTGTAATGTCCATCGTGGGACAGGTGGCCCATGGGTCTGTGTGCCTCAGATTGCCCCCTCCTCCCCAGTCCTCTTCCTCTCAGTCCAGGATGAAGTTCCCTAGTAGATTTACACACAGGTCTTGTGGAAATGGCTTTTCATTTTATTGTTTCACCAAGGAGGGTTGCCATCATGATCTCTGTGGTCAGGTTTTGGTGACCTGAAGGCTATGCAATTGGGGATTTCTATTTTATAAAAAGAAAAAAAATTACAAATACAAAATTAGACCTAGGTTGGTGGCAGGGGCTTTTGAAAGTGGGGACCATTAGCTTTTTTAGCTTCAGGTGCAGTGGCCTCTGGCCACGAGGACACATCCTCATGCTCTGAATTTGGAGGGACCAGTGGGTTCAGTGGGAATATTTACTGAGTGCATCTCATGGGCTGCGCATTCTCTTATTTGTACTGTGTGTTCCTTATTTGAGATGGTGAGCTGATTTAAACTCAATAGCCTCTTTAAAATAATAGACTTTTTATTTTTAGATGTAATGTAGATTCCCATGTAGTTGTAAGAGATAATATGGAGAGGGCCTATGGACTCTTTGCCCAATTTTCTTTAATAGTTCCATCTTGCAAAGTTGGGGTACTATTCATTCGTGACTCACTAACCCTTTTAGGTTTGTGTTATTGCCCTCATTTCTATTTATGAATAAACTGGTGTTGAGAGAAGCACACAGGTCTGCCCAGGTCACCCACGTGGTTACTGAAGATTTGGGTGGAACGTGGGCTTGGCATTTCCAAGCAGTACCATTATGATGGTCTGTGGCAGGGAGCAGCATTCACTTTGCTTGTTTATTCATTCATTCAACAAACATTTATTGAATAAACTCTGTGGGTCAGATGCTTTCATAGGGTTATCTGATTCTTCAGCAGTATGGAGAATCAGGTAATGTTTTCTTTATTTTTTTTTTAATATGAGAAAAATATCTCTGAGAGGTTATAATCTCCCCAAAGGAAAAATAGCTCATAAATGAGGGATAGTACATTTGTACAGTTCCTTCTTCTTATGCAGGTGGTACCCTAGGCATTTTACATTTGCAAACTTCCATAATCCAGATATATTCTTGTAAGGCAAGAAGTTTTTTTTTTAATTGAAGTATAGTCAAGTTTACAATGTTGTGTCAATTGCAAGGTGGTTTTTTTTTGAATTTTGAATGGAGAAAATATTTTTTGAGGGGGTTAATTAAGTTTATTTATTTGTTTCATTTTTCTAAAATGAGGTACTGAGGATTGAGCCTAGGTCCTTGAACATGCTAAGCACGTGCTCTACCACTGAACTGTACCCTCCTCCCCAAAGCAAGTTTTCTTACCCATTATTCTGCACCTTAGGAGTTCAAATAAATTGGCGTTGAAATCCAGATATTTTGATCCTACTATGGTTCTTTGCATTATATCCTGCTGAGGGGTGGGGAAGCAGTTCCTTTATTCATTCATTTATTCAGCAGTTTTGAGCACCGACTTTGCATCAGGGCCTGCCTAGGTGCTTGGAAACAGAAAACAAGAAATGATCCTTTTCTGCAGGGGATGGAAGCCTAGACCAAAAGCTGGGTAATGTGATCTGAGCTTCAGTAGCCATGTGCAGATGCTGAGGACAAAATTATCCCCGATTTGCTTGGACTTCCCTTGCCTTCTGGCTGGTGCACACCAGGTCGCCGCATCCCAGTGAGGCCCGCAGCCCACAGCACAGTATGTACATCGATTTACCCTCCCTTCTCGGCAGGGCCTGCAACATGAACACCCCTGACTACGTGCAGTGCGCTGAGGACCACCAGACTCTCCCGATTGTGGTCCAACCTGTGGGGATCATCTTAGAGAATTTCTTTTGCATCTATAATGGAATCTCCTTGGTGAGCCAGATCAGACCGTGCGGCTCCCAGTGGGCACTCTGTATCTACTATAGGTATCTCTATGCGCCCGAGAATGGATGGAGTGACTTCCAGACCCACCGCAATGTCATGGGCCTTGTCACCATTACTGACTGCCTCTTGGCCAAGACCTTCTAGAAGCTCCACGCACAGAGGAGCTGTATGGCACCACGCTCTACGACTCTCAGCTCTTTGTCTTTATGCTGTATGGGGAGGTGGCCGAGCAGCCGCACACCGACGTGGCCTTCAATCTACGAGGACTGCGGGTGGTGGAGAAGAGGATCGAAGACTTCACTGAGTCACTCTTCATCTTGCCCAAGTCCAAGTGGCTGGATGGGGACCCCGAAAATTCTGGGGAGAAGACCCCCCTCCTCTACATCCTATTTGAGAAGGAGGACTTCGTGGGACTGGACACAGACAGCAGGCAAGTCAACCTGAAGGCCGGGCCACCCTGGCTGTGTGACAGATTGCTTCCTTACATCCAGAATGGGATCATCAAGGAGGAGGGCTTTCTTGTAGCCAAGGCGGGAAGGAGGTGTAGCCCGCCGGTTTTCAGACGTTTAAAACTAAATCCGCCTTTGTTTCAGAGAGATCCTTTTAGGGTTAGTGTGGACACTTACTCCCCCTTTTCAGCCAGGACACTTGGGGGGACCCCTGGAGTTGCTGTCCAATAGAGTAGCCACAGCTACTGATGTTAGTAGTGCTGGGGAGGAGGCCGGTCTGAGCTGAGATGTGCTGTAAGTTAAATGCACATCAGACGCTGAAACTTGTCTAGTAAAAAGAATATAAACTATCTTGTTACTTTCTATATTGATTACACGTCAAAATGATAGTATTTTACATACAGTAGAATAAGTAAGGTCTGTTCTTAAAATCAGTTGCTTGGTTTTTTTTTTGTTACATTTTAAACGTGGCAACTGGGAAACGTTATTTACATGACTCTCATTTCATTCCTGTTGGACAGCCTGTCCTGGGACAGTTTCATCCCTTTGCTTATAAATGAGACTCTGAATCCCGAGACGCAGAATGAGGTGCTGGTTGAGCTCAGGGTGGAGCCGATGTCTCCTGCCTCCCAGGCCCAGCACCAGCACGGCTCAGGCCCTCTCCCCTGCCTGACAGCCACCATGCCAAGTTAGGACATCAGAAACACTGCCAGGGGCTTCCGAATTAGCTCCTTACGCAGGGAAAGGCGTGTCACGGTGTATGGGACACAGCAGGGAAAAATTCGTCCTCACTTTGTCCCTGTGATTAGGTCAAAGGCCCCACTCTGCCTTGGAAGTGCAGACGATCACTTCTGGGCTGCCTAACCCCTCACCCTCTACTATGTTTCCCTGTGTATCTTTCAAGCTGTCCCTCGGGCAGAAGAGGGTGAGACGTCTTTGCCGAGAGGTGGTCCCCCTTTACTGGGGAGAGTGAGGTGAGCTGTGTCCCCCCGGCCTACGGCCTCGGGCCTTGAGTCTGGAGAGCGCTCATGGCGGTCCCACAGGTGACGGTCGGAGGACATGGTACGTGCTGCCGGGCCCGCTGTGCAGGAGGGGCTCTGTGATTCTCTGTGATTCTAAGGTCAGATTCTACTTTCTTGTTGTTGGTAAGATGGAGGAGAAGATGCCAGAGAATTGATAAAAAGAAAATCCACACCAGTCCTGTGAATGACAGACACAGGGGATCCGTGTCCCACCTGCGTGTGGTGCCTGGCAGGCTCTGGAATAATTTTCACTTCCTCCCCGGACATTCCTCTATGGCTTAAGGAAGGGGAGAGGCATGTCGTGGCCATGATCTGTACTTGTGCTCACAGGGCCCTGTGATCTACATGCCCACACTACACTTCTGCTCCTTGGAGATGAGGTGTCAGGTTTAGGAAACTGGGCACTGCTGAGGGCATAGCTGACAGAACCGTGCTACACCAAGGCTGGCTCCGTTCACCTCACCTGTCACCTCCTGTTGAGTCCTAAGGCGTCATTCAAGGTAGGTGCATCGGTGCAATGAAAGCAGGAACCTCCTTCACCCCCTGGACAGACTGGTGGGTGATCAGTGGAAGCCTGGAGCCCTGCCCCAGCCCCACGCCAGTGCCTCCTATTTTGTCATAGGAGGCACTGGTGACATTTTTGCTCAGCAACTGCTTGGCTCTGATTCTGCAGAGCCAACAGAGAATGCCAGCTTGTTTTTGCCTTTTGAAGTCTGCCCTTGGGATTTGGCGGAGTAGCTGGATGTGTGCTTAGCCCATAGTGGTTGACACTGTCACCATTGTTTACCCAGAACCTTGTGTACCAGGCATGGCTGCCGGCATCAAAATACAGCAGCGCATTAAACCTCCCTCCTGGTGGGTCTGTCTGTTCTGGTACCATAAGGGCTCAGCCAGCATCTGAACGTCAGTGAGATAACGTGGCCAATGAGCTCGGGTCAAGCACGTTCTCCGCCAGTGACTTTTACTCCATTGTTGCTTTTACTATTACACAGTCATTAATTTTTTAAACAATGCTTTGGTTCAGGAGCAGAACCTAATTCTCCCCTGTTCCTCTTGGTGGGAGTGAGTAAAGTTGTCCAGCTTGAAATGCGACCACATTTTGTAGCTCAAAAGCTGTCTACACGCATCTAGGTGAAGTTTTGGTTTGGGGCGCTGACCACGTTGGGGTCCCCCGGCAGCATCGCTCCCCTCAGGCCCCTGCCTTCCCTGGATCAGGAGGTGAGGGTGGGTCTCACCGTCCCTGCGTCCCTGTCCTCATAACACTGACGTAATTTCTTGTAAATGCTGTCAAAGTCATTTTTGTTCTCGTGTGTTTCTAATTTTGGCTGTTCCTCTATTCCTTTTTCTATTTTCCTTTTTCCCTTATACCACCCCGTGAGCATGTTGTTGGGTCTGAAAATGTGGGCTGTGCACACCCTGCATTGGAATAGCCAGATCGCCCTCTGTGCCGTCTCCATCGCTATAAAAAGCAAAAACTTAACAGTTGCCATGATTCATATATTATCCTAGTCATCTTATTTTCTACTTTTTTGGAATTTTTGCTATGTTAGCACATCACCCACTGGAGTTTGATATCTGTTAAAGTCCTTGCTTTGAGGAACCTGTTAGTTCGTCCTTATATTTGGTAACAAATGCTCTCTTACTAATTTTGTTTATTTGTTTTGAAGAAGTGAGATGCGAATTGATTTAGGCGGCTGCTGAGGGATTTTTTTCATGGAGTATTTAAACTTGGAAAGTCAAATTCTGCAGCACCTTGCTTGATTCTGGCTTTTACACAAACGTGCTCGGCACGAGGTTCCTGGCTGTCGCTGTGTGACGTGCGTGACGGCGCTTCCTGGCCGGCGGTCACTGGTGAGGAAGTGGCCGGCTCGGGGGTGAGCAGCTGCAGGGGACGCTGTTGGAGGAAGCAGTCACCGGTTTTTTGTTTTTTGGTTTTTTTTTGCATTCACCTTCCCAGTGCCATTTACTTTACTTTGCATTCATAGAGGGGCAGGAGCGGGCCTAAAACCATGCCACTCTTTTGTTCCCTTTATGAGGCTGGTTTTTCTAAGTATCAGGAAAACATTGCCTTGTCCTAAGTAACTGGTTCACTTGGATCTGGTGGACACAGGGACCGCTAAAGGGGACCGTAGCTTCCTCTCTGCTTCAGCCAGTGGGCATTCAGAGCCAGGTCTGTGGTTTGCCTCAGCAGCCGTGCAGGCCTCCCTGCACCGGCCTTTATTTTTACCCCTTTTTGGCAGTAAATAGCTGACTCTGTGTCTGTTGCAGCTGATGTCCACCACTGACGGCCGTGTGGTTATTTTGCGGTAGTGAGTCTCCAACACCCCTGTCAGCCGTGAAGGGACCTTGCATTCTCACCCCGACCCTGGTTCATCTCACCCAGGGAAAGGGCTTGGCCACCACCGTCATGCTGGACATGAGGCCTTGTTTCTCCTTTCATGCTCTGGTCCAAATGTGGACACTTCATCCTTCACTGACTTGGTCTCGCTTGAGACAGTCCAGACTTTCTGAAAGAGTCCATCACATTCTGGGGGGGAACAGAACAGAAGTAAGAGTCGCAAGTAGGAGTCTAGGCTGTCTGGGTTGGCAAATGCAGGCTGGGATCTGTGATGGCCGGTCTGTGCCCTGGAAACTGGCCTTTCCCGTGGCTCCCGAGAGAAAAGGGGTCGGAGCGAGAACAGACTTGCCTGGGTTCCTACCATCCTCATCTGCTCACTGACAGGAGTGTCAGCTAACTAGGAGCTCCCCCAGACCTCGGGCCCTTCAAACCTCAGATCACGGGAGATCCTTGAGTCCTTTTTCTGGTCCTTCTTTGTGAGAATCCAGTGCCTTCTGAGGTGACTGGCAGCAGGAGATGCCTCCCCCTCCAGGGAACTCCCTTCGGAGGACTGTGACTCAGTGCACCTTGCTGTGAGCTTGTGGGTTTCCATCTGGTTCCTGCAGAACCAGACTTGAGACTGGCTTAGCGACAGAAATAACAAGACTGATTCCAGGGCAGGGCCAGGTGGAGGGAACAGTGGAAATTGAATGTGACCTCAAACACCTAGGTGGGTGCTGGGGCTGTTACTAAAATGGGGAGCCTGGGAGGTACCTGCCAGGAATCGAAGTCTAGAGTAAATGGTGGACATAAGGCCTTTTTTTTTGACATATGGCATTTTTAAGATGCCATTTGTCATCCAAGTTAGGACTTCCAAGAGGCACTCGTGTCTATGAGCCTGGGGCTCAGGTGAAGGAGCCGGACTAGAGATACACATTGGGATTCGTCATTCTTAGCTGGTGTTCACAGCCGTGCAAGTGGATCAGCTCATCTCAAGAGGTGCAGACTGTGTCTGAGGGGGGGCAGGGCTGTGCCTGGTTTGGAGGAAAGCCCGGACCATGCAGCTTTGGTGTGTCAGTCAGCGGCGTTTGTGATTTTCAGAGCAATGGCATTTATCCTTAAGGTTCTGGGGGGTGGGCAGGGCCACACAGGAAGAAATCTGAAGAGAGGGTTTTGGCCACGTGTGCGCGTCTTGGGACGATCCAGAAGCTGCAGGGTCCAGAAGGGGAAACTCCTCAGAAGCTGGAGTCGGAGTGGGGAGTTGGGAGAATGTAGTCACACTCTCCTGTGATGAAGGGAGGGAGGCCTAGGGAGTCCGCACCCTAGCGGACTCTCTTTCCCACGAACAAAAGGCAATCAGACAGAAGATTTGAGGTAAGAAGGGATGGGCGTTGGGAGAGGAGCCAACCTGGAGAACGGTGGTTGAACAATTCTTGAATAGTCTCCCTGAAACATAGAGTTAAAAAAACCCAGACTCTTAAGAATATTGATAGTGACTGGGGAGGAGGCAGTTGTTTTTCTGACCTCCTAAGGGTAAGGTATGTATCCGGGGATATACAGAAGAATCGGGCAGTCTGTTCCTGGGGCTTCACCCTTACCAGGGTGAACAGTGCAAGTTTAAAGGGGGAGAAGGGCAGCGGAGGGAAACTAGCCAGGCCCCGTGTCACGTACCAGTCGGCCGCCCTACTTGCGTGTTGCATTCACATCCATGCCTCCCAAGTGGGCGGTGGCAGCCCCGTTTTGAAGATTGGGAAGCCTCCTCAGAGGTTTAAGGAATTGGTTCATTTAGCAGCTAGTAAATGCTGTAGCAGGATTCCAGCAGGGCCTTGTCAGACTTCAAGGGCATGTTCTCTCTACTAATTCCGGTTGTACCTGAAATGGTGAAGTGAGTCAGTTTCGGAGCCTTTCAGAGAAAGTACGCTTTAAGTGCCTCAGGACTGTTGCACAAAGCTCAGTGTTCTTTCATGGTTCGGAACCACCGCAGTGCTTTTTGCCCCACAGATGTAAGGTCTTACTCCTTTGACGATGGCGTGGTTGTAAATGACATACAGGTGCAAAACCACACTTAGCAGCTTCTGAAGGGAAACTCTCCTGTTCTCCCTTGATCGGCTTTCTTCCACGGGATGTAACTGTGCTGCAGCTAAGGCCTGAGCTTTCCGTATGGAGTGAGGGTTTGATATCCAAATTTAGCATAAAACAGTCAGATGGAGAAAATCGAAGATGACAATATATTTTGGGGTTTCATTAGACAAGACATACTATCTGTTAATGGCTCATAAAGCTAATGAAATTGAGTACAGAACATTACATTTCTTACTTTCTACTGAGAGCTGTCTTCCAACATAAGGTTCTCTGCTTTGGAACTTCAGCTCAGCCACTAGGGCGCCTGTCATTGTGTTGGTGTGATTGCATTTACATAGTGCATGTAATCTGGGCTTCCTTAGCCCCAAACACTCCAGTGCAGAATCATAGGCTGTAGCCATCACTTAGTTATACAAATACTTCTAAAACTATATGATACCAAAAAAAAATAAATAAATAAAAATAAAGAGAGAGAGGGAGATTGCCTTTATCAAAGTTCCTTTGGATTTTAATTGCAAAGTGTTGTTGAGCAGCTCTGGTTTCCTTTGGATATGAATATATACATTTCTTTGCATGTAACTTGGATTTCAGGCTTGAACACCAAGCTCTTGTTTTCCATGAGCCACAAAAATCATAGCCAAATGACACATGTATGAAACAGTTTATTCTTTTTATCTGAGACAGAATCCTTGAATTTGGGACTTGAGCTGCGACTTTCCTGTTTGCTCTTCCCACCCCTCTTGTCACCTCACTCCTTTTTCCCACGTGGCCTCCAAGAGGTCATGGTCTCATAAGAGCAGGTGGACAAATACCAGTTGGTCGCCAAGCAGTGCTGCTGTAGATGGAGCCAGCCAAGAGCTAAAGGACATCATCAGGGAGGACTTCCTGGAAGAAATTGGCTCTACATTCAGTTCTGGGGACAGAGTAAGAGTCAGCCAGGGGAAGGAATCAAGAGGGTGACTCAGGTGGCAGGAGCAGCCCGGGTAGAGGCCTGGAGGCTTGTGGGGTGGGGACTCGGGGAGACTGCCCTGTGTGGTCCAGGGTGGTGGGTGACCCTGCTTTGAAGGACACTGGAGAGGGCCTAGGGGTGGAGGGCTTTGGAGGAGCTTGGTTTTTACTAGAACTGACACAGAAGAGGCAGTGAAGGGTGTCAGCAGGAAGTGACCCTTAGGAGAGCAGCTCTGCCTGTCCTTTTGAGTCCCACCCCTTCATTCTTTTATTCACAAAACACGCAATTCTGAGTGTCTAGGGGAGAGGGGGTGGACCCACAGTAGTAAGCAAAATCTACTTGCTTCTTGAGAGCTTAGCAGTGTCAGAAGTTGACTTAGATTAAAATGTTTTATTAACACAGCAGGGCACCTAATCCAAAGTGCGGAGGTTGGAGGGAAGGAAGACTTCCTTGACAAACAGTTAAAATGAGCCTGGAGGCTAGTGGGAAGTAGCAGCAGGTCACGGGGCCCCTGAGGTCACTGGGGACCTGGTACTGAGGTGAGGATGGACAAGCAGGGTCGGGGGTGGGGCTAGAACTCTACCAGGGAGCCTCTGATGGGTTTGAAGTGGGGGAGATGTAATCAAATTTGTGCTTTGGGAAGGCTGCCTTGGCTGTGTGTGTGTGTGTGTGTGTGTGTGTGTGTGTAGCGGGGAAGAGGGGGAGGGTGTCACCAACTGGGAGGGTCATTAGAAGACCATTCACAGGCTCGGAGGCCACCAGTGGGAGAGGGGCGTCGGGACTGCTTGGGGACCGCAGGGGCAGAGTGGATGCCGGGTTTCCTTGTGTGGAGGGCTTGTTAGCGGGGTCGCTCTAGCGACACCTTGTGGCTGGAAGTAAACAGATGGAGGCCGCCAGGTGGACTTACCTCTTCTCTCCTTCCCTGCCTTGTGTGATGATCTTAGCTCTGCCAACATATGGAACAGAAGAGCTAAGTTCCAGAGTAGCCCAGGACTTTGCTGGGCTCGTTCAAGTGAGAGCAGATAGGATTTAGGCTTGTGTTGAGATCTGTAAGTTAACTTAGCTAGAAACGTCCTGTCTTTTGGATTTTCATAGGGGTAGTAATTCTTGATAAAGATTGCTTTCTTGGTGAGAGGAAATTTAATACAACTGATGTCTTTCTCAAAAAATATCTTATCTTTTAAGAAATTTAATATTCAAAATAATAGGAATATTTTAAAATGATAAACTAAGGCTTTCGTGTAGTTTCTTTGGTTTCTGAGTTGATGTGTAGGTAGACCCTTTGCATTACATAATAGCACATCTTTGACAGTATTTAAAGAGCTGTTAGTGAGCGCCCCCAATTTGAAAGCATCATTAAAGCTTGCTCTGAAATAGTGAAGTCATATAGGTCTTGTTTGCAGAAGCCAGATATTTGGTTTATAATCTGCAGCATAGCTCCCTTTATAAAATAATAATAGATTCAAAATTAACAAAGTGGAAAATAATTGATTTTTTTTAAAAAATGAAACATAAACTTTCTTGTGCTATTGTTGCAACTGGAAATTTTGAAAAGAAAAATCCTATTGTAATATCATCTAAGTGAAATACATATATGTCTGTCACATTTGAATAGTAACTGCACAGTGGTTTTTGAAGTCAGGATCATTCCAGCTCAGATACTGGCAGTGATGGTGGCTGGTTTTCAATGGAAGAGCCTAAATTTGCTTTCTTAGCTTTATTCTTTTCTTTTCTTATATTTTCTTTTCTTTTCTTTTCTTCTGTTTTCTTTTCTTTTCTCTCTCTCTCTTTTTTTTTTTTTTTTTGGGGGGGTAGTGCGAGGGTTGAGTAGTGCTGTGCCAGCATGATTTGGGGGCAATTTGTGGGCAGATGTCGTGCAGCAGCAGTGAGATATTTCCATGCATTTTACTTTCCGGACATCACCAGGGAACATGTGTGGTTTGTGCCTGCAGGATGGGATGCTGCAGGACTCCCTGGTCCATCAATGTTATGTCTTGGAGCTGCTCCGGTCAGTGAATGATTTTCTGTGGCTTGGAGCTAATGTGGTCTGATGCAGATGATCAGATGTGTAACTAAAGTACTGTTACTTGAAATAAGAGAAAAGCTAGCAAAAATGTCTCTAAAATACAGGATGAGGGAGGAGAATTGGCTGAGCTGCTTGCAGTGGGGAATATTCTCAGGTGACTCCCTCACTGTGTCTCCTGTCACTATCCCCCACAGCCCTGCATGGCAGTCCTACTGAAGCAACCATGCACTTTCTCAGAAACGCGCTGAATTTCCTTGTGCCTCTGATTGTTCACTTTTTTTTTTGAAAGCACATCTTGCCCTTTGCTTAAATGCCATCCCTGCTAGCCACCACTTACACTCATTCTTCTGGACCTCGTCCATATATAGCTGCTGAATGAAAGAACAAAATGTAGTATCTCCATTTAGTGGAATATTATTCAGACATAAGAGTGAATAAAAAAGAAAAAATAAATAAAGGGGAATATGAAAAAAGCCATCTGCTCTGGGTAGTCCACCCTGACTGCTCAACCCGGCCTTTTCCCTTTGAAACCCCACCCCTTATACCCCACTCTACTATTTTTGATAGTATTTACCACCTTCTAATAAAGTTTAACATTTTCAAAAAAAAAGAGACATGCTGATACCACTTCAACATGGGAAAGCCTTGATAACAGCACGTTAACTGAAAGGAACCAGACACAAACAGCCACATATTGTTGATTTCAGTGATCTTAGAAATGCCCAGAATTGGCTCATGCAGTGGCAGAGAGCAGATGATGGTTGCAAGGGGCTGGGTGGAGGGGGGTTGTGGAGTGACTGCTAGTGACAGGGGTGTTCTATTGGGGTGATGAAGTGTTCTGGAAATAGATGGTGGTGAGGGCTGCACAACCGTGAGTGTGCAGAAGACTGCTGAGCGCTGTCTCTGGGAGTGCTTGTTGTTGGGGCGGCTTTATTTTGTTCTCATCCTGTAATGTGAAGGGTCATCTTGTGCTGAGACCATTCAACTCCTGTGAGTGGTAAGGCTAAGAGACTTTGCAGAGTCATGTTTCTTTTTTCCCCCTTGCTGAGTGTAGGCAAAAATGGTTTAAGCCTGAGAAAGTGCTCCATATGCAGAAATGTCTTTCAGTTTTGGCTGGTGTAAAAATCTTGTGAGCTTTTTAATCATTTAGGACAGTCTGTAGGGGGAAACAGCCTGTGAAGCCTGGGTGAGACTTGGAAGAGCCGCGCTACCCTCCCAGACACGGGTGGGGATTTCACCCCCATTCAGGCAGTGAAGGGCCAAGACCCGTGAGAGGAGTTGACAGTCATGAATATTTATGTGTATCCGCTGCTTCATCTTGGATATTAATTTCTAGCTGAGTCATTTTGTGGCAGCAGCCTCATCCTACATCAGGAATTTATAGTATCTGCTCTTTGAGGTGAAGAGCTGACAGACTTGATTATTTAACAGTCTATCTTGTATTGATATCTCAGATTCCTTTGTCAACCGCAAAACAGCAGAAATACAGACGTCCTTTAATGCCGATGTGACCTGGAGCAGGTTTAGTTTCTGTACCTCAGTGACCTTATCTGCATGTGGGGAAGATGATAACAGTGCTTCCCTCAGAGGGGCTGGTGAGAGGAGACTGAGAAGCACAAGTGGAAGACTTACACGAGATGCTCATGAATGACAAAATTTAGTGCTCTCAGGCTGGTGAGGCCTCAGGGGCAGAGATGTCAGAACAGAGCAGTCCTAGCCGGAGTTCGATCCGCATTGGCAGGTTTTATGATCACTATCACCACTGTGGGTTATCAGGTAGTTTTAAGACTTGGTAATATGAATTCATGAATAATGTTAAAGACTAGACAACTCAGATCCGGTTTACATAGTTCTCAAGATTTCCTGTGAGAAATGGATATTTTTTCCCCATCTTAAATCTGAGTGGATTCTCTAAAAAAATTCTGTAGTCCTCCATCTTTTTCCTTTAATTCTCCTTTTTTTTAAATAAAAGTTTTTAAATGGAGTTACTGGGGACTGAACTGAGGGCCTCATGCGTGCTGAGCACATACTCTCTCAACTGAGGTATACTCTCCCCCATAATTTTTTTAAACTTTACTTTCTTAGTATTCAGAGGTTAGAGGCCTCTAATTCTTTTTTTGGAGACTTGTCCATAAACCGGTAAATCTAAAATTAATGGACAAAATTTGGTTTATTAAAAAAATCATTAGAACTTTTATCAATCCATTCAAAAGGAAATGCTTATTGAGTTAAAATGTTTCTCCTTTATGGTGATTTCTAATTTTTGGTCTAGCTTAACTTATTAAAAGTAATCCTCATCATCATAATGACCAAGCTTGCTGTGAGTGGACACCTACCAAAGGCTAAACTGCTTTTCTCATGTTTTACTTCAAAGCAGGTGTTTGACGGTAGGTATCAATGTCTCCTTTTTGCAGCTGAGGGATTGAGAGGTGGGCAGCTTGTCCCAAATCAAACGCAGCTGGCGGTGCCTAGCTCGGTGCTGGAATCCAGGCTGCACAGGATGCATTCTCAATTTCTCCTCTGATCAGCCTCCCGTTGAGTGGTTTCCCGAACTCCTGTGAGTCCATAAATGACCGATTTTGGCGATCTCAGCCTGATGAGGCCTTCAAAGGAGAGACACCAGTGAGAATGTGAGACAGAGCGGCATAAATTAAAATTGTACATTTTCACAAATGTTGCATTCTCAGGTAATGACTTAAATAGTTTATGTTTTCTTTATATTAGTGCTATGTAAGCACTAAAAACAAAACATTAAAAATGATTATAGTGCAAAATAGGAGTGGGCTTTGAAAGTCCAATCATTGCTAATGATGTTGCTTGTTTTTCTCTAGTGGTGCTTATTGACAGAATAATTTACAATGACTGAATTTGTTTTATGTATGTAGTCTTAGTATGGAGGAAAAGTTTGTCAGTGCATATTGAAAGTAAAATCTTTACTCTTTTCTTTCCTGATGATAAATATGTACGTTGTTTCCATGGCTTAAGTATATTTCCTCATTTGTGAAATTTGAGTGATGCCGTTTACCATGTCTGACTGTGAGAGGTAGACGCCTTGTATACAAAGCATCCAAGAGCTGCTTAGTAAAAATGTGCTGTCACAATGACAGATAGTTTAGAAGGATCAACTGTGAATACTAAAGAGGGTGGCTTGTTTCTGATGCATATTCAATATGGATATATATGAATATGGCTTAAAGTAACAAGGATTCAGGGTTTTGTGTGTGTGTGTGCGTGCAGTATGAAGTTTTAATGAAATCTGTATCATTCTATTGAGACAGGGACTAGTTAAATTGACTTAAGCAGACGACCTTGAAGATTATTTACACGGAATGTGTATTGTTACAACTCAGTGTTCATGCTGCCGTGTAACTATACACTCAGACATTTAAATTCGTAGGACTCTGACCAGAAGCATTAAGTTTAGAAAAATCCACATTGATCATTTTCAGGGAATAAGCTTCTCTCTTTTGTGATTAAAGAAAATTTTGATTTATTTTTCTGCACTCTTAATAGGTTTTAAAATATCAAAACATTGATTTGACATGTCAGCTTTTTTAATAGAAAAAAGCTCATGCTGTTTTAATATGTAAATAAATGTTTTTGTATTTCAATACACTTCTATGATTTCCTGGCTCTTTGAGAAGTATTTTGCAAGATACTTAGATTACCTCCTGTTGGAAAAATACAGACATGACTTTTATGAATATAGGCCTAGTACAGGTCTGTTGGTTTTTGCTACAGTGCAAGACATGAGGACTAGGAGAGCAGTATGTGCTACATAAGCTTTTAGTTATCTGATTCTTGTTTCTGATCCACAGGCAATTTTTGTGTTGCACCTTTCCAGGCAACCAGGAAGGCCTTTTAAGCCATAGGTGGCGCTGTTACACCTTCTTACAGTCTTAACTTTCCTGTTTGTAAAGGAAGTCTTAAACAACGTTTTTTTTTTTTTTTTTTGATTCCTTTGCTTAATGCTTCAGGGTAGCACAATGTCCATTATGTCTGACTACCTGGAACTATTATTCTGCTTATGTCTTAGTTTTATTCTATCATCTCGCTGTGAACATTTCAGACTTCCTGTGCAAACAGTTGCAACATCGGACTTTTCTTGCAGTGTTAGAAACCAGTGAGCCGGGATTTTATAAAAGAGCTAGAAGCGGCCTCTGGAGCACCTTAAAGCTGAAAAGTGTACTGAGTTCCCTAAGTATTATCCCCACCGCTGTGTGTCAATGGGTGGTAGGAGATTTGGTACATATACAAAGGGGTGTGATGTTTTGACTTGGGTTTGCGTGCACGCGCTGCCACTGAGCTACGTGATCCTGAGTCAGTTCTTTCTGAGTTTTTCCCTCGTCTGTGAGATGGGGACACTCATTTCTGCTTTGTAGAATTGTGAGAATTAGAAATTATGTAAAGTGTTTAGCACAGTGTGTATGACAAGAGGGCTCATAATCTTAACTGCTGTTTGGTGTGAAGCCATCATTTGATAGTCTTTGGCAATTACTGAGAAACAGGAAAATAAGAAAAGCTGGTTTTATGATGAAAGATATTTGAGGAGGTTCCATAGTTCCTATACACATAATTTAGCATCAGCAGAGTTAGGACAGTTACACAGTCGCCCTGAACCAATGTTAAGCCACAGAATTTTTGTTACTTCATATATGTTGGGGCTTAAGGGGACCCAATACTTATACACATGTTGTGTCCAGCAGCCAACTGAGAGATGACAAAGAAGAACAGGCAGGCGATAAATGTCTCCTTTATTACTGATGAAGCCACGTTCTCCATGAAATTCAGGGCTGTGGGAGAGTGAGTGTCATGACACTATGTCCCAGAATTAGAGACTTACGCAGTCCCAGGTAACTCTGGTCCACAGCGAGCATTCCCTTGAGAGATTCTGACCCATAATGCACAGGACTGTCTTGCCATGGAACTGAGCATCCCGGCTGCTTCCTAAGGGTGGCCAACACTGGAGGGGAAGGAAAGCTTTCATATGCCCTGCTTGTCTCCCCGGACTCACACCTCAATCTGTTAGTGTGAGGAGGGCTAGCCGTGGGCAAGTGGTCAGGGGTGTGAAGGGAGAAGCAGTCTCCCATGGACCAGAGGAGTGGGGAGGAGGGAATCCCCCCTCAGATTAAACAGGTGGTGGCTTGAAACAGAAGGGTGCTCCTCAAGAGTTTATAAGAGGGGAAATAAGGATTTCCTTTGGGACTCAGAATAGTCATGAAACACAGAAGATGATTAGATGGGAGACTTGTAAATCACTTTCTTATTAAATTGAAATTTGTTGGGCACCAAAAATGTGCTACATTCTTTTCTGAGAGTTTTACAGAAATGAATCCTCCAATTTTCACAACAAGTGAGTAAGAAAGATTTGATTGTTATCCCAGGTTTACAGTGTGGAAATTGAGGCACACAGAGGGTAAGTAATTTGGCCAAGGTAACAGAGCTAGTAAGTGGCAGAGCTGGGATTTAAATCCTGGCTATCTGGTTTCCAGGCTCCCAGGGATGGGCTTTGGGTGTTTACAGGTATCTGCATCCCTGGATCTCTGTACCTCTGCATCAGTTAGACCAGAAAGGACAGGGAAAGTGGAGTTATACAGGTGCTCACAGTCGTGTCTCAGCCACTGTCCATGGAGTGTGCCCCGTGATTGGCATTAATTGTTTTCCAGGCAGTAGATCTGTTCTTATAACAGAAATTTAGTCCATTGAGTTAATCTAGAAACCCTTCCTGCTCTGCTTCTGTCCACGCTTGCCATGTGACTGCCTGCCCGAGATTGGGCCGTGGAGGAGAATCTGTACTCATGGTTGAACTCTGATATTTCAATCTGGTTTGTAGTTTCACATCTCCTGTTACATTAATAAATTAAATTTCTGGTTTTCTTGCATCAGTGTGTCATAAGTTTGCTTAATGTGAAACCAGTCCATGGGAGCCGAGGGGTGCTGACGGAATAATTTCTGAGCATGTGGCATTTCTACCCGTGCAGAAATGGCTGGAGGATGTCCACCTTCCTCACTGATTTCTCCCAGCAGCAGGGTCCTCTCCCACCCCCGGAAGTGAGGATGGGATCTCTCTGAGTAGGCCATTCAGAGGCCGAGTCCACCAATCAGATGAAGTACCTGGAAGTGGGTTTAATAGAAGAAAAGGGCTTCCAGGTAATCCGATGGGCTGTTTGAGTCCGTTTGGTGAAAAGATGTCCACTGTCTGTGGTTGAGCTGCTTCTTTGCTGTTTAAAAGTCTGTATTACATGAAGGGATTTTAAAAAGCAGAAAGGTGTGATTTCAGGTGGTACATCCGCACCGGTGAGTAGTGCTGGATGACCGCCTGTGTGAGGAATAGACAGAGTCTTACAAACTTCATAAAACAGCTTTTAAAGCTCTTCCATCTGAGTGCACTTCGTATGGGGTCCAGTTCATGACTGGTCGCGCTGAGAGGGCACGTAACTGATGATGGCAGAAAGGACACGGAGGCATCAAAAAGGTCCCAGACATGTTCTGTGTTTAGAGGATGGGGCACAGAGTAACATATTTGAGCTGGTTTTTCATTGAACACTTTTGAGTATTTTCTAGGACTCCCCAATCCCCCATGGTTCCATGCAGCTGGGTGTCCCCTCAGTGCAGCTCTGTCAGCGCTTGCCCTGGGCTGACGCGGTGTCACGGGGAGCAGGACGGTCAGTGTCCCCGGCTCCTCCGAGCTCCGTCTCCTCATCCGCAGAGCCGGGTTTCTCATCCGTGTCTACTTAGTAGGATTGCTGAGAATCACACGTGATGGTTGTCAGGTGTGACTTTTGGTTGTCTCTGTGATTGGCGTATAGTCAATATTTGATAGAAACACTTGTTTTTTATTATAATTGTGGCTCCTAGATTGCAGTGGTTTTTAGTCTGCATTTATTTTTTTATATAAATTTATTCTTATTTTTAAGTAAGCACTTGTATTTATTTATTTTCATGAAGGTACAGGGGATTGAAGCCAGGAACATGTGCGTGCACAAAAGGTGCTCTACAATGGAGTAATACCCACCCTCCTTGTCTGCACTTAAAAATAAATATTTCAATACACAAAATATTTCTTAAACACCATCATGGGTCCTATTTTCTGCATAGACAATTGAATACATATGCCATCTCAATAAGAATAAATGTCATGGGGACATACCTTTCTAAATCTGTTTACGTGTTTTAAAACGATCATAGCTAGTGAAAAACACGAGTCTTGGATCCACTACTTCTTAGGGTCTGCTTTGCCATCATGGGGAATTACATTCTACAGAGAAGGCTTATTGGATCTCATTGATATTTGGATGATTTTGCAATGTTCAAGGCTTTCAAAAGCTGACCGTTTTGTATTTTAAACTAACTACAAAGTTATCTTCTAGAAGTTGTAAGTCCTTAGCTTGTGAAGTGCCCAGTAATTCAGTTTGTATATGTCTGCGTCTCTGTGAACGTGTATGTGTGTGATTTCAGGAATATAGCAATAAGTTCCATATAGCCTTCTGAAATCTTTCTCCTCCAGTTCAAGGTGTAGGTATATATTTACACAAATAAATTGATACTCTTTTGTGATTTGGCATATTGGTGGGAATAAGAGGTTCTCATAATTGTTTCAGAAGGGTTGGGGAGCATGAGCTTAGAAAATGGGAGGAGATAGAGGCAGGGAGGTTCTTTAAACTTTGTGCAAGATGAGAAACAGTAGCTTTTCTTTTTTCTTCTAAAGCAAACTGGCACTGAATTGTAACATACTAATACTCAGAATTGCTTTTCTGATCAGAGACAAGTGCCTCAGATTTTTCAAGGCAACATGAATGATGAAATGTGTTTTAGCAGTTATCTTTAAAAGTAGTTTTATTTTTCAAGTATAAGTCTATAGACTGTTCTTTTTTTCCCAGCTGCACAAGAATTTCTCATTGACCCAGGTACGTGATCAATGTGTTTAGTTTCTTTGGGTTATTTATTTTTTTTAAGTGCTTGATTCATTCTGGTGTGAATGAATGTTTAAAATTTCTGGATTTTGATCTTTAAAACTTGCTGATTTATCAGAACTGCAAAAAACCTGATGTTTGTTCCTTGTTTGGTGGGGCAACCTATTGATTTATGTTGTCTGTTATAGAGGGAAATTCTTCCTCTAGCCTGTAGATAATTAAGTGAATGGTTTGCAGTGTGCCTTAAAAATTATTTGAATGCATTGAGCATGTTTGTCCAGTGAATTTTGGATTGAGTCATAATAATGACTTTGCTTTGATTCTGTGGCTTTTGTCCTCTCCACAAGAATTTGAATTCTGTTGCATTTTGTATTCGTGTTCTTAACAGGGGAAGGAATTTTGCATTTTTTACAGAGGTGGGTTTTCCTATCCCCTCTGAATTCCTTCTGTAATTGATACAGCGAAAATCTGTTATTGCAGTGCTTAATTATTTCATAAAAAATTTTTTGGCTTAATCAGAAACAATGACAAAGAATGATAATAAAAAATACGAAAACCTTCCTTCCTTTGAAGAATAGAAATGAGGTGGTCAGGCTCACGCATGCTTTGTACCTGACACACTTACTCTC
Source organism: Vicugna pacos (assembly GCF_048564905.1). NCBI lineage: Eukaryota > Metazoa > Chordata > Mammalia > Artiodactyla > Camelidae > Vicugna > Vicugna pacos. The sequence goes on from NC_133006.1 coordinate 2,489,535, forward strand.
ATGTCATTGTGTATCATGAGTCGGAGATGGAGTTGCTTCAGGTTTATAGATTTTTGTTTTAACATTTGTGTTGAATTCATTCTCTAGGCCTGATGATTCCTGTTGCCTTTGTGGAAAGTGTAGATGAAGGGAAACAAATGCTTTGTTTTGTTTTCAGGAGGCCTGAGATGCTGATGAGAAAAGAGTAGAGGGTGGGCTGAGGAAAATAGTGATAGACCCTAACCTCCAGGCTGAAATTGATGAACAAAGAAATCAATTAAGTGTATCGGTATTTGACTAATAGAAGTCAGACAGCCCAGACTGTCTAGTTATGCCCAAAGGAAAGTACTGAATTCACCTGCAGAATTAGGTGCTTTACCATGTAGAAGCAGCTTAGAGCAATCAGAAAAATCAGTGATGAGATATAAAAAGAATATAATATCTTTTATTTCTGAAACTTTTCTACATTAAGTTGTGTAGAGCTAAAATTAAGTTTCAAGCACCAGGAGTTAAGAGTTTAGGTGGTTCTGTGGGATCGTTATTCAGGGATGTGTCTAGACCCTGCTGGAGTGGCCGAAGCTGGCAGGAAAAGATCCAGAGCCAGGATTTGTCATCCTAGGATGTCCTCCATAATGGTTCCATGTGGGAGCCCATGATTGAGTTAACAAGTTGTAACACATCCCAGCCGCCTGTCAACTTTAAGAAAAAAAATGTGCTTATTAACTGCTTTAAAGCAAACACCTGTGCATCCTCACTCCTGTCTCCTTGCCATAAAAAGCAGAGACAATGCCTTGCTTGCATATTTGAGGTTATAGATAGCACACTGCTTATTGCAGAGCAATGACCCAGGCCCTCAGCTATAAACGCCAGGCCTGCGTGGTGTTAGATAGTCTATTATCCCCAAAACAGGGACCAGGCTGGTCTGGTGGTCTGCTTTGTAATGAACATGTCTAAAAAATGTATCTTGTTCCCCTCAGCCCATGACTTCCCTAAAGGTAAACTAAGCCTTAGTACTCATGGTGGAATCTACAATCTCTGTCTCATCCCTTCTTTCCCCAAGTTCCTGCCTACTATCTCACAACTGTTATTGACTTTTTACTTTGATTATACACAATAAATATGGGAGCATTTGAGAGACTCGTGGATTTGGCTCCCTAATCCCTCTCGCTTTCTTTCCTTTTTCCGCAGTCTTGAGAAATTCATTCCGTGTCGGTAAGACTTCCGCCAGCCAGAACCCACAGTTCCAGGTGAGAAGGATGCAGGCTTTATCCCTCCTACCCGAGGGAGAGAGAGGAGATAATTGAGATATGCTCCCCTGTGGTCCCTTCCTGCCCCAGGGCCACTCCAGTTCACCTGCAGCCTTCTGGCCTCTGCTCACAGGGCCTCTGTCCCAGGATTGACCGCAGCCTTTTATTCCCTTGTCAACATTCCCTGTGCCTTTCAGAGGTTGCTCTCTTCTCTGCAATTCAACCCTGGCAGATGTGATGGTGGTCAGCGTGCTGATGGGCAGTTACTTGGGGACTCCCAGGAGCCATGCTGATTCTCCTGAGTCATTCGGGGTTACAGAACTGTCAAGCACTGCAGGAAGCCCATTCACGTGAGTTCAACACAGCATTACATCACTTTCATTTTATTTTTGAATTTTCAGTGGAGAAATTATTTGTAGCACACTGTTCCAGATTTTAGGCCGCCTGCTTTCCTCACCACCATTTCCTTGTTGGCTCTGGTGCTTGTTTTAAGAACCAGGTTTCTTCTCTGGTCATTTGTAGCAGCTGGGCTTGCCGAATCCTTGATTTGCATTTGAAGCAGAATGCTTCTTCGTGATGTCAAACTGATTTTCCTTGTCATGTCTGAATATTTCTTGTACACTCAGCAACAGTTTCAAGTGAAATGCTCTTGTCCAATTTCGGTTAACTAATATTTGCTGATCTCCTGCTTTCATGCTGAGGGCAGTTTCTTCTTCCTGTAATAAATGTTAGCAATTTGCATTTACTATGGAAGGTACTAATCCGAGGTGCTTTTGTTCTTAACAGTTTTAATACAAATCACCCATTAAAATGTACAGCGGATTTTACTCTATGCCCAGAAATGTGCACCCCAGTCAATCTTAGAATATTTTCTTCCCCCCAACAGGAAACCCAGTACGCATAAGCAGACATTATCAACTTCCCCATCCTCCCCAAGCCCCAGGGAGCCACTCTTCTGTCTCTGTGGATTTGCCTGTGCTGAACATTTCATGCAAATCGAGTCACTTCATGTAAGTGGAACCGTCTATTTTGACTGACTTCTTTCACACTGAGTAACGTTTTCAATGTTTGTCCACGTTGTGGCCTGGGTCAGTACTCTATGCTTTGCTATTGCTGAATAATATTTCACTGTATGGCTGGGCCCCTTTGTTTACCCATTCATCACGTGATAGACATTTGGGTTGTTTCTGTTTTTTGGCTCTGAAAATTAATGGTGAAAAGTAATGGTGAATATTCCTGTAGGAGTTTTTATGTTAACATTTGTTTTCAGTTCTCTTACTTGTGTGCCCAGGAAGCAGAATTGCTGGATCATTCAGAAGCCAAATGTTCAACTCTCTGAGGACGTGCCAGGATGTTTTCCAAAGTGGTCACGCTGTGTTACATCCTCACCAGCAATGGCTGCGGGCTCCGCTTCCTCTGTGTCCTCATTAGTGCTTGTTAATCTTTTTTTGATTTTAACCTATTGTAGTGAATGTGAAGTGGTTTCTCCTAGTTGTTTTGACTTGATTTCCTTTAGAGCTAATGTTATTGAACACCGTTTCATTGTGCTTATTGGCCATTTGTATATTTTCCTTGAAAAATATCTTTTCAGATTTTTTTTTCATTTTTTAATTGAGTTGCCTTTTTATTGTTGAGCTGTGGAATTTTTTTTTTGATACACAAATTCCTTATCAGATAAATGATTTGAAAAAATTTTCTCCTGAGTGTTGTTTTTTCACTTTCTGGATGGTGTTTTTTGAAGCAAAGTTTTAAAGTTTAATGAACTCCAATTAATCTCTGTTTTCATTTTTCCTTGTGCTTTTGGGGTAATATTTAATATCTGATGTATTTTATTAAAACTTGTATATATAAAATAACTTAATTCTTAGGACCGTTCTAGGAGATGGGTGCGGTTGTTGTCCCCAGTCTATGCATCGGAGACTGAGGTGCAGAGAATTTGACTGACATATTAGTGTCAAAGCTACCCAGTGCTGTGGGAATTCAGACCCTCATGTTTTTCCCTAGCATCTGAGCTCAACACCACCATGCTCCAATCTTTCCAGGAAACGTTAATGAAAAAATCTTTACTTTTTTGATTTCTTGTTAGATTTTTTTCTTATTGGGGACCTCAAATTCTCATTTTCTTTTCGGATATCAGTGTCGATTTATTTTAGGTCTCATGTAGGGAGAAGCATTGCTATCAGTTAACTTCTTTATTACTCACTCTCCAGTGATGATTGTTGCTAGTTGATCTAATCAAGTCATGCTTAAGTCTTTCCTGCTCATGACACTAACAGCAGAGTCATGACTTATAGAATGCTCAAAGAAGAAAGTACTTGATTGATTTTATTTTGCCAACCAATCAAACCAATCAAATAAAACCCTGGTGTTGACACAGACTATAAGCCCTCCAAAATAGGGTCACTGTCTTCATTGTGTTTCATTTGTTGGGTCACAGTGTCTGGATAGTGCCTTGCTGTCCAGCAGTTTTGTGAGGATACGGTGCTCGTGAATCATTGTAAGGACAGAATTTTGACAACAGACTGTGTTGTTCATTTCACGACGGGAAAGGTAATATAGAATTACTGTTCAGATCTGTTTTAAAATTAAGCTTTGAATTTTGAGAATAGTTCAAGAAGCCATACAAAGCTCTTTATCACTAATTTTAGATCTATCTTAGACACATTATGTTTACATAGCAGAGTAACTTATCAAGTAGATTTGACAAAGGAGTGTTATATTGATTATTTGTTTTAGTTGAAATATTCTACCAGGGATAAAGTCATAAGTGCCCATAAATGAACAAATATATTTGTATTTAAATGCAACTTGGGAGCAGACTACATATGTTTCTATATAATATATATGACTGTGTGTTTTAATCTTTCTGTCAGTGTTTTAATAGTTTTTCAGCAATTTTGTAACTTTAGAATTCTTCTAAAAAATTCACCCCCAATTCTAGTGCAGTTTGTACTGTGTATCCTGTCTTATGCATGGGATTCCACTGTCCCCTCAGTGAGGAATTTCCTCTCCTATTGTGTTAGGAGCAGAGTTAAAGGAACTGTGATTTCTAGGCCTTTGCTCTCCATGTGTTTGCAGTTGGCTCTCAGTCACGATTTTCCCTTTCCAGAGTTTTCATTGTTAAATTAGAATTTCTGAAAATAACTATTAATATGTTGCATTGGTCTCCCTAGAAACTTGACGTCTTTGTGCTTTTCAGTTTTCAATTTATGAAAAATGCAAATGCACTCTTGTTTTTAAGTTGTCCTTTTTCAATAGATATTTATCTCTTAATTGATAGAATAATTTTTCCCAATGAATGAATTGGTGTGCATGTTTTAAAGGATAACTTACTTTTTATTTTTCTTATTGTAACAGTAATATTCATTGTAGAGAATTTAGTAAATAAGGATTAACACAGTAATAACTTCACAATGGCCTCTAATCTCACCTGGAGATACAGTTGTAAGGTTTGAAATTGAGAATTATAAGTCCTCTCAAATTTTTCTTTTTCAAGTACGTATTGGTTACTGAGATCCTCGAATTCCCATATGAATTGTAGCAGCAGATAGTCAGTTTCTGCAGAGGAGCCCGCTGGGATTGTGATCGAGACCACGTTGAATATACGGATCGCTCTGGGGAGCACTGCCATTCCAAGAGCACTTTCTTTTGATAGGGGAATGTGTGTGGAGTGTCTGTCCTGGTATTTAGGTTTTCTTTAACTTTTTTTTTCAACAATGCTTTGAGTTTACAGAGTATTATTTTACTTTAATTATCTTTGCCTTTATATTGAGGACAAGTGTGCAAGGTACTGGGATCAGAAGTGTATTTGAGCCCCGCAACTTGCTGCCACCATGGACGCTGCACTCTTGCTTCACCCGCTGTACAATCTTGCACAGAATACGACCTCAGTAACTCTCTCTTGAATGAATGATTATATGATTGTTGGATGATGCTTGAGAGTCCTTGTGATGATTTTTTCCCCCAGCCTTTCCCCAGTTCTTAACTATGCCCTTTCTCTTCCTAAACTCCAGCCTGGGTTTCAGCCTGCCTGTGGCATTGATTTTCCTTGTCTGTGGACTCTTCCTTTCACTGGTTCCCGATAATGTTACATGTGGGCTGTGGAAACTTGCTAGATGTCAAGAAAGAGCTAATCCATTGTAGGCCAGTATTTTTAGAGTTTGTTATTGTTTTATTGATTGAAATTAAATGAGGCTGCCCCCTGAGCCCTCCCGTGAGCACTTTTGACCTTCCTACAGCTGATACTGCTCTAGTTGCTGCATGTGCCCTTTCCCCAGCCTTGATTTTGTAATTGAATAAGTCACCATCACTGGAGCCCTCTCTTTAAAAGATAAAGAGAACATTTGCTCCTTTTCCCTGTTTGGGGACTTCAATGAGATGAGATCCCAGATAAAGAATGGAGCCCCACCTCTTTCTGACCCCCGCTGTTTCCGTTCCTTTCTTCAGGGGAAAAGAGTACAATTCAACAGTATAAAGATTGATTGTGAGCTAATGAGATAGACAAGACAACCGATCATTTATTAAATAACCTTTCATGATAGAAACAAATGTATTATACACACAAACAGCACACAAAGCACTGTAGTACCATGGTTACAATCGTGGGTACGAGTTCATGTCCTGCTCTGGATAGACCAGTCCTGTGAGATGGAGAACTGGTAAGTCGGCTTAGCCTCTCCAGAACTGGTTTTCTGTCCTGCAGAGACGGGGCTCGCTAGGCGTCTCCCCCGTAGAGGTGCTGTGGGGTGTAAATGATGCGCATGGGCAGCCTGAGCACAGCTGCTCATTCCTCGTAAGTGCAGGGTAGCATAGCTTTTGCGGTGATGGCTTTATGACCGCCCCATGTAGACTGTCAGTGCTCTGAAGGGATGCCTTGTGGTTTGGAGATGGGATTCTCACTTCTGTAAATACCCAAGTGTAGTGTTATTGGGCCCTGCTGATTTCAGTCTATTCTTTAGAAAGTACATATTGTAGATATATTTTTCAAGCATGCGTGCTTTTTTTCTTTTACTATTAAAGTTCTACCCTCTCATCTCTTGGTGTTACTTTTCATGGAATCCAGGAAACAGTCCTAAGCTACCTGCCTCTTCACACTTTTCCGTGGTGGTTTCCTTCCCTGATTAGAAGAGGGTTTTGCATAGGAAATTTTATTTGTTCCCCTTTTCTTGGAGTCTCTCTCTCTGTCTGCCCATCTCTCACCTCTCAATCTGTCCATTTCTCAACCCACTGCTTCTTCTGACATGTTCCAAAACGCATTTCAGGTAGCTTACAGAAGAACAGATACCAAATAAACAGGTGAGAAAATGGGGCCCAGTTCAGACAGTGAGGCTAGGAGGCGAGCCTGTGTGAGGGTTGCAGGCGTGAGACACATGCCTCTGCCATGTGACTTATAAGATCGACAGCAGCAGTGTGTTTCAAGCTCCCAGCAGACACAGGGAAGCAGGATTTGAGGGAGATGCTTACTGGCTGTGAAATAAATAAGTGACTTAGGAGAAGCCCAGCCTTTCCAGCTACTAAGGCTTAGGAGAATATTTTGAGTGTCTTCCAAAATCAGAGTATGGCATCTTTTCTTTTTTCAGAGTTCTATGTATAGTTGGTTACATTCTATACCTGGAAATTTCTCCAAAACTGCTTCCCACGTGAGTCCCATGGCTCGGGGATTGGGTGGTTCTGCTCATTGATGGGGGTTGGCCAGAAACAGAAAATGAGAGCCTCAAAGCGGCCTGGGATTTGTCAGTTATGTTTTGTCAGTGCTGTAGGGTTCAAGAAATGCTTTCACCGTTTCTCTCCATCTGAGGCGGCAGCGTAATCTCTTACCAGCATCAGGAGCTCAGGGCCACGGGATGGTGGGGGCTGACTGCACTGCCGTCAAGACAGCTGAGCTAGTCACTGCAGGTGTGGTTCTTTTACATACTGCAGTTCATGCTCTTTACTAGAATGTTTCAACAGGGAGTTAATTAACTGAGTTAATTAACATTTAATAAATATGATCTTTGTTGAAAAGACAGTTATAGGCAGAATATAAGCTGTGAAGTCTTTAAAAACGGTTTCATTACTGAAATTTCATTTGGGGAGATACACGGTTTATCTTATATATGGCTCTCTTTTAAAGTAACAAAGAAACAAGACAGAAAAGGCAGAGGATGATTTCTGTTCTTCCTCTCGGCTTGCAGGTGCCTTCACCTCCAGTGGCATCCATCCAGACACCAGCACTGACACTGGCCGTGCTCAGAACTGCCTCAGCCCTGAAGACACTGCTGACAAATAGAAGGGGGCCACGCCCTGTTACAGCAGGTGCTCTCACTTTGTGGGTCCTTATGTAACTGCGTGGTGTTAATCAGGATCGCCCGTCCTACATTGTGTGACGCTGCTGCTTTGTCTCCTAGTTACTTGTTTCTCTAAGTATTCTTGTATTATTCTCCAATGCATAGTACTACACACCTAAAAATGCTTTTTTTCAGATGAAAAAGAATGTGCATTTAAAATAATAACTCTGAAAAAGGGGGCAAAAAAGGCTATCCTTGTCCCGCTATTCAAAGATAATAATTAACACGTTAACGTATATTTTCATCAGTGTGGATCACCTCTGTCATAAAAAACCAGAGAGCACTCTGTGACTGTTTACTGTGTGGACACCTCCATTTTCCATTCGGCTTTTTATATGTTTTTCTACAATATTCTATCTCCTCTGGCATGATTTTTGATGACCAGTATAGCATTCTGTCTTGTGGAGGCATTGTCCATTTTACTTCGGACTTAAATAAACTTTTAAATTCCAAGTATACTTAACTGAAATACTGAAAAGAGAACTGTGGTGGTAGAGGAAGGCCCTACCTCCCTTCCCCTTATTTCCGAAGAGTAAAAACTGTTGAAAATTTGATATATAAGTTTCATGACCTTTATGCCTATGACATACATATATACACACATATGAGAATTCCATGTATACGTGTGTGTATATATGCTTTATTTAAAAATGAGACCATACTATATGTTTTTCTGCAGCTCGCTTTAATCACTCAGGTGTATATCATAGACGTCCTCCCACTCCAGACTCACACGGTCCTTTCAGATAGAGTGGAGGGGTCTCCTGATTTGCGGGTGTGGTCTCTTTCCCACGCACACCTTTGGTGAGAGAATGCTGTGGACAAGGCCCTGGACCACGGCGAAATGCCGGCTCCCTCATTGCTCGCAGCTCGTCGTGATTTAACGCATCATTGTCTTGATGGTGGACAGTTAAGTTTTCTCCATTTTCCACTGTCAGAAAGGATATTTGACTGGCATCCTTCTTGTACAGACATTCCTGTGATCTTTTATGAGTATTCCTTTAGTTAAGGCTTCTGGAAATTTAGTCCCTGGATGTGACATTTACATTCATCACAGACTCCATTCAAGTAACTCTAGAAATTCCTTCCATAGGGGAATGAAAAGATGCACAATTACTTATGTAACCAATTCTCTATTGCTGGATATGATTTCACTTCAGTTTTTCTTCCCACCATTGTAAACAGTGCTGTGTAAATGCCCTGATGGGTACATCTTTTTGGACTAAATTTGTTTTTTCCTAGAGGAAACGATTCGTAGAAGTGGTGTTGAGTCAGTGTGTACGTACGTTTTTCAGAGTTTACATATCCATTGACATGTCGTCCTCTGAAAATGTCGCTCATGGTTTCTTCTCCCACAGATGGACACTAGATAGAATATCTTTTAAAAATATTTGCCAATATGATGAGCAAAAGTGCTTTTTCATTGTTTTAGTTTGCATTTGATGACCAGTGAGGTATTGAGCATTTTTCACTCATTAGCCATTTGACTTTTTTAAAATGAATGATTCCTTTTATCCTTTGCACACATTTAAGTGGGGGAGCTTCTTGTTGGTTTGTGACAGCTCTTTGTATGTTATGAACATTAACTTCTTGTCTTCAACAACATGTATCACAGAGCTTTTTCTTGTCATTTCTTGCCTTTCATTTTGTTTAGGAGGATTTTAATTTTGGTAGTGTCTCAAAATATTCTTATGATAATAAATGTATTCCTTATGTGTTTTATCTTTGAAATTATTCTTAAAAATAATTTCTTATACTGGAATAAATCTCCTCTGTAGGTTTCTTTTAATCTCTAAGATGGAGATGATAATAGTACTTGTTAATGTAAGGGTAAGTTGAGTTAATAAGAACAAAGTGTTGTATTTGCTGTTATTAGTACTTTTTTATATTTACATCACTATCTGTAAATTATCTTGTGGTCCTTATGAGAGGAATAGTATTTATTCTTTCTAGGTGATTGTCTGATTGTCTCAGGACAATTACTGAAGTCATACTTTTCTCTTTGATTTGAAATCCCACCTTTACAAAATACTTATGTACACTAGAGTCTCTTTTTGAGCTCATGGTTCCCTTCTGTCAATCTGCCTTTCTTACTCCAGCACCATAACTTACATATTGTAAAAATTTATTTAATAATTGGCAGTCTGAATTTTTTTTCATTCTTTTCTTCCATCCCAAATTTTCTTGTCTAGTATTATGATTTTATTATTCCTGAAGAATTCCAAAATATTTTGTTCAAGTTAAAAAAAAATCAGATTGGAGTTGTCATGGGAGTTTTCAGTAAGTTTTGAATTATTCTGATGAGAACTTACATCTTTACAAAACTGTTTTCCTCCATGCAATTTGTTGATGTCTCTACATTCTCACCTCTTACTTTACCCCTCAGTACAGCCCTGAAGTTTCTCCATTTAGAACATGGGCATTATTTTTTAACTTATTCCAGATTATTGTTTATGTTTTTGTCAATTTTGTAAGTGAAAATTTTTTGCTATTATATTTTTAAACGCTTAAAACTGAAATTTAGAAAGGAAGATTCGGTTTGTAAATACTCACTTTGTAATTTGTCATTTAAAATTGTAAGTATTAAGTAGTTGTTCCAGAATCCTTTCTTTTTTGTTTTTAAAAATTTGTGTCGAAGATTCTCAAAATGTTCATAGCTAAGTAGTATAGGTGGGGAGACAGATGGAGAGAGGTAGTGTGGCTCATGTACAAACTGTGAGCAGTTTCATGGCTGCCTTTAGGCTGGAGAAACCACAGAAGAGCCCAGGTTAGACAAGGAATGGCTTTGTATGCACTTGAAAGCCAGCTTTCCTGCCTGTATGGTGAAGCCTGGTGGGCGTGGCAGGTAGATGATCAAGGTCTGATCAAGGTCATTTGCTGCACAGAGCGCTGTGTCTGTGAGAAATGGTGACCATTGCCATGGCAAATGCTTGGTGCCAGGAACAATGCAGGGGAGCTGGGGAGCCTGTGTTAAGGATTTTCCAGTCCTGGGAGTGGGAAGATCAGACTCTGCATTCAGATCTGAGTTTGAATTAATCCTCTTTAGTTTACTGGACCTCTGACTTTTGTCAAGTTATGCATCCTGTTTGAACTCCTGCTTTGTTGTCTCTCAAAACAGAAGAATTACAGCCTGCTGCTAGAGTGTTTGATCAGGGTAAATGATTTGTGTCTATAAGATGCCACGTACAGTCACAAGCTCAGTGAGCAATGAGCTGTCCCCTCTTCTCCTGCAAATCAGTGCTCGATAAGTCATCAGCAGAAAGCGAGTCCCTAATTTGTATGTGGTGCAAGGAAGAACAAAACTAACGTCTTGCCTTTCCCTGGCAGTATTCTTAGTTCTTTGCTTCATGTACCTCTTTCCTCCTTCACTCTCCCCTTTCACCTCCTCCACCAAGAGCCCGAGACTCTCTCAGAACACTAGATTCAAATTATTTAAATGGTGGCTCATTCCCATGAAATGACAGTGACTTAAAAAAACTGTACACATCCCAGAATTCATTGTATTTGATTTACACACACACACATGTGCACACACACACACACACACATCAGGCTACCTCCCATTTGCTGAGGGAGAAGGGCCACTTTTTCTGAGTTTTCATTTACTCAGCGTGAGAGCAGTCTCTTAAGCAGAATTTCACCTGGCTTCGTGCATGGTTTTTTAAATTGGATTTCTGCTTTTTGTCCATAAAAATATTCTCCTATTAGAAGACAGGAAGTGGAGACATAGATATTCTGCTGAGATATTGGTGTTATCATATTTGAGTTTTAATGGACATAAGGCGGCATAGAGTCATACATTATTATGGATGAGAATCCATGATGATGTAACTTGGACAAGAATCTGGGTCTCCTGCCATCGTGTCCATGCGGGTGAAGAGGCAACTGGGTGGGGGATGGCAGGGAACCTTCTTGCTTGAGTTCCAGGTTCTTGTTAGTTTTCATTGCTCAGCTGCCTTTAGTTTATGTCCATGAGGCCTCTCATGGGAAAGTCACTATGTCCTGAGAGACTGAGTTACTAATCAGCAGAAAGCTCTGGACCCACTCATATTTTCCAGAGTTTTTCTGCTGACCTGCTGACACTTTATATAAATGAGACCTAACAAACTACTGGATATAAAATACTTATTGTTATCATTTGCCCTCAAGTTCCATAGGAATGGGGTGCTGTCTCAGGCTGTCTAAGGCTAGATCTGAACAAAGATAGGGTGATAGGCTCCGCTGCTGGACCCTCCCCAGTCGAATGGGATTTCCACCTTAGTTTTTAGAATCAGGCAGATGAGTTCAAATCTTGTCTTTACCAGTTATTAGCTTTGTGACCTTGGGGAAATAACTACTTTTTTGGTTCCAATTTTCTTTATCTGTAAATAAGTTCAGTATTTATTTTAGGGATTTTGTTTTAGAATTGAATGTGCTAATTCCCTAATTTATTCCTAAAATACTGATCACATGGTTCTATGCTGGTGCCTTAGTAGTTGATTGCTAAGGGACTCAACAGTGAGAATGGGGATGGGGCCCCCTGGATCATACAGTTTATATTCCAGGATATGCTTGTAAAAGACAAGATTGCAGTGGATTTTTAGTAAATGTCCATTCCTTTCCTAATCCCCATTGATTGTGTATATATCTTTATACTAATATATGAACAATTTTTTTTGCAGTTTAAATCTCTTTGTAGTATTTAAAGAATGTAACTATAACAAAAATACGTGAAATAAAATGACTTGACTTTTATTTTCCTTTCAATAAGCAAAACAAAAGAAAATAGAAAAGAAAAGAAAAAGTATTGAAGGAGTAGAAATAATTTTATTTCCGTGGAATCAACTCCCTATGTTAGGTTTTTCCATTGTGTTGTTCAACATCATATAAAATTGACAGGTTGTGACTTCAGTGTTGATAGCTAGGTGAGTATAGTTTCTTTTTGTGGTTGTCTTTGATGAATTATTTGCACTAGATCATAAATGATGTGCATGTTACATATTGGAAACGAGGAAACTTTGGAGACATACTACCTCCAATGCAGTCATTTTGTTACCGAGTCCAAACTCGTTCTGCTCGCCGCATGACAGGCCAATAAACCGGGAGATGAGGTGTTGGAGCAAGGAATAGTGACTTCACTTGCAATGCTGGCAGACCCAGAAGACGGCAGACTGATGTCCTGGAGAACTATCTTCCCCAAGTAAGAATTCAGTCTCCTTTTATACTAAAAAGGGGGGGGTTGTGGTTGGTTGTTGCATACTTCTTGCTTTATGAATTGTTTGTCCTTTGAATCCGCTGTTCTTGCAGCTGTCCATGTGGATCAAATCATGGTACCCCTGTAAAACCTCCAAAAAAACAAAGGCTATTCTCTATTATGCAACTTGCCATCTCTACAGAAGTGCAGATGAGCTAACATTTTTAAAGATCAGGGCCAGGAGAATAGGCTTTCCTGCAGATTTCAGGCTAAAGGCAACTTTCTTTTTCAAATGGTGCAGAGCTACCAAGTCTGAGCCTAGGAAACAGGGCACAGGTTTAAACTCAAAGGAACAGATTTAACATAGGGTAAAAACTGTACATTTTATTACAATTCCGTTTCCAGCTTCATAGATAATATTAGTAAGAAATACGAGCAATTTTGTATTTTTGCTTCTTAATAACCGATAAGTGTACCAACTATATTTTGTGAGCAGGGATGCTGTGCAGGCATTGGGGTGACAGCAAACTCTTGTAGGGGGTGGCCGACCCTGCAACATCTCTGATGCCCCGTGAGTGTTGGTGAGGGTCCCCGTAGCCAGGGGCTCTCTTCAGGAACCAGCATATGGGCATTGACCTCTGGAGACCTCTTTTTCGGCTGCAGGAATTTTTTCAGATATTGAGATTGAAAAATCACTCCAGCTGGGAATAATTAGGGAAAAAAAAGAAAAGGAAAAGGGTTTGGAGTAGAGTAGAAGAGTAGGACTTAAGATCACGGAGCCTGAGTGCTTGGCAGCGGGGCCTCGGGAGAGAGGGGAGCAGAGGTGGGGAGGGGCCTGGCTCCGGAACCAGCTCCTGTAATTGTCCCTGCACGCAAGCCACATAGCTTTAAATTGGCCTGGGCCACCTCTCTGGGCTGGATATCACCCTGGGCAGAACCGTGGTATCTGTAAAGTAAAATGACTTCACAACTATTGCACAGAGCTGCAGGTGTAAGAGAGCCTAAGCCTGTCTCAGAGTGCAGGGGACAAGCGGAAAGGAATGGCAAAATTTCCACTGACAATTGAAATTTTGTTAAATAGCCTGCTACAGTTGTTTGCATCACTTGAATGAATGCAGGCATATTTCTGTGGGCATTTATAGGTTCACTGAACCCCACCAGCCCCTCTTGCCCCCATCGGAGATGGGCTTTCTCAAGCACAGTGCCCCTCCTGCTTGGGTGGAAAACGCTGCTGGTCCTTGCCTGGGGCCGGGCTGCTGCAGGGCACTGAATCCCCGAGGCACGGCCTGTGAGACACGACAGGAACATCTCTGCTCTTGACTGGGTGCCTCCGTTTCCCCTGCAGTGTAAAAATGCCGATGACTGAGTTAGAAGCATGCTTCCAAGCTGTCCATGTCCTTGGCATCCAGAAGCGGAGCCTGGAAGCTTTCGAATTTATCCAGAATGCGGTTTACATTCACCTTCAGCAGGTGAGTGTATGTCCTTACACAAGTGGAGGAATTACTGCAGTTTTCCTGGAACTTTCTCACTACAAGTCCATTTGATTTTTCTGTGCTAGGATTCAGTATGGCCTGCTAAAAACTCTGGAGTGAGATCTTGAAACCCTGATGAAGAGCATTATTTATTTCATTTCTCTATATGATACTCTTTTACTTTTAAAATTCAGAATTTTTGGTTGTTTCAAAAATTTTTTGGGGGGGTTGGAGAATCATGTTTACTCTTACCATCTTTGCAACCTGTTGCTTTGTGCCTCTCACCTGTCTTCTGTCACTTGTGAGGCGGTTCCATTTGTGACCCTGTCCGGGTTGTTCATGTTATAAAACATAAAGCCTGTAAAAGTACAGTCCCTTTTCCTCCGAAGACATTCCACAAATACTCCTTTAACCTGGGTGTGGTTTTAAGAAGACAGAATCTTTAGAACATGTCCTTGCAGGTTGCTAGTGCAAAATCCCAAAATCAATAGTCTAGCTCAACATCTAAAATCTTTCTAATTTACCTTGGAATTGTATGGATAAGTGAAGCAGTTTGCTAAGAACTCAGACCAGGTTTAGAATACAGGTTGGTGTAGCTCAGCAGGTCCTCCCAAGCTGATGCTCTGCCAGAGGGCGGGGCCGAGGGGAGAGGGCGGGTCCTGCCCTCCCTGAGGTGACAATTTCATGGCAAAGACTTTCACCTGGTGAAGAACTTGGAGTTTCTTCTAAGAAGAGTGGGTCTGAAAAGAGTCCAAAAAGCGCGGGAGTGGCACAGTCCCATTTGTCTCAAGTAGGGGAGAGCGGCTGTGGGGCCACTTAGGAGACTCGTGAGTCCAGGTGGGCAGTGTTGGTGGCTTCCACTTGAGCGGTGGGACGGTCAGTGTTTAAAAGCGAACATATTGAAGGCATGTTTAGATGGTAAAAAGGAAAGGATGAAGGCTGGCTGTGAATGCAGGATGGAGTAAGGCCCAGGTTTCTGGGTGGATTAATGAGGTAAATGATGGTCCTTCTGTGCTCTGAGGAGGGAAAGCTGCAGAGGGAGTTCTGCGGAAAACTGATGAGTTCAGCTGTGGGTAAAGTGAAAGGTTGTTAGATGTGTGGTCTGGGAGCTCAGGTGAGAGCCAGTAGTGAGTAGGGGGAGGTGAGAGGGACTTTCAAATAATTTTGTATTGTGAACATACAAATAAGTATGAGTAATGACACATTTAACACCTCTATATTCTGGATTTAAAGCCCAGTAACATTTTGCTATACTGACTGGAGAGGTTCTTAATATTTTTTAATAGAAATTAGTAGAAACAAAATAGTGGAGTTAGTGAGCATCTTAGAGTAGATGTGTGTCCTTGTATGTATTTTTATACCTCATCTGTTTATAATCATAATCTACAAAAAGTTATCTTGCTTAGCATAAGAGTTAAACACAGGGACGTGACACACATTGTTGGGGGTTGAAGCTGATCTTCTCGGGCAAATTATGGACCCTCTCTTTGCCTTAGTTGCATCGTCTGTGACTGCCCCAGGGCCCCTCATCACAGCTGATTTCCTAGAGTAGATGTTGGGAGGGAGGCTGCTGAAGGGAGTAAGAGGTGGCAACTGCTAGGGATATTGAAGAGAGACAAAAACAGATTAAAGCCGATAAACTGAGTACAAATACCCTCTAAATAGAAGGAATCCCGCAGTGTTTTGAGCCGCTTATCATAAGGGAAAGAAAATCACTTGGATCCAAAGCTCTTGAGCATATGAGTATTGTGGGTGGGAGGGTGTCATTATAAAAGTGTTGAGAAAAGGCCTCTTTGTTTTCCTTGACATTACCAGTAAGGATGGGGAGCAGAAGCGAAACCCTCTGCTTCACAGTTGAAGGTGCTGTTTTGTGCGAAACTGACCAAAGTTTGGAAACCAGTCATCAGCGATGCTGGCAAATGAAGAGGCTTCTGGATTGGGTGGGGCACTTGCTGTGACTTCCAGGTGACCTGCTGGCTTGGGGCTGTGTGGCGGGCAGTAGTTTTGCAGGGTAGCCCGGGCATAATCCCTAGCTCTGATGCTGCTGGTCTGATTAACAGACCTGGGCGCAAACTGTCCTAATGAGGCAGCTCGGGATGTGGCCCTGCCGTGCTGAGAGCGAGAAGAGGGCTCCCCTGAGGAGGTGTCCCTGCAGAGACTGGAAACGTCCTCCTGCAGGGGAGGAAGAGCCTCTGAGCAGCGGGCCGGATGCACAGGCAAGACCAGCATGAGCACTGATGTTTCCGGGAGCCGGAAGTCATACAGTGGCCCAAACGGCCTTGTTCCTCAGAGACTGGAGGAAATAGATGCTGAAAAGGCAGGCTAGGGTCAGACCCTCTGGTGGGCTATGAGTGACAGGAGAGGATTGTTCAGGCAGGCATGAGACAACCCTGTGGGCGTCCCAGCTGGGGCGTCACGCCGAAGGGAAGAGCAGAGTTATAGACTTTGCCACTTATTAGCTGTGTGACTTTGAGCAATATCACCCCACCTCTCTCTCTATATATCTTCATCTGTAAAGTGACACAGTGACAAGGTCGTGTCATCAGAAGTATTAGCTTAGCTCTGATCCTCTTTGTCGACTCCTGTCAGTGCTTCCCTGCAAGGTTCTGCAACGGCTGCTTTTACCCTGAGACGGGAGGGCATAGAGGGACACTGTAATACCCGAGGGAAGAAAGGGGTTGCTTTAAAAGCAGACATGTAACATCCTGCAGCTGCAGACCTGCAGGCAGTTTGGTTGACTGTCCTTGAGAGGACTTTGGAGGCCTTAGCGTCGTCTTAAGTCTTGTTTCCTCTTGGGGACCGGATTTGCCTTTGGGGATTGATGTTGAAGATTTGAGCTTCTGCAAAGTTGTTTTCAGAGATGTGTATATACGTAAAATATCATATAAAATTAAATGATTTATTTAACGTGTGCGAATTTGTAGCTGTTAGGAACAGCTCTGTTGGACTGGTCTCCACGGAGGACACCAAGGGTCAGCAGAGCGTACAGGAGGGCAGGCAGCCTGCAGTGCTTCTGCGGGGTGTTCTCCCCAGCAGGGTGCTCTGCTGAGTTGAGTCTTCTACGAGTTTTGTTGCCAGAGGAGCAGACAGCAAATTAATGAGTTCTAGAGGGATTGTATAATGACAGGAAGAAATAGGAACCCGGAGATTTTCTGGACTAAAACACGCTTTGGTTCCTGATTCAGTGTGTTCCATTACAGAATTGATGAGTTGTGTCTATTCTGGAACGTCATTGAAATAAACGTTCAGCCTATATGTTAAGTGCTTTGTTTAATTTGGATGGAGGACTCGAGCCGGGATGACAGCCTCTCAGATCACTCTGAGGGACTGCTCCCAAGAGGTAGGGGAGGAGCTAGGATATATAGAAGCTTACAACAAAGACCAGGTAATTGGAACAATAAAATATTGCTTGTTATCTAAAGAAAACCAGATATCTCAAGTTCAAGTATTTACTGCTTTTCTATGTATGGTGAGAAGCAAACATTTGAGTCATTGAATTCATTCCTTTGGCAAGCCCCTGGCTATCTAGGGCCAGTATCCTGTCCTTTCTTACTCTGAGTCTGCTCAGAGGGCACCACTGTGAGTGGCTGAGAGGCCGGGCTGTAGGCATGTACTCGCTGGGGGTTGGCAGCAGCCGCTGATGACTCGGATTCAGCATTCTTTGTTTACTGTCATGGTTGCAGTATTTTCATGCACATTGTAGTATTTTCATTCACAGTGCTCCCACTTGGTCCTAAATTTGACCAATATTTTGAGAGAAATTTCATGACCAATTTTGTCCCACGGTGCTAGGATGGCTCATTCCTAGTTCAGGTGAAGAATCTTCTAAGTTGCCATTCAAGGTGTAAGTTTTTTTTTTGTCAGACCCTGTTGATACTAAAAGTTCTCTGGATCACCTGTCTTACTAGTCTATTATGATACAGAAAGTGTTTACCCATCTTTGCTCATTCCCATAAATAGAATCACACTATTATATTTATTTTATTCAGGGTTATAAATTTTATCTGTTTCTTCAAGATGTTTAGCCATCATCAATCTTGTGGGCCTAGTTACACATTGGGAAATGTAACAGACAACAATTTTATAAAATAGACAGGATATAAGTAATACAGCTAGTAACGTTAATAAAGTCACGAGTAAGAATTTAATAGTCGAGAAGTTGTATTTTTGGGTTAAAATTTTGCTTGTGTTTCTGAGTTTGATCCTATGAGAAAGTTCATATTTATGGTCAGGGTCAGAGCAGGTATTAATTGGCCAGTTGAAATCTCCCACCTTGTAAGATCAACAGTGGCCTAAACAGAACTATAAATTCTTTTTAGAATAACATTTCTGAGGGCTATCTAATTAGAGCCTTGGAGTAGGGAAACCCACCAAGGTAACACAGAAGTACTAGACATAGGTAATTTATCATAAACTTAACAATTGGAGTAGATCATAATCAAAGGTTGGAGAAATTATCAAAGTAATTGGTATACAGTCCTGGTCCGGTGTCTTGGGTCAGCTGTCTAGCTCAGATGTCGTCTTCTTCTCATCCTGGTCTGGTAGCTTTTTCTCCATTTGGGCATTGTTTTAAGGTGAGCAGCACTCGATAGGCCAGTGCACTGCAGGGGATGTTTCAGATAGGAAATGAATCCGAGACTCCGTTTCCTTCAGCTTTGGTGTGTATGGTCTGGTAAAGAGTACCTGAAAAAGGGTCCTTCCATTCAGGTTGGAGACAGTTCTTTAAGTCATGCCTGTTGCAGTATGTATAATCCCCTGGCTGCAGGTCATGGGGCATTGGAACTTTACCCAAGGATAGATTTCTGAGCTTCAGAAACAAACCTAGAGTATCCTTTTCATAATTCAATTAAACCTTACAGTAATGTGACATGACAGCAAGGAATAATCTGGGAAGTGTCTTAGTAAATATGGACCTCAATTAACAAAACTAGAATTTAATATCCAGTAAAATATAATTTATTTTCTCTCTTAAGTTACCCTCAGCTTTCTCAAATATAGCCAAATCAAGATTAATTTTTTACAAGTTAAGTCTGATTATTTGATCATATAGGCTTTTTTAAATTGGCTGTGTTGGAAGTTTTAATACGGAGTCTCAGGGTAGAATGTTAAGGTTTGCTAAGGCCAAGAAAGACACGTCAAGGCTTTTCATGGGTTTCTGCCTTACAGATTTAGGTAAATTCTTTTCTCTTTAAAATCCTTAAAATATCTTTATACTCCTATATCTGTTAGGAGATGATCTCCCTAATTTGTTTGATAAAGCCACTGGGGACCTAAGTGTTTTTAGTCTCTTGAGGGATCAGATAGAGAGAAAAGATAAGTGTTCCAAGTGTGATTACATAGGTATAATTTATCAAATTGCTGTGAACCATAACTAGCTTAAGGAGAAGAGATTCTTTACGTCTGGGAAACAGGTTAAAAGCCAGTAGTATTTCAAACAATATCAAAAATTATAACCATATTCAGCAGGTTAATCAGTCCCTTGTAACTAATTCTTTTAATGAGAGTTTTCATTAGAACTTTGAAATGTCTTACCCAGTTTAGTTCAGTGCTATAGTGTGAAATTTATTAGGAATCAGTAAATCTCCTTGAAGAGAAAGCATTTTGCAAAACCATCAGAAGAAAACAATTAACTGTCTATAAATGACAAAAATTTAAAAGCATGGTTAAACACCGTTACACTATAATCAATAAAGAAATCTGTTCACTATACCCATAATTATCACTGGTAACATTTCAGATATACCAGAATTTTAGGGAGTCCATATAATTTCTACAATATCTATATTAATAATATTGTCTCATTCAATATAACCTTAGAAGATTTATGATTCATTTGACAATTCCATGTTATTTAAAATGCCAAATGAAACTTTATAGTTAAAAATCTCTCTTTGGGATGTTTCAGGGGCCTTCTGTAGCATCCCAAACTTAACTGGAGATTAAAAGAATTTTAATTAATTAAATTAATTTTTATTTAATTAATTAGAATTTTATATTTGGGGAGCTTTTTGAAAGATTTCAGAACACTTGATCAGATAAACATATAGATCACTGTAAAGTAGTACTAATTCATTAACAAGAAAATACGTCAAAAGTAAAGGCAGAACAGATCAGCTAAGTGGTATAAGAAGTTTTACAATCTGTTACTGAAGGAGGATTAACATTTTAAGAAAATTTTTTCCTCTTAACAGAGAGAAAAACAATTCTAATCTTGTACCAGCTTACTTCTAAGATTCATTTACGTTGCCCAATTTGTTTCTAAACTTAGCCAATTCTGACCATGTACAAAACTCTTCCCTCAGGGTTCCTTTTCCACAAGCCTTCCACAGCTTTCTATACTTATATTAGTGTGTCCCTTATTTTTCTTCTATTCAGAAGTAACCAGGTTCAGGAGAAAGTCACTATTTTTCATTAACAAAATATAATTCCATTCTTATATCTTCCTTTACGCATTTATATTACTTTCCTAGGATACTGAGATCATTCCCTTACTAATAGAGACTATTTCAGTGTGGCACCAACCATTTATTAATATTTCTATATACCTTTAGTTTCACTGTAAGAGGAAGTTAAATGTTAAGTAATTCGTATTTCAATGTTATTTTATCTGAAAATGGCATAGCTATTTAATAAAATCTTGTCATTTAACTTAATTTAGCACAACACTAGAATTTAAAGATACCAGACACTTAGAGATTATCTTAAACATACATTTTAAAAATATATTTTAAATATTTACCCAAAGCTCTCATCTCATTTGCATTTAATTTAATTAAAATTTTACCACAGCACATTACTTTTATTTTTTTTTGACAAATCTGCAACAGATATAACAGGATCTTATTTGACTTTCATTAAACCTAGGTACAGTAAAGGTATTATACATAATATTGATGACTTTAAAGATGTCTATATTAATTAGAACATACTTAAACTAAACAATATCAAATATTATCTTAATATTGCATATTTTCCATTTCACATGACGCTGAAAGCCAATTTGTTCAGTTGTTATTTTAAAAATACTTAATGTTTAAGCTCTTATATTTTTACGTCAATTAAGCAGAGCTCTATGACTTTGAATTTTTTTTCTTTAGCAGTAGAAATATCTCACTTCTATAATGTGTACACAGGCTTATAATCAGAAAAAAGCTAGAGATCTCATAGCTTCACTTTAAAACTTACTTATAAGATAGGTATAATAATAGTTGGAGTAAGCTGAATTTGCTTGCTCAAATCATTAAGGCTATTTATGAAACAGACAGTTAAAATTTCTTCACAAAGGCTGAAGGACCCTTCAGAGTTCTGAGTTCTAATATGCCAAAAATTTCTTGGCCTTAAGGTTTATTTCGTTGAGCTAATTAGACTCAGTCCTAGGTCACTGTTTGTTGTATTTATATTTCTGATGTGCAAGACAAAGACACTGTCTTCCAGGTCCCCAGAGAACTGCTCTCTCACCCAGGCCGTATTTTATCTCCTTAAATGGCATTTTTGTATCAGTGAGAAGAGCTGTAAACAAAGAATTCCATGTTTTAAAACTTTAAGGCTTACTTAAATATGTCTTCCAAAACTTGCATAAGGCATTTAGTAAGATCTCTTTTCCTTGTGTTATAAGTTAAACCCAGGGTAAACCTGTATTTTTTTATTAGCCACTCAAATTAGTTTTTAGTTTTACATTATATTGGACGGCTTATGTAACTATATTGGTTTATTTTAATTTGTTCAATTAATATTTTCAGAGGGACAGATATGTGCCTAGCCTTATAATACCAAGAAGGGGAAGTGTTTTTCCTCTTAAACATATGTATCCCACAACACAAGCAAAAGTTTTGTATAAAGACCACTTAAATATACCAATTTCACAAACTTTTATCTCAATTTTATTAAATCTTATACCTTTAATTTTTATATTTATTAAGTTTAATCAATAATTCTTATTTCTAGAAGGAGTGCCAGAAACCTTTTTTTGTGTGTGTGTGCATTGTATATAATTTTATAGAAGTCTCTAGGATGCCCAAGATTCAGCCAAAGAGCTTAGGCACTTCTCAGTTTTTAATTTCATTAATTGGTCTGTTATCCCAATTATTGATCAAGTATTTCAGTCTATATATACATATATTTCAAACTGTGGAAAGTAAAATGGGCTTGTTTGAACTTTAATCTTGGGGGGGAGTAGGTGAACTCTTTGGCCCTTTTTTTTTTAACTTTACGTTGTGTAGTATCAAAACCCTGTATGTAAATCCAAAAATGTCCATTTTATGTATTTGATTCAAAATAACCATATAAAAATATTTATCCTTTTGGGATAAGCCACTTATTTTTTTTTTCGACATTTTTACAATCATTTTTCCAGTTATTCAACCTAATTAACATTAAATATTCTAAGTTTTTATTAGCATATCTAGAAACATTTATCAGAAAGGAAAACACAAACGTAGCTTTTCAAACCAGTTTTATTTTTTTAACTAAGTTCTTAGGTTAACCATTAGATATATTTTTCTACATTTAAACTTGATTTTAATAGAAACCATAAAACAACTGTTTATAATGAGATCTCTTTAAACTTTCACCAATTAAAAAGTTTTTCCAAATTAAAAAATCCATCATATGGCCGTCAATTTATATACAAATATAATATATATATAGTGATTTTAAACCAATAAGATGCAGAGGCCCTTCCACATGAGAGTCGGGGTGTTGCCTAAATAAAATTCAAAGGTTTACTCTCCAAAAGCTAAAAGCCTTTGTGGTCCAGGCTGATGCAGCAAAGTTTAAGATGGCAAAATATCTGAAAATTGGTACTATCAAAGAATTGCTTAGAATCCCAATTTATTTGCGTGGCCACCATATGTACACAATACTTGAAACTTTTGTATGGTGGAGTCCAAGGTTTCCTTTAAAAAATAAACTAAACATACATATACATACATACACACACTTAAAACACCCAGAGAAAGATAAAACATTTACATTTCAAGGACACAGGAAGAGAAATCCAAGTTACCCCTAAAGGGGATTTTGTTTTTATAAGTTCAGAGTGCCAAAAAATGTTTTTATCAGGCCTGGTTAGTTATTTTCAGAGTGAGTTTTTTTTTTTCTTATTCCCAATTAATGTTGTAAATTTTGTATGTACATAAACCTGGCTGGGGTAATAGTTGGAGACTGGCAATCTGTCATTTCTTTTTCTTTTCTTTTCTGTTCTTTATTTTTTTTTTTTGAAAGTTCTATTCCCCATTGTAAGGTTGGGTTCTCAGAATAAATTTGCTAGTAAGATTTCCCACAGGGACAACTCTGTGTCATGAAGTCTTTGTGTCTACCACTCCTGGAAGATTCTCTGTCACCCGAGAAAGCTGTTACCAGCCAGGAGGATGGTCCGAATTTTGGAGTTGAAAGTTTCCTCATAAGAGTTTTACTTTTATCCTGAAAAATTCAATGGAGGTAACCAAATTGAGGAAAATATTAGACCAGACTCTTACCTAACCACTCAGTCCTGAACCCAGTGTCTTTCTACTTGGACTCACTCAGGATGTCTCCACTGGGTGAGTATTTTCCTCATATGTTTCCACCAGCCCCACTTTGGACATATTCTCAAGGTGGATATTTCCTGTTTTCTTTCAACCAGGCCCCACTCAATATGTCTCCACTGGGTGGGTAATTCACCTCAGTTTCTTTCAACTGGAGGGCCACGTACCTGGATACACCGCCAGATAAAACTTAGGATCATCAACCGATATGTGAGATCCGAGAACCTAGAGAGACTCACCCAAATTCATCTGGACTCCCCGAGGAGGTGGATGGGCACAAAGGGCCACTGCTGGTACCAAGGCTCCGGTTACTTGGAGAGTTCAGGTGGAGACAAATCTGCTGTGGTGCTTCATGGTGTCCAAAACTGTTGACTGAAATACATGTGCAGCCTAAAAGTTAAGAGTTATGTTTCATTTGGCGGGAGGACTCGAGCCAGGATGACAGCCTGTCAGAACTCTCTGAGGGACTGCTCCCAAGAGGTTGAGGCAGAGCTAGGATATATAGGAGCTTTACAACAAAGACCAGGTTGTTGGAACAATAAAAGATTGCTTGTTATCTAAAGAAAGCCAGGTATCTCAAGTTCAAGAATTTAGTACTTTTGTATGTGTGAGAGGAAGCAAATATTTGGACTCACTGAATTCATTTTTTAGACAAGCACCTAGCTATCTCGGGCCAGTAGCCTGTCCTTTCTTATTCTGAGTCTGCTCAGATGACACCATTGTGAGTTGCTGTAGCAGCTGAGCTGCAGGCCTGTCCTAGCTGGGGGGTGGCGGCAGCCTTTAATGACTTGGTTTCAGTATTCTTTGTTTACTGTCATGGTTGCAGTATTCTCATTCACATTGTAGTATTTTCGTTCACAGACTGATTATGGATAATCTGCAACCTTGGAAAGCAACCGAGATGGAATTACTGCAGGTACCTTCTGCTTTAATAAGCCGTGTGCAAACATAAACAGGGAGGAAGCATACACTTGGATTTGGAGGTGTAGGAAAGGGATCCTGCACATTGCAGGAGAACGCAATGCAGAATTCCTTAAGTCCACCTTTCTTTACTGTAGTGGTTTCTGAGAACAGTTTATGGTAATTAACCAACATTGACAAACTGCACAAATTGCATTTAAGAGCTGGCCGGCTGAAACTTGTGTATTGGAGAGGTGGAATTCAAAGGCAAGTGGTCAGGTGGATTGGAGAGAGATGGAGCCAAGGCCTGGGCCCAGATTCCGGTTTAAATTGCCATTTCTTCACCATAGGGCCTTGTAATAGAATTCAAAATCTCTTAACCTGTTGGTGAATCTGTGAAATGGGCATAATATTCGTTTCACCCTGGGATTGTTGTAAGATCTAAAGAGTATTATAGCACACATGAAGCACTTAACCCACTGGCACTTAGCAGTGTTCACTGTGTGGGGCCGCCCCGCTTAGCATGTGTCAGAGCCGTAAAGGCAGCATTTGTCTGTTGAGGATGCACTTGCAGCCCCTTGGCTAGGTTATGAATTTGGTGATTTCCTATAATCCTTGTAATTCTATGTGCCATGGACAGTTATTTTCATGGACAGATGAGGAATCTCATGGTAAAAAGACTGTATAATTTGCCCAAAATCAGACCATAATTTTGGGTGCAGAGGCCTCGGTTCAGCATGGGCCCCTGGGCCTTCTGCCCTCTCTGTTCAGCACCAGAGCCAGATATGGAGTCGGCTGTTTCCCTGCCCAGAATATCCGGCAGGCCGCAAGACACATCTGGCCCTGTGCTGCTTGAGCAAAAACTCCGAAGGAGAGACAGTTACAAAAGGGATAAACATAAAAACAGACGACAGCAAATTGTGATCAGCTCTGAGAAGGAAAGGAACACGTCTCGCCGTGCAGAGCTGGGAGCTTTCCCGTCTGGGCTGCTCTGGGGGTGTTCATCTCAGCTAAATAAGTTCTGCTGCTGCACCAAGGCAGGAAGGCAGGGCGCGTGTGGCCAGGTAGACAGGGCCTCGTTGATCATACTCATTCCCCATTAAGCGACAGTTGTCTCGGGCACTTAACTAATAAACAGATGTTGGCCATAATCATCACGCACTTTGCTTGGTAGTTTTCTTGGCCCCAGCATTGAGATGAGGTCATTGAAGCTGGGGAGTTTGCTGCATGCCCGTGATTACCTTGCAAATACCCCAACTGTTCTTTCAATCTAGACTGGTGTGGCTGTCATGTCCCAGCCCTGTGAATGGCATCGTGTAGCTTCTCCCAAGTGGCCCAAATGACTGACATTGATATGCTTAATTCGTTGGAAATAGTATGTGACAATAATAGAAAAAGGTAGTAAGAAATTGTTTGGAAAACTGGAAAAAACCTTTTCTTCCCCAGCTGGGGGAGCGTAACCTGTATCACTCACCCTACTCACTGCCTGTCACCTCCTCCCCGCCGACTCCGTGTTCATAAGCCACACTGAGTCTTGGGAGAACATTTTGCCTCATGACACTTTTGACTAGGACCTGCAAATTCTTTGTCCCTGGTTAACTCTCTCTTCAAAGCCATTCAACTTTTTTGCAGGCTCCTCCACTCAGATGTAAGAATAGCCTCTTTAAACTTCTTGATGCAGCTCCTTAATGAAGATCTTGTGATGGAAACCTAGCCAAAACTGGGATGTATGCATATAGTGACTGCAAACTCAGCACTTTGTTAGTTCAGAATCAGAGGGGTGAGTGACTCAGGAAATGCTTTTTTAAGGTAACAAGGGGAAAGTGAAAGGACGCAGGCTGTGTGAGAAAGAAACATCTCAATCACAGCCAGTAAGGCACCTGTGTTCAGGATGGGGTGTGGCGAGTGCAGAGTTCTCACAAAGAAAATAGTGGTGTGATGGGAGCGAGCACAGTTGGGTACTTTATTGGGGAGGAAAAAAAGTGGGCTGAACATTTCCTTGTTGAAAAAGAGGATTGTGACATGATGTGCTTGTATTTTGGAGAGAAGGGTTTTGTGGGGAGAAGCCTAGGAGTACGCTGTATGTCTGGGGAGTCAGCACAACAGAGAAACACAGAGAACCGGGCAGACCCCAAGACCCATGCTGGGGGAGAGACTGCCCACCAATTGGAGCCCTGGAGGCTGCTTCTGTCCCTTAGCTGTGGCCTCAGACCTCCCTTCACAGCCCAGTCCTGTTGATACAAGAATAAAAAACGTTGGGCATGAGAAGGGCTGTGTCCCAGGCTTTCATTGAGCCCCTGGGATGTGCCCCACCAGATTTTGTTCCTTAACTTCATGCAGTAAAGAATTCAAGAGCAAGCCAGTGTTGAGTAAAGGTAGATTTATTCAGAGAGATACATTGATAGGCAAGAGAAACTTCACGAGGTGTGGGGGTTTGATGCTCATATTAGAAGTAGGTACACACTCCACACATTGTGGGCCTTCCTCAAAGAGGGAGAGAGAGTGGTGACCGCGAGGTGGCACTGTGTTGCTTGTTTTCTTGGGCTTGGTGGTTTCATATGCTAATAAGTAGAAGGACCAGCCTTAGGGCAAGGGGCTAGGATTCCCAGGGAGTTGGCCATTCCCCACCCTTTGACCTTTTGTGGCTAGCATTGGGACTGCCATGTTGCCTGGGGCATGTTATTCACCAAGTTACTATTACAATGGATGTTTACTGAAGCTCAAGATCTGCTAGAAGTTAAATCTCTTCATCCTGAGCCTCAAGGCCTATTGGGGTTTGAATCCTTTAACATTTTGATGTTAATTGCTTTGGCCTTCCTTGAATGGCTGTGCTCTTCCCCCTTCCATCCTGTCTCACTGTGATGACACAGAGACAGCAAAGGTCGGGCCCTACCTGTACTCCTGCATTTAAAGGTGGGAGGTGTGAGGTGGGCTTATGATGACCCTGAATGGTAAGAAAAATGTTTCAGATTTTCCTACGTGAGACATGGGGACCTGACAGCAACCTCCGCAGATTTATCTCATGGGCATTATCGCTTGTGTTGTTATAGAAACAACAGGCAAGCCAAGAAACAAGTATAACTCACAAGGTTGTAGTACTGAGATTTATTTCGCTGGCACGCTCAGAGGGGCTTCATTTCCAAAGCTCTGAGCACCTCCAAGACGTGCACATGAGGTTTTATAGGGTTAATTACAAGTATGGGGCTATTAGCCAATATGGCTCAAACAACAAAAAGCAAGGAATCAGTACACTGAAGCTTATCAATTTGGAACAGATCCCTTTACTGACAATTGTTGTCCTTGGATTTACGTGTTAGCTTATTAGCCCATTAAACTGACACTAAACTTCAGGTTTACCAGGTAGCTCAGCAAAACTTAGATCAGTAAACCGACACTTATCACACTTAGATTTGTGACTTAGCTTGTTAGCCCAGCTGGGGTTTTCCTTCACAGTGTCACTTATCTTTTTTATTTTTCTTTTTATCTTTTTTTAAGTATTTAACCCAAATTTAATATCAGGGTTCTTTGGGAAAGAAATTTCTCTTTATCTTTTCTTTGGGGTTCTTTTGGGGGGGAGGTAATTAGATGTATTTATCTGTTAGTGGAGGCCCTGGGGCTTGAACCCAGGACCCCGTGCACGCTAAGCACATGCTCTACCACCGGCCCCTTCATCATTTTCTTTTTGCTTTAGCTGCCAAGAATCTTACAGCTGAATTTGTAGTCGGCCTTTAACACTTGCCCTGACTTCATGGAATCCATTTTTATGAGTTTATCTCCCCCTGGTTTCATTTAAGTATTGAATCTCCATTTTCTCTTCACTCTCCGTTTTGCATTTTTGTTGTTATGGTTGTTAAGCTGTGTTTAACAGAATTGTTTAAATTCTCTTTTAGCAAGAGGCTGAATGTAAATAAATATGTAAGCAAACAGCACAATTAAATGCTTTTATACATTCTGAGCTGTTTAGTAGTAACTTAAAAACCGAATTGAATATTAAAGTGATAGCATTTTAAAAATATGTTTTAATTTTTCATAAAAATATAGCTGATTTAAAATATGATATTAGTTTCAGGTGTACAATAGATGCTCCATTTATAGTTACTGTAAAACATTGTCTGTATTCCCTGTGTTGTAAGATACATCCCTCTAGCGTGTTTACATTACATGTTGCAGTTTGTATAAGAAAGTTGGGTAACGCAGAGTCTGGAACGTGGCTGTGTATGACTCAGGTTCACGCTCACCCTGCCTGTCAGAGCTCAGGCCTTCACTCCTTTCTGCAGGGGAGCGAGTGGAGGCAGCTCTCATCAGCGCTGGCACCACCCTCTGAGTGGCAGTGACAGCAGTGACTGTGTGTGGACGTGCAAATTGTTTTTCCAAGAGCTTTATATGCGTTTCTGCATTTAATAATCAAAGCCCTCCTGTGAGGAAGCGTTTTAAGTTTTTAATGCATAATACATTTTATTTTGATATTGATAGATTTCAAACCTCTGGAAAATTTACAGTAGTACAATAAACGCTTAGATACAGTTCACCTTATAGGGCACTATTTGGCTTTCTGTGTCTGGCTTATTTTAGCATAAAATTTCAAGGTTCTTCCATATTGTAGCCTGAATCAGTACTTTATTCTTTTTGTTTGATAATATCCTTTTCCATTTTTTTTGGTTTTAGTCTATTTAAAAATATTTTCATTGAAGTCTAGTCAGTTTATAATGTTGTGTCAGTTTCTTGTCTACAGCACAAGACTTCAGTTAAAAAGGAACATACCTGCATTCATTTTCATACTGTTTTTAAACATAAGTTACTATAAGATATTAAATATATTCTCCTGTGCTATACAGTATAAACTTGCTGTTTATTCTTTACATACTCAGTAACTGCAAATCTTGAACTCCCAATTTATTCCTTCCCCCACCCTCCCCCCTCTGGTAACCACAGTTTGTTTTCTGTGACTCTGTGTCTGTTTCTGTTCTGTAGATAAGTTTATTTTTTTGTTCCTTTCTTTTTTATTTTTTTAGATTCCACATGTCAGCAATCTCATGTGGTATTTTCCTTTCTCTTTCTGGCTTACTTCACTTAGAATGACATTCTCCATGTCCATTGATGTTGCTGCAAATGGCATTATTTTATTATTATTTTATGGCTGAATAGTAGTCTATTGGACAAATATGCTACAACCTCTTTATCCAGCCATCTGTCAGTGGACATTTCGGTTGTTTCCATGTCTTGCTATTGTAAATAGTGCTGCTGTGAACATTGGGGTGTAGGTGTCTTTTTTAATTAGGGTTCCTTCTGGATATATGCCCAGGAGTGGGATTGCTGGGTCATCTGGGAGGTCAAGGTTTTGTCTTTTGATGAACCTCTATACATTTTTCCACAATGGCTCCACCAAACTGCATTCCCACCACAGTGTAGGAGGGTTCCCAATTCTCCGCAGCCTCTCCAGTATTTATTGTCTGTGAACTTCTCAATGATGGCTATTCTGACTGGTGAGAGGTGATATTTGATTGCAGTTTTGATTTGCATTTCTCTGATAATGATATTGAACATTTTTTCATGTGCCTACTGGCCATTTGTGCGCCTTCATTGGAGAAATGTTTCTTTAGGACTTCTGCCATTTTTTGAATTGAATTGTTTGTTTTTCTTTCTTATTAAGTGTAAAAGCTGTTTACATATTCTGGGAATTAAGCCCCTAGCAGTTTCATTTATTGCAAATATTTTCTCCCATTCCATAGGTTGGTTGTCTTTTTGTTTTGCTTACTGTTTCCTTAGCTGTGCAAAAGTTTGTAAGTTTAATTAGATCCCTCTTGTATATTTTTGGTTGTTTTTCTATTGCTTGAGTAGACTGCTCTAGGAAAACATTGCTGAGATGTATGTCACATGTTTTGCCTTTGGTTGCTTCTAAGAGGTTTATAGTGTCTTGTCTATATGTTTAATTCTTTAACACATTTTGAATTCATTTTTGTGTATGCTGTGAGGGAGTAGTCTAACTTCATTGATTTACATGCAGCTGTGCAGTTTTCCCTGCACCATTTGCTGAAGAGGCTGTCTTTACTCCATTGTATGTTCTCACCTCCTTTGTCAAAGTTTCAATGACCAAAAGTTTGTGGGCCTATTCTTGGTAAATGTGTTTATCCGTTCATTGATGGATGGATATTGTTAGTAACTTTTGGCTACTCTGAATGATACTGCTATGAATATTGATGTGAAATTTTTATGAGAATATGTTTTCATTCTGTTGGCTGTACAGTTGGCCCTCCATATCTGTAGTTTCCACTACATGGATCCAGATGGCTGATTGTAAAGGGACTCGAACATCCTTGGATTATGGTATCCAGGGTGTGGGGTTCCTGAAACCAACCCCCCAAGGGTATTGAGGGATGACTCTACATATAGGAGTGGAATTGCTGAGCCGTATAACTCTAAGCTTTTGAGGAAATACCAGGCTTCTCCAAAGAAGTTGCACAATTGTCCCTTTCCCCTGGCCGCATATGAGGTTTCTCTGCCTCCTGAACGACATTTGTTATTGTCCGTGATTTGGTAATAACCATCCTAGTGGGTGTAAAATGAGATCTCATTTTGATTTTGATTTGTCTAGTGATGTTGAGCATCTTTTCATATGCTTATTGGCCATTTGTATATGTATCTAAATTCGTGGTAAATTTAAAAATTGGGTCTGTTTTATTGTATTGTTCTGTTGTAAGAATTCGTTATATATCCTGGATGCTACTCTCTTATTAGATACATGTTTTGCAAAATTGTTCTTCTATTCTGCACATTGTCTTTCACTATATTTTTTTAAACATTAAAACAATTTCTTTACAGGGGAGGTAGTTAGATGTACTGATTTATTTTATTTTTCTTGCTAAGCAAGCACTCTCTGACTTGAGATACCCATTTCCCCTGTCATTTCACTTTCTTGATGATGTCCTTTGTAAGAAAAGGGTTTTAATTTTGATGAAGTCCAGTTTATCTGCTTTTTTCTTCTATCACTTGTGCTCTTTGTATTGTATCCAGGAAACCAAAGCCTATCCTAGGACCACAAAGATTTATACTGTGTCTTCTTTTAGAAAGTTTATAGGTTTAATTTTTACATTTCTGTCTGTGATCTACTTTGTTTTAATTTTTATTTGTTATATAAAATATGGGTGTTCAGATTCCAGATTGATTCTTTTGCCTGCAGACACCCAGCTGTCCCTGCACAATTTGTTGAATAGACTATTCTTTCAATGGGGTGTTTTTGGCCCCCTAGTGGAAAACTGTCTGTAAATGTAAGTTTTTCCCCGTGGGTTTTTATTGTGTCTCATAGATTTATTTATCCAAACTTATGCCAGCAACATACTGACTTATTACTGTAGCATTTTACTACCTTTTAAAGTGAGTCCTCCAACTTTACTCTTCTTTTGCAAGGTTGTTTTGGCTATCCTGGGCCCCTTGCACGTCCATATTAATTTTGGGATCAGTTTTTCAATTTTTGCAAAGAAGTCAGCTGGAATTTTGATAGGGATTCCACTGTATATGTAGATCATTTTGAGGAGTCTTAATATTTTTAATAATACTGTCTATCATTCCATGGAAATGGGATGTCTTCCATATATGTAGATCTTTTAAAATTTATTTTGGTGATACTTCAAAAAGTTCAATGTACAAATCTTGTAAATTTTTGTTAAATGTATCTCTCATTTTATTTTTAATGCTGCTGTAATTGGAAATGCTGAGTTTCTTATGGGTGGGACTATATATCAATCTTCTTATTTCTAGAATTCCTTAACAGCAATTACCCTAATTATATATTTGCTACTTAAATCTATCCACAACAATTCCCCACCCCGTGTTATAAGAAACCAAGACCCAAGTTAAGCTACCTGAACACCTATGTGGAAATGTGAAATGAGACCCTTGGGTGGGGCTTTGTGCAGATGATACTGGAGCTTATTCAGGATGGCTTCATCGTAATTTCTTTTAAACAACCCTTTCGGTGTATTTAGTCAGATACATTAAGAACATGCCCTTTTGATGTGCGGAGTAGCTAAGACTATGATTTTCAAATAATTTCTAATGAGAGTGTTGTTCTTGAAACCTAATTTGCATCAATCTTTGAAGATTTATGTTTCAGGGGCTTTGACTAAAGAACACCTGTCTTTAATCAATAACGACAACTAAATGCTCAAGCAACATGTAAGAGCTTGAGCAAACTGCCCCTACCCCATAGTGCTGGGTGCCTGCAGCTGCAACTGGAGTCAGCGCTTACCTATCCCAGTACGCTTGTGTTGATCTGCTCAAAGTGGTTCGTCCAACAGTTTGTCAGTAGTCTGTTGGACAAAGTCATTAAAAATTGATTGAAGGTTGCTGGAATGCAATATAATCTTATTAATATTAATTAAGCACATATTGAGTGCTTATTGTATGATGGAATTGTCCCTCAGCCTCACATGAATATTATTTCTCATAAAACCTCACATATTTCCTTGTTAATCTCACTTTACAGATAAGGAGACAGACAATTAGGTCTTCTCTCTTTTGGGGGAGCTCATTATCAATGATGGGAAGTTATAAGGAAAAAGATATTGATTCATCATGAGAAAACATTTTTCTGAGGGTCAGCAAAGAAGAAGATGAACACTGAAGAAGGTGATCATTGTTCAAGTGAGACAAGCCCTGGGTTGTGCGGAGTCAGCATCCCTGTCCTAGAGAAGGCACGTGTAGAGCTGCGTACTGGGTGAGGCGGCGCGGCCGCGCAGGGAACGCGGATGCTGGGCCGTTGGGCTGTGCTCAGGCCCGGTGGGGCTTTCTCCTAAGGGCAGTGGACCATCATTGACAGATTTTATGTTGGAGAGTGGGGTGCTCTCGTAGTTCACTTTTGTCTTGTAGAGTGCTTGGAAACATTTAGAAGGCTTGGCAGGAGGTGATGTGATGAGTCAGAGTAGGGTGGCTGCGAGGTGTAGCAGTGTTCAATTTTCAAGTTGTTTTCAGGCCCAGGCTTGTGGCTCAGTAGCCGTGTCAGTTTGAATGACGCACTCAAGGAAGTGAAACAATTTATCTAATCAATTGAAGCAGTGATGTACCCAATTCCCAGGACTGTTGTGGAGATCCAGTGAGATAACGTTTGCAGTGTGCAGCATGGTCCCAGCACAGAGTCAGTGCTGAGTGAGTGCCAGTGAGTATCTGGTAGGTCAGGTGTGGGTGGTGGGACTCGGTGTCTGAGGATATCTGGGCCCTGAAGGAGGGGTCCATTCACATCTGTGAGTGATGGGTCTGAGTTGGGAGAGGCACGGAGAACTTAGCCCCGGACCAGAGGCCCTGGGCAGGACGGCTATTGGAGGAGCACCGTGAAGTCAGCTCTTTGCAGGTGGAGTTGGAGGTGCCCTTGTGACATCTAAGTGCAGTGTCACGAGCTGAAAGAGGAGGTCTGGGCCAAGGCTGTGCATTTTCGAATAATGTCAACTCCTGAGGACACCGAAGTATTGATCACTGAACGGAAGTCATACTTTACAGGACAAATGAATA
The DNA here is from genome assembly GCF_048564905.1 of Vicugna pacos. Taxonomy (NCBI): domain Eukaryota; kingdom Metazoa; phylum Chordata; class Mammalia; order Artiodactyla; family Camelidae; genus Vicugna; species Vicugna pacos. The sequence continues at coordinate 2,523,657 of NC_133006.1, forward strand.
GTAGTATCACCTCTGTCATCAAAGCTCACGTCTATTTATTCATCACTCAGTTTGCTAATTGGGTACTTACAGAGCTCACTTCACCGTCCTCCCGTGGGCTCAGGCTCCACAGAAAAGAGCTGGTGTGTCTTCCTCTTTTCCAGAAGAAGACACATTTAGCTTGTAGCCTTTTGTACCTCGCCAGACTTAGGATATTAGTTTGTTGGTTTAATTGTATTTTCTGTTGGCCATGTCCTGACAGGAGAGAAATTTTACCTCATGGTCATGTTTCAATTAGCTGTTACTGAGAATTGCTGATCTGATACATAGTGTATGTATTATATTAACTTTGTAGAGTAGTTATCATTTTTCTGTCTTTGCCCTTTAATTTTGATTGCCCCTTCAGTGTTCTATCCTTTTTGGGGCCTTATTTTTTTTTAATTAAAAAATGTCTGTTAACAGTTAAGAAAACAAAAACAAAGAAAAAATGCACATGGGAGCTAAATTTAGAAAATGTCTAGTGTGTTTTCTATCTCGGCAATGGAGGGTTCTAGAAACTCGTGAAAACTTTCATTACACAAGTTCCTTAAAATGCTGATTAAGAAATAAAACCTTCCTTCCTCATCTTTCAAGCTGCACAACAAATTGTCAAGAAAGTGAGGGGAAATTCTCAGAAGCCAAGACAAATGAGAAAGCAGGGTTTCTGGGAGATATGTGAGCCTTAGAATCCCTGGGGTGCTGGTTCGATCCTGAACTGATTTTCAGTTGCCTTGACAGGAGGGCAGGATGTGAGCCCCAGGCCTCTGACACTAGGAGTTGGATGGGGGATCATATTATGGGCCAAGCCCATCCTGAGGATCTTGGTTTACTAAAGGGTGAAATAGGAAAAAAAAATTCCTCAAGGCAAGAAAATAAGGAAAGTCAATTTTGTTGGAAGAGGGGAAAAATAACAAATCCAAAGTAAGGATATAATTTAAAGTTGTTCTGGCATTAGAGTGACCACAAACACCTGGCAGAAAAGCACAGATACTCCTTGATTGATAAGTTGTGTTTTGAATGAATCAGTGAACAGCCATTCTGAAAAAGGCCTCCAGAGTCTTGTGGATCAAGATACTGGACAGCAAACACCTCCCTTCCAAGGTCTCATTCAAATAACCAGAAAGGTTTTAAAGGAAAGAAGCCATGATCATAGTTCTATTTATTAACATTTCTATATGCTACGAATTCAGAGGTGACTATGTAGTTGTCTCCTCTATTATGGACCTTACTTTCTCTTTGGGGAGACAAAATGACATAGTTGGTAATCTTGGTGGAGGGAGGTGTTAGTCTGTTGCACTTAGCCAGGAGAGGAGATTAAGAAAACAGTGAAGGGTGGGTGAAATTTTTAGCTGAGGACAGTCTTGTTCACTTGGCTTTTAATTGCAGGCTCAATGAGCTGTCACTGGAGGGACTAGATCTTACAGAGGATGGACTTAGCTCAGGCCTCATTGGAATGGACAAATGAACCTGGAGAAAGACAGTCAAATCTGTGCAGACATTAAAGTTCACTTGAACGTGCTGCATCCCTGAGCCAAAGATAGGACAAATATGCAGCAATTCTTGAGGACAGAAGAGTGGTTTTTAAGGTTCTCCAAGAATGAATCCCATGGAACCGAGATGGCCATTTGTCAAACTGAGACTTTGTTCTTTGGACGGTGTACCCAGCAAGGGTATTGGCCTTTTATATGTTTCCATTTGTCTTTAATACATGTCTGTTGATGAGGACATGGGCACAAATGTTTGACACCTTGTCGAGGCGATTTTGGATACCTGCCTAGAAGCACGGGCACAGTTGCGGCTGCTTCATACATCTTGCAGCCCGTCCCTTTCCCCGGCTCCGTGATCACGGCAGAGTGGTTCCTTGTTGACCTGTCCGTTTCCTCTGTGACATCATAACCCATGAAAAGACCGGAGCATATTAACTTGGCTTTGTTAAAGTCAAAGAAACAGATCAAATATGGAGTCAGATTTGTTCTTTCCTATTTCAGTACTACCATGGAGATGGCAGTTTGGGCAGCTTTTTGTAGTGTCCTGGAGGCTTTCTCTCTCAGCTTCTGGGCGCCTCTATTGAAAACCCTTCATTGCGGTCTGGCCTGCTGGTAATGCACACTGCCTGTTTTGCCCTGAAGATGTGTTCTGTTTATAAACTCATCTCTACTCCTTGGAAAACAGCTCAAGAAAAACTCAGTTGGTTTTCCACCAGCCATGGGCAGGGGTGAGGTATACCATGTTATTATTTCATAAAATAATAGTAATAATAGTAATAGTAATAGTACTAGAAATAATAATAGTATTATAATAATAATAATAATATAAAAGAAGTCTTAAAACAGGACTGAGCACACTGGAGAGTGTCAATAAATGCTTTCTGGCTTAAATCAAAAGTGATGACTTAGTGATTCCATGGCTGCTGTATTTGCTAAGCTAGTTACTCCTTTGCTCCATTACACATTATTTTAACTGAAAAAGAAATGCAAGCAAAAGGTTAAAAAAAAAAACTCAAACAGAGCACAAAAATACACAAGTGAAAGAAGTTTTCCCTCATCCTCTGTTCTTTCAGCCCTGTCTGGAGATGCCACTGTTTACTATCTTTTGGGTGCTTTTCCAGATATGCTTTGCACATTCCCACCTATGTATGTAAATTCCTTTAAAATTTTAGTTATTTTTAACTTAAAGAGATTTAAATCCTCAAGTGGCTTCTGCCCGGGTAATAGAACAGAACAAATCTGACTCCATATTAGATCTGTTCCTTTGAATTTAACCCTATGCTCTGTCTCCTAGGCTTCATCTTGCTTGTAAAAAATTGTTGCCTAGAGCCTGAAATACACAGGAGAGCTTATTCTGAAGCTCTGACCTTTAAGGATATTTAACATTTTTTCATTCATTAAAAGATAGCAAATTGCAGAATAGAAAATAACGTTTGTTTTGTTGGAGATTTACAGGGATCTGACCCACGCAGATAGCTGTAAGAACAAAGGATTCTAACAAGAAGGAATTCCTACACTAAGAAGTTTGCAACAACCAAGCGCGTAGGAAAGGAGCCTGAATTGTGACTTGGGGAGATGGTTTTCCAGAACATTATTTTGCCAACTAGGTCTACAGAAACTTGCTATTCCAAGCCCCAACAATTGGTTTCCAAACTTATTGGCCTGTCCTGCACTGAGGAGTATGAATTTGGACTTGGTAACACTCCTATCTACCTAGAAAGCAGGGCACTGAAGCTGAGTGTTATGGAAACAGGCCAGCCAAGAAACAAGCACCAATCGGAGTGCTGGAGTACTCAGAATTATTATGCCGGCGGGCTCAGAGGGGCTTCTGCTCCGAATTTCTGAACACCTCCAAGACGTGCACATGAGGTTTTAAAGACTTCAATACAAGTAAGGGGATATTAGCCAATAAGACTCAAAGAACAAAATGCAAGGAATCAGTACACTGCAGCTTATCAATTTGTAATAGTTCACATTACTGACACTTGTTGAGCTTGGAATTACGAGTTAGGTTGTTAGCCCAATAAACTGACACTAAACTTCAGATTTACGAGATAGCCCAGCAGAACTTAGATCAGTAAACCGACACTTATCACACTTAGATTTGTGACTTAGCTTGTTAGCCCAGCTGGACTTTTCCTTCACATGAGGACAGCTCTCCCACCCCCAGGAAACCACTGTGAGCCCTTGATGTTTCCACTAGGTTGGGGTATGGTTTACCCAGGAGGGATGGGGACTATGCACCAACACTCAGGCAGTCTGCTCTGTCTGGGGCTCTGATCTTGTACCACACCACTCCCCGCCAGCCCAAAACCTGGGACAGTGGAGCTAAGGCAGTGATCCTTCCTGCCTGTTTCCCAGCGTGTAAAAGGGGAATATGTACTCTTCCCAAGGAAGTTCTGAGCGACAACACCTGCGGGTGCTTGGTTCTCAGAGCAACAAAAAACCCAGCTCCGCATGGGGGCAACGGGTGTGACCCCCGTAGTGTTTCTGCAGAAGCATCTGATGGAGGGCTGGATCAGGGAGGTAAAACATGAGCTGCGGGACTTGAACGGTTACAGAAGGGTACAGAGGTAGGTCTGCCATCTCAGGGTGCCCTAGAGGTAAAGCTTTTTCTCTCCAACTCCGCTACGACACTCCCCTATCCAGACCCATCCCTTCTCTGCTCTTCCTGTCCATCTGTATCCCTCCACTTTTCCCCTCTTCTCCACCCGCTCCCATCTTCTCCCTCCCTCGCTGTCCCACCTTCTCTCGCAGAATCCAGAGAGGATCCATGTCCCTCCTGCGCATGCGCTGTCGGTGCCTGGTGGTCCCCTGGTTCGAAGCTCCATGTCCGAGCCGGGGATTGGCCCCAAATGCTTCTCAACTCTGTCGCCCGTTAGGCCTTTGGTTCCTGCCTGGGGCCGGGGCTTCTGGCTGTGGAAGTGCAAGGTGGGGGGCTCCAGGGAAAGGGTTCAGGCGGCTTCGGGAGGGTGATCTGCCTTTCACAGCCCCCAAGGGCGCCAGTCAGCCCCTGTTCAGCTGAATTTCTCTGGCCAGACCCTTCTGACAGCACCACCTGCCCCGGCGCCCCGGCCACAGCTGTCCAGGTCCAGGTGTGCGCCTGCCACCTCTCACGCAGCCGGGATCCCCTCAGTCCACGGCTGGCGTCCCCTTCCCCTCTCCCGCCCGCGAGTCCTCTCCTCCCGGGCTTCCTCTCCTCGGCCGCCTGCCCGTCCCCACCAATGGGCGGGCTGTTTCCTGGGTGGGCGTGGTCTCCGGACCTGGACGGGAGCGGGCGGCTTATGCTGGTGCTGGGGCTGGCCTCCGAGCGGGGCTGCAGCCCGCAACCCCCCTTTCCCTCCCCCCTAGGGCTGCCCTCCTTTCCCTTTCACCCTCCCTCAGGACCAGCTCAGTGGCGTGTGTGCTGCTCCCGGGGCTGAGGGCCTCTGGCTGTAGCGCCCAGCTTCACCTGGTGGAGTCGGGAAAAGGGAGCATCAGTGCTGAGCAAGCTTCTGTCTCCTCCCTCAGTGTTTCTGCCGCAGGTAAGTATCTTGAACACTTTCAGGTGTTATGATGGCGGTGTTTGTTGATGTCACGTGTTTTTATAGTGAGAGGGATTAACAGTGGTGAAAGCAGGGCTTGGTTCTGTTAAAAATGAGCTGAAGGCATGAAGCTGTGTTATCCTCCTTCCTTCCCTCTCCAAGGGTGAAACGTGTGACACTCAATTTTAAAAAGATAGTTACAGTCCCTAGCTAGCCCAGCCCAGCTAGTGTGTGTTAACAGGAACAGCATCACCAGAGGCCTTGGAGACCCAGGGATATTGCAGTCCTAAAGAACTCCTGGCACAGTTTGGTTTGTATTGGTTTTTTGTTTTTCTTAAATTGTGGGACAGACTAGTGGTATAAAAAGAAAAATATTTGTCAAGAAATTTTTTTTCATATAACAGCGTTATTGTGATATAGTTCACACACCATGAAGTACATCCATTTAAATGGTAAAATTCAGCAGCTTTTAGCATATTCACAGTTGTGCAACCATTATTATTCCAGAACGTTTTTATCACTTCAGAAAGAGCAGTGGAAATTAATGACCAATCCACCCCTCCCTAGTGGTGGTTCTAAAGAAATTTCTTGGCTAATCTTGACCATAAATTCACTTGTTACATTCCAAGAAAAATCTGGTAGGAATTCTAATCAGAATTGCAATGAATCTGTCTATCAAAACAGGAAGAATTAACGTCTTTATGGCACAAACTTCTTCTACCCATGAATATATTTCGGACCCTATATTTTCCTTTGTCCAGAGCCTGGCCCATGGGAAGTCCTCACTACTTGTTGGGCTTGTGAATGATGAGATTCTATACATCGTTAGTTGCAGCTGTAGCCTTTCACAGAAGAGAAAAGAAACCTCAGTGAAGCAAGTGACTCTCTGATGGTCAGAAAGAGTGACAGCCATTGCTGGAGTGATCCAGTGGACTTGGTGTTTACAACCAGAATTCTCCACCACCTACAGCTAAGGGGATTAGAGTGTTCTTTTATTTTTTCTTAATGGCGTTGCTTTTATTTTTACTTATTTTTTAAATTATTTTTTATTTAAGTGTAGTCAATTTACAATGTTAGTTTCAGGTGTACAGCAGAGATTCAGTTATAAACATATGCATATGTATATACATATGTTTTAGATTGTTTTTAGTATGACTCATTACAAGAAATTGAATATAGTTCCCTGTGTTATATAGCAGGTCCTTGTCATTTATTTTATATTTACTAATTTGTATCTGTTAATCCCTCCTTTCCTGCCTGCTAAATACAGTTTGCTTTCTATGTCCATGAGTCCATTTATAGGAGCACCATTTTTCCTAGTAATATATGCTCTTTGGCTGCTTTCAGTTTCAGTAATTCCATCTTATCTGTGGGCGCTTTTCTTCTGGTTGCCTTTATGTGGTTTGCACACGTGGTAATAGAGATCTTTATTTGGGAGAACTCCAGGTCTCGTGTAGTCCCTGGTACAGAATGCCCACTGAATTGATGATTGAACTGGGAAAAAAGCACAGTAAATGCTGGAATTTCCACTATGGTTGAGAATTCCAGGTTTCAATAACCTGTTTAGACAACCTTACTATTGGCTGCACCCATACTGGGTAATTTGGTGGAAATTCATGGTATGGTGGTGTAGAGACGGGACCTTATATTCTTCTTCTCTTTCTATTTTCTAACAGTCATTTTCCTGGGCCTTCCAGATCCTCCCCCAGAAGTGCCCAGGGCTGGCTTAGTGCTGCGCTGAGGCAATATTTGTTAATAACGCCCTTTCCTCTTCTCCTCTGAGCCTCCGTTTCTTTCTGTGCACAATGAGCGCTTAGACTAGATAAATACTTTTCAGTTTCTTTTAAAGCCATGTTTCCTTTGAGAAACAGAAAATGCAAATATCTCCTCTCAACCCAACCCTTTAGATTTTGGTATGTCCTCCAAGGAGTGACATAGCTCTTTGTGAAAAATTGATGTGATTTTGATTGCAGGTGACACAGAAAAGACTCTTCAGAGATTTATTGCAGGGAGAGGGCAGGAAAGAGGCAGTATGTGACACTTTCTAGTGTGAGCAACGGAGCAGGGACTTGGATTTAAATACGGTGTCTGACGTGGCCTCTCTCTAATCTTGTAGAATGTGATAAACTTCTCTACCTCAGTTTCTTGATGTGTCAAGTTGGGGTGATAATATTTTAAGGCTTCTGTGAAACATTATACAAATAAGACATTTGTGTCTCGGTAGAAACAAGATCTGCTAGGGATTCAGGGATTTGTTTAAAAAAAATTCTTGTCCATAGCACTCTGTCTGTGTGTATTTAGAAGTTCCTGGAGGGTGAGGGTGAGTCTAAAGTCCATTGTGGGACAGGTGGCCCATATTTCTCCGTGTCCCAGTTTACCCCCTACTCCCCAGTCCTCTTCCTCAGTCCAGGATGAAGTTCCCTAGTAGATTTACACAGAGGTCTTGTGGAAATGGCTTTTCATTTTATTGTTTCACCAAGAAGGGCTGCCATCATGATCTCTGTGGTCAGGTTTTGAAGGGCTGCCATCATGATATCTGGTAAGAATTCTATGCAATTTGGAGTTCCAATTTAATGAAAAGAAAAAAATTACAAATAGAAAATTAGAACAAGGGTGGTGACAGGGGCTCTTTTAAGTGGACACCATTAGCTTTGTTAGCTTCAGGTGCTGTGGCCTGTTGCCTCGAGGACCCATCCTCTTGCTCTGAAGTTGGAGGGACTAGTGGGCTCAGTGGGAATGTTAACTGAGTGTATCTCATGGGCTGGGCATTGTCCTATTTGTACTGTGTGTTCCTTATTTGAGACAGTGAGCTCACCTAACCTCGATAACCTCTTTAAAATATTAGACTTTTAATTTTGAGATGTAATGTAGATTCCCATGTGGTAGTAAGAGATTATATGGAGAGGGCCTATGGGCCCTTTGCCCAGTTTTCTTAATGGTTCCATCTTGCAGTGTTGGGGTACAATTCATTACTGACTCACTAACAATTTGAGGTTTGTGTTATTGCCCTTATTTCTATTCACGATTAAACTGGGGCTTCGTGAAGCACGCAGGCCTGTCCAGGTCACCCACATTGATAATGCAGAGTCGGGTGAACGTGGGCTTGGGATTTCCAGGCAGTACCATTATGATGGTTTGTGGCAGGGAGCAGCATTCACTTTGCTTGTTTATTCATTCATTCAACAAACATTTATTGAGTAAACTCTGTGGGTCAGATGCTTTCATAGAGTTATCTGATTCTTCAGCAGTACTGAGAATCAGGTAATGTTTATATTTTTTAATCTGAGAAAATTAGCTCTGAGAGGTTATAACCCCCCCAAAGGAAGTATAACTCATAAAGGAGGGATAGAACATGTGTACAGTCACCTCCTTTTATGCAGGTGGTACCCTATGCATTTTACATTTTCAAACATCCGTAATCCAGATATATTCTTGTAAGGCAAGGCTTTTTTTTTTAATTGAAGTATAGTCAAGTTTACAATGTTGTGTCAATTGCAAGGTGTTTTTTGACTTTTGAATTAAAAAATACTTTTCCAGGAGGGAAATTAGGTGTATTTATTTGTTTGATTTTTTAAAATGAGGTACTGGGGTTTGAACCCAGGACCTCGTACATGCTAAGCATGTGCTCCACCAATGAACAGTACCCTCTACCCCAAGGCAAGTTTTCTTATCCATTATTATGAAGCTTAGGAGTTCAAATAAATTGAATAGGAATCCAGATCTTTTGATCCTACTGTGGTCCTTCTCTTTATATTCTGCTGAAGGGGGTTGGGGAAGCATTTCCTTTGTTCATTTCTTTATTCAACATTTTTGAGCAGTGACTTTGCATTAGGGCCTTGCTAGGTGCTTGGAAATAGAAAATAAGAAATGACCTTTCTCTGCAGAGGCAGGAAGCCTAGACCAAAAGCTGGGTAATGTGATCCGAGCTACAGTAGCCATATGCAGACTCTGAGGACAAACTGTACCCTTGGATTTGCTTTGGCTTCCCTTGTCTTCTGGCTGGTACACACCAGGTCACTGCAACCCAGATGGGCCCGTAGCACACAGCAGAGTATGTACCTCGATCTCCTCTCCCCTCTCGGCAGGGCCTGCAACATGAGCATCCCTGACTACGTGCAGTGTGCTGAGGACCACCAGACTCGTCCCGTTGTGGTCCAATCCATAGAGATCATCTCAGAGGAGAATTTCTTTTGCATCTATCAGCTACTCACCTCGGTTAGCCATATCAGCCCTTGTGGCTCCCAGTGGACACTCTGTATCCACTACAGGCACCGCTATGTGCCCGAGAATCGGTGGAGCGTCTTCCAGAAACACCCCAAGGTCGTGGGCCTTGTCACCATTACCGAATGTCTCTCTGCCAAGGCCTTCGAGAAGCTCCACATGCAGAGGAGCTGTATGGCACATCGCTTAATGACTCTCAGCTTTTTGTCTTTGTGCAGCATGGGGAGGTAGCCGAGCAGACGCGCACCGACGTTGCCTTCAATCTAAGAGTACTGCAGGGTGGTGGAGAAGAGGATCGAGGACTTCACTGAGTCACTCTTCATCTTGCTCAAGTCCAAGTGGCTGGATGGTGGCCCCAAGAATTCTGGGGACAAGATCCCCCTCCCCTGCATCCCGTTTGAGAAGGAGGACTTCATGGGAATGGACACAGACAGCAGGTAAGTTAACCTGGAAGCCAGTCCACCTTGGCTGTGTGCTGGATTGCTTCCCTACATCCAGAAAGGGATCAGCAAGGAAGAAGTCAATCTTGTAGCCAAGGGGGGAGGGAGGTGCAGCCCGCCGGTTTCCAGACATTTCAAAGTGAATCCGCCTTTATTTCAGAGAGATCCTTTTAGGGTTAGTGTGGACACTTACTCCCGCTTTACAGCCAGGAACATGGTGGGACCCCTGGAGTTGCTGTCCAATAAAGTAGCCAAAGCCACTGATGCTAGGAGCACTGGGGAGGAGGCTGGACTCAGCTGAGATGTACTGTAGGTCAAATGCACATCAGACGCTGAGGCTTGTCTAGTAAAAGTACATAAACTATCTCTCTACTTCCTATATTGATTACATGTCAAAATAATAGTATTTTACATACAGTAGATTAAGTAAGATCTGTTCTTAAAATCACATTCTAGTATTTGTTTTTTGTTTGTTGGTTTGTTTCTTTGTTTCAAATTTTAAACGTGGCAACTGGGAAACTTTCATTACATGGCTCTCATTTCATTTCTGTTGCGCAGCCTGTCCTGGTACATGCTCATCCCTTTGCTTGTAGATGAGATGCTGAGCCCCGAGAGGCAGAACGAGGCGCTGGTTGAGCTGCGGCTGGAGCCGCTGTCACCTGCCTCCCAGGCCCAGCACCTTTTCAGCTCAGGCCGTCTCTTCCTGCCCGACAGCCACCATGCCAAATTAGGACATCAGAAACACCGCCAGGGACTTCCTAATGAACTCCTTATGCAGGGAAAGGCGTATCACGGTGTATGGGACAGAGCAGGGAAATGTTCATTCCCACTTTGTCCCTGTGATTAAGTCAATGGCCCCACTTTGCCTCGGAAGTACAGATGAGCTCTTCTGGGCTGCCTACCCCCCACCTTCTGCTCTGTTTCCCCGTATATCTATCATGTTTTCCCTTGGGCTGAAGAGGGTGAGATGCCTTTGCCGAGACGTGGTTCCCCTTTGCTGGGGTGAGTGAGGGAAGCTGTGTCCCCCCGGCCTACGGCCTCGGTCCTTGAGTCTGGAGAGGGCTCATGGTGGTCCCACAGGTGGCGGTCAGAAGACCTGGCATGTGCTACCGGGCCCGCTTTGGAGGTGGTGCTCTGTGATTCTTGAACTTACCTAAGATCAGATCCTACTTTCTGGTTGTTGGTAAGTTGGAGGAGAAGATGCTAGGGAATTAATAAAAAGAATGTCTAGACCAGCCCTGTGAGTGAGAAGCACAGGGGACACTAGTCCCACCTGCGAGAGCCCACCTAGCAGGCTCTGGATGAATATTCTGTTCCTCCCCAGAAATACCTCTATGGCTTAAGGAAGAGGAGAGGCATGTCGTGGCCATGATCTGTACTTGTCCTCACAGGGCCCTGTGATCTACATGCCCGCACTCCCCATCTGCTTCTTGGAGATGAGCTGGCATGTTTAGGAGCCTGGGCACTGCTGAGGGCATAGCTCCCAGCACCGTGCTACACAGAGTCTCGCTCAGTTCACCTCATCTGTCAACTCCTGCTGAGGCCCCAGACATTAGTCAAGTAGGTGCATCAGCGAAACCTAAGCAGGGACCACCTTCTCCCCCTGGACAGACTGGTGAGTGAGCAGTGGAAGCCTGGAGCCCTGCCCCAGCCCCCACGCCAGTGCCACTTCTTTTGTCATAGGAGGCACTGGTGACATTTTTGCTCAACAAATGCTTGTCTCTGAGTCTGCAGACCCACCAGAGAATGCCAGCTTGTTTTTGCCTTTTGAAGTCTGCCCTTGGGACTTGGCGGAGTAGCCGGATGTGTACTTAGCCCACAGTGGTTCAGCGCATTAAACCTGCCTCCTTGTGGGTCTGTCTATTGTGGTACCATAAGGGCTCAGCCAGCATCTGAACGTCATTGAGATAACGCGGCCAGTGAGCTCGGGTCAAGCACATTCTCCTCCAGTCACTTTTACTCCATTGTTTCTTTTACTATTCCACAGTCATTAATTTTTTAAACAATGCTTTGGTGCAGGAGCAGAGCCTCATTCTCTCCTGCTACTCTTGGTGGAAGTGAGTAAAACGGTCCAGACTGAAATGCGACAATAATTTGTAGCTCAAAAGCTGCCTAGTCGCTTGTAGGTCGAATTTTGGTTAGGGGAGCTGAACACGTTGTGGTCCCCCGGCAGCGCCGCTCCCCTCAGGCCCCTGCTTTCCCTTGAGCAGGAGGTGAGGTTGGGCCTCACCATCCCCGCGTCCCTGGCCTCACACACTCACATAAATTCTTGTACATGCAGTCAAAATTATTTTTGTTCTTGTGTGATTCTAATTTTCTCTTGTTCCTCTTTTCCTTTTTCTTTACTCCTTTTTCACTTGTACTGCCCAGTGAGCATGTTGTTGCTTCTGAAAATGTGGGCTGTGCACACCCTGCATTTGAAATAGCCAGATTGCCCTCCGTTCAGTCTCCATCGCTTTAAAAAGCAACAACTTAACAGCTGTTTTGATCCATCTATTATCTTAGTCATTTTTTATTTTCTAATTATTTGGAATATTTGCTTTGTTAGCTCATCACCCACTGGTGTTTGATACCTGTTGAAATCCTTGCTTTTGAGGAACATGTTTGGTCCTCCTTTTATTTGGTGACAAATGCGCCCTTATTAAATTTGTTTCATTGTTTTGAAGAAGTAAGATGTGAATTGATTTAGTCGGCTGCTCAGGGATTCTTTTCATGGAGTATTTAAACTTGTAAGGTCAAACTCTGCAGCATTTTGCTCGATTCCTGCTTTTACACAAACGTGCTCAGCACGCGGTTCCTGGCTGTCGCTGTGTGACGTGCGTGACGTCGCTTCCTGGCCGGCGGTCACTGGTGAGGATGTGGCCGCCACGGAGGTGACAGCTGCAGGGGACGCTGTTGGAGGAAGCGGTCACCGTTTGGTTCTTTAATTTTTTTTTTTGCATTCAACTTCCCCGTGCCATTTACTTTACTTTGCCTTCATAAAGGGGCAGAATTGGGTCTAAAATCCATGCCACTATTTTTTCCCTTTACGAGGCTGGTTTTTCTGAGTATCAGGACAACATGGCCTTCTCCTAAGTAGCTGGCTCACCTGGATCTGTTGGGCAAAGGGACTGCTAAAAGGGCAGTAGCTTCCTCTCTGCTCCAGCCAGTGGGCATTCAGAGCTGGGTCTGTGGTTTGCCTCAGCAGCCGTGCAGACCTTCCTGCCTCGGCCTTTACTTTTAACCCATGTTGGCAGTAAAGAGCTGAATCCGTTTCTGTTGCAGCTGACGCCCACCACGTGGGCCCCCTAACGTGTCGTTAGTTTGTGGTAGTCAGTCGCCAACACCCCAGTCAACAATGAAGGAAGATGATTTGTCCAACCCAGGACCTTGGATTCTCAACCCTACCCTGGTTCATCTCACCTGGTGGAATTGTTTGGCCACCACCATCATGCTGACCATGAGGCCTTGTTTCTCCTTTCATGCTCTGGTCCAAATGTGGACACTTCATTTTTCACTGAATTTGTCTCGCTTGAGACAGGCCAGAATATCTGAATGAGTCCATCACATTCTGGGTGGGGAACAGAACAGAAGTAAGTGTCGCAAGTAGATGGAGTCTAGGCTGTCCGGGTTGGCAAATGCAGGCTGGGATCTGTGATGGCTGGGCTGTACACTGGACACAGGCCTTTCCCATGGCTCCTGAGAGCCCAAGAGTTGAAGTGATAACAGCCTTGCGTGGGTTCCCCCATCCTCATCTGCTCATTGGCAAGTGTGTCTGCTAATTAGGAGCTCCCCCAGACCTCGGGCCCTTCAAAGCTCAGACCATGGGAGAACCTTGAGTCCCTTCTCCTGGGCCTCCTGTGTGAGAATCCACTGCCTTCTGAGGTGAACAGCGGCAGGAGATGCCTCCCCATCCAGGGAGCACCCTACGGAGGACTGTTAGTGCACCATGCTGTGAGCTTGTGTGTTTCCGGCCATGGTCCCTACAGAACTACACTTGAGATGGGCTTATTGATGGAGATAACAGGACTGATTCCAGGGCAGGGCCTGGGGGAGGGAACAGTGGAAATTGAATGTGACCTCAGACACCTCGGTGGGTGCTGGGGCTGTTACTAAAATGGGGAGTCTGGGAGATACCTGACAGGAATGGAATTCCAGAGTAAATGGTGGACATGAGGCATTTTTAAGATGCCATTTGTCATCCAAATTAGGACTTCAAAGAGGCACTCGGGTCGATGAGCCTGGGGCTCAGGTGAAGGAGCCGGACTAGAGATACACGTTGGGAGTCGTCATTCTTAGCTGGTGTTCACAGCCTTGCATGTGAATTAGATCTTCTCGAGGGCTGCAGACTGAGGCTGAGGGGTGGCAGGGCTGTGCCTGGGTTGGAGGAAAGCCCAGACCATGCAGCTTTGGTGTGTCAGTTAGCTGCATTTGCCATTTTCAGAGCAATGCTATTTATCCTTAAGGGGCCAGGGGGTGGGCAGGGCCAACCAGGAAGAAATCTGCAGGGAGGGTCGTGGCCACATGTGCGTCTTGGGAAGGTGCAGAGGCTGCAGGGTAGACTCCTCCGAAGCTAGAGTTGCAGTGAGGAGTGGGGAGAAGTTAGTCACAATCACCTGTGAGGGAGGGAGGGAGGCCTAGGGAGCCCCACCTTACCGGACTCGCTTTCCCATGAACAGAAGGCAGTCAGACAGAGGATCTGAGGTGAGAAGGGATGGGCACTGGGAGGGGAGCCAACCTGGAGAATGGTGCTTGCAAAATTCTGGAATAGTCTCCCTGAAAAATAGAGTTAAAAATACCCAGAATCTTAAGAACATTGTTAGTGACTTGGGAGGAGGCAGTTGTTTTTCTGGCCTCCTAAGGGTAAGGCATGTATCCAGGGATACACAGAAGATACGGGCAGTCTGTTCCGGGGGCTTGATCGTTACTGGGGGAACAGTGCAAGTTTAAAGGGGGAGAAGGGCAGCGGAGGGAAGCTAGCCAGGCCCCGTGTCAGGTACCAGTCGGCCGCCCAACTTGCGTGTTTTATTCACATCCATGCCTCCCAGGTGGGCGGTGGCAGCCCCCTTTTGGGGATTGGGAAGCCTTCTCAGAGGGGTTAAAGAATTGGTCCATTTAGCGACTAGTAAATGCTGTAGCAGGATTCAAGCAGGGCCTTGTCAGAATTCAAGGGCATGTTCTCTCTACTGTTTCCAGTACTTCCCTGTTATACCTGGAATGGTGAAGTGGGTCAGTTTTGGAGCCTTTCAGAAAAAGTATGATTTAAGCGCCTCTGGACTGTTTCACAAAGCTCAGCATTCTTTGATGGTTCTGAAGCACACAGTGATTTTCGTCCCAGAGAGGTAACGTCTAACTCCTTTGATGATGACGTGGTTGCAAATGGTGTACAGGTGCAAAACCAGACTTTGCAGCTTCTGAAGGGAAACTCTCCAGTTCTCCCTTGGTCGGCTTTCTTCCACGGGATGTAACTGTGCTGCAGCGTAGGCCTGAGCTTTCCATATGGAGTGAGAGTTTAATATCCGATATTAGCATAAAATGGTCAGATGAAGAAAATCGAAGTTGACAATTTATTTTTGGGTTTCATTAGTCAAGATATACTATCAGTTAATGGCCCATATAGCAAATGAAATTGAGTACAGGACACTGCATTTCTTACTTTCTATTTAGAGTTCTCTTACAGAATAATGTTGCCTGCTTTGGAACATCAGCTCCACCACTCACGGCACCTATCAGTGTGTTGCTGTGATTGCATTTACAGAGTGAATGCAATCTAGGCTTCCTCAGCCTCAAACACTTCAGTGCAGAATCACGGGCTGTAGCCGTCTGTTAGTCACACAAATACTTCTAAAATTATATGATTCCAGAAAAGAAAGAAGAGAGAGAGAGAGATTGCCTTTATCAAATTTCCTTTCAGTTCTAAATGAAAACTGTTGTTGAGCAGCTCTGGTTTCCTTTGGATAAGAATATATACATTTCTTTGCATGTAACCTGGGTTTTGGGCTAGAACACCAAGTTCTTGCTGTCCACAAGCCACAAAAATAGTAGCCAAATGGCACACGTGTGAAATAGTTTATACTTTTTTCTGAGAAAGTATCCTTGAATTTGGGACTTGGGCTGTGATTTCTGCTTTTTGATTCCCCCACCTGTCTTGTAATCTCTCACTCCTTCCCACGTGGTTCCCAAGTGTTCGTGGTCTCAAAGGAGCGGGCAAACACCCAGTTGGTCACCATGTACTGCTGCTATAGATAGAGCCCAGACAAGACCTAAAGGACATTATCAGAGAGGACTTCCTGGAAGAAATGGGCTGTACATTCAGTTGTGAGGACAGAGTAAGAGTCAGCCAAGAGAAGGAGTCAAGAATGTGGCTCAGGTCGCAGGTGCAGCCCGGGCAGAGGCCTGGAGGCTTTTGGCGTGGGGACCCGGGGAGAGTGCCCTGTGCGGTCCAGGGTGGAGGGAGCCCCTGCTGGGGAGGACACTGGAGAGAGTCCGGGGTGAAGGGCTTTGGAAGAAGTTGAGTTTTACTAGAACTGACACAGTAGGCAGTGAAGGGTGTCAACAGAAGTGACCCTCAGGGAAGGTACTTCTGGTTTTGCTTCTGATATACTACAGACAAAAGGGTCGGGACGGGTGAGAGCAGGTATGTCTGTCCCTTTGAGATCCAACCCGTCATTCATTTATTCATAACACGTGCACTTCAGTGAGTCTAGGGGAGAGAGAGTGTAGCCACATAAATAAGCAAAATGTATTTGCTTCTTGAGAGCTTAGCGTTGTCAGTTAGCCTAGAATGTTCTAGGAAGAGAGGAACAAATTGTGGAGGTTGGAGGGAGGGAAGGCTTCCTTGGGAAACAGTCAAAATGAACCTGGAGGCAAGTGGGAAGTAGGAGCAGGTCAAGGGGCTCCTGAGGTCACTGGGGACCTATGTACTGAGATGAGGCTGGGCGAGCAGGGTCTGGGGTGGGGCTAGAACTCTACCAGGGAGCCTCTGAACTGTTTGAAGTGGGGTTGATGTAATCAAATTTGTGCTTTGGGAAGGCTGTCGTGGCTTTGTGTGTGTGTGTAGCGGGGAAGAGGTGGAGGGTGCCACCAACTGGGGGATCATTTGAAGACCATTCACAGGCTGGGATATGGGCTTCGGGGCTACTTGGGGACGGCAGGGGCAGTGTGGATGCCGGCTTTTCTTATGGGGGACTTGTTAGCGGGGCTGCCCTAGAGGCACCTTGTGGCTGGAAGAAAACTGATGGAGGCTGCCAGGGGGACATTCCTCTTCTCTCTTTCCATGCCTAGTGTGATTATCTTAGCTCAGCCAACATTTGGAACAAAAGAGCTAATCTCCAGGGTTGCCCAGGCCTTTGTAGAGCTCCTTCGAGTGAGATCTGATAGGATTTAGGTTTGTGTTCAGATCTGGATGTTCACTTAGCTAGAAACGTCCTGTCATTTCGATTTCCATAGGGGTTTTTATTCCTGATAAAGATTGCTTTCTTGGTGAGAGGAAAATTATTACAGCTGTTGTCTTTTTCAAAAAAAATCATATGTTTTAAGAGCTTTAATATTCAAAAGAATAGGAATATATAAAATATTTAAGGAAGTCTTTGGTGTGGTTTCTTTGCTTTCTGAGCTAATGTGGACTTAGAGCCTTTGTATTACTTAATAGCACATCCTTGTCAGTATTTAAAGAGCTGTTAGTGAGCACCCCAGGCCCCACCTCTCAAAGAATCGTTAAAGTTTGCTCTGAAATAGTGAGGTCATAAACGTCTTGTTTTCAGAAATCAAAAGGTTTTAAATACGCACCATAGCTCCATTTATAAAATAATAATAAGTTCAAAATTAAGAAAATGGAGGATAATTGATTTTTTTTAAAGCGTAAACATAAACTTTCTTGTGCTAATTTTGCAACTGGAAATTTTGAAAAGAAAAATCCTACTGCAATATCATCTACGTGGTATATATATATGAGTTTCACGTTTGAAAAGTAACTGCGCAGTGGTTTTCAAAGTCAGGAGCATTCCAGCTCAAATACTGGCAGTGGTGGCTGCTGGTTTTCAATGGAAGAGCCTAAATTTGCCTTCTTAGCTTTTTTTTTTTTTTGTACTGAGAAGGTTGAGTAGTGCTTTGCCAGCATGATTTTCGGGCAATTTGAGGGCAGATGTCGTGTTCCAGCAGTGAGATATTTCCATGCATTTTATTTTCTGGACATCACCAGGGCACATGTGGGGTTTGTGCCTGCAGGCTGGAATGCTGCAGGACTCCCTAATCCATCACCATTATGTCCTGGTGCTGCTCCGGTCAGTGAATGATTTTCTGTGACTTGGAGGTAATGTGGTCTGATGGTGATGATCAGACGTGCAGTTAAATGCTATTAATTGAAATAAGAGTAACCTAGAAACATTGCTCTAACAATACAGGATGAGGGAGGAGGATTGGCTGAGCTGCTTGCAGTGGGATGTCTTCTCAGGTGACTCCCTCACCGTGATTCCTGCCAATATCCGCCCCAGCCCTGCACGGTAGTCCTGCCGAAGCAAGCAAGCACTTTGCTCAGAAACGCACTGAATTTCCTTGCGCCTCTGTTTGTTGGCTTTTTTTTGAAAACACATTTTGCCCTTTGCTTAAATGCCATCCATGCTAGTCACCCCTTACACTCATTCTTCTGGACCTCGTCCATACATAGCTGCTGAATGGATGAACAGAATGTAGTATCTCCATGTAGTGGAACATTATTCACACGTAAGAGTGAATAAAAAAGAAAAAAAAAAGAGGAAAATGAAAAATGCCACCTGTTTTGGGAAGTCCACCCTGACTGTTCAACCCACACTTTTCCCTTTGAAACACAATCACTTATGCTCCACTCTACTCTTTTTGATAGTACTTACCACCTTCTAATAATCTTTAACGTTTCCAAAAAAAATAAAAAATAAAGAGATGCTGATGCCACTTCAAAATATACAAGCCTTGCTAACAGCATGTTAATTGAAAGGAAGCAGACACAAACGGCCAGATATTGTTGATTTCAGTGATCTGAAAAGCCCAGAAAAGGCACATGCAGAGGCAGAGAGCAGGTGATGGTTGGAAGGGGCTGGGTGGAGGGGGATTACGGAGTGAATGCTAGTGATAGGGGGATTCTTTTGGGCTGATGAAGTGTTCTGGAAATAGAAGGTGTTGAGGGCTGCACAACTGTGATTGTGCAGAAGACTGCTGAGCGCTGTGTCTGGGAGTGCCTGTTGTTGGGGCATCTTTATTTTGTTCACATCCTGCAATGTGAAGGGCCATCTTCTGCTGTGGTCATTCTACTCCTGTGAGTGGTGAGGGTCAGGACTTTGTAGAGTCCTGTTTCTTTTCTCCCTCTGGCTGAGTGTAGGCAAAAAAATTTAAGCCTGAGAAAGTGCTCCATCTACAGAAATGTCTTTCAGTTTTGCCTGGTGTAAAAATCTTGAGAGCTTTTAGCCGTTGAGGCTAGTCTGTGGGGGTAAATAGCCTATGAAGCCTGGGTGAGCCCGGGAAGAGCCGCGCTTCCCTCCCAGACACGGGTGGGGATTTCACCCCCTTTCAGGCAGTGAAGGGCCCAGACCCGTGGGCAGACTTGACAATCGTGAATATTTACGTGTATCCGCTGCTTCATCTTGGATATTAATTTCAAGCTGAGTCAGTTTGTGACGGCAGCCTCATCCTACATCAGGAATTTATAGTATCTGCTCTTTGAGGTGAAGACCTGACAGACTTGATTATTTAACAGTCTGCTTTGAATTGATATCTCAGATTCCTTTGTCAAAAGCAAAACAGCAGAAATACAGACGTCCTTTAATTCCAATGTGGCCTGGAACGGGTTTAGTGTCTGTGCCTCAGTGGCCTTATCTGCGGGTGGGGAAGATGATAACAGTGCTTCCCTCAGAGGAGCTGGTGAGGGGAGAGTGAGAAGCACAAATGGAGGACTTACACGAGATGCTCATAAATGACCGAATTTAGTGCTCTCCGCCTGGTGAGGCCTTAGGGGTAGAGATGTCAGAACAGAGCAGTCCTAGCCGGAGCTCGATACGTGATGGTAGCTGTTATGATCAGTATCACCACTGTGGGTTATCAGGTAGTTTTAAGACTTGGTAATATGATTTCATGAATAATGTTAAAAGACTAGACATCTCAGATCCAGTTTACATAGTCCTCAAGATTTCTTCTGAGAATTGGATGGTTTCTTCCCTATCTTAAATCTGAGATGAGTCTCTAAAAATTTCCGTATTCCTCCATCCTTTTGCTTTAATTCTCTATTTCTTAAAAAACAAAGTTTTTAGATGGAGTTACTGGGGACTGAATTGAGGGCCTCATGCATGCTAAGCACATACTCTCCCAAATGAGGTATAATCTCTTCCCTGATTTTTTTTTTTAATTTACATCTTAATTTTCAGAGGTTAGAGGCCTCTAATTATTTTTCTGGAGACTTGTCCATGAACCTGTAAATCTACAATTAATGGACAAAATTTGGTTTATTAAAAAAAAATCTATAGAATATTCTACAGTCCACCCAAAAGGAAATACTCATGGACTTAAAATGTTTCTCCTTTAAGGTGATTTCTCCTGTTTGGTCGAGCTTAATTTGTTAACAGCCATCCTCATCATCATAATGACCAAACTCGCTGTGAGTGGACGCCTAACTGAGGCTAAAATGCTTTGCTCATATTTTACTTCATAGCAAGTGTTTGATTGTAGGTATCAGTGTCTCCTTTTTTGTAGCTGAGGGATTGAGAGATGGGTCAGCTTGCCCCAAATGACACGCAGCTGGCGGTGGCTAGCTCGATGCTGGAATCCAGGCTGCACAGGATGAATTCTCAATTGCTCCTCTAATCAGCTTCCCGTTGAGTGTTTTCCCGAACTCCTGTGAGCCCATAAATGACCGATTTTAGCTATCTCAGCCTGATGAGGTCTTCAAAGGAGAGACACCAGTGAGAATGAGAGGCAGAGTGGCATAAATTAAAATTGTACATTTTCACAAATGTTTTATTCTCAGGTAATGACTGTAAAGGAAATAGTTTTTTAATTTAGTGCTTTGTGAGAACTAAAAACAAAACATTTAAAATAACTATTGTGCAAGAGAGAAGTGGTCTTTGAAAGTCCAACTGTTGCTAATGATGTTACTTGTTTTTTCTAGTGGTGCTTATTTACTGAAAAATTTCCAAACACTGAATTTGTTTTATGTAGTCTTAGTATGAAAGAAAACTTTGTCAGTGAGTATTGTAAGTAAAATCCTTACTCTTTTCTTTCCTGATGATGAATATCTTAGTTGTTTACATGGCTTAAGTATATTTCGTCATTTGTGAAATTTGAGTAATATGGTTTACCTTGTCTGACTGTGAGAGCTGGACGCCTTGTATACAAAGCACCGTAGAGGTGCTTAATAAAAATGTGCTTTCACAGTGACTGATAGTTTAGAAGTATCAACTCTGAATACTAAAAAGGGTAGCTTATTTCTGATGCATATTCAATATGTGTATATATGATATACATTAATATGGCTTAAAGTAACTAGGATTTTTTTTTTAAGTGCAGTATGAAGCTTTAATGAAATCTGTGTCACTCTAGTGAGACAGGGACTACTTAAATTGCCTTAAGCAGACGACCTTGAAGATTATTTACACAGAATGTAAGCTCAGAATTCATGTTGCCGTGTAACCATCCATCAGACATTTAATTTCTCGGGATTCTGACCAGAACCATTAAGTTTAGAAAAATCCACATTGATTATTATCAGGGAATAAGCTTCTCTCTTTTGTGACTAAAGAAAATTTTGATTTTTTTCTGCACTCTTTTCAGGTTTTAAAATTTCAAAATTTTGATTTGACATGTCACTTTTTTAATAGAGATAATAAAGCTCATGCTGTTTTAATATGTAAATAAATGTTTTTGTATTTCAATACCCTTCTATGATTTCCTGGCTCTTTGAGAAGTATTTTGCAAGATACTTAGATTACCTACTGTTGGAAAAATACAGACGTGACTTTTATGAATATAGGCCTAGTACAGTTCTGTTGGTTTTTACTACAGTGCAAGACATGAGACCTAGGAGAGCTTTGCTGCTGATTGCCAGGAGGACAGATCTCAGGTCTCAGTCTCCCCTCGTGTAAAATGAAGTGGCTGGACTGGATTCTTTCCTCTTCTAAGATGAGCTTCCATGAGCCTATGTCTTTTGTTTATATTTAGGAGTATTAGCAATATCAGATTAAATACTGAATACCCCTCCATCCCCCCGAAGCAAAGTGCAGTATATGCTACATAAGCTTCTAGTTATCTGATTCTCGTTTCTCATCTTACAGTCAATTTTTGTGTTGCATGTTTCCCGGCAACCTGGAAGGTCTTTTTAGCCATAGGTGGCGCTGTTGCAACTTTTTACAGTCTTAATTTTTCTGTTTGTAAAATAAGGCTTAAACAATGTGATTTTATTTTGATTCCTTTGCTTAATGCTTCAGAATAGCACAACGTCCATTATGTCTTTCTACCTGGAAAATTTTTTCTGCTTATATCATAGTTTTATTCTTTTATCTCGCTGTGAACATTTCAGACTTGCTGTGCAAACAATGGCAAAATCGGGCTTTTCTTCTAGTGTTAGAAACCAGTGAGCCGGGATATTATAAAACAGCTAGAAGCTGCCTCTGGAGCACCATAAAGCTGAAAGGTGTGTTGAGTTCCCTGAGTATTGACCCCGCCGCTGTGTGTTAATTGGTGGGAGTTGATTTGGTACATATATGATGGGGTGTAGTTTCTTGACTTGGGTTTGCCTGCACGTGCTGACACTGAACCATGTGATCCTGAGTCAGCTCGTTCTGAGTTTTCCCCTCGTCTGTGAGAAGGGGACACTCATATCTGCTTTGTAGAATTGTGAGAATTAGTAATTATGTAACATGTTTACCACAGTGGGTATGTCAAGAGAGCTCATAAACTTTAGCTGCTGTTTTGTGTGCAGCCATCATTTTATAGTCTTTGGTAATTACAAAGAAACAAGAAAATAAGAAAAGCTGATTTTATGATGAAAGATATTTGAGGACGTTCCATAATTCCTACACCCATAATTTAGCATCAGCAGAGTCAGAACTGTTACACAGTCGCCCTGGACCAACGTTAAGCCACAGAAATTTTTGTTACTTCATATATGTTGGGGCCTAAGGGGAACCAATACTTATACACATGTTGTCTCCAGCAGCCAACTGAGAGATGACACAAAAGAGTAGGCAGGCGATAAATGTCTTCTTTGTTACTGATGAAGCCACGTTCTCCATGAACTTCAGGGCTGTGGATAAATGAGTGTCATGATACTGTGTCCCAGAAGTAGAGACTCACCCTGTCCCAGGTATCTCTGGGCCACAGCAAGCCTTCCCTTGAGAGAATGAGCCCCATCATGCACAGGGCTGTTCTGCAATGGAGCTGAGCATCCAGGGTGCTTCCCTAGGGTAGTCAACACTGGAGGGAAAGGAAGGGTTTCACATGCCCTGCTTGTCTCCCCGGAATCACAACTCAATCTGTTAATGTGAGGAGGGCTAGCTGTGGGCCAGGGGTCAGGGCTGTGAAGGGAGTAGCACTCTGCATGGCCCAGAGGAGTGGGGAGGAGGTATCCCTTCCATCAGTTTAAACAGGTGGTGGGATGGAACAGAAGGGTTCATCCCATGAGTTTATAAAAGGAGAAATAAGAATTTCCTTTGGGTATTAGTCTAGCCAGGAAACACAGAAGATGATTAGGAAGGAGACTTGTAAACCACTGTAATATTAATTTGACATTTGTTGAGCACCCAAAATGTGCTACATTCTTTTCTGAGCGTTTTACAGAAATGAATCCTTCAATCTTCTCAACAAGCGAGTAAGGAAGGTTTGATTGTTATCCCAGTTTCACAGTGTGGAAATTGAGGCACACAGAGGGTAAGTTGACCAAGGTCACAGAACTAGTAAGTGGCAGAGCAAGTATTTTAACCCTGGCTGTATGGTATTGTGGCTCCCAGAATGGGCTTTGGGTGTTTAGATGTATCTGCATCCCTCGATTTCTGTACGTCTGTGCATCAATTAGCCCAGAAAGGACAGGGAAAGGAGAGTTACACAGGTGCTCACGGTCGTGTCTCGGCAACTGTCCACGAAGAGTGCACCGTGATTAGAATTAATTGTTTTCCAGGCAGCAGATCTGTTGGTATAACAGAAATTTAGTCCATTGAATTCATCTAGAAATCCTTCCTGCTCTGCTTCTGTCCACACTTGCCATGTGACTGCCTGCCCGTGTTTGGGCCGTGGAGGAGAACATATACTCATGGTTGAACTCTGATATTGCAGTCTGGTTCATAGTTTCACATCTTCTGTTACATTAATAAGTTAAATTTCTGGTTTTCTTGCATCAGTGTCTCATGAGTTTGGTTAATGTGAAACCAGTCCATGGGAGCCCAGGGGTTATGATGGTATAAATTTTTAGCACGTTGTGGCACTTCTAGCCATGCAGACATGACTGGGGGATGTACGCCTTTCTCACTGATTTCTCCCAACAGCAGGGTCCTCTCACGGATGTGAGGCTGGGAGCTCTCTGAGTAGCTCAGTCAGAGGCCAAGTCCACCAATCCGAAAATGATGAAGTACCTGGAAGTGGGTTTAATAAAAGTAAAGGGCTTCCAGGTAGTCCGATGGGCTGTTCAAGAAATTTGGTGAAAAGCTGTCCACTGTCTGTGGTTTAGCTGCTTCTTTGCTATTGAAAAGTCTGGAGTAGATGAAGGGATTTTAAAAAGCAGAAAGGAGTGATTTCAGGTGGTACATCCACACCGGTGAGAAGTGATGGATGACCGCCTGTGTGAGGCACAGACAGAGTCTTACAAACTTCATAAAACAGCTTCAAATGCTCTGCCATCTGAGTGCGCTTCATATGGGGTCCAGTTCATCACTGGTCACGCTGTGAGGGCAAGTAACTGACGATGGCAGAAAGGACACGGAGGCATCAAAAAGGTCTCACTCATGTTCCCTGTTTAAAGAATGTGGCACAGTGTATTATATTTGAGCTGGTTTTTCACTGAACAGTTTTTAGTGTTTTCTGGGACTCCCCAGTGCCCCAAGGTTCCATGCAGCTGGGTGTCCCCTCATTGCAGCTCCGTCAGCGCTTGCCCTGGGCTGATGTGGTGTCACGGGAAGCAGGACGGTCAGCGTCCCCGGCTCCTCTGAGCTCCGTCTCCTCATCTGCAGAGCCTGGTTTCCCATCCGTGTCTACTTAGTAGGGTTGCTGAGAATCACACGTGATGGTTATCAGGTGTGATTTCTGGTTGTCTCTGCGATTGGCAAATAGCCAATAATTGATAGAAACTCTTGTTTTTTTTTATTGTAATTGTGTCTCCTAGATTGCAGTGGTTTTTAGTCTGCATTTTTTTATAACTTTACTCATTTTTAAATATGCCCTTATTTTATTTATTTTTTTTTGAGGTACTGGGGACTGAAGCCAGGACATTGTGCATGCTATGCAGGTGCTCTACAACTGAGTAATACCCACCCTCCTTTTCTGCACTTAAAAATAAATATTGCAATACACAAAATAGCTCTTAAACTCCATCATGGGACCTGGTCTCTGTATAGGCAAATGAACACGTATACTATTTCAATAAGAATAAATGCTGTTGAGACATAAGTTTCTGAATCTGTTAATGTGCTTAAAAACGATCATAGCTAGTGATAAACACGAGACTTAGATCCAGGACTTTTTAGGGTATGTTTTGCCATCATGGGAAATTACATTCTACCGAGAAGGCTAATTGGGTCTCTTTGATATTTGGATGGTTTAGCAGGTGATCAAGGCTTTCCAAAGCTGACAGTTTTGTATTTTAAACTAACTACAAAGTTATCTTCTAGAAGATGGAAATCCTAAGCTTGTGAATTTCCCAGTAATCCAGGGGGTATGTGTCTGTGTCTGTGTCTGTGTGAACGTTTGTGTGTGTGATTTCAGGAATGTAGAAATAAGTTCCATATAGACTTCTGATATCTTTCTCTTCCAGTTCAAGGTTTAAGCATATACTTACACAAATAAATTGATTTTCTTTTGTCATTTGGCATATTGGCGGGAATAAGAGGTTCTCATACTTGTTTCAGAAGGGTTGGGAAGCATGAGCTTAGAAAACGGGAGGAGAAAGAGGCAGGGAGACACTTCACACTTTGTGCAGTATATGAGAAACAGTAGCTTTTCTTTTCTCTTTTCTTCTAAAGCAAACTGGCTCTGAATTGTAACACACTATTACTCAGAATTGCTTTTCTAATCAGATACAAGTGCCTCAGATTTTTCAAGGCAACATGAATGATGAAATGTGTTTTAGCATTTATCTTTAAAAGTAGTTTTATTTCTCAAGTAAAAGACTATAGCCTGTTTCTTCCAGCGTCTCAAGAGATTCTCATTGATCTATGTACATGTTCTATGTGCTTCTTTTCTTTTCTTTTTTTTTAAGTGCTTGTTTCATTGTGGTGTGAATCAATGTTTAAAATTTCTGGATTTTGATCTTTAGAAAATGCTGATATATCAGAACTGTTAAAAACCTGATTGTTCTTTGGTCCTTGTTTGGTGGGGCACCCTATTGATTACTCTTGTCTGTTAAAGAGAGAAATTCTTCCTCTAGCCTGCAGATCATTAAGTGTATGGTTTGCAGTATGCCTTTAAATTTCATTGAATGCATTGAACATGATTGTCCAGTGAATTTTGAGTTGACTCATAGTAATGACTTTGCTTTGATTCTGTGGCTTTTGCTCCTCTCCACAAGAGCTTGAATTCTCTGTTGCATTTTGTATACGTGTTCTTCACAGTGGAAGAAATTTTGCATTTTTTACAGAGGTGGTTTTTCCTAACACCTCTGAATGCCTTCTGTAATTGATACAACAAAAATCTGTTATTTCAATGCTTAATTATTTCATAAACTAGTTTTTGGCTTAATCAGAAACAATGACAGAGTGATAATAAAAAATAGGAAAACTTTCCTTCCTTTGAAGAATAGAAATCAGGTGGTCAGGCTCACCCATGCTTTGGGCCTGACACACTTAATCTCATGTCATTGTGTATCATGATTCGGAGATGGAGTTGCTTCAGGTTTATTGATTTTTGTTTTAACATTTGTGTTGAATTCTTTCTCCAGGCTTATGTATCCTGTTGGGTTTGTTGAAACTGTAGAAGGGAAACAAAAGCTTTTTTTGGTTTCCGGAGGCCTGAGTTGCTGATGATAAGGGTTGAGGGTGGGCTGAGGAACAGAGTGACACTCCCTCTGCTCCCAGCTGAAATTGATGAACAATGAAATCAATTAAGTGTATCGGTATTTGACCAATAGAAGTTAGCGAGCCCAAACTGGCTAGTTATGCCCAAAGAAAGTACTGAATTCACCTGCAGAATTAGGTGCTTTACCAAGAAGAAGCAGCTTAGAGCAATCAGAAAAATCAGTCCTATGATGAGATATAAAGTAAATATAATATCTTTTATTTCTGAAACTTTTCTACGTTAAGTTGTGTAGAGCTAAAATTAAGTTTCAAGCACCAGGAGTTAACAGTGTGGGTGGTTCTGTATGATCATTATTCAGGAATGTGCCTAGACTCTGCTAGAGTGGCTGAAGCTGGCAGGAAAAGACCCAGAGCCAGGATTTGTCACCTTAGGGTGTCCTCCATAATGGTTCCATGTGGGAGCCCATGATTGGGTTAACAAATTGTAACAGACCCCAGCCGCCTGTCAAATTTAAGAAGAAAACGTATGCTTAGTAACTGCTTTGCAAGCAAGTGCCTGTGCATCCTCACTCCTGTCTCCTTGCCTTAAAAAGCAGAGATAATGCTTTGCTTGCGTAGATGATGTTTTAGATAGCACTCTGCTCATCGCAAAGCAATGACCCAGGCCCACAGCTATAAAGGCTGGGCTTGTGTGCAGTTAGATACTCTATTATCCCCCAAGCAAGGACCTAGCTGGTCTGGTGGTCTGCTTTGTAATTCACATGTCTAAAGAATGTATCTTATTCCCCTCACCCCATGACTTACCTAAAGATACACTAAGCCTTTGTACTCATGGTGGATTCTACAATCTCTGTCTCATCCTTCTTTCCCCAAGTTCCTGCTTACTATCACACAACTGTTAATGACGTTTTCCTTTGATTATACACAATAAATATGGGATCATTTGAGAGGCTCGTGGAGTTGGGTCCCTACGCCCTCTCTCTTTCGTGACTTTTTCCACAGAGTCTTGAGTATTCATTCCCTGTACGTAAGACTTCTGCCAGCCAGAACCCACAGTTCCAGGTGAGAAGGATGCAGGCTTTATCTCTCCTACCTCTAGGGAGAGAGAGTAGAAAATTGAGATCTGCTCTTCCGTGGTCCCTTCCTGCCCCAGGTCTGCTCCAGTTCACCTGCAGCCTTCTGGCCTCTGCTCACACTGCCTCTGTCCCAGGACTGACAGCAGCCTTTTCTTCCCTGGTAAACATTTCCTGTGCCTTTTAGAAGTTGGTCTCTTCTCTGCAATACAACCCTGGCAGATGTGATGGTGGTAAACGTGCTGGAGGGCAGTCACTTGGGGACTGCCAGGAGCCATGCTGATTCTCCTGAGTCTCTCATTCGGGGTTACAGAACTGTCGAGCAGCAGAGGAAGCCCTTTAACGTGAGGCCAGCTCAGCATTGCATCACTTTCATTTTATTTTTGAATTTTCAGTGGAGAAATTATTTGTAGCAAACTGTTCCAGATTTTTGGCTGCCTGCTTTCCTCACCACCATTTCCTTGTTGGCTCTGGTGCTTGTTGTAAGAACCAGGTTTCTTCTCTGGTTATTTCTAGCAGCTGGGCTTGCCGAATCCTTGATCTGCATTTGAAGCAGAATGCTTCTTCGTGATGTCAAGCTGATTTTCCTATTTCTGAATATTTCGTGTACACTCAGCAACTCTTTCAAGTGAAATGCTCTTGTCCAATTCTGTTAACCCATATTTGCCGATCTCCTGCTTTCATGCTGAGGGCAGTTTCTTCTTCCTGTAATAAAAGTTAGCAATTTGCATTTACTATTTGAAGGTTCTGGCCCTAGGTGCTTTTGTCCTTAACAGTTTTAATACAATTCACCCATTAAAATGTGCAGCGGTTTTTACTCAAAGCCCAGAATTGTGCATCGCAGTCAATCTTAGAATATTTTCATCCCCCAACAGGAAGCCCTGTATGCACAAGCAGTCATTCCCATCTTCCTCATCCTCCCCCAGCCCCAGGCAGCCATTGTTCTCTCTCTATGGATGTGCCTGTGCTGGACATTTCATGTAAAACAAGTTATTTCATGTAAATGGAACTGTCTATTGTGACTGACTTCTTTCACACTGAGTAACTTTTTCAATGTATTTCCAGGTTGTGGCCTGGGTCAGTACTCTATGCTTTGCTATTGCTGAATTATATTCTACTGTATATCTGGGCCCTACTGTTTACCCATTCATCAGGTGATAGTCGTTTGTGTTGTGTCTGCTTTTTGTTTGTGAAGAGTAATGGCGCCGTGAATACTCCTGTAGGAATTTTTATGTGGACATTTGTTTTCAGTTCTCTTACTTGTGTGACCAGAGAGCAGAAATGCTGGGTCATTCATAAACCAAATGTTCAACTCTCTGAGGACCTGCCAGGCTGTTTTCTAAAGTGGCCACCCTGTGTTACATCCTCAAAAGCAAGGGCTGCGCGCTCCGCTTCCTCTGTGTCTTCATTAGTGCTTGTTACACATTTTTTTTATTATAACCTATTGTAGTAAGTGTGAAGCGGTTTCTCCTAGTGGTTTTGACTTGATTTCTTTTACAGCTAATGATATTGAACATCGTTTGATTGTGCTTATTGGCCATTTGTATATTTTCTTTGAAAAATACATTTTCAGATACTTTATACACATTTTAATTGAGTTCTCTTTTTCTTGTTGAGTTGTAGGAGTTTTTTCTTTTATTTGAAGATACAAATACTTAATCAGATAAATAATTTGAAAAAATTTTCTCCTCTCTGATGTTTTTTCACCTTCTGGATGGTGTCCTTTGAAGCAAATTTTTAACATTTGATGAACTCCAATTTATCACTGTTTTCTTTGTTCCTTGAGCTTTTGGGGTAATATTTAAAATCTGAGGTATTTTATTTAAACTTTTATATAAAAAATAACTTAATTCTTAAGACTGTTCTAGGAGATGGGTGCTGTGGCTGTCCCCAGTCTATGGATAGGAGACTGAGGTGCAGAAAATTTCACTGAAATATCAGTGTCACAGCTACCCAGTGCTGTGGGATTTCAGACCCTCATGTTTGTCCCCAGCATTTGTGATCTTCACCACCATGCTCCACTACTGCCTGGAATCATTAATGAAAAAGTTTTCCTTTTTTGATTTCTTGATTGTTTGTTTTCTCATTGGGGAACTCACCTCTTCATTTTCCTTGCAGAGATCTGTGTAGGTTTATTTTAGATCTCATGTACTTATTTATTACACAGGCTCCAGCGATGATTGTGCCTAGTTGATCTAATCAATTCATACTCAAGTCTTTCCTGCTCATGACACTAAAAAGAGAGTCATGATTTACATAATGCTCAAAGAAGAATGTACTTGAGTGATTTTATTTTTCTAACCAATCAAACAAATCAAATAAAAACCCGGTGTTGGAACAGATTATAAGCCCTGCAGAATAGGGTCACTGCCTTCCTTGTGTTTCATTTGATTTGTCACAGTGTCTGGATAGTGCCTTGCTGTCCAGCAGTTTTGTGAGTATACGGTGCTCGTGAATCATTGTAAGGAAAGAATTTTGACAACAGACTGTGTTGTTCATTTCACAAGGGAAAAGATCATATAGAAATACTGCTCAGATTTATTTTAAAATTAAGCTTGGTGTTTTGAGAAGGGTTCAAGAAACCATACAAAAATCTTTTTCACTAATTTTAAATCTATCTTAGACACATTATGCATACATGGCAGAGTAACTTATCAACTAGTTTTGACAAGAGGAGTGTATTATTGATTATCTATTTTAGTTGAAATATTCTACCTGGGATAAAGTAATCAGTGCCCATAAATGAACAAATATGTTTGTATTTCTATGCAACATGGGGGCAGACTTCATATGTTTTTATATAATATATATGACTGTGTGTTTTAATCTGTCTGTCAGTGTTTTTATAGTTTTTCATCAATGTTGTAACTTTAGAATTCTTCTATGGAAATCACCCCCAATTCTAGTGCAGTTTGTACTGTGTATCCTGTCTTATGCATGGGATTCCACTGTCCCCTCACTGAGGAATTTCCTCTCCTATTGAGTTAGTAGCAGAGTTAAAGGAACTGTGATTTCTAGGCCTTTGCTCTCCATGTGTTTGCAGTTGGCTGTCAATCAAGATTTTCTCTTTCGTGAGTTTTCATTGTTCAATTAGAATTTTGGAAATAACAATTAATATGTTGCAACACTCTCCCTAGAAACTTGATGTGTTTGTGCTTTTCAGTTTCCAATTTACAAAAAATGTAAATGCACTCTTGTTTTTAAATAGTCCTTTTTCACTAGATATTTGTTTACTTCTTTATAGTCAAAATATTTTTTTCCCAATGAATGAATAGGTTTGCATGTTTTAAAAGATACCTTACTTTTTAAATTTCTTATTCTAACAGGTATATTCGTTGTACAGAATTTAGAAAATAAGGATAAACACAATTATAACTTAAAAATGGCCTCTAATCTCACCTGGAGATACAGTTGTAAGGTTTGAAATTGAGAATTACAAGTCCTCTCAAACTGTTCTTCTATTTCAAGTACGGTTTGGTTACTGAGATCCTCGAATTCCCATATGAATTGTAGCAGCAGATAGTCAGTTTCTGCAGAGGAACCCACTGGGATTGTGATCGAGTCCACGTTGAATATATGGATCGCTCTGGGGAGCACTGCCATCCCAAGAATGCTGTCATTTGATTCAGGAATGTGCGTGGTGTGTCTGTCCAGGTATTTAGGTATTCTTTAATTTTTTTCAGCATTGCATAGAGTTTACATTGGATTATTTTACTATATATTTTGCCTTTATACTGAGGACAAGTGTGCAAGGTACCGGGATCAGAAGTGTATTGGAGCTCCGCAGCTTGCTGCCACCATGGACGCTGTGCTCTTGCTTCGCCCACTGTACAATGTTGCACAAAATAGGACCTAAGTAACTCTCTCTTGAAAGAATGATTATATGATTGCTGGATGATGCTTGAGAGTCCTTGTGATGATGTCTTTTTCCCAGAATTTCCCCTCTTCTTTACTATGCCCTTTCCCTTCCTTTCCTCCAGCCTGTGTTTCAGCCTGCCTGTGGCATTGATTTTCCTTGTCTGTGGACTCTTCCTTTCACTAGTTCGTGATAATGTTACATGTGAGATGTGGAAACTTGCTAGATGTCAAGAAAGAGGAAATCCATTGCATTCTAGTTTTTTTAGAGTGTGCTATTGTATTATCGATTGAAATGAAATCAGGCTGACCCATTGAGCCATCCCCTGAGCTCTTTTTGCCTTCCTACAGGTGATACTGCTCTCGTTGCTGCATGTGCCCTTCCCCCAGACTTGGTTTTGGGGTTGAGTAAGTCACCGTCACTGGAGCCCTCTCTTTAAATGATGAAGAGAACATTTGCTCTTTCTCCCTGTTTGGGGACTTGGATGAGATGAGGCAACAGATAAAGAATGGAGCCCCACCTCATTCTGACCCCCGCTCTTTCCGTTCCTTTCTCCAGGGGAAGAGTACAATTCAAAAATATAAAGATTGTGAACTAATGAGATAGACAAGACAACCGATCATTTATTAAATACCCTTTCATGCCAGAAACAAATGTATTATACACACAAAAAGCACATAAAATACGGTAGTACTGTGGTTACAAACGTGGGTCCGAGTTCGAGTCCTGGTCTGGAGTGACAAGTCCTGTGAGATGGAGAATTGGTAGGTCGGCTTAGCCTCTCTTGGACTTGTTTTCTGTCCTGCAGAGATGGGGCTCGCTAGGCGTCCCTCCCCCGTAGAGGTGCTGAGGGGTGTAAAAGACACGTGTAGGCAGACCGAGCACAGCTGCTCTTTCCTCGTAAGTGCAGGATAGCATCGCTTTTGCGGTGATGGCTTTATGACTGCACCGTGTAGACTCTCAGTGCTCCAAAGGGATGCCTTGCAGATTGGAGATGGGATTCTCACTTCTGTATATACCCAAGGATTGTGTTATTGGGCCTTGCTAATTTGACTCTATTCTTTAGAAAGTACATAATGTAGATATATTTTTCAAACATGCATGATTTTTTCTTTTATTATTTATAGTTCTACCCTCTCATCTCTTGGTGTGACTTTTCATGGAATCCAGGAAACAGTCCTAAGCAACCTGCCTCTTCACACTTCTCCGTGGTGGTTTCCTTCCCTGACTAGAAGAGGGTTTTGCATAGGTAATTTTGATTGCTCCCCTTCTCTTGGAGACTCTCTGTTTTTCTGCCCATCTCTCACCTGTCCATCTGTCCATTTCTCTACCCACTCATTCTTCTGACTTGTTTCAATAAGCATTTCAGGCAGCTTACAGAAGAACAGGTACCAAATAAACAGGTGAGAAAATGGGGCCAAGTTCATACAGTGAGGCTAGGAGTTGAGCCTGTGTGAGAGTTGCCAGCGTGAGACACACGCCTCTGCCTTGTGACTTATAAGATAGACAACATCAATGTGCCTGAAGCTCCCAGCAGACACAGGGAAACAGGGTTTGTGGGAGATGCTCATTGGCTGTGAAATAAATAAGTGGCTTAGTAGAAGCCCAGCCTTTCCAAGTACTAAGGCTTAGGAGAATATTTTAGTGTCTTCCAAAATCAGATTATTGCATCTTTTCTTTTTCAGAGTTTTATGTATAGTTGGTTTACATTCTATACCTGGAAATTTCTCCAAAACTTCTGCCCACGTGAGTCCCATGACTCGGGAATGGGGTGGTTCTGCTCATTGACGGGTGTTGGCCAGAAACGGAAAATGACAGCCTCAAAGGAGCCTGGGATTTATCAGTTATGTTTTGTCAGTGCTGTAGATTTCAGAAAATGCTTTCACCTTTTCTTTCCATCTGAGGCAGCAGCGCGCTCTCTTACCAGCATCAGGAGCTCAGGGCCACGGGATGGTGGGGGCTGACTGCACTGCCGTCAAGACAGCTGAGCTAGTCACTGCAGGTGTGGTTCTTTTACATACTGCAGTTCATGCTCTTTACTAGAATGTTTCAACAGGGAGTTAATTAACTGAGTTAATTAACATTTTATAAATATGATGCTTTGTTGAAAAGACAGTCATAGGCAGAATATAAGTTGTGATCACTTTAAAAATGGTTTCATTACTGAAATTTCAGTAGGAAAGATCCAGTTTATCTTATTTCCGCCTCTCTTTAAAAGTAACAAAGAAACAAGACAGAAAAAGCAGAGGATGATTTCTGTTCTTCCTCTCGGCTTGCAGGTGCCCTCACCTCCAGTGGCATCCATCCAGACACCAGCACTGACACTGGCCGTGCTCAGAACTGCCTCAGCCCTGAAGACACTGCTGACAAATGGAAGGGGGCCGCGCCCTGTTACAGCAGGTGCTCTCACTTTGTGGGTCCTTATGTAACTGCGCGGTGTTATTCAGGATCGCCCTTTCTACACTTTGTGACGCTGCTGCGGTGTCTCCTAGTTATTTGTTTCTGTAAGTACTCGTGTAATTTTCCAATGTGTGGTACTAGACATCTAAAAATGCATTTTTCAGATGAAAAATAGTGTGTATTTAATATAAATGTATGAAAAAAGGGTCAAATGGATCTATCCTGGTGCCAGTACTCAGAGATAATAATTAACACATTAACATCTATTTTCTGTTCTTTTCATCAGTGTGTATTACCTCTGTCATAAAAACCAGCGAGCAATGTGTGCCTGTATACTGTGTGGAGACCTCCATTTTCCATTCGGCTTATTACACATTTTTCTACAATATTCTATCTCCCCTGGCATGATTTTTAATGACTAGTATAGCATTCTGTCTTGTGGAGTCCTCGTCCATTTTACTTTGGACTTAAATAAACTTTTAAATTCCAAGTATACTTAACTGAAATTCTGAAAAGAGATCTGTTGTGGTACCGAAAGTCCCCTACATCCCTTCCCCTTTTTTCCTGAGAGTAAAAACTGCTGACAATGTGGAGTATATATATTTCATGACCTTTATGCCTATGTCATATAAATAAACACATACATACACGTATATGAGAAATCTATGTCTATGTGTGTGTATATATGCTTTATTGAAAAATAAGGCCATACTATATGTTTTCTGCAGCTCGGTTTATTCACTCAGGTATATATCACAGATGTCCTCTCTCTCCAGACTCACCCGGTCCTTTCAGATAGAGTAGAGGGTTTTCCTGATATGCAGGTTTGGTCTCTTGTGTAAGGACACCTTTCGTGGGAGCGTACTGTGGACAAGGCCTTGGACCACGCCGAAACACCGGAACTTTAGTGCCCACAGCTCACCGTGATTTACCGCATCATTGTCTTGATGGTGGACACTTAAGTTTTCTCCATTTTCCACTGTCAGAAAGGGTGTTTGACTGGCATACTTCTTATACAAACATTCCTGTGATCTTGTATGAGTATTATTTTCGTTAAGTTTTCTGGAAATTTAGTCCTTGGATGTGACAACTACATAAATCACAGGCTCCTTTCAAGTGAATCAAGAAATTCCTTCTCCTGTGGGGCATGAAAAGATGTAGAATAACTTATGTAACCAATTCTCTATCGCTGGATATGATTTCACTTCAGCTTTTCTTCTCACCATTGTAAACAGTGCTGTGTAAATGCTCTGATAAGTACATCTTTTTGAACTGAATTTTTCTAAATGAAACGATTCCAAAATGTGGAGTTCAGCCTGTGTGTACACACGTTTTTCAGAGTTTACATATCCATTGACATGTCATCCTCCAAAAGATCGCTCACAGTTTGTTCTCTCAAAGATGGACACTAGCTAGAATATCTTTTAAAAATATGTGCCAATATGATGAGCAAAAGTACTTTTTCATTGTTTTAATTTGCACTTGATGACCAGTGAGGTATTGAGCATTTTTCACTCATTAGCCATCTGACTTTTAAAAAGTGAATGATCTCTTTTGTCCTTTGCACACATTTAAGTGAGGCAGCTTCTTGTTGCTTTGTGACAGCTCTATGTATATTATGAACATTAACCCCTTGTCTTCATCAACATGTATCAGAGAGCTTTTCCTTGTCATATTTTGCCTTTCATTTTGTTCAGTAGGTTCATTTTTGTTGTGGCCCAAAATAATCTTAAGATTGTAAATGTCTTCTTTTTGGGTTTTATTCCTGATATTATTCTTAGAAATACTTTCTTATAATGGTATAAATTTCTTCTGTAGGTTTTTTTAATCTCTAAGATGGAGATGATGATGGTACTTGTTATAGTGAAGAGAAGTTGAATTAATATGAGCAAAGAATTATATTCGCTGTTATTAGTACTTTCTAATATTCACATCACATTCTGTAATTTTTCTTGCGGTCATTATGACTGGAATAGAATTTGTTTTTTCCAGGGGATTCTCTGATTGTCCCAAGACAATTATTGAATTCCTACTTTGCTTTTTAACTTGAAATCCCACCTGTAAAGTATACTTATGTACACTAGAGTCTCTTTTTGAGCTCATGGTTTATTTTTATCAATCTTACTTTCTTACACTAGCACTATATCTTACATATTGTAAACATTTATTTAATATCTGACAGTGCGATTTTTTGATTCTCTTTTCGATCCCAAATTTTCTTGGTTAGTATTATGACTTTATTATTCCTGAAGAATTCTAATATAATTTTTCAAGTTAAAAAAAAAAAGAAGTGCTGTCGTGGGATTTTTTAGTACTTTTGAATTATCTTTAGGAGAACGTACATTTTTACAAAACTGCTTTCCTCCATACAAAATGTTGATGTCTCTACTTTCACACCTCTTACTTTACCCCACAGTACAGTCCTGTACTTCCACCATGTACAACATGGGCATTATTTTTGAGTTTATTCCAGATTATTGTTGATGTTTTTGTTAATTATTTAAGTCAGAATTTTTTGCTATTGTATATTTTAACTGTTAAAACTGACACCTAGGAAGGCAGATTCGGTTTGTAAATACTCACTTTGTAACTTCTCATTTAAAATTGTAAGTATTAAGTACTTGTTACAGAATCCTTTCTTTTCTGTTTTTAAAAATTTGTTTCCAAGATTCTCAAAATGGTCATAGCAAAGTAGTATAGGTGGGGACAGAGATGGAGAGAGGTAGTGTGGCTCATGTACAAACTGTGAGCACTTTCATGGCTGCGTTTACGCTGGAAAAGCCGCTGAAGAGTCCAGGATAAAACGGGTGGCTTTGTATGCAGTTGAAAGCCAGCTTTCTTGCCTGGTGAAGCCTGGTGGGCGTGACAGGTAGATGATCAAGGTCGAATGGAGGTTATTGGCTGCACAGAGCGCTGTGTCTGAGAACTGGAGAATATCGCCATGGGAAATGCTTGGTGCCAGGAACAAAGCAGAGGAGCTGGGGACCCTGTGTGTTAAGGAATTTCCAGCCCTCGGAGTGGGAAGATCAGACTCTGCATTCAGATCTGAGTTTGAATTCATCTTCTTTAGTTTACTTGTCCTCTGACTTTGGTCAAGCTGTATACCCTCTTTCACATCTGTTTTCTTATCTCTCAAAATAGGAGAATTACAGCCTGCTGCTAGATTGTTTGATCAGGTTAAATAATTAGTGTCTATAAGATGCCACGTACAGTCACAAGCTCAGTGAGAAATGGGCTGTCACCTGTTCTTCTGCAACTCAGTGCTTGACAAGACATGTGGGAAAGCCAGTCCCTAATTTGTGTGTGATGCAAGTAGGAACAAAATTAATGTCTTGCCTTTCCCTAGCAGTATACTTACAGCTTTGCTTCATTTACTTCTTTCCTCCTTTCCTTTCCCCTTTCCCATCCTCCACCAAAAGATCCTGAGACTCTCTCAGAATAGTAGATTCAAATTACTTTAAAGGTTGGCTCATCCTCATGAAATGATAGTAACATAAAAAAAATCTGTGCACATCCCACAATACATTGTATTTGATTTACACACACACGTGTGCACACATACACACACACAATCAGGCTACCTTCCACTTGCAGAGGGATAAGGACCACTTTTTCTGAGTTTTCACTCACTGAGCTTGAGAACAATGTCTCTTACACAGACTTTCACCAGGCTTCGTGCATGGTGTTTTTAATTGAATTTCGGCTTTGTGGCCATAGATATAGTCTCCTAATAGAAGAGAGAAAGTGGAGACATAGACATTCTGCTGAGATATTGGTGTCATCATATTTTAGTTGGAAAGGACTTAAGACAGCATAGAGTCGTAATATTATATGGGTGAGAATCCATGATGTTGTAACTTGGACAAGAACATGGACCTTCTGCCGTCTTGTCCACAAAGGTGAAGAGGCAACTGGGCAGGGGATGGTAGGGATCCTTCTTGCTTGAGTTCCATGTTCTTGCTAGTTTTCATTGCTCAGTTGCCTTTAGTTTATGTCCATGAGGCCTCTCATGGGAAGGTCACTCTGTCCTGATAGATTGAGTTTCTTATCAGCAAAAAGCTCTGGACCCACTCATATTTCCCAGAGTTTTCTGCTGACCTGCTGACACTTTATATAATTGAGACCTAAGAAACTACAGAATATAAAATCCTTATTGTTATTGTTTGCCCTCGAGTTCCATAGGAAGGGGTGCTGTCTCAGGCTGTCTAAAGCCAGATCTGAACAAAGATAGGGTGACAGGCTGTGCTGCTGGTCCTCCACAGTTGAAGGGGATTTCCAACTTAGCTTTATATTCAAGGCAGATGAGTTCAAATCTTGCCTTTACCAGTTATTATCTTTGTGAATTTGGGGAGAAACTGTACTTTTTTGTGTCCAAATTTGTTTATCTGTAAGTAAGTTCAGTATTTATTTTAAGGTTTCTGTTTTAGAATTGAATGAGCTAATACTCTCATTTATACCTAAAATAGTGATCTCATGGTTCTATGCTGGTGCCTTGGTAGTTGATTACTAAGGGACTCTGCAGTGAGATTGGGGGTGGGGGACCCTGGATAATAGAGCTTATATTCCAGGATATGCTTGTAAAAGACTGGATGTGCAGTGGATTTTTAGTAAATATCTACTCCTTTCCTAATCTGCATTGATTGTGTATATATCTTTATACTAATATATGAACAATTTTTATTGCAATTTAAATATCTTTGTAGTATTTACAATATCTAGTTATAAAAATACGTGAAATAAAAAGATTTGAATTTATTTTCTTTTCAATAAGCAAAACAAAATAAAATAGAAAAGAAAAAAGTTTTGAAGGAGTAGAAATAATTTTATTTCTGTGGAATCAATTCCTTGTAATAGGTTTTTTGTTCATGTTGTTAAAAAGCATATAAAATTGATAGGTGGTGAAATACTGGAAATGAGGAAACAGTGGAGACATACTACCTCTAAGGCAGTCAATTTGTTACCAAGTCCAAACTCGTTCTGCTTGCTGCATGACAGGCCGATTAATCGGGAGATGAGATGTTGGAGTAAGGAAAAGAGACTTTATTTGTAAAGCTGGCAGACCCAGAAAATGGCATATTGTTATCCAGTAGAACTCTCTTCCCCAGGGCAGAATTCAGTCTCCTTTTATACTAAAACGTGGCGGGGATGTGGCTGGTTGTTGCAAACTTCTTGCTGTATGAATTGTTTGTCCTTGAAATCCTTTGTTCCTGCAGCTGTCCATGTGGGTCAAATTATGGTGCCCCTGTAAAACCTCCAAAAAAAAGAAAGGTTATTCACTATTTTACAACTTGCCATCTATACATAAGTGTAGAAGAGCAAATATCCTTAAAGATCAGAGCCCGGAGAATAGACCCTCCTGGATATTTCAGGCTAAAGGCAACTTTCTTTTACAAAAGGTGCAGAGATAGCAAGTCTGAGCCTAGAAAACAAGGTACAGGATTAAAGCCAAATGAACACATCTAACATGGAGTGAAATTTGTTCTTTCTATTACAATTTCTTTTTCTCCCTCATAAATAATTTTAGTAAGAAACATGAGCAATTTTTTTATTTTTGCTTCTTAATAAAGGACTACAACTACAATTTAGTGAGCAGGGATGCTGTGCGTGCCTT
Source organism: Vicugna pacos (assembly GCF_048564905.1). Taxonomy (NCBI): domain Eukaryota; kingdom Metazoa; phylum Chordata; class Mammalia; order Artiodactyla; family Camelidae; genus Vicugna; species Vicugna pacos. Next base: position 2,563,443 of record NC_133006.1, read on the forward strand.
GGTGTCACAGCAAACTCTTGTTGGTGGTGCAACATGCCTGATGCCCCATGAGTGTTGGTGAGGGTCCCCCTAACCAGGGGCTCTATTCAGGAACCACCATATGCGCGTTGAACTCTGGCACCTCTTTTTCAGCTGCAGGAAATTTTTTCAGATTCTATGATAGAAAAATCACTCCAGCTAGGGATAATCAGGGAATAAAGGAAGAGGAAAAGGGCTTGAAGTAGAGTAGAAGAGAAAGACAGAAGCTCAGGGAGCCTGGGGGCTTGGCAGCGCTGCCTCGGGAGAGAGAGGAGCAGAGGTGTGGATGGGACCGGCTACGGAACCAGCTCCTGCAGCTTTCCCTGCACCCAAGCCACACAGCTTTTAATAGGGCCCAGGACTCTCTCCTGGCTGGATGTCACCCTGGGCAGAACCTTGAGAATCGAAGGTAAGGGGTGGGCAGCACTCACCTAGGGGGTCACTGAGGACTTTGGTCAAGTCCACATTGACTTTTCCAGTCAAGTGCCTTCACCTGTTCTTTATCTCAGGATCTGAGAAGCAGGAGCAAGGAACTCAGGGAGAGATCCAGGAAGATATCTGACTGTGTTAAGAGACGACAGTCACAGTGACACTGGGAGCGAAGACACTTGCAGCAAAGTAAAATAACTTCACAACTACTGCATCAGAGCTGCATGTGTGAGAGAGCCTAAGCCTGTCTCAGAGTGCAGGGGACAAGCGGAATGGAATGGTAAAATTAACACTGACAATTGAAATTTTGTTAAATAGCCTGCTACTTTTAATTTTATCACTTCAATGTATGCAGGTGTATTTCAATGAGCATTTATAGGTTCACACAACCCCACCAGCCCCTCTTGCCCCCATGGGGGATGGGATTTCTCAAACACAGTGCCCCTCCTGCTTGCTTGGGCCACGCTGCGGGTCCTCACCTGGGGCCAGACTGCTACAGTACACTGAGTCCCCGAGGCACGGCCTGGGATACATGACAGGAACAACTGTGCTCTTGGCTGAGGGCCTCCATTTCCCCCTGCAGTGTAAGAATGCCGGTGACTCAGTTAGAAGCATGCATCCAAGCCGTCCTTCCGTGTCATCACCATCTAGAAGCGGTGCCTGAATCTTCTGAATTTCTGCAGAATGTGGTTTACAATCACCTTGAACAAGTGAGTGTGTGTCCTCTTTCAAGTGGAGGAGTTACTGCCGTTTTCCTGGAACTTACTCATCACTAGTCCATCTGATTTTTCTGTGCTAGGATTCAGTATGGCCTGCTAATAACTCTGCAGTCAGATCTAGAAACCCTGATGAAGAGGATTATTTATTTTCTTTCTTTATATGATAGTATTTTACTTTCAAATTTCTGAGTTTTCAGTTCTTGGAGGAATGTTTTCGGGGGTTGGAGAAACAACTTTGCTCTTACCATCTTTGTGACCTGTTGCTATATGCGTCTCGCCTGTCTTCTGTCACTTGTGAGGCGGTTCTATTTTTGACCCTGTCCGGGTTGTTCATATTTTAAAACATAAAATCTGTAAAAGTACAGTCCCTTTTACTCCGAAGACATTCCACAAATACTCCTTTAATCTGGGTATGGTTTTAAGAAGACACAATAATTAGAATATATACTTGCAGGTTGCCAGTGCAAAATCCCCAAATTAATAGTCAAGCTCAACATCTAAAATCTTTGTAATCTACCATGGATTTGTATGGATAAGTGAAGTAGTTTGCTAAGAACTCAATCCTCCCAAGCTGATGCTCTGCCAGATGGTGGAGCCGAGGGACGAGGGTGTGTCCTGCCCTTCCTGAGCTGACAGTTTCATGGCAAAGACCTTCACCAGGTGAAGAAATTGAAGTTTCTTCTAAGAACAGTGGGTCTGAAATGAGTCCAAAAGCGTGGGAGAGACACAATCACATTTGTCTCAAGTAGGGGAGAGTGGCTGTGGGGCCACTTGGGAGACTCATGAGTCCAGGTGGGCAGTGTTGTTGGCTTCCACTTGAGCGGTGGGACGGTCAGTGGGTAAAAGCGAACAGATTGAAGGCATGTTTAGATGGTAAAGAGGAAAGGATCAATGATTTCTGTGAAGGTAGGATGGAGTAAGGCCCAGGTTTCTGGGTGGATTAATGAGTTAAATAATGGTCCTGCTGTGTTCTGAGGAGGGAAAGCAGCAGAGGGAGTTCTGGGGGAAAACTGATGAGTTCAGCTGTGGGTAAAGTGAAAGGCTGTTAGATGTGTGGTCTGGGAGCTCTGGTGAGAGCCAGTAGTGAGTAGGGGGCGGGGAGAGAGACTTTCAAATCATTTTGTCTTGTGAAAATACATACAAGAATGAGTAATGACACAACCCCTGTATATTCTGGATTTAAAACCCAGTAACATTTTGCTATATTGACTGCAGGGGTTCTTAATTTTTTAATAGAAATAAAATAAATAGAAACAAAATAGTGGAGTTAATGAATATCTTAGAGTTGATGTGTGTCCTTGTATGTATTTTCATACCTCATCTGTTTATAAACATAATCTACAAAAAGTTAACTTGCTTAGCATTAGAGTTAAACAGAGGGACGTGACACACTCTGTTGGTGGTTCAAGGTGATTTCTTGGGCAAATTATGTAGCCTCTCTGTGCCTTAGTTGCATCTTCTGTGACTGCCCCCATGCCCCTCATCACAGCTGATTTCCTAGACTAGAAGTTGGGAGGGAGGCTGCTGAAGGGAGTAAGAGGTGGCAACTGCTAGGGTCACTGAAGAGAGAGACAAAAACAGATTAAAGCCGAGAAACTGAGTGCTAATACCCTCAAAGGAGAAAGAATCCCTTAGTTTTTTGAGCCACTTAGCCTAAGAGAAAGAAAATCATGTGGATCCAAAGCTCTTGAGCATATGAGTATTGTGGGTGGGAGGGTTTCATCAGAAAAGGGTTGAGAAAAGGCCTTTTGGTTTCCCTTTACGTTTCCAGTAAGGATGAGGTGCAGAAGAAAAACCACCCGTTTCACAGTTGAAGGTGCTGTTTTGTGCGAAACTGACCGAAGGTTGGAAACCATTCATCAGTGGTGCTGGCAAAAGAAGAGACTTCTGGATTGGGTGGGGCACTTGCTGTGACTTCCAGGTGACCTGCTGGCTGGGGGCTGTGAGGCGGGCAGTAGGTTTGCAGTGTGACCTGGGTATAATCCCTGGCATTGAGGCTGCTGATCTGACTAGCAGAGCTGGGCAGACACCGTCCTAACGGGGCTGCTCGGGATGAGGCCTGGGACACCTGCCATGCTGAGGGCGAGAGGAGAGCTCCCCTGAGGTTGTGTCCCTGTGAAGATTAGAAACGTCCTCCTGCAGGGGAGGAAGAGCCTCTGAGCAGCGGGCCGGATGCACAGGCAAGACCAGCCTGAGCACGGAGATTTCAGGAAGCCGGAATTCATACAGGCCCGAACAGCCTTGTTCCTGAGAAACTGGAGGGAAAAGATGCTGCAAATGCAGGCTAAGTTCAGACACTATTGTGTGTCATGAGTGATAGGAAAAGACTGTTCAGGCAGCCACGAGAGAACCCTGTGGTTGTCCCAGTTGGGCGTCACACAGGAGGGAGGAGCAGAGTTATATACTTTGCCACTTATTAGCTGTGTGACTTTGAGCAATATCACCCCACTTCTCTCTCTATATATCTACATCTGTAAAGAGACACAGTGACAAGCTCGTGTCATCAGAATGCTTTGTTTAGCTCTGATCCCCTTTGTCCAGTCCTGTCAGTGCTGCCCTGCAAGGTTCTGCAGCGGCTGCTCTTGCCCTGTGATGGGAGGGCATAAAAGGGCATTGTAGCACCCGAGGGCAGAAAGGGGTTGCTTTAAAAGCAGACATGTAGCCTCCTGCAGCTGCAGACCTGCAGGCAGTTTGGTTCATGGTCGTGGAGAGGACTTTGGAGGCCTTAGCGTCGTCTTAAGACTTGTTTTCCCTTGGGGACCTGATTTGCCTTTGCAGATTAATGTTGAAGATTTGGGCTTCTGGCAAAGCTGTTTTCAGAGATGGGTATATACGTAAAATATCATAAAATAAAATGATTTATTTAACGTGAGCGACTTTGCAGCTGTTGGGAAGAGCTGTGTTGGCCTGGTCTCCACGGGGGACACCAAGGGTCAGCAGAGCGTGCGGGAGGGAAGGCAGCCTGCAGTGCTTCTGCGGGGGGTTCTCCCCAGCATGGTGCTCTGCTGAGTTGACTCTTCTCTGAGTTTGGTTGCCAGAGGAGCAGACAGCAAAGTAATGAGTTCTGGAGGGATTGTATAATGACAGGAAGAAATAGGAACCTGGAGATTTTCTGGACTAAAACACGCTTTTGGTTCCTGATTCAGTGTGTTCCATTACAGAATTGATGAGTTGTGTCTATTCTGGGACTTCATTGAAATAAACGTTCAGCCTAAATGTTAAGGGATTTGGTTTATTTGGCTGGAGGACTCGAGCCGGGATGACAGCCTCTCAGATCACTCTGAGGGACTGCTCCCAAGAGGTAGGGGAGGAGCTAGGATAAATAGAATCTTTACAACAAAGATCAGGTAATTGGAACAATAAAATATTGCTTGTTATCTAAAGAAAACCAGATATCTCAAGTTCAAGTATTTACTGCTTTTCTATGTATGGTGGGAAGCAAACATTTGGGTCATTGAATTCATTCCTTTGGCAATCCCCTGGCTATCTAGGGCCAGTATCCTGTCCTTTCTTACTCTGAGTCTGCTCAGAGGGCACCACTGTGAGTGGCTGAGAGGCCGGGCTGTAGGCATGTACTCGCTGGGGTTTGGCAGCAGCCGCTGATGACTCGGATTCAGCATTCTTTGTTTACTGTCATGGTTGCAGTATTTTCATGCACATTGTAGTATTTTCATTCACAGTGTTCCCCCTTGGTCCTAAATTCGACCAATATTTTGAGAGAAATTTCATGACCAATTTTGTCCCACATTGCTAGGATGGCTCATTCCTAGTTCAGGTGAAGAATCTTCTGAGTTGCCATTCAAGGTGTTAGTTTTTTTTATCAGGCCCTGTTGATACTAAAAGTTCTCTGGATCACCTGTCTTACTACTCTATTATGATCCAGGAATTGTTTAACCTTCTTTGCTCATTCCCATACCTAGAATCACACTATTATATTTATTTTATTCAGGGTTATAAATTTTATCTGTTTCTTCAAGATGTTTAGCCATCATCAATCTTGTGGGCCTAGTTACACATTGGGAAATGTAATAGTCAACAATTTTATAAAATAGACAGGATATAAGTAATACAGCTAGTAACGTTAATAAAGTCACGAGTAAGAATTTAATAGTCGAGAAGTTGTATTTTTGGGTTAAAATTTTGCTTGTGTTTCTGAGTTTGATCCTATGAGAAAGTTCATATTTATGGTCAGGGTCAGAGCAGGTATTAATTGGCCAGTTGAAATCTCCCACCTTGTAAGATCAACAGTGGCCTAAACAGAACTATAATTTCTTTTTAGAATAATGTTTCTGAGGGCTACCTAGTTAGAGCCTTGTATTAGGGAAACCCACCAAGGTAACACAGAAGTACTAGACATAGGTAATTTATCATAAACTTAACAATTGGAGTAGTTCATAATCAAAGGTTGGAGAAATTATCAAAGTAATTGGTATACAGTCCTGGTCTGGTGTCTTGGGTCAGCAGTCTAGCTCAGATGTCGTCTTCTTCTCATCCTGGTATGGAAGCTTTTTCTCCATTTGGGCATTGTTTTAAGGTGAGCAGTGCTCTATAGGCCAGTGCACTGCAGGGGCTGTTTCAGATAGGAAATGAATCCGAGACTCCGTTTCCTTCAGCTTTGGTGTGTATGGTCTAGTTAAGAGTATCTGAAAAAGGGTCTTTCCATTCAGGTTGGAGACAGTTCTTTAAGTCATGCCTGTTGCAGTATGTATAATCCCCTGGCTGCAGGTCATGGGGCATTGGAATTTTACCCAAGGATAGATTACTGAGCTTCAGAATCAAACCTAGTGTATTCTTTTCATAATTCAATTAAACTGTACAGCAGTGTGACATAACAGCAAGGAATGATCTGGGAAGTGTCTTAGTAAATATGGACCTCAATTAACAAAACTAGAATTTAATATCGACTAAAATATAATTTTTTTCTCTCTAAAGTTACCCTCAGTTTTCTCAAATATAGCCAAATCAAGATTAATTTCTTTACAAATTAAATCTGATTATTTGATCATATAGGCTTTTTAAATTGACTGTGTTGGAAGTTTTAATACGGAGTCTCAGGGTAGAATGTTAATAAGGTTTTCTAAGGCCAAGAAAGCCACGTCAAGGCTTTTCATGGATTTTTGCCTTACAGATTTAGGTAAATTCTTTTCTCTTTAAAATCCTTAAAATACCTTTATACTCCTATATCTCTTAGGAGATGATCTCCCTAATTTGTCTGATAGAGCCACTGGGGACCTAAGTATTTTTAGTCTTTTGAGGGATCAGATAGAGAGAAAAGATAACTGTTCCAAATCTGTATACATAGTTATAATTTATCAAATTGCTGTGAACCATAACTAGCTTAAGGAGAAGAGATTCTTTATGTCTGGGAAACAGGTTAAAAGGCAGTAGTATTTCAAACAATATCAAAAATTATAACCATATTCAGCTGGTTAATCAGTCCCATGTAACTAATTCTTTTAATGAGAGTTTTCATTAGAACTTTAAAATGTCTTACCCAGTTTAGTTCAGTGCTGTAGTTTGAAATTTATTAGAAATCAGTAAATCTCCTTGAAGAGAAAGCATTTTGCAAAACCATCAGAAGAAAACAATTAACTGTCTATAAATGACAAAAGATTTAAAAGCATGGTTAAACACCGTTACACTATAATCAATAAAGAAACCTGTTCACTATACCCATAATTATCACTGGTAACATTTCAGATAAACCAGAATTTTAGGGAGTCCATATAATTTCTACAATACCTATATTAATAATATTTCTCATTCAATATAACCTTAGAAGTTTTATGATTCATTTGACAATTCCATGTTATTTAAAATGCCAAATGAAAATTTATAGTTAAAAATCTCTCTTTGGGATGTTTCAGGGGCCTTCTGTAGCATCCCAAACTTAACTGGAGATTAAAAGAATTTTAATTAATTAAATTAATTTTTATTTAATTAATTAGAATTTTATATTTGGGGAGCTTTTTGAAAGATTTCAGAACACTTGATCAGATAAACATATAGATCACTGTAATGTAGTACTAATTCATTAACAAGAAAATATGTCAAATGTAAAGGCAGAACAGATCAGCTAAGTGGTATAAGAAGTTTTACAATCTGTTACTGAAGGTGGATTAATATTTTAAGAAAATTTTTTCCTCTTAACAGAGAGAAAACCAAATCTAATCTTGTTCCAGCTAACTTCTAAGATTCATTTACGTTGCCCAATTTGATTCTAAACTTAGCCAATTCTGACCACGTACAAAACTTTCCTCAGGGTTCCTTTTCCACAAGCCTTCCACAGCTTTCTATACTTATATTAGTGTGTCCCTTATTTTGTCTTCCATTCAGAGGTAACCAGCTTCAGGAGAAAGTCACTATTTTTCATTAACAAAGTATTATTCCATTCTTACATCTTCCTTTACGCATTTATATTACTTTCCTAGGATACTGAGATCATTCCCTTACTAATAGAGACTATTTCTGTGTGATAACAACCATTTATTAATATTTCTAAACACCTTTAGTTTCACTGTAAGAGGAAGTTAAATGTTAAGTAATTCATATTTCAATCTTATTTTATCTGAAAATGGCATAGATATTTAATAAAATCTTGTCATTTAACTTAATTTAGCACAACCCTAGAATTTAAAGATATCAAACATTTAGAGATTATTTTAAGCATACATTTTAAAAATATATTTTAAATATTTACCCAAAGCTCTCATCTCATTTGCATTTAATTTACTTAAAATTTTACCACAGCACATTACTGTTATTTTTTTTTTGACAAATCTGCAACAGATATAACAGGATCTTATTTGACTTTCATTAAACCTAGGTACAGTAAAGGTATTATAGTTAAGATGGATGATTTTAAAGATGTCTATATTTATTAGAACATACTTAAACTAAACAATATCAAACATTACCTTAATACTGAATATTTTCCAATTCACATGACACTGAAAGTCAATTTGTTAAGTTTTTATTTTAAAAATACTTAATTTTTAAGCTCTTATATTTTTACATCAATTAAGCAGAGCTCTTTGACTTCGAAATTTTTTTTTTTTAGCAGTAGAAATATCTCACTTCTATAATCTGTATGCAGGCTTATAAACAGACAAAAGCTAGAGATCTCATAGCTTCACTTTAAAACTTACTTATATTTATAATAATAGTTGGAGTAAGCTGAATTTGCTTGCTCAAATCACTAAGGCTTACTATTTATGAAACAGATAATTAAGATTTCCTCACAAAGTCTGAAGGACCCGTCAGAGTTCTGAGTTCTAAAATGCCAAAAATTTCATGGCCTCAAGTTTTATTTCGTTGAGCTAATTAGGCTCAGTCCTAGGTCACTGTTTGTTGTATTTATATTTCTGATGTGCAAGACAAAGACACTGTCTTCCAGGTCCCCAGAGAACTGCTCTCTCACCCATGCCGTATTTTATCTCCTTAAATGGCATTTTTGTATCAGTGAGAAGAGCTGTAAACAAAGAATTCCATGTTTTAAAACATTAAGGCTTACTTAAATATGTCTTCCAAAACTTGCATAAGGCATTTAGTAAGATCTCTTTTCCTTGTGTTATAAGTTAAACCCAGGGTAAACCTGTATTATTTTATTAGCCACTCAAATTAGTTTTTAGTTTTACATTATATTGGACGGCTTATGTAACTATATTGGTTTATTTTAATTTGTTCAATTAATATTTTCAGAGGGACAGATATGTGCCTAGCCTTATAATACCAAGAAGGGGAAGTGTTTTTCCTCTTAAACATATGTATCCCACAACATAAGCAAAAGTTTTGTATAAAGACCATTTAAATATACCAATTTCACAAACTTTTATCTCAATTTTATTAAATCTTATACCTTTAATTTTTATATTTATTAAGTTTAATCAATAATTCTTATTTCTAGAAGGAGTGCCAGAAACCTTTTTTTGTGTGTGTGTGCATTGTATATAATTTTATAGAAGTCTCTAAGATGCCCAAGTTTCAGCCAAAGAGCTTAGGCACTTCTCAGTTTTTAATTTCATTAATTGGTCTGTTATCCCAATTATTGATCAAGTATTTCAGTCTATATATACATATATTTCAAACTGTGGTAAGTAAAATGGGCTTGTTTGAACTTTAGTCTTGGGGGGGAGTAGGTGAACTCTTTGGCCCTTTTTTATTTAACTTTACGTTGTGTAGTATCAAAACCCTGTATGTAAATCCAAAAATGTCCATTTTATGTATTTGATTCAAAATAACCATATAAAAATATTTATCCTTTTGGGATAAGCCACTTAAATTTTTTTTCGACATTTTTACAATCATTTTTCCAGTTATTCAACCTAATTAACATTAATAATTCTAAGTTTTTATTAGCATATCTAGAAACATTTATAAGAAAGGAAAAACACAAACGTAGCTTTTCAAACCAGTTTTATTTTTTTAACTAAGTTCTTAGGTTAACCATTAGATATATTTTTCTACATTTAAACTTGATTTTAATAGAAACCATAAAACAACTGTTTATAATGAGATCTCTTTAAACTTTCACCAATTAAAAAGTTTTCCAAATTAAAAAATCCATCATATGGCCGTCAATTTATATACAAATATAATATATATATAGTGATTTTAAACCAATAAGATGAAGAGGCCCTTCCACATGAGAGTCGGGGTGTTGCCTAAATAAAATTCAAAGGTTTACTCTCCAAAAGCTAAAAGCCTTTGTGGTCCAGGCTGATGCAACAAAGTTTAAGATGGCAAAATATCTGAAAATTGGTACTATCAAAGAATTGCTTAGAATCCCAATTTATTTGCGTGGCCACCATATGTACACAATACTTGAAACTTTTGTATGGTGGAGTCCAAGGTTTCCTTTAAAAAATAAACTAAACATACATATACATACATACACACACTTAAAACACCCAGAGAAAGATAAAACATTTACATTTCAAGGACACAGGAAGAGAAATCCAAGTTACCCCTAAAGGGGATTTTGTTTTTATAAGTTCAGAGTGCCAAAAAATGTTTTTATCAGGCCTGGTTAGTTATTTTCAGAGTGAGTTTTTTTTTTCTTATTCCCAATTAATGTTGTAAATTTTGTATGTACATAAACCTGGCTGGGGTAATAGTTGGAGACTGGCAATCTGTCATTTCTTTTTCTTTTCTTTTCTGTTCTTTATTTTTTTTTTGAAAGTTCTATTCCCCATTGTAAGGTCAGGTTCTCAGAATAAATTTGCTAGTAAGATTTCCCACAGGGACAACTCTGTGTCATGAAGTCTTTGTGTCTACCACTCCTGGAAGATTCTCTGTCACCCGAGAAAGCTGTTACCAGCCAGGAGGATGGTCCGAATTTTGGAGTTGAAAGTTTCCTCATAAGAGTTTTACTTTTATCCTGAAAAATTCAATGGAGGTAACCAAATTGAGGAAAATATTAGACCAGACTCTTACCTAACCACTCAGTCCTGAACCCAGTGTCTTTCAACTTGGACTCACTCAGGATGTCTCCACTGGGTGAGTATTTTCCTCATATGTTTCCACCAGCCCCACTTTGGACATATCCTCAAGGTGGATATTTCCTGTTATCTTTCAACCAGGCCCCACCCAATATGTCTCCACTGGGTGGGTAATTCACCTCAGGTTCTTTCAACTGGAGGGCCACGTACCTGGATACACCGCCAGATAAACTTAGGATCATCAACCAATATGTGAGATCCGAGAACCAAGAGAGACTCACCCAAATTCATCTGGACTCCCCGAGGAGGTGGATGGGCACAAAGGGCCACTGCTGGTACCAAGGCTCCAGTTACTTGGAGAGTTCAGGTGGAGAGAAATCTGCTGTGGTGCTTCATGGTGTCCAAAACTGTTGACTGAAATACATGTGCAGCCTAAAATTTAAGAGTTATGTTTCATTTGGCGGGAGGACTCGAGCCAGGATGACAGCCTGTCAGAACTCTCTGAGGGACTGCTCCCAAGAGGTTGAGGCAGAGCTAGGATATATAGGAGCTTTACAACAAAGACCAGGTTGTTGGAACAATAAAAGATTGCTTGTTATCTAAAGAAAGCCAGGTATCTCAAGTTCAAGAATTTAGTACTTTTGTATGTGTGAGAGGAAGCAAATATTTGGACTCACTGAATTCATTTTTTAGACAAGCACCTAGCTATCTCGGGCCAGTAGCCTGTCCTTTCTTATTCTGAGTCTGCTCAGATGACACCATTGTGAGTTGCTGTAGCAGCTGGGCTGCAGGCCTGTCCTAGCTGGGGGGTGGCGGCAGCCTTTAATGACTTGGTTTCAGTATTCTTTGTGTACTGTCATGGTTGCAGTATTCTCATTCACATTGTAGTATTTTCGTTCACAGACTGATTATGGATAATCTGCAACCTTGGAAAGCAACCGAGATGGAATTACTGCAGGTACCTTCTGCTTTAATAAGCCGTGTGCAAACATAAACAGGGAGGAAGCATACACTTGGATTTGGAGGTGTAGGAAAGGGATCCTGCACATTGCAGGAGAACGCAATGCAGAATTCCTTAAGTCCACCTTTCTTTACTGTAGTGGTTTCTGAGAACAGTTTATGGTAATTAACCAACATTGACAAACTGCACAAATTGCATTTAAGAGCTGGCCGGCTGAAACTTGTGTATTGGAGAGGTGGAATTCAAAGGCAAGTGGTCAGGTGGATTGGAGAGAGATGGAGCCAAGGCCTGGGCCCAGATTCCGGTTTAAATTGCCATTTCTTCACCATAGGGCCTTGAAATAGAATTCAAAATCTCTTAACCTGTTGGTGAATCTGTGAAATGGGCATAACATTCGTTTCACCCTGGGATTGTTGTAAGATCTAAAGAGTATTATAGCACACATGAAGCACTTAACCCACTGGCACTTAGCAGTGTTCACTGTGTGGGGCCGCCCCGCTTAGCATGTGTCAGAGCCGTAAAGGCAGCATTTGTCTGTTGAGGATGCACTTGTAGCCCCTTGGCTAGGTTATGAATTTGGTGATTTCCTATAATCCTTGTAATTCTATGTGCCATGGACAGTTATTTTCATGGACAGATGAGGAATCTCATGGTAAAAAGACTGTATAATTTGCCCAAAATCAGACCATAATTTTGGGTGCAGAGGCCTCGGTTCAGCATGGCCCCCTGGGCCTTCTGCCCTCTCTGTTCAGCACCAGAGCCAGATATGGAGTCGGCTGTTTCCCTGCCCAGAATATCCGGCAGGCCGCAAGACACATCTGGCCCTGTGCTGCTTGAGCAAAAACTCCGAAGGAGAGACAGTTACAAAAGGGATAAACATAAAAACAAACGACAGCAAATTGTGATCAGCTCTGAGAAGGAAAGGAACACGTCTCGCCGTGCAGAGCTGGGAGCTTTCCCGTCTGGGCTGCTCTGGGGGTGTTCATCTCAGCTAAACAATTTCTGCTGCTGCACCAAGGCAGGAAGGCAGGGCGCGTGTGGCCAGGTAGACAGGGCCTCGTTGATCGTACTCATTCCCCATTAAGCGGCAGCTTTCACGGGCACTTACCTAGTAAACAGATGTTGGCCATAATCATCACGCACTTTGCTTGGTAGTTTTCTTGGCCCCAGCATTGAGATGAGGTCATTGAAGCTGGGGAGTTTGCTGCATGCCCGTGATTACTTTGCAAATACCCCGACTGTTCTTTCAATCTAGACTGGTGTGGCTGTCATGTCCCAGCCCTGTGAATGGCATCGTGTAGCTTCTCCCAAGTGGCCCAAATGACTGACATTGATATGCTTAATTCGTTGGAAATAGTATGTGACAATAATAGAAAAAGGTAGTAAGAAATTGTTTGGAAAACTGGAAAAAACCTTTTCTTCCCCAGCTGGGGGAGCGTAACCCGTATCACTCACCCTACTCACTGCCTGTCACCTCCTCCCCGCCGACTCCGTGTTCATAAGCCACACTGAGCCTTGGGAGAACATTTTGCCTCATGACACTTTTGACTAGGACCTGCAACTTCTTTGTCCCTAGTTAACTCTCTCTTCAAAGCCATTCAACTTTTTTGCAGGCTCCTCCACTCAGATGTAAGAATAGCCTCTTTAAACTTCTTGATGCAGCTCCTTAATGAAGATCTTGTGATGGAAACCTAGCCAAAACTGGGATGTATGCATATAGTGACTGCAAACTCAGCACTTTGTTAGTTCAGAATCAGAGGGGTGAGTGACTCAGGAAATGCTTTTTTAAGGTAACAAGGGGAAAGTGAAAGGACGCAGGCTGTGTGAGAAAGAAACATCTCAATCACAGCCAGTAAGGCACCTGTGTTCAGGATGGGGTGTGGCGAGTGCAGAGTTCTCACAAAAAATAGTGGTGTGATGGGAGCGAGGACAGTTGGGTACTTTATTGGGGAGGAAGAAAAGTGGGCTGAACATTTCCTTGTTGAACAAGAGGATTGTGACATGATGTGCTTGTATTTTGGAGAGAAGGGTTTTGTGGGGACAAGCCTAGGAGTACGCTGTATGTCTGGGGAGTCAGCACAACAGAGAAACACAGAGAACCGGGCAGACCCCAAGACCCATGCTGGGGGAGAGACTGCCCACCAATTGGAGCCCTGGAGGCTGCTTCTGTCCCTTAGCTGTGGCCTCAGACCTCCCTTCACAGCCCAGTCCTGTTGATACAAGAATAAAAAACGTTGGGCATGAGAAGGGCTGTGTCCCAGGCTTTCATTGAGCCCCTGGGATGTGCCCCACCAGATTTTGTTCCTTAACTTCATGCAGTAAAGAATTCAAGAGCAAGCCAGTGTTGAGTAAAGGTAGATTTATTCAGAGAGATACATTGAAATGCAAGAGAAACTTCACGAGGTGTGGGGGTTTGATGCTCATATTAGAAGTAGGTACACACTCCACAGATTGAGGGCCTTCCCCAAAGAGGGAGAGAGAGTGGTGACCGCGAGGTGGCACTGTGTTGCTTGTTTTCTTGGGCTTGGTGGTTTCATATGCTAATAAGTAGAAGGACCAGCCTTAGGGTAAGGCGCTGGGATTCCCAGGGAGTTGGCCATTTCCCACCCTTTGACCTTTTGTGGCTATCATTGGGACTGCCATGTTGCCTGGGGCATGTTATTGACCAAGTTACTAATACAATGGATGTTTACTGAAGCTCAAGATCTGCTAGAAGTTAAATCTCTTCATCCTGAGCCTCAAGGCCTATTGGGGGTTGAATCCTTTAACATTTTGATGTTAATTTCTGTGGCCTTCCTTGAATGGCTGTGCTCTTCCCCCTTCCATCCTGTCTCACTGTGATGACACAGAGACAGCAAAGGTCTGGCCCTACCTGTGCTCTTGCATTTAACTGCGGGAGGTGTGAGGTGGGCTTATGATGACCCTGAATGGTGAGAAAAATGTTTCAGATTTTCCTACGTGAGACATGGGGACCTGACAGCAACCTCCGCAGATTTATCTCACGGGCATTATCGCTTGTGTTGTTATAGAAACAACAGGCAAGCCAAGAAACAAGTATAACTCACAGGGTTGTAGTACTGAGATTTATTATGCTGACACGCTCAGAGGGGCTTCTTTTCCAAAGCTCTGAGCACCTCCAAGACGTGCACATGAGGTTTTATAGGGTTAATTACAAGTATGGGGCTATTAGCCAATAAGGCTCAAACAACAAAAAGCAAGGAATCAGTACACTGAAGCTTATCAATTTGGAACAGATCCCGTTACTGACAATTGTTGTCCTTGGATTTACGTGTTAGCTTATTAGCCCATTAAACTGACACTAAACTTCAGGTTTACCAAGTAGCTCAGCAAAACTTAGATCAGTAAACCGACATTATCACACTTAGATTTGTGACTTAGCTTGTTAGCCCAGCTGGGGTTTTCCTTCACAGTGTCACTTATCTTTTTTATTTTTCTTTTTATCTGTTTTTAAGTATTTAACCCAAATTTAATATCAGGGTTTTTTGGGAAAGAAATTTCTCTTTTTCTTTTCTTTGGGGTTCTTTTGGTGGGAAGGTAATTAGATGTATTTATCTGTTAGTGGAGGCCCTGGGGCTTGAACCCAGGACCCCGTGCACGCTAAGCACATGCTCTACCACCCGCCCCTTCATCATTTTCTTTTTGCTTTAGCTGCCAAGAATCTTACAGCTGAATTTGTAGTCGGCCTTTAACACTTGCCCTGACTTCATGGAATCCATTTTTATGAGTTTATCTCCCCCTGGTTTCATTTAAGTATTGAATCTCCATTTTCTCTTCACTCTCCGTTTTGCCTTTTTGTTGTTATGGTTGTTAAGCTGTGTTTAAAAAAATTGTTTAAATTCTCTTTTAGCAAGAGGCTGAATGTAAATATGCAAACAAACAGCACAATTAAATGCTTTTATATATTCTAAGCTGTTTAGTATTTACTTAAAAACCGATTTGAATATTAAAGTGATAACATTTTAAAAATATTTTTTAATTTTTTATAGAGATATAGCTGATTTAAAATATGATATTAGTTTCAGGTGTACAATAGATGCTCCATTTATAGTTACTGTAAAACATTGTCTGTATTCCCTGTGTTGTAAGATACATCCCTCTAGCGTGTTTACATTACATGTTGCAGTTTGTATAAGAAAGTTGGGTAACGCAGAGTCTGGAACGTGGCTGTGTATGACTCAGGTTCACGCTCACCCTGCATGGCAGAGCTCAGGCCTTCACTCCTTTCTGCAGGGGAGCGAGTGGAGGCAGCTCTCATCAGCGCTGGCACCACCCTCTGAGTGGCAGTGACAGCAGTGACTGTGTGTGGACGTGCAAATTGTTTTTCCAAGAGCTTTATATGCGTTTCTGCATTTAATAATCAAAGCCCTCCTGTGAGGAAGCGTTTTAAGTTTTTAATGCATAATACATTTTATTTTGATATTGATAGATTTCAAACCTCTGGAAAATTTACAGGAGTAGTACAATAAACGCTTAGATACAGTTCACCTTAAAGGGCACTATTTGGCTTTCTGTGTCTGGCTTATTTTAGCATAAAATTTCAAGGTTCATCCATATTGTAGCCTGAATCAGTACTTTATTCTTTTTGTTTGATAATATCCTTTTCCATTTTTTTTGGTTTTAGTCTATTTAAAAATATTTTCATTGAAGTCTAGTCAGTTTATAATGTTGTGTCAGTTTCTTGTCTACAGCACAAGACTTCAGTTAAAAAGGAACATACCGGCATTCATTTTCATACTGTTTTTAAACATAAGTTACTATAAGATATTAAATATATTCTCCTGTGCTATACAGTATAAACTTGCTGTTTATTCTTTACATACTCAGTAACTGCAAATCTTGAACTCCCAATTTATTCCTTCCCACACCCTCCCCCCTCTGGTAACCACAGTTTGGTTCCTGTGACTCTGTCTGTTTCTGTTCTGTAGAGAAATTTATCTTTTTGTTTCTTTCTTTTTTTTTTTTTTTTTTGTGATTCCACATGTCAGCAATCTCATGTGGTATTTTCCTTTCTCTTTCTGGCTTACTTCACTTAGAATGACATTCTCCAGGTCCATTGATGTTGCTGCAAATGGCATTATTTTATTATTATTTTATGGCTGAATAGTAGTCTATTGGACAAATATGCTACAACCTCTTTATCCAGCCATCTGTCAGTGGACATTTCGGTTGTTTCCATGTCTTGCTATTGTAAATAGTGCTGCTGTGAACATTGGGGTGTAGGTGTCTTTTTTAATTAGGGTTCCTTCTGGATATATGCCCAGGAGTGGGATTGCTGGGTCATCTGGGAGGTCAAGGTTTTGTCTTTGATGAACCTGTATAATTTTTCCACAATGGCTCCACCAAACTGCATTCCCACCACAGTGTAGGAGGGTTCCCAATTCTCCGCAGCCTCTCCAGTATTTATTGTCTGTGAACTTCTGAATGATGGCTATTCTGACTGGTGAGAGGTGATATTTGATTGCAGTTTTGATTTGCATTTCTCTGATAATGATATTGAACATTTTTTCATGTGCCTACTGGTCATTTGTGCGTCTTCATTGGAGAAATGTTTCTTTAGGACTTCTGCCAATTTTTGAATTGAATTGTTTGTTTTTCTTTCTTATTAAGTGTAAAAGCTGTTTACATATTCTGGGAATTAAGCCCCTAGCAGTTTCATTTATTGCAAATATTTTCTCCCATTCCATAGGTTGGTTGTCTTTTTGTTTTGCTTACTGTTTCCATAGCTGTGCAAATGTTTGTAAGTTTAATTAGAGCCCTCTTGTATATTTTTGGTTGTTTTTCTATTGCTTGAGTAGACTGCTCTAGGAAAACATTGCTGAGATGTATGTCACATGTTTTGCCTATGGTTGCTTCTAAGAGGTTTATAGTGTCTTGTCTACATGTTTAATTCTTTAACACATTTTGAATTCATTTTTGTGTATGCTGTGAGGGAGTAGTCTAACTTCATTGATTTACATGCAGCTGTGCAGTTTTCCCTGCACCATTTGCTGAAGAGGCTGTCTTTACTCCATTGTATGTTCTCACCTCCTTTGTCAAAGTTTCAATGACCAAAAGTTTGTGGGCCTATTCTTGGTAAATGTGTTTATCCGTTCATTGATGGATGGATATTGTTAGTAACTTTTGGCTACTCTGAATGATACTGCTATGAATATTGATGTGAAATTTTTATGAGAATATGTTTTCATTCTGTTGGCTGTACAGTTGGCCCTCCATATCTGTAGTTTCCACTACATGGATCCAGATGGCTGATTGTAAAGGGACTCGAACATCCTTGGATTATGGTATCCAGGGTGTGGGGTTCCTGAAACCAACCACCCAAGGGTATTGAGGGATGACTCTACATATAGGAGTGGAATTGCTGAGCCATATAACTCTAAGCTTTTGAGGAAATACCAGACTTCTCCAAAGAAGTTGCACAATTGTCCCTTTCCCCTGGCCGCATATGAGGTTTCTCTGCCTCCTGAATGACATTTGTTATTGTCCATGATTTGGTAATAACCATCCTAGTGGGTGTAAAATGAGATCTCATTTTGATTTTGATTTGTCTAGTGATGTTGAGCATCTTTTCATATGCTTATTGGCCATTTGTATATGTATCTAAATTCGTGGTAAATTTAAAAATTGGGTCTGTTTTATTGTATTGTTCAGTTGTAAGAATTCGTTATATATCCTGGATGCTACTCTCTTATTAGATAAATGTTTTGCAAAATTGTTCTTCTATTCTGCACATTGTCTTTCACTTTATTTTTTTTAAACATTAAAACAATTTCTTTACAGGGGAGGTAGTTAGATGTAATGATTTATTTTATTTTTCTTGCTAAGCACGCACTCTCTGACTTGAGATACCCATTTCCCCTGTCATTTGACTTTCTTGATGATGTCTTTTGTAAGAAAAGGGTTTTAATTTTGATGAAGTCCAGTTTATCTGCTTTTTTCTTCTATCACTTGTGCTCTTGGTATTGTATCCAGGAAACCAAAGCCTATCCTAGGACCACAAAGATTTATACTGTGTCTTCTTTTAGAAAGTTTATAGGTTTAATTTTTACATTTCTGTCTGTGATCTACTTTGTTTTAATTTTTATTTGTTATATAAAATATGGGTGTTCAGATTCCAGATTGATTCTTTTGCCTGCAGATACCCAGCTGTCCCTGCACAATTTGTTGAATAGACTATTCTTTCAATGGGGTGTTTTTGGCCCCGTAGTGGAAAACTGTCTGTAAATGTAAGTTTTTCCCCGTGGGTTTTTATTGTGTCTCATAGATTTATTTATCCAAACTTATGCCAGCATCATACTGACTTATTACTATAGCATTTTAGTACCTTTTAAAGTGAGTCCTCCAACTTTACTCTTCTTTTGCAAGGTTGTTTTGCCTATCCTGGGCCCCTTGCACGTCCATATTAATTTTGGGATCAGTTTTTCAATTTTTGCAAAGAAGTCAGCTGGAATTTTGATAGGGATTCCACTGTATATGTAGATCATTTTGAGGAGTCTTAATATTTTTAATAATACTGTCTATCATTCCATGGAAATGGGATGTCTTCCATATATGTAGATCTTTAAAATTTATTTTGGTGATACTTCAAAAAGTTCAATGTACAAATCTTGTAAATTTTTGTTAAATGTATCCCTCATTTTATTTTTAATGCTGCTGTAATTGGACATGCTGAGTTTCTTATGGGTGGGACTATATATCAATCTTCTTATTTCTAGAATTCCTTAACAGCAATTACCCTAGTTATATATTTGCTACTTAAATCTATCCACAACTATTCCCCGCCCCGTGTTATAAGAAACCAAGACCCAAGTTAAGCTACCTGAACACCTATGTGGAAATGTGAAATGAGACCCTTGGGTGGGGCTTTGTGCAGATGATACTGGAGCTTATTCAGGATGGCTTCATCGTAATCTCTTTTAAACAACCCATCCGGTGTATTTAGTCAGATACATTAAGAACATGCCCTTTTGATGTGCGGAGTAGCTAAGACTATGATTTTCAAATAATTTCTAGTGAGAGTGTTGTTCTTGAAACCTAATTTGCATCAATCTTTGAAGATTTATGTTTCAGGTGCTTTGACTAAAGAACCCCCACCTGTCTTTAATCAATAACGACAACTAAATGCTCAAGCAACATGTAAGAGCTTGAGCAAACTGCCCCCACCCCGTAGTGCTGGGTGGCTGCAGCTGCAACTGGAGTCAGCGCTTACCTATCCCAGTACGCTTGTGCTGATCTGCTCAAAGTGGTTCGTCCAACAGTTTGTCAGTAGTCTGTTGGACAAAGTCATTAAAAATTGATTGAAGGTTGCTGGAATGCAATATATTTTTATTAATGTTAATTAAGCACATATTGAGTGCTTATTGTATGATGGAATTGTCCCTCAGCCTCACATGAATATTATTTCTCATAAAACCTCACATATTTCCTTGTTAATCTCACTTTACAGATAAGGAGACTGACAATTAGGTCTTCTCTCTTTCGGGGGAGCTCATTATCAATGATGGGAAGTTATAAGGAAAAAGATATTTATTCATCATGAGAAAACATTTTTCTGAGGGTCAGCAAAGAAGAAGATGAACACTGAAGAAGGTGATCATTGTTCGAGTGAGACAAGCCCTGGGTTGTGCGGAGTCTGCATCCCTGTCCTAGAGAAGGCACGTGTAGAGCTGCGTACTGGGTGAGGCGGCGTGGCCGCGCAGGGAACGCGGATGCTGGGCCGTTGGGCTGTGCTCAGGCCTGGTGGGGCTTTCTCCTAAGGGCAGCGGACCATCATTGACAGATTTTATGTTGGGGAGTGGGGTGCTCTCGCAGTTCACTTTTGTCTTGTAGAATGCTTGGAAACATTTAGAAGGCTTGGCAGGAGGTGATGTGATGAGTCAGAGTAGGGTGGCTGCGAGGTGTAGCAGTGTTCAATTTTCAAGTGGTTTTCAGGCCCAGGCTTGTGGCTCAGTAGCCGTGTCAGTTTGAATGACGCACTCAAGGAAGTGAAACAATTTATCTAATCAATTGAAGCAGCGATGTACCCAATTCCCAGGACTGTTGTGGAGATCCAGTGAGATAACGTTTGCAGTGTGCAGCATGGTCCCAGCACAGAGTCAGTGCTGAGTGAGTGCCAGTGAGTATCTGGTAGGTCAGGTGTGGGTGGTGGGACTCGGTGTCTGAGGATATCTGGGCCCTGAAGGAGGGGTCCATTCACATCTGTGAGTGATGGGTCTGAGTTGGGAGAGGCACGGAGAACTTAGCCCCCGACCAGAGGCCCTGGGCAGGACGGCTATTGGAGGAGCACCGTGAAGTCAGCTCTTTGCAGGTGGAGTTGGAGGTGCCCTTGTGACATCTAAGTGCAGTGTCACGAGCTGAAAGTGGAGGTCTGCGCCCAGGCTGTGCATTTTCGAATAATGTCAACTCCTGAGGACACCGAAGTATTGATCACTGAACGGAAGTCATACTTTACAGGACAAATGAATAGTAGTATCACCTCTGTCATCAAAGCTCACGTCTATTTATTCATCACTCAGTTTGCTAATTGGGTACTTACAGAGCTCACTTCACCGTCCTCCCGTGGGCTCAGGCTCCACAGAAAAGAGCTGGTGTGCCTTCCTCTTTTCCAGAAGAAGACACATTTAGCTTGTAGCTTTCTGTACCTCGCCAGACTTAGGATATTAGTTTGTTGGTTTAATTGTATTTTCTGTTGGCCATGTCCTGACAGGAGAGAAATTTTACCTCATGGTCATTTTTCAATTAGCTGTTACTGAGAATTGCTGATCTGATACATAGTGTATGTATTATATTAACTTTGTAGAGTAGTTATCATTTTTCTGTCTTTGCCCTTTAATTTTGATTGCCCCTTCAGTGTTCTATCCTTTTTGGGGCCTTATTTTTTTTTAATTAAAAAATGTCTGTTAACAGTTAAGAAAACAAAAACAAAGAAAAAATGCACATGGGAGCTAAATTTAGAAAATGTCTAGTGTGTTTTCTATCTCGGCAATGGAGGGTTCTAGAAACTCGTGAAAACTTTCATTACACAAGTTCCTTAAAATGCTGATTAAGAAATAAAACCTTCCTTCCTCATCTTTCAAGCTGCACAACTAATTGTCAAGAAAGTGAGGGAAAATTCTCAGAAGCCAAGACAAACGAGAAAGCAGGGTTTCTGAGAGATACGTGAGCGTTAGAAGCCGTGGTGTGCTGGTTGGCTCCTGAACTGATTTTCAGTTGCCTTGACAGGAGGGAAGCAGGTGAGCCCCAGACCTCTCACACTAGGAGTTGGATGGGTGATCATAAAATGGGCCAAGCCCATCCTGAGAATCTTGCTTTACTAAAGGGTGAAATAGGAAAAAAAAATTCCTCAAGACAAGAAAGTAAGAAAAGTCAATTTTGGTGGAAGAGGGGAAAAATAACAAATCCAAATTAAGGATATAGTTTAAAGCTGTTCTGGCATGAGAGTGACCACAAACTCCTGGCAGAAAAGCACAGCTACTCCTTGATTGATAAGTTGTGTTTTGAATGAATCAGTGAACAGCTATTCCGAAAAAGGCCTCCAGAGTCTTGTGGATCAAGATACTGGACAGCAAACACCTCTCTTCCAAGGTCTCATTCAAATAACCAGAAAGGTTTTAAAGGAAACTAACAATAATCTGAGTTGTATTTATTGACATTACTATATGCTAAGAATTCAGAGGTGACTATGGAGTTGTCTCCTATTTTATGGACCTTATTTTCTCTTTGGGGAGAAAAATGACATAGTTGGGTATCTTGGTGGAGGGAGGTGTTAGTCTGTTGCAATTAGCCAGGAGAGGAGATTAAGAAAACAGTGAAGGGTGGGTGAACTTTTTAGCTGAGGACAGTCTTGTTCACTTGGCTTTTAATTGCAGGCTCAATGAGCTGTCACTGGAGGGAATAGATCTTACGGAAGATGGACATAGCTCAAGCCTCTTTGGAATGGACAAGTGAACCTGGAAAAGACAGTCAAATCTGTGCAGACATTAAAGTTCACTTGAACGTGCTGCATCCCTGAGCCAAAGATAGGACAAATATGCAGCAATTCTTGAGGACAGAAGAGTGGTTTTTAAGGTTCTCCAAGAATGAATCCCATGGAACCGAGATGGCCAGTTGTCAAACTGAGACTTTGTTCTTTGGACGGTGTACCCAGCAAGGGTATTGGCCTTTTATATGTTTCCATTTGTCTTTAATACATGTCTGTTGATGAGGACGTGGGCACAAATGTTTGACACCTTGTCGAGGCGATTTTGGATACCTGCCTAGAAGCACGGGCACAGTTGCGGCTGCTTCATACATCTTGCAACCCATCCCTTTCCCCGGCTCCGTGATCACGGCAGAGTGGTTCCTTGTTGACCTGTCCGTTTCCTCTGTGACATCATAACCCATGAAAAGACCGGAGCATATTAACTTGGCATTGTTAAAGTCAAAGAAACAGATCAAATGTGGAGTCAGATTTGTTCTTTCCTATTTCAGTAGTACCACGGAGATGGCAGTTTGGGCAGCTTTTTGTAGTGTCCTTGAGGCTTTCTCTCTCAGCTTATTTGCGCCTCAATTGAAAACCCTTCATTGCTGTCTGGCCTGCTGGTAATGCACACTGCCTGTTTTGCCCTGAAGATGTGTTCTGTTTATAAACTCATCTCTACTCCTTGGAAAACAACACAAGAAAAACTCAGTTGGTTTTCCACCAGTCATGGGCAGGGGTGAGGTATACCATGTTATTATTTCATAAAATAATAGTAATAATAGTAATAGTAATAGTACTAGAAATAATAATAGTATAATAATAATAATAATTATTATTATTATTATTTTATTATTATAATAAAATAAAATTATTTTATTATTATAATAAAAGAAGTCTTAAAACAGGACTGAGCACATTGGAGAGAGTCAATAAATGTTTCTGGCTTAAATCAAAAGTGATGACTTAGTGATTCCATGGCTGCTGTATTTGCTAAGCTAGTTACTCCTTTGCTCCATTACACATTATTTTAACTGAAAAAGAAATGCAAGCAAAAGGTTAAAAAAAAAAACTCAAACAGAGCACAAAAATACACAAGTGAAAGAAGTTTTCCCTCATCCTCTGTTCTTTCAGCCCTGTCTGGAGATGCCACTGTTTACTATCTTTTGGGTGCTTTTCCAGATATGCTTTGCACATTCCCACCTATGTATGTAAATTCCTTTAAAATTTTAGTTATTTTTAACTTAAAGAGATTTAAATCCTCAAGTGGCTTCTGCCCGGGTAATAGAACAGAACAAATCTGACTCCATATTAGATCTGTTCCTTTGAATTTAACCCTATGCTCTGTCTCCTAGGCTTCATCTTGCTTGTAAAAAATTGTTGCCTAGAGCCTGAAATACACAGGAGAGCTTATTCTGAAGCTCTGACCTTTAAGGATATTTAACATTTTTTCATTCATTAAAAGATAGCAAATTGCAGAATAGAAAATAACGTTTGTTTTGTTGGAGATTTACAGGGATCTGACCCACGCAGATAGCTGTAAGAACAAAGGATTCTAACAAGAAGGAATTCCTACACTAAGAAGTTTGCAACAACCAAGCGCGTAGGAAAGGAGCCTGAATTGTGACTTGGGGAGATGGTTTTCCAGAACATTAGTTTGCCAACTAGGTCTACAGAAACTTGCTATTCCAAGCCCCAACATCTGGTTTCCAAACTTATTGGCCTGTCCTGCACTGAGGAGTATGAATTTGGACTTGGTAACACTCCTATCTACCTAGAAAGCAGGGCACTGGAGCTGAGTGTTATGGAAACAGGCCAGCCAAGAAACAAGCACCAATCGGAGTGCTGGAGTACTCAGAATTATTATGCCGGCGGGCTCAGAGGGGCTTCTGCTCCGAATTTCTGAACACCTCCAAGACGTGCACATGAGGTTTTAAAGACTTCAATACAAGTAAGGGGATATTAGCCAATAAGACTCAAAGAACAAAATGCAAGGAATCAGTACACTGCAGCTTATCAATTTGTAATAGTTCACATTACTGACACTTGTTGAGCTTGGAATTACGAGTTAGGTTGTTAGCCCAATAAACTGACACTAAACTTCAGATTTACGAGATAGCCCAGCAGAACTTAGATCAGTAAACCGACACTTATCACACTTAGATTTGTGACTTAGCTTGTTAGCCCAGCTGGACTTTTCCTTCACATGAGGACAGCTCTCCCACCCCCAGGAAACCACTGTGAGCCCTTGATGTTTCCACTAGGTTGGGGTATGGTTTACCCAGGAGGGATGGGGACTATGCACCAACACTCAGGCAGTCTGCTCTGTCTGGGGCTCTGATCTTGTACCACACCACTCCCCGCCAGCCCAACACCTGGGACAGTGGAGCTAAGGCAGTGATCCTTCCTGCCTGTTTCCCAGCGTGTAAAAGGGGAATATGTACTCTTCCCAAGGAAGTTCTGAGCGACAACACCTGCGGGTGCTTGGTTCTCAGAGCAACAGAAAACCCAGCTCCGCATGGGGGCAATGGGTGTGATCCCCGTAGTGTTTCTGCAGAAGCATCTGATGGAGGGCTGGATCAGGGAGGTAAAACATGAGCTGCGGGACTTGAACGGTTACAGAAGGGTACAGAGGTAGGTCTGCCATCTCAGGGTGCCCTAGAGGTAAAGCTTTTTCTCTCCAACTCCGCTACGACACTCCCCTATCCAGACCCATCCCTTCTCTGCTCTTCCTGTCCATCTGTATCCCTCCACTTTTCCCCTCTTCTCCACCCGCTCCCATCTTCTCCCTCCCTCGCTGTCCCACCTTCTCTCGCAGAATCCAGAGAGGATCCATGTCCCTCCTGCGCATGCGCTGTCGGTGCCTGGTGGTCCCCTGGTTCGAAGCTCCATGTCCGAGCCGGGGATTGGCCCCAAATGCTTCTCAACTCTGTCGCCCGTTAGGCCTTTGGTTCCTGCCTGGGGCCGGGGCTTCTGGCTGTGGAAGTGCAAGGTGGGGGGCTCCAGGGAAAGGGTTCAGGTGGCTTCGGGAGGGTGATCCGCCTTTCACAGCCCCCAAGGGCGCCAGTCAGCCCGTGTTCAGCTGAATTTCTCTGGCCAGACCCTTCTGACAGCACCACCTGCCCCGGCGCCCCGGCCACAGCTGTCCAGGTCCAGGTGTGCGCCTGCCACCTCTCACGCAGCCGGGATCCCCTCAGTCCACGGCTGGCGTCCCCTTCCCCTCTCCCGCCCGCAAGTCCTCTCCTCCCGGGCTTCCTCTCCTCGGCCGCCTGCCCGTCCCCACCAATGGGCGGGCTGTTTCCCGGGTGGGCGTGGTCTGCGGACCTGGACGGGAGCGGGCGGCTTATGCTGGTGCTGGGGCTGGCCTCCGAGCGGGGCTGCAGCCCGCACCCCCCCTTTCCCTCCCCCCTAGGGCTGCCCTCCTTTCCCTTTCACCCTCCCTCAGGACCAGCTCAGTGGCGTGTGTGCTGCTCCCGGGGCTGAGGGCCTCTGGCTGTAGCGCCCAGCTTCACCTGGTGGAGTCGGGAAAAGGGAGCATCAGTGCTGAGCAAGCTTCTGTCTCCTCCCTCAGTGTTTCTGCCGCAGGTAAGTATCTTGAACACTTTCAGGTGTTATGATGGCGGTGCTTGTTGATGTCACGTGTTTTTATAGTGAGAGGGATTAACAGTGGTGAAAGCAGGGCTTGGTTCTGTTAAAAATGAGCTGAAGGCATGAAGCTGTGATATCCTCCTTCCTTCCCTCTCCAAGGGTGAAACGTGTGACACTCAATTTTAAAAAGATAGTTACAGTCCCTAGCTAGCCCAGCCCAGCTAGTGTGTGTTAACAGGAACAGCATCACCAGAGGCCTTGGAGACCCAGGGATATTGCAGTCCTAAAGAACTCCTGGCACAGTTTGGTTTGTATTGGTTTTTTGTTTTTCTTAAATTGTGGTACAGACTAGTGGTATAAAAAGAAAAATATTTGTCAAGAAATATTTTTTCATATAACAGCGTTATTGTGATATAGTTCACA
Source organism: Vicugna pacos (assembly GCF_048564905.1). Lineage (NCBI taxonomy): Eukaryota > Metazoa > Chordata > Mammalia > Artiodactyla > Camelidae > Vicugna > Vicugna pacos. The sequence continues at coordinate 2,589,996 of NC_133006.1, forward strand.
CACCATGAAGTACATCCATTTAAATGGTAAAATTCAGCAGCTTTTAGCATATTCACAGTTGTGCAACCATTATTATTCCAGAACGTTTTTATCACTTCAGAAAGAGCAGTGGAAATTAATGACCTATCCACCCCTCCCCAGTGGTGGTTCTAAAGAAATTTCTTGGCTAATCTTGACCATAAATTCACTTGTTACATTCCAAGAAAAATCTGGTAGGAATTCTAATCAGAATTGCAATGAATCTGTCTATCAAAACAGGAAGAATTAACGTCTTTATGGCACAAACTTCTTCTACCCATGAATATATTTCGGACCCTATATTTTCCTTTGTCCAGAGCCTGGCCCATGGGAAGTCCTCACTACTTGTTGGGCTTGTGAATGATGAGATTCTATACATCGTTAGTTGCAGCTGTAGCCTTTCACAGAAGAGAAAAGAAACCTCAGTGAAGCAAGTGACTCTCTGATGGTCAGAAAGAGTGACAGCCATTGCTGGAGTGATCCAGTGGACTTGGTGTTTACAACCAGAATTCTCCACCACCTACAGCTAAGGGGATTAGAGTGTTCTTTTATTTTTTCTTAATGGCGTTGCTTTTATTTTTACTTATTTTTTAAATTATTTTTTATTTAAGTGTAGTCAATTTACAATGTTAGTTTCAGGTGTACAGCAGAGATTCAGTTATAAACATATGCATATGTATATACATATGTTTTAGATTGTTTTTAGTATGACTCATTACAAGAAATTGAATATAGTTCCCTGTGTTATATAGCAGGTCCTTGTCATTTATTTTATATTTACTAATTTGTATCTGTTAATCCCTCCTTTCCTGCCTGCTAAATACAGTTTGCTTTCTATGTCCATGAGTCCATTTATAGGAGCACCATTTTTCCTAGTAATATATGCTCTTTGGCTGCTTTCAGTTTCAGTAATTCCATCTTATCTGTGGGCGCTTTTCTTCTGGTTGCCTTTATGTGGTTTGCACACGTGGTAATAGAGATCTTTATTTGGGAGAACTCCAGGTCTCGTGTAGTCCCTGGTACAGAATGCCCACTGAATTGATGATTGAACTGGGAAAAAAGCACAGTAAATGCTGGAATTTCCACTATGGTTGAGAATTCCAGGTTTCAATAACCTGTTTAGACAACCTTACTATTGGCTGCACCCATACTGGGTAATTTGGTGGAAATTCATGGTATGGTGGTGTAGAGACGGGACCTTATATTCTTCTTCTCTTTCTATTTTCTAACAGTCATTTTCCTGGGCCTTCCAGATCCTCCCCCAGAAGTGCCCAGGGCTGGCTTAGTGCTGCGCTGAGGCAATATTTGTTAATAACGCCCTTTCCTCTTCTCCTCTGAGCCTCCGTTTCTTTCTGTGCACAATGAGCGCTTAGACTAGATAAATACTTTTCAGTTTCTTTTAAAGCCATGTTTCCTTTGAGAAACAGAAAATGCAAATATCTCCTCTCAACCCAACCCTTTAGATTTTGGTATGTCCTCCAAGGAGTGACATAGCTCTTTGTGAAAAATTGATGTGATTTTGATTGCAGGTGACACAGAAAAGACTCTTCAGAGATTTATTGCAGGGAGAGGGCAGGAAAGAGGCAGTATGTGACACTTTCTAGTGTGAGCAACGGAGCAGGGACTTGGATTTAAATACGGTGTCTGACGTGGCCTCTCTCTAATCTTGTAGAATGTGATAAACTTCTCTACCTCAGTTTCTTGATGTGTCAAGTTGGGGTGATAATATTTTAAGGCTTCTGTGAAACATTATACAAATAAGACATTTGTGTCTCGGTAGAAACAAGATCTGCTAGGGATTCAGGGATTTGTTTAAAAAAAATTCTTGTCCATAGCACTCTGTCTGTGTGTATTTAGAAGTTCCTGGAGGGTGAGGGTGAGTCTAAAGTCCATTGTGGGACAGGTGGCCCATATTTCTCCGTGTCCCAGTTTACCCCCTACTCCCCAGTCCTCTTCCTCAGTCCAGGATGAAGTTCCCTAGTAGATTTACACAGAGGTCTTGTGGAAATGGCTTTTCATTTTATTGTTTCACCAAGAAGGGCTGCCATCATGATCTCTGTGGTCAGGTTTTGAAGGGCTGCCATCATGATATCTGGTAAGAATTCTATGCAATTTGGAGTTCCAATTTAATGAAAAGAAAAAAATTACAAATAGAAAATTAGAACAAGGGTGGTGACAGGGGCTCTTTTAAGTGGACACCATTAGCTTTGTTAGCTTCAGGTGCTGTGGCCTGTTGCCTCGAGGACCCATCCTCTTGCTCTGAAGTTGGAGGGACTAGTGGGCTCAGTGGGAATGTTAACTGAGTGTATCTCATGGGCTGGGCATTGTCCTATTTGTACTGTGTGTTCCTTATTTGAGACAGTGAGCTCACCTAACCTCGATAACCTCTTTAAAATATTAGACTTTTAATTTTGAGATGTAATGTAGATTCCCATGTGGTAGTAAGAGATTATATGGAGAGGGCCTATGGACCCTTTGCCCAGTTTTCTTAATGGTTCCATCTTGCAGTGTTGGGGTACAATTCATTACTGACTCACTAACAATTTGAGGTTTGTGTTATTGCCCTTATTTCTATTCACGATTAAACTGGGGCTTCGTGAAGCACGCAGGCCTGTCCAGGTCACCCACATTGATAATGCAGAGTCGGGTGAACGTGGGCTTGGGATTTCCAGGCAGTACCATTATGATGGTTTGTGGCAGGGAGCAGCATTCACTTTGCTTGTTTATTCATTCATTCAACAAACATTTATTGAGTAAACTCTGTGGGTCAGATGCTTTCATAGAGTTATCTGATTCTTCAGCAGTACTGAGAATCAGGTAATGTTTATATTTTTTAATCTGAGAAAATTAGCTCTGAGAGGTTATAACCCCCCCAAAGGAAGTATAACTCATAAAGGAGGGATAGAACATGTGTACAGTCACCTCCTTTTATGCAGGTGGTACCCTATGCATTTTACATTTTCAAACATCCGTAATCCAGATATATTCTTGTAAGGCAAGGCTTTTTTTTTAATTGAAGTATAGTCAAGTTTACAATGTTGTGTCAATTGCAAGGTGTTTTTTGACTTTTGAATTAAAAAATACTTTTCCAGGAGGGAAATTAGGTGTATTTATTTGTTTGATTTTTTAAAATGAGGTACTGGGGTTTGAACCCAGGACCTCGTACATGCTAAGCATGTGCTCCACCAATGAACAGTACCCTCTACCCCAAGGCAAGTTTTCTTATCCATTATTATGAAGCTTAGGAGTTCAAATAAATTGAATAGGAATCCAGATCTTTTGATCCTACTGTGGTCCTTCTCTTTATATTCTGCTGAAGGGGGTTGGGGAAGCATTTCCTTTGTTCATTTCTTTATTCAACATTTTTGAGCAGTGACTTTGCATTAGGGCCTTGCTAGGTGCTTGGAAATAGAAAATAAGAAATGACCTTTCTCTGCAGAGGCAGGAAGCCTAGACCAAAAGCTGGGTAATGTGATCCGAGCTACAGTAGCCATATGCAGACTCTGAGGACAAACTGTACCCTTGGATTTGCTTTGGCTTCCCTTGTCTTCTGGCTGGTACACACCAGGTCACTGCAACCCAGATGGGCCCGTAGCACACAGCAGAGTATGTACCTCGATCTCCTCTCCCCTCTCGGCAGGGCCTGCAACATGAGCATCCCTGACTACGTGCAGTGTGCTGAGGACCACCAGACTCGTCCCGTTGTGGTCCAATCCATAGAGATCATCTCAGAGGAGAATTTCTTTTGCATCTATCAGCTACTCACCTCGGTTAGCCATATCAGCCCTTGTGGCTCCCAGTGGACACTCTGTATCCACTACAGGCACCGCTATGTGCCCGAGAATCGGTGGAGCGTCTTCCAGAAACACCCCAAGGTCGTGGGCCTTGTCACCATTACCGAATGTCTCTCTGCCAAGGCCTTCGAGAAGCTCCACATGCAGAGGAGCTGTATGGCACATCGCTTAATGACTCTCAGCTTTTTGTCTTTGTGCAGCATGGGGAGGTAGCCGAGCAGACGCGCACCGACGTTGCCTTCAATCTAAGAGTACTGCAGGGTGGTGGAGAAGAGGATCGAGGACTTCACTGAGTCACTCTTCATCTTGCTCAAGTCCAAGTGGCTGGATGGTGGCCCCAAGAATTCTGGGGACAAGATCCCCCTCCCCTGCATCCCGTTTGAGAAGGAGGACTTCATGGGAATGGACACAGACAGCAGGTAAGTTAACCTGGAAGCCAGTCCACCTTGGCTGTGTGCTGGATTGCTTCCCTACATCCAGAAAGGGATCAGCAAGGAAGAAGTCAATCTTGTAGCCAAGGGGGGAGGGAGGTGCAGCCCGCCGGTTTCCAGACATTTCAAAGTGAATCCGCCTTTATTTCAGAGAGATCCTTTTAGGGTTAGTGTGGACACTTACTCCCGCTTTACAGCCAGGAACATGGTGGGACCCCTGGAGTTGCTGTCCAATAAAGTAGCCAAAGCCACTGATGCTAGGAGCACTGGGGAGGAGGCTGGACTCAGCTGAGATGTACTGTAGGTCAAATGCACATCAGACGCTGAGGCTTGTCTAGTAAAAGTACATAAACTATCTCTCTACTTCCTATATTGATTACATGTCAAAATAATAGTATTTTACATACAGTAGATTAAGTAAGATCTGTTCTTAAAATCACATTCTAGTATTTGTTTTTTGTTTGTTGGTTTGTTTCTTTGTTTCAAATTTTAAACGTGGCAACTGGGAAACTTTCATTACATGGCTCTCATTTCATTTCTGTTGCGCAGCCTGTCCTGGTACATGCTCATCCCTTTGCTTGTAGATGAGATGCTGAGCCCCGAGAGGCAGAACGAGGCGCTGGTTGAGCTGCGGCTGGAGCCGCTGTCACCTGCCTCCCAGGCCCAGCACCTTTTCAGCTCAGGCCGTCTCTTCCTGCCCGACAGCCACCATGCCAAATTAGGACATCAGAAACACCGCCAGGGACTTCCTAATGAACTCCTTATGCAGGGAAAGGCGTATCACGGTGTATGGGACAGAGCAGGGAAATGTTCATTCCCACTTTGTCCCTGTGATTAAGTCAATGGCCCCACTTTGCCTCGGAAGTACAGATGAGCTCTTCTGGGCTGCCTACCCCCCACCTTCTGCTCTGTTTCCCCGTATATCTATCATGTTTTCCCTTGGGCTGAAGAGGGTGAGATGCCTTTGCCGAGACGTGGTTCCCCTTTGCTGGGGTGAGTGAGGGAAGCTGTGTCCCCCCGGCCTACGGCCTCGGTCCTTGAGTCTGGAGAGGGCTCATGGTGGTCCCACAGGTGGCGGTCAGAAGACCTGGCATGTGCTACCGGGCCCGCTTTGGAGGTGGTGCTCTGTGATTCTTGAACTTACCTAAGATCAGATCCTACTTTCTGGTTGTTGGTAAGTTGGAGGAGAAGATGCTAGGGAATTAATAAAAAGAATGTCTAGACCAGCCCTGTGAGTGAGAAGCACAGGGGACACTAGTCCCACCTGCGAGAGCCCACCTAGCAGGCTCTGGATGAATATTCTGTTCCTCCCCAGAAATACCTCTATGGCTTAAGGAAGAGGAGAGGCATGTCGTGGCCATGATCTGTACTTGTCCTCACAGGGCCCTGTGATCTACATGCCCGCACTCCCCATCTGCTTCTTGGAGATGAGCTGGCATGTTTAGGAGCCTGGGCACTGCTGAGGGCATAGCTCCCAGCACCGTGCTACACAGAGTCTCGCTCAGTTCACCTCATCTGTCAACTCCTGCTGAGGCCCCAGACATTAGTCAAGTAGGTGCATCAGCGAAACCTAAGCAGGGACCACCTTCTCCCCCTGGACAGACTGGTGAGTGAGCAGTGGAAGCCTGGAGCCCTGCCCCAGCCCCCACGCCAGTGCCACTTCTTTTGTCATAGGAGGCACTGGTGACATTTTTGCTCAACAAATGCTTGTCTCTGAGTCTGCAGACCCACCAGAGAATGCCAGCTTGTTTTTGCCTTTTGAAGTCTGCCCTTGGGACTTGGCGGAGTAGCCGGATGTGTACTTAGCCCACAGTGGTTCAGCGCATTAAACCTGCCTCCTTGTGGGTCTGTCTATTGTGGTACCATAAGGGCTCAGCCAGCATCTGAACGTCATTGAGATAACGCGGCCAGTGAGCTCGGGTCAAGCACATTCTCCTCCAGTCACTTTTACTCCATTGTTTCTTTTACTATTCCACAGTCATTAATTTTTTAAACAATGCTTTGGTGCAGGAGCAGAGCCTCATTCTCTCCTGCTACTCTTGGTGGAAGTGAGTAAAACGGTCCAGACTGAAATGCGACAATAATTTGTAGCTCAAAAGCTGCCTAGTCGCTTGTAGGTCGAATTTTGGTTAGGGGAGCTGAACACGTTGTGGTCCCCCGGCAGCGCCGCTCCCCTCAGGCCCCTGCTTTCCCTTGAGCAGGAGGTGAGGTTGGGCCTCACCATCCCCGCGTCCCTGGCCTCACACACTCACATAAATTCTTGTACATGCAGTCAAAATTATTTTTGTTCTTGTGTGATTCTAATTTTCTCTTGTTCCTCTTTTCCTTTTTCTTTACTCCTTTTTCACTTGTACTGCCCAGTGAGCATGTTGTTGCTTCTGAAAATGTGGGCTGTGCACACCCTGCATTTGAAATAGCCAGATTGCCCTCCGTTCAGTCTCCATCGCTTTAAAAAGCAACAACTTAACAGCTGTTTTGATCCATCTATTATCTTAGTCATTTTTTATTTTCTAATTATTTGGAATATTTGCTTTGTTAGCTCATCACCCACTGGTGTTTGATACCTGTTGAAATCCTTGCTTTTGAGGAACATGTTTGGTCCTCCTTTTATTTGGTGACAAATGCGCCCTTATTAAATTTGTTTCATTGTTTTGAAGAAGTAAGATGTGAATTGATTTAGTCGGCTGCTCAGGGATTCTTTTCATGGAGTATTTAAACTTGTAAGGTCAAACTCTGCAGCATTTTGCTCGATTCCTGCTTTTACACAAACGTGCTCAGCACGCGGTTCCTGGCTGTCGCTGTGTGACGTGCGTGACGTCGCTTCCTGGCCGGCGGTCACTGGTGAGGATGTGGCCGCCACGGAGGTGACAGCTGCAGGGGACGCTGTTGGAGGAAGCGGTCACCGTTTGGTTCTTTAATTTTTTTTTTTGCATTCAACTTCCCCGTGCCATTTACTTTACTTTGCCTTCATAAAGGGGCAGAATTGGGTCTAAAATCCATGCCACTATTTTTTCCCTTTACGAGGCTGGTTTTTCTGAGTATCAGGACAACATGGCCTTCTCCTAAGTAGCTGGCTCACCTGGATCTGTTGGGCAAAGGGACTGCTAAAAGGGCAGTAGCTTCCTCTCTGCTCCAGCCAGTGGGCATTCAGAGCTGGGTCTGTGGTTTGCCTCAGCAGCCGTGCAGACCTTCCTGCCTCGGCCTTTACTTTTAACCCATGTTGGCAGTAAAGAGCTGAATCCGTTTCTGTTGCAGCTGACGCCCACCACGTGGGCCCCCTAACGTGTCGTTAGTTTGTGGTAGTCAGTCGCCAACACCCCAGTCAACAATGAAGGAAGATGATTTGTCCAACCCAGGACCTTGGATTCTCAACCCTACCCTGGTTCATCTCACCTGGTGGAATTGTTTGGCCACCACCATCATGCTGACCATGAGGCCTTGTTTCTCCTTTCATGCTCTGGTCCAAATGTGGACACTTCATTTTTCACTGAATTTGTCTCGCTTGAGACAGGCCAGAATATCTGAATGAGTCCATCACATTCTGGGTGGGGAACAGAACAGAAGTAAGTGTCGCAAGTAGATGGAGTCTAGGCTGTCCGGGTTGGCAAATGCAGGCTGGGATCTGTGATGGCTGGGCTGTACACTGGACACAGGCCTTTCCCATGGCTCCTGAGAGCCCATGAGTTGAAGTGATAACAGCCTTGCGTGGGTTCCCCCATCCTCATCTGCTCATTGGCAAGTGTGTCTGCTAATTAGGAGCTCCCCCAGACCTCGGGCCCTTCAAAGCTCAGACCATGGGAGAACCTTGAGTCCCTTCTCCTGGGCCTCCTGTGTGAGAATCCACTGCCTTCTGAGGTGAACAGCGGCAGGAGATGCCTCCCCATCCAGGGAGCACCCTACGGCGGACTGTTAGTGCACCATGCTGTGAGCTTGTGTGTTTCCGGCCATGGTCCCTACAGAACTACACTTGAGATGGGCTTATTGATGGAGATAACAGGACTGATTCCAGGGCAGGGCCTGGGGGAGGGAACAGTGGAAATTGAATGTGACCTCAGACACCTCGGTGGGTGCTGGGGCTGTTACTAAAATGGGGAGTCTGGGAGATACCTGACAGGAATGGAATTCCAGAGTAAATGGTGGACATGAGGCATTTTTAAGATGCCATTTGTCATCCAAATTAGGACTTCAAAGAGGCACTCGGGTCGATGAGCCTGGGGCTCAGGTGAAGGAGCCGGACTAGAGATACACGTTGGGAGTCGTCATTCTTAGCTGGTGTTCACAGCCTTGCATGTGAATTAGATCATCTCGAGAGCTGCAGACTGAGACTGAGGGGGGCAGGGCTGTGTCTTGGTTGGAGGAAAGCCCAGACCATACAGCTCTGGTGTGTCAGTCAGTGGCGTTTGCCATTTTCAAAGCAATGCCAGTTAACCTTAAGGGGCCAGGGGCTGGGCAGGGCCAGCCAGGAAGAAATCTGAAGGGAGGGTCGTGGCCACGTGTGCGTCTTGGGAAGGTGCAGAGGCTGCAGGGTACGGGAGGGTAGACTCCTCAGAAGCTAGAGTTGCAGTGAGGAGTGGGGAGAAGTTAGTCACAATCACCTGTGAGGGAGGGAGGGAGGCCTAGGGAGCCCCACCTTACCGGACTCGCTTTCCCATGAACAGAAGGCAGTCAGACAGAGGATCTGAGGTGAGAAGGGATGGGCACTGGGAGGGGAGCCAACCTGGAGAATGGTGCTTGCAAAATTCTGGAATAGTCTCCCTGAAAAATAGAGTTAAAAATACCCAGACTCTTAAGAACATTGTTGGTGACTTGGGAGGAGGCAGTTGTTTTTCTGGCCTCCTAAGGGTAAGGCATGTATCCAGGGATACACAGAAGATACGGGCAGTCTGTTCCGGGGGCTTGATCGTTACCGGGGGAACAGTGCAAGTTTAAAGGGGGAGAAGGGCAGCGGAGGGAAACTAGCCAGGCCCCGTGTCAGGTACCAGTCGGCCGCCCTACTTGCGTGTTTCATTCACATCCATGCCTCCCAGGTGGGCGGTGGCAGCCCCCTTTTGGGGATTGGGAAGCCTTCTCAGAGGGGTTAAAGAATTGGTCCATTTAGCGACTAGTAAATGCTGTAGCAGGATTCAAGCAGGGCCTTGTCAGAATTCAAGGGCATGTTCTCTCTACTGTTTCCAGTACTTCCCTGTTATACCTGGAATGGTGAAGTGGGTCAGTTTTGGAGCCTTTCAGAAAAAGTATGATTTAAGCGCCTCTGGACTGTTTCACAAAGCTCAGCATTCTTTGATGGTTCTGAAGCACACAGTGATTTTCGTCCCAGAGAGGTAACGTCTAACTCCTTTGATGATGACGTGGTTGCAAATGGTGTACAGGTGCAAAACCAGACTTTGCAGCTTCTGAAGGGAAACTCTCCAGTTCTCCCTTGGTCGGCTTTCTTCCACGGGATGTAACTGTGCTGCAGCGTAGGCCTGAGCTTTCCATATGGAGTGAGAGTTTAATATCCGATGTTAGCATAAAACGGTCAGATGAAGAAAATCGAAGTTGACAATTTATTTTTGGGTTTCATTAGTCAAGATATACTATCAGTTAATGGCCCATATAGCAAATGAAATTGAGTACAGGACATTGCATTTCTTACTTTCTATTTAGAGTTCTCTTACAGAATAATGTTGCCTGCTTTGGAACATCAGCTCCACCACTCACGGCACCTATCAGTGTGTTGGTGTGATTGCATTTACAGAGTGAATGCAATCTAGGCTTCCTCAGCCTCAAACACTTCAGTGCAGAATCACGGGCTGTAGCCGTCTGTTAGTCACACAAATACTTCTAAAATTATATGATTCCAGAAAAGAAAGAAGAGAGAGAGATTGCCTTTATCAAATTTCCTTTCAGTTCTAAATGAAAACTGTTGTTGAGCAGCTCTGGTTTCCTTTGGATAAGAATATATACATTTCTTTGCATGTAACCTGGGTTTTGGGCTAGAACACCAAGTTCTTGCTGTCCACAAGCCACAAAAATAGTAGCCAAATGGCACACGTGTGAAATAGTTTATACTTTTTTCTGAGAAAGTATCCTTGAATTTGGGACTTGGGCTGTGATTTCTGCTTTTTGATTCCCCCACCTGTCTTGTAATCTCTCACTCCTTCCCACGTGGTTCCCAAGTGTTCGTGGTCTCAAAGGAGTGGGCAAACACCCAGTTGGTCACCATGTACTGCTGCTATAGATAGAGCCCAGACAAGACCTAAAGGACATTATCAGAGAGGACTTCCTGGAAGAAATGGGCTGTACATTCAGTTGTGAGGACAGAGTAAGAGTCAGCCAAGAGAAGGAGTCAAGAATGTGGCTCAGGTCGCAGGTGCAGCCCGGGCAGAGGCCTGGAGGCTTTTGGCGTGGGGACCCAGGGAGAGTGCCCTGTGCGGTCCAGGGTGGAGGGAGCCCCTGCTGGGGAGGACACTGGAGAGAGTCCGGGGTGAAGGGCTTTGGAAGAAGTTGAGTTTTACTAGAACTGACACAGTAGGCAGTGAAGGGTGTCAACAGAAGTGACCCTCAGGGAAGGTACTTCTGGTTTTGCTTCTGATATACTACAGACAAAAGGGTCGGGACGGGCGAGAGCAGGTATGTCTGTCCCTTTGAGATCCAACCCGTCATTCATTTATTCATAACACGTGCACTTCAGTGAGTCTAGGGGAGAGAGAGTGTAGCCACATAAATAAGCAAAATGTATTTGCTTCTTGAGAGCTTAGCGTTGTCAGTTAGCCTAGAATGTTCTAGGAAGAGAGGAGCAAATTGTGGAGGTTGGAGGGAGGGAAGGCTTCCTTGGGAAACAGTCAAAATGAACCTGGAGGCAAGTGGGAAGTAGGAGCAGGTCAAGGGGCTCCTGAGGTCACTGGGGACCTATGTACTGAGATGAGGCTGGGCGAGCAGGGTCTGGGGTGGGGCTAGAACTCTACCAGGGAGCCTCTGAACTGTTTGAAGTGGGGTTGATGTAATCAAATTTGTGCTTTGGGAAGGCTGTCGTGGCTTTGTGTGTGTGTGTAGCGGGGAAGAGGTGGAGGGTGCCACCAACTGGGGGATCATTTGAAGACCATTCACAGGCTGGGATATGGGCTTCGGGGCTACTTGGGGACGGCAGGGGCAGTGTGGATGCCGGCTTTTCTTATGGGGGACTTGTTAGCGGGGCTGCCCTAGAGGCACCTTGTGGCTGGAAGAAAACTGATGGAGGCTGCCAGGGGGACATTCCTCTTCTCTCTTTCCATGCCTAGTGTGATTATCTTAGCTCAGCCAACATTTGGAACAAAAGAGCTAATCTCCAGGGTTGCCCAGGCCTTTGTAGAGCTCCTTCGAGTGAGATCTGATAGGATTTAGGTTTGTGTTCAGATCTGGATGTTCACTTAGCTAGAAACGTCCTGTCATTTCGATTTCCATAGGGGTTTTTATTCCTGATAAAGATTGCTTTCTTGGTGAGAGGAAAATTATTACAGCTGTTGTCTTTTTCAAAAAAAATCATATGTTTTAAGAGCTTTAATATTCAAAAGAATAGGAATATATAAAATATTTAAGGAAGTCTTTGGTGTGGTTTCTTTCCTTTCTGAGCTAATGTGGACTTAGAGCCTTTGTATTACTTAATAGCACATCCTTGTCAGTATTTAAAGAGCTGTTAGTGAGCACCCCAGGCCCCACCTCTCAAAGAATCGTTAAAGTTTGCTCTGAAATAGTGAGGTCATAAACGTCTTGTTTTCAGAAATCAAAAGGTTTTAAATACGCACCATAGCTCCATTTATAAAATAATAATAAGTTCAAAATTAAGAAAATGGAGGATAATTGATTTTTTTTAAAGCGTAAACATAAACTTTCTTGTGCTAATTTTGCAACTGGAAATTTTGAAAAGAAAAATCCTACTGCAATATCATCTACGTGGTATATATATATGAGTTTCACGTTTGAAAAGTAACTGCGCAGTGGTTTTCAAAGTCAGGAGCATTCCAGCTCAAATACTGGCAGTGGTGGCTGCTGGTTTTCAATGGAAGAGCCTAAATTTGCCTTCTTAGCTTTTTTTTTTTTTTGTACTGAGAAGGTTGAGTAGTGCTTTGCCAGCATGATTTTCGGGCAATTTGAGGGCAGATGTCGTGTTCCAGCAGTGAGATATTTCCATGCATTTTATTTTCTGGACATCACCAGGGCACATGTGGGGTTTGTGCCTGCAGGCTGGAATGCTGCAGGACTCCCTAATCCATCACCATTATGTCCTGGTGCTGCTCCGGTCAGTGAATGATTTTCTGTGACTTGGAGGTAATGTGGTCTGATGGTGATGATCAGACGTGCAGTTAAATGCTATTAATTGAAATAAGAGTAACCTAGAAACATTGCTCTAACAATACAGGATGAGGGAGGAGGATTGGCTGAGCTGCTTGCAGTGGGATGTCTTCTCAGGTGACTCCCTCACCGTGATTCCTGCCAATATCCGCCCCAGCCCTGCACGGTAGTCCTGCCGAAGCAAGCAAGCACTTTGCTCAGAAACGCACTGAATTTCCTTGCGCCTCTGTTTGTTGGCTTTTTTTTGAAAACACATTTTGCCCTTTGCTTAAATGCCATCCATGCTAGTCACCCCTTACACTCATTCTTCTGGACCTCGTCCATACATAGCTGCTGAATGGATGAACAGAATGTAGTATCTCCATGTAGTGGAACATTATTCACACGTAAGAGTGAATAAAAAAGAAAAAAAAAAGAGGAAAATGAAAAATGCCACCTGTTTTGGGAAGTCCACCCTGACTGTTCAACCCACACTTTTCCCTTTGAAACACAATCACTTATGCTCCACTCTACTCTTTTTGATAGTACTTACCACCTTCTAATAATCTTTAACGTTTCCAAAAAAAATAAAAAATAAAGAGATGCTGATGCCACTTCAAAATATACAAGCCTTGCTAACAGCATGTTAATTGAAAGGAAGCAGACACAAACGGCCAGATATTGTTGATTTCAGTGATCTGAAAAGCCCAGAAAAGGCACATGCAGAGGCAGAGAGCAGGTGATGGTTGGAAGGGGCTGGGTGGAGGGGGATTACGGAGTGAATGCTAGTGATAGGGGGATTCTTTTGGGCTGATGAAGTGTTCTGGAAATAGAAGGTGTTGAGGGCTGCACAACTGTGATTGTGCAGAAGACTGCTGAGCGCTGTGTCTGGGAGTGCCTGTTGTTGGGGCATCTTTATTTTGTTCACATCCTGCAATGTGAAGGGCCATCTTCTGCTGTGGTCATTCTACTCCTGTGAGTGGTGAGGGTCAGGACTTTGTAGAGTCCTGTTTCTTTTCTCCCTCTGGCTGAGTGTAGGCAAAAAAATTTAAGCCTGAGAAAGTGCTCCATCTACAGAAATGTCTTTCAGTTTTGCCTGGTGTAAAAATCTTGAGAGCTTTTAACCGTTGAGGCTAGTCTGTGGGGGTAAATAGCCTATGAAGCCTGGGTGAGCCCGGGAAGAGCCGCGCTTCCCTCCCAGACACGGGTGGGGATTTCACCCCCTTTCAGGCAGTGAAGGGCCCAGACCCGTGGGCAGACTTGACAATCGTGAATATTTACGTGTATCCGCTGCTTCATCTTGGATATTAATTTCAAGCTGAGTCAGTTTGTGACGGCAGCCTCATCCTACATCAGGAATTTATAGTATCTGCTCTTTGAGGTGAAGACCTGACAGACTTGATTATTTAACAGTCTGCTTTGAATTGATATCTCAGATTCCTTTGTCAAAAGCAAAACAGCAGAAATACAGACGTCCTTTAATTCCAATGTGGCCTGGAACGGGTTTAGTGTCTGTGCCTCAGTGGCCTTATCTGCGGGTGGGGAAGATGATAACAGTGCTTCCCTCAGAGGAGCTGGTGAGGGGAGAGTGAGAAGCACAAATGGAGGACTTACACGAGATGCTCATAAATGACCGAATTTAGTGCTCTCCGCCTGGTGAGGCCTTAGGGGTAGAGATGTCAGAACAGAGCAGTCCTAGCCGGAGCTCGATACGTGATGGTAGCTGTTATGATCAGTATCACCACTGTGGGTTATCAGGTAGTTTTAAGACTTGGTAATATGATTTCATGAATAATGTTAAAAGACTAGACATCTCAGATCCAGTTTACATAGTCCTCAAGATTTCTTCTGAGAATTGGATGGTTTCTTCCCTATCTTAAATCTGAGATGAGTCTCTAAAAATTTCTGTATTCCTCCATCCTTTTGCTTTAATTCTCTATTACTTAAAAAACAAAGTTTTTAGATGGAGTTACTGGGGACTGAATTGAGGGCCTCATGCATGCTAAGCACATACTCTCCCAAATGAGGTATAATCTCTTCCCTGATTTTTTTTTTAATTTACATCTTAATTTTCAGAGGTTAGAGGCCTCTAATTATTTTTCTGGAGACTTGTCCATGAACCTGTAAATCTACAATTAATGGACAAAATTTGGTTTATTAAAAAAAAATCTATAGAATATTCTACAGTCCACCCAAAAGGAAATACTCATGGACTTAAAATGTTTCTCCTTTAAGGTGATTTCTCCTGTTTGGTCGAGCTTAATTTGTTAACAGCCATCCTCATCATCATAATGACCAAACTCGCTGTGAGTGGACGCCTAACTGAGGCTAAAATGCTTTGCTCATATTTTACTTCATAGCAAGTGTTTGATTGTAGGTATCAGTGTCTCCTTTTTTGTAGCTGAGGGATTGAGAGATGGGTCAGCTTGCCCCAAATGACACGCAGCTGGCGGTGGCTAGCTCGATGCTGGAATCCAGGCTGCACAGGATGAATTCTCAATTGCTCCTCTAATCAGCTTCCCGTTGAGTGTTTTCCCGAACTCCTGTGAGCCCATAAATGACCGATTTTAGCTATCTCAGCCTGATGAGGTCTTCAAAGGAGAGACACCAGTGAGAATGAGAGGCAGAGTGGCATAAATTAAAATTGTACATTTTCACAAATGTTTTATTCTCAGGTAATGACTGTAAAGGAAATAGTTTTTTAATTTAGTGCTTTGTGAGAACTAAAAACAAAACATTTAAAATAACTATTGTGCAAGAGAGAAGTGGTCTTTGAAAGTCCAACTGTTGCTAATGATGTTACTTGTTTTTTCTAGTGGTGCTTATTTACTGAAAAATTTCCAAACACTGAATTTGTTTTATGTAGTCTTAGTATGAAAGAAAACTTTGTCAGTGAGTATTGTAAGTAAAATCCTTACTCTTTTCTTTCCTGATGATGAATATCTTAGTTGTTTACATGGCTTAAGTATATTTCGTCATTTGTGAAATTTGAGTAATATGGTTTACCTTGTCTGACTGTGAGAGCTGGACGCCTTGTATACAAAGCACCGTAGAGGTGCTTAATAAAAATGTGCTTTCACAGTGACTGATAGTTTAGAAGTATCAACTCTGAATACTAAAAAGGGTAGCTTATTTCTGATGCATATTCAATATGTGTATATATGATATACATTAATATGGCTTAAAGTAACTAGGATTTTTTTTTTAAGTGCAGTATGAAGCTTTAATGAAATCTGTGTCACTCTAGTGAGACAGGGACTACTTAAATTGCCTTAAGCAGACGACCTTGAAGATTATTTACACAGAATGTAAGCTCAGAATTCATGTTGCCGTGTAACCATCCATCAGACATTTAATTTCTCGGGATTCTGACCAGAACCATTAAGTTTAGAAAAATCCACATTGATTATTATCAGGGAATAAGCTTCTCTCTTTTGTGACTAAAGAAAATTTTGATTTTTTTCTGCACTCTTTTCAGGTTTTAAAATTTCAAAATTTTGATTTGACATGTCACTTTTTTAATAGAGATAATAAAGCTCATGCTGTTTTAATATGTAAATAAATGTTTTTGTATTTCAATACCCTTCTATGATTTCCTGGCTCTTTGAGAAGTATTTTGCAAGATACTTAGATTACCTACTGTTGGAAAAATACAGACGTGACTTTTATGAATATAGGCCTAGTACAGTTCTGTTGGTTTTTACTACAGTGCAAGACATGAGACCTAGGAGAGCTTTGCTGCTGATTGCCAGGAGGACAGATCTCAGGTCTCAGTCTCCCCTCGTGTAAAATGAAGTGGCTGGACTGGATTCTTTCCTCTTCTAAGATGAGCTTCCATGAGCCTATGTCTTTTGTTTATATTTAGGAGTATTAGCAATATCAGATTAAATACTGAATACCCCTCCATCCCCCCGAAGCAAAGTGCAGTATATGCTACATAAGCTTCTAGTTATCTGATTCTCGTTTCTCATCTTACAGTCAATTTTTGTGTTGCATGTTTCCCGGCAACCTGGAAGGTCTTTTTAGCCATAGGTGGCGCTGTTGCAACTTTTTACAGTCTTAATTTTTCTGTTTGTAAAATAAGGCTTAAACAATGTGATTTTATTTTGATTCCTTTGCTTAATGCTTCAGAATAGCACAACGTCCATTATGTCTTTCTACCTGGAAAATTTTTTCTGCTTATATCATAGTTTTATTCTTTTATCTCGCTGTGAACATTTCAGACTTGCTGTGCAAACAATGGCAAAATCGGGCTTTTCTTCTAGTGTTAGAAACCAGTGAGCCGGGATATTATAAAACAGCTAGAAGCTGCCTCTGGAGCACCATAAAGCTGAAAGGTGTGTTGAGTTCCCTGAGTATTGACCCCGCCGCTGTGTGTTAATTGGTGGGAGTTGATTTGGTACATATATGATGGGGTGTAGTTTCTTGACTTGGGTTTGCCTGCACGTGCTGACACTGAACCATGTGATCCTGAGTCAGCTCGTTCTGAGTTTTCCCCTCGTCTGTGAGAAGGGGACACTCATATCTGCTTTGTAGAATTGTGAGAATTAGTAATTATGTAACATGTTTACCACAGTGGGTATGTCAAGAGAGCTCATAAACTTTAGCTGCTGTTTTGTGTGCAGCCATCATTTTATAGTCTTTGGTAATTACAAAGAAACAAGAAAATAAGAAAAGCTGATTTTATGATGAAAGATATTTGAGGACGTTCCATAATTCCTACACCCATAATTTAGCATCAGCAGAGTCAGAACTGTTACACAGTCGCCCTGGACCAACGTTAAGCCACAGAAATTTTTGTTACTTCATATATGTTGGGGCCTAAGGGGAACCAATACTTATACACATGTTGTCTCCAGCAGCCAACTGAGAGATGACACAAAAGAGTAGGCAGGCGATAAATGTCTTCTTTGTTACTGATGAAGCCACGTTCTCCATGAACTTCAGGGCTGTGGATAAATGAGTGTCATGATACTGTGTCCCAGAAGTAGAGACTCACCCTGTCCCAGGTATCTCTGGGCCACAGCAAGCCTTCCCTTGAGAGAATGAGCCCCATCATGCACAGGGCTGTTCTGCAATGGAGCTGAGCATCCAGGGTGCTTCCCTAGGGTAGTCAACACTGGAGGGAAAGGAAGGGTTTCACATGCCCTGCTTGTCTCCCCGGAATCACAACTCAATCTGTTAATGTGAGGAGGGCTAGCTGTGGGCCAGGGGTCAGGGCTGTGAAGGGAGTAGCACTCTGCATGGCCCAGAGGAGTGGGGAGGAGGTATCCCTTCCATCAGTTTAAACAGGTGGTGGGATGGAACAGAAGGGTTCATCCCATGAGTTTATAAAAGGAGAAATAAGAATTTCCTTTGGGTATTAGTCTAGCCAGGAAACACAGAAGATGATTAGGAAGGAGACTTGTAAACCACTGTAATATTAATTTGACATTTGTTGAGCACCCAAAATGTGCTACATTCTTTTCTGAGCGTTTTACAGAAATGAATCCTTCAATCTTCTCAACAAGCGAGTAAGGAAGGTTTGATTGTTATCCCAGTTTCACAGTGTGGAAATTGAGGCACACAGAGGGTAAGTTGACCAAGGTCACAGAACTAGTAAGTGGCAGAGCAAGTATTTTAACCCTGGCTGTATGGTATTGTGGCTCCCAGAATGGGCTTTGGGTGTTTAGATGTATCTGCATCCCTCGATTTCTGTACGTCTGTGCATCAATTAGCCCAGAAAGGACAGGGAAAGGAGAGTTACACAGGTGCTCACGGTCGTGTCTCGGCAACTGTCCACGAAGAGTGCACCGTGATTAGAATTAATTGTTTTCCAGGCAGCAGATCTGTTGGTATAACAGAAATTTAGTCCATTGAATTCATCTAGAAATCCTTCCTGCTCTGCTTCTGTCCACACTTGCCATGTGACTGCCTGCCCGTGTTTGGGCCGTGGAGGAGAACATATACTCATGGTTGAACTCTGATATTGCAGTCTGGTTCATAGTTTCACATCTTCTGTTACATTAATAAGTTAAATTTCTGGTTTTCTTGCATCAGTGTCTCATGAGTTTGGTTAATGTGAAACCAGTCCATGGGAGCCCAGGGGTTATGATGGTATAAATTTTTAGCACGTTGTGGCACTTCTAGCCATGCAGACATGACTGGGGGATGTACGCCTTTCTCACTGATTTCTCCCAACAGCAGGGTCCTCTCACGGATGTGAGGCTGGGAGCTCTCTGAGTAGCTCAGTCAGAGGCCAAGTCCACCAATCCGAAAATGATGAAGTACCTGGAAGTGGGTTTAATAAAAGTAAAGGGCTTCCAGGTAGTCCGATGGGCTGTTCAAGAAATTTGGTGAAAAGCTGTCCACTGTCTGTGGTTTAGCTGCTTCTTTGCTATTGAAAAGTCTGGAGTAGATGAAGGGATTTTAAAAAGCAGAAAGGAGTGATTTCAGGTGGTACATCCACACCGGTGAGAAGTGATGGATGACCGCCTGTGTGAGGCACAGACAGAGTCTTACAAACTTCATAAAACAGCTTCAAATGCTCTGCCATCTGAGTGCGCTTCATATGGGGTCCAGTTCATCACTGGTCACGCTGTGAGGGCAAGTAACTGACGATGGCAGAAAGGACACGGAGGCATCAAAAAGGTCTCACTCATGTTCCCTGTTTAAAGAATGTGGCACAGTGTATTATATTTGAGCTGGTTTTTCACTGAACAGTTTTTAGTGTTTTCTGGGACTCCCCAGTGCCCCAAGGTTCCATGCAGCTGGGTGTCCCCTCATTGCAGCTCCGTCAGCGCTTGCCCTGGGCTGATGTGGTGTCACGGGAAGCAGGACGGTCAGCGTCCCAGGCTCCTCTGAGCTCCGTCTCCTCATCTGCAGAGCCTGGTTTCCCATCCGTGTCTACTTAGTAGGGTTGCTGAGAATCACACGTGATGGTTATCAGGTGTGATTTCTGGTTGTCTCTGCGATTGGCAAATAGCCAATAATTGATAGAAACTCTTGTTTTTTTTTTATTGTAATTGTGTCTCCTAGATTGCAGTGGTTTTTAGTCTGCATTTTTTTATAACTTTACTCATTTTTAAATATGCCCTTATTTTATTTATTTTTTTTGAGGTACTGGGGACTGAAGCCAGGACATTGTGCATGCTATGCAGGTGCTCTACAACTGAGTAATACCCACCCTCCTTTTCTGCACTTAAAAATAAATATTGCAATACACAAAATAGCTCTTAAACTCCATCATGGGACCTGGTCTCTGTATAGGCAAATGAACACGTATACTATTTCAATAAGAATAAATGCTGTTGAGACATACGTTTCTGAATCTGTTAATGTGCTTAAAAACGATCATAGCTAGTGATAAACACGAGACTTAGATCCAGGACTTTTTAGGGTATGTTTTGCCATCATGGGAAATTACATTCTACCGAGAAGGCTAATTGGGTCTCTTTGATATTTGGATGGTTTAGCAGGTGATCAAGGCTTTCCAAAGCTGACAGTTTTGTATTTTAAACTAACTACAAAGTTATCTTCTAGAAGATGGAAATCCTAAGCTTGTGAATTTCCCAGTAATCCAGGGGGTATGTGTCTGTGTCTGTGTCTGTGTCTGTGTGAACGTTTGTGTGTGTGATTTCAGGAATGTAGAAATAAGTTCCATATAGACTTCTGATATCTTTCTCTTCCAGTTCAAGGTTTAAGCATATACTTACACAAATAAATTGATTTTCTTTTGTCATTTGGCATATTGGCGGGAATAAGAGGTTCTCATACTTGTTTCAGAAGGGTTGGGAAGCATGAGCTTAGAAAACGGGAGGAGAAAGAGGCAGGGAGACACTTCACACTTTGTGCAGTATATGAGAAACGGTAGCTTTTCTTTTCTCTTTTCTTCTAAAGCAAACTGGCTCTGAATTGTAACACACTATTACTCAGAATTGCTTTTCTAATCAGATACAAGTGCCTCAGATTTTTCAAGGCAACATGAATGATGAAATGTGTTTTAGCATTTATCTTTAAAAGTAGTTTTATTTCTCAAGTAAAAGACTATAGCCTGTTTCTTCCAGCGTCTCAAGAAATTCTCATTGATCTATGTACATGTTCTATGTGCTTCTTTTCTTTTCTTTTTTTTTAAGTGCTTGTTTCATTGTGGTGTGAATCAATGTTTAAAATTTCTGGATTTTGATCTTTAGAAAATGCTGATATATCAGAACTGTTAAAAACCTGATTGTTCTTTGGTCCTTGTTTGGTGGGGCACCCTATTGATTACTCTTGTCTGTTAAAGAGAGAAATTCTTCCTCTAGCCTGCAGATCATTAAGTGTATGGTTTGCAGTATGCCTTTAAATTTCATTGAATGCATTGAACATGATTGTCCAGTGAATTTTGAGTTGACTCATAGTAATGACTTTGCTTTGATTCTGTGGCTTTTGCTCCTCTCCACAAGAGCTTGAATTCTCTGTTGCATTTTGTATACGTGTTCTTCACAGTGGAAGAAATTTTGCATTTTTTACAGAGGTGGTTTTTCCTAACACCTCTGAATGCCTTCTGTAATGGATACAACAAAAATCTGTTATTTCAATGCTTAATTATTTCATAAACTAGTTTTTGGCTTAATCAGAAACAATGACAGAGTGATAATAAAAAATAGGAAAACTTTCCTTCCTTTGAAGAATAGAAATCAGGTGGTCAGGCTCACCCATGCTTTGGGCCTGACACACTTAATCTCATGTCATTGTGTATCATGATTCGGAGATGGAGTTGCTTCAGGTTTATTGATTTTTGTTTTAACATTTGTGTTGAATTCTTTCTCCAGGCTTATGTATCCTGTTGGGTTTGTTGAAACTGTAGAAGGGAAACAAAAGCTTTTTTTGGTTTCCGGAGGCCTGAGTTGCTGATGATAAGGGTTGAGGGTGGGCTGAGGAACAGAGTGACACTCCCTCTGCTCCCAGCTGAAATTGATGAACAATGAAATCAATTAAGTGTATCGGTATTTGACCAATAGAAGTTAGCGAGCCCAAACTGGCTAGTTATGCCCAAAGAAAGTACTGAATTCACCTGCAGAATTAGGTGCTTTACCAAGAAGAAGCAGCTTAGAGCAATCAGAAAAATCAGTCCTATGATGAGATATAAAGTAAATATAATATCTTTTATTTCTGAAACTTTTCTACGTTAAGTTGTGTAGAGCTAAAATTAAGTTTCAAGCACCAGGAGTTAACAGTGTGGGTGGTTCTGTATGATCATTATTCAGGAATGTGCCTAGACTCTGCTAGAGTGGCTGAAGCTGGCAGGAAAAGACCCAGAGCCAGGATTTGTCACCTTAGGGTGTCCTCCATAATGGTTCCATGTGGGAGCCCATGATTGGGTTAACAAATTGTAACAGACCCCAGCCGCCTGTCAAATTTAAGAAGAAAACGTATGCTTAGTAACTGCTTTGCAAGCAAGTGCCTGTGCATCCTCACTCCTGTCTCCTTGCCTTAAAAAGCAGAGATAATGCTTTGCTTGCGTAGATGATGTTTTAGATAGCACTCTGCTCATCGCAAAGCAATGACCCAGGCCCACAGCTATAAAGGCTGGGCTTGTGTGCAGTTAGATACTCTATTATCCCCCAAGCAAGGACCTAGCTGGTCTGGTGGTCTGCTTTGTAATTCACATGTCTAAAGAATGTATCTTATTCCCCTCACCCCATGACTTACCTAAAGATACACTAAGCCTTTGTACTCATGGTGGATTCTACAATCTCTGTCTCATCCTTCTTTCCCCAAGTTCCTGCTTACTATCACACAACTGTTAATGACGTTTTCCTTTGATTATACACAATAAATATGGGATCATTTGAGAGGCTCGTGGAGTTGGGTCCCTACGCCCTCTCTCTTTCGTGACTTTTTCCACAGAGTCTTGAGTATTCATTCCCTGTACGTAAGACTTCTGCCAGCCAGAACCCACAGTTCCAGGTGAGAAGGATGCAGGCTTTATCTCTCCTACCCGAGGGAGAGAGAGTAGAAAATTGAGATCTGCTCTTCCGTGGTCCCTTCCTGCCCCAGGTCTGCTCCAGTTCACCTGCAGCCTTCTGGCCTCTGCTCACACTGCCTCTGTCCCAGGACTGACAGCAGCCTTTTCTTCCCTGGTAAACATTTCCTGTGCCTTTTAGAAGTTGGTCTCTTCTCTGCAATACAACCCTGGCAGATGTGATGGTGGTAAACGTGCTGGAGGGCAGTCACTTGGGGACTGCCAGGAGCCATGCTGATTCTCCTGAGTCTCTCATTCGGGGTTACAGAACTGTCGAGCAGCAGAGGAAGCCCTTTAACGTGAGGCCAGCTCAGCATTGCATCACTTTCATTTTATTTTTGAATTTTCAGTGGAGAAATTATTTGTAGCAAACTGTTCCAGATTTTTGGCTGCCTGCTTTCCTCACCACCATTTCCTTGTTGGCTCTGGTGCTTGTTGTAAGAACCAGGTTTCTTCTCTGGTTATTTCTAGCAGCTGGGCTTGCCGAATCCTTGATCTGCATTTGAAGCAGAATGCTTCTTCGTGATGTCAAGCTGATTTTCCTATTTCTGAATATTTCGTGTACACTCAGCAACTCTTTCAAGTGAAATGCTCTTGTCCAATTCTGTTAACCCATATTTGCCGATCTCCTGCTTTCATGCTGAGGGCAGTTTCTTCTTCCTGTAATAAAAGTTAGCAATTTGCATTTACTATTTGAAGGTTCTGGCCCTAGGTGCTTTTGTCCTTAACAGTTTTAATACAATTCACCCATTAAAATGTGCAGCGGTTTTTACTCAAAGCCCAGAATTGTGCATCGCAGTCAATCTTAGAATATTTTCATCCCCCAACAGGAAGCCCTGTATGCACAAGCAGTCATTCCCATCTTCCTCATCCTCCCCCAGCCCCAGGCAGCCATTGTTCTCTCTCTATGGATGTGCCTGTGCTGGACATTTCATGTAAAACAAGTTATTTCATGTAAATGGAACTGTCTATTGTGACTGACTTCTTTCACACTGAGTAACTTTTTCAATGTATTTCCAGGTTGTGGCCTGGGTCAGTACTCTATGCTTTGCTATTGCTGAATTATATTCTACTGTATATCTGGGCCCTACTGTTTACCCATTCATCAGGTGATAGTCGTTTGTGTTGTGTCTGCTTTTTGTTTGTGAAGAGTAATGGCGCCGTGAATACTCCTGTAGGAATTTTTATGTGGACATTTGTTTTCAGTTCTCTTACTTGTGTGACCAGAGAGCAGAAATGCTGGGTCATTCATAAACCAAATGTTCAACTCTCTGAGGACCTGCCAGGCTGTTTTCTAAAGTGGCCACCCTGTGTTACATCCTCAAAAGCAAGGGCTGCGCGCTCCGCTTCCTCTGTGTCTTCATTAGTGCTTGTTACACATTTTTTTTATTATAACCTATTGTAGTAAGTGTGAAGCGGTTTCTCCTAGTGGTTTTGACTTGATTTCTTTTACAGCTAATGATATTGAACATCGTTTGATTGTGCTTATTGGCCATTTGTATATTTTCTTTGAAAAATACATTTTCAGATACTTTATACACATTTTAATTGAGTTCTCTTTTTCTTGTTGAGTTGTAGGAGTTTTTTCTTTTATTTGAAGATACAAATACTTAATCAGATAAATAATTTGAAAAAATTTTCTCCTCTCTGATGTTTTTTCACCTTCTGGATGGTGTCCTTTGAAGCAAATTTTTAACATTTGATGAACTCCAATTTATCACTGTTTTCTTTGTTCCTTGAGCTTTTGGGGTAATATTTAAAATCTGAGGTATTTTATTTAAACTTTTATATAAAAAATAACTTAATTCTTAAGACTGTTCTAGGAGATGGGTGCTGTGGCTGTCCCCAGTCTATGGATAGGAGACTGAGGTGCAGAAAATTTCACTGAAATATCAGTGTCACAGCTACCCAGTGCTGTGGGATTTCAGACCCTCATGTTTGTCCCCAGCATTTGTGATCTTCACCACCATGCTCCACTACTGCCTGGAATCATTAATGAAAAAGTTTTCCTTTTTTGATTTCTTGATTGTTTGTTTTCTCATTGGGGAACTCACCTCTTCATTTTCCTTGCAGAGATCTGTGTAGGTTTATTTTAGATCTCATGTACTTATTTATTACACAGGCTCCAGCGATGATTGTGCCTAGTTGATCTAATCAATTCATACTCAAGTCTTTCCTGCTCATGACACTAAAAAGAGAGTCATGATTTACATAATGCTCAAAGAAGAATGTACTTGAGTGATTTTATTTTTCTAACCAATCAAACAAATCAAATAAAAACCCGGTGTTGGAACAGATTATAAGCCCTGCAGAATAGGGTCACTGCCTTCCTTGTGTTTCATTTGATTTGTCACAGTGTCTGGATAGTGCCTTGCTGTCCAGCAGTTTTGTGAGTATACGGTGCTCGTGAATCATTGTAAGGAAAGAATTTTGACAACAGACTGTGTTGTTCATTTCACAAGGGAAAAGATCATATAGAAATACTGCTCAGATTTATTTTAAAATTAAGCTTGGTGTTTTGAGAAGGGTTCAAGAAACCATACAAAAATCTTTTTCACTAATTTTAAATCTATCTTAGACACATTATGCATACATGGCAGAGTAACTTATCAACTAGTTTTGACAAGAGGAGTGTATTATTGATTATCTATTTTAGTTGAAATATTCTACCTGGGATAAAGTAATCAGTGCCCATAAATGAACAAATATGTTTGTATTTCTATGCAACATGGGGGCAGACTTCATATGTTTTTATATAATATATATGACTGTGTGTTTTAATCTGTCTGTCAGTGTTTTTATAGTTTTTCATCAATGTTGTAACTTTAGAATTCTTCTATGGAAATCACCCCCAATTCTAGTGCAGTTTGTACTGTGTATCCTGTCTTATGCATGGGATTCCACTGTCCCCTCACTGAGGAATTTCCTCTCCTATTGAGTTAGTAGCAGAGTTAAAGGAACTGTGATTTCTAGGCCTTTGCTCTCCATGTGTTTGCAGTTGGCTGTCAATCAAGATTTTCTCTTTCGTGAGTTTTCATTGTTCAATTAGAATTTTGGAAATAACAATTAATATGTTGCAACACTCTCCCTAGAAACTTGATGTGTTTGTGCTTTTCAGTTTCCAATTTACAAAAAATGTAAATGCACTCTTGTTTTTAAATAGTCCTTTTTCACTAGATATTTGTTTACTTCTTTATAGTCAAAATATTTTTTTCCCAATGAATGAATAGGTTTGCATGTTTTAAAAGATACCTTACTTTTTAAATTTCTTATTCTAACAGGTATATTCGTTGTACAGAATTTAGAAAATAAGGATAAACACAATTATAACTTAAAAATGGCCTCTAATCTCACCTGGAGATACAGTTGTAAGGTTTGAAATTGAGAATTACAAGTCCTCTCAAACTGTTCTTCTATTTCA
Organism: Vicugna pacos; assembly: GCF_048564905.1. Lineage (NCBI taxonomy): Eukaryota > Metazoa > Chordata > Mammalia > Artiodactyla > Camelidae > Vicugna > Vicugna pacos. Next base: position 2,615,934 of record NC_133006.1, read on the forward strand.
AGTACGGTTTGGTTACTGAGATCCTCGAATTCCCATATGAATTGTAGCAGCAGATAGTCAGTTTCTGCAGAGGAACCCACTGGGATTGTGATCGAGTCCACGTTGAATATATGGATCGCTCTGGGGAGCACTGCCATCCCAAGAATGCTGTCATTTGATTCAGGAATGTGCGTGGTGTGTCTGTCCAGGTATTTAGGTATTCTTTAATTTTTTTCAGCATTGCATAGAGTTTACATTGGATTATTTTACTATATATTTTGCCTTTATACTGAGGACAAGTGTGCAAGGTACCGGGATCAGAAGTGTATTGGAGCTCCGCAGCTTGCTGCCACCATGGACGCTGTGCTCTTGCTTCGCCCACTGTACAATGTTGCACAAAATAGGACCTAAGTAACTCTCTCTTGAAAGAATGATTATATGATTGCTGGATGATGCTTGAGAGTCCTTGTGATGATGTCTTTTTCCCAGAATTTCCCCTCTTCTTTACTATGCCCTTTCCCTTCCTTTCCTCCAGCCTGTGTTTCAGCCTGCCTGTGGCATTGATTTTCCTTGTCTGTGGACTCTTCCTTTCACTAGTTCGTGATAATGTTACATGTGAGATGTGGAAACTTGCTAGATGTCAAGAAAGAGGAAATCCATTGCATTCTAGTTTTTTTAGAGTGTGCTATTGTATTATCGATTGAAATGAAATCAGGCTGACCCATTGAGCCATCCCCTGAGCTCTTTTTGCCTTCCTACAGGTGATACTGCTCTCGTTGCTGCATGTGCCCTTCCCCCAGACTTGGTTTTGGGGTTGAGTAAGTCACCGTCACTGGAGCCCTCTCTTTAAATGATGAAGAGAACATTTGCTCTTTCTCCCTGTTTGGGGACTTGGATGAGATGAGGCAACAGATAAAGAATGGAGCCCCACCTCATTCTGACCCCCGCTCTTTCCGTTCCTTTCTCCAGGGGAAGAGTACAATTCAAAAATATAAAGATTGTGAACTAATGAGATAGACAAGACAACCGATCATTTATTAAATACCCTTTCATGCCAGAAACAAATGTATTATACACACAAAAAGCACATAAAATACGGTAGTACTGTGGTTACAAACGTGGGTCCGAGTTCGAGTCCTGGTCTGGAGTGACAAGTCCTGTGAGATGGAGAATTGGTAGGTCGGCTTAGCCTCTCTTGGACTTGTTTTCTGTCCTGCAGAGATGGGGCTCGCTAGGCGTCCCTCCCCCGTAGAGGTGCTGAGGGGTGTAAAAGACACGTGTAGGCAGACCGAGCACAGCTGCTCTTTCCTCGTAAGTGCAGGATAGCATCGCTTTTGCGGTGATGGCTTTATGACTGCACCGTGTAGACTCTCAGTGCTCCAAAGGGATGCCTTGCAGATTGGAGATGGGATTCTCACTTCTGTATATACCCAAGGATTGTGTTATTGGGCCTTGCTAATTTGACTCTATTCTTTAGAAAGTACATAATGTAGATATATTTTTCAAACATGCATGATTTTTTCTTTTATTATTTATAGTTCTACCCTCTCATCTCTTGGTGTGACTTTTCATGGAATCCAGGAAACAGTCCTAAGCAACCTGCCTCTTCACACTTCTCCGTGGTGGTTTCCTTCCCTGACTAGAAGAGGGTTTTGCATAGGTAATTTTGATTGCTCCCCTTCTCTTGGAGACTCTCTGTTTTTCTGCCCATCTCTCACCTGTCCATCTGTCCATTTCTCTACCCACTCATTCTTCTGACTTGTTTCAATAAGCATTTCAGGCAGCTTACAGAAGAACAGGTACCAAATAAACAGGTGAGAAAATGGGGCCAAGTTCATACAGTGAGGCTAGGAGTTGAGCCTGTGTGAGAGTTGCCAGCGTGAGACACACGCCTCTGCCTTGTGACTTATAAGATAGACAACATCAATGTGCCTGAAGCTCCCAGCAGACACAGGGAAACAGGGTTTGTGGGAGATGCTCATTGGCTGTGAAATAAATAAGTGGCTTAGTAGAAGCCCAGCCTTTCCAAGTACTAAGGCTTAGGAGAATATTTTAGTGTCTTCCAAAATCAGATTATTGCATCTTTTCTTTTTCAGAGTTTTATGTATAGTTGGTTTACATTCTATACCTGGAAATTTCTCCAAAACTTCTGCCCACGTGAGTCCCATGACTCGGGAATGGGGTGGTTCTGCTCATTGACGGGTGTTGGCCAGAAACGGAAAATGACAGCCTCAAAGGAGCCTGGGATTTATCAGTTATGTTTTGTCAGTGCTGTAGATTTCAGAAAATGCTTTCACCTTTTCTTTCCATCTGAGGCAGCAGCGCGCTCTCTTACCAGCATCAGGAGCTCAGGGCCACGGGATGGTGGGGGCTGACTGCACTGCCGTCAAGACAGCTGAGCTAGTCACTGCAGGTGTGGTTCTTTTACATACTGCAGTTCATGCTCTTTACTAGAATGTTTCAACAGGGAGTTAATTAACTGAGTTAATTAACATTTTATAAATATGATGCTTTGTTGAAAAGACAGTCATAGGCAGAATATAAGTTGTGATCACTTTAAAAATGGTTTCATTACTGAAATTTCAGTAGGAAAGATCCAGTTTATCTTATTTCCGCCTCTCTTTAAAAGTAACAAAGAAACAAGACAGAAAAAGCAGAGGATGATTTCTGTTCTTCCTCTCGGCTTGCAGGTGCCCTCACCTCCAGTGGCATCCATCCAGACACCAGCACTGACACTGGCCGTGCTCAGAACTGCCTCAGCCCTGAAGACACTGCTGACAAATGGAAGGGGGCCGCGCCCTGTTACAGCAGGTGCTCTCACTTTGTGGGTCCTTATGTAACTGCGCGGTGTTATTCAGGATCGCCCTTTCTACACTTTGTGACGCTGCTGCGGTGTCTCCTAGTTATTTGTTTCTGTAAGTACTCGTGTAATTTTCCAATGTGTGGTACTAGACATCTAAAAATGCATTTTTCAGATGAAAAATAGTGTGTATTTAATATAAATGTATGAAAAAAGGGTCAAATGGATCTATCCTGGTGCCAGTACTCAGAGATAATAATTAACACATTAACATCTATTTTCTGTTCTTTTCATCAGTGTGTATTACCTCTGTCATAAAAACCAGCGAGCAATGTGTGCCTGTATACTGTGTGGAGACCTCCATTTTCCATTCGGCTTATTACACATTTTTCTACAATATTCTATCTCCCCTGGCATGATTTTTAATGACTAGTATAGCATTCTGTCTTGTGGAGTCCTCGTCCATTTTACTTTGGACTTAAATAAACTTTTAAATTCCAAGTATACTTAACTGAAATTCTGAAAAGAGATCTGTTGTGGTACCGAAAGTCCCCTACATCCCTTCCCCTTTTTTCCTGAGAGTAAAAACTGCTGACAATGTGGAGTATATATTTCATGACCTTTATGCCTATGTCATATAAATAAACACATACATACACGTATATGAGAAATCTATGTCTATGTGTGTGTATATATGCTTTATTGAAAAATAAGGCCATACTATATGTTTTCTGCAGCTCGGTTTATTCACTCAGGTATATATCACAGACGTCCTCTCTCTCCAGACTCACCCGGTCCTTTCAGATAGAGTAGAGGGTTTTCCTGATATGCAGGTTTGGTCTCTTGTGTAAGGACACCTTTCGTGGGAGCGTACTGTGGACAAGGCCTTGGACCACGCCGAAACACCGGAACTTTAGTGCCCACAGCTCACCGTGATTTACCGCATCATTGTCTTGATGGTGGACACTTAAGTTTTCTCCATTTTCCACTGTCAGAAAGGGTGTTTGACTGGCATACTTCTTATACAAACATTCCTGTGATCTTGTATGAGTATTATTTTCGTTAAGTTTTCTGGAAATTTAGTCCTTGGATGTGACAACTACATAAATCACAGGCTCCTTTCAAGTGAATCAAGAAATTCCTTCTCCTGTGGGGCATGAAAAGATGTAGAATAACTTATGTAACCAATTCTCTATCGCTGGATATGATTTCACTTCAGCTTTTCTTCTCACCATTGTAAACAGTGTTGTGTAAATGCTCTGATAAGTACATCTTTTTGAACTGAATTTTTCTAAATGAAACGATTCCAAAATGTGGAGTTCAGCCTGTGTGTACACACGTTTTTCAGAGTTTACATATCCATTGACATGTCATCCTCCAAAAGATCGCTCACAGTTTGTTCTCTCAAAGATGGACACTAGCTAGAATATCTTTTAAAAATATGTGCCAATATGATGAGCAAAAGTACTTTTTCATTGTTTTAATTTGCACTTGATGACCAGTGAGGTATTGAGCATTTTTCACTCATTAGCCATCTGACTTTTAAAAAGTGAATGATCTCTTTTGTCCTTTGCACACATTTAAGTGAGGCAGCTTCTTGTTGCTTTGTGACAGCTCTATGTATATTATGAACATTAACCCCTTGTCTTCATCAACATGTATCAGAGAGCTTTTCCTTGTCATATTTTGCCTTTCATTTTGTTCAGTAGGTTCATTTTTGTTGTGGCCCAAAATAATCTTAAGATTGTAAATGTCTTCTTTTTGGGTTTTATTCCTGATATTATTCTTAGAAATACTTTCTTATAATGGTATAAATTTCTTCTGTAGGTTTTTTTAATCTCTAAGATGGAGATGATGATGGTACTTGTTATAGTGAAGAGAAGTTGAATTAATATGAGCAAAGAATTATATTCGCTGTTATTAGTACTTTCTAATATTCACATCACATTCTGTAATTTTTCTTGCGGTCATTATGACTGGAATAGAATTTGTTTTTTCCAGGGGATTCTCTGATTGTCCCAAGACAATTATTGAATTCCTACTTTGCTTTTTAACTTGAAATCCCACCTGTAAAGAATACTTATGTACACTAGAGTCTCTTTTTGAGCTCATGGTTTATTTTTATCAATCTTACTTTCTTACACTAGCACTATATCTTACATATTGTAAACATTTATTTAATATCTGACAGTGCGATTTTTTGATTCTCTTTTCGATCCCAAATTTTCTTGGTTAGTATTATGACTTTATTATTCCTGAAGAATTCTAATATAATTTTTCAAGTTAAAAAAAAAAAGAAGTGCTGTCGTGGGATTTTTTAGTACTTTTGAATTATCTTTAGGAGAACGTACATTTTTACAAAACTGCTTTCCTCCATACAAAATGTTGATGTCTCTACTTTCACACCTCTTACTTTACCCCACAGTACAGTCCTGTACTTCCACCATGTACAACATGGGCATTATTTTTGAGTTTATTCCAGATTATTGTTGATGTTTTTGTTAATTATTTAAGTCAGAATTTTTTGCTATTGTATATTTTAACTGTTAAAACTGACACCTAGGAAGGCAGATTCGGTTTGTAAATACTCACTTTGTAACTTCTCATTTAAAATTGTAAGTATTAAGTACTTGTTACAGAATCCTTTCTTTTCTGTTTTTAAAAATTTGTTTCCAAGATTCTCAAAATGGTCATAGCAAAGTAGTATAGGTGGGGACAGAGATGGAGAGAGGTAGTGTGGCTCATGTACAAACTGTGAGCACTTTCATGGCTGTGTTTACGCTGGAAAAGCCGCTGAAGAGTCCAGGATAAAACAGGGGTGGCTTTGTATGCAGTTGAAAGCCAGCTTTCTTGCCTGGTGAAGCCTGGTGGGCGTGACAGGTAGATGATCAAGGTCGAATGGAGGTTATTGGCTGCACAGTGCGCTGTGTCTGAGAACTGGAGAATATCGCCATGGGAAATGCTTGGTGCCAGGAACAAAGCAGAGGAGCTGGGGACCTTGTGTGTTAAGGAATTTCCAGCCCTCGGAGTGGGAAGATCAGACTCTGCATTCAGATCTGAGTTTGAATTCATCCTCTTTAGTTTACTTGTCCTCTGACTTTTGTCAAGCTATATACCCTATTTCACTTCCTGTTTTCTTATCTCTCAAAATAGGAGAATTACAGCCTGCTGCCAGATTGTTTGATCAGGTTAAATAATTAGTGTCTATAAGATGCCACGTACAGTCACAAGCTCAGTGAGAAATGGGCTGTCACCTGTTCTTCTGCAACTCAGTGCTTGACAAGACATGTGGGAAAGCCAGTCCCTAATTTGTGTGTGATGCAAGTAGGAACAAAATTAATGTCTTGCCTTTCCCTAGCAGTATACTTACAGCTTTGCTTCATTTACTTCTTTCCTCCTTTCCTTTCCCCTTTCCCATCCTCCACCAAAAGATCCTGAGACTCTCTCAGAATAGTAGATTCAAATTACTTTAAAGGTTGGCTCATCCTCATGAAATGATAGTAACATAAAAAAAATCTGTGCACATCCCACAATACATTGTATTTGATTTACACACACACGTGTGCACACATACACACACACAATCAGGCTACCTTCCACTTGCAGAGGGATAAGGACCACTTTTTCTGAGTTTTCACTCACTGAGCTTGAGAACAATGTCTCTTACACAGACTTTCACCAGGCTTCGTGCATGGTGTTTTTAATTGAATTTCGGCTTTGTGGCCATAGATATAGTCTCCTAATAGAAGAGAGAAAGTGGAGACATAGACATTCCGCTGAGATATTGGTGTCATCATATTTTAGTTGGAAAGGACTTAAGACAGCATAGAGTCGTAATATTATATGGGTGAGAATCCATGATGTTGTAACTTGGACAAGAACAAGGACTTTCCGCCGTCTTGTCCACAAAGGTGAAGAGGCAACTGGGCAGGGGATGGTAGGGATCCTTCTTGCTTGAGTTCCATGTTCTTGCTAGTTTTCATTGCTCAGTTGCCTTTAGTTTATGTCCATGAGGCCTCTCATGGGAAGGTCACTCTGTCCTGATAGATTGAGTTTCTTATCAGCAAAAAGCTCTGGACCCACTCATATTTCCCAGAGTTTTCTGCTGACCTGCTGACACTTTATATAATTGAGACCTAAGAAACTACTGAATATAAAATCCTTATTGTTATTGTTTGCCCTCGAGTTCCATAGGAAGGGGTGCTGTCTCAGGCTGTCTAAAGCCAGATCTGAACAAAGATAGGGTGACAGGCTGTGCTGCTGGTCCTCCACAGTTGAAGGGGATTTCCAACTTAGCTTTATATTCAAGGCAGATGAGTTCAAATCTTGCCTTTACCAGTTATTATCTTTGTGAATTTGGGGAGAAACTGTACTTTTTTGTGTCCAAATTTGTTTATCTGTAAGTAAGTTCAGTATTTATTTTAAGGTTTCTGTTTTAGAATTGAATGAGCTAATACTCTCATTTATACCTAAAATAGTGATCTCATGGTTCTATGCTGGTGCCTTGGTAGTTGATTACTAAGGGACTCCGCAGTGAGATTGGGGGTGGGGGACCCTGGATAATAGAGCTTATATTCCAGGATATGCTTGTAAAAGACTGGATGTGCAGTGGATTTTTAGTAAATATCTACTCCTTTCCTAATCTGCATTGATTGTGTATATATCTTTATACTAATATATGAACAATTTTTATTGCAATTTAAATATCTTTGTAGTATTTACAATATCTAGTTATAAAAATACGTGAAATAAAAAGATTTGAATTTATTTTCTTTTCAATAAGCAAAACAAAATAAAATAGAAAAGAAAAAAGTTTTGAAGGAGTAGAAATAATTTTATTTCTGTGGAATCAATTCCTTGTAATAGGTTTTTTGTTCATGTTGTTAAAAAGCATATAAAATTGATAGGTGGTGAAATACTGGAAATGAGGAAACAGTGGAGACATACTACCTCTAAGGCAGTCAATTTGTTACCAAGTCCAAACTCGTTCTGCTTGCTGCATGACAGGCCGATTAATCGGGAGATGAGATGTTGGAGTAAGGAAAAGAGACTTTATTTGTAAAGCTGGCAGACCCAGAAAATGGCATATTGTTATCCAGTAGAACTCTCTTCCCCAGGGCAGAATTCAGTCTCCTTTTATACTAAAAAGCGGCGGGGATGTGGCTGGTTGTTGCAAATTTCTTGCTGTATGAATTGTTTGTCCTTGAAATCCTTTGTTCCTGCAGCTGTCCATGTGGGTCAAATTATGGTGCCCCTGTAAAACCTCCAAAAAAAAAGAAAGGTTATTCACTATTTTACAACTTGCCATCTATACATAAGTGTAGAAGAGCAAATATCCTTAAAGATCAGAGCCCGGAGAATAGGCCCTCCTGGATATTTCAGGCTAAAGGCAACTTTCTTTTACAAAAGGTGCAGAGATAGCAAGTCTGAGCCTAGAAAACAAGGTACAGGATTAAAGCCAAATGAACACATCTAACATGGAGTGAAATTTGTTCTTTCTATTACAATTTCTTTTTCTCCCTCATAAATAATTTTAGTAAGAAACATGAGCAATTTTTTTATTTTTGCTTCTTAATAAAGGACTACAACTACAATTTAGTGAGCAGGGATGCTGTGCGTGCCTTGGTGTCACAGCAAACTCTTGTTGGTGGTGGTCGACCCTGCAACATGCCTGATGCCCCGTGAGTGTTGGTGAGGGTCCCCCTAACCAGGGGCTCTATTCAGGAACCACCATATGCGCGTTGACCTCTGGCACCTCTTTTTCAGCTGCAGGAAATTTTTTCAGATTCTATGATAGAAAAATCACTCCAGCTAGGGATAATCAGGGAGTAAAGGAAGAGGAAAAGGGCTTGAAGTAGAGTAGAAGAGAAAGACAGAAGCTCAGGGAGCCTGGGGGCTTGGCAGCGCTGCCTCAGGAGAGAGAGGAGCAGAGGTGTGGATGGGACCGGCTACAGAACCAGCTCCTGCAGCTTTCCCTGCACCCAAGCCACACAGCTTTTAATAGGGCCCAGGACTCTCTCCTGGCTGGATGTCACCCTGGGCAGAACCTTGAGAATCAAAGGTAAGGGGTGGGCAGCACTCACCTAGGGGGTCACTGAGGACTTTGGTCAAGTCCACATTGACTTTTCCAGTCATGTGCCTTCACCTGTTCTTTATCTCAGGATCTGAGAAGCAGGAGCAAGGAACTCAGGGAGAGATGCAGGAAGATATCTGACTGTGTTAAGAGACGACAGTCACAGTGACACTGGGAGCGAAGACACTTGCAGCAAAGTAAAATAACTTCACAACCATTGCATCAGAGCTGCATGTGTGAGAGAGCCTAAGCCTGTCTCAGAGTGCAGGGGACAAGCGGAATGGAATGGTAAAATTAACACTGACAATTGAAATTTTGTTAAATAGCCTGCTACTTTTAATTTTATCACTTCAATGTATGCAGGTGTATTTCTATGAGCATTTATAGGTTCACACAACCCCACCAGCCCCTCTTGCCCCCATGGGGGATGGGCTTTCTCAAGCACAGTGCCCCTCCTGCTTGCTTGGGCCACGCTGCGGGTCCTCACCTGGGGCCAGACTGCTACAGTACACAGAGTCCCCGAGGCACGGCCTGGGATACATGACAGGAACAACTGTGCTCTTGGCTGAGGGCCTCCATTTCCCCCTGCAGTGTAAGAATGCCGGTGACTCAGTTAGAAGCATGCATCCAAGCCGTCCTTCCGTGTCATCACCATCTAGAAGCGGTGCCTGAATCTTCTGAATTTCTGCAGAATGTGGTTTACAATCACCTTGAACAAGTGAGTGTGTGTCCTCTTTCAAGTGGAGGAGTTACTGCCATTTTCCTGGAACTTACTCACCACTAGTCCATCTGATTTTTCTGTGCTAGGATTCAGTATGGCCTGCTAATAACTCTGCAGTCAGATCTAGAAACCCTGATGAAGAGGATTATTTATTTTCTTTCTTTATATGATAGTATTTTACTTTCAAATTTCTGAGTTTTCAGTTCTTGGAGGAATGTTTTGGGGGTTGGAGAAACAATTTTGCTCTTACCATCTTTGTGACCTGTTGCTATATGCGTCTCACCTGTCTTCTGTCACTTGTGAGGCGGTTCTATTTTTGACCCTGTCCGGGTTGTTCATATTTTAAAACATAAAATCTGTAAAAGTACAGTCCCTTTTACTCTGAAGACATTCCACAAATACTCCTTTAATCTGGGTATGGTTTTAAGAAGACACAATAATTGGAATATATACTTGCAGGTTGCCAGTGCAAAATCCCCAAATTAATAGTCGAGCTCAACATCTAAAATCTTTCTAATCTACCATGGATTTGTATGGATAAGTGAAGTAGTTTGCTAAGAACTCAATCCTCCCAAGCTGATGCTCTGCCAGATGGTGGAGCCGAGGGACGAGGGTGTGTCCTGCCCTTACTGAGCTGACAGTTTCATGGCAAGGACCTTCACCAGGTGAAGAAATTGAAGTTTCTTCTAAGAACAGTGGGTCTGAAATGAGTCCAAAAGCGTGGGAGAGACACAATCACATTTGTCTCAAGTAGGGGAGAGTGGCTGTGGGGCCACCTGGGAGACTCATGAGTCCAGGTGGGCAGTGTTGTTGGCTTCCACTTGAGCGGTGGGACGGTCAGTGGGTAAAAGCGAACAGATTGAAGGCATGTTTAGATGGTAAAGAGGAAAGGATCAATGCTGTCTGTGAAGGTAGGATGGAGTAAGGCCCAGGTTTCTGGGTGGATTAATGAGTTAAATAATGGTCCTGCTGTGTTCTGAGGAGGGAAAGCAGCAGAGGGAGTTCTGGGGGAAAACTGATGAGTTCAGCTGTGGGTAAAATGAAAGGCTGTTAGATGTGTGGTCTGGGAGCTCTGGTGAGAGCCAGTAGTGAGTAGGGGGCGGGGAGAGAGACTTTCAAATCATTTTGTCTTGTGAAAATACATACAAGAATGAGTAATGACACAACCCCTGTATATTCTGGATTTAAAACCCAGTAACATTTTGCTATATTGACTGCAGGGGTTCTTAATTTTTTAATAGAAATAAAATAAATAGAAACAAAATAGTGGAGTTAATGAATATCTTAGAGTTGATGTGTGTCCTTGTATGTATTTTCATACCTCATCTGTTTATAAACATAATCTACAAAAAGTTAACTTGCTTAGCATTAGAGTTAAACAGAGGGACGTGACACACTCTGTTGGTGGTTCAAGGTGATTTCTTGGGCAAATTATGTAGCCTCTCTGTGCCTTAGTTGCATCTTCTGTGACTGCCCCCATGCCCCTCATCACAGCTGATTTCCTAGACTAGAAGTTGGGAGGGAGGCTGCTGAAGGGAGTAAGAGGTGGCAACTGCTAGGGTCACTGAAGAGAGAGACAAAAACAGATTAAAGCCGAGAAACTGAGTGCTAATACCCTCAAAGGAGAAAGAATCCCTTAGTTTTTTGAGCCACTTAGCCTAAGAGAAAGAAAATCATGTGGATCCAAAGCTCTTGAGCATATGAGTATTGTGGGTGGGAGGGTTTCATCAGAAAAGGGTTGAGAAAAGGCCTTTTGGTTTCCCTTTACGTTTCCAGTAAGGATGAGGTGCAGAAGAAAAACCACCCGTTTCACAGTTGAAGGTGCTGTTTTGTGCGAAACTGACCGAAGGTTGGAAACCATTCATCAGTGGTGCTGGCAAAAGAAGAGACTTCTGGATTGGGTGGGGCACTTGCTGTGACTTCCAGGTGACCTGCTGACTGGGGGCTGTGAGGCGGGCAGTAGGTTTGCAGTGTGACCTGGGTATAATCCCTGGCATTGAGGCTGCTGATCTGACTAGCAGAGCTGGGCAGACACCGTCCTAACGGGGCTGCTCGGGATGAGGCCTGGGACACCTGCCATGCTGAGGGCGAGAGGAGAGCTCCCCTGAAGTTGTGTCCCTGTGAAGATTAGAAACGTCCTCCTGCAGGGGAGGAAGAGCCTCTGAGCAGCGGGCCGGATGCACAGGCAAGACCAGCCTGAGCACGGAGATTTCAGGAAGCCGGAATTCATACAGGCCCGAACAGCCTTGTTCCTGAGAAACTGGAGGGAAAAGATGCTGCAAATGCAGGCTAAGTTCAGACACTATTGTGTGTCATGAGTGATAGGAAAAGACTGTTCAGGCAGCCACGAGAGAACCCTGTGGTTGTCCCAGTTGGGCGTCACACAGGAGGGAGGAGCAGAGTTATATACTTTGCCACTTATTAGCTGTGTGACTTTGAGCAATATCACCCCACTTCTCTCTCTATATATCTACATCTGTAAAGAGACACAGTGACAAGCTCGTGTCATCAGAATGCTTTGTTTAGCTCTGATCCCCTTTGTCCAGTCCTGTCAGTGCTGCCCTGCAAGGTTCTGCAGCGGCTGCTCTTGCCCTGTGATGGGAGGGCATAAAAGGGCATTGTAGCACCCGAGGGCAGAAAGGGGTTGCTTTAAAAGCAGACATGTAGCGTCCTGCAGCTGCAGACCTGCAGGCAGTTTGGTTCATGGTCGTGGAGAGGACTTTGGAGGCCTTAGCGTCGTCTTAAGACTTGTTTTCCCTTGGGGACCTGATTTGCCTTTGCAGATTAATGTTGAAGATTTGGGCTTCTGGCAAAGCTGTTTTCAGAGATGGGTATATACGTAAAATATCATATAAAATAAAATGATTTATTTAACGTGTGCGACTTTGCAGCTGTTGGGAAGAGCTGTGTTGGCCTGGTCTCCACGGGGGACACCAAGGGTCAGCAGAGCGTGCGGGAGGGAAGGCAGCCTGCAGTGCTTCTGCGGGGTGTTCTCCCCAGCAGGGCGCTCTGCTGAGTTGTCTCTTCTCTGAGTTTGGTTGCCAGAGGAGCAGACAGCAAAGTAATGAGTTCTGGAGGGATTGTATAATGACAGGAAGAAATAGGAACCTGGAGATTTTCTGGACTAAAACACGCTTTTGGTTCCTGATTCAGTGTGTTCCATTACAGAATTGATGAGTTGTGTCTATTCTGGAACGTCATTGAAATAAACGTTCAGCCTAAATGTTAAGGGCTTTGATTTATTTGGCTGGAGGACTCGAGCCGGGATGACAGCCTCTCAGATCACTCTGAGGGACTGCTCCCAAGAGGTAGTGGAGGAGCTAGGATAAATAGAATCTTTACAACAAAGATCAGGTAATTGGAACAATAAAATATTGCTTGTTATCTAAAGAAAACCAGATATCTCAAGTTCAAGTATTTAGTGGTTTTCTATGTATGGTGGGAAGCAAACATTTGGGTCATTGAATTCATTCCTTTGGCAAGCACCTGGCTATCTAGGGCCAGTATCCTGTCCTTTCTTGCACTGAGTCTGCTCAGAGGGCACCACTGTGAGTGGCTGAGAGGCCGGGCTGTAGGCATGAACTCGCTGGGGGTTGGCAGCAGCCGCTGATGATTTGGATTCAGCATTCTTTGTTTACTGACATGGTTGCAGTATTTTCATGCACATTGTAGTATTTTCATTCACAGTGTTCCCCCTTGGTCCTAAATTCGACCAATATTTTGAGAGACATTTCATGACCAATTTTGTCCCACGGTGCTAGGATGGCTCATTCCTAGTTCAGGTGAAGAATCTTCTGAGTTGCCATTCAAGGTGTTAGTTTTTTTTATCAGGCCCTGTTGATACTAAAAGTTCTCTGGATCACCTGTCTTACTACTCTATTATGATCCAGGAAGTGTTTACCCATCTTTGCTCATTCCCATACCTAGAATCACACTATTATATTTATTTTATTCAGGGTTATAAATTTTATCTGTTTCTTCAAGATGTTTAGCCATCATCCATCTTGTGGGCCTAGTTACACATTGGGAAATGTAACAGACAACAATTTTATAAAATAGACAGGATATAAGTAATACAGCTAGTAACGTTAATAAAGTCACGAGTAAGAATTTAATAGTCGAGAAGTTGTATTTTTGGGTTAAAATTTTGCTTGTGTTTCTGAGTTTGATCCTATGAGAAAGTTCATATTTATGGTCAGGGTCAGAGCAGGTATTAATTGGCCAGTTGAAATCTCCCACCTTGTAAGATCAACAGTGGCCTAAACAGAACTATAAATTCTTTTTAGAATAACGTTTCTGAGGGCTATCTAGTTAGAGCCTTGGAGTAGGGAAACCCACCAAGGTAACACAGAAGTACTAGACATAGTTAATTTATCATAAACTTAACAAGTGGAGTAGTTCATAATCAAAGGTTGGAGAAATTATCAAAGTAATTGGTATACAGTCCTGGTCCGGTGTCTTGGGTCAGCAGTCTAGCTCAGATGTCGTCTTCTTCTCATCCTGGTATGGAAGCTTTTTCTCCATTTGGGCATTGTTTTAAGGTGAGCAGCGCTCTATAGGCCAGTGCACTGCAGGGGCTGTTTCAGATAGGAAATGAATCCGAGACTCCGTTTCCTTCAGCTTTGGTGTGTATGGTCTAGTTAAGAGTATCTGAAAAAGGGTCTTTCCATTCAGGTTGGAGACAGTTCTTTAAGTCATGCCTGTTGCAGTATGTATAATCCCCTGGCTGCAGGTCATGGGGCATTGGAATTTTACCCAAGGATAGATTACTGAGCTTCAGAATCAAACCTAGAGTATTCTTTTCATAATTCAATTAAACTGTACAGCAGTGTGACATAACAGCAAGGAATGATCTGGGAAGTGTCTTAGTAAATATGGACCTCAATTAACAAAACTAGAATTTAATATCGACTAAAATATAATTTTTTTCTCTCTAAAGTTACCCTCAGTTTTCTCAAATATAGTCAAATCAAGATTAATTTCTTTACAAATTAAATCTGATTATTTGATCATATAGGCTTTTTAAATTGACTGTGTTGGAAGTTTTAATACGGACTCTCAGGGTAGAATGTTAATAAGGTTTTCTAAGGCCAAGAAAGCCACGTCAAGGCTTTTCATGGATTTTTGCCTTACAGATTTAGGTAAATTCTTTTCTCTTTAAAATCCTTAAAATACCTTTATACTCCTATATCTCTTAGGAGATGATCTCCCTAATTTGTCTGATAGAGCCACTGGGGACCTAAGTATTTTTAGTCTTTTGAGGGATCAGATCGAGAGAAAAGATAACTGTTCCAAGTCTGTATACATAGTTATAATTTATCAAATTGCTGTGAACCATAACTAGCTTAAGGAGAAGAGATTCTTTATGTCTGGGAAACAGGTTAAAAGGCAGTAGTATTTCAAACAATTTCAAAAATTATAACCATATTCAGCTGGTTAATCAGTCCCATGTAACTAATTCTTTTAATGAGAGTTTTCATTAGAACTTTAAAATGTCTTACCCAGTTTAGTTCAGTGCTGTAGTTTGAAATTTATTAGAAATCAGTAAATCTCCTTGAAGAGAAAGCATTTTGCAAAACCATCAGAAGAAAACAATTAACTGTCTATAAATGACAAAAGATTTAAAAGCATGGTTAAACACCGTTACACTATAATCAATAAAGAAACCTGTTCACTATACCCATAATTATCACTGGTAACATTTCAGATAAACCAGAATTTTAGGGAGTCCATATAATTTCTACAATACCTATATTAATAATATTTCTCATTCAATATAACCTTAGAAGTTTTATGATTCATTTGACAATTCCATGTTATTTAAAATGCCAAATGAAACTTTATAGTTAAAAATCTCTCTTTGGGATGTTTCAGGGGCCTTCTGTAGCATCCCAAACTTAACTGGAGATTAAAAGAATTTTAATTAATTAAATTAATTTTTATTTAAGTAATTAGAATTTTATATTTGGGGAGCTTTTTGAAAGATTTCAGAACACTTGATCAGATAAACATATAGATCACTGTAATGTAGTACTAATTCATTAACAAGAAAATATGTCAAATGTAAAGGCAGAACAGATCAGCTAAGTGGTATAAGAAGTTTTACAATCTGTTACTGAAGGTGGATTAATATTTTAAGAAAATTTTTTCCTCTTAACAGAGAGAAAACCAAATCTAATCTTGTTCCAGCTAATTTCTAAGATTCATTTACGTTGCCCAATTTGTTTCTAAACTTAGCCAATTCTGACCACGTACAAAACTTTCCTCAGGGTTCCTTTTCCACAAGCCTTCCACAGCTTTCTATACTTATATTAGTGTGTCCCTTATTTTGTCTTCCATTCAGAGGTAACCAGCTTCAGGAGAAAGTCACTATTTTTCATTAACAAAGTATTATTCCATTCTTACATCTTCCTTTACGCATTTATATTACTTTCCTAGGATACTGAGATCATTCCCTTACTAATAGAGACTATTTCTGTGTGACACCAACCATTTATTAATATTTCTAAACACCTTAATTTCACTGTAAGAGGAAGTTAAATGTTAAGTAATTCATATTTCAATCTTATTTTATCTGAAAATGGCATAGATATTT
Source organism: Vicugna pacos (assembly GCF_048564905.1). Classification (NCBI taxonomy): domain Eukaryota; kingdom Metazoa; phylum Chordata; class Mammalia; order Artiodactyla; family Camelidae; genus Vicugna; species Vicugna pacos. Next base: position 2,632,102 of record NC_133006.1, read on the forward strand.
AATAAAATCTTGTCATTTAACTTAATTTAGCACAACTCTAGAATTTAAAGATATCAAACATTTAGAGATTATTTTAAGCATACATTTTAAAAATATATTTTAAATATTTACCCAAAGCTCTCATCTCATTTGCATTTAATTTACTTAAAATTTTACCACAGGACATTACTGTTATTTTTTTTTTGACAAATCTGCAACAGATATAACAGGATCTTATTTGACTTTCATTAAACCTAGGTACAGTAAAGGTATTATAGTTAAGATGGATGATTTTAAAGATGTCTATATTTATTAGAACATACTTAAACTAAACAATATCAAATATTACCTTAATATTGAATATTTTCCAATTCACATGACACTGAAAGTCAATTTGTTAAGTTTTTATTTTAAAAATACTTAATTTTTAAGCTCTTATATTTTTACATCAATTAAGCAGAGCTCTTTGACTTCGAAATTTTTTTTTTTAGCAGTAGAAATATCTCACTTCTATAATCTGTATGCAGGCTTATAAACAGACAAAAGCTAGAGATCTCATAGCTTCACTTTAAAACTTACTTATATTTATAATAATAGTTGGAGTAAGCTGAATTTGCTTGCTCAAATCACTAAGGCTTACTATTTATGAAACAGATAATTAAGATTTCCTCACAAAGTCTGAAGGACCCGTCAGAGTTCTGAGTTCTAAAATGCCAAAAATTTCATGGCCTCAAGTTTTATTTCGTTGAGCTAATTAGGCTCAGTCCTAGGTCACTGTTTGTTGTATTTATATTTCTGATCTGCAAGACAAAGACACTCTCTTCCAGGTCCCCAGATAAATGCTCTGTCACCCAGACCCAATTTTATCTCCTTAATTGGCATTTTTGTATCAGTGAGAAGAGCTGTAAACAAAGAATTCCATGTTTTAAAACTAAGGTTTTCTTTATTTTGTCTTCCAAAGCTTGCATAAGACATTTATTAAGGTCTCTTTTCCTTGAGTTATAAGTTAAACCCAGGGTAAACCTATATTTTTTTTTTTAGCTACTCAAATTACTTTTTAGATTTACGTTATATTGGACGTCTCAAGTAACTATATTGGTTTCCTTTAATTTGTTCAATTAATATTTTCAGAGGGATAGACATGTGCCCAGCCTTATAATACCAAGAAGGGGAAGCGTTTTTCCACTGAAACATATCTATCCCACAACATAAGCAAAAGGTTTATATAAAGACCATCTAAATATACCAATTTCACAAACTTTTATCTCAATTTTATTAAATCTTATACCTTTAATTTTTATATTTATTAAGTTTAATCAATAATTCTTATTTCTAGAAGGAGTGACAGAAACCTTTTTTTTGTGGGTGTACATTGTATATAATTTTATAGAAGTCTCTAGGATGCCCAAGTTTCAGCCAAAGAGCTTAGGCCCTTCTCGATTTTTAATTTCATTAATTGGTCTGTTGTCCCAATCCTTGATCAAGTATTTCAGTCTACATATAAATATATTTTAAACTGTGGTAAATAAAACGGACTTGTTTGAACTTTAATGTTGGGGGGGAGTAGGTGAACTCTTTGGCCCTTTTTTTTTTAACTTTACGTAGTGTAGTATCAAAACCCTGTATGTAAATCCAAAAATGTCCATTTTATTTATCTCATTCAAAATAACCATATAAAAATATTTATCCTTTTGGGATAAGCCACTTATCTGTTTTTTTGACATTTTTACAATCCTTTTTCCAGTTATTCAACCTAATTAACATTAATTATACTAAGTTTTTATTAGCATCTCTAGAAACATTTATCAGAAAGGAAAAACAAAAATGTAGCTTTTCAAACCAGTTATATTTTTATATCTGAGTTCTTAGGTTAACCATTAGATATATTTTTCTGCATTTAAACTTTATTTTAATAGGTACCAATAAAACAGCCATTTATAATGAGATCTCTTTAAACTTTCACCAATTAAAAAGTTTTTCCAAATTAAAAAATCCATCATATGGCCATCAATTTATATATATAGAAATAAATAAATATATATATATATATATAGTGATTTTAAACCAATAAGATGAAGAGGCCCTTCCACATGAGAGTCGGGGTGTTGCCTAAATAAAATTCAAAGGTTTACTCTCCAAAAGCTTAAAGCCTTCGTGGTCCAGGCTGATGCAACAAAGTTTAAGATGGCAAAATATCTGAAAATTGGTACAATCAAAGAATTGCTTAGAATCCCAATTTATTTGCGTGGCCACCGTATGTACACAATACTTGAACTTTTGTATGGCAGAGTCCAAGGTTTCCTTTAAAAACTAAACTAAACATATATATACTTACATGCACACACTTAAAACATCCAGAGAAAGATAAAACGTTTACATTTCAAGGACACAGGAAGAGAAATCCAAGTTCCCACTAAAGGGGATTTTGTTTTTATAAGTTCAGAATGCCAAAAAATGTTTTTATCAGGCCTGGTTATTTCCAGAGTGAGTTTTTTTTTTCTTATTCCCGATTAATGTTGTAAGTTTTGTATGTACATAAATCTGGCTGGGGTTTTACTTGGAGACTGGCAATCTGTCATTTCTTTTTCTTTTCTTTTCTGTTCTTTATTTTTTTTTTGAAAGTTCTATTCCCCATTGTAAGGTCGGGTTCTCAGAATAAATTTGCTAGAAAGATTTCCCACAGGGACAACTCTGTGGCATGAAGTCTTTGTGTCTACCACTCCCAGAAGATTCCCTGTCACCCGAGAATGCTGTTACCAGCCAGGAGGATGGTCCAAAATTTGGAGTTGAAAGTTTCCTCATAAGAGTTTTACTTTTATCCTGAAAAATTCAATGGAGGTAACCAAATTGAGGAAAACATTAGACCAGCCTCTTACCTAACCACTCAGTCCTGAACCCAGTGTCTTTCAACTTGGACCCACTCGGGATGTCTCCACTGGGTGGGTAATTCACCTCAGTTTCTTTCAACTGGAGGGCCACGTACCTGGATACACCGCCAGATAAAACTTAGGATCATCAACCAATATGTGAGATCTGAGAACCAGGAGAGACTCAGCCAAATTCATCTGGACCCCCCGAGGAGGCGGATGAGCACAAAGGGCCACTGCTGGTACCAAGGCTCTGGTTACTTGGAGAGTTCAGGTGGAGAGAAATCTGCTGTGGTGCTTCATGGTGTCCAAAACTGTTGACTGAAATAAACGTGCAGCCTAAAAGTTAAGAGTTATGTTTCATTTGGCGGGAGGACTCGAGCCAGGATGACCGTCTCTCAGAACTCTCTGAGGGACTGCTCCCAAGAGGTTGAGGAAGAGCTAGGATATATAGGAGCTTTACAACAAAGACCAGGTTGTTGGAACAATAAAAGATTACTTGTTATCTAAAGAAAGCCAGGTATCTCAAGTTCAAGAATTTAGTGATTTTGTATGAATGGGAGGAAGCAAATATTAGGACTCACTGAATTCATTTTTTAGACAAGCACCTAGCTATCTCGGGCCAGTAGCCCGTCCTTTCTTATTCTGAGTCTGCTCAGAGGGCACCATTGTGAGTTGCTGCAGTGGCTGGGCTGCAGGCCTGTCCTCGCCGGGGAGTGGCGGAAGCCTTTAATGACTTGGTATCAGTATTCTTTGTTTACTGACATGGTTGCAGTATTCTCATTCACATTGTAGTATTTTCGTTCACAGACCGAATATGGATAATCTGCAAACTTGGAAAGCAACCGAGATGGAATTACTGCAGATACCTTCTGCTTTAATAAGCCGTGTGCAAACATAAACACGGAGGAAGCATACACTTGGATTTGGAGGTGTAGGAAAGGGATCCTGCACATTGCAGGAGAACGCAATGCAGAATTCCTTAAGTCCAACTTTCTTTACTGTAGTGGTTTCTGAGAACAGTTTATGGTAATTAAACAACATTGACAAACGGTGGCACACATTGCTTTTAAGAGATGGCCGGCTGCAAACTTTTATATTGGACAGGTGGAATTCATAGGCAAGTGGTCAGGTGGATGGGAGAGAGATGGAGCCAAGGCCTGGGCCCAGATTCCGGTTTAAATTGCCATTTCTTCACCATAGGGCCTTGGAATAGAATGCATACTCTCAACCTGTTGGTGAATCTGTGAAATGGGCATGATAATATTCATTTCTTCCTGGGATTGTTGTAAGATCTAAAGAGTATTATAGCACACATGAAGCATTTAACACCCTGGCACTTAGCAGTGTTCACTGTGTGGGGCCGCCCCGCTTAGCGTGCGTCAGAGCCGTAAAGGCAGCATTTGTCTGTTGAGGATGCACTTGTAGCCCCTTGGCTAGGTTGTGAATTTCTTGATTTCCTTTAATACTTGTAACTCTGTGTGACATGGGCAGTTATTTTCATGGACAGATGAGGAATCTCAGGGTAAAGAAGACTGTGTAATTTGCCCAAGGTCAGACCATAATTTTGGGTGCAGGGGCCTCAGTTCAGCATGGGCCCCTGGGCCTTCTGCTCTCTCCGTTCAGCACCAGAGCCAGATATGGAGTTGGCTGTTTCCCTGCCCAGAATATCCGGCAGGACCCAAGACACACCTGGCCCTGTGCTGCTTGAGCAAAAACTCCGGAGGAGAGGGAGTTACAAAAGGGATAAACATAAAAACAGACGACAGCAAACTGTGATCAGCTCTGAGAAGGAAAGGAACACGTCTCGCCGTGCAGAGCTGGGAGCTTTCCCGTCTGGGCTGCTCTGGGGGTGTTCATCTCAGCTAAACAAGTTCTGCTGTTGCAGCAAGGCAGGAAGGCAGGGCGCATGTGGGCAGGTAGACAGGGCCTCATTGATCGTACTCATTCCCCATTAAGCGGCAGCTTTCATGGGCACTTACCTAGTAAACATTGGCCATAATCTTCACGCAATTTGCTTGGTAGTTTTATTGACCCCAGCTTTGAGATGAGGTCATTGAAGCTGGGGAGTTTGTTGCATGCCCGTGATTACCTTGCAAATACCCCCACTGGTCTTTCAACCTAGACTGGTGTGGCTGTCATGCCCCATCCCTGTGAATGGCATCGTGTAGCTTCTCCCAAGTGGCCCAAGTGACTGACATTGATATGCTTAATTCGTAGGAAATGGTATGTGGCAATAAGAGAAAAAGATAGTAAGAAATTGTTTGGAAAACAAGAAAAAAACCTATTCTTCCCCAGCTGGGGGAGCGTAACCTGTATCACCCACCCTAATCACTGCCTGTCACCTCCTCCCTGAGGATTCTGTGTTCATAAGCCACACTGAGCCTTGGGAGAACATTTTTCCTCATGACACTTTTGACTAGGACCCGCGACATCTCTGTCCCTGGTTAACACTCTCTTCAAAGCCGTTTAAATTTTTTGCAGGTTCCTCCACTCTGATGTAAAAATACCCTGTATAACTTCTTGATGCAGCTCCTTAATGAAGATCTTGTGATGGAAACCTAGCCAAAACTGGGATGTATGCACATAGTGACTGCAACTTCAGCACATTGTGAGTTCATAATCAGAGGGGTGGGTGACTCAGGAAAGGCTTTTTTAAGGTAACAAGGGGAAAGTGAAAGGACGCTTGCTGTGTGAGAAAGAAACATCTCGGTCACAGCCAGCAAGACACCTGTGTTCATGATGGGGTGTGGCGAGTGCAGAGTTCTCACAAAGAAAGAAGTGATGTGATGGGAGGGAGGACAGTTGGGTAATTTATTGGGGAGGAAAAAAGTGGGCTGAACATTTCCTGGTTGAACAAGAGGATTGTGACATGACGTGCTTGTATTTTGGAGAGAAGGGTTTTGTGGGGACAGGCCTAGGAGTACGCTGTATGGCTGGGGAGTCAGCACAACAGAGAAACACGGAGAACCGGGCAGACCCCAAGGCCCAAGCTGGGGGAGAGGCTGCCCGCAAATTGGAACCCTGGAAGCTGGTTCTGTCCCTTAGCTGGGGCCTCAGACGTCACTTCACAGCCCAGTCCTGTTGATACAAGAATAAAAAACGTTGGGCATGAGAAGGGCTGTGTCCCAGGCTTTCGTTGAGCCCCTGGGATGTGCCCCACCAGATTTTGTTCTTTGACTTCATGCAGTAAAGAATTCAAGAGCAAGCCAGTGTTGAGTAAAGGTATATATATTCAGACAGATACATTGAAATGCAAGAGAAACGTCACGAGGTGTGGGGGTTTCATGCACAGATTAGAAGTAGGTACACACCCCACAGACAGAAGGTCTGTCTTCTCCAAAGAGGGAGAGAGAGTGGTGACCGCGAGGTGGCGCTGTGTTGCTTGTTTTCTTGGGCTTGGTGGTTTCATATGCTAAGAAGTAGAAGGACCAGCCTTAGGGCAAGGGGCTAGGATTCCCAGGGAGTTGGCCATTTCCCACCCTTTGACCTTTTGTGGCTATCATTGGGACTGCCATGGTGCCTGGGGCATGTTATTCACCAGGTTACTATTACAATGGATGTTTACTGAATCTCAAGATCTGCTAGAAGTTAAATCTCTTCATCCTGAGCCTCAAGGCCTATTGGGGGTTGAATCCTTCACCATTTTGATGTCAATTGCTGCGGCCTTCCTTGAATGGCTGTGCTCTTCCCCCTTCCATCCTGTATCACTGTGATGACACAAAGACAGCAAAGGCCGGGCCCTAACCGTGCTCCTGCATTTAATGGCAGGAGGTGTGGTGTGGGCTTATGATGACTCTGAGTGGTGAGAAGGATGTTTCAGATTTTCCCACATGAGACATGGCGACTTACCAGCAGCCTCCCCAGATTTATCTCACGGGCATTATCGCTTGTGTTGTTATGGAAACAAAAGGCCAGCCAAGAAATAAGAATCACACAGAGGGTTGGAGTACTGAGATTTATTACGCTGGCGGGCTCAGAGGGGTTTCTTTTCCAAAGCTCTGAGCACCTCCAAGACGTGCACATGAGGTTTTATAGGGTTAATTACAAGTATGGGGCTAATACCCAATAAGGCTCAAACAACAAAAAGCAAGGAATCAGTACACTGAAGCTTATCAATTTGGAACAGATCACGTTACTGACAACTGTTGACCTTGGATTTTCGGGTTAGCTTATTAGCCCAGTAAACTGACACTAAACTTCATATATACCAGGTAGCCCAGCAAAACTTAGATCAGGAAACCGACACTTATCACACTTTGATTTGTGACTTAGCTTGTTAGGCCAGCTGTGGTTTTCCTTCAGTGTCACTTATCTTTTGAATTTTTCTTTTTTTCTTTTTTTTAATATTTAATCCAAATTTAATATCAGGGTTCTTTGGGAAAGAAATTTCTCTTTTTCTTTTCTTTGGTGATCTTTTAGGGGGGCAGTTAATTAGATGTATTTACCTGTTAGTGGAAGCCCTGGGGCTTCAACCCAGGACCCCGTGCACGCTAAGCACACGCTCTACCACCCGCCCCATCATCTTTTCTTTTTGGTTTCGCTGCCAAGAATCCTACAGCTGAATTTCTAGTCAGCCTTAACACTTGCCCTGACTTCATGGAATCCATTTTTATGAGTTTACTTCCCCCTGGTTTCATTTAAGTATTGAATCTCCATTTTCTCTTCACTCTCCGTTTTGCCTTTTGTTGTTATGGTTGTTAAGCTGTGTTTAACAGAATTGTTTAAATTCTCTTTTAGCAAGAGGCTGAATGTAAATAAATATGTAAGCAAACAGCACAATTAAATGCTTTTATACATTCTGAGCTGTTTAGTAGTAACTTAAAAACCGAATTGAATATTAAAGTGATAACATTTTAAAAACATTTTTTTAATTTTTCATAAAAATATAGCTGATTTAAAATATGATATTAGTTTCAGGTGTACAATAGATGCTCCATTTATAGTTACTGTAAAACATTGTCTGTATTCCCTGTGTTGTAAGATACATCCCTCTAGCGTGTTTACATTACATGTTGCAGTTTGTATAAGAAAGTTGGGTAACGCAGAGTCTGGAACGTGGCTGTGTATGACTCAGGTTCACGCTCACCCTGCCTGTCAGAGCTCAGGCCTTCACTCCTTTCTGCAGGGGAGCGAGTGGAGGCAGCTCTCATCAGCGCTGTCACCACCCTCTGAGTGGCAGTGACAGCAGTGACTGTGTGTGGACGTGCAAATTGTTTTTCCAAGAGCTTTATATGCGTTTCTGCATTTAATAATTAAAGCCCTCCTGTGAGGAAGCGTTTTAAGTTTTTAATGCATAATACATTTTATTTTGATATTGATAGATTTCAAACCTCTGGAAAATTTACAGGAGTAGTACAATAAACGCTTAGATACAGTTCACTTTAAAGGGCACTATTTGGCTTTCTGTGTCTGGCTTATTTTAGCATAAAGTTTCAAGGTTCATCCATAATTGTAGCCTGAATCAGTACTTTATTCTTTTTGCTTGATAATATCCTTTTCCTTTGTTTTCGTTTTTGGTCTATTTAAAAATATTTTCATTGAAGTCTTGTTAGTTTATAATTTTGTGTTAGTTTCTTGTGTACAGCACAACACTTCAGCTAAATAGGAACCTACCTGTATTCATTTTCATCCTCTTTTTAAACATAAGTTACTATAAGATATTAAATATAATCTCCTGTGCTATACAGTATAAACTTGCTGTTTATTCTTTACATACTCAGTATCTGCAAATCTTGAACTCCCAGTTTATTCCTTCCCACACCCTCTCCCCACTGGTAACCATAGTTTGGTTTCTATGTCTCTGTGTCTGTTTCTGTTCTGTAGATAAGTTTATTTTTTTGTTTCTTTCTATTTTTTTTTTTTAGAGTCCACATGTGAGCAATCTCATATGGTATTTTCCTTTCTCTTTCTGGCTTACTTCACTTAGAATGACATTCTCCAGGTCCATTGATGTTGCTGCCAATGTCATTATTTTATTATTATTTTATGGCTGAATAGTAGTCTATTGGACAAATATGCTACAACCTCTTTATCCAGTCATCTCTCAGTGGACATTTCGGTTGCTTCCATGTCTTGATATTGTAAATAGTGCTGCTGTGTACATTGGGGTGTAGGTGTCTTTTTCAATTAGGGTTCCTTCTGGATATATGCCCAGGAGTGGGATTGCTGGGTCATCTGGGAGGTCAATTTTATGTCTTTAGAGGAACATCTATACACTTTTCCACAATGGCTCCACCAAACTGTATCCCCACCACAGTGCAGGTGTGTTCCCAATTCTCCGCAGACTTTCCAGTATTTATTGTCAGTGAACTTCTGAATGATGGCTATTCTGACTGGTGAGAGGTGATACTTGATTGCAGTTTTGATTTGCATTTCTCTGATAATGATATTGAATATTTTTTTATGTGGCTACTGGCCATTTGTACGTCTTCATTGGAGAAATGTTTCTTTAGGACTTCTGCCAATTTTTGAATTGAATTGTTTGTTTTTCTTTCTTATTAAGTGTAAAAGCTGTTTACATATTCTGGGAATTAAGCCCCTAGCAGTTTCATTTATTGTAAATATTTTCTCCCATTCCATAGGTTGGTTGTCTTTTTGTTTTGCTTACTGTTTCCATAGCTGTGCAAAAGCTTGTAAGTTTAATTAGATCCCTCTTGTATATTTTTGGTTGTTTTTCTATTGCTTGAGTAGACTGCTCTAGGAAAACATTGCTGAGATGTATGTCAGATGTTTTGCCTATGGTTGCTTCTAAGAGGTTTATAGTGTCTTGTCTACATGTTTAAGTCTTTAACACATTTTGTATTCATTTATGTATATTCTGTGAGGGAGTAGTCTAACTTCAATGATTTACATGCAGCTGTTAAGTTTTCCCTACACCATTTGCTGAAGAGGCTGTCTTTACTCCATTGTATTTTCTCACCTCCTTTGTCAAAGTTTCAGTGACCAAAAGTTTGTGGGCCTATTCTTGGTAAATGTGTTTATCCGTTCATTGATGGATGGATATTGTTAGTAACTTTTGGCTACTCTGAATGATACTGCTATGAATATTGATGTGAAATTTTTTATGAGAATATGTTTTCATTCTGTTGGCTGTACATTTGCCCCGCCATATCTGTAGTTTCCACTACATGAATCCAGATGGTTGATTGTAAAGGGACTCGAACATCCTTGGATTATGGTATCCAGGGTGTGGGGTTCCTGAAACCAACCCCCCAAGGATATTGAGAGATGACTCTATATGTAGGAGTGGAATTGCTGAGACATATAACTCTAAGCTTTTGAGGAAATACCAGACTTCTCCAAAGAAGCTGCAACATTGTTCCTTTCCCCTGGCCGCATATGAGGTTTCTCTGCCTCCTGAACGACATTTGTTATTGTCCATGTTTTGGTTATAACCATCCTAGTGGGTGTAAAATGAGATCTCATTTTGTTTTTGACTTCCCTAGTGATGCTGAGCATCTTTTCATATGATTATTGGCCATTTGTATATCTATTTAAATTCGTGGTAAATTTAAAAATTGGGTGTATTTTTTTGTATTGTTCAGTTGTAAGCATTCGTTATATATCCTGGATACTACTCTCTTATTAGATACATGCTTTGCAAAATTTTTCTTCTATTCTGCACATTGTCCTTTAACTATATTTTTTTAAACATTAAAACAATTTCTTTACAAGGGAGGTAGTTTGATGTAAAGATTTATTTTATTTTTTTGCAAAGCACGCACTCTCTGACTTGAGATACCATTTTCCCCTGTCATTTCACTTTCTTGATGATGTCCTTTGTAAGAAAAAGGTTTTAGTTTTGATGAAGTCCAGTTTATCTGCTTTTTCCTTCTATCACTTGTGCTCTTGGTTTTGTATCTAGGAAACCAAAGCCTATCCTAGGCCCACAAAGATTTATACTGTGTCTTCTTTTAGAAAGTTTATAGGTTTAATTTTTACATTTCTGTCTGTGATCTATTTTCAATTAATTTTATTTGTTATATAAAATATGGGTGTTCAGATTCCAGATTGATTCTTTCGCCTGCAGATACCCAGCTGTCCCTGAACCATTAGTTGAATAGACTATTCTTTCAATGGAGTGTTTTTGGCCCCCTAGTGGAAAAGTGTCTGTAAATGTAAGTTTTTCCCCGTGGGTTTTTATTGTGTCTCTTAGACTTATTTATCCAAACTTATGCCAGTATCATACTGACTTAGTACTATAGCATTTTAGTACACTTTAAAGTGAGTCCTCCAACTTTACTCTTCTTTTTCAAGGTTGTTTTTGCTGTCCTGGGCCCCTTGCACGTCCATGTGAATTTTGGGATCAGTTTTTCAATTTTGCATAGAAGTCAGCTGGAATTTTGATAGGGATTCCACTGAATATATAGTTCACTTTGAGGATTCTTAAAATTTTTAATAATATTGTCAATCATTCCATGAAAATGGGATGTCTTCCATATATGTAGATCTTTTAAAATTTATTCTGGTGATACTTCAAAAAGTTCAATGTACAAATCTTGTAAATTTTTGTTAAATGTATCTCTCACTTTATTTTTAATGCTGTTGTAAATGGAAAGGCTGAATTTCTTATGGGTGGGACTATGTATCAATCTTCTTATTTGTAGAATTCCTTCACAACAAATACCCTTGGTATATATTTGCTACATAAATCTATCCACAACTATTCCCCGCCCCGTGTTATAAGAAACCAAGACCCAAGGTAAGCTACTTGAAAACACCTATGTGGAAGTGAGAAATGAGACCCTTGGGTGGGTCTTTGTGCAGATGATACTGAGAGCTTATTCTGAATGGCTTCTTCTTAATTACTTTTAAACAACCCTTTCAGTGTATTTAGTCAGATACATTAAGATTATGCCCTTTTGATGTGCGGAGTAGCTAAGACTATAATTTTCAAATAAATTCTAGTGAGAGTGTTGTACTTGAAACCTAATTTGCATCAATCTTTGAAGATTTATGTTTCAGGAGCTTTGACTAAAGAACAACTGTCTTTATTCTATAATGAGAACTAAATGCTCAAGCAACATGTAAGAGTTTGAGCAAACTGCCCCCGCCCCGTAGTGCTGGGTGGCTGCAGCTGTAACTGGAGTCAGCACTTACCTCTCCCAGTATGCTTGTGCTGATCTGCTCAAAGTGGTTCGTCCAACAGTTTGTCAGTAGTCTGTTGGACAAAGTCATAAAACATTGATTGAAGGTTGCTAGAATGCAATATATTCTTATTAATATTAAGTAAGCACATATTGAATGCTTACTGTATGATGGAATTGTCCCTCAGCCTCACATGAATATTATTTCTCTTGAAACCTCACATATTTCCTTGTTATTCTCACTTTACAGATAAGGAGACTGAGAATTAGGTCTTCTCTCTTTGGGGGGAGCTCATTATTAATGATGGGCAGTTGTAAGGAAAAAGATATTGATTCATCATGAGAAAACATTTTTGTGAGAGTCAGCAATGAAGAAGATGAACACTGAAGAAGGTGATCATTGTTCGAGTGAGACAAGCCCTGGGTTGTGCGGAGTCAGCATCCCTGTCCTAGACACGGCACGTGTAGAGCTGCGTGGTGGGTGAGGTGGCGCGGCCGTGCAGGGAAAGCGGATGCTGGGGCCTTAGGCTGTGCTCAGGCCTGGTTGGGCTTTCTCCTAAGGGGAGTGAACCATCATTGACAGATTTTAAGTAGGAGAGTGGGGTGCTCTCATAGTTCATATTTGTCTTCTAGAATGTTTGGAAACATTTAGAAGGCTTGGCAGGAGATGATGTGATGAGTCAGAGTAGGGTGGCTGCGAGGTGTAGCAGTGTCCAATTTTCAAGTGGTTTTCAGGCCCAGGCTTGTGGCTTAGTAGCCGTGTCAGTTTGAAGGACGCACGCAAGGAAGTGAAACAATTTATCTAATCAATTGAAGCAGTGATGTACCCAATTCCCAGGACTGTTGTGGAGATCCAGTGAGATACACTGTGCAGTGTGCAGCGTGGTCTCCAGCAGAGAGTCAGTGCTGAGTGAGTGCCAGTGAGTATCTGGTAGGTCAGTTGAGGGTGGTGGGACTCGGTGTCTGAGGATATCTGGTCCCTGAAGGAGGGGTCCATTCACATCTGTGAGTGATGGGCCTGAGTTGGGAGACGCAGGGAGACCTTACCCTCCGACCAGGGGCCCTGGTAAGGACGGCTATGGGAGGAACACCGTGAAGTCAGCTCTTTGCATGTGGAGTTGGAGCTGCCTTTGAGACAACTAACTGCAGTGTCACGGGCTTAAAGAGGAGATCTGGGCCCAGGTTGTGCATTTTCCTAAAATCTCAACTCCTAAGGACGCCGAAGTATTGATCACTGAAAGTGAAGTCATACTTTAAAGGACAAACGAATAGTAGTATTATCTCTGTCATCAAAGCTCACGTCTATTTATTCATCACTCACTTTGCTAATTGGGTACTTACAGAGCTCACTTCACCGTCCTCCCGTGGGCTCAGGCTCCACAGAAAAGAGCTGGTGTGTCTTCCTCTTTTCTAGAATAAGACACATTTAGCTTGTAGACTTCTGTACCACGCCAGACTTAGGAAATTAGTTTGCTGGTTTAATTGTATTTTCTGTTGGCCATGTCCTGACAGGAGAGAAATTTTACCTCATGGTCATGTTTCAATTAGCTGTTACTGAGAATTGCTGATCTGATACATAGTGTATGTATTACATTAACTTTGTAGAGTAGTTATCATTTTTCTGTCTTTGCCCTTTAATTTTGTTTGCCCCTTCAGTGTTCTATTCTTTTTGGGGCCTTATTTTTTTTAAATTAAAAAATGTCTGTTAGCAGTTAAGAAAAAAATAGGAAAGAAAAAATGCACATGAGAACTAAATTTAGAAAATGTCTAGTGTGTTTTCTGTCTCGGCAATGGAGGGTACTAAAACTCCTGAAAACCTTCATTACACAAGTTCCTTAAAATGCTGATTGAGAAATAAAACCTTCCTTCCTCATCTTTCAAGCTGCACAACTCATTGTCAAGAAAGTGAGGGAAAATTCTCAGAAGCCAAGACAAACGAGAAAGCAGGGTTTCTGAGAGATACGTGAGCGTTAGAAGCCGTGGTGTGCTGGTTGGCTCCTGAACTGATTTTCAGTTGCCTTGACAGGAGGGAAGGATGTGAGCCCCAGGCCTCTCACACTAGGAGTTGGATGGGTGATCATATAATGGGCCAAGCCCATCCTGAGAATCTTGCTTTACTAAAGGGTGGAATAGGAAAAAAAAAATTCCTCAAGACAAGAAAGTAAGAAAAGTCAATTTTGTTGGAAGAGGGGAAAAATAACAAATCCAAAGTAAGGATATAGTTTAAAGCTGTTCTGGCATGAGAGTGACCACAAACTCCTGGCAGAAAAGCACAGCTACTCCTTGATTGATAAGTTGTGTTTTGAATGAATCAGTGAACAGCTATTCCGAAAAAGGCCTCCAGAGTCTTGTGGATCAAGATACTGGACAGCAAACACCTCTCTTCCAAGGTCTCATTCAAATAACCAGAAAGGTTTTAAAGGAAACTAACAATAATCTGAGTTGTATATATTGACATTACTATATGCTAAGAATTCAGAGGTGACTATGGAGTTGTCTCCTCTTTTATGGACCTTATTTTCTCTTTGGGGAGAAAAATGACATAGTTGGGTATCTTGGTGGAGGGAGGTGTTAGTCTGTTGCAATTAGCCAGGAGAGGAGATTAAGAAAACAGTGAAAGATGGGTGAACTTTTTAGCTGAGGACAGTCTTGTTCACTTGGCTTTTAATTGCAGGCTCAATGAGCTGTCACTGGAGGGACTAGATCTTACGGAGGATGGACTTAGCTCAAGCCTCTTTGGAATGGACAAGTGAACCTGGAAAAAGACAGTCAAATCTGTGCAGACATTAAAGTTCACTTGAACGTGCTGCATCCCTGAGCCAAAGATAGGACAAATATGCAGCAATTCTTGAGGACAGAAGAGTGGTTTTTAAGGTTCTCCAAGAATGAATCCCATGGAACCGAGATGGCCAGTTGTCAAACTGAGACTTTGTTCTTTGGACGGTGTACCCAGCAAGGGTATTGGCCTTTTATATGGTTCCATTTGTCTTTAATACATGTCTGTTGATGAGGACATGGGCACAAATGTTTGACACCTTGTCGAGGCGATTTTGGATACCTGCCTAGAAGCACGGGCACAGTTGTGGCTGCTTCATACATCTTGCAGCCCATCCCTTTCCCCGGCTCCGTGATCACGGCAGAGTGGTTCCTTGTTGACCTGTCCGTTTCCTCTGTGACATCATAACCCATGAAAAGACCGGAGCATATTAACTTGGCTTTGTTAAAGTCAAAGAAACAGATCAAATATGGAGTCAGATTTGTTCTTTCCTATTTCAGTAGTACCATGGAGATGGCAGTTTGGGCAGCTTTTTGTAGTGTCCTGGAGGCTTTCTCTCTCAGCTTCTGGGTGCCTCTATTGAAAACCCTTCATTGCTGTCTGGCCTGCTGGTAATGCACACTGCCTGTTTTGCCCTGAAGATGTGTTCTGTTTATAAACTCATCTCTACTCCTTGGAAAACAACTCAAGAAAAACTCAGTTGGTTTTCCACCAGCCATGGGCAGGGGTGAGGTAAACCGTGTTATTATTTCATAAAATAATAGTAATAATAGTAATAGTCATAGTAGTAGTACTTGTAGTAATAGTAATAATAATAATAATAATAATAATAATATTAATAGAAGTCTTAAAATAGGACAGAGCACATTGGAGAGAGTCAAAAAATGATTTCTGGCTTAAATCAAAAGTGATGACTAGTGATTCCATGGCTGCTGTATTTGCTAAGCTAATTACTCCTTTGCTCCATTACACATTTCTTTTATCTGAAAAAGAAATACAAGGAAATGGTTTAAAAAAAACTCAGAGAACAAAAATACACAAGTGAAAGAAGTTTTCCCTCATCCTCTGTTCTTTCAGCCCTCTCTGGAGATGCCTCTGTTTACTATCCTTTGGGTGCTTTTCCAGATATGCTTTGCACATTCCCACCTATGTATGTAAATTCCTTTAAAATTTTAGTTATTTTTAACTTAAAGGGGTTTAAATCCTCAAGTGGCATCTGGCCGGGTAATATAACAGAACAAATCTGACTCCATATTAGATTTGTTCCTTTGAATTTAACCCTATGCTCTGTCACCTAGGCTTCATCTTGCTTGTAAAACAATGTTGCCTAGAGCCTGAAATAAACAGGAGACCCTATTCTGAAGGCTCTGACCTTTAAGGATATTTAACACTTTTTCATTCATTAAAAGATAGCAAATTGCAGAATAGAAAATAACGTTTCTTTTGTTGGAGGTTTACAGGGATCTGACCCACGCAGATAGCTGCAAGAAGAAAGGATTCTAACAAGAAGGAATTCCTACACTAAGAAGTTTGCACTAACCAAGCACATAGGAAAGGAGCCTGAATTGTGACTTGGGGAGATGGTTTTCCAGGACATTAGTTTGCCATCTAGGTCTACAGAAACTTGCTATTCCATGCCCCAACATCTGGTCTCCCAACTTATTGGCCTGTCCTGCACTGAGGAGAATTAATTTCGACTTGGTAACACTCCTATCTACCTAGAAAGCTGGGCACTGGAGCTGAGTGTTATGGAAACAGGCCAGCCAAGACAAAAGCACCAATCGGAGTGTTGGAGTACTCAGAATTATTATGCCGGTGGGCTCAGAGGGGCTTCGGCTCCGAAGTTTTGAGTACCTCCAAGACGTGCACATGAGGTTTTAAAGGCTTAGTTACAAGTAAGGGGGCATTAGCCAATAAGGCTCAAAGAACAAAAAGCAAGGAATAAGTACACTGGAGCTTATCAATTTGTAACAGATCACATTACTGACACTTGTTGAGCTTGGAATTACGAGTTAGGTTGTTAGGCCAATAAACTGACACTAAACTTCAGATTTACGAGATAGCCCAGCATAATTTAGATCAGTAAACTGACACTTATCACACTTAGATTTGTGACTTAGCTTGTTAGCGCAGCTGGACTTTTCCTTCACATGAGGACAGCTCTCCCACACCCAGGGAACTACTGTGAGCCCTTGATGTTTCCACTAGGGTGGGGTATGGTTTACCCAGGAGGGATGGGGACTATGCACCAACACTCAGGCAGTCTGCTCTGTCTGGGGCTCTGATCTTGTACCATCCCGCTCCCCGCCAGCCCAACACCTGGGACAGTGGAGCTAAGGCAGAGATCCTGCCTGCCTGTTTCCCAGCGTGTAAAAGGGGAATATGTGCTCTTCCCAAGGTAGTTCTGAGCGACAACACCTGCGGGTGCTTGGTTCTCAGAGCAACAGAAAACCCAGCTCCGCGTGGGGGCAACGGGTGTGATCTCCCTAGGGTTTCTGCAGAAGCATCGGACGGAGGGTTGGATCACGGTGGTAAAATTGAGCTGCGGGGCTTGAAGGGTAACAGAAGGGTACAGAGGCAGGTCTGCCGCCTAGGGGTGCCCCAGAGGTAAAGCTTTTTTTCTCCAACTCCTCTAAGACCCTCCCTTCTCCAGATCCCTTCCTTCTCTCTGCTCATCCTGTCCATCTGTATCCCTCCAATTTTCCCGTCCTCTCCACCCGCTCCCATCTTCTCCCTCCCTCGCTGTCCCACCTTCTCTCACAGAACCCAGAGAGGAGCGCTGGCCCTCCTGCGCATGCGCAGTCAGTGCCAAGTGGTCCGCTGGTTGGGAGCTCCATATCCGAGCCGGGGATCGGGCCCAAAGGCTTCTCAACTACGTCGCCCGGTAGGCCTTTGGTTCCTGCCTGGGGTCGGGGCCTCTGACTGTGGAAGTGCAAGGTGGGGGGCTCCTGGGAAAGGGGTCAGGCGGCTGCGGGAGGGCGGTCCGCCTGTCACAGACCCCAAGGGCGCTAGTCAGCCCGTGTTCAGATGAATTGCTCAGGCCAGACCCCTCTGCCAGCGCCACCTGCCCCGGCGTCCCGGCCACAGTGTCCAGGGCCTGGTGTGCACCTGCCATCTCTCACCCAGCCGGGATCCCCTCAGTCCGCGGCTGGCGTCCCCTTCCCCTCTCCCTCCCGCTAGTCCTCTCCTCCCGGGCTTCCTCTTCTCGTCCTGCGGCCCGTCCCCGCCCCTGGGCGGGCTGTGTCCCGGGCGGGCGGGGTCTGCGGACCCGGACGGGGGCGGGCGCCTGGGACTGTGGCTGGGGCTGTCCTCCGAGCAAGGCTGCAGCCCGCGCCCCCCTCCCCGCTTTCCCTGCCCCGCGACCCCGGGGCTGCCCTGCTCTCCCTTTCCCGCTCCCTGAGGACCAGCTCTGTGGCGTGGGCGCTGCTACCTGGGCTGAAAGCCTCCGGCTCTAACGCCCAGCTTCTCCTGGTGGAGTCGGGAAAAGGGAGCGTCACTGCTAAGCGAGGTTCTGTCTCCCCCCTCCATGTTTCTGCCTCAGGTAAGTACCTTGAACACTTTCAGGTGTTATGATGGCGGTGCTTGTTGATGTCACGTGTTTTTATAGTGAGAGGGATTGCAGTGGTGAAAGCAGGGCTTGGTTCTGTTAAAAATGTGCTGAAGGCATGAGGCTGTGACATCCTCCTTCCTTCCCTCTCCCAGGGTGAAAGGAGTGATCCTCGATTTTCAAAAGATAGTTACAGTCCCTCACTAGCCCAGCCCAGCTATTGTGTGTTAACAGGAACAGCACCACCAGAGGCCTTGGAGACCCAGGCATATTGCAGCCCTAAAGTGCTCCTGGCATAGTTTGGCTTGTTTAGGTTTTTTGTTTTTCTTAAATTGTGGGACAGACTAGTGTATAAACTGAAAAATAATTCTCAAGAAATAATTTTCATAGGACAGTTTTATTGTGATATAGTTCACAAACCATGAATTCCATCCATTTAAATGGTACAATTCAGCAGCTTTTTGCATATTCACAGTGGTGCATGCATTATTATTCCAGAACGTTTTCATCACTTCAGAAAGAGCAGTGGAAATGAATGACCTATCCACCCCTCCCAAGTGGTGGTTCTAAAGAAATTTCTTGGCTATTCCTGACCATAAATTAACTTGTTATATTCCAAGAAAAATCTGGTAGGAATTCTAACCAGAATTGAAATGAATCTGTCTATCAAAACAGGAAGAATTTATACCTTTATGGCATAAACTTCTTCTACCCATGAATATATCTGGGACCCTATCTTTTCATCTGACCAGAGCCTGGCCCATGTGAAGTCCTCACTACTTTTTGGGCTTGTGAATGATGAGATTCTATACATCATTAGTTGCAACTGTAGCCTTTCACAGAAGAGAAAAGTAACCTCAGTGAAGCAAGTGACTCTCTGATGGTCAGAAAGAGTGACAGCCAGTGCTGGAGTGATCCAGTGGACTTGGTGTTTGCAGCTAGATTTCTCGACCACCTACAGTTAAGGGGATTAGAGAGTTCTTTTATTTTTTCTTAATGGCATTGCATTTATTTTTACTTATTTTTTAAAATTATTTTTTATTTAAGTGTATTCAATTTACAATGTTAGTTTCAAGTGTACAGCAGAGATTCAGTTATAAACATATGCATATGTATATATATATGTTTTAGATTGTTTTTAGTATAAATCACTACAAGAAATTGAATATAGTTCCCTGTGTTATGTAGCAGGTCCTTGTCATTTATTTTATATTTACTAATTTGTATCTGTTAATCCCCCCTTTCCTGCCTGCTAAACACAGTTTGCTTTCTATGTCCATGAGTCCATTACTAGGAGCACCGTTTTTCCTAGTAATATATGCTCTTTTGCTGCTTTCAGTTTCAGTAATTCCATCTTATCTGTGGGCGCTTTTCTTCTGGTGGCCTTAATGTGGTTTGCACACGTGGTAATAGAGATCTGTATTTGGGAGAACCCCAGGCCTCGTGTAGTCCCTGGTACAGAGTGCCCACTGAATTGATGCTTGAACTGGGAAAAAAGCACAGTAAATGTTGGAATTTCCACTATGGTTGAGAATTCTATAACCTCTTTTGACAAACTTAATATTGGCTGCACCCATTCTGGGTAATTTGGTGGAAATTCATGTTATGGTGGTGAAGAGACGGGGCCTTGTATGCTTCTTCTCTTTCTGTTTTCTAACACTCATTCTCCTGGGCCTTCCAGATCCTCCCCTAGAAGTGCCAGGTCTGGCTTGGTGCTGCGCTGAGGCAATATTTGTTAATAAGGCCCTTTCCTCATCTCTTCTGAGCCTCCGGTTCTTTCTCTGCACAATGAGGGCTTAGACTAGATAACTACTTTTCAGTTTCTTTTAAAGCCATGTTTCCTTTGAGAAACAGAAAATGCAAATCTCTCCTCTCAAACCAACCCTTTAGATTTTGAAAAGTCCTCCAAGGAGTGACATAGCTCTTTGTGGAAAATGAATGTGATTGTGATTCCAGGTGACACAGAAAAGACTCTTCAGAGATTGATTGCAGGGAGAGGGCAGGAAAGGGGCAGTATGTCACACTTTCTAGTGTGAGCACTGGAGCAGGGGCTTGGATTTAAATACAGTGTCTGACGTGGCCTCTCTCTAATCTTGTAGAATGTGATAAACTACTCTACCTCAGTTTCTTGATGTGTCAAGTTGGGGTGATAATATTTTAAGGCTTTTGTGAAACATTATGCAAATAAGCCATTTGTGTATGGGTAGAAACAAGACCTGCTAGGGATTCAGGGATTTGTTTAAAAAAAAAAATCTTGTCCATAGCACTCTGTTTGTGTGTATTTAGTAGTTCCTGAAGGGTGAGGGTGAGTCTAAAGTCCATCGAGGGACAGGTGGCCCATGATTCTCTGTGCCCCTGAATGCCCCCTCCTCCCCAGTCCTCTTCCTCAGTCCAGGATGAAGTTCCCTAGTAGATTTACTCAGAGGTCTTGTGAAAATGGCTATTCATTTTATTGTTTCACCAAGAAGGGCTGCCATCATGATCTCTGTGGTCAGGTTTTGAAGGGCTGCCATCATGATATCTGGTAATAATTCTATGGAATTGGCTGTTTCTATTTAATGAAAAGAAAAAAATTACAAATAGAAAATTAGAACAAGGATGGTCACATGGGCTCTTGGAAGTGGACACCATTAGAAGTTGGAGGGACTAGTGGGCTCAGTGGGAATGTTAACTGAGTGTATCTCATGGGCTGGGCATTGTCCTATTTGTACTGTGTGTTCCTTATTTGAGACAGTGAGCTCACCTAACCTCGAAAACCTCTTTAAAAAATTAGACTTTTTATTTTGAGATGTAATGTAGATTCCCATGTGGTAGTAAGAGATAATATGGAGAGAGCCTATGGACTCTTTGCCCAGTTTTCCTTAATGGTTCCATCTTGCAATATTGGGGTACAATTCATTACTGACTCACTAACAATTTGAGGTTTGTGTTATTGCCCTCATTTCTATCCACGATTAAATTGGGGCTTAGAGAAGCACACAGGCCTGCCCTGGTCACCCACATTGTTAGTGCAGAGTCTGGTGAACGTGGGCTTGGGATTCCCAGGAAGTATCATTATGATGGTCTTTGGCAGGGAGCAGCATTCACTTTGCTTGTTTATTCATTCATTCAAGAAACATTTATTGAGTAAATTCTGTGGGTCAGATGCTTTCTTAGGGTTATCTGATTCTTCAGCAGTACTGAGAACCAGGGAATATTTATATTTATTAAACTGAGAAAATTAGCTCTGAGAGGTTATAACTCCCCCAAAGGAAGAATAGCTCATAAAGGGGGGATAGTACAATTGTACAGTCACCACTTTTTATGCAGGTGGTACCCTAGGCATTTTACATTTGCAAACATCCGTAATCCAGATATATTCTTGCAAGGCAAGGATTTTTTTTAATTGATGTATAGTCAAGTTTACAATGTTGTGTCAATTGCAAGGTGTTTTTTGACTTTTGAATTAAAAAATACTTTTTCAGGAGGGAAATTAAGTGTATTTATTTGTTTGATTTTTTAAAATGAGGTACTGGGGTTTGAACCCAGGACCTCATACATGCTAAGCATGTGCTCCACCAATGAACAGTACCCTCTACCCCAAGGCAAGTTTTCTTATCCATTACTATGAAGCTAAGGGGTTCAAATAAATTGAATAGGAATCCAGATCTTTTGATCCTACTGTGGTCCTTCTCTTTATATTCTGCTGAAGGGGGTTGGGGAAGCATTTCCTTTGTTCATTTTTTATTCAGCATTTTTGAGCAGTGACTTTGCATCAGGGCCTTGCTAGGTGCTTGGAAATAGAAAATAAGAAATGACCTTTCTCTGCAGAGGCAGGAAGCCTAGACCAAAAGCTGGGTAATGTGATCCGAGCTACAGTAGCCATGTGCAGACTATGAGGACAAACTGTACCCCCGGATTTGCTTTGGCTTCCCTTGCCTTCTGTCTGGTACACACCAGGTCACCGCAACCCAGATGGGCCCATAGCACACAGCAGAGTATGTACCTCGATCTCCTCTCCTGTCTCGGCAGGGCCTGCAACATGAGCATCCCTGACTACGTGCAGTGTGCTGAGGACCACCAGACTCTTCCCGTTGTAGTCCAAACCATGGAGATCATCTCAGAGGAGAATTTCTTTTGCATCTATCAGCTACTCACCTCGGTGAGCCATATCAGCCCATGTGGCTCCCAGTGGACACTCTGTATCCACTACAGGCACCGCTATGTGCCCGAGAATGGGTGGAGCGTCTTCCAGAAACACTGCAAGGTCGTGGGCCTTGTCACCATTACTGACTGTCTCTCTGCCAAGGCTTTGGAGAAGCTCCACGTGCAGAGGAGCTGTATGGCACCTCGATAATGACTCTCAGCTCTTTGTCTTTGTACTGCATGTGGAGGAAGTCGAGCAGCCGCGCACCGACGTTGCCTTCAAATTTAGAGGACTGCAGGGTGGTGGAGAAGAGGATCGAGGACTTCACTGAGTCACTCTTCATCTTGCTCAATTCCAAGTGGCTGGATGGTGGCCCCAAGAATTCTGGGGACAAGATCCCCCTCCCCTGCATCCCGTTTGAGAAGGAGGACTTCATGGGACTGGACACAGACAGCAGGTAAGTTTACCTGGAGGCCAGTCCACCCTGGCTTTGTGCCGGATTGCTTCCCTACATCCAGAAAGGGATCAGCAAGGAAGAAGTCTGTCTTGTAGCCAAGGGGGGATGGAGATGCAGCCCGCCGGTTTACAGACATTTCAAAGTGAATCCGCCTTTGTTTCAGAGAGATCCTTTTAGGGTTAGTGTGGACACTTACTCCCGCTTTACAGCCATGACCATGGTGGGACCCCTGGGGTTGCTGTCCAATAAAGTAGCCAAAGCCACTGATGCTAGGAGCACTGGGGAGGAGGCTGGACTGAGCTGAGATGTGCTCTAGGTCAAATGCACATCAGACACTGAGGCTTGTCTAGTAAAAGTATATAAACTATCTCTTTACTTCCTATATTGATTACATGTCAAAATGATAGTATTTTACATACAGTAGATTAAGTAAGATCTGTTCTTAAAATCAGTTTCTAGTATTTGTTTTTTGTTTGTTGGTTTGTTTCTTTGTTTACCATTTTAAACGTGGCAAATGGGAAACGTTATTTACATGGCTCTCATTTCATTTCTGTTGGGCAGCCTGTCCTGGGACAGTCTCATCCCTTTGCTTATAGATGAGATGCTGAACCCCGAGAGGCGGAACGAGGAGCTGGTTGAGCTGGGGCTGGAGCCGGTGTCTCCTGCCTCCCAGGCCCAGCACCTATTCTGCTCAGGCCCTCTCTTCTTGCCCGACAGCCTCCATGCCAAGTTAGGACATCAGAAACACCGCCGGGGACTTCCGAATGAACTCCTTATGCAGGGAAAGGCGTATCACGGTGTATGGGACAGAGCAGGGAAATGTTCATTCTCACTTTTTCCCTGTGATTAAGTCAACGGCCCCACATTGCCTCGGAAGTACAGACGAGCTCTTCTGGGCTGCCTACCCCCCCAACTTCAGCTCTGTTTCCCGGTGTATCTGTTGTGCTGTCCCTCAGGCAGAAGAGGGTGAGATGCCTTTTCCGAGACGTGGAAACCTTTGCTGGGGAGAGTGAGGGAAGCTGTGTTCCCCCGGCCTACGGCCTCTGTCCTTGAGTCTGGAGAGGGCTCATGGTGGTCCCACAGGTGACGGTCGGAGAACCTGGCACATGTTTCTGGGCCCGCTGTGAAGGAAGTGCTCTGTGACTCTTGAACTTAGCTAAGATCAGATCCTACTCTCTGGTTGTTGGTAAGTTGGAGGAGAAGATGCTAGAGAATTGATAAAAAGAATGTCTAGACCAGCCCTGTGAGTGAGAAGCACAGGGGACACGAGTCCCACCTGCGAGAGATAATGTAGCGGGCTCTGGATGAATTTTCTGTTCCTCCCAGACATACCTCTATGACTTAAGGAAGGGGAGAGGCATGCTGTAGCCATGATCTGTACTTGTCCTCTCAGGGCCCTGTGATCTACATGCCCGCACTCCCCATCTGCTTCTTAAGATGAGCTGGCATGTATAGGAGCCTGGGCACTGCTGAGGGCATAGCTGCCAGCACCGTGCTACACCAAGTCTGGCTCCGTTCACCTCTCCTGTCAACACCTGCTGAGGCCCCAGGCATTAGTCAAGGTAGGTGCATCAGTGCAACATAAGCAGGGACCACTTCTCCCCCTGGACAGACTGGTGAGTGAGCAGTGGAAGCCTGGAGCCCTGCCCCAGCCCCCACGCCAGTGCCTCCTCTTTTGTCATAGGAGGCACTGGTGATATTTTTGCTCAACAAATGCTTGTCTCTGAGTCTGCAGCCCCACCAGAGAATGCCAGATTGTTTTTGTCTTTTGAAGTCTGCCCTTGGGACTTGGCGGAGTATCCGGATTTGTAATTAGCCCACAGTGGTTGACACTGTCCCCATTGTTTACCCAGAACCTCGTGTACCAGGCATGGCTCCCAGTATCGAAATACAGCAGCGCATTAAACCTCCCTCCTTTTGGGTCTGTCTGTTCTGGTACCATAAGGGCTCAGCCAGCTTCTGAACGTCAGTGAGATAACGCGGCCAGTGAGCTCGGGTCAAGCACATTCTCCTCCAGTCACTTTTACCCCATTGTTGCTTTTAGTATTCCACAGTCATTAATTATTTAAACAATTCTTTGGTACAGGACCAGAGCCTAATTCTCTCCTGCTACTCTTGGTGGAAGTGAGTAAAACGGTCCAGACTGAAATGCGACCACAATTTGTAGCTCAAAAGCTGCCTTGAAGCTTGTAGGTGGAATTTTGGTTAGGGGCGCTGACCACGTTGGGGTCCCCCGGCAGCGCCGCTCCCCTCAGGTCCCTGCTTTCCCTGGAGCAGGGGTTGAGGGTGGGTCTCACCATCCCCTCGTCCCTGGCCTCACACACTCACGTAAATTCTTGTACATGCTGTCAAAATCATTTTTGTTCTTGTGTGTTTCTAATTTTCTCTTGTTCCTCTTTTCCTTTTTCTTTATTCCTTTTTCATTTGTACTGCCCAGTGAGCATGTTGTTGCATCTGAAAATGTGGGCTGTGCACACCCTGCATTGGAAATAGCCAGATTGCCCTCCATACTGTCTCCATCGCTTTAAAAAGCAAAATCTTAATATCTGTCTTGATCCATGTATTATCCTAGTCATTTTGTATTTTCTAATGTTTTGGAATATTTGCTTTGTTAGCACATTACCCACTGGTGTTAGATACCTGTTAAAATCCTTGCTTTGAGGGACCTGTTTGGTCCTCCTTTTATTTGGTGACAAATGCGCCCTTATTAAATTTGTTTGATTGTTTTGAAGAAGTAAGATGCGAATTGATTTAGTCGGCTGCTCAGGGATTCTTTTCATGGAGTATTTAAACTTGTAAGGTCAAACTCTGCAGCATTTTGCTCGATTCCTGCTTTTACACAAACGTGCTCGGCACGCGGTTCCTGGCTGTCGCTGTGTGACGTGCGTGACGGCGCTTCCTGGCCGGCGGTCACTGGTGAGGAAGTGGCCGGCTCGGGGGTGACACCTGCAGGGGACGCTGTTTGAGGAAGCGGTCACCGTTTGGTTCTTTAATTTTTTTTTTTTGCATTCAACTTCCCCGTGCCATTTACTTTACTTTGCCTTCATAAAGGGGCAGAATTGGGTCTAAAATCCATGACATTATTTGTTCCCTTTACGAGGCTGGTTTTTCTGGGTATCAGGACAACATGACCTTCTCCTAAGTAGCTGGCTCACCTGGATCTGTTGGACACAGGGACAGCTAAAAGGGCCGTAGCTTCCTCTCTGCTCCAGCCAGTGGGCATTCAGAGCTGGGTCTGTGGTTTGCCTCAGCAGCCGTGCAGACCTCCCTGCCCCGGCCTTTACTTTTAACCCATGTTGGCAGTAAAGAGTTGAATCCGTTTCTGTTGCAGCTGACATCCACCACTGACAGCCGTGTCGTTAGTTTGTGGTAGTCAGTCTCCAACACCCCAGACAACCGTGAAGGAAGATGATTTGGCCGACCTAGGACCCTGGATTCTCACCCTCACCATGGTTCATCTCACCCGGTGGAAGGGTGTGGCCACCACCATCATGCTGACCATGAGGCCTTATTTCTCCTTTCATGCTCTGGTCCAAATGTGGACACTTCATTTTTCACTGAATCTGTCTCGCTTGAGACAGGCCAGAATATCTGAATGAGTCCATCACATTCTGGGTGGGGAACAGAACAGAAGTAAGTGTCGCAAGTAGATGGAGTCTAGGCTGTCCGGGTTGGCAAATGCAGGCTGGGATCTGTGATGGCTGGGCTGTACACTGGACACAGGTCTTTCCCGTGGCTCCCGAGAGCCCAGGAGTTGGAGTGATAACAGCCTTGCGTGGGTTCCCCCATCCTCATCTGTTCACTGGCAAGTGTGTCTGCTAATTAGGAGCTCCCCCAGACCTCGGGCCCTTCAAAGCTCAGACCACGGGAAAATCTTGAGTCCCTTCTCCTGGGCCTCCTGTGTGAGAATCCACTGCCTTCTGAGGTGACCAGCGGCAGGAGATGCCTCCCCCTCCAGGGAGCACCCTACGGCGGACTGTTAGTGAACCATGCTGTGAGCTTGTGTGTTTCCGGCCATGGTCCCTGCAAAACCACACTTGAGATCAGCTTATTGGCGAAAATAAAAGGACTGATTCCAGGGCAGGGCCGGGGGGAGGGAATAGTGGAAATTGAATGTGAGCTGAGACAACTAGGTGGGTGCTGAGGCTGTTACTAAAATGGGGAGTCTGGGAGGTACCTGCCAGGAATCGAATTCCAGAGTAAATGGTGGACACGAGGCATTTTTAAGATGCCATTTTTCATCCAAGTTAGGACTTCAAAGAGGCACTCGGCTCTATGAGACTGGGGCTCAGGTGAAGGAGCTGGACTAGAGATACAAGTTGGGAGTCGTCATTCTTAGCTGGTGTTCACAGCCTTGCATGTGAATTAGATCATCTCGAGAGCTGCAGACTGAGGCTGAGGGAGGGGAGGGCTGTGCCTCGGTTGGAGGTAAGCCCAGACCATGCAGCTTTGGTGTGTCAGCCAGCGGCGTTTATCATTTTCAGAGCAATCCCATTTATCCTTAAGGGGCCTGGGGGTCAGCAGGGCCAGCCAGAAAGAAATCCAAAGGGAGAGTCTTGGCCACGTGTACGTCTTAGGAAGGTGCAGAGGCTGCAGGATACGGAAGGTTAGAATCCTCAGAAGCTGGAGTTGGAGTGGGGAGAAGGTATTCACAGTCACCTGTGAGGGAGGGAGGGAGGCCTAGGGAGTCCCCACCCTGCCGGACTCGCTTTCCCATGAACAGGAGGCAGTCAGACAGAGGATCTGAGGTAAGAAGGATGGGCACTGGGAGGGGAGCCAACCTGGAGAATGGTGCTTGGAAAGTTCTGGAATAGTCTCCCTGAAAAATAGAGTTAAAAATACCCAGACTCTTAAGAATATTGTTAGTGACTTGGGAGGAGGCAGTTGTTTTTCTGGCCTCCTAAGTGTAAGTCATGTATCCAGGGATACACAGAAGATACGGGCAGTCTGTTCCGGGGACTTGATCCTTACCAGGGGGATCAGTGCAAGTTTAAAGGGGCAGAAGGGCAGCAGAGCGAAACTAGCCAGGCCCCGTGTCAGGTAGCAGTCGGCCGCCCTACTTGTGTGTTTCATTCACATCCATGACTCCCAGGTGGGCGCTGACAGCCCCCTTTTGGGGATTGGGAAGCCTTCTCAGAGGGGTTAAGGAATTGGTTTGTTTAGCGGTTGATAAATGCTGTAGCAGGATTCAAGCAGAGCCTTGTCAGACTTCAAGGGCATGTTCTCTCTACTGTTTCCAGTACTTCCCTGTTATACCTGGAATGGTGAAGTGGGTCAGATTTGGAGCCTTTCAGAAAAAGTATGATTTAAGTGCCTCAGGACTGTTTCACAAAGCTCAGCGTTCTTTGATGGTTCTGAAGCATGCAGTGCTTTTCGCCCCACAGAGGTAACGTCTAACTCCATTGTCGATGATGTGGTTGCAAATGATATACAGGTGTAAAACCACACTTCGCAGCTTCTAAAGGGAAACTCTCCAATTCTCCCTTGGTCGGCTTTCTTCCACGGGGTGTAACTGTGCTGCAGCATAGGCCTGAGCTTCCGTATGGAGTGAGGATTTAATATCCGAAGTTAGCATAAAATGGTCAGATGAAGAAGACCGACATTGACAATTTATTTTTGGGTTTCATTAGTCAAGATATTCTATCAGTTAATGGCCCATATAGCAAATGAAATTCAGTATAGGACATTGCATTTCTTCCTTTCTATTCAGAGTTCTCTTACCGAATAAGATTGCCTGCTTTGGAACATCAGTTTCACCACACGGCACCTATCAGTGTGTTGGTGTGATTGCATTTACAGAGTGAATGTAATCTGGGCTTCCTCAGCCCCAAACACTTCAGTGCAGAATCACGGGCTGTAGACGTCTGTTAGTCACGCAAATACTTCTAAAATTATATGATGCCAGAAAAGAAAGAAGAGAGAGAGAGAGAGATTGCCTTTATCAAAGTTCCTTTCAGTTCTAACTGCAAACTGTTGTTGAGCAGCTCTTGTTTCCTTTGGATATGAATATATACATTTCTTTGCATGTAACCTAGGTTTTGGACTAGAACACCAAGTTCTTACTGTCCCCAAGGCACAAAAATAGTAGCCAAATTGCACACGTGTGAAATAGTTTATACTTTTTTCTGAGAAAGTATCCTTGAATTTGGGACTTGGACTGTGATTTCTGCTTTTTGCTTCCCTCAACCGTCTTGTAATCTCTCACTCCTTCCCACGTGGTTCCCAAGTGTTCGTGGTCTCAAAGGAGCGGGCAAACACCCAGTTGGTCACCAGGTACTGCTGCTATAGATAGAGCCCAGACAAGACCTAAAGGACATTATCGGAGAGGAATTCCTGGAAGAAATGGGCTCTACATTCAGTTGTGAGGACAGAGTAAGAGTCAGCCAGGAGAAGGAGTCAAGAATGTGGCTCAGATCGCAGGTGCAGCCCGGGCAGAGGCCTGGAGGCTTTTGGCGTGGGCACCCGGAGAGAGTGCCCTGTGCAGTCCAGGGTGGAGGGAGCCCCTGCTGGGGAGGACACTGGAGAGAGTCCGGGATGTAGGGCTTTGGAAGAAGTTGAGTTTTACTAGAACTGACACAGTAGACAGTGAAGGGTGTCAACAGAAGTGACCCTCAGGAAAGGTACTTCTGGTTTTGCTTCTGATATTCTACAGACCGAAGGATCGGGACGGGCGAGAGCAGTTATGTCTGTCCCTTTGAGACCCAACCGGTCATTCATTTATACATTACACGTGCACTTCTGTGAGTCTAGGGGAGAGAGCGTGTAGCCACTTTAGTAAGCAAAATGTATTTGATTCTTGAGAGCTTAGCATTGTCAGAAGTTGACTTAGCCTAGAATGTTCTAGGAAGAGAGGAACAAATTGTGGAGGTTGGAGGGAGGGAAGGCTTCCTTGGGAAACAGTCAAAATGAGACTGGAGCTAGTGGGAAGTAGGAGCAGGTCAGGGGCCCCTGTGGTCACTGGGGACCTGTGTACTTAGGTGAGGATGGGCGAGCAGGGTCTGGGGTGGGGCTAGAACTCTAACAGGGAGCCTCTAAAGGGTTTGAAGTGGGGGTTGATGTAATCAAATTTGTGATTTGGGAAGGCTGCCGTGGTTCTCTGTGTTTGTATAGCGGGGAAGAGGGGGTGGGTGCCACCAACTGGGGGATCATTAGAAGACCATTCACAGGCTGGGATATGGGCATCGGGGCTACTTGGGGATGGCAGGGGCAGTGTGGATGCCGGCTTTCCTTATTGGGGGACTTGTTAGCGGGCCGACCTAGAGGCATTTTGTGGCTGGAAGAAAACTGATGGAGGCCGCCAGGTGGATTTTCCTCTTCTCTCCTTCCTTGCCTAGTGTGATGATCTTAGCTCAGCCAACATGTGGAACAAAAGAGCTAATTTCCAGGGTTGCCCAGGACTTTGTAGAGCTCCTTCGAGTGAGATCTGATCGGATTTAGGTTTGTGTTCAGATCTGGATGTTCACTTAGCTAGAAACGTCCTGTCATTTCGATTTCCATAGGGGTTTTTTACTTCATAAAGATTGCTTTCTTGGTGAGAGGAAATTTAATACAGCTGTTGTCTTTTTCAAAAAAATCATATCATTTAAGAACTTTAATATTCAAAAGAATAGAAATATATAAAATATTTAAGGAAGTCTTTGGTGTAGTTTCTTTGCTTTCTGAGCTAATGTGGAGTTAGAGCCTTTGCATTACTTCATAGCACATCCTTGTCAGTATTTAAAGAGCTGATAGTGGGCGCCCCAGGCCCCACCTCTCAAAGAATCGTTAAAGTTTTCTCTGAAATAGTGAGGTCATAAAGGTCTTGTTTTCAGAAATCAAACGGTTTATAATACGCAGCATAGCCACATTTATAAAATAATAATTAGTTCAAAATTAAGAAAGTGGAGGATAATTGATTTTTTTAAAGCCTATACATAAACTTTCTTGTGCTAATGTTGCAAGTGGAAATTTTGAAAAGAAAAATCCTACTGCAATATCATCTACATGGAATACATATATGAGTTTTACGCTTGAAAAGTAACTGCGCAGTGGTTTTCAAAGTCAGGAGCATTCCAGCTCAGATACTGGCAGTGATGGTTGCTGGTTTTCAATGGAAGAGCCTAAATTTGCCTTCTTAGCTTTTTTATTTTTGTATTGAGAGGGTTGATTAGTGCTTTGCGAGCATGATTTTGGGGCAAATTGAGGGCAGATGTCATGTAAAAACAGTGAGATATTTCCATGCATTTTATTTTCTGGACATCACCAGGGCACATGTGGGGTTTGTGCCTGCAGGCTGGAATGCTGCAGGACTCCCTAATCCATCACCATTATGTCCTGGAGCTGCTCAGGTCATTGAATGCTTTTCTGTTGCTTGGAGGAAAGTTGGTCTGATGGAGATGATCAGATGTGCAGTTAAAGTGCTATTACTTGAAATAAGAGTAACCTAGAAACATTGCTCTAACAATACAGGATGAGGGAGGAGAATTGTCTGAGCTACTTGCAGTGGGGAGTCTTCTCATGTTTCTCCCACACCGTGACTCCTGCCAATATCCGCCACAGTCCTGCACGGTAGTCCTGCCGAAGCAAGCAAGCACTTTGCTCAGAAACGCACTGAATTTCCTTGTGCCTCTGTTTGTTGGCTTTTTTTTGAAAGCACATTTTGCCCTTTGCTTAAATGCCATCCATGCTAGTCAACTCTTACACTCAGTTTTCTGGAACTCGTCCATAAATAGCTGCTGAATGGATGAACAGAATGTAGTATCTCCATGTAGTGGAAGATTATTCACACGTAAGAGTGAATAAAAAAGAAAAAAAAAGAGGAAAATGAAAAAGGCCACCTGTTTTTGGAAGTCCACCCTGACTGTTTAACCTACACTTTTCCCTTTGAAACCCAATCACTTATGCTCCACTCTACTCTTTTTGATAGTGCTTACCACCTTCTAATAATCTTTAACGTTTTCAAAAAAAAAAAAAGAAAGAGATGCTGATACCACTTCAAAATATACAAGCCTTGATAACAGCTTGTTAATTGAAAGGAAGCAGACACAAACGGTCAAATATTGTTGATTTCAGTGATCTGAAATGCCCAGAAAAGGCACATGCAGAGGCAGAGAGCAGGTGATGGCTGGAAGGGGCTGGTTGGAGGGGGATTAGGGAGTGACTGCTAGTGATAGGCGGATTCTTTAGGGGTGATGAAGTGTTCTGGAAATAGAAGGTGATGGGTGCTACACAACCGTGAGTTTGCAGAAGACTGCTGAGCGCTGTGTCTGGGAGTGCCTGTTGTTGGGGCATCTTTATTTTGTTCTCATCCTGCAATGTGAAGAGCCATCTTCTGCTGTGGCTGTTCTACTCCTGTGAGTGGTGAGGGTCAGAGACTTTGCAGAGTCATGTTTCTTTTTTCCCCCTGGGTGAGTGTAGGCAAAAAAAGATTTAAGCCTAAGAAAGTGCTCCATCTGCAGAAATGTCTTTTTGTTTTGCATGGTGTAAAAACCTTGAGAGCTTTTAATCGTTGAGGCCAGTCTGTGGGAGGAAATAGCCCGTGAAGCCAGTTTGAGCCTGGGAAGCACCGTGCATCTCTCCCAGACACGGGTGGGGATTTCACCCCCGTTCAGGCAGTGAAGGGCCCAGACCCGTGAGCAGACTTGACAATCGTGAATATTTACGTGTATCCGCTGCTTCATCTTGGATATTAATTTCAAGCTGAGTCAGTTTGTGGCGGCAGCCTCATCCTACATCAGGAATTTATACTATCTGCTCTTTGAGGTGAAGACCTGACAGACTTGATTATTTAACAGTCTGCCTTGAATTGATATCTCAGATTCCTTTGTCAAAAGCAAACAGCAGAAATACAGAATTCCTTTAATGCCAATGTGACCTGGAACGAGTTTAGTCTCTGTGCCTCAGTGGCCTTATCTGTGAGTGGGAAAGATGATAACAGTGCTTCCCTCAGAGGAGCTGGTGAGGGGAGAGTCAGAAGCACAAATGGAGGACTTACAAAAGATGCTCTTGAATGACCGAATTTAGTGCTCTCAGCCTGGTGAGGCCTGAGGGGCAGAGATGTCAGAACAGAGCAGTCCTAGCCGGAGCTCGATCCGTGATGGAAGCTGTTATGATCAGTATCACCACTGTGCGTTATCAGGTAATTTTAAGACTTGGTAATATGAATTCTTGAATAATGTTAAAGGACTAGACATCTCAGATCCAGTTTACATAGTCCTCAAGATTTCTTCTGAGAAATGGATGGTTTCTTCCCCATCTTAAATCTGAGATGAGTCTCTAAAAAATTCTGTATTCCTCCATCTTTTTGCTTTAATTTTCCATTTCCTAAAAAACCATGTTTTTAAATGGAGTTAATGGGGACTGAACTGAGTGCCTCATGCATGTTAAGCACTTACTCTCCCAAATGAGGTATAATCTCCTCCGTGATTTTTGTTAAAATTTACTTTCTTAGTTTACAGAGGTAAGAGGCCTCTAATTCTTTTTCTGGAGACTTGTCCATGAACCTGTAAATCTATAATTAATGGACAAAATTTGGTTTATTAAAAAATCATTAGAATATTCTGCAATTCATCCAAAAAGAAATGCTCATTGACTTAAAATGTTTCTCCTTTAAGGGGATTTCTCCTGTTTGGTCTAGCTTAATTTGTTAACAGCCATCCTCATCATCATAATGACCAAACTCACTGTGAGTGGACACCTACCTAAGGCTAAAATGTTTTCCTCATGTTTTAATTCATAGCAGGTGTTTGATTGTAGGTATCAGTGTCTCCTTTTTTGCAGCTGAGGGATTGAGAGATGGAGCAGCTTGTCCCAATTACACGCAGCAGGCTGTGGCTAGCTCGGTGCTGGAACCCAGGCTGCACAGAATGCATTCTTAATTGCTCCTCTTATCAGCCTCCCGTTAAGTGATTACCCGAACACCTGTGACTCCATAAACGGCCGAGTTTAGTGACCTCAGACTGATGAGGCCTTGAAAGGAGAGACACCATTGAGAAGTTGAGACAGAGTGGCAGAAATTAAAATTGTTCATTTTCACAAATTTTTAATTCTCAGGTAATTACATAAAAAGTTATTTTTTTTATTTTAGTGCTCTGTAAGCACTAAAAACAAAACATTAAAAATAATTATAGTGCAAAAGAGAAGTGAGCTCTTAAAGTCCAACCACTGCTAATGATGTTGCTTGTTTTTCTCTTGTGGCCCTTTTTGACAGAAATACTTACAAAGACTGAATTGGTTTTATGTAGTTTTAATATGGAAGAAAAGATTGTCAGTGAATATTGTAAGAAAAGTCTTTACTCTTTTCTTTCCTGTTGATGAATATGTACTTTATTTTCATGGCTTAAGTACATTTCCTCATTTGTGAAATTTGAGTAATATCGTTTAATTTGTCTGACTGTGAGAGGTAGATGCCTTGTATACAAAGAACCCAAGAGGTGCTTAATAAAAGTGTGCTGTCACAATGACAGATATTTTAGAAGGATCAACTCTGAATACTAAAGAGTGTCGCTTATTTCTGATACATATTCAATATGTATTTGTATGATATATTTGAATATGGTTTAAAGTAACAAGGATTCATTTTTTTTTTGGTGTAGTATGAAGTTTTAATGAAATCTGTATCATTCTAGTGAGACAGGGACTAGTTAAATTGCCTTAATCAGATGACCTTGAAGATTATTTACACAGAATATGTATTGTTACAAATCAGAATTTATGTTGCCGTGTAACCATCCACTCAGACATTTAAATTCGTGGGATTCTGACCAGATCCGTTAAGTTTAGTAAAATCCATATTGATCATTTTCAGGGAATAAACTCCTCTATTTTGTGATTAAAGAAAATTTTGATTTTTTTCTACATTCTTAACAGGTTTAAAATATCAAAACATTGATTTGACATGTCACTTTTTTAATAGAGAGAATAAAGCTCATGCTGTTTTATTATGTAAATAAATGTTTTTGTATGGCAACAAAATTGTATGATATCCTGGCTCTTTTAGTATTTTGCAAGATACTTAGATAACCTACTGTTGGAAAAATACAAACGTGAATTTTATGAATATAGGCCTAGTACAGATCTGTTGGTTTTTGCTACAGTGCAAGACATGAGGCATAGGAGAACTTTGCTGCTGATTGCCAGGAGGACAGATCCCATGTCTCAGTTTCCCCTCCTGTAAAATGAAGTGGCTGAACTGGATTCTTTCCTCTTCTAAGATGAGTTTCCATGAGCCTATATCTTCTGTTTATATTCAGGAGTATTAGCAATATCAGATTAAATACTGAATATCCCTCCTTTCCCCCGAATCAAAGTGCAGCATGTGCTATATAAGTTTTATTTATCTGATTCTCGTTACTGATCCTACAGGCAATTTTTGTGTTGCATCTTTCCTGGTAACCTGGAAGGTCATTTTACCCATAGGTGGCACTGTTGCACCTACTTACAGTCTTAACTTTCCTGTTTGTAAAAGGAGGCTTAAACAACGTTATTTTATTTTGATTACTTTACTTAATGCTTCAGAATAGCCCAATGTCCATTATGTCTGTCTAACTGGAAAAGTTATTCTGCTTATATCTTAGATTTATTCTGTCATCTCACTGTGAACATTTCAGACTTGCTGTGCAAACAATAGCAAAATCGGGCTTTTCTTCTAGTGTTAGAAACCAGTGAGCCGGGATTTTATAAAACAGCTAGAAGCGGCATCTGGAGGACCTTAAAGGTGAAAAGTGTATTGAGTTCCCTGAGTTTTGACCCCGCCGCTGTGTGTTAATTGGTGGTAGGAGATTTGGTACATATACGAAGGGGTGTAGTTTTTGATATGGTTTGCCTGCACGCGCTGCCACTGAGCCACTTGAGCCTGAGTCAGTTCGTTTTGAGTTTTTCCCTCGTCTGTGAGATGGGGACATTCGTATCTGATTTGTAGAATTGTGAGAATTAGAAATTATGTGCAGTGTTTACCACAGTGTGTATGTCAAGAGGGCTCTTAAACTTTAGCTGCTGTTTTGTGTGAAGCCATCATTTGAGAGTCTTTGGCAATTACTAAGAAACAGGAAAATAAGAAGAGATGGTTTTATGATGAAAGATATTTGAGGAGGTTCCATAGTTCCTATACCCATAATTTAGCATCAGCAGAGTCAGAACTGTTACACAGTCGCCCTAAACCAACGTTAAGCCACAGAATTATTTGTTACTTCATATATTTTGGGGTTTAAGGAGATCCAATACTTATACATATGTTGTCTCCAGCAGCCTACTGAGAGATGACACAAAAGAGTAGACAGGCAATAAATGTCTTCTTTGTTACTGATGAAGCCACGTTCTCCATGAACTTCAAGGCTGTGGGAAAATGCGTGTCATGATACTGTGTCCCAGAAATACAGACTCACCCTGTCCCATGTAGCTCTGGGCCACAGCGAGCCTTCCCTTGAGAAGACCTGCCCTTTCATGCACAGGGCTTTCCTGACATGGAGCTGAGCATCCCGCGTGCTTCCCAATGGTGACCAACACTGGAGTGAAAGGAAGGGTTTCACATGCCCTGCTTGTCTCCCCGGACTCACACCTCACTCTGTTAGTGTAATGAGTGCTAGCTGTGGGCCAGGGGCCAGGGGTGTGAAGGGAGAAGCACCCTCCATGGCCCAGAGGAGTGGTTAGGAGACATCCACTCCCTCAGTTTAAACAGGTGGTTGGATGGAACATAAGGGTGCTCCCCAAGAGTGTGTAAAAGGAGAAATAAGGATTTTATTTGGGACTTAGGCTAGCCAGGAAACAGATAAGATGATTAGAGGGGACACTTGTAAAACAATTTGATATTACGTTGACATTTGTTGAACACCCAAAATGTGCTACATTCTTTTCTGAGCATTTTACAGAAATGAATCCTTCAATCTTCTCAACAAGCGAGTAAGGAAGGTTTGATTGTTATCCCAGTTTTACAGTGTGGAAATTGAGGCACACAGAGGGTAATTAAGTTGGCAAAATCACAGAACTAGTAATTGGCAGAGCTGGTATTTAAACCCTGGCTGTCTGGTTTTGAGGTTCCCAGAGATGGGCTTTGGGTGTTTAGCATTATCGACATCCCTGAATCTTTATACCTCTGTGCATCAGTTAGCCTAGAAAGGACAGGGAAAGGAGTGTTACACAGGAGCTCATAGTCATTTCTTGGCCGCTGTCCACGGAGAGTGCACCGTGATTGGCGTTAATTGACTTCTGGGCAGTAGATCTGTTCGTATAATAGAAATACAGTCCATTGAATTAATCTAGAAACCCTTCCTGCTCCGTTTCTGTCCATGCTTGCCATGTGACTGCCTGCCCGTGATTGGGCCGTGGAGGAGAAAATGTACTCATGGTTGAACTCTGATATTTCAGTCTGGTTCATAGATTCACGTCTTCTGTTACATTAAAAATTTAAGTTTCTGGTTTCCTTGCATCAGTGTCTCATGAGCTTGGTTAATGTGAAACCAGTCCATGGGAGCCCAGGGATGATGACGGTATAATTTCTGAGCACGTTGAGGCACTTCTACCCGTGCAGATGTGGCTGGAGGATGTCCAGCTTCCTCACTGATTTCCCCCAACAGCATGGTCCTCTCCCACCCCTGGATGTGAGGTTGGGAGCTCTCTGAGTAGGCCAGTCAGAGGCCGAGTCCACCAATCAGAAAATGATGAAGTACCTGGAAGTGGGTTTAATAGAAGACAAGGGCTTCCAGGTTGTCAGATGGGCTGTTCGAGTCCATTTGGTGAAAAGCTGTCCACTGTCTGTGGTTGAGCTACTTCTTTGCTGTTGAAAAGTCTGGAGTAGATGAAGGGATTTTAAAAAGCAGAAAGGAGTGATTTCAGGTGGTACGTCCACACCGGTGAGAAGTGATGAATGACCGCCTTTGTGAGTCATAGACAGTCTTACAAACTTCATAAACCAGCTTTAAAAGCTCTTCCATCTGAGTGCACTTCATATGGGGTCCAGATCATCACTGGTCGCACTGTGAGGGCAAGTAACTGATAATGGCAGAAAGGACACGGAGGCATCAAAAAGGTCTCAGTCACTTTCCCTGTTTAAAGGATGCAGCACAGTGTAATATATTTTAGCTGGTTTTTCACTGAAAAGTTTTTAGTGTTTTCTGGGACTCCCCAGTGCCCCAAGGTTCCATGCAGCTGGGTGTCCCCTCAGTGCAGCTCTGTCAGCGCTTGCCCTGGGCTGACGCGGTGTCACGGGGAGCAGGACAGTCAGCGTCCCCGGCTCCTCCGAGCTCCGTCTCCTCATCCGCAGAGCCGGGTTTCTCATCCGTGTCTACTTAGTAGGGTTGCTGAGAATCACACGTGATGCTTCAGGTGTGACTTTTGGTTGTCTCTGTGATTGGCATATAGTTAATATTTGATAGAAACACTTGTTTTTTTAGTATAATTGTAGCACCTAGATTGCAATGGTTTTTAGTCTGCACTTTTTATAACTTTATTCTTATTTTTAAATATGCACTTATTTTTATTTATTTTTTTTGGAGGTACTGGGGACTGAAGCCAGGACATTGTGCATGCTAAGCAGGTGCTCTACAACTGAGTAATACACACCCTCCTTTTCTGCACTTGAAGGTAAATATTGCTATACACAAAATAGCTCTTAAACACCATCATGGGACCTAGTCACTGTATAGACAATTGAACACGTATACTATTTCAATAGGAATAAATGTTTTTGAGACATACATTTCTGAATCTGTTAATGTGCTTAAAAACGATCATAGGTAGTGATAAACACGAATCTTTGATCCAGTACTTCTTAGAGACTGTTTTGCCATCAAGGGAAATTACATTCTACAGAGAAGGCTAATTGGGTCTCTTTGATATTTAGATGGTTTAGCAGATGATGAAGGCTTTCAAAAGCTGACAGTTTTGTATTTTAAAGTAACTACAAAGTTACCTTCTACAAGTTGTAAGTACTAAGCTTGTGAAGTGCCCAGTAATCCAGGGGGTATGTGTCTGTGTCTGTGTCTGTGTCTGTGTGAACGTTGGTGTGTGTGATTTCAGGAAGGTAGAAAGAAATTCCATATAGACTTCTGATACCTTTCTCCTCCATTCCGAGGTGTTGGCATATATTTACACTAATAAATTGATATTCAGTTGTCATTTGGCATATTGGGAATAAGACTTTCTCATACTTGTTTCAGAAGGATTAGGGAGCATGAGCTTAGGAAATGGGAGGAGATAGAGGCAGGGAGGTTCTTTAAACTTTGTGCAGAATTAGAAACAGTAACTTTTCTCTTTTCTTCTAAAGCAAACTGGCACTGAATTGTAACATACTATTACTCAGAATTGCTTTTCTGATCAGATACATGTACCTCAGATTTTTAAATGCAACATGAATGATGAAATGTGTTTTAGCAGTTATTTTTAAAAGTAGTCTCTTTTCAAGTAAAAGGCTATAGCCTGTTCTTTCTTCTAGCGGTACAAGAAATTCTCATTGTTCTGTTGCAATGATCTATGTGCTTACTTTCTTTTTTTTTTTTTCTTTAAGTGCTTTTTTCATTGTGGTTTGAATGAATGTTTAAAATTTCTGGATTTTGATCTTTAGAACATGCTGATTTCTCAGAACTGTTAAAAACCTGATTGTTCACTGCTCTTTGTTTGGTGGGGCACCCTATTGATTTCTGTTGTCTGTTAAAGAGTGAAATTCTTCCTCTAGCCTGCAGATCATTAAGTGAATGGTTTGCAGTGTGCCTTTAAAATTATTTGTATGCATTGAGCATGTTTGTCCAGTGAATTTTAAATTGACTCATTGTAATGACTTTGATTTGATTCTGTGTCTTTTGCTCCTCTCCACAAGAATTTGAATTCTCTGTTGCATTTTGTATACGTGTTCTTTACAGGGGAAGAAATTTTGCATTTTTTACAGAGGTGGGTTTTCCTATCCCCTCTGAATGCCTTCTAAAATTGATACAATAAAAATCAGTTATTGCAGTGCATAAATATTTCATAAATTATTTTTTGGCATAATCAGAAACAATGACCAAGAATGATAATAAAAAATACGAAAACCTTCCTTCCTTTGAAGAATAGAAATCAGGTAGTCAGGCTCCCTCATGCTTTGTGCCTGACACACTTAATCTCATGTCATTGTGTATCATGATTCGGAGATGGTATTGTTTCAGGTTTATAGATTTTTGTTTTAACATTTGTGTTGAATTCTTTCTCCAGGCTGATGTTTCCTGTTGGGTTTGTGGAAAGAGTAGAAGGGAAAAAAATACTTTGTTTTGTTTTCAGGAGGCCTGAGTTGATGGGAAAAGAGTTGAGGGTGGGCTGAGGAAAAGAGTGACACTCCCTCTCCTCCTGGTTGAAATTGATAAACAAAGAAATCAATTAAGTATATCGATATTTGACGAAAAGAAGTTAGCGAGCCCAAACTGGCTAGAAATGCACAATGGAAATTACTGAATTCAGCTTCAGAATGAGGTGCTTTACCAAGTAGAAGCAGCTTAGAGCAATCAGAAAATCAGTAATATGATGAGATATAAATGGAATATTATATCTTTTATTGCTGAAACTTTTCTACGTTAAGTTGTGTAGAGCTAAAATTAAGTTTCAATCACCAGGAGTTAAGAGAGTGAGTGGTACTGTAGGATCGTTATTCACGGATGTGCCTAGACCCTGATAGAGTGGCTGAAGATGGCAGGAAGAGACCCACATCCAGGATTTTCATCCTAGGGTGTCCTCCATAATGGTTCCATGTGGAAGCAGATGATTGGGTTAACAAATTGTAACACACCCCAGTCGCCTCTGAATTTTAAGAAGAAAAAATATGCTTTGATACTGCTTTACAAGCAAGTTCCTGTGCATCCTCACTCCAGACGCCTTGCCTTAAAAAGCAGAGACAATGCTTTGCTTGTGTAGTTGAGGTTTTAGATAGCACTCTGCTGGTTGTAAAGCAAGGACCGAGACCCTCATCTATAAACGCTGGGCTTGTGTGTTGTTAGATAATGTATTATCCCCAAAACAAGGACCTGGCTGGTCTGGTGGTCTGCTTTTTAATGAACATATCTAAAAATTTATCTTGTTCCCCTCACCCCATGACTTCCCTAAAGATACACTAATCCTTTGTACTCATTGTGTATTCTACAATCTCTGCCTCATCCTGTCTTTCCCGAATTTCCTCCTTACTATCTCACAACTGTTAACGAAGTTTTCCTTTGATTATACCCTATAAATATGGGAGCGTTTGAGAGGCTTATGGAGATGGCTCCCTAATCCCTCTCGATTTCTTGACTTTTTCCACAGAGTCTTGAATAATCATTCCTTGTCAGTAAGACTTCCGCCAGCCAGAACCCACAGTTCCAGGTGAGAAGGATGCAGGCTTTATCTCTCCTACCGGAGGCAGAGACAGAAGAGAATTGAGATATGCTCCCCCGTGATCCCTTCCTGCCCCAGGTCTACTGCAGTTCACCTGCAGCCTTCTGGCCTCTGCTCAGAGGGCCTCTGTCCCAGGACTGACCTCAGCGTTTTCTTCCCTTGTCAATATTTCCTGTGCCTTTCAGAACTTGGTCTCTTCTCTGCAATTCAAACCTGGCAGATGTGATGGTGGTCAGCGTGCTGGTGGGCAGTCCTTTGGGGACCCCCAGGAGCCATGCTGATTCTCCTTAGTCTCTCAATCGGGGTTACAGAACAGTCGAGCACAGAAGGAAGCCCATTCTCGAGATGTCAACAGAGCATTTCATCACTTTCATTTTATTTTTCAATTTTTGGTGGAGAAATTATTTGTAGTGAACTGTTCCAGATATTTGCCGCCTGCTTTCCTCATCACCATTCCTTGTTGTCTCTGGTGCTAGTTTTATAAACCAGGTTTCTTCTCTGGTCATTTCTGGCAGCTGGGCTTGCCGAATCCTTGATCTGTATTTGAAACAGAATGCTTCCTCGTGATGTCAAGGTGATTTTCCTATTTCTGAATATTTCGTGTACACTCAGCAACTGTTTCAAGTGAAATGCTCTTGTCCAATTTCGGTTAACTCACATTTGCTGATCTCCTGCTTTCATGCTGAGAGCAGTTTCTTTTTCCTCTAATAAAAGTTAGCAATTTGCATTTACTATGGAAGATACTGGCCCAAGGTCCTTTTGTTCTTAAGAGTTTTAATACAATTCACCCATTAAAATGTACATCGGTTTTTACTCTATGCCCAGAATTGTGCGTCCCATTCAATCTTAGAATATTTTCATCCCCCCAACAGGAAGCCCTGTACGCATAAACAGACATTCCCATCTTCCCCATCCTCCCCCAGCCCCAAGGAGCCACTTTTCTCTCTGTGGATTTGCCTGTGCTGGACATTTCATGTAAATCGAGTCACTTCATATAAGTGGAAACGTCTATTGTGACTGACTTCTTTCACACTGAGTAACGTTTTCAATATTTGCTCATGTTGTGGCCTTAGTCACTATTCTATGCTATGCTATTGCTGAATAACATTCCACTCTATGGCTGGGCCCCACTGTTTACCCATTCATCAGGTGATACGCATTTGGGTTGTTTCTGTTTTTGGCTGTGATGAGTAATGTCGCCGTGAACACTCATGTGGTATTATTTATGTGGATATTTGTTTTCAGTTCTCTTACGTGTGTGCCCAGAGAGCAGAATTGCTGGGTAAGTCAGAAACGAAATGTTCAACTCTCTGAGGCCCTGCCAGGCTGTTTTCCAAAGTGGCCACGCTGTGTTACATCCTCACCAGCAAGGGCTGCGTGCTCCGCTTCCTCTGTGTCCTCTTTAGTGCTTGTTACGCTTTTTTTTTTATTATACCCTATTGTAGTGAGTGTGAAGCGGTTTCTCCTAGTGGTTTTGACTTGATTTCCCTTACAGCTAATGCTATTGAACATCATTACATTGTGTTTTATGGACATTTGTATATTTTCCTTGAAAAATACCTTTTCAGATACTTTATTAACCTTTTAATTGAGTTGCCTTTTTATTGTTGAGTTGTAGGGTTTTTTTTTCTTCATTTTGAGATACAAATTCCTTACCAGATAAGTGATTTGAAAAAATTTTCTCCTCTGTGTTGTTGTTTCACTTTCTGGATGGTGCCCTTTGAAGCAAAGTTTTAAATTTTGATGAACTGCAATTTGTCTCTGTTTTCTTTGTTTCTTGTGCTTTTGGGGTATTATTTAAACTCTGAGGTATTTTATTTAAGCTTTTATATATAAAATAACTTAATTCTTAGGACCGTTCTAGGAGATGGGTGCAGTTGTTGTCCCCAGTCTATGGATAGGAGACTGAGATGCAGAAAATTTCACTGAAATATCAGTGTCACATCTACCTAGTGCTGTGGGATTTCAGACCCTCATGTTTGTCCCCAGCATTTGTGATCTTCACCACCATGCTCCACTACTGCCTGGAATCGTTAATGAAAATGACTTTCATTTTTTGATTTCTTGTTAGTTTGT
This sequence comes from Vicugna pacos, assembly GCF_048564905.1. Lineage (NCBI taxonomy): Eukaryota > Metazoa > Chordata > Mammalia > Artiodactyla > Camelidae > Vicugna > Vicugna pacos. The sequence continues at coordinate 2,675,325 of NC_133006.1, forward strand.
TTTCTCATTGGGGACCTCATCTCCTTATTTTCCTTTCGGATATCAGTGTAGATTTATTTTAGGTCTCATGTAGGCAGAAGCATTGCTATCAGTTAACTTCTTTATTACTCACTCTCCAGTGATGATTGTTGCTAGTTGACCTAACCAAGTCATGCTTAAGTCTTTCCTGCTAATGACACTAAAAACAGTCATGACTTATAGAATGCTCAAAGAAAGTACTTGATTGATTTTATTTTGCTACCCAATCAAACCAATCAAGTAAAAACCCCAGTGTTGACACAGACTATAAGCCCTCCAGAATAGGATCACTGTCTTCCTTCTGTTTCATTTATTTGGTCACAGTGTCTGGATAGTGACTTGCTGTCCAGCAGTTTTGTGAGGATATGGTGCTCGTGAATCATTGTAAGGACAGAATTTTGACAACAGACTGTGTTGTTCATTTCACAAGGGAAAAGATAATATAGAAATACTGCTCAGATCTATTTTAAAATTAAGCTTGGAATTTTGAGAAGAATTCAAGAAACCATACAAAGCTCTTTTTCACTAATTTTAGATCTATCTTAGACACATATGGTTACATAGCAGAGTAAGTTATCAAGTACATTTGACAATAGGAGTGTAATATTGATTATTTGTTTTAGTTGAAATATTCTACCTGGGATAAAGTAATCAGTGCCCATAAATGAACAAATATGTTTGTATTTCTATGCAACATGGGAGCAGAGTTCATGTTTCTATATAATATGTATGACTGTGTGTTTTAATCTGTCTGTCAGTGTTTTTATAGTTTTTCAGCAATGTTGTAACTTCAGAATTCTTCTAACATATTCACTCCCGATACTACTGCAGTTTGTACTGTGTATCCTATCTTATGCATGGGATTCCACTGTCCCCTCAGTGAGGAATTTCCTCTCCTATTGAGCTAGTAGCAGAGTTAAAGGAACAGTGATTTCAAGGCCTTTGCTCTCCACGTGTTCGCAGTTTCCTGTCAATCACGATTTTCTCTTTCTTGTGTTTTCATTGTGCAATTAGAATTTTTGAAAATAATTATTAATATGTTTCACCAGTCTTCCTAGAAATTTGATGTGTTTGTGCTTTTCAGTTTTCAATTTATGAAAATTGTAAATGCAGACTTGTTTTTAAGTGGTCCTTTTTCACTAGATATTTGTTTACCTCTTTATAGTTAAAATAATTTTCCCCAATGAATGAATCGGTGTGCATGTTTTAAAAGATACTTTAGTTTTTATTTTTCTTATTCTAACAGGTATATTCGTTGTACAGAATTTAGAAAATAAGGATAAACACAATAATACCTTAAAAATGGCCTCTAATCTCACTTGTAGATACAGTTGTAATGTTTGAAATTGAGAATTACAAGTCCTCTCACTTTGTTCTACTCTTTCAGGTACGTTTTGGTTACTGAGACCCTCGAATTCCCATATGAATTGTAGCAGAAGCTAGTCAGTTATTGCTGAGGAGCCCGCTGGGATTGTGATCAAGACCACGTTGTATGTGTGCTTCACTCTGGGGAGCACTGCCATCCCAAGAATATTGTCATGTGATCCAGGAATTTGCGTGGTTTGTCTTTCCAGGTATTTAGGTCTTCTTTAATTTATTTCAGCAATGTGTATGGTTTACATAGTATTATTTTACTTTAATTTTTGCCTTTATACTGAGGACAATTGTGCAAGGTACCAAGATTAGAATTGTATTATAGCCCCGCAACTTGCTGCCACCATGGACGCTGTGGTCTCTCTTTGCCCTTTGTAAAATCTCGCACAAAATAGGACCTAAGTAACTCTCTCTTGAAAGAATGATTATATGATTGCTGGATGATGCTTGAGAGTCCTTGTGATGATGTCTTTTTCCCAGACTTTCCCCTCTTCTTAAATATGCTCTTTCTCTTCCTTTCCTCCAGCCTGGGTTTCAGCCTGCCTGTGGCATTGATTTTCCTTGTCTGTGGACTCTTCTTTTCACTAGTTCATGATAATGTTACATGTCGGCTGTGGAAACTTGCTAGATGTCAAGAAAGAGCAAATCCATTGCATGCTAGTATTTTTAGAGTGTGTTATTGAATTATCAATTGAAATTAAATCAGGCTGACCCATTGAGCCATCCCCTGAGCTCTTTTTGCCTTCCTACAGGTGATACTGCTCTCGTTGCTGCATGTGCCCTTCCCCCAGACTTAGTTTTGGAGTTGAGTAAATCACCATCACTGGAGCCCTCTCTTTAAAAGATGAAGAGAACATTTGCTCCTTCTCCCTGCTTGGGGACTTGGATGAGATGAGGTAACAGATAAAGAATGAAGCCCCACCTCATTCTGACCACTGCTCTTTCCGTTCATTTCTCCAGGGGAAGAGTACAATTCAAAAATATAAAGATTGTGAGCTAATGAAATATACAAGACAACCGATCATTTATTAAATACACTTTCATGCCAGAAACAAATGTATTATACACACAAAAAGCACATAAATTACGGTAGTACTGTGGTTACAAACGTGGGCCGAGTTCGAGTCCTGCTCTGGAGTGACAAGTCCTGTGAAATGGAGAACTTGTAGGTCGGCTTAGCCTCTCCCGGACTTTTTTCTTTCCTGCAGAGATGGGGCTCGCTAGGCGTCCCTCCCCCGTAGAGGTGCTGTGGGTTGTAAACGACGCGCGTGGGCAGGCCAAGCACAGCTGCTCGTTCCTCGTAAGTGCAGGATAGCACAGCTTTTGCGGTTACGGCTTTATGATCGCACCGTGTAGACCCTCAGTGCTCCGAAGGGATGTCTTGCGGATTGGAGATGGGATTCTCACTTCTGTAAATACCCAAAGATTGTGTTATTGAGCCTTGCTGATATAAATCTATTCTTTAGAAAGTACATAATGTAGATATATTTTTCAAACATGCATGCTTTTTTTCTTTTATTATTTATACTTCTACCCTCTCATCACGTGGTGTGACTTTTGATGGAATCCAGGAAACAGTCCTAAGCCACCTGCCTCTTCACACTTCTTCGTGATGGTTTTCTTCCTTGACTAGAAGAGGGTTTTGCATAGGAAATTTTGTTTGCTCCCCTTCTCTTGGAGTCTCCCTGTTTGTCTGCCCATCTCTCACCTGTCCATCTGTCCATTTCTCTACCCACTCATTCTTCTGACTTGTTCCAAGAAGCACTTCAGGCAGCTTACAGAAGAACAGATACCAAATAAACAGGTGAGAAAATGGGGCCAAGTTCACAAATTGAGGCTCGGAGTTGAGCCTGTGTGAGAGTTGCAGGCGTGAGACACACGCCTCTGCCTTGTGACTTATAAGATAGACAGCATCAATGTTCCTGAGGCTCCCAGCACACACAGGGAAGCAGGGTTTGTGGGAGATGCTCACTGGCTGTGAAATAAATAAGTGGCTTAGGAGAAGCCCAGCCTTTCCAAATACTAAGACTTAGGAGAATATTTTGAGTGTCTTCCAAAATCTGAGTATTGCATCTTTTCTTTTTCAGAGTTTTATGTATAGTTGGTTAACATTCTATAACTGGAAATTTCTCCAAAACTGCTGCCCACGTGAGTCCCATGACTCGGGAATGGGGTGGTTCTGCTCATTGACGGGTGTTGGCCAGAAACGGAAAATGACAGCCTCCAAGGAGCCTGGGATTAAGCAGTTATGTTTTGTCAGTGCTGTAGATTTCAGAAAATGCTTTTACCGTTTCTCTCCATCTGAGGAAGCAGCGTGCTCTCTTCCCAGCATCAGGAGTTCAGGGTCTCGGGATGGTGGGGGCTGACTGCACTGCCGTAAAGACAGCTGAGCTAGTCACTGCATGTGTGGTGCTTTCACGTAGTGCATTTCATGTTTTTTAAAAGGTTTCAACATGTAGTTAATTAACTGAGTTAATTAACATTTAATAAATATGAGGCTTTTTTGAAAAGACAGTTATAGGCAGAATATAAGTTGTGAACACTTTAAAAATGGCTTCATTAGTGAAATTTCAGTAAGGAAGATTCAGTTTATCTTATTTACGCCTCTCTTTAAAAGTAACAAAGAAACAAGACAGAAAAAGCAGAGGATTACTTCTGTTCTTCCTCTCGGCTTGCAGGTGCCCTCACCTCCAGTGGCATCCATCCAGACACCAGCACTGACACTGGCCGTGCTCAGAAATGCCTCAGCCCTGAAGACACAACTGACAAATGGAAGGGAGCCGCGTCCTGTTACAGCGGGTGCTCTCACTTTGTGGGTCCTTATGTAACTGCGTGGTGTTATTCAGGATCGCCCTTTCTACACTGTGTGACGGTGCTGCGGTGTCTCCTAGTTATTTGTTTCTGTAACTACTCATGTATTTTTTCCAATGTGTGGTACTAGACATCTAAAAATGCATTTTTCAGATGAAAAATAATGTGTATTTAATATAAAAGTCTGAAAAAAGAGTCAAAAGGGTCTATCCTGGTCCCAGTACTCAAAGATAATAATTAACACTTTAACATCTATTTTCTGTTCTTTTCATCAGTGTGTATCAGCTCTGTCATAAAAACCAGTGAGCACTGTGTGCCTGTTTACTGTGTGGAGACCTCCATTTTCCATTCGGCTTATTACACATTTTTCTACAATATTCTCTCTCCCCTGACATGATTTTTAATGACCAGTATAGCATTCTGTTTTGTGGAGGCATCGTCCATTTTACTTTGTACTTAAGTAAACTTTTAAATTCCAAGTATACTTAATTGAAATTCTGAAAAGAGAACTGTGGTGGTACCGAAAGTCCCCTACATCCCTTCCCCTTTTTTCCTGAGAGTAAAAGCTGCTGACAATGTGGAGTATATATTTCATGACCTTTATGCCTTTGTCATATATATATACACACATACATACACGTATATGAGAAATCTATGTATATGTGTGTGTATATATGCTTTATTGAAAAATAAGGCCATACTATATGTTTTCTGTAGCTCGGTTTATTCACTAACGTATATATCATAGACCTCCTCCCACTCCAGACTCACCCGGTCCTTTCAGATAGAGTAAAGGGGTCTCCTGATGTGCAGGTTTGGTCTCTTGTGTAACGACACCTTTCGTGGGAGAGTACTGTGGACAAGGCCTTGGACCACGCTGAAACGCTGCAACTTTAGTGCCCACAGCTCTCCGTGATTTACCGCATCATTGTCTTGATGGTGAACACTTAAGTTTTCTCCATTTTCCACTGTCAGAAAGGGTGTTTGACTGGCATCCTTCTTGTACAAACATTCCTGTGATCTTGTATGAGTATTCCTTTAGCTAAGGTTTCTGGAAATTTAGTCCTTGGATGTGACAACTTCATACATCACAGGATGCTTTCAAGTGAATCTTGAAATTCCTTCTCCTGTGGGGCATGAAAAGATGTAGAATAACTTATGTAACCAATTCTCTATCGCTGGATATGATTTCACTTCAGCATTTCTTCCCACCATTGTAAACAGTGCTGTGCAAATGTTGTGATGAGTACATCTTTTTGAACTGATTTTTTCTAAATGTAACGATTCCTAAAAGTGGAGTTCAGCCTGTGTGCACACACGTTTTTCAGAGTTTACATATCCATTGACATGTCATCCTCCAAAAGATCGCTCACAGTTTGTTGTCTCAAAGATGGACACTAGCTATAATATCTTTTAAACATATTTGCCAATATGACGAGCAAAATGATTTTCATTATTTTAGTTTGCACTTGATGACCAGTGAGGTTTTGAGCATTTTTCACTCATTAGCCATCTGACTTTTAAAAAGTGAATGATCCCTTTTGTCCTTTGCAAACATTTAAGTGGGGGAGCTTCTTGCTGCTTTGTGACAGCTCAATGTGTATTATGAACATTAACCCCTTGTCTTCATCAACATGTATCAGAGAGCTTTTACTTGTCATTTCTTGCCTTTCATTTTGTTCAGTAGGTTCATTATTGTTGTGGCCCAAAATAATCTTAAGATAGTAAATGTCTTCTTTTTGGGTTTTATTCTTAGAAATGCTTTCTTATAATGGTATAAATTTCTTCTGTAGGTTTTTTTAATCTCTAAGATGGAGATGATAATGGTACTTGTTACAGTGAAGAGAAGCTGAATTGATATGAGCAAAGAGTTGTATTTGCTCTTATTAGTACTTTCTAATATTTACATCATTTTCTGTAATTTTTCTTGTGGTCATTTTGATGGGAATAGAATTTGTTTTTTCCAGGTATTCTCTGATTGTAACAAGACAATTATTAAATTCATACTTTGCTTTTTAATTTGAAATCCCACCTGTAAAAAATACTTATGTATACTAGAGTCTCTTTTTGAGCTCATGATTTATTTCTGTCAATCTTACTTTCTTACTCTAGCACTATATCTTACATATTGTAAAAATTTATTTAATATATTACAGTCTGAATTTTTTGATTCTTTTTTCGATCCCTAAATTTCTTGGCTTGTATTATGACTTTATTATTCCTGAAGAATTCTAATATAATTTTTCAAGTTAAAAAAAAAAGATAAGTGTTGTCATGGGATTTTTTAGTAATTTTGAATTACCTTTAGGAGAACGTACATCTTTAAAACTGCTTTCCTCCATACAAAAGGTTGATGTCTCTACTTTCACACTTTTACTTTACCCCTCAGTACAGTCCTGTACTTTCTCCATGTACAACATGGGCATTGTTTTTGAGTTTATTCCAGATTATTGTTGATGTTTTTGTTAATTTTTTAGGTGAGAAATTTTTGCTATTATATTTTTTAACTGTTAAAACTGACACCTAGGAAGGCAGATTCGGTTTGTAAATACTCACTTTGTAACTTCTCATTTAAAATTGTAAGTATTAAGTACTTGTTACAGAATCCTTTCTTTTCTGTTTTTAAAAATTTGTTTCCAAGATTCTCAAAATGGTCATAGCTAAGTAGTATAGGTGGGGAGACAGATGGAGAGAGGTAGTGTGGCTCATGTACAAACTGTGAGCACTTTCATGGCTGCCTTTATGCTGGAAAAGCTGATAAACAGTCCAGCTTAAACCAGGGTGGCTTTGTATGCACTTGAAATCCAGCTTTCCTGCCTGTATGGTGAAGCCTGGTAGGCGTGGCAGGTAGATGATCAAGGTCGAATGGAGGTTATTGGCTGCACAGAGCACTGTGTCTGAGAATTGGAGACCATCGCCATGGGAAATGCTTGGTGCCAGGAACAATGCAGAGGAGCTGGGGAACCTTGTGTTAAGGATTTTCCAGCCCTGGGAGTGGGAATATCAGACTCTGCATTCAGATCTGAGTTTGAATTCATCCTCTTTAGTTTACTTGTCCTCTGACTTTTGTCAAGCTATATACCGTCTTTCACTTCCTGTTTTCTTGTCTCTCAATTTAGGAGAATTACATCCTGCTGCTAGAGTGTTTGATCAGGTTAAATAATTTGTGTCTATAAGATGTCACATACAGTCACAAGCTCAGTGAGAAATGGGCTGTCGCCTGTTCTTCTGCAGCTCAGTGCTTGACAAGACATGGGGGAAAGCCAGTCCCTAATTTGTGTGTGATGCAAGTAGGAACAAAATTAATGTCTTGCCTTTCCCTAGCAGTATTCTTACAGCTTTGCTTCATTTACTTCTTTCCTCCTTTCCTTTCCCCTTTCCCATCCTCCACCAAAAGAGCCTCTCAGAAAAATAGATTCAAATTACTTTAAAGGTTGGCTCATCCTCATGAAATGATAGTATCATAAAAAAAACTGTGCAAATCCCAGAATATATTTTATATGATTTACACACACACATGTGCGTGCAAACACACACACACACAAAATCAGTCTACCTCCCACTTACAGAGGGAGAAGGTCCACTTTTTCTGAGTTTTCATTCACAGAGAGTGAGAACAATGTCTCTTACACAGACTTTCACCAGGCTTCGTGCATGGTGTTTTTAATTGAATTTCTGTTTGTGGCCATAGATATAGTCTCCTAATAGAAGAGAGAAAGTGGAGACATAGACATTCCGCTGAGATATTAGTGTCATCATATTTTAGTTGGAAAGGACTTAAGACAGCATAGAGTCGCAACATTTTATGGGTGAGAATCCATGATGTTGTAACTTAGACAAGAACCTGGGTCTTCTGCCATCTTGTCCACGCGGGTGAAGAGGCAACTGGGCAGGGGATAGTAGGGATCCTTCCTGCTTCACTTCCATGTTCTTGCTAGTTTTCATTTCAGCTGCCTTTAGTTTATGTTCATGAGGCCACTCATGGGAAGGTCACTCTGTCCTGATAGATTGAGTTTCTTATCAGCGAAAAGCTCTGGACCCACTCATATTTCCCAGAGTTTTCTGCTGACCTGCTGACACTTTATATAATTGAGACCTAAGAAACTACTGAATATAAAATCCTTATTGTTATCGTTTCCCCTCGAGTTCCATAGGAATGGGGTGCTGTCTCAGGCTGTCTAAAGCCAGATCTGAACAAAGATAGGGTGATGGGCTGTGCTGCTGGACCTACACAGTCGAAGGGGATTTCCACCTTAGCTTTATAATCAGGCAGATTAGTTCAAATCTTGCCTTTACCAATTATTATCTTTGTGTCTTGGGGGAGAAACTGTACTTTTTTGTGTCCAAATTTGTTTATCTGTAAATAAGTTCAGTATTTATTTTAAGGTTTCTGTTTTAGAATTGAATGAGCTAATTCATTCATTTATACCTAAAATAGCGATCGCATGGTTCTATGCTGGTGCCTTGGTAGTTGATTACTAAGGGAATCGGCAGTGAGAATGGGGGTGGGGGACCCCTGGATAATAGAGCTTATATTCCAGGATATGCTTGTAAAAGACTGGATGTGCAGTAGATTTTTAGTAAATATCTACTCCTTTCCTAATCTGCATTGATTGTTTATATATATTTATACAAATATATTAACAATTTTTATTGCAATTTAAATATTTTTGTAGTATTTACATTATGTAGCTATAAAAATACATGAAATAAAATGATTTGACTTTTATTTTCTTTTCAATAAGCAAAACAAAATAAAATAGAAAAGAAAAAAGTCTTGAGGGAGTAGAAATAATTTTATTTCTGTGGAATCAATTCCGTATAATAGGTCTTTGTCATGTTGTTAAACAGCATATAAAATTGATAGGTTGTGACATACTGGAAATGAGGAAACAGTGGAGACATACTACCTCTAATGCAGTCATTTTGTTACCAAGTCCAAACTCGTTCTGCTTGCTGCATGACAGGCCAATAAATGGGGAGATGAGATGTTGGAGTAAGGAATAGTGACTTCATTTGAAAATCTGGCAGACCCAGAAAATGGCATATTGATATCCAGTAGAACTCTCTTCCCCAAAGCAGAATTCAGTCTCCTTTTATACTAAAAAGCGGCGGGGATGTGGTTGGTTGTTGCAAACTTCTCGCTGTACGAATTGTTTGTCCTTGGAATCCTTTGTTCCTGCAGCTGTCCATGGTGGGTCAAATTAAGGTGCCCCCGTAAAACCTCCAAATGAAAGAAAGGTTATTATCTATTTTGCAACTTGCCATCTGTACATAAGTGTAGAAGAGCTAATATCCTTAAAGATCAGAGCCCGGAGAATAGGCTGTCCTGGATATTTCAGGCTAAAGGCAACTTTTTTTTACAAAAGGTGCAGAGATAGCAAGTCGGAGCCTAGAAAACAAGGTACAGGTTTAAAGCCAAACGAACACATCTAACATGGAGTCAAATTTGTTCTTTTCTTTTACAATTTCTTTTTCTAACTCATAAATAATTTTAGTAAGAAACATGAGAAATTTTTTTTATTTTTGCTTCTTAATAACGGATTACAACTACACTTTAGTGAGCAGGGATGCTGTGCGTGCCTTGGGGTCACAGCAAACTCTTGTTGGTGGTGCAACATGCCTGATGCCCCATGAGTGTTGGTGAGGGTCCCCCTAACCAGGGGCTCTATTCAGGAACCACCATATGCGCGTTGAACTCTGGCACCTCTTTTTCAGCTGCAGGAAATTTTTTCAGATTCTATGATAGAAAAATCACTCCAGCTAGGGATAATCAGGGAATAAAGGAAGAGGAAAAGGGCTTGAAGTAGAGTAGAAGAGAAAGACAGAAGCTCAGGGAGCCTGGGGGCTTGGCAGCGCTGCCTCGGGAGAGAGAGGAGCAGAGGTGTGGATGGGACCGGCTACGGAACCAGCTCCTGCAGCTTTCCCTGCACCCAAGCCACACAGCTTTTAATTGGGCCCAGGACTCCCTCCTGTCTGGATGTCACCCTGGGCAGAACTTTGAGAATCGAAGCTAAGGGGTGGTCAACACTCACCTAGGGGGTCACTGAGGACTTTGCTCAAGTCCACATTGACTTTTCCAGTCATGTGCCTTCACCTGTTCTTTATCTCAGGATCTGAGAAGCAGGAGCAAGGAACTCATGGAGAGATCCAGGAAGATATCTGACTGTGTTAAGAGACGACAGTCACAGTGACACGTGGAGCGAAGACACTTGCAGTAAAGTAAAATAACTTCACAACTATTGCATCAGAGCTGCAAGTGTGAGAGAACCTAAGCCTGTCTCAGAGTGCAGGGGACAAGAGAAAAGGAATGGTAAAATTACCACTGACATTTGAAATTTTGTTAAAAAGAATGCTACTCTTAATTGTATCACTTGAATGTATGCAGGTGTTTTTCTATGAGCATTCATAGGTTCACAAAACCCCACCAGCCACTCTTGCTCCCATCTGGTGTGGGCTTTCTCAAGCACAGTGCCCTTCCTGCTTGGGTGGGCCACGCTGCTGGTCCTCGCCTGGGGCCGGACTGCTACAGGACACTGAGTCCCCGAGGCACGACCTGGGATACATGACAGGAACATCTCTGCTCTTGGCTGAGGGCCTCCGTTTCCCCCTGCAGTGTAAGAATGCCGGTGACTCAGTTAGAAGCATGCATCCAAGCCATCCTTCCGTGTCATCACCATCTAGAAGCGGTGCCTGAATATTCTGAATTTCTGCAGAATGTTGTTTGCAATCACCTTGAACAAGTGAGTGTGTGTCCTCTTTCAAGTGGAGGAATTACTGCCATTTTCCTGGAACTTACTCACCACTAGTCCATCTGAATTTTCTGTGCTAGGATTCAGTATAGCCTGCTAATAACTCTGCAGTCAGATCTTGAACCCCTGATGAAGAGGATTATTTATTTTCTTTCCTTATATGATAGTATTTTACTTTCAAAATTCTGAGTTTTCTGTTCTTGGAGGAATTTTTTTGGGGTTTGGAGAAACAACTTTGCTCTTACCATCTTTGTGACCTGTTGCTATATGCATCTCACCTGTCTTCTGTCACTTGTGAGGCGGTTCCATTTGTGACCCTGTCCGGGTTATTCATGTTATAAAACATAAAATCTGTAAAAGTACAGAACCCTTTTACTCCGAAGACATTCCACAAATACTCCTTTAATCTGGGTGTGGTTTTAACAAGACACAAACATTAGAACATATACTTGCAGGTTGCCAGTGCAAAATCCCCAAATGAATAGTCTAGCTCAACATCTAAAATCTTTCTTATCTACCTTGGATATGTATGGATAAGTGAAGCAGTTTGCTAAGAACCCAAGACCAGGTTTAGGATACAGGCTGATGTAGCTCAGCGGGTCCTCCCAAGCTGATGCTCTGCCAGAGAGTGGGGTTGAGGGGAGAGGGCGTGCCCTGCCCTCCATGAGCTGACAGTTTCATGGCAAACACCTTCACAAGGTGAAGAAATTGGGGTTTCTTCTATGAACAGTGGGTCTGAAAAGAGCCCAAAAAGCATGGGAGTGACACAATCCCATTTGTCTCAAGTAGGGGAGAGTGGCTGTGGGGCCACTTGGGAGACTCGTGAGTCCAGGTGGGCTGTGTTGGTGGCTTCCACTTGAGCGGTAGGATAGTGGGTAAAAGCGAACAGATTGAAGGCATGTTTAGATGGTAAAAAGAAAGATTTAAAGCTGTCTGTGAAGGTAGGATGGAGTAAGGCCCAGGTTTCTGGGTGGATTAATGAGTTAAATGATGGTCCTGCTGTGCTCTGAGGAGGGAAAGCTGCAGAGGGATTTCTGGGGGAAAACTGATGAGTTCAGCTGTGGGTAAAGTGAAAGGTTGTTAGATGTGTGGTCTGGGATCTCAGGTGAGAGCCAGTAGTGAGTAGGGAGAGGGGAGAGAGACTTTCAAATAATTTTATCTTGTGAACATACATATAAGGATGAGTAATGACACACTTAACCCCTCTATATTCTGTATTTAAAACCCAGTAACATTTTGTTATATTGGTTGCAGGGGTTCTTAATTTTTTAATACAAATAAAATAAATAGAAACAAAATAGTGGAGTTAATGAATATCTTAGAGTTGATGTGTGTCCTTGTATGTATTTTGATTTCTCATCTTTATAAACATAATCTACAAAAAGTTAACTTGCTTAGAATAAGAGTTAAACACAGGGACATGACACACTCTGTTGGGGGTTGAAGGTGATATCTTTGGCAAATTATATAGCCTCTTTTTGCCTTTGTTGCATCTTCTGTGAATGCCCCCATGCCCCTCATCACAGCTGATTTCCTAGACTAGAAGTTGGGAGGGAGGCTGCTGAAGGGAGTAAGAGGTGGCAACTGCTAGGAACAAAGAAGACAAAGACAAAAACAGATTAAAGCCGAGAAACTGAGTCCTAATACCCTCAAAGGAAAAATAATCCCGCAGTGTTTTGAGCCACTTATCGTAAGGGAAACAAAATCACGTGGATCCAAATCTCTTGAGCATATGTATATTGTGGGTGGGAGGGTATCATCAGAAAAGGGTTGAGAAGAGGCTTTTTGGTTTCCCTTAACGTTTTCAGTAAGAATGGGGTGCAGAAGCAAAAACCACCCGCTACACAGTAGAAGGTGTTGTTTTGTGCGAAACTGACCAAAGTTTGGAAATCAGTCATCAGTGGTGCTGGGAAATGAAGAGGCTTCTGGATTGGGTGGGGCACTTGCTGTGACTTCCAGGTGACCTGCTGGCTGGGGTCTGTGAGGCGGGCAGTAGGTTTGCAGTGTGACCTGGACATAATCCCTGGCTCTGAGGCTGCTGGTCTGACTAGCAGACCTGGGCAGTTGCAGTCCTATTGGGGCATCTCGCGATGTGGCCTGGGACACCTGCCATGCTGAGGGCGAGAGGAGGGATCCCCTAAGGGGGTGTCCCTGTGAAGAGTAGAAACGTCCTCCTGCAGGGGAGGAAGAGCCTCTGAGCAGCGGGCCGGATGCACAGGCAAGAGCAGCCTGAGCACGGAGATTTCGGGGACCTGGAAGTCATAAAGTGGCCCGAACAGCCTTGTTCCTGAGAAACTGGAGGGAAAAGATGCTGCAAATGCAGGCTAATTTCAGACCCTGTGGTGGGTCATGAGTGATAGGAAAGAACTGGTCAGGCAGGCACGAAAGAACCCTGTGGTTGTCCCAGTTGGGGCGTCACACCAGAGGGAGGAGCAGAGTTATAGACTTTGTCACTTTTTATCTGTGTGACTTTGAACAATAACACCCCACCTCTCTCTATATATATCTTCATCTGTAAAGTGACAGAGTGACAACTCGTGTCATCAGAAGGCTTAGATTAGCTCTGATCCTCATTGTCCAGTCCTGTCAGTGCTGCCCTGCAAGGTTCTGCAGTGGGTGCTCTTACCCTGAGATGGGAGGGCGTAGAAGGGCATTGTAGCACCCGAGGGAAGGAAGGGGTTGCTTTAAAAGCAGACATGTAGCCTCCTGCAGCTGCAGACCTACAGGCAGTTTGGTTTATGGTCGTGGAGAGGACTTTGGAGGTCTTAGCATCGTCTTAAGACTTGTTTTCCCTTGGGGACCTGATTTGCCTTTGCAGATTAATGTTGAAGATTTGGGCTTCTGGCAAAGCTGTTTTCAGAGATGGGTATATATGTAACATATAGTATAAAATGAAAGGTTTTATTTAATATTTGGGACTTTGTAGCTGTAGGGAACAGCTCTGTTGGCCTGGTTTCCACGGAGGACACTAGCAGTCGTCAGAGCGTGCGGGAGGGCAGGCAGCCTGCAGTGCTGCTGCGGGGGTTCTCCCCAGCAGGACGCTCTGCTGAGTTGACTCTTCTCTGAGTTTGGTTGGCAGAGGAGCAGACAGCAAAGTAATGAGTTCTGGTGGGATTGTATAATGACAGGAAGAAAGAGGGAGCCGTAGTTCTTAGGGACTACTACACTCTTTTGGTTCCTGATCCAGTGTGTCCCATTACACAATTGATGAGTTGTGTCTATTCTGGGACTTGATTGAAATAAACGTGCAGCCTGAATATTAAGAGTTATGTTTTATTTGTCAGAAGGACTCGAGCCAGGATGACCGCCTCTAAGAACACTCTGAGGGACTGCTCGCAAGAGTAGGGGAGAAGCTAGGATTATATAGGAGCTTTACAACAAAGACCAGGTAGTCAGGACAATAAAACATTGCTTGTTATCTAAAGAAAGCCAGGTATCTCAAGTTCATGAATTTAATGCTTTTCAATATATGGGAGGAAGCCAACATTTGGGCTGACTGAATATATACTTTAGACAAGCACCTAGCTATCTAGGGCCAGTAATCTTCCTTTCTTATTCTGAGTCTGCTCAGAGGGCACCATTGTGAATGGCTGCAGGCCTGTCTTCACTGGGGGGTGGCGGCAGCCGCTGATGACTTGTTTTCAGCATTCTTTGTTTAGTGACATGTTTGCAATATTTTCATTCAATTTGTAGTGTTTTCATTCACAGAAAATTATGGTATTACCCTGATTATGGATAATCTGGAAGCTTGGAATGGAACCGAGATGGAATTACTGCAGGTAACTTCTACTTTAATAAGCCATGTGTAAACATGAACACGGAGGAAGCATACAAAAGGATTCGGTGGTGAATGGGAAGGGTTTCTGCACGTTACAGAAGAAGGCAAGGCAGAATTCTTCTTCTTTGTGGGCAGGTATGTGACTCCAACTTTCCTTTCTGAAGTGCTTTCTGAGAACTGTTTATGGTAATGAACCATCATTGACAAACGGTGACACACATTGCATTTAAGAGCTGGCTGGCTTCAACTTGGGTATTGGACAGGTGGAATTCATAGGCAGTGGTCAGGTGGATGGGACAGAGATGGAGCCCAGGCCTGGGCCCATATTCAGGTTGAAATCGCCATTTACTCACCATAGCGCCTTGGACTTGAATGTAACCTCTCTTAAACTGATGGTGAGTCTGTGAAATGGGCATGATAATATTCGTTACTTCCTGGGCTTGTTGTAAGTTCTGAAGATTATTATAGCACACATGAAGCACTTAACACACTGACACTTAGCAGTGTACACTTTGTTCGACCACCACGCTTGGTGTGTGTCAGAGCCTTAAAGGCAGCATGTGTCTGTTTAGGATGCACTGGTAGCCCCTTGGCTACTTTGTGAATTTGGTGATTTCCTTTAATACTTGTAACTCTGTGTGCCATGGGCAGTTATTTTTATGGACAGATGAGGAATCTCAGGGTAAAAAAGACTGTGTAATTTGCCCAAAGTCAGACCATAATTTTGTGTGCAGGGGCCTCGGTTCAGCATGGGCTCCTGGGCCTTCTGCTCTCTCCGTTCAGCACCAGAGCCAGATGTGGGCTCGGTTGTTTCCCAGCCCAGAATATCCGGCAGGCCACAAGACACACCTGGTCCTGTGCTGCTTGAGCAAAATCTCCGGAGGAGAGGCAGTTACAAAAGGGATAAACATAAAAACAGACGACAGCAAATTGTGATCAGCTCTGAGAAGGAAAGGAACACGTCTGGCCGTGCAGAGCTGGGAGCTTTCCCGTCGGGGCTGCTCTGGGGGCGCTCATCTCAGCTAAACAAGCTGTGCTGCTGCACCAAGGCAGGAAGGCAGGGCGCGTGTGGCCAGGTAGACAGGGCCTCGTTGATCGTACTCATTCCCTATTAAGTGGCAGGTGTCACAGGCACTTAACTAATAAACAGACGTTGGCCAGAATCATCACGCATTTTGCTTGGTAGTTTTATTGGCGCCAACTTTGAGAGGAGGTCATTGAAGCTGGGGAGTTTGCTGCATGCCCGTGATTACCATGGAAATACCCCCACTGGTCTTTCAACCTAGACTGGTGTGGCTGTCATGTCCCAGCCCTGTGAATGGCATCGTGCAGCTTCTCCCAAGTGGCCCAAATGACTGACATTGATATGCTTAATTCGTAGGAAATGGTATGTGGCAATAAGAGAAAAAGGTAGTAAGAAATTGGAAAACTAGAAAATAACCAATTCTTCCCCTGCTGGGGGACCGTACCCTGTGTCTCTCACCCCACTCACTGCCTGTCACCTCCTCCCTGCCGACTCCGTGTTCAGAAGCCACTCTGAGCCTTTGAAGAACATTTTGCCTCATGACACTGTTGACTAGGACCTGCGACCTCTCTGTCCCTGGTTAACTCTCTCTTCAAAGCCATTTAAATTTCTTGCAGGCTCCTCCACTCAAATGTAAGAATAGCCCCTTTAAACTTCTTGATGCAGCTCCTTAATGAAGATCTTGGGAAGGAAACCTAGCCAAAACCTGGGAGGTATTCACAGAGTGAATGTAACCTGAGCATTTTTTGACGTTCAGAATCAGAGCGGTGGGAGACACAGGAAGGCCTTTTTAAGTTAGCAAGTGGAAAGAGAAAGGACTCAGGATGTTTGAGACTGAAACATCTCGGTCCCAGCCAGCAAGGCACCTGCGTTCAGGATGGTGTGTGGGGAGTGCAGAGTTCTCAAAAAGAAAGAAGTGGTGGGATGGCAGGGAGGACATTTAGGTACTTAACTGGGGAAGGAAAAAGTTGGCTGAACAATTCATGGTTGAACAAGAGGATTGTGACATGATGTGCTTGTATTTTGGAGAGAAGGGTTTTGTGGAGCCAGGCCTAAGGAGAAATCTCTCTGACTGGGGAGTCAGCACAACAAAAAAACACACAGAACCAGGCAGACCCCATGGCCCCTGATGGGGGAGAGGCTGCCCACCAATTGGAGACCTGGAGGCTGCTTCTGTCCCTTAGCTGGGGCCTCAGACCTCACTTCACATCCCAGTCCTGTTGATACAAGAAAAAATATGTGGGGCATGAGAAGGGCTGTGTCCCAGGCTTCCGTTGAGCCCCTGGGATGTGCCCCACCAGATTTTGTTCCTTGGCTTCATGCAGTAAAGAATTCAAGAACAAGCCAGTGTTGAGTAAAGGTAGATTTATTCAGAGAGATACATTGACAGGCATGAGAAACGTCACGAAGTATGGGGGTTTGATGCTCAGATTAAAAGTAGGCACACACTCCACAGAAATAGTGTGGGCCTTCTCCGAAGAGGTAGAGAGAGGGGTTCCTGGGATGTGGCTCTGTGTTGCTCCTTTTCTTGGGCTTCGTGGTTTCATATGCTAATAAGTAGAAGGACCAGCCTTAGGGCAAGGGGCTGGGATTCCAGGGAGTTGGCCATTTTCCACCCTTTGACCTTTTGTGGCTAGCCTTGTGACGGCCATGGTGCCTGGGGCCGTGTTATTCACCATGTTACTATTACAATGGGTGTATAATGAAGCTCAGGATCTACTAGAAGTTAAATCTCTTTATCCTGAGCCTCAAGACCTATTGGGGGTTGAATTCTCCACCATTTTGATGTTAATTGCTGTGGTCTTTCTTGAATGGCTTGCTCTGCCCCCTTCCATCCTGTCTCACTGTGATGACACAGAGAGAGCAAAGGCCGGGCCCTGCGTGTGTTCCTGCATTTAACAGCGGGAGATGTGGGGTGGGCTGAGGATGACTCTGAGTGGTGAGAAATATGTTTCAGATTTTCCCACATGAGACATGGGGACCTGCCAGCAGCCATTGCAGATTTATCTCACGGGCATTATCGCTTGTGTTGTTACGGAAACAACAGGCCAGCCAAGAAATAAGCAGCACTCAGAGGGTGGGAGTACTGAGATTTATTATGCCAGCGGGCTCAGAGGGGCTTCTGTTCCCAAGCCCTGAGCACATCCAAGACGTGCACATGAGGTTTTATAGGGTTAATTACAAGTATGGGGCTTTTAGCCAATAAGGCTCGAACAACAAAAAGCAAGGAATCAGTACACTGAAGCTTATCAATTTGGAACAGATCACGTTACTGACAATTGTTGACCTTGGATTTACGAGTTAGCTTGTTAGCCCAGTAAACTGACACTGAACTTCAGATTTACGAGTTAGCCCAGCAAAACTTAGATCAGTAAACCGACACTTATCACACTTAGATTTGTGACTTAGCTTGTTAGCCCAGCTGGGGTTTTTGTTCACAGTGTCACTCATCTTTTCTATTTTCCTTTTATTTTTAAAGTATTTAATCCAAATTTAATATCAGGATTTTTTTGGAAAGAAATTTCTCTTTTTCTTTTCTTTGGGGCTCTTTTGGGGGGTAGGTAATTAGGTATATTTATCTGTTAGTGGAGGCCCTGGGGCTTGAACCCAGGACCCTGTTCACACTAAGCACACGCTCTACCACCTGCCCCATCATCTTTTTCTTTTTGCTTTAGCTGCCAAGAATCTTACAGCTGAATTTCTAGTCGGCCTTTAAAACTTGCCCTGACTTCATGGAATCCATTTTTATGAGTTTACCTCCCCCTGGTTTCATTTAAGTATTGAATCTCCATTTTCTCTTCACTCTCAGTTTTGCCTTTTTGTTGTTATGGTTGTTAAGCTGTGTTTAAAAAATTGTTTAATTTCTCTTTTAGCAGGAGGCTGAAGTAAATAAATATGTAAACAAACATCACACTTAAATGCTTTTATATATTCTAAGCTGTTTAGTAGTTAATTAAAAACCAAATTGAATATTAAAGGGATAACATTTTTAAATTATTTTTTAATTTTTTATAAAGACATAGCTGATTTAAAATATATGTTTCAGGTGTACAATTGATGCTCCATTTATAGTTACTGTAAAACATTGTCTGTATTCCCTGTGTTGTAAGATACATCCCTCTAGAGTGTTTACATTACATGTTGCAGTTTGTATAAGAAAGTTGGGTAACGCAGAGTCTGGAACGTGGCTGTGTATGACTCAGGTTCACGCTCACCCTGCCTGTCAGAGCTCAGGCCTTCACTCCTTTCTGCAGGGGAGCGAGTGGAGGCAGCTCTCATCAGCGCTGGCACCACACTCTGAGTGGCAGTGACAGCAGTGACTGTGTGTGGACGTGAAAATTGTTGTTCCAAGAGTTTTACATGCTTTTCTGCATTTAATAATTAAAGCCCTCCTGTGAGGAAGGGTTTTAAGTTTTTAATGAATAATACATTTTATTTTGATATTGATAGACTTCAAAACTCCGGAAAATTTACAGGAGTAGTACAATAAATGCTTAGATACAGTTCACCTTAAAGGGCACTATTTGCCCTTTTGTGACGGGCTTATTTTAGCATAAATTTTCAAAGTTCATTCATATTGTAGCCTGAATCAGTACATTATTCTTTTTGTTTGATAATATCCTTTTCCTTTTTTTTCGTTTTTGGTCTATTTAAAAATATTTTCATTGAAGTCTAGTCAGTTTATAGTGTTGCATCAGTTTCTTGTGTACAGCACAAAACTTCAGTTAAATAGGAACATACCTGCATTCATTTTCATATTCTTTTTAAACATAAGTTACTATAAGTTATTAAATATATTCTCCTGTGCTATACAGTATATACTTGCTGTTTATTGTATACATACTCAGCATCTGCAAATCTTGAACTCCCAATTTATTCATTCCACACCCTCTCCCCTCTGGTAACCATAGTTTGGTTTCTATGTCTCTGTGTCTGTTTCTGTTCTGTAGATAAGTTTATCTTTTTGTTCCTTTGTTTTTGTTTGTTTTTTTGTTTTAGATTCCACATGTGAGCGATCTCATATGGTATTTTTCTTTCTCTTTCTGGCTTATTTCACTTAGAATGTCATTCTCCTGGTCCATTCATATTGCTGCAAATGGCATTATTTTATTATTATTTTATTGCTGAATAGTAGTCTATTGGACATATATACTACAACCTCTTTATCCAGTCGTCTGTCAGTGGACATTTAGGTTGTTTCCATGTCTTGATATTGTAAATAATGCTGCTGTGAACATTGGGGTGAAACTGTCTTTTTGAATTACGTTTCCTTTCGGATATATGCCCTGGAGTGGGATTGCTGTGTCATCTGGGCCCGCAAGGTTTTGTCTTTTGAGGAACCTCTATACAGTTTTCCACAATGGCTCCACCAAACTGCATTCCCACCACAGTGTAGGAGTGTTCCCAATTCTCCACAGCCTCTCCAGCATTTAGTGTCTATGAACTTCTGAATGATGGCTATTCTGACTGGTGAAAGGTGATACTTGTTTGCAGTTTTGATTTGCATTTCTCTGATAATGATATTGAGCATTTTTTCATGTGCCTATTGGCCATTTGTATGTCTTCATTGGAGAAATGTTTCTTTAGGTCTTCTGCCCATTTTTGGATTGAATTGTTTGTTTTTCTTTTTTATCAAGTGTAAAAGCTGTTTACATATTCTGGGAATTAAGCCCTTGTCACTTTCATTTAATGCAACTATTTTCTCCCACTCCATAGGTTGTCTTTTTGCTTTAATTTTTGTTTTCTTTTCTGTGCAAAAGCTTGTAAGTTTAATTAGAACCCACTTGTATATTTTTGCTTGTATTTCTATTGCTTGAGTAGACTGCTCTTGGAAAATATTGTTGAGATATATGTCAGATGTTTTGCCTATGTCTTCTTCTAAGAGGTTTATAGTGTCTTGTCTACAATTTTTAGTCTTTAAGCCATTTTGAATTCATTTTTTTGTATGTTGTGAGGGAGTAGTCTAACTTCATTGATTTACATGCAGCTGTGCAGTTTTCCCTGCACCATTTGCTGAAGAGGCTGTCTTTGCTCAATTGTATGTTCTCACCTCCTTTGTCAAAGATTCAATTACCAAAAGTTTGTGGGACTATTCTTGGTAATTTTGTTTATCCATTCATTGATGGATGGATATTTTTAGTGACTTTTAGCTACTCTGAATGATACTGCTATGAATATTGATGTGCAAGTTTTTGTGAGAATACATTTCCATTCTGTTGGCTGTACAGTTGGCCCACCATATCTGTAGTTTCCACTTCATGGATCCAGATGGCTGATTGCAAAGGGACTTGATCATCCTTGGATTATGGTATACAGGGTGGGGGTTCCTGAAACCAACCCCCCGAGGACACTGAAGGATGACTCTACATGTAGGAGTGGAATTGCTCAGCCACATAACTCTAACCTTTTGAGGAAACATCGGGCTCTTCCAAAGAAGCTGCACCATTGCCCCTTTCCAACGGCTGCATATTGAGGGTATCCATTTCTCTGCCTCCTGATTGACACTTGTTATTGTCCATGTTTTGATTATAACCATCCTAGTGAGTTTAAAATGAGATCTCATTTTGATTTTGATTTCGCTAGTGATGCTGACCATCTTTTCAGATGCTTATTGGCCAATTGTGTATCTATTTAAATCCTTGGCAAATTAAAAAATTGGGTCGATTTTCTTTGTATTGTTCAGTTGTAAGCATTTGTTTTATATCCTGGATACTAGTCTCTTATTAGATATATGCTTTGCAAGATTTTTCTCCTATTCTGCAGATTGTCATTTCACTTTAATTTTTTTAAACATTAA
The DNA here is from genome assembly GCF_048564905.1 of Vicugna pacos. Classification (NCBI taxonomy): domain Eukaryota; kingdom Metazoa; phylum Chordata; class Mammalia; order Artiodactyla; family Camelidae; genus Vicugna; species Vicugna pacos. The sequence goes on from NC_133006.1 coordinate 2,696,879, forward strand.
AACAATTTCTTTATAGGGGAGGTAATTAGATTTATTCATTTTGTTTTTCTTCCTTAGCACGCACTCTATCATTTGAGCTACCCCTTTCCCCTTTCATTTCACACTCTTGATGTTGTCTTTGTAACAAATGATTTTAATTTGATGAAGTCCATTTTATCTATTTTGTTTTATCACTTGTGCTCTTGGTATTGTATCTAGGAAGCCATAGCCTATCCTATGACCACAAAGATTCATACTATGTCTTCTTTTAGAAAGTTCATATATTTAGTTTTTACGTTTCTGTCTGTGATCCATTTTGAATTAATATTTGTTATATAAAATACGGGGTCCAGATTCCAGATTCATTCTTTTGCCTTCAGATACCCAGGTGTCTCTGCTCCATTTGTTGGATAGACTATACTTTCAATGGAGTGTTGTTGGCACATTTCTGGAAAACTGACTGTAAATGTAAGTTTCCCCCCAGGATTTTTTATTGTGTCTCATAGATTTCTGCATCCAAACTTATGACAGAAGCATAATGACTTGAGTGCTATAGATTTGCTGTAACCTTTGAGTGAGTCCTCCAAATTTGCTCTTCTTTTTCAAGATTGTTTTGGCTGACCTGGGTCCCTTGCTTTCAATATGAATTTTGGGATCAGTTTTTCAATTTTTGCAAAGAAGTCAGCTGGAATTTTGATAGGGATTCCATTAAATATGTAGATTACTTTGGGAAGTCTTAACATTTTTAACAATATTTTCTACCATTGCATGATCATGGGATGCCTTCCATATATGAAGATATTTTAAATTTTTTTTGGTGATACTTCAAAATATTCAATGTACAAATCTTGTAAACTTTTGTTAAATGTATCTCTCATTTTATTTTTTATGCAGTTGTAAATGGAACGGCTTAGCTTCATAAGGGTGGGACTATATATATCAATTTATTTATTTCTAGGATTCCTACATAGCAAATACACTAGGTTTATATTTGCTACATTGATCTATCCACAATTCTTCCCACCCCCGTGTCATAAGAAACCAAGACCCAGCTTAAGCCATCTGAACACCTATGTGGAAGTGAGAAATGAGACCTTTGGGTGGGGTTTGTGTAGATGATACTGAGATCTTATTCAGGATGGCTTCATCTTAATTTCTTTTAAACAATCCTTTCAGAGTACATAGTCAGATACATTAGGAAAATGCTGTTTTGATGTGCGGAGGAGCTAAGACTATAATTTTCAAGTAATTTCTAGTGAGAGTGTTGTACTTGAAACATAATTTGCATCAATCTTTGAAGATTTATGTTTCAGGAGCTTTGAGTAAATAATACCTGTCTTTATTCAATAACTACAACTAAATGCTCAGGCAACATGTAAGAGTTTGAGCAAACTGCTCCCGCCCCGTAGTGCTGGTTGGTTGCAGCTGTAACTGGAGTCAGCGCTTACCTCGCCCAGTACACTTGTGCTGATCTGCTCAAAACAGTTCGTCCAACAGTTTGTCGGTAGTCTTTTAGACAAAGCCATAAAGCATTGATTTAAGGTTGCTGGAATGTAATCTATTCTTATTAATATTAAGTAAGCACATATTGAGTACTTACTGTATGTTGGGAATTGTCCCTCAGCCTCACATGAATATTACTTCTAATAAAACCTCTCATATTTCCCTGTTATTTGCACTTTACAGATAAGGAGACTGAGGATTAGGTCTTCTCTCTTTTGGGGGGAGCTCATTATCAATGATGGGAAGTTGTAAGGAAAAAGATATTGATTCATCCAGAGAAAATATTTTTCTGAGATTCAGTATTGAAGAAGGTAACCACTGAAGAGGGTGATCATTGTTTGAGTGAGACGAGCCCCGGGTTGTACGGAGTCAGCATCCCTGTCCTGGACGCTGCACGTGTAGAGCTGCGTGGTGGGTGAGGCGGCGCGGCCGCGCAGGGAAAGCGGATGCCGGGCCGTTGGGCTGTGCTCAGGCCCGGTGGGGCTTTCTCCTAAGAGCAGTGGACCGTCATTGACAGATTTTAAGTAGGCTAGTGCGATGCTCTCGTAGATCACTTTTGTCTTGTAGAATGCTTAGAAACATTTAGAAGGCTCGGCAGGAGGTGATGTGATGAGTCAGAGTAGGGTGGCTGCGAGGTGTAGCAGTGTTCAATTTTCAAGTGATTTTCAGTCCCAGGTTTGTGGCTCAGTAGCCGTGTCACTTTGGATGACACACCCAAGGAAGTGAAACAATTTATCTAATCAATAGAAGCAGTGATGTACCGAACTCCCAGGACTGCTGTGTAGATCCAGTGAGATAACATGTGCACAGTGTGCAGCATGGTCCCCAGCACAGAGTCAGTGCTGAGGGAGTGCCAGTGAGTACCTGGTAGGACAGGTGTGGGTGGTGGATCTCGTTGACTGAGGAAATTTGCCCCTGAAGGAGGGGTCTTGTCACATCTGTGAGTGATTGGCCTGAGCTGGGAGAGGCAGGGAGACCTTGCCCCCGACCAAGGGCCCTGGGCAGGATGGCTATGGGAGGAACACCGTGAAGTTAGCTCTTTGCAGGTGGAGTTGGAGGTGCCCTTGAGACATCTAAGTGCAGTGTCACAATCACAGAAGTGGTCTGGTCCCGGGCTGTGCATTTTCCTGCTGAGATATTGATCTCTGAACGCGAAGACATACTTTACAGGACAAGTGAATAGTAGTATCATCTCTCATCAAAGCTCACATCTCTTTATTCATCACTCACTTTGCTAATTGGGTACTTACAGAACACACTTCACTGTCCTCCCCTGGGCTCAGGCTCCACAGAAAAGAGCTGGTGAGTCTCCCTCTTTTCCAGAAGAAGACACACTTAGCTGGTAGACTTCTATACCTCGCCAGACTTAGAATTTTAGGTTGTTGATTTAATTCTATTTTCTGTTGGTCATCTCCTGACAGGAGAGACGTTTTACCTCATGGTCAGGTTTCAATTAGCTGTTACTGAGAATTGCTGGTCTGATCCATAGTGTATTTATTCTATTAACTTTGTAGAGTACTTATCATTTTTCTGTCTTTGCTCTTTAATTTTGTTTGCCCCTTCAATTTTCTATCTTATTTGGGACCTTATTTTATTTTTTAATTAAAAAATGTCTATTAGCAGTTAACAAAACAAAAGCAAAGAAAAAATGCACATGATAGCTAAATTTAGAAAATATCTTGTGTGTTTTCTGTCTCAGCAATGGAGGGTTCTAGAAACTCGTGAAAAGCTTCATTACATAAGTTCCTTTAAATTCTGATTAAGAAATAAAACCTTCCTTCCTCATCTTTCAAGCTGCACAGCTAATTGTCAAGAAAGTGAGGGGAAATTCTCAGAAGCCAAGACAAACCAGAAAGCAGGGATTCTGGGAGATACGTGAGCCTTAGAAGCCCTGGGGTGCCGGTTGGCTCCTGAACTGAGTTTCAGTTGCCCTGGCAGGAGGGCAGGAGGTGAGCCTGTGGCCTCTCACACTGGGAGTTGGATGGCTGTTCTTATATAAGGCCAAGCACATCCTGAGAATCCTGCTTTATAAAAGGTTGAATTAGAAAGAAAAGAATAAAAGCATTCCTCAAGGCAAGGAAGTAAGGAAAGTAAAATTTTTTGGAAGCGGGAAAAATAACATATCCAAAGTAAGGATTTAGTTTAAAGCTGTTCTGGCATGAGAGTGACCACAAACCCATGGCAGAAAATCACAGCTCCTCCCGGAAAGAGAAGGTGTGTTTTGAATGAATCAGTGGACAGCCATTCTGAAAAAGGCCTCCAGAGTCTTCTGGATCAAGATACTGGACTCAAACACCTCCCTTCCATGGTCTCATTTAAATAACCAGAAAGGTTTTAAAGGAAAGAAGCCATAATCATAGTTCTATTTATTGACATTACTTTATGCTAGGAATTCAAAGGTGACTATGGAGTTGTCTCCTCTTTTATGGACCTTACTTTCTATTTGACATAGTTGGGGAACTTGGTGGAGGGTGGTGTTAGTATGTTGCAATTAACCAGGAGAGGAGTTTAAGAAAGCAGTGAAGGGTTGGTGACATTTTTCGCTGAGGACAGTCCTGTTCAGTTGGCTTGTAATTACAGGCTCGTTGAGTTGTCACTGGAGGGAATTAATCTTAAGGAATTTGGACTTAGCTCAGGCCTCTTCAGAATGGACAAGTGAACCTGGAGAAAGACAGTCAAATCTGTGCAGACATTGAAGTTCACTTCAACATGTGGTATCCATGAGCCAAAGATAGGACTAGTAGGCAGCACTTCTTGAGGACAGAGGAGTGGTTTTTAAGGTTCTTCAAGAATGAATCCCAAGGTACCGGGATGGCCAGTTGTCAAACTGTGACTTTGCTCTTTGGACGGTGTATCCACCAAGGGTATTGGCCGTTTATAAGTTTCCATTTCTCCTTAATACATGTCAGGTTATGAGGACGTGGGCATAAACGTTTCACACCTTGTCAAGGTGACTTTGGGTACCTGCCTAGAATCATGGGCACAGTTGCGGCTGCGTCATACATCTTGCCGCACATCCCGCTCCCCGGCTCCGTGATCACGGCAGAGTGGTTCCTTATTGAGCTGTCCATCTCCTCTGTGACATCGTAACCAAACAAAAGATTGGAGAGTATTAGCTTGGCTTTTTTCTTTTCTAACATTCCCTTCAAATTATGATGACTGATAGTGGACCCAGTTACGTTTGCAGATGATTTACAAGTAGGGCTGTCAGTACAAACCTTGTAATCCCCGCTGTGTGATCTACAGAAGAAAGTTACACTCTTTCCAAATTGTTTTGATGCACTTATGTGGGAAAATGATGTATGTTTGAATATGTATTTCCTCTCTTACTCATCATGGCTAGAGATGAATATTTGTAGACATGGAATGAGTACTCTGTATTTGAACTGTATGGTCCCCTAAATTCTCCCCAGCTTTTTAAAGTCATCACTGGAGTGCTACCTCCAGAGTGCCGCAAAGCATCCAACACTGCCTGCTCTTCGGACACTGTAAGTTTCCAAGTTGGAGAAGGCTGCTGGCTGGTGAGGCAATCTCTCGCACATCTCTGGTTGGGTGATGTGAGCTGAGAACACAAGAATTGGCAGACAGTAACTAACCACGATCACGTCCATTTCTGGAACACTCATGGAGGATTTTACACCTATGCTAGTGGAATACGTTATTTCATTTAGTTTTCCCAAAAATCATAATTAGATTTTATCACCTGTATTAAAAAGGAAACTGTCAAAGCAAGTGACGTGCAGACTTTGGACTGGAACACGGGTCTTTCTGATCCCTGTCTCTGTTCCCTCCCCGGCCTATCCTTGCAAATGACCAGGAGACTCTTCCTCTGTCTTGAGTTTCCCTCTGATGTTACCGCTCTCTTTGTTTCTAAGAGAGGAAAACAAGTCTAAACTTACTTTCCAGTTGGAAATGGAATGGAGAGTTAACGTTGGAAGCCGGGAGAATCTGTCCTGTGATGAAGTGGTCTCCGAGCCACTTCCACTGGGATGTCACATCACTGTCTGGGCCCCTTGCTCAGCCTGTGCACAGGTGACAGTGCAGTTGTGCCGAGCAGTCCTCCCGGACAGGGCAGTGGGTTGGAAATGAGTTTGGGGATTTGGTTTCATTACACAAGTTCCTGAGGGCCTTGACCTGGCACTTCGAGTGGGAGCATTCCCTGTCCCACAGACTGTGCTCTGGGCCCGTGCAGACCTGACGTGGCCTCAGCCTGAGTCTCAGGGCCCGTGGTGATGAGGAGCATTTTAGCCCAGGGTCTGCCGGAGGCTCTGAGACTACTGGGCTGTGGGACTTTGTCCAGGATGATACTAATTCCTCCCCGAGTTTCAGATTTCCTTGCCTGTGAGCCGGGGTAGTAGTTGTTTCTGAGATGATTGTAATGATTCAGTAATGGGCGCAGCGTGTGCTGACAGGTAGCTGGGTGCTTTAGGAGCAGAAGTCGCAATCACTCTGTCAGCCTCTCCCTGTGCGCTCTGTGCTTTGAGAAGTTGTGTGTTTGGTGAAAGTCCCGCCCAGACCCTAGGGTCTAGATGAACTGTTGTTCCTTTACTTTCCCTTCCTTTTCCTCTTTCCCTTCTCTGTGTCCCATGTTTAGGTAGCAGATTCCTCTATTTCAGGGAATACGGGCTTTTCTAGTAAAGGGACAGGTGGAATGCGGAGAGGTGGGGCCCAGAGGGGGTCTGGAGTGTCTGCACAGTGCTGCTTCCCTGCGTTTCTGCATCCGGTCCCATCAGTGCACTAAGTCAGCCTTCCTCTTCCTTCCTGTGTCATCGGGTCTCTGTTTTAAGGGAAAACCATTTTTATGGGTCTTTTTTCACTTACGTGTTTCATTCAGATGCTTGTTGCTTTTCTCCCTGTGCTTCAGCGTTCCGAGGAGAAAATTCAGCCGTGCAGCATCCTCTCCGAGCTCTACGAGTTGATCGGCTTCCACTGCAAGTCCACCTTCTTCAAGCGGGTGGCCCCCGTGCGGCACGCGGCCCCCGGCATCCCGGAGCCTGGCGGGAAGGCCTGCTCCCGACTCCTCCTGCAGACGCTTCCTGGCTACAGTCTGTCACTGGACTTGCAGGACTTCAGCAAATGTGTTGGAACTAAAACATTGCTTCAGCCCCATTAACCATGCCTGGTTTGGGCCCTGCTGTCCTGCCTCATCAGGGTGAATCTTGATTCATTTAGAACAGGGCTCAGCAGACTTTTACTTTCAAGGGCTTGGGGGTAAATATTTCAGGGTCTGAAAACCTCCTGATCTCTGGTGCAGCTGCTCAGCTCTACTGTTTAGATGCCAGAACAGCCAGATAGTCCACACACCCATAGAGCTTTATTAACAGCGGTGGCTGGGGCTGGATTGGGTGTATGAACTGCAGTTTGCCCCCACAGCCTCCTCAATATTGACACCTGCACCAGAGTGTACATTTGTGACAATGGGTGAACCTACACTGACATGTCATCATCACCCATAGCCCATAGTTGACACTAGGATTTACACATTGTGTTGTGCACTCTGTGGGTTTGGACAGATGTACAATGACATGTATCCACCATCACAGCATCATACAGAGTCGTGTGTCTTAGTGACCTTAAAATGCTCCGTGCTGCACCTCATTCATTGCTCTTTCCCCTCTAGCCTCTGGCAGCCACTGATCTTTCAGTCTCTGTGTTTTTCCCTTTCCCAGAACACCATACAGTTGGAATCAGACAGTTGCTGAAACTTCCCAGATTGGCTTCTTTCACTTGGTAATATGCATTTAAGGTTCCTCCATGTCTTTTCATTCCTTGATAACTCATTTCATTTTAGCACCAAATAATAGTCCATTTTCTGGCGGGACCACAGTTTATCTATCCATTCACCTACTGAAGAAGAGCTTAGTTGCTTCTGAATCCTGTTGAGTATGAATAAAGCTGCTATTAACATCTGTATGCAGATTTGTGTGTGAACATAAGTTTCCATTTCATCGAGTAAACACCAAGGAGCACAGTTGCCGGATCATATGTTAGAATTACGTCTAGCTCTGTAAAAAATTGCCAGACCGTCTTCCAAAGTACCTGGGCCATTTATCATTCCCACCAACAATGCATTATAATTTCTGGTGCTCCACATCCTCACCAGCATTCGGTGCTGTCAGTGTTCTGCATTTTGGCAGTTCTGACAGGTGTGCAGTGGTATCTCGCTGTTTCAGTCTGCATCCCCTTGATGACAGGTGCTGTGGAGCATCTTTCCAAAGGCTTCTTTGGCATCCAGATTTCTTCTTTGATGAGGTGTGTGTTCAGGCATTTTGCTCATTTTTTAATCAGGTTATTCATCCTTCTTGTTGAGTGTAAAGAAATTTTGGTATATTCTGGATTTCAGCCCTTTATCAGTGTGTCCCTGCCCTTCACCTTCAGTGCCAGAGTTGTCCTTTGGGTCTCAGTGGAGTGTCAGATCTTCAAAGAGATTCCCTGTCTTCCCTCAGCCTAAATACTGTCCTTGTATTTTTCACTTTCAGTGACTCATTTTGTTCTTTTTAAATAGCATTTCCCATAATTTGTAAGTATATTAAAGACAAAAGGGCAATGATTGAACACCGCCTGCCCCACCAGGCTGTGTGCCCTGTGAGAGCAGAGGCCCTGTCCCCACTCACCGTTTCCCATGACAGCACATGGCACATGTCCATGTAAAAGTGTGTAACGTGGGGCCAAACCTGATGAGCAGCTATGACGACATGTGTTGTCTACCATTTATTGAGTAGACTTTGTTTCTGATCTTAATTATTAAATCATATGAATGAAACTAGGTTGTTTTGAAAAATAAAACAACAAAGCACACCTCAATGTGATTGGTAATTTCTACTTAGATTTCTGACCCAGGAGGGGATGTTCACCATCATTTTGTGGAGGAGGATGGGAAGGTAAAGTAAGAGAGTGAGATCAAATAAAGTAAAAATGATAACAGTCAGTTGGCTTTATTTTCACTGAAATAAAAGTTACTTTAAACCCTATCTCAGCTGTTGTCCTGTTGTTTTAAACATTTCTCATAGAATTAAATGGAAGCCCACTAAACCCTGAAAGGGAAACTGTGTGCTCAGGTCCTGAAAATTGTTTATGTCTATTTCTTGAGATACAAATTTCCCTGCTGGTTACAGAAATAAGAGGTGGGAACACAACAGTGCACTGCATGTGTCTACCGGCTTCACGGGCTGCTCAGTGTCAATTTCATTTTCTTGGGTTGCAGTTTAGGACGGATTTCCATGAGAAATATTGTTCAGAGTTTTCCTGAATGAAGGATTGAATTTTCCACAGGAAATATTATGAAACAGAGTGACAAGGCACAAGGGTTTCCCATAAAGGAATAGTTGATATAATAAACTCTCACTATGGTGAATATTTTTAATAAAAGCAAGTTGAAAATTTTATCACTAGGTCAAATGGCACAAATCCGTCTGAAGAAAAAAGATTCAAATTTTATAGAAGAAGTGGTTTGAATCAAGTAGAAATTATGATTTCTACACTATTTGTTGTAAGAACTTATACTCAGTCTTATCATAATTGCCGGTGGTAGGAAGTGGATCATTATTTATTTATTAAAAAAAATTCACAAGGTGCTATTTGCCCCATTCTTGATGCGGCAGTCCTGTGGTTAGATAAGTTGGGACATTTAGGAAACTTAGCTAGGTTTTCCGGACATTGATTTCAGCCACTTTATATTTACTACAATCTCTTCTTTTGTGTCGGCATATGGTCCATACATAAATATGGGGAGGAACAACCTCCAACTCGGTTTTACAGTGCAAACCACAGGAAATTCAAACCGGAACTAGGAAACAAACTGAGAAACCACAGTAAGGGTTTCTCCTGCAACCCGTTCCCTTTGTGCTGGATGAACGAACGTCTCTCCACATGCTCAGTTCTGAGAGATAAGTGTGTGTGAAAGCCGTCCTTCACCTAGCTTGAAGGGAACACAAAGTTTCTTTTCAGTTGCCAACTCCACTCCATACATATATATGGGGAGGTACAAGCTCCAACTCGGTTTTACAGTGAAAACGGCAGGCACTTCAAACCGGCACTAGGAAACCGACTGAGAATCCAGAGTAAGGGTTTCTCCTGCAACCCGTTCCCTTTGTGCTGGATGAACGAACGTCTCTCCACATGCTCAGTTCTGAGAGATATGTGTGTGTGAAAGCCGTCCTTCACCTAGCTTGAAGGGAACACAAAGTTTCTTTTCAGTTGCCAACTCCACTCCATACATATATATGGGGAGGTACAAGCTCCAACTCGGTTTTACAGTGAAAACGGCAGGCACTTCAAACCGGCACTAGGAAACACACTGAGAATCCAGAGAAAGGGTTTCTCCTGCAACCCGTTCCCTTTGTGCTGGATGAACGAACGTCTCTCCACATGCTCAGTTCTGAGAGATAAGTGTGTGTGAAAGCCGTCCTTCACCTAGCTTGAAGGGAACACAAAGTTTCTTTTCAGTTGCCAACTCCACTCCATACATATATATGGGGAGGTACAAGCTCCAACTCGGTTTTAAAGTGAAAACGGCAGGCACTTCAAACCGGCACTAGGAAACAGACTGAGAATCCAGAGTAAGGGTTTCTCCTGCAACCCGTTCCCTTTGTGCTGGATGAACGAACGTCTCTCCACATGCTCAGTTCTGAGAGATAAGTGTGTGTGAAAGCCGTCCTTCACCTAGCTTGAAGGGAACACAAAGTTTCTTTTCAGTTACCAACTCCACTCCATACATATATATGGGGAGGTACAAGCTCCAACTCGGTTTTACAGTGAAAACGGCAGGCACTTCAAACCGGCACTTGGAAACCGACTGAGAAACCAGAGTAAGGGTTTCTCCTGCAACCCGTTCCCTTTGTGCTGGATGAACGAACGTCTCTCCACATGCTCAGCTCTGAGAGATAAGTGTGTGTGAATGCCGTCCTTCACCTAGCTTGAAGGGAACACAAAGTTTCTTTTCAGTTGCCAACTCCACTCCATACATATATATGGGGAGGTACAAGTTCCAACTCGGTTTTACAGTGACAACGGCAGGCACTTCAAACCGGCACTAGGAAAAGGACTGAGAAACCAGAGTAAGGGTTTCTCCTGCAACCCGTTCCCTTTGTGCTGGATGAACGAACGTCTCTCCACATGCTCAGTTCTGAGAGATAAGTGTGTGTGAAAGCCGTCTTTCACCTAGCTTGAAGGGAACACAAAGTTTCTTTTCAGTTGCCAACTCCACTCCATACATATATATGGGGAGGTACAAGCTCCAACTCGGTTTTACAGTGAAAACGGCAGGCACTTCAAACCGGCACTAGGAAACAGACTGAGAAACCAGAGTAAGGGTTTCTCCTGCAACCCGTTCCCTTTGTGCTGGATGAACGAACGACTCTCCACATGCTCAGTTCTGAGAGATAAGTGTGTGTGAAAGCCGTCCTTCACCTAGCTTGAAGGGAACACAAAGTTTCTTTTCAGTTGCCAACTCCACTCCATACATATATATGGGGAGGTACAAGCTCCAACTCGGTTTTACAGTGAAAACGGCAGGCACTTCAAACCGGCACTAGGAAACCGACTGAGAATCCAGAGAAAGGGTTTCTCCTGCAACCCGTTCCCTTTGTGCTGGATGAACGAACGTCTCTCCACATGCTCAGTTCTGAGAGATAAGTGTGTGTGAAAGCCGTCCTTCACCTAGCTTGAAGGGAACACAAAGTTTCTTTTCAGTTGCCAACTCCACTCCATACATATATATGGGGAGGTACAAGCTCCAACTCCGTTTTACAGTGAAAACGGCAGGCACTTCAAACCGGCACTAGGAAACCGACTGAGAATCCAGAGTAAGGGTTTCTCCTGCAACCCGTTCCCTTTGTGCTGGATGAACGAACGTCTCTCCAAATGCTCAGTTCTGAGAGATAAGTGTGTGTGAAAGCCGTCCTTCACCTAGCTTGAAGGGAACACAAAGTTTCTTTTCAGTTGCCAACTCCACTCCATACATATATATGGGGAGGTACAAGCTCCAACTCGGTTTTACAGTGAAAACGGCATGCACTTCAAACCGGCACTAGGAAACCGACTGAGAATCCAGAGTAAGGGTTTCTCCTGCAACCCGTTCCCTTTGTGCTGGATGAACGAACGTCTATCCACATGCTCAGCTCTGAGAGATAAGTGTGTGTGAATGCCGTCCTTCACCTAGCTTGAAGGGAACACAAAGTTTCTTTTCAGTTGCCAACTCCACTCCATACATATATATGGGGAGGTACAAGCTCCAACTCGGTTTTACAGTGAAAACGGCAGGCACTTCAAACCGGCACTAGGAACAGGACTGAGAAACCAGAGTAAGGGTTTCTCCTGCAACCCGTTCCCTTTGTGCTGGATGAACGAACGTCTCTCCACATGCTCAGTTCTGAGAGATAAGTGTGTGTGAAAGCCGTCCTTCACCTAGCTTGAAGGGAACACAAAGTTTCTTTTCAGTTGCCAACTCCACTCCATACATATATATGGGGAGGTACAAGCTCCAACTCGGTTTTACAGTGAAAACGGCAGGCACTTCAAACCGGCACTAGGAAACAGACTGAGAAACCAGAGTAAGGGTTTCTCCTGCAAACCGTTGCCTTTGTGCTGGATGAACGAACGTCTCTCCACATGCTCAGTTCTGAGAGATAAGTGTGTGTGAAAGCCGTCCTTCACCTAGCTTGAAGGGAACACAAAGTTTCTTTTCAGTTGCCAACTCCACTCCATAAATATATATGGGGAGGTACAAGCTCCAACTCGGTTTTACAGTGAAAACGGCAGGCACTTCAAACCGGCACTAGGAAACCGACTGAGAAACCAGAGTAAGGGTTTCTCCTGCAACCCATTCCCTTTGTGCTGGATGAACGAACGACTCTCCACATGCTCAGTTCTGAGAGATAAGTGTGTGTGAAAGCCGTCCTTCACCTAGCTTGAAGGGAACACAAAGTTTCTTTTCAGTTGCAAACTCCACTCCATACATATATATGGGGAGGTACAAGCTCCAACTCGGTTTTACAGTGAAAACGGCAGGCACTTCAAACCGGCACTAGGAAACCGACTGAGAATCCAGAGTAAGTGTTTCTCCTGCAACCCGTTCCCTTTGTGCTGGATGAACGAACGTCTCTCCACATGCTCAGTTCTGAGAGATAAGTGTGTGTGAAAGCCGTCCTTCACCTAGCTTGAAGGGAACACAAAGTTTCTTTTCAGTTGCCAACTCCACTCCATACATATATATGGGGAGGTACAAGCTCCAACTCGGTTTTACAGTGAAAACGACAGGCACTTCAAACCGGCACTAGGAAACCGACTGAGAATCCAGAGTAAGGGTTTCTCCTGCAACCCGTTCCCTTTGTGCTGGATGAACGAACGTCTCTCCACATGCTCAGTTCTGAGAGATAAGTGTGTGTGAAAGCCGTCCTTCACCTAGCTTGTAGGGAACACCAAGTTTCTTTTCAGTTGCCAACTCCACTGCGTACATATATATGGGGAGGTACAAGCTCCAACTCGGTTTTACAGTGAAAACGGCAGGCACATCAAACCGGCACTAGGAAACAGACTGAGAAACCAGAGTAAGTGTTTCTCCTGCAACCCGTTCCCTTTGTGCTGGATGAACGAACGTCTCTCCACATGCTAATTTCTGAGAGATATGTGTGTGTGAATGCGGTCCTTCACCTATCTTGAAGGAAACACAAAGTTTCTTTTCAGTTGCAAACTCCACTCCGTACATATATATGGGGAGGTATAAGCTCCAACTCGGTTTTACAGTGAAAACGGCAGGCACTTAAAATCCGGCAAGAGGAAACAGACTGAGGAACCAGAGTATGTGTTTCTCCTACAACCCGTTCCCTTTGTGCTGGATGAACGAACGTCTCTCCACATGCTCAGTTCTGAGAGATAAGTGCGTGTGAAAGCCGTCCTTCACCTAACTTGAAGGGAACACAAAGTTTCTTTTCAGTTGCTAACTTCACTCCATACATATATATGGGGAGGTACAAGCTCCAAATCGGTTTTACAGTGAAAACGGCAGGTACGACAAACCGGCACTAGGAAACAGACTGAGAAACCAGAGTAAGTGTTTCCCTGCAACCCGTTCCCTTTGTGCTGGATGAACGAAAGTCTCTCCACATGCTCAGTTCTGAGAGATACGTGTGTGTGAAAGCCGTCATTCACATAGCTTGAAATGAACACAATGTTTCTTTTCAGTTGCATACTCCACTCCATACATATATGTGAGGAGGTACAAACTCCAACTCGGTTTTACTGTGAAAGCGACAGGCACTTCAAACCGGCACTAGGAAGCAGACTGAGAAACCAGAGTAAGTGTTTCTCCTGCAACCAGTTCTCTTTGTGCTGGATGAACGAACGTCTCTCCACATGCTCAGTTCTGAGAGATAAGTGTGTGTGAAAGCCGTCCTTCACCTAGCTTGAAGGGAACACAAACTTTCATTTCAGGTGCAAACTCCACTCCGTACATATATATGGGGAGGTACAAGCTCCAACTCGGTTTTACAGTGAAAACGGCAGGCACTTCAAACCGGCACTAGGAAACACACTAAGAAACCAGAGTAAGTGTTTCTCCTGCAACCCGTTCCCTTTGTGCTGGATGAACGAAAGTCTCTGCACATGCTCAGTTCTGAGAGATAATTGTGTGTGAAAGCCGTCCTTCACCTAGCTTGAAGGAAACACAAAGTTTCTTTTCAGGTGCAAACTCCACTCCATACATATATATGGGGAGGTACAAGCTCCAACTCGGTTTTACAGTGAAAACGGCAGGCACTTCAAACCGGCACTAGGAAACAGACTGAGAAACCAGAGTAAGGGTTTCTCCTGCAACCTGTTCCCTTTGTGCTGGATGAACGAACGTCTCTCCACATGCTCAGTTCTGAGAGTAAAGTGTGTGTGAAAGCCGTCCTTCACCTATCTTGAAGGGAACACAAAGTTTCTTTTCAGTTGCAAACTCCACTCCATACATATATATGGGGAGGTACAAGCTCCAACTCGGTTTTACTGTGAAAACGGCAGGCACTTCAAACCGGCACTAGGAAACAGACTGAGTAACCAGAGTAAGTGTTTCTCCTGCAACCCGTTCTCTTTGGGGTGGATGAACGAACGTCTCTCCACATGCTCAGTTCTGAGAGATCAGTGTGTGTGAAAGCCGTCCTTCACCTAGCTTGAAGGGAACACAAAGTTTCATTTCAGGTGCAAACTCCACTCCGTACATATATATGGGGAGGTACAAGCTCCAACTCGGTTTTACAGTGAAAACGGCAGGCACTTCAAACCGGCACTAGGAAACACACTAAGAAACCAGAGTAAGTATTTCTCCTGCAACCCGTTCCATTTGTGCTGGATGAACGAAAGTCTCTCCACATGCTTAGTTCTGAGAGATAAGTGTGTGTGAAAGCCGTCTTTCACCTAGCTTGCCGGGAGCACAAATTTTCTTTTCAGTGGCAAACCCCAATTCATACATATATATGGGGAGGAACAAGCTCCAACTCGGTTTTACAGTGAAAACTTCAGGCACATCAAACCGGCACTAGGAAACAGACTGAGAAACCAGAGTAAGGGTTTCTCCTGCAACCCGTTCCCTTTCTGCTGGATGAACGAACGTCTCTCCAAATGCTCAGTTCTGAGATATAAGTGTGTGTGAAAGCCGGCCTTCACATAGCTTGAAGGGAACACAAAGTTTCTTTTCAGTTACAAACCCCACTCCATACATATGTATTGGGAGGTACAAACTCCAACTCGGTTTTACAGTGAAAACGGCAGGCACTTCAAAACGGCAATAAGAAACAGACTGAGAAACTAGAGTAAGTGCTTCTCCTGCAACCCGTTCCATTTGTGCTGGAGGAACGAACGTCTCTCCACATGCTCAGTTCTGAGAGATAAGTGTGTGTGAAAGCCGTCCTGTACCTAGCTTGAAGGGAACACATAGATTCCTTTCAGTTGCAAACTCCTTTCCGTACATATATATGGGGAGGTACAAGCTCCAACTCGGTTTTACAGTGAAAACGGCAGGCACTTCAAACCGGCACTAGGAAACAGACTGAGAAACCAGAGTAAGGGTTTCTCCTGCAACCCGTTCCCTTTGTGCTGGATGAACGAAAGTCTCTCCACATGCTTAGTTCTGAGAGATAATTGTGTGTGAAAGCCGTCTTTCACCTAGCTTGCCGGGAGCACAAATTTTCTTTTCAGTGGCAAACCCCAATTCATACATATATATGGGGAGGAACAAGCTCCAACTCGGTTTTACAGTGAAAACTTCAGGCACATCAAACCGGCACTAGGAAACAGACTGAGAAACCAGAGTAAGGGTTTCTCCTGCAACCCGTTCCCTTTCTGCTGGATGAACGAACGTCTCTCCAAATGCTCAGTTCTGAGATATAAGTGTGTGTGAAAGCCGGCCTTCACATAGCTTGAAGGGAACACAAAGTTTCTTTTCAGTTACAAACCCCACTCCATACATATGTATTGGGAGGTACAAACTCCAACTCGGTTTTACAGTGAAAACGGCAGGCACTTCAAAACGGCAATAAGTAACAGACTGAGAAACTAGAGTAAGTGCTTCTCCTGCAACCCGTTCCCTTTGTGCTGGAGGAACGAACGTCTCTCCACATGCTCAGTTCTGAGAGATAAGTGTGTGTGAAAGCCGTCCTGTACCTAGCTTGAAGGGAACACATAGATTCCTTTCAGTTGCAAACTCCTTTCCGTACATATATATGGGGAGGTACAAGATCCAACTCGGTTTTACAGTGAAAACGGCAGGCACTTCAAACCGGCACTAGGAAACAGACTGAGAAACCAGAGTAAGGGTTTCTCCTGCAACCCGTTCCCTTTGTGCTGGATGAACGAACGTCTCTCCACATGCTCAGTTCTGAGAGATAAGTGTGTGTGAAAGCCGTCTTTCACCTAGCTTGAAGGGAACACAAAGTTTCTTTTCAGTGGCAAACTCCACTTCATACATATATATGCGGAGGAACAAGCTCCAACTCGGTTTTACAGTGAAAACTTCAGGCACTTCAAACCGGCACTAGGAAACAGACTGAGAAAGCAGAGTAAGGGTTTCCCATGCAACCCGTTCCCTTTGTGCTGGATGAACGAACGTCTCTCCAAATGCTCAGTTCTGAGATATAAGTGTGTGTGAAAGCCGGCCTTCACCTAGCTTGAAGGGAACACAAAGTTTCGTTTCAGTTGCAAACTCCACTCCATACATATATATTGGGAGGTAAAGCTCCAACACGGTTTTACAGTGAAAACGGCAGGCACTTCAACCCGGCACTAGGAAACAGACTGAGAAACCAGAGTTCGGGTTTCTCCTGCATCCTGTTCCCTTTGTGCTGGATGAACGAACGTCTCTCCACATGCTCAATTCTGAGAGATAAGTGTGTGTGAAAGCCGTCCTTCACCTATCTTGAAGGGAACACAAAGTTTCTTTTCAGTTGCAAACTCCACTCCATACA
The DNA here is from genome assembly GCF_048564905.1 of Vicugna pacos. NCBI lineage: Eukaryota > Metazoa > Chordata > Mammalia > Artiodactyla > Camelidae > Vicugna > Vicugna pacos. The sequence goes on from NC_133006.1 coordinate 2,713,798, forward strand.
TATATATGGGGAGGTACAAGCTCCAACTCGGTTTTACTGTGAAAACGGCAGGCACTTCAAACGCGCACTAGGAAACAGACTGAGAAACAAGAGTAAGTGTTTCTCCTGCAACACGTTCTCTTTGTGCTGGATGAACGAACGTCTATCCACATGCTCATTTCTGAGAGATAAATGTGTGTGAAAGCCGTCCTTCACCTAGCTTGAAGGGAGCACAAAGTTTCATTTCAGGTGCAAACTCCACTCCGTACATATATATGGGGAGGTACAAGCTCCAACTCGGTTTTACAGTGAAAACGGCAGGCACTTCAAACCGGCACTAGGAAACACACTAAGAAACCAGAGTAAGTGTTTCTCCTGCAACCCGTTCCCTTTTTGCTGGATGAACGAACGTCTCTCCAAATGCTCAGTTCTGAGATATATGTGTGTGTGAAAGCCGGCCTTCACCTAGCTTGAAGGGAACACAAAGTTTCTTTTCAGTTGCAAACTACACTCCATATATATATATGGGGAGGTACAAGCTCCAACTCGGTTTTACTGTGATAACGGCAGGCACTTCAAACGGGCACTAGGAAACAGTCTGAGAAACCAGAGTAAGTGTTTCTCCTGCAACCCGTTCTCTTTGTGCTGGATGAACGAACGTCTCTCCACATGCTCAGTTCTGAGAGATAAGTGTGTGTGAAAGTCGTCCTTCAACTAGCTTGAAGGGAACACAAAGTTTCATTTCAGGTGCAAACTCCACTCCGTACATATATATGGGGAGGTACAAGCTCCAACTCGGTTTTAGTGTGAAAACGGCAGGCACTTCAAACCGGCACTAGGAAACACACTAAGAAACCAGAGTAAGTGTTTCTCCTGCAACCCGTTCCCTTTGTGCTGGATGAACGAACGTCTCTCCACATGCTCAGTTCTGAGAGATAATTGTGTGTGAAAGCCGTCCTTCACCTAGCTTGAAGGAAACACAAAGTTTCTTTTCAGGTGCAAACTCCACTCCATACATATATATGGGGAGGTACAAGCTCCAACTCGGTTTTACAGTGAAAACGGCAGGCACTTCAAACCGGCACTAGGAAACAGACTGAGAAACCAGAGTAAGTGTTTCTCCTGCAACCCGTTCCTTTGTGCTGGATGAATGAACGTCTCTCCACATGCTCAGTTCTGAGAGATAAGTGTGTGTGAAAGCCGTCCTTCACCTAGCTTGCAGGTAACACAAATTTTCTTATCAGTTGCTAACTCCAATCCATACATATATATGGGGAGGAACAAACTCCAACTCGGTTTTACAGTGAAAACGGCAGGCATTTCAAACCGGCACTAGGAAACAGACTGAGAAACCAGCGTAAGTGTTTCTCCTGCAACCCGTTCCCTTTGTGCTTGATGAACGAACGTCTCTCCACATGCTCCGTTCTGAGAGATAAGTGTGTGTGAAAGCCGTCCTTCACCTAGCTTGAAGGGAACACAAAGTTTCTTTTCAGTTGCAAACTCCACTCCATGCATATATATGGGGAGGTACAAGCTCCAACTCGGTTTTACAGTGAAAACGGCAGGCACATCAAACCGGCACTAGGAAACAGACTGAAAAACCAGCGTAAGTGTTTCTCCTGCAACCCGTTCCCTTTGTGCTGGATGAACGAACGTCTCTCCACATGCTCAGTTCAGAGAGATAAGTGTGTGTGAAAGCCGTCCTTCACCTAGCTTGAAAGAAACACAAAGTTTCTTTTCAGTTGCAAACTCCACTCCGTACATATATATGGGGAGGTTCAAGCTCCAACTCGGTTTTACAGTGAAAACGGCAGGCACTTAAAATCCGGCAAGAGGAAACAGACTGAGAAACCAGAGTAAGTGTTTCTCCTGCAACCCGTTCCCTTTGTGCTGGATGAACGAACGTCTCTCCACATGCTCAGTTCTGAGAGATCTGTGTGTGTGAAAGACGTCCTTCACCTAGCTTGAAGGGAACACAAAGTTTCATTTCAGGTGCAAACTCCACTCCGTACATATATATGGGGAGGTACAAGCTCCAACTCGGTTTTACAGTGAAAACTTCAGGCACTTCAAACCGGCACTAGGAAACAGACTGAGAATCCAGAGTAAGGGTTTTTCCTGCAAGCCGTTCCCTTTCTGCTGGATGAACGAACGTCTCTCCAAATGCTCAGTTCTGAGATATAAGTGTGTGTGAAAGCCGGCCTTCACATAGCTTGAAGGGAACACAAAGTTTCTTTTCAGTTACAAACCCCACTCCATACATATGTATTGGGTGGTACAAACTCCAACTCGGTTTTACAGTGAAAACGGCAGGCACTTCAAAACGGCAATAAGAAACAGACTGAGAAACTAGAGTAAGTGCTTCTCCTGCAACCCGTTCCCTTTGTGCTGGAGGAACGAACGTCTCTCCACATGCTCAGTTCTGAGAGATAAGTATGTGTGAAAGCCGTCCTTCACCTATCTTCAAGGGAACACAAAGTTTCTTTTCAGTTGCAAACTCCACTCCATACATATATATGGGGAGGTACAAGCTCCAACTCGGTTTTACTGTGAAAACGGCAGGCACTTCAAACGGGCACTAGGAAACAGACTGAGAAACCAGAGTAAGTGTTTCTCCTGCAACCCTTTCTCTTTGTGCTGGATGAACGAACGTCTATCCACATGCTCATTTCTGAGAGATAAATGTGTGTGAAAGCCGTCCTTCACCTAGCTTGAAGGGAGCACAAAGTTTCATTTCAGGTGCAAACTCCACTCCGTACATATATATGGGGAGGTACAAGCTCCAACTCGGTTTTACAGTGAAAACGGCAGGCACTTAAAACCGGCACTAGGAAACACACTAAGAAACCAGAGTAAGTGTTTCTCCTGCAACACGTTCCCTTTGTGCTGGATGAACGAACGTCTCTCCAAATGCTCAGTTCTGAGATATATGTGTGTGTGAAAGCCGGCCTTCACCTAGCTTGAAGGGAACACAAAGTTTCTTTTCAGTTGCAAACTACACTCCATACATATATATGGGGAGGTACAAGCTCCAACACGGTTTTAAAGTGAAAAAGGCAGGCACTTCAACCCGGCACTAGGAAACAGACTGAGAAACCAGAGTTCGGGTTTCTCCTGCATCCCGTTCCCTTTGTGCTGGATGAACGAACGTCTCTCCACATGCTCAGTTCTGAGAGATAAGTGTGTGTGAAAGCCGTCCTTCACCTATCTTGAAGGGAACACAAAGTTTCTTTTCAGTTGCCAACTCCACTCCATACATATATATGGGGAGGTACAAGCTCCAACTCGGTTTTACTGTGAAAACGGCAGGCACTTCAAACGGGCACTAGGAAACAGACTGAGAATCCAGAGTAAATGTTTCTCCTGCAACCCGTTCTCTTTGTGCTGGATGAACGAACGTCTCTTCACATGCTCAGTTCTGAGAGATAAGTGTGTGTGAAAGCCGTCCTTCAACTAGCTTGAAGGGAACACAAATTTTCATTTCAGGTGCAAACTCCACTCCGTACATATATATGGGGAGGTACAAGCTCCAACTCGGTTTTACTGTGAAAACGGCAGGCACTTAAAACCGGCACTAGGAAACACACTAAGAAACCAGAGTAAGTGTTTCTCCTGCAACCCGTTCCCTTTGTGCTGGATGAACGAACGTCTCTCCACATGCTCAGTTCTGAGAGATAATTGTGTGTGAAAGCAGTCCTTCACCTAGCTTGAAGGAAACACAAAGTTTCTTTTCAGGTGCAAACTCCACTCCATACATATATATGGGGAGGTACAAGCTCCAACTCGGTTTTACATTGAAAACGGCAGGCACTTCAAACCGGCACTAGGAAACAGACTGAGAAACCAGAGTAAGGGTTTCTCCTGCAACCCGTTCCCTTTGTGCTGGATGAACGAACGTCTCTCCACATGCTCAGTTCTGAGAGATAAGTGTGTGTGAAAGCCGTCCTTCATCTAGCTTGAAGGAAACACAAAGTTTCTTTTCAGTTGCCAACTCCACTCCATATATATATATGGGGAGGTACAAGCTCCAACTCGGTTTTACAGTGAAAACGGCAGGCACTTCAAACCGGCACTAGGAAACAGACTGAGAAACCAGAGTAAGGGTTTCTCCTGCAACCCGTTCCCTTTGTGCTGGATGAACGAAAGTCTCTCCACATGCTCAGTTCTGAGAGATAAGTGCGTGTGAAAGCCGTCCTTCACCTAACTTGAAGGGAACACAAAGTTTCTTTTCAGTTGCTAACTCCACTCCATACATATATATGGGGTGGTAAAAGCTCCAAATCGGTTTTACAGTGAAAACGGTAGGTACGTCAAACCGGCACTAGGAAACAGACTGAGAAACCAGAGTAAGTGTTTCCCTGCAACCCGTTCCCTTTGTGCTGGATGAACGAAAGTCTCTCCACATGCTCAGTTCTGAGAGATACGTGTGTGTGAAAACCGTCATTCACATAGCTTGAAATGAACACAATGTTTCTTTTCAGTTGCATACTCCACTCCATACATATATGTGGGGAGGTACAAACTCCAACACGGTTTTACTGTGAAAGCGGCAGGCACTTCAAACCGGCACTAGGAAACAGACTGAGAAACCAGAGTAAGTGTTTCTCCTGCAACCCGTTCTCTTTGTGCTGGATGAACGAACGTCTCTCCACATGCTCAGTTCTGAGAGATAAGTGTGTGTGAAAGCCGTCCTTCACCTAGCTTGAAGGGAACACAAACTTTCATTTCAGGTGCAAACTCCACTCCGTACATATATATGGGGAGGTACAAGCTCCAACTCGGTTTTACAGTGAAAACGGCAGGCACTTCAAACCGGCACTAGGAAACACACTAAGAAACCAGAGTAAGGGTTTCTCCTGCAACCCGTTCCCTTTGTGCTGGATGAACGAACGTCTCTCCACATGCTCAGTTCTGAGAGATAAGTGTTTGTGAAAGCCGTCCTTCACCTAGCTTGAAGGAAACACAAAGTTTCTTTTCAGGTGCAAACTCCACTCCATACATATATATGGGGAGGTACAAGCTCCAACTCGGTTTTACTGTGAAAACGGCAGGCACTTCAAACCGGCACTAGGAAACAGACTGAGTAACCAGAGTAAGTGTTTCTCCTGCAACCCGTTCTCTTTGTGCTGGATGAACGAACGTCTCTAGACATGCTCAGTTCTGAGAGATCAGTGTGTGTGAAAGCCGTCCTTCACCTAGCTTGAAGGGAACACACAGTTTCATTTCAGGTGCAAACTCCACTCCGTACATATATATGGGGAGGTACAAGCTCCAACTCGGTTTTACAGTGAAAACGGCAGGCACTTCAAACCGGCACTAGGAAACAGACTGAGTAACCAGAGTAAGTGTTTCTCCTGCAACCCGTTCTCTTTGTGCTGGATGAACGAACGTCTCTCCACATGCTCAGTTCTGAGAAATCAGTGTGTGTGAAAGCCGTCCTTCACCTAGCTTGAAGGGAACACAAAGTTTCATTTCAGGTGCAAACTCCACTCCGTACATATATATGGGGAGGTACAAGCTCCAACTCGGTTTTACAGTGAAAAAGGCAGGCACTTCATACCGGCACTAGGAAACACACTAAGAAACCAGAGTAAGGGTTTCTCCTGCAACACGTTCCCTTTGTGCTGGATGAACGAACGTCTCTCCAAATGCTCAGTTCTGAGAGATAAGTGTGTGTGAAAGCCGTAATTCACCTTGCTTGAAGGAAACACAAGTTTCTTTTCAGGTGCAAACCCCACTCCATACATATATATGGGGAGGTACAAGCTCCAACTCGGTTTTACAGTGAAAACGGCAGGCACTTCAAACCGGCACTAGGAAACAGACTGAGAAACCAGAGTTCGGGTTTCTCCTGCATCCCGTTCCCTTTGTGCTGGATGAACGAACGTCTCTCCACATGCTCAGTTCTGAGAGATAAGTGTGTGTGAAAGCCGTCCTTCACCTATCTTGAAGGGAACACAAAGTTTCTTTTCAGGTGCAAACTCCACTCCATACATATATATGGGGAGGTACAAGCTCCAACTCGGTTTTACATTGAAAACGGCAGGCACTTCAAACCGGCACTAGGAAACAGACTGAGAAACCAGAGTAAGGGTTTCTCCTGCAACCCGTTCCCTTTGTGCTGGATGAACGAACGTCTCTCCACATGCTCAGTTCTGAGAGATAAGTGTGTGTGAAAGCCGTCCTTCATCTAGCTTGAAGGAAACACAAAGTTTCTTTTCAGTTGCCAACTCCACTCCATATATATATATGGGGAGGTACAAGCTCCAACTCGGTTTTACAGTGAAAACGGCAGGCACTTCAAACCGGCACTAGGAAACAGACTGAGAAACCAGAGTAAGGGTTTCTCCTGCAACCCGTTCCCTTTGTGCTGGATGAACGAAAGTCTCTCCACATGCTCAGTTCTGAGAGATAAGTGCGTGTGAAAGCCGTCCTTCACCTAACTTGAAGGGAACACAAAGTTTCTTTTCAGTTGCTAACTCCACTCCATACATATATATGGGGTGGTAAAAGCTCCAAATCGGTTTTACAGTGAAAACGGTAGGTACGTCAAACCGGCACTAGGAAACAGACTGAGAAACCAGAGTAAGTGTTTCCCTGCAACCCGTTCCCTTTGTGCTGGATGAACGAAAGTCTCTCCACATGCTCAGTTCTGAGAGATACGTGTGTGTGAAAACCGTCATTCACATAGCTTGAAATGAACACAATGTTTCTTTTCAGTTGCATACTCCACTCCATACATATATGTGGGGAGGTACAAACTCCAACACGGTTTTACTGTGAAAGCGGCAGGCACTTCAAACCGGCACTAGGAAACAGACTGAGAAACCAGAGTAAGTGTTTCTCCTGCAACCCGTTCTCTTTGTGCTGGATGAACGAAAGTCTCTCCACATGCTCAGTTCTGAGAGATCAGTGTGTGTGAAAGCCGTCCTTCACCTAGCTTGAAGGGAACACAAAGTTTCATTTCAGGTTCAAACTCCACTCCGTACATATATATGGGGAGGTACAAGCTCCAACTCGGTTTTACAGTGAAAACGGCAGGCACTTCAAACCGGCACTAGGAAACAGACTGAGAAACCAGAGTTCGGGTTTCTCCTGCATCCCGTTCCCTTTGTGCTGGATGAACGAACGTCTCTCCACATGCTCAGTTCTGAGAGATAAGTGTGTGTGAAAGCCGTCCTTCACCTATCTTGAAGGGAACACAAAGTTTCTTTTCAGTTGCAAACTCCACTCCATACATATATATGGGGAGGTACAAGCTCCAACTCGGTTTTACTGTGAAAACTTCAGGCACTTCAAACCGGCACTAGGAAACAGACTGAGTAACCAGAGTAAGTGTTTCTCCTGCAACCCGTTCTCTTTGTGCTGGATGAACGAACGTCTCTCCACATGCTCAGTTCTGAGAGATAAGTATGTGTGAAAGCCGTCCTTCACCTATCTTGAAGGGAACACAAAGTTTCTTTTCAGTTGCAAACTCCACTCCATACATATATATGGGGAGGTACAAGCTCCAACTCGGTTTTACTGTGAAAACGGCAGGCACTTCAAACGGGCACTAGGAAACAGAGTGAGAAACCAGAGTATTTGTTTCTCCTGCAACCCGTTCTCTTTGTGCTGGATGTACGAACGTCTATCCACATGCTCATTTCTGAGAGATAAATGTGTGTGAAAGCCGTCCTTCACCTAGGTTGAAGGGAACACAAAGTTTCATTTCAGGTGCAAACTCCACTCCGTACATATATATGGGGAGGTACAAGCTCCAACTCGGTTTTACAGTGACAACGGCTGGCACTCCAAACCGGCACTAGGAAACAGACTGAGTAACCAGAGTAAGTGTTTCTCCTGCAACCCGTTCTCTTTGTGCTGGATGAACGAACGTCTCTCCACATGCTCAGTTCTGAGAGATCAGTGTGTGTGAAAGCCGTCCTTCACCTAGCTTGAAGGGAACACAAAGTTTCATTTCAGGTTCAAACTCCACTCCGTACATATATATGGGGAGGTACAAGCTCCAACTCGGTTTTACAGTGAAAACGGCAGGCACTTCAAACCGGCACTAGGAAACACACTAAGAAACCAGAGTAAGTGTTTCTCCTGCAACCCGTTCCCTTTGTGCTGGATTAACGAACGTCTCTCCACATGCTCAGTTCTGAGAGATAATTGTGTGTGAAAGCAGTCCTTCACCTAGCTTGAAGGAAACACAAAGTTTCTTTTCAGGTGCAAACTCCACTCCATACATATATATGGGGAGGTACAAGCTCCAACTCGGTTTTACAGTGAAAACGGCAGGCACTTCAAACCGGCACTAGGAAACAGACTGAGAAACCAGAGTTCGGGTTTCTCCTGCATCCCGTTCCCTTTGTGCTGGATGAACGAACGTCTCTCCACATGCTCAGTTCTGAGAGATAAGTGTGTGTGAAAGTCGTCCTTCAACTATCTTGAAGGGAACACAAAGTTTCTTTTCAGTTGCAAACTCCACTCCATACATATATATGGGGAGGTACAAGCTCCAACTCGGTTTTACAGTGAAAACGGCAGGCACTTAAACCGGCACTAGGAAACAGACTGAGAAACCAGAGTTCGGGTTTCTCTTGCATCCCGTTCCCTTTGTGCTGGATGAACGAACGTCTCTCCACATGCTCAGTTCTGAGAGATAAGTGTGTGTGAAAGCCGTCCTTCACCTATCTTGAAGGGAACACAAAGTTTCTTTTCAGTTGCAAACTCCACTCCATACATATATATGGGGAGGTACAAGCTCCAACTCTGTTTTACTGTGAAAACGGCAGGCACTTCAAACCGGCACTAGGAAACAGACTGAGTAACCAGAGTAAGTGTTTCTCCTGCAACCCGTTCTCTTTGTGCTGGATTAACGAACGTCTCTCCACATGCTCAGTTCTGAGAGATCAGTGTGTGTGAAAGCCGTCCTTCACCTAGCTTGAAGGGAACACAAAGTTTCATTTCAGGTGCAAACTCCACTCCGTACATATATATGGGGAGGTACAAGCTCCAACTCGGTTTTACTGTGAAAACGGCAGGCACTTCATTGGGCACTAGGAAACAGACTGAGAAACCAGAGTTAGTGTTTCTCCTGCAACCCGTTCTCTTTGTGCTGGATTTACGAACGTCTATCCACATGCTCAGTTCTGAGAGATAAATGTGTGTGAAAGCCGTCCTTCACCTACCTTGAAGGGAACACAAACTTTCATTTCAGGTGCAAACCCCACTCCGTACATATATATGGGGAGGTACAAGCTCCAACTCGGTTTTACAGTGAAAACGGCAGGCACTTCAAACCGGCACTAGGAAACACACTAAGAAACCAGAGTAAGTGTTTCTCCTGCAACCCGTTCCCTTTGTGCTGGATGAACGAACGTCTCTCCACATGCTCAGTTCTGAGAGATAATTGTGTGTGAAAGCCGTCCTTCACCTAGCTTGAAGGGAACACAAAGTTTCTTTTCAGTTGCAAACTCCACTCCGTACATATATATGGGGAGGTACAAGCTCCAACTCGGTTTTACAGTGAAAACGGCAGGCACATGAAACCGGCACTAGGAAACAGACTGAGAAACCAGAGTAAGTGTTTCTCCTGCAACCCGTTCCCTTTGTGCTGGATTAACGAACGTCTCTCCACATGCTCAGTTCTGAGAGATAAGTGCGTGTGAAAGCAGTACTTCACCTAACTTGAAGGGAACACAAAGTTTCTTTTCAGTTGCTAACTCCACTCCATACATATATATGGGGAGGTAGAAGCTCCAAATCGGTTTTACAGTGAAAACGGCAGGTACGTCAAACCGGCACTAGGAAACAGACTGAGAAACCAGAGTAAGTGTTTCCCTGCAACCCGTTCCCTTTGTGCTGAATGAACGAAAGTCTCTCCACATGCTCAGTTCTGAGAGATACGTGTGTGTGAAAGCCGTCATTCACATAGCTTGAAATGAACACAATGTTTCTTTTCACTTGCATACTCCACTCCATACATATATGTGGGGAGGTACAAAGTCCAACTCGGTTTTACATTGAAAACGGCAGGCACTTCAAACCGGCACTAGGAATCAGACTGAGAAACCAGAGTAAGGGTTTCTCCTGCAACCCGTTCCCTTTGTGCTGGATGAACGAACGTCTCTCCACATGCTCAGTTTTGAGAGATAATTGTGTGTGAAAGCCGTCCTTCACCTAGCTTGAAGGTAACACAAAGTTTCTTTTCAGGTACAAACTCCACTCCATACATATATATGGGGAGGTACAAGCTCCAACTCGGATTTACAGTGAAAACGGCAGGCACTTCAAACCGACACTAGGAAACAGACTGAGAAACCAGAGTAAGGGTTTCTCCTGCAACCTGTTCCCTTTGTGCTGGATGAACGAACGTCTCTCCACATGCTCAGTTCTGAGAGAAAAGTGTGTGTGAAAGCCGTCCTTCACCTATCTTGAAGGGAACACAAAGTTTCTTTTCAGTTGCAAACTCCACTCCATACATATATATGGGGAGGTACAAGCTCCAACTCGGTTTTACTGTGAAAACGGCAGGCACTTCAAACCGGCACTAGGAAACAGACTGAGTAACCAGAGTAAGTGTTTCTCCTGCAACCCGTTCTCTTTGTGGTGGATGAACGAACGTCTCTCCACATGCTCAGTTCTGAGAGATCAGTGTGTGTGAAAGCCGTCCTTCACCTAGCTTGAAGGGAACACAAAGTTTCATTTCAGGTGCAAACTCCACTCCGTACATATATATGGGGAGGTACAAGCTCCAACTCGGTTTTACAGTGAAAACGGCAGGCACTTCAAACCGGCACTAGGAAACACACTAAGAAACCAGAGTAAGTATTTCTCCTGCAACCCGTTCCATTTGTGCTGGATGAACGAACGTCTCTCCACATGCTCAGTTCTGAGAGATAATTGTGTGTGAAAGCAGTCCTTCACCTAGCTTGCCGGGAACACAAATTTTCTTTTCAGTGGCAAACCCCAATTCATACATATATATGGGGAGGAACAAGCTCCAACTCGGTTTTACAGTGAAAACGGCAGGCACTTCAAACCGGCACTAGGAAACACACTAAGAAACCAGAGTAAGTGTTTCTCCTGCAACCCGTTCCCTTTGTGCTGGATTAACGAACGTCTCTCCACATGCTCAGTTCTGAGAGATAATTGTGTGTGAAAGCAGTCCTTCACCTAGCTTGAAGGAAACACAAAGTTTCTTTTCAGGTGCAAACTCCACTCCATACATATATATGGGGAGGTACAAGCTCCAACTCGGTTTTACAGTGAAAACGGCAGGCACTTCAAACCGGCACTAGGAAACAGACTGAGAAACCAGAGTTCGGGTTTCTCCTGCATCCCGTTCCCTTTGTGCTGGATGAACGAACGTCTCTCCACATGCTCAGTTCTGAGAGATAAGTGTGTGTGAAAGCCGTCCTTCAACTCTCTTGAAGGGAACACAAAGTTTCTTTTCAGTTGCAAACTCCACTCCATACATATATATGGGGAGGTACAAGCTCCAACTCGGTTTTACAGTGAAAACGGCAGGCACTTAAACCGGCACTAGGAAACAGACTGAGAAACCAGAGTTCGGGTTTCTCTTGCATCCCGTTCCCTTTGTGCTGGATGAACGAACGTCTCTCCACATGCTCAGTTCTGAGAGATAAGTGTGTGTGAAAGCCGTCCTTCACCTATCTTGAAGGGAACACAAAGTTTCTTTTCAGTTGCAAACTCCACTCCATACATATATATGGGGAGGTACAAGCTCCAACTCTGTTTTACTGTGAAAACGGCAGGCACTTCAAACCGGCACTAGGAAACAGACTGAGTAACCAGAGTAAGTGTTTCTCCTGCAACCCGTTCTCTTTGTGCTGGATTAACGAACGTCTCTCCACATGCTCAGTTCTGAGAGATCAGTGTGTGTGAAAGCCGTCCTTCACCTAGCTTGAAGGGAACACAAAGTTTCATTTCAGGTGCAAACTCCACTCCGTACATATATATGGGGAGGTACAAGCTCCAACTCGGTTTTACTGTGAAAACGGCAGGCACTTCAAACGGGCACTAGGAAACAGACTGAGAAACCAGAGTTAGTGTTTCTCCTGCAACCCGTTCTCTTTGTGCTGGATTTACGAACGTCTATCCACATGCTCAGTTCTGAGAGATAAATGTGTGTGAAAGCCGTCCTTCACCTACCTTGAAGGGAACACAAACTTTCATTTCAGGTGCAAACCCCACTCCGTACATATATATGGGGAGGTACAAGCTCCAACTCGGTTTTACAGTGAAAACGGCAGGCACTTCAAACCGGCACTAGGAAACACACTAAGAAACCAGAGTAAGTGTTTCTCCTGCAACCCGTTCCCTTTGTGCTGGATGAACGAACGTCTCTCCACATGCTCAGTTCTGAGAGATAATTGTGTGTGAAAGCCGTCCTTCACCTAGCTTGAAGGGAACACAAAGTTTCTTTTCAGTTGCAAACTCCACTCCGTACATATATATGGGGAGGTACAAGCTCCAACTCGGTTTTACAGTGAAAACTGCAGGCACATGAAACCGGCACTAGGAAACAGACTGAGAAACCAGAGTAAGTGTTTCTCCTGCAACCCGTTCCCTTTGTGCTGGATTAACGAACGTCTCTCCACATGCTCAGTTCTGAGAGATAAGTGCGTGTGAAAGCAGTACTTCACCTAACTTGAAGGGAACACAAAGTTTCTTTTCAGTTGCTAACTCCACTCCATACATATATATGGGGAGGTAGAAGCTCCAAATCGGTTTTACAGTGAAAACGGCAGGTACGTCAAACCGGCACTAGGAAACAGACTGAGAAACCAGAGTAAGTGTTTCCCTGCAACCCGTTCCCTTTGTGCTGAATGAACGAAAGTCTCTCCACATGCTCAGTTCTGAGAGATACGTGTGTGTGAAAGCCGTCATTCACATAGCTTGAAATGAACACAATGTTTCTTTTCACTTGCATACTCCACTCCATACATATATGTGGGGAGGTACAAAGTCCAACTCGGTTTTACATTGAAAACGGCAGGCACTTCAAACCGGCACTAGGAATCAGACTGAGAAACCAGAGTAAGGGTTTCTCCTGCAACCCGTTCCCTTTGTGCTGGATGAACGAACGTCTCTCCACATGCTCAGTTTTGAGAGATAATTGTGTGTGAAAGCCGTCCTTCACCTAGCTTGAAGGAAACACAAAGTTTCTTTTCAGGTACAAACTCCACTCCATACATATATATGGGGAGGTACAAGCTCCAACTCGGATTTACAGTGAAAACGGCAGGCACTTCAAACCGGCACTAGGAAACAGACTGAGAAACCAGAGTAAGGGTTTCTCCTGCAACCTGTTCCCTTTGTGCTGGATGAACGAACGTCTCTCCACATGCTCAGTTCTGAGAGAAAAGTGTGTGTGAAAGCCGTCCTTCACCTATCTTGAAGGGAACACAAAGTTTCTTTTCAGTTGCAAACTCCACTCCATACATATATATGGGGAGGTACAAGCTCCAACTCGGTTTTACTGTGAAAACGGCAGGCACTTCAAACCGGCACTAGGAAACAGACTGAGTAACCAGAGTAAGTGTTTCTCCTGCAACCCGTTCTCTTTGTGGTGGATGAACGAACGTCTCTCCACATGCTCAGTTCTGAGAGATCAGTGTGTGTGAAAGCCGTCCTTCACCTAGCTTGAAGGGAACACAAAGTTTCATTTCAGGTGCAAACTCCACTCCGTACATATATATGGGGAGGTACAAGCTCCAACTCGGTTTTACAGTGAAAACGGCAGGCACTTCAAACCGGCACTAGGAAACACACTAAGAAACCAGAGTAAGTATTTCTCCTGCAACCCGTTCCATTTGTGCTGGATGAACGAACGTCTCTCCACATGCTCAGTTCTGAGAGATAATTGTGTGTGAAAGCAGTCCTTCACCTAGCTTGCCGGGAACACAAATTTTCTTTTCAGTGGCAAACCCCAATTCATACATATATATGGGGAGGAACAAGCTCCAACTCGGTTTTACAGTGAAAACTTCAGGCACTTCAAACCGGCACTAGGAAACAGACTGAGAAACCAGAGTAAGGGTTTCTCCTGCAACCCGTTCCCTTTCTGCTGGATGAAAGAAAGTCTCTCCAAATGCTCAGTTCAGAGATATAAGTGTGTGTGAAAGCCGGCCTTCACATAGCTTGAAGGGAACACAAACTTTCTTTTCATTTACAAACCCCACTCCATACATATGTATTGGGAGGTACAAACTCCAACTCGGTTTTACAGTGAAAACGGCAGGCACTTCAAAACGGCAATAAGAAACAGACTGAGAAACTAGAGTAAGTGCTTCTCCTGCAACCCGTTCCCTTTGTGCTGGAGGAACGAACGTTTCTCCACATGCTCAGTTCTAAGAGATAAGTGTGTGTGAAAGCCGTCCTGTACCTAGCTTGAAGGGAACACATAGTTTCCTTTCAGTTGCAAACTCCTTTCCGTACATATATATGGGGAGGTACAAGCTCCAACTCGGTTTTACAGTGAAAACGGCAGGCACTTCAAACCGGCACTAGGAAACAGACTGAGAAACCAGAGTAAGGGTTTCTCCTGCAACCCGTTCCCTTTGTGCTGGATGAACGAACGTCTCTCCACCTGCTCAGTTCTGAGAGATAAGTGTGTGTGAAAGCCATCTTTCACCTAGCTTGCCGGGAACACAAATTTTCTTTTCAGTGGCAAACTCCACTTCATACATATATATGCGGAGGAACAAGCTCCAACTCGGTTTTACAGTGAAAAGTTCAGGCACTTCAAACCGGCACTAGGAAACAGACTGAGAAACCAGACTAAGGGTTTCCCATGCAACCCGTTCCCTTTGTGCTGGATGAACGAACGTCTCTTCAAATGCTCAGTTCTGAGATATAAGTGTGTGTGAAAGCTGGCCTTCACCTAGCTTGAAGGGAACACAAAATTTCTTTTCAGTTGCAAACTCCACTCCATACATATATATGGGGAGGTAGAAGCTCCAACTCGGTTTTACAGTGAAAACGGCTGGCACTTCAAACCGGCACTAGGAAACAGACTGAGAAACCAGAGTAAGGGTTTCTCCTGCAACCCGTTCCCTTTGTGCTGGATGAACGAAAGTCTCTCCACATGCTTAGTTCTGAGAGATAAGTGTGTGTGAAAGCCGTCTTTCACCTAGCTTGCCGGGAACACAAATTTTCTTTTCAGTGGCAAACCCCAATTCATACATATATATGGGGAGGAACAAGCTCCAACTCGGATTTACAGTGAAAACTTCAGGCACTTCAAACCGGCACTAGGAAACAGACTGAGAAACCAGAGTAAGGGTTTCTCCTGCAACCCGTTCCCTTTCTGCTGGATGAACGAACGTCTCTCCAAATGCTCAGTTCTGAGATATAAGTGTGTGTGAAAGCCGGCCTTCACATAGCTTGAAGGGAACTCAATGTTTCTTTTCAGTTACAAACCCCACTCCATACATATGTATTGGGAGGTACAAACTCCAACTCGGTTTTACAGTGAAAACGGCAGGCACTTCAAAACGGCAATAAGAAACAGACTGAGAAACTAGAGAAAGTGCTTCTCCTGCAACCCGTTCCCTTTGTGCTGGAGGAACGAACGTTTCTCCACATGCTCAGTTCTGAGAGATAAGTGTGTGTGAAAGCCGTCCTGTACCTAGCTTGAAGGGAACACATAGTTTCCTTTCAGTTGCAAACTCCTTTCCGTACATATATATGGGGAGGTACAAGCTCCAACTCGGTTTTACAGTGAAAACGGCAGGCACTTCAAACCGGCACCAGGAAACAGACTGAGAAACCAGAGTAAGGGTTTCTCCTGCAACCCGTTCCCTTTGTGCTGGATGAACGAACGTCTCTCCACATGCTCAGTTCTGAGAGATAAGTGTGTGTGAAAGCCGTCTTTCACCTAGCTTGCCGGGAACACAAATTTTCTTTTCAGTGGCAAACTCCACTTCATACATATATATGCGGAGGAACAAGCTCCAACTCGGTTTTACAGTGAAAACTTCAGGCACTTCAAACCGGCACTAGGAAACAGACTGAGAAAGCAGAGTAAGGGTTTCCCATGCAATCAGTTCCCTTTGTGCTGGATGAACGAACGTCTCTCCAAATGCTCAGTTCTGAGAGATAAGTGTGTGTGAAAGCCGTCCTTCTCCTAGTTTGAAGGGAACACAAAGTTTCTTTTCAGTTGCAAACTCCACTCCATACATATATATTGGGAGGTAAAGCTCCAACACGGTTTTACAGTGAAAACGGCAGGCACTTCAACCCGGCACTAGGAAACAGACTGAGAAACCAGAGTTCGGGTTTCTCCTGCATCCCGTTCCCTTTGTGCTGGATGAACGAACGTCTCTCCACATGCTCAGTTCTGAGAGATAAGTGTGTGTGAAAGCCGTCCTTCACCTATCTTGAAGGGAACACAAAGTTTCTTTTCAGTTGTAAACTCCACTCCATACATATATATGGGGAGGTACAAGCTCCAACTCGGTTTTACAGTGAAAACGGCAGGCACTTAAAATCCGGCAAGAGGAAACAGACTGAGAAACCAGAGTAAGTGTTTCTCCTGCAACACGTTCCCTTTGTGCTGGATGAACGAACGTCTCTCCACATGCTCAGTTCTGAGAGATCAGTGTGTGTGAAAGCCGTCCTTCACCTAGCTTGAAGGGAACACAAAGTTTCATTTCAGGTGCAAACTCCACTCCGTACATATATAAGGGGAGGTACAAGCTCCAACTCGGTTTTACAGTGAAAACGGCAGGCACTTCAAACCGGCACTAGGAAACACACTAAGAAACCAGAGTAAGTGTTTCTCCTGCAACCCGTTCCCTTTGTGCTGGATGAACGAACGTCTCTCCACATGCTCAGTTCTGAGAGATAATTGTGTGTGAAACCAGTCCTTCACCTAGCTTGAAGGAAACACAAAGTTTCTTTTCAGGTGCAAACTCCACTCCATACATATATATGGGGAGGTACAAGCTCCAACTCGGTTTTACATTGAAAACGGCAGGCACTTCAAACCGGCACTAAGAAACAGACTGAGAAACCAGAGTAAGGGTTTCTCCTGCAACCCGTTCCCTTTGTGCTGGATGAACGAACGTCTCTCCACATGCTCAGTTGTGAGAGATAAGTGTGTGTGAAAGCCGTCCTTTATCTAGCTTGAAGGAAAAACAAAGTTTCTTTTCAGTTGCAAACTCCACTCCATATATATATATGGGGAGGTACAAGCTCCAACTCGGTTTTACAGTGAAAACGTCAGGCACTTCAAACCGGCACTAGGAAACAGACTGAGAAACCAGAGTAAGGGTTTCTCCTGCAACCCGTTCCCTTTGTGCTGGATGAACGAAAGTCTCTCCACATGCTCAGTTCTGAGAGATAAGTGTGTGTGAAAGCCGTCCTGTAACTAGCTTGAAGGGAACACACAGTTTCCTTTCAGTTGCAAACCCCTTTCCGTACATATATATGGGGAGGTACAAGCTCCAACTCGGTTTTACAGTGAAAACGGCAGGCACTTCAAACCGGCACTAGGAAACACACTAAGAAACCAGAGTAAGTGTTTCTCCTGCAACCCGTTCCCTTTGTGCTGGATGAACGAACGTCTCTCCACATGCTCAGTTCTGAGAGATAATTGTGTGTGAAAGCAGTCCTTCACCTAGCTTGAAGGAAACACAAAGTTTCTTTTCAGGTGCAAACTCCACTCCATACATATATATGGGGAGGTACAAGCTCCAACTCGGTTTTACATTGAAAACGGCAGGCACTTCAAACCGGCACTAGGAAACGGACTGAGAAACCAGAGTAAGGGTTTCTCCTGCAACCCGTTCCCTTTGTGCTGGATGAACGAACGTCTCTCCACATGCTCAGTTCTGAGAGATAATTGTGTGTGAAATCCGTCCTTCATCTAGCTTGAAGGAAACACAAAGTTTCTTTTCAGTTGCAAACTCCACTCCATATATATATATGGGGAGGTACAAGCTCCAACTCGGTTTTACAGTGAAAACGGCAGGCACTTCAAACCGGCACTAGGAAACAGACTGAGAAACCAGAGTAAGGGTTTCTCCTGCAACCCGTTCCCTTTGTGCTGGATGAACGAAAGTCTCTCCACATGCTAGTTCTCAGAGATAAGTGTGTGTGAAAGCCGTCTTTCACCTAGATTGCCGGGAACACAAATTTTCTTTTCAGTTGCAAACTCCACTCCATACATATATATGGGGAGGTACAAGCTCCAACTCGGTTTTACTGTGAAAACGGCAGGCACTTCAAACGGGCACTAGGAAACAGTCTGAGAAACCAGAGTAAGTGTTTCTCCTGCAACCCGTTCTCTTTGTGCTGGATGAACGAACGTCTCTCCACATGCTCAGTTCTGAGAGATAAGTGTGTGTGAAAGTCGTCCTTCAACTAGCTTGAAGGGAACACAAAGTTTCATTTCAGGTGCAAACTCCACTCCGTACATATATATGGGGAGGTACAAGCTCCAACTCGGTTTTACAGTGAAAACGGCAGGCATTTCAAACCGGCACTAGGAAACAGACTGAGAAACCAGCGTAAGTGTTTCTCCTGCAACCCGTTCCCTTTGTGCTTGATGAACGAACGTCTCTCCACATGCTCCGTTCTGAGAGATAAGTGTGTGTGAAAGCCGTCCTTCACCTAGCTTGAAGGGAACACAAAGTTTCTTTTCAGTTGCAAACTCCACTCCATACATATATATGGGGAGGTACAAGCTCCAACTCGGTTTTACTGTGAAAACGGCAGGCACTTCAAACGGGCACTAGGAAACAGACTGAGAAACCAGAGTAAGTGTTTCTCCTGCAACCCGTTCTCTTTGTGCTGGATGAACGAACGTCTATCCACATGCTCATTTCTGAGAGATAAATGTGTGTGAAAGCCGTCCTTCACCTAGCTTGAAGGGAGCACAAAGTTTCATTTCAGGTGCAAACTCCACTCCGTACATATATATGGGGAGGTACAAGCTCCAACTCGGTTTTACAGTGAAAACGGCAGGCATTTCAAACCGGCACTAGGAAACAGACTGAGAAACCAGCGTAAGTGTTTCTCCTGCAACCCGTTCCCTTTGTGCTTGATGAACGAACGTCTCTCCACAAGCTCCGTTCTGAGAGATAAGTGTGTGTGAAAGCCGTCCTTCACCTAGCTTGAAGGGAACACAAAGTTTCTTTTCAGTTGCAAACTCCACTCCATGCATATATATGGGGAGGTACAAGCTCCAACTCGGTTTTACAGTGAAAACGGCAGGCACATCAAACCGGCACTAGGAAACAGACTGAGAAACCAGCGTAAGTGTTTCTCCTGCAACCCGTTCCCTTTGTGCTGGATGAACGAACGTCTCTCCACATGCTCAGTTCTGAGAGATAAGTGTGTGTGAAAGCAGTCCTTCACCTAGCTTGAAGGAAACACAAAGTTTCTTTTCAGTTGCAAACTCCACTCCGTACATATATATTGGGAGGTACAAGCTCCAACTCGGTTTTACAGTGAAAACGGCAGGCACTTAAAATCCGGCAAGAGGAAACAGACTGAGAAACCAGAGTAAGTGTTTCTCCTGCAACCCGTTCCCTTTGTGCTGAATGAACGAATGTCTCTCCACATGCTCAGTTCTGAGAGATCAGTGTGTGTGAAAGCCGTCCTTCACCTAGCTTGAAGGGAACACAAAGTTTCATTTCAGGTGCAAACTCCACTCCGTACATATATATGGGGAGGTACAAGCTCCAACTCGGTTTTACAGTGAAAACGGCAGGCACTTCAAACCGGCACTAGGAAACACACTAAGAAACCAGAGTAAGTGTTTCTCCTGCAACCCGTTCCCTTTGTGCTGGATGAACGAACGTCTCTCCACATGCTCAGTTCTGAGAGATAATTGTGTGTGAAAGCAGTCCTTCACCTAGCTTGAAGGAAACACAAAGTTTCTTTTCAGGTGCAAACTCCACTCCATACATATATATGGGGAGGTACAAGCTCCAACTCGGTTTTACATTGAAAACGGCAGGCACTTCAAACCGGCACTAGGAAACAGACTGAGAAACCAGAGTAAGGGTTTCTCCTGCAACCCGTTCCCTTTGTGCTGGATGAACGAACGTCTCTCCACATGCTCAGTTCTGAGAGATAAGTGTGTGTGAAAGCCGTCCTTCATCTAGCTTGAAGGAAACACAAAGTTTCTTTTCAGTTGCAAACTCCACTCCATATATATATATGGGGAGGTACAAGCTCCAACTCGGTTTTACAGTGAAAACGGCAGGCACTTCAAACCGGCACTAGGAAACAGACTGAGAAACCAGAGTAAGGGTTTCTCCTGCAACCCGTTCCCTTTGTGCTGGATGAACGAAAGTCTCTCCACATGCTCAGTTCTGAGAAATAAGTGCGTGTGAAAGCCGTCCTTCACCTAACTTGAAGGGAACACAAAGTTTCTTTTCAGTTGCTAACTCCACTCCATACATATATATGGGGTGGTAAAAGCTCCAAATCGGTTTTACAGTGAAAACGGCAGGTACGTCAAACCGGCACTAGGAAACAGACTGAGAAACCAGAGTAAGTGTTTCCCTGCAACCCGTTCCCTTTGTGCTGGATGAACGAAAGTCTCTCCACATGCTCAGTTCTGAGAGATACGTGTGTGTGAAAGCCGTCATTCACATAGCTTGAAGGGAACACAAACTTTCATTTCAGGTGCAAACTCCACTCCGTACATATATATGGGGAGGTACAAGCTCCAACTCGGTTTTACAGTGAAAACGGCAGGCACTTCAAACCGGCACTAGGAAACAGACTGAGTAACCAGAGTAAGTGTTTCTCCTGCAACCCGTTCTCTTTGTGCTGGATGAACGAACGTCTCTCCACATGCTCAGTTCTGAGAGATCAGTGTGTGTGAAAGCCGTCCTTCACCTAGCTTGAAGGGAACACACAGTTTCATTTCAGGTGCAAACTCCACTCCGTACATATATATGGGGAGGTACAAGCTCCAACTCGGTTTTACAGTGAAAACGGCAGGCACTTCAAACCGGCACTAGGAAACAGACTGAGTAACCAGAGTAAGTGTTTCTCCTGCAACCCGTTCTCTTTGTGCTGGATGAACGAACGTCTCTCCACATGCTCAGTTCTGAGAGATCAGTGTGTGTGAAAGCCGTCCTTCACCTAGCTTGAAGGGAACACAAAGTTTCATTTCAGCTGCAAACTCCACTCCGTACATATATATGGGGAGGTACAAGCTCCAACTCGGTTTTACAGTGAAAAAGGCAGGCACTTCATACCGGCACTAGGAAACACACTAAGAAACCAGAGTAAGGGTTTCTCCTGCAACCCGTTCCCTTTGTGCTGGATGAACGAACGTCTCTCCACATGCTCAGTTCTGAGAGATAAGTGTGTGTGAAAGCCGTAATTCACCTTGCTTGAAGGAAACACAAGTTTCTTTTCAGGTGCAAACCCCACTCCATACATATATATGGGGAGGTACAAGCTCCAACTCGGTTTTACAGTGAAAACGGCAGGCACTTCAAACCGGCACTAGGAAACAGACTGAGAAACCAGAGTTCGGGTTTCTCCTGCATCCCGTTCCCTTTGTGCTGGATGAACGAACGTCTCTCCACATGCTCAGTTCTGAGAGATAAGTGTGTGTGAAAGCCGTCCTTCACCTATCTTGAAGGGAACACAAAGTTTCTTTTCAGTTGCAAACTCCACTCCATACATATATATGGGGAGGTACAAGCTCCAACTCGGTTTTACTGTGAAAACTTCAGGCACTTCAAACCGGCACTAGGAAACAGACTGAGTAACCAGAGTAAGTGTTTCTCCTGCAACCCGTTCTCTTTGTGCTGGATGAACGAACGTCTCTCCACATGCTCAGTTCTGAGAGATAAGTATGTGTGAAAGCCGTCCTTCACCTATCTTGAAGGGAACACAAAGTTTCTTTTCAGTTGCAAACTCCACTCCATACATATATATGGGGAGGTACAAGCTCCAACTCGGTTTTACTGTGAAAACGGCAGGCACTTCAAACGGGCACTAGGAAACAGAGTGAGAAACCAGAGTAAGTGTTTCTCCTGCAACCCGTTCTCTTTGTGCTGGATGTACGAACGTCTATCCACATGCTCATTTCTGAGAGATAAATGTGTGTGAAAGCCGTCCTTCACCTAGGTTGAAGGGAACACAAAGTTTCATTTCAGGTGCAAACTCCACTCCGTACATATATATGGGGAGGTACAAGCTCCAACTCGGTTTTACAGTGAAAACGGCAGGCACTTCAAACCGGCACTAGGAAACACACTATGAAACCAGAGTAAGTGTTTCTCCTTCAACCCGTTCCCTTTGTGCTGGATGAACGAACGTCTCTCCAAATGCTCAGTTCTGAGATATAAGTGTGTGTGAAAGCCGGCCTTCACCTAGCTTGAAGGGAACACAAAGTTTCTTTTCAGTTTCAAACTCCACTCCATACATATATATGGGGAGATACAAGCTCCAACACGGTTTTACAGTGAAAAAGGCAGGCACTTCAACCCGGCACTAGGAAACAGACTGAGAAACCAGAGTTCGGGTTTCTCCTACATCCCGTTCCCTTTGTGCTGGATGAACGAACGTCTCTCCACATGCTCAGTTCGGAGAGATAAGTGTGTGTGAAAGCCGTCCTTCAACTATCTTGAAGGGAACACAAAGTTTCTTTTCAGTTGCAAACTCCACTCCATACATATATATGGGGAGGTACAAGCTCCAACTCGGTTTTACAGTGAAAACGGCAGGCACTTAAACCGGCACTAGGAAACAGACTGAGAAACCAGAGTTCGGGTTTCTCCTGCATCCCGTTCCCTTTGTGCTGGATGAACGAACGTCTCTCGACATGCTCAGTTCTGAGAGATAAGTGTGTGTGAAAGCCGTCCTTCACCTATCTTGAAGGGAACACAAAGTTTCTTTTCAGTTGCAAACTCCACTCCATACATATATATGGGGAGGTACAAGCTCCAACTCGGTTTTACTGTGAAAACGGCAGGCACTTCAAACCGGCACTAGGAAACAGACTGAGTAACCAGAGTAAGTGTTTCTCCTGCAACCCGTTCTCTTTGTGCTGGATGAACGAACGTCTCTCCACATGCTCAGTTCTGAGAGATCAGTGTGTGTGAAAGCCGTCCTTCACCTAGCTTGAAGGGAACACAAAGTTTCATTTCAGGTGCAAACTCCACTCCGTACATATATATGGGGAGGTACAAGCTCCAACTCGGTTTTACAGTGAAAACGGCAGGCACTTCAAACCGGCACTAGGAAACACACTAAGAAACCAGAGTAAGTGTTTCTCCTGCAACCCGTTCCCTTTGTGCTGGATTAACGAACGTCTCTCCACATGCTCAGTTCTGAGAGATAATTGTGTGTGAAAGCAGTCCTTCACCTAGCTTGAAGGAAACACAAAGTTTCTTTTCAGGTGCAAACTCCACTCCATACATATATATGGGGAGGTACAAGCTCCAACTCGGTTTTACATTGAAAACGGCAGGCACTTCAAACCGGCACTAGGAAACAGACTGAGAAACCAGAGTAAGGGTTTCTCCTGCAACCCATTCCCTTTGTGCTGGATGAACGAACGTCTCTCCAAATGCTCAGTTCTGAGATATAAGTGTGTGTGAAAGCCGGCCTTCACCTAGCTTGAAGGGAACACAAAGTTTCTTTTCAGTTGCAAACTCCAATCCATACATATATATGGGGAGGTACAAGCTCCAACTCGATTTTACAGTGAAAACAGCAGGCACTTCAGACCGGCACAAGGAAGCAGGCTGAAAAACCAGATTCAGTGTTTCCCTGCATCCCGTTCCCTTTGTGCTGCATGAACCAACGTCTCTCCACATGCTCGTTTCTGAGAGATAAATGTGTGTGTGAAAGTCGTCCTTCACCTATCTTGAAGGCAACACAAAGTTTCTTTTCAGTTGCAAACTCCACTCCATACATATATATGGATAGGTTCAAGCTCCAACCCGGTTTTACAGTGAAAACGGTAGGCACTTCTAACCGGCACTAGGAATCAGGCTGAGAAACCAGAGTGTTTCTCCTGCAACCCGTTCCCTTTGTGCTGGATCAAAGAACGTCTCTCCACATGCTCAGTTCTGAGAGATAAATGTGTGTGAAGGCCATCTTTGAACTTGCTTGAAGGGAACACAAAGTTTCCTTTCAGTTCCTGACTCCAGCACATACTTATATATGGGGAGGTACAAGCTCCAACTCGGTTTTACATTGAAAACGGCAGGCACTTCAAACCGGCACTAGGAAACAGACTGAGAAACCAGAGTAAGGGTTTCTCCTGCAACCCATTCCCTTTGTGCTGGATGAACGAACGTCTCTCCACATGCTCAGTTCTGAGAGATAAGTGTGTGTGAAAGCCGTCCTTCACCTAGCTTGAAGGGAACACATATTTTCTTTTCAGGTGCAAACTCCACTCCATACTTATATATGGGGAGGTAAAAGCTCCAACTCTTTTTTACAGTGAAAACCGCAGGAACTTGATACCGGCACTAGGATGCAGAGTGAAAATCCAGAGTAAATGTTTCTCCTGCAACCCGTTCCCTTTGTGCTGAATGAACGATCGTCTCTCCACATACTCAGTTCTGAGATGTAAGTGTGTGTGAAAGCCGTCCTTCACCTAGCTTGAAGGGAACACAAAGTTTCTTTTCAGTTGCAAACTCCAATCCTTACATATACATGGGGAGGTACAATCTCCAACTCGGTTTTACAGTGAAAACAGGAGGCACTTCAAACCGGCACAAGGAAACAGGCTGAAAAACCAGATTCACTGTTTCCCTGCATCCCGTTCCCTTTGGGCTGGATGAACGAACGTCCCTCCACATGCTCTATTTTTTGTGTTTGTATGTAATATTTTCTATTCACTTGTCTTGTTTAGTCTTTATAGATTCTTTTCTTTTTGAAACTACACTACATTCGTATATATTGGTAAATTATAATTCCAACAATATTTTATGTCGATAACTGCATGAAATTCTGATCGGCACTTGAAACAGACTTAGTATTCTGAGTCAGTCTTTCTTATGCAACCCGTTCCCTTTGTGCTAGATGAACGTACTTCTCACTACATGAGTAGTTCAGAAAGATAATTTGTGTGAAACCATCCTGCACCTGCTTCTTGGGAACACATTTTCTTTTCAGTGGGATATACACTGCATGTATATATATGTAGAGATTCTATCTCCAATACCGTTTTGCTGTGAAAACTGCATGAACTACAAACTGACTCTAGAATACCGATTTAGAATGCTGAGTAAATGTTCCTACTGCAAACCATCTCTTTTATGCTAAATGAACGAATGTCTGTCCACAATCTCAGTTCTAAAAGGTAAGTGTTTGTGTGAAAGCCATTTTTCAGGTTTCTTGTTGGGAACAGTAAGTTTCTTTTCAGTTTGAATAAACGCTACATACTTTTATAAGGTTTGGTGCTATCTCCAACTTTAATTTAAAATGAAATCTGCATGAACTTCTAGCCAGCATTACGAAACATACTGAGAAAATAGAATAAGTGTTTCAACTGCAAAACATTCCTATTATATTTGATGGTCGATCGCCTCTCCTCAGGCTCAATTTTGAGAGATCAGTGTGCATCAAAGTGGTCTTTCACCTATCTTCTTGAGAACATAAAATTTCTGTTCAGTTGGAAAAACAGTACATACATATATATGGGGACGTTCTTGCTCCAACACGGTATTAAAGGGAATACTGCATGAATTTCAAACCGACGCTAGGAAGCATACTGTAAAACCAGAGTAAGGGTTTCTACTGCAACCCACTAACTTTATACTAGATGAACGAACTTCTCTCCACATGCTCAGATCTGAGAAATAAATGTATGTGAAAGCCGTCATTCACGTAGCTTGTTGGGAACACTATGTTTCTTTTCAGTTGGAAACAACACTATTTATATATATTTGGGGCGGTAGTAGTTCCAACTCGGTTTTACAGTGAAAACTGCATTAACTTCAAACCGGCAGTTGAAAACATACTGAGAAACCCGAGTACATGTTTCTACAACCCATTCCCTTAATGCTAGATGATCGAACGTCTCTTCACATTCTCAATTTTGGCATTTAAATGAGTATGAAATGTGTCAATCACATAGTTTTTGGGGAACACACAGTTTCTTTTCTGTGCGAAACTGTGTGAAATTAATATATTTTGGGAGGTTCAAGCTCCAACTCTGTTTTTCAGTGTGAAGTGCATGAATCTCCAACCGGCCCTAGGAAAACATACTGAGAATCCAGAACAAGTGTTTCTACTGCAACCCATTCCCTTCATGCTAGATGAAAGAACATCTCTCCACTTGCACAATTCTGAGAGTTAAGTGTGTGTGAAAGTCTTCTGTCAGCTAGCTTGTTGGGAACACAGTTTTTTATGAGTGGGTAAATTCACTACATTTGTAGAAATGTGGAGGTACTACTTCCAACTCGGATTTACAATGAAAACTGCATGAACTTCAAACCAGCACTAGGAAACATACTGAGAATCCAGTGTAGCTGTTTCTACTGGAAACCATTACCTTTATGCTAGACCAACGAATGTCTCTCCACAATCTCAATACTCAGAACTGAATGAGTGTTGAAGCCATCCTTTACCTACCTTGTTGGAAACCCAGAGTTTCAGTCCAATGGAAACTACGCTTCTTTCATATATATAGGGAGTTACTAGCACGGACTTGGTTTTACACTGCAAAACACTTTTATTTGAAACCGGCTTTGAGAAACATGCTGACAACTCAGAGAATTTGTTTCTGTATATCACTTAACCTTCAATGCTGGATAAAAAAACGCCTCTCCACAGGCTTACTTCTGACATCTGAATTTGTTTTGGAGACTTCCTTCACCTAACTTGTTGGAAAACCAGAGTTTCTGTTATAGGGGAACTGCACTAGTTACATATCTAAGGGGAGGAACTTGCTCCAACGTGTTTTTCACACTAAATCGCTTTTACATTGAAAACGGCATTAGGAAACATGTTGAAATTTTCGAGAGTGTGTGTCTATATTACCTCTGCATTTTATGCTGCATGAAGGAACTCCTCTGAACATGCTCAATTTTCATAACTGTATGAGTGTGGAAGCCGTAATTCACCTAGCTTGTTGGAAACCCATAGTTTCAGCCCAATATAAACTACGCTGTTTCCATATATATCGGGACGTACTAGTACGAACTCGATTTTACACTGCAAACTGCCTTTACTTGAAAGCGGCTATGACAACCATGCTGAGAAATCAGAGTAACTGTTTCTGTATGTCCCTTAACCTTCAATGTTGGATGAAGGAATGCCACTCCATAAGTTCACGTCGGATATCTAAATGTGTTTTGAAGCTGTTCTTCAAATAACTTGTTGGAAACGCATAGTTTCTGGTATAGAGGAATTAAGCTGCTTACATATCTAACGGGAGGCACTTGCTCCAACTTGGTTTTCCACAGCAAATCGGTTTTACATTGAAAACGGTGGTAGGAAACCTGCTGAGAAGTCAGAGGGTGTGTGTGAAGAATACCTCTGCATTTTATGCTGCATGAAAGAACGTATCTCCACATGCTCAATTTTCAGAGCTGTATGATTTTCGAAGCCATACTTCACCTAGGTTGTTGGAAACCCTGAGTTTCAGTTAAGGTAAACTAAGCTACTTTCATATATATAGGGACGAACAAGCATGACCTCGGTTTTACACTGCAAACGGCTTTTAGTTGAAACCGGCCTTGAGAAGCATGCTGAGAAATCGGAGTAAATGTTTATGTATGTCACGTAACTTTTAATGCTGGATAAAAGAACGTCTCTTCACAAGCTCACTTCTCACATCTGCATTTGTGTTGGAGCTTTCCTTCACCTAACTAGTTGGAAAACCAAAGTTTCTTGTATAGGGGCACTACGCTTCTTACATATGTAAGGGGAGGCACTCGCTCTAAAGTGGTTTTCCACAGCAAACTGGTTTAACATTGAAAAAGGCGTTAGGAAACATGCTTAGAAATCAGAGAATTTGTGTCTAGAATATCTCTGCCTTTTATGCTGCATGAAGGAACGCCTCTCAACATGCTCATTTATCAGATCTGTATGAGTGTGAAAGCCGTTCTTCACCTAGCTTTTTGGAAACCCATTGTTTCAGTCCAAGGTAAACTGCACTTTCCAATATATGTGTATGTATTAGCACGAACTCGATTTTTCACTGCAAACTGCTTTTACTTGAAATCGGCTTTGAGAAACATGCTGAGAAATCAGAGTACTTGTTTCTGTATGTAACTTAACCTTCAAGGCTGGATGAAAGAAGCCTCTCCACAAGCTCACTTTTGACATCTGAATTTCTCTTGGAGCCGTCCTTCACCTTACTTGTTGGAACCCCAGATTTTCTTGTATAGGGGAACTAAGCTACTTACATATGTAAGGGGGGGGCACTCGTTCCAACTTCTTTTTCCAGATCAAACCGCTTTTACATTGAAACCGGCGTAAGAAACATGCTCAGAAATCAGAGAATGTGTGTCTGGAAGTCCCTCTGCCTTTTGTTCTGGATGAAAGGACGCCTCTCCACATGCTCAATTTTCAGGAATGTAGAAGTGTGGAAGCCGCCTTTCACCTAGCTTGTTGGAAACCCAGATTTTCAGTCCAAGGAAAACTTTGCTGCTTTCATATATATGGGGACGTACTAGCACGAACTCAGTTTTTCACTGCAAACCACTTTTACTTGAAACCAGGTTTAAGAAACATATTGAGAAATCAGAGAACGTGTTTGTACATCTCACTCTGCCTTTTATGTTTACTGTGAAATGCTGGTTTCAAAGAAAAATCACTTTGCTTTGGTAAACTGCTTTGAATCGAGTTCCTGCGCTTTGATATGTAAATTGGGCAGTTCCCGTATTCCAGAAACTCTGGTTTTCCAACATGTTAGGAGAAGGACGTCTCCAACACAAATTCAAATGTCAGAAGTGATCTTGTGGAGAGGCATTCTTTCATCCAGCATTGAAGGTTAAGTGACATACAGAAATAGTCACTCTGAATTCTCAGCAGGTTTCCTAATGCCAGTTTCTAAGGAAGAGCGATTTGCTGTGGAAAACCGCTTTCGAGCGAGAGCCTCTGCTTAGATATGTAAGCAGTGAAGTTCCCCTAGACCAGAAACCCTTGTTTTCGAAGAAGTTATGTGAAGAATGGCTCCAACTCATGTTTAGATGTCAGAAGTGAGCATGTTGGGAGGCTTTCCTTCTTCCACCATTGAAGGTTAAGTGACATACTGAAACACTCACTCTGATTTCTTAGCATGTTTCTGAAATCCGTTTCAAGTAAAAACATTTTGCAGTGGAAATGTGAGTTGGTGCTAGTTTGTCCGCATATATATGAAAGCAGCGTTGTTTCCCTAGTCCAGAAATTCTGGGTTCCCAACAAGCTTGGTGAAGGACGGCCTCCACACTTATACAGATCTGAAAATAGAGCATGTGGAGTGGCGTTCTTTCATCCAGCATAAAAGGCAGAGTGACATGTAGAAACACATTCTCTGATTTCTCAGCATGTTTACTAATGCCGGTTTCAAAGTTAAAGCGGTTTGCTTAGGAAAACCGCGTTGGAGCGACTGCCTCCTGTTACATATGTAAGTAGCGTAGATCCCCTAGACCAGAAACTCTGGGTTTCCAACAATTTAGGTGAAGGACAGCTCCAACACACATTCAAATGTCAGAAGTTATCATGTGGAGAGGTGTTCTTTCATCCAGCATTGAAGGTTAAGTGACACTGGAACACTTTGATTTCTCAGTATGTTTTTCAGAGCCGGTTGCAAGTAAACGTGGTTTGCAGTGAACAACCGTTTTGGTACTAGTGCATCCCCATAGATATGTATGTAGCGTAGTTTCCCAACCCCAGAAACTGTGGGTTCCCAATTAGCTAGTTGAAGGACGGCTTCCAAACTCATACATATCTGAAAATTGGGCATGTGGTGTGGAGTTCTTTCATACAGCATAAAAGGTGGAGTGACATAGAAACACTAACTCTGATTTCTCTGCATGATTCTAAAAGCTGGTTTCAAGTAAAAGCTCTTTGGAAAGGAAAAGCCACCTGGAGCTTGTGCCTTCACTTATGTATGTAAGTACCGTAATTCCCCGAGGCGAGAAACTCTGGGTTCTCAGAAACATAGGTGAAGG
This sequence comes from Vicugna pacos, assembly GCF_048564905.1. Taxonomy (NCBI): domain Eukaryota; kingdom Metazoa; phylum Chordata; class Mammalia; order Artiodactyla; family Camelidae; genus Vicugna; species Vicugna pacos. Next base: position 2,743,890 of record NC_133006.1, read on the forward strand.
TTGGCTTCCACTCACATGTGTTTCCAAAATGGAACAAGTATAGAAGCATTCCTTTATCTCACCTAAACAGCAAGGCTACACCTCAAGCACTTACCATGATTTCTCTGTATGTTTACTTGAGTAGATTTAAAGCTAAAAGCATTTATCGCTCAGAAACCTAGTTAGAGCTTATTCCTGCTGTTATATATATCGGTCGGGCAGTGCCCCAACACCATAGTTCTGTGTTTCCAGCAGTGTTGGTGAAGGATGGCTTCCACACACATTCGGTTTTCTCTCCTCCTCACTCTTCTGCTTAGACATCAATGCAGGTTGTGTATTGTGGAAGCCAAGGAAATTTTTTTCATTTAGGGTCAGCCTCGGAGAAAACTGAGACCTGCTTCTGCTTCTTTTCCCTGCTAGATTTCCTCTTGGTGCATTTCCAATCCTCACGAGTGAGTTCCTTTAACCAAGTAATTATTTCAAAAAAGTGGGCAGGTTTCCATAGGGCCATTACTTCTTTTATATTCTTGTTTTTTAATACCTCTCTTCCATCTCTTTATCTCCAAGTGGCTTATTTCTATGTCCTTTGGTTTGGGCTGATGGCTAATCAGCATTAGTGTAGAAATTGTTGCTTGGTATTACTGTTCTATATTCTTTCCATGGATATTTGATTTATCATTGGATTTTAGGGAAGATAGTTTCTTTAAAAAAATTCTGGTAAGTAACTTGTGGGGGATTCTGTTTCTCTTGGTCTAGAATTATAATGCTTAATTTCTTAATAAGTGATACTTTCATAGAGCTCAAAATTCCAAAGGTTTGAGTGTCACCACTGTCCCGAAGCCTTTCAAACTTTTCTTTGGGGGCACATAGAACTGAGTGTGTGTGTCCTTCTGGACTTAGTTTAGCCTGAAACGAGCAATGGCAAGTACCCCCCCCCATTTTACACAAACAACAGACGACTTTCACAAATTGATACCTTTAAAAATATATGAACTGTAATGTTGTAGAATTTTACAAGAGGCAGTGACCTTCAGGGATGTCAGCAATGGAGGCAGAACAGTTGGAGGGACAGCAGGTGCTCGTGCTCGGTGGCTGAAGTCACACAACATCCACGGCCACCTCTGGTTAACCTTATATAGTTGGTGCTGTCTGCAGGCTTTCAGGGCTGTGCCCCCCTTCCCACCAAACATATTAGGAAAAGTGGTGAGCCTCAGTATGAGAAACAATAAAGAATTTGTAGGGGAAATTGAGTTTATTGTTTTTAAAAAGAAAAATTAGCATCCAGGTAGTTTAATTTCAGCTCCTAATAGACTGATGTGTTGACATTCACAAGGATGCGTAAACACATGCAAGATCATGGGGCAGGACCGGAGACTCTGAAGCAGCAATCACCACACACAACTTTCACTGCTGTCCATGACTGCCTTATAGAATTACTTGATTAAGAAAAGGCCATAGATGTTAAATATCATCATTTTGAGAAACCAGTTCTTTTGAAATCTTATATACTAATGTAACTGTATTGGATAAAGAAATGCTAAATGTGTAATAAATTATTAAAAGAGGTAATGATTACTGAAAACACCACAAATTGAAGAGGACCACAGCATAATGGACATATATATTTTAATGATCTGGAAGAATCAGCTCAGCAGTGTATTCAAGACATCTACAGATGATGTCAAAAGGGGGTGTTCTTGGATAGCTTTTTGTGAATGTTAGAGTGAAGTCAGGGTCAGGTACACAAATTTAGTTTAAAAGCAAAAGGTGAAACAGATTTCTTTTCAAAAATCTATTGTGTCTGGTTAGAAATCATCAAATCCATGGGTCAAGGGAAGGAAAAAATACCTAGTGACCACGTGACTGTTTCAGGAGCTGGTAGTAAAATGACAGTTGACAATTGTGTAAATTAGATACAATCTTGATGTCCAACTGACCCAAAGATTTTTAGTCCATGTGCCAAAAATTTATCAAGGAATAAATAGTGATCAATGTTTTGTCAGCTCTGTTATCCCCCCTTCAAGCCTGCATTGTGATTGGGAAATAAGAACTTTGACTGCACGGAGGGGGACTTTCAAAAATGGAGTGTCCCCCGACCGAGAAAATAAAGAAAATTTAGCCGTACACTGTAGAGACACAGGGAGATCTGTTGAGCCAGATGACACTTGCTTTACTGTCAACTAGTAGGAGGTGCAGGTTTTGATGACTTGGGTACCACGTTGCTGCCTTTCTTAAGATATTGCCCATGGCTCTTGAGAAGCGATTAAGTGGGGCTAAGGAATTAGCCTCCAAATGCCCTTTGCCATGGACATTGTCTCTATTGTCCATTTTTAAGTTTTAGCTTAGACAAGTTGCATTGTCTTACCAAGTGAGCTACAGACAGTAAGTGCATCTTGAAGCACACGGCTCTTTCCTCCTCACTGCAGCAGAGAACCTCTGCATTGGAGCATCCTGAGATGTCATTGATGGCCATTTTTCATGTTAGGAATCAGTAAGGATACTATGTCCACATGGATGAGGAGGGTAAGATTTCAGTCTCTAAAGTGGTAATGATGGGTTGACCTTTTCACTTAAAGAGTCTCACATCAACAAATGCATGTCTGTTCTGGATCAAGAAGAAACAAGTGTCTGAAAAAGAATAGCTTGAAAGGTCAGTGGGACATGTCAGGCATCTTCTTCATGTCTTCAAGTTCGGGTATCAAACATGGGTTTCCTATCCTGAGTGATACTGACAATTTGCCGTGTTCTGTGCCTCATGTATATCAAAGGCTTTCCTAAGTAAAATGTCTAGAAATGGTAACATTCTTGATATGTGTTAAACCGGGGGAGATGAAGGAATTAAAATTAGTCCCTAATGTGCATTGATTTTTCTAAAGACATCAATTTTATAGAAACTTTTGAAGAATTAAAGTGACAGAAAATTGCAAAGCACCTTCTCCTTCTGGTAGAAAACTGTTCTGTTTTCCTTTTTTGATGAATGTGACATAGAATCAGTACTACTATTGTTTGTATTGTACTTAGTGTTTACAGAGTGATTCACAGATATTCTCCTATTTCATCTGTGCAATGACCTCTGGAAGATAAAATTTCCTAGTTATGCTTTTTAATGTCTATTTCTTAACTGTGTCTAAAAGCAGATTGATTGAGATCCATTTGCTCAGTTTAGAAGGCTGGACTGATTAATTGTGTCAGAACATTCCAGGAGGCAGAGGAAAGGAAGAGACATGGGTTCTACACGATGGAAGCTGTTCCTGAAATGATTTGACCAGCAGTCTTATCCATTTTTCCCAAGGTCGGAAACAGAACACAACCCAAGACAAGGAAAACAGGGAGCCCATGTGACTCCAGCCTTGTCACGTAGAGTCATGGCTGTCCTTCTGTGCCTTGGAGAGGAGGATGCTTTTGGTCTCTGTTCTACAAATTCTGTTTTGGTTTATCTCCACAGTGTCTTGTTTTATTGGCATATGCTGAAACGATTTACATTTCATAGCATTAAAACAAAAATCAAGATCTCTTTATCATTTATTAACTATTTGGTAAATAGTTTTTGGTGAATATTTAACTTTATTATTAGGTCTTACCATGGCAATGTACAACACTTAGTTCCCCAGATAACAGCAGTGGCTAAAACATGCTAAAATTGTATTTCCTTCTTACATAAAGAAGTCAAGCAATCGGTAGCCCAGGGCTGGTTTGCATGATGGCCCCTGGGTCAGAGAACAAGATGCCTGTTATCTTCAGCCCATCAACCTGATGGCCCAAAGTGACTGCCTGAGGGTCAACCATCAGGTCCACATTCCAGGCAGCAGAGAGGAGGGAAGAAAGGTGCTTCAGTTCCCTTTTGGGATGGTTCTGTATAGTCCCAGGTAGCTTTCCTGCTTTTATCTTGCTTTAGACAGAGGGCTGAGAGACAGCTTGCTATGAGGTAAGCTCAGCTGTGGACCAGCCATCTCCCTCGAGGGGAGGGGAGGGAGGGGGCGGGGAGGCACCTCTCATCCTGCACGTGGTGTAAGACACCACGATGAGCCGCCGGGGACCTCTGCACTCCGTTCATTGCTTCGGGCTGCACTGAGCGATTGGTAACTGTTGAGATTTTCACGTAGAGGTGCGTGTATGCTCGGTTCATTTAAACTAGTGGCTACCAGAGCATGTTGGAGAACACATTTGTTCTCACCTTCTAGCCAGTGACCCTCCAACCAGGATTCTGTCCTGCTGTTCATTTCCACATTATTTTCCAAGACTTCCGGAGGAAATGTAAGCAGCCTGATGCTCAAATGCTTTTCTATGTGATTCCCCCCTTGTTCTTTGAAGGAACAATAAATTGCCTAGAGAAGAGTGGACCAAATTCCAACCCTGCAATTCTTTAAAGCTCTGAGATTTGGTGTTAGAAAATAGAAGAAAATTCCAGAAACACCCTTAAGAAACATTATTTCTTTCAAATGTGATTTGGAGCAGCAAAGGACAATATATTTTATAGAACAATTTTTAAGACAACTGAATTGGCAGTAAGTTCACATAATGAAACTTCCAACAAGTCTTTATATTTCTCCTGGAAATTCCTTGGTTCTTGGTGTAAATTATTAATAATTAATATCAGCTTTCTATTCTTTCTCTTCTTGTAGTTGTAGAGTTAACGTGAAAATAGCTTGTTGTGTCACTGAGAAAGCCTCCTGGTCAGCCTTCTAGTTAAACAGCTCGTGTGCGTTTCAGTGGCAGGTGTGCTAAATAGTAGTTTTCAGGCACTTGAGGGATGCCCATCACACCAGCACTGCAGGAGCCTATTTCTCACCCACGACCAGGTGAGACCCTCCTTTCCTCCGCTGCCTCACCCAGGACCCCACATTCTGGTTCTTTCTCATGACCCATTTTCATAAAGTTCACCCTGCACCAGCTGAGCAAGTCTTGGTTTCTCAAAGACCAGGATCTTAGTTCTAGGATTTCTGTTAAAGGACAGTGTATAAAATCAGGCAAATTTATATGTCTTCTGAGGCCTCAGGATCTCTGCAATTAAAACAAGAACTTGAGTTACAATAATATTCTTTTCCACTTCTGAATTTCTATAACTCCACACAGTAGCTTTTTTATTAATTAGCTAAAAATTTTTCCAGAATATATTTTCCTAAGATTCACAAATATCTGTTAATTTATATTTAAAAATGCTATATTTAAGAAATGGAATAATTATTTACTTTTAAAAAGTAATTTAAGTCAAGAAATATTTTATAATGAATGTTTACTATGAGTTGAAGTATGTAAGCTTCATTTTTGTGATACTGTCAATAAACCACACAACATGAGTGTTGTGGGTTGTTTTATCTGGGGCAAAATGAGAACCAGAGCCCAGGTGTCAGCATCTCAGAGAGCTTGGAGGAAGTGCTCTGAAGATGAGGGGGAGCTCAGCAGTATATGAGATTTCAGTGAAGGGGGACATGCAGTCAAGTATACGTTAAGGCAGAGGCTGCTGCTAGTCGAGGAGCAGGTGTCTCTGTTAATGATTTTAGTGCTTTTCTAGATAGGAGGAGATGCAAGAATTTGGGCTCTTAAAATTTCCTGAAAGTGTCTAACTATCTGAAGGCTTTTCTGCCCATTTTCCCAGAGCACAGAGCACCCCATTCCTGATCTCCACCCTTAACTACTTTCAGAGGGCGTTGAAGGTCAGCAGCTGCAGTGGCTCATGATTTAATCAAATCAGAGGCAGATGACAAGTGCCAATTTTTAGTTGACAATATGTATATATTGTAGGAAAAATGTTACTTTCCAACCCTACCCCTGTTTTACTTTTAGTTAGAGATCAACTGACAACTGTTAGATGACTTAAGTCAGACGAGGGGTGAAGGAGTCGTCTCTTGAGCTGGCCAGTGCTCTGTGTCAGCCTCCTTGATAGCATTCAATTTTCTTTCTGTTCAAACAGCATGCATCAGATTTTATGAAGTTTGGAGCCTGTCCTGAGCACATGGGGTCTGGAGGTGGCCCTGTTCCTGTGGTCTTTGTTTATTCTGTGAATTATGGTGTGAATCTTTATGTGCCCAAGCTTCATCATAATTTCAAACTTTAAGGATTTAAATATGGGAGATGGATGCCAAGTTCTGGGAATAGATTTTCAGGATAACAGCCAGGATTGGTAAAAAGTAGGGAGAATGGATACAACCTTTAAAAAAGAAAGGTTATTTTACAATTTCTGGCAGGTAAATTAAAGTCCTTGTTGGGATTCTATCAGGAATGTTTAATTGGGAGACCTACCTCCCATTTTCATGAAATAAAATAATTTTATTTTTTGTTTTGTGCCTGCTGTCTAGCAAATAATTATCCCCTTTGCATATAGTTTTATTGTTTAATCTCTACAAAGATTCCCTGGAGAACACACGTGTCACAGGTGAGGGAGCCAAGATCATCCACGGTAGGTGGCAGGAAGGCAGATGGGCTGGAGGGCTTACCCTCCTTCAGGCTGAGACAGAGAAACCAAGGCTTACTGACAAGCGTGTTGCGGAAGTGGTTTATTTAATACTTTGCTTCCTTGATGAATTGGATCTCTTGAAATTGTTTATGACTGGCTTATCTTCCCCTCTCTCCTCTGCCTCAGGACTTCTCCTCATAAGTAGTATGAATTCAGCCTGAACTGATTCAGGAAAATCAGAAAATAAAAAATTAGCCCACACAAAATGTCTGCTTAGTCCTCGTAATTCAGTACTTCCTAAAACTCTCAGAAACGCAAGGAAGGTGTGTTACCTCGGGGACTGAGTGCATTTGAAGTATGAGAAATATAAGTGTGATCTGGTAAAGGCACAGGCTCTATAGACAAAGATCCGGGTTTAGATCCCGGCTCCATCAAGTACAGGAAACATGACCACCCAGAGCCTCAGTTTCTTCATGTGTTAAATGGGCTGATGGAGCTCTCCTCCAAGCGGTCAGGTCAAAATGAGATGATCCGAGTGGCTCTCAGGCAGGATGTTTGGCAAAGTGCTAGTTGCTCTTGCTGCTTTATAATGTCTTCTTAGGTAATTCCGTTGTCCATTGGCTTGCGAATACCTACACATTTGATTTAAGAAAAATAGCATGTCTTAAGAATTTTAAAAATAAGGAATGAAGATTTACTGATTAATACTGGGTGTATTTTTATAGGTCATTTAAAAAAAACTAGGAGTTCTCTAAAGAGAATGTATTCAGTGTGCATAGAATATGATTCAGCTAAAATGATTTTCCTTTAAATACTTCTCAGAAATTTTCTGAGATATTTTTTCTTGAATAGTAGTTGAAGATTTCTGAGGAGGTTTTACATTTAGAAAAGTTTATTCTTGTAGCAATTGACACATTAAATAAATGATTCATAACCCTGGACAGCATAAAGCCCTGGCTTTTTTTTTAATATATATAATTTTGTTGGTTAGTTCTATGACATTTTATTGGGTAGAAGTATCTCCCATTTCCATTTCACAGGCAGAGAAGATGAGTCATACAATACTCAGTATACAAGAGCAGCAGAGGCTGATTAATTTGGGCAGAAGAGTAAAAGGGTGTGGAGAAAAAAATCCTTGATTCTCAAACTGGACACATTCTGCGGTGTTGTGCAGCTGAAACGGTTTTGATTTTGCTTCTGGGTTGTCCTAGGTTTCGGCGCATGTGCCTGGAAAGGTCTCCCGGGCAAAGATGCTTATTTAAGAAGGTTGTCATTGTATTTAAGAAGGTTGTCATTGTAAATGCTCTTACGAAGATTAAGCACATTCCACAGCAAATAAATGAACATGTTTGGAAGGTTTTCCACCCTCAAGTAATTTCCAGAAAACAGACATGATTCACTTGCTAAACCAAACACACAGTTATAATAATGAGCCTGCGTCACATGACTGGACAGCACAGAGGGAGCCTCATCTATTGGCGGGGGTTACGCTGCAGGAACCGCAGTTGAAATTTTAATTAGAATTTATTTCCAGCGAGTGTTGCTTCCGCGTTTTTCTCCCCAAAGCAAGGAAGCACCCTCCTTGCCTGGCCATTAGTCTGCAGAGCCCCGCGGCTCACACACTTCCCTGCTCATCAGGAGGCTGATGGAGCCAGTTTGCTTAGACACACTTAGCTACACTTGCAGTGGGGATCATCAGTCTCTTCTGTGTGTTGACCTCCACGTGCAGGGGAGAAAATCGACTTTTGCTGCCGATAAACGCTAATTGACTACCAGTTGTTTCAGAGGGACTGTGATGTTGAAAACTGGTGTCCCTTTCATTTTTATATGTTGGATGATGACAAATTGCGTGGCGACACCCCCATTGTAAGTACACCCACCAGGGAGGGGGGTGGAGTTTGGGTCTGTGTGTTTTAGTACTCAGATCCTGGCACTGGTCAGTTTTCAGTGTTCTCGCTGGGATCGGGAGACTGCTTCTGGAGCAATTTCTTTGGCTTCCAATAAATTTGCACAGCCGTCTCCTTCAGTCGAGTTCTGATGAATTGAGTTGGGAGGGGCATGTGAAATTGGGGCGGGCAGAGAGGTGCGATGAAAACTAGCCACCATCTGGTTACCTCTCATTTTTTTTGTGCCAAAATACTTGTCTTCTTTTCTTTTCTCCTCCATCCATCCCTTCAGGTCAGGGTGTCGTCTTCAAGAATTTCGTCCTAAAATGAAAAGTAATGATGAAGGCAGTGTGTATCTGTGGTTGATTTCATTTGATTTGGATTCATTGTTAAAGATTTTCTGGTGAGGTGTTTATGAGCTCTTAAAAGCTAGAAGAGCAGCAATACCAAGGAGAGAAAGTCAGAGAAACGTGTCAGTGGCCCCTGTGAGTTCTGGGGGATGAGGGAAGGAGGTGGGGCAGAGGCAGCACCGTGGCCTCCCCTGCAGCCCTGAAGGCAACGTGCCCATGTAATGCCAGCGTCTGTCACCATGTGTTCTAACAGGACTCCCACTAAAGGAATGAGTGGAGATTTGGGGAGGCCTTACCTTTTACCCTCTTGTCAAACATCTTTCATGCTGACTGTATTTATTCAAGATGACACAGAGATCACCTGCAGAGCTTGAGGGAGCGGTGCTTGCTTCCTGTCTTGCCCGCCCCAGGCTCACTCATCAGACTCCTGATTCTTGTAGGCACTGCAGTGTCCGTGGGGGGAGCTCTGCTCCTGGGGGTCTCTGCTCCTTTGGTGGGAGCACTGCTCCTTGGGGAGCTGGGCACGGGAGTGGTCACATTGGAGCCGGTCGCACCAGCGCTGATCACTCTCCACGTGTTGAGCCCTTTGTGTAAGTAGTAGAGGTGGGATCCAGAGTCTTCCTGTGTCTATGGAGTTCTCCAGCAAAGCCAACTTGGAGGAAAGAAAGAAAATGCCTATTTTTCCATGACTGTGTCCTAAGGGTTTAAAGTTCTCTGCGGAGCACATGTGAAATCTCATTCAGTAAATACTCTGGGGTCTTGACTCTGACTTGTCATGAATTTGGCATTCTCATAATGTTATTTCTCTTAAAATATGTCTAAGCAATCATTTTTGTGTGATGGTTATGTGTGTGTAAGTATCCTGAAGAAACTGTTGTGGATGGAAGATTGGGCATCAGTTGTACCAGAAGGACTGGTGGCCCTGGGGGCTGCCTGAGCTCTGCATCATATGGTACCAGCAGTCTTTCATATTGCATCTTATTCCAGAGCTCACCAGGGCTCCCATCTCTCACTATGTGTCTTGAGAGAATATTTGTTCAGAGGGGAAGGGACGGGGTGCTTCCAAGTCTGGGTTTTCGGGTTCCCTGTCTAAAGGTGGGACTGGCACAAATCCTTTATTCATGGAGTAATGAAGCCCCCCAGTCTCGTGGCTAATTGGGCCTCCCTGTCCTTCTTCATGTGAGGAGCCGGTGGGCTTGGGTTTGGCCCCCAAACCTGTTTTTGGTGAGCTTTCAGCCCTATCACACAACCTGGGTTGTCCCGTTTCAGTCACATGACTTTGATTTTTGCAGGTTGATGTGACTCCTGGACAGTGCCTGGGACTTCCAGGTTTCCCCTACAGTAGGGGCACTGAAGAAAGTTCACCCCGTAAGGTGTGTTTGGGGGCATCGAGGACAAGTAGGGACCCACAGACAGATGTCTGGATGGGTGGCGATCAGGCCCGAGTCTTGGAAGAACAGAGATTCCATTACTGTTTTAACAGTGAAATTGAGGGAGTAATTCTGGAAGGTCTGATGCAACTGAGATTAAAATTATTATATGGTTTTTATTGTTAGCAGTAGTGGTTTTTAACCCTTAGACCCAGTCCCCCCTATTTATAATAAATATTTTGTAACCTTTCTTTTCTGGTGCCCAGAAGTGAACGTCATAGAAAATGTAACCTAACTATAAATATGATAAACAAATAGACAGGTAGATGGAAAGATGTGGTACCTAAATTCTTATATTATGGGGTATTTTATATCCTATGCTAATTAGTAACCTCTCAGGACAAAAGGCACATACAAAGGGAGTCACTTCTAATAAACTATTTTTACAAGACTTACCTAACTGGGAAACAAGTGTCTTCACAATGTTAGAGCACCTCCCAGGCCCCGGGGAAATCTCCTTGTCAGAGTTACACTTGCTGATGGTGTCCTGTGCCAAGTGCAAGCACATGCGGTTCGGAAGCTGCCCGGAGGCGGACTCCGGGGATTCCTTCTCCTTCGCAGCTGTGAGGGAACCTTCTCTTTCCAGACCACAACCACAGAGGCGATTTTAAATCTCTGAAAACTGCCATACCAGAGTATATCACAACCCTCACAAGATATGTTGAATAAAGTAGAAAACTTTAAGTGACTCCTTTAGGATAGAACGAGGGTATAAAAGAAATAATGAATTAAAAATTCTAGTGCCCGAATAAGTGCTACATTACACTGGCTGCATTATAAGGTTAGACAACTTCATCACCGCTTTACATACCACATCTTGTAGTTAGATTTTATTTATCTTTTTTTCTAAAGGAAAAAATCATTTGTTGAGTTCTTGTGTCAGAGGTGACGAGCAGATAGCAAGTGTAAAACCGGGAATCGTGATGCTGGTCAGTCTAAGACCATCTCCGTCACTGCACAGATCATATTTACTCATTTTCCTGCACTTTTTGGAATCACCTTGTCACTTGGAAAAACCCCTGTGTCAGTTGGATTTGTTAGTAAAACAATTCTTTTTCTTACCTAGAACATCAGTGATGTTTTCAAGATGATAAAAAAAAATTTGCCCATGGCATTTAAACAGTTGCTTGTTCTTGTAATTCATGGATCACAGTCTCATATTTGTCACAATTGGAGAACTGTGTTTTCTTTGTGCAAATTCTCATTGGTGATGCAGGGACACGTGTCCTTACTTGATGGAGTATGATTGTTGTTGTTTGCATTCTCTCCCTAAGTCTGGAGTCCTGTGATATGTTTCCTGTTAACTTAAAGAATAGGAATCTTGTTATTTGTCTAAATATCTAACCTCACACCAGTGATGCATATCAAATTGGTCCAACTAGGAATTCCAATATTAAATGAGACAGTAATTTCACAATCCACTTTCCCAAAAATTTGGGTTCATGGTTCAATTATACCAGGGACATTACCTGTTTTAATTGAATCAATCATTGCTTTCTTCAATAAAATTTTCCATTCCATCTGCTCTTTTTGTTTATTGTTCTTCAGTGTTTCATTTGCTTTCTTTCCCAAAAATATATGATTTTTGCTTTTGTCATTGAAAATCCTTGCTGGTTTTGCTACCTCATGCTGGAGAGGAAGGCTTGTGACTGTTTTATAGTCACTGGTTTCATGGTTGTATGAGTGCTAATGCCACCTTGCAGGGGTGTGGAGACCTAATGAATTGTGTACATAAAAGGCTTAGTCTACACTGAGTGCAGGGTTAGTGTTTGCAGCCCATGTCATCAGTATCATAATTAATCCATTACAATCATCCTCTATTAATCAGTGTTATCCTTCTAACGTCTCCAGGAGAGGAAATGTTTTAGTCTAAATGCAAATCTTTGCCAAACTTTCAGTCAGATCAAAACCTTTAAAGCTTTGCTATCAAAAGGACTGTGTGCCTGCTATCCCTACTTCTGCTCCTCCTGACCCAGGACGCGGTCCCCACTGCTGATGATCCACGAGACACTGGATTCTTGATCCCATGGCTCTGTGTGTTCTGAGACATCTGGAGACTTCAGCACTGTTTTAGGGGCATTGGGTCCCACCTCTTCATAGCATTGATGAGATGAGATCTGTGGGTTCACACTCATTCTTGAGTGTACGGTGCATTTTTTCTGGAACCAAAACAACCCCACCGTGGCAGCACTGCTATGACCACATGCTGGGACAGCGTGTGCTTGTCAGTTATTGGGTTTAAATTTTCTGTTCTAACTTCTAAAATGGGGTATAATGACAGATACACTCCATGTAAACAGAAGTTCTGTGGGGTTTTCAGCAACTTCTAAGAGCATAAATATTCCTGAAGCAGTTAACCTTCCTCCCAAGAAGTGAGGAGCAAGCTGGCAAGTCCTGAGTGACTGTGGCGGCCAAGCTGTGCAGCCCAGGCTGCTCACTGAGGCGCAAGGAGAAAATCTTAAAAACCTACTTCCATGTTGTCTTTCACAGAATCTCAGAAATGAACGTTTTAATATCTAAAGAGGGGTGTTTTTTTAAATAGATTTCTTATTTTTTTCCTTTTTCAGTTTTAGTAGGTAGAATTAATACAGTTCAACTTCACATACACATATTGCATGTAAATACATGTATAGAGTATACTGCATTTTTTAGTTTACATATATGTACTAATTACTGTTTCTAAGAACAGATTAGAGCTTTAGATTTTTCAAATTACAGTTACCAGAGGAATAAGGACATCTACAAAAGAATAATAAACAGAATATGGTAATCCAATCACAAAGGACAGTCAGATGTGCTTACATATATTCAAGAAATCAAAATAAAATTTGGTTCATTTGTGGTCTTATTATTATTGCTATTAATTTTAGATAATCCATAAATGAAGTCATGTGAAATTTTTCTTTCTCTTTCCACCCCACTTCACTTAGAATGACAGTCTTCAGGTCCATCCATGTTGCTGCAAATGGCATCTTTTATGGCTGAGTAGTATTCCATTGTATATATATATATCACCTCGTCTTTAGCCAGTCATGTGCTGATGGACATTTGTGTTGTTTCTATGTTCCTTGTTCTATGTCCCTTCTGGCAACAATTATGGATTTTAAATATTTTCGACCTTAAAATCCTTCCTGAAGGAGATGTGGTAACTGGAATCAAAAACAGTTACAGCACAGGATTGTGTGTGATGGGCACTGGGAGCTTGGTAGAAAGGTTGGCAGAAAGGATTTCAGATTCTGATCAAATGATTCCTCCTCTTGTAGCCCTGCTGACCACCTCTCTCACGGCCTGCCCTACAAGTCTGACCAGTCCCTTCTGTGAATCCTACTGTATTGTGCACAAATTTTCTCCAATTGGTGTCATCCAGCAGGGACCTTAATTGAGGCACCCAATCTCCTGTGTTGGTTTCTTCCATCAGCCCTTAACTTCCTTGGGAGCCAGGACTGTCTCATTGCCCCAAGGATCCCTAATGCCTAGTGAGATTCCTGATACAGCTGGGACTTAATGAGCACATGGGTCAAATGGAAAAACCTGATCAAAGAAAAGGCCCTCATATTTCAAACATGCCTACTTGAGTACATAGGGTAAAGTGACATGTCTTCTTGGATTTGCTGTCAAATACTTCAACAAAGGACAAATAAAAGAACAAAGGTCTCAATAAAGGAAATATGGAAAAGTTTGTGAATTCCTTAATCTGGGTGTTGGGCTTACTGTACTATACTTACTGATGTATACTTAAGTTAGTTTATAATTTTACTGTCATTAGCAGAATACCAAGTATTGATACGTATAAATTGAAATCCTTAGAACTGACCAAACTTACCTCACACAAAATCCTTAATATCCTAGTAGTTCGTCTTACAGAAATCTTTTCCCACAAAGACAGGAAAAAAGGGAAAGGCAGATCCGTGCGGTATTTCCACGTTGTCAAAAGACCAAAGGCCGACACAACAGAAGCGATTGTAAAAAAGATAAAGAGGCTGAAATCAATGTCTGGAAAACCTAGCTAAGAATCCTAAATGGCCCAACTTAACTAACCTCAGCCCTGCCGCATCAAGAATGGGGCAAATAGCACCTAGTGGATTTTTTTTAAATAAATAAACAATGATCCAGTTCCTACCACAGGCAATTATGATAAGACTGAGTATAAGTTCTAAAAACAAATAGTGTACAAATCATAATTTCTACTTGATTCAAACCGATTCTTCTATAAAATTTGAATCTTTTTATTTTTAATACAGATATGTGGCATATGACCTAGTGATAAAATTTTCAAGTGGCTTGTATTTAAAAAGTTCACCATAGTGAGAGTTTATTACATCAACTATTCCTTTTTGGGAAACCCATGTGCCTTGTCACTCTCTTTCATAAGATTTCCTGTGGAAAATTCAATCCTTCATTCAGGAAAAGGCTGAGAAATATATCTCATGGAAAACCGTCATAAACTGCAACACAAGAAAATGAAAATGACAGTGAGCAGCCCGTGAAGCCGGCAGACACACACAGCAAAAGGCTGTGTTCCCGCCTCGACTTTATGTAACCAGCAGGGAAAATGTGCATTTCAAGAAATAGACATAAACTATTTTCAGGACCTTAGCACAAAATTTCCCTTTCAGGGTTTAGTGGGCTTCCATTTAATTCTATGAGAAATGTTTAAAACAAAAGAACAACAGCTGAGTTGGGTTTAAAGTAACTTTTATATCTTAGTGAATATAAAGCCAACTGATAGTTATCATTTTTACTTTATTTGATCTCACTCTCTTACTTTACCTCCCCAACCTCCTCCACAAAATGACGGTGAACATCCCTGCCTGGGTCAGAATTCTAAGTAGAATGTACCAATCACATGGAGGTGTGCTTTGTTGTTTTATGATTTAATAATTGAGATCAGAAACAAAGTCTACTCAATAAATGGTAGCCAACACATGTCGTCATAGTTGCTCATCAGGTTTGGCCCCACGTTACACACTTTTACATGGAAATGTGCCATGTGCTGTCATGGGAAATGGTGAATGGGGACAGGGCCTCTGCTCTCACAGGGCACACAACCTGGTGGGAGAGGCAGTGTTCAATCATTGCCCTTTTTTTTAAATGTACTTACAAATTATGGGAAATGCTATTTAAAAAGAACAAAATGAGTCAATGAAAGTGAAAAATACAAGGACAATATTTAGGCTGAGGGAAGACAGGGAAACTCTTTGAAGAGCTGACACTCCACTGAGACCCAAAGGACAACTCCGGTGCTGCAGGTGAAGGGCAGGGACACACTGATAAAGGGCTGATATCCCGAATATACCAAAATTTCTTTAAACTCAACAAGAAGGATAAATAACTTGATTAAAAACTGAGCAAAATGCCTGAACACACACCTCATCAAAGAAGAAATCTAGATGCCAAAGAAGTCTATGGAAAGATGCTCCACAACATGTGTCATAAAGGGGATGCCAACTGAAACAGCGTGGTACCACTGCACACCTGTCAGAACTGCCAAAACGCAGAACACTGACAGCACCAAATGCTGGTGAGGATGTGGAGCATCAGGAATTCTCATGCATTGTTGGTGGGAATGTAAAATGGCCCAGATACTTTGGAAGACAGTCTGGCAATTTTTTACAAAACTAAACGTACTCCTAACATATGATCCGGCAACTGTGTTCCTCGGTGTTTACTCAACGAAATGGAAACTTATGTCCACACACAAATCTGCATACAGATGTTAATAGCAGCTTTATTCATATTCACCAGAACTCAGAAGCAACTAAGCTCTTCTTCAGTAGGTGAATGGATAAACTGTGGTCCAGACAGAAAATGGACTATTATTTGGTGCTAAAATGAAATGAGTTATCAAGGCATGGAAAGACATGGAGGAACCTTAAGTGCATATTACTAAGTGAAAGAAGCCAATCTGGGAAAGTTCTGCAACTGTCTGATTCCAACTGTATGGTGTTCTGGGAAAGGGAAAACCACAGAGACTAAAAGATCAGTGGCTGTCAGAGGCTAGAGGGGAAGGAGCAATGAATGAGGTGCAGCACGGAGCATTTTAAGGTCACTAAGACAGACTACTCTGTATGATGCTGTGATGGTGGATATATATCATTGCACATCTGTCCAAACCCACAGAGTGCACACCACCAAGTGTAAATCCTAGTGTCAATTATGGGCTCTGGGTGATGATGACGTGTCTGTGTAGGTTCACCCATTATCACAAATGCACACTCAGGTGCAGGTGTCAATAGTGAGGAGGCTGTGGGGACAAACTGCAGTTCATACACCCAATCCAGCCCCAGTCACCGCTGTGAGTAAAGCTCTGTGGGTGTGTGGACTGTCTGGCTGCTCTGGGGTCTGAACAGCAGAGCTGAGCAGCTGCACCAGAGATCAGGAGGTTTGCAGACCCTGAAATATTTACCCCCAAGCTCTTGACAGAAAAAGTCTGCTGTGCCCTGTTCTACACGAATCAATATTCACCCTGATGAGACAGGACAGCAGGGACCAAACCAGGCATGGTTAATGGGACTGATGCAATGTTTTAGTTCCAACACCTTTGCTGAAGTCCTGCAGGTCCAGCGACAGAATGTAGCCAGGAACCGTCTGCAGGAGGAGGTGGGAGCAGGCCTTCCCGCCAGGCTCCGGGATGCCGGGGGCCGCGGGCCGCACGGGGGCCTCCTGCTTGAAGAAGGCGGACTTGCAGTGGAAGCCGATCAACTCATAGAGCTCAGAGAGGAGGCTGCACTGCTGAATTCTCTCCTCGGAACGCTGAAGCACAGGGAGAAAAGCAACAAGCATCTGAACGAAACATGTCAGTGAAAAAAGACCCGTAAAAAAGGTTTTCCCTTAAAACAGAGACCCGATGACACAGGAAGGAAGAGGAAGGCTGACTTCGTGCACTGACGGGACCGGATGCAGAAACGCAGGGAAGCAGCGCTGTGCAGACGTTCCAGACCCCCTCCGGGCCCCACCTCTCCGCGTTCCGCCTGTCCTTTTACTAGAAATGCCCTTATTCCCTGAAATAGAGGAATCTGCTACCTAAACATGGGACACAAAGAAGGGAAAGAGGAACAGGAAGGGAAAGTAAAGGAACAACATTTCATCTAGTCCCTAGGGTTTGGGCGGGACTTTCACCAAACACACAACCTCTCAAAGCACAGAGCGCACAGTGAGAAGCTGACAGTGTGACTGCGACTTCTTCTCCTTAAGCACCAGCTACCTGCCAGCACATGCTGCGCCCGTTACTGAATCATTACAATCATCTCAGAAACTATTACTACCCCGGCTCACAGGCAAGGAAATCTGAAACTCGGGGAGGAATTATTATCATCCTGGACAAAGTCCCACAGATCAGAAGTGTCAGAGCCTCTGGCAGACCATGGACTAAAATGCTCCTCATCACCACGGGCCCTGAGCCTCAGGCTGAGGCCACGTCAGGTCTGCACGGGCCCAGAGCACAAGTCTGTGTGACAGGGAATGCTCCCACTTGAAGTGCCAGGCGAAGACCCTCAGGAAGCTATGTAATGAAACCAAATCCCCAAACTCATTTCCAACCCACTGCCCTGTCCGGGAGGACTGCTCGGCAGATCTGCACTGTCACCTGTGAACAGGCTGAGCAAGGGGCCCAGACAGGGACGTGACGTCCCAGTGGAAGTGGCTCGGGGAACGCTTCATCACAGGACAGACTTTCCCGGCTTCCAACGCAAATTCTCCATTCCATTTCCAACTGGAAAGGAAGTTTAGACTTGCTTTCCTCTCCAGAAACAAAGAGAGTGGTAACATCAGTGGGAAACTCAAGACTGAGGAAGAGTCTCCTTACCATTTGGAAGGATAGGCCGGGGAGGGAACAGAGACAGTTATCAGAAAGACCTGTGTTCCAGTCCAAAGTCTGCACGTCAGTCGCTTTGACAGTTTCCTTTTTAATACAGGTGATAAAGTCTAATTTATGATTGTTGGGAAAATTAAATGAAATAACGTATTCCACTAGCATAGGTGTAAAATCCTCCATGAGTGTTCCAGAAATGGACGTGATCGTGGTTAGTTACTGTCTGCCAATTCTTGTGTGGTAAGCTCACATCAGCCAACCAGAGATGTGCCAGAGAATGCCTCACCAGCCAGCAGCCTTCTCCAAGTTGGAAACTCACAGTGTCCGAAGAGCAGGCAGTGGAGGATACTTTGGGGCACTCTGGAGGTAGCACTCCAGTGATGACTTTAAAAAGCTGGGGAGAATTTAGGGGACCATACAGTTCAAATACAGAAAACTCATTCCATGTCTACAAATATTCATCTCTAGCCATGATGATTCAGAGAGTAAATACACATTCAAACGTACAACATTTTCCCACATAAGTGCATCAAAACAATTTGGAAAGAATGTAACTTTCTTCTCTAGATCACACAGCGGGGATTACAAGGTTTGTACTGACAGCCCTACTTGTAAATCATCTGCAAACGTAACTGGGTCCAATACCAGTCATCATCTTTCGAAGAGAAGGATGGAAAAGAGCAAAACCAAGCTAATACGCTCCAGCCTTTTGTTTAGTTACAATGTCACAGAGAAGACGGATAGCTCAATAAGGAACCACTCTGCCGTGATCACGGAGCCTGGGAGCGCGATGGGCGGCAAGATGTATGACGCAGCAGTAGCTGTGCCCGCGCATCTAGGCAGGTACCAAGACTCACCTCGACAAGGTATCAAATGTTTATGCCCATGTCCTCATCACCTGACATGTATTAAAGAGAAATGAAAACATATGAAAGGCCAATACCCTTGGTGGGTATACCATCCAAAGAGCAAATTCACAGTTTGACAACTGGCCATCATGGTTCCCTGGGATTCATTCTTGGAAAACCTTAAAAGCCACTCCTCTGTCCTCAAGAAGTGCTGCCTACTTGTCCTATCTTTGGCTCAGGGATACAGCACGTTCACGTGGACTTTAATGTCTGCACAGATTTGACTGTCTTTCTCCAGGTTCACTTGTCCATTCTGAAGAAGCCTGAGTTAAGTCCATTTTCCATAAGATCAACTCCCTCCAGTGACAACTCAACGAGCCTGCAATTACAAGCCAACTGAACAGGACTGTCCTCACCTAAAAATATCACCCATCCTTCACTGCTTTCTTAATCTCCTCTCCTGGCTAATTGCAACAGACCACCAACACCCTCCATCAAGTTCCCCAACTATGTCAAATAGAAATTAAGGTCCATAAAATAAGAGACAACTCCATAGTCACCTCTGAATTCCTAGCATATAAAAATGTCAATAAATAGAACTATGATTATTGTTTCTTTCTTTTAAAACCTTTCTGGTTATTTAAGTGAGACCATGGAAGGGAGGTATTTGGGTCCAGTATCTTGATCTAGAAGACTCTGGAGGCCTTTTTCGGAATGGCTGTCCACTGATTCATTCAAAACACAACAACTGTTTCTGGGAGGAGCTAAGATTTTCTGCCAGGAGTTTGTGGTCACTCTCATGCCATAACAGCTTTAAACTAAACCCTTACTTTATATATGTTATTTTTCCCCTCTTTGAAAAAAATTGACTTTCCTTATTTCCTTGCCTTGAGGAATACATTTTTTCTTTTGTTTCAAATTCACCCTTTTGTAAAGCAGGATCCTAAGGATGTGCTTCGCCTTACATAAGAACAGCCATCCAACACCCAGTGTGAGAGGCCTCGGGCTCAAATCCTGCCCTTCTGCCAGGGCAACTGAATCTCAGTTCAGGAGCCAACAGGCACCCCAGGGCTTCTAAGGCTCACGTATCTCCCAGAATCCCTGCTTTCTGGTTTTTCTTGGCTTCTGAGGATGTCCCCTCACTTTCTTGACAATTAGCCTTGCAGCTTGAAAGATGAAGAAGGAAGGTTTTATTTCTTAATCTACATTTTAAGGAACTTATGTAATGAAGGTTTTCACGAGTTTTTGAACCCTCCATCGCCGAGACAGAAAACATACAAGATATTTTCTAAATTTAGCTATCATGTGCATCTTTTCTTTCCTTTTGTTTTCTTAACTGCTAACAGATATTTTTTAATTAAAAAATAAAATTAGGCCCCAAATAGGATAGAAAATTGAAGGGGCAAACAAAATTAAAGGGCAAAGACAGAAAAATGATAAGTACTCTACAAAGTTAATAGAATACATACACTATGGATCAGATAAGCAATTCTCAGTAACAGCTAATTGAAACCTGACCATGAGGTAAAACGTCTCTCCTGTCAGGAGATGGCCAACAGAAAATAGAATTAAACCAACTAACTAAAATTCTAAGTCTGGCAAGGTATAGAAGTCTACCAGCTAAATGTCTCTTCTTCTGGTAAAGAGGGAGACTCACCAGCTATTTTCTGTGGAGCCTGAGCCCAGGGAAGGGTGATGAAGTGAGCTCTGTAAGTACCCAATTAGCAAAGTGAGTGATGAATAAAGAGACGTGAGCTTTGATGACAGACATGATACTACTATTCACTTGTCCTGTCAAGTATGACTTCATGCTCAGTGATCAATACCTCGGCGTCCTCAGGGGTTGAGATTATAGGAAAATGCACAGCCCGGGATAAGACCTCCTCTGTGAGCTCGTGACACTGTACTTAGATGTCTCAAGAGCACCTCCAACTCCACCTGCAAAGAGCTGACTTCACGGTGCTCCTCCAATAGCCGTCCTGCCCAGGGCCCCTGGTCTGGGGGCAAGGTCTCCCTGCCTCTCCCAGCTCAGGCCCATCACTCACAGATGTGACTGGACCCCTCCTTCAGGGCCCAGATATCCTCAGTCACCAAGTCCCACCACCCACACCTGACCTACCAGGTACTCACTGGCACTCACTCAGCAATGACTCTGTGCTGCAGACCACGCTGCACACTCTGCACAAGTTATCTCACTGGATTTCCACAGCAGTCCTGGGAAGTCGGTACATCACTGCTTCAATTGATTAGGCAAATTGTTTCACTTCCTTGAGTGCGTCATCCAAAGTGACACGGCTACTGAGCCACAAACCTGGGCTTGAAAATCACTTGAAAACTGAACACTGCTACACCTCGCAGCCACCCTACTCTGACTCATCACATCATCTCCTACCGAGCCTTCTAAATGTTTCTAAGCATTCTACAAGACAAAAGTGATCTATGAGAGCACCCCACTCCCCTACTTAAAATCTGTCAATGACGGTCCACTGCCCTTAGGAGAATGCCCCACCAGGCCTGAGCACAACCCAATGGCCCGGCATCCGCGTCCCCTGTGTAGCCGTGCCACCTCACCCACCATGTAGCACTACATGTGCCGTGTGCAGACAGGGATGCTGATTCCGTACAACCCGGGGCTCGTCTCACTCAAACAATGATCACCCTCTTCACTGGTCACCCTCTTCAATGCTGACTCTCAGAAAAATGTTTTCTCAGGATGAATCAATATCTTTTTCCTTACAATTTCCCATCATTGAAAATGAGCTCCCCACAAAAGAGAGAAGACTTAATCCTCAGTCTCCTTATCTGTAAAGTGTGAATAACAAGGAAATATGAGAGATTTTAAGAGAAATAATTTTCATGTGAGGCTGAGGGACAATTCCCAACATACAGTAAGCACTCAATATGTGCTTACTTAATATTAATAAGAATAGATTCCATTCCAGCAACCTTCAATCAATGCTTTATGGCTTTGTCCAAAAGACCACCAACAAACTGTTGGGCAAACCGCTTTGAGCAGATCAGCACAAGCGTACTGGGAGAGGTAAGCGCTGACTCCAGTTACAGCTGCAGCCACCCAGCACTACGGGGCGGGGGCAGTTTGCTCAAACTCTTACATGTTGCTTGAGCATTTAGTTGTAGTTATTGAATAAAGACAGGTATTATTCCCTCAAAGCTCCTGAAACATAAATCTTCAAAGATTTATGTAAATTAGGTTTCAAGTACAACACACACACTAGAAATCATTTGAAAATTTTACTCTTAGATCCTCCGCACAACAAAAGGTCATGTTCTTAATGTATCTGACTAAATACACTGAAAGGATTGTTTAAAAGAAATTAAGATGAACAATCCTGAATAAGCTCTCAGTATCATCTGCACAAAGCCTCATCAAAGGGTCTCATTTCTCAAGTCCACATAGGTGTTCAGGCAGCTTAACCTAGGTCTTGGTTTCTTATAACACAGGGATGGGAAGAATTGTGGATAGATTTATGTAGCAAATACAAATGTAGTGTATTTGCTGTGTAAGAATCCTAGAAATAAATAAATTGTTATATAGTCCCACCCTTAGGAAGTTCAGCCTTTCCATTTACAACAGCATTAAAAATAAAATGAGAGATACATTTAACAAAATTTTACAAGATTTGTACATTGAAAATTTTGAATTATCACCAAAAAATATTGAAGAGATCTACATATATGGAAAGCATCCCATGTTCATGAAATGGTAGACAATATTGTCAAAAATGTTAAGATTCCCCAAAGTGATCTACAAATTTAATGGAATCTCTATCAAAATTCCAGCTGACTTCTTTCCAAATATTGAAAAACTGATTCCAAAATTCATATGGAATTGCAAGTGGCCCAGGTCAGCCAAAACAAACTTGAAAAAGAAGAGCAAAGTTGGAGGAATCACTCAAAGGTTACTACAAACCTATAGTACTCAAGTCATTATGGTACTGGCATAAGTTTGGATGCATAAATCAATGAGACACAATAAAAAATCCAGGGGGAAAACTTACATTTACAGTCAGTTTTCCACAAATATTCCAACAACACTCCATTGAAAGAATAGTCTATTCAACACATGGTGCAGAGACACCTGGGTATCTGCAGGCAAAAGAATGAATCTGAAATCTGGACCCCTGTATTTTATATAACAAATAAATGTTAATTCAAAATGGATCACAGACAGAAACGTAAAAACTAAATGTATAAATTTTCTAAAAGAAGACATAGTATAAATTTTTGTGGTCATAATATAGGCTATGGCTTCCTAGATGCAATACCAAGGGCACAAGTGATTAAAAAAAAAGCAGATAAAATTGACTTCATCAAAATTAAAACCATTTGATACAAAGGACATAATCAAGAAAGTGAAATGAAAGAGGAAGGGGGTAGCTCAAGTGATAGAGTGCGTGCTTGGCAAAAATAAGAAAAAAGAATAAATCTAATTACCTCCCCTATAAAGAAATTGTTTTATTGTTTAAAAAAATTAAAGTGAAACGACAGTCTGCAGAATAGGAGAAAAATTTTGCAAATCATATATCTAATAATAGGCTAGTATCCGGGATATAAACAAACGCTTACAACTGAACAATACAAAGAAAATCGACCCAATTTTTAAATTTGCCAAGGATTTAAATAGATACACAGTTGGCCAATAAGCATATGAAAAGATGCTTAGCATCACTAGCGTAATCTAAATCAAAATGAGGTCTCATTTTACACTCACTAGGATGGTTATAATCAAATCATGGACAATAACAAGTGTCGGTCAGGAGGCAGAGAAATGGGAACCCTCAATACGCAGCCGTTGGAAAGAAGCAATGCTGCAGCTTCTTTGGAAAAGCCTGGTGTTTCCTCAAAAGTTTACAGTCATATGGCTCAGCAATTCCACTCCTACATATAGAGTCATCCCTCAGGATCCTCGGGGGGTTGGTTTCAGGAACATCCCACCCTGGATACCATAATCCAAGGATGTTCGAGTCCCTTTACAATCAGCCATCTCGATCCATGAAGAGGAAACTACAGAAGTGGCGGGCCAACTGTACAGCCAACAGAATGAAAACATATTCTCGCAAAATCTTTCACATCAATATTCATAGCAGTATCATTCAGAGTAGCCAAAAGTTACTAACAATATCCATCCATCAATGAATGGATAAACAAAATTATCAAGAATAGGCCAACAAACATTTGGTCATTGAATCTTTGACAGAGGTGAGAACATACAATGGAGTAAAGGCAGCCTCTTCAGCAAATAGTGTAGGGAAAACTGAACAGCTGCATGTAAATCAATGAAGTTAGACTACTCCCTCACAGCATACACAAATATGAATTCAAAATGGATAAAGACTTAAACATGTAGACAAGAGACTATAAACCCCTTAGAAGAAAACATAGGCAAACATGTGACATATATCTCAGCAATGCTTTCCTAGAGCAGTCTACTCAAGCAATAGAAATACAAGCAAAAATATACAACTGAGATCTAATTAAACTTACAAGCTTTTGCACAGCTAAGGAAACAGTAAGCAAAACTAAAAGACAACATATGGAATGGGAGAAAATTGTTGCAATAAATGAAACTGACAAGGGCTTAATTTCCAGAATATGTAAACAGCTTGTACACTTAATAAGAAAGAAAAACAAACAATTCAATTCAAAAATGGGCAGAAGTCCTAAAGAAACATTTCTCCAATGAAGACATACAAATGGCCAATAGGCACATGAAAAACTGTTCAATATCATTATCAGAGAAATGCAAAACAAAAGTACAATCAAGTACCAACTCTCACCAGTCAGAATAGCCATCATTCCGAAGTTCACAGACAATAAATACTGGAGAGGCTGCGGAGAATTGGGAACCATCCTACACTGTGGTGGGAATGAAGTTTGGTGGAGCCATTTTGGAAAACTGTATAGAGGTTCTTCAAAAGACAAAAAATTGACCTCCCATATAACCCAGCATTCCCACTCATGGGCATATATCCAAAAGGATCTATAATTCAAAAAGACACCTTCAGCCCAATGTTCACAGCAGCACTGTTTAAAATAGCAAGATATGGACACAACCTAAATGTCCAGTGACAGATGACTGGATAAAGAGGTTGCAGTATATTTGTGCAATAGACTACTATTCACCCATAAAATAATAATAAAATAATGCCATTTGCAGCAACATGAATGGACCTGGAGAATGTCATTCTAAGTGAAATAAGACAGAAAGAGAAAGAAAATTACCATATGAGATCTCTCACATGTGGAATCTAAAAAAAAAAAAAGCCAAAGAAACAAAAAGATAAACTTATCTACAGAACAGAAACAGACACAGAGACACAGGAACCAAACTATGGTTACCAGAGGAGAGAGGGTGTGGGAAGGAATAAATTGGGAGTTCAAGATATGTAGATACTGAGTATGTATAGAATAAACAGCAAGATTACACTGTATAGCACAGGAGAATATATTTAATATCTTATAGTAACTTATGTTCAAAAAGAATATGAAAATGAATACACGAATGTTACTATTTAACTGAAGTGTTATGCTGTACACAAGAAACTGACACAACAGTATAAACTGGCTAGACTTTAATGAAAACATTTTTAAATAGACCAAAAACAAAAAAAAAGAAGAAGGATATTATCAAACAAAAAGAATAAAGTACTGATTCAGGCTGCAATATGGATGAACCTTGAAACTTTATACTAAAATAAGCCAGACACAAAAGGCCAAATAGTGCCCTTTAAGGTGAACTGTATCTAAGCGTTCATTGTACTACTCCTGTACATTTTCCGTAGGTTTGAATTCTATCAATATGAAAATAAAATGTATTATTCATTAAAAACATAAAACACTTCCTCACAGTAGGGCTTTAATTGTTAAATGCAGAAATGCATATAAAGTTTGGAACAACACTTTGCACGTCCACAGTCAGTATTGTCACTGCCACTCAGAGGGTGGTGCCAGCGCTGACGAGAGCTGCCTCCACTCGCTCCCCTGAAGACAGGAGTGAAGGCCTGAGCTCTGACAGTCAGGGTTTGCGTGAACCTGGGTCAGACACATCCATGTCCCAGACTCTGCGTTACCCAAATTTCTTATACAAACTGCAACATGAAATGTAAACATGCTAGAGGGATGTATCATACAACACAGGGAATACAGCCAAAGTTTTTCAGTAAATATAAATGGAGCATCTATTGTACACCTGAAAATTATATCATATTTTAAATCAGCTATATCTTTATAAAAAATTAAAAACTAATTTAAAAATGTTATCACTGTAATATCCAATTCGGTTTTTAAGTAACTACTAAACAGCTTAGAATGTATAAAACCATTTAAGTGTGCTGTTTGTTTACATATTTGTTTACTTAGAGCCTCCTGCTAAAAGAGAAATTAATCAATTTTTTCAACACAGCTTAACAACCATAACAACAGAAAGGCAAAACTGAGAGCGAAGAGAAAATGGAGATTCAATACTTAAATGATACCAGGGGGAGATAAAGTCATAAAAATGGATTCCATGAAGTCAGGGCAAGTGTTAAAGGCCGACTAGAAATTCAGCTGTAAGATTCTTGGCAGCTAAAGCAAAAAGAAAAAGATGATGGGGCAGGTGGTAGAGTGTGTTCTTAGCGTGCACGGGGTCCTGGGTTTAAGCCTCAGGGCCTCCACTAACAGATAAATACACCTAATTACCTACCACCCCAAAATAGCCCCAAAGAAAAGAAAGAGAAATTCTTTTCCAAAAAACTTTGATATTACATTTGGATTAAATACTTAAAGAAGAAAAATAGAAAAGATAAGTGACACAGTGAAGGAAAATCCCAGCTGGGCCAACAAGCTAAGTCAAGTATCCAAGTGTGATAAGTATCGGTTTACTCATCTAAGTTTTGCTGGGCTAACTTGTAAATCTGAAGTTTAGTGTCAGTTTACTGGGCTAACAAGCTAACTCGTAAATCCAAGGTCAACAATTGACAGTAACGTGATCTGTTCCAAATTGATAAGCTTCAGTGTACTGATTCCTTGCTTTTTGTTGTTTGAGCCTTATTGGCTAAAAGCCCCATACTTGTAATTAACCCTATAAAACCTCATGTGCACGTCTTGGAGGTGCTCAGAGCTTCGGAACAGAAGCCCCTTTGAGCCCGCCTGCGTAGTAAATCTCAGTACTCCCACCCTCCGAGTAGTGCTTGTTTCTTGGCTGGCCTGTTGTTTCCGCAACAACACAAGCGATAATGCCCGTGACATAAATGTGCGGTGGCTGCTGGCAGGTCCCCATGTCTCACGTGGCAAAATCTGAAACATCCTTTTCACCACTCAGAGTCATCATAAGCCCATCCTACACCTCCCGCTGTTAAATGCAGGAGCACAGGCAGGGCCCGGCCTTTGCTCTCTCTGTGTCATCACAGTGAGACAGGATGGAAGGGGGCAGAGCAGAGACATTCTAGGAAGGCCACAGCAATTAACAACAAAATGGCGAAGGATTCAACCCCCAATAGGCCTTGAGGCTCAGGATGAAGAGATTTAACTTCTAGCAGAGCTTGAGCTTCATTAAACACCCATTGTAATAGTAACATTGTGAATAACTCAGCCCCAGGCACCAAGGCAATTCCAAGGCTGGACACAAAAGGTCACAGGGTGGGAAATGGGTAACTCGCTGGGAATCCCGGCCCCTTGCCCTAAGGCTGGTCCTTCTACTTATTAACATATGAAACCACCAAGCCCAAGAAAGCCAGCAACACAGCTTAACCTTGCGGGCATCCCTCTCGCTCCCTCTTCGGGGAAGGCCCACACTCAAGTCTGTGGAGTGTGTACCTAGTTTTAATCTGAGAATCAAACCCCCACACGTCGTAATGTTTCTCTTGCCTTTCAATGTATCTCTCTGAATAAATCTATCTTTACTCAACACTGGCTTGCTCTTGAATACTTTACTGCATGAAGAAAAGGAACAAAATCTGGTGAGGCACATCCCAGGGGCTAAACTAAATCCTGGGACACAGCCCTTCTCATGCCCCACGTTTTTTTCTTGTATCAAAAGGACTGGGTTATGAAGGGAGCTCTGAGACCCCAGCTAAGGGACAGGAGCAGACAACAGGGCTCCATTTGGCGGGCAGCCTCTCCCCCAGCAGGGGACTTGGGGTCGGCCCGGTTCTCTGTGTTTCTCTGTTGTGCTGACACCCCAGCCAGAGAGCGTTCTCCTTGGCCTGTCCCCACAAAACCCTTCTCTCCAAAATACAAGCATAACATGTCACAATCCTTTTCTTCAACCAGGAAATGTTCAACCCACTTTTTCCCTCCCCAGTAAAGTACCAAACTGTTCTCCCTCCCATCCCACCACTTCTTTCTTTGTGAGAAGTCTGCACTCTCCACACACCATCCTGAACGCAGGTGCCTTGCTGGCTGGGACGGAGATGCTTCTTTCTCACACACCCTGCGTCCTTTCACTTTCCCCTTTCCACCTTAAAATAGCCTTTCCTGAATCACCCACTCCTCTGATTCTGACTTTCACAAAATACTGGGTTTGCAGTCACTTTGTGCATACCTCCCAGGTTTTGGCTGGGTTTCCTTCCCAAGATCTTCATTAAGGAGCTGCATCAAGAAGTTTAAACAGGCTAGTCTTACATCTGAGTGGAGGAGCCTGCATAAAATTAAAATGGCTTTGAAGAGAGAGTTAACCAGGGACAGAGAGGTCGCAGGTCGTAGTCAACAGTGTCATAAGGCAAAATGTTCTTCAAAGGCTAAGAGTGGCTTCTGAACGCGGAGTCGGCAGGGAGGAGATGCCAGGAAGTGAGCAGGGTGAGTGACACAGGGTACGCTACCCCAGCTGGGGAAGAATTGGATTTTTTTCTAGTTTTTGAAACAATTTCTTACTACCTTTTTCTCTTATTGTGACATAGCATTTTCTACAAATTAAGAAAATCAATGTCAGTCATTTGGGCCGCTTCGGAGAAGCTACACGATGCCATTCACAAGGCTGGGATATGACAGCCACACCAGTCTAGGTGGAAAGACCAGTGGGGGTATTTCCAAGGAAATCACAGGCATGCAGCAAACTCCCCAGCTTCAATGACCTCATCTCAATGCTGGGGCCAATAAAACTACCAAGCAAAGTGCTTGATGATTATGGCCGACATGTGTTTACTAGGTAATTGCCCGTGACAGCTGCAGCTGAATGGGGAGTGAGTAAGATTAACAAGGTCCTGTCTACCTGGCCACACGCGCCCTGCCTTCCTGCCTTGGTGCAGCAGCAGAGCTTGTATAGCTGAGATGAACGCCCCCAGAGCAGCCCCGATGGGAAAGCTCCCAGCTCTGCACGACGAGACGTGATCCTTTCCTTCTCAGAGCTGATAGCAGTTTGCAGTCGTCTGTTTTTCTGTTTATCCATTTTCTAACTGCCTCTCCTCCAGAGTTTTTGCTCAAGCAGCGCAGGGCCAGGTGTGTCTTGCGGCCTGCCGGATATTCTTGGCTGGGAGACAGCTGAACCCACATCTGGCTCTGGTGCTGAACGGAGAGGGCAGAAGGCCCAGGGGCCCATGCTGAACCGAGGCCCCTGCACCCAAAATTATGGTCTGACTTTGGGCAAATAACAGTCTTTTTACCCTGAGATTCATCATCTGTCCATGAAAATAACTGCCCATGTCACGTAGAGTTTCAAGGATTAAAGGAAATCACCAAATTCACAACCTAGCCAAGGGGCTACCAGTGCGTCCTCAATAGACATATGCTGCCTTTCCGGCTCTGACACACGCCAAGCGTGGCGGCCACACAGTGAACACTGCTTAGTGCAAGTGTGTTAAGTGCTTCATGTGTGCTATAATACTCTTTAGAATTTACAACAATCCCAGGAAGAAACGAATATTATCGCGCCCATTTCACATATTCACCAACAGGTTAAGAGAGGTTACATTCTAGTCCAAGGCCCTATGGTGATGAAATGGGATTTAAACCGGAATCTGGGCCCAGGCCTTGGCTCCATCTCTCTCCCATCCACCTGACCACTTGCCTATGAAATCCACCTATCCAATACACAAGTTTAGAGCCGGCCAGCTCTTAAATGCAATGTGTGCCACAGTTTGTCAATGTTGGTTAATTACCATAAACTGTTCCCAGAAACCACTACAGAAAAGAAAGTTGGACTTAAGGAATTCTGCATTGCGTTCTCCTTTAATGTGCAGAAACCCTTCCCTACACCACTAAATCATTTTGTATGCTTCCTCCAAGTTTATATTTGCACACAGCTTACTAAATTAGAAGGTACCAGCAGTAATTCCATCTCGGTTGCTTTCCAAGTTTTCAGATTATCCATAATCAGCCCGTGAACGAAAATACCACAATGTGAATGAAAATACTGCAACCATGTCAGTAAACAAAGAATGCTGAAACCAAGTCATTAGCGACTGCCGCCACCCCCCAGCGAGGACAGGCCTGCAGCCCAGCCTCTACAGCAACACACAATGGTGCCCACTTAGCAGACTCAGAATAAGAAAGGACAGGATACTTGCCCTAGATAGCTAGGTGCTTGTCTAAAGAATGAATTCAATGAGTCCAAAATATTTGCTTCCTCCCATACATAGAAAAGCACTAAAGTCTTGACTATGAGATACCTGGCTTTCCTTAGATAACAAGCAATCTTTTATTGTTCCAACAACCTGGTCTTTGTTGTAAAGCTCCTATATATCCTAGCTCCTCCGCAACCTCTTTGGAGTAGTCCCTCAGAGAGATCTGACAGGCTGTCATCCCGGCTCGAGTCCTCCCGCCAAATAAAACATAACTCTTAACTTTTAGGCTGCACATGTATTTCAGTCAACAGTTGTGGACACCATGAAGGGATCCAGAGCAGACTTCTCTCCACCTCAACTCTCCGAGTAACCGGAGCCTTGGTACCAGCAGTGGCCCTTTGTGCCCATCAGCCTCCTCGGGGAGTCCAGATGAATTTGGGTGTCTCTCTCCTGTTTCTCGGATCTCACATACTGGCTGATGATCCTGAGTTTTTCTGGCGGTGTATCCAGGTACGTGGCCCTCCAGTTGAAAGAAACTGGGGGGAATTACCCACCCAGTGGAGACATACTGGGTGGGGCCTGGTTGAATGATAACGGGAAAAACCCACCTTGAGGAGACGTCTGAAGTGGGGCTGGTGGAAACATATGAGGAAAATACTCACCCAGTGGAGACGTCCCAAGTGGGTCCAAGTTGAAAGACACTGTGTTCAGGACTGAGTGGTTAAGTAAGAGCCTGTTATAATGTTTTCCTCAATTTGGTTACCTCCATTGAATTTTTCAGGATAAAAGTAAAACTCTTATGAGGAACATTTCAACTCCAAAAATGAGGCCCTCCTCCTGGCTGGAAACAGCTTTCTCGGGTACAGAGAATCTTGCAGGAGTGGTAGAGGCAAAGACTTCATGCCATAGAGTTGTTCCTGCGGGAAATATTACTAGCAAATTTATTCTGAGAACCCGACCTTACAATGGGGAATAGATCTTTCAAAAAAATTAAAAACAGAAAAGAAATAAATAGAAATGACAGATTGCCAGCCTCCAACTGTTACCCCAGCCAGGTTTATATACGTACAAAACTTACAACATTAATTGGGAATTAGAAAAAAAAAAAACTCACTCTGAAAGTAACTAACCAGGCCTGATAAAAACATTTTTTGGAATTCTGAAATTATAAAAACAAAATCCCCTTTAGGGGTAACTTGGATTTCTCTTCCTGTGTCCTTGAAATGTAAATGTTTTATCTTTCTCTAGGTGTTTAAGTGTGTGTATGTATGTGTATATATGTGTACTTTTTTTTAAAGGGAACCTTGGACTCTGCCATACAAAAGGTAGAAGTATTTTGTACATATGGTGGCCACTCAAATAAATTGGTTTCTAAGCAATTCTTTGTACCAATATTCAGATATTTTACCATCTTAAATTTTGTTGCATCAGCCTGGACCACAAAGGCCTTTAGCTTTTGGAGAGTAAAACTTTGAAATTTATTTAGGCAACACCCCCACTCTCATGTGGAAGGGCCTCTTCAACTTATTGTTTTAAAATCACCACATATATATATTATATATATATATATATAAATATTTATATATATATACATAAATTGATGGCCAAATGATGGATCCTTTAATTTGGAAAAACTTTTAAATTTGTGAAAGTTGAAAGAGATCTCATTATAAACATCTGTTTTATTGGTACCTATTAAAATCAAGTTTAAAGGTAGAAAAATATATCTAATGTTTAACCTAAGAACTTAGTTAAAAAAAAATACTGGTTTGAAAAGCTACATTTGTGTTTTTCCTTTCCGATAAATGGTTCTGGAGATGCTAATATAAACTTTGAATAATTAATGTTAATTAGTTTGAATAACTGGAAAAAGTATCATAAAAATGTCGAAAAAAAAAAGATCAGGGCTTATCCCAAATGGATAAATATTTTTATATATTTATTTTGAATGAGGTAAATAAAATGGATATTTTTGGATTTGGATACAAGGTTTTCATACAACACTATGTAAAGTTAAAAAAAAAAGGTGCCAAAGACATCACCTACTGCCCCCCAACATTAAAGTTCAAACAAGTCCGTTTTATTTACCACAGTTTAAAATATATGTATGTATAGACTGAAATACTTGAACAATGATTGGGACAACAGACCAATTAATCAAATTAAAAATTGAAAATGGCCTAAGCTCTTTGGCTGAAACTTGGGCATCCTAGAGACTTTTCTATAAAATTAGATACAATGCCCCCCCAAAAAAAGGCTTCTGGCACTCCTTCTAGAAATAAGAATTATTGATTAAACCTAATAAATATTAAAATTAAAGCTATAAGATTTAATACAATTGAGATAAATTTTGTAAAGTTGGTATATTTAAATGGTCTTTATATAAATCTTTTGCTTAATTATGTTGTGGGATAGATATGTTTCAATGGAAAAACGCTTCCCCTTCTTGGTATTATAAGGCTGGGCCCATATCTGTCTCTCAGAAAACATTAATTGAACAAAGTAAAGGAAACCAGTAGAGTTACATGAGCCGTCCAATATAATGTAAAACTGAAAACTAATATTCAGTGGCTAATAAAAAATATAATAAAAGTTTACCCTGGGTTTAACTTATAACTCAAGGAAAAGAGACCTTGCTAAATGCCTTATGCAAGCTTTCAAAGACATGATAAAGTAAACCTTAAAGTTTTAAAACATGGAATTCTTTGTTTACAGCTGTTCTCATTGATAAAAACATGTCAATTAAGGACATAAAATTGGGTCTGGGTGACAGAGCAGTTTTCTGGGGAACTGGAAGAGCATATCTTTGTCTTGCTGATCAGAAATGTAAATACAGCAAACAGTGACCTAGGACTGAGCCTAATTAATTAGCTCAATGAAATAGAACTTAGGGCCAAGAAATTTTTGGCATTCTAGAACTCAGATTTCTGACGTGTCCTTCAGACATTGTCAAGCAATCTTAACTGTCAATTTCATAAATAGTAAGCCTTAGTGATTTGAGCAAGCAAATTCAGCTTACTCCAACTATTATTATACCTATCTTATAAGTAAGTTTTAAAGTTAAGCTATAAAATCTCTAGCTTTTGTCTGATTATAAGCCTGTGTACACATTATAGATGTGAGATATTTCTACTGCTAAAAAAAAAAAATCAAAGTCAAAGAGCTCTGCTCAATTGACGTAAAAAATAAGAGCTTAAAAATTAAGTATTTTTGAAATAAAAACTGAACAAGTTGACTTTCAGCATCATGTGAAATGGAAAATGTTCAATATTAAGGTAATATTTGATATTGTTTAGTTTAAGTATGTTCTAATAAATATAGACATCTTTAAAATCATCCATCTTAACTATAATACCTTTACTGTACCTAGGTTTAATGAAAGTCAAATAAGATCCTGTTATATCTGTTGCAGATTTGTCAAAAAAAAAAAAAATAACCGTAATGTGGTTTGGTAAAATTTTAAGTAAATTAAATGCAAATGAGATGAGAGTCTTGGGTAAATTTTTAAAATATATTTTTTAAATGTATGCTTAAGATAATCTGTAAATGTTTGGTATCTTTAAATTCTAGATTTGTGCTAAATTAAATTAAATGATAGGATTTTATTAAATAGCTATGTCATTTTCAGATAAAATAAGATTGAAATATGAATTACTTAACATTTAACTTCCTCTTTCAGTGAAACTAAAGGTGTTTAGAAATATTAATAAATGGTTGCTGCCACCCTGAAATAGTCTCTATTACTAAGGGAATGATCTCAGTATCCTATCAAAGTAATATAAATGTGTAAAGGAAGATATAAGAATGGAATTATATTTTGTTAATGAAACATAGTGAATTTCTCCTGAAGCTGGCTACTTCTGAATGGAAGAGAAAATAAGGGACACACTAATATGAGTATAGAAATCTGTGGAAGGCTTGTGGAAGAGGAAACCTGAGGAAAGAGTTTTGTACGTGGTTAGAATTGGCTGTTTAAAATCAAATTGGGCAAAGTAAATGAATCTTAGAAGTAAGCTGGTACAAGAATAGATTTGGTTTTCTCTCTGTTAAGAGGAAAAAATTTTCTTAAAATGTTAGTCCACCTTCAGTAACAGATTGTAAAACTTCTTATACCACTTAGCTGATCTGTTCTGCCTTTACCTTTGACGTATTTTCTTGTTAATGAATAAGTACTACTTTACAATGACCTATATGTTTATCTGACCAAGTGTTCCGAAATGTTTTTAAAAGCTCCCCAAGTATCAATTTCTAATGAAAGTTCTTTTAATCTCCAGTTAAGTTTGGGATGCTACAGAAGGCCCCTGAAACATCCCAAGGAGAGATTTTGAACTAGTAAGTTTCATTTGCCATGTTAAATAACATGGTATTGTCAAATGAATCATAAATTTTCTAAGGTTATATTGAATGAGACAATATTATTAATATAGATATTGTAGAAATTATATGGAATCCCTAAAATTCTGGTATATCTGAAATGTTACCAGTGATAATTCTGGGTATAGCGACCAGGTTTCTTTATAGATTATTGTGTAACAGTGTTTAACCATGCTTTTAAATCTTTTGTCATATATAGACAGCTAATTGTTTTCTTCTGATGATTTTGAAAATGCTTGCTCTTCATGGAGATTTACTGATTTCTAATAAATTTCAAACAATAGCACTGAACTAAACAGGGTAAGAAATTTTTAATGTGTAATGAAAACTCTGATTAAAAGAATTAGTTATGTGGGACTGAGTAAACTGATGAATATGGTTATAACTTTTAATTTTGTTTGAAATGCTACTGGTTTTAACCTGTTTCTGAGTCATAAAGAATCTCTTCCTCTTAAGCTAGTTATGAATCACAGAAATTTGATAAATTTTACCTATGTAAGCAGACTTGAAACAGTTATATTTCCTCTCTATATGATCGCTCAAGGGACTAAAAACTCTTAGGTCCCCAGTGGCTCTAACAAACAAATGAAGAAGATCATCTCCTAACAGATATAGGAATCTCAAGGTATTTTAAGGATTTTAAAGAGAAAAGAGGCAGAAATCCATGACAAGCCCTTAACGTGGCTTTCCTGGCCTTAGCAAATCTTATTGACATTCTACCCTGAGACACCTTATTAAAACTTCCAACACAGTTAATTTAAAAAACCCTATATGATCAAATAATCAGACTTAACTTGTAAAGAAATTAATCTTGATTTGGCTATATTTGAGAAAAATAAGTGTAACTTTAGAGAGAAAAAGAGACTTTAATTTGGTGGATATTAAATTCTAGTTCTGTTAATCGAGGTCTATATTTACTAAGACACTTCCCAAATCATTCCTTGCTGTTATGTCATATTGCTGTACAATTTAACTGAATTATGAAAAGGGTCCACTAGGTTTGTTTCTGAAGCTCAGTAATCTATCCTTGGGTAAATTTCCAATGCCCCATGACCTGCAGCCAGGGGATTATACACACTGGAACAGGCATTACTTAAACAACTGTGTCCAACCTGAATGGAAGGAACTTTTATCAAGTACTCTTAACTAGACCATACACACAAAAGCTGAAGGAAACGTAGTTTCGGATTCATTTCCTATCAGAAACAGCCCCTGCAGTGCACTGGCCTATAGAGCACTGCTCACCTTAAAACAATGCCCAAATGGAGAAAAAGCTACCAGGCCAGGATCAGAAGGAGATGAGATCTGAGGTAGACAGCTGACCCAAGACACCAGACCAAGCTTGTATAACAATTACTTTGACAATTACTCCTAATTTTGATTATGAACTACTCCAATTGTTAAGTTTATGATAAATTACCTATGTGCAGTACTTCTGTGTTACCTTGGTGGGTTTCCTTACTCCAACACTCAAACTAGATAGCCCTCAGAAACGTTATTTAAAAAGAAATTATAGCTATGTTTAGGCAACTGTTGATCTTACAAGGTGAGAGACCTCACCTGGCCAATTAATACCTGCTCTGACCCTGACCATAAATATGAAATGTCTCATAAGATCACTCAAACTCAATCAGAAATACAAGCAAACTTTTAACCCAAAAATATAGCTTTTCGACTATTAAATTCTTACTCGTGACTTCATTAACGTTACTAGCTATATTGCTTATATCCTGTCTATTTTATAAAATTGTTGTCTGTTACATTTCCCAATGTGTAACTAGGCCTACAAGATTGATGATGGCTAAACATCTTGAAGAAATAGATAAAATTTATAACCCTGCATAAAATAATTGTAATATTGTGATTCTAGGTATGGGAATTAGCAACGAAGGGTAAACATTTCCTGGATCATAATAGACTAGTAAGACAGGTGATCCAGAGAACTTTTAGTATCAACAGGGCCTGATAAATAACCTAACACCTTGAATGGCAGCTCAGAAAATTCTTCACCTGAAGTAGGATTGAGCCATCCTAGCACCGTGGGACAAAATTGGTCATGAAATGTCTCTCAAAATATTGGTCAAATTTAGGAAAAAGGGGGAGCACTGTGAATGAAAATACTACAATGTGAATGAAAGTACTACAACAATGTCAGTAGACAAAAAATGCTGAAACCAAGCCATCAGTGGCTGCTGTCAACCCCCAGTGAGGACATGCCTGCAGCCCAGCCTCACAGCCACTCACAGTGGTGCCCTCTGAGTGGACTCAGAATAAGGAAGGACAGGATACTGGCCCTAGATAGCTAGGTGCTTGCCAAAGAAATGAGTTCAATTACCCATATGTTTGCTTCATCACATACATAGAAAAGCACTAAATAATTGAACTTGAGATATCTGGCTTTCTTTGGATAACAAGCAATCTTTTATTGTTCCAAGTACCTGGTCTTTGTTGTAAAGCTACTATTTATCCTAGCTCCTCCCATGCCTCTTGGGAGCAGTCCCTCAGAGTGATCTGAGGGGCTGCCATCCAGGCTCGAGCCGTCCTACCAAATGAAACATAACTATTAAATTTTAGTCTGAAAGATTATTTCTATGAAGTCCCAGAATAGACACAGCTCATCAATTCTGTAATGAAACACACTGAATCAAGAACCAAACGCGTGTTCTAGTTCAGAAAAACAACGGCTTCCTTTCTTCCTGTCATTATACAATCCCACCAGAACTCATTAACATGCTGTCTGCTCAATTGGCAACCAAACTCAGAGAAGTGTCAACTCAGCAGAGCACCGTGCTGGGGAGAACCCCCCACAGCAGCAGGGCTGGCTACCTGCCCTCCCGCACGCTCTGCTGAACCCTAATGTCCTCCGTGGAGACCAGGCCAATAGAAATGCTCCAACAGTTGCAAACTCCCACATATTAAATAAAAGCATTTTATTTTATAATATATGTTAGCTATATACCTATTTCTGAAAACAGCTTTGCCAGAAGCCCAAATTTTCAACATTAATCTGCAAAGTCAAATCCGGTCCCCAAGGGAAAACATGTCTTATGACGAAGCGAAGGCCTCCAAAGTCCTCTCCACGACCGTCAACAAAACTGACTGCAGGTCTGCAGCTGCAGGCGGTTACATGTCTATTTTTAAAGCACCCCCCTCCTGCCCTCGGGTGCTACAATGTCCCTCTAAGCCCTCCCATCTCAGGGTAACAGCAGCCGCAGCAGAACCTTGCAGGGAAGCACTGGCAGGACTGGACAAAAGGATCAGAGCTAAACTAAGCCTTCTGATGACACGAGCTTGTCACTCTGTCACTTTACAGATGAAGATATATATATAGAGAGGTGGGGTGATATTGCTCAAACTCACACAGCTAATAAGTGGCAAAGTCTATAACTCTGCTCTTCCCTCCGGCGTGAAGCCCCGGCTGGGAGGCCCACAGGTTTCTCTCATGCCTGCCTGACCAGTCCTTCCCTGTCACTCATAACCCACCACAGTGTCTGACCCTAGCCTGACTTTTCGGCACCTTTTCCCTCCATTATGGCAGGAACAAGGCTGCTCAGGCGACTGTATGACTTCTGGCTTCCCAAAACCTCCGTGCTCAGGCTGGTCTTGCCTGTGCATCCGGCCCCCTGCTCAGAGGCTCTTCTTCCCCTGCAGAAGGACGTTTCCACTCTCCGCAGGGACACCCCCTCAGGGGAGCCCTCTTCTCGCCCTTAGCAGGGCAGGTGTCCCAGGGCACATCCCGAGCTGCCCCATTAGGACTGCGGGTGCCCAGGTCTGCTAATCAGACCAGCAGCCTCAGACCCAGGGATTATGCCCGGGCCACCCTGTAAACCTACTGCCCGCCTCACAGCCCCCAGCCAGCAGGTCACCTGGAAGTCACAGTAAGTGCCCCACCCAATCCAGAAGCCTCTTCATTTGCCAGCACCGTTGATGAATGGTCCCCAAACTTTGGTCAGTTTTGCAAAAAACAGCACCTTCTACTGTGAACCGGGGGTTTTTGCTTCTGCTCCCCATCCTTACTGGAAACGTCAAGGGAAACCAAAAGTCCTTTTCTCAACACTTTTCTGATGAAACCCTCCCACCCACAATACTCACATGCTCAAGAGCTTTGTGTCCACGGGGTTTTGTTTCCCTTATGGTAAGTGGCTCAAAGCACTGCGGGATTTTTTCTTTTTTTGTGGGTATTTGTACTCAGTTTATCGACTTTAATCTGTTTTTGTCTCTCTCTTCAGTATCCCTAGCAGTTACCTATTCTTACTCACTTCAGCAGCCTCCCACCCAATATCTAGTCTAGAAAATCAGCTGTGATGAGGGGGCAGGGGGCAGTCACAGAAGATGCAACTAAGGCACAGAGAGGCTACATAATTTGCCAAGAAGATCAGCTTCAACCCCCAACAGTGTGTGTCACTTCCCTCTGTTTAACTCTTATGCTAAACAAGCTAACTTTTTGTAGATTATGGTTATAAACAGATGAGGTATCAAAATAAATACAAGGACACACATCAACCCTAAGACGTTCATTAACTCCAATATTTTGTTTCCATTTATTTTATTTCTATTAAAAAATAATTAAGAACCCCTGCAGTCAATATAGCAAAATGTAACTGGGTTTTAATCCAAAATACAGAAGTGTTAAGTGTGTCATTACTCAGACTTATTTGTATGTTCACAAGACAAAATGATTTGAAGGTCTCTTTCCCCTCCTCTACTCACTACTGGCTCTCACCTGAGCTCCCGGACAACACATCCAACAACCTTTCACTTTACCCACAGCTGAACTCATGAGTTTTCCCCCAGAAATCCCTCTGCAGTTTTCGCTCCTCAGAGCACAGCAGGACCATCATTTACCTCATTAATCCACACAGAAACCTGGGTCTTACTCCATCCTACCTTCAGAGACAGCATTCATTCTTTCCTTTTACCATCTAAACATGCCTTCAATCTGTTCGCTTTTACCCACTGACCATCCCACCGCTCAAGTGGAAGCCACCAACACTGCCCACCTGGACTCACGAGTTTCCCAAGTGGTCCCACAGCCGCTCTCCCCTACTTGAGACAAATGGGATTGTGTCACTTCCACGCTTTTTGGACTCTTTTCAAACCCACTCTTCTTAGAAGAAACTCCAATTTATTCACCTGGTGAAGGTCTTTGCTATGAAACTGTCAGCTCAGGGAGGGCAGGACACACCCTCTTCCCTCGGACCCGCCCTCTGGCAGAGCATCAGCTTGGGAGGACCTGCTGAGCTACACCTGCCTGTATTCTAAACCTGGTCTTGAGTTCTTAGGAAATTGCTTCACTTATCCATAGAAATCCAAGGTAGATTAGAAAGATTTTAGATGTTGAGCTAGAATATTGATTTGGGGATTTTGCACTAGCAACCTGCAAGGACATGTTCTAATGATTCTGTCTTCTTAAAACCACACCCAGTTATAGGTAGTATTTGTAGAATATCTTCCAAGTAAAGGGGACTGTACTTTTACAAACTTTATGTTTTATAACATGAACAACCCGGACAGGGTCACAAATGGAACAGCCTCACAAGTGACCGAAGACAGGTCAGAGGCATATAGCAACAGGTCACAAAGATGGTAAGAGCAAAGTTGTTTCTCCAACCCCCGAAAAAATTCCTCCAAGAACCGAAAACTCTGAATTTTGAAAGTAAAATTCTATCATATAAAGAAATGCAATAAATAATCCTCTTCATCAGGGTTTCAAGATCTGACTGAAGAATTTTTAGCATGCCATACTGAATCCTAGCACAGAAAAATCAGATGGACTAGTGGTGAGTATGTTCCAGGGAAACGGCAGTAATTCCTCCACTTGTAAGGGGACACACACTCACTTGACATAGGTGATTGTAAACCACATTCTGGGGAAATTCAGAAGATTCCGTCACCACTTCAAGATGGTGATGACACGGTAGGACCGCTTGGATGCATGCTTCTAACTGACTCACCGGCATTCTTGCACTGCAGGGGGAAAAGGAGGCCCCCATTCAAGAGCAAAGATATTCCTGTCATGTCTCCCAGGCCGTACCTCGGGGACTCAGTTTCCTGTAGCAGCCTGGCACCAGGCGAGGACCCACAGCCTGGCCCACCCAAGCAGGAGGGGCATTGTACTTGAGAAAGCCCACCCTAGATGGGAGCAAGAGTGGCTGGTGTGGTTGTGTGAACCTATAAATGCCATTGAAATACACCTGCATACATTCAAGTGATACAATTAACAGTAGCAGGCTATTAAACAAAATTTCAATTGTTAGTGTTAATTTTACCATTCCTTTCCGCTTGTCCCCTGCACTCTGAGACAGGCTTAGGCTCTCTCACACCTGCAGCTCTGATGCAATAGTTGTGAAGTTGTTTTACTTTGCTGCATGTGTCTTCACTCCTCGTGTCGCTGTGACTGTCGTCTCTTAACACAGCCAGATGTCTTCCTAGATGTCTCCATGAGTTCCTTGCTCCTGCCTCTCAGATCTGAGATAAACAACCGGTGAAGGCACATGACTAGAAAGGCACTGTGGACTAGACCAAAGTCCTCAGTGACCCCTTAGGGGAGTGCTGCCGACCCCTTACCTTCGATTCTCAAGGTTCTGCCCAGGGTGACATCCAGACCAGAGAGAATCTTGGGCCCAATTAAAAGCTGTGTGGTTTGGGTGCGGGGACAGGTGCAGGAGCTGGTTCTGGAGCCGGGCCCCTCCCCACCTCTGCTCCTCTCTCTCCCGAGGCCCCACTGCCAGGCCCCCAGGCTCCCTGATCTTCTGTTCTTCTCATCTACTCTACTCCCAGCCCTTTTCCTCTTCGTTTTTTCCCTGATTATCCCCAGCAGGAGTGATTTTTCCATCACAGTATCTGAAAAAATTTCCTGCAGCTGAAAAAGAGGTCTCCAGTGGTCAATGCCCATATGCTGGTTCCTGAAGAGAGCCCCTGACTAGGGGGACCCTCACCAACACTCAAGGGGCATCAGACATGTTGCAGGGTTGGCCATCCCCAAGAAGAGTTTGCTGTGACCCCAAGGCACGCACAGCATCCCTGCTCACAAAATTGTAGTTGGCCCACTCATCCGTTATTAAGAAGCAAAAACAAAAATATTGCTCATGTTTCTTACTAAAATTATTTATGAGGTGGAAAAGAAGTTGTAATAGAAAAAACAAATTTGACTCCATGTTAGCTGTGTTCGTTTGGCTTTAAACCTGTACCCTGATTTCTAGTCTCAGACTTGCTATCTCTGCACCTTTTGTAAAAGAGAGCTGCCTTTAGCCTGAAATATACAGGAGAGCCTATTCTCCAGGCTATGATCTTTAAGGATGTTAGCTCCTCTACACTTAAGTAGAGACGGTAAGTTGCAAAATAGAGAATAACCTTTGTTTTTTTTTTTTTTTGAGGTTTTACGGGGACACCATGATTTGACCCACATGGACAGCTGCAAGAACAAAGGATTTCACGGACAATCAATTCGTACAGCAAGAAGTTTGCAACAACCAACCACACCCCCGCTGCTTTTTACTATAAAAAGAGACTGAATTCTGACTTGTGGAAGAGAGTTCTCCTGGATATCAGTATGCCATCTTATGGGTCTGCCAGCTTTTCAAATAAAGTCACTATTCCTTACTCCAACATCTCATCTCCCGATTTATTGGCTTGTCATGCAGCAAGCAGAACGAGTTTGGACTTGGTAACAAAATGACTGCATTGGAGGTAGTATGTCTCCACTGTTTCCTCATTTCCATTATGTCACACCCTATCAATTTTACATGCTGTTTAACAACACGACCAAAAAACCTATTTTACGGAATTGATTCCATGGAAATAAAATTATTTCTACTCCTTCAAAATTTTTTTTCTATTTTATTTTGTTGCTTTTTGAAAAGAAAATAAAAGTC
This sequence comes from Vicugna pacos, assembly GCF_048564905.1. NCBI lineage: Eukaryota > Metazoa > Chordata > Mammalia > Artiodactyla > Camelidae > Vicugna > Vicugna pacos. The sequence goes on from NC_133006.1 coordinate 2,786,336, forward strand.
AAATCATTTTATTTCACATATTTTTTATATCTACATATTGTAAATACTAATAAGATTTAAACTGCAATAAAAATTGTTCATATATTAGTATAAAGATATATACACAATCAATGCAGATTAGGAAAGGAGTTGATATTTAATAAAAATCCACTGCACATCCATTAATTTACAAGCATATACTGGAATATAAGCTCTATTATCCAGGGGTCCCCCACCCCCATTCTCACTGCTGAGTCCCTTAGTAATCAAGTACCAAAGAACCAGCATAGAACCACACGATCACTATTTTAGTTATAAATGAGGGAAATAGCTCATTCAATTATAAATCAGAAACCTTTAAATACATACTGAACTTATTTACAGATAAAGAAAATTGGACACAAAAAAGAACAGTTTCTCCCCCACATCACAAAGATTATAACTGGTAAAGGCAAGATTTGAACTCAACTGCCTGATTCTAAAAACTAAGGTGGAAAACTCTTCGACTGTGGAGGTCCAGCAGCACAACTTATCACCCTATCTTTGTTCAGATCTAGCCTTAGACAGCCTGAGACAGCACCCCATTCCTATGGAGCTCGAGGGCAAATGATAACAATAAGGATTTTATATTTATTAGTTTCTTAGTTCTCATTTATATAAAGTGTCAGCAGTTCAGCAGAAAACTCTGGGAAATATGAGTGGGTCCTTAGCTTTTTGCTGATAAGAAACTCATTCTGTCAGGACAGAGTGACCTTCCCATGAGAGGCCTCATGGACATAAACTAAAGGCAGCTGAGCAATGAAAATTAGCAAGACCCTGGAACTCAAGCAAGAAGGATCCCTGCCATCCCCTGCCCAGTTGTCTCTTCACTCGCATGGACACGTTGGCAGAAGACCCAGGTTCTTGTCCACGTTACACCACCATGGATTCTCACCCATAAATAGTTACGACTCCATGCTCTCTTAAGTCCTTTCCAACTCAAATATGATGACACCAATATCTCACCAGAATCTCTATGTCTCCACTTTCTCTCTTCTATTAGGAGACTATATCTATGGCCACAAAGCAGAAATCCAATTAAAAACACCATGCACGAAGACTGGTGAATGTCTGCGTAAGAGAATTTGTCCTCACGCTCAGTGAATGAAAACTCAGAAAAAGTAGTCCTTCTCCCTCTGCAAGTGGGATGTAGCCTGATTGTGTGTGTGTGTGTGTGTGTGTGTGTGTGTGTGTGTGTGTGTGTGTAAATCTAATACAATCAAGTCTGGGATGTGTACAGGTTTTTTTTAATGTCACTGTCATTTCATGGGGATGAGCCAACATTTAAAGTAATTTGAATCTAGTGTTCTGAGAGTCTCATTCACTTTTGGTGGAGGAGGGGAAAGGGGAAAGGAAAAAAGGAAAGAGCTAAATGAAGCAAAGGAGTAAGAATATTGCTAGGGAAAGGCAAGATGTTAATTTTGTTCCTACTTGCATCACACACAAATTAGGGACTGGCTTTCCCCCATGTCAAGCACTAACTTGCAGAAGAAGAGGCGATAGCCCATTTCTCACTGAGATTGTGAATGTACGTGGCATCTTATAGACACAAATTATTTACCCTGCTCAAACACTCTAGCAGCAGGCCGTAATTCTCCTATTTTGAGAGACAAGAAAACAGGAATTGAAAGAGGGTATATAACTTGACAAAAGTCAGAGGACCAGTAAACTAAAGAGGATGAATTAAAACTCAGATCTGAATGCAGAGTCTGAACTTCCCACCCCCAGGGCTCGAAAATCCTTAACACACAGGCTCCCCAGCTCCCCTGCATTGTTCCCGGCACCAAGCATTTCCCATGGCGATGGTCTCCAGTTCTCAGACACAGCACATTTTGCAGCCAATAACCTCCATTCGACCTTGATCATCTACCAGCCTCGCCCACCAGGCTTCACCATACATGCAGGAAAGCTGGCTTTCAAGTGCATACAAAACCACCCCTGGTCTGACCTGGGATCTTCCGTGGCTTTTCCAGTGAAAAGGCAGCCATGAAACTGCTCACAGTTTGTACATGAGCCCCACTACCTCTCTCCATCTGTCTCCCCACCTATACTACTTAGCTATGACCATTTTGAGAAACTTGGAAACAAATTTTTAAAAACAGAAAAAAAAAGGATTCTGTAACAATTACTTAATATTTGCAATTTTAAAGTACATGTTACAAAGTGAGTATTTACAAACCGAGTCTGCCTTCCTAGGTGTCAGTTTTAACAGTTACAAAATATAATAGCAAAAAATTCTCACTTACAAAATTAACAAAAACATCAACAATAATCTGGAATAAATGCAAAAACAATGCCCATGTTATACATGGAGAAAGTACAGGACTGTACTGCGGGGTAAAGTAAGAGGTGTGAATTTACAGACATCAACATATTTTATGGAGGAAAGCAGTTTTGTAAAGATGTATGTTCTCCTAAAGATAATTCAAAACTTACTAAAATATCCTATGTTAACCCTTATCTTTTTTTTTAACTTGAAAAAAGTATTTTAGAATTCTTCAGGAATAATAAAGTCATTATACTAGCCAAGAAAATTAGGGATGGAAGAAAGAATGAAAAAAAATCACACTGTCATATATTAAATAAATTTTTACAATATATGAGATATAGCACTGGAGTAAGAAAGTAAGATTGACAGAAATAAACCATGAGCTCAAAGAGACTGTAGTATACATAAGTATTTTTTACAGGTGGGGTTTCAAATCAAAGAGCAAAGTATGAATTCAATAATTGTCCTGGGACAATCAGAGAATCACCTGGAAAAAGAAATTCTATTCCTGTCATATTGACCACAAGAAAACTTACAGAAAGTGATGTGAATATTAGAAAGTACTAATAACAGCAAATGCAACCCTTTGTTCATATTAATTCAACTTCTCCTCACTATGACAAGTACCATTATCATCTCCATCTTAGAGATTAAAAAAACCTACAGAAGAGATTTATACCATTATAAGAACGTATTTCTAAGAATAATATCAAGGATTAAACCAAAAAGAAGACATTTACTATCTTAAGATTAGTTTGGGCCACAACAAAAATAAATCTACGGAACAAAATGAAAGGCAAGAAATGACAAGAAAGAGCTCTGTGATACATGTTGATGAAGACAAGGGGTTAATGTTGATAACATACAAAGAGCTGTCACAAAACAACCAGAAGCTCCCTCACTTAAATGTTTGCAAAGGACAAAAGGAATAATTCACTTTTTAAAAGTCAGATGGCTAATGAGTGAAAAATACTCAATACTTCACTGGTCATCAAATGCAAACTAAAACAATGAAAAAGCACTTTGGCTCATCATATTGCCAAATATTTTTCAAAGATATTCTAGCAAGTGTCCATCTGTGGGAGAAAAAACTGTGTGAGATCTTTTTGGAGGATGACATGTCAATGGATATGCAAACTCTGAAAAACGTGTGTACACACAGACTCAAGTCTACTTTTAGGAATCGTTTCGTTTAGAAAAAAATCAGTTCAAAAAGATGTACTCATCAGAGCATTTACACAGCACTGTATACAATGGTGGGAAGAAAAGATGAAGTGAAATCATATCCAGCGATAGAGAATTGGTTACATAAGTTATTCTACATCTTTTCATTCCCCACTGGAGAAGGAATTCCTAGAGTCAATTGAAAGGGCCTGTGATGCATGTAATTGTCACATTCAGGGACTAAATTTTCAGAATCCTTAACTAAACGAATAATCATACAATATCACAGGAATGTTTGTACGAGAAGGATGCCAGTCAAACATACTTTCTGACAGTGGAAATTGGAGAAAACTTAAGTGTCCACCATCAAGACAATGATGCGGCAAATGAAGGCGAGCTGTGGGCACTAAGGGGCCGGCGTTTCAGCGTGGCCCAAGGCCTTGTCCACAGCACTCTCCCACCAAAGTTGTCCCTGCACAAGAGAGCAAACCTGCACATCAGGAGACCCCTATATCTGAAAGGACTGGGTGAGTCTGGAGTGGGAGGACGTTTATGATATACACCTGAGAGAATAAACCGAGCTGCAGAAAACATATAGTATGGCTTTATTTTTCAATAAGGTATATACACACACACATATACATAGATTTCTCATATACGTGTCTGTATGTATGTGTATATATATATATGACATAGGCATAAAGGTCATGAAATATATACTCCACATTGTCAGCAGTTTTTACTCTCAGGAAAAAAGGGGAAGGGATGTAGGGACCTTTCGGTACAACCACAGTTCTCTTTTCAGAATTTCAATTAAGTATACTTGGAATTTAAAAGTTTACTTAAGTACAAAGTAAAATGGACGATGCCTCCACAAGACAGAATGCTATACTGGTCATTAAAAATCATGCCAGGGGAGATAGAATATTGTAGAAAAACGTGTAATAAGCCGAATGGAAAATGGAGGTCTCCACATAGTAATCAGGCATAGAGTGCTCACTGGTTTTTATGACAGAGGTAATACACATTGATGAAAAGAACAGAAAATAGATGTTAAACTGTTAATTATTATCTCTGAGTAGTGGGACCAGGATAGACACTTTTGCCCCTTTTTTCAGACTTTTATATTAAATACACATTATTTTCCATCTGAAAAAAGCATTTTTAGATGTCTAGTAAAACACATTGATAAACATGCACGAGTACTTACCAAAACAAATAACTAGGAGACACTACAGCAGCGTCACACAATGTAGAAGGGGCGATCCTGAATAACACCATGCAGTTACATAAGGACCCACAAAGTGAGAGCACCTGCTGTAACAGGGCACGGCCCCCTTCTATTTGTCAGTTGTGTCTTCAGGGCTGAGGCATTTCTGAGCACGGCCAGTGTCAGTGCTGGTGTCTGGATGGATGCCACTGGAGGTGAGGGCACCTGCAAGCCGAGAGGAAGAACAGAAGTAATCCTCTGCTTTTTCTGTCTTGTTTCTTTGTTACTTTAAAAGAGAGGCTTAAATAAGATAAAGAATCTTCCCTACTGAAATTTCAGTAATGGAACTGTCTTTAAAGTATTCACAACTTATATTCTGCCTATAACTGTCTTTTCAACAAAGCATCATATTTATTAAATGTTAATTAACTCAGTTAATTAACTATCTGTTGAAACCCATTAAAGAACATGAAATGCACTATGTAAAACCACCACGCCTGCAGTGACTAGCTCAGCTGTCTTGACGTCAGTGCAGTCAGCCCCCACCATCCCGTGGCCCTGAGCTCCTGATGCTGGTAAGAGAGCATGCTGCCTCCTCAGATGGAGAGAAATGGTGAAAGCATTTTCTGAAATCTACAGCACTGACAAAACATAACTGACAAATCCCAGGCTCCTTGGAGGCTGTCATTTTCTGCTTCTGGCGAACACCCGTCAATGAGCAGAACCACCCCATTCCTGAGCCATGGGACTCACGTGGGAAGCAGTTTTGGAGAAATTTCCAGGAATAGAGTGTAACCAACTATACATAGAACTCTCACAAAAGAAAAGATGCAATAATCTGATATTGGAACACACTCAAAATATTCTCCTAAGCCTTAGTAGATGGAAAGGCTGGGCTTCTCCTCAGCCACTTATTAATTTCACAGCCAGTGAGCATCTCCCACAAACCCTGTTTCCCTGTGTCTGCTAGAAGCCTGAGGCACACTGCTGCTGTCGATCTTATAAGTCACAGGGCAGAGGCGTGTGTCTCAAGCCTGCAACCCTCACACAGGGTCTCCTCTTAGCCTCACTGTCTGAACTTGGCCCCATTTTCTTACCTGTTTATTTTGGTATCTGTTTTTCTGTAAGCTGCCTGAAATGCGTTTTGGAACAAGTCAGAAGAATCAGTGGGTAAGTAAATGGACTGAAGGAAAGGTCAACAGAAAGAAGAAAGAAAAGGGGAACAAAGAAAATTTCCTATGCAAAACCCTCTTCTAGTCAGGGAAGGAAACCACCACGGAGAATTGTGAAGAGGCAGGTAGCTTAGGACTGTTTCCTGGATTCCATGAAAAGTCACACCAAGAGATGAGAGGGTAGAATTATAAATAATAAAAGAAAAATAGCATGCATGGTTGAAAAATATATCTACAATATGTACTTTATAATGAATAGATTAAAATCAGCAGGGCCCAATAACACAATCATTGGGTATTCACAGAAGTGAGAATCCCATCTCCAAACCACAAGGCATCCCTTCGGAGCAGAGAGTCAACACGGGGCGGTCACAAAGCATTCACCACAAAAGCTATGCTATCCTGCACTTACGAGGAATGAGCAGGTGTGCTCAGGCTGCCAACGCGTGTTATTTATCCCCCACAGCACCTCTACGGGGGGGGGGACGCCTAGCGAGCCCCGTCTCTGCAGGACAGAAAACAAGTCCGTGAGAGGCTAAGCCGACCTACCAGTTCTCCATCTCAAAGGACTGGTCAATTCAGAGCAGGACTAGAACTCGGACCCACGTTTGTAATCACAGTACTACCGTACTTTATGTCCTTTTTGTGTGTATAATACATTTGTTTCTGGCATGAAAGGATATGTAATAAATGTTCGGTTGTTTTGTCTATCTCATTAGCTCACAATCTTTATATTTTTGAACTGTACTCTTTTCCCCTGGAGAAAGAATGGAAAGAGCACGTGTCAGAATGAGTTTGGGCTCCATTCTTTATCTGTTACCTCATCTCATCCAAGTCCCCAACCTTGGAGAAGGAGCAAATATTCTCTTCATTTGAAAGAGAGGGCTCCAGTGATGGTGACTTACTCAACTCGAAAACGAAGGCTGGGGAAAGGCACATGCAGCAACCAGAGCAGTATCAACTGTAGGAAGGCAAAAAGAGCTCAGGGGAGGGCTCAGGGGGTCAGCTTTATTTAATTACATTCGATAAAAGAATACCACAGTCTAAAAATACTAGCATGCAATGTATTTGCTCTTTCTTGACATCTAAAATGTTTCCACAGCCCACATGTAACATTATCATGAACTAGTGAAAGGAAGAGTCCACAGACAGGGAAAATCAATGCCACAGGCAGGCTGAAACCGAGGCTGGAGGAAAGGAAGAGAAGGGGCATAGATAAGAAGAGGGGAAATTTTGGGAAAAAGACATTATCACAAGGACTCTCAAGCATCATCGAACAATCATATAATCATTCATTCAAGAGAGAGTTACTGACGTCCTATTTTGTGCAAGATTTTACAGAGGGCAAAGAAAGACCGCAGCGTCCATGGTGGCAGCAAGTGGTGGGGCAATAATACAATTCTGATCCCGGTACCTTGTACACTTGTACTCAGTATAAAGGCAAAAAAATAAAGTAAAATAATACTATGTAAACTCTACGCATTTTTGAAACAAAATTAAACAAGACCTAAATACCTGGACAGACACACCACACACATTCATGGATCAAATAACAGCACTCTTGGGATGGCAGTGCTCCCCAGAGCAATCCGTATACTCAACGTGGTCTCGATCACAATCCCAGCGGGCTCCTCTGCAGTAACTGACTAGCTGCTGCTACAATTCATATGGGAATTCGAGGGTCTCAGTAACCAAAACATACTTGAAAAAGAAGAAAAACATTAGAGGACTTGTAATTCTCAATTTCAAACCTAACAACTGTATCTCCAGGTGAGATTAGAGGTCATTTTTAAGTTATTACTGAGTTTATCCTTATTTTCTAAATTCTGTACCATGAATATACCTGTTAGAATAAGAAAAATAAAAAGTAAGGTATATTTTAAAACATGCACACCAATTCATTCATTGGGAAAAAATTATTTTAACTATAAAGAGGTAAATAAATATCTAGTGAAAAAGGAGTACTTAAAAACAAGTGTGCATATACAATTTTCATAATTTGAAAACTGAAAAGCACAAACACATCAAGTTTCTAGGGAGACCGGTGAAACATACTAATAGTTATTTTCAAAAATTCTAATTGAACAATGAAATCTCAAGAAAGGCAAAATCCTAATTGTCAGCCAACTGCAAACACATGGAGAGCAAAGGCCTAGAAATCACAGCTCCTTTAACTCTGCTACTAACTCAACAGGAGAGGAAATTCCTCACTGAGGGGACAGTGGAATCCCATGCATAAGACAGGATACACAGTACAAACTGCTGTATTAGGGGAGTGAATTCCTTAGGAGAATTCTAAAGTTACAAAATTGCTGAAAAACTATAAAATCACTGTCAGACAGATTAAAACACACAGTCATATATATTATATAGAAACATATGAAGCCTGCTCTCAAGTTGCATATAAATACAAACATATTTGTTCATATATAGGCACTGATTAATTTATCCCAGTTGGAATATTTCAACTAAAACATATAATCAATACATCACTCCTCTTGTCAAATCTACTTGATAAGTTATTCTGCTATATAACCACAAAATGTCTAAGGTAGAACTAAAATTAGTGAAAAAGATCTTTGCATGGTTCCTTGAATTCTTCTCAAAATTCCAAGCTTAATTTTAAAATAGATCTGAGCAGTATTTCTATATTATCTATTCCCTTATAAAATAAACAACACAGTCTATTGTCAAAATTCTGTCCTTACAATGATTCACGAGCACCGTATCCTCACAAAACTGCTGGACTGAAAGGCACTATCCAGACACTGTCACCGAACCAATGAAACACAAGGAATCAGTGACCCTATTTTGGAGGGCTTATAATCTGTGTCAACACCGGGGTTTTTATTTGATTGGTTTCATTGGGTAGCAAAATAAAATCAATCAAATACTTCCTTCATTGAGCATTCTGTAAGTCATGACTGTTTTTAGTGTCATGAGCAGGAAAGACTTAAGCATGACTTGATTAGGTCAACTAGCAACAATCATCACTGGAGAGTGAGTAATAAAGAAGTTAAGTGATAGCAATGCTTCTGCCTACATGAGACCTAAAATAAACCTACACTGGTTTCCAAAAGGAAAATGAGGAGATGAGGCCCCCAATGAGAAAACAAACTAACAAGAAATCAAAAAAGGAAAGACGTTTTCATTAACGATTCCAGGCAGTAGTGGAGCATGGTGGTGAAGAGTACAGTTGCTGGGGACAAACATGAGGGTCTGAATTCCCACAGCACTGGGTAGCTGTGACACTGATATTTCAGTGAAATTTTCTGCATCTCAGTCTCCTATCCATAGACTGGGGACAACAACCACACCCATCTCCTAGAACGGTCCTACGAATTAAGTCATTTTAGATATACAAGTTTAAATAAAATAATTCAGATTTTAAGTAATACCCCAAAAGCACAAGGAACAAAGAAAACAGAGATAAATTGGAGTTCATCAAAATTTAGAACTTTGCTTCAAAGGGCACCATCCAGAAAGTGAAAAAACAACACACAGGAGAAAATTTTTTCAAATCATTTATCTGATTAGGAATTTGTATCTCCAAATGTAAAAAAAAAAAACAAAACTCCTACATCTCAACACTAAAAAAGCAACTCAATTGAAAGGTGAATAAAGGATCTGAAAAGGTATTTTTCAAGGAAAATATACAAATGTCCAATAAACACAATGAAACTATATTCAATATCATTAGCTGTAAAGGAAATGAAGTCAAAGCCACTAGGAGAAACCGCTTCACACTCACTACAATAGGTTATAATAAAAAAAAAAAGAATAACAAGCACTAATGAGGACACAGAGGAAGCAGAGTGCGCTGTCCTTGATGGTGAGGATGTAACACAGCGTGGCCACTTTGGAAAACAGCCTGGCAGGTCTTCAGAGAGTTGAACATTTGGTTTCTGAATGAACCAGAATTCTCTGTCTGGGCACACATGTAAGAGAACTGAAAACAAATGTCCACATAAAAACTCCTAAAGGAATGTTAACGGCAACACTACTCATCACAGCCAAAAAGCAGCAACAACCCAAATGCCTATCAAGTGATGAATGGGTAAATAGTGGGGCCCAGCCATACAGTGGAATATTATTCAGCAATAGCCGAAGCATAGAGCACTGACCCAGGCCACAACCTGGACAAACATTGAAAACGCTACTCAGTGTGAAAGAAGTCAGTCACAATAGACGGCTCCACTTACAAGAAGTGACTCGATTTACATGAAATATCCAGCACAGGCAAACCCACAGAGAGAGAAGAGTGGCTCCTTGGGGCTGGGGGAGGATGGGGAAGATGGGAATGACTGCTTATGCGTACAGGGCTTCCTGTTGGGGAGATGAAAATGTTCTAATATTGACTGCGATGCACAATTCTGGGCATAGAGTAAAAACTGCTGTACATTTTAATGTGTGTATTAAAACTGTTAAGAAAAAAAGCACCTCGGGCCAGAACCTTCCATAGTAAATGCAAATTGCTAACTTTTGTTATAGGGAGAAGAAACTGTCTTCAGCATGATAGCAGGAGATCAGCAAATGTGAGATAACCAGAATTGGACAAGAGCATTTCACTTGAAACAGTTGTTGAGTGTACATGAAATATTCAGAAATACGAAAATCAGTTTGACATCACGAAGAAACATTCTGCTTCAAATGCAGATCAAGTATTGGGCAAGCCCAGCAGCTACAAAAGAACAGAGAAGAAACTTGGTTCATAAAACAAGTACCAGAGCCAACAAGGGAATCGTGGTGAGGAAAGTAGGTGGCTGAAAATCTGGAACAATTTGCTACAAATAGTTTCTCCACTGAAAATTTAAATATAAAATGAAAGTGATACAATGCTGTGTTGACATCACGTGAATGGGCTTCCTACGGTGCTCGACTGTTCTGTAACCGCGATTGTGAAACTCAGGAGAATCAGCATGGCTCCTGGGAGTCCCCAAAGGACTACCCACCAGCACGCTGACCACCATCAAATCTGCCAGTGTTGTATTGCAGAGAAGAGACCAACTTCTGAAAGGCACAGCAAATGTTGACAAGGGAAGAAAAGGCTGCAGTCAGTCCTGGGACAGAGGCCCTCTGAGCAGAGGCCAGAATGCTGCAGGTGGACTGCAGTGGCCCTGGGGCAGGAAGGGACCACGAGGGAGCAGATCTCAATTCTCTTCTCTCTCTCCATCTGGTAGGAGAAATAAAGCCTGCATCGTTCTCACCTGGAACTGTGGGTTCTGGCTGGCAGAAATCTTACCGATACAGAATGATTATTCAAGACTCTGTGGAAAAAGTCAAGAAATCGAGAGGGAGTAGGGAGCCAACTCCAAGAGCCTCTCAAATGCTCCCATATTTATTGTGTATAATCAAAGGAAAAAATTCAGTAACAGTTGTGTGATAGTAAGGAGGAACTCCGGGAAAGACAGGGTGAGGCAGAGATTGTAGAATGCACAATGACTAGAAAGGATTTGTTTAATTTTAAGGAAGTAATGGGGTGAGGGGAACAAGATACATTTTTAGATATGTGAATTACAAAGCAGACCACCAGACCAGCCTGGTCCTTGTTTTGGGGATAATAGACTTTCTAACAGCACACAAGCCCAGCGTTTATAGCTGAGGGCCTCGGTCCTTGCTTTGCAACAAGCAGAGTGCTATCTAAAACCTCAGCTATTCAAGCAAACATTGTCTCTGCTTTTTAAGACAAGGAGACTGGAGTGAGGATGCACAGGCACTTGATGCAAAGCAGTTTCTAAGCATATTTTTCTCTTCTTAAAGTTCACAGGCAGCTGGGGTGTGTTACAATTTGTTAACGCAATCATGGGCTCCCACATGGAACCATTATGGAGGACAGACTAGGATGACAAATCCTGGCTGTCGGTCTTTTCCTGCCAGCTGCAGCCACTCTAGCAGGGTCTAGACACATCAGTGAATAACGATCCTACAGAACCACCCACACTCTTAACTCCTGGTGCTTGAAACTTAATATTAGCTCTACACAACATACCATAGAAAAGTTTCAGAAATAAAAGTTATTATAATCCCTTTTCATCTCATCATATTACTGATTTTTCTGATTGCTCTAAGCAGTTTCTACTTGATAAAGCACCTAATTCTGCAGGTGAATTCAGTAATTTCCATTGGGCATATCTAGCCAACTTGGGCTCGCTAACTTTTATTAGTCAAATACCGATAAACTTAATTGATTTCCTTGTTTATCAATTTCAGCCGGGAGGAGAGGGAGTGTCACTCTTTTCCTCAGCCCAACCTCAACACTTTTCTCATCAACTCAGGCCTCCTGAAAACAAAACAAAGCATTTGTTTCCCTTCCACTCTTTCCACAAACCCAGCAGGAAACATCAGCCTGGAGAAAGAATTCAACACAAATTTTAAAACAAAAATTTATAAACCTGAAGCAATTCCATCTCCGAATCATGATATACAATGACATGAGAGTAAGTGTGTCAGGCACAAAGCATGAGGGAGACTGACCACCTGATTTCTATTCTTCAAAGGAAGGAAGATTTTCGTATTTTTTATTATCATTCTTTGTCATTGTTTCTGATTATGCCAGAACATAGTTTATGAAATAATTATGCACTGCAATAACAGACTTTCATTGTATCAATTACAGAAGGCATTCAGAGGGGATAGGAAAAACCACCTCTGTAAAAAATACAAAATTTCTTCCCCTGTGAAGAACACGTATACAAAATGCAACAGAGAATTCAAATTCTTGTGCAGAGGAGCAAAAGCCACAGAACCAAAGCAAAGTCATTACAATGAGTCAATTCAAAATTCACTGGACAAACATGATCAATGCATTCAAATAATATTAAAGGCACACTGCTAACCATTCACTTAATGATCTGCAGGCTAGAGGAAGAATTTCCCTCTTTAACAGACAAAAGAAGTCAATAGGGTGCCCCAACAAACAAGGACCAAACAAAAATCAGCTTTTTAACAGTTCTGATAAATCAGCATGTTCTAAAGATCAACATCCAGAAATTTTAAACATTCATTCAAACCACAATAAAAGAAGCCCTTAAAAGAAAAAGCCATAGAAACTAAGCACATAGATCATGTACATAGATCAATGAGAATTTCTTGTACCGCTGGAAGAAAGAACAGGCAATAGCCTTTTACTTGAAAAATAAAACTACTTTTAAAGATAACTGCTTAAACACATTTCATCATTCATGTTGCCTTGAAAAATCTGAGGCACTTGTATCTGATCAGAAAAGCAATTCTGAGTAATAGTTGGTTACAATTCAGTGCCAGTTTGCTTTAGAAGAAAAGAGAAAAGAAAAGCTACTGCTTCTCATATCCTGCACAAAGTGTGAATTGCCTCCTTGCCTTTTTCTCCTCCCATTATCTAAGCTCATGCTCCCCAACCCTTCTAAAACAAGTATGAGAACCTCTTATTCCCACCAATATGCCAAATGACAAAAGAATATCAATTTATTTGTGTAAATATATGCCTACACCTCAAACTGGAGGAGAAAGGTATCCGAAGTCTATATGGAACTTATTTCTAACTTCCTGAAATCACACACACAAACGTTCACACAGACAGAAACTTACCCCTGGATTACTGGGCACTTCACAAGCTTAGTACATACAAGTTCTAGAAGATAACTTTTTAGTTAGTTTAAAATACAAAACTGTCACCTTTTGAAAGCCTTGATCATCTGCTACACCATCCAAATACCAAAGAGACCAAATTAGCCTTCTCTGCAGAATGTAATTTCCCTTGATGAAAAAACAGACCCTTAGAATTACTGGATCAAAGATTCGTGTTTATCACTACCTATGATCGTTTTTAAGCACATTAACAGATTCAGAAATTTATGTCTCAACAACATTTATTCATATTGAAATAGCATACGTTTTCAATTGTCTATACAGAGACTAGGTCCCATGATGGTGTTTAAGAGCTATTTTGTGTGTAGCAATATTTATTTTCAAGTGCAGACAAGGAAGGTGTGTATTACTCAGTTGTAGAGCACCAGCTTAGCATGCACAATGTCCTGGCTTCAGTCCCCAGTACCTCGAAAAACATAAATAAAAACAAGTGCATATATAAAAATAAGAATAAAGTTATAAAAAAATGGAGACTAAAAACCACTGCAATCTAGGTGCTACAATTATACTAAAAAAAAGTGTTTCTATCAAATATTGACTATATGCCAATCACAGAGACAACCACAAATCACACCTGACCACCAACACGTGTGATTCTCAGCAACCCTACTAAGAAGACACGGATGAGAAACCCGGCGCTGCGGATGAGGGGACGGAGCTCGGAGGAGCCGGGGACGCTGACAGTCCTGCTCCCCGTGACACCGTGTCAGCCCAGGGCAAGCGTTGACAGAGCTGCACTGAGGGGACACCCAGCTGCACGGAAGTTCGGGGCACTGGGGAGCCCCAGAAAACACTAAAAATTGTCCAGTGAAAAACTCAAATATATTACACTGTGCTGAATCATTTAAAAAGGGAAAATGACTGAGACCTTTTTGATGCCTCCGTGTCCTTTCTGCCATCATCAATTATTTGCCTTCTCAGTGTGACCAGTGATGAACTAGACCCCATGTAAAGTGCACTCAGATGGAAGAGCTTTTAAAGTTATTTTATGAAGTTTGTAAGACTCTGTCTATGCCTCACAAAGGCGGTCATCCATCACTTCTCACCGGTGTGGACGTACCACCTGAAATCACTCCTTTCTGCTTTTTAAAATCCCTTCATCTAATCCAGAATTTTCAACAGCAAAGAAGCAGCTCAACCACAGACAGTGGACAGCTTTTCACCAAACAGAATCGAACAGCCCATCGGACTACCTGGAAGACCTTTTCTTCTATTAAACCCACTTCCAGGTACTTCATCATTTTCTAATTGGTGGACTTGGCCTCTGACTGGTTAAATCAGAGAGCTCCTAGCTTCACATCCAGGGGTGGGAGAGGACCCTGCTGTTGGGGGAAATCAGTGCGGAAGGCGGACATCCTCCAGCCAGGTCTGCATGGGTAGAAGTGCCAAAAAGTGCTCAGAAATTATACCATCAGCATCCCTGGGCTCCCATGGACTGGTTTCACATTAACCAAACTCATGACACACTGATGCAAGAAAACCAGAAACTTAACTTATTAATGTAACAGAAGATGTGAAACTATGAACCAGACTGAAATATCAGAGTTCAATCATGAGTACAGTTTCTCCTCCACCTCCCAATCACGGGCAGGCAGTCACATGGCAAGCGTGGACAGAAAAAGAGCAGTAAGTGGTTCAAGATAAACTCAATGGACTAAATTTCTGTTGTAAGAACAGATATACTGCCTGGAAAACAATTAACGCCAATCACGGTGCACTCTCCGTGGACAGTGGCCGAGACACGACTATGAGCACCTGTGTAACTCTCCTTTCCCTGTCCTTTCTGGGCTAACTGATGCACAGAGGTACAGAGATTCTGGGATGCAGATAACGCTAAACACCCAAAGCCCATCTCTGGGAGCCTCAAAACCAGACAGCCAGGGTTTCAATACCAGCTCTGCCACTTGCTAGTTTGTGATTTTGGACAACTTACTTAACCTCTGCATGTCTCAATTTAAACACTGTAAACCTGGGATAACAATCAAACCTTCCTTACTTGCTTTTTGATAAGATTGAAGGATTCATTTCTGTAAAACACTCAGAAAAGAATGTAGCACATTTTTGGTGCTCAACAAATGTCAACTTAATATCAAAGTGATTTACAAGTCTCCCTTCTAATCATCTTATGTGTTTCCTGGCTAGTCTAATTCCCGAAGAAAATCCTTATTTCTACTTTTATAAACTCTTGGGGAGCACCCTTCTCTTCCATCTCACCACCTGTTTAAACCGAGGGAGGTGATGCCTCCTAACCACTCCTCTGGGCCATGGAGTGTGCTTCTCCCTTCACACCCCTGGCCCCTGGCCCACAGTTAGCCCTCCTCACACTAACAGAGTGAGGTGTGAGTCCGGGGAGACAAGCACGGCATTTGTAACCCTTCCTTTCCCTCTAGTGTTGGCCACCCTTCAGAAACACCTGGCATGCTCAGCTCCATGGCAGGACAGCCCTGTGCATGAAGGGGCAGGTCCTCTCAAGGGAAGGCTCGCTGTGGCCCAGAGCTACATGGGATGGCGTGAGTCTCTAATTCTGGGACACAGTATCATGACACGGATTTTCCCACAGCCCTAAAGTTCATGGAGAACTTGGCTTCATCAGTAAAAAGACATTTATTGCCTGTCTACTCTTTTGTGTCATCTCTCAGTTGGCTGTTGTAGACAACATGTGTATAAGTATTGGATCACCTTAAGCTCCAACATATATGAAGTAACAAATAATTCTGTGGCTTAACGTTGGTTCAGGGCGACTGTGTAACAGTTCTTACTCTGCTGATGCTTAATTATGCATATAGGAACTATGTAACCTCCTCAAATATCTTTCATCTTAAAACCAGCTTTTCTTATTTTCCTGTTTCTTAGTAATTGCCAAAGACTCAAATGATGGCTTCACCCAATACAGCACCTAAAATTTATGAGCCCTCTTGACATAGCCACTGTGGTAAACACTTTACATAATTTCTAATTCTCACAATTCAACAAAGCAGATACGAATGTCCCCATCTAACAGATGAGGGAAAAACTCAAAGCGAACTGACTCAGGCTCACGTGGCTCAGTGGCAGCACGTGCACGCAAACTCAAGTCAAAACACTACACACCTTCGTATATGTACCAAATCTCCTACCACCAATTAACACAAAGCGGCGGGGTCAATACTCAGGGAACTCAATACGCTTTTCAGCTTTAAGGTGTTCCAGAGGCAGCTTCTAGCTGTTTTATAAAATCCCGGCTCACTGGTTTCTAACACTGGAAGTGCAAGTCCAATTTTGCCATTGTTTGCACAGCAAGTCTGAAATGTTCACAGTGACATGACAGAAAAAAACTAAGATATAAGCAGAATAATTTTTCCAGGTAGACAGACATAATGGACATTGGGCTATTCTGAAGCATTAAGCAAATAAATCAAAATAAAATAACGTTGTTTAAGCCTTCTTTTACAAACAGGAAAATTAAGACTTAAGAACGTGCAACAGCACCACCTATGGCTACAACGACCTTCCAGGTTGCCGGGAAAGATGAAACACAAAAATTGCCTGTAGGATCAGAAACGAGAATCAGATAACTAAAAGCTTATGTAGCACATACTGCTCTTTGCTTCTGGGGAAGGGAGGGGTATTCAGTATTTAATCTGATATTGCTAATACTCCTGAACATAAACAGAAGGCATAGGCTCATGGAAACTCATCTTAGAAGAGGAAAGAATACAGTCCAGCCACTTCATTTTACTGGAGGGGAAACTGAGACATGGGATCTGTCCTCCTGGCAATCGGAAGCAAAGCTTTCCTAGGCCTCATGTCTTGCACTGTACAAAAACCAACAGATCTATACTAAGCCTATATTCATAAAAGTCACGTTTGTATTTTTTCCAAAAGTAGGTTATCTAAGTATCTTACAAAATACTTCTCAAATAGCCAGGATATCATACAAGTTTCTTGAAATACAAAAACATTTATTTACATAATAAAACAGCATGAGCTTTATTATCTCTATTTAAAAAGTGACATGTCTAATCAATGTTTTGATATTTTAAACCTGTTAGAGTGCAGGAAAAAAAATCAAAATTTTCTTTAATCACAAATAAGAGAAGCTTATTCCCTGAAAATGATCAATTTGGATTTTACTAAACTTAATAGATCTCATCACAATCACACGAATTTAAATTTCTGAGTGGATGGTTACACGGCAACATGAATTCGGAGTTGTAACAATACATATTCTGTGTAAATAATCTTCAAGGTCATCTGATTAAGGTAATTTAACTAGTCCATGTCTCACTAGAATGATACAGATTTCATTAAAATTTCATACTACCTTAAAAAAAATGAATCCTTGTTAGTTTAAACCATATTCAAACATATCATATATATACATATTGAATATGCATCAGAAATAAGCGAAATTCTTTAGTATTCAGAGTTGATCCTTCTAAAATATCTGTCATTGTGACAGTACAGTTTTATTAAGCACCTCTTAGGTTCTTTGTATACAAGGCGTCTAACTCTCACAGTCAGACAAGGTAAACGATATTTCTCCAATTTCACAAATGAGGAAATGTATTTAAGCCATGAAAACAACTTACATATTCATCAACAGGAAAGAAAAGAGTAAAGATTTTACTTACAGTATTCACTGACAATCTTTTCTTCCATATTAAGACTACATAAAACCAATTCAGTCTTTGTAAGTGTTTCTGACAATAAGGGCCACTAGAGAAAAACAAATAACATCATTATCAGTGGTTGGACTTTCAAAGCCCACTTCTCTTTTGTACTATAATTATTTTTAATGTTTTGTTTTCAGTGCTTACAGAGCACTAAAATAAAAGAAATTAACTTTTTAAGTAATTAACTGAGAATTAAACATTTGTGAAAATGTACAATTTTAATTTATGCCACTCTGTCTCACATTCTCAATGGTGTCTCTCCTTTCAAGGCCTCATCAGGCTGAGATCACTAAAATCGGCCATTTATGGAGTCACAGGATTTCGGGTAACTACTCAACAGGAGGCTGATTAGAGGAGCAATTAAGAACGCATCCTGTGCAGCCTGGGTTTCAGCACCGAGCTAGCCACCACAAGCTGCTTGTGATTGGGGACAAGTTGCTCAATCTCTCAATCCCTCAGCTGCAAAAAAGGAGACACTGATACCTACCCTCAAACACCTGCTATGAAGAAAAAGATGAGGAAAGCATTTTAGCCTTAGGTAGGTGTCCACTCAGAGTGAGTTTGGTCATTATGATGATGAGGATGGCTGTTAATAAATAAAGATAGACCAAAAAGGAGAAATCACCTTAAAGGAGAAATATTTTAAATCCATGAGCATTTTTTTTGGTATGGATTGCAGAATATTCTTTTGATTTTTTAATAAACTATGTTTTGTCCATTAATTATAGATTTACAGATTCATGGACAAGTCTCCAGAAAAAGAATTAGAGGCCTCTAACCTCTGAATACTAAGAAAGTAAAGTTTAAAAAAAATCAAGGGGGAAATAATACCTCATTTGGGAAAGTATGTGATTATCATGCATGAGGCCCTCAGTTCAGTCACCATTAACTCCATTTAAAAGCTTTGTTTTTTAAGAAATGGAGAATTAAAGCAAAAAGATGGAGGAATACAGAATTTTTTAGTGACTCATCTCAGATATATGATGGGGAAGAAACCATCCATTTCTCAGAAGAAACCTTGAGAACTATGTAAACTGGATCTGAGATGTCTAGTCTTCTAACATTATTCATGAATTCATATTACCAAGTCTTAAAACTACCTGATAACCCACAGTGGTGATACTGATCATAACAGCTGCCATCACGGATCGAGCTCCGGCTAGGACTGCTCTGTTCTGACATCTCTGCCCCTGAGGCCTCACCAGGCTAACAGCACTAAATTTTGTCATTCATGAGCATCTCGTGTATGTCCTCCATTTGTGCTTCTCACTCTCCCCTCACCAGCCCCTCTGAGGGAAGCACTGTTATCATCTTTCCCACACACAGATAAGGCCACTGAGGCACAGAGACTAAACCCGTTCCAGGCCACATTGACATTAAAGGACGTCTGTATTTTTGCTGTTTTGCTTCTGACAAAGGAATCTGAGATATCAATTCAAGATAGACTGTTAAATTATCAAGTCTGTCAGGTCTTCACCTCAAAGAGCATATACTATAAATTCCTGATGTAGGATGAGGCTGCCGCCACAAACTGACTCAGCTTGAATTTAATATCCAAGATAAAGCAGTGGATACACGTAAATATTCACGACTGTCAACTCCGCTCACGGCTCTGGGCCCTTCACTGCCTGAACAGGGGTGAAATCCCCACCCGTGTCTGGGAGGGAAGCGGGGCTCTTCCCGGTCTCACCCAGGCTTCACGGGCAATTTCCCCCCACAGACTGGCCTCAAAGATTAAAAGCTCTCAAGATTTTTACACCATGCAAAACTAAAAGACATTTCTGCAGATGGAGCACTTTCCCAGGCTTAAACCTTTTTTGCCTACACTCAGCAAGGGGGAAAAAAGAAACGACTCTGCAAAGTCTCTGAGCCTCACCACTCACAGGAGTAGAACGGCCACAGCACAAGATGACCATTCACATTGCAGGATGAGAACAAAATAAAGCCGCCCTACAACAGGCCCTCCCAGAGACAGCATCAGCAGTCTTCTGCACACTCACGGTTGTGCAGCCCTCATCACCATCTATTTCCAGAACACTTCATCACCCCAAAAGATTCCCCCTGTCACTAGCAGTCACTCCCCAACCCCCTTCCACCCAGCCCCTTCCAACCATGACCTGCTCTCTGCCTCTGCATGTGCCATTTCTGGGCATTTAAGATCACTGAAATCAACAATATGTGGTCGTTTGTGTCTGCTTCCTTTCACTTAACGTGCTGTTATCAAGGCTTGTCCATTTTGAAGTGGTATCAGCATCTATCTCTTTTTTTTTTTTGAAAACGTTAAAAATTATTAGAAGGTGGTAATTACTATCAAAAAGAGTAGAGTGGAGCATAAGTGATTGGGTTTCAAAGGGAAAAGGGCGGTTTGAACAGTCAGGGTGGACTTCCCAAAACAGGTGGCCTTTTTCATTTTCCTCTTTTTTTTTCTTTTTTATTCACCCTTACGTCTGAATAATGTTCCACTACATTGAGATACTATATTCTGTTCATCCATTCAGCAGTTCTGTATGGACGAAGTCCAGAACAATGAGTGTAAGGGGTGACTAGCATGGATGGCATTTAAGCAAAGGGCAAGATGTGCTTTCAAAAAAAGCCAGCAAACAGAGGCACAAGGAAATTCAGTGCGTTTCTGAGCAAAGTGTGTGCTTGCTTCGGCAAGGCTTCCGTGAAGGGCTGGGGCGGATATTGGCAGGAATCATGGTGAGGGAGTCACCTGAGAAGACTCCCCATTGCAAGCAGCTCAGCCAATTCTCCTCCCTCATCCTGTAATGTTAGAGCCATGTTTCTAGGTTACTGTTATTTCAAGTAATAGCACTTTAACTGCACATCTGATCATCTCCATCAGACCGCATTACCTCCAAGCCACAGAAAATCATTCACTGACCGGAGCAGCTCCAGGACATAACAGTGATGGATCAGGGAGTACTACAGCATCGCAGCTGCAGGCACAAACCCCACATGTGCCCTGGTGATGTCCGGAAAATAAAATGCATGGAAATATCTCACTGCTGGTACACGACATCTGCCCTCAAATTGCCCCAAAATCATGCTGGCAAAGCACTACTCAACCCTCTCACTACAAAAAAAAAAAAAAAAAGCTAAGAAGGCAAGTTTAGGCTCTTCCATTGAAAATCAGCAACCATCACTGCCAATAACTGAGCTGGAATGCTCCTGAATTTGAAAACCACTGCACAGTTACTTTTCAAACGTGAAACTCATATATGAATTCCACGTAGATGATATTGCAGTAAGATTTTTCTTTCCAAAATTTCCAGTAGCAGCATTAGCACAAGAAAGTTTATGTTTCAGTTTAAAAAAAAATCAATTATCCTCCACTTTCTCAATTTTGAACTTATTATTATTTTATAAATGGAGCTATGCTGCGTATTATAAACCTACTGTTTGATTTCTGCAAACAAGACCTTTATGACCTCACTATTTTAGAGCAAACTTTAACGGTTCTTTGGGAGGTGGGGCCTGGGGGGCTCACTAATAGCTCTTTAAATACTGACAAGGATGTGCTATTAAGTAATGCAAAGGCTCTAACTCCACATTAGCTCAGAAAGCAAAGAAACTACACCAAAGACTTACTTTAACAATTTTATATATTCCTATACTTTGAATATTAAAGTTCTTAAAAGATATGATTTTTTTAAAAAAGACAACAGCTGTATTAAATTTCCTCTCACCAAGAAAGCAATCTTTCTCAAGAATAAAGACCCCTATGGATATCGCAATGACAGGACGTTTCTAGCTAAGTGAACATCCAGATCTGAACGCAAACCTAAATCGTATCAGATCTCACTCGAACGAGCTCAACAACGTCCTGGGCTACCCTGGAAATTAGCTCTTCTGTTCCTTATGTTGGCTGAGCTAGGATCATCACACAAGGCAGGGAAGGAGAGAAGAGGAAAGTCCACCTGGTGGCCTCAATCAGTTTTCTTCCAGCCACAAGGTGCCTCTAGGGCGGCCCCGCTAACAAGCCCTCCCCATAAGGAACTCCTACATCCACACTGCCCCTGCCATCCCCAAGCAGCCCCGACGCCCCTCTCCCTGCGTGTGAATGGTCTTCTAATATCCCCCAGTTGGTGGCACCCTCCCCCCTTCCCTGCTACACACACACACACACACACACACACAGAGCCACGGCAGCCTTCACAAATCACAAATTTGATTACATCACCCCCACTTCAAACCTTTCAGAGTCTCCCTGGTGGAATTCTATCCCCACCCCAGTCACTGCTCACCTAGACTCACCTCAGTACACAGGTCCCCAGTGAACTCAGGGGCCCCTTGACCTGCTTCTAATTCCCAGTTGCATCCAGGCTCATTTTGACTGTTTCCCAAGGAAGCCTTCCCTCCGTCCAAACTCCACAATTTGTTCCTCTGTTCCTAGAACATTCTAGGTTAAGTCAACTTCTGACACTGCTAAGCTCTCAAGAAGCAAATACATTTTGCTTACTAATGTGGCTCCAACCTCTCTCACCTAGACTCACAGAAGTGCTCGTGTTATGAATAAATGAATGACGGGGTGGGTCTCAAAGGGAAAGACACCTGCTTTCGCCCGTTCCGACCCTTCTGTCTGTAGAATATCAGAAGCAAAACCAGAAGTATCTTTCCTGACGATCACTTTCTAATGACACCCTTCACTGCCTACTGTGTCAGGTCTAGTAAAACCCAAATTCTTCCAAAGCCCTCCACCCCGGACACTCTCCAGTGTCCTCCCCAGCAGGGGCAACTTCCACCCTGGAACACACAGGGCATTCTCCCCGGGTCCCCATTCCAAAAGCCTCCAGGCCTCTGCCCGAGCTGCACCTGTGACCTGAGCCACATTCTTGACTCCTTCTCCTGGCTGACACTTACTCTGTCCTCACAACTGAATGTAGGGCCAATTTCTTCCAGGAAGTCCTCTCTGATAATGTCCTTTAGGTCTTGGCTGGGCTCCATCTACAGCAGCAGTACATGGTGACCAACAGGGTGTTTGCACGCTTCTTTCAGACCACGAAATCTTGGGGGCCACGTGGGAAGGAGTGAGAGATTACAAGAGGGGTGGGGGAAGCAAAAAGCAAAAATCACAGCCCAAGTCCCAAATTCAAGGATACTTTCTCAGGAAAAAGTATAAACTATTTCACACTTGTGCAATTTGGCTCCTATTTTTGTGACTTGTGGACAGCAAGAGTTTGGTGTTCTAGTCCAAAGCCCAGATTACATGCAAAGAAATGTATATATTCATATCCAAAGGAAACCAGAGCTGCTCAAAAACAGTTTGCAGTTAGAATTGAAAGGAAGTTTGATAAAGGCAATAATCTGTCTCTCACTCTTCTTTCTTTTCTGGCATCATATAATTTTAGAAGTTTTTGCGTAACTAAGAGGTGGCTACAGCCTGTGATTCTGCACTGGAGTGTTTGGGGCTGAGGAAGCCCAGATCATATTCACTGTGTAAATGCAATCACACCAACACACTAATAGGTGCCATGTTGGTGAAGCTGATGTTCCAAAGCGGGCAACCTTATGTTGTAAGAGAACGCTAAATAGAAAGTAAGAAATGCAATGTTCTGTACTCTATTTCATTTGTTATATGGGTCATTAACTGATAGTATATCTGGACTAATGAAACCCAAAAATAAATTGTCAACGTCGATTTTCTTCATGTGACCATTTTATGCTAACTTTGGATATCAAACCCACAATCCATAAGTAAAGCTCAGGCTTACGCTGCAGCACAGCTACATCTCGTGGAAGAAAGCCAATGAAGGGATAACTGGACAGTTTCCCTTCAGAAGCTGCTAAGTCTGACTTTGCACCTGTACGTCATTTGCGACCATGACATCGTCAAAGGAGTAAGACCTTACCTCTGTGGGGCGAAAAGCACTGCAGTGCTTCAGAAGCATCAAAGAACGCTGAGCTTTGTGAAACAGTCCTGAGGCACTTAAATCGCACTTTTTCTGAAAGGCTCCAAAACTGACCCACTTCACCATTCCAGGTATAACAGGGAGGTACCGGAATTAGTAGAGAAAACTTGCCCTTGAACTCTGACAAGGCCCTGCTTGAATCCTGCTACAGCATTTACTAGCCACTAAACGGACCAATTCCTTAACCCCTGTGAGAAGGCTTCCCAATCTGCAAAACGAGGCTGCCACCGCCCACCTGGGAGGCATGGATGTGAATGCAACATGCAAGTAGGGCGGCCGACTGGTACCTGACACGGGGCCTGGCTAGTTTCCCTCCGCTGACCTTCTCCCCCTTTAAACTTGCACTGTTCCCCCTGGTAAGGGTGAAGCCCCCGGAACAGACTGCCCGTATCTTCTGTGTATCCCCGGATACATGCCTTACCCTTAGGAGGCCAGAAAAACTGACTCCTCCCCAGTCACTATCAATGTTCTTTAGATTCTGGGTATTTTTTCTCTTGTTTTCAGGGAGACTATTCCAGAACTTTCCAAGCACCATTCTCCAGGTTGGCTCCCCTGCCAGCGCCCATCCCTCCTCAATTCAGATACTCTTTATTATTGCCTTCTGTTCATGGGAAAGCGAGTCCGGTAGGATGGGGACTCCCAAGGACTCCCCCCTCCCTGACAGGTGAGTGTGACTACATTCTCCCCACTCCCCACTTTCCACTCCAACTCCAGCTTCTAAGAAGTCTACCCTCCCAGACACTGCAGCCTGTGTATCTTCCCAAGACACACACCTGGCCACGACCCTCCCTTCAGATTTCTTCCTGGCTGGCCCTGCCCACACCCCAGCCCCTTAAAGATAAAAGACATTGCTCTGAAAATCGCAAACGCCACTGACTGACACACCAAAGCTGCATTGTCTGGGCTTTACTCCAACACAGGCACAGCCCTGCCCTCCCTCAGCCTAAGTCTGCACCACTCGAGATGATCTAATTCACATGCAAGGCTGTGAACACTAGATAAGAATGACGAATCCCAACGTGAATTTCTAGTCCGGCTCCTTCACCTGAGCCCCACGCTCATAGACACGAGTGCCTATTTGAAGTCCTAACTTGAATGACAATTGGCATCTTAACAATGACAAATGTCCACCATTTACTCTGGAATTCGATTCCTGGCAGGTACCTCCCAGGCTCCCCATTTTAGTAACAGTCCCAGCACCCACCTAGATGTTTGAGGTCACATTCAATTTCCCCTGTTCCCTCCCCCTAGCCCTGCCCTGGAATCAGTCCTATTATTTCCGTCGCTAAGCCCATCTCAAGTCTGGTTCTGCAAGGAACATGGCCGGAACCCCACAAGCTCACAGCATGGTGCAGTGGGTCACAGTCCACCGAAGGGTGCTACCTGGAGGGGGAGGCATCTCCTGGCATGGGTCACCTCAGAAGGCACTGGATTCTCACAAAGGAGGCCCAGGAGAAGGGACTCAAGTTTCTCCTGTGGTCTGAGCTTTGAAGGGCCCGAGGTCTAGGGGAGCTCCTAATTAGCTGACACACTTGCCAGTCAGATGAGGATGGAGGATACCAGGAAAGGTTGTTCTCAATCTGACCCCTGGGCTCTCGGGAGCCAAGGGGAAGGCCTGTGTCCAGGGCATAGCCCAGCCATCACAGATCCCAGCCTGCATTTGTCAACCCGGACAGCCTGGACTCCATCTACTTGCGACACTTACATCTGTTCTGCTCCCCACACAGAATGTGATGGACTCATTCAGATATTCTGACCTGTCTCAAGCGAGAGAAATTCAGTGAAATATGAAGTGTCCACATTTGGACCAGAGCATGAAAGGAGAAACAAGGCCTCATGGACAGCATGATGGTGGTGGTGAAACTCTTCCCCCAGGTGAGATGTACCAGGGTAGGAGTGAGAATACAAGGTCCTAGGTCGGCCAAAGCATCTTACTTCATGGTTGACTGGGGTGTTGGGGACTCACTACTGCAAACTAACAACAAGGCCGTCAGTGTTGGGCATCATCTGCAACAGGCACGGAGTCAGCTATTTACTGCAAACATGGGTTAAAACTAAAGGCCAGGGCAGGGAGGCCTGCACGGCTGCTGAGGCAAACCACAGACCTGGCTCTGAATGCCCACTGGCTGAAGCAGAGAGGAAGCTACGGTCCCCTTTAGCAGTCCTTGTGTCCACCAGATCCAGGTGAGCCAGCTACTAAGGTGAAGGCTTTGTAGTCCTGATACTCAGAAGAACCAGCCTCGTAAAGGGAACAAAATAGTGGCATGGATTTTAGACCCAATTCTGCCCCTTTTTGAAGGCAAAGTAAAATAAATGGCACGGGGAAGTTGAATGCAAAAAAACAAAATTAAATAACAAAACGATGACTGCTTCCTCCAACAGCGTCCCCTGCAGCAGCTCACCCCCGAGCCAGCCCATTCCCCACCAGGGACCGCCAGCCAGGCAGCGCCGTCACGCACGTCACACAGCGACAGCCAGGAACCACGTGCTGAGCACGTTTGTATAAAAGCAGGAATCGAGCAAGATCCTGCAGAATTTGACTTTCCAAGTTTAAATACTCCATGAAAAGAATCCCTCAGCAACCGCCTAAATCAATTCGCATCTCACTTCTTCAAAACACTCAAACAAATTTAATAAGGGCACATTTGTCACCAAATATAAGGAGGATCAAACAGGTTCCTCAAAGTAAGGATTTTAACAGGTATCAAACTCCAGTGGGTGATGGGCTAACAAAGCAAAAATTCCAAAATCTAGAAAATAAAACGATGACTAGGATAATACATGGATCAAGGCAGTCGTTAAGTTTTTGCTTTTTAAAGAGATGGAGACAGTACGGAGGGCAATCTGGCTATTTCCAATGCAGGGTGTGAACAGCCCACATTTTCAGATGCAACAACATGCTCACTGGGCAGTACAAGAGAAAAAGAAATAAAGAAAAAGGAAAAGAGGAACAAGAGAAAATTAGAAACACACAAAAACAAAAATGATTTTTACAGCATGTACAAGAATTTACGTGAGTGTGTGAGGCCAGGGACGCAGGGACGGTGAGACCCACCCTCACCTCCTGATCCAGGGAAGGCAGGGGCCTGAGGGAAGCGACGCTGCTGGGGGACGTGATCAGTGCCCCAAACCAAAACTCCACCTACATGCATCTAGGCAGCTTTTGAGCTACAATTTGTGGTCGCATTTCAGGCTGGACAGTTTTACTCACTTCCACCAAGAGTAGCAGGAGAGAATTAGGCTCTACTCCTTCACCAAAGCATTGTTTAAAAAATTAATGACTGTGGAATAGTAAAAGCTACAATGGAGTAAAAGTGACTGGAGGAGAATGTGCTTGACCCGAGCTCACTGGCTGCGTTATCTCACTGACTTTAAGAAACTGGCTAAGCTCTTATGGAAACAGAACAGACAGACCCACAAGGAGGGAGGTTTAATGCGCTGCTGTATTTGATGCCGAGAGCCATGCCTGGTACACGAGATTCTGGGTAAACAGTGGTGACAATGTCAACCACTATGGGCTAAGCACACATCCAGCTACTCTGCCAAATCCCAAGGGCAGACTTCAAAAATCAAAATCAAGCTGGCAATCTCTGGTGGGTCTGCAGACTCACAGCCAAGCAGTTGATGAGCAAAAATGTCACCAGTGCCTCCTATGACAAAAGAAAAGGCACTGGCTTGGGGGCTGGGGCAGGGCTCCAGGCTTCCACTGCTCACCCACCAGCCTGTCCAGGGGGAGAATGTTGTCGCTGCTTACGTTGTACCATTGCACCTACCTTGACTGATGCCTGGGGCCTCAGCAGGAGGTGACATGTGAAGAGAACAGAACCAGCCTCGGTGTAGCACAGTGCTGGCAGCTATGCCACCAGCAGTGCCCAGGATCCTAAACATGACAGCTCACTTCCAAGAAGCAGAAGGGGAGTGCGGGCGTGTAGATCACAGGGCCCTGTGAGGACAAGTACAGATCATGGCCACGACATGCCTTGCCCCTTCCTTAAGCCATAGAGGGATGTCCGGGAGGAACAGGAAATTCATCTAGAGCTCGCTAGTTGGGCTCTCGCAGGAGGAACACGGGTACAATGTGCCTCTCACTGACAGGGCTGGTCTGGACATTCTTTTATCAATTCTCTAGCATTTTCTCCTCCAACTTACCAACAACCAGAAAGTAGGATCTGATCTTAGGTAAGTTCAAGAATCACAGAGCACTGCTTTCACAGCGGGCCCGGCAGCACGTGCCAATTTCTCGGACCGTCACCTGTGGGACCGCCATGAGCGCTCTCCAGACTCAAGGCCCGAGGCCGTAGGCCGGGGAGACACAGCTTCCCTCACTCTCCCCAGCAAAGGGGGACCACCTGTCGGCAAAGGCATCTCACCCTCTTCTGCCCGAGGAATAGCACGATAGATACACAGGGAATCAGAGCTGAAGTTGGGGGGGGTAGGCAACCAAGAAGAGCTCGTCTGTACTTCCAAGGCAAAGTGGGGCCGTTGACTTAATCACAGGGACAAAGTGATGATGAACATTTCCCTGCTCTGTCCCATATTCCATGATAAGCCTTTCCCTTCGTAAGGAGTTCATTTGGAAGTCCCTGGCAGTGTTTCTGATGTCCTAAGAGTGCATGCTGGCTGTCGGGCAGGAAGAGAGGGCCTGAGCCGAACAGGTGCTGGGCCGCGGAGTCAGGAGACACCGGCTCCAGCCTCAGCTCAACCAGCACCCCATTCTGTCTCTCGGGATTCAGCATCTCATCTATAAACAAAGGGATAAGACTGTCTCAGGACAGGCTGCCCAACAGAAATGAAATGAGAGCCGTGTAAATGAAGTTTCCCAGTTGACACATTTAAAATGGTAAACAAAGAAACAAACCAACAAACAATAAACAAATACTAGAAACTGATTTTAAGAATAGATCTTACTTAATCTACTGTATGTAAAATAGTATCATTTTGACATGTAATCAATATAGGAAGTGACGAGATAGTTTATATACTTTTACTAAACAAGCCTCAAAGTCTGATGAGCATTTGACCTACAGCACATCTCAGCTCAGACCAGCCTCCTCCCCAGCGCTCCTAGCACCAGTGGCTGTGGCTAATCTATTGGACAGCAACTCCAGGGGTCCCACCATGGTCCTGGCTGAAAAGCGGGATTAAGTGTCCACACTAACCCTAATAGAATCTCTCTGAAATAAAGGCGGATTCACTTTGAAATGTCTGTAAACTGGCGGGCTTCACCTCCCTCCATCCTTGGCTACAAGACAGCCCTCTTCCTTGCTGATCCCTTTCTGAATGTAGGGAAGCAATCCGGAACACAGCCAGGGTGGACTGGCCTCCAGGTAAACTTACCTGCTGTCTGTGTCCAGTCCCATGATGTCCTCCTTCTCAAACGGGATGCAGAGGAGGGGGATCTTGTCCCCAGACTTCTTAGGGGTCCTATCCAGCCTCTTGGACTTGGGCAAGATCTAGAGTGACTCAGTGAAGTCCTCGATCCTCTTCTCCACCACCCTGCAGTCCTCGTAGTTTGAAGGACAAGTCGGTGCGTGGCTGCTCGGATTCCTCCCCATGCAGCACAGAGACCAAGAGCTGAGAGACATTAAGCGCGGTGCCATACAGCTCCTCTGCACGTTGAGCTTCTCGAAGGTCTTGGCCGAGAGACAGTCGGTAATGGTGACAGGGCCCACGACCTTGCGGTGTGTCTGGAAGCTGCTCCAACCATTCTCGGGCGTACAGTGGTGCCTGCAGTGGATACAGAGTGCCCACTGGGAGCCGCACGGGCTGATACGGCTTACCAAGGAGATTCGCTTATAGATGCAAAAGAAATTCTCCTCTGAAATCATCCCCATGGGTTGGACCACTACGGGAAGAGTCTGGTGGTCCTCAGCACACTGCACGTAGTCAGGGATGCTCATGTTGCAGGCCCTGCCGAGAGGGGAGAGGAGATTGAGGTACATACTGTGCTGTGGGTTGCTGGCCTCACTGGGTTGCAGTGACCTGGTGTGTACCAGCCAGAAGGCAAGGGAATCCAAAGCAAATCCGGGGATACAGTTTGTCCTCAGAGTCTGCACATGGCTACCATAGCTCGGATCACATTACCCAGATTTGGCCTCGGCTTCCTGCCTCTGCAGAGAAAGGTCATTTCTTATTTTCTGTTTCCAAGCACCGAGCAAGTCCCTGATGCAAAGTCACTGCTCAAAAATGCTGAATAAAGAAATGAACAAAGGCTCTGCTTTCCCCAACACTCTCCAGCAGAAGATAAAGAAAAGGACTAGAGTAGGATCAAAAGATCTAGATTTCTATCCAATTTATTTGAATCCCTAAGCTTCATAATAATGGATAAGAAAATTTGCCTTGGGGAGGAAGGTACAGTTCAGTGGTAGAGCACGTGCTTAGCATGTACGAGGTCGTGGGTTCAAACCCCACTATCTAATTTTAAAAAATGAAACAACTAAATACACCTAATTACCCT
Organism: Vicugna pacos; assembly: GCF_048564905.1. Classification (NCBI taxonomy): domain Eukaryota; kingdom Metazoa; phylum Chordata; class Mammalia; order Artiodactyla; family Camelidae; genus Vicugna; species Vicugna pacos. The sequence goes on from NC_133006.1 coordinate 2,816,819, forward strand.
CCTCAAAAAATATATTTTAATTCAAAATTCAAAAAACACAATTCAATTGACACAACATTGTAAACTTGACTTTACTTCAATTAAAAAAATCCTTGCTGACTGAAAAATTGTGCTGAACATGCTGAACACTGGAATTTGACACAACACTGTAAAATGATTATGAATCAATAAAAAATGTAAAAAAAAATCCTTGCCTTACAAGAATATATCTGGATTAAGGAAGTTTGCAAATGTAAAATGCCTAGGGTACCACCTGCATAAAAAGAGGTGACTGTGCAAATTTACTATAGCTCCGTTATGATCTATATTTCCTTTGGGGGGATTATAACTTCTCAGAGCTAATTTTCTAAGATTAAAAAAAAATTACCTGATTCTCAGTACTGCTGAAGAGTCAGATAACCCTATGAAAGCATCTGACCCTCAGAGGTTACTCAATAAATGTTTGTTGAATGAATGAATAAACAAGCAAACAGAATGCTGCTCCCTGCCACAGACCATCATAATGGTACTGCCTGCAAATCCCAAGCTCACGTTCCATCCGTCTCTACATTAACCATGTGGGTGACCTGGGCAGTCCTGAGTGATTCTCTAAGTGCCAGTTTAATCATGAATAGAAATGAGGGCAATAACACAAACCTCAAATTGTTAGTGAGTCAGTAATGAATTGTACCCCAACTTTGCACGATGGAACCATTCAGGAAAACTGGGCAAAGTGTCTATAGGCCCTCTCCATATAATCTCTTACAACCACATGTGAATCTACATTACATCTCAAAATAAAATGTTTAATTTTTTAAAGAGGTTATTGAGGTTAAGTGAGCTCACTGTCTCAAATAAGGGAAACACAGTACAAATGGGACAATGCCCAGCCCATGAGATACATTCAATTAATATTCCCACTGAACCCACTGGTACCTCCAACTTCAGAGCACAAGGATGGGTCCTCGTGGCAATAGGCCACTGCACCTGAAGCTAAGAAAGCTAACAGTGCCCACATCCAAGAGCCCATGTCACCACCCTTGTTCTAATTTTCTACTTGTAATTTTTTACTTTTTATTAAATAGAAACTTCCAATTGCATAGCCTTCACCTGACCAGACATCATTATGGCAGCCCTTCAAACCTGACCACAGAGATCATGAAGGCAGCCCTCCTTGGTGAAACAATAAAATGAAAAGCCATTTCCACAAGACCTCTGTGTAAATCTACTAGAGAACTTCATCCTGGACTGATGAAGAGGACTGGGGAGGAGGGGGCAATCTGGGGCAAAGAGAACTATGGGCCACCTGTCCCACGATGGACTTTAGACTCAACACTCACCCTCCAGGAACTTCAAAATACACACCGACACAGTGCTATGGACAAGATTTTTTTTTTTAAACAAATCCCTGAATCCCTAGCAGCTCTTGTTTCTACCGAGACACAAATGGATTCTGTGTATAATGTTTCACAAAAGCCCTAAAATATTATCACCCCAACTTGACACATTAAGAAACTGAGGTAGAGAAGTTTATCACATTGTACAAGATTAGAGAGAGGCCACATCAGACACTGTATTTAAATCCAAGACCCTGCTCCAATGCTCACACTAGAAAGTGTGACATACTGCCCCTTTCCTGCCCTCTCCCTGCAATAAATCTCTGAAGTCTTTTCTGTGCCACCTGGAAACACAATCACATCAATTTTCCACAAAGAGCTATGTCACCCCTTGGAGAAATTATCAAAGTCTAAAGGGTTGTGTTGAGAGGAGAGATTTGAATTTTCCATTTCTCAAAGGGACCATGGCTTTAAAAGAAACTGAAAGCACTTATCTAGTCTAAGCCATCATTGTGCAGAGAAAGAAATGGAGGCTGAGAAGAGATGAGGAAAGGGCCTTATTAACAAATATTCCCTCAGCGCAGCACCAAGCCAGCCCTGGGCACTTCTGGGGGAGGATCTGGGAGTCCAAGGAGAATGAGTGTTAGAAAAAGGAAAGAGAAGAAGCATACAAGGCCCTGTCTCTACACCACCATACCATGAAATTCCACCAAATTACCCAGTATGGTTGCAGCCAATATTAAGCTGGGCTAAACAGGTTATAGAAACCTGGAATTCTCAACCATAATGGAAATTCCAACATTTACTGTGCTTTTTTCCCAGTTCAAGCATCAACTCAGTGGGCACTCTGTACCAGGGACTACACGAGGCCTGGAGTTCTCCCAAATACAGATCTCTATTACCACATGTGCAAACCACATAAAGTCCACCAGAAGAAAAGTGCCCACAGATAAGATGGAATTACTGAACCTGAAAGCAGCCAAAGAGCATATATTACTAGGAAAAATGGTGCTCCTTGAAATGGACTCATGGACATAGAAAGCAAACTGATGTTAGCAGGCAGGAATGGGAGGATTAATAGATACACAGTAATAAATATAAAATAAATGACAAGGACCTACTATATAGCACAGGGAGCTATATTCAATTACTTGTAATGAGTTGTACTAAAAACAATCTAAAACATATGTATATACATATGCATATGTTTATAACTGAATCTCTGCTGTACACCTGAAACTAACATTGTAAACTGACTACACTTCAATAAAAAATAATTTAAAAAAATAAGTAAAAATAAAAGCAACGCCATTAAGAAAAAATAAAGGAAAACTCAAATCCCCTTAGCTGTAGGTGGTGGAGCTTTCTGGTTCCAAGCACCAAGTCCACTGGATCACTCCAGCACTGACTGTCACTCTTTCTGACCATCAGATAATCACTTGGCTTCACTGAGGTTAATTTTCTTTTCTGTGAAAGGCTACAGTTGCAACTAACGATGTATAGAACCTCATCATTCACAAGCCCAAAAAGTAGTGAGGGCTTCCCATGGGCCTGGCTCTGGACAGATGAAAAGATATGGTCCCAGATATATTCATGGGTAGAAGAAGTTTATGCCATAAAGACATTAATTCTTCCTGTTTTGATAGACAGATTCATTGCAATTCTGATTAAAATTCCTACCAGATTTTTCATGGAATGTAACAAGTTAATTTATGGTCAGGAACAGCCAAGAAACTTCTTAAGAACCACCACTGGGGAGCGGTGGATAGGTCATTCATTTCCACTGGTCTTTCTGAAGTGAAGAAAACGTTCTGGAATAATAATGGTTGCACCACTGTGAATATGCTAAAAGCTGCTGAATTGTACCATTTAAACGGATGGACTTCATGGTGTGTGAACAATATCACAATAAAGCTGTTATATGAAAAAATATTTCTTGACAGTTATTTTTCCCTTTATACCACTTGTCTGCCCCACAATTTAAGAAAAACAAAAAACCAAAACAAACCAAACTGTGCCAGGAGCTCTTTAGGACTGCAATGTCCCTGGATCTCCAACTCCTCTGGTGGTGCTGTTCCTTTTAACACACTCAAACTGGGCTTGGCTCTTTAGGGAATGTAACTATCTTTTTAAAATCGACGGTCACGCGTTTCACCCTGGGAGAGGGAAGGAAGGAGGATGACACTGCCTCATGCCTTCAGCTCATTTTTAATTGAACCAATCCCTGCTTTCACCACTGTAATCCCGCTCACTATAAAAACACGTGACATCAACAAGCACCGCCATCATAACACCTGAAAGTGTTCAAGGTACTTACCTTCCTCAGAAACACTGAGGAAGGAGACAGAAGCTCGCTCAGCACTGATGCTCCCTTTTCTTGACTCCACCAGGAGAAGCTGGGCGTCACTGCCTGAGGCTCTCAGCCCAGGGAGCAGTGCCCACGACACTGAGCTGGTCCTCAGGGAGAGGGAAAGGGAGAGCAGTGCAGCCCCAGGGTCGCGGGGCAGGGAAAGCGGGGGGTGGGGTTGGAAACGTGGGCTGCAGCCCCTCTCAGATGCCAGCCCCAGCTCCAGCCCCAGCCCCAGCCCCGTCTGGGTCCGCAGACACCGCGCGCCCTGGACGCAGCCCGCCCAGGGGCGGGGCTGGGCAGGCAGCTGAGGACAGGCAGCCAGGGAGGAGAGGACTCGTGGGTGGGAGAGGTGAAGGGCACGTCAGCCGCGGACTGAGGTTAACCCGGCTGGGTGAGAGGCGGCAGGTGCACACCTGGCCCTGGAAAGCTGTGGCCGGGGCGCCTGGGCAGGTGGTGCCCTGGGGGCCTGGCCCTAGCAATTCAACTGAACAGACGCTGACTGGCTCCCTGGGGTGCTGCGACAGGCGGACCACCCTCCCTCAGCCTCCTGAACCCTTTCTTGAGATCCCCCCTCCTTGCACTTCCACACCAGGGGCCCCGGCCCAGGCAGGAGCCAAAAGCCCACCGGGCAACAGAACTGAGAAGCCTTTGGGCCGATCCCCAGCTCGAAGATGGAGCTTTCAACCAGCTTACAAGCTGGCACCGACTGCGCATGCGCAGGAGGGCCAGCGATCCTCTCTGGGTTCTGCGAGAGAAGGTGGGACAGCGAGGGAGGGAGAAGATGGGAGCAGGTTGAGAGGAGGGGAAAAGTGGAGGGAGACAGATGGACAGGAAGAGCAGAGAGAAGGGAGGGATCTGGAGAGGGGAGGGTCATAGCGGAGATGGAGAGAAAAAGATTTACCTCTGGGGCACCCCAAAGGAGGCTGCAGACCTGCCTCTGTACCCTTCTGTAACCCTTCAAGGCCCGCAGCTCAAGTTTTACCTCCCTGATCCAGCCCGCCATCCGATACTTCTGCCGAACCCCGACGGGTATCACACCCGTTGCCCCACGCGGAGCTGTGTTTCCTGTTGCTCTGGGAACCAAGCACCCGCAGGTGTTGTCGCTCAGAACTACCTTGGGAAGAGTATATATTCCCCTTTTACACTCCGGCAGGCACGATCTCAGCCTTAGCTCCACTGTCACAGGTGTTGGACTGGCAGGGAGCGGGGTGGTACAAGATCAGAGCCCCAGACAGAGCAGACTACCTGAGTGTTGGTGCAGAGTCCCCATCCCTCTTGGGTAAACCACACCCCACCCTAGTGGAATCATCAAGGGCTCATAGTTGTTCCCTGGGTGTGGGAGAGCTGTCCTCATGTGAAGGAAAAGTCCAGCTGGGCTAACAAGCTAAGTCACAAATCTAAGTGTGATAAGTGTCGGTTTACTGATCTAAATTCTGCTGGGCTAACTCCTAAATCTGAAGTTTAGTGTCAGTTTATTGGCCTAACAACCTAACTCGTAATTCCAAGCTCAACAAGTGTCAGTAATGTGATTTATTACAAGTTGATAAGCTCCAGTATACAGATTCCTTGCTTTTTGTTCTTTGAGCCTTATTGGCTAATACACCCTTACTTGTAATTAAGCCTTTAAATCCTCATGTGAACGTCTTGCAGGTGCTCAGAACTTCAGAACCGAAGCCCGTCTGAGCCCGCCAGCATAATACATTTGAGTACTCCAACAATCCGAGTGGTGCTTGTTTCATGGCTGGCCTGTTTCCGTAACACTCAGCTCCAGTGCCCAGCTTTCTAGGTAGATAGGAGTGTTACCAAGTCCAAATTCATTCTCCTCAGTGCAGGACAGGCCAATAAGTTGGGAGACCAGGTGTTGGGGCATGGAATAGCAAATTTCTGTAGACCTAGATGGCAAACTAATGTCCTGGAAAATCATCTCCCCAAGGCCCAATTCAGGCTCCTTTCCTACGTGCTTGGTTGTTGCAAACTTCTTGGTGTAGGAATTCCTTTTTTTAGATTCTTTTGTTCTTGCAGCTATCTGCCTGGGTCAGATCCCTGTAAACCTCCAACAAAACAAACGTTATTTTCTATTCTGCAATTTGTTATCTTTTAATGAATGAAAAAGTGTTCAATATCCTTAAAGTTCAGAGCCTTCCGAATAGGCTCTTCTGTATATTTTAGGCTCTAAGCAACATTGTTTTACAAGTAAGATGAAGACCAGGAGACAGAGCACATGGTTAAAGTCAAAGGAACAGATCTAATATGGAGTCAGATTTGTTCTGTTCTATTACCCGGACAGAAGCCACTTGAGGATTTAAATCCCTTTAAGTTAAAAATAAATAAAACGTTAAAGGAATTTACATACATAGGTGGGAATGTGCAAAGCATATCTGGAAAAGCATCCAAAGGATAGTAAACAGTGGCATCTCCAGAGAGGGCTGAAAGAACAGAGGGTGAGGGAAAACTTTTTTCACGTGTGTATTTTTGTACTCTGATTTTTTTTAACCACTTGTTTGTATTTATTTTTCAGTTAAAAAAATATGTGTAATGTAGCAAAGGAGTAACTAGCTTAGCAAATACAGCAGCCATGGAATCACTGAGTCATCACTTTTGATTTAAGCCCGAAAGCACTTACTGACTCTCTCCAATGTGCTCAGTTCTGTTTTAAGAGTTCTTTTATTTTTATTATTATTATTATTATTATTATTATTATTATTAATTATTATAATTATTATAATTACTATTATTCTTATTTTATAAAATAATAACATGGTATACCTCACCACTGCCCATGGCTCGTGGAAAACCAACTGAGTTTTATTGAGTTGTTTTCCAAGGAGTAGAGATGAGTTATAAACAGAACACATCTTCAGGGCAAAACAGGCGGAGTGCTTTTCCAGCAGGCCAGACAGCTATGAAGGGTTTTTAATAGAGTCGTCCAGAAGCTGAGAGAGAAAGCCTTCAGGACACTACAAAAAGCTGTACAAACTGCCTTCTCCATGGCACTACTGAAATAGGAAAGGGCAAATCTTACTTCATATTTGATCTGTTCTTTGATTTTAACAAAGCCAAGTTAATATGCTCCGGTATTTTCATGGTTTATGATGTCACAGAGGAGATGGACAGGTCAACAAGGAACCACTCTGCCGTGATCATGGAGACGGGGAAACGGATGGGCTGCAAGATGTATGACGCAGCCACAACTGTTCCCGTGCTTCTAGGCAGGTAACCAGAGTCACCTCGACAAGGTGTCAAACACTTGTGCCCACGTCCTCATCAACAGACATGTATTAAAGAGAAATGGAAACATATAAAAGGCCAATACCCTTGGTGGGTACACCGTTCAAAGAGCAAAATCTCAGTTTGACAACTGGCCATCCCGGTTCCCTGGGATTCATTCTTGGAGAACCTTAAAAACCACTACTCTGTCCTCAAGAAGTGCTGCATATTTGTCCTATCTTTGGCTCAGTGATGGAGCACGTTCAAGTGAATTTTAATGTCTGCACAGATTTAACTGTCTTTCTCCAGGTTCACTTGTCCATTCCAAAGAAGCCTGAGCTAAGTCCATCCTCTGTAAGATCTATTCCCTACAGTGACAGCTCATTGAGCCTGCAATTAAAAGCCAAGTGAACAAGACTGTCCTCAGCTAAAAATATCACCCACCCTTCACTGTTTTCCTAATCTGCTCTTCTGGCTAATTGCAACAGACTAATACCTCCCTCCACCAAGCTACCCAACTATGTCACTTTGTCTCCCCAAAAAGAAAGTAAAGTCCATAAAACAGAAGACAACTACATAGTCACCTCTGAATTCCTAGCATATAGTAATGTCAATAAATAGAACTATGATTATGGCTACTTTCCTTTAAATCCTTTCTGGTTATTTAAATGAGACCTTGGAAGAGATGTGTTTGCGGTCCAGTATCTTGATCCACTAGTCTCTGGAGGCCTTTTTCGGAATGGCTGTTCACTGATTCATTCATAACACAACTTCTCAATCAAGGAGTAGCTCTGCTTTTGTGCCAGGAGGCTGGGGTCACTCTCATGGCAGAACAGCTTTAAATTAAATGCTTACTTTGGATTTCTTATTTTTTCCCTCTTCCAACTTAATTGACTTTCCTTACTTTCTTGCCTTGAGGAATTATTTTTTTCCTATTTCACCCTTTAGTAAACCAAGATTCTCGGTAAGGGCTTGGCCGATAATATGATCAGCCATCCAACTCCCAGTGTGAGAGGCCTGGGGCTTCCCTCCTGCACTCCTGTCAAGGCAACTGAAATTCAGTTCAGGAGCCAACTGGCACCCCAGGCTTCTAAGGCTTGCGTATCTCCCAGAATCCCTGCTTTCTCGTTTGTCTTGGCTTCTGAGGATTTCCCCTCAATTTCTTGACAATTAGCTGTGCAGCTTCATAGATGAGTAAGGAAGGTTTTATTTGTTAATCTGCATTTTAAGGAACTTGTGTAATGAAGGTTTTCATGAGTTTCTAGAAACCTCCATTGCAAAGACAGAAAACAAACTACATATTTTCTAAATTTAGCCCTCATGTGCATTTTTCTTTCCTTTTTTTCTCTTAACTGTTAACAGACATTTCTTAATTAAAAAAAAATAAAGCCCCAAATACTATAGAACATTGAAGGGGCAAACAAAATTAAAGGGCAAAGACAGAAAAATGATAACTACACTACAAAGTTAATATAATACATACACTATGGATCAGATCAGCAATTCTCAGTAACAGCTAATTGAAACATAACCATGAGGTAAAATGTCTCTCCTGTCAGGACATGGCCAACAGAAAACAGAATTAAACCAACAAACTCATATCCTAAGTCTGGCGAGGTACAGAAGTCTACCAGCTAAATGTGTCTTCTTCTGGAAAAGAGGGAGACTCACCAGCTCTTTCCTGTGGAGCCTGAGCCCACGGATGGTGGGCTCAGATCTGTAAGCACCCAATTATCAAAGTGAATGATGAATAAAGAGACGTGAGCTTTGATGACTGAGATGCTACTACTATTCATTTGTCCTGTAAAGTATGTCTTCACGTTCAGTGATTAATATTTTGCCATCCTCAGGGGTTGAGATTATAGGAAAATGCACAGCCCGGGCCCAGACCTCCTCTTTGAGCTCGTGACACTGCACTTAGATGTCTCAATGGCACCTCCAACTCCACCAGCAAAGAGCTGGCTTCACGGTGCTCCTCACATAGCCGTCCTGCCCAGGGTACCTAGTCGGGGGGTAAAGTCTCCCTGCGTCTCCCAAATCAAGCCCATCATTCACAGATGTGACTGGACCCCTCCTTCAGGGCCCAGATATCCTAAGTCACCGAGTCCCAACACCCTCACCTGACACACCAGGTACTCACTGGCACTCATTCAGCACTGAATCTGCGCTGGAGACAACACTGCACGCTGTGCACACGTTATCTCAATGAATCTCCACAACAGTCCTGGGAATTGGGTACATCACTGATTTAATTGATTAGATAAATTGTTTCACTTCCTTGAGTGCGTCATCCAAAGTGACACGGCTACTGAGCCACAAGCCTGGGACTGAAAACCGCTTGAAAATTGAACACTGCTACACCTCGCAGCCACCCTACTCTGACTCATCACATCACCTCCTGCCAAGCCTTCTAAATGTTTCCAAGCACTCTACAAGACAAAAGTGAACTATGAGAGCACCCCACTGCCCAACATAAAATCTGTCAATGACGGTCCACTGCCCTTATGAGAAAGCTCCACTGGGCCTGAGCACAGCCGAATGACCAGGCATCCGCGTTCCCTGCGCGGCTGCCCAGCCTCACCCTCCACGCATTTCTACAAGTGACGTGTCCAGAACAGGGATGCTGAATCCGTACAACCCAGGGCTTGTCTCACTCGAAAAATCATCACCTTCTTCAGTGTTCATCTTCTTCATTGCTGACCCTCATATAAATGTTTTCTCAGGATGAATCAATATCTTTTTCCTTACAACTTCCCATCATTGATAATGAGCTCCCCACAAAAGAGAGAAGACATAATTCTCAGTCTCCTTATATGTAAAGTGAGAATAACAAGGAAATATGTGAGGTTTTAAGAGAAATAATATTCATGTGAGGCTGAGGGACAATTCCATCATACAGTAAGCACTCAATATGTGCTTACTTAATATTAATAAGAATAGATTCCATTCCAGAAACCTTCAATCAATGTTTTATGACGTTGTCCAACGGACTACTGACAAACATTTGGACGAACCCCTTTGAGCAGATCAGCACAAGCGTACTGGGAGAGGTAAGCGCTGACTCCATTTACAGCTGCAGTCACCCAGCACTGCGAGGCAGGGGCAGTTTGCTCAAACACTTACATGTTGCTTGAGCATTTAGTTGTCATTATTGAATAAAGACAGTTGTTCTTTAGTCAAAGCTCCTCAAACATCAATCTTCAAAGATTGATGCAAATTAGGTTTCAAGTACAACACTCTCACTAGAAATTATTTTAAAATGATAGTCTTAGCTCCTCTGAACATCAAAAGGGCATGTTCTTAATGTATCTGTCTAAATACACCGAAAGGGTTGTTTAAAAGGAATTAAGAAGAAGCCATCCTGAATAAGCTCTAAGTATCATCTGAACAAAGCCCCACCCAAGGATCTCATTTCTCACTTCCACATAGGGGTTCAGGTAGCTTAACTTGGGTCTTGGTTTCTTATAACACAGGGCGGGGAATAGTTGTGGATAGATTTATGTAGCAAATATAAACGTAGGGTATTTGCTGTAAAATACTAGAAATAAGAAGATTGATATATAGTCCCACTCATAAGAAACTCAGCCTTTCCATTTACAACAGCATTAAAAATAAAATGAGAGATACATTTAAGAAAAATTTACAAGATTTGTACATTGAAAATTTGAAGTATCACCAAAATAAGTTTTAAAAGATTTACATATATGGAAGACATTCCATTTTCATGGAATGATAGACAATGTTATTAAAAATGTTAAGACTCCCCAAAGTGATCTACATATTCAGTGGAATCCCTATCAAAATTCCAGCTGACTTCTTTCCAAAAATTGAAAAACTGATTTCAAAATTCATATGGACGTGCAAGGGGCCCAGGACATCCAAAACAATCTTGAAAAAGAAGAGCAAAGCTGGAGGACTCACTTTAAAGGGTACTAAAAAGCTACAGTACACAAGTCAGTATGGTACTGGCATAAGTTTGGATAAATAAATCTATGAGACACAATAAAAACCCAGGGGGTAAAAACTTACATTTACAGACAGTTTTCCACAAGGGTGCCAACAACACTCCATTGAAAGAATAGTCTATTCAACAAATGGTGCAGGGACAGCTGGGTATCTGTAGGCAAAAGGATCAATCTGGAATCTGGACAGCCATATTTTATATAACAAATAAAAATTAATTCAAAATAGACCACAGACATAAATGTAAAAACTAAATCTATAATCTTTCTAAAAGAAGACAGAGTATAAATTTTTGTGATCTTACCATAGGCTTTGGTTTCCTAGTTACAGTATGAAGAGCACAAGTGAAAGAAGGAAAAAGCAGATAAACTGGACTTCATCAAAATTAAAACCCTTTTCTTACAAAGGACATCATCAAAAAAGTGAAATGACAGGGGTAATGTGTATCTCAAGTGATAAAGTGCATGCTTAGCAAGAAAAATAAAATAAATCAATACATCTAATTACCTCCCCTTAAAGAAATTGTTTTAATGTTTAAAAAACTATAGTGAAAGGACAATGTACAGAATAGAAGAAAAATTTTGCAAAGCATGTATCTAAACAGAGAGAAGTATCCAGGATATATAACAAATGCTTACAACTAAACAATAGAAGAAAATAGACCCAGTTTTTAAATTTACCACGAATTTAAGTAGATATACAATTGGCCAATAAGCATATGAAAAGATGCTCAGCATCACTAGCCAATTCAAAATTAAAATGAGATCTAATTTTACGCCCACCAGGATGGTTATAATCAAAACATGGACAATAACAAGTGTCAGTCAGGAGGCAGAGAAGCCTCATATTTAGCCAGTGGAAAGGAACAATGGTGCAGCTTCTTTGGAGAAGTCTGGTATTTCCTCAAAAGCTTAGAGTTATATGACTCAGTAATTCCACTCCTACCTATAAAGTCATCCCTCAGTATCCTCAGGGGGTTGATTTCATGAACCCCCCACCCTGGATATCATAATCCAAGGATGTTCGAGTCCCTTTACAATCAGCCATCTGGATCCATGTAGTGGAAACTACAGGTATGGTGGGCCAAATGTACAGCCAACAGAATGAAAACAAATTCTCATAAAAAATTTCACATCAATATTCATAGCAGTATCATTCAGAGTAGCCAAAAGTTACTAACAATATCCATCCATCAATGAACAGATAAACAAAATTACCAAGAATAGGCCCACAAACTTTTGGTCATTGAAACTTTGACAAAGGAGGTGAGAACATACAATGGAGTAAAGACAGCCTCTTCAGCAAATGGTGTAGGGAAAACTGAATAGCTGTATGTAAATCATTGATATTAGACTACTCCCAGACAGCATACACAAAAATGAATTCAAAATGTGTTAAAGACTTAAACATGTAGACAAGGCACTATAAATCTCCTGGAACAAAACATAGGCAAAACATCTGACATACATCTTAGCAGTGTTTTCCTAGAGCAGTCTACTCAAGCAATAGAAATACAAGCAAAAATATACAAGTGGGATCTAATTAAACTTACAAGCTTTTTTATAGCTAAGGAAACAGTAAGCAAAACATAAAGACAACCAACCAATGGAATGGGAGAAATAGTTGTAATAAATGAAACTGTCAAGGGCTTAATTCCCAGAATATTTAAACAGCTTTTATACTTAATAAGAAAGAAAAAAAACAATTCAATTCAAAAATGGACAGAAGTCCTAAAGAAACATTTCTCCAAATAAGACATACAATTGGCCAAAAGGCACATGAAAAAATGTTCAATATCATTCTCAGAGAAATGCAAATCAAAACTGCAATCAAGTATCACCTCTCACCAGTCAGAATAGCCATCATTCAGAAGTTCACAGACAATGAATACTGGAGAGGCTGCGGAGAATTGGGAAACCTCCTACACTGTGGTGGGAATGCAGTTTGGTTGAACCATTGTGGAAAATTGTATAGAGGTTCCTCTAAAGACAAAAAGTTCACCTCCCATATGACCCAGCAATCCCAGTCCTGGACATATATCCAAAAGGATCCATAATTCAAAAAGACACTTGCACCCCAATGTTCACAGCAGCACAATATACAATAGCAAGACATGGAAACAGCCTAAATGTCCACTGACAGATCACTGAATAAAGAGGTTGTAGCATATTTGTCCAATAGACTACTATTCAGCCATAAAATAATGCCAAGTGCAGCAACATGAATGGACCTAGAGAATGTCATTCTATGTGAAGTAAGGCAGAAAGAGAAAGGAAAATACCATATGAGATCGCTCAGATGTGGAACCAAAAAAAAAAAAAACAAAACAAAGAAACAAAAAGATAAAGTTATCTACAGAACAGAAACAGACACAGAGACATAGGAACAAAACAATGGTTACCAGAGGGGAGAGGGTGTGGGTAAGAATAAATTGGGAGTTCAAGATTTGCAGATACTGAGAATGTAAAGAATAAACAGCAAGTTTATACTCTATAGCACAGGAGAATATATTTAATATCTTATAGTAACTTATGTTTAAAAAGAGTATGAAAATGAATACAGATATGTTCCTATTTAATTGGTGTTGTGCTGTACACAAGAAACTGACACAACATTATAAACTGACTAGACTTCAATGAAAATACTTTTAAATAGACTAAAAACGAAAAAAAAAAGAAAAAGGATATTATCAAACAAAAAGAATAAAGAACTGATTCAGGCTTCAATATGGATGAACCTTGAAACTTTATGCTAAATTAAGCCAGACACAAACGGCCAAATAGTGCCCTTTAAGGTGAACTGTATCTAAGCGTTTATTGTACTACTCCAGTAAAGTTTCCGGAGGTTTAAAGTCTATCAATTTCAAAATAAAATGTATTATTCATTAAAAACATAAAACTCTTCCTCACAGGAGGGCTTTAATTATTAAATGCAGAAATGCATGTTAAGCTCTTGGAACAACACTTTGCACGTCCACACACAATCACTGCTGTCACTGCCACTCAGAGGGTGGTGCCAGCGCTGATGAGAGCTGCCTCCACTCGCTCCCCTGCAGACAGTAGTGAGGGCCTGAGCTCTGACAGGCAGGGTGAGCGTGAACCTGGGTCAGACACAGCCACGTCCCAGACTCTGCATTACCCGAATTTCTTATACAAACTGCAACATGTAATGTAAACATGCTAGAGGGATGTATCTTACAACACAGGGAATACAGCCAATGTTTTACAGTAACTATAAATGGAGCATCTATTGTACACCTGAAACATATATCATATTTTAAATCAGCTATATCTTTAGAAAAAATTAAAAAATAATTTAAAAATGTTATCACTGTAATATTCAATTCGGTTTTTAAGTAACTATTAAACAGCTTAGAATGTATAAAAGCATTTAAGTGTGCTGTTTGTTTACATATTGATTTACATTTAGCCCCTTGTTAAAAGAGAATTTAAACAATTATTTTAAACACAGCTTAACAACCATAACAACAAAAAGGTAAAACTGAGAGTGAAGAGAAAATGCAGATTCAATATTTAAATGAAACCAGGGGGAGATAAAGTCATAAAAATGGATTCCATGAAGTCAGGGCAAGTGTTAAAGTCCGACTAGAAATTCAGCTGTAAGATTCTTCGCAGCTAAAGCAAATAGAAAAAGATGATGGGGCTGGTGGTAGAGCGTGTGCTTAGCGTGCACGGGGTCCTGGGTTTAAGCCCCAGGGCCTCCACTAACAGATAAATACACCTAATTACCTACCCCCCAAAAAGGGCCCCAAAGAAAAGAAAAAGAGAAATTTCTTTCACAAAAAAACTTGATATTAAATTTGGATTAAATACTTTAAAAAAATAAAGAGAAAAATAGAAAAGATAAGAGACACTGTGAAGGAAAACCCTAGCTAGGCAATCAAGCTAAATCACAAATGTAAGTGTGATTAGTGTAGGTTTACTGATCTAAGTTTTGCTGGGGTACATGGTAAAACTAATCTTTAGTGTCAGTTTACTGGGCTAATAAGCTAACTCCTAAATCCAAGGTCAACAATTGACAGTAACCTGATCTATTCCAAATAGATGTTTCAGTGTACTGATTCCTTGCTTTTTGTTGTTTAAGCCATATTGGCTAATAGCCGCATACTTGCAATTAACCGTATAAAACCTCCTGTGCACATCTTGGTAGTACTCAGAGCTTCGGAACAGAAGTCACTCTGAGCCCACTGGCGTAATAAATCTCAGTACTCCAACCCTCCGAGTGGTGCTTGTGTCTTGGCTGGCCTGTTGTTTCCGTAATAACACAAGTGATAATGCTCGTGAGATAAATCTGCGGTGGCTGTTGGCAGGTTCCCATGTCCCAAGTGGGAAAATCTGAAACATAGCTTCTCACCACTCAGAGTCATCCTAAGTCCACCCCACACCTCCCGCTGTTAAATGCAGGAGCACAGGCAGGGCCAGGCCTTTGCTCTCTCTGTGTCATCACAGTGAGGCAGAATACAAGGGGGCAGAGCACAGCCATTCAAGGAAGGTCACAGCAATTAA
This sequence comes from Vicugna pacos, assembly GCF_048564905.1. Lineage (NCBI taxonomy): Eukaryota > Metazoa > Chordata > Mammalia > Artiodactyla > Camelidae > Vicugna > Vicugna pacos. The sequence goes on from NC_133006.1 coordinate 2,832,181, forward strand.
CATCAAAATGGTGAAGGATTCAACCCCAATAGGCCTTGAGGCTCAGGATGAAGAGATTTAAATTCTAGCAGATCTTGAGATTCATTAAACACCCATTGTAATAGTAACCTGGTGAATAACATGTCCCCAGACACAATGGCAGCCCCAAGGTTAGCCACAATATATCACAGGGTGGGAAATGGCCAACTCCCTGGGAATCCCAGCCCCTTGCCCTTAGGCTGGTCCTTCTACTTATTAGCATATGAAGCCACCAAGCCCAAGAAAATCAGCAACACAGCGCCACCTCGCGGGCACCACTCTCTCTCCCTCTTCGGAGAAGTCCCACACTCTGTCTGTGGATTGTGTACCTACTTTTAATCTGAGCATCAAACCCCCAAATCTCGTGACGTTTCTCTTGCCTTTCATTGTATCTCTCTGAATAAATCTACCTTTACTCAACACTGGCTTGCTGTTGAATTCTTTACTGCACGAAGCCAAGGAATAAAATATGGTGGGGCACATCCCAGGGTCTCAACCAAAACATGGGACACAGCCCTTCTCATGCCCAACGTTTTTTTTTTTTCCTTGTATCAACAGGAGTGGGTTGTGAACGGAGCTCTGTGGCCCCAGCTAAGGGAACGAAGCAGCCTTCAGGGCTCCAATTGGCGGGCAGCCTCTCCCCCAGCAAGGGCCTGGGGCTCTGCCTGGTTCTCTGTGTTTCTCTGTTGTGCTGACTCCCCAGACAGACAGCGTACTCCTAGGCCTGTACTCACAAAACCCTTCTCTCCAAAATACAAGCACATCATGTCACAATCCTCTTGTTCAACCAGGAAATGTTCAGCCCACTTTTTCCCTCCCCAGTAAAGTACCCAACTGTCCCCCCTCCCATGCCACCACTTCTTTTTTGTGAGAATTCTGCACTCTCCAAACACCATCCTGAACTCAGGTGCCTTGCTGGCTGAGACCTAGATGTTTCTTTCTCACACAGCCTGCGTCCTTTCACTTTCCCCTTGTTACCTTAAAAAAGCCTTTCCTGAGTCACCCACCCCTCTGATGCTGAACTTCACAAAGTGCTGAGGTTGCAGTCACTATGTGCATACCTCCCAGGGTTTGGCTAGGTTTCCTTTGCAACATCTTCATTAAGGAGCTGCAACAAGAAGTTTAAAGAGGCTATTCTTACATCTTAGCAGAGGAGACTGCAAAAAATATAAATAGCTTTGAAGAGAGAGTTTACCAGGGACAGAGAGTTCGCAGGTCCTAGTCAACAGTGTCATGAAGCAAAATGTTCTTCAAAGGCTCAGAGTGGCTTCTGAACGTGGAGTCTTGGAGTCGGCAGGGAGGAGGTGACAGTCAGTGAGTGGGTTGAGAGACACAGTGTACGCTCCCCCAGCTGGGGAAGAATTGGATTCTTTTCTAGATTTCCAAACAATTTCTTACTACCTTTTTCTCTTATTTTCACATACCATTTCCTACGAATTAAGCATTTCAATGTCAGTCATTTGGGCCGCTTGGGAGAAGCTACAGGATGACATTCACAGGGCTGGGACATGACAGCCACACCAGTCTAGGTTGAAAGACCAGTGGGGTTATTTCCAAGGTAATCACGGGCATGCAGCAAACTCCGCAGCTTCAAAGACCTCATCTCAATGCTGGGGCCAATAAAACTACGGAGCAAAGTGCGTGATGATTATGGCCGACATCTGTTTACTAGGTAAGTGCTCGCGACAGCTGCCGCTTAAGGGGGAATGTGTACCATCAGTGAGGCCCTGTCTACCTGGCCACTCGCGCCCTGCCTTCCTGCCTTGGTGCAGCAGCAGAGATTGTTTAGCTGAGATGAACACCACCAGAGCAGCCCCAACGGGAAAACCCCCAGCTCTGCACGGCGAGGCGTGTTCTTTTCCTTCTCAGAGCTGATCATAGTTTGCTGTCGTCTATTTCTATGTTGATCCCTTTATAACTGCCTCTCCTTCGGAGTTTTTGCTCAAGCAGCACAGGGTCAGTTGTGTCTTGGTTCCCGCCGGAGATTCTGGGCAGGGAAACAGCCAACCCCACATCTGGCTCTGGTACTGAACGGAAAGGGCAGAAGGCCCAGGGGCCCATGCTGAACCGAGGCCCCTGCACCCAAAATTATGGTCTGACTTTGGGCAAATTACACAGTCTTTTTTACCCTGAGATTCCTCATCTGTCCATGAAAATAACTGCCCATGGCACACAGAGTTACAAGGATTAAAGGAAATCATCAAATTCAGAACCTATTCAAGGGGCTACCAGTGCATCCTCAAAAGACAAATGCTGCCTTTACGGCTCTGACACACGCTAAGCGGGGCGGCCCCACACAGTGAACACTGCTAAGTGCCAGTGTGTTAAGTGCTTCATGTGTGCTATAATACTCTTTTGAACTTACAACAATCCCAGGAAGAAAAAATATTATCATGCCCATTTCACAGATTCTCCAACAGGTTAAGAGGGTTTACATTCTAGTCCAAAGCCCTATGGTGAGGAAATGGCGATTTAAACCTGAATCTGGGCCCAGACCTTGGCTCCATCTCTCTCCCATCCACCTGAGCACTTGCCTATGAAATCCTCCTGTCCAATACACAAGTTTGCAGCCGGCCAGCTCTTAAATGAAATGTGTGCCACCATTTGTCATTGTTGGTTAATGACCATAAACTGTTCTCAGAAACCACTACAGTAAAGAAAGGTGGACTTAAGGAATTCTGCCTTACGCTTTCCTGTAATGTGCAGAAACCCTTCCCTACACCACCAAATCCAAGTGTATGCTTCCTCCATGTTTATGTTTTCACACGGCTTATTAATGTAGAAGGTACCTGCAGTAATTCCATCTCGGTTGCTTTCCAAGGTTGCAGATTATCCATAATCAGTCTGTGAATGAAAATACTACAATATAAATAAAAATACTGCAACCATGTCAGTAAACAAAGAATACTGATACCAAGTAATTAAAGGCTGCTGCCACCCCCCAGCGAGGACAGGCCTGTAGCACAGCCGCTGCAGCACATCACAATGGTGCCCACTGAGAAGACTCAGAATAAGAAAGGACAGGCTACTGGCCCTAGATAACTAGGTGCTTGTCTAAAAAATGAATTCATGGAGTCCAAATATTTCCTGCCTCCCATACATACAAAAGCACTAAATTTTTGAACTTGAGATACCTCACTTTCTTTAGATAACAAGGAATCTTTTATTGTTCCAACAACCTGGTCTTTGTTGTAAAGCTACTATATATCCTAGCTCTTCCTCATCCTCTTGGGAGCAGTCCCTCAGAGATATCTGAGAGGCTGTCATCCCAGCTCGAGTCCTCCTGCCAAATAAAACATAACTCTTAACTTTTAGGCTGCACATGTAATACAGTCAACAATTTTGGACACCATGAAGGGATCCAGAGCAGACTTCTCTCCACCTCAACTCTCCGAGTAACCGGAGCCTTGGTACCAGCAGTGGCCCTTTGTGCCCATCAGCCTCCTCGGGGAGTCGAGATGAATTTGGGTGAGTCTCTCCTGTTTCTCGGATCTCACATATTGGTTGATGATCCTGAGTTTTATCTGGCTGTGTATCCAGGTACGTGGCCCTCCAGTTGAAAGAAACTGGGGTGAATTACCCACCCAGTGGAGACATACTGGGTGGGGCCTGTTTGAAAGATAACGGGAAATACCCACCTTGAGGAGATGTCTGAAGTGGGGCTGGTGGAAACATATGAGGAAAATACTCACCCAGTGGAGACGTCCCCAGTGGATACAAGTTGGAAGACACTGGGGACAGGACTGAGTGGTTAGGTAAGAGGCTGGTCTAATGGTTTCCTAAATTTGGTTACCTCCATTAAATTTTTCAGGATAAAAGTAAAACTCTTATGAGGAAACTTTCAACTCCAAAATTGGGACCCTACTCCTGGATTGTAACACCTTTCTCGGGTGACAGAGAATCTTTCAGGAGTGGTAGAGACAAAGATTTTATGCCACAGAGTTATCCCTGTAGGAAATCTTACTAGTAAATTTATTCTGAGAACCCGACCTTACAAAGGGGAATAAATCTTTCAAAAAAAAATTAAATACAGAAATGAAAAGAAAAGAAATCACAGATTGCCAGACTCCAATTATTACCCCAGCCAGGTTTATTTACATACAAAACATACAACATTAATTGGGAATAAGCAAAGAATAACTCACTTTGAATGTAACTAAACAGGCCTGATAAAAACATTTTTTGGAATTCTTAACTTATAAAAACAAAATCCCCTTTATGGGGAACGTGGATTTCTCTCACTGTGTCCTTGAAATGTAAATGTTTTATCTTTCTCTTGTTTTAAGTGTGTGTATGTATGTGCATATATGTGTACTTTTTTTTAAAGGAAAACTTTGACTCTGCCATACAATAGCTACAAGTATTCTGTACATATGTTGGCCACGCGAATAAATTGGGATTCTAAGCAATTCTTTGTACCAATTTTCAGATATTTTGCCATCTTAAACTTTTCTGCATCAGCCTGGACCACAAAGGCTTTTAGCTTTTGGAGAGCAAACCTTTGAATTTTATTTAGGCAACACCCCAACTCTCATGTGGAAGAGCCTTTTCATCTTATTGGTTTAAAATCAGCATATATATATATATATAAATTGATGGCCATATGATGGATCCTTTAATTTGGAAATACATTTAAATTTGTGAAAGTTCAAAGAGATCTCATTATAAAGAGCTGTTTTATTGGTACCTATTAAAATGAAGTTTAAAGGTAGAGAAATATATCTAATGGTTAACCTAAGAACTTAGTTAAAAAAATCAAACTGATTTAAAAAGCTACATTTGTGTTTTTCCTTTCCGATAATAGGTTCTAGAGATGCTAATAAAAACTTAGAATAATTAATCTTAATTAGTTTGAATAACTAGAAATAGCATTGTAAAAATGTCAAAAAAAAAGATTAGTGTCTTATCCCAAATGGATAAATATTTTTATATGGTTATTTTGAATGAGATAAATGAAATGGATAGTTGTGGATTTAGATACAAGGTTTTGATACTACACTACGTAAAGTTAAAAAAAAAAAGGCCTAAGAGATCACCTACTTCCCCCCAACATTAAAGTTCAAATAAGTCTGTTTTATTTACCACAGCTTAAAATATATGTATATATAGACTGACATACTTGATCAATGATTGGGACAACAGACCAATTAATCAAATTAAAAACTGAGAAGGGCCTAAGCTCTTTGGTGAAACTTGGGCATCCTAGAGAATTTTCTATAAAATTAGATACAATGCACAATAAAAAAAAAAAAGGCTTCTGGCACTCCATCTAGAAATAAGAATTATTGATTAAACCTAATAAATATAAAAATTAAAGGTATAAGATTTAATAAAATTGAGATAAAAGTTTGTGAAATTGGTATATTTAAATGGTCTTTAAATAAACCTTTTGCTTATGTTGTGGGATAGATAAATTTCAGTGGAAAAATGCTTCCCCTTCTTGATATTATAAGGCTGGGCACATATCTGTCCCTCTGAAAATATTAATTGAACAAATTAAACGATACCAATATAGTTACATGAGCCGTCCTATATAAGGTAAAACTAAAAACTAATATTGAGTGGTTAATAAAAAATATAATAATAGGTTTACCCTGGGTTTAACTTATAACTCAAGGAAAAGAGACCTTACTAAATGCCTTATGCAAGCTTTGGAAGACATGATAATGTAAACCTTAAAGTTTTAAAACATGGAATTCTTCGTTTACAGCTCTTCTCACTGATACTAAAATGCCAATTAAGGAGATAAAATTGGGTATGGATGACAGCAGTTCTCTGGGGACCTGGAAGAGAGTGTCTTTGTCTTGCAGATCAGAAATATAAATACAACAAACAGTGACCTAGAATTGAGCCTAATTAGCTCAACAAAATAAAACTTAAGGCCAAGAAATTTTTGGCAGTTGAGAACTCAGAACTCTGACGGGTCCTTCAGAGTTTGTGAAGAAATCTTAACTGTCTGTTTCATAAATAGTAAGCCTTAGTGATTTGAGCAAGCAAATTCAGCTTACTCCAACTATTATTATACCTATCTTATAAGTAAGTTTTAAAATGATGCTATGAGATCTCTATCTTTTGTCTGTTTATAAGCCTGCATACACATTATAGATGTGAGATATTTCTACTGCTAAAAAAAAGTCAAAGTCAAAGAGCTCAGCTTAATTGACCTAAAAAATAAGAACTTAAAATTAAGTATTTTTAAAATAAAAACTGAACAAATTGACTTTCAGCATCACATGAAATGGAAAATATTCAATATTAAGATAATATTTGATATTGTTTAGTTTAAGTATGTTCTAATTAATAGATACACCTTTAAAGTCATCAATATTAAGTATAATAACTTTAATGTACCTAGGTTTAATGAAAGTCAAATAAGATCCTGTTATATCTGTTGCAGATTTGTCAAAAAAAAATAAATGTAATGTGGTGTGGTAAAATTTTAAGTAAATTAAATGCAAATGAGATGAGAGCTTTGGGTAAATATTTAAAATATATTTTTAAAGTGTATGCTTAAGATAATCTCTAAATGTTTGGTATCTTTAAATTCTAGAGTTGTGCTAAATTAAGTTAAATGATAGGATTTTATTAAATAGCTATGCCATTTTCAGATAAAATAAGATTGAAATATGAATAACTTAACATTTAACTTCCTCTTACGGTGAAACTAAAGGTGTTTAGAAATATCAATAAATGGTTGGTGCCACCCTGAAATAGTCTCTATTAATAAGGGAATGATCTCAGTGTCCTAGGAAAATAATATAAATGTGTAAAGTAAGATATAAGAATGGAATTATATTTTGTTAATGAAAAATAGCAACTTTCTCCTGAAGCAGGTTACTTCTGAATGGAAGAGAAAATAAGGGACACACTAATATGAGTATAGAAATCTGTGGAAGGCTTGTGGAAAAGGAAACCTGAGGAAAGAGTTTTGTACGTGGTCAGAATTGGCTAAGTTAAAATCAAATTGGGCAACGTAAATGACTCTTAGAAGTAAGCTGGTACAAGAGTAGATTTGGTTTTCTCTCTGTTAAGAGGAAAAAATTTTCTTAAGATGTTGTTCCACCTTCAATAACAGATTATAAAACTTCTCATACCACTTTACCTTTGACGTATTTTCTTGTTAATGAATTAGTACTAATTTAGAGTGATCTATATGTTTATCTGACCAAGTGTTCTGAAATCTTTTAACAAGCCCCCAAGTATCAAATTCTAATTAAAGTTCTTTTAATCTCCAGTTAAGTTTGGGGTGCTACAGAGGGCCGCTAAAACATCCCAAAGAGAGATTTTAAACTAGTAAGTTTCATTTGGCATTTTAAATAACATGGTACTGTCAAATGAATTATAAAACTTCTACGGTTATATTTAATGAGAAACTTTTATTAATATAAATATTGTAGAAATTATATGGACTCTCTAAAATTCTGGTGTATCTGAAATGTTTCCAGTGATAATTATGGATATAGTGAACAGGTTTCTTTGTTGATTATAGTGTAACCGTGTTTAACCATGCTTTTAAATCTTTAGTCATTTATAGAGAGTTCATTGTTTTCTTCTGATGATTTTGCAAAATGCTTTCCCTTCAAGGAGATTTACTGATTTCTAATAAATTTCAAACTATAGCACTGAACTAAACTGGGTAAGAAATTTTAAAGTTCTAATGAAAACTCTCATTAGAAGAATTAGTTACATGGGACTGAGTAAACTGGTGAATATGGTTTTAATTTTTCATATTGTTTCAAATACTACTGGCTTTTAACCTGTTTCACAGACATAAAGAATCTCTTCTCCTTACGCTAGTTATGGTTCACAGCAATTTGATAAATTATACCTATGTAAGCCGACTTGGAACAGTTATCTTTTCCCTCAATCTGATCCCTCAAGAGACTAAAAACACTTAGGTCCCCAGTGGCTCTATCAGACAAATTAGGAAGATCATTTCCTAATAGATATAGGACTATAAAAGTATTTTAAGGATTTTAAAGAGAAAAGAACTTACCTAAATCTGAAAGGCAGAAATCCATGAAAAGCTTGGCGTGGCTTTCCTGGCCTTAGCAAACCTTATTAACATTCTACCCTGAGACTCCGTATTAAAACTTCCAACACAGTCAATTTAAAAAAGCCTATATGATCAAATAATCAGACTTAAATTGTAAATAAATTAATCTTCATTTGGCTTTATTGGAGAAAACTGAGGGTAACTTTAGAGAGAAAAAAGATTATATTTTAGTGGATATTAAATTCTAGTTTGTTAATTGACATCCATATTTACTATGACACTTCCCAGATCATTCCTTGCTGTTATGTCACACTGCTGTACAGTTTAATTGAATAATGAAAAGGATACTCTAGGTTTGTTTCTTAAGCTCAGTAATCTATCTTTGGGTAAACTTCCAATGCCCCATGACCTGTAGCCAGGGGATTATACACACTGGAACAGGCATGACTTAAAGAACTGTCTACAACCTGAATGGAAAGACACTTTTTCAGGGACTCTCAACTAGACCATACACACCAAAGCTGAAGGAAATGGACTCTCGGATACATTTCCTATCAGAAACATCCCCTGCAGTGCACTGGCCTATAGAGCACTGCTGACCTTAAATCAATGCCCAAATGGAGAAAAAGCTACCAGGCCATGATGAGAAGAAGACAACATCTGAGCTAGACAGCTGACCCAAGACACCGGACCAGGCCTGTATACCAATTACTGTGATAATTTCTCCTACCTTTGAATATGAACTACTCCAATTGTTAAGTTTATGATAAATTACCTATGTCTAGTACTTCTGTGTTACATTGGTGGGATTACCTACTCCAAGTCTCTAACTAGATAGCCCCCAGAAATGTTATTCTCAAAAGAAATTTTAGTTCTGTTTAGGCCACTCTTGATCTTACAAGGTGGGAGACTTCACCTGGCCAATTAATACCTGCTCTGACCCTGACCATAAACATGAACTTTCTCATAAGATCAAACTCAATCAGAAACACAAGCAAAATTTTAACCCAAAAATACAACTTCTCAACTATTAAATTCTTACTTGTTACTTTATTAACGTTACTAGCTGAATTATTTATATCTTTTCTATTTTATAAAATTGTTGTCTCTTACATTTCCCAATGTGTAACTAGGCCTACAAGATTGATGATGGCTAAACATCATGAAGAAACAGATAAAATTTATAACCCTGAATAAAATACATATAATATTGTGATTCTAGGTATGGGAATGAGCAATGAAGGGTAAACACTTCCTGGATCATAATAGACTAGTAAGGCATGTGATCCAGAGAAATTTTAGTATCAACAGGGCCTGATAAAAAAACTAACACCTTGAATGGCAACTCAAAAGATTCTTCACCTGAACTAGGAATGAGCAATCCTAGCACCCTGGGACAAAATTGGTCATGAAATGTCTCTCAAAATATTGGTCGAATTTAGGAACAAGGGGGAGAACTGTGAATGAAAATACTACACTGTGAATGAAAATTCTGCAACCATGTCAGTAAACAAAGAATGCTGAAACCAAGTCATCAGCAGCTGCCGCCATCCCCCAGCGAGGACAGGCCTGCAGCCCAGCCAAGGCAGCCACTCAGAATGGTGCCCTCTGAGCAGACACAAAGTAAGAAAAGACAAGATACTGGGCCTAGATAGCTAGGTGCTTGCCAAAGGAATGAATTCAATGACCCAAATGTTTGCTTCCCACCATACATAGAAAAGAGCTAAATACTTGAACTTGAGAAAACTGGTTTTCTTTTGATAACAAGCAATATTTTATTGTTCCAATTATCTGGTCTTTGTTGCAAAGTTTCTATATATCCTAGCTCCTCCCCTTCCTCTTGGGAGCAGTCCCTCAGAGTGATCTGAGAGGCTGTCATCCCGGCTTGAGTCCTCCAGCCAATTAAAAGAAAGCCCTTAACATTTAGGCTAAACGTTTGTTTAAATGAAGCCCCAGAATAGACACAACTCATCAATTCTGTTATGGAACACACTGAATCAGGAACCAAAAGCATGTTTTAGTCCGGAAAAACTCCGGGTTCCTCTTTCTTCCTGTCATTATACAAACCCTGCAGAACTCATTAATTTGCTGTCTCCTCCTCAGGCAACCAAACTCATAGAAGAGACAACTTAGCAGGGCGCCCTGCTTGGGAGAACCCCCCGCAGCAGCACTGCAGGCTGCCTGCCCTCCCGCACGCTTTGCTGACCCTTGGTGTCCTCAGTGGAGACCAGACCAACAGAGCTGTTCCCAACAGCTGCAAAGTCGCACACGTTAAATAAATCATTTGATTTTATACGATATTTTACGTATATACCCATCTCTGAAAACAGCATTGCCAAAAGCCCAAATCTTCAACATTATTCTGCAGAGGCAAATCCGGTCCCCAAGGGAAAACAAGACTTTAGACGACGTTAAGGACTCCAAAGTCCTCTCAAGGACCGACAGTCAAACTGCCTGCAGGTCTGCAGCTGCAGGCGGTTACATGTCTATTTTTAAAGGACCCCCCTCCTGTCTTCGGTGCTACAATGTCCCTCTACGCCCTCCCATCTCAGGGTAAGAGAAGCCGCTGCAGAACCTTGCAGGGCAGCACTGAGAGGACTGGACAAAGAGGATCAGAGCTAAACTAAGCCTTCTGATGACACAAGCTTGTCACTCTGTCACTTTACAGATGAAGATATATAGAGACAGAGGTGGGGTGATATTGCTCAAAGTTACAGAGCTAATAAGGGGCAAAGTCTATAACTCTGTTCTTCCCTTCAGCGTGACGCCCCAGCTGGGACGCCCACAGGGTTCTCTCGTGCCTGCCTGACCAGCCATTTCCTGTCACTCAAAATCCACCAAATTCTCTGACCCTAGCCTGCCTTTTCAGCATCTTTTCCCTCCAGTCTCTCAGGAACAAGGTGGTTTGGGCCACTGTGTGACTTCCGGCTCCCGGAAACCTCCGTGTTCAGGCTAGTCTTGCCTGTGCATCCGGCCCCCTGCTCAGAGGCTTTTCCTCCCCTCCAGGAGGACGTTTCCACTCTCGGCAGGGACACCCCCTCAGGGGAGCCCTCCTCTCGGCCACAGCAAGGCAGGAGTCACAGGTCACATCATGAACTGCCCCATTAGGACTGGGGGTGCCCAGGTCTACTAATCAGACCAGCAGCCTCAGAGCCAAGGATAATGCCCGGGTCACCCTGCAAACATACTGCCCGCCTCACAGCCCCCATCCAGCAGCTCACCTGGAAGTCACGGCAAGTGCCCCACCCAATCCAGAAGCCTCTTCATTTGCCAGCACCGCTGATGACTGGTTTCCAAACTTTGGTCAGTTTCGCACAAAACAGCACCTTCAACTCTGAAGCAGGGGGTTTTCGCTTCTGCTAACCATCCTTACTGGAAATGTCAAGGGAAATGAAGAGGACTTTTCTTAACACTTCTATGATGACACCCTCCCACCAACAATACTCATATGTTCAAGAGCTTTGGATCCACGCGATTTTGTTCCCCTTACGCTAAGTGGCTCAAAACACTGAGGGATTCTTTCTCTTTTGAGGGTATTTGTACTCAGTTTCTCAGCTTTAATCTGTTTTTGTCTCTCTCTTCAGTATCCCTAGCAGTTGCCACCTCTTACTCCCTTCAGCAGCCTCCCTCCCAACATCGAGTCTAGGAAATCAGCTGTGATGAGGGGCCCAGGGTCAGTCACAGAAGATGCAACTAAGGCACAGAGAGGCTACATAACTTGCCCAAGAAGATCATCTTCAACCCCAAACAGTGTGTGTCAAGGCCCTCTGTTAAAAACTTATGCTAAGCAAGCTAACTTTTTGTAGACTATGGTTATAAACAGATGAGGTATGAAAATACATACAAGGACACACATCAACTCTAAGATGCTCATTAACTTCTCTATTTTGTTTCTATTTATTTCTATTAAAAAAAATAAAGAACCTCTGCAGTCAGTATAGCAAAATGTTTCTGGGCTTTAAATCCAGAATATAGACGGGTTAACTGTGTCATTACTCATACTTATTTGTATGTTCACAAGACAAAATGATTTGAAAGTCTCCCTCAACGACCCCTACTCACTACTGGCTCTCACCTGAGCTCCCGGATCACACATTTAACAGCCTTTAACTTTAACCACAGCTGAACACATCAGTTTTCCCCCAGAACTCCCTCTACAGGTTTCCCTACACACAGCAAAGCAAGATCATGATTTACCTCATTAATCCACACAGAAACCTTGGCTTTACTCCATCCTACATTCACAGACAGCATTCATCCTTTCCTTTTTACCAACTAAACATGCCTTCAATCTGTTCGCTTTTACCCACTGACTGTCCCACCGCTCAAGAGGAAGCCACCAACACTGCCCACCTGGACTCACGAGTCTCCTAAGTGGCCCCACAGCCACTCTCCCCTACTTGAGACAAATGGGATTTTTTCACTCCCACACTTTTTGGACTCTTTTCAGACCCACTGTTCTTAGAAGAAACTCCAAGTTCTTCACCTGGTGAAACTCTTTGCCATGAAACTGTCAGCTCAGGCAGGGCAGGACCCGCCGTCTTCCCTCGGACCCATCCTCTGGCAGAGCATCAGCTTAGGAGGACCTGCTGAGCTACACCTGCCTGTATTCTAACCCTGGTCTTGAGTTCTTTGCAAACTGCTTCACTTATCCATACAAATCCAAGGTAGATTAGAAAGATTTTAGATGTTGAGCTAGACTATTGATTTGGGGATTTTGCACTAGCAACCTGCAAGGATATGTTCTAATGATTCTGTCTTCATAAAACCACACCCAGATTTAAGGAGTATTTGTGGAATGTCTTCGGAGTAAAAGGGACTGTACTTTTACAGACTTTATGTTTAATAACATGAACAACCCGGACAGGGTCACAAATGGAACTGCTTCACAAGTGACAGAAGACAGGGGAGGGGCACAAAGCAACAGGTCACAAAGGTGGTAAGAGCAAAATTGATTCTCCAACCCCCCAAAACATTCCTGAAAGAAACAAAAATTCTGAATTTTAAAAGTAAAAGTCTATCATATAGAGAAATGAAATAAATAATCCTCTTCATCATGGTTTCAAGATCTCACTCCAGAGTTTTTAGCATGCCATACTGAATCCTAGCACAGAAAAATCAGATGGACTAGTGATGAGTAATTTCCAGGAAAACGGCAGTAATTCCTCCACTTGTGTAAGGACATACCCTCACCTGACGAAGGTGAATGTAGACTGCAATCTGGAGAAATTCGGAAGCTTCCAGGCTCCACTTCTTGATGCCGAGGACACGGACAGCTTGGAAACATGCTTCTAACTCGGTCACCGGCATTCTTACACTGCAGGGGAAACGGAGGACCCCAGTCAAGAGCAGAGATGTTTCTGTCGTGTATCACCGGCCGTGCCTCGGGGACTCAGTGCCCTGCAGCAGCCCAGCCTCAGGCGAGGACCCACAGCATGGCCCACCCAAGCAGGAGGGGCACTGTGCTTGAGAAAGCCCATCCCCGATGGCGGCAAGAGGAGCTGCTGGGTTTGAGTGAACCTGAAATTACCCACAGAAATCTGCCTGCATTCATTCAAGTGATACAAACAACAGTAGCAGTCTATTTAACAAAATTTCAATTGACAGTGGAAATTTTGCCATTCCTTTCCGCTTGTCCCCTGCACTCTGAGACAGGCTTAGGCTCTCTTACACCTGCAGATCTGTGCAATACTTGTGAAGTCATTGTACTTTGCTGCAAGTGTCCTCGCTCCCCGTTTCACTTTTTCTATCCTCTCTTAACACAGTCGGATATCTTCCTGGATCTCTCCTTGAGTTCCATGCTCCTCCTCCTCAGATCCTGAGATAAAGGACAAGTGAAGACACATGACCAGAAAAGGTACTGTGCACTTGAACGAAGTCCTCAGTGACCCCCTAGGTGAGTGCTGCCCACCTCTTACCTTCGATTCTCAAGATTCTGCCCAGGGTGACATCCAGCCCAGAGAGGTGGCCCAGGCCAATTAAAAGCTATGTGGTTTGGGCGCGGGGACACGTACAGGAGCTGGTTCCGGAGCCAGGCCCCTCCCCACCTCTGCTCCCCTCTCTTGCGTGGCCCCGCTGCCAACCACTCAGGTTCCGTGATCTTATGTCCTACTCTTCTGCTCTATTCCAAACCCTTTTCCTTTTCCTTTTTTCCCTAATTATCCCCAGCTGGAGTGATTTTTCAATCGCAGTATGTGAAAAAAATTCCTGCAGCCCAAAAAGTGTTCTCCAGAGTTCAATGCCCATATGCTGGTTCCTGAAGAGAGTCCATGGCAAGGGGGACCCTCACCAACACTCACGGGGCATCAGACATCTTGCAGGGTCGGCCACCCCCAACAAGAGTTTGCTGTCACACCAATGCCCGCACAGAATCCCTACTCACAAAAATATTGTTGGCCCACTCATCCGTTATTAAGAAGCAAAAATACAAAATTGCTCCTGTTTCTTACTAAAATTATCTATGAAGCTGAAAGGGAATTGAAATAAAAAAGAAAAATTTTGACCCTATGTTAGATCTGTTTCTTTGGCTTTAAACCTGTGCCCTGTTTTCTAGGCTCAGATTTGGTAGCTCTGCACTATTTGTAAAAGAAAGTTGCCTTTAGCCTGGAATCTACAGGAAAGCCTATTCTCCTGGCCCTGATCTTTAAAAATGTTAGCTCATCTGCACTTCTGTAGCGATGGCAAGTTGCAAAATAGAGAATAACCTTTGTTTTTTTGGAGGATTTATAGGGGCACAATGATTTCATCCACATGGACAGCTGCAAGAACAGTGGATTCAAAGGACAAACAATTCATACAGGAAGAAGTATTCAACAACCAACCACAACCCCGCCCCTTTTTAGTATAAAAGGAGAATGAATTCTGACTTGGGGAAGTTGGTTCTCCAGGATATCACTCTGCCATCTTCTGGGTCTGCCAGAGTTTTAAATAAAGTCACTATTCCTTGCTCCAACACCTCATCTCCCGGTTTATTGGCCAGTCATGCCGCGAGCAGAAGGAGTTTGGACTCGGTAACAAAATGACTGCATTGGAGGTAGTATGACTCCACTGTTTCCTCGTTTCCAATATGTAACACGCACATCATTTATGATCTAGTGCAAATAATTCATCAAAGACAACCACAAAAAGAAATTATACTCACCTAGCTATCAACACTGATGTCACAACCTGTCAAATTTATATGCTGTTTAACAACACAACGGAAAAACCTAACATAGGGATTTGATTCCATGGAAGTAAAATTATTTCTACTCCTTCAATACTTTTTCTTTTCTTTTCTATTTTATTTTGTTTTGCTTATTGAAAGGAAAATAAAATTCAAACCATTTTATTTCACATATTTTTGTTATAGCTACATTCCTTAAATACTACAAAGAGATTTAAATTGCAAAAAAACTGTCCATATATTAGTATAAAGTTATATACACAATCAATGGGGATTAGGAAAGGAATGAACATTTACTAAAATCCACTGCAATCCAGTCTTTTACAAGCATATCCTGGAATATAAGCTCTATGATCCAGGGGGCCCCACCCCCATTGTCACTGCTGAGTCCCTTAGTAATCAACTACTAAGGCACCAGCATAGAACCATGTGATCAGTATTTGAGGAATAAATGAGGGAATTAGCTCATTCAATTCTAAACAAAAACCCTAATATAAATACTGAACTTATTTACAGATAAAGAAAATTGGAATCCAAAAAAGTAAAGTTACTTCCCCAAGGTCACTAAGCTAATAACTGGTAAAGACAAGATTTGAACTCATCTGCCTGATTCTAAAAACTAAGGTGGAAATCCCATTTGACTGGGGAGGGTCCAGCAGCACAGCCTATCACCCTATCTTTGTTCAGATCTAGCCTTAGACAGCCTGAGACAGCACCCCATTCCTATGGAACACGATGGCAAATGATAACAGGAAGGATTTTATATCCAGCAGTTTGTAAGGTCTCATTTATATAAAGTGTCAGCAGGTCAGCAGAAAAACTGTGGAAAATATGAGTGGGTCCAGAGCTTTTTGCTGATTAGTAACTCAGTCTATCAGGACATAGTGACTTTCCCATGAGAAGCCACATGGACATAAACTAAAAGCAGCTGAACAATGAAAGCTAACAAGACCCTGGAACATAAGCAAGAAGGATCCCTGCCATCCACCACCCAGTTGCCTCTTCACCCGCGTGGACACGATGGCAGGAGACCCAGATTCTTGTCTAAGTTACATCATCATGGATTCTCACCCATTAAAAGTTTCGACTCTATGCTGTCTTAAGACCTTTCCAACTCAAATATGATAACACCAATATCTCAGCAGAATATCTATGTCTCCACTTCCTCTCTTCTAATAGGAGAATATTTCTATTTACACAAAGCAGAAATCCAATTTAAAAAACCATGCTCGAAGCCAGGCGAAATTCTGCTTAAGAGACTTTGCTCTCACTCTCAGTAAATGAAAACTCAGAAAAAATGGTCCTTCTCCCTCAGCAAATGGGAGGTAGCGTGATGTGTGTGTGTGTGTGTGTGTGTGCACGTGTGTGTGTGTAAATCAAATACAATCAAGTCTGGGATGTGTACAGATTTTTTTATGTCACTGTCATTTCATGGGGATGAGCCAACATTTAAAGTAATTTGAATCTAGTGTTCTGAGAGAGTCTCAGGCTCTTGGTGGGGGAGGTGAAAGGGGAGAGTAAAAGGAGGAAAGAGGTACATGAAGCAAAGAAGTAAGAATACTGCCAGGGAAAGGCAAGACGTTAGTTTTGTTCTTCCTTGCACCACATACAAATTAGGGACTCGCTTTCCCCTGATGACTTATCGAGCACTGAGTTGCAGAAGAAGAGGCGACAGCTCATTTCTCACTGAGCTTGTGACTGTATGTGGCATCTTATAGACACAAATCATTTACCCTGATCAAACACTCTAGCAGCAGGCCGTAATTCTCCTGTTTTGAGAGATAAGAAAGCAGGAGTTCAAACAGGATGCATAACTTGACAAAAGTCAGAGGACCAGTAAGCTAAAGAGGATGAATTCAAACTCAGATCTGAATGCAGAGTCTAATCTTCCCACTCTCAGGACTGGAAAATCCTTAACACACAGGCTCCCCAACTCCCTTGCAGTATTCCTGGCACCAAGCATTTCCCATGGCAATGGTCACCAGTTCTCACAGACACAGTGCTCTGTGCAGCCAATGACCTTGATCAGACCTTGATCATCTACCTGCCACGCCCACCAGGCTTCTCCATACAGGCAGGAAAGCTGGCTTTCAAGTGCATACAAAGCCATCCCTGGTCTAACCTGGGCTCTTCTGTCGCTTCTCCAACTTAAGGCAGCCATGAAACAGCTCACAGTTTGCATATGAGCCACACTACCTCTCTCTATTTGTCTCCCCACCTATACTACTTAGCTATGACCATTTTGAGAATCTTGGACACAAATTTTTAAAAACAAAAAAGAAAGGATTCTGGGACAAGTACTTAATACTTTCAAGTTTAAATGACAAGTTACAAAGTGAGTATTTACAAACCGAATCTTCCTTTCTAAAAGTCAGTTTTAAGCATTTACAAATATAATAGCAAAAAATTCTCACTTACAAAATTGACAAAAACATAAATAATCTGGAATAAATTCAAAAACAATGCCCATGTTGTACATGGAGAAAGTACAGGACTGTACTGAGGGGTAAAGTAAGAGGTGTTAATGTAGAGACATCAACAAATTGCATGGAGGAAAGCAGTTTTTTAAAGATGTATGTTCTCATTAGAATAATTCAAAACTTACTAAAAATTCCCATGAGACTCCAGTCTGATTTTTTTTAACTTTAACAAAATATTTTGGAATTCTTCAGGAATAATAAAGTCATAATACTAGACAAGAAAATTTGGGATGGAAGAAAAGAATCAAAAAAATTCAGACTGACAATTATTAAATAAATTTTTACAATATGTAAGATATGGTGCTGGAGTAAGAAAGGCAGATTGACAGAAGGGAACCATGAGCTCAAAAATAGGCTCTAGTGTACATAAGTATTTTGTACAGGTGGGATTTCAAATCAAAGAGAAATGTATGAATTAAATAACTGTCTTGGGACAATCAGAGAATCACCTGGAAAGTATAAGTTCTATTCCCCTCATAAGGACCACAAGATAAATTACAGACAGTGATGTAAATGTTAAAAAAGTACTAATAAGAGCAAACAAAATACTTTATTCTTATTAACTCAACTTACCCCTACATTAACAAGTACTAATATCATCTCCATCTAAGAGATTTAAAAAAACCTACAGAAGAGAATTATTCCATTTTAAGAAAGTATTTCTAAGAATAATGTCAAAGATAAAACCCAAGACATTTACTATCATAAGAATATTTTGAGACACGACCAAAATAAAAATCCTCCTGAACAAAATGAAAGGCAAGAAATGACAAGAAAAAGTTCTGTGATACATGTTGAAGAAGACAAGAAGTTAATGTTCATAACATACAAAGAGCTGTCAAAAAGGAACAAGAAGCTCCCTCACTTAAATGTGTGCAAAGGATTAAAGGAATCATTCATTTTAAAAATGTCAAATGGCTAATGAGTGAAAAATGCTCAATACCTCACTGGTCATCAAATGCAAAATAAAACAATGAAAAAGCACTTTTGCTCATCATATGCGCAAATATTTTTAATAGATATTCTAGCTTGTGTCCATCTGTGGGAGAACAAACCATGAGCAACAATTTCGGAGGACGACATGTCAATGGATATGTATACTCTGAAAAACGTACGTACACACTGACTCGACACCACTTCTAGGAATCGTTTCCTTTAGGAAAAAATAATTCAGTCCAAAAGGATGTACCCATCAGGGCATTTACACAGCACTGTTTAAAATGGTGGGAAGAAAAACTGAAGTGAAATAATATCCAGCAATAGAGAATTGGTTACATAAGTAATTGTGCATCTTTTCATTCCCCAATGGAGAAGTAATTTCTAGAGTCAAATAAAAGAGTCTGTGATGAATGTAAATGTCACATCCAGGGACTAAAAATCATATATCTAATAAGAGATTAGTATCCAGGATATATAACAAATGCTTACAACTAACCAATACAAAGAAAATTGACCCAATTATTAAATTTGCCAAGGAATTAAATAGATACACAATTGGCCAATAAGCATATGAAAAGATGCTCAGCATCACTAGCGAAATCAAAATCAAAATGAGATCTCATTTTACACTCACTAGGATGGTTATAATCAAAACTTGGACAATAACAAGTGTCGTTCAGGAGGCAGAGGAACCTCATATGAGGCCAGTGGAAAGGGACAATTGTGCAGCTTCTTTGTAAAATCCTGGTGTTTTCTATAAACGTTAGAGTTATATGGCTCAGCAATTCCACTCCTACATATAGAGTCATCCCTCAGTACACTCTGTGGGTTGGTTTCAGGAAACCCCCACCCGGGATACCATAATCCAAGGATGTTCAAGTCCCTTTACACTCAGCCATCTGGATCCATGAAATGGAAACTACAGATACGGCGGGCCAACTGAACAGCCAACAGAATGAAAACCTATTCTCACAAAAACTTTCACATCAACATTCATAGCAGTATCTTTCAGAGTAGCCAAAGTTACTAACAATATCCATCCATCAATGAATGGATAAACAAAATTACCAAGAATAGGCCCACAAACTTTTGGTCTTTGAATCTTTGACAAAGGAGGTGAGAACATACAATGGAGTAAAGACAGCCTCTTCAGCAAATGGTGTAGGGAAAACTGGACAGCTGAATGTAAATCAATGAAGTTAGAATACTCCCTCACAGCATACACAAAAATGAATTCCAAATGGCTTAAAGACTTAAACATGTAGACAAGACACTATAAACCTCTTAGAAGAAAAGATAGGCAAAACATCTGACATACATCTCAGCAATGTTCTCCTAGAGCAGTCTACTCAAGCAATAGAAATACAAGCAGAAATATACAAGTGGGATCTAATTAAACTTACAAGATTTGCAAAGTAAAGTAAACAGTAAGCAAAACAAAAAGACAACTTATGGAATGGGAGAAAATACTTGCAATAAGTGAAACTGACAAGGGCTTAATTCCCAGACTATGTAAACACCTTTTACATTTAATAAGAAAGAAAAGCAAACAATTCAATTCAAAAATGGGCAGAAGTCCTAAAGAAACATTTCTCCAATGAAGACATACAAATGGCCAATAGGCAAATGAGAAAATGCTCAATATCATTATCAGAGAAATGCAAATCAAAACTGCAATCAAGCATCACCTCTCACCAGTCAGAATAGCCATCATTGTGATGTTCACAGACAATAAATGCTGCAAAGGCTGCAGAGAATTGGGAACACTCCTGCACTGTGGTGGGAATGCAGTTTGATGGAGCCATTGTGGAAAACTCTATAGAGTTTCCTCAAAAGACAAAAAATTGACCTCCCATATGACCCAGCAATCCCACTCATGGGCATATATCCAAAAGGATCTGTAATTCAAAAAGACACATTCACCACAATGTTCACAGCAGCACTATTTAAAATAGCAAGACATGGAAACAAACTAAATGTCCACTGACAGATAACTGGACAAAGAGATTGTAGTATATTTGTCCAATCGACTACTATTCAGCCATAAAATAATAATAAAATAATGCCATTTGCAGCAAAATGAATGGACGTAGAGAATGTCATTCTAAGTGAAGTAAGCCAGAAAGAGAAAGGAAAATACTATATGAGATGGCTCACATGTGGAATCTAAAAGAAAAAAACAAAACAAAACAAAAAAGGAAACAAAAAACAAAGAAACAAAAAGATAAATTAATCTACAGAACAGAAAAAGACACAGAGACATAGAAACCAAACTATGGTTACCAGAGGAGAGAGGGTGTGGAAAGGAATAAATTGGGAGTTCAAGATTTGCAGATACTGAGTATGTATAGAATAAACAGCAAGTTTATATTGTATAGCACAGAAGAATATATTTTATATCTTATAGTTACTTATGTTTGAAAAGAATATGAAAATGAATACAGGTATTTTCCTGTTTAAATGAAGTGTTGTGCTGTACACAAGAAATTGACACAACATTATAAACTGACTAGACTTCAATGAAAATATTTTTAAATTGACCAAAAACAAAAAAAAGGAAAAGGATATTATCAAACAAAAAGAATAAAGAACTGATTTAGGCTACGATATGGATAAACCTTGAAACTTTATGCTAAAATAAGCGTGTCACAAAAGGGCAAATAGTCCCCTTTAAGGTGAAATGTATCTAAGAGTTTATTGTACTACTCCTGTAAATTTTGCAGAGATTTGAAGTCTATCAATATCAAAATAAAATGTATTATTCATAAAAACATAAAACGCTTCCTCACAGGAGGGATTTAATTATTAAATGCAGAAATGTATGTAAAGCTCTTGGAACAACAATTTTCACGTCCACACACAGTCACTGCTGTCACTTCCACTCAGAGGGTGGTGCCAGCGCTGATGAGAGCTGCCTCCACTCGCTCCCCTGCAGACAGTTGTGAGGGCTTGAGCACTGACAGGCAGGGTGAGCGTGAACCTGGGTCAGACACAGCCACGTCCCAGAATCTGCGTTACCCAAATTTCTTATACAAACTGCAACATGTAATGTAAACACGCTAGAGGGATGTATCTTACAACACCGGGAATACACCCAATGTTTTACAGCAACTATAAATGGAGCATCTATTTTACACCTGAAACTTATAACATATTTTAAATCAGCTATATCTTTATAAAAAGTTAAAAAATAATTTAAAAAGTCATCAATTTAATATTCAATTCGGATTTTAAATAACTAATAAACAACTTAGAATGTATAAAATCATTTAAGTGTGCTGTATGTTTACATATTTATTTACTTTCAGCCTCCTGCTAAAAGAGAATTTAAACAATATTTTTAACACAGCTTAACAACCATAACAATAAGAAGGCAAAACTGAGAGTGAAGAGGCAATGGAGATTCAATACTTAAATGAAACAAGGGGTAGATAAACTATTAAAATGGATTCCATGAAGTCAGGGCAAGTGTTAAAGTCCGACTAGAAATTCAACTGTAAGATTCCTGGCAGCTAAAGCAAAAAGAAAAAGATGATGGGGCGGGTGGTAGAGCGTGTGCTTAGCGTGCACGGGGTCCTGGGTTTAAGCCCCAGGGCCTCCACTAACAGATAAATACACCTAATTACCTACCCGCAAAAAAGAGCCCCAAAGAAAACAAAAAGAGAAATTTCTTTTCCAAAAATCCTTGATATTAAATTTGGATTAAACACTTGAAAAAATAAAAAGAAAAATAGAAAAGATAAGTGACACTGTGATGGAAAAGCCCAACTGGACTAACAAGCTAAGTCAGAAATATAAGTTTGATAAGTGTCGGTTTACTGATCTAAGTTTTGCTGGGCTAACTCGTAAACCTGAAGTTTAGTGTCAGTTTACTGGGCTAATAAGCTAACTCCTAAATCCAAGATCAACAATTGTCATTAACGAGATCTGTTCCAAATTGATAAGCTTCAGTGTACTGATTCCTTGCTTTTTACTCTTTGAGTCTTATTGGCTAATAGCCCCGTACTTGTAATTAACCCTATAAAACCTCATGTGCAGGACTTGGAGGTGCTCAGAGCCACAGAACAGAACCCACTCTGCACCTGCAGGCGTAATAAATCTGTGTACTTGCACCCTCTGTGTGGTGCTTGTTTCTTGGCTGGCCTTTTGTTTCTGTAACAACACAAGCGATTATGCCTGTGAAATAAATCTGCGGTGGCTGCTGGGAGGTCCCCATGTCTCACGTGGGAAAATCTGAAACATCCTTCTCATCACTCATAGTCATCCTCAGTCCACCCCACCCCTCCCGCTGTTAAATGCAGGAGCACAGGCAGGGCCAGGCCTTTGCTCTCTCTGTGTCATCACAGTGAGACAGGATGGAAGGGGGCAGAGAACAGCCATTCAAGGAAGGCCACAGCAATTAACAACAAAATGGTGAAGGATTCAACCCCCAATAGGCCTTGAGGCTCAGGATGAAGAGATTTAACTTCTAGCAGAGCTTGAGCTTCATTAAACACCCATTGTAATAGTAACATTGTGAATAACCCGGCCCCAGGCACCAAGGCAATTCCAAGGCTGGCCACAAAAGGTCACAGGGTGGGAAATGGGTAACTCGCTGGGAATCCCGGCCCCTTGCCCTAAGGCTGGTCCTTCTACTTATTAGCATATGAAACCACCAAGCCCAAGAAAGCCAGCAACACAGCGCCACCTCGCGGGCACACCTCTCTCTCCCTCTTCGGAGAAGTCCCACACTCTGTCTGTTGAATGTGTACCTACTTTTAATCTGAGCATCAAACCCCCAAAT
Source organism: Vicugna pacos (assembly GCF_048564905.1). NCBI lineage: Eukaryota > Metazoa > Chordata > Mammalia > Artiodactyla > Camelidae > Vicugna > Vicugna pacos. The sequence continues at coordinate 2,855,562 of NC_133006.1, forward strand.
CTCGTGACGTTTCTCTTCCCTTTCATTGTATCTCTCTGAATAAATCTACCTTTACTCAACACTGGCTTGCTCTTGAATTCTTTAATGCATGAAGCCAAGAAACAAAATCTGGTGGGGCATATCCCAGGGGCTCAATCAAAGCCTGGGACACAGCCCTTCTCATGCCCCACATTTTTTTTTCTTGTATCAACAGGACTGGGTTGTGAAGGGAGCTCTGAGGCCCCAGCTACGGGACAGAAGCAGCCTCCAGGGCTCCAATTGGCGGGCAGCCTCTCCCCCAGCAGGGCCTTGGGGTCTGTCCGGTTCTCTGTGGTTCCCTTTCGTGCTGACTCCCCAGCCAGTGAGCGTTCTCCTAGGCGTGTCCCCACGAAACCCTTCTCTCCAAAATATAAACACATCATGTCACAATCCTCTTGTTCAACCAGGGAATGTTCAGCCCACTTTTTCCCTCCCCAGTTAAATACCCAACTGTCCTCCCTCCAATCCCCCCATCTCTTTCTTTGTGAGAACTCTGCACTCTCCACACACCATCCTGAATGCAGGTGCCTTGCTGGCTGGGACCGAGATGTTTCTTTCTCACACAGCCTGCGTCCTTTCACTTTCCCCTTGTTACCTTAAAAAAGCCTTTCCTGAGTCTCCCACCCCTCTGATGCTGAACTTCACAAAGTGCTGAGGTTACAGTCACTATGTGCACACCTCCCAGGTTTTGGCAAAGTTTCCTTCACAAGATCTTCATTAAGGAGTTGCATGAAGTTTAAATAGGCTATTCTTGCATCTGAGTGGAGTCTGCATAAAATTTAAATGGCTTTGAAGTGAGTTAACCAGGGACAGAGATGTTGCAGGTCCTAGTCAAAAGTGTCATGAGGCAAAATGTTCCTCAATGGCTCAGGGTGGCTTCTGAATGCAGAGTCGACAGGGAGGAGGTGACAGGCAGTGAGTGGGTTGAGTGACACAGGGTATGCTCCCCCAACTGGGGAAGAATTGGATTCTTTTCTAGTTTTCCAAACAACTTCTTACTACCTTTTTCTCTTATTGTCACATATCATTTCCTACGAATTAAGCATATCAATGTCAGTCATTTGGGCCGCTTGGGAGAAGCTACAGGATGACATTCACAGGGCTGGGACATGACAGCCACACCAGTGTAGGTTGAAAATCCAGTGGGGATATTTCCAAGGTATAAACGGGTATGCAGCAAACTCCGCAGCTTCAATGACCTCATCTCAAAGGTGGGGCCAGTAAAACTACCAAGGAAAGTACATGATGTTTACGGCCGACACCTGTTTACTAGGTAAGTGCCCGTGAGAGCTGCTGCTTCATGGGGAATGTTTACGATCAATGAGGCCCTGTCTACCTGGCCACTCGCGCCCTGTCTTCCTGCCTTGGTGCAGCAGCAGAGCTTGTTTAGCTGAGATGAACGCCCCCAGAGCAGCCCCGTCGGGAATGCTGCCAGCGCTGAACGGCGAGACCTGTTCCTTCCCTTCTCAGAGCTGATCACAGTTTGCTTTCGTCTCTTTTTATGTTTATCCCTTTTGTAACTGCCTTTCCTCCGGAGTTTTTGCTGAAGCAGCGCAGGGCCAGGTGTGTCTTGCGGCCTGCCGGATATTCTGGGCTGGGAAACAGCCGATCCCACATCTAGCTCTGGTGCTGAACGGAGAGGGCAGAAAGCCCAGGGGCCCATGCTGAACCGAGGCCCCTGCACCCAAAATTATGGTCTGACTGGGCAAATTACACAGTCCTTTTTACCCTGAGATTCCTCATCTGTCCATGAAAATAACTGTCCATGGCACACAGAGTTACAAGTGTTAAAGTAAATCACCAAATTCACAACCTAGCCAAGGGGCTACCAGTGCATCCTCAACAGACAAATGCTGCCTTTACGGCTCTGACACACGCCAAGCGTGGCGGCCACAGAAACTGTACACTGCTAAGTGCCAGTGTGTTAAGTGTTTCATGTATACTATAATACTCTTTAGAACATACAAAAGTACCTGGAAGAAACGAATATTATCATGCCCATTTCACAGATTCTCCAACAGGTTAAGAGAGGTTACATTCTAGTCCAAGGCCCTATGTTGAAGAAATGGCGATTTCAACCTGAATATGGGCCCAGGCCTGGGCTCCATCTCTCTCCCATCCACCTGACCACTTGCCTATTAAATCCACCTGTCCAATACCCAAGTTTGAAGCCGGCCAGCTTTTAAATGCAATGTGTGTCACCGTTTGTCAATGTTGGTTAATTACCATAAACAGTTCTCAGAAATCACTTCAGAAAGAAAAGTTGGACTCACGTCCCTGCACACAAAGAAGAGGAATTCTGCCTTGCCTTCTCCTGTAACGTGCAGAAACCCTTCCCATTCACCACCGAATCCTTTTGTATGCTTCCTCCTTGTTTATGTTTGCACACGTCTTATTAAAGTAGAAGGTACCTGCAGTAATTCCATGTCGGTTCTTTCCAAGGTTCCAGATTATACATAATCAGTGTAATATCAAAATTTCCTGTGAACAAAAATACTACAATGTGAATGAAAATACTGCAACCTTGTCACTAAACAAAGAAAGCTGAAACCAAATCATCAGCACTGCCGCCACTCCACAGTGAAGACAGGCCTACAGCCACTCACAACGGTGCCCTCTGAGCAGACTCAGAATAAGAAAGGACAGATTACTGGCCTTAGATAGCTAGGTGCTTGTCTAAAGAATATATTCAGTCAGCCCAAATGTTTGCTTCCTCCCATATATTGAAAAGCACTAAATTCTTCAACTAGAGGTAACTGGTTTTCTTTAGATAACAAGCAATGTTTTATTGTTCCAACCACCTGGTCTTTGTTGTAAAGCTCCTATATATCCTAGCTGTTCTCAACCTCTTCTGAGCTGTCCGTCAGAGCGATCTGAGTGGTTGTCATCCCGGCTAGAGTCCTCCCACCAAATTAAACTTAACTCTAAACTTTTAGGCTGAACATGTATTTCAGTCAACAGTTTTGGCCACCATGAAGGGACCGAGAGCAGAATTCTCTCCACCTGGACTCTCTGATTAACCGGGGCCTTGGTACCATCAGTGGCCCTTTATGCCCATCTGCCTCCTCAGGGAGTCCAGATGAACTTGGGTGAGCCTGTCCTGGTTCTCGGATCTCCAATATTGATTGACGATCCTGAGTTTTATTTGGCGGTGTATCCAGGCACCTGGCCCTCCAGTTAAAGGAGACTAGGGGGAATTACCCACCCAGTGGAGACATGCTGGGTTGGGCCTTTTTGAAAGGTAACAGGAAATACCCACCTTGAGGAGACACCCGAGGTGGGGCTGTTGGAAAGATACCTGGAAAATACTCACCCAGTGGAGACGTCCTGATTGGGTCCAAGTTGAAAGACACTGGGATCAGGACTGAGTGCCTAGGTAAGAGGCTGGTATAATGCTTTCCTCAATTTGGGTAAATCCATTGAATTTTTTGGGATAAAAGTAAAACTCTTATGAAGAAACTTTCAACTCCAAAAATGGGACCCTCTTCCTGGCTGATAATAGCTTTCTCGGGTGAGAGAGAAACTTGAAAGAGTGGTAGAGGAAAAGACTTCATGCCACAGAGTTGTCCCTGCGGGAAATCTTACTAGCAATTTTATTCTGACAACCCGGCCTTAGAATGGGGCATAGAACTTAAAGAAAAGAAAGAAAAGAAAAGAAAAGAAAAGAAAAGAAAAGAAAAGAAAAGAAAAGAAAAGAAAAGAAAAGAAAAGAAAAGAAAAGAAAAGAAAAGAAAAGAAAAGAAAAGAAAAATAAATGACAGATTGCCAACCTCCAACTAATATCCCAGCCAGGTTTATATACGTAGAAAACTTACAACTTTAATTGGGAACTAGAAAAAAAATCTCACTCTGAAAGTAACTAAGCAGGCCTGATAAAAACATTTTTTGGAATTCTGAACTTATAAAAACAAAATCCCCTTTAGGGGAACTTGGATTTCTCTTCCTGTGTGCGGGGAGCCGCTCATGACGGAAGGCTGCCGACCACAAAACTTGGGCGTAAAACCCCAAAGTGCAGGGCGCCAGGCTCTGAGATTGAGGCTGCCGAGCACAAAGGTTGGGCCTAAACTCCCACAGTGCGGGGCACCGGGCTCAAAGGTCAATTGAGTCAGAACAATCTCTGTCCCGCCACACCTTTTACTAAAGAATGCACCAGATGCGCCTATGCCTGAGGAAATATCCTTGAGCTACTAAGTCACAAAGGACCTTCAGAGGGAGAGATACAATCGGCACACAAATCAGTAATCTTTTTAGAGAACAATCACCTGAGCTAAATATACACGAGTCACGATGTTAGCCTAGAGGAACAATGTCTTAGCTTATCATCTTGGTTCCAGGAACTCTTAATCTTAGTTTTACAAGAACTGTAAACAATAATGATGTCTGTAACAATATACAAGTTAATGGTTTTAGTACACGCCTTAAAACAATACCTTTGCCTACAGGCAGGAATGTATGAGCTAATGGGTTAAAATCATATAAATTGACTGCAAGAAATAAACTCGTCGTCCACTCTTGACCTAGCGTCTTGCGGGCTAGAGTGAGACCCTCTCAACCCCAACTTGTCTTGTCTTGCTGTCTCTTTGTTACGTCTTTCCTTTTCTCAGTCCTGCAGCACAGATTTCTGGACCTGATCGATTGTCGGCTGGCTCCGACACTGTGTCCTTGTAATATAAACGTTTTATATTTCTCTGGGTATTTTGTGTGTGTATATGTATGTATATATGTGTTTCCTTTTTTTTAAAGGAAATCTTGGACTCTGCCATGCAAAAGGTACAGGTATTGTGCACATATGTTGGCCACACAAATGAATTGGGATTCTCAACAATCCTTTGTTTGTACCATTTTTTAGACATTTTGCCATCTTAACCTTTTATGCATCAGCCTGGACCACAAAGGCCTTTAGCTTTTGGAGAGTAAACTTTTGAATTTCATTTAGGCAACACCCCCACTCTCATGTGGAAAAGCCTCTTCATCTTTTTGGTTTTGATATATATATATATATGTATAAAAATTGATGGTCATATAATGGATCCTTTAATTTGGAAAAACTTTTAAATTGGTGAAAGTTGAAAGAGCTCTCAATATAAACAGCTGTTTTCTTGGTACGTATTAAAATCAAGTTTAAAGGTAGAAAAATATATCTAATGTTTAACCTAAGAACTTACTTATAAAAAAAAAACCTGGTTTGAAAAGCTACATTTGTGTTTTTCCTTTCCCATCAATGGTTTAAGAGATGCTAATAAAAACTTAGAACAATTAATGTTAATTAGGTTGAATAACTGGAAAGAGGATGGTAAAAATTTCGATTTTTTCTTAATAAAAAAAGTTAAGGGGCTTATCCCAAATGGATAAATATTTTTATATTGTTATTTTGAATGAGATAAATAAAATGGACAATTTTGGATTTAGATACAAGATTTTGATACTACACTACATAAAGTTAAAAAAAAAGAGCCAAAGAGATCACCTACTGCCCCCCAACATTAAAGTTCAAACAAGTCTGTTTTATTTACCACAGTTTAATATGTATGTGTGAATGTATAGGGCTAAAATATACATATATATATATATTTATATACTGAGATACTTGATCAATGATTGGGACAACAGATCAATTAATCAAATTAAAAATTGAGAAGGGTGTAAGCCCTTTGGCTCAAACTTGGGAATTCCAGAGACTTTTCTATTAAATTAGATACAATGCACAAAAACAAACAAACAAAAAGGCTTCTGGCACTCCTTCTAGAAATAAGAATTATTGATTAAACCTAATAAATATTAAAATTAAAGCTATAAGATTTAATAAATTTGAGATAAAAGTTTGTAAAATTGGTATATATAAATCAGCTTTATATAAACCTTTTACTTAATTATGTTGTGGGACAGATATGTTTCAATGGAAAAACGCTTCCCCTTTTTGGTATTATAAGGCTGGGCACATATCTGTCCCTCAGAAAATATTGACTGAACAAAGTAAAGGAAAACATTAGAGTTACACGAGCCATCCAATATAACGTAAAACTAAAAACTAATATTCAGTGGCTAATAAAAAAATATAATGAGGTTTACCCTGAGTTTAACTGATAACTCAAGGGAAAGAGACCTTACTTAATGCCTTATGCAAGCTTTGGAAGACAAGATAAAGTAAACTTTAAAGTTTTAACACATGGAATTCTTTGTTTACAGCTCTTCACACTGAAGAAGGCTTCCCAATCCGCAAAAGGGGGCTGCCACCGCCCACCTGGGAGGCATGGTTGTGAATGCAACACGCAAGAAGGGCGGCCGACTGGTACCTGACACGGGGCCTGGCTAGTTTATCTCCGCTGACCTTCTCCCCCTTTAAAGTTGCACTGTTCCCCCAGTAAGGATCAAGCCCCCGGAACAGACTGCCCATATCTTCTGTGTATCCCCGGATACATGCCTTACGCTTAGGAGGCCAGAAAAACTGCCTCCTCCCCAGTCACTATCAATGTTCTTAAAATTCTGGGTATTTTTAACTGTATCTTTCAATGAGATTATTCCAGAAGTTTCCAAGCACCATTGTCCAGGTTGGCTCCCCTCCCAGCGCCCATCCTTTCTCACCTCAGAAACTCTGCATGATTGCTTCTGTTCATGGGAAAGCGAGTCCGGTAGGGTGGGGACTCCCAAGGACTCCCACCCTCACGGGTGAGTGTGACTACCTTCACCCCACTCCGACTCCAGATTCTGATGATTCTCCCCTCCCAGACCCTGCAGCCTCTGCAGCTTCCCAAGACACACACGTGGCCACGACCCTCCCTTCAGATTTCTTCCTGGCTGGCCCTGCCCTCCCCCCGGCCCCTTAAAGATAAATGGCTTTTGTCTGAAAATCGCAAACGCCGCTGACTGACACACCAAGGCTGCATGGCCTGGGCTTTCCTCCAACACAGGCACAGCCCTGCCCTCCCTCAGCCTAAGTCTGTACCTCTCGAGATGATCTAATTCACATGCAAGGCTGTGAACACCAGTTAAGAATGACGACTCCCAACGTCCAGTCCGGCTCCTTCACCTGAGCCCCAGTCTCATAGACATGAGTGCCTACTTGAAGTCCTAATTTGAATGAGAAATGGCATCTTAAAAATGCCTCATGTCCACCATTTACTCTGGAATTCGAATCTTGGCAGGTACCTCCCAGGCCCCACATTTTAGTAACAGCCCCAGAACCCACCTAGTTGTTTGAGGTCACATTCAATTTCCACTGTTCCCTCCCCCAAGCCCTGCCCTGGAATCAGTCCTATTTTTTCCATTGCTAAGCCCATATCAAGTCTGGTTCTGCAGGGACAACGGCCGGAACCCCAGAAGCTCACAGCATGGTGCATTGAGTCACAGTCCTCTGTAGGGAGCTCCCTGGAGGGGGAGGCATCTCCTGGCATGGGTCATCTCAAAAGGCACTGGATTCTCACAAAGGAGGCCCAGGAGAAGGGGCTCAAGATTCTCCCGTGGTCTCAGTTTGAAGGGCCCGAGGTCTGGGGGAGCTCCTAATTAGCAGACACAATTGCCAGTGAGCAGATGAGGATGGAGGATCCCAGGAAAGTCTGTTCTCAATCCGACCCCTGGACTCTCGGGAGCCACGGGAAAGGCCTGTGTCCAGGGCGCAGCCTGGCCATCACAGATCCCAGCCTGCATTTGCCAACCCGGACAGCCTGGACTCCATCTACTTGCGACATTTACTTCTATTCTGTTCCCCACCCAGAATGGACTCATTCAGATATTCTGGCCTGACTCAAGCGAGGCAAATTCAGTGGAAAATGAAGTGTCCGCTTTTGGGCCAGAACATGAAAGGACAAACAAGGCCTCATGGACAGCATGATGGTGGTGGTGAAACTCTTCCCCCGGGTGAGATGTACCAGGGTAGGAGTGAGAATACAAGGTCCTAGGTCGGCCAAAGCATCTTCTTTCATGTTTCACTGGGGTGTTGGGGACTCACTACCGCAAACTAACAACAAGGCCGTCAGTGGTGGACGTCAGCTGCAACAGACACGGAGACAGCTATTTACTGCAAACATGGGTTAAAACTAAAGGCCGGGGCAGGGAGGCCTGCACGGCTGCTGAGGCAAACCACAGACCTGGCTCTGAATGCCCACTGGCTGAAGCAGAGAGGAAGCTACGGTCCCGTTTAGCGGTCCTTGTGTCCACCAGATCCAGGTGAGCCAGCTACTAAGGAGAAGGCTTTGTAGTCCTGATACTCAGAAGAACCAGCCTCTTAAAGGGAACAAAAGAGTGGCATGGATTTTAGACACAATTCTGCCCCTTTATGAAGGCAAAATAAAGTTAATGGCACAGGGAAGTTGAACGCAAAAAAAAAATTAAATAAAAAAATGATGACTGCTTCCTCCAACAGCGTCCCCTGCAGCCGCTCACCCCCGAGCCAGCCACATCCCCACCAGGGACCGCCGGCCAGAAAGCTCCGTCACGCACGTCACGCACGTCACGCACGTCACACAGCGACAGCCAGGAACCACGTGCCGAGCACATTTGTGTAAAAGCAGGAATAGAGCAAGATCCTGCAGACTTTGACTTTCCAAGTTTAAATACTTCATGAAAAGAATTCCTCAGCAGCTGCCTAAATCAATTTGCATCTCACTTTTTCAAAACATTCAAACAAATTTAATAAGGGCACATTTGTCACCAAATATAAGGAGGACCAAAAAGGTTCCTCAAAGCAAGGATTTTAACAGGTATCAAACTCCAGTGGGTGATGGGCTAACAAGACAAATATTCCAAAAAATTAGAAAATAAAAAGATGACTAGGATAATACATGGATCAAGGCAGCTGTTAAGTTTTTGCTTTTTAAAGAGATGAAGACAATACGGAGGGAAATCTGGCTATTTCAAATGCAGGGTGTGAACAGCCCACATTTTCAGACGCAACAACATGCTCATTGGGCAGTACAAGAGAAAAAGGAATAAAGAAAAAGGAAAAGAGGAACAAGAGAAAATTAGAAACACACAAGAACAAAAATGATTTTCACAGCATGTACAAGATTTACGTGAGTGTGTGAGGCCAGGGACGCGGGGACGATGAGACCCACCCTCACCTCCTGCTCCAGGGAAGGCAGGGGCCTGAGGGGAGCGGTGCTGCCGGGGGACCCCAACGTGGTCAGCACCCCTAACCAAAACTCCACCTACATGCGTCTAGGCAGCTTTAGAGCTACAAATTTTGGTCGCATTTCAGGCTCGACAGTTGTACTCACGTCCACCAAGAGTAGCAGGAGAGAATTAGTCTCCTCTCCTGCACCAAAGCATTGTTTAAAAAATTAATGACTGTGGAATAGTAAAAGCAACAATGAAGTAAAAGAGACTGGAGGAGAATGTGCTTGACCCGAGCTCACTGGCCGTGTTATCTTATTGACGTTCAGATGCTGGCTGAGCCCTTATGATACCAGAACAGACAGGCCCACATGGAGGGAGTTTTAATGCGCTGCTCTATTTTGATGCCGGAAGCCATGCCTGGTACACGAGGTTCTTGGTAAACAATGGTGACAGTGTCAACCACTATGGGCTAAGTACACATCCAGCTACTAAGCCAAATCCAAAGGGCAGACTTCAAAAGGCAAAAACAAGCTGACATTCTCTGGTGGGTCTGTAGACTCAGAGCCAAGCAGTTGCTGAGCAAAAATGTCACCAGTACCTCCTATGACAAAAGACGAGGCACTGGCCAGGGGACTGGGGCAGGGCTCCAGGCTTCCACTGCTCACCCACCAGCCTGTCCAGGGGGAGAAGGTAGTCGCTGCTTATGTTGCACTGATGCACCTACCTTGACTAATGCCTGAGGCCTCAGCAGGAGGTGACATGAGAGGTGAACAGAGCCAGCCTCGGTGTAGCACAGTGCTGGCAGCTATTCCCTCAGCAGTGTCCAGGCTCATAAACATGCCAGCTCATCTCCAAGAAGCAAAAAGGGAGTGTGGGCATATAGATCACAGGGCCCTGTGTAGACAAGTACAGATCATGGTCACGACATGCCTTGCCCCTTCCTTAAGCCATAGAGGTATGTCCGGGAGGAACAGAAAATTCATCCAGAGCCCGCTAGGTGGGCTCTCACAGGTAGAACTTGGGTACCCTTTGCCTCTCACACACAGGGCTTGTCTGGACATTCTTTTTATCAATTCTCTAGCATCTTCTCCTCCAACTTACCAACAACCAGAAAGTAGGATCTGATCTTAGGTAAGTTCAAGAATCACAGAGCACCGCCTCCACAGCAGGCCTGGCAGCACGTGCCAGGTCCTCTGACCGTCACCTGTGGGACCGCCATGAGCGCTCTCCAGACTCAAGGCCCGAGGCCGTAGGCCGGGTGGATACAGCTTCCCTCACTCTCCACAGGAAAGGGGGACCACCTGTCGGCAAAGGCATCTCACCCTCTTCTGCCCGAGGAACAGCACGATAGATACACGGGGAAACAGAGCAGAAGGTGGGGGTTAGGCAGCCCAGAAGAGCTCCTATGTATTTCCGAGGCAAAGTGGGGCCGTTGACTTAATCACAGGGACAAAGTGAGGATGAACGTTTCCCTGCTCTGTCCCATACTTCATGATACGCCTTTCCTTGCATAAGGAGTTCATTCGGAAGTCCCTGGCAGTGTTTCTGATGTCCTAAATTGGCATGCTGGCTGTCGGGCAGGAAGAGAGGGCCTGAGCCAATCAAGTTCTGGGCCTGGGAGGCAGGAGACACCGGCTCCATCCCCAGCTCAACCAGCGCTGCCTCTCGGGATTCAGCATCTCATCTATAAGCAAAGGGATGAGACTGTCTCAGGACAGTCTGCCCAAGAGAAATGAAATGGGAGCCATGTAAAGGAAGTTTCCCAGTTGCCACAATTAAAACGGTAAACAAAGAAACAAACCAACAAACAAAAAAAAAACTAGAAACTGATTTTAAGAACAGATCTTACTTAATCTGCTGTATGTAAAATTCTATTATTTTGACATGTAATCAATATAGGAAGTAACAAGATAGTTTATATACATTTACTAGACAAACCTCAGCGTCTGATGAGCATTTGACCTACAGCACATCTCAGCTCAGAGCAGCCTCCTCCCCAGCTCTCCTAGCATCAGTGGCTGTGGCTACTCTATTGGACAGCAACTCCAGGGGTCCCATCATGGTCCTGGCTGAAAAGCAGGATTAAGTGTCCACACTAACCCTAACAGAATCTCTCTGAAAAAAGGCGGATTCACTTTGAAATGTCTGTAAACCGGCGGGCTGCACCTCCCTCCCCCCTTGGCTACAAGACAGCTCTCTTCCTTGCTGATTCCTTTCTGGATGTAGGGAAGCAATCCGGCACACAGCCAGGATGGACTGGCCTCCAGGTAGACTTACCTGCTGTCTGTGCCCAGTCCCATGACGTCCTCCTTCTCAAACGGGATGTAGACGAGGGGGATCTTGTCCTCAGACTTCTTGGGGGACCCTTCCAGCCACTTTGACTTGGGCAAGATGAAGAGTGACTCAGTGAAGTCTTTGACCCTCTTCTCCACCACCCTGCAGTCCTCGTAGTTTGAAGGACAAGTCGGTGGGTGGCTACTCGGTTACCTTCCCATGCAGCACAAAGACAAAGAGCTGAGAGTCATTAAGCGTGGTGCCATATAGCTCGTCTGCATGTGGAGCTTCTCAAAGGCCCTGGCCAAGAGACAGTCGGTAATGGTGACAAGGCCCACGACATTGCGGTGGGTCTGGAAGCCGCTCCACCCATTCTCGGGCACATAGTGGTAATTTTAGTGGATACAGAATGCCCACTGGGGGCCACAAGGGCTGATATGGCTATCCAAGGAGATTCGCTTATTGATGCAAAAGAAATTCTCCTCTGAGATGATCCCCATGGGCTGGACCACAACGGGAAGGGTCTGGTGGTCCTCAGCACACTGCACGTAGTCAGGGATGCTCATGTTGCAGGCCCTGCCGAGAGGGGAGAGGAGACTGAGGTACATACTCTGCTGTGGGCTGCAGGCCCATTTGGGTGGCGGTGACCTGGTGTGTACCAGCCAGAAGGCAAGGGAAGCCAAAGCAAATTTGGGGGTCCAGTTTGTCCTCAGAATCTGCACATGGCTACCGTAGCTCAGATCACATTACCCAGCTTTTGGTCTAGGCTTCCTGCCCCTGCAGAGAAAGGTCATTTCTTATTTTCTGTTTCCAAACAACTAGCAAGGCCCTAATGCAAACTCACTGCTCAAGAATGCTAAATAAAGAAATGAACAAAGGATCTGCTTTCCCCAACCCCCTTCAGCAGAAGATAAAGAAAAGGACTACAGTAGGATCAAAAGATTTAGATTTATGTCCAATATATTTGAATCCCTAAGTTTCATAATAATGGATAGGAAAACTTGCCTTGGGAAAGAGAGTACATTTTAGTGGTAGAGCACATGCTCAGCATGTACGAGGTCCTGGGTTCAAACCCCAGTAACTCATTTTAAAAAATGAAGTAAATAAATACACATAATTACCATCCTCAAAAAATATTTTTTCACTCAAAATACAAAAAACCCCTTGCAATTGAAAAAACATTGTAAACTTGACTATATATCAATTAAAAAAAATCCTTGCCTTACAAGAATATATCTGGATTAAGGAAGTTTGCAAATGTAAAATGCCTAGGGTACCACCTGCAGAAAAAGTGGTGACTGTGCAAATTTACTATCGCTCCTTTATGAGCTATATTTCCTTTGGGGGGATTATAACCTCTCAGAGCTAATTTTCTCAGTTTAAAAAAAATAAACGTTACCTCATTCTCAGTACTGCTGAAGAATCCGATAACCCTATGAAAGCATCTGACCCACAGAGGTTACTCAATAAATGTTTGTTGAATGAATGAATAAACAAGCAAAGTGAATGCTGCTCCCTGCCACAGACCATCATAATGGTACTGCCTGCAAATCCCAAGCTCACGTTCCTTCCATCTCTACACTAACCATGTGGGTGACTTGGGCAGGCCTGAGTGATTCTCTAAGCCCCAGTTTAATCGTGAATAGAAATGAGGGCAATAATGCAAACCTCAAATTGTTAGTGAGACAGTAATGAATTGTACCCCAACATTGCATGATGGAACCAATAAGGAAAACTGGGCGAAGGGTCCATAGGCCCTCTCCATATTATCTCTTACAACTACATGGGAAACTACATTACATCTAAAAATAAAAAGTCTACTTTATTAAAGAGGTTATTGAGGTTAAGTGAGCTCACTGTCTCAAATAAGGAACACACAGTACAAATAGGACAATGCCCAGCCCATGAGATACACTTAGTTAACATTCCCACTGAACCCACTGGTACCTCCAACTTCAGAGCACAAGGATGGGTCCTCATGGCAATAGGCCACTGCACCTGAAGCTAAGAAAGCTAACCGTGCCCACTTCCAAGAGCCCCTGTCACCACCCTTGTTCTAATTTTCTATTTGCAATTTTTTACTTTTTATTAAATAGAGACTCCCAAATGCATAGCCTTCACCTGACCAGACATCATGATGGCAGCCCTTCAAAACCTGACCACAGAGATCATGAAGGCAGCCCTCCTTGGTGAAACAATAAAATGAAAAGCCATTTCCACAAGACCTCTGTGTAAATCTACTAGGGAACTTCATCCTGGACTGAGGAAGAGGACTGGGGAGGAGGGGGCAATCTGGGGCAAAGAGAACAATGGGCCATCTGTCCCACGATGGACTTTAGACTCAACCCTCACCCACCAGGAACTTCAAAATACACACCGACACAGTGCTAAGGACAAGATATTTTTTTTAAACAAATCCCTGAATCCCTAGCAGTTCTGTTTCTACCGAGACACAAATGGATTCTGTGTATAATGTTTCACTAAAGCCCTAAAATATTATCATCCCAACTTGACACATCAAGAAACTGAGGTAGAGAAGTTTATCACATTGTACAAGATTAGAGTGAGGCCACGTCAGACACCGTATTTAAATATAAGCCCCGGCTCCAGTGCTCACAGTAGAAAGAGTGACATACTGCCCCTTTCCTGCACTCTCCCTGCAATAAATCTCTGAAGTCTTTTCTGTGCCACCTGGAATCACAGTCACTTCAATTTTCCACAAAGAGCTATGTCACTCCTTGGAGGATTTATCAAAATCTAAAGGGTTGGTTTGAGAGGAGAGATTTGCATTTTCTGTTTCTCAAAGGGACCATTGCTTTAAAAGAAACTGAAAAGCACTTATCTAGTCTAAACCCTAATTATGCAGAGAAAGAAACGGTGACTCAGAAGAGATGAGGAAAGGCCTTATTAACAAATTTTGCCTCAGCGCAGCACCAAGCCAGCCCTGGGCACTTCTGGGGGAGGATCTGGGAGTCCAAGGAGAATGAGTGTTAGAAAAAGGAAAGAGAAGAAGCATACAAGGCCCTGTCTCTACACCACCAAACCATGAAGTTCCACCAAATTACCCAGTATGGGTGCAGCCAATATTAAGGTGGGCTAAACAGGTTATAGAAACCTGGAATTCTCAACCATAGTGGAAATTCCAACATTTACTGTGCTTTTTTCCCAGTTCAAGCATCAACTCAGTGGGCACTCTGTACCAGGGACTACACGAGGCCTGGAGTTCTCCCAAATACAGATCTCTATTACCCCGTGTGAAAACCACATAAAGGCCACCAGAAGAAAAGTGCCCACAGATAAGATGGAATTACTGAAACTGAAAGCAGCCAAAGAGCATATATTACTAGGAAAAACAGTGCTCCTAGAAATGGACACATGGACATAGAAAGCAAACTGTGGTTAGCAGGCAGGAAAGGGAAGATTAACAGATGCACAGTAATAAATATAAAATAAATGACAAGGACCTACTATATAGCACAGGGAGCTATATTCAATTACTTGTAATGAGTTGTACTAAAAACAATCTAAAACATATGTATATACATATGCATATGTTTATAACTGAATCTATGCTATACACCTGAAACTAACATTGTAAATTGACTACACTTCAAAAAAATTAATTTAAAGAAATAAGTAAAAATAAAATCAATGCCATTAAGACAAAATATAAGAACACTCAAATCCCCTTAGCTGTAGGTTGTGGAGATTTCTGGTTGCAAGCACCAACTCCACTGGATCACTCCAGCATTGGCTCTCACTCTTTCTGACCATCAGAGAATCACTTGGCTTCACTGAGGTTACTTTTCTTTTCTGTGAATTGTTACAGTTGCAACTAACGATGTATAGAATCTCATCATACACAAGCCCAAAAATTAGTGAGGACTTCCCATGGGTCAGGCTCTGGACAGATAAAAAGATAGGGTCCCAAATATATTCATGGGTAGAAGAAGTTTATGCCATAACGACATTAATTCTTCCTGATTTGATAGACAGATTCATTGCAATTCTGATTAAAATTCCTACCAGATTTTTCATGGAATGTTAACAAGTTAATTTATGGTCAGGAACAGCCAAGAAACTTCTTTAGAACCACCACTGGGGAGGGGTGGATAGGTCATTCATTTCCACTGGTCTTTCTGAAGTGATGAAAACGTTCTGGAATAATAATGGTTGCACAACTGTGAATATGCTAAAAGCTGCTGAATTGTAACATTTAAATGGATGGACTTCATGGTGTGTGAACAATATCACTATAAAGCTGTTATATGAAAAAATATTTCTTGACAATTATTTTTCCTTTTATTCCACTTGTCTGGCCCACAATTTAAGAAAAACAAAAAACCAAAACAAACCAAACTGTGCCAGGAGCTCTTTAGCACTTTAATGTCCCTGGATCTCCAACGCCTCTGGTGGTGCTGTTCCTGTACACACACTAGCTGGGCTGGTCTAGTTAGGGACTGTAACTATCTTTTTAAAATCGGCTGTGACACGTTTCACCCTGGGAGAGGGAAAGAAGGAGGATGTCACAGCCTCATGTCTCCAGCTCATTTTTAACTGAACCAAGCCATGGTTTCAACACTGTAATCCCTCGCACTATAAAAACACGTGACATCAAGAAGCACCGCCATCATAACACCTGAAAGTGTTCGAGGTACTTACCTGGGGCAGAAACACAGAGGGAAGAGACCGAAGCTAGCTCAGCACTGATGCTCCCTTTTCCCGACTCCACCAGGAGAAGCTGGGCATTACAGCCGGAGGCTCTCAGCCCAGGGAGCAGTGCCCACGCCACTGAACTGGTCCTCAGGGAGCGGGAAAGGGAGAGCAGTGCAGCCCCGGGGTCGCGGGGCAGGGAAAGCGGGGGGTGGGGGACACGGGCTGCAACCCTGCTAGGAGGCCAGCCCCAGCCCCACCCGCCCACCCCTTCCAGGTCCGCAGACCACGCCCGCCAAGGACACAGTCCGCCCAGTGGTTGGGACGGGCCAGCGGCCAAGTAGAGAAAGCCCGGGATGAGAGGACTCGCGGGTGGGAGAGGGGAAGGGGACGCCAGCAGCGGACTGAGGGGAGCCCGGCTGGGTGAGAGGCGATAGGGTCACACCTGGCCTGGACAGCTGTGCCTGGGGCGCCGGGGCAGGTGGCGCGGCAGAGGGGTCTGGCCCGGGCAATTCAGCTGAACACAGGCTGACTGGCGCCCTGGGGTGCTGTGACAGGAGGACCGCCCTCCCGCAGCCGCCTGACCCCTTTCCCGGGAGCCCCCCACATTGCACTTCCACAGCCAGAGGCCCCGGCTCCAGGTAGGTGCCAAAGGCCTACCGGGCAACAGAGCCAAGAAGCCTTTGGGCCGATCCTCCGCTCGGAGTTGGAGCTTCCTACCAGCGGTCCAGCTGGCACCGACTGCGCATGCGCAGGAGGGCCAGCGATCCTCTCTGGGTTCTGTGAGGGAAGATGGGGCAGCAAGGGAGGGAGAAGATGGGAGCGGGTGGAGAGAAGGGGTAAAGTGGAGGGAGACAGATGGACAGGAGGAGCAGAGAGATGGGAGGGATCTGGAGAGGGAAGGGTCGTAGAGGAGATGGAGAGAAAAAGCTTTACCTCTGGGGCACCCCGAAGGAGGCTGCAAACCTGCCTCTGTACCCTTCTGTAAACCTTCAAGGCCCGCAGCTCATGTTTTACCTCCCTGATCCAGCCCTCCATCGGATGCTTCTGCAGAACCCCTACGGGTATCACACCCGTTGTCCCCACAAGGAGCTGGGTTTTCTGTTGCTCTGGGAACCAAGCACCCGCAGGTGTTGTCGCTCAGAACTACCTTTGGAAGAGTACATATTCCCGTTTTACACGCTGGGAACCAGGCAGGAAAGATCTCTGACTTAGCTCCACTCTCCCAGGTGTTGGGTTGGCGGGGAGCATTGTGGTACAAGATCAGAGCCCCAGACGGAGGAGACTGCCTGAGTGTTGATGCACAGTCCCCATACCTCCTTGGTAAACCACACCCCACCCTAGTGGAACTATCAAGGGCTCACAGTAGTTCCCTGGGTTTGGGAGAGCTGTCCTCATGTGAAGGAAAAGTCGAGCTGGGCTAGCAAGCTAAGTCACAAATCTAAGTGTGATAAGTGCCAGTTTACTGATCTAAATTCTGCTGGGCTAACTCGTAAATCTGAAGTTTAGTGTCAGTTTATTGAGCTAACAAGCTAACTCGTAAATTCAAGCTCAACAAGTGTCAGTAACGTGATCTTTTACAAATTGATAAGTTCCAGTGTACTGATTCCTTGCGTTTTGTTCTTTAAGCCTTATTGGCTAATACCCCATTACTTGTAATTAAGCCTGTAAAACCTCATGTGCACGTCTTGCAGGTGCTCAGAACTTCGGAGCAGAAGCCCCTCTGAGCCCGCCGGCATAATAAATCCGAGAACTCCAACAATCCGAGTGGTGCTTGTTTCTTGGTTGGGCTGTTTCCATAACCCTCAGCACCAGTGCCCAGCTTTCTAGGTAGAGAGGAGTGTTACAAAGTCCAAATTCATTCTCCTCAGTGCAGGACAGGCCAATAAGTTGGGAGACCAGGTGTTGGGGCATGGAATGGCAAGTTTCTGTAGACCTAGTTGGCAAACTAATGTCGTGGTAAACCATCTCCCCAAGTCACAATTCAGGCCCTTTTCTATGTGCTTGGTTGTTGCAATTTTCTTGGTGTAGGAATTCCTTCTTGTAAGAATTCTTTGTTCTTGCAGCTATCTGCCTGGGTCAGATACCTGTCAACCTCCAACAAAACAAACGTTTTTTTCTATTCTGCAATTTGTTATCTTTTTATGAATGAAATAGTGTTAAATATCCTTAAAGGTCAGCACCTTCAGAATAGGCTCTCCTGTATATTTTAGGCTCTAAGCAACATTGTTTTACAAGCAAGATGAATCCTGGGAGACAGAGGACAGGGTTAAATTCAAAGGAACAGATCTAATATGGAGTCAGATTTGTTCTGTTCTATTATCCGGGCAGAAGCCACTTGAGGATTCAAATCCCTATAAGTTAAAAAAAAAAAGTTTAAAGGAATTTACATACATAGGTAGGAATGTGCAAAGCATATCTGGAAAAGCACCAAAAGGATAGTAAACAGTTGCATCTCCAGAGAGGGCTGAAAGAAGAGAGGATGAGGGAAAACGTCTTTCACTTGTGTATTTTTGTGCTCTGTTTGAGTTTTTTTTTTAACCATTTGCTTGCATTTATTTTTCAGTTAAAATAATGTGTAATGGAGCAAAGGAGTAACTAGCTTAGCAAATACAGCAGCCATGGACTCACTGAGTCATCACTTTTGATTTAAGCCAGAAAGCATTTATTGACTCTCTCCAATGTGCTCAGTGCTATTTTAAGACTTCTTTTATTATTATTATTACTATTATTATTATTACTGTTATTACTATCATTATAATTATTATATGAAATTATAACATGGTATACCTCACCCTGCCCATGGCTGGCGGAAAACCAACTGAGTTTTTATTGAGTTGTTTTCCAAGGAGTAGAGATGAGTTATAAACAGAACACATCTTCAGGGCAAAACAGGCGGAGTGCTTTCCCAGCAGGCCAGACAGCTATGAAGGGTTTTCAATAGAGGCGCCCAGAAGCTGAGAGACACGGCCTCCAGGACACTACAAAAAGCTGCCCAAACTGCCTTCTCCATGGCACTACTGAACTAGGAAAGAACAAATCTGACTCCATATTTGATTTGTTCCTTTGATTTTAACAAAGTCATGTTAATATGCTCCGGTCTTTTCATGGGTTATGATGTCACAGAGGAGATGGACAGGTCAACAAGGAACCACTCTGCCATGATCACGGAGCCGGCGAACGGGATGGGCTGCAAGATATATGATGCAGCCGCAACTGTGCCCGTGCTTCTAGGCAGGTACCCAAAGTCGCTTCGACAAGGTGTCAAACACTTGTGCCCACGTCCTCATCAACAGACATGTATTAAAGAGAAATGGAAACATATAAAAGGCCAATACCCTTACTGGGTACACTGTCCAAAGAGCAACGTCTCAGTTTGACAACTGGCCATCTCGGTTCCCTGGGATTCGTTCTTTGAGAACCTTAAAAACCACTCCTCTGTCCTCAAGAAGTGCTGCATATTTGTCCTATCTTTGGCTAAGGGATGGAGCACGTTCAAGTGAACTTTAATGTCTGCAAAGATTTGATTGTTTTTCTCCGGGTTCACTTGTCCATTCCAAAGAGGCCTGAGCTAAGTCCATCTTCCGTAAGATCTATTCCCTCCAGTGACAGCTCATTGAGCCTGCAATTAAAAGCCAAGTGAACAAGACGGTCCTCAGCTAAAAAGTTCACCCACCCTTCACTGTTTTCTTAATCTCCTCTCCTGGCTAATTTCAACAGACTAACACCTCCCTCCACCAAGATTACCAACTATGTCATTTTGTCTCCCCAAAGAGAAAGTAAGTTCCATAAAAGAGGAGGCAACTACATAGTCACCTCTGAATTCCTAGCATATAGTAATGTCAATAAATAGAACTATGATTATGGCTACTTTCCTTTAAAACCTTTCTTGTTATTTGAATGAGACTTTGGAAGGGAGGTGTTTGCGGTCCAGTATCTTGATCCACAGGACTCTGGAGGCCTTTTTCGGAATGGATGTTCACTGATTCATTCAAAACACATCTTCTAAATCAAGGAGTAGCTGTGCTATTCTGCCAGGAGTTTGTGGTCACTCTCATGCCAGAACAGCTTTAACCTATATCCTTACTTTGGATTTGTTATTTTTCCCCTCTTCCAACAAAATTGACTTTCCTTAATTTCTTGCCATGAGGAAAATTTTTTTCCTATTTCACCCTTTATTAAACCAAGATTCTCGGGATGGGCTTGGCCGATAATATGATCAGCCATCCAACTCCCAGTGTGAGAGGCATGGGGCTCCCCTCCTGCACCCCTGTCAAGGCAACTCAAAATCAGTTCAGGAGCCAACCGGCACCCCAGGGCTTCTAAGGCTCACGTATCTCCCAGAATCCCTGCTTTCTAGTTTGTCTTGGCTTCTGAGGATTTCCCCTCACTTTCTTGACAATTTGTTGTGCAACTTGAAAGATGAAGAAGGAAGGTTTTATTTCTCAATCAGCATTTTAAGCAACTTGTGTAATGAAGGTTTTCACGAGTTTCTAGAAACCTCAATTGCCAAGACAGAAAACACACTAGACATTTTCTAATTTTAGCTCTCATGTGCATTTTTAATTTGGTTTTGTTTTCTTAACTGTTAACAGATATTTTTTAATTAAAAAAAAAATAAGGCCCCAAATAGGATAGAACATTGAAGGGCAAACAAAATTAAAGGGCAAAGACAGAAAAATGATAAGTACTCTACAAAGTTAATAGAATACATACTCTGTGGATCAGATCAGCAATTCTCAGTAACAGCTAATTGAAACATGACCATGACGTAAAATATCTCTCCTGTCAGGACATGGCCAACAGAAAATAGAATTAAAACAACAAACAAATATCCTAAGTCTGGGCAAGTATAGAAGTCTACCAGCTAAGTGTGTCTTCTTCTGGAAAAGAGGGAGACTCACCAGCTCTTTTCAGTGGAGCCTGAGACCAGGGGAGAACGGTGAAGTGAGCTCTGTAAGTACCCAATTAGCAAAGTGAGTGATGAATAAAGAGACGTGAGCTTTGATGACAGACATGATACTACTATTAATTTGTCCTGTAAAGTATGTCTTCACGTCCAGTGATCAATACTTCGGCGTCCTCAGGAGTTGAGATTATAGGAAAATGCACAGCCCGGACCCAGACCTCCTGTTTGAGCTTGTGACACTGCACTTAGATGTCTCAAGGGCAATTCCAACTCCACCTGCAAAGAGCTGACCTCACGGTGCTCCTCCCATAGCCGTCCTGCCCAGGGCCCCTGGTCAGAGGGTAAGGTCTCCCTGTGTCTCCCAACTCAGGCCCATCACTCACAGATGTGACTGGACCCCTCTTTCAGGGCCCAGATATCCTCAGTCACCGAGTCCCACCACCCTCACCTGACCTACCAGGTACTCACTGGCACTCACTCAGCACTGACTCTGTGCTGGAGACCACGCTGCACACTGTGCACATGTTATCTCACTGGATCTCCACAGCAGTCCTGGGAGGTCGGTACATCACTGTTTCAATTGATTAGATAAATTGTTTCACTTCCTTGAGTGCGTCATCCAAAGTGACACGGCTACTGAGCCACAAACCTGGGACTGAAAACCACTTGAAAACTGAACACTACTACACCTCGCAGCCACCCTACTCTGACTCATCACATCACCTCTTGCCAAGCCTTCTAAATGTTTCCAAGCATTCTACAAGACAAAAGTGAACTACGAGGACACCCCACTCCCCTACTTAAAATCTGTCAATGACGGTCCACTGCCCTTAGGTGGAAGTCCCACCAGGCCTGAGCACAGCCGAATGACCCCTCATCTGCATTCCCTGCGCGGCCGCGCCGCCTCACCCACCACGTAGCTCTACACGTGCCGTGTCCAGGACAGGGATGCTGACTCCGTACAACCCAGGGCTTGTCTCACTCGAACAATCATTACCTTCTTCAGTGATCATCTTCTTCATTCCTGACTCTCAGAAAAATGTTTTCTCAGGATGAATCAATATCTTTTTCCTTACAATTTCCCGTCATTGATAATGAGCTCCCTCCAAAAGAGAGAAGACCTAATGCTCAGTCTCCTTATCTGTAAAGTGAGAATAACAAGGAAATATGTGAGATTTTAAGAGAAATAGTATTCATGTGAGGCTGAGGGACAATTCCATCATACAGTAAGCACTCAATGTGTGCTTACTTAATAAGAATATATTGCATTCCAGCAACCTTTAATCAATGTTTTATGACTTTGTCCAACAGACTACTGACAAACAGTTGGACGAACCCTTTTGAGCAGATCAGCACAAGCGTACTGGGAGAGGTAGGCATGGACTCCAGTTACAGCTGCAGCCACCCAGCACTTCGGGGCGGGGGCAGTTTGCTCAAACTCTTACATGTTGCTTGAGCATTTAGTTGTCATTATTGAATAAAGACAGGTGTTCTTTAGTCAAAGCTCCTGAAAAATATATCTTCAAAGATTGATGCAAATTAGGTTTCAAGTACAACACTCTCACTAGAAATTATTTTAAAATGATAGTCTTAGCTCCTCTGCATATCAAAAGGGCATTTTCTTAATGTATCTGACTAAATACACCGGAAGGGTTGTTTAAAAGGAATTAAGAAGAAGCCATCCTGAATAAGCTCTCAGTATCACCTGCACAAAGCCCCACCCAAGTGTCTCATTTCTCACTTCCACATAGGGGTTCAGGTATCTTAACTTGGGTCTTGGTTTCTTATAACATGGGGCGGGGAATAGTTGTAGATAGATTTATTTAGCAAATATAAACCTAGGGTATTTGCTGTGAAGGAATTCTAGAAATAAGAAGATGGATATATAGTCCCACCCATAAGAAACTCAGCCTTTCCATCTACAACAGCATTAAAAATAAAATGAGAGATACATTTAACAAAAATTTACAAGATTTGTACATTGAAAATTGAAATATCACCAAAATAAATTTTAAAAGATCTACTTATATGGAAGACATCCCATTTTCATGGAAATATAGACAATATTATTAAAAATGTTAAGACTCCCCAAAGTGATCTACATATTCAGTGGAATCCCTATCAAAATTCCAGCTGACTTCTTTGCAAAAATTGACAAACTGATCCCAAAATTCATATGGACGTGCAAGGGGCCCAGGACAGTCAAAACAACCTTGAAAAAGAAGAGCAAAGTTGGAGGACTCACTTTAAAGGGTACTAAAAAGCTATAGTACACAAGTCAGTATGGTGCTGCCATAAGTTTGGATAAATAAATCTATGAGACACAATAAAAACCCAGGGGGTAAAAATTACATTTACAGACAGTTTTCCACAAGGGTGCCAACAACACTTCATTGAAAGAATAGTCTATTCAACAAATGGTGCAGGGACAGCTGGGTATCTGCAGGCAAAAGGATCAATCTGGAATCTGGACAGCCATAATTTATATAACAAATAAAAATTAATTCAAAATAGACCACAGACAGAAATGTAAAAACTAAACCTATAATCTTTCTAAAAGAAGACAGATTATAAATTTTTGTGATCTTAACATAGGCTTTGGTTTCCTAGTTACAGTATGAAGAGCACAAGTGAAGGAAGGAAAAAGCAGATAAACTGGACTTCATCAAAATTAAAACCCTTTTCTTACAAAGGACATCATCAAGAAAGTGAAATGACAGGGGAAATGGGTATCTCAAGTGATAGAGTGTGTGCTTAGCAAGAAAAATAAAATAAATCAATACACCTAATTACCTGCCCTGTAAAGAAATTGTTTTAATGTTTAAAAAATCTATAGTGAAAGGACAATGTGCAGAATAGGAGAAAAATTTTGCAAAGCATGTATCTCATAAGAGAGTAGTACCCAGGAGATGTAACAAATGCTTAGAACTGAACAAAACAAAAAAATAGACCCAATTTTTAAATTTACCACGAATTTAAATAGATATACAAATGGCCAATAAGCATTTGAAAAGGTGCTCAGCATCACTAGCCAAATCAAAATCAAAATAAGATCTCATTTTACACCCACTAGGATGTTTATAATCAAACATGGACAATAACAAGTGTCAGTCAGGAGGCAGAGAAACCTCATTTGCAGCCAGAGGAAAGGGACAATGGTGCAGCGTGTTTGGAGAAGTCTGGTATTTCCTCAAAAGCTTAGAGTTATATGGCTCAGCAATTCCACTCCTATATATAGAGTCATCCCTCAGTATCCACGGGGGGGTTGGTTTAAGGAATCCCCCACCCGGGATACCACAATCCAAGGATGCTCGTGTCCCTTTACAATCAGATATCTAGATCCATGTAGTGGAAACTACAGATATGGCGGGCCAACTATACAGCAAAAAGAATGTAAACATATTCTCACAAAAACTTTCACATCAATAGTCATAGCAGTATCATTCAGAGTAGCCAAAAGTTACTAACAATATCCATCCATCAATGAATGGATAAACAAAATTACCAAGAATAGTCCGACAAACTTTTGGTCATTGAATCTTTGACAAAGGAGGTGAGAACATATAATGGAGTAAAGACAGCCTTTCAGCAAATGGTGTAGGGAAAACTGAACAGCTGCATCTTAATCATTGTAGTTG
The DNA here is from genome assembly GCF_048564905.1 of Vicugna pacos. Classification (NCBI taxonomy): domain Eukaryota; kingdom Metazoa; phylum Chordata; class Mammalia; order Artiodactyla; family Camelidae; genus Vicugna; species Vicugna pacos. Next base: position 2,880,105 of record NC_133006.1, read on the forward strand.
GACTACTCCTCACAACATACACAAAAATGAATTCAAAATGTGTTGAAGACTTAAACATGTAGACAAGGCACTATAAACCTCTTAGAAACAACCATAGGCAAAACATCTGACATAGACCTCAGCAATGTTTTCCTAGAGCAGTCTACTCAAGCAATAGAAATACAAGCAAAAATATACAAGTGGGATCAAATTAAACTTACAAGCTTTTGCACAGCTAAGGAAACAGTAAGCAAAACTAAAAGACAACCAACCTATGGAATGGGAGAAAATATTTGCAATAAATGAAACTGACAAGGGCTTAATTTCCAGAATATGTAAATAGCTTTTACACTTAATAAGAAAGAAAAACAAACAATTCAATTCAAAAATGGGCAGAAGTCCTAAAGAAACATTTCTCCAATGAAGACATACAAATAGCCAATAGGCACATGAAAAAATGCTCAATATCATTATCAGAGAAATGCAAATCAAAACTGCAATCAAGTATCAACTCTCACCAGACAGAATAGCCATCATTCAGACGTTCACAGACAATAAATACTAGAGAGGCTGTGGAGAATTGGGAACCCTCCTATACTGTGGTGGGAATGCAGTTTGGTGGAGCCATTGTGGAAAACTGTATAGAGGTTCCTCAAAAGACAAAAAATTGACCTCCCATATGACCCAGCAATCCCACTCATGGGCATATATCCAAAAGGATCCATAATTCAAAAAGACACACCCCAATGTTCACAGCAGCACTATTTACAATAGCAAGACATGGAAACAACATAAATGTCCAGTGACAGATGACTGGATAAAGAGGTTGTAGCGTATTTGTCCAACAGACTACTATTCAGCCATAAAATAAGAATAAAATAATGCCATTTGCAGCAACATGAATGGACCTGGGGAATGCCATTCTAAGTGAAGTATGCCAGAAAGAGAAAAGAAAATACCATATGAGATCGCTCACATGTGGAATCAAAAAAAAACAACAACAACAAAAAAAAAACAAAGAAACAAAAAGATAAACTTATCTACAGAACAGAAACAGACACAGGGATATAGAAACCAAACTATGGTTACCAGAGGGGAGAGGGTGTGGGAAGTAATAAATTGGGAGTTCAAGATTTGCAGATACTGAGTATGTAAAGAATAAACAGCAAGTTTATACTCTATAGCACAGGAGAATATATTTAATATCTTATAGTAACTTACGTTTAAAAAGAGTATGAAAATGAATACAGGTTTGTTCCTATTTAGCTGAAGTATTGTGCTCTACACAAGAAAGTGACACAACATTATAAACTGACTAGACTTCAATGAAAATATTTTTAAATAGACAAAAAACGAAAAAAAGAAAAAGTATATTATCAAACAAAAAGAATAACGTACTGATTCAGGCTACAATATGGATGAAAGTTGAAATATTATGCTAAAATAAGCCAGAAAAAAAAGGCCAAATAGTGCCCTTTAAGTTGAACTGCATCTAAGCGTTTATTGTACTACTCCTGTACATTTTCCGGAGGTTTGAAATCTATCAATATCAAAATAAAATGTATTATTCATTAAAAACATAAAACACTTTCTCACAGGAGGGCTTTAATTATTAAATGCAGAAATGCATGTTAAGCTCTTGGAACAACACTTTGCACGTCCACACACAATCACTGCTGTCACTGCCACTCAGAGGGTGGTGCCAGCGCTGATGAGAGCTGCCTCCACTCGCTCCCCTGCAGACAGTAGTGAGGGCCTGAGCTCTGACAGGCAGGGTGAGCGTGAACCTGGGTCAGACAAAGCCACGTCCCAGACTCTGCGTTACCCAACTTTCTTATACAAACTGCAACTTTTGTAATGTAAACATGCTTGAGGCATGTATCTTACAACACAGGGAATACAGCCAATGTTTTACAGTAACAATAATTGGAGCATCTATTGTAAACGTGAAACTTATAACATATTTTAAATCAGCTATATCTTTAGAAAAAATAAAAAATAATAATTTAAAAATGTTATCACTTTAATATTCAATTCGGTTTTTAAGTAACTACTAAACAGCTTAGAATGTATAAAAGCATTTAAGTGTGCTGTTTGTTTACATATTTATTTACATTCAGCCTCCTGCTAAAAGAGAATTTCAACAATTTTTTTAAACACAGCTTAACAACCAAAACAACAAAAAGGCAAAACTGAGAGTGAAGAGAAAATGGAGATTCAATACTTAAACGAAACCATGGGAAGATAAATTCATAAAAATTGATTCCATGAAGTCAGGGCAAGTGTTAAAGGCCGACTAGAAATTCAGCTGTAAGATTCTTGGCAGCTAAAGCAAAAAGAAAAAGATGATGGGGCGCGTGGTAGAGCGTGTGCTTAGCGTGCACGGGGTTCTGGGTTTAAGCCCCAGGGCCTCCACTAACAGATAAATACATCTAATTACCTACCTCCCCAAAAGAGCCCCAAAGAAAAGATAAAGAGAAATTTTGTCCCCAAAAAACTCTGATATTAAGTTTGGATTAAATACTTAAAAAAAGAAAAATAGAAAATATAAGTGACACTGTGAAGGAAAAGCCCAGCTGGGCTAACAAGCTAAGTCACAAATCTAAGTGTGATAAGTGTCGGTTTACTGATCTAAGTTTTGCTGGGCTACCTGGTAAACCTGAAGTTTAGAGTCAGTTTACTGGGCTAACAAGCTAACTCGTAAATCCAAGGTCAACAATTGTCAGTAACGTGATCTGTTCCAAATTAATAAACCTCAGTGTACTGATTCCTTGCTTTTTCTTGTTTGAGCCTTACTGGCTAATAGCCCCATACTTGTAATTAACCCTATAAAACCTCATGTGCAGGTCTTGGTGGTGCTCAGAGCTCTGGAGTAGAAGCCCCTCTGAGCCCGCCGGCGTAATAAATCTCAGTACTCACACCCTCTGAGTGGTGCTTGTTTCTTGGCTGGCCTTTTGTTTCCCTAACAACACAAGCAATAATGCCCGTGAGATAAATCTGCCATGGCTGCTGTCAGGTCCCCATGTCTCACGTGGCAAAATCTGAAACATCCTTCTCACCACTCAGAGTCATCCTCAGCCCACCCCACACCTCCCGCTGTTAAATGCAGGAGAACAGGCAGGGCCCTGCCTTTGCTCTCTCTGTGTCATCACAGTGAGACAGGATGGAAGGGGGCAGAGCACAGCCATTCTAGGAAGGCCACAGCAATTATCATCAAAATGGTGAAGGATTCAACCCCCAATAGTCCTTGAGGCTCAGGATGAAGAGATTTAACTTCTAGCAAATCTTGAGCTTCATTAAACACCCATTGTAATAGTAACATGGTGAATAACATGCCCCAGGCACAATGGCAGTCCCAAGGCTAGCCACAAAAGGTCACAGTGTGGGAAATGGCCAACTCCCTGGGAATCCCAGCCCCTTGCCCTAAGGCTAGTCCTTCTACTTATAAGCATATGAAGCCACCAAGCCCAAGAAGATGAGCAACACAACACAACACTAGTGGTCACCACTCTCTCTCCCTCTTCGGAGAAGGCCCTCACTCTGTCTGTGGATTGTGTACCTACTTTTAATCTGAGCATCAAACCCCCACACTTCGTGACGTTTCTCTTGCCTTTCAATGTATCTCTCTGAATAAATCTACCTTTACTCAACACTGGCTTGCTGTTGAATTCTTTACTGCACGAAGTCAAGGAACAAAATCTGGTTGGGCATATCCCAGGGCCTCAACCAAAACATGGGACACAGCCCTTCTCATGCCCCCCGTTTTTTTTCTTGTGTCAACAGTACTGGGTTGTGAAGGGAACTCTGAGGCCCCAGCTAAGGGACAGAAGCAGCCTCCAGAGCTCCAATTGGCGGGTAGCCTCTCCCCCAACAATGGCATTGGGTTCTGCCCGGTTCTCTGTGTTTCTCTGTTTTGCTGACTCCCCAGCCAGACAGCGTCCTCCTAAGCCTGTCCCCACAAAACCCTTCTCTCCAAAATACAAGCACATCAAGTCACAATCCTCTTGTTCAATCAGGAAATGTTCAGCCCACTTTTTCCCTCCCCAGTAAAGTACGCAACTGTCCTCCCTCCCATCTCACCACTTCTTTCTTTGTGAGAACTCTGCACTCTCCACACACCATCCTGAACGCAGGTGCCTTGCTGGCTGTGACTGAGATGTTTCTTTCTCACACAGCCTGCGTCCTTTCACTTTCCCCTTGTTACCTTAAAAAAGCCTTTCCTGAGTCTCCCACCCCTCTGATGCTGAACTTCTCAAAGTGCTGAGGTTGCAGTCACTATGTGCATACCTCCCAGGGTTTGGCTAGGTTTCCTTTGCAACATATTCATTAAGGAGCTGGAACAAGAAGTTTAAAGAGGCTATTCCTTCATCTTAGCGGAGGAGTCTGGAAAAAACCTAAATGGCTTTCAAGAGAGAGTTAACCAGGGACAGAGATGTCGCAGTTCCTAGTCAAAACTGTCATGAGGCAAAATGTTCTTCATAGACTCAGAGTGGCTTCTGAACGCGGAATCGGCAGGGAGGAGGTGACAGGCAGTGAGTGGCATAAGTGACACAGATTAAGCTCCCCCAGCAGGGGAAGAATTGGTATTTTTCTAGTTTTCCAAACAATTTCTTACTACCTTTTTCTCTTATTGTGACATACCATTTCCTACGAATTAAGCATATCAATATCAGTTATTTGAGCCACTTGGGGGAAGCTACATGATGCCATTCACAGGGCTGGGGCATGACAGCCACACCAGTCTAGGTTGAAAGACCAGTGGGGGTATTTCCAAGGTATTCACAGGCATGCAGCAAACTCCGCAGCTTCAATGACCTCATCTTAAAGCTGGGGCCAGTAAAACTACCAAGCAAAGTGCGTGATGATTATGGCCGACACCTGTTTACTAGGTAAGTGCCAGTGACAACTGCCGCTTAATGGGGAATGAGTTCGATCAATGAAGCCCTGTCTACCTGGCAACAAGCGCCCTGTCTTCCTGCCTTGGTGCAGCAGCAGAGTGTATTTAGCTGAGATGAATGCCCCAAGAACAGCCCAGACGAGAAAGCTCTCAGCTCTGCACGGCGAGACGTGTTCCTTTCCTTCTCAGAGCTGATCACAGTTTGCAGTCATCTGTTTTTATGTTTATCACTTTTCTAACTGCCTCTGCTCCGGAGTTTTTGCTCAAGCAGCACAGGGCCAGGTATGTCTTGCGGCCTGCCGGATATTCTGGGCTGGGAAACAGCCGAACCCACATCTAGCTCTGGTGCTGAAAGGAGAGGGCAGAAGGCCCAGGGTCCCATGCTGAATCGAGACCCCTGCATCCAAAATTCTGTTCTGACTTTGGGCAAATTGCCCAGTCTTCTTTACCTTGAGATTCCTCATCTGTCCATGAAAATAACTGCCCATGGCACACAGAGTTACAAAGATTAAAGGAAATCACCAAATTCACAACCTATTCAAAGGGCTACCAGTGCATCCTCAACCGACATATGCTGCCTTTACTGCTCTGACGCACGCTAAGCGGGGTGGCCCCACACAGTGAACACTGCTAAGTGCCAGTGTGTTAAGTGCTTCATCTGTGCTATAATACTCTTTAGAACTTACAACATTCCCAGGAAGAAGCGAATATTATCATGCCCGTTTCACAGATTCTCCAACAGGTTAAGAGAGTTTACATTCTATTCCAAGGCCCTATGGTGAGGAAATGGCGATTTTAACCGGAATCTGGGCCCAGACCTTGGCTCCAACTCTCTCCCATCCACTTGACCACTTGCCTATGAATTCCCCCTGTCCAATACACAAGTTTGCAGCCGGCCAGCTTTTAAATGCAATGTGTGCCAACGTATGTCAATGTTGGTTAATTACCATAATCTGTTCTCAGAAACCACTACAGTAAAGAAAGGTGGACTTAAGGAATTCTGACTTGCGTTCTCCTGTAATGTGCAGAAACCCTTCCCTACACCACCAAATCCAAGTGTATGCTTCCTCCATGTTTATGTTTGCACACGGCTTATTAAAGTAGAAGATACCTGCAGTAATTCCATATCGGCTGCTTTCCAAGGTTGCAGATTATCCATAATCAGCCTGTGAACGAAAATACTACAATGTGAATGAGAATACTGCAACCATGACAGTAAACAAAAATACTGAAACCAAGTCATTAAAGGCTGTTGCCACCCCCCAGCTAGGACAGGCCTGCAGCCCAGCCACTGCAGCAACTCACAATGGTGCCCTCTGAGCAGACTCAGAATAAGAAAGGATGGGCTACTGGCCCGAGATAGCTAGGTGCTTGTCTAAAGAATGAATTCAGTGAGTCCAAAATATTTGCTTCCTCCCATACATACAAAAGCACTAAATTCTTGAACTCGAGATACCTGGCTTTCTTTAGATAACAAGCAATCTTTCATTGTTCCAACAACCTGGTCTTTGTTGTAAAGCTCCTATATATCCTAGCTCTCCTCAACCTCTTGGGAGTGGTCCCTCAGAGAGATCTGAGAGGCTGTCATCCCGGCTCGAGTCCTCCCGCCAAATAAATCATTACTCTTAACTTTTAGGCTGCACATGTATTCCAGTCAACAGTTTTGGACACCATGAAGGGACCCACAGCAGATTTCTCTCCACCTGAACTCTCCAAGTAACCGGAGCCTTGGTAGAAGCAGTGGCTCTTTGAGCCCATCCGCCTCCTCGGGGAGTCCAGATGAATTTGGGTGAGTCTCTCCTGGTTCTCGGATCTCACATATTGGTTGATGAACCTGAGTTTTATCTGGTGGTTTATCCAGGTACGTGGCCCTCCATTTGAAAGAAACTGGGGGGAATTACCCACCCAGTCGAGACATACAGGGTTGGGCCTGGTTGAAAGTTAACAGGAAATGCCCACCTTGAGGAGATGTCCAAAGTGGGGCTGGTGGAAACATATGAGGAAAATACTCACCCAGTGGAGGCATCCCGAGTGGGTCCAAGTTGAAAGACACTGGTTTCAGGACTGAGTGGTTAGGTAAGAGGCTGGTCTAATATTTTCCTCAATTTGGTTACCTCCATTGAATTTTTCAGGATAAAATTAAAACTCTTATGAGGAACCATTCAACTCCAAAATTCGGACCATCCTCCTGGCTGGTAACAGCTTTCTCGGTTGACAGAGAATCTTCCAGGAGTGGTAGTGACAAAGACTTCATGCCACAGAGTTGTCCCTGTGGGAAATCTTACTAGCAAATTTATTCTGAGAATCCGACCTTACAATGGGGAATAGAACTTTCAAAAAAAATAAAGAACAGAAAATGAAAGAAAAAGAAATGACAGATTGCCAGTCTCCAACTATTACCCCAGCCAGGTTTATGTACATACAAAACTTACAACATTTATTGGGAAAAAGAAAAAAAAACTCACTCTGAAAGTAACTAAACAGGCCCGATAAAAACATTTTTTGGAATTCTGAACTTATAAAAACAAAATCCACTTTAGGGGGAACTTGGATTTCTCTTCCTGTGTCCTTGAAATGTAAATGTTTTATCATTCTCTAGGTGTTTTAAGTGTGTGTATGTATGTATGTATATGTTTAGTTTATTTTTTAAAGGAAACCTTGGATTCTGCCATACAAAAGGTTCAAGTAATGTGTACATATGGTGGCCACGCAAATAAAATGGGATTCAAAGCAATTCTTTGATTGTATCAATTTTTAGATATTTTGCTATCTTAAACTTTGCTTCATCAGCCTGGATCCCAAAGGCCTTTTACTTTTGGAGAGTAAACCTTTGAATTTTACTTAGGGAACACCCCCACTCTCATATGGAAGAGCCTCTTCATCTTATTGGTTTAAAATCACTATATATATATATAATATATATATAATAAATTATATATATATATAAATTGATGGCCATATGATGGATCTTTTAATTTGGAAAAACTTTTAAATTGGTGAAAGTTTAAAGAGATCTCATTATAAACAGCTGTTTTATTGGTACCTATTAAAATAAAGTTTAAATGTAGAAAAATATATCTAATGTTTAACCTAAGAACTTAGTTAAAAAATAAAACTGGTTTGAAAAGCTACATTTGTGTTTTTCCTTTCCGATAAATGGTTCTAGAGATGCTAATAAAAACTTAGAATAATTAATGTTAATTAGGTTGAATAACTGGAAAAAGGATTGTAAAAATGTGAAAAAAAAAAAAAGATAAGTGGCTTATCCCAAATGGATAAATATTTTTATATGGTTATTTTGAATGAGATAAAGAAAATGGACGTTTTTGGATTTACATAGAAGGTTTTGATAATACACTACATAAAGTTAAAAAAACGGGCCAAAGAGATCACCTACTGCCCCCCAAAATTAAAGTTCAAACAAGTCCATTTTATATACCACAGTTTAAAATATATTTATATATAGACTGAAATACTTGATCAATGATTGGGACAACTGACCAATTAATGAAATTAAAAACTGAGAAGGGCCTAAGCTCTTTGGCTGAAACTTGGGCATCCTAGAGACTTCTATAAAATTATACACAATGCACACAAGAAAAAAAGAAGGCTTCTGGTACTCCTTCTAGAAATAAGAATTATTGATTAAATCTAATAAATATAAAAATTAAAGGTATAAGATTTAATAAAATTGAGATAAAAGTTTGTAAAATTGGTATATTTAAATGGTCTTTATATAAACCTTTTGCTTATGTTGTGGGATAGATATGTTTCAGTGGAAAAATGCTTCCCCTTCTTGGTATTATAAGGCTGGGCACATATCTGTCCCTCTGAAAATATTAATTGAACAAATTAAAGGAAACCAAAATAGTTATATGAGCCGTCCAATATAACATAAAACTAAAAACTAATTTGAGTGGCTAATAAAAAAATATAGGTTTACCCTGGGTTTAACTTATAACTCAAGGAAAAGAGACCTTACTAAATGCCTTATGCAAGCTTTAGAAGACATAATAAAATAAACCTTAAAGTTTTAAAATATGGAATTCTTTGTTTACAGCTCTTCTCACTGATACAAAAATGCCAATTAAGGAGATAAAATTCGGTCTAGGTGATAGAGCAGTTCTCTTGGGACCTGGAAGAGAGTGTCTTTGTCTTGCAGATCAGAAATATAAATACAACAAACAGTGATCTAGGACTGAGCCTAATTAGCTCAACGAAATAAAACTTAAGGCCAAGAAATTTTTGGCATTTTAGAACTCAGAACTCAGACGGGTCCTTCAGACTTTGTGAAGAAATCTTAACTGTCTGCCTCATGAATAGTAAGCCTTAGTGATTTGAGCAAGCAAATTCAGCTTACTCCAACTATTATTATACCTATCTTTTAAGTAAGTTTCAAAGTGAAGCTATGAGATCTCTAGCTTTTGTCTGTTTATAAGCCTGCGTACACTTTACAGATGTGAGATATTTCTACTGCTAAAAAAAAATTCAAAGTCAAAGAGCTCTGCTTAATTGATGTAAAAAATAAGAGCTTAAAAATTAAGTATTTTTAAAATAAAAACTGAACAAATTGACTTTCAGCATCATGTGAAACGGAAAATATTCAATATTAAGAAAATATTTGATATTGTTTAGTTTAAGTATGTTCTAATTAATATAGACATCTTTAAAGTCATCAATATTCTGTACAAGACCTTTACTATACCTAGGTTTAATGAAGGTCAAATAAGATCCTGTTATATCTGTTGCAGATTTGTCAAAAAAAAAAAACAGTAATGTGGTGTGGTAAAATTTTAAGTAAATTAAATGCAAATGAGATGAGAGCTTCGAGTAAATATTTAAAATATATTTTTTATATGTATGCTTAAGATAATCTCTAAATGTTTAGTATCTTTAAATTCTAGAGTTGTGCTAAATTAAGTTAAATGACAGGATTTTATTAAATAGCTATGCCATTTTCAGATAAAATAAGATTGAAATATGAATTACTTAACATATAACTTCCTCTTACAGTGAAACTAAAGGTGCTTAGAAATATTAACAAGTGGTTGGTGCCACACTGAAATAGTCTCTATTAGTAAGGGAATGATTTCAGTATCCTAGAAAAGTAATATAAATGTGTAAAGGAAGATATAAGAATGGAATTATATTTTTTTAATGAAAAATAGTGACTTTCTCCTGAAGCTGGTTACTTCTGAATGGAAGAGAAAATAAGGGACTCACTAAAATGAGTACAGAAAGCTGTGGAAGGCTTGTGGAAGAGGAACCCTGAGGAAAGAGTTTTCTATGTGGTCAGAATTGTCTAAGTTTAGAATCAAATTGGGCAACGTAAATGAATCTTAAAAGAAAACTGGTACAAGATTAGATTTGGTTTTCTCTCTGTTAAGAGGAAAAAATTTTCTTAAAATGTTAATCCCCTTTTAGTAACAGATTGTAAAACTTCTTATACCACTTAGCTGATCTGTTCTGCCTTTACATTTGACTTATTTTCTTGTTAATGAATTAGTACTACTTTACAGTGATCTATATGTTTATCTGACCTAGTGTTCTGAAATCTTTCAAAAAGCTCCCCAAATATCAATTTCTAATTGAAGCTTTTTAATCTCCAGTTAAGTTTGGGATGCTACAGGGGGCCCCTGAGACATCCCAAAGAGAGATTTTAAACTACTAAGTTTCATTTGGCATTTTAAATAACATGGTATTGTCAAATGAATCATAGAACTTCTAAGGTTATATTGAATGAGAAAATATTATTAATATAGATATTGTAGAAATTAAATGGACTCCCTAAAATTCTGGTATCTCTGAAATGTTACCAGTGATAATTATGGGTATAGTGAACAGGTTTCTTTATCGATTATAGTGTAACGGTGTTTAACCATGCTTTTAAATCTTTTGTCATTTATAGACAGTTAATTGTTTTCTTCTGATGGTTTTGCAAAATGCTTTCTCTTCAAGGAAATTTACTGATTTCTAATTAATTTCAAACTATAGCACTGAACTAAACTGGGTAAGAAATTTTAAAATTCTAATGAAAACTCTCATTAAAAGAATTAGTTACATGGGACTGAGTAAACTGGTGAATATGGTTATAATTTTTAATATTGTTTGAAATATTACTGGCCTTTAACCTGTTTCCCAGACATAAAGAACCTCTTCTCCTTAAGCTAGTTATGGTTCACAACATTTTGATAAATTATACCTATGTAATGAGACTTGGGACAGTTATCTTTTCTATCTGATCCCTCAAGAGACTAAAAACACCTAGGTCCCCAGTGGCTCTATCAGACAAATTAGGAAGATCATCTCCTAACAGATATAGGACTCTAAAGGTATTTTAAGGATTTTAAAGAGAAAAGAATTTACCTAAATCTGTAATGCAGAAACACATGAAAAGCCTTGACGTGGCTTTCTTGGCCTTAGCAAATCTTATTAACATTCTACACTGAGACTCCGTGTTAAAATTTCCAACACAGCCAATTTAAAAAAGCCTATATGATCAAATAATCAGACTTCACTTCTAAAGAAATTAATCTTCATTTGGCTTTATTTGAGAAAACTGAGGGTAACTTTAGAGAGAAAAAAGATTATATTTTAGTGGATATTAAATTCTAGTTTGGTTAATTGAGGTCCATATTTACTAAGAAACTTCCCAGAACATTCTTTGCTGTTATGTCATATTGCTATACAGTTTAATTGAATTATGAAAAGGATACTCTAGGTTTGTTTCTGAAGCTCAGTAATCTATCCTTGGGTAAAGATCCAATGCCCCATGACCTGCAGCCAGGGGATTATACATACTGGAACAGGCATGCCTTAAAGAACTGTCTCCAACCTGAACGGAAGGACCCTTTTTCAGGTACTCTTAACTAGACCATACACACCAAAGCTGAAGGAAACGGACTTTAATATTCATTTCCTATCAGAAACAGCCCCTGAAGTGCACTGGCCTATAGAGCACTGCTCACCTTAAAACAATGCCCAAATGGAGAAAAAGCTACCAGGCCAGGATGAGAAGAAGATGACATCTGAGCTAGACAGCTGACCCAAGACACCGGACCAGGCCTGTATACCAATTACTTTGATAATTTCTCCAACCTTTGATTATGAGCTACTCCAATTGTAAAGTTTATGATAAATTACCTATGTCTAGTACTTCTGTGTTACCTTGGTGGGTTTCCCTACTCCAAGGCTCTAACTAGATAGCCCTCAGAAACTTTATTCTCAAAAGAAATTTTAGTTCTGTTTAGGCCATTGTTGATCTTACAAGGTGGGAGACTTCACCTGGCCAATTAATACCTGTTCTGACCTTGACCATAAATACGAACTTTCTCATAAGATCAAACTCAATCAGAAACACAAGCAAAATTTTAACCCCAAAATACAACTTCTCGACTATTAAATTCTTACTCGTGACTTTATTAACGCTACTAGCTGTATTACTTATATCCTGTCTATTTTATAACATTGTTGTCTGTTACATTTCCCAATGTGTAACTAGGCCTACAAGATTGATGATGGCTAAACATCTTGAAGAAACATAAAATTTATAACCCTGAATAAAATAAATATAATAGTGTGATTCTAGGTATGGGAATGTGCAATGAAGGGGAAACACTTCCTGGATCATAATAGACTAGTAAGACAGGTGATCCAGAGAACTTTTAGTATCAACAGGGCCTGATAAAAAAACTAACACCTTGAATGGTAACTCAGAAGATTCTTCACCTGAACTAGGAATGAGCCATTCTAGCACCGTGGGACAAAATTGGTCATGAAATGTCTCTCAAAATATTGGTCGAATTTAGGACCAAGGGGGTGCAATGTGAATGAAGATACTACAATGTGAATGAAAATACTGCAACCATGTCAGTAAACAAAGAATGCTGAATCCAAGTCATCAGCAGCTGCTGCCAACCCCCAGTGAGGACATGCCTGCAGCCCGGCCTCTCAGCCACTCACATTGGTGCCCTCTGGGCGGACTCAGAGTAATAAAGGACAGGATACTGGCCCTATATTGCTAGGTGCTGGCCAAAGGAATGAAATCAATGACCCAAATGTTTGCTTCCCACCATACATAGAAAAGCACTAAATACTTGGACTTGAGATATCTGGTTTTCTTTTGATAACAAGCAATATTTTATTGTTCCAATTACCTGGCCTTTGTTTGTAAAGTTTCTATATATCCTAGCTCCTCTCCTACCTCTTGGGAGCAGTCCCTCAGAGTGATCTGAGAGGATGTCATCCCAGCTCGAGACCTCCAGCCAAATAAAACAAAGCCCTTAACATTTAGGCTGAACACTTATTTCATTGAAGTCCCAGAATAGACACAACTCATCAATTCTGAAATGGAACACTCTGAATCAGGAACCAAAAGAGTGTTTTAGTCCAGAAAATCTCCGGGTTCCTCTTTCTTCCTGTCATTATACAATCCCTCCAGAACTCATTATTTTGCTGTCTGCTCCTCTGGCAACCAAGCTCATAGAAGAGTCTACTCAGCAGAGCGCCGTGCTGGGGAGAACCCCCCGCAGCAGCACTGCAGGCCGCCTGCCCTCCCGCACGCTCTGCTGACCCTTGGTGTCCTCCGTGGAGACCAGGCCAACAGAGCTGTTCCCAACAGCTGTAAAGTCGCATACGTTAAATAAATCATTTTATTTTATACCATATGTTACGTATATACCCATTTATGAAAACAGCTTTGCCAGAAGCCCAAATCTTCAACATTAATCTGCAAAGGCAAATCTGGTCCCCAAGTGAAAACAAGACTTAAGACGATGCTAAGTCCTCCAAAGTCCTCTCAAGGACCATCAACCAAACTGCCTGCAGGTCTGCAGCTGCAGGCGGTTACATGTCTACTTTTCAAGCAACGCCTTCCTGCCCTCGGGCGCTACAATATCCCCCTACGCCCTCCCTTCTTAGGGTAAGAGTAGTCGCTGCAGAACCTTGCAGGGCAGCACTGACAGGACTGGACAGAGAGGATCAGAGCTAAACTAAGCCTTCTGATGACACGAGCTTGTCACTCTGTCACTTTACAGATGAAGATATATAGAGAGAGGTGGGGTGATATTACTCAAAGTCACACCGCTAATAAGTGGCAAAGTCTATATCTCTGTTCTTCCCTTCGGCGTGATGCCCCAGCTGGGAAGCCCACAGGGTTCTCTCGTGTCTGCCTGAACAGTCCTTTCCTGTCACTCATAATCCAATACAGGGTCTGACTCTAGCCTGTCTTTTCAGCATCTTTTCCCTACAGTCTCGCAGGAACAAGGAGGTTTGGGCCACTGTATGACTTCCAGCTCCAGAAACCTCAGTGCTTAGGCTGGTCTTGCCTGTGCATCTGGCCCCCTGCTCAGAGGCTCTTCCTCCCCTGCAGGAGGACGTTTCCACTCTCCACAGGGACACCCCCTCAGGGGAGCCCTCTTCTCGCCATCAGCACGGCAGGTGTCCCAGGCCACATCCCGAGATGCCACATTAGGACTGTGGGTGCCCAGGTCTGCTAATCAGACCAGCAGCCTCAGAGCCAGGGATTATGCCCGGGCCACCCTGCAAACCTACTGCACTCCTCACCGCCCCCAGCGAGCAGGTCACCTGGAAGTCACAGCAAGTGCCCCACCCAATCCAGAAGCCTCTTCATTTGCCAGCACAGCTGATGACTGGTTTCCAATATTTGGTCAGTTTTGCACAAAACAGCACATTCAACTGTGAAGCAGGAGGTTTTCGCTTCTGCTCCCCATCCTTAGTGGAAACGTCAAGGGAAACGAAGAGGCCTTTTCTCAACACTTTTCTGATGACACCCTCCCACCCACAATATTCATATGCTCAAGAGCTTTGGATCCACGTGATTTTGTTTCCCTTACGCTAAGTGGCTCAAAACACTGCGGGATTCTTTCTCTTTTGAGGGTATTTGTACTCAGTTTATCGGCTTTAATCAGTTTTTGTCTCTCTCTTCAGTATCCCTAGCAGTTGCCACTTCTTACTCCCTTCAGCAGCCTCCCTCCCAACATCTAGTCTAGGATATCAGCTGTGATGAGGGGCCCGGGGGCAGTCACAGAAGATGCAACTAAGGCACAGAGAGGCTACATAATTTGCCCGAGAAGATCAGCTTCAACCCCCAACAATGTGTGTCACGTCCCTGTGTTTAACTCTTATGCTAAGCAAGATAACTTTTTGTAGATTATGATTATAAACAAATGAGGTATCAAAATACATACAAGGACACACAACAACTCTAAGATGTTCATTAACTCTACTAGTTTGTTTCTATTTATTTCTATTAAAAACAATTAAGAACCTCTGCAGTCAGTATAGCAAAATGTAACTGGGCTTTAAATCCAGAATATAGAGGTGTTAAGTGTGTCATTACTCATACTTGTTTGTATGTTCACAAGACATAATGATTTGAAAGTCCCTCTCCCCTCCCCCTACTCACTACTGGCTCTCACCAGAGCTCCCAGACCACACATCGAACAGCCTTTCACTTTACCCACAGCTGAACTCATCAGTTTTCCCTCAGAACTCTCTCTGCAGCTTTCCCTATTCACAGCAAAGCAGGACCATCATTTACCTTATTAATCCACCCAGAAACCCTGGCCTTACTCCATCCTACATTCACAGACAGCATTCATCCTTTCCTTTTTACCTTCTAAATGTGCCTTCAATCTGTTCGCTTTTACTCACTGACCGTCCCACTGCTCAAGTGGAAGCCACCAATACTGCCCACCTGGACTCACGAGTCTCACAAGTGGCCCCACAGCCACTCACCCCTACTTGAGACAAATGGGATTGTGTCACTCCAGTGCTTTTTGACTCTTTTCAGACTCACTGTTCTTAGAAGAAACACCAAGTTCTTCACCTGGTGAAGGTCTTTGCCATGAAAGTGTCAGCTCAGGGAGGGCAGGACACGCCCTCTTACCTCGGACCCGCCCTCTGACAGTGCATCAGCTTGGGGGGACCTGCTGAGCTACACCAGCCTGTATTCTAAACCTGGTCTTGAGTTCTTAGCAAACTGCTTCACTTATCCATACAAATCAAAGGTAAATTAGAAAGATTTTAGATGTTGATCTAGACTATTGATTGGGATTTTGCACTAGCAACCTGCAAGGACATGTTCTAATGATTCTGTCTTCTTAAAACCACACCCAGGTTAAAGGAGTATTTGTGGAATGTTTTCGGAGTAAAAGGGACTGTACTTTTACAGACATTATGTTTTGTAACATGAACAACCCAGACAGGGTCACAAAAGGAACCGCCTCACAAGTGACAGAAGGCAGGTGAGAGGCATATAACAACAGGTCACAAAGATTGTAAGAGCAAAGTTGTTTCTCCAACCCCCGAAAAAATTCCACGAAGACCCGAAAACTCTGAATTTTGAAAGTAAAATACTATCATATAAAGAAAGATAATAAATAATCCTCTTCATCAGAGTTTCAAGATCTGACTGTGGAATTTTTAGCATGCCATACTGAATCCTAGCACAGAAAAATCAGATGGACTAGTGGTGAGTAAGTTCCAGGAAAACAGCAGTAATTCCTTCACTTGTAAGAGGACACACACTCACTTGTCGAAGGTGATTGTAAACCACATACTGCAGAAATTCACAAGATTCAGGCACCGATTCTAGATGGTGATGACACAGAAGGACGGCTTGGATGTATGCTTCTGAGTCACCGGCATTCTTACACTGCATGGGGAATAGGAGGCCCCCAGTCAAGAGCAGAAATGTTCCTGTCATGTCTCCCAGGCCGCGCCTCGGGGACTCAGTGTCCTGTATCCATCCAGCCCCAGGCAAGGACCCGCAGCGTGGCCCACCCAAGCAGGAGGGGCACTGTGCTTGAGAAATCCCATCCCCGATGGGGGCAAGAGGGGCTGGTGTGGTTGTGTGAACCTATAAATACTCATAGAAATACACCTGCATACATTCAAGTGATACAGTTAACAGTAGCAGGATATTTAACAAAATTTCAATTGTCAGTGTTAATTTTACCATTCCTTTCCGCTTGTCCCCTGCACTCTGAGACAGGCTTAAGCTCTCTCACACCTGCAGCTCTGTGCAATAGTTGTGAAATTATTTTACTTTGCTGCAAGTGTCTTCGCTCCCTGTGTCTCTGTGACTGTCGTCTCTTAACACAGTCAGATGTCTTCCTGGATCTCTCCCTGAGTTCCTTGCTTCTTCTTCTCAGATCCTGAGACAAAGAACAGGTGAAGGCACATGACTAGAAAGGCACTGTGGACTAGACCAAAGTCCTCAGTGACCCCTTAGGGGAGTGCTGCCGACCCCTTACCTTCGATTCTCAAGGTTCTGCCCAGGGTGACATCCAGACAGGAGAGAGTCTTGGGCCCAATTAAAAGCTGTGTGGCTTGGGTGCGGGCAAAGTTGCAGGAGCTGGTTCCGGAGCAGGGCCCCTCCCCACCTCTGCTCCTCTCTCTCCCAAGGCCCCGAAACCAAGCCTCCAGGCTCCCTGATCTTCTGTCCTTCTCTTCTACTCTACTCCAAGCCCTTTTCCTCTTCCTTTATTCCCTGATCATCCCCAGCTGGAGTGATTTTTCCATCACAGTATGTGAAAAAATTTCCTGCACCTGAAAAAGAGGTCTCCAGAAGTCAATGCCCATATGGTGGTTCCTGAAGAGAGCCCCTGTTTAGGGGGACCCTCACCAACAGTCACGGGGCATCAGACATGTTGCAGGCTCGACCACCCCCAACAAGAGTTTGCTGTGACCCCAAGGCACGCACAGCATCCCTGCTCACAAAAATGTAGTTGGCCTACTTATCCGTTATTAAGAAGCAAAAATAAAAAAATTGCTCATGTTTCTTAGTAAAATTATTTATGAGGTGGAAAAAGAAATTGAAATAGAAAAAAACAAATTTGAATCCATGTTAGATATTTTCGTTTGGCTTTAAACCTGTGCCCTGTTTTCTAGGCTCAGACTTGCTAGCTCTGCACCTTTTCTAAAAGAAAGTTGCATTTAGACTGATATATCCAGGAGAGCCTATTCTCCGGGCTCTGATCTTTAAGGATGTTAGCTCTTCCGCACTTATACAGAGATAGCAAGTTGTAAAATAGAGAATAGCCTTTGTGTTTTTTGGAGGTTTTACAGGGGCACCATGTTTTGACCCACATGGACAGCTGCAAGAACAAAGGATTCCAAAGACAGACAATTCATACAGCAAGAAGTTTGCAACAACCAACCACACCCCCACCACTTTTTAGTATACAAGGAGACTGAATTCTGACTTGGAGAAGAGAGTTCTGCAGGATATCAGTATGCCATCTTCTGGGTCTGCCAGCTTTTCAAATAAAGTCACTATTCCTTACTCCAACATCTCATCTCCCGATTTACTGGCCTGTCATGCAGGAAGCAGAACGAGTTTGGGCTTGGTAACAAAATGACTGCATTAGAGGTAGTAAGTCTCCACTGTTTCCTCATTTCCAGTATGTCAAAACCTATCAATTTTATATGCCACCAGAAAACCTCTCTTAGGGAATTGATTCTATGAAAATAAAGTTATTTCTACTCATTCAAAACATTTTTTGTTTTCTATTTTATTTTGTTTTGCTTATTGAAAAGAAAATAAAAGTCAAATCATTTTATTTCACGTATTCCTTATAGCTACATATTGTTACTACTACAAAGATATTTAAATTGCAATAAAAATTGTTCTTATATTCGTATAAAGATATATACACAATCAATGCAGATTAGGAAAGGAGTGGATATTTACTAAAAATCCACTGCACATGCAGTCTTTTACAAGCATATCCTGGAATATATGCTCTATTATCCAGGGGTCCCACACCCCCATTCTCACTGCCGAGTCCCTTAGTAATCAACTACCAAGGCACCAGCATAGAACCACGCGATCACTATTTTATATATAAATGAGTGAATTAGCTCATTGAATTCTAAAACAGAAACCTTACAATAAATACTGAACTCATTTACAGATAAAGAAAATTGGACACAGAAATGTAGTTTCTCCCACAAGTCACAAAGATAACAGGTAAAGGCAAGATTTGAACTCATCTGCCTGATTCTAAATACTAAGGTGGAAATCCCCTTCGACTGTGGAGGTCCAGCACCACAGCCTATCACCCTATCTTTGTTCACTTCTAGCTTTAGACAGCCTGAGACAACACCCCATTCCTATGGAAGTCGAGGGCAAACGATAACAATATGGATTTTATATTCAGCAGTTTCTTAGGTCTCATTTATATAAAGTGTCAGTAGGTCAGCAGAAAACTCTGGGAAATATGAGTGGGTCCAGAGCTTTTTCCTGATAAGAAACTCAATCTATCAGGACAGAGTGACCTTCACATGAGAGGCCCCATGGAAATAAACTAAAGGCAGCTGAGCAATGAAAACTGGCAAGACCATGGAACTCAAGCAAGAAGGATCCCTACCATCCCCTGCCCAGTTGCCTCTTCACCAACGTGGACAAGATGGCAGAAGACCCAGTTTTTTGTCCAAGTTACAACATCATGGATTCTCACCCATAAAAAGTTATGACTCCATAATGTCTTAAGTCCTTTCCAACTCAAATATGATGACACCAATATCTCAGCAGAATGTCTATGTCTCCACTTTCTCTCTTCAATAAGAAGACTACATCTATGGCCATAAAGCAGAAATCCAATTAAAAACACCATGCATGAAGCCTGGTGAAAGTCTGCGTAAGAGACGTTCTCACGCTCAGTGAATGAAAACTCAGAAAAAGTGTTCCTTCTCCCTCTGCAAGTGGGAGGTAGCCTGATTGTGTGAGTGTGTGTGCACGCGTTTTTGTGTGTGTAAATCAAATACAATGTATTCTGGGATGTGTACAGAATTTTTTTATGTTATTGTCATTTCATGAGGATGAGCCAATCTTTAAATTAATTTGAAACTAGTGTTCTGAGACAGTCTCAGGCTCTTTTGTTGGAGGATGGGAAAGGGGAAAGGAAAGGAGGAAAGAAGTAAATGAAGCAAAGGAGTACGAATACTGCTAGGGAAAGGCAAGACGTTAATTTTGTTCCTGCTTTCATCACACACAAATTAGGGACTGGCTTTCCCCTATCTCTTGTCACGCACTGAGTTGCAGAAGAACAGGCGACAGCCCATTTCTCACTGAGATTTTGACTGTACGTGGCATCTTATAGACACAAATTATTTACACTGATCAAACACTCTAGCAGCAGGCCGTAATTCTCCTATTTTGAGAGACAAGTAAACAGGAAATGAAAAAGGGTATATAGCTTGACAAAAGTCTGAGGACCAGTAAACTAAAGAGGACTAATTCAAACTCAGATCTGAATGCAGTCTGATCTTCCCACTCCCAGGGCTGGAAAATCCTTAACACACAGGCTTCCCAGCTCCACTGCATTGTTTCCGGCAGCAAGCATTTCCCATGGCGATGGTCTCCAGTTCTCAGACACAGCGCTCTGTGCAGCCAATAACCTCCATGCGACCTTGATCATCTACCAGCCTCGCCCACCAGGCTTCACCATACAGGCAGGAAAGATGGCTTTCAAGTGCATACAAAGCCACCCCTGGTCTGACCTGGGCTCTTCAGCGGCTTTTCCAGAATAAAGGCAGCCATGAAAGTGCTCACAGTTTGCATATGAACCACACTACCTCTCTCCATCTGTCTCCCCACCTATACTACTTAGCTATGACCATTTTGAGAATCTTGGAAACAAATTTTTAAAAACAGAAAAGAAAGGATTCTGGAACAAGTACTTAATACTTACAATTTTAAATGACAAGTTACAAAGTGAGTATTTACAAACTGAATCTGCCTTCCTTGATGTCAGTTTTAACATTTAAAACATATAGTAGCAAAAAATTCTCACATACAAAATTAACAAAAACATCAACAATAATCTGGAATAAACTCAAAAGCAACGCCCATGTTGTACATGGAGAAATTACAGGACTGTACTGCGAGGTAAAGTAAGAGGTGTGTATGTAGAGACATCAACATATTGCATGGAGGAAAGCAGTTTTGTAAAGATGTATGTTCTCCTAAAGATAATTCAAAACTTACTAAAAAAATCCCATGACATCTCTTATCTGTTTTTTTAACTTGAAAAAAGTATTTTAGAATTCTTCAGGAGTAATAAAGTCATAATACTAGCCAAGAAAATTAAGGATGGAAAAAAGAATCAAAAAAAAATGCACTGTCATATATTAAATAAATTTTTACAATACGTAAGATATAGCACTGGAGTAAGAAAGTAAGATTGACAGAAATAAACCATGAGCACAAAAAGAGACTCTAGTGTACATAAGTATTTTGTACAGGTGGGATTTCAAAGCAAAGAGCAAAGTATGAATTCAATAATTGTCTTGGGCCTGGAACAAACAAATTCTATTTCAGTCATAATGACCACAAGAAAAATTACAGATAGTGATGTAAATATCAGAAAGTACTAATAACAGGAAATACAACACTTTGCTCATATTAATTCAACTTCTCCTCAGTATAACAAGTACTATTATCATCTCCATCTTAGAGATTAAAAAACCTACAGAAGAGATTTATACCATTATAAGAAATTATTTCTAAAAATAATATCAAGGATAAAACCCAAAAAGTAGACATTTACTTTCTTAAGATTATTTTGGGCCACAACAAAGATAAAGCTACTGAACAAAATGAAAGGCAAGAAATGACAAGAAAAAGCTCTGTGATACATTTTGATGAAGACAAGTGGTTAACGTTCATAACATACAAAGAGTTGTCACAAAGCAACAAGAAGCTCCCTCACTTAAATGTATGCAAAGGTCAAAAGGGATAATTCACTTTTTAAAAGTCAGATGGCTAATGAGTGAGAAATGCTCAAAACCTCACTGGTCATCAAGTGCAAACTAAAACAATGAAAAAGCATTTTTGCTCATCATATTGGCAAATATTTTTAAAAGATAATCTAGCTAGTGTCTATTTTGAGAGAACAAATTGTGAGCGATCTTTTTGGAGGACGACATGTCAGTGGATATGTAAACCCTGAAAAACGTGTGTACACACAGACTGAACTCCACTTTTAGCAATCATTTCGTTAAGAATAAAAATCAGTTCAAACAGATGTATTCATCAGAGCATTTACACAGCACTGTTTGCAATGGTGGGAAGAAAAGCTGAAGTGAAATGATATTCAGCGATAGAGAATTGGTTACATAAGTTATTCTACATCTTTTCATTCCCCACAGGAGAAGGAATTTCTAGAGTCACTTGAAAGGAGCCTATGATGTATGTAATTGTCACATCCAGGGACTAAATTAACAGAAACCTTAACTAAAGGAATACTCATACAAGATCACAGGAATGTTTGTACAAGAAGAAGGCCAGTCAAACATCCTTTCTGACAGTGGAAAATGGAGAAAACTTAAGTGTCCACGATCAAGAAAATGATGCGGTAAATCAAGGCGAGCTGTGGGCACTAAGGGGCCGGCGTTTCAGCGTGGTCCAAGGCCTTGTCCACAGTACTCTCCCACGAAAGGTGTCCTTACACAAGAGAGCAAACCTGCACATCAGGAGACCCCTCTATCTGAAAGGACCGGATGAATCTGGAGGGGGTGGACGTCTATGATATACACCTGAGTGAATAAACCGAGCTGCAGAAAACATATAATATGGCCTTATTTTTCAATAAAGCATATATACACACACATATACGTAGATTTCTCATATACTTTTATGTATGTGTGTGTATATATATATGACATAGGCATAAATGTCATGAAATATATACACCATACTGTCAGCAGTTTTTACTCTCAGGAAAAATGAGAAGGAGTGTAGGGGCCTTTCGGTACCACCACAGTACTCTTTTCAATATTTCAGTAAACTATACTTGGAATTTAAAGGTTTATTTAAGTCCGAAGTAAAATGGACGATGCCTCCACAAGACAGAATGCTATACTGGTCATTAAAAATCATGCCAGGGGAGATAGAATATTGTAGAAAAACGTGAAATAAGCCGAATGGAAAATGGAGGTCTCCACACAGTAAAAAGGCACAGAGTGTTCACTGGTTTTTATGACAGAAGTAATACACACTGATGAAAAGAACAGAAAGTAGATGTTAACGTGTTACTTATTATCTCTGAGTAGTGGGATCAGGAAGATCCTTTTGCCCTTTTTTCAGACTTTTATATTAAATACACATTATTTTTCATCTGAAAAAAGCATTTTTATATGTCTAGTAAAACACATTGATAAACATGCACAAGTACTTACCAAAACAAATAACTAGGAGACACCGTAGCAGCGTCACACAATGTAGAACGAGCGATCCTGAATAACACCATGCAGTTATATAAGGACCCACAAAGTGAGAGCACCTGCTGTAACAGGGCGCGGCCCCCTTCTACTTGTCAGTTGTGTCTTCAGGGCTGAGGCAGTTCTGAGCACGGCCAGTGTCAGTGCTGGTGTCTGGATGGATGCCACTGGAGGTGAAGGCACCTGCAAGCCGAGAGGAAGAACAGAAATCATCCTCTGCTTTTTCTGTCTTGTTTCTTTGTTACTTTTAGAGACAGGCATAAATAAGATAAACTGAATCTTCCCTACTGAAATTTCAGTAATGAAACCGTTTTTAAAGTGTTCACAACTTATATTCTGCCTATAACTGTCTTTTCAACAAAGCGTCATATTTATTCAATGTTAATTATCTCAGTTAATTAACTACCTGTTGAAACCTAATAAAGAACATGAAATACACTACTTTAAACACCACGCCTGTAGTGACTACCTTAGCTGTCTTGATAGCAGTGCAGTGAGCCCCCACCATCCCGCGGCCATGAGCTCCTGATGCTGGTAAGAGAGCACGCTGATGCCTCAGATGGAGAGAAACAGTGAAAGCATTTTCTGGAATCTATAGCACTGACAAAACTTAAGTAACAAATCCAAGGCTCCTTTGAGGCTGTCGTTTTCTGTTTCTGGCCAACACCCGTCAAAGAGCGGAAGCACCCCATTCCCAAGCCATGGGACTCATGTGGGAAGCAGTTTTGGAGAAATTTCCAGGTATAGAATGTAACCAACTATACATAGAACTCTGAAAATAAAAGATGCAATACTCTGATTTTGGAAGACACTCAAATATTTCTCCTGAGCCTTAGTAGCTGGATAGGCTGACCTTCTCCTAAACCACTTATTTATTTCACAGACAGTGAGCATCTCCCACAAACCCTGCTTCCTTGTGTCTGCTGTGAGCCTCAGGCACACTCTTGCTGTCGATCTTATAAGTCACAGGGCAGACGCATGTGTCTTAAGCTTGCAAACCTCAAACAGGCTCGCCTCCTAGCCTCACTGTCTGAACTTGGCCTCATTTTCTCACCTGTTTATTTGATATCTGTTCTTCTGTAACCTGCCTGAAATGCATTTTGGAACATGTCAGAAGAATCAGTGGGTAGATAAATGGATAGATTGAGAGGTGAGAGATGGGCAGACAGACAGAGAGACTCCAAGAAAACTGGAAAAAATAAAATTTCCTATGCAAAACCCAATTCTAGTCAGGGAAGGAAACCACCACGGAGAAGTGTGAAGAGGCAGGTAGCTTAGGACTGTTACCTGGATTCCATGAAATGTCACACCAAGAGATGAGAGGGTAGAACTTTAAATAGTAAAAGAAAAAAGCACGCATATTGAAAAATATATCTACAATATGTACTTTCTAAAGAATAGATTCAAATCAACAGGGCCCAATAACACAATCCTTGGGTATTTACAAAAGTGAGAATCCCATCTTCAAACCACAACGCATCCCTTCGGAGCACTGAGAGTCTTCACGGGGCGGTCATAAAGCCGTCACTGCAAAAGCTATGCCATCCTGCACTTACGAGGAATGAGCAGCTGTGCTCGGGCTGCCCACGCGCGTCATTTACGCCCCATAGAACATCTACGGGGGGGGGACGCCTAGCGAGCCCCGTCTCTGCAGGACAGAAAACCAGTCCTGGAGAGGCTAAGCCGACCTACCAGTTCTCCCTCTCACAGGACTGGTCACTCCAGAGCAGGACTCGAACTCGGACCCACATTTGAAACCACGTTACTATCGTGCTTTGTGTGTTCTTTGTGTGTATAATACATTTGTTTCTAGCATGAGAGGATATTTAATAAATGAACGGTTGTCTTGTCTGTCTCATCAGCTCACAATAAATCTTTATACTGTTGAATTGTACTCTTTTCCCCTGGAGAAAGGAACGGAAAGAGCGGGGGTCAGAATGAGGTGGGGCTCCATTCTTTATCTGGTACCTCATCTCATCCAAGTCCCCAACCAGGGAGAAGGAGCCAGTGTTCTCTGCATCTTTTAAACAGAGGGCTCCAGTGATGGTGACTTACTCAATTCCAAAACCAAGGCTAGGGAATGGGCACATGCAGCAACTAGAGCAGTATCAGCTATAGGAAGGTGAAAAGAGCTCATGGGAGGGCTCAGGGGGCAACCTGATTGAATTTCAATCTATAAAACAATAACACACTCTAAAAATACTAGCATACAATGGATTTGCTCTTTCTTGATATCTAGCAAGTTTCCGCAGCCCACATGTAACATTTTCGTGAACCAGTGAAAGGAAGAGTCCACAGACAGGGAAAATCAATGCCACAGGTAGGCTGAAACCCAGGCTGGAGTATAGAAAGAGAAAGGGCATAGTTAAGAAGTGGGGAAAGGCTGGGGAAAAAGAATCATCACAATGACTCTCAAGCATCATCCAACAATCATATAATCATTCATTCAAGAAAGAGTTACTGAGGTCCTATTCTGTGCAAGATTGTACAGCGGGTGAAGCAAGAGCGCAGCGTCCATGGTGGCAGCAAGTTGCGGGGCTGAAATACTCTTCTGATCCCGGTACCTTGCACAGTTATCCTCAGTATGAAGGCAAAGAAAAGAAAAGTAAAATAATACTCTGTAAACTCAAAGCATTGTTAAAAAAAAAACGTTAAAGAAGACCTAAATACCAGGACAGACACCCCACGCACATTCCTCTGTCAAAAGACAGTGCTCTTGGAATGGCAGTTCTCCCCAGAGCGATCCGTATATTCAACGTGGTCTCGATCACAATCCCAGCGGGCTCCTCTGCAGAAACTGACTATCTGCTGCTACAATTCATATGGGAATTCGAGGATCTCAGTAACCAAAACGTACTTGAAAAAGAAGGACAATTTGAAAGGACATGTCATTCTCAATTTCAAACCTTACATCTGTATCTCCAGGTGAGATTAGAGGCCATTGTGAAGTTATTACTGTGTTTATCCTTATTTTCTAAATTCTCTACAATGAATATAACTGTTACAATAAGAAAAATAAAAAGTAAGTTATCCTTTAAAAAACGCACACTGATTCATTCACTGGGAAAAATTTTATCAAGAAAGAGATAAACAAATATGTAGTGAAAACGACTACTTAAAAACAAGAGCGCATTCACATTTTTCATAAATTGAAAACTGAAAAGCACAAACACGTCAAGTTTCTAGGGAGACCAATGCAACATATTAATAGTTATTTTCAGAAATTCTAATTTAACAATGAAAGCTCAGGAAAGGGAAAATCGTGATTGACAGCCAATTGCAAACACATGGAGAGCAAAGGCCTAGAAATCACAGTTCCTGTAACTCTGCTACTAACTCAATAGGAGAGGAAATTCCTCACTGAGGGGAGAATGGAATCCCACGCGTAAGACAGGATACACAGTACAAACTGCAGTAGTATCGGGGGTGATTTTCTTAGAAGAATTCTAAAGTTACAAAATTGCTGAGAAACTATTGAAACACTGACAGAAAGATTAAAACACACAGTCATATATATTATACAGAAACATATGAAGTCTGCGCCCATGTTGCATAGAAATACAAACAAATTTGCTCATTTATGGGCACTGATTACTTTATCCCAGGTAGAATATTTCAACTAAAACAAATAATCAATCTTACACTCCTCTTGTCAAATCTAGTTTATAATTTACTCTGCTATGTAAACATAATGTGTCTAAGATAGATCTAAAATTAGTGAAAAAAAATCTTTCTATGGCTTCTTGAACTATTCTCAAAATTCAAAGCTTAATTTTAAAACAGATCTGAGCAGTAATTCTATATTAACTTTTCCCTCGTGAAATGAACAACACAGTCTGTTGTCAAAATTCTGTCCTTACAATGATTCACGATCACCATATCCTCACAAAACTGCTGGACAGCAAGGCACTATCCAGACACTGTGACCCAACAAATGAAACACAAGGAAGACAGTGACCCTATTCTGCAGGGCTTATAGTCTGTGTCAACATCGGGGTTTCTATTTGATTGGTTTGATTGGGTAGCAAAATAAAATCAATAAAGTACTTTCTTCTTTGAGCATTCTGTAAGTCATGACTGTTTTTAGTGTCATGATCAGGAAAGACTTAAGCATGACTTGGTTAGGTCAACTAGCAACAATCATCACTGGAGAGTGAGTAATAAAGAAGTTAACTGATATCAATGCTTCTCCCTACATGAGACCTAAAATAAACCTACATTGAACTCTGTAAGGACAATGAGGAGATGAGGTCCCCAATGAGAAAAGAAACTAACAAGAAATCAAAAAAGAAAAGACGTTTTCATTAACGATTCCTGGAAAGAGTGGAGCATGGTGGTGAAGAGCTCAGATGCTAGCGAAAAACATGGGGGTCTGAATTCCCACAGCACTGGGTAGCTGTGACACTGATATGTGAGTGAAATTCTCTGCATCTCAGTCTCCGATCCATAGACTGGGGACAACAACAGTACCCTTCTCCTAGAATGGTCCTAAGAACTAAGTTGTTTTATATATACAAGTTTAAATAAAATACCTCAGAAATTAAATATTACCCCAAAAGCACAAGGAAAAATGAAAACAGAGATAAATTGGAGTTCATTAAAATTTAAAACTTTGCTTCAAACGACACCATCCAGAAAGTGAAGAAACAACACTCAGGAGAAAATATTTTCAAATCATTTATCTGATAAGGAATTTGTATCTCAAAAAAAAATATTCCACAGCTCAACAATAAAAAGGCAACTCAATTAAAAAATCAATAAAGGATCTGAAAAGATATTTTTCAAGGAAAATATACAAATGGTCAATAAGTACAATGAAACGATGTTCAATAACATTAGCTCTAAAGGAAATCAAGTCAAAACAACAAGAGAAACCGCTTCACACTCACTGCAATAGGTTATAATCAGAAAAAGAGTAACAAGCTCTAATGAGGACACAGAGGAAGCAGAGCGCGCAGCCCTTGCTGGTGAGGATGTAACACAGCGTGGCCACTTTGGAAAACAGCCTGCACGTCCTCAGAGAGTTGAACATTTGGTTTCTGAATGACCCAGCAATTCTGCTGTCCGGGCACACACGTAAGAGAACTGAAAACAAATGTCCACATAAAAACTCCTACAGGAATATTCATGGCGCCATTACTATTCAGAGCCAAAAAACAGAAACAACCCAAATGTCTATCACGTGATGAATGGGTAAACAGAGGGTTCCAGACATACAGTGCAATATTATTCAGCAATAGGAAAGCATAGAGTACTGACCCAGGCCACAACGTGGACAAACGTTGAAAGCGTTACTCAGTGTGAAAGAAGTCAGTCACAATAGACGGTTCCACTTACATGAAGTGATTCGATTTGCATGAAATGTTCAGCACAGGCAAATCCACAGAGAGAGAAGAGTGGCTCCCTGGGACTTGGGGAGGATGGGGAAGTTGATAATGTCAGCTTATGCGTACCGGTTTTCCTGTTGGGGGGATGAAAATGTTCTAAGATTGCCTGGGATGCACATTTCTGGGCATAGAGTAAAATCTGCCGTACATTTTAATGGGTGAATTGTATTAAAACTGTTAAGAACAAAAGCACCTCGGTCTAGTACCTTCCATAGTAAATGCAAATTGCTAACTTTTATTACAGGAAGAAGAAACAGCCCTCATCATGAAAGCAGGAGATCAGCAAATATCAGTTAACCGAAATTGGACAAGAGCATTTCACTTGAAACTGTTGCTGAGTGTACACGAAATATTCAGACATGACAAGGAAAATCAGTTTGACATCACGAAGAAGCATTCTGCTTCAAATGCAAATCCAGGATTCGGCAAGCCCAGCTGCTACAAATGACCAGAGAAGAAACCTGGTTCTTAAAACTAGCACCAGAGCCAACAAGGAAATGGTGGTGAGGAAAGCAGGCAGCCTAAAATGTGGAACAGTTTGCTGCAAATAATTTCTCCACTGAAAATTCAAAAATAAAATGAAAGTGATGTAATGCTGTGTTGACCTCAGGTGAATGGGCTTCCTCCGGTGCTCGACAGTTCTGTAACCCCAAATGAGAGACTCAGGAGAATCAGCATGACTCCTGGGAGTCCCCGAGTAACTGCCCACCAGCACACTGACCACCATCACATCTGCCAGGGTTGAATTGCAGAGAAGAGACCAACTTCTGAAAGGCGCAGGAAATGTTGACAAGGGAAGAAAAGATTGCGGTCAGTCCTGGGACAGAGGCCCTTTGAGCAGAGGCCAGAAGGCTGCAGGTGAACTGGATTGGCCCTGGGGCAGGAAGGGACCACAGGGGAGCATATCTCGATTATCTCCTCTCTCTCCCTCTGGTAGGAGAGATAAAGCCTGCATCCTTCTCACCTGGAACTGTGGGTTCTGGCTGGCAGAAGTCTTACCGACACGGAATGAATTACTCAAGACTGTGGAAAGAGGAAAGAAAGCAAAAGGGATGAGGGAGCCAACTCCACGAGTCTCTCAAATGCTCCCATATTTATTGTGTATAATCAAAGGAAAAAGTCATTAACAGTTGTGAGATAGTAGGCAGGAACTTGGGGAAAGAAGGGATGAGACAGAGATTGTAGAATCCACCATGAGTACAAAGGCTTAGTTTACTTTTAGGGAAGTCATGGGGTGAGGGGAACAAGATACATTCTTTAGACATGTTCATTACAAAGCAGACCACCAGACCAGCCAGGTCCCTGTTTTGGGGATAATAGACTATCTAACACCACGCAGGCCCGGCGTTTATAGCTGAGGGCCTGGGTCATTTCTGTACAATAAGCAGAGTGCTATCTAAAACCTCAAATATGCAAGCAAGGCATTGTCTCTGCTTGTTATGGTAAGGAGACAGGAGTGAGGATGCACAGGTGCTTGCTTAAAAGCACTTACTAAGCACATTTTTTCTTCTTTAAGTTGACAGGCGGCTGGGGTGTATTACAACTTGTTAACCCAATCATGGGCTCCCACATGGAACCATTACAGAGGACATCCTAGGATGACAAATCCTGGCTCTGGGTCTTTTCCTGCCAGGTTCGGCCACTCCAGCAGGGTCTAGACTCATCCCTGAATAACGATTCCACAGAACCACCTAAACTCTTAACTCCTGGCGCTTGAAACTTAATTTTAGCTCTGCACAACTTTACGTAGAAAAGTTTCAGAAATAAAAGATATAATATTCTTTTTATATCTCATCATAAGACTGATTTTTCTGATTGCTCTAAGCTGCTTCTACTTGGTAAAGCACCTAATTCTGCAGGTGAATTCAGTACTTTCCTTTGGGCATAACTAGACAGTCTGGGCTCTCTGACTTCTATTGGTCAAATATCGATGCACATAATTGATTTCTTTGTTCATCAATTTCAGCCTGGAGTTGAGGGAGTGTCACTATTTTCCTCAGCCCACCCTCTACTCTCTTCTCATCAGCATCTCAGGCCTCCTGAAAACAAAACAAAGCATTTGTTTCCCTTCATATACACTTTCCACAAAGGCAACAGGAATCATCATGCCTAGAGAATGAATTCAGCACAAATGTTAAAACAAAAATCTATAAACCTGAAGCAACTCCATCTCCGAATAATGATACACAATGACATGAAAGTAAGTGTGTCAGATACAAAGCATGCGTGAGTCTGACAACCTCATTTCTATTCTTCAAAGGAAGGAAGGTTTTCATATTTTTTCTTGTCATTCATTGTCATTGTTTCTGATTAAGCCAAAAAATAGTTTATGAAATAATTAAGCACTGCAATAACAGATTTTCGCTGTATCAATTGCAGAAGGCATACAGAGGGGATAGGAAATCCCACCTCTGTAAAAACTGCAAAATTTATTCCCCTGTTAAGAACACGTATACAAAATGCAACAGAGAATTCAAATTCTTGTGGAGAGGACACAAGCCACAGAATCAAAGCAAAGTCATTATTATGACTCAATTCAAAATTCACTGGACAAACATGCTCAATGCATTCAAATAATTTTTAAGGCACACTGCAAACCATTCACTTAATTATCTGCAGGCTAGAGGAAGAATTTCCCTCTTTAACAGACAACATAAATCAATCGGTTGACCCAACTAACGAGGACAAAACATCAGGTTTCAACAGTTCTGATAAATCAGCATGTTCTAAAGATCAAAATCCAGAAATTTTAAACATTCATTCACACCAGAATGAAACAAACACTTAAAAAAAAAAAACAAAGAAACTAAACACATTGATCACGTATCTGGATCAATGAGAAATTCTTATACAGTTGGAAAGAATAACAGGCTATAGCCTTTTACTTGAAAAATAAAACTACTTTTAAAGATAAATGCTAAAACACATTTCATCATTCATGTTGCCTTGAAAACTCTGAGGCACTTGTCTCTGATCAGAAAAGCAATTCTGAGTATTAGTATGTTACAATTCAGTGCCAGTTTGCTTTAGTAGAAAATAGAAAAGCTACTGTTTCTCATCCTGCACAAAGTGTAAAGAACCCCCCTGCCTATATCTCCTCCCATTTTCTAAGCTCATGCTCCCCAACCCTTCTGAATCAAGTATGAGAACCTCTTATTCCCACAAATATACCAAATGACAAAAGAGTATCAATTTATTTGTGTAAATATATACCTACACCTTGAAATGGAGGAGAAAGGTATCAGAAGGCTATATGGAACTTATTTCTACATTCCTGAAATCACACACATAAACGTTCACAGAGACACAGACATATACACACTGAATTACTGGGCACTTCACAAGCTGAGGACTTCCAACTTCTAGAAAATAACTTTGTAGGTAGTTTAAAATACAAAACTGTCAGCTGTTGAAAGACTTGAACATTGCTAAATCATCCAAATATCAATGAGACCCAATTAGCCTTCTCTGTTGAATGTAAGTTCCCATGATGGCAAAGCAGACCCTAAGAAGTAGTGGATCCAAGACTCGTGTTTATCACCAGCTATGATCGTTTTTAAACACGTAAACAGATTCAGAAGGGTATGTCCCTACGACATCTATTCTTATTGAAATAGCATATGTATTCAATTGTCTACGTAGAAAATGGGTCCCATGATGGTGTTTAAGAACTATTTTGTGTATTCAAATATTTATTTTTAAGT
The DNA here is from genome assembly GCF_048564905.1 of Vicugna pacos. Classification (NCBI taxonomy): domain Eukaryota; kingdom Metazoa; phylum Chordata; class Mammalia; order Artiodactyla; family Camelidae; genus Vicugna; species Vicugna pacos. The sequence continues at coordinate 2,912,321 of NC_133006.1, forward strand.
GCAAACAAGGAGGGTGGGTATTACTCCGTTATACAGCACGTTTAGCATTCACATATTCCTGACTTCAATCCCCAGTACCTTCATGAAAATAAATAAATACAAGTGCTTATTTAAAAATAAGAATAAATTTATAAAAAAAATTAATGCAGACCAAACACCACTGCAATCTAGGAGCAACAATTATAATGAAAACACGTGTTTCTATCAAATATTGACTATACGCCAATCACAGAGACAACCACAAATCACACCTGACCACCATCACGTGTGATTCTCAGCAACCCTACTAAGTAGACACGGATGAGGAACCCGGCTCTGCGGATGAGGAGACGGAGCTCGGAGGAGCCGGGGACGCTGACCGTCCTGCTCCCCGTGACACCGCGTCAGCCCAGGGCAAGCGCTGACGGACCTGTACTGAGGGGACACCCAGCTGCACGGAACCTTTGGGGACTGGGGAGTCCCACAAAACACTCAAAAGTGTTCAGTGAAAAACCAGCTCAAATATGTTACACTGTGCCCCATCCTCTAAACACGGAACATGACTGAGACCTTTTCGATGCCTCCGTGTCCTTTCTGCCATCATCAATTATTTGCCCTTTCAGCACACCCAGTCATGAACTGGACCCCTTATGAAGTGCACTCAGATGGCAGAGCTTTTAAAGCTGTTTAATGACGTTTGCAAGACTCTTGTCTATTCCTCACACAGGCGGTCATCCAGCACTTCTCACCGGTGCGGATGTACCACCTGAAATCACACCTTTCTGCTTTTTAAAATCCCTTCATGTAATACAGACTTTTAAACAGCAAAGAAGAAGCTCAACCACAGACAGAGGACAGCTTTTCACCAAAAGGACTCGAACAGCCCATCGGACTACCTGGAAGCCCTTTTCTTCTATTAAACTCATTTCCAGGTACTTCATCATTTTCTGATTGGTGGACTCGGCCTCTGACTGGCCTACTCAGAGAGCTCCCATCCTCACATCTGGGGGTGGGAGAGGACCCTGCTGTTGGGAGAAATCAGTGAGGAAGATGGATATCCTCCAGCCATGTCTGCATGGGTAGAAATGCCACAACGTGCTCAGAAGTTATACAGTCAACACACCTGTGCTCCCATGGACTGGTTTCACATTAACCAAACTTATGACACACTAATGCAAGAAAACCAGAAATTTAATTTATTAATGTAACAGGAGATGTGAAACTACAAACCAGACTGAAATATCAGAGTTTAACCATGAGTACAGATTCTCTTCAACGGCCCAATTAAGGACAGGCAGTCACATAGCAACCTTGGACAGAAATAGAGCAGGAAGGGTTTCTAGATTAACTCAATGGACTAAATTTCTGTTATAAGAACAAATCTGCTGCCCAGAAGACAATTAACGCCAATCACGGTGCACACTCCATGGACAGTGGCTGAGACATGACTATGAGCACCTGTATTACTCTCCTTTCCCTGTCCTTTCTGGTCTCACTGATGCACAGCAGTACAGAGATCCAGGGATGCAGATACCTCTAAACACCCAAAGCCCATCCCTGGGAGCCTGGAAACCAGACAGCCAGGGTTTAAATCCCAGCTTTGCCACTTACTAGCTCTGTGACCTTGGCCAACTTTCTTACCCTCTGTGTGTCTCAATTTCCACACTGTAAACCTAGGATAACAATCAAATCTTTCTTGCTCATTTGTTGAGAAGATTGAAGGATTCATTTCTGTAAAACTCTCAGAAAAGAATGTAGCACATTTTTGGTGCCCAACAAATGTCAATTTAATAAGAAAAGGATTTACATGTCTCCCATCTAATCATCTTCTGTGTTTCATGGCTAGTCTTAGTCCCAAAGGAAATCCTTATTTTCCCTCTTATAAACTCTTGGTGAGCACCCTTGTTTTCCAAGCCACCACCTCTTTAAACTGAGGGAGGGGATGCCTCCTCCCCACTCTTCTGGTCCATGGGAGACTGCTTCTCCCTTCACACCCCTGACGCCTGGCCCACGGCTAGCCCTCCTCACACTAACAGATTGAGGTGTGAGTCCTGGGAGACAAGAAGGGCATGAAACCTTTCCTTTCCCTTCAGTGTTGGCCACCCTTAGGAAGCACCCGGGATGCTCAGCTCCATGACAAGACAGTCCTGTGCATTGTGGGTCAGATCCTCTCAAGGGAAGGCTCGCTGTGGCCCAGAGTTACCTGGGACTGCATGAGTCTCTAATTCTGGGACATAGTATCATGATACCCACTCTTCCACAGGCCTGAATTTCATGGAGAATGTGACTTCATCAGTAATAAAGGAGACATTTATCGCCTGCCTGTTCGTCTTTGTCATCTCTCAGTTGGCTGCTGGAGACAATATGTGTATAAGTATTGGGTCCCCTTAGGCCCCAACATATATGAAGTAACAAAAAATTTTGTGGCTTAACATTGGTTCAGCGCAACTGTGTAATGGCCCTGACTCTGCTGATGCTAAATTATGGGTATAGGAACTATGGAACCTCCTCAAATATCTTTCATCATAAAACCAGCTTTTCTTATTTTCCTGTTTCTCAGTAATTGCCAAAGACTATCAAATGATGGCTTCACACCAAACAGCAGTTAAGTTTATGGGTCCTCTTGACATACCCACTGTGCTAAACACTTTACATAATTTCTAATTCTCACAATTGTACAAAGCAGAAATGAGTGTCCCCATCTCACAGACGAGGGAAAAACTCAGAACGAACTGACTCAGGCTCACGTGGCTCAGTGGCAGCGCGTGCACGCAAACCCAAGTCAAAGCACTTCACCCCTTCGTATATGTACTAAATCTCCTACCACCAATTGACACACAGCGGCGGGGTCAATACTTAGGGAACTCAGTACACTTTTCAGCTTTAAGGTGCTCCAGAGGCCGCTTCTAGCTCTTTTATAAAATCCCGGCTCACTGGTTTCTAACACTGCAAGAAAAGTCCGATGTTGCCATTGTTTGCACAGCAAGTCTGAAATGTTCACAGCGAGATGATAGAATAAAACTAAGACATAAGCAGAATAATAGTTCCAGGTAGTCAGGCATAATGGACATTGTGCTATCCTGAAGCACTAAGCAAAGGAATCAAAACAAAATAAGTTTGGTTAAACCTTCTTTTACAAACAGGAATATTAAGACTGTAAGAAGGTGTAACAGCGCCACCTATGGCTAAAAAGACCTTCCAGGTTGCCGCTAAAGTTGCAACACAAAAATTGCCTGTGGATCAGAAACAAGAATCAGATAACTAAAAGCTTATGCAGCACATACTGCACTTCGCTTAGTGAGAGGGAGGGGTATTCAGTATTTAATCTGGTATTGCTAATACTCCTGAATATATACAAAAGACACAGACTCATGGAAACTCATCTTTGAAGTGGAAAGAATCCAGTCCAGCCACTTCATTTTACAGGAGGGGAGACTGAGATCTGGGATCTGTCCTCCTGGCCATCAGCAGCAAAGCTCTCCTAGTCCTCATGTCTTGCACTGTAGCAAAAACCAACAAACCTGTACTAGGCCTATATTCATAAAAGTCACGTCTGTATTTTTCCAACAGTAGGTACTCTAATTATCTTGCAAAATACTTCTCATAGAGCCAGAAAATCATGCAAGTGTATTGAAATTCAAAAACATTTATTTACATATTAAAACAGAATGAGCTATTTTCTATTAAAAAAGCTGACATGTCAAATCAATGTTCAGATATTTTAAAACCTTTTAAGAATGCAGAAAAATAAATCAAAATTTTCTTTAACCACAAAAGAGAGAAGCTTATTCCCTGAAAATGATCAATGTGGATTTTTCTAAACTTAATGCTTCTGGTCAGATTCCTATGAATTTAAACGTCTGAGTGTATAGTTACACGGCAACATGAATACTGAGTTGTAACAATACACATTCTGTGTAAATAATCTTCAAGGTCGTCTGCTTAAGTCAATTTAACTAGTCCCTGTCTCAATAGAATGATACAGATTTCATTAAAACTTCATACTGCACGCACACACACACACACAAAACCCTGAATCCTTGTTACTTTAATCCATATTCATATATATCCATATTGAATATGCATCAGAAACAAGCCACCCTCTTTAGTATTCACAGTTGATCCTTCTAAACTATCTATCATTGTGAAAGCACATTTTTACTAAGCAGCTCATGGATGCTTTGTATACAAGGCGTCTACCTCTCACAGTCAGACACGGTAAACGGCATCACTCAAATTTCACAAATGAGGAAATATACTTAAGCCATGAAAACAACTTACATATTTATCATCAGGAAAGAAAAGAGTAAAGATTTTACTTTCAATATTCACTGACAAAGTTTTCCTCCATACTAAGACTACATAAAGCAAATTCAGTCATTGTAAATTATTCTGTCAATAAGCACCACAAAAGGAAAACAAGCAACATCATTAGCAATGGTTGGACTTTCAAAGCCCAATCCTATTTTGTACTATAATCATTTTTAATGTTTTGTTTTTAGTGCTTACATAGCACTAAAATAAAGAAAACATAGACTATTTAAGTCATTACCTGAGAATGCAACATTTGTGAAAATGTACAATTTTAATTTATGCCACTCTGTCTCACATTCTCACTGGTGTCTCTCCTTTGAAGGCCTCATCAGGCTGAGATTGCCAAAATCGATCATTTATGGACTCACAGGTGTTCGGGAAACCACCCAACGGGAGGCTGATCAGAGGAGCATTTGAGAATGCATTCTGTGCAGCGTGAGTTCCAGCACCGAGCTAGCCACCGCCAGCTGCGTGTGATTTGGGACAAGCTGTCCAGTTCTCAATCCCTCAGCAGCAAAAAAGGAGAGACAATGATACCTACCGTCAAACTCCTGCTTTGAACTAAAACATGAGAAAAACATTTTAGCCTTTGGTAGGTGTCCACTCACAGCAAGCTTGGTCATTATGATGATGAGGATTACTTTTAATAAGTTAAGCTAGACCAAAAATTAGAAATCACCATTAAGGAGAAACATTTTAACTCAATGAGCTTTTCCTTTTGAATGGATTGAAGAACGTTCTATTGATTTTTTTAATAGACCAAATTTTGTCCATTAATTATAGATTTACAGGTTCATGGACAAGTCTCCAGAAAAAGAATTAGAGGCCTCTAACTTCTGAATACTAAGAAAGTAAAGTTTAAAAAAAATTACGGGGGAGAGTGTAACTCAGTTGAGAGAGTATGTGCTCAGCATGCATGAGGCCCTCAGTTCAGTCCACAGTAACTCCATTTAAAAACTTTTTTTTTTAAATGGAGAATTAAAGCAAAAAGATAGAGGACTACAGAATTTTTTAAGAGACTCAACTCAGATTTAAGATGGGGAAAAAATATCCATTTCTCACAGGAAATCTTGAAAACTATGTAAACCGGATCTGAGTTGCCTAGTCTTTTAATATTATTCATGATTTCATATTACCAAGTCTTCAAACTACCTGATAACCCACAGTGGTTATACTGATCATGAAAGCTGCCATCGCAGATCGAGCTCCGGCTCGGACTGCTCTGTTCTGACATCTCTGCCCCTGAGGCCTCACCAGGCTGAGAGCACTAAATTCGGTCATACATGAGCATCTCATGAAAGTCTTCCATTTGTGCTTCTCACTCTCCCCTCACCAGCCCCTCTGAGGGAAGCACTGTTATCATCTTCCCCACCCGCAGATAAGGCCACTGAGACACAGAAACTAAACCTGCTCCAGGTCACATCGGCATTAAAGGACGTCTGTATTTCTGCTGTTTTGCGATTGACAAAGGAATCTGAGATATCAATTCAAGGGAGACTGTTAAATAATCAAGTCTGTCAGGTCTTCACCTCAAAGAGAAGATACTATAAATTCCTGACGTAGGATGAGGCTACCGCCACAAACTGACTCAGCTTGAAATTAATATCCAAGATGAAGCAGCGGATACACGTAAATATTCACGACTGTCAACTCCGCTCACGGGTCTGGGCCCTTCACTGCCTTAACGGGGGTGAAATCCCCACCCGTGTCTGGGAGGGAAGCGTGGCTCTTCCAGCTCTCACCCAGGCTTCACGGGCTGTTTCCCCCAACAGACTGTCCTAAACGATTAAAAAGCTCTCAAGATTTTTACACCAGGCAAAACTGAAAGACATTTCTGCAGATGGAGCACTTTCTGAGGCTTAAACCATCTTTGCCTACACTCAGCAAGGGGGAAAAAAGAAACATGACTCTGCAAAGTCTCTTAGCCTCACCTCTCACAGGAGTAGAATGGCCTCAGCACAAGATGACTCTTCACATTGCAGGATGAGCACAAAATAAAGCCGCCCCAACAACAGGTACTCCCAGACACAGAGCTCAGCTGTCTTCTGCACACTCACGGTTGTGCAGCCCTCACCACCATCTATTTCCAGAACACTTCATCACCCCCAAAAGAACACCCCTGTCACTAGCAGTCACTCCTCAAACCCCCTCCACCCAGCCCCTTGCAACCATCATCTGCTCTCTGCCTCTGCATGAGCCTATTCTGGGCATTTCAGATCACTGAAATCAACAATATGTGGCCGTTTGTGTCTGGTTCCTTTCACTTAACGTGCTTTTATCAAGGCTTGTCCATGTTGAATTGGTATCAGCATGTCTCTTTTTTTTTGAAAACATTAAACTTTATTAGAAGGTGGAAATACTATCAAAAAGAGTAGAGAGGATTATAAGGGGTGGGGTTTCAAAGGGTAAAGGCCAGGTTGAGCAGTCAGGGTGGACTTCCCAGAGCAGTTTGCTTTTTTCATATTCCCCATTATTTATTTTTTCTTTTTTATTCACTCTTATCTCTGAATAATGTTCCACTAAATGGAGATACTACATTTTGTTCATCCATTCAGCAGCTATATATGGACGAGGTCCAGAAGAATGAGTGTAAGTGGTGGCTTGCAGGGATGGCATTTAAGCAAAGGGCAAGATGTGCTTTCAAGAAAAAAAAGCGAACAATCAGAGGCACAACGGTATTCAGCACATTTCTGAGAAAGTGCATGGTTGCTTCAGTAGGACTGCCGTGCAGGGCTGTGGGGGAGAGTGACAGGAGACACAGTGAGGGAGTCACCTAAGAATATTCCCCACTGCAAGAAGCTCAGCCAATTCGCCTAACTCCTCCTGTATTTTAGAGCCATTTTTGCTAGCTTTTCTCTTATTTCAAGTAACAGTACTTAAGTTACACATCTGATCATCTGCATCAGACCACATTACCTCCAAGCCACAGAAAATCATTCACAGACCGGAGCAGCTCCAAGACATAACAGTGATGGACCAGGGAGTCCTTCAGCATCCCAGCCTGCAGGCACAAACCACACATGTTCCCTGGTGATGTCCGGAAAGTAAAATGCATGGAAATATCTCACTGCTGGTGCACGACATCTGCCTCCAATTTGCCCCAAAAATCATGCTGGCAAAGCACTACTCAACCCTCGCACTACCAAAAAAAAAAAAGGGAGGAGGAGGAGGAGGAGGGGGAGGGGGAGGGGAGGGGAGGGGGAGGAGGAGGAGGAGGAGGAGGAGGAGGAGAAAGCTAAGGATGCAAATTTAGGCTCTTCCATTGAAAACCAGCAACCATCACTGCCAGTATCTGAGCTGGAATGATCCTGAATTCAAAAACCACTGAACAGTTACTTTTCAAACATGACAGACATATATGTATTTCAAGTAGATGATATTAGAGTAGGATTTTTCTTTTCGAAATTTCCAGTTGCAACATTAGCACAAGAAAGTTTATGTTTGAGTTTTAAAAAAAATCAATTATCTTCCACTTTCATAATTTGAACCTATTATTGTTTTATAAAGGGAGTTATGCGGCAGATTTTAAAACAAACATTTGGCTTCTGCAAACAAGACCTATATGACTTCAGTATTTCAGAGCAAGCTTTAATGATGCTTTCAAAAGTGGGGTCTGGGGCGCTCACTAACAGCTCTTTAAATACTGACAAAAATGTGCTATTAACTAATGCAAAGGCTCTACCTACACATCAACTTAGAAAACAGAAGAAACTACACGAAAGCCTTAGTTTATCATTTTAAAATATTTCTATTATTTTGAATATTAAATTTCTTAAAGGAGATTTTTTTTTGAGAAAGACAACAGTTGTATTAAATTTCCTCTCACCAAGAAAGCAATCTTAATCAAGAATTAATACCCCTATGGAAATCCAAAAGACAGGACGTTTCTATCTAAGTGAACATGCAGATCTCAAAACAAGCCTAAATCCTATCAGATCTCACTCGAACGAGCTCAGCAATGTCCTGGGCTACTCGGGAACTCAGCCCTTCTGTTCCATATGTTGGCTGAGCTGAGATCATCACACAAGGCAGGGAAGGAGAGAAGAGGAAAGTCCACCTGGCGGCCTCCATCTGTTTTCTTCCAGCCACAAGTTGTCGCTAGAACAACCCCGCTAACAAGCCCTCCCCATAAGGAAATCCGGCATCCACACTGCCCCTGCCATCCCCAAGCAGCCTCGAGGCCCCTCTCCCACTGGTGGCCTCTGAGCCTGAATGAATGGTCTTCTAATGACCCTCCCAGTTGATGGCACCCTCTCCCACTTCCCCGCTACACACACACATACACACACACACAGAGCCAAGGCAGCCTTCCTAAAGCACAAATTTGATTACATCAGCCCCACTTCAAACCATTCAGAGGCTCCCTGGAAGAGTTCTAGCCCCACCCCCGACCCTGCTTGCCCAGCCTCACTTCAGTACCCAGGTCCCCAGTGACCTCAGGGGCCCCGTGACATGCTGCTAATTCCCACTTGCCTCCAGGCTCATTTTGACTGTTTGTCAAGGAAGCCTTCCTTTCCTCCAACCTCCGCACTTTGGGTTAGGTGCCCTGCTGTGTCCCTAGAACATTCTAAACTAAGTCAACTTCTGATACTGCTAAGCTCTCAAGAAGCAAGTACATTTTGCTTACTACTGTGGGTCCACCTCCTCTCCCCTAGACACTCAGTACTGCATGTGTTATGAATAAATGAATGAAGAGGTGGGGCTCAAAGGGACAGGCAGAGCTGCTCTCCTGAGAGTCACTTCCTGCTGACAACCTTCACTGCCTCCTCTGTGTCAGTTCTAGTAAAAACCAAGCTCCTCCAAAGCCCTCCACCCCTAGGCCCTCTCCAGTGTCCTTCCCAGCAGGGGCACCCACCACCCTGGACCACATAGGGCACTCTCCCCGTGTCCACACCCCACAAGCCTCCAGGCCTCTACCCAGGCTGCTCCTGCCACCTGAGTCACCCTCTTGATTCCTTCTCCTGGCTGACCCTTACTCTGTCCTCAGAACTGAATGTAGAGCCAATTTCTTCCAGGAAGTCCTCCCTGATGATGTCCTTTAGCTCTTGGCTGGGCTCCGTCTACAGCAGCACTGCTTGGCGACCAACAGGTATTTGTCCACCTGCTCCTCTTGGAGGCCACATGGGAAAAAGGAGTGAGGTGACAAGAGGGGTGGGAAGAGCAAAAAACAAAATCACAGCCCAAGTCCCAAATTCAAGGAATCTGTCTCAGAAAAAATGAATAAAATGTTTCATACGTGTGTCATTTGACTATGATTTTTGTGGCCCATGGAAATCAAGAGCTTGGTGTTCAAGTCTAAAATCCAAGTTTCATTCAAAGAAATGTATATATTCATATCCAAAGGAAACCAGAGCTGCTTAGCAACAGTTTGCAGTTAAAATCCAAGGGAAATTTGATATAGGCAATCTCCCTCTCTCTTTTCATTTTTATTTATTTTTTTGGTATCATATAGTTTTAGAACTATTTGTATAACTAAGTGATGGCTACAGCCTATGATTCTGCACTGGAGTGTTTGGGGCTAAGGAAGCCCAGATTACATGCACTGTGTAAATGCAATCACACCAACACTCTGACAGGCGACCTAGTGGCTGAGCTGAAGTTCCAAAGCAGACAACCTTACATTGGAAGACAGCTCTCGGTAGAAAGTAAGAAATGCAATGTTCTGTACTCAATTTCATTTGCTTTATGGGCCATTAACAGATAGTATATCTTGTCTAATGGAACCCAAAAATATATTGTCATCTTCGATTTTTTCCATCTGACTGTTTTATGCTAACTTTGGATATCAAACCCTCACTCCATATGGAAAGCTCAGGCTTACACTGCAGTAGGTTACATCCCGCGGAAGAAAGAGGATCAAGGGAGAACTGGAGTGTTTCCCTTCAGAAGCTGCTAAGTCTGGTTTTGCACCTGTACGTCATTTGCAACCACGTCATCATCAAAGGTGTAAGACCTTACATCTGTAGGGCATAAAGCACTGCGGTGCATCCGAACCATCAAAGAACACTGAGCTTTGTGAAACAGTCCTGAGGCACTTAAATCGTACTTTTTCTGAAAGGCTACGAAACTGACCCACTTCACCATTCCAGGCATAACGGGGAGGTACCAGAATTAGTAGAGAGAACATGCCCTTGAAGTCTGACAAGGCCCTGCTTGAATCCTGCTACAGCATTTACTAGCCGCTAAACGGACCAATTCCTTAACCCCTCTGAGAAGGCTTCACAATCTGCAAAAGGGGGCTGCCACCGCCAGCCTGGGAGGCATGGATGTGAATGCAACATCCAAGAAGGGCGGCCGAATGGTACCTGACACGGCTCCTGGCTAGTTTCACTCCGCTAATCTTCTCCCCCTTTAAACTTGCACTGTTCCCCCTGGTAAGGGTGAAGCCCCCGAAACAGACTGCCCGATTCTTCTGTGTATCCCCGGATACATGCCTTACCCTTAGGAGGCCAGAAAAAGAACTATCTCCTCCCCAGTCACTATCAATGTTCTTAAAAGTCTGGGTTTTTTTAACTCTAAGTTGCAGGGAGACGATTCCAGAATTGTTCAACCACCTTTTTCCAGGTTTGCTCCTCTCCCCACGCTCATCCCTTCTCACCTCAAATCTTCTGTCTGATTGCCTTTTGTTCATGGGAAAGAGAGTCCGCTAGGGTGCGGACTCCCTAGGCCTCCCTCCCTTCCCCACAGGAGAGTGTGACTACCATCTCCCCACTCCCCACCCCAACTCCAGCTTCTGAGGAGGATCCCCTCCAGGACCCTGCAGCCTCTGGATCTTCCCAAGATGCGCACACGTGGCCACAACCCTCCCTTCAGATTTCTTCCTGGGTGGCTCTGCTCACCCCCCAGAACCTTAAGGATAAATGCCATTGCTCTGAAAATCATAAACGCCACTGATTGACACACCAAGCTGCATGGTCTGGGCTTTCCTCCAAACCAGGCACAACCCTGCCCCCCCCTCAGCCACAGTTTGCACCTCTTGAGATGAGCTCATCCACTTGCACGGCTGTGAACACCACCTAAGAATGATGACTCCCAACGTGTATCTCTAGTCCGGCTCCTACACCTGAGCCCCAGGCTCACAGACCCAAGTGCCTCTTTGAAGTCCTAACTTGAATGACAAATGGCATCTTAAAAATGCTTTATGTCAAAAAAAAAAAAAGCCTTATGTCCACCATTTACTCTAGACTTCGATTCCTAGCCGGTACCTCCCAGGCTTCCCATTTTAGTAACAGCCCCAGCACCCACCTAGGTGTTTGAGGTCACATTCAATTTCCCTTGTTCCCTCTACCCGGCCCTGCCCTGGAATCAGTCTTGTCATTTCTGTCGCTAAGCCAGTCTCAAGACTGGTTCTGCAGGGACCATGGACGGAAACCCACAAGCTCACAGCAAGGTGCACTGAGTCACAGTCCTCCGAAGGGAGCTCCCTTGAGGGGGAGGCATCTCCTGCCGCCGGTCACCTCAGAAGGCACTGGATTCTCAAAAAGGAGGACCAGGAGAAGGGACTCAACTTTCTCCTGTAGTCTGAGCTTTGAAGGCCCCGAGGTCTGGGGGAGCTCCTAATAAGCTGACACTCCTGTCAGTTAGCAGATGAGGATGGGAGAACCCAGGTAAGGCTGTTCTCGCTCCGACCCCTTGTCTCTCGGGAGCCACGGGAAAGGCCTGTTTCCAGGGCACAGCCCGGCCATCACAGATCCCAGCCTGCATTGCCAACCCGGACAGCCTAGAATCCTACTTGCGGCTCTTACTTCTGTTCTGTTCCCCCCTCCCCCAGAATGTGATGCATTCTTTTAGAAAGTCTGGCCTGTCTCAAGCGAGACCAAGTCAGTGAAGGATGAAGTGTCCACATTTGGACCAGAGCATGAAAGGAGAAAAAAGGTCTCATGGCCAATATGACGGTGGTGGCCAAACACTTCCCCTGGGTGAGTTGAACCAGGGTGGGGGTGAAAATGCAAGGTCCCTTCACGGCTGACGGGGGTGTTGGAGACTCACTACCGCAAAATAACGACATGGCCGTCCGTGGTGGAATCAGTTGCAACAGACACAGATTCAGCTACTTACTGACAAAAAGGGGTAAAATTAAAGGCAGGTGCAGGGAGGCCTGCACGGCTGCTGAGGCAAACCGAGACCCGACTCTGAATGTCCACTGGCTGAAGCAGAGAGGAAGCTACGATCCTCTTTAGCGGTCCCTGTGTCCACCAGATCCAGGTGAGCCAGCTACTAAGGAGAAGGCCATGTTGTCCTGATACTCAGAGAAACCAGCCTCATAAAGGGAACAGAAGAGTGGCATGGATTTTAGACCCGCTCCTGCCCCTCTAAGAATGCAAAGTAAAGTAAATGGCACTGGGAATGTGAATGCAAAAATAAAACCAAAAACCAAAAAAACAAAAAACAAGTGACTGCTTCCTCCAACAGCATCCCCTGCAGCTGCTCAGCCCCGAGCCCACCACTTCCTCACCAGTGACTGCCGGCCAGGCAGCGCCGTGACGCCCATCACACAGCGACAGCCAGGAACCACGTGCCGAGCACGTTTGTGTAAAACACAGAATCAAGCAAGGTGCTGCAGATTTTGACTTTCCAAGTTTAAATACTCTATGAAAAAAATCCCTCAGCGGCCGCCTAAATCAATTCGCATCTCACTTCTTCAAAACAAATAAACAAAATTAGTAAGAGCACATTTGTCACCAAATATAAGGATTAACAAACAGGTTCCTCAAAGCAAGGAATTTAACAGATATCAAACTCCATTGGGCGATGGGCTAACAGAGCAAAAATTCCAAAAAACTAGAAAATAAAAAGATGACTAGGATAATATATGGATCAAGGCAACTATTAAGTTTTAGCTTTTTAAAGCCATGGAGACAGCACAGAGGGCGATCTGGCTATTTCCAATGCAGGGTGTGCACAGCCCACATTTTCAGACCCAACAACATGCTCACAGGGTGGTATAAGAGAAAAAGGAAAATAGAAAAAGGAAAAGAGGAACAGCAAAAATTAGAAACACACGAGAACAAAAATAACTGACAGCATTTACAAGAATTTGCGTGAGTGTGATGAGGACAGGGACGTGGGGACGGTGAGACCCACCCTCAACTCCTGATCCAGGGAAGGCAGGGGCCTGAGGGGAGCGGCGCTGCGGGAGACTCCAACGTGGTCAGCGCCCCAAACCAAAACTTCACCTAGATGCGTTTAGACAGCTTTTGAGATACAAAATGTGGTCACATTACAAGCTGGACAATTTTACTCACTGCCACCAAGAGAAACAGGGGAGATTTAGGCACTGCTCCTGCACCAAAGCATTGTTTTAAAAATTAATGACTGTGGAACAGTAAAAGCAACAATGGAGTAAAAGTGACTGGAAGAGAAAGTGCTTGACCCGAGCTCACTAGCCGCGTTACCTCACTGACGTTCAGATGCTGGCTGAGCCCTTATGGTACCAAAACAGACAGACCCACAAGGAGGTAGGTTTAATGCGCTGCTGTATTTTGATGCCTGGAGCCATGCCTGGTACACGAGGTTCTGGGTAAACAATGGTGACAGTGTCAACCGCTATGGGCTAAGCACACATCCAGCTACTCCGCCAAATCCCAAGGACAGACTTCAAAAGGGAAAAACAAGCTGGCATTCTCTGGAGGGTCTGCAGACTCAGAGCCAAACAGTTGCTGAGCAAAAATGTCACCAGTTCCTCCTATGACAAAAGAGGAGGCACTGGCCTGGGGGCTGGGGCAGGGATCCGGGCTTCCACTGCTCACTCACCAGTCTGCCCAGGGGGAGAAGGTGGTCCCTGCTTACGTTGCACCGATGCACCTACATTGACTAACGCCTGGGGGCTCAGCAGGAGCTGACAGGTGAGGTGAACAGAGCCAGTCTGGGAGTGGCCGGTGCTGGCAGCTGTGCCCTCAACTTTGCCCAGGCCACTAAACTTGCCAGCTCATCTACAAGGAGCAGAAGGGGAGTGCGGGCGCATAGACAACAGGGCCCTGTGAGGACAAGTACAGATCATGGACACGACATGCCTTGCCCCTTCCTTAAGCCACAGAGGCATGTCCGGGGAGGAAGTGAAAATTAATCCAGAGCCCGCCAGGCACCACACGCCGGTGGGACACGGATCCCCTGTGCCTGTCATTCACAGGACTGGTGTGGACTTTCTTTTTATCAATTCTCTGGCATTTTCTCCAACTTACCAACAAACAGAAAGTAAAATCTGACGTTAGAATCAGAGAATCACAGAGCACCTCCTCCACAGCGGGCCCGACAGCACGTGCGATATCCTCCGACCGTCACCTGTGGGACCGCCATGAGCACTCTCCAGACTCAAGGCCAGAGGCCGTAGGCCGGGGGGACACAGCTACCCTCAAACTCCCGAGTAAAGGGGGACCACCCATCGGCAAAGACATCTCACCCTCTTCTGCCCGAGGAACAACTTGAAAGATACACAGGGAAACATCGTAGAGGGTGAGGGGGTAGGCAGCCCAGAAGAGCTCGTCTGCACTTCCAAGGCAGAGTGGGGCCTTTGACCTAATCACAGGGAAAAAGTGAAGACGAATTTTTCCCTGCTCTGTCCCATTCTCCGTGACATCAATTTCCCTGCGTAAGGAGCTCATTCGGAAGCCCCTCGCAGTGTTTCTGATGTCCTAACTTGGCATGGCGGCCGTCAGGCAGGGTAGAGGGCCTGAGCTGTGCTGGTGCTGGTCCTGGGAGGCAGGAGACACCGGCTCCACCCCCAGCTCAACCAAATCCTCATTCTGCGTCTCAGAATTCAGAGTCTCATCTATAAGCAAAGGGATGAAACTGTCCAAGGACAGGCTGTCCAACAGGAATGAAATGAGAGTCATAAATAACGTTTCCCAGTTGCCACGTTTAAAAAGTAAAAAAAAGAGAAAAAAACTAGAAACTGATTTTAAGAACAGATCTTACTTATTCTACTGTATGTAAAATACTATCATTTTGACATGTAATCAATATAGAAAGTAACAAGACAGTTTATATTCTTTTTACTAGACAAGTTTCAGCGTCTGATGTGCATTTGACCTACAGCACATCTCAGCTCAGACCAGCCTCCTCCCCAGCGCTCCTAGCATCAGTGGCTGTGGCTACTCTATTGCACTGCAACTCCAGGGGTCCCACCAAGTGTTCTGGCTGAAAAGGGGGAGTAAGTGTCCACAATAACCCTAAAAGTATCTCTCTGAAACAAAGGCAGATTCACTTTTAAACGTCTGAAAACCAGCGGGCTGCACCTCCTTCCCGCCTTGTCTACAAGACAGCCCTCATTTTTGCTGATCCCATTCAGGACGTAGGGAAGTAACCTTTCACACAGCCAGGGTGACCCGGCCTTCAGGTTGACTTGCCTGCTGTCTGTGTCCAGTCCCACGAAGTCCTCCTTCTCAAACAGGATGTAGAGGAGGGGGTCTTCTCCCCAGAATTTTCGGGGGCCCCATCCAGCCACTTGGGCTTGGGCAAGATCAAGAGTTAGTCAGTGAAGTCCTCAATCCTCTTCTCCACCACCCTGCAGTCCTCGTACTTTGAAGGTCACGTCGGCGCACAGCTGCTTGGCCACTTCCCCATACAGCACAAAGACAAAGAGCTGAGAGTTGTACAGCGTGGTGCCATACAGCTCCTCTGTGCGTGGAGCTTCTAGAAGGCCTTGGCCAAGAGGCAGTCAGTAATGGTGACAAGGCCCACTACATTGCAGTGGGTCTGGAAGACACTCCATCCATTCTCAGGCCCATAGTGATACCTATAGTAGATACAGAGTGCCCACTGGGATCCTCACGGGCTGATCTGGCTCACCAAGGAGATTCCATTATAAATGAAAAAGAAATTCTCCTCTAAGATGATCCCCACGGGTTGGACCACAACGGGGAGAGTCTGGTGGTCCTCAGCACACTGCACGTAGTCAGGGGCGCTCATGTTGCAGGCCCTGCCGAGAGGGGAGAGTAAACCGATGTACATACTGTGCTGTGGGCTGCGGGCCTCACTGGGTTGAGGCGACCTGGTTTGCACCAGCCAGAAGGCAAGGGAAGCCCAAGCAAATCAGGTGTAAGTTTGCCCTCAGCGTCTGCACATGGATAATGTAGCTAAGATCACATTACCCAGCTTTTGGTCTAGGCTTCCATCCCCTGCAGAAAAGGGTCATTTCTTGTTTTCTGTTTCCAAGCACCTAGCCAGGCCCTGATGCAAAGTCAGTGCTCAAAACTGCTGAATAAAGGAATGAATAAAGGAACTGCTTCCCCACCTCTATGCAAAAAACCATAGTGGGATCAAAAGATCTGGATTTCAACTCCAATTTATTTGAACTCCGAAGGTGCAGAATAATGGGTATGAAAACTTGCTTTGGGGAGGAGGGTACAGTTCAGTGGTAGAGCACGTGCTTAGCATGTACGAGGACCTTGGCTCAATCCTCAGTACCTCATTTTAAAAAATGAAATGAATAAAGAAACCTTATTACCCCCCTCAAAAAATATTTTTTCAATTAAAAATTGAAAATAAAAACACCTTGCAATTGACACAACATTGTAAACTTGACTATAAAACAATTAAAAAAAATCCTTGCCTTACAAGAATACATCTGGATTATGGAAGTTTGCAATTGTAAAATGCCTAGAGTACCACCTGCATAAGAAGGAAATATACAAATGTGCTATCCCTCATTTAAGGGCTATTTTTCCTTTGGGGAGATCATAACCTCTCAGAGATATTTTTCTCATATTAAAAAAAAAAAAGAAAACATTACCTGATTCTCCATACTGCTGAAGAATCAGATAACCCTACGAAAGCATCTGAATCATACAGTTTATTCAATAAATGTTTGTTGAATGAATGAATAAACAAGTAAACTGAATGCTGCTTCCTGCCACAGGCCATCATAAAGGTACTGCCTGAAAATGCCAAGCCCACGTTCCACCCGACTCTACACTAACCACGTGGGTGACCTGGGCAGACCTGTGTGCTTCTCTAAACACCAGTTTATTCATAAATAGAAATGAGGGCAATAACACAAACATAAAAGCGTTAGTGAGTCACGAATGCATAGTACCCCAACTTTGCAAGATGGAACCATTAAAGAAAATTGGGCAAAGAGTCCATAGGCCCTCTCCATATTATCTCTTACAACTACATAAGAATCTACATTACATCTAAAGATAAAAAGTCTAATTTTTTAAAGAGGCTATTGAGGTTAAATGAGCTCACTGTCTCAAATAAGGAACAGACAGTACAAATAAGACAATGCGCAGCCCATGAGATACACTCAGTAAATATACCCACTGAACCCACTGGTCCCTCCAACTTCAGAGCATGAGGAAGGTTCCTCGTGGCCAGAGGCCACTGCACCTAAAGCTAACAAAGCTATTGGTCCCCACTTTCAATATCCCCTGCCGTCACCCTAGGTCTAATTTGTATTTGTAATTTTTTTCTTTTTATGAAATAGAAATCCCCAATTGCATAGCCTTCAGTTCACCAAAATCTGACCACACAGATCATGATGGCAACCCTCCTTGGTGAAACAATAAAACGAAAAGCCATTTCCACAAGACCTCTGTGTAAATCTACTAGGGAACTTCATCCTGGACTGATGAAGAGGACTGGGGAGGAGGGGGCAATCTGGGGCACACAGACCCCTCGGTCACCTGTCCCATGATGGACTTTAGACTCAACCCTCACCCTCCAGGAACTTCAAAATACACACAGACAAAGTGCTATTGACTATATATATATTTTTAAAGAAATCCCTGACTCTCTAGCAGGTCTTGTATCTACCGAGACACAAATGGCTTATGTGTATAATGTTTCACAAAAGCCTTAAAATATTATCACGCCAACTTGACACATTAAGAAACTAGGGAGAGAGGTTTATCACATTGTGCAAGATTAGAGAGAGGCCTCGTCAAACACCGTATTTAAACCCAAGCCTTTGCTCCAGTGCTCACACTGCAAAGTGTGACATACTGCCCCCTTCCTGCCCTCTCCCTGCAATAAATCTCTGAAGAGTCTTTTCTGTGCCACGTGGAATCACAATCATCAATTTACCACAAAGAGCTATGTCACTCCTTGGAGGACGTGTCAAAATCTAAAGGGTTGGAATGGGAGGAGAGATTTGCATTTTCTGTTTCTCAAAGGAAACATGGCTTTAAAAGAAACTGAAAAGCGCTTATCTAGTCTAAGCCCTCATTGTGCAGAGAAGGAAAAGGAGACTCAGAAGAGATGAGGAAAGGGACTTATTAACAAATATTGCCTCGGCACAGCACCAAGCTAGCCCTGGGCCCTTCTGGGGGAGGATCTGGGAGGCCCAAGAGAATGAGTGTTTGAGAAAGGAAAGAGAAGAAGCATACAAGGCCCTGTCTCTATACCACCATAGCATGAAGTTCCACCAAATTTTCCAGTATGGGTGCAGCCAACATTAAGGTGGACTAAACAGGTTATAGAAAGCTGGAAGTCTCAACCATAGTGGACATTCCAACATTTGCTTTTTTTTTCCAAGTTCAAGCATCAGTTCAGTGGGTGATGTGTACCAGGGACTACACGAGGCCTGGAGTTCTCCCAAATACAGATCTCTATTATCACGTGTGCAAACCACACACAGGCCCACCAGAAGAAAAACGCCCACACATAAGATGGAATTAATGAAACGGAAAGCAGCCAACCAACATATATTACTAGCAACAACGGTGCTGCTAGAAATAGACTCATGGACATAGAAAGCAAACTGTTGTTAGCAGGCAGGAAAGGGAGGATTAACAGATACACATTAATAAATATAAACTAAACGACAAGGACCTACTATATAGCACAGGGTACTATATTCAATTTCTTGTAATGAGTTGTACTAAAAACAGTCTGAAAGACATATATATACATATGCATATGCTTATAACTGAATCTCTGCTGTACATCTGAAGAAAACATTGTAAATTGACTACACTTCAATAAAAAATAATTTTATATAATAAGTAAAAATAAAAGCATCGCCATAAAAAAAAGTAAAAGAACACGGAAATCCCCTTAGCTGTAGGTGGTGGAGAACTCTGCAAGCACCAAGTCCACTCGAACACTCCAGCACTGGCTGTCACTCATTCCAAATATCAGAGAATCACTTGGCTTCTACGAGGTTACTTTTCTCTTCTGTGAAAGGCTTCAGTTGCATCTAACGATGTATTGAATCTCATCATTCACAAACCCAAGAATTAATGAGGATTTCCCATAGGCCTGGCTCTGGACAGATGAAAAGATAGGGTCCAAGATATATTCATGGGTAGAAGTTTATTCCATAAAGACATTAATTCTTCCTGCTTTGATAGACAGATTCATTGCAATTCTGATTAGAATTCCTCCCAGATACTTCATGGAATGTAACAAGTTAATTTATGGTCAGGAACAGCCAAGAAACTTCTTTAGAACCACCACTGGGTAGGGGTGGATAGGTCATGCATTTCCACTGGTCTTTCTGATGTGATGAAAACGTTCTGGAATAATAAAGGTTGCACAAATGTGAATATGCTAAAAGCTGCTGAATTGTAACATTTTAGTGGGTGGACTTCATGGTGTGTGAACAATATCACAATAAAGCTGTTATATGAAAAAATGCTTCTTGCCAATTATTTTTCCCTCTATACTACTAGTCTGTCCCACAATTTAAGAAAAAAAAAACCAAAAAAAACAAAACAAACCAGATTTTGCCAGGAGCTCTTTAGGACTGCAATGTCCCTGGAAGTCCAACGCCTCAGGTGGTGCTGTTCCTGTTAACACACACTAGCTGGGCTGGACTAGTTAGGGACTGTAAGTATCTTTTTAAGATCAATGGTCTCACGTTTCACCCTGGGAGAATGAAGGATGGAGGATGTCACAGCCTCATGCCTTCAGCTCATTTTTAACTGAACCAAGCCCTGCTTTCACCACTTTAATCCCTCTTACTATAAAAACACGTAACATCAACAAGCACCGCCATCATAACACCTGAAAGTGTTCAAGGTACTTACCTGGGGCAGAAATACTGAGCCAGGAGACAGAAGCTCCTTCAGCACTGGCGCTCCCTTTTCCCGACTCCACCAGGAGAAGCTGGGCATTACAGCCGGAGGCTCTCAGCCTGGAGAGCAGCGCCCACGCCGCTGATCTGGACCTCAGGGATCGGGAAAGGGAGAGGAGGGCAGCCCCGGGTTCGCGGGTCAGGGAAAGCGGGGGGTGGGGAACGCGGGCTGTAGCCCTTTTCGGAGGCCAGCCCCAGCCGCCGGCCCCTGTTCGGGTCCGCAGACCCCGCCCACCCAGGACACAGCCTACTCAGTGATGCGGACAGGTAGGCAGCCAAGGAGAGGAAGCCCGGGAGGAGAGGACTCGAGGGCTGGAGAGGGGACGCGGTCGCCATCCGCGGACTGAGGGGAGCCCGGCTGGGCCAAGAAGCGGCAGGGGCACACCTGGCCTTGGACAGCTGTGGCCGGGGCGCCGGGGCAGGTGGCGCGGGCAGAGGGGACTGGCCCGAGGAATTCAGCTGAAAACACGCTGACTGGCGCCCTGGGGGGCTGTGACACGCCGACCGCCCTCCCGCAGCCGCCTGAGCCCTTTCCCGAGATCCCCCCACCTTGCACTTCCACAGCCAGAATCACCGGCCCCAGGCAGGAGCCAAAGGCCTACAGGGCGACAGAGCTAAGAAGCCTTTGGGGCCGATCCCGGCTCGGAGCTGGAGCTTCCAACTCGCCGTCCAGCTGGCAGCGACTACTCATGCTCGGGAGGGCCAGCGATCCGCTCTGGGTCCTGAGAGAGAAGGTGGGGAACCGAGGGAGGGAAGATATGGGAGGGGGAGGGGAGGAGGGGAAAAGTGGAGGGAGACAGATGGACAGGAGGCACAGAGAGAAGGCAGGTATCTGGAGTTGGGAGGGGAGTAGCAGAGATGGGGAGAAAGCGTTTTACCTCTGGGGGCACCGCAAAGGAGGCAGCAGTCTTGCCTACGCACCCTTCTTAAACCCTCAATGTCCACAGCTCATATTTTACGTCCCTGGCCCAGCCCTCCAGCTAAGGTCTCTGCAGAACCCCTATGGGTATCACACTCGTTGCCCCCACAAGGAGCTGGGTTTACTGTTTCTCCAGGAACCAAGCACCCGCAGGTGTCGCTCATAACTACCTTGGGAAGTGTACATATTCCCCTTTTACACGCTGGGAAACAGGCAGGCACGATCTCTGCCGTAGCTCCACTGTCCCAAGTGTTGGGCTGGCAGGAAGCGGGAGGTAAAATGTCAGAGCCCCAGAAGGAGCCCACTGCCTGGCTCTTGGTGCATAGTCCCCATCCCTCCTGGGTAAACCACACCCCAACCTCGGGGAATGATCAAGGGCTCACAGTAGGCCCCTGTGTGTGGGAGAGCTGCCCTCATTTCCAGTGCCCAGCTTGATAGGTAGGTAGAAGTGTTACTGAGTCCAAATTCATTCTCCTCAGTGCAGGACAGGCCAATAAGTTGGGAGACCAAGTGTTGGGGCATGGAATAGCCAGTTTCTGTAGACCTAGATGGCAAACTAATGTCCTGGAAAACCATCTCCGCAAGTCAGAATTCAGGCTCCTTTCCTATGTGCTTGGTTGTTGCAAACTTCTTGGTGTAGGAATTCCTTCTTGTTAGAATCCTTTGTTCTTGCAGCTATCTCCCTGGGTCAGATCCCTGTAAACCTCCAACAAAACAAACGTTATTTCCTATTCTGCAACTTGTTATCTTTATATGATTGGAAAAGTTTAAAATACCCTTAAAGATCAGAGCCTTCATAATAGGCTCTCCTGTATATTTTAGGCTCTAGGCAACACTGTTTTACAATCAAGATGAAGCCTAGGAGAAAGAGCACAGCGTTAAATTCAAAGGAACAGATCTAATATGGAGTCAGATTTGTTCTTTTCTATTACCGTGGCAGAAGCCACTTGAGGATTTAAATCCCTTTATGTTAAAAATAAGTTAAACTTTAAAGGAATTTACATACATTGCTGGGAATGTGCATAGCATACCTGGAAAAGCACACAAAGGATTGTAAACAGTGGCATCTCCAGGGAGGTTTGTAAGAACAGAGGATGAGGGAAAACTTCTTTCACTTGAGTATTTTTTGCTCTGTTTGAATTTTTTAACCATATGCATATATTTCTTTTTCAGTTAAAATAAAAGTGTAATGGAGTAAAGAGTAACTAGCTCAGCAAATACAGCAGCCATGGAATCACTGAATCATCACTTTTGATTTAAGCCAGGAAGCATTGATTGTCTCTCTCCTATGTTCCCACTGCTGTTTTAAGACTTCTTTTATACATTTTTTTTAAATAATAACATGCTATCCCTCACCCCTGCCCAGGGCTGGTGGAAAACCAACTGAGTTTTTATTGAGTTGTTTTCCAAGAAGTAGAGATGAGTTATAAACAGAACACATCTTCAGGGCAAAACAGGCGGAGTGGTTTTCCAGCAGGCCAGATAGCGATGACGAGTTTTCAATAGAGGCGCCCAGAGGCTGAGAGAGAAAGCCTCCAGGACCCTACAGAAAGCTGCCCAAAGTGCTTTCCCCATGGCACTACTGAAATAGGAAAGAACAAATCTGACTCCATATTAGATCTGTTCCTTTGACTTTAACACTGTGCCCTGTTTCCTAGGCTTAGTCTTGTTTCTGCAGCTTTTGTGAAACAATGTTGCCTAGAGCCTGAAATATACAGGAGACTCTATTCTCAAGGCTCTGACTTTGAAGGATATTAACACTTTTCCATTTGTATAAAGATAACAAGATACAGAATAGAAAATAACATTTGTTTGTTGGAGATTTACACGGATCTGACCCAGGTGAAGAGCTGCAAGAACAAAGGATTCTGACAGCAAAGAATTCACACACCAAGTTTGCAACAACCAAGCATTCCCGCTACCCCTTTTTAATATAAGAAGCGCCTGAATTCTGACTTGGGTTGATGGTTCTCCAGGACATTGGTCTACCATCTTCTCAGCTGGCTTTCCAATTTAAAGTCGCTATTTCTTACCCCAAAACCTGGTCTCCTGATATGTTGGCCTGTAAAGCACGAGCAGAACAAGCCGGGACTCGGAAGCACAAACATATATTGAAAGTACGCATTTGGTATATTAAATGACCTGCTTCCACTAGTCTTCCTGACGTTTTCTTCTCTTGACCACTCCTGCTATGTTCATGAAAAACTTGTCATGTGGACACATTTCCATCACTAGCCACTACCCCTCCAGGTAAGAACTGATGCCAAGAATGCACTGGAAGTTGCTAGAAGGTATTACCAGCCCAAAAAAGAGCAGAAGTGGGTTCTGGCTGATATTCAGGAGCAGGCTGGGACACCGGACAAGATGTCATAAGTACGGATAGACAGCTGGGCACCAAAGGAGAAGCTTCTAAACTTTCATGAGGAACTTGTTGGATAGGAAGGAAAAGTCCCAGACTATACCTCTGATCCCACCACGAGCTTCCTGGGCAAGGCTGGGCAACTCATTTAAATTCTCTAGGCCCGTGCTGTCCAACATGGGAGCCACCAGCCACATGCAGGATTATGATGTTATTCTATAGCCAGACAGAAGTATAAATAAACATTTTATTGCAAAGGGTCAGCAGGTATAATATTTAAAAACATTATTGGTTATCTTGCCCTAACAAGTTATTTTTGTATCTCTAGCTCTCTGTGGTTTGTAATGCCTGCGACTAATGATCCCCATACAGTGAGGTATTTTGAAATTATATGTTACTGGACACAGTACCCTCATATCACAGTTGAGAAACACTGGCCCACATAAGCAAGGTGATCTGACTTAGTAGTTATGAGCAGGGGCTCTGGGGTCAGCCTGCGTGAGTATAAATTCTCACTCTCCTTCCAGGGGGTTCTGTGTGAATCTTGGACAAATTATTGTTGTTGTTGTTGTCGTTGTTATTATTTGTGCCTCTTTTTCCTTACCTTTTAAATAGCGAGGAATATGTAGACTCTATCCCCTACTGTGTTGGCAGGATTAAATGAGTAAACGTCTGTGCTGCCCACTTCCCTGGGTTTCAGCGTTCTCCAGGCAATCAGTGCCAAACTCAGCGGCATTCTCCACTGTCTTCGTCAGTCTGGGATGCTGTAACAAATTACCGTGGGTCGGGTGGCTTAAACAACCAGCATGTTCCTTACGGTTTGGAGGCTGAGGCTTTCAAGGTCAATGTATCTGGGAGAGGATTGCCAGCTCGAAGATGGCTGTCTTCCCACTATCTTCATGGGCCAGAGAGCAGAGAGAAGCAAGCACTCTAGGGTCCTGTATAAGAACACTAATACCATTCATGAGGGCTCTACTCTCATGACCTCATTTTATCCTACTAATCACCTCCCAAATGTCCCGCCTCCCTATACCTTCACCCTGGGAGATGGGGTTTGGTCATATGGATTTTGAGGAGATGCAAACATTCAGTCCACACATCGGCTAACTCTCCCCAACATGCAGTCATCAAACCTGTAGCTAATTTCAAAGTAGTATTTATATCTCTCTGCCCATTTCCATTCCTACATCCACTAACACTGAAGTCCTGTTACATTTTATTCCTTATTTTTCTGGTAGAGGTTTAATTGATTCCTCTAACTCCAATGCTCCCCTCGCTCCAGTCTGCTTTAGAGCCCTGCCAGGTAGGTCTTCCTTAAAACACCTTCCCACTTCACCTGGTTGTTTTTTAGGTGTAAATGTCAGAATTCTCTCCACACCCCATCCTAGACCTTTAATCCCTTACACTAAAGCTCACTATGTTATTTTCCTATTACCACTGTAGCAAATTTCCATAAGCTTAATAGCTTAAACTAGCACAGAATTATCAGCTTATGGCTGTGTAGTTCAGAGACCCAACACAGTTCTCATTGGGCTAAATTCAAGGTACCAGCAGGGTTCCTTCCTTCTAGAGGTTCTAGAAGAGATTTTCTCCTTGTTTTATTTTTTTTCCAGTTTACAGAGGTCACCCACCTTCCTTAGCTTGTGCCCCACAACTTCCTCCATTTTCATGGTCAGCAGCCTTTCTGAACATTGCTCCATGGCTACACCTCCCTCTGATTTTAAACTCAGCTGGGAAATATCCTCCAGTTTAAGGACCCCTGTGATTACATTCGGCCCACCTGGACAATCCAGGCTACTCACCCTATTGTCTCATCTCAGGATCCCCTTGCCCCATCCCACTCAGGCATTATGTATGTGGCTGTGACATTCACCTTGTGTAACATTTCCTCTCATGAGCAATTTATGGTTCAAGGCACTTATAAGTGACTTTTTGTTTTTCTTCCTTATCCTTTCTACATTCAGTATGTCTGGTGAGATTATATGAATCCTTTTTATTTGTGCCCATGCACTAATATTTAATAATGTATTATGGATTTAAAAGGCTAACTAATAGACAATTTAGGAGACAGAAATCCTCTAAGATTTTTGTCCTAAAATATCTGTTATCCCTTTTGCCATGTAGAGTAACATGTCACAGTTGGCTACCCTGTGGCCGGGGAGGGATATGATTCTGCCATCACACTCCCCTCATTCTCACCAATGTGCTGATCACCTAACCAAGGATCTATGCTCCCCGCTGTGCTCACTTCCTCCTCCTTTCCTTTGACTATCCTGTTCCCACTGCTTCCTTCATTCACCACATCAGGATTTCATGACCACATTCTTCTCTAAATGAAATGGGTATCTTGCATCTAATGTCTGACAGCTGTTCTTATTTTATATACACACACTGACCTACACATAACCCCGTCCATCTCTTTATTTTCCTAGAATCTTCCAGAGGAATCAGTTCCATGATGATGATGATGATGATACTGACAATGATGACAGGGGCCTCTCAAGGATTCTGTTAAAGAGGGAATCAATAAAGGGAGGGAATCATTGCAAAATTGCCCCAGAAACAGGCTTAAAGCTAAATAAATGCTATAGTGTTTAATGAAATTGACTAATATTAAACTATTTTTAAAACTTGATATCACTGAATTTAAAATTTTAAAGGGAATTTTCATTCACCACTAACCAAGATTCAACTCTAGGACCAAAATCTTAGGATTTCTGTCTTCTAAAAAATTGTCCACTAGCCTTTTAAACACGTGATCCTTTTAAAAAGTTTAGTGCTGGGCTGAAAATCAGCAGGATTCATATAATCTCACAAGACACAATGAATGTGGAAAGACTAAGGAAGAGAAACAAAAAGCCATTCATAACGTCTTGAACTTTACGTTGCTCACAGGAGAAAATGTTAGCCAAGGTGAGTGTCACATCAACATGATGACTGAGTGGGATGGGGAAGCTGATCTTCCTCATCAGATATTTATGCTGATTCGTTAGATGCAAAAACAGTCTCCTCAATGGATTTGTTCTAACAATTATGGAAGAATTTAGGTTCTACCAAAAGCAGGCTAAACATTTTCCCCTGCTGTCAGGTCTCTGGGCTGAATGTTCCCACAAGAAGGACATGATTATGTTTCATAGGGAAGACTTCCTGAGAAGCAACAGGCTTCTCTAGGGCAGAACTGCAGGGCCCCCCATGGAGGGCTGGAGGAGGGCTAGAGGGGACACTGGAAAAACAGCAGGAGTGAGTTCAGATACTGCTGCTCAGGTCGCCAAAGACAGCATTGCTATCTCTAAGGATATGACATTCTCCCAAAAGTTCCATGAGTGAAGGAGCCTGTGAACACTAAGCAGGTTGTTGAGACAAAGCAGCGCATAATTTGCATGACAACACAATGAGAGTATGATTTGATATTTGGAAAATAATTAGCCCATTGTTCTTTGAAACTGCAGCAGTAGCAATAGAAATAAAAAAGACTGAGCCTTCTTGGAGGCAACAATCAATAAACAATTCTAAATCTGCAGGATTCCTTGACAATATGCAAGCAATGAGCTAGATTTGTGCTGCAGATATCTCTTACTGCAGGGCTCCCTTCTGCAAAGCATAGAACTAGTTTCTCAGCAGACAGAGGGAACCAAGTCAAGATTCCTAATCTTTTGAGATTTACTATATGGCTGGAAAGATCAGACAAGTACATACAGCCAAATATGAATAAATGTAATCAAATATTATCAAAGGTGATTGGAGCACCGACGAAAGAGAAATTCCTTTCACCCAGAATCTAGAGAGACTTCTTCAGAAAATGTAGCTTTGGAGATGTCCAAAGACATGGGTGAAATTTTGGCAGAACAGGATGTAAGGAATTTAAAAACTGATTCTAAAATTCATATAAAAATTCAAAGGATCCCAAATATCCAAAACAATTTTGAACAAGAAAACAAACTTGGAAGACTTGCACAATCTGGTTTTCAGAATTTTTTTATAAAGCTACAGTAATCAGAAAGTATGGTGTTGGTGTAAAACAGGAAAATAGAATAATGGAACACAATAGAATGTTCAGAACTAAACCAACACTTATATAGACAATTGATTCTCAAAAAGGATGCAGTGGAGAAAGGATCTTTTCAACATGCAGTGCTGGAAAAATTAGATAGTGACACGCAAAAAAAAAAACATGCATTTTCATCCACACCTCACAAAATATACAAAATTTAACTCAAAATGGATCATCGATCTTAATAGGAAATCTAAAACTATAAAACAGCTAGGAGAAAAAGCATAGGCTTTAGCTTTATGTCCTTGGGTTTGGCAAATATTTCTTTGCTATGACACCAGAAGTATCATCTATTTTAAAAAGAAACTGTTAGAGTGAACTTTATCAACATGAAGACTCTTCAAAGCTCTTCTAAACACTGCTAAGCAAATGAAAAGACAAGCCATAGACAGAAGTTATTTGCAGATCATATATCTGATAAAGGTCTCTCTTTGTATCTGATCCAGAATAAAAAGGTCTCAAAATTCAATAATAATGCAAACACCTGAATGAATGAATGAGGCCAGGAAACACACTTCAGTAAAGATATCCAGATGGATAATAAGCATATGAAATGATGCTGATTAAAGATGCCATTAGTCATTAGAGAAATGCTTTTAAAAACCACAGTGAGATACTAGTTCACATACATACTAGAATGAATAGGATTAGAAAGACTGACCTTACAAAGTGCTGGCAAGGAAGTAGAGCAACCAGAACTGATACACACCACGAGGAATTTACAATAGTACAACCATTTTGGAAAAGTCTTTAACAGTTTCTTTAAAAAAGGTAAACACCTTTGTACCATATAACCCAGATATTCCTCATCTGGTGCTTTAGAAAAGAAAAACATATGTCCATACAAAGACTTGTAAACAAATATTCACTGCAATTTTATTTATAATAGCTCAAGTTGTAAATAACCCATGCATCCATCAAGAAGTAAATGCAGAAAGAAATGATGGTCTATTCAAACACTGGCCACAATAAACTATTCAGTAAAAACTCAGCACTGAACAATACTCTGCTATAAGACAAATAAGCTATTAATACAGCAACACAGATGACTCTCAAAATAATTACACTGAATGAAAGAAGTCAGACAACATAGAGTAGATACTGCATATATCCATTCATACAAGGATCTTGAAAATGCAAACCAATATGTTGTGAAAGAAAGCAGATCAATGGTTTCCAGGGGAAGAGATGGGGAGGGAGGGAGGGACAACGAAAGGCAGGAGAGAAGCTTTGTGGGTGATGGGTATGTTCACTGTCTTGAGTGTGGTCATGGTTTCTTGGGGATATACCTACGTCAAAACGTATTAAGCTGTACACTTTAAACGTGTGAAAATTGTTTTGCCAAGTATACCTCAAAGCTGTTTTAAGAAAAAAGGCACTTCAGGCCTGATCCAACTCAGCACCTGATTGGAGTGACATGATAAGTCCCTCACCCTGTCTGCCTAACGGGAAGGTAGAAAACCTTTCACGGATGATAATGTATGGATTTTTGATCTGCAGTGTCTGCCATGTAATAAAGAATTTCTAGACATGCAACATGTCAAGACTATATGACGGATAATATGAGAATAAGAAGCATTAGACAAAGGATGTAAACCCCCAGGTGATGTAGGCATCAGAGTTACCCCTAAAGGCTATAAAATACTTTTAATATATTCAAGAAAATAAGAAAATGATGGGAGAATAGATAACAGGGTAAAGACTTTCACCAGAGAAATATACTGGAATGTATTTTTAAGAAAAATCAAACAGATACTCTAAAACTGAAACTTTCAGCTCTGGAAACGTAAACAGAGTTAATTAGGATCTCTTTTAAGTAAAATTTTCAGTAATGCCGGGTAAAATACAACAACAAAAGTAACACAGAGCTAAACATGGAGAGAGAATATCCCAGGTGACAATACAAAGAGGACACTTAAAGCCCAGAGTGGTCATCTTGTGAGCTGATGCCACCGCAACCTGGAGGGAAGGGGTTTTAATCTGCACATAAATAGGGATACAATGTCCATTTAGGAAAAAGGGTCCATACCAGATGTAGAAGACTCTTTCTTTATATCTATATAAAGTCAGAGACAGTGATATAAAGTGCAGCAGCGGTCACAGTGCCACAGGGCCCTGTGCCAAGGAGTGTGAGCACCTCTGCAAGAGGGGAAAGGTAGGAAGATGAATCTCTCCCTAGAGCCTCGGTGTGGAACGTAGCCTTGGCCACACGTTGGTTTTAGCCCAGTGACATTGACTTTGCACTTCTGCACCCTAGAACAGTGAGAAGATGAATGTGTATTGCTTTAAGCCACTGAGTCTGTGGTCCTTTGTTACAACAGCAATAGGAAAGGAACTCAGGAACCAACATGAACATGAACCACTGGCTGCCTGCTGTGCTGGCAGGAAGTCCTTTGACTCTGATCCTGGGGGAGTCTCCTGTCTTCTGGCAGCATTCACAAACTACCTCATGCTAACTTGGCAGCTTGCAGAGGGTTAAAACTTAACCCTGCAGAGTTCTTGATATTTAGTTAATAAAAATGATGCTGTCATCATGGGTATTTTTCCATCTTTTAAATACCCTTCAGTCTTCTAATAACGCTACTTCTAATTAAGAGACAGTATAAATAGTCTTCAATGTTCATAATAAATAATTATGGTTTTATCTGGTTACTAAAATTATGAATAATAATATTCACATTTTTAAAAGTTATTAAAATCAACATTGTTTAATGAAAATATCATTTCTTTTTGCATGAACATGTATTAACTACAAGAAATGTTCCATTCTTTGTTCTATGATTTACTGTTAGAGTCTTAAAGAATAATATTTTCCTCAAGAGATATTATGGCAAAGGGATTTCTTTTGGTGGAACAGTTCCTACATCAAATCTGGTGCATGGCTCAGGCCACTGGGAACCTAGAGATGATAGAAATTAGGAGGCATTATAAACACAGTATCATTTTTAAAGGAATTAAACTGGATATGTGAAAACAGAGAATCAGAGAACATTCTGTTGAAATAAATGTATTTTTTAGCTTAAGCAAGACACGGGGTGAATAAATCTAAAATGAAAAAAAACACCCAGAGATTAGCAGCGAGTCATGCATGCAGTGTGACTGATCAAAATCAAGAAGCTTCCAAACCAGTGTGCAGGCTTGATGCCTTCATGAATCAAGTCTGTGTGGCACCAGAACACCTCGAATACATGTTGATGAGGTATTTATAAGCCCTCCAACATCCCAGCTCAAAGCCCACACACGAGCCACACCACTATCACCTACACATCTGCAAAACACACAGCATGGTGAATAGCACTTTTCTTGTTCAGTAGCCGGTGGCAGGGCACTGTGAGCAGACAGAGATACAGGGACACAGGGACACAGAGGCACCTCCCCTCACTCAGCTGATAACCGTCCGTGCATTCCTGGGTACAGGATTGTCATAAAATGCACGATGGATTGATCCTCCTCCTAGGAAAGGAATGGTAGGGCTGCCCTCAGGTTTGAGCAAAGGTGGCCGGAGGATTTCAGAAGAGTTGTTTCAACACAACCGATAGAAATGTCGGCCACCGTGACCACGAGAGACAAGTCTCCTGCCATCCTGGTAGGCAATTGGGCTCCTGACAAAAGCTGGGCTCAGTAAAGAGTTGAGTAGAAGGCACAGACCTGAGGGATGCCCCAGCAATAGGCAGGAGGTAGGGCCTGGTTTATACTGCTCTGGGTGTCTCCCAGCCTCATCCGAATACAAAATCAGAAATTTGCAAAACAGCAGAGCTGGGATGGATCACCTACTCCTGACTCCTCACCTTACAGTTAAAAGGGTGGCAACCCTGACAGGCAGAGCAACGTGCTAAAGGCAGAGCGTGGAAGTGGCAGCGCCAAATTAAACGCACCGTGCCAACCCCCGTTCAAGGACGCTGACACTGAGGACGGGGCCAAGATTTCCAACGAGGAGAATGAGACAGTGTAAATACTTTGTTCCCCCCAAAACCCCAAATGATTTTTAAAGGCACAAAAACTCACCTTAACAAGCTCTCTTCTGAGGGGGGCTCTCTTCTGTCTCTTCGTCTTTCTGTCTGCCTCCATTTCTCTCTCTCAGACAGAAACACGTACAATTTTGTGAAAGGGGAATTCCTGCCATACAAAGACAGACTTCACATCTTCAGAAAGACACTTGACAAAGCAGTTTCTCAATTCAAGTCTTTGTGTGAGGTCTGGGCAACTTCCTTATTTTCTAGAAAAATTGGTGGTTGCAAAATCAGGAGATCATCTTCCCCAGAGGAAGGGTTCTGGTCCGTGTTGATGAAGTTGGGGATGTCACATTTCGTGAGGCTGTTCGGCTCCTCCTCTGGCCACTTGCTGCATCTGATGGCTTCCTGGAGCCGAATATCATTGTCAAGGGCAATGGTTGAGATACCAGCTTTGGCCTTGTCCAAGTGGTCCACTTCACTGACGTAGCAGTGAAAGAGGGACCGAGATTCGTCATTGCCCTGCCAGAGAACACCTTGGGCAGCAGCGGTCTTCCAAAGTCTGACACAAATCTGTTCAGTCTGAACCTCTTCTCGGGAGAATCTGCATTGCTATAAAGAAAACTAAAATAAAAGGTCGCTCACACTCCAGCTCGGTGACATGAAGAATCATAGTTTTTGCCATCTACTGAGAGCAAATCCCTGCACAGAGCATGCTGACAAGCACTGGAAGTGAAAGACATCTCTTCTGAACACATACAAATAAACCCAAGGCAAAAGTCACAAGTGAGGGCCCTTGGACTACCCTGAAAAGACATCGCTCCCTGAGAATCCTAAATATTGGTGCCTCGCACACCAGTGTTTCTCAGAGGGACACTCAGATCATCTTCACCAGAATTAGTTAAAGTGTTTCTTAAAATGCAGAATTCTGGGGTGCACACCCTCAGAGTCTCCAGAGTTAGGGACCGGTAGTCTGTATTTTCATAGCCACCAAGATCACTAACCATGCTCAGGTTTAGCACCGCCATCTACATCGGGTCACCTGAGCATCGACAATGCTGTCTCACGGGGTGGGGGGTGCCATGTGTGTCAGGGTGCTGTCCTACCCACGTGTCTCCCCTGATTCTCAGAACTGACAGTGCAGCCCCATTGGGCAAGAAATACCACCATTTCACAATGCATACGCATGGCGCCTGACTGAGATACAATCAGTGATAGGACAGGGGACAAAGCTCAGGTTCCTGATCCCTTGTTTCACTTACTGTGGGAAAAATGAACAATTCAAGGATAATAAATCAGTGAGTGAGTGAATAACATGACTCTCGTTAGTCCCACGAGTGCCTGGAAGAGCGAGCCTGGGCACACTGAGGACCGAAACAGCCCATCTACTTAATTGCCATCCTCCTCAGATTTATGTAAAGGTTACTTCCACCCAGGCAGTGACTCCTGAAGGGCAAGAATCATGTCTGAACACACTCTCAAATCCAGAACAGAACCTGACAACAATTAGGCTCTGGAGTCTGTGTTTAGCGAGTGTGGAATCTCAGTGATTCCAGCTCTTACAACTTGCCTTCCCATCCCACCCCTCAAGATATGGCCCTTATGACCAGTTCTCCCGGGGCTGGGGCCATGGAACACTTTTACAGGACTGGAAGAATCTGATCATGTAAACCATCCCCCAGAATATCATCAAGAGTCACATGCATTTCAGGGATCAGTAATCCCAGAAGCTTTGCAGTTCAGGCAGCCGAGGGATTCTTATATCAGCTCTGTCTTCTACTGTGACTGCCTGGGTGACATCAGACAAGGAATTCTGAAAAGCCTGATCTTTTCCTTTCAGGAATAATCTACTTAAAAATTCTCGTTGACCACTCAACAAATGTGATGTGAGGATCAATGATTTACACAACAGTACAACATTCACTAGGTCGTGGATTTAGAATCAGAGAAAAATCATTTGAGAAAGATTGACAGAATGTAGCTTTAATGCAAATTTCAGTTTTCTTACCTTTCAGTAAATCATCTTCCCCTACTTATCACTTCACCCAAGTTTAAAAGATGTTTGAGAACAGGGATGAGTGTGCCAGCAATCTGTGACCCAATAACATAAAATGTCACCTAGGAAAAAGAGGGGAGTAACACATTTTTAAAAAGCATGGTGAGGATGGCGGGGGCCATCCCCCAACTCCAGGCTAAGAAGCTCTGAGTAATAGCTTTCGTGCCTGCCTGGGGCATCAGCTGATATTAAAACCCACCCAGAAACCTCACTGTCCAGCAGCTCTTCCGTAACACAGGCTACACTTTCTCAGGATTAAGAATTGGGTCCAGTAACCACTTCGCTGAAGAGTAAAGACAAAGGAGAAGAGAGTTCTGCCCCTCACCAGGGGAGAGCCCAGACCTTGGGCTGCATGTACTGTGCCCACCTCCCAGGAGAGGGATAAACTGGAGAAGGGCGTCCTGCGAAACTGGGCAGCAAAGTTTGAGATTGGAACAAATTGACCAGCTGGCCAGGGACAAACCCCTCCGTCGCTGTCTTGGCAGCTGCCTCTGCCCCCTCAGCACATCTTGCCCACCTCCGGTGGCTAAGCTGTCAGGGAAACTGTGCTTTGTGACCAGGGGCAAAAGAGGCTGCCACCCAGCCAAGCTGCGGGGGAGATGGGAGCTATACCACTAGCTCCCAAGCGGCAGGCTCCATACCCCCGCCAACACCCCGCCGCCCCCGCACCCTACCACACACCCGGGGCGATATGACCCGGAGAAGGGTGACCTGGGAACGAGGGGCAGAAGATGCCGTCCCCAGGTCAGGCCTCCAGAGAGATAGGAGCTTATCCTCCAGCTCACCAGGGGCAGCCCCCTCTCCTCTCCAACCCCTGATCTCACCGCGCCCACCTCCCAGGAGCAACCAGACCGGGTGTGGGGTGTCAGGTGAATCTTGCGCGGGAGAGGCCGTCCCCAGGCCAGGTCAGGGGAGAGGAGAAGAAGTGGCCCCATTAGGCGGGGCAGCCGGCCGTCGCAGCTGCCTCTGCCCCTCGACCGCATCGCGCCCGCCTCCCAGGAGCAAGCTGACATGGAGACGGGCATCCGGCTTCTTGGGCAGCAGAGGACGCCCCCAGGATTGGCCGCGGGGAAGAGGAGAGCAAATTGACAGGCTCCGCGCTGCAGGTCCTCTACCCCTGCCTATGCAACCCCGCACCTTAAAGGCACCGCCCAGGGCGCCCCTCCCCCAGCAGGCTGAATGAGACAGGTGTGTCTGGTGATCTGGGGCAGGAGAGGCCACTCCCACACCAGGCCATAGGGGAGATGGGAGCCAATCCACCCACTCCGCAAGGCCTCCCCATCCCCCCGCAGCAGCCACCATTTTTGCCCCCTGACCTCACGGTGGCCTCCTCTAAGGAGCAGGCTGACCTGGAGATGGACGTCCGGCGGACTTGGGACAACAGGGACCGCCCCCAGGGCAAACCATGGGGGGAAATGGGAGCAAATGGACTAGCTCCAAGGGAAAACCTGCCGCTGCTGCCACCACACCCAACGTACCACGCCTGCCTCACGGGGTCAGGCTGACTTGGATACACGTGTCCCGTAACCCAGGGCAACAGAGACCGCCCCCAGGACAAGCCGCGGGGAAGACGGGAGCAAATGGGCCCGCTCCCCCGCTGCAGGCCCCCGACTCCTGCCACCCCTGCAGCCTGACTTCCCTGCCTCCTGACCCCAGCAGGCAAAGTGGGACAGGGGTGTCCCGGTACCTGGCGCAGCAGAGGCCTCCTGCAGGCCACGCTGCAAAGACATGGGAGCTAATCCACAAGCTCCCCCGGGGCAGCCTCCCTATCCCCGTAGCCACCAAATTACCAGCCCCCTGACCGCACCGCACCCATCTCCCAGGAGCAAGCTCACCTGGAGTCGGACCTCAGGCAAATCTCCAGCGGCAGAGGTCGCCCCCAGGCCAGGCCGCGAGAGAGAGAAGAAATGGAGCAGCTCCCTGGAACGGATCCCCTCCCCCTGCTGCCGCTGCCCCGCCTCCCAGGAGCAAGCTCACCTGGAGACCGGCGTCCCGCCTCTAGGGCAGCGGAGGCCGCTCCCAGGCTCCGCCGCGGGAGAGAGCGGAGCGAATTGAGCGGCTTCCGCGCGGCAGCCCCCCTCCCCCCGTGGGCCTCTGACCTTAATGGCAACGCCCCCACTCCCCACTCAGCAAGCTGAGTGGGACAGGCGTGTCCGGCGACCTGGGGCAGCACAGGCCTCTCCCAGGCCCGGCAGCCGGGTCACGGCAGCTATTCCACCAGTTCGCCAGGGGCAGCCCCGCTCCGCCCCCCTGTCGCTGCCGCCGCCCCCTGACGTAACCGCCCCACCTCCCAGGAGCAAGCTTACCTGGAGTCCAACATCTGGCGAATCTCCAGCGGCCAAGCCACACCCCAGGCCAGGCTGCAGGGAAGAGAAGAAATCGACCGGCTTGCCCGGGCAGCCTCACCCGCCGCCGCCCCAAACCATTCCACCAGCCTCCCAGGGTCAGGCTGACTGCCAGGATGTGCACTTGCCTTCTGATCCTACCCAAGTGCCTGAGCACCTCCCTGCATCCCTACACTTCCTGCAATTCTGCACTCACGGCACTTCTGCACCCCTGAACCCCCGCATCCCCTGAACTGCCTGCGCCCTCCACAGCCCCTGAACCCCTGTCACCACTTACAGTTTTGCACTGCCTACTCTCCTGCACCCCTGCATGTCCCACACACCACCTCTTGGGCCTTTGGCAGAGTCTCTGCTGTTAGACCCATGCAAAGGGACTCACATCTTTGCCAGTATATGATGCATCAGTGGACGTCTGGGGTTGGCTGCAGGAAGGTACATGTTCCCGGTCACTAGCCTGGGCCACTAGAGTGATCTATGTGAGGTCATCCAGGATGGGCTCAGAGATGCTGTTTTCCAGAAAGAGAGGAGTTGAAACCCGTCCTGAGGGCAGAGCTGTGCTCACCAGGCCGTCCACGCTTCATGTATTACACAGGGCTTGAGGAAGTGAAATGGACCCGTCCAAGTAAGACCGGCCTTTTGTGCACCCACCTCAGTCCTGGGCTCTGAGGCAAACCGACTGACTCCCACCCTGAGGGCCCAATTTGGGCACCTGAATGGTCCTTTGGAGGCATCCCAGCAGTTCTCAGGAAGAAGTCTGGCTGCTTCCACCCCATGGCCCTCCCTCCTACTGTGCTGGCCTCAGGAAGGTTCCTTATTTGGGGAAGAAGGCAGCCCACCCCCTACCCCACCCCTCATCATGCTCTCACACAGGCTGGTGCTCTCTCTGCCTGTCAGAGTCTGGGAAGCCATCCCTCTTCAGTTATGTCCCTTCTGAGATGGACTTGCTGCCACTCAATTCTAGGCGAGAATGCACCATGGAATGCACTGGGTAAGAGAACCAAAATAAATAGTTTCTTCTGTGAGGTTGTCTGTTTATCTACTGGGACTGGGCTGTGTGTAGTTTGCTACAGCTATTGGTGTGAGAGGCTAAAACAGCCTGTGTGTCCTTGTTTTCATCTCCCCGCTGTCTTTGGGCTTTCCCTAGACACTCCTGAGACATTTACTTCTTTAGTTTTGTTCCTCTTATTACACAGAAGCCCTAATGTCATGGAGGTAAGGTGTTGGGGGAGCGGGCCAGATCAGGGCATCTGTAGTCCTGTGATTAGTTCTCATTGAGCCTGTGCCCTGAGCTGTGACCTCCACAAGTGTGTCTCTTTCCCCCCACCCCAATTTGGGTGAGACAGAAGGGATTTCCCTTCTCCCAGGCTGGTTAGGCTCTGGTAAAATAATTTCTCATTAAAAAAACAAACAGACAAAAAACAACTTCCCCCAATGAAACAGAATGTTCTGGGTGTATTTCAATAGAGTTATTTTCTCCTTTCCAGGCAGGAAGCATGAGGAGTTATCCTCTGACCTTCATTCTGAGAACAGGACACGGTTCTGGATGTAAAATGCATGAAAAAGAGCATGGGGCCCCTCTGACTGGCCCCCTGGAGTTGTCACACTGTGATTTCCCCAAGCTGAGCCTCCCGCTGGCTTCAGGGACCTGTTAAATCTGCCTGACCCCGGGGTTCTTACAAAAGCGGGTTCTGCCTTGGGAGCTGTGACTCTCCAAGCCTTCCCAGCTGCCTCTCTGGGTTGGGAGCAGCTTTTCCCCTCAGTTTTCTGGGATCTAAGAAGAGCAGTGGGTTTTCAGCTCCCTCAGCTCTGGTGTTGTTTTCAGGACAGGAGGAAGACCTTCTGAGCTCCTCACAATCTGGACCAGAGGCTGGAATCCTCCCTTCCTCTGCCTCCGTGCAATCTGTGGCTGTGGTTCTAGCCGAGTTTCTGAAGATGTGGATTTAAACACACACATCCCAGCCCCTACAGGAGCACACAGTCCCACAAATCCCCCCAGTTTCCACTGGTAACTATGGAGCCGATGGGGACACGGGTTTCGGGACCACAGAGGCCTGACTGCACGACTTGCTCCGTGGTCTATTAAAGTGGTTGCTCTGGGCCTTGTCTGAATTGGCTTGCTTACCACATCTGGTACGTGGGAAACACAAAATAAGTACTAGAACCTTCACTTTTTCTCCCTCCAGGGCCTTCAAACATAGAAATTAATAAGTGAACTCACACGGCCTGATCACCACAATGAGGTCCGTCCAGCCTGGCTCTCCTGAGTGATGGGCACTGACTTGCACCTTTACTCGAACAGTAGGAGAACCGCCTTCCTCTATCTGGGCATCTCTGCACAGCGGGCACGCCCTCAGCTGAGACGGGGCCAGCTCCTCCACTGAGGTGTGTGCTGGTGGCTTCAGTGTGACCTGGCCCTGCCGGGATGTGAACCTGCAGTGAGTGAGGTGGAGGGTCAGGTGGAGGGGAGTCCATTCTGGGGTGGCAGGGGGCCCGGTAGCACCCCGCCCAGCTTGGTGCCTGGGGCTCCCTAACACCTCCTACAGCTCCTGGGTTGGCTCCGGTCCTGGCCACTCCACACACCCTCCCAGTATCTTTTCATTAAGTCCCTTTTCTGCTTTTATGAGCGAGAAGTGGCTTCTGTTGCTTGTTCAGTGAAACAGTGCATCGGGAAACCAGACTACTTCTAACATCAGTAAAATACCAGCCACGGTCAGCTCGCCGGACAGACCGTGCAGCACAAAGGCCTGCACAGGGCTGTGTGAACGGCTTACGTGAAGGGTCCTCATCATCTGTCTTCAGAGATACAGAAGCTGGTGGTTCAGGTAAAACCTCAGGGAGGGATTGAGGAATCCAAAGCTGGTTGGTTTCAAAGGCTAACTTGTCAGACCAGACCCCTGAGCTGTGGTCAGAAGCCTGGCTCAACATCACAAAGACTCAGCGCCCTAAATGCCGGGTGGGGCCGGTGATGTTCCCTTTGCAGGCTTTCATTGGGGTTTCACTGTAGCCCCTTAAATGCAGCAGAGATTCCAGCCCCCTTAGCCCCCACCCTGAGTGTTCCATGACACAAATCCCGGGAGTGTTTAACTTGCATCTGTGTTTAGGAGGATGAAGGTGGGGCAAGAGGAGACATAAATTCACACTTAGTGACACCAAGTCACAGCCAGTACCTCCTCCACGGAGAGCTATGTGCTCCCACAGTGGTGGCTGGGGGCTGGGCAGAGACCCTCTGCTGGTCCCAGAGGGACTCGCTCCTCTGGCCACAACTGATGGGTTGGACAACAGATCCAGAGGGAGACAGAGCATCTTTCCTGAGAATTTGGATCTGACACAGAGAAATCAAGTTCACTCATCTGGGGATTGGTGGAGGGGAGGGGCGGTGGTTGGAAATCAAATGAAACCAGAGCATGAGAGAAAGTTAGAAGTGAAAGAGCGAGAGACAGAGAGACTGAGCTTGTGAGAGCAAATTGTCAGAAAGAAGCCAAACAATCAGGGGACAGAGGAATTCCACCTCCTGACTGTCTAGTCTGTCCCAGCCCATCAACGACCCCGCGGGATGCTTAATAACATTCCAGTTTTGCAGATTAGGAAACAGGCTGAAAGAGGTGTTGGCTGGGTTTGGGTGCACAGTTAATTCAAATGCCGCTGGACCCCTCACTTCCCATTGCCTGAAGGCACCCTAATACTCACTGGGACCCCTGTGGTCCCCTGACAGCCCAGCACCCTGATCAAAGGGCCCCTGTGGGAGTGGGAACCCCCCTGAGTGTGGAGAGTTCCCTGCCCCGAGATGCCATGCATCAGCAGGCTCCCGCTCACCCCAGGTTAACATCACCCCAGCTGTGCAGTCTCCTGACCCGCTTCCCTCCCTGCCAGGCACCCCCGTCCTTACCACCGAGTGTACTGTAGGAATTCAGGCACAGGGATGCCCAAAGCAACACTAGCCCACCGGCTATACAAACAGCAGACTCCCAGCCACACCTGGGTTGCAAGGGGACAGTAGGTGTCCTCAACTTTCATGTGTCTAAGACAACCTTCTTCTTCAGCTGGAGGTTATAGAGAAAAATAAAAGGTCCAAAACATAGTTTGGTGAGAAATTCCTCCAAGGACCTGACTCCAGAGTCTACAACCAGGTGTACCTACCACCCGGACTTGGGGTGAAGGTGGATTATTGATCAGCACAACCCCCGGTGGCCCAGCTCTTGGGCTTGGCTGCCCAGAGGGGGCTGGGGGAATGGATAAGGCCACGGCACTCTGGAAAAGCAGAGAGGACCTGACCTCTCCCCTCTGCACTCGTAAACACTTCCCCAAATCTCAAGGCATCGGACAGAGAGCCGCCACAATAATGAGATGCTCCCATCTCTTCACTCACTCCTGTCAGTTCACTTACATGCTGAGCATCCACTGGGTCCCAGGACATGACACATAGGATGGCTGATGGGACAGGCTTGTTCATTCCCCCTGGAACCTGTTCAATCTGATAAAAGAATGATCACTCATAAAGAGTTTCTCAAAATTATACAGAGACCAAAGACCAACTGCAGAGTGAACCAAATTTAAAAATATATATGAAGATCCCCCAGTCTCCCCGCCTAAGGTTAACGGCATAAAGCAAAAAATTCTTACCTTTGATCACCAAGGAAGTTATCATCCCCTCTCAGGTGGAAAGGAGAGTTATTCTTTGAGCATGACACAGAAGTGCTAAATCGGATTGGACCAGGGCATCTACATTCATTGAGCAAATGTGTATAAGCTCCTACTACGTATGGGAATCTTCTAATTAGACCCGTTCCCAAGGCTCTCGGGCTTTATCATTTAACAATATAGACATGACTCCCCATCACTGGGGACTCAGAATTTTAGCAGAGGAAACAGGCAGCATGTTGGGGGTAGCAAGAATTTGGAAAATTTTTTTAAAAAACTGATATGAGCAAACTCGGGTGATGGCGGTGAGGTGGGAGGCAGACAGGAAGGAATAAGGCAATCCTGGCAGATCTCATGGAGTAATGAACTTGAAGCAGAATAGATCCGGAGGAAGAAGGAAGAGTCGGAGCCAGAAGCCCCCAGAGTGAGGGGGAGAGTGTGGGCGGAGAGACAGAGCACGCTGGGTCCTGAGGCCTTTGTGACGACTTTGGCTCCCAATGACATGGTGACCCGTTTAGTGAGTTTTGAGGGGAGGGGTGATGTAGTCCAACTTATGCTTTTGTGTTTGTGTTTTTTGGGGGGAGGTAATTTATTTATTTTAATGAAGGTGCTGGGGATTGAACCCAGGATCTCATGCATGCTAAGCATGAGCCCTACCACTGAGCTACACCCACCACCCCCAATGTATGTTTTTACAGGCTCCCTTTGACTCTGTGTGGATGATAGATTGTAGGAAAGCAAAGATGGAAACAGGAGGCTATTGGTGTCCAGGAAGGGCTGAAGGTGGCTTTTAGGAGGGCGGGGAGCAGGGAGCAGGTGTTTAATGAAGACAGAGTATCCAGAATTTTCTAACAAGCTGGATTTGCTGTCTGTGAGTGTAAGAGAAAGAGAGAGAAAGGACATGGTTCCAACATCTGGACCTGGACGATGGGAGGGATGTCCTCTCCATCCACAGGGGATGGGACAAGGTGGGGCTGAGCAGGTGGAAAGGGGCTGGTATCAGCTCAGTTCTTCAATGTCATGGTTAAGGGGTGTATTACATATTGCCACAGAAGTGCCTAATAGGTAGAGGAATCTGTTTTCTTTTTCTTTTTAACATTTAAAAAATATAATTTAAATGTATTAATTGTATTATGTGAATGATTTGGGAATATGGTTTCATGCCAAGGTGTATGTTATATATAGCCAAATGGAAAATATATCAAAAAAGTGGAGAAATGAGGGCTTTCACATAAACTGACTGTCCATAACGTAGGTAAAATTTCAATAAAACCAGTCTTCAGGGCAAAAACCTCATCTCGGTGTTACATAAAAATAAATGAAAAATGACTATGTTGATGTATCATTATTTCATGTTACATAATATCCCCAAACTAACACAGTGTTTAACTATGAGGCTTGTAGAAATACTATTTGCTTTATTCACATAAATACAGAAATGCAGAAATGTTCTAAGGTAGAATTAGCATCTTAGTGGAAATAATACATATTTGAGCATTTTACATGATATATAAGTACTGATTCAAAATTTGGAAAAGTAATTACATAGTAGAACATATGTATGAATGTGAAAGCAAGATGAATGAAAGGAAAAGAATGTGGGTCTCAGGGATAAACGTCCAGATGGAAAGGGGAAATCAGGGAATTTTGGAGAAATCGAGAAATTGATGGCATGCCAATTTCCAAGGCTGGGTTGCTTCCACCAAAGGAATAGCAGAGAGAGAGAGGAGAGGCCCAGGAACTGACCCTGGGGCACACCCACAGTATATGTTTGGAAACAAGAGGAGACATTGGCAAGGGACCAGCCAGCAGGCCAAAAGCAGAAACAGACAGAGCGATGGGCTGGAGGTTGAATGAAGCAAGAACACGGGGTAGGAGGGATGGAAGAGCTGGGTCAAATGCTGCCGAGGGGCCACGCATTATGAGGAGTCAAAATTGACTAGTATATTTAGCAACATGGGGTCACTGATGACCTTGACAGGGCAGTTTTCATAGAGCGAGGGATCAGGCGAAAAGCCAGAGTGGGTGTAAAAGGGGATGGCTCAAGAGAAGATGCAGACAGTGAGTTTAAACAACTCCTTAAAGATTTGCTGCAAAGACACAGGGTGGCAATTGGTGGGGGTGAATTAGATTCAAGGAGTGCTGTTTGTTTAAGAGGATGGAGGTTTATATACTGATGGGTGCCAACTAGCAGGAGAACAAAATAGATGAGGCAGTGAAAGAGAGGATGGTTTTGGGAGTGACAACCCAGAGAAGATGGGAGGGATGGGGCCCCGGGGACTTTTGGAGGAACTGGCTTTCGATGCCACCTGTTATAAGCGGTGGGGCACCGAGAGTGAGGTCACAGACATCAGAAGGAGAGCGGATGTGCTGGGAGTTGCTTGTGAAATTTCTCTTCTGTTGGCTTGTTTGCTTGTTCAAAGTAGAAAAGAAACCTTACCAGCTGAGGAACGAGGAGGAAGAAAGAGTTACTGGAGCCATGAGCAGAAGATAAGAAAGAGACTTCCAGGGAGGATGGGACAGTGAAAAGGGCAGGGGGAGGCGGGGGAGGGCGCTCTCAGAAAGTTAACATTTTCTCTTTGACGTCCCCAAATGTGTGATGTTTGATTACCCTTCCTGCTGTCTACAAAATAAAAATTAATTATGGTTCAGAGGAAATGCTATTTCATTCTAAGAGGCAGCCTGTTTCTCAGGAATGGTCATCTTAAACTGCAAATATTACAAAAAATGTTGAAAAGATGAACCCTGTGTACCTAAAATCCCCTATTTTCTATTAATCTGATTACTACTTAGTTCCTTTATCAATAACACATAATAAATACTGCCATGATGGACGTACATCGATGCTTAAAA
Source organism: Vicugna pacos (assembly GCF_048564905.1). Lineage (NCBI taxonomy): Eukaryota > Metazoa > Chordata > Mammalia > Artiodactyla > Camelidae > Vicugna > Vicugna pacos. Next base: position 2,955,803 of record NC_133006.1, read on the forward strand.
GGAAATGAGATCTGTATCCTTTTGCTAAATTCCATGGCTTCCTTAATAAGCAGTTCCCCTTGGAAGTTAGGAATGTCTGGTATAAGAAGTGAGAAACAGTTTGAGAACATCCCGGCTCAGAATTACACAGCACAACCACATCTCATAAGTATATACAGCCGTAAAAAAGTTTAAAAGCAAAACTCCGTAACTACTCTTAAAGACCTTTGCAAACCTGGGCCTGCCAAGATGTTTCCAAACTGGAAAGGAACTCCAATCACTTGCCTGGTACCGGACCAGAGGCTGGCCAGCCTTTACTGTAAAAGCGAGAGAGTAAATATTTTCAGTTTTGCAGATCATTTTGTTGTAACCATGCAGGTCTGCAAAAAGAAAGCTAAGAGCACTGGGAGACAGGAAACAAATGGGCATGCCCACACCCTCCCTTCCACTCAGGGCAGCTTCTCAGTGGTAGGGAGCCTTGCCACAGTCACTTGCTTCTTTGTTTCCATTGGTTTCTTTGATTCCACCTTACTGCTCAAGCTCAGAACTTCAGGTGGGCCTGGCCCTTCAGCTTCCATGCAGAGAGAAGGCTGAGAGGGGGTGGGAACCCCACCTGATGTAGAAGAGAGATTGCTGGGAGGGACATTGCGGAGGCCACCATGACACGAGACAATCACACCTTCCTGGGTGAAAGCGAACGAAGACAAGGGAAGGACACATCAGTGGGAAACCTAGGTCTCCTGCCAGGCTTGCTATCCCTCCACGGCCACCCTGGAAATGGGAGGTGTTGGGCTTCAGCTACGGTGATTAGGATGAAGGGACTCAATATAAAGGACCCTCCACCTCCTCACTAGTTTCCAAATGCAGCCCCTCTAAGTCCACCCTCTGAGTTTCTGGAACTCAGCTGGAAGAATACATGAGCAGGCCAGACCCAGAGCCCAAGCCAAACACGACAGGGGTCTCGTGGGGCTGTAACCCCGGGCTCAGTGGTCGGGGACTCCTTGCAAATCTGCAGAAATTCCTGTTCCACCTCATTCCTGGGAGAAACCCCAGATCTCCTCCGGCTCTGTCTGTTCTTCTCTTGAGGCTATTGTCCTGGAGGGATGCACAGTCCTTGAACCTGGCCCTCCAAATGTACATAAGCAGCCTGTTCAATAAAACAAATTATGCACTTTTTCACATTTGCCAGTCTTTTGATTCCAGATAGGCTGTGGGACTCATTCTCACAGTCTCCTGTGCCCCCACCACATGGTGGCCCTCTGCTCATGGAAACACGATTTCCCGCAACTGCACCCTGCCTCCCAGCTTGTCAGAAGGGAGTGTCCCACAAAGGCACAGGTGTTTGTGAGGATCCTGTCCCCAAGCAGAAAGCCTGCTCCTGGAGCCACGGACAGGGATCTGGCCTCCTTAGCCGCTTAGCTCTAATTCAAAGCCTAAACTGGGGGCCTCGAACATTGCTGAATGACTTTCTGAGTCACCTGGATAGGAGGGGACTGATTTTTCCTTCCAGGAATGGAGGTAGCGCAGCCTCCATTTTCAGGGCTGACATTGACGATGGATCTAGTTCCCCCGACTGCACCGCAGGAAGGAGAAGCCTTCCATCACACAGCTTGGAAACCCAGCCCAAGGGAGTACTGAAGCAGTGCATCGCTGCCAGGTCCAGCATCCCTGCAGAGTGGCCTCTGCCCCTGAATGAGCCCCTTCCCAGGGCCTTTCTTGTCCTGACACGACCACACCCCAGGCTTTGCCAGAGCTCTGGGGCTCTGCGTGTCCAGGGCACACAGGTGGGACCTGAGCCAGGTGTCCCCTGGGCCTCAAGGGGGAGAGGTCTGCTTCTGCATCAGGGGAAGGTGACCCCACAAGGATGGCAGCACACTCTCAATATGGACCTCCAGGAGTCCTGGGAGCTGTTTCCCTACAGGTGTTAAGAGCCATCATCTGGAGGGCAGGCCCCTCTTTGTGCAGACCATCCCGCAGTGCTGGGCCCATGTGCTGACCACAGAAATCTACATGCCCCAGGATATCCCAGGCAACCTCACAACTTCGTCACTTGGTGACCTGGGTACCACGAGTTCCTTAGCCATCCCATGAGGGTGGTCCATGCAGGCATGGTCTCCAGGTGCTCCCGTTGAGAAATCCCCCTGGGTTTCTGTGGTCACAGAGCACACACCAGAAGATTCTAGTCCTGCAGAGACCCCCACAGCAGTCAGCTCCTCTGTGCATGTCCAGGAACAAATGACAGCAATTTGTTGCCAGGAACCATGATGAACAAGGGGGTGGAATTCCATACTAAGTTCAGGATCCTGGTAACTCACTCTGCACCCCAAAAAGCTTCCATGAGAAATGCGTGTATTGGGATGTCTGTGCCCTTAGAAGAGCTGTTCCTGAGTGCTCCTGGGACCCTCCAGCCCCTCTCAAGATTCTCAGATCCTGGATGTAAATTTTTATCTGCCTCCTTTGGTGTACGGCCACCTGTGTCTCGTGGTCACGGGTCACTTTATTGCATGACTTGGCATGTTCTTAGTGCTCGTCCTCCACCCCTGCACTAGACTCCCAAGATGTTCCCACTGACCCTTGGCTCCCTGGGTGGGTCAGGGGGCCCTAAATCTGCACCCTTCACTCTCCTCCTCTACCCCCACCCCTTGGGCCTCCCCTAGGTGGACTGGGAGGTGTTTGTAAATAAGTCTTACACAAGGACATGCCTGGACAAAGCAGGACCCCACCCCCGGAAAGCACACCTGCTCCCTCCTCTGAAGAGGACCTCACAGCCCCACATTGCCTCCCAGGGGTCTACTCAGGACACAGTCCCCCAGTTCTGGGCAGGCGTCTCCATGGAATCCTTGCTTCCAGGAAGAGTCTCTCTGTCCTTCTGCAGAGTTTAGAGTTGTTCCCATGTCCCTGACCACCAAGATGCCCAGCACAGTCCCTTCAGTGACCTGGAGAGACAAGGAACTTATGTGGCCACAGGTCTCACAGGACACACCTGCTGGGACCCCAGGCCAAAGGGCCTTCCTTCTGCCTTCTCAGGTGTGGCTCCCGTGGTACATTTTTGCAGGGGGCCCAAAAGGGGAGTGTGGCCCAAAGCAGTTCATGGGGCTCTCTGGGCAGGGAATACTTGGGCCAGGTGGCCTTGCCTGGTTTTCCTGCTGGGCCACTCTGAAAACCCCCGCTCCTCAGGCTGTGGCTGGAGGCCCCCCCAGACCTCAGGGCGGGGCCCTTTCTCTCAGCCTCTACTGACTCCAAAGCCACGCTGGTGCTGGCGAAGGAAAAGAGCTTTCTTGCCTTCTTGTGGCCAATTTGCCACAGGTGGATGCTGCGGGGAGCTGGGGAACGAGGTAGCACTTGCTCAGATGTGAGTGGTTAAGCAATTTTACACCCTGTCAACTAGCCTTAAACATTGGAATGAGGACTTTCCCGGGAAAGCTGGAAGTTACTTTCAGTAATTTGTCTAAAGATTTCTTTTTTATTTCCCCTTTACGACTCATAAAACCTCTCCCAGATATGGGACCATTATCCAGGGATCAATCAGGAAATGCAGGAGAGGGGTGGGGGTGGGGGAGAGCGGAGGGTAGATCAGAGCCCACGGAGAGGAGATGCCCCTCCCAGGAGCCACACACTGGGCAGTGGCTGCTGGCATCCAGCTCTCCTGTTCTCAGGCCCATTTCACCTGCGGGGTTTTCCAAAAAAACAATGGTGGAAGGGCCATGGAGGACACCTAGACCTTCCAGAATAGACAGGGGAAGCAGAGTCACCATGCTGGCCCTGGGCTTGGAGACAGACCTGCAGTGGAGACCACAGGCTTCTGAGAAGCCAGTTTCGAAATAAAGGCAGTATGCGCTGGAATACCCGGTTCGAGAGAGTGCTTCATCATAGACATGTAATTTACATAGTTCTCACCATGAAACTCTGTGTTCCCAACACGCTACATGAATGACGGCTTCAACACACATTCATTTCTGAGATGTGAACAAGTGTAGAGCCGCTCTTTCATCCAGCATAATGAGCATGGTTACACCTAAGAACACTTACCAAGATTTCTCAGCAAGAGCCAATTTCGAAATAAAGGCAGTTTGCGCAGGAAAAGCCTGTTGGAGTGAGGGCTTCCCCATACACATGTAAGTTATATAGTTCCCCTCACCATGAAACGCTGTTCCCAACATGCTACATGCATGAAGGCTTCGACACACATTGAGTTCTAAGATGTTAGCATGTGGAGAGCCGCTCTTTCATTCAGCACAAAAGGCATGGTTACACCCAGGAAGATTTACCCAGATTTCTCAGCTGCTTCCTTCACCCAGATTCAAAATAAAGGCAGTTTGTGCTGGGAAAGCCTGTTGGAGAGTGTTCAGAGCTGTTTCAGGCTCTGTTCCAGCTGGAGGGTGCAAACCCCAACCTCCAGAAAGAGGGACCAGGACCCCACCCACCAGGTGGTGTTGTCTTTGTTGGGGAACAGTGATCTTTGGGTTAGATATTTTGCGGCTCTCTCTAAAAACTGCTTTGATTTAAGTTTGCATCCTAGTCACCAGTTCCAGGGCAACAGAAAAAGCATACCCTACATCCCTTTGCACTCAAATCTTTCCAAAAGAGCAAATATTTGCCCATGAAAATACCAGCTGCTCTTCTAAGGCCCCCTAAATACCCAGCAGTGTGGGCGGTGCACTGTTGATCAGGGACAGGAGGAGAGGGAACAGCGGTCCCGGCAGGCTTGGCTTGGTGTGACAGCTGCACTGTGGGTGCCTGGTGGGGAGGGCATACAGGGAATCCTGTTTGAGGGGCCTCTGTGCACGCCTGCATTATGATCTGAGGTTTCATACAAAGGCTCCAGGCATCCTAACTGGTCAAAAACAGCCCCCACCCTCGGGCTGGAACCACCAGGAGCTAAGTACCTGTAACAGGGACAGTGCCTGGTGTGGGGAGAGGTCATGGGACACTCCGGGGTCAGGGGCGGTGGTGCTGGGGAAGGCAGGGGATGCAGCGTAGGGTGGAGGGAGTCCTTTGCTTGGGGGTGCGAGTTCTTTGGGAAACCACAGAGCATGACACACATCATCCCCACCCCATACCCCAAATTCCTAGCCCGGCCAACACAGGGGCTGCTCTGCACCCTCTCACCATGGCTCTCCTTTAAGACGGCACCCAACCCGGCATCTGGCACCCTGCCCTACCTCCCTTCTTGGGACAGATCCCGTCTTCTTGGAAACTGCCTTGCAGCGCGTATTCAAGGCCGGGAGCGGGCCTGGCGAATCTGCACTTCAGGTGCCCTACCTGGCCAGGCGTGCATGCCTGGGCTCAGTCCACTATCTTGCCCATCGGCAGCCTGGGTCCACGTCCGGTGCAAGCGGAGGCCGCGGAGCCCAGGCTGAGTCCCGCACACAGACAGGTGAGGGTGCCCCCGCGCCGCTGTCCCGCTGGCCCGCTGCCCTTCTGGCCGGCGCCACCTGCAGGTCAGGACGTCCGCGCGGCCCCGCCCGCCGCGGCCCCGCCCAGCTGCCCCATAAGCCTCCCCTCATCCCCGTCCTGGCCGCGTCCTGGCTCCCATTGGCTCCGCAAGTTCGGCCCTCGCACGTCTAGCCTCGGGAGGACGCAGACGCAAGCGCTAGGGGAGGGCCCCGTGGCGTTGCCATGGCTACAGGTGCGGCGCTCCGTGCGGGCCGGCGTGCGCTTCTGGGGCGGGCAGCAGGCTCCAGAATTGTGCAGCTGCCTGGGACCATGGCGGTGCTTGCTGCTGGGGATGGCGGCTTGCTCGGCCGGGCGACTAGTTCTGGCCTCGTCAGTCGGCGGCCGACATCCTTTGTGGGGCGGCGTCCCACAGACGGTAAACGTACGGCCGCGCCGTCGGCGGGGCCAGTGGACATGGACCGGGGTGGGATCCGGGTTGCTGTGGCGGCCGGGGAGGGGCTGTGGTGCCGGGGAGCGGGTTGGGGCGGGGGGGACAGGGCTGGGGCACAGCCTCGGGCTTTCCTCCCCCTCGGGCGCTGGGGCTGGGACCGCGAGTCCGGGTAGCCCTGCGTGGCCGTGGCCTCCCAGAACCCCCGGGAAGGGCAGGTGGAGGACCCGTCTTTTATGAAGCGCGGCCTTACCCGGGTTTTGAAGAGCCCCAGAATCAGATGTTCGAATAAGGTGGTTTATCAGCCTTGTTTATCAGCAGGGAAATTTCAGTTCCCTCCAGATGTTGGCTCCTTCGATAAAATTCAGGAATAAGACAAGGGTCAGTGCCAATTAGCAGTTATCTAGGGCTTGACTCAAAGTAGACTGTACGGGGTGTAGAGATGGTAGATGGGCCCTCCTTCTCAAGGTTGGTAGTCTTCTGGGATTAGAGGCCCCAGTTGAGGATTACATCCTCATCTGCAGTAATGGAGGTTGTGGAAAACATTAACACAGAGAAGGGAGGGGTGTTGCTGCGGTAACCCATTAAAGAAGCCAGGACCCTTGCCTGGCTGTTGTGTAGGAGAGTCTCGCCTAGGGTAGGGCAGCAGTTATCAAAGTGAGTCCGAGGTCCCTGAGATGCAAGACTATTTTTGTAGAAACGCCGGGAAATCACCTGCCTTTTGCACACTCTTGCACTCCTGAGTTTCCTGTGGGGTTTTCCAGGGAAAACCTGGTCTGTGATATCACAAAAGAGGTAATGTAGAGGCAGATAGAATTCAGCTCTCACCAGTCCAAAGAGATTTGCAGAAATTAAAATCACTGCTATTCCTCTCATTAATGATTTTTGTTTAGAAAAATATACTTATTTTTTGCTTAAGAGTATTAATGGTATCATGTAGTAGGTTGTTATTATTTTTAAGTGAACTCATAAGCATTTTTTAAAGTTCTTATTTAACTTCTAACACAGGAACTATTGATAGATTTAACCCATTTAAGCAGGAGCCTTTTGGAGTCCTCAGTAATTAAGAGTGTACAGGGGTCTGTAGGCCAAGAAGTTTGAGAGCCCCTGGAGAACGGGTGCTCAGGTGATAGTCAGGTGCTTAGTGGTGTTAGACAGATGCCAAGATGTCTTCTGCATGTGATCCCGGACTTGAAATAATTGGCCACACGGAGATCGGTGGGCAGTGCCTCCACTATACAAACCAGAAGCTGCTGAACGTGTCTTGAGTCTAGGCCATGTGCTGTGCAGAGATTCCCGCTGTATCTTTTCTACCTAAGCCGGGATTCCTGTGCAGAGACCTGGCCCTGAAGACCCGCTCTCCTTTGCTCCCTGCCAGGTACCTTCTGTGTGATGTCAACCCTCTGGAGGGCTTCAGCCTCCGTAGGGGCGTCTGTATCCACATCACCTTCCTCCTGAAGACCCTGCTGAAAATGGAAGAGTCGGTGCTGGTGATACCCCCTTGGGGCTGCCTCTACCATTGGCAGAGCCTGGACATCCACCAGGTCCGGATTCCCTGGTCTGACTTTTTTGATCTCTCAAGTCTCAACAGAAACATCCCTGACACTTAGTACGAACAGTTCATTGCAGGTAAGATGGTGATCGTTTAACTGGGGCCAGACGGTTGTTGTTCTGGTTCCGATGTGACCATCGGGCTGTATTGCTTCGGGCTTGTCGGTCTGCTTAGGGGCCCTGCTCATGTTCCCCGCACTGCAGGTGAATTTGTTCTTTCCATAGTTTTTCTCAGGAAATATATCTGAAGTGTATGAGCTCTGTGTTCCCTCCCCTCTGAAAACCCTGGACTTCTGGTGAGATGGAGCGGTGACAAGGAGGCCACTGCCGCAGAGGCCTTGTCCCAGCAGGACTCGCTCCTTGGGCAGTAAGGGCCATTCTTACCTGAAGGAAAACACGATGTGTGTGTACCATGGGCCACGTGCTGGAGAAGGTATGTAACCTCTCATTCAGTATAATTTGGTCCTGCTCAAGCTTCCCATTTTACTTGTTGTAGGAGGTAAGAGTTGAAGATTTTCTTTGAATACAGCTATTTAGAGCTTATCTTTTATTTTAAATTGAAATGTGGTTGATTTACAATGTTTTGTTAGTTTCAGATATACAGCTGTTTTGTTATTTTCATGTATACAGCATAGTGATTCAGTTGTACATATACATAGTCTATTTTTTTCAGATTCTTTTCCATTATAGGTTGCAAGATACTGAACATTTTCCGCTGTGTTCTACAGTGAATCCTTGTTGTTTGTCTGTTTTACATATAGTAGTTTGTAATTGTTAATCCCAAACTCCTGTTTGTTTTCTAAGACTGTGAGTCTGTTTTTGTTTTGTAAATAAGTTTATTTGTATCATTTTTTAAAATTCCACATATAAGTGATATCATATGATACTTGTCTTTCTCTGTCTGAGTTATTTCACTTTAATGTGATAATCTCCAGGTCCATCCATGTTCCTGTAAATGGCATTATTTCCTTCTTTGTTACAGCTGAGTAATATTCTTTTATATCTAAATACTACATCTTTATACAGTCATCAGTCAGTGGGCGTTTAGGTTGCTTCTATGTCTTGGCCATTGTAAACAATGCTGCTGTGAACATTGGGGTGCAGGTACAATTTGGAATTAAGATTCCCTCTGGATATATGCCCAGGAGTGGGATTGCTGGATCAAATGATGTCTTTTTTTAGTCTTTTGAGGAATCTCCATACTGTTTTCCACATTGGCTTCACCAAACTACATTCCCAGCAATAATGTAGGAGGGTTCCCTTTTCTCCAAGCCTCTCCAGCATCTATGGTGAGTGGATGTTTGAATGGTGGCCATTCTGAGTAGTGTGAGATGATAACTTATTGTAGTTTTGATATGCATTTCTCTGATAATTAGCGATATTGTGCCTTTTTTCATATGCCTATTGGCCATTTGTATATCTTCATTGGAGAATTGCTTGTTTAGTTGTTCTGCCCATTTTTGGATTGGGTTGTTTATTTTTTTTCTTATTAAGTTGTATGAACTATTTTTATAGTCTAAAAGTTAAGCCATGTTCAGTCTCATCTTTTGCAAATATTTTCTCCCATTCCATAGATTGTCTTTTTGTTTTGCTTATGGTTTCTATTGCTGTTAAAAAGCTGATAGGTGTAACTAGGTCCCATTTGTTCATCTTGGCTTTTATTTCTGTTGCTTGGGTGGATTGCCCTAGGAAAACACGGCTGAGATGTATGTCAAATAATGTTTTGCCTATGTTTTCTTCTGAGAATTTTATAGCGTCTTGTCTAATGTTTAATTCTTTAAGCCATTTACAGTTTGTTTCTTTTTGGGGTTTTTTTTTCCAACTCTATTATATGCTTTCAATTTGTGGTTACCCTATTTTTCAAGTATATCAACCCATTACTATATCTATTTCCTTTAGACTGATAATCACGTAGGCTCCAACACATCCTAAGAATAATGAGAAAAAAGAAAAAGAAAGAGAAAAAAATCTATATTTTCTTGCTACCGTCTCCCTTTCCCACCTTTTTGTATTTTGATGTACTTTTTCTTTTTTACATCTACATGTTTATTGTCTTGTAACTCGTTATTTCATTTCTAACTATGGTTTTCCCATTTCTATAGCATCCTGCTTCCTTTCTGTTTAGAGTAGAACATTTAATGTCTCTGTTTGGTTCCATAATGCTGAATTATCACCCCAAACCCCTCCCCCCTGAGCTTCTCAATACTCAGTCCAGGGAAGCCAAACCATCCTAGACTTCATCGGTTCTGGAAAAGCAATCTTCAGAGTGAGAAGAAAAATCATTGAAAAATAATATTCTGTGTGTTGCTTCCTACCCTTGTCCAGAGAGTGAGAATCACCTCTGAAGGCGGAGGAAGAAAGATGGAGGCGCGGGGCACAAAGTCTTTTCTCCTTTTGTTACTGAAAATATGATTTCTTTTGTAATTAGTGATGATGCCCTTTAAATTGGTGAGACCGAGATTCCACAGCTTCAGCGCCTGTGAATAACCAGCTGGGAGAAAGCTCTCCAGGGCCCCTGCAGTGGGAAAGGCAGCCCCTCTGAGCACCTGTTGTTCTGTAGTCTTCCTGCCTCCACACTTGTTCGCTAGGCACCATGCAGGACGATGAAGTTCCCTGAGGTGGAGGACTGGGAGACCACTGCTGGGTGGCGAGCCACAGGAGCCCACACTTGAAGGACAAATTGAAGAGTAGTGGGCGGGTGTAGGAACAAAGGATGTTTGAGACCCAGGATAGTGTCCTGGAGTCCAGCAGGAGAGGCTGGCGGGGCAGATGGGGCCCTGGTGCATGGGCAGTCCTTGAGGGATCTGAAGTAAAGATATGAACCAAGAGACTGGTTTCGTGTGGGGGTACAGCGCCCCCTGGAGGCCGCGGGACAGTGCAGCGAGCCCAGGAGCGGGCACTTCCCCAAAGTTGGGTTGACAGGTCACAACCAACTCACTGGGAACCGAGAGGTACAGAGATATTGTTAACATTTTGTCCCTCTTCCTGGAAATAAAACTGCTTCCTGTTGAATAGCCTGTGCCGTTAGTGATAATTAAAGACATGAAGAAACATTTCCTCAAAAGTCATCCATTGTGTAGTTGTTAATAAGGGTCAAATGCAAACTTGAATAGATTAAATCAAACAGTCATCATCGTTTTTTAAAATCTTTAAAAAAAAATTCTTGCTGTCTTTGTTCTTCATTTCAGGGTTCACTTGGTGATAATAATAGTAACAAAGGCAACAGCAAACCTTTACAGAGCTCTGTCCTGCTGTTCCAAGAACTCTGTGTTCATGTCAATCCCATGAGGTGGCACTTTACAGGAAGGACAGTCATTAATCACACAGCTAGTAAATGGCAGAGCTGGGACTTGAAGCCAAGCTGTCTGGCCCCAGAGCCCACTCTCAGGCCCTTCAGTGCAGCTCATCACTTGGCATGCCCGACACAGGCCAGCATTAATAGCAGCATGACCTTGGCCAAGGCTGCTTAACCACTTGGTCTCTGTTTCCTCATCTGTGGAATGGGGGTGTGGGCAGTGAACTATGTGAGCTCAGTGGTCACTTCCTCCAGCTCTGCTATTCTACTGCTTTGAGTTAATTTAAGAAGTATCCGAGCCTCTGAATGGCCCACCCATAGGCTGGCGCTTTGCTAGGCCCTGGGTTACGGAGAAAAGTAAGATCAGCCTGCTTCTCCGATGAGCCTCTGTCCCTCCATGGCAAACAGCTGTCAGGCCCAGGCTCCCTCACTGGCGGTCGGGGGCTGGGCAGGAATGTCTGATAGAAGATGGAGGCAGAGCCCCTCCGGGAACAGTGGTGGCCACAGAGCTCTCAGGAGTGGGAGCGTCTGTCCAGGCTGCTGAGAGGGGGGCCCTCATGAGGCCAGTAGCCCCCCAAACTAAGCCCTCAGGACAAAGATCCAGCCACCCCTGCAGTGTCACAACAGAGCCAGTCCATCCTCATCACTGTACCCCTTTGCTCCTTTGTCCTGGGGCCTCTCTTCCCCCTACACCCAGAAGACTCTTCTCCCTCTCTTCTCTGAGTGTCCCCTCACTTCACCCGTGCTCCCTGCTTCCTGGGCCACCATCTGGAATTGACACTCTGCCCCCTCATACCCTCCGTTTGAACAGGAACCTGGGTTGACCTCCTTGTGCTCACTTTCCCCCATCAGGTGATTTCTCCTCCCCTCTTGGGATCACCTGGAAAACCCATTCAATTCCTAGCAGTGCCTGCCACCCCTGGCCTCCCTGCTTAACTGCCTCATTCAGGAGCAGCTGGACCACCAGCTCTGTATTGCCTCACCTCCTACCCTCAAGAATTCAAAGTTCATTCTCCCTCCACCACCCAGTATGGTCATAGTAGGGTTTTCTTCTCCGTCAGGCTGAGCCAGCCACCCCTATTCACCCTACCCCCGGGCTCATACCCAGGCGTGCCTCCACCCCAGGTCCAGCCTCTCTCCTCTATGTGCCCAACCCTAGCCATCCAGCTGCTTCTCCACCAGCCTCCTTGGCCCTCCTTCACCCTCACTGGGGCATCATGCACTGACTCCTCTGCTTTCCTGCCTGTCCACGTTCTTCTTACTTCCACTTCCCCACCTTCCAGCTCTGCATCCACAGTCAGCACTCTCTTTATGACAAACAAAACTCCCTTGACCCTTGATCTTTTCATTTCCTCACCAGGACGACTTCCATCTCGGTTCACCCAGCTCTATTTGTTCTGAGCCTGCAGGCAGCAGGCTCTCCCAGCACAGATTTCTAGGACTACAAATCAATGCCCACCATGTTGCCACTGCCAGGCAATCCTCCAGGATTTCTCTGGTGAGCACATTTCCCCACTTACCACTCAGTGGTGTCAACATTCTCTGCTCTCTGCACACCTCTAACTTTTCCTCTGTCTCTTCCCTGACTCCCAGCAGATGGCCTTGCCTCCTGCTTCAGAGAGAATGACATGTTACTGGAAAGGAACTCGCTCACCTGCAGCAAATCTGCTCACCTCACCTTTTATCTGTCTCTCTCCCACCTGGACTCTAGCTGTAATTGTTCTTAATTTAGTGAGTTTAGTTGACATATATATACACAGTTAAAAGCATAACACACTATAGGCTACCTTCTAGGTCTTACCTTTTCAATTTAACATAGAGTGTATGATGCATCCACTTCGTTGCATGTACCTGCAGTTCATTTGTTTTAACTGATCTTAAAAGTTGTGTGTGTGAAAGTAACACAAGGCAAGTGTAAGCCGGGATTCAGGATGCTGGTTACTTCCTGTGAGAAGAGGCCAAGGGCACAATAGGGCACAGTATGTCAATAATCCTGTTCTGATGCTGGGTGATAGGTTCACAATTGTTTCTTATAATATTAATTTTAATACATAAATACTTCTGACAGGCACGGTGCTCCAGGTCAGAGCCGGGTGTGCTGAGCTACCCGTCAGCCCCGGGCAGGTCCCTGGGGAGAGCCCTGGGTGATGTCTGGGTCAGAGGCTTGCCCCACTAATTTGTGGGCAATGGTGGCGGGGACCCCTCCATATCCAGACCCACCTGGAGCCTGCGCTGGCCCTCAGAAGAGTGGCACACCAGCCCTTCACTTGGGGAAGGGGCTTTGGTGTTCTTATTCATCAGCTTCTGTTCAATATGTGGTATCTGGCTCTGCAATGACAGTGACCAGCAGCTAACCCGGCCTGGAAGTCTCAGAGCCCTGCCCGGCCAGGAAAACTCCTGATTCTGTCCACTCGGCCCTCTGCTGCAAGATCAGACTGGGACTCTGTTCAGCTCAGACACCCGGGAGGGAAGACATACCCAGAACGCATGGGCTCCACCTCGGGCAGCAAGACCATTCCCCAGCTCTCCACATCCCAGCCAGCCAGGTTTGACCTGGGCTGTGGATGTGACCGGCCCCCCAGGCCTCTGACCTGCTCTTGTTTGAGGCAGAAACCCATCCCCAACATGACTGCTCCACCTCCACCAGCCAGGACTGGGTCATAGGGCTACCTGGGTGGGATCTGAGTGGTGGCCTGGCCTGGGCGGGCCTGCCCTGGGCCTCCCTGTGTTACCTTTGGGTCTCTCTGACCAAAAGGCCAGAGTCGCCTTGGGTGAGACCTGACCCAGCGCCGGCAGCGTTGGTACAGCCCCTCGCTGCGGGTTTTCCGGGGGCTGCGGCCTCGGGATATTGGGATGCAGCAGAACATGCCTCTGTCTCCAACCAAGTAAGCTTAGTAGGGACTTCTCTACAGAGTGGGTGCCTGGTGACTTCGGTTCCAAGTTCTGTTGGGCTCTATTGCCAGGGAAGTGAGGTCACTTCCTGGGATCAACTTACCAAGGCTTCCTCCTGACACAAAGCTCCCCAAGGTCCTTTCAGGGCTGCCCATCCCTCATTTCTCATTCCACGCCATGTCCACACACAGTGACACCAACTCAGCCCCCCCATAGTCCTGGGGCTGCCTGGATGCAGCCAGTGTCGCAGCTCTGAAGACACAGCTGGGTTCAGACATGGCTCCCCCCACTTAGCAGCGCTATCACCCTGGACAAGTCACATGCCTCTCATGGCCTCCCCAATACCCCTTCAGCACAGTGAGGATCATTCTGGCCCCTGTTTCCTAGAGAAGCCATCCTGTCTCTAGACCTAGAAACACCTCCTGCATCTGTCACCCCCATGGGCTGGCATCACAGGGAGCTTGTGCACAGACTCAGCAAAGGAAGGACCCCACAGTGGGCTGGTGGAGCGCAGAGCACATGCCACACAGGCCGGGGTCTGCCCTGGGGTCTGGAGAAAGTCACTTTCCTTGCTTCTTGCTTCCCAGCTCCCAGTCATGAGACTGAAATTAAATACAACTTTGACATCGTCCGCTCTAGCATACAACCTCCTAGGTCATTCTGTCATGTTGACATACAGGCCCAGTGTTCCATCTCGGCCTCTGTGGTGGGCTGCCCCACAATGGCTTCCTATTTATTGCCTTCTGTTCCCACGCCCTTGTGTGATCTCCACACCCTTCCCTGGAGGGTGGATGTAATTTGAGACCAGGTGCTTACATGCAGACTGACTTGTGAAAATGTGCGTGAGTTCCACTCATTACCAGCTCCAGAGTTCCTTCTCTCTGTCTCTGTCTCTCAGTGCCTCTCTCTCTGTCTTTTCTCTCTCTCTGTTTCTCTGTCTCCCCTGCTTCTCTGTGTTTCAGTCTGTCTCTTTTCCTGTATGTATGTGTATATATATATATTTATGTGCATATGTGTGTATTTATGTGTGTGTATTGTTCGGGCCCAGGGCAGGTCACTTCTGAAAATCCCTTGATGACATATTGATTATTTTGAATTCATATTACTGAAGAAAGGTTATCTTTGAAAATTGTGCAAGCACTTTGGTGGGATCTTCTCTAAGGATCAGCACTGCTAGGGAAGGGATGCACCTGTGGCAGTTTGATGTATCCTGCACCTTGTTCTGCTGGAGAGGAGCGTCCATTTGCTCTTCCCTCCAGGGGACCTCCTGGGGCCTCTGCCTGCTCACGTTGTCAACAGGGCTGGTTGTCCCCGGGCTAAAGACCTACCAGTGTGATGTGGCCAATGCTGTCTCTGCAGTCTGTCCGTCTGCCAGTGTCCTCACCTTACAGGTCGAGCATCTCTAGCACACACCGGCCACCTGCACTGCCTCTCATTGGAACTGCCTGTGTGTGTTTTGTTTCTTTTCAGAACACTGGGCGTCAAGAGGTTTTTGGACCACAGGGATGTAAAGCTTTTCTCTGAGCTTGGGTCATGAGGAAAGGTTTTTCCAGGCTGTGGTTTGTCTTTCCAGCTGTCTTTCTTGGCCTTTGTTTTCTGCTTTAGCTTGGTTTTATTTTGCCACAAGAAGAGCTAAGCATCTCCCTTCTGGCTCTGGTTTCACACTTAGAACAGCAGTGCCTACCACGAGATTATGCACAGAGTTACTAAAAGGGCTTCATTTGGTACGTCTCATCTTTAATACATCTGGATTTTCCTCTCAAAATACAAAAATGCTAATTCACGTGGAAACAAACAAAAAATTCACCCATCCCTACTTAAGATATGTGGGCAGAGAGAAAAAAAGATCCACCTTTTATATGATTTCATTGATAGGGAACCTCAAGGATAGGTAAAGACATAGAGAGAGAAAGGGGATTAGGGCTTCTCATGGGATAGGGGTGGTAGGATGTGGGGTGTGCTTTGTATACAAGCTTTTAGTTTGAGGAAGGCAATTGCCTAAACCAGTGGTGTTGGTCTCACAGCATTGTGAATGCAGTTAATGCTCCTTGAAATTGCACAATTTAAAATGGGAAAAGGCTAAACTTTATTCTTATAAACTTAAAACAAAAATAGAATATAGTATAATAGAAAAGAAAAAATCTGACTCCATAGAAGATCTGTTCTTTTGGGTTTAGCCCTGTGCCCTCTTTTCTAGGCTTAGTCTTGCTAGCTCTGCACTTTTGTAAAACAATGTTGCCTTTAGCCTGAAATATAAAGGAGAGCCTATTTTCAAGGCTCTGATCTTTAAGGATATTAGCACTTTTGCACTTATATAAAGACAACAAGTTGCAGAATAGAAAATAACTTGTTTTGTTAAAGGTATTACAGAGGCACTATGACCTGGTCTACGTAGACAGCCTCAGACCAAGATAATGGCAGACTAATATCTTGGAGAACCATCTTCCCTATGTCAGATTTCAGGCTCCTTTTCTAGTAAATAGTGGAGGGGCTGTGGTTGGTTGTTGCAAACTTCTTGGTGTAGGATTTCTTTGTTCTTGGAATCCTTTGCAGCTGTCCACGTGGGTCAGATAATGGTGTTCCTGTAAAACCTGCAACAAAACAAACTTTTTCTATTCTGCAACTTGTTATCTTTATAGGAGTGCAAAAGTGTTAATATCCTTAAATGTCAGAGTGTTGAGAATAGGCTCTCCTGTTTATTTCAGACTAAAGGCAACATTGTTTTACAAAAGGTGCAGAGCTAGCAAGACTAAGACTAGAAAACATGGCAGAGGGTTAAAGGAAAAGGAACAGATCCAATATGGAGTCAGATTTGTTCTTCTCTATTACAGTGCCTTTTGGTGAGAGCTAAGGGGATGATTCCTGGGTGGGTCTTCTACTGTCCCAGGCTCCAGTTCTGGCAGGATCCCTGCCAGATTCACCATGACTTTGGACCTGTTCTCCCACAGAGAAAGTGATAATTATTGTATTAAAATTACCTGTCAAAATCCCTTCAGTTGCCTGTAAACTATATCACAGCAGGGGATGTCTCATTGGCCAGTCAACTGCCAGTCTCCCCTGATGCAAGGGACCAGCGTCGCGGCGGGCTCCCTGGTGGCTAGGCCAGTGCACCTTCCTACTATGCTCTCCAGCCTTGGCTTCCTAACTTTGACGCTTTAAAACTCCCGTTCCTCTTCCCTCTGGCCTGGTGTGAATGAACAAGATCCCTGCACCCACCTGGGCTGAGGCCAGGGCACGCACACAGCCCCATGCACACAGTCCACCATCTGCTGTCTACCCCTGGGCTCAAGTGCACCCTCTGAACTACCCCACTTCAAAGGTCCGTGTGCCCAGTGCCTCCGCCCTAAGGGTCCAGAACACCATCAGGACCATCAAGCACCCAAGGCCCACAGGCCAGTGGCTGGCAGCCTGGGATCACCCTGACCCATCGGGTCAGTTGAGGCACAGGGTGCGGGGATCAGGGTGCCAGGGCGGGAACTGGAACCACTTTCAACCCAGCCTGCCACGCCCTGTAGCCTCAGACATTAACTATGAATGTGCACACTAGGCTGGATCCCCCACTGGTGGCAGTAGTCATCATTACTGGAGCCCAGATATCCCCACCCCAACCACAGGGTGAGGGTTGATGGAGTCAGCTCAGGGTAGGGGTGCACTCAGAGTGAAGGGGATCCCATGGTGAGGGGGTACAGGTTGTGGGGTGTGGGGCCCGCTTAGAATGGGACTGACCTGGCTGAGAGGTGAGGGGGACAATTTCAGGATGTTGGGTGTCCTGTGCTGAGGAATGAGGGGTAAGCTTGTGGGTGTAGGGGCCATAGATTAGAACCTAGCAGGTTCGAGTGTCAGGGCAGGGACCTCGGTGTGAGGAGGAGCCCTGTCTTCAAGGTCTGGTGGGAGACTGGGCCTGGCCAGGGGTGGGAGGGTAGTAACAGGGAGGGGAAGTTGAGCAGGGGAAGTGGGGCTGGCGGGGTGTGGCCTGGCCCAGGGCAGTCGTGGTTCTAGTTCAGTGCCAGGACCCAGTCGGTGGCAGGGTGAAGGCTCTGGAGATGGAGACCCGGTGGGACGAGCAGGAGGGGCCCCAACTGGCTCCTCCCGGCCCCAGTGGCCAGGTCCGATAAAGCAGGAGACCCACCCGAGCAGTTTGCGCTGCGGACGGGAGGAGGAGGGCCGCGCACGCGTAGACGGACAGACACGCGGACGTCGGAACCCGCCGAGAATGCGTGGAAGCTGGCGGCAGCCGGTTGCTCCTGGACCAGCTCCTGGAAGAGGAACACGGCCTGGGGTCTGGGCCGCCGCTTGCCCGCGGCTCGCCTGCCGCTGCCGGGCAGTTATGGGGGCGCTGGTGGGGGCGCGCTGCTCGGGGAGCCAGCGGGTGACGCCTGAGCTGTGCGGCTGGGGAGGCGCCCAGTGAGCGGTGCGGAGGTGAGATCCCGGCCGTGCGGCCCGTTAGGACCCTGAGGCGGGTCCCAGCCGCCGCTGTGGTTCGTGGTAACCCCGCTATTTGTAGTTCCTGAACCCCCCGTTTTTGCCGCCGCTTATACCCGGGTTTAGGAGAGCAGGTACAGCCCCGGGAGGTGGGAGGGCGCCGGAAGGCTCCGGAGCATCTCCGACTGGCCCTCAGACCATGGCCTGCTCCTGGGAGGCGGGTGCGGTGCGGTCGCGGGGCCTCGGATGGAATGCGGGCTACCCCATGGGAGCCCCTGGATTTGCTCCCATCTTCCCAGCAGCCTGTCTTTGGGGGCGGCCTCTAAATCCTCAGGTTCTTGTGACTCAGGTTACAGGTCAGGCTGCTCCTGGGAGGTGGGCGCGGTGCAATCAGTGTGCTGGGATGGCTGCAGCAGCAGCGGGAAATGGTCGCAACCCCCGCGCTCTGACAAGGCAGCCCCAGTCCCGCCATCGCAGCCGCCGCCTTTCCCTGACAGCACAGCACCCGCCTTCCAGGAGCAGGCTGACCTGTAACCTGAGTTCCACGAACCTGGGGCAGCAGAGGCCAAGCTCAGGCCATGCGCTGGGGAGTTTGAAGCAAATCCACAGGCACCCATGGGCAGACCACATAACCAGCCACTGCCTTCGACCACACAGCGCCCTCCTCCTGGGAGCAGGCTGACCTGAGGACAGTGCCTGGAGCAGCAGAGGCAGAGCCCTGGACAGGCCGTGGGGGAGATGGGGGCAAATCGACCAGCTTGCCAGGTTGCTGCCCATCTCCCTGCCGCTGCCCCAGGTTCGTGGATCACTTGTTTTCAAGTCAGTGGTTTCCTGAGAGGCAGGCGCGGCGCAGTCGGGAGGCAGGGGCTGCGGGGAGGGGTGCTGCCCCAAGGGGAGCAGGTGGACTTGCTCCCATCTTCCCCAGGTCCAGACATGAGGACGGCCTCTGCTGCCCCACGTTTGCAGGACACATGTCATGTCAGCCTGTCCCTGGGAGGAGGGCTCAGTGTACTCGGGGCAGCCTCAGTGGCTGACAAGGAATTTAGAAGTGGGCTCTAGCCCAGCATAACTAACTCTCCTTTCTTCTCTTGCTTCCTAAGTTGGTGACTGTATCGGCGTTTTCATTATAGGTTATTGCTGGTTAATGAACATAGGTTTCTGTGCTATACAGAAGAAACTTTGTTTAAAATCTATTTTTATATATAGTGGTTAACATTTGTGAATCTCCCAGGTTTATCCCTTCCCATCCCCTTTCCCTGGTAACCTTAAGATTGTTTACTAAGTCTGCAAGTCTGTTTCTGTTTTGTAGATGAGTTCACAGTGTCTTTTTCTCTTTTTTTAGATTGCACATATGAGTCTGTATCATTTGGTATTTTTCTCTTTCTGGCTGCTTCCACTTAGAATGACGATCTCTAGCTCCATCCATGTTGCTGCAAATGGTTTTATTTTGTCCTTTTCATGGTAGAGTAGTATTCCAGTGTACAAATATACCACAACTTCTTTATCCAGTCATCTGTTGCTACATTTAGCTTGCCTCCATGTCTCGGCTATTCTGTACAATGGTGCTATGAATACTGGGGTGCAGGTATCTTTTCACATTGAAGTTCCTTCCAGTTATATACCGAGAAGAGAGATTGCCGGGTCACAAGATAAGTCTACTTTTAGTTTTTTGAGGGATTTCCATGCTTTCCGTAATGACTACACCAAACTGGATTCCCACCAGCAGTGTAAGAGGGTACCCTTCCCTCTACAGCCTCTCTAGCATTTATCATTCATGAATTTCTGAGCGATGGCCATTCTGACTGGTGTGAGTTGATACTTCATTGCAGTTTTGATTTGCATTTCTCTGTTTATTAGTGATATTGAGCATTTTTTCATGTGCCTATTGGCCTTTTGTGTCTTTATTGGGGAAATGCTTGTTTAGGTCTTCTGCTTATTTTGGATTGAGTTGTTTGTTTTTTTGTTATTAAGTTTCATGAGCTGTTTATATATTTTGAAAATTAAGCCTTTGTTAGTTGTATAATTTGCAAATATTTTCTCCCATTTGTAGGTTGTTCTTTTGTTTTACTTTTGGTTGCCTTTGCTTTGAAGAATCTTATGAGTTTAATTACGTCCCATTTGTTTATTTTTTCCTCTTATTTCCATTTCCTGGGTAGATTTCCCTATCTACCCAGGAGAGAACGTTGCTAAGATTTATGTCAGATAATGTTTTGCCTATGTTTTCTTTTAGGAGATTTATCATGTCTTGTCCATCTGCATCTTAAGCCTGTACTCTAGATCTGTGCTTCAGTTTTGAATTTTGAGCTTCGTAGAGAACACCTACTCTTAGCTCATAGGTCAGATTCAACATGTCTAAAGCTGATTTCATCATTTTTTCTTGCAGCGTCTCCACTTATTCAGTGGGATAATCATTCTTCCGGTCTTGAATACCCAAAGGCTTCGAATGGTCTTTGATTTATCTTTCTCTCACCACCCTCCACATTTTGTCAGCTTCTGGAACTGTATGTATTTGGTTTTAAGTGTCTTTTGTGATTGCTGACACTCGGATGAAGAGCTTTCATCCCTGATACATGAATTTTTCCTTCTGTTGAATTCTTGGATATTCTCTTCCCCCCTTTCATTCAACCTACAGTTTTGACCCTCCAACATCTAGAGTCAAGTCAAAGACGTACCACAAGCAGATCTCAGCCAGGTAGTCTCGACCCTCCATCATTTTCGTCTTACCTTATGTGTTCCAATCATTATGTGACTTCGCCTCCTACGGTAACCTGTGCCTTATTAAAAACCAGGAGTCACCAGCCTTTTCCTATCCAATCCTCAGTTAAAACAGCTTAGAATTGCCCTAAGAAGTAGTTGGATCCCCATCCCCTTCATAGTGTCTTCCCTATTTACTCCAAATACTTCTAGCTCCTCTTTGTATTCCTGCACTGTTTAAGATTGTTAGCCTTTAATCTTGGCTTTGAGTACTGATTTGATACCATTCCCGGGTGGTTTCCAATGTGTCTCCTCACTTAGCTCGTAACTGGAGAAGACTCCCATGTTCAGTCTCCTTTATACCCCTCACACTGTTTAGCATGGAGCAATAGAAGGCATCCAGGGATTGCTTACCTACTTTATTTATTCGCAGGGGTGGTGGTGTGGAATAAAGCTAATAACTATTAATTCAGAGTTGCAATTAAAAAAGAAAGCCAAGAAAATCCATAAAATTTTATCTCCATGTTCAGTTTCGCGCTATAACTCAACTGTTTTCTTAACACTGTGTTTACATTCACATAGTGTTCAGTGCTTGTACAGTTCCGTGAGGCAAGCAGGTGAGATGTCATTATGTTTGACTTTCACGTTACATTTCATATTGGATATATTTCCGCAATGACAAAACCTTCTTTTATAAGTAAACAGCCGGAAGCCCAGAGAAACTAAGAGCCTAAACCAGGGTCACCTGGTTAGTGTTTGGCACAGGCCAGGACCGCAGTTCACATCTTCCAGCTGATCCTCTTCCAGTGCCTTTTCATTCCAGTGCTGCGAAATGTAGCCCCATCAGCCAAACGGCCAAGTCACATTCCTGCACCTTTACCTGCCAGTGATGGCAGTGCTACAAAAAGTGGAAAAGGAAAGGTCAGAAATAGGAGTGATAAAAGACATGGAAGTGCTGGAAATGGATCCTCAGCCTCCTCCTCCCTATTTGAGGGCCTCACAAGTGTCCCACTCTGATAGTGCTGTTCATTGTTTATAACAAAGTCCTTAAATTAAGACTGATCTTTTATACGACATGCTTTTATCCTGGTCCACTTCCTGCTAGTAGTCACCGTCATGGGCAGAAAGTGCCTGACTTGCTCTTTTTGTCACGTAGGTGTGAGGGAAAGTGGGAGAGGGAGCTGGTTGAACTGAAGCCGAGCATTTTACAGCTCTGTTGTTCTAGGACCAGAGCAGTTCCACTATTGCTTTCATCACCTCTCCACCTCCAAGTCCCAGCCTCCCACTCCTGCCTGCTTCCCCATATGCCATGTCCTGTGGGAGGAGAGGTTGGTGGGCAATGCCCCCTCCACCCTCCGCTTTGGGAGGTGAAGAAGTCTGCTTTAACTTTTGAGCTGTCTTGGTAATTCGGCTTTTCAGCTTTTCTATACATCTCCTTTCCAGCTCTGAGAAATTGGAGATGTAACTTAACCATAAATAGACTCTACTAATGTATTCAGTGGCATTAATGTGATGTTGTCTGTAAGGTGTTCTGTGACTTGATAGGAGGTTTTTTATGTCACAGGATGCTTCACATCCAATTCTAAAGGCCTACAGGATGCAGGTGTAATTCAAGTTCTTACATGTCTGTAAGGCAGATATGAACATTATTTGGTAATATGACCATATGTTCATAGATTACGGTTAGTCCGCCGGCTCTGTATCTAATAAAAGTTTAAATTTCAAAGGCTTGAAGAAAATTTGTGGAACATGTCTTTTTGCCTGTAACTAGTTGCAAAAACTGAAATCACAACTATACACAAGCCACAGTGTTTTCCAGTAGAGAAAGCCCGCCACTTTTACAACCTCTAAGTAATGTGGTTCTTTGGGTGAGATGAGGGATGCCAGAGTATTTTGTTGGGAAACTAGAGTGGCATGACAAGTATTCTGGGACTGGTTACAGTTGAATCTCTACCTCCTATATCCTGGAATGATTACAGAGGCAATGTTAGTGCGGTAACCAGCTCCTGAATGCAAGTGTATCTAGGAAGACAACAGAGAAAATAGAAGGGAAATAAAGTAATGGAGGGACTTCAGAGCAGTACAAATGTTGACTTTGACACCACCAGCTGCTGACGTGATCTTGGCAGGAATTTGTGAGAAGTGTTGGTTGTCATTGCAAGCAGGAGAGTCCTGCAGCTTTTGGGGTGGACAGGCAAAGGGGAGAGCAGATATGGTGGTCACCCGGGGGTTGAGTGTTTGTGTCCTGAATGTGAAAATGTCTGGTCCCCTGTTCAATTTTGCAGCCACAACTTCACATGACTCAGGGCATTATTTCCACCAGAAAACCATAAAAACATAAACAACCTCTGTTTCCCAAAGTGTTTGTTCTCGATCTGAGGTGATTGTCCTCTGGTGGGAGGTAAGTGGGAGATGGGGCCTATTACATCACCCCATTTCACTAAAAGTCTACCTCGCCGCTTTTCACCCTACTCCTAGAATTGCTGTCATTCTGTTACACCTAGGCCTGTAAGACGGGCTTGCCTGAATCCTCACGTGAAGAGGGATGGTTATGTGTAGTTTTAAAAAATTGCTTGGGTCATGTGGTCCTTCGTTCCCTCCATTGGAAATCACTATTCCAGGGCAAATAGTATGCATCTATAGAAACTGTATTGTTTGTAAGATGTCTTTAGAGGTTTTGCAGTGGGTTTAAATATTTGCTTGGTGATGGCATCTTGATTGATTGAAGGAGGCAACCCTCACTAGGGGCATTGTGTGCTTTCTGTCTGAGAGTTCCTTTACTGGCAGCAGAGTGTTCGTAGGCAGAGTTAGAAAGTTACCTGATCTGAGAAGCCGAATTTGCCCACAGCTGGGAATTGGCGGAAGAGTCTGTTATGGAAGGAAAGCTTTAGGATTATCTGGTAGCAGAGTTCTGGGATCCAAACCCTGGGAAACCTCAGCTTTTGTAGAGTATGTTCTGTAGCAATAGGCTATTGGAAAATTTTAACACTTGTTAGTGGATGTAGAGTTGGGGAAATACTTAAAAGTGAAAGAACCTTAAAAAAGGATCTCCGAATATTTTTAAAGAAGACATTTTTCAGAATGAGAGGTTTCCTGGAAAAGACTAGTTCTTCACTACACAGGGAAAGCAGGGAGCAGGTGTAACTGCACTTACGGTAACTTAAAAGGTAAACCTTACCCTCCCACTTAGCTGTTTCCTGGTGCAAGTTCATCTTCCACATCTGTAGTTTTAGACATGATGTGTCATTTTCTGGTGCTCCATCTGCTTCTGAGTGAGAGACTTACACAAAGCCACATAGCAATTGAAAAATTGCGCAAAGGACTTTATTGTTAAAAACGTAGACCTGTGTCAGGGTGCTGCGTTTGCAAGTGACTTTCAGTACAGAGAACACTGAAAAGAATGCAGTGTTATTTCTTTTTTTATTCCTTTAAGCCTTTGAATAGAAGGTTTTCTTTGCAGAGTGTCTGGAGTACATCAGTACAAGCAGGAACTAAAAATAGCTTTAAGAAAGCTCCAGTATAGACGTTGCTTATAGTGTGGTATCTGTCTTAATGTTAATTCTTTAAAGCAGGAAGTTGTAACTCTCAATTTCTTAAGCAAATATAAAATTCTTGACTCTTATTGACATTCTTTGTGGGGTGAAGCTGCTTTTGCTTCCATTCTGAGCATTGAAAGGCCTTCTATTATACTTTTACCAGTCCTCAGTATTTTATTTTCCCTCTGTTGTGAACTTGTTTTTAAACTTGAAGCAGATATAAATATCATTAACTTGCTACATATGTAGATATTCAGTGTTACATAGTCAGAAAGTTTGTGTACATCACACGTATCTACATAATTCCCCCCTTTCCAACTGTGTTCCTGATGAAAGGATGGTGGGAAATGGTATTATGGGTATATGTCTTACAGTACACAGTGTTTCCCCTGTTCCCTTTACCATTTCTGGATGTTCTTTCATCTTTCAGCTTCTAGACTTTCTAGCCCTTTTTCTTAAGCCAGGTGTATCTCATCCCCCTGCACGCACACACATGTGTACACACACACACACACACACACACATTCTACCGTAGGGAGTAGCGTGCACCATCCAATTCTCCCACTCCAGCTCTGGACTCACACATTGGAGGCAGTGTCTTGCACGAATTCATTTGTAAGTTGCTTTTTAAAACTTGAGTGGTCAGGAAATAGGACTGATATCCACACCTAGTAGGCAGGCCCTCAAGGACAACTTCTATGGTTAATGCCAGGTTATCTTAATGTTTGAGTACCTGGGTTTCATGTCTTCCTGTGCCACCTGTGTGACCCATGATTCCCACATTTCTGTCTCCTGCTAGACTTTTTCTCTCCAACTCTGGACTCTTACAATCTTCTGCTGATTTGACATCTTCACTTGAAACTCTGATATCTTAAAAGCAATATGTGTAAAAACTGAGCTCTTAGTTCTCCTACCCCCCAAACTGGTTCTTCCTGCAACCTCCCCCATGCAGTTAGTGGAAACTTAATCCATCCAGCTGCTTGGGTCCAAAAACTTGGAGTTATTTTGACTTTCACTGACATACCACATGAATTCTGTCAATAGATCTGGTTTAACACTGCCTTTAAAACATATCCAGAACCCAGCCACTTCTCACCATGGCTCCTGCCTCCACTGCTGCTTCCCTGCCCTGAGCCACTGTCCTCTCCTCCTGCACAGCCCTTCTCAGAGGCTTCCCACCTTTCATCTCTGACCCGTTTCGACTATTCTCAACCGGCAGTCAAGTGAGCCTCGAAAACCTAAGTTAGATTGTGTCGTCCTTCTGCAGTGCCTCCCCATTTCACTCTGGGTAAAAGCCACAGTCCTTACAACGTCCTCCAAGGACATACAGGACCTGCACTGACCCTTCTCCGCAGCTCCAGCCGTGCCCCCGTTCAGGAACATGCGAGGTGCGCGCTGCCCTTGGTGATGGTTATTCCGTCCACCTGGGACTTCTCACCTCCTAGTCTTAGTTCTAACCTCAGTCCTCAGTGTGGCCTGTTCTGTTATTTAATACAACATCACCCTCATCCCATACCCTCAACTCTCTTTACCTTGCCCTTTTTTCATTTTTCCATGGTTCCTCTTTCCTAACATGCCACCTCCTCTGCTGCTCTGTTGTGTGAATTGTCATCTCCACCCCCATCCCAGCTAGACTCCAAACAAGCTCCGTGATGACAGGACTTTTGTTTTGTTTATTGATCTATTCCAAGTGCCTAGACTAGTCCTGGGTACATAGTAGGCAGTCAAAAATTATTTGATGAATAAATTAAAAGACTATTTTAAAAATGAATCATCCTTTCAGGAACGGGTGAGGATAGGAAGCTGCATGAAGGAAAATGGTGCAGTAAATAATGATATTTGCCTGTTGTTCTTTGTGTGATGTATATATGTGTTTTAGTCTTAATTTGGTATCCCAGTTTCTTAATTTAATAGCTGTATTAAGGTGTAATTTACAGGCCATGAAATTCACACATTATAATTGTACAAGTCAGCCATTTTATCTATTTCTAGATTTGTGCAACTTTGTCCTCATAAAGTCCCCTTGTGTCCATCCATATGCAGTTTGCCATCCCCTCAGTGGCACCCTGATTTTATTTATTTATTTATTTATTTTGGCAATCATATCTCAAAAGGATAATTTACACAGCAGTACTAATATAGCTTTGCACTTTTAGAAATGACACACTTAAATATGAAATTTGCGGTCATTGCTGAATGTAGGTAGCAGTATCTGACATTGGTGAGAAGAATGGATTTGAGTGTCAGACTGGCTGCAGTCTTACTCAGCTCCACCATTTACCAAGTTACCCAAATTATTTTCTGCCTCAAGCTCTTTATCTGTTATATGGGGGTAATAATAGAATCTTACAGAGTTGTTGTGAGGATTAAGCAAACAGGGAAACAAAATTTAGTAGAGTGGCCTGCTTATGTTATTACCTAAGAAATAGCCTTGCAGGTAGAGAGCAAAATTCAAATCAATTTCTAAAGTATATGTAAAATATAATCCAGTTCCTGCCTGGTTTGTAAACACTAATGCCTACTGAAGAATGTAAAAGCAGGCTAATTTCCAACAGAAAAGATCATTTCTCAGCATTTCTTTCAAAGATAGCTGCAAAATCACTTTTACTAAATGTTCCATGCCCAACTCTGACAGAAATTTAACACCAGGGACGTAATTATCTACATTTTTGTTAAAATGATGCTGACCATCAGGAAGTGTTCTCAATTATATTTTAGCCTTTATGTTGAGAAATACTGTGAGACTTCTTCTAAATTAATGGGTGGGGGCATTCATTGTAGCTCTTGTAGCCTGATAAGCCAGCACTAAATTATCTTTTTTTAAATTTTAATTAAAGTAATAAATTAATTTTTTGCTGGGGGTGGTAATTAGGTTTTTATTTATTTATTTTATTTTTAGAAGAATTACTGGGGATTGAACCCAGGCCCTTGTGCATGCTAAGAACATGATCTTCCACTTGAGCTATACCCTCCCCCCTAAATTATCTTTAATAAGGTCTTTTTCTTTGTTTTGTTACTTTATGTACAGATGCACAAAGCAGGGTCGTCAGAAGCCTCTCAATCACAAAGATGATAATAGTGAAAAACATTGTGCAGTGACAGTGAATCCTTGGCGTATGAAGAAAGATTGTAAAGTCCTGAATGAATTAAGAAGGTATTGTTACATTAACATACATATAAGCATGGCTCTCTTACCTTTATTTTTCACTTTATAATGAAGATAATCCCCACCCGTCAAGGTTGCTTTGTTTGATAGAGGGAATATCTGAACCCTTTTCTGCAAGTTTTTTAAATATGTAAGAACAGTTAATTTATCAGAAGTGTGAATGGTGTAATCTGGTCTGTCTAGTATGATAGCCACCAGCCACATGTGGCTATTGTGAATTGAGATGTTCTATAAGTGGAAAATACATAATAGATTTTCAAGACTTTGTACAACAAAAATAATGTAAAATATTTATTAATATGTTTTAAAAGTGTCAATCACACTTTTGAAATGATAGTGTATTGGATATTTTGGGATAAATGTAATTATTACTGGAATTAATTTCACTTGTTACTTTTTATTTTCTAAATGGGATTACTGGAAAATTGTGACTTGCACTATGTTTCTATTGACAGTGCTGGCTTCTAAATTATTGTAAATAATATGAAAAGAAAATTTTGATTAAAAATTTTGTAATTGAGTAGTTGATTTACATCATATTAGTTTCAGGTGTACAAAAGAGAGGCTCAACATTTTTATAGATTATATTCCATTTAAAGTCACCATAAAATAATGGCTATATTTCCCTGTGCTGTATGATACAGCCCTGTAACCTATCCATTTTATACGTAGTACTTTTTACCTCTCAATCCCCTACCCCCTTCCTGCCTCCCCTCTTCTCCTTCTCCCCATTGGTAACCACCAGTCTGCTCTGTGTACCTGTGAGACTATTTCTGTTTTATTATAGTCATTAATTTGTTTTATTTTTAGATATACATATGAGTTAATACATAGAATATTTGTTTTTCTTTCTCTGACTTATTTCACTTAGCATAATACCCTGTAGGTCCATCCATGTTATTGCAAATGACATTATTTTATTTTTTAATGGCTGAACAGTATTCCATTTGTGTGTGTGTTCATGTGTATATATGCGTGTGTATATATATGCATACATGTATATATACATATATATATATATAATATATCACAACTTCTTTATCCAGTCATCTGTCAGTGAACATTTGGGTTGCTTCAGTGTCTTGGCTATTTTAAATAGTGTTGCTGTGAACATTGGGGTGCATGTGTCTTTTTGAATTAAATTTTTCTCCAAACATATACCCATGAATGGGATTGCTGGATCACACAGAAGTCTATTTTCATTTTTTTATGGAACCTCTCTTCTGTCCTCCATAGAGGCTGCACCAATTTACATTCCCACCAACCGAGTAGGAGGGTTCCTTTTTCCTTAAAAGGTAAAAAATTCTCTACATTTACCTACTTTCCTTTCAGTTTAGGACACAGTTTGTCAAAAGCCAGATAGAATTTAATAGGAGTAAATACAGTATTTATTTTGAATGTCCATGCATTATGGATAGATATGTTATTGATGAGTTGGTTCCCTATTTTTGTACATGCAGATGTTTTTATAGCTTCACAGACATTTCAGTCTTGCAGAGAGAAAAATTTCTTTGTATTTTGCTGAACTTGTCCGGGTGTCTTTATCGGATTTGGTCCAGGCCTGCAGAGGTGAATACACATCCAAATCTGAACCATTTGAATGTCTGCAAGATTTTAAGAGTCTAGAATATCAGATCTGGACTGTAACTCTGGTAAATGACATCAGTGACTGGACTCAAGAAAACTTCATTTGAGGGCAAAACCTTTCATAAGCCAAAAAGGCTTTGAAATTGTGGCAAAGCCAGAGACTTATGTGTGCCACATATGGCCTCAAACCCATGGGGACAACCACAGGCCTTCTGGAGTGCCAAGGGAATTCCATGTGAGGAGTCCAGCACTCACAGGAATCCAACAAGTCCCTGTCTGCCAGAGAACCTTCATTGCTACTGTGCTGTTTTGAGTAAATGTCTTTTCATCAGGTTCAAATTGGTTTGTTGTTATTTTTTTTGCATAAAAAAACAACTTCTTGTTCCCTGGTGAAAGTAAAAGCCTAACATTTTCTGATTTCTTTTGACAGAGAATACATGAGCCTGTGGATCTAACCTCATCTGTGATGGTCTGCAGCTGGGAGCAACCAGATCAGTGTCAGTCCCCTTGCAGCCATTGGCTGGGAGCCTGCATGTTGCTTGGAATGGTATTTGAAACATGTCACACTAGCCATGCCTTTGCTGTGGGCTGGGAGGCGAGTCAGTCAGAATCTGTATTATGGAATGTATGTTTCAGATCCACAGTTAGGAGATCTTTTTAAATAGCCAGAGAATATAGTCATAAATATATCTATTAATATATTTATGCAAGAACCTTTTTAAAGATTTTTTTATTATAAAAAGTTACCCCCAAAATTGAAAATGAAAGAACAGTGGAATTAAAAATCATCTGTACCTTAATTATACATAAAGAATCATAAAATCCTTCTAAACATTTTTGTTCAAATGAAGATATTTTTCCCTTCCTAAAAGGAAAATTATTATTTCACATTTCTTTGCTTTCTCCTTTTATTATATATTCCATATGAATAAATATAAATCTTTTAAATCCCTTTTAATGGCTGTTTAACACATTATTGAACAGATATGTAAATAGTCCTAGGTTTCAGAAATTTAAAAAATTGTCATTACAATACCACAATATTTTGGTGTTTCTGTTTTTTGTTACTAATTTGGACTAAAAATTAACAAGTTTGCTTTTCTTCATCTAAAACATTGGTTATATTATGAAGGAACTGTAAGGATTTTAAATAACTTTTCAGTAATTTCAACAAAGAAATTATCTTTAAGGCAAAAATTTATGATGGTTTGCAAATCTATTTTTATTATATCTTCACTTTTACCAGTGTGACATGTGTGTGTGTTTGCACAAGTGCTTTAACTACCAGCAACGTAAGAAAAATCTGTATACTAAAAATGTGAAAATAGTTTCATTGTTTGTGTTTTCAATCTCCCAATATAGGTTTTGGATGACAAGCTTGTATTTGCAAAAGTACACCCCCTGTGGGAGGTGTTCTGTACATACGCTGAGATACTGCACATAATATTGCCTCTGAAGCCCAATGATCTGAAAACCGGTCCTCAGCCTTTGGTAACTTCAGCTGTTTGATGAAAGTCCTCCAAGTGGATGAAAGTATCAACAACCGGAACAAGAGCTTTTCATTGCCCTATTTGAGAAGAGCTCCGTGAATGACTTTTATATTCAAGATAGAGATACATTCTTCAATCCAGTCACCAGAAGCCGCATTGTAAGTCTAAACTGAGTTTAGCTGCTGTCTTCGGGATGATTTAGAACCTGCTGTTGAATTATCAGTGATTTGGTTTGGTTGGCTTGATTTGGTTTTTAAAAGCTGCCCATAAAAAGGAAAAAAGAGAAAGAAAAGAAATATGCCTACAGATTCCTGTTAGGATAGTAAACAGTGGCTGGTTAGTTACCTTGTATAAACCACAAGCTCTCTTAGAACATTTTTAGGTTTACTTCATCCTTTCTCAGATCAAGTATCAAGTAAGGGACAGTGTTAAAAAAAATTCAGGATTAACAGGTTTGTAAGCTCCAGGATCTGAAAGGCAGCTTTCCCACCCCATGGTGTAAGTCAAATGGCAGAATTGAAATAAAGCACCTCATGTCTCCTCCGGTGTTAACAGGAAAAAGCTAATCTTCTTGACCTTGTTTCTTCCTGGGTAAAATGAAGATAATATATCAGGAGGTGACAAGATCATTTAAGGCAGGAAGCATGTTGTCTTGTTCACTGCTGAATCCCAGGCACCGGGAAGGCTGAGTTTAACGAGTGAATGAATGAACTGTAGTTCCCCCAGAGTTACCATGTGGGACAGTGAAGATTAGCAGCTAAGAGCATAGACTCTAGAGGGGAGGGTACAGCTCAAGTGATGGGGCGCATGCTTAGCAAGTATAAGGTCCTTGGTTCAGCCCCCATCACGTCCTCTAAAATAGACAAATAACCTTAATTACCTCCCCACCCCCCACCAGAATTACCTTCTTATCTTTCCACCACCAAAAAAAAAAAAAAAAAGAGAAGTGGCCAAGAGCATAGACTCAAGCTGGAACACCTGTGTTGGTTTCTCGCTGTCGACCTTGTGTCTATCAAGTTCCTCACAAATAAAATGGGGATAATTGTAGTACCCACCTCGTAGAGATGCTATGGGGATTAATGAATCTGTGTCAGTGATACAACAGCCCTGGCTTATATTAAGTAATATACATCTGTCAGCTCTTTTCATAATTACTGACAGATGTTATTATCGACAAAAGACGTATTAGTTCTTTGAAAGGGAAATGCATGTTAGACCATTTATTTATCACTTTCTGTAATTCAGGCTTTTCCCTCTGAAATACCATTTTATGTCTGTGCACTAGAAAGCCACAGGGCTTTCCAATATTCATCTGTCTGGGTTCTTGTCATGATGGCAATACTGCAGAGTGCTGACATTTTTTAGGGACTCCGTCTGAGATGACAGCAACCCCTCAAATTCAGGAGCGCTTCTCTAACTGATAACATCCCGCTAGAAATGAAGTTTTTATAATGTAACAGCTTCAGATGCTTAATGATGCCATAAATGCAAGGATGTTATATCTAAGCTCTTTAAATAAATCCTGTCATTGAAATAAAGGAAATACTATATTATAGCGCTCTATGACTTTGTTATCTTTAATATCCATTTATCTGACTCTCTAAGAGAAAAGAAAGCAAATACTAAGATTGATCATTACTACTGTGTGGTAGTAGTATCAAGACAATATTGAAATGCACTGTTTAAGATATTAAAATGGACAGTAAACAGCTTCTTGATGCACATGCATGAACAGAACAGGGAGCTGGGTGCTGGGAGCAGACAGTGAGCTTTCTGGATTACAGACCCAGTTTAGCAGTCCAGCCCAGCAGTCCACATGTTTCATATTTATGTCCCAGCAAAATTAGCAGTGAGAGTCTTAAATGAACTTTGGGGACACTTGCAAACAGCTGTCATGATTACTAACGTGGGACACCAGGATTCTACAGTAAATGTTTAGTTGGCATCTGTGCATAACCAGTTCTTTTCCACTAAAGCTTCTTGTAATTGCTGGTCCCAAATCCAGGCTGAGGAATCATCTCATGTGGTGTTTGGGAGGGAGGTAAGTGGAGTCAGGACCCATGTTAAGGCTGGGTGGGTAATAATCTGGTGCTAGTACAGGAGAAAGGAAAGTAGGTCAGGTGGGAAGGAGAATGACTGGATTTAAATTTTGTTTCTTGAGTAAGCTAAATATATAACATCATGTCAAGTTACTTTGTTGTTTATATTCCATGTGCTGTCACCGAATAACTACTGAATTTTGGGGACAAAAATGCCTGGGTTTTAGAATTGATGCTGCCCCTAACCTGCCAGAGTCCAGGTTCCTCTGGGTGTCCAAAGAGGGGGCTGAACCGTCAGATGTCCCTCCACTGCAGCAGTTTGGGCACTTGGGTGGCCTAGATTTTTGCTGTGGAAGACTGGCCGGTTGTAGGACATTAAGCATCTGCAAGGATCTCACCATGTACCCACGGTGGTCCCAGGACTGTAACATCCAAGCGTTCCTTTCCACCCACGTTTGCAAATGACCCTTAAGGGGTTAATATTAATCCTGGGTGAGAATTATGAAAAATTATATGGTACCTCCATCCCTCCTGGCAAGTGAGGGCCCCTTATTTACAAATGACCACAAAGTGTTAGCATCAAATTTTATCAACAGAACATGTGAACACGTGACAGTGACGCTCACCTGTTTGCTTCTGATTCCCAGTGCCACTTCAGCCTCCGTCAGAGGACCTCAGCTGCCCCAGCGAACAGGGCCTTCTGTACAGGGAATGGGCTCCTCCTTGAAGCACAGACAAGCAGCAGCCCTTAGGTCTCATCAGGTGAGCTGTTGTGGAGAGCACTCCAGTGGGAAGGGCTCAGGGTTGTCCTCATGGCATCTGAGTGTGACAGTCCTCCAAGAGTGTTACCAACCAGGAAGCTCACAGGAGCTATGAGCTTCGTTGCCCCAAGTTTTTACTGCAGGCTTTATTACAAAGCCATGATTTATTGGGTCACTACCGACATGGCTAACCCATACCCTAACTGTAAGTCAAACCATTCCTTAGCCCTAAACTTTGAGCCCCTTCCTCTCCTGGTGGCCACTCACTTGTCACAAAGCTCAAAGCCCCACTCCTCTAATCACATGGTTGGTGTCTCTGGCTGGCCAGTCCCCATCCTGAGTCATCTCATGGACACAAGCCATCCAAGGTTCCACCATGAATAGCAAAGACACTCCTATCTTGGGAAATTTCGAGGATTTAGTGGTTGCTGCCTAGGAACTGGGAACAAAGACCTACCAAATTCTTCATTAAACAGGAGTAAATGTTATATTTCATTTAAATTATAAAATAAGAGAGAAATTCTCACTGCTTTGCTGTATCTGCTGTTCGACACCGTTTCACTACACCACATGACTGTAATGTCGTGCTCAGCATGTGTCATCTCAGAGCACCAGCGCCGGATGCTCCCCGGGAGCTTATGCTGTTTGGGCAAGGCTGCTGGGGGGAG
The DNA here is from genome assembly GCF_048564905.1 of Vicugna pacos. Lineage (NCBI taxonomy): Eukaryota > Metazoa > Chordata > Mammalia > Artiodactyla > Camelidae > Vicugna > Vicugna pacos. The sequence continues at coordinate 2,989,707 of NC_133006.1, forward strand.
GGAGGCCAAGGACAACCGAGAAAACAAAAATAATCGGGCGAATAAAGAAACAATGTCAGATTGAAATGAAGAAATAACACAGTGTTGAGATGGGAGATTTGGGAGGAAGTGAGTCAAGAAAGCTATCTTTGAGTAGGTTACATGTGAGCTGAGATGGCGATAAGGAGGCTGGACTTTGAGAATCTGGGAAAAGTCACCCATGGAATAGAGGCAGCTTGTTCATTGGCCCCGAGGCACAAATGTGCTCAGCAGGTTTGAGGAGATACTGAAGACAGCGCTGGTGAGAGTGATGAGACGCGAGGTTTAGAAGGGCATCAGGAGCACGGAAAGGAGTGTAGACTCTAAGTGCAGTGAGAAGCAGTCATGATATTTTAAGCACTAAAGTAATTTTCTCTCACTCATATTTTGCAAAGATAATGTGGAGAATGAATGGCAGGGACCCAGGAAGCAGGGAGGCCGGGTAGGAGGCTCTTGGATTGGGCCAGATGAGAGATGGTGGGAGCCAATGAGGAATGCGTTTGGGGAGTGGGGCTGACGGGATGCACTTATGGGCTGGCTGTGGATGGTTAGGAGAAGAGGAGGGTCAAGGTAGCCCCAGGTCGGTCTGGAGCCAGGTGTCTGTTCTTTCTTTTCTCAGTGCCCCATGCAGGTGCCCACCTACTTGGGCATACCTCTTAACCTTCATAGTGAGGGTTTTAAAACACTGAAGTCTATTTGTTGTTTCACATTTTATGGAAAGATTCAAACATGTACAGAAATAGAACAGTACAGCCAGCCTGCCTGTATCAGTCACCCAGCTCCAGAATTATAAACTCAGAGTCACTGTTGTTGCATCTTTCATCTCCATCTCCTCCCCTCCCCCACTATGGGGTCATTTTGAAGACAATCCTACATAGCTTAACCTTTCATTAGTGAAATGACAAGGTCTCTTTCAAATAAAATTGGAATATTCCTTTTTTTGAGGGTTACAAAATAATTCCCTGCTTGTCACAAAAATACACTTTTAAGTAGTTTTGGGGTTGAAATCAAGATCCAGACAAGATTCAGACATTGCAGCTAGCATATCTCTCAAGTGTGTTCTAATCTATAAGTTTCCTGTTTCTCATTTTCCTTGAAATTCCTGAGGGGTTTCTCTATTTCCTGTTTGGCTGATTTCATTCTCCCTTATGGTGTTAGACTTCTTTCTCCATCCTATGTATTGGCTTTAGCTAAGTGATTTGATCCTCCCCTAAAAGCTTGATCTGATTGAGGTTCAACTTTGTGCAAAAATAATTGTTATGTGAAGTTTTGTACTCCTGTCATAAGGTACATAATGTACAGTTGACTCTCTTTTCTGTGATGACAGCAGCCAATAATGATTGTCACCTGGGATCATTATTTCATAAGGAATTTTATTTCATGTGGTCATACTCTAATTTCCTCCCTCAATTATCAGCAGGATCACAGTCATGAAGAGGCACTTTCTCCTTAACCCAGGTTATCCTTTAGAACACAGTTTTAAAGGAGGATATATGTTAATATGCAAATATTTAAAATTGATAAATTTTTTTCTTATTAATTTTTTTTTCTAATGGAGGTACTGAAGATTGAATCTAGGACCTTATGCATGCTGAGCATACACTCTGCCACTGAGTGTACCCCATCCCCCTTGAGATTCATATTTATATGTTATTTTCCTTCTGTTATTTTTGTTTTATGTTATACAGAATTTGAAGGCAGGGCAATGGGTTTGACCGCTCTTTAATCATTCTTTATGGGCTTTTGGGGTTTGTGTGTGTGTTTGTGTTTGTAAAGAAAACAATTTTCCCACTATTTTAAGTATGTATTGCTAAGGCAATTATGTTGATCTTTTCCCTGCTCCTGGTCCATGTATTCCCTTGTTACTTCCCACTAGTGGCCCCTTGAGCTCTGTGGCAAGACTAGCATGTCGTTAATCCATGTGGAAGGAGATCTGAAGAGATTTATTCAAGGAGATGAAATTTGTAGACAATGTATTGGAAAGTATTGTGAAAGTTGTTTGTTAAGATAAGGTCTGAGGTTGAATTGTTAAGTGCACAGAAATCTAAGCTATGAACCACCAAGACAATTATTAACTCCAGGAAAACGAAGTAGGGAAGAAAAGGTAAGACTAGCGGAAAATGCTACAGCTTTGAATAGTCTGTACAGAGTAATAATAATTTAACGCAAGGATACTGAGCTGATGAAAATTATAATGCAATTGTATCAAAAGGTTGGAAGAATTAAGGTTTGGGTGTGTAGATGAGATGGGGTTTGAAAGAGAGCTTAAATCTCATTTTCCAAAATAGAATGTTAAATAGGTGATACATAAAGCTGAAAAAGTCAGTAGGCTGTGTTACAAGGATATTAGTCAGAGAAAGGGAGTAATTATTCCAAGAGTCAGCAGTAGGAGCTGAACGTGGTTGTTTCTGGCCAGGAAATGGGGCGGTTGTTGGGAACTGCTTCTTTTTACAATTGGTGTTCGAGAACTGTTGACTCTTTATTGAATGTATGGCATTAGTTTGATAAAAAGAAATCAAAGCTGAATTTTGAAAAATTTATGTTAAGAATTGGGGTGTTTTTGACAGAGAGAGAACAATCAGACAAAACTACATTTGAAGGGATCCTCATTATTCCTTGCATTTCAGCAAGGACTAGGAGGCAGACATCTGTTTAAGGATCAAAAATTCTGTCTGACCTTCTTGCCGACTTGTAACCTGTGGAAGTAATGAACTCCCCGTCACTGTAAATATCCAGGCAGAGGCTGCCTGACCAGCTATCTAACTGTAGCAGTGTGTGTTTACCATTGGCCAGTTGGAGCAGGCAACTTCTAACATTCTTTCAGTTTTGAACTTGGCATTTCAGGATGGATAGTTGATAAGGATGTATTACAAAAAGCTTAACAAGAAAGAGTCCAAGACATCTCAAACCCATTGACAGAGTTTTCTCTGCCAGACACTATCCTGAGCCTGCCACCCGTGAGCCAGGCCACAAAGCCCTAGTCACATGAGAATGAACACACTTTGTCCCTCCTATCTGATTTGGCATCGGGCTCAGCCCTTTTCCCCATCGAATGGTCCAAACCCAGGTCTCTGATGATGGAGTTGGTCTCACAGCAGCCCTGTGAGCACTGGTCCAGCCCAAGGGGTTCCTGCGTGAAGTTTTCCAGGATTCCAGGCTATTCTCAGAGCTGAGTCCCCCATAGGCTAAGCCCATGGGACTCATCTCAGCTCCAGACTGAGCCGGAAGCCTCAGAGAGAACTCAGAGCTGAGGAAATCCACAGGTTTTACCCAGCACTGCTGAGTCAGCAGTGAGCCAGTTGAGGGAAGGTTCAGCAACAGCAAGACACACCTGAGCCGCCGTCTCATTGTTCTGCCTCATCCCTAAACTCTCTGTGTCTGCCTGTCTGTGTCTGTCTCCCTTTCAGGACCAGCCTGGCACCACTTCATGCCCTGCCTCCTTTCTTCTAATCTTGCCTCCCTGGCCTGTTCCATCTACTCCAGATTAACTGAGAAACACTGAAGAATCTTTAAAACCTAGGAACAACAGACGTGCTAGACACAAAGAATACAGGGCAGTGCCTTCCTCAGTCACTGTCCTGCCCTCTCCCATTCCCACAATGAGTTTTATAAATATTTTGTCAGAGAGACATTGACTCTGAGTTGTTATCATTATCAGACATTTCCTTATTATCTGTGGTTTACAATGCATTTGCTCCAGGGACATTCCCGAGATAAGGCAGGAGCAGATGACTGAGCCAGTTGTTGCTGTCCACTTGTGTAAAGCCTGTTAAGAATGATTTTTGGGGGATTTGTTGAATGTGTCCAGTGAGTGGTGATGATCCCCTGCATCTGCTCTGGAGTTGGCCTCGTCCCCTCCTTTGCTCTGTTCTCATTTATCTCTCTTCAGCAGATGAACCAGTGATCTGTACTTCTATGGTACATAAAATGCTTCTTATTTCACAGTAGAATTTGGGGGCTGCTATGAAAACGCATATGTTTTAAGAGTGAATTGAGTCAGAGGTTTAAACTTAAAGCCCCCTTGATTTAGAATCAGAAATTAATATGATGGAGGGAGGGTATAGCTCAGTGGTAGAGTGTATGTCTAGCATGCATGAGGTCCTGGGTTCAATCCCCAATGCCTCCATTTAAAAACAAATAAATAAACCTAATTATGCCCCCCCAAAAAGAAAAAATAAATTAACATGAGGATGAAGCTACAGAGTGATTATTTGTGTCTTCTGAAACTTCCTTCTGTCTTTCTGCAGGAAATTCTACGGAGAGAAGGTCGGAATCTACTTTGCTTGGCTGGGCTATTACACTCAGATGCTCCTCCTGGCAGCAGTCGTGGGGGTGACTTGATTTCTGTGTGGATATTTTAATCAAAATAACTGTACCTGTGGGTAATTTGTCTTTATTCCTTGTTACCGTGCTTACTTAACTTAGAATGACTTTCTCCAGGAGCATCCACGTTGCTGCAAATGGCCCTATATTGTCAGTTTTATGGCCGAGTAGTATTCCATTGTATAAATATACCACTTCTTTAGCCAGCATCCGCTGATGGACATTTAGGCTGTTTCCATGTTTTGGCTACTGTAAATAGTGCTGCTATGAACATTGGGATGCAGGTGTCATCCTGAAGTAGGGTTCCTTCAGGATACATGCCCAGGAGCAGGATTCCTGAGTCATATGGCAAGTCTATTCCTAGATATTTGAGGGAACTCAATACTGTTTTCCACAGTGACTGCACCAAACTGCATTCCCACCAGAAGTGTAGGAGGTTCCCCTTTATCCACAGCCTCTCCAGCATTTGACATTTGTGGATTTTGGAATGATGGCCATTATGACTGGTTTGAGGTGATACCTCATTGTAGTTTTGATTTGCATTTCTCTGATAATTAGTAATACTGAGCATTTTTTCATGTGCCCATTGATCATTTGTATGTCTTCCTTGGAGAATTGCTTGTTTAGGTCTTCTGCCCATTTTTGGTTTTGGTTATTTGGTTGTTTCTTATTAAGTCATTTGAGCTGCTTATATATTCTGGAGATCAAGCCTTTGTCAGTTTCATTTGCAAAAATATTCTCCCATTCTGTAGGTTGTCTTTTTTTTTTTTTTTTACTTATGGTGTCCTTTGCTGTGCAGAAGCTTGTAAGTTTCTTTAGGTCCCATTTGTTTATTCATGCTTTTATTTCTATTGCTTGGGTAGACTGCCCTAGGGGAACATTTCTGAGATGTATGTCAGATATTTTGCCTGTATTTTCTTCTAGGAGGTTTAGTGTATCTTGTCTTATGTTTATCTTGCTGAAGAGACTGTCTTTATTCCATTATATATTCTTGCCTCCTTTGTCGAAGATTAGTTGACCAAAAGTTTGTGGGTTCATTTCTGGGCTCTCTATTCTGTTCCATTGGTCTATATGTATGTTTTTGTACCAATACCATGCTGTCTTGATGCCTGTAACTCTATAGTATTGTCTGAAGTCTGGGAGAGTTATTCCTCCAGGCTCTTTCTTTTTTTTCTTCAGTAATACCCTGGAATTTCTATGTCTTTGATGGTTCCATATAAATTTTATTGTGATTTGTTCTAGTTCTATGAAATATGTCTGGGGTAATTTTACAGGGATTGCATTAAATCTGTATATTGCCTTGGGCAGTGTGACCATTTTAACAATATTGATTCTTGCAATCCAATAGCATGGGATACCTTTCCATTTTTTAAAGTCTTCTTCAATTACCTTCACCAATGGTTTATAGTTTTCTGTGTATAATTCTCTCACCTCTGTGGTTAGATTTATTCCTAGAAATTTTATTACTTTGGGTGCTATTTTAAAGTGTTTTATTTCTTTACTTCCTATTTCTGTTGATTCATCATTAGCCTAAAGAAATGCAACTGATTTTTGAACATTAATCTTGTAACCTGCTACCTTGCTAAATTCTTCGATCAGCTCTAGTAGTTTTGGTGTGGACCTTTTAGGGTTTTCTATATATAGTGTTGTGTCATCTGCATGTAGTGACACTTTTACCTCTTCTTTTCCAATTTAGACCCCTTTTACTTCTCTTACTTACCTGATTGCTATGGTCAGGATTTCCAAGACTATGTTGAATAGGAGTGGTGATAGTGGCATCCTTGTCTTGTCCCAGAATTTAGTGAGAAGCTTTTGAGGTTTTCACCGTTTAGTGCTATGCTGGCTGTAGGTTTGTCATATATAGCTTTCATGATGTTGAGTTATGTTCCCTCAATACCCACTTTGGTGAGAATTTTTATCATAAATGGGTGTTGAATTTTATCAAAAGCTTTTATGCATCTATTGAGATGATCATGTGATTTTAGTCCTTTCTCTTGTTGATGTGAAGTATTACATTGATTGATTTGCATATGTTGAACCACCTTTGTGTCCCTGAGATGAAACCCATTTGAGCATGTTGTATAATCTTTTTCATGTGCTGTAGGATTCTATTTGCTAGTATTTTGGTAAGGACTTTTTTGCATCTGTGTTCATCAGTGATATTGGTCTGTAATTCTCTTTTTTGGTGGTGTCTTTGCCTGGTTTTGGTGTCAGGGTGATTGTGGCTTCATAGAATGAGTTTGGGAATATTCCTTCTTTTCAATCTTCTGGAAGAGTTTGAGAAGGACTGGTATGAGTACTTCTTTGTATGTGTGGTAGAATTCCCTGGTGAAGCTGTCCACTTCTGGACTTTTATTTGTAGGGATTTTTTTTTTATTGTTAATTCGATTTCATTCCTAGTGATTGGTTTGTTCAAGTTGTCAGTTTCTTCTTGATTCAGTCTTAGTGAACTGTATGTTTCCAGAAACTTGTCCATCTCCTCTAGGTTATCCCTTTTTTTATGTAGTTTTTCATGATATTCTCATATGATATTCTATATTTCTATGTTATTTTTTTGTAATTTCTCCATTTTCCTTTCTTATTTTGCAAATTTGTGCTCTCACATTTTTCTTCTTTGTGAGTTTGGCCAGATGTTCTCGATTTTATTTACTCTTTCAAAAAATTGCTTTTGGTTTGATTGATTATTTTCTCTATTTCTTTTAATCTCTATTATATTTATTTCCTCCCAGATCTTAACTATTTCCTTCCTTCTGCTGACTTTTGGGTGTTTTTGCTCTTCTGTTTCTAGTTCTTTTAACTGGTGGGTTAGATTGTTTATTTGATATTGTTCTTTTTTGAGGAAGGCCTGTATCGCCCTAAACTTTCCTCTTAGCACTGCTTTTGCTTTGTCCCATGAGTTTTTTGTGGTTGTTTTCATTTTCATTTGTCTCAAGGTATTCCTTAATTTCAACTTTGATTACATCATTGACCCATTTTTTTTAATAGCATGTTGTTTAATCTCTATGCTTTCCTTTTTTTTATGCTTTGTTTCTCTGAAGTTGATTTCTAGTTTCAATGGCATTGTGGTCAGTAAGGATGCTTGAGATAATTTCTATCTTCTTAAAATTGTTGAGGCTTCTTTTGTGACCAAGTACATGATGAATCCTAGAAAATGTTCCACTCACACTTGAAAAGAATGTATACCCTATTTTGGGGGGTTGGAATGCTCTGAAAATATCCACTAAATCTAATTTTTCTATTGTATCATTTAATTTCTCTGTTGCCTTATTTATTTTTTGTGTGGAAAATCTGTCTAGTGATGTTAATGTGGTGTTAAAACTTCTGACAATGATTGTAATCCCATCAATTTCCCCATTTATCTCTGTTAGTAGTTGTTTTATGTACTTAGGTGCTCATGTTGGATGCATATATATTAATGATTGTAATATCCTCATCTTGTATTGCTCCTTTAATCATTATAAAATGCCTTTATTTATCTTTCTTTATGGCCCTTCTTTTAAAGTCTACTTTGTCTGAAATCAGAACTGCTACACCTGCTTTTTTGGAGTTTCCATTTGCATGGAATATCATTTTCCGTCCACTCACTCTCAATCTATATGTGTCCTTCTCCCTAAAGTGTGTCTCTTGTATGCAGTTTATTGAAGTTTCTTGCTTTATTATCCAGTCTGCCACTCTGTCTTTTGACTGGAGCATTTAGTCCATTATCATTAATAGTAATTAATGATAAATGAGTATTTATTGCTATATTGAACTTATATTTGCAGTTGATTTCTTATTTCTTCTTTGTTCCTTTCTTCTTCCTTTTGTGGCATGGTAATTTTCCTTTGTGTTATCTTGGATTGTATTTAGTTTTAGTTACTCTCTTGTAAGTTTTTGGTTTGTGGTTACACTTTTTTGTAAGTCTGTTAACCAATTACTGTAACTGTGTGTACTAAACAGATAGTAATGTAATCTCAAACCCATCCTACCGAGAACAAAATATTTAAGAAAATAGAAGAAGGAAAAAATACTCTATATTTTCTTGCTTCCCTCTCCCACTCAATGATTTAGATGTCTTCTTTCACAATTTCATGTTTATTCTATTTGTAATTCATGGTAGTTATCACCTTTCCAATTATGAGCTCTCATTTCTGTATCATCCTGCTTCTTTTTTATTTAGAGTATATCTTACAATATTTCTTTTAGCATGGGTTTAGTGTTGCTAAAGTCTTTTAGTTTTTCTTCTCTGTGAAATTCATTACCTCTCCTACTATTCTAAAGGATAGCCTTGCTGCAGAAACTATCCTAGGCTGCATCTGTTTTTTCATTCAGGACTTTGAATATATCTTTCCACTCCCTTCTGGCCTGTAGTGTTTCTGTAGAGAAATCAACTGAGAGCCTTATCTTGAAACTCACTGTTTGTTTTTCTCTTGCTGCCTTTAGGATCATTTCTTTATCCTTCAGTCTGGCCATCTTGAATTTGATATGTCTTGGTGTGAGTCTCTTTTGCTCTTCCTTTTTGGGAACCTCTGAGCCTCCTGTACTTGGGTGTCTGATTCTTTCTTTATGTTTGGGAATTTTTCAGTCATGATTTCTTTAAATACCTTTTCCATCCCCTTTGTTCTTTCTTCCCCTTCTGGAACTCTTATGATGCATAGATTGGCATGCTTTATATTATCTCATAGGTTCCTTATATTGTTTTCATTGTTTTTTATTTTTTTCTTTCAACTATTCTGATTGTGTGCTTTCTGTTGTCCTGTCTTCTAGGTCACTTATTCGTTCCTCTGCATTATCTAGCCTGCTTTGTACAGCCTTTAGGTCAGATCTCATTTCAGCCAATGAATTTACCAATTCTACTTGGCTGTTCTTTATAGCTACTATTTTGTTTTTGACATATTTTATGTCTCTAAACACTATCTCTTTTAGTTCCTTCAGTAATTCGATCACTTCTTTTTAGAAATCTTGATCTAACAGGCCATTAATATCTATTTCATTGATCGTTCTTTCAGGGGATTTCTCTTTCTCTTTTAATTGGGAATACTTCCTCTGCTTCTTCAACTGCTCATATCTCTCTGGCACTGTGGCTTAAGGAGTATCAGTTATCTTTTGTGGCCCTTAAAGGGGTTTATTTCTTTATCTATCTAAGGCCTATGCTGGAATAAAACTTAAAAATGAGAGAGAGAAAGAGAATTTTGAAAGAATGGAGGAAAAGAAGGTTTGAAAACAGTGTATAATCAATAATAGAAGAGCAAGTTGAAGAAGAATAGGAATCGAGTTGAGATGTCTTTTTAAAACCTTAATAAAAAGAAGAAAAAAATCAAAACACAATATTTAAAACCTGTGAATCATCAATAACAGATCAAATCCAAGAGAATTAAAAATGAAATGAGAATTGTAAACGTATAGAACTGTTTAAAAAGTAAAGATTAAAAAGCTAATAGAAAATAAAACAGGTATAAAAAGATTTAAAAAACAAAGATGTGTTCTCCTAGAGACTGAACGCTCTTAATGGTTTTATTGAGAGATCTTTGTGTCTTCGCCCTGTTTCATGAACTCAGCTTGCTCTGTTGGCCCTCTCATCTGTGCTGCTTACAGTGTCCATTGGCAAGAAGATTGCGCCCCTCCAACACTGGGTCAGGTGCTGCTCTCCTTCGCGGTGGGTGGGTGGGTCACTCCCCGTCCAGATGCCACAGTCAGTGCTGTGTCAGTTGCTCCATAGGTGGGCTCAACTTCAAGAATAATAGGTTTATGGAGATATAATTCACATACCATAAAACGCAGCCTTTGAAAGTATGCATTAGGGTTTTATGTACATTTCAGGGTTGTGTAGCCATCACCCCCAAAAGGAACCAGTACCCTTTAGTAAGTCAGTCCCTAACCTTCCTTTCCCTTAGCCCTCAGCAGCCACCACTCTACTTTCTGCCTCTATGGGTTTGCCTGTTCTAGGCATTTCATATAAGTAGAATCATACAGTATGCTGCCTTTTGTGATTATCATCTTTCATTTAGTGTGACGTTGTCAAGGCTCATCCATCGTGTAGCATATATCAATACCCAAATTCCTTTTTGTATTCAAATAATATGCCATAGTTATAAATACACCACATTGCTTATCCATCCATCAGGTGATGATGAATAATTCTGCTGTAAATGCTCATGGACAAGTTTTTGTGTGAACACATATTTTCACTTCTCTTCAGGATATATCAAAAAATGGAATTGCTGGGATGTATTCTACTTTTAACATTTTTAGGAATTGCTAATATAGCTTTTAAAGTGACTGAAGCATTGTATATTTCCAGAAGTAATGTATGAGGAGTCCAGGTTCTCCACATCCTCATCTACACTTTTTATTACTGGGTTTATAGATTCATATTTATATATCATATATCATATATATTTGTCATCCTAGTTGGTATGAAGTGGTATGTCATTGTGATTTTGATTTCTGTTTCCCTAATGCCTACTGATGTTGAACATCTTTTTATGTGCTTAGTTCCCATTCTTATGTCTTCTTTGGAGAAACATCTATTCAAATTCTTTGCCCATTTTAATTATATTTGTCTTTTTATTGTGATGTTTTAAGTCTTCTTTATCTATTCTGGATAAAAGTCCCTTATCATGGAAAATTTTGGAAATATTTTCATCCATCCTGTGGATTGTCTTACTTTCTTGATGAAGTCCTTTGAAGCACAGAAGTTTTTAATTTTACTGAATTCCAGCTTACTTGATTTTTTTTCTTTTGTTGTTTGTGCTTTTGGTGTCATATATTACAAATATTTGTAATCCAAAGTCCTGAAGATTTTCTCATTGTTCATTTTCTAAATGTTTTATACTTTCAAGTCTGTGATTTATTTTGAGTTAATTTTCATAAATGGTGTTAAGATAAAAGTTCAGTTTTCTTTCTTTCCAGGTGTATGTACAGGTGTCCCAGCATCATTTTTGTAAAGATTATTTTTTCCCCATTGGATTGTCATGGCACCTTTGTCAAAAATTAAATGGCTGCGTGTAAGACTTTGTTTATGGTCTCTTAGTTCTTTTCTCTCAATCTATTTTTCTGTCCTTTCTGCAAGTACCACACTGTATGGATCACAGTTTTGTTAGTGAGTTTTGAATTTGGAAACTTCAAAACTTTGTTCTTTTTCAAGATTGTTTTGACTATTTTGGGTATCTTGCATTTCCATATTAGTTTTAGGATCAGCTTGTTCATTTCTGCCAAAAAGCCAGAGCTGCATTGAATGTATAGGTCATTTTGAGGACAATGGCCATCCTAACAATAATAAGGCTTCTGATCCATGAACACAGAAGAGCTTTCCATTTATTTTAGGTCATTTTTAACTTCTATCAGTAGTATTTTAGTTTTCAATATACAAGTTTCAGATATTTTTCTCAGTATTCCACATATTTTTCTTAATATTACTAATTATTTTATTCTTTTTGATGCTATTGTAAATGAAAAGGTTTCCTTCATTTTATTTTTAGATTATTCACTGCTGTTGAATAGAAACATAATTACTTTTTATATATTGATTTGTGTCTTACAATTTTGGTCAGACTGGGTTATTAATTCTAAGAGGATGTTTTTCTATTCTATTTTTCCTCTGTGGATTCCTTGTGATTTCAATATATAATATCATGTCATCTGGAATCAAAACAGTTTTATTTCTTTCTTTCTAATCTAGAGGCTTTATTTTCTTTGTCTGATTGCTTTGACTAGAACCTCTACTACAATGTTGATTTTGGAAGGGAATAATTCAGTGCTTCTGCATTATGTATGATCTTTGCTTCAGGTTTTTCATAGATGTTCTCTGTCAAGTTGAGGAAGTTCTCTTCTATTCCTAGTTTTATCCATTATTCTATTAAAATGTTGTATTACATGAATTGACTTCTGTATGTTGTACTGCCTTTGCATACCTGGATACATCTCACTTAATGGTGGTCTATTTTATATGTTACTGTTTTGGATTTGCTTGTATTCTGTTGAGGATTTTTGCATTTATATTCATAAGAGATAGTCTTTAGTTTTCTTGTGATGCCTTTGTCTGGTTTTCGTATTAGTGTGATACTAGTCTCATTGAATGAATTGGGAAGTGTGCCCACCTCTTTATTTTCAGACGAATTTGTGAAGCATTTTTTGTTTGTTTTTGTTTTTTCATTAAGTAGTTGATGGAATTCACCAGCAAAGCCAGACGGGCCTAGCATTTATTTGTGTGAATGTTTTGGATTGCTATTTCAGTCACTACTTACTGTAGGATTATTTGAGTTTTCTATTTCTCCTTGAATTAGCTTCAATCATTTATGTCCTTCTAGGAATTTATCCATTTCATCTAGATTATCTCATTTATTGGCTATATAATTATTTATGGTATTCCCTTATATTCCTTGTTATTTTTGTAAGGGCAGTAGTGACATCCTTCCTTTCATTTCTCATTTTAGTAATTTGAATCTTCTCTCTTTTTCTTTTTCAGTACTAGATAAAATTTGTCAATTTTATTGATCTTTTCAAAGAACCAACTATTCCTTTTGTTGATTATTCTCTGTTGTTTATCTATTGTCTATTCCATTTATTTCTGCCTTTAGTATTTTGATTAGAATGTTTAATTCATTTACATTAATGTAATTTCTTATCAGGTTGAAGTTACATCTGCTGTCTAATTTCTATATGTCTTTTTTTCCCATTCCTCTATTACTACACATTTTTGTACAAAGTAAGCATTTTCAAGTGTACCATTTTAATTTGTTTATTTTATCTTTTTCTTCTCCTCCTCCTCCTTCTCTTCCATTGCCCTGGAGATTATAATTAACATCTTGTTTTAAAGCAATCTAGTTCACATGAATACCAACTTAATTTCAACAGTACACAAAAACTTTGGTATCAGTCTTTTCCCTCCCCCTCCTCATGCTGTCACTGTCATACAAATTGCACCTTTATGCATTTATAAGCGCATCTACACAGTTTCATAAGTATTGTTTTATGCAGTTGTCCTTTACATCAAATAGAACAAAATATTTACATGTAATACTCTATTTATACTGTTTTATTTTTTAACTCATGTAGTAGTGCTCTTTATTTTTCAGGCGAGTGTCCTTTCATTTACACCTGCTGGACTATCCTTAGTATTTCTTGTAGGGCAGGCCTGCTAGCAATGGATTCTTTCAGATTTTGTTTTTGTAGGAGTGTCTTAATTTCTCCTTTAATTTTTTTAAAGAATCATTTTGCTGGCTATAAAATACTTGGTGACAGTCTTTTCCTTTTATCTCTTTGATGATACCATCCACTGCCTTCTGGTCTCCATGGTTTTTGATGAGAAATCAACTCTCTTACTGAGAAGCCTTTCTATATGTTGAGCCACTTTTCTCTTTTGGCTGTCAAGATACTTTTTTCTTGTGTTTTGACACACTGAATCTGATGTGCCTATTTTAGATGTCTTTAAGTTTATACCACGTGGAGTTTGTTGAGCTGCTGGGATGTACAAATTAATGTTTTCATCAAATTTGGGAAGTTTTCAGCCATTATTTCTTTATATATTCTTTCTGCCCCTTTTTTTCTCTCCCTCCTTCTGGCACTCCCATTATGTGTGTATTGGTATTGTTGATGTTGTCCCCCTTATCTCTGACACAGTGTTCATTTTTTTTTATTCCTTTTTCTTTCTGTTCCACAGACTGTATAATCTCAGTAATTTTAATTTAACTGACATTTTCTTCAACAAGTTCATATCTACAGAGAAACCTCTTATTGAAGTTTTTATTTTAGTCATTATATTTGTATCTCTTGAATTTCTAGTTGGTTTTTATTATAAATTTTTTATTGATATTCTCTGTACAATGAGATGTGCACATAATTTAATCCTTTAGGCATGGTTTCTGTTAGTATTTTGAACATATGTGTAATTGCTTATTTATGTCTTTGTCTAGTAAGTCCAGTGTCTGGGCTACCTCAGGGAGTTTCTATTGACTACTTTTTCCCCATCTGTTATGGCAAAACTTTTCTGTTTCTTTGTACATCTTTTAATTTTCTGTTGAAAACTGGACATTTTAAATATTACAATGTGGCAGATCTGAAAGCCTGATTTTCCTCATCTCCAGGGTTTATCGTTGCTTTCATTGTCATTGCTGCTGCTGTTATTTATTTAGTTACTTTCCTGAACAAATTCTGTAAAGTCTGTATTCTTTATCATGCATGACCATGAGATCAGTGTGTGTACAGTAAGCCTAGTTGTCATCACTGTAATAATGATTGGACAGTGATTTCTTTCAATGCCTGGAGCCATTCGTTTGAGATGTTGCCAGGTGGCTGTGTGTCTGCATGCTGAGGGATGCCCTCAGCACCGGCATGCAGTCTGCAGCTCTTCCGTAGCCTTTAGTTTTTGCTTCTGCAGAACCTCAAGTTCAGCCAGAGTTGAAGGCTTAGGATTTTCTCAGATCTTTCCTTGCCATGTGCCACACATGTATATTGCCTTCTACAATTCTCAGAATTTTTTTGGACCTTTTTAACCCTACCTTCACCCCCAGAACGTCTCATTACTCAATTTTGCCCTCTAAGTTTCCTTGTCAGCATCTAGTTAGCCTCTACTGGTCCCACTGCCTCAGGCAGTTGTAATGTTAAATACTCACTGCTGATTGTTTTCCACACACACTCTGGGGACAGGCTGTTTGCACAGCATGAGTTTGTGATAGGTCACATAGTGACAGCTCTCTGGGGGCGGAATTTTTGGGTAACTTTAAATCACTTCTGCCCCTACCTTGATTGTGAGACTACTGCTTTTAAAGGTCACGATTTAGGTGAGGATACAGGGATGGGTTAGATCAAGTTACAATGCAACATAACTCACTATCTTTATGAAGATTTTGTTGTTTTTTTTTCTCAAATAAAGACTCCCCGTATAGCTGGAAGCCTTGGTTAAATTTCCAGAGTTCTACAGAGGTTAATTTTGACAAATTTTGCCATTGTCATTGCTTCATAGAGGAGTAAGTTTTCCAAGATGTTTACTGAGATATTCTAGAAGTGTATCCCATTTGCATTTGTTTTTAACTGAGTTTCTTGCAAGACTAACTAATTCTACAGCTCTAGCCCCATTCACATAAGAGTCCATCTGCATGGATTCTCCTACAGGGAGCAGTGTGCAACCTGTTGTCAGTTTGTTGTTTTTCTTTTTAAAGTGTAGGGGTTTTTAAAAATAAGCTCATGAATAGCCCTTTGTCATTTTTACACGTTACAAAACTTCCACTAGTCTGTGGCTATTTTTTTCCCTCTCTTTTCGTTGCTTTAATGAAGATCTCACTTTTAAGGATTTTCAGTATAGCAATATGTGGATGGTGATCACACGGGTGAGGCATTTAACTACTGTCTAAACCTCAGTCTTTGCTCTGATTCACTGTCTAGAATATCTGAACACATCTACTGAACCCCGTATACCAAAAGATGCTGACAGCCCTAATTTAAAAAATGCTTTTTAAGTAAAGCAAAAAATATTAACTTTGACACTGGAAAAGACAAATCTCAAATTTCCTAACTGATCTTGCTTTCTGTGATCATTAGCTACATCATGTTTATTGAGCTGACAGGCATATTGAGCTACTGATTTTATTTCATCGGGTTTTAGAATGCAGAACACATTTCAGGCCCACTTATAGCACCATATGTGTATCTTTAAGGATATATACATATGATGATGTCTTTATTATAAGTACCTTATTTTATTTTAAGTACCAACTGCTGTTAACCTCATTAAGGAAATCTTGGAACTGCAGAACTGAAATTTTTCATACCACCATCATCCCGTAGCATCTCTTTTGCACTTAGATGTTGTGTGGCAGAGTATTTTTCTGTTCCCTAGAAATGATCAATGTTGAAGGGGAAAAACCCTCCTCTAATAAATATAGTCCAAATCACACACTTATCTGAACAATGGCCACCATTTTAGTCCACACCAATCCATCTACTCATACTGACTCAGAGTCCTCAACACAGACAATCCGCCACTGAAGTCACGGTACACGTTCTGTCCCCTCCCCATTCCTTGTTGATTCTGACCTACTTTTGTCCAACGCATCCTGCCAGGCTCTTCGCTGCCTGACTGCAGTTTTTAATTTTTACCTTTGAGTTCCAGGGTGCGCCTAGTGATTTCCAGAGAAACGCCAGACACCTGGCTCATCAGGAGGGGTGGGGAGGATTTCAGGAAGCAGATCAGTTAGTGGCTATTGTGAGCATTCCTTCTAGATATCTGACATGCCAGCTGCATCCACCCCAGCAAAATAACGTAGCTCCTCCAACAACCTCTGCCTCCATTCGTCTGGCTTTCTGCTTTCAGTGACACTCAGATGCTGCTGATGGGCATTATATTTATATTTTTTTTAATTGAAGTATAGTCAGTTACAATGTGTCAATTTCTGATGCACAGCACAATGTTCCAGTCATTCATATACACATTTATATGTATGAATTCCTTTTCATATTCTTTTTCATTAAAGGTTATTACAAGATATTAAATATAGTTCCCTGTGCTATACAGAAGAAATTTAGTTTTTTTAGCTATTTTTATATATAGTAGTTAATATTTGCAAATCTCAATCTCTGATGGGCATTTTTGAAGCCACATCTGGAACCCTTGCTGCAGAAGAGTCTGAGAAATATGTTTTCAAACTCATAGCCTTTTGGTTAGGAAGTTGGAATAAAGGCTGAGCTGGCTCACCTAACTTGTGTGCCTTTGTGAGTAAAGAGGTCTGGAGTTTCAAGGAAGAATGAAATGTCCCAGCCCTTCAATAGCAAACTTAAAGCAACCAAAATGCTCCCATCTACCAGAGCATGACTTGTCCTTACACACTGCTGGACATAACCGCCAATGCTCTCTAAGGCATCATCTTCATCTGGCGCACACATTCTTTAGATATGTAATATGCTGATTAACAGGACAAGCTGGTTTGGATTCCCAAGCTCACAGGCAGCCTTCTGCCTGATTTTGGTGTATATATGTTCATTGAAGGGGCCTCTCTCAGATCATCTAGAGCTGCCTATTGGGTGGTTTGCCAGAGAATGTGGGTGCAGTGCTCCCCACCAGAGTCCTACCAGTTGTTTTATTGCAGGAAGAGAGAGAGCAAAAGAGACAGAACAGGAAGTTCTTGTTCAGCCTCAAACACAGTCACCCCCGCCCAGGGCTCTTGCTCTGGGACACACAGAAGTGCAGGTCAGCAACGATGTGGCCTCGGTGTACTCCAAAACATGGCGTGGTTGTACTGGGCTTTGTCTTTCACGGACCCTGCAAAATTCTCGGCGTTGTGAAATGGGGAACTAAGGAACTCCCACCCATGCCTGTAGCTCCCAGGGTTTGCACCCTTACGTGTTTTGAGGATTTGCTGGCAACTCATTCTTTTTCACCAGGTCATTTCTCTGTTACACGGCAGTTCTGTGACTTCCTTATCAGAACTGCTCCTTAAGTTCGGGGTTTAGTGAAAGATGTCATTTTACCCTGTAAGTTCACGTTCAGGGAGGAGGAGGAAGACAGCACAGATCAGAATTGCTGTTTTGCTTTTTGTTGTTGTTTTCATAAGCCGTCTCCTGTTGTCAAATAGACACGGAGCAAATGAATGACTGTTACACTCCCATTTGAAGGATGAGGAAAGTGACACTCAGGGAGAGGAGGCAAATTTCCTGAGTTCCCAAAGACCAAAAGGGATGAGTACAGAATAAGATCCCTGCAAATTTCTTGGCTGTCGTCAGCCTTTAGGTCAGTGACAGAGTGCCGTGTGTAGTAGTACAGTTGTAGCGTGCTTTTAGAAGGGGGCAGGTGTTCTTGTTTTTGTTGATACAATCACACTGTTTTGTCTGGGACTCTGAAAAAGAGAAATGGGTATGAAAATGTTGGTTTCTCGTCCTTGGTCCTTCCTCCCCCTCACAGATATGGACCCTTCCATCTGTAGCAGGAATAAAACAGCCCCAGCCTTCCCGTCTCATGAGATCAGTACTCAATCATTTCATTCCTGCCCACCTGTAGGCGATAAAGCACAGTGTGATTTTCATGTTCTGCTTCACTGATTCTTGTGAAATTAAGTGTTTGAAGATAGAAACTCATGAAAGGAAGCTCCTTTTTTTTATATAAAGTGCAGTCGTTTTCTTAGCAGAGAAGGAAATTGAGGATTTTCTTCATTGAAAATCAATAGAGATTTCAAGAACATCTGTATTTCTGATGCATAGATTAAAATGACAAAATTTAGCGGGATTACAGAAACACAAGGAAGATACCAGAAGTGTTTTTAAAGAGCTTTTCTAAGACTGGGCTTGTGAAGAGACTGTTAGTTGACAGAGACCCTCTTCTCACCCATAGTCCCTCTCCTTAGGTTGGAAAGGGCCAGCGTTTCCCCTGTGTGCAGTCCTGGTGCTTCAAGTGAGTTGAGGCATAGGGCGGTGCACATGGTGCTGCCTTCAGTTTGTCCATCCTAAGTAACCCCTGGCAGTCAGAGGGCGAGTGTGTTGCAACCTCATGAACCATCCGCCATGCTCTCCGGGGTGTGTGATCATCGCAGCTCATCCCGGCTCAGGTGATGGCAGAGCAGAGAATGGTGGCAAGAGGTCAGTCATGAGTAGCAGGGAGCAACTGGAGTCAGCTGGGGCCCAACTGGCTAGGAGTTCCAGGTGGAAATCCCAGGACTTCCCACAGCTCATTCATTCAGCTAACACTTCTCCAGCACCTGTTATGTGCTGGTGCTTCCGTTGTGAACAGAACCAAATCCCTGTCCTCATGAAGGTGACATTCTAGTGGACATAAAAAATGATACATGCAGAAGCAGATCCAGGTCAGGACACATGAGTGTTGTCTATTTTGGAGTGCACAAGGTGAGATCTTTTGGGAAGGAATGTATGATACAGGAAAATGTTGGGGAGAGGACGGCCGTATCCCAGGTCTTACTTGGGTCCCTGGGATGTACCTCGCGAAGTGTTGGTCCTTGGTTTGCCCAGGAACGAAATCAAGAGAGAGCCAGAGTTCAGTAAAAGTAGATTTATTCAGAGAGATATATACTCCACAGAGTGGGCTGTTTCAGAAGGCAAGAGAAAGGTCATGAGGCGTGGGGGTTGGGTGCTCCAGTTTAAAGTAAAAGTAGATACACACTCCACAGACAGAGTGTGGGCTGTTTCCCTCAGCAGAGAGAGCAGCCATGAGGTGGGGGTTGTTAGTTCTATGCACTCAGTATCTTCATATGCTAATAAGTGGTAGGAATATTCTAACCGCTTTGGGGAAGGTGTTGGGATTCCCAGAAATTGGGCCACTACTCATCCTTTGACCTTTTATGGTCAGACTTGAACCTGTCCTAGCACCTGTGCGAGTGCCATTTAGCATCCTACGGTATTTCGGAGAGTGTGTATTGAAGCTCAAGTTCTACTGGGAGTTGACTTTTCCACCGTCTCAGTGCTAATGGCTCTGCCATCCTTTTAATGGCTGGGCCCTGCCCCCTTCCCTCCTGTCTCATGGAGGAGCTTTGGTCTGACTGCACAATTGCAGAGCAGGGGACAGAGTGGAAAGAACTTCATAAGTGGAAAGTGGAAGGCAGTGTTGGCAGTAGAATTCTCAAGTCAATTGTAAAGTAAGGGTCTTCTGTTTGTTTGCTGGGGGTACCTGGTGTCACATTAGGGAGCTGTGAGCCTTGGGGACTTCAGTGAGTGGGTGGCTCACTGTGTATATTGTGTTGCTTCTTAGGCATCCCGAGGACAGTTGGCTTATAGGTGACCCATTCACTCAAGCAGGCGTCTCTTTGGGGATTTTCTGCATGTGAGGCTAACATGGGTCACATGGGGGACAGGACCGGCCAGTCACAGCTTGGTCCACAGTCACCTAGTGCCCTCAAGGCTTTCATCCCATGGATGCGTCACCTCCCCCTGGATGGGGACAAGGGAGCAAGTGGTGCGGCAGCTTCTCAGAGGTGGAGGCATTGCTCTCCATACCCAACGCTCAACAGCATGGACCCCTGGTTTTGGCCACAGTCTTGGCTTGATGAGGCTGTTGGGTAGCTGAGCTCATGAGATGTGGGTGCCATGCTTCCATTCTCACCAAGAGCTCTATTTTGAAGATTCCGGTCAGAGAGCCACAAATACTCCCTAGCCCATAAACAAAGAACAGTCTCTTTCCCTCGGGGAAGGGCACACAGAAGGAGAACGGATCATCCCGAGAGCAGGAGAGGCCAAATCAGTCCTGCCATCAGGGTTCTGACAGACGAGCCAGCTCAGTTCTTCTTATTAGTTGTTTACTTGGAGGATCTGGTGTATTTGGGTGACCTGCAAGTATCAGGAAATAGTACACGAGGGCTTTGTAATTTTTCTGGTCCGGTGTTAACTCACCCCATTGTAGCTGTCGTGCAAGGAAACAAAACTTGGTGGACAAAGGGCCATGGCCTCTGCTCCCTGGTGGGGCCAGGAGGTTACAATGTTAAGTACAATTGCGGGGGTATAATTTCTATGTTAAGAGGCCAGAAAGCCTTACATATCTCTCATGCTGGATGTCAAAGTTGCAGAGGAAAACTGCATTCCATCCAGCTCTCCAGCCAAGGAAGAGACCAGAAGTGGCCTCCCCCACCAACTGTGAGTTCTTTGCCTCCACTGACAGCAGCAGCTATAGCAAAAAGCTGGGCTGCCCCCCGCGTTTCCGTGTAAACATCCGAGTAGCCACAGCAATGGCCTCGTGAGGGTTGGTGTGCCCAAAGAAGCGCTGTGTGGGACGTAGGGAGGAGTGCCGGGGTCAGACACCGGGCCGGCAGGCAGGCAGTGAGGACATCTGTGCAGCGCAGGAGCCATGGAACTGAACCAAAGGGTGGCGGGTTTTGCAGCAGGGAGCCTGGGCAGTGACGTGTTGCTCGTAAGAAGATCCTGGGTTCTGGATCCATGAAGTCTTTGGCTTGATTCCTGACCCAAACCCTCATCTTCGGCAAATGTTTGAAGCTTTCTGTGCCTCTGTTTCTTGGTGTCCCAAATGAGGACAATAGTAGCAATAACGTCTGAGAGTCAGGAGGGCCTTTATAGGTGTCATTGCATTACGCTCACAGCAGCCCACAAGCACGGTTCTATGTCCCCCATTTTACACGTGGCAGACGGGTAACCTTTTAATCAGTAATCACGCAGCTAAGAATGATCAGTACCAGCATTTGAATTTGATATCTGTGTCCAGATAATTTCTATTCTCACTCAGTATTACTGGAAAACTAGTAAAGTCAGAACAAACACTGCTGGGAAGTGGGTGTTTGAAACATGTTTTTTGTCTTCGCCATTGGGGAGTGTTGGGTTCACGTTCCTCACAGCCCGTCCGAGGCCACCTGCGTCTCCGGCTGCCCCTGGTGGGGTCTGCAGGGCTCCGGGCAGCTTCTCCTTGATCTCTATCCCAAGGCTCTCTGCTCTCTACAGGTTGATTCTCAGCCCTGACTGATCAGTAGAGCTAATGTCTAAAAACAAAAAAGGTGGGGTGCATACGCGTCAGTGGTAGAGCACGTCCTTAGCATGCAAGAGGTCCTGGGTTCAATTCCCAGTACCTCCATTAAAATAAATAAAGCTAAATACCCCCCCAAAAAGGAAAGAAGTATTTAAAAAACAATAAAGAGTACAAAGACCCCACTCCAGGCTGGGGAACATTATATTTTAAAGGCTCCCAGATGCTTCCCATGTGCAGGAGGGTGAGAGCTACCCCTCTACACCTCTTCTCGTGAGCTTGTCCACTCACACCCATTAGCCTCTTGAAACAGGAAAACTACTTTGCTCCGCCTAGAACTTCCTCACGATTTCTAGACTTTTATTTGCTTACTGGACATCTCTCCTGGAGCCCACAGGCACCCAGCCAGAACTGAATCAGTTGTCTCCTCTCATGACTTGCCCCTCTTCCTGCCTTTTTTATTTCAGGGAATGGCACTATAATTTAGGACACTGCCAAAGCCAGAAAGCTGGCTGGCAGCTTTCACCTCTTCCTGCCCTTCCATCACACCTGTGGCCAATCTGTCCACCTGCTGAAATGTTTTCTCTCTCCTCCTGGTGGGGCCTCAGCAGGCCTTCACAAGAACCTGCCAATATGTCTCCCTGCCTCTATCTTGTCTCTTTCTAGATCACTTTGCATGTCTCCTCTACCTTGGAGGCACACAGAGTCCTGTGTGGTGTGCACCTGTGATCTCTCCACCTGGTTGCCTCACCTGCCTCCCACACCCTGTGCTCGCTTCTAGACTATTTGCAGTTCCTGGAAGGGACCTGGCTCTCTTTGGCCTCCCTCCTTTGCATGCGAAGCTCCCCAGGGAGAAATGGCCTTAACATTATACCTTCACCTGGTCACTTCTAGGGCATCTCAGAACTCAGCATAGTGTTTCCCTCCTCTGGAAGAGCCTTGGCTACAGTTCCAGCTCTCTGCCCCGAGCACCCTCTGCTGACTGTTATCCAAGCCCTCTTAAAACACCTTCTCAGCCATCATTGCACGATGACTCCTGTGCACCTAGGAGCTCCCGGAAGCAGAGACTGTGCCTTTTTTCCCTTTATTCTGAGAGCATGGTAGAGACTCGGGTATAATGGTGGAGGGAACAGTGGTTATTCTGGAATTTCTCTAGAGTTGGGGCCTAGGGGTAACAGTCTGGTTGGAAGAAGGGCTTAGGGGATTTACCCTGAAGCCACATTTTCAATTAACATGTCATGTTGTTTTTGTTTACTATTTGAAGTTACGAGTCTTAAAACAGAATGACGAATTCTAAAAATTTCTTTACCAAAGATCGAGGAAAATGGCAGTTTTCCATATTTAAGAATATTATTTTAAATTTGTGTGACTGGGGTGGTGGAAAATAGAAAAGCAGGGGCTACTAAAGCATTCTCATCCCCTTCCCCACCCTCAGGCCCTTCAGACAGAAGAGAAAGAAGGATGTGAGGAGAAGACTTGGACGGTGGACCATGCACTGCTTTTAAATCATGACAGTTACTTGTGCTTATTTTTAACTTTCTTTTTTAATGGAGGTACTGGGGCTTGAACCCAGGACCTTGTACATGCTAAGCACGTGCTGTACCACTGAGCTATACCCATCCTTCCCCCGATATTTGTATTTTTAGTGGGCATAATGTGCTGGTAGCAGGTACTTTAGTGTGAGACACAGTCACCTGCCTCTGACCATCACGTTAATACCTTTCCCCTGAGCTAGAGAGCTAGATAGTCTGTTTCCAAAAGTTCAATAAATTATCTACATTTTCTTTTTTCTTAAGGCATTAACTCATGTTTCTCTTTAGTATCACGTATAAATAAAATTTGAGTTTATTAACCATTTACCAAAGTTTTAAGGGTAATAAATATTAAGTACAGATTTCTGAAACATCAGTCACCACTGAAGATCCACATCTGCTATTCTCTCTCTCTGTTAGTCACCTTACTTCTGGAGTTCTGGAAGCGGCTCCAGGCAGAACTTGAGTACGAATGGGACACGGTTGAGCAGGAAGAACAAGTCCAGCCAGAATAGGAGGCTCAGTGTCCCCACGTGGAGATAGATGTGATTACCCAGAAAAAACGGGCGCTGTTTAGATGCACTTTAGTCTGTTTACTTCTGGACTTGTCAGCCTTGGCTGCATGTTGGAATCACCAGGGGAACTTAAAAAATGTTGGTGCCTGGATTCCATCACTGCAAACTCTGATGGTACTTAGTAGCCTGGGGTGCATTCTGGCATAAGGAAGTTTTTAAAGCTCCTCTGGTTATTCTAATGTGCAGCCAAGGTGAAGGAGCACTGCCTGGAATGGTGGACACAGAAGAGACGTGTGGTCCTTCCTTCACAATAACAGTAAAAATGGAAAAAAGAAAAAAAGACTGGTATAAGTGTATAAGAAAAGAGGCATTGATTTGTATCCTTTCATAACATCAATAAAACAATCCAAAAAAAATTGGCCGCTATGACATGGATGTACAAGGAAAGACACATTGGTTTTTATAGTTGACTCCCATTTTTTCACATGTGCCTTCATTATTGCTGCCTCCTTTTCATCGTAGACTAGGTGCCCCTTTGTCTTCAACTAAGCCCCACTCACTGCTCCCCTTTCCGGTTGGGATGTGCACAAAGCAGCATGGCTCTCCTCCTAAAGTCAGAGAAAGTGTAGAAGAAGCAGGGAAACATTTGTTGCGGTGCCATCAGTATTTGAGGAGTGTTTGAGCTAGGCATTTTACATAATTGGAAATGTAAATTTATTGCTGCCACTCCTGCAGCAAAAGTAAAAAAATAAAACTATATATCTTTGTATCAACATTTCAGAGCTATGAAAAGATAATTTTTGGGTCATCTGTATTATTGCTTCTTTCCATCAGCTGAGATAATTTAGAGCTAATGGTGCTTGCAGTCAGCAGCAGCAGGAAAGTAGGTTGAGAATGAATAACCCTTGGAAAGAAAATACTTTTACTAGGAGCATCTGAAAATATCTCCAACTATAGATTTTATAAATTGAATCTGACCTACAGAATTTTTGCACTGAAAACGTCTGGAGGGAGCAGGTCAAACTCCTCTTTTTATAAATGGAAAAAAATAAGGTTCAGCTAACAGTAGAAAGTGACATTTGTCTTTTACAATGTAATACGCTTCTAATAATCCCCATTATGAATAGTTCCCATTGTTTACAACTGAAGATGGGGGTCAAAGCGTATGTTGGTGAAAGACTGTACATTCAGAGATGAAAGCTGAAACTTAGACAAAATTAGATGTTCATAATGTTTTTGAGTCCTGAGAAACAAAAGCGTATCATATTGGTAGCATACAAAAAATACTGAAGAAAAGTTTTTGGTCACTTAAACTGACAATTTTAAATTTAAAATTGCCAACTAATAAGTGTAAATTTTCATTGGAACATTCTTGTTGAAAAATTGAAAATGAAGACTCATTTCACTTTATCATTCTTCCTTATTTAAAATTGTTTTATTTGTTTTTTAGTTTTTTAATTGAAGCATTTAACTTTTATTGCAAATGCATGCTCCATTGTTCAGAGAGGCCAGCGTTGTGGTAGTGAGACCTTGGGAATGAAGTTGCCGTAATCCATATTTGAACACAGCAGCTTGCTTCCTGAGTGATCTTGGACAACTTAAATTCTCTGTGCTGTAGTTTCTTATAAAATAAGAATAAGAGGGTTGATTCCTCATGACTCTGGTAAGGATGGGTCGAATTAATGTACAGAATCTACTTGGAAGAATTCCTGGCACAGAGGAAGGGCCATGTGCTTAGTGACAGCTATTATTATACTATATCTGCTTTTATAATCCAGGTAAACCTTGAGTCTTACTGATATCATCTCTAAAGAAAAAATCTAAATATAAACTCTAAAATGGAAACTCTAATAGTTCATAGTTATAGCTAATTAATACATAAAGCTCAATGAAGAAACACACAGTGGAGACCAGTTAGCTGCAGACACCTGTGAAACTTTCTGTCCGGCACGGACTCTCAGCTGTCAATACCATCACTTCTGAAATCCAAGACAAGCTCAGGAGTAGAGCTTTACACCTTGGCCTCGTCAGGTACCCAGACCCCTAAGCTCAGACCATGGCAGGGGAACAGTTTGCTGTTCACATGTGTATTTTCAAAAAATAGTATTAAAATGGACACTATACTTATTTTGTTGTATGCTTTACATCGTTAACAGAAAAGAAAAAAAACCTAAAAAGGAAAAAAACCCATGCAGCAACAAATAAGGAGACTATTTCTGAAAATTATTATTTTTTTTAAATTATGTTTAGGATTTAGTGACCAGTTAGGAGAAAAATCATTTCATTGGTGTAATCCCTTGATTGACTAAACTTGTCTTTTAATTAAGAAGAAGAGTGTGTTCCTTTTAGCACCTGGAGAAAATGTATACATATAACCATTTGTGCAAGTGCTCTTTTTCTGGGTAAGAACCTGCCACAGACTTTTTAAAATATAATGTGAAATGCTGAGAAAACTGAAAGTCAAGCTGGGAACTATGTAGTCTCATAGAGAAAACTTTTTCCAGAGAACATCTGAGCCAAAGCAGGGTGCCACTCTGGAGGTTCCACAGTCTCTTCTGCTCACAGTGTTTCCCCCAATTCTTTTCACCTCATTTATTCAAATCAGATCAGTGGTTTAGGATTCTCCAGGGTTTGATTAAGAGACCAGATGGAGGCATGAAGAATTCTAAAATTTTCCAAAAGTAACAGCCAAGGTAAAATGTCTAAGAATAGCCTAACAAAAGGATAGTAGGAACTATCAAATATATAAAAGTTAAATCTACTGAAAGATATAAAAGATGCTTCAATCACATGATTCTAGATTAAAAGATCATATCTCCAAAATATTAGAAGTTATAAAATTGATTTGGGGTTTATTGTGAATAAAATCATATTAGTAATATAATAATAAATAAGATAATGAGAGGTTTACAAGTTCAAGAATAGCCAGAGTAGAAAATAGGACAGGAAGTCCAGATATGGACTCTCATACCAATAATAAATTAATATAAGTAATGGAAGGCATTACAAATATGGAGACAAATAAAGGTTATTCAGTAAATGGAACACGTTATCTACTTGGGGGGAAAAGAAAAGATTGAAATCATACAGTGAACCATATATTGTGATAAATTCCAGAAAGATTTAAAAAAGTAACACAATTAGAAAAAAACTAGAAATAAATATGGATGAATACACAACCTCTAGATGAGCAGTAAGTTTCAGAGGAAAATATATACAGATTTCCATGCATCAGAAGCATCCTAATTTTAAACAAAACACCAGAGGATGTTATTTGTTTACAAATCCGACAAGGGACTAATTCCATCAATACATAGAGAGTTCAGATCACTTCAAAGGTAACATCCAAAAATCTCAGGAGCGTAGAAGGCAGAAAAGATGAACACACCTTCACAAAGGAAAAAATAGATGTCACACTCCAATGGTAATTCAGTCATTTCACATCAGAATGAAATAATTTTCCACCTCTCAACTGACACAGCTCTGTTTATGAGGATGAAGTGCCAGTGATCACCAATCCCAAGCCTAGGTTACTGGACATTTTTTGTGAAGTATGGTTGATTTACAATGCTGTGTTAATTTCTGGTGTACTCTTCCAGCCTTCTTAGAAAGCAGTCTGGCATTTCATATCAAGATTCAAAAATATTCATATGCTTTAATCCACTAATTCTACTTTGAAAAACTTTTAATCAGGAAGTATTTCAAAATTGCAGGGAAAAGTCAGTATGGATGCAAGTCACAGACATACTTTTCTATGTATATATATATAAAATCTCAGCCAAAATATTCTTCCAACACTTCACATAGTAGAATATTATGCAGCCATGAAAAAGTGTGTCCAGGAAAATATTTTATGACAAGTCAAAGTGTTATGCTTATGATAAGCTTGAGAATAAAATTAATATATAAAATGATTTGTAATATACAAACAATGCACAGTTCTGAAGGGATTATGTCAACAGGTAGAAGCATTTTTCTTATTTTATTTTTTATTCATTTTCAGAGTTGGAGTCTTTTGATTGTAGGTGACAAAATCAATCTCCAATGTGCTTAAACAACAACCAAAAAATGGGGATGCATGGGATTTGTTGGTTCCTGTAAATGAAAACCTCAGGTCTGAGGTCTGGCTTCAGTCAAGGGGAGATACTGTAGCCCAGATGATGTCAAGGGCTGCTTTTGTCCTGTCTTTATTCTGTGTCCAAGGATGTCTCAGCATGCTGCTTCTAGGCACTCAGCATTCCAGATCATCCATCCAAACCAAGAGAGGTCTATTTTGGCAGCTTCCTCTCTTGATAGGGGAAGCTTATCATTCACATGGGCACCAGCATGTATCTCCTCACATAATAGTGGCTCTTAATGGGTTATTTGCCAATTCCCAAATCATGTGTGAGGCCAGTAGAATGGGGGGTATTATTAGTCTTAAGCCAACTGAGATCTACCTCTGGTGCTTCAGAAAGAGTGGGTCATTCGAGCTTAAATCACAGGACTAAAAACAGAAGGGAGGTTATTTATCCTAAAGCTAAATCTGGGTCCTCTTCTAAGACTGGGGACAGATCCAGGACAGTAGTTCTGTCCACTACTGAGTACTTTCAAATTTTCTTTAATGAGCAAATATTAAAGTTATGATCAGAAAAGATGATAAGTAGGAAGGAACTTGAGGAAGGAGAATGGAAAGCTTTCCTGTTTCTTAAGTAATATTCAACCCATTAAGTGCTTGGAAGGAAAATGGAAATGTGTCAAGTTTGTAAAAGTTCTGAAATGAATTAGAATTGATTCCACAGACAATGTAGGAGACAGTGCTATACAGTTAGTGTGTCTTTGGGCTCTTTGAGTATTTCAGTTCTTTCACTTAATAGTTGCTTCATTTGGGGCAAATTGCATCATCTCCACATGGTTCTATTTCCTCATCTGTAAAAGAGATATAATATTACCTTCCTCACAAGGTGATTGTGAGGATTTAGAAAAATAGATGTGTTCTGAAGCAATAGTAAGCATTTAAAGAATCTTAACTATTATGATTACTTAATACATAATTAAAAAAGTATTATGCAGACTTTTTAAAAATTCATACTTTTTAAATGGCCTATATGTGCTGTACAAGAGAGGAAAGCTTAATATACCTTCTATAATACACTTTTCTCAGCCTTAACTAATTTTCACATTTAATCACACACACACCAAACAGTTATTCCTTTCACAAGCATGAAGCCTTAACTGTGAACAAAAGGATGATGAAAGAGCATAGAGGAGGAAATAAAATGCTTTCTCTACAAACTGATGGCTTAAAAACTAAGAAAAACAACTTTTTAAGACTTTGGTCACCATATTCAATGCTAATACATAGGTAGAGATTTTCACATGCCTGTGGTTAATGTTCTAATTGTTTTCACAATTAGTAAACAATTGACTCATCACAGTAGTCCAATAAATTTTTATTATTATCCCCCCATTATGTGGGTGAGGAGATTTAAGCCCCTAGAGGTTAAGAAATTTGCACAAGGCCCAACAGCTAGCATCGGAGCTGGGATCCAGATGAAGCAGTGTGGCTCCAGGAGGGGCTTGTAAACACTCCCTCTGCTCTCCCCTGCAGGTGCAAGCCAGCCGCCTGCTGTTACTGTAAATAACATGATGTGGTTCACTTAGTCTTGAAATTCACATTCGTTGAAACTTTCTCTCTGGGCAGCCAGCAAGTGCAGCCAGGGACACTGAGTACATGCTTCTGGACAATGACCAAGAAGGTAGATGGAAGGAAAACAGTTTAAAAATGGGATCTTTAATGTGCATTTTTCAATGGCCAGAAAAAAACCTGCCTAATGAGGAGCTGAAACCCTATCAGCCACATGCAAATTATGCTTCAGACACCCCCGCTGCCCTTGGGTCCACACAGTCAGAACTACAATGGATCAGGGACATGAATCTTGTGCAAATGCAGGGAGTATGAATACCTGGCATTTTAAGATCTCAAGGAGTATGAAAAACATGTGAAGCTTCCATTAGCAGAGACCTGCTGTCACTTCCACTCTTTCCCTCATGGCATGTCCACAGCTTCACTGGTCCTATTCAGAATGAAGACGACAGCTAGCACTTGCTGACCCCTGAATCAGTGATAGGTTCTCCCTTGAAAGGAAGCGTATCCCCTTCATGGGTTACAACTAGTTCATATTTTAAGTAATTCTATAGACGTAGAAGGGCTATTTTCATTGGTTGTGCTATCACAGACTTGTCTCCAAGAGAACATGCCGCCAGTTACTCCATTTTCACCCATTTAAAGATATAATTAACAGGCTTCCTTCTTTAGTGCAGTTTTAGGTTTACAGAAAAATTCACAGAAAGTGGAGTTCCCATATATTCCCTATGCCCTGCACACAGCTGCTCCTGCTGTCAGCATGTTACATTAGTGGATGCACTCATTCTTTTTGACATCCTTCATTCTTCCTCCCCTAAAGTTTAACATGCCTGATATTCACGTTTCTTGTGGCATTTATGTGCGATTTACATCTCTTCTCACATTTATGTGAGGTTTACAGCACATGAATGTTGTCTGTTTAAGCGTGGGTTGGGGGCAAATTTTCTGTGTAAGAATACGATCGTTAGTGAGTCTCATGCTGCTGGGTTCTTGGGTTGTCAGGTCCTGTTGACCATTGCTTCAGTTATTGGGATCACTGTCTACGGACTTTCAGTGTTCATTTTATTTTCTGCAAAACTTCCCAAGAAC
Organism: Vicugna pacos; assembly: GCF_048564905.1. NCBI lineage: Eukaryota > Metazoa > Chordata > Mammalia > Artiodactyla > Camelidae > Vicugna > Vicugna pacos. Next base: position 3,020,193 of record NC_133006.1, read on the forward strand.
CTGAATGGAAGAGACCCAATCCAGAAGTACCTGACTGTGCAGGTGGGCCACGCCCATCACTGCTTCCCTCATCAGTTTTATCATCATCGTGACCCTGAGCACCATATATGAGAAAGTGGCAATCATGATGACTGACTGTGGTAAGCTCCTCCTGCAGCTTAGGTCATTTCTACACCAGCTTTAGAACCAGGTCAAAACAGAGACTGTATCTTTAGGCACTTCAATTCCAGTACATTACAGTCTTTAGAAAACTTCCAGTGTAAGCATGTTTTCTCTAGCCTATGGGAGAAGTGAATTAGCTCCAGCTTTGCATTAGTGAAAGGGGCAAAGGAAGCATTAGAATATCCAAGCTCTGTGTAAACAGGTCAGTGCTTAATAATAATTTCAATCACATTAGATCATGTACCCTATTGTTGAAATTAAATAATCTTGTTTTGCAAATAAGTGGAAGAGGGTCGTGGTTCCAGTGGCAGATTTGCTTGTGCGTTACGGAGAGGACAGGTAATCACAGTTTTATGTGTCTTCCCCCCATGCTGTTCATGTTAGTGTAGCTCCATTCTCATCAGCTGTGGCTTCTATAATAAATGTTTTTTCTCTCTGGCTTGTATCCCAGCCAGCGGCTTAGCGGCCAAATTGCTTCCCACACGCTTCATGTGTCAGGGTCTTTCTCCCAGTGGTCTGTTAAGGGGTCATCTTCTGAAAACACTAAGACCAATTCAAATTCTGAACTAGGAGGATGACCCGTTTTATGTTCCCCAAATGCTTCTAGCAAGTTGCCCCGTGTTTTGTTTGTTTTCTTCAATAGTCCTACCTTACTGCCGTTCCGGGAGACAAGAGAATATCATTTAGCAGGATGTTTAAAAGTAGTTTTCTGTCAACTTACACCTGACAGAGGACAGCTCTTGCCCATTTGATACTTTTGTGCTTATAAATTTTAAGGAATGGCTGACCTTTTTTTTTTTTTTGCCTTGTGGGTTATTGCGTTCATAGTGGGAGAAACTCTTACAACAGTGTTTACACTTGGAATTAACATAGTAGCTATGTTAAGGAATTCAAAACAGCTTAAATGAAAACAGTGTGAATTGTGTATATATGTATATACATACATACATATTTAGCGTGTTAACTAATGTGTCCGTGGCTTTGATTAGGGTCTCAAAGCCGTTCACAGTTTTGCAGACTTAACTTTCCTTTATTCTAGCTGCAGAGCTCCCAAGGACCAGACTGACTATGGGAACAACCTAGCCATGAAGGTGTTCTTCTTCCAGTTTGTCAACTACTATGCCTCGTGTTCCTACATCACATTATTTAAGGGCAGATTTGTGACTTATCCGGGAGATCTGGTGTATTGGCTGTGAAAATACAGAAATGAAGAGGTGTGAATACAGCTTTGTGTTCTGACATTATAACCTGTTTCATGTTTTCTCTTAGTTCCCCAATGAAGAGTGTCTTTACTCTCTGTTCCTTAGATATTTTAGTCATAAAATAATGACTTTATTTCATGTTAGAGCTATCTAAAATTTAATGAGATTTCTTTCTAATACCCCAGTGTGACCCAGGAGGCTGTTTCCTTGAACTGATGGCACAGCTGACTATAATCATGGGAGGACAGTCCATCTGGAATAACATACAAGAGGTGTTACTTCCGTGAGTACTCAGTCATGTGATCTTGGGGTGAGAACGGCCCACCCATCCACGTCATTTTTCTGCATGCCCATCTCTAAAACTGGGGAGACTCTCTGCTTAGTAATGTTCTCCAGATAAGATGATCCAGCCAACAGTGTAAACGTACCTGCTGTTTAATAATTATGCTTAAATACCTTCCTTTTTATGTTTAACTTAAATCCCCATGTGCTATAGTTTCTGCTTATTAGCCCATCACTGGGGACAGACTGATCAGAGCCCTTTGAGAGATGGCCCTTTTTGGGGCCGTGAACAAAGTTTTCCCACAAGTTCCCACAACTTTCTCGTCCTTTTATGCATGCATTCAAAAATCCATAACAGGAATTTGTTGAGTGCCTAGTATGTGCTAGTCACTGTATTATATGTTGTACATATATGTGTGTGTGCGTGTGTGTGTGTGTGTGTGTGTACAATTTAATCACCCAAACAATCCTTATTCTTATCTTCCTTTTGCAAATGAAGTTCCTGTGGCTTAAAGAGGGTAAATGATTTGCCCAAGTTCTCATTGCCGATAAGAGACCACTGTAGGACTCAGATGTAAGACCCTATCTCTCTGAATCCATGTTCTTCTAAGAACAGAGACTCTCTTGTGTTCCTAAGGCACAGGGTTACATAATGTTTTAAGAGACACTTGTCTAAAATAATAAATACAGAGTTTTTGACTTACTGTTCTCTTCCTAAAAATGAGAAAAGCATGTGTTAGTGAAGGTCACACTGTCCTTTTGATTTTCACATAAGCCCAATCGTATATCAAAGTGGACAGTCCAGTGTTATCTGCAATTTCTGAACATTTCAAGGAGCTTACTGTATTCGCTTTCTATTGCTATTGTAACAAGTATCCCCAAACGTCATGATAGTAGGAATTAAAAAGAAAAAGTCTCCACTAAACAACACAAATTTAACCTTGAAGTGTTCTTGAATGCAGAAGCCTGCTGAAGTCAAAGTATTGGCAGGGCTGTTTCTGAAGGCCTCAGGGGAACCTGTAACTTTGACTTTTCTGGCTGCCAGAGGCCACCAGCATCTCTTGGCCTGTGATCTCTTTTCTCTCTCTAAAGGTCAGCATGGTTATGTGTCTCTGACTCTGATCCTGTGGTCACATGTCCTCTCCTGTCTCTCCTCTTCTACCTCCTTCGTCCTCCTTTAATGACCCTGGTGATTACACTGGGCCCACATCTATAATCCAGCTCATCTCTCTTAGAGTCGGCTGGTTAGCAACCTGACCGCATCTGCAACCATAGGCCCCCTTTGCCAGGGAACCTGAACTCTTCATATATTCTGGGGAATAGGACATAGACATCTTGGGGAGGGATCATTTTTCTGCCTACCACAATAACGTTTTTAAGATAATTTCTGGCTTTGAGTTTCTGTTCTCATGAAACTCTTGATCTCTCTTCTGTGTTGCCTTCCACACCAGCATTCTACTCCTGGCCAACCTAACTGCAGAGCTCACCCCTCTCTGTGGTGTCCCCCAAAACCACTTACACAAGCAGGCCATTCTGTTTTTTGGAGCATGGAGGAGAAACTCAAGCAACTTGAACTTTGAAATAAGAAACATCCATCATTTTAAAATCTTCCATGCCACTATAAAAAAATTTATTTTTTAACATAACTTTTAATTTTTAAACTATTTTAAACTTTGTTACTTTTTTTAAACTTTACTTTTTTTCTTATCATCCTTCATTGTAGGCTCCAGAAACCTGCTATTCTGACCACCGCATCCAAGTTCCCTTTCATTGTTTCTCCTCCCTTCCCTAACCTTCCTTCTCTCTCCCTTATTACCAAGTTTCTGTCCATTCTCTTTATAGGGCACTTAAATTATTTTTTCTTTCTTTCTTTCTGTTTTTGCAGAGTGAACGCCTTTGGGTGTCAGTGTGTCCTTCCACATTTCTCCACAAGGGCTTCATCCTCCAGCTTCAGTATGGATTCCTGGGGTCTGTCTCGAAACAAAGGCATTTCCCTTGTCCCCCAGCTCACCACGCCCCTCAAGAAAAACAAGATTCTGATCTTTGCTGTGAAATGAATCTTTCTTTTTCCCTAATGTGTAGTAGACAACTCTTATCCTGATCTCACAGTCAGATTTTTCCACAGGAGTAAAAGTAGCTCATGTGCAAATAATACTATTTTTCTCTGTGAAAAGAAATAGATCAGATAGAGGAAATACTTAAATCACATTACTCAAAAGCATTTCCTGAAGGAAATAGGTTAATTATTTAACAATAAATTTTGTTGAATCTGGTTATCAGTGAGCTATTTTTACCAATCAAGGAGAAGGATATATTCCCTAAATTGTTACTGAGCAATTCATGTGAAATGAAACTTGCTCATATGAACTAGTTTAAAGTAAAGGATGCATTATAGTATCTGTGGTCTGTTTATACCTTCGCTTAAGTAAGCACATTGTTGTAGGTTCCAGTGAACTGAACTTTGCCTCCATGTATTTCTACTATGGGCTAAAATATTTAGGGAATATGTTTTGAATTATGTTTCCCTTGTTTGAAAACCAGGAATGCTGAATGGTAGCCAAGTTCGCGGGTGGCTTGTGTTTTCCTCACTGCCTCTTCTCTTTGTATAAGGTGCCAGTTTCCTTCTTAATTTTCCATATAAAATCCTAACATACCAAAGATCTATCAGTTACTCTTGCTGCACCAAAACTAAACCCATCCTGAAAAATACATACGAAGGGAAAAGAAAACTTGTTAAAGTTAGCGACTATTTTCATGCTATTTAAATATGTCTAAAGGAACATAATGAAGTGAATTTCACCATAACTCACCTGCCTCCACCCCCCAATTCCATGTGGGTTTCTTGAGTAGGATTCTGAGAGCAAATGGAGAAGGACAGTGATGCTGTAATCCAGGCTCCCCCTGGGGTATCCCCAGCACTTGGATCGGCACCTGGTATAAAGTAGGTCTCAGTCCGAGCCAGCTGAGTGAGTGACTCACAGGCATCAAATGTGTGACATCAGTGAATTAATAGCATTCTTTGTAGGACTCAGAGAATAAGCTGAGAGCCCTGTAGCCTTCCCAGCCTCACATACTATTTTTATATTGGGGTCATTTGTGGGAAAGTTATTCTGTACTTGACAAAATGCTAGTACAATTCCAGGGCTAAGCAACTTGCCCTAGGGAAATTTTATGATAAAATATTAAGAAAATAGTTAAATGCCCAAAATAGCATAGCATTCTCCTTGGGTGTTTAGATAATGTATGGCTATATTTTTCTTACTTTATATGTTTTCTACATTTTCCACCGTGTGTATGCACTACTATATAATAAGAAAAAGCAAATGTTTAAAAGAGAAAATCTCTCTTCTCCAGATATGATTTGGTTAGAGGATGAGTCAGATACATATAATAAGAGAATCTTAAATACATGTGTCCATAATTCACTCTTTAAATTCAGGAACAGGAAACTCAGGAATGAAATAGATTAAGAGAATCAAAGATACTTGTATTCAAGATTAACAAGTGGGAGTGTCCTCAACAGAAATGGTGATAATCTATAATGCAGGGATTAGATGTGATAATGAAGGTACAAAGACAACATGAAGTAGAAAATGCCACATGGCAAACACTGAGTAAAGGGCAATTTACTATGATTATGCCAATATGTGTGGTCAATTCCCAAGCAAATGATTGTGTAACCCCTGCTAGATGGAGAAATCTTCCAGCCTTGGCTGGAAAGGGGGGCGGATCCAGTGTCGATATTTTTTAAAATGTCTACAGGTTCTTCTCATGTGGAGATTGATATCCCTGCACGAGAACCATAAACCAACAGAAAACCTAAAAGACCGAGGACAATGATGGGTAGACGGCAGCCCAAGCTTTTCTGCCACAGATGAGTGGTTCCACTCAGGAAGAATGAGCAAGAGGCTCAGAGTCTTAGCTAAGGACAAGCAAGTCGGGACTTCTATTATGACCTAATGCCACCGACAGGGGAGGGCAGTTCAGCACAAGAAGGAAGCGCCAGGTGAGTTAACATGGAAGCTTCATCCTGGATCCACACCGTGATGGATTTGGGTCCAGGGGGTAAAGGCCCTGCTTCCCTGGGGCATGGACCGGATTCCACAAGAGGCTGAGACAGGAAGCATGAGGCAGAGAAAAATTCCCCCAGGAGACTCCCGAGTCTGGGTGCCAGGGAGGGTGATGGACGAGTGCAGTCCCAGCGCCACCCGCACCGCGGGCCACCGAGGGGCTGTGGAGCTGGGCGCCCCCGGCCGGACCTCAGACCTGCCTGCAGCGCTCCAGGCTGCGGCCTGGGTATCGGCTTCAGCAGCAGGCTGACCCCGTCATTCTCGTAGGAGCTGCAGTGACCCCCAAACCTGTGGCCAAGGTGATCCCAAGCCAAGGGTCTAAGTGCCTTCAACCCTATTTACAGGTGACCACAGCCGGTTAGCCTGTGCTGCTCAAAAGGAAGATCCCACATGGGGCTTTGATGTGTCAGGGTGGATGCTACTACCTGGCCTGCTGTGAATCGTTTCATCCTGACAGCAGCCTGGGCAGTGGAAGTTTCATCTCCCAATTTTATTTCAACTTTTTTTGTTGAAAGTATAGTTGGTTTACAATATTGTGTTAATTCTTGGTGTACAGCATAGTGATTCAGTTATACATACATATATACATATTCCTTGTCATATTCTTTTTCACTATAGGCTATTAAAAGTTATTGAATGCAGTTCCCTGTGCTATACAGTAGGACCTTGTTGTTTGATGCAAAAATTACTAAACAAAGTATTTGCAGACTAAACCTAGCCATGTATGACAGAGTTGAGTTTATCTCAGGATTTATATGTAGTTTTGATCTCCAGGATCTCTTTATCAGCTTATCATATGTAAAGAGCCTGTGGACCACTTCTCAGAAAAATGTTTTAAAATCATAAGATTTAGAGAATGAAGAAGGAAGATAATTATACTGAAAAGCAGATACCAAAATATAGAAATGGGCATTTGTGATACAGTAATATCTGAATTATTGGAAGAACGTGTTGATTAAGAGGATCCAGTGATGGGTCTTCTAACCGCAACATTCTGCCATAGCAGTGAGTGTAAATCATCTTCTGAGATCTGCAACAGTTGCATTTGGAATGAAATAAAGTTAAATAACAAATAAGCCATGAAGTGTGGATTCAGATTCAGAGGTATCTCGAGTCCATATCCCCACCACTTCCCAGAGCTCCCTGCTCGTCCCCTAATGTTATTGAAAAGGGTGTGGAAAGTTTGTGAAGCGAAGGGCATGTTCCATTGCAAAGAAATCTCATAGCAAATCTGGGAGCATGGCCAGTGAAAGGTTAATGCTGAGATCAGAGGCAGTGGGAAACCTAGCAGGGACAGCTCTTTACATGTCACATCATGTACACTGTGTGTGTCCGTGTGTGTGCATACAGACATGTGGGCATGCATGTTGTATATATCTGCCTTTCGTGTGAAGCCGCCTCACTGTCCAAATTTCAAATCCATCCAAACGTGCAGTGCAGTCAGCCGAAGCTCAGCCAGACGCTAAGTTGTCTGTTGTTGCTCTGTCTCTTCTGCTGAACTCCACGGGTAAACAACACGCCAGCTGTTGCTTTCAGGGACAACAGCTCTGTAGGCTTCAGGCCCATGCCTTGTTTCACTGCCAACTCCGATTTCATTTCAGGACAAATTGCCATTTGAAAAAGGGGAAGTATTCAGTTGGCCCACACACCTCTGAGTGAGGAAAAAGATAAACTTTTAAGACAGCATCCAGGAGGGGGCAGAGCACTGGGCTGCAAGTCGAAGCTGTGTTTCTTTCAAGCTCTGCACTGACTTTGAGGCAGCATGTCACTTCTTTGGCCCTTGATTTTTTCAGCTTAAATTAGGGTCTTGGACCTGTTTGATCCAACGTTAGAGTATCACTTTTCTACTTGGTGTCCCTCCATGGCTCAGCAATTCCTTCAGAGGGAAAAATGCCCACATCCTCACAGCAGTCTCTTAGGCTCCACCCCCAAAACCACCACTTATTTCCTATTCACTGTGGCCCACACCAGTCTCCATGCTGTCTTTCCAGCGTAAGGGACCTCCAGGCCTGTGATCACTGTTCCCTTTGCCCCTCCTCTGCCCACCCCTTTGCCTCTGTCTTTGCCTTATTCAAAGGTCACTGCCCCAGCCCCACTCCTCCCTACCACACATTCCTCGCCCTCCTTTATTTTCCTCCGCAGCACTTATTACCAGCTCACAGACCCTGTATAAGTTGCTTTTACTTATTTTCTCTGACGATTTTCAGACTGGAAGGGCCATGGTGGATAATAGCAGAGAAATGGGGGGAAAAAGATAAATGAGGGAAGATATCTTCTAAAAGCTAAAATGCCCACCTGAAAAGGAGGTAGGAGATAAAGTAGTAGTAGTCGTTACAATTTTGGAAAACCCAAGGTACGTGGTCAGGACTAGTTTTCACAGTATTTGGGGGTAGGGAGGCAGCAATAAAAAGAAATTTATCCTGAAACAAGAAATTAAATTCTTGGGAAGATGATGTGTTCAGCTTGAAATGTCAGTTATACTTTAATGACCTTGGTCTAATAATATCCTGCCTTATAATTTGATATGTTTGGCAGCTGGGTCATGAATCTAATGGTACCACAGTTTCGGGAGCAGAACAGACCACCCCACAATGGGAACGGGACAACCATCTGTATCCCATGGGCAAACTGGGGTTATTTTATGAATACCTTGAAATGAGCAAGTCATCAGTGGAGATTTCGGTATTGTTGATTATACTAGAGTATGTTTTGGGTCTCAGAAGCATCGGTTACCGAGCCAAACAATGACCTAGCATACCGAAACGGAGCCCACTTTTCTCCATTAGATGCAATTATGCAGTCAGTCTTTCAAATAGGGTGCCTGTGTGTATCTTTGTCAATATTTATGTTGTAGAAAGCTGAAGATTTACCGCCAAGACATGAAATGGAATGAATACTCAGGTACGTCTCCACCATTGATTCTCAGATCTTTCTGGTCATGTCATCTAAAGATGAACTCAGAACCGTTATTAGATGTGACTCAGCTCAGGCTGTAGCCCGTGTGGCACAGCTGTTGGCTGATATCCTTCTAAACAGTCATGTGAGCCAGCCAATCTGTGCAGAAAGCCCGCAAGAGCATCCTGCCTCATGGCAGCAAGGTTCACAGGGTCATCCCTTCCACATCTCACACCTACCTTTGACATTGTTGCTATTTCTTCTGGCCGATGGTTTCTGCCTGGTTCCTTGAGTGACCTCATGGCAAATCACTGGATTGAATTCAGGATGAGTTTGCTGATATGGAGTATAGGTTGAACACAGATCCCCTCCTTCTCCAATACCTTTGTCCATTTCTGCACATTTGCTTGGTTGGCTTCTGTTACTCTTTGGTTGAACTTGGTTTTGAGATCACGGTTGCCTTTAAATGTTTGCATCTCAAAATAGATTTCCATACGAAATGTCATCTTTTCTATTATGCATGACACACTTTTATCTACTAGAAGGCTGATGATGTGAACTTTTTTTTCTGAGCACTTTCAGCTCACCACTACCTTAAATTATTTAGTTTTTTTTTAAGCTTAGGAGACAGGAAAGGATTTTGATCAATAGGCTTTGCATTTATGCATGCGGGTTCATGTCTGCAAAGACACCCCTTTGTGATTCCTGTTTATAAGTCTACAGATGGAGTTTTTTTTCCTAAATTACATTCTATATATAAAATAATTGCTTTAAAAATATACATTATACATGGAAACGCATCTAGTTACCTCGGTGAGTGAAAGCTCATCTTGTGGCATCTTCAGTCACCTATGCTTTGTGGCCTGGTGTCTGATTTGAGTTTCATCTTTGCTTTTGTTGTGTTTCGTGACCAGGTGCCATTAAGGGTGCAGCTGCAGTCTCTGCTGTAGAAGTTATGTTTGTTTATTCTGCTTATTTTCAAAAGGACTATAAGCCAATGACCTGTTATTCCAAAATGAGTCATAATGGTAAATATGTCTTATTGGGGCTATTATCAGCATTAATAATGACAACAACAATCTGGGGGCAGCACATCATTTGGTATTTTAACACACACGAAAAAAGCCTTGGAAAAAATTTATTGTTCTAATTAAGTAAAATAAAGTTCATTGAAAGGAAAAGTTGTACGCTTTTGGAGAAATTGATAGGACATTTAGAACTTTATAGTCTCATTAAAATACCAATTAAATAATTCAGCCTCCCCCTACCCTGCAAAACGGGATGGAGTAACAGCTACTCTAGAGAGATTTTTCAGATTTATTCATTTTCCTATTATCTATATAATCCCTAATGAATTAGAAAATTCAATCCATTTCTGAGAGTAGGCAGTCTGTTTTTCTGTATTCAACACTGGAGTGAAACTTATTTATCTGTTCTTTTTGTTCAAGGGAGATAAAATTTCCAAGTGTCTTTTGAATTCTTTTTGTTCCTCTAAAATTAAGTGCCTTTGGTGGTGATCTCCTGACCTCAGTTTTCTCCTCCCAGTTTTCCCCATTATCATTAATGACATCCCACCTGCCTTTTTAGTTATGCCTCTTAGCTGCTGAAGGGGAACAGCTTCTGACAGATGACCCTGGAGCCCTCCACCCGTGCCTTGTTAGGCCTCGCACCCAGCCACCAACCCTAGTCTCCTTCGCCTGAAGTACCTTTCTCTGCTTTTCTGCCTGGGAGGACTCTTGCCAAGCCTTGGCAGGGACCCCTCCACTTTTTAGAGATTTTCTGCTCTCCTTTCTAGGCATGAATTGCACTTGATTCCTGTCTTGATGGTGCGTGATCGTGTCCGTGTCCTTTGTGCTCCCCGGCTGGACTGATCTTGTCGGAGGCAGTAGTCAGGCTTTTCATCTTCCCGTCCATGTCTGGAGCACCACAGCCTGGACCCTGGGCCTCATACGTGTTTAAGTGACTTGAGCTTGTAGTTTTAACACACTCACATACAACTGTTAGATGAGGTGGCGGTAACATTGCCCCCAATGCCCCCACAAGGTTCTATATGGCATATGTCTTTTTCTGAGTGAAATTTCTCTTTTGTTTGTTTTCGTGAATTCCCCACTGTCCTTTGAGATTATTAGAGTAACCCTGAGTTGTTAACCACAATAGCTCTCCCCCAACAAGCCAATGATGCTGCTGCCTGAGAACTCAGACATGGGACGTAAGAGAAATAATCTATCAGTCTTAAAATCTGGAAGCCATAAGATACCGTTTTGTACTTAGAGCACCCACAGCACAAACACCAGTCTCTCAAGAATTTGGCGCTGCCTTCCCAGAGTGCAGGTGCCGTAAATGAAAGGCTGTGAGGGATGAAGTGAGAGCTCTTCATCTCTGGTACTGCCTTTTCCACCCTTGCTGTGTTAACTTGATCTTCCCTTCATATATTATGTTCTCCATTTAATTTGGTGCATTTAATATCAGTTGTTCTTCAACATCTCCTTGCACCCGCCCCCTCCATTCCCTCACTCTCCATTGCTATCCCACCCACGCCTCTCCTGCTCTCTCCAGGACCAGGCCTGTCTCCCCCACGCCCTCACCTCTGTTCTGTCTGCCCACCAACTGCACTGACATTTCCTTAACTCTGCAGAATGAACTTTCCAAAATGGCAGCTGAGTAACAGGGGGTGATTGTAGACCTCTTATCTCTTTACTGATTCATTTATTTATCCAACCAACAAATATTGAGCACTGCTATGCCAAACACTGTATCAACTGCTGGGGAGACCAAGACAAGTAAGACTTGGTGTCTGCACTCCCCAGGCCAGGCGAGGCATGGCGAGTAGTTGATGGATTGCTAAGCAGGTGAACACAAATTGGACTTCCTAGAGCTGGAAATATTTGAACTGAATCTTGAAAGGTGAAAGGAAGTTAGCTCTCTATTTTGTGGTAGAGGGAGTGGACATTTCATGCACAGAGGTAGAGACATATAAGAGTACACGGCATGAAGCGGCTTGGCCAGACTGAAGAACAACAAGTAGGGCTAGAACAAAGGATCCATAGGTGGGAATATCAGGTGCACAAGGCCTCTGTCATGATGGGCCTTGTGTGCTTAGACTTCAATGTATCCTTAAGGAAGCAGGAATATATTGGGATATTTGTAAGTAAGAGAATTGCATAATGTTATGTTGAAGAATATCTGGTTATTCTGGCAGCAGAATGGAAGATTCTATTTTTGGGGGGAGGCCCACATTTTGGGGGGAAAGGATATTTCGGGGACCAGCCCAGGTAACCCAGACAACAAGTAGCACACGCCTGCAGAGAGGCCCTGGGCAGAAGGAGAGAGACATGGGCGGCAGAAGTGGTGACTGCTGCAGAGGGGACTGCAGGGCCGTGGCGGCGGGCCGCAGAGCTGCTGAGGTGACTTTCCAGTGACCCATCTGGAGAGCGGATCGGCAGGGGGAGTGTAAGGGGAGGAGCTGGTTTCGAGGAGATGGTTCTGTGTGTGTCATTTTGAGTGCGAAGTGTCAATGGGACATCTAAGGGGTGATGTCCATTGTTAAGCTGGATTCACCAGTCAGGAGCTCAGAGGAGCTGTGGGTGAGGCCGTGCGGGTGATTCAGTCCTGCCAGGCGGAGGCCTGAAGATGAGGCCCTGGGGAAAAGGGCCATGTACATGGCAAATGGGAGAAGAGAGGTCCACCAAGAGAAAGAAGAATAGCAGAGCAGTTGAGAGAAAACTATTTGAGGCAACACAGAGAAGGCTGTAACCTGGCTTAAGAGGAATTTGAACAATGACTAAAAGGAGCATAGTGAGAAAGGGGGGTGTGTGGGGCAAAAAAGCAAGGGCTAAAGCCCACCTTTAATTGTCTAAACTGAGGAAAAGGCGGAGGAGGACTATACTTAGGTAGCCTTTAAAAAACAGATCTGTGTGTGTTTGTGTGTGTGCATATGTGCACACAAATTTTCTGCCTGGGCTTTTAAAATTTATTTAAGTAAAACAAAAACTAAGGGGGGAAAACATTCCACTGAGAGGAAAATATTTGTCCACGGCAAAAGCTACCTGGTAATCAAATAAACAGGAGCTGAAAATGCCCGCTGGTTTGAAACACGCAGCCACCGGCAGTGCAACTCCTGTCTCAGTGCCGCGGTGAGGGCCGTGGGGGCTGCAGGGCTCTGAGCCCTGGAGGAGTCATCAGCGCAGGCACTTCTCCAAGAAACTGGACTTTAAAGGGAAGAAGAAAGTATAGAAAGTGTCAGAGAGCAATACAGGGCCGTGAGAGAGGGTTGGGCGAGGGTCAGTTTTGTTTTACAGGGGGCGTTTCTGGCCTTGCTTTGTTGCTAGGCCTTTGCTCTTGTTGGTCTTTGTTCCAAAAGCTTTTTAGAAAGTTCTTCTCGCTAGAATATCTGAACAGATTAAATCATGTTGGGTTATTTCTAGTGTTTTATTTTTTAATTAAAAAATTATCTGGAATTTATTTTAGTGTCAAAAGTGAGGACAATGTACCAGGTCTTCTAATGATTTAGCTAGTTACACCAGTACTTGAATCCACTGATCTTAAGTGTCAGTTTTATAATATTACTAAAATCTCTTAAATATCCATGTCTATTCTTGAAATGTATACTATTTCATTCATACTGTTTCCATGACCATAGATTAATACCTCGTACAGTTGGTCCTATTTTATACTTTTCGAGAATGTCCCTAATACTACAAATTCAAACATCCCTCCTCATTATTTTATTTGTATATTTGTGTATATTTCTGGAAGAAATTTAGGATTACCTTTCAGAATTTTTTCTTAAATACATTCGGGATTATTAACTAAATTTGCATTCAGATACTAAATTTATTTTGGAGAAAAAATGTTCTATGTCCCGCAAATTTGAGTCTGCCCACTGAAGAGGATGATGCATTCTACTGTTAATTCAATCATCATTTTTTTCTTTTTTTAAGTCATTTATCAGAATCATTTTAACATTTTTCATTAATTTATTTCTGAATAGTCTTTGCCTTTGTTGTCATTATAAATGATATCTTTTCTGGGTTTGAACAGGGATGATTGCTAATGAAGTCTTAATTTCTAGTTTCTCTTTAATAAGAAGGGGATCTGACAGTGTGGGGCCCACTTTCCAATATGGTGACTGTGAGCAGTGCATTTCATTAGGATGTCCACTTGCCAATTTGCCAGTGGCTGCACCCACTCCACATATTTTCTGCTAGTTACCTGTCCCCTGTAGGCAGATGTGTTCATGTAGGGTTAGGTGGGTTGTGGAAACAGATACTGACATCACTGCTGCCATGCTGCTGACACTGTGGCATCACTAACTCTGGTTATTTCTCTGTGACCTCCCTGAATATGACAGCTCCTTTTTGGGCTGTGGACCTGCTGCATCTTTACAGCACTGTCGGCTTTTCTGCAACACACCCCTGCCTCTCAGGTCAGAAGCAAATTTCAGCTCCTCCTACCCATCCACCCCATCCACGGTCTTGCCGTTCCTGGCCACAGTGGTCCTTATCCCTTGACTGAGCAGTAACACTAAAGGGACTACAAACTTGTATCTCATCCACTGTCTTAGTTACATACCTGTGCTAGTTTACTTAAAAGTCTGCCAGTTAGGGTCTAAAAGTCTTTTAGATCTCTGGCCTTATCATTTCTAACCGCTCCCCCACCCCATGGAATAGCTTACCGCAGATCTCTGCTGCCCGATCTGTAGCAATGCCCTGTAAATTACAGAGAGAAAAGAACTTCTAAGCCACCACCATAACTTTGATTTCCTGTGACCACACAGATCATAGAAATATCAAGATAAAAATTCCTGAAGAAGGATATTTTGCTTAGGAAGACACTTTAATTGCATACCTTACTGTGACTTGTAATAACTTCATAGACTCTCTGAATGTGCTGCACTCACCTTCCCAGACTCAAGGGAGCTTGCTCACTTGCCTATATACAGTGCATTTCCTCCAACATTCTCTATGCAGAGCTTTCCCAAAAGTACAATCCTTATTCCTATTTAAATTCTTATATACAACCACAATATTCTTTTTCTTAATCCTCAATGACAAATCATCTTCCAAGATTGTATTATTTCAACACTGAGAGTGAATAATATGCTTCAAGATTCCCAAGTTTATTGCCAGCAAATAACTATGGTTGGTTGAAGATTTTTAAGTATGTTATTCATACTAAGGGTATATACGTGAAAGAAACAGGTTGTAATGAGTTTTCTTCCCAGATATTTTATATTTGCCTTTTGTTTGGATTCTTTCACTGTTGAACATTATTATTACCATGAATGTCTTTTCTCTTTGGGATTTAGTTCACCATTTGCCCCTCTCTCTTTACAGGAGTAAAGGAATTGATGTTGTCCTTCCATCCATCCACCACTCCATGTTGTGTATCCATTCCTTCAACAGGTATTCAGTTTGGGTTCACCAACTTATCTGTGGCCTCTTTCCAGTGGCCCCTCTGTTGGCTCTGGAGAACAATATATTGCAAATCAGAGTGGGTATGTGGAAACTTGACTAGCCAGTATAGACGCATGGTGCCAGAAAAAGCCTAGGACATCGCAGCGTGGCAGCCCACCATGCAAGGAACAGCAATTCTGGCTGTGGTGGACCAATGTGAGTAAAAAGGCTTCATGGTCTGAAGACTTTGAAAAGTCCAAACATGCATTGGCATTGCTTCCTAAGGAATCCAGTGTTGGGTATTTTTTAATATGAGAGGGAGAAGCTGACACTATCATCGCTATAAACAACATATTTGTTGTAACTTTAATTTCTATTATTTTAATATATTTTCTTCATAATTATTATTTGTGGCTTACAAGAGCTCTTACAGAGGCAGTTGTTAAGAAGCGTGGCCATTATACTGTTGCTGAAGTGTTAATTCAGTAGAAACATGGTAATAGTATTAATAAGTACTCGCTCGTTTGATCCTCACATGGCTCTAAAGGTTACCCAGCAGTGCTTGTATAATGGAGATAGAAATACATCCATTTATGAGTTTGTAGAAACTAAAATAAGAGCAGTCATTCCACCGTATTTTACCATATATTCCAGACTATCAGTTTAAAGAAGAAAAAACATGATGAGGCCATACAAGCCCTTTGTGCATCCCCAATCATTCATTACATTCCTGGACCCCTGGGGCAGAGGTTCTTCCAGAAGGTGGTCCCATCTCTCCTCCCCACCCCACTCTTGGCCTTTGCTACTCACTGTTGGTCATTAGCTAAGCATCCTCATGTCCTGCATGTGTCTGAGCTGTGAGGGAACAGAACTCAGCTGTTTACAAACTGTACTGACTTTGACCAGTCTGAACAGTCTCTCTCCTTCCCTGCCCACACCCCCACAGGGCAACAGGGGGCTCACAACCACAGCGATTCCCATGCCAGCCCATCAGGGAGACTTCTTCCCTAGAAATATTCTTACAACCAGGGCTGTTTCCTCCCTTACTTCACTGCCAGTTTCACTCCCAGGTTACAGTCCCCAACAAAAGGCTATCCCAGTTTGAATTCCTTAATCAAGTCATATTTACGCTAAGTCCCTTGCACTTTCCCATGAGCACTCATAGAAACAGAACAGGGCCTGGCAGTGGCTGTGGGCCAGGTTCCTGGGTGAGGGGACTTGCTGGGCCCTTCAGGTTCTGTAGTCTGGCCCAAGCTTAGCTCCCAGCAAGGCGTCTTCCCATCTGCATGATTTCGGGCAAGGCTTCAACACTTCAGAGCTTCATTTTATCCCTGCTTCATATTTTAAGACTGTTATGTACCAAAAACTGTGCTTAGGGAATTCAGTGAGTCAATGAATGGATGTCACATAAGATGGTCCTAAGGGAATGTTAGTTATTTTCATTATGCACCATCGATAAAATTGGCTGCACAGACTTGGCCAGGTATCACAGCTACAGGCACAAGAATTTGACAATGTGTCACTGTGGATCATAGTCACTATTTTACACAGTAAAACAGCTACCTGAGACCACCCAGCTGCCAGTCAACCCGACTCCCCACCCCAAGATCCCTCAATTTATCTGATTTGCTTGCTACCCCTGCTTTTTGGAGAAAGTTGGCAAATCCCCCACAGTCAATGACTGCTAGGTTATGTCCATTCCCATTCACTCAAATTGCCCCATTTTCAGTATCCACTGTGCTGCAAAACATAGACTAATATTCAGAATACTACAGCAAGGCCTTTCCCGTTCCACAGTCAGAGAAGCATGAATGTGTCATGTTTAATGTGCCATATGACACTAAGCAAGGTAGGAAAACAGGCTCCTGTGCTTTAAGAAAATTTTTAGTAATGACGTTTGAAACTAAAAGTGTTATTCTTTGACCTTCAGCTAACCAGAAAATTCAATTGACTCCTATTACCCATTCCTCAGGTGTTGTGGTTTGATTGTATTAGGCACTTTTTCCTCATCTCCCCAACATGACTTTGCTCCATCAGCACAGATGGAGTGTCTCCAAGGCTGCTCCGTGTGCATGGGCGTGTGTGTGCACACATGTGCCCCCACTGATTGGTGCCACTGATTCATATACAGGGGTTGTTCTGTCTTATAACTCAAGCATTGCTTTATTATAGCCTAGAGAACTGCTTTTAGATCATTGATTGAATTATAGACCATCCTCTTGCCCACATTAGGAAGTGACGCCTTCCAAGACACAGGTCCTCTGTGCTTGTATTTATGTATAAGTAAGAATTAAATATGCATGTCATCCCCTCATATATTTAATTTGTGCCTTCCCAATTGAATGTGCAGAATAAAGGCTAACTTCCCATAACAGGAGAACTTTTAGGAAGAAAGAAGAAGGAATTAGCCACCAGGGAGAAGACAGTATATCAAGCAGGAGTTTGGTATAAAATCATTTACTCTAAAACTGCTCTGGCTCAATAAATAAGTGGAATTGACATTGTTGTATCATGCCAGAGCATCTGCTATTGAAGACAGATTTTAATTTACGTTGATATAACTGGAAAATTGTGTTGGAACAACATGGGAAATGAAGCACACTGCATCTACCTTACTCCTGAAGTGTGTCTCACAGCTACTCAGTTTTGAGGAAAAGTATCTTGTCTGGAGACAATACAATTATTTTCATTGTTGGAATTTTTCTAGCTTCCAGAAGCACGTCTGCAGGTGATTCTGTAAAAGTCTAGAGTTGACTTAAATAGCAGGAAATTTTAGCCTATTGAAATCAGGAGAAGTGAAATATTTTTGCCTACCACCACCACCACCACCAGCAGCAGGCAAGCACGTGTACACCCAGAGAGATTTCACATCAGATGGAATGACAAAGCTGGTTCTGTTACAGAGGCCAAACTTGTTCTGCTCGTTGCAAAGCAGTGATAAAAAAAGTATATCAGGAGACAAGGTTTTGGAGCAAGTTTTAGTAACTTTATTCAGAAAGCTGGCAGACCAGGAAGATGGGGGAATAATGTCCTGGAGAATCATCTTGCCCAAGTCAGAATTCAGGCCACTTTTAAGCTAAAATGGGGTGGGGGTGTGGTTGGCTGTGTAAACTTCTTGCTGCAGGCATTCTTTGTTCTTGCAGTCATCCATGTAGGTCAGGCTGTGGTGTCCCTGTAAACCTCCAACAAAACAAAGGTTATTCTCTATTTTGCAACTTGCCATCCCTGCATAAGTGCAGAAGTTCTAACATCATTAAAGGTCAGAGCCCCAAGAATAGGCTTTTCTGTAGGTTTTAGTCTAAAGGCAACGTTGTTTTACAAAAGGTGCAGAGCCAGCAAGATTAAGCCTGGAAAACAGGGCACAGTGCTTCAAACTAAAGGAACAGATCCAATGTGGCATCAGATTTGTTCTCTATTAGTTTGAGTCGGGGGAAATTTTTCAGTAGAAAATCCCCTCAGTTTTTTTTCTTGCTTTACCTGATATCTTGTTTGTTGTCTTGTGGTCTCATGGTGTCTAAACCGTATGTTCAGATGAATACTATTAAAATCATATGGTGCAGAAAACATATCTGTTCTGCTTCCAAAAATGACTGAAACATTTAGCTTTGTTTATTCCCATAGAATTTGGATTGAATCATTTCTCAACTTTCCACTTCCTTCAAACCAGTATTTTACTGGAGGGTTTAAAGCCCAAATTAAAGAATTTTGCAGGGAAATATACACAAAATGTTATGATAACTCACAGAGAAAAAGTGTGATAATGAGTGTGTATATGTCCATGAATGACTGAAAAATTGTGCTGAACACTGGAATTTGACACAACATTGTAAAATGGTTATAAATCAATAAAAAATTTAAAAAAAAAGAATTTTGGAGAAGACTCATGTAATTCATAACAGCTTTACATCCGAATTTAAGGCTGACCCATATTTATACTTTTAATCAAGGAACACAATAAACTTACTTAGTCGATCATTTATGGCGTTTTTAACTTTGTCCATTTAATCTTTTGGAAGTTGAGAGGCTTAGACACCTGATCTAACAAAACAGGAATCATTGCTTGACTCTGTGAATGAAAGAATGCCAGTATAGTTTCCTGCAAGTATATTTTATTAAAAATAATAAGGAATTCTTGCTCTCTAATAAAGCAACAGACAGAAGAACATACTGAGTGTTTAAAATAAATAAGACTATGGGTTAACTTATCTAAACAAGTCAAGATAGTTTAGGGAAAAAAGTATGAACTTGAAGGAAAATACATATTGTGTAATTAATATCCTATTTTTAAGAAGAAAATGATAAAAAAAAACCCAAAATTTAATCATTTATCTAGAAAGTACTTATATAAAGCCAACTTATTTTCATAAGTTACATAAATAAAAGGGCTATCAAAATCTACATTATTAAAGATTAAATTATACCAAATAGATCACCAAGGTTGATTGATTTTCATGATATTAATAATTTTTGAAAATATAACTTACATACAACATATCCAAGCAGCCCTTCAGTTATCCACAGTACCCTAGTCTACAGTTATTCTTACTGTACTTAAAACAAGTAATAGGCAAGGTTCAGACCCTTGCTTTTGAACTTCCACTGGAATTCTGGATATTCCCTTAGGTTAAAGACCAAAAGCAAAGTAACAATTCTACTTTAAAGCAGTTACTTAAAGACTTTAAAACATTCACTATCTATATCCAGTTACAGGAAAGAATTAAGTTTTCTGAAGCTTAAAAAAAAGAAATCTTCTGCTGAAAATGAAATTCTGTCATGTATGCTGACCATAACTATACAGGCCCAAAATTAATGCTCCCTTTACTGTTTTCCTACCAACATAGGTCATTATCTTCGCTTTCAAATTCCATTTATGCTAGATGAACGAACGCCTCTCCACATGCTCAATTCTGACAGTTGAGTGTGTGTGAAAGCCGTCAATCATCTAGCATGTTGGGCACACACAGTTTCTTTTCAGTGGGAAAATACACGACATAAATATATATGGGGAGGTACTAGCTCCAACTCGGTTTTACAGAGAAAAGTGCATGAACTTGAAACTGACACTAAGAAGCATACTGAGAAATCACATAAAGTGTTTCTATGGCTCCTCAATCCCTTTATGCTACATTAACGAACGCGTCTCCACATGCTCAATTCTGAGAGTTGAATGTGCGTGTAATCAGTCAATGACCTATCTTGTTGTGAACACACAGTTTCTTTAGAGTGTGGAATTATACTACATATATATATATGGATAGGTAGTAGCTCCAACACGATTTTACATTGAAAACTGCATGAACTTCAAACCGGCACTAGAAAACATACTTACAAATCGCAGTAAGTGTTTCTAAAGTTACAAAATCCATTTATGCTACATGAACGAACGCCTCTACACATATTCAATTCTGAGAGTTGAATGTGTGTGAAATCCATCAAACAACTAGCTTGTTGGGAAAACACAGTTTCTTTTCTATTGGAAACTACACGATATCTATATGGTGAGATACTAGCACCAACCTGGTTTTACAGTGGAAATTGCATGAAATTCAAACCGGACCAAGGAAAAATAATGAGAAACCAGACTAAGTGTTTCTACTGCAACCCATTGCCCTCATCCTAGACGAATGAAAGCCTCTCTCCATGCTCAGTTCTGAGAGATGAATGTGTTCAAAAGCCATCTAGTTAGCTTGTAGGGAACACACAGATTCTTTTGAGTGGGGAAAAACAATATATACATATATATGGGAGGTAATATTTCCAAGTCGACTTTACAGTGAAAACTGCATGAAATTCACACCAGCACTAGGAACGAAACAGAGAAACCAGAGTAAGTGTTTCTAATGCAACCCATTCCCTTTATGCTAGATGAATGAACGTATCTTAAAATGCTCTATTCTGAGACTTAAGTGTGCGTGAATGCCGTCAATCACCTAGCTTTTTGGGAACACACAGTTTCTTTTGAGTTGGGAATAACACTATATAAATATATATGGGACGGCACTAGCTCCAACTCTGTTTTACAGTGAAAAATGCATGAAATTCAAACCGGTATAAGGAAATATGCTGAGAAACCTTAGTAAGTATTTCTACGGCAAATCATTCCTTTCATCCTAAATGAACGAACGTCTCTCCACAGGCTCAGTTCTGAGGGTGGAATGTGTGTGAAATCATCTATCACTAGTCTTGTACAGAACACACAGTTTCTTTTGACTGCAGAACTACACTACATACATATATATGGGGAGGTACTAGCTCCAAGTCGATTTTACAGTGAAAACTGCATGAACTTCAAACCGGCACTAGGAAACATACTGAGAAATCAGAGTAAGTGTTTCTAATGCTACCCATTCCCTTTATGTTAGATGAACGAACCAGACTTCACATGCTCAATTCTGAGAGTTAAGTGTGTGTGAAAGCCGACAATCACCTAGCCTGTTGGAAACAAACATATTCTTTTGAGTGGGAAACTACAATGCGTTCATATATATGGAGAGGTACTAGCTCCAACTGTTTTACCGTGAAACCTGCAGCAAATTTACCGACACTAGGAAACATACTAAGAAACAAGAGTAATTGTTTCTAGTGCAACCCATTCCCCTTATACTAGATGAATGAAAGCCTGTCCACATGCTCTGTTCTGAGTTTAATGCTAGCGAATACCATCTATCACTTAGCTTGTAGGGAACACAGTTTCTTTTTAATGCCGAACTAACTACATACATATATATGGGGAGGTACTAGACTGAAGACGATTTTACAATGAAAATTGAATGGACTTCAAACTGGCACGAGGAAACGTAACTGAGAAACCACGTAAGTGTTTCAACTGCAACCAATTCCCTTCATCCTAGAAGAACAAACGCTTGACCCCATGCTCAGTTCTGAGAGCTGACTCTGTGTGAAAGCCATCTATCACTTAGCTTGTAGGGAACACACAGTTACTTTTGATTTGGGAAATACACTACATACGTATAAATGAGGAGGTACTAGTTCCAAGTCAGTTCAAAAGTGGAAAATGCATGAAGTTCAGACCGGCACTAGTTAATATACTGAGAAAACACAGTAAGTGTTTCTATTGCTAACTATTCCCTTTATCCTATATGAATGAACGTCTCTACACATGTGCAAATCTGAGAGTTAAATGTGTGTGAAAGCCGTTAGTCAGCTAACTTTTTGGGAACACACAAATTCTTTTCAGTGGGAAACAACATTAAATACCTATATATGGGGGCGTAATACTTCCAACTCGGTATTACAGTGAAAACTGCATGAATTTCAACCCGAAATAGGAAACATACTCAGAACACAGAGTGTTTCTACTGTAAATCATTCCCTTAATGCTAGTTGAAAGAACGCCTCTCCACATGCTCAGTTCTGAGTGTTGAATATGTGCAAATGTAAACTGTGACTTAGCTTGTAGGGATAACATAGTTTCCTTTGAGTGGGGAAATACTCTACATATATCTATATTGGAAGGTAATAGCTCCAAGTCGTTTTTACACTGAAAACTGCATGAATTTCAAACCACCACTAGGAAACATACTGAGAAACGAGAGTAATTATTTCAAGTGCTACCTCTTCTGTTTATGCTAGATGAAAGAACGTATCTTAACACGCTCAATTCTGAGAGTAAGTGAGTGTGAAAGCAGTCAATCACCTAGCTTGTTGGGGAAACACAATCTTTTTCATGGGGAAAATACATGACATAATTTTATATGGGGAGGTACTAGCCCCAACACGGTTTTACAGTGAAAACTGCATGAACTTCAAACTGGCATGAGGAAACAGACTGAGAAACCAGTGTAAGTGTTTCAACTGCAAAGAATACCCTTCATCCTAATTGAACGAAAGCCTCTACACATGCTCAGTAATGAGGGATGAATGTGTGCAAATGTAAAAACATCACTTAGCTTGAAGGGAAAATACAGTTTCTAAAGAATGCAGAACAACACTACATATATATATATATATATATTGGGGTACTACCTCCAACTCGATTTTACAATGAAAAATACATGAAATTTAAATGGACACTAGGAAACATCCTGAGAAACCAGGGTAGTTCTTTCTACTGCAAACCATTATCTTTTTGCTAAAAGAACGAACGTCTCTCCACATGTTCAATTCTGACAATTAATTGTGTGTGAAAGCCGTCAATCAACTAGAACCTTGGAAACACACAGATTCTTTTCAGTGGGAAACTACTCTATATAAATATATATAGGGAGGTACAAGCTCCAACTCGTGTCTAAAGTGAAAAGTGTATGAACTTCAAAACGGCAATAGGAAACTTACTGAGAGACCAGAGTAAATGTTTCAACAGCAACACATTCCCTTCATGTTAAATGAAAAAACGTCACACATCATGCTCAATTCTGAGAATTAAGTGTGTGTGAAAGCAGTCAACCACTAGCTTGTTTGGAAAACAAAGTTTTATTGAGTGGGATACTCCACTGTATATATATATATGGGATGGCATTAGCTCCAACTCGGTTTTACAGTGAAAAATGCATCAATTTCAAACCGGAATTAGGAAACATACTAAGACCCCAGAGTAAGTGTATCTAAAGCAATCCATTCTGTTTAGGGTAGATGAACGAATCCCTCTTCATATTCTCAGTTTCAAAAATTGAATGTGTGTGAAAGCCGAAAATCACAAATCTCCTCCGGATCACAAAGTTTGTTTACAGTGAGGAACACACTACATAAATATACATTGGCAGGTACAGTTTCCAAGAAGGTTTTACAGTGAAAACATCATGAACTTTAAACGGAAAATATTAAACATACCGTGAAATCAGAGTATGAGCTTCTAGTGGTACCTATTCTCTTTATGCTATATGAATAAACGTCTCTGCACTTGCTGAGTACTGAGAGTTAAGACTGTGTGAAAGCCAACAATAAACTAGCTTGTACGGAACACAGAGTTTCATTCAGTGGGAAAACAATCTACATACATATATATGGGGGTAATAGCTCAACTCGGTTTAACAGTGAAAATTGCATGAACTTCAAACAGACACTAAAAAACATACTGAAAAACCAGAGGAAGTGTTACTACTGCAAACCATTCACTTTCTGCTAGATGAATGGACGTCTGTCCACATGATGAACTCTGACAAAAAGTCTGTGTGAAATCTGTGAATCACCTGACTTGTTGTAAACACAGAGTTTCTTTCTACAGGAAAAAAATTTATACATATATATTGGGAGGTAATAGCTCGAACTCGATTTAACAGTGAAAACTGCATGAAAGTCTAAGCGGCACTAGGAAACATAATGAGAAACAAGAGTAAGTGTTATAACTGCCACCCATTCACTTAATGATAGATAGACGAACGACACTACATATGCTCAAATATGAGAGAGATGTGTGTGTGAAAACTGATAATAACCTAGATTTCTGGGAACAAAAAGAGATTTTCAGGTGGAAACAACACTACAAAAATACATATGGGGAGGTATAAGCTCCAACACAGATTTACATTGAAAATTGCAGGAAATTAAAATCGGCACCATGAAACAGACTGAGAAACAAGGGTGAGGGTTCCAACAGAAACACGTATCCATTGTGCAACATAAACGAAAGTATATCCGCATGTGTATCTTTCAACTGAAACGAAAGTACGTGTTCTCAACAAGTAAGTAGAAGAACGGTTTTGAACACACTTACCTCTCAGAACTGAGCATGTGGAGAGGAGACATTTCATTTGGTACAAAGAGAAAGGATTGTAGGAGGAACAATTACTCTGGTTTCTCAGCCTGTTTCCTAGTGCCGGTTTGAAGTTCCTGCAGTTTTCACAGTAAAACCGAGTTGGAGCTTGTACTTCCCCATAAATATGTATGGAGGGGAGTTGGCCACTGAAAAGAAACTTTGTGTTCCCTTCAAGCTAGGTGAAGGACAGCTTTCACAAACAGTTACCTCCCAGAACTGAGCATTTGGAAAGGCGTTCGTTCATCCAGCACAAAGGGAAAGGTTGGTAGGAGAAACACTAACTCTGGTTTCTCAGTATGTTTCCAAGTGCCGGTTTGAAGTTCCTGTTGTTCTCACTGTGAAACCGTGTTGGAGCTTATACCTACCTATATTTTTGTATGTAGTAGAGTTTGCAAATGAAAAGAAACTTTGTGTTCCCTTCAAGCTAGGTGAAGGACGGCTTTCACACACACTTATCTCTCATTAGTTACCATGTGGAGAGACGTTCGTTCATCCAGCACAGAGGGAACGGGTTGCAGGAGAAACACTTACTCTGGTTTCTCAGTCTGTTTCCTAGTGCCGGTTGGAAGTTCCTGTAGTTTTCAATGTAAAACAAAGTTGGAGCTTGTACCAACCCATATATGTATGTAGTGGAGTTTGCAACTCAAAATGAACTTTGTGTTCCCTTCAAGATAGGCGAAGGACGGCTTTCACACAAATATATCTCTCAGAACTGATCATGTGGAGAGAAGTTCGATCAAACAGCACAAAGGGAACGGGTTGCAGGGGAAACACTTACTCTGGTTTCTCAGTCTGTTTCCTAGTGCCGGTTTGAAGTTCCTGAAGTTTTCACTGTAAAACCGAGTTGGAGCTTGTACCTCCCCATATATGTATGGAGTGGAGTTTGCAACTGAAAAGAAACTTTGTGTTCCCTTCAAGCTTGGTGAAGGACGGCTTTCACACACACTTACCCCTCAAAACTGAGCATGTGGAGAAAAGTTCGTTCATCCAGCACAAAGGGAACGGGTTGCAGGAGAAACACTTACTCTGGATTCTCAGTCTGTTTCCGAGTCCCGGTTTGAAGTTCCTGCCATTTTCAGTGTAAAACCGTGTTGGAGCTTCTACCTCCCCATATATATATATATGGAGTGGAGTTTGCAACTCAAAATAGACTCTGTGTTCCCTTCAAGCTGGGTGAAGGACGGCTTTCACACAAACGTATTTCTAAAAAAATTATCATGTGGGGAGAAGGCCGATCAAACTGCACAAAGGGAACTGGTTGCAGGAGAAACACTTATTCTGCTTTCTCAGTCTGTTTCCTAGTGCCGGTTTGAAGTTCCTACCGTTTTCACTGTAAAACGATTTTGGAGCTTGTACCTCCCATATATGTATGGAGTGGAGTTTGCAACTGAAAAGAAACTTTGTGTTCCCTTCAAGCTAGGTGAAGGACGGCTTTCACACACAATTATCCCTCAGAACTGAGCATGTGGAGAGACGTTCCTTCATTCAGCACAAAGGGACCTGGTTGCAGGTGAAACACTTACTCTGGATTCTCAGTCTGTTTCTTAGTGCCGGTTTGAAGTGTCTGCATTTTTCACTGTAAAACCGAGTTGAAGCTTGTCCCTCCCCATATATATGTATGGAATAGTGTTTGCAACTGAAAAGAAATTTTGTGTTCCATTCAAGCTAGGTGAAGGACGGCTTTCACACACACATATCCGTCAGAACTGAGCATGTGGAGAGACGTTCGTTCATTCAGCACAAAGGGACCGGGTTGCAGGAGAAACAATTTCTCTAGTTTCTGTGTTTCTTTCCTAATGCCGGTTTGAAGTCCCAGCCGTTTTCAAGGTAAAACCGACTTCGAGCTTCTACCTCCCCATATAAATGTATGAAGTGGAGTTTGCAACTGAAAAGGAACTTTGTGTTCCCTTCAAGCTAGGTGAAGGACGGCTTTCACACACACTTATCTCTCATTAGTTACCATATGGAGAGACGTTCTTTCATCCAGCAGAAAGGGAACTTGTTGCAGAAAAAGCACTTACTCTGGTTTCTCAGTTTTTTTCCTACTGCCGGTTAGAATTTGCTACAGTTTTCACTATTAAAAGGAGTTGGAATTTGTACCTACACTTATATATGTATGTAGTGGTGTTTGCAACTCAAAAGAAACTTTGTGTTCTCTTCAAGCTAGCTGAAGGAAGGCTTTCACTCAGAATTATCTCTCAGATCAGAGCATGTGGACAGACGTTCGTTCATCCAGCACAAAGGGAATGGGTTGCAGCGGAAACACTTACTCTGGATTCTCAGTCTGTTTCCTAGTGCCGGTTTGAAGTTCCTGCCGTTTTCACTGTAAAATCGAGGTGGAGATTATACCTCCTCATATATATGTATGGTGTTGTTTTTGCAACTGAAAAGAAACTTTGTGATCCCTTCAAGCTTGCTGAAGGACGGCTTTGACACACAATTATCTCTCAGAACTGAGCATGTGGATAGACGTTTGTTCATCCAGCAAAACGGTAACGGGTTGCAGGAGAAACACTTACTCTGTGTTCTCAGTCTGTTTCCTAGTGCCGGATGGAAGTTCCTGCAGTTTTCACTGCAAAATCGAGTTGGAGCTTGTCCCTCCCCATATATATGTATTGAGTGGAGTTTGCAACTCAATAAAACTTTGTGTTCCCTTCAAGCTAGGTGAAGGACGGCTTTTAAACACACTTATCTCTCAGAACTTAGCATGTGGTGAGACGTTCGTTCATCCAGCACAAACGAACGGGTTGCAGGAGAAACACTTACTCTGGTTTCTCAGTCTGTTTCCTAGTGCCGGTTTGAAATTCCGGCCATTTACACTGTAAAACCGAGTTGGAGCTTGTACCTTCCCATATATATGTATGGAGTAGAGTATGCAACTGAAAAGAAACTTTGTGTTCCCTTCAAGCTAGGTGAAGGACGGCTTTCACACACTTATCCCTCTGAAATGAGCATGTGGAGAGACGTTCCTTAATCCAGGACAAAGGGAAAGGGTTGCAGGAGAAACACTTACTCTGGTTTCTCAGTCTGTTTCCTATTGCCGGTTTGAAGTTCCTGCAGTTTCCACTGTAAAAGCGAGTTGGAGATTATACCTCCCCATATATATGTATGGAGTGCTGTTTGCAAATGAAAGAAACTTTGTGTTCCCTTCAAGTTGGGTGAAGAACGGCTTTCACACACAGTAATCTCTCAGAACTGAGCATGTGGATAGACGTTCGTTCATCCAGCACAAAGGGAACGGGTTGCAGGAGAAACACTTACTCTGGTTTCTCAGTCTGTTTCCTAGTCCCGGTTTGAATTTCCTGCCATTTTCACTGAAAACCGAGATGGAAATTGTACCTCCCCATATATATGTATGGAGTGGAGTTTGCAACTGAAAAGAAACTTTCTGTTCCCATCAAGTTAGGGGAAGTTCGGCTTTCACACACACTATCTGTCATTAGTTACCATGTGGAGAGATGTTGGTTCATCCAGCACAAAGGGAATGGGTTGCAGGGGAAACAATTACTCTGGATTCTCAGTCTGTTTCCTAGTGCCGGATGGAAGTTCCTGCCGTTTTCAATGTAAAATCGAGTTGGAGCTTGTGCCTCCCCATATATATGTATGGAGTGGAGTTTGCAACTGAAAAGAAACTTTCTGTTCCCTTCAAGCTTGGTGAAGGACGGCTTTCACATACACTTATCTCTCAGAAGTGAGTATATGGAGAGAGGTACGTTCATCTAGCACAAAGGGAACGGGTTGCAGGGAAAGCACTTACTCTGGTTTCTCAGTCTGTTTCCTGGTGCCGGTTTGAAGTTCCTGCAGTTTTCACTGTAAAATCGAATTGGAGCTAGTCCCTCCCCATATATATGTATGGATTAGAGTATGCAACTCAAAAAAACTTTGTGTTCCCTTCAAGCTAGTTGAGGGAGGGCTTTCACACGTACTTATCTCTCAGAACTGAGCATGTGGTGAGACGTTCGTTCATCAAGCACAAAAGGAACGGGAAGCAGGTGAAACACTTACTCTGGTTTCTCATTCAGTTTCGTAGTGCCAGTTTGAAATTGCTGCCGTTTTCACTGTAAAACCGAGTTGGAACTTGTACCTCCCCATATATATGTATGGAGTAGAGTTTGCAACTGAAAAGAAACTTTGTGTTCCCTTCAAGGTAGATTAAGGACGGCTTTCACACACACTTATCTCTCATAACTGAGTATGTGGAGAGACGTTCATTCATCTAGCACAACGGGAACGGGTTACAAGAGAAGCACTTACTCTGATCTCTCAGACTCTATCCTAGTGCCGCTTAAAATTTCCAGCCATTTTCACTTAAAACCGAGTTGGAGCTTGTACATCCCCATATATATGTATGGAGTGGAGTTTGCAATTCAAAATAAACTTTTTGTTCCTTTAAGGTAGCTGAAGGAAAGCTTTCACACACAATTATCTCTCAGAACTGAGCATGTGGAGAGACGTTCGTCCATCCAGCACAAAGGGATCGGGTTGCAGGAGAAACACTTACTCTGGTTTGTCAGTTTCTATCCTAGTACCGCTTTAACGTCCTGTCATTTGCACTGAAAACCTAGTTGGAAATTGTACCTCCCCATATATATGTATGGATAGGAGTTTGCATCTGAAAAGAAACTTTGTGTTCCCTTCAAGCTAGGGGAAGGGCGGCTTCCACACACACTTATCTCTCAGAACTGAGCATGTGGAGAGACGATCATTCATCCAGCACAAAGGGAAATGTTTGCAGGAGAAACACTTACTCTGGTTTCTCAGTCTGTTTATTAGTGCCGGTTTGATGTTCCTGCAGTTTTGACTGTAAAACCGAGTTGGAGCTTGGACCTCCCCATATATATGTATGTAGTGGGGCTTGCAACTGAAAAGAAACTTTGTGTTCTCTTCAAGCTAGCTGAAGGAAGGCTTTCACTCAGAATTATCTCTCAGATCTGAGCATGTGGAGAGACGTTCGTTCATCCAGCACTAAGGGAAAGGTTTGCAGGAGAAACACTTACCCTGTTTCTCAGTCTGTTTCCTAATGCCGTTTTGAAGTTCCTTCAGTTTCCACAGTAAAAGCTAGTTTGACATTATACCTCCCCATATATATGTATGGATTGGTGTTTGCAAATGAAAATAAACTTTGTGTTCCCTTCAAGCTTGGTGAAGGACGGCTTTCACATTCACTTATCTCTCAGAACTGAGCATGTGGAGAGAGGTACATTCATCTAGCACAAAGGGAACGGGTTGCAGGAGAAACACCTACTCTGGTTTCTCAGTCTGTTTCCTACTGCCGGTTTGAAGTTCCTGTACTTTTCACCCTAATCCGAGTTGGAGCTTGTACCTCCCCATATATATATATGTAGTAGTGTTGACAACTGAAAAGAAACTTTGTGTTCCTTTCAAGCTAGGTGAAGGCGGCTTTCAAACACACTTATCTCTCAGAACTGAGCATGTGGTGAGACGTTCGTTCATCAAGCACAAAGGGAACGGGTTGCAGGTGAAACACTTACTCTGGTTTCTCAGTCTGTTTCCTAGTGCCAGTTTGAAATTCCTGCCGATTTCACTGTAAAACCGAGTTGGAGCTTGTACATCCCCATATATATGTATGGAGTAGAGTTTGCAACTGAAAAGAAACTTTGGTTCCCTTCAAGCTTGCTGAAGGACGGCTTTGACACACAATTATCTCTCAGAACTGAGCATGTGGATAGACGTTTGTTCATCCAGCAAAACGGTAACGGGTTGCAGGAGAAACACTTACTCTGTGTTCTCAGTCTGTTTCCTAGTGCCGGATGGAAGTTCCTGCAGTTTTCACTGCAAAATCGAGTTGGAGCTTGTCCCTCCCCATATATATGTATTGAGTGGAGTTTGCAACTCAATAAAACTTTGTGTTCCCTTCAAGCTAGGTGAAGGACGGCTTTTAAACACACTTATCTCTCAGAATTGAGCATGTGGTGAGACGTTCGTTCATCCAGCACAAACGAACGGGTTGCAGGAGAAACACTTACTCTGGTTTCTCAGTCTGTTTCCTAGTGCCGGTTTGAAATTCCGGCCATTTACACTGTAAAACCGAGTTGGAGCTTGTACCTTCCCATATATATGTATGGAGTAGAGTATGCAACTGAAAAGAAACTTTGTGTTCCCTTCAAGCTAGGTGAAGGACGGCTTTCACACACTTATCCCTCTGAAATGAGCATGTGGAGAGACGTTCCTTAATCCAGGACAAAGGGAACGGGTTGCAGGAGAAACACTTACTCTGGTTTCTCAGTCTGTTTCCTAGTGCCGGTTTGAAGTGCCTGCATTTTTCACTGTAAAACGATTTTGGGGCTTGTCCCCCCCCATATATATGTATGTTGTGGGGTTTGCAACTGAAAAGAAACTATGTGTTCTCTTCAAGCTAGCTGAAGGAAGGCTTTCACTCAGAAATATCTCTCAGAACTGAGCATGTGGAGAGACGTTCGTTCATCTAGCACAATGGGAAAGGGTTGCAGGAGAAACACTTACTCTGGTTTCTCAGTCTGTTTCCTATTGCCGGTTTGAAGTTCCTGCAGTTTCCACTGTAAAAGCGAGTTGGAGATTATACCTCCCCATATATATGTATGGAGTGCTGTTTGCAAATGAAAGAAACTTTGTGTTCCCTTCAAGTTGGGTGAAGAACGGCTTTCACACACAGTAATCTCTCAGAACTGAGCATGTGGATAGACGTTCGTTCATCCAGCACAAAGGGAACGGGTTGCAGGAGAAACACTTACTCTGGTTTCTCAGTCTGTTTCCTAGTCCCGGTTTGAATTTCCTGCCATTTTCACTGAAAACCGAGTTGGAAATTGTACCTCCCCATATATATGTATGGAGTGGAGTTTGCAACTGAAAAGAAACTTTCTGTTCCCATCAAGTTAGGGGAAGTTCGGCTTTCACACACACTATCTGTCATTAGTTACCATGTGGAGAGATGTTGGTTCATCCAGCACAAAGGGAATGGGTTGCAGGGGAAACAATTACTCTGGATTCTCAGTCTGTTTCCTAGTGCCGGATGGAAGTTCCTGCCGTTTTCAATGTAAAATCGAGTTGGAGCTTGTGCCTCCCCATATATATGTATGGAGTGGAGTTTGCAACTGAAAAGAAACTTTCTGTTCCCTTCAAGCTTGGTGAAGGACGGCTTTCACATACACTTATCTCTCAGAAGTGAGTATATGGAGAGAGGTACGTTCATCTAGCACAAAGGGAACGGGTTGCAGGGAAAGCACTTACTCTGGTTTCTCAGTCTGTTTCCTGGTGCCGGTTTGAAGTTCCTGCAGTTTTCACTGTAAAATCGAATTGGAGCTAGTCCCTCCCCATATATATGTATGGATTAGAGTATGCAACTCAAAAAAACTTTGTGTTCCCTTCAAGCTAGTTGAGGGAGGGCTTTCACACGTACTTATCTCTCAGAACTGAGCATGTGGTGAGACGTTCGTTCATCAAGCACAAAAGGAACGGGAAGCAGGTGAAACACTTACTCTGGTTTCTCATTCAGTTTCGTAGTGCCAGTTTGAAATTGCTGCCGTTTTCACTGTAAAACCGAGTTGGAACTTGTACCTCCCCATATATATGTATGGAGTAGAGTTTGCAACTGAAAAGAAACTTTGTGTTCCCTTCAAGGTAGATTAAGGACGGCTTTCACACACACTTATCTCTCATAACTGAGTATGTGGAGAGACGTTCATTCATCTAGCACAACGGGAACGGGTTACAAGAGAAGCACTTACTCTGATCTCTCAGACTCTATCCTAGTGCCGCTTAAAATTTCCAGCCATTTTCACTTAAAACCGAGTTGGAGCTTGTACATCCCCATATATATGTATGGAGTGGAGTTTGCAATTCAAAATAAACTTTTTGTTCCTTTAAGGTAGCTGAAGGAAAGCTTTCACACACAATTATCTCTCAGAACTGAGCATGTGGAGAGACGTTCGTCCATCCAGCACAAAGGGATCGGGTTGCAGGAGAAACACTTACTCTGGTTTGTCAGTTTCTATCCTAGTACCGCTTTAACGTCCTGTCATTTGCACTGAAAACCTAGTTGGAAATTGTACCTCCCCATATATATGTATGGATAGGAGTTTGCATCTGAAAAGAAACTTTGTGTTCCCTTCAAGCTAGGGGAAGGGCGGCTTCCACACACACTTATCTCTCAGAACTGAGCATGTGGAGAGACGATCATTCATCCAGCACAAAGGGAAATGTTTGCAGGAGAAACACTTACTCTGGTTTCTCAGTCTGTTTCCTACTGCCGGTTTGAAGTTCCTGTACTTTTCACCCTAATCCGAGTTGGAGCTTGTACCTCCCCATATATATATATGTAGTAGTGTTGACAACTGAAAAGAAACTTTGTGTTCCTTTCAAGCTAGGTGAAGGCGGCTTTCAAACACACTTATCTCTCAGAACTGAGCATGTGGTGAGACGTTCGTTCATCAAGCACAAAGGGAACGGGTTGCAGGTGAAACACTTACTCTGGTTTCTCAGTCTGTTTCCTAGTGCCAATTTGAAATTCCTGCCGATTTCACTGTAAAACCGAGTTGGAGCTTGTACATCCCCATATATATGTATGGAGTAGAGTTTGCAACTGAAAAGAAACTTTGGTTCCCTTCAAGCTTGCTGAAGGACGGCTTTGACACACAATTATCTCTCAGAACTGAGCATGTGGATAGACGTTTGTTCATCCAGCAAAACGGTAACGGGTTGCAGGAGAAACACTTACTCTGTGTTCTCAGTCTGTTTCCTAGTGCCGGATGGAAGTTCCTGCAGTTTTCACTGCAAAATCGAGTTGGAGCTTGTCCCTCCCCATATATATGTATTGAGTGGAGTTTGCAACTCAATAAAACTTTGTGTTCCCTTCAAGCTAGGTGAAGGACGGCTTTTAAACACACTTATCTCTCAGAATTGAGCATGTGGTGAGACGTTCGTTCATCCAGCACAAACGAACGGGTTGCAGGAGAAACACTTACTCTGGTTTCTCAGTCTGTTTCCTAGTGCCGGTTTGAAATTCCGGCCATTTACACTGTAAAACCGAGTTGGAGCTTGTACCTTCCCATATATATGTATGGAGTAGAGTATGCAACTGAAAAGAAACTTTGTGTTCCCTTCAAGCTAGGTGAAGGACGGCTTTCACACACTTATCCCTCTGAAATGAGCATGTGGAGAGACGTTCCTTAATCCAGGACAAAGGGAACGGGTTGCAGGAGAAACACTTACTCTGGTTTCTCAGTCTGTTTCCTAGTGCCGGTTTGAAGTGCCTGCATTTTTCACTGTAAAACGATTTTGGGGCTTGTCCCCCCCCATATATATGTATGTTGTGGGGTTTGCAACTGAAAAGAAACTATGTGTTCTCTTCAAGCTAGCTGAAGGAAGGCTTTCACTCAGAAATATCTCTCAGAACTGAGCATGTGGAGAGACGTTCGTTCATCTAGCACAATGGGAAAGGGTTGCAGGAGAAACACTTACTCTGGTTTCTCAGTCTGTTTCCTATTGCCGGTTTGAAGTTCCTGCAGTTTCCACTGTAAAAGCGAGTTGGAGATTATACCTCCCCATATATATGTATGGAGTGCTGTTTGCAAATGAAAGAAACTTTGTGTTCCCTTCAAGTTGGGTGAAGAACGGCTTTCACACACAGTAATCTCTCAGAACTGAGCATGTGGATAGACGTTCGTTCATCCAGCACAAAGGGAACGGGTTGCAGGAGAAACACTTACTCTGGTTTCTCAGTCTGTTTCCTAGTCCCGGTTTGAATTTCCTGCCATTTTCACTGAAAACCGAGTTGGAAATTGTACCTCCCCATATATATGTATGGAGTGGAGTTTGCAACTGAAAAGAAACTTTCTGTTCCCATCAAGTTAGGGGAAGTTCGGCTTTCACACACACTATCTGTCATTAGTTACCATGTGGAGAGATGTTGGTTCATCCAGCACAAAGGGAATGGGTTGCAGGGGAAACAATTACTCTGGATTCTCAGTCTGTTTCCTAGTGCCGGATGGAAGTTCCTGCCGTTTTCAATGTAAAATCGAGTTGGAGCTTGTGCCTCCCCATATATATGTATGGAGTGGAGTTTGCAACTGAAAAGAAACTTTCTGTTCCCTTCAAGCTTGGTGAAGGACGGCTTTCACATACACTTATCTCTCAGAAGTGAGTATATGGAGAGAGGTACGTTCATCTAGCACAAAGGGAACGGGTTGCAGGGAAAGCACTTACTCTGGTTTCTCAGTCTGTTTCCTGGTGCCGGTTTGAAGTTCCTGCAGTTTTCACTGTAAAATCGAATTGGAGCTAGTCCCTCCCCATATATATGTATGGATTAGAGTATGCAACTCAAAAAAACTTTGTGTTCCCTTCAAGCTAGTTGAGGGAGGGCTTTCACACGTACTTATCTCTCAGAACTGAGCATGTGGTGAGACGTTCGTTCATCAAGCACAAAAGGAACGGGAAGCAGGTGAAACACTTACTCTGGTTTCTCATTCAGTTTCGTAGTGCCAGTTTGAAATTGCTGCCGTTTTCACTGTAAAACCGAGTTGGAACTTGTACCTCCCCATATATATGTATGGAGTAGAGTTTGCAACTGAAAAGAAACTTTGTGTTCCCTTCAAGGTAGATTAAGGACGGCTTTCACACACACTTATCTCTCATAACTGAGTATGTGGAGAGACGTTCATTCATCTAGCACAACGGGAACGGGTTACAAGAGAAGCACTTACTCTGATCTCTCAGACTCTATCCTAGTGCCGCTTAAAATTTCCAGCCATTTTCACTTAAAACCGAGTTGGAGCTTGTACATCCCCATATATATGTATGGAGTGGAGTTTGCAATTCAAAATAAACTTTTTGTTCCTTTAAGGTAGCTGAAGGAAAGCTTTCACACACAATTATCTCTCAGAACTGAGCATGTGGAGAGACGTTCGTCCATCCAGCACAAAGGGATCGGGTTGCAGGAGAAACACTTACTCTGGTTTGTCAGTTTCTATCCTAGTACCGCTTTAACGTCCTGTCATTTGCACTGAAAACCTAGTTGGAAATTGTACCTCCCCATATATATGTATGGATAGGAGTTTGCATCTGAAAAGAAACTTTGTGTTCCCTTCAAGCTAGGGGAAGGGCGGCTTCCACACACACTTATCTCTCAGAACTGAGCATGTGGAGAGACGATCATTCATCCAGCACAAAGGGAAATGTTTGCAGGAGAAACACTTACTCTGGTTTCTCAGTCTGTTTATTAGTGCCGGTTTGATGTTCCTGCAGTTTTGACTGTAAAACCGAGTTGGAGCTTGGACCTCCCCATATATATGTATGTAGTGGGGCTTGCAACTGAAAAGAAACTTTGTGTTCTCTTCAAGCTAGCTGAAGGAAGGCTTTCACTCAGAATTATCTCTCAGATCTGAGCATGTGGAGAGACGTTCGTTCATCCAGCACTAAGGGAAAGGTTTGCAGGAGAAACACTTACCCTGTTTCTCAGTCTGTTTCCTAATGCCGTTTTGAAGTTCCTTCAGTTTCCACAGTAAAAGCTAGTTTGACATTATACCTCCCCATATATATGTATGGATTGGTGTTTGCAAATGAAAATAAACTTTGTGTTCCCTTCAAGCTTGGTGAAGGACGGCTTTCACATTCACTTATCTCTCAGAACTGAGCATGTGGAGAGAGGTACATTCATCTAGCACAAAGGGAACGGGTTGCAGGAGAAACACCTACTCTGGTTTCTCAGTCTGTTTCCTACTGCCGGTTTGAAGTTCCTGTACTTTTCACCCTAATCCGAGTTGGAGCTTGTACCTCCCCATATATATATATGTAGTAGTGTTGACAACTGAAAAGAAACTTTGTGTTCCTTTCAAGCTAGGTGAAGGCGGCTTTCAAACACACTTATCTCTCAGAACTGAGCATGTGGTGAGACGTTCGTTCATCAAGCACAAAGGGAACGGGTTGCAGGTGAAACACTTACTCTGGTTTCTCAGTCTGTTTCCTAGTACCAATTTGAAATTCCTGCCGATTTCACTGTAAAACCGAGTTGGAGCTTGTACATCCCCATATATATGTATGGAGTAGAGTTTGCAACTGAAAAGAAACTTTGGTTCCCTTCAAGCTTGCTGAAGGACGGCTTTGACACACAATTATCTCTCAGAACTGAGCATGTGGATAGACGTTTGTTCATCCAGCAAAACGGTAACGGGTTGCAGGAGAAACACTTACTCTGTGTTCTCAGTCTGTTTCCTAGTGCCGGATGGAAGTTCCTGCAGTTTTCACTGCAAAATCGAGTTGGAGCTTGTCCCTCCCCATATATATGTATTGAGTGGAGTTTGCAACTCAATAAAACTTTGTGTTCCCTTCAAGCTAGGTGAAGGACGGCTTTTAAACACACTTATCTCTCAGAATTGAGCATGTGGTGAGACGTTCGTTCATCCAGCACAAACGAACGGGTTGCAGGAGAAACACTTACTCTGGTTTCTCAGTCTGTTTCCTAGTGCCGGTTTGAAATTCCGGCCATTTACACTGTAAAACCGAGTTGGAGCTTGTACCTTCCCATATATATGTATGGAGTAGAGTATGCAACTGAAAAGAAACTTTGTGTTCCCTTCAAGCTAGGTGAAGGACGGCTTTCACACACTTATCCCTCTGAAATGAGCATGTGGAGAGACGTTCCTTAATCCAGGACAAAGGGAACGGGTTGCAGGAGAAACACTTACTCTGGTTTCTCAGTCTGTTTCCTAGTGCCGGTTTGAAGTGCCTGCATTTTTCACTGTAAA
Organism: Vicugna pacos; assembly: GCF_048564905.1. NCBI lineage: Eukaryota > Metazoa > Chordata > Mammalia > Artiodactyla > Camelidae > Vicugna > Vicugna pacos. Next base: position 3,057,651 of record NC_133006.1, read on the forward strand.
ACGATTTTGGGGCTTGTCCCCCCCCATATATATGTATGTTGTGGGGTTTGCAACTGAAAAGAAACTATGTGTTCTCTTCAAGCTAGCTGAAGGAAGGCTTTCACTCAGAAATATCTCTCAGAACTGAGCATGTGGAGAGACGTTCGTTCATCTAGCACAATGGGAAAGGGTTGCAGGAGAAACACTTACTCTGGTTTCTCAGTCTGTTTCCTATTGCCGGTTTGAAGTTCCTGCAGTTTCCACTGTAAAAGCGAGTTGGAGATTATACCTCCCCATATATATGTATGGAGTGCTGTTTGCAAATGAAAGAAACTTTGTGTTCCCTTCAAGTTGGGTGAAGAACGGCTTTCACACACAGTAATCTCTCAGAACTGAGCATGTGGATAGACGTTCGTTCATCCAGCACAAAGGGAACGGGTTGCAGGAGAAACACTTACTCTGGTTTCTCAGTCTGTTTCCTAGTCCCGGTTTGAATTTCCTGCCATTTTCACTGAAAACCGAGTTGGAAATTGTACCTCCCCATATATATGTATGGAGTGGAGTTTGCAACTGAAAAGAAACTTTCTGTTCCCATCAAGTTAGGGGAAGTTCGGCTTTCACACACACTATCTGTCATTAGTTACCATGTGGAGAGATGTTGGTTCATCCAGCACAAAGGGAATGGGTTGCAGGGGAAACAATTACTCTGGATTCTCAGTCTGTTTCCTAGTGCCGGATGGAAGTTCCTGCCGTTTTCAATGTAAAATCGAGTTGGAGCTTGTGCCTCCCCATATATATGTATGGAGTGGAGTTTGCAACTGAAAAGAAACTTTCTGTTCCCTTCAAGCTTGGTGAAGGACGGCTTTCACATACACTTATCTCTCAGAAGTGAGTATATGGAGAGAGGTACGTTCATCTAGCACAAAGGGAACGGGTTGCAGGGAAAGCACTTACTCTGGTTTCTCAGTCTGTTTCCTGGTGCCGGTTTGAAGTTCCTGCAGTTTTCACTGTAAAATCGAATTGGAGCTAGTCCCTCCCCATATATATGTATGGATTAGAGTATGCAACTCAAAAAAACTTTGTGTTCCCTTCAAGCTAGTTGAGGGAGGGCTTTCACACGTACTTATCTCTCAGAACTGAGCATGTGGTGAGACGTTCGTTCATCAAGCACAAAAGGAACGGGAAGCAGGTGAAACACTTACTCTGGTTTCTCATTCAGTTTCGTAGTGCCAGTTTGAAATTGCTGCCGTTTTCACTGTAAAACCGAGTTGGAACTTGTACCTCCCCATATATATGTATGGAGTAGAGTTTGCAACTGAAAAGAAACTTTGTGTTCCCTTCAAGGTAGATTAAGGACGGCTTTCACACACACTTATCTCTCATAACTGAGTATGTGGAGAGACGTTCATTCATCTAGCACAACGGGAACGGGTTACAAGAGAAGCACTTACTCTGATCTCTCAGACTCTATCCTAGTGCCGCTTAAAATTTCCAGCCATTTTCACTTAAAACCGAGTTGGAGCTTGTACATCCCCATATATATGTATGGAGTGGAGTTTGCAATTCAAAATAAACTTTTTGTTCCTTTAAGGTAGCTGAAGGAAAGCTTTCACACACAATTATCTCTCAGAACTGAGCATGTGGAGAGACGTTCGTCCATCCAGCACAAAGGGATCGGGTTGCAGGAGAAACACTTACTCTGGTTTGTCAGTTTCTATCCTAGTACCGCTTTAACGTCCTGTCATTTGCACTGAAAACCTAGTTGGAAATTGTACCTCCCCATATATATGTATGGATAGGAGTTTGCATCTGAAAAGAAACTTTGTGTTCCCTTCAAGCTAGGGGAAGGGCGGCTTCCACACACACTTATCTCTCAGAACTGAGCATGTGGAGAGACGATCATTCATCCAGCACAAAGGGAAATGTTTGCAGGAGAAACACTTACTCTGGTTTCTCAGTCTGTTTATTAGTGCCGGTTTGATGTTCCTGCAGTTTTGACTGTAAAACCGAGTTGGAGCTTGGACCTCCCCATATATATGTATGTAGTGGGGCTTGCAACTGAAAAGAAACTTTGTGTTCTCTTCAAGCTAGCTGAAGGAAGGCTTTCACTCAGAATTATCTCTCAGATCTGAGCATGTGGAGAGACGTTCGTTCATCCAGCACTAAGGGAAAGGTTTGCAGGAGAAACACTTACCCTGTTTCTCAGTCTGTTTCCTAATGCCGTTTTGAAGTTCCTTCAGTTTCCACAGTAAAAGCTAGTTTGACATTATACCTCCCCATATATATGTATGGATTGGTGTTTGCAAATGAAAATAAACTTTGTGTTCCCTTCAAGCTTGGTGAAGGACGGCTTTCACATTCACTTATCTCTCAGAACTGAGCATGTGGAGAGAGGTACATTCATCTAGCACAAAGGGAACGGGTTGCAGGAGAAACACCTACTCTGGTTTCTCAGTCTGTTTCCTACTGCCGGTTTGAAGTTCCTGTACTTTTCACCCTAATCCGAGTTGGAGCTTGTACCTCCCCATATATATATATGTAGTAGTGTTGACAACTGAAAAGAAACTTTGTGTTCCTTTCAAGCTAGGTGAAGGCGGCTTTCAAACACACTTATGTCTCAGAACTGAGCATGTGGTGAGACGTTCGTTCATCAAGCACAAAGGGAACGGGTTGCAGGTGAAACACTTACTCTGGTTTCTCAGTCTGTTTCCTAGTGCCAATTTGAAATTCCTGCCGATTTCACTGTAAAACCGAGTTGGAGCTTGTACATCCCCATATATATGTATGGAGTAGAGTTTGCAACTGAAAAGAAACTTTGGTTCCCTTCAAGCTTGCTGAAGGACGGCTTTGACACACAATTATCTCTCAGAACTGAGCATGTGGATAGACGTTTGTTCATCCAGCAAAACGGTAACGGGTTGCAGGAGAAACACTTACTCTGTGTTCTCAGTCTGTTTCCTAGTGCCGGATGGAAGTTCCTGCAGTTTTCACTGCAAAATCGAGTTGGAGCTTGTCCCTCCCCATATATATGTATTGAGTGGAGTTTGCAACTCAATAAAACTTTGTGTTCCCTTCAAGCTAGGTGAAGGACGGCTTTTAAACACACTTATCTCTCAGAATTGAGCATGTGGTGAGACGTTCGTTCATCCAGCACAAACGAACGGGTTGCAGGAGAAACACTTACTCTGGTTTCTCAGTCTGTTTCCTAGTGCCGGTTTGAAATTCCGGCCATTTACACTGTGAAACCGAGATGGAGCTTGTACCTTCCCATATATATGTATGGAGTAGAGTATGCAACTGAAAAGAAACTTTGTGTTCCCTTCAAGCTAGGTGAAGGACGGCTTTCACACACTTATCCCTCTGAAATGAGCATGTGGAGAGACGTTCCTTAATCCAGGACAAAGGGAACGGGTTGCAGGAGAAACACTTACTCTGGTTTCTCAGTCTGTTTCCTAGTGCCGGTTTGAAGTTCCTGCAGTTTCCACTGTAAAAGCGAGTTGGAGATTATACCTCCCCATATATATGTATGGAGTGCTGTTTGCAAATGAAAGAAACTTTGTGTTCCCTTCAAGTTGGGTGAAGAACGGCTTTCACACACAGTAATCTCTCAGAACTGAGCATGTGGATAGACGTTCGTTCATCCAGCACAAAGGGAACGGGTTGCAGGAGAAACACTTACTCTGGTTTCTCAGTCTGTTTCCTAGTCCCGGTTTGAATTTCCTGCCATTTTCACTGAAAACCGAGTTGGAAATTGTACCTCCCCATATATATGTATGGAGTGGAGTTTGCAACTGAAAAGAAACTTTCTGTTCCCATCAAGTTAGGGGAAGTTCGGCTTTCACACACACTATCTGTCATTAGTTACCATGTGGAGAGATGTTGGTTCATCCAGCACAAAGGGAATGGGTTGCAGGGGAAACAATTACTCTGGATTCTCAGTCTGTTTCCTAGTGCCGGATGGAAGTTCCTGCCGTTTTCAATGTAAAATCGAGTTGGAGCTTGTGCCTCCCCATATATATGTATGGAGTGGAGTTTGCAACTGAAAAGAAACTTTCTGTTCCCTTCAAGCTTGGTGAAGGACGGCTTTCACATACACTTATCTCTCAGAAGTGAGTATATGGAGAGAGGTACGTTCATCTAGCACAAAGGGAACGGGTTGCAGGGAAAGCACTTACTCTGGTTTCTCAGTCTGTTTCCTGGTGCCGGTTTGAAGTTCCTGCAGTTTTCACTGTAAAATCGAATTGGAGCTAGTCCCTCCCCATATATATGTATGGATTAGAGTATGCAACTCAAAAAAACTTTGTGTTCCCTTCAAGCTAGTTGAGGGAGGGCTTTCACACGTACTTATCTCTCAGAACTGAGCATGTGGTGAGACGTTCGTTCATCAAGCACAAAAGGAACGGGAAGCAGGTGAAACACTTACTCTGGTTTCTCATTCAGTTTCGTAGTGCCAGTTTGAAATTGCTGCCGTTTTCACTGTAAAACCGAGTTGGAACTTGTACCTCCCCATATATATGTATGGAGTAGAGTTTGCAACTGAAAAGAAACTTTGTGTTCCCTTCAAGGTAGATTAAGGACGGCTTTCACACACACTTATCTCTCATAACTGAGTATGTGGAGAGACGTTCATTCATCTAGCACAACGGGAACGGGTTACAAGAGAAGCACTTACTCTGATCTCTCAGACTCTATCCTAGTGCCGCTTAAAATTTCCAGCCATTTTCACTTAAAACCGAGTTGGAGCTTGTACATCCCCATATATATGTATGGAGTGGAGTTTGCAATTCAAAATAAACTTTTTGTTCCTTTAAGGTAGCTGAAGGAAAGCTTTCACACACAATTATCTCTCAGAACTGAGCATGTGGAGAGACGTTCGTCCATCCAGCACAAAGGGATCGGGTTGCAGGAGAAACACTTACTCTGGTTTGTCAGTTTCTATCCTAGTACCGCTTTAACGTCCTGTCATTTGCACTGAAAACCTAGTTGGAAATTGTACCTCCCCATATATATGTATGGATAGGAGTTTGCATCTGAAAAGAAACTTTGTGTTCCCTTCAAGCTAGGGGAAGGGCGGCTTCCACACACACTTATCTCTCAGAACTGAGCATGTGGAGAGACGATCATTCATCCAGCACAAAGGGAAATGTTTGCAGGAGAAACACTTACTCTGGTTTCTCAGTCTGTTTATTAGTGCCGGTTTGATGTTCCTGCAGTTTTGACTGTAAAACCGAGTTGGAGCTTGGACCTCCCCATATATATGTATGTAGTGGGGCTTGCAACTGAAAAGAAACTTTGTGTTCTCTTCAAGCTAGCTGAAGGAAGGCTTTCACTCAGAATTATCTCTCAGATCTGAGCATGTGGAGAGACGTTCGTTCATCCAGCACTAAGGGAAAGGTTTGCAGGAGAAACACTTACCCTGTTTCTCAGTCTGTTTCCTAATGCCGTTTTGAAGTTCCTTCAGTTTCCACAGTAAAAGCTAGTTTGACATTATACCTCCCCATATATATGTATGGATTGGTGTTTGCAAATGAAAATAAACTTTGTGTTCCCTTCAAGCTTGGTGAAGGACGGCTTTCACATTCACTTATCTCTCAGAACTGAGCATGTGGAGAGAGGTACATTCATCTAGCACAAAGGGAACGGGTTGCAGGAGAAACACCTACTCTGGTTTCTCAGTCTGTTTCCTACTGCCGGTTTGAAGTTCCTGTACTTTTCACCCTAATCCGAGTTGGAGCTTGTACCTCCCCATATATATATATGTAGTAGTGTTGACAACTGAAAAGAAACTTTGTGTTCCTTTCAAGCTAGGTGAAGGCGGCTTTCAAACACACTTATCTCTCAGAACTGAGCATGTGGTGAGACGTTCGTTCATCAAGCACAAAGGGAACGGGTTGCAGGTGAAACACTTACTCTGGTTTCTCAGTCTGTTTCCTAGTGCCAATTTGAAATTCCTGCCGATTTCACTGTAAAACCGAGTTGGAGCTTGTACATCCCCATATATATGTATGGAGTAGAGTTTGCAACTGAAAAGAAACTTTGGTTCCCTTCAAGCTTGCTGAAGGACGGCTTTGACACACAATTATCTCTCAGAACTGAGCATGTGGATAGACGTTTGTTCATCCAGCAAAACGGTAACGGGTTGCAGGAGAAACACTTACTCTGTGTTCTCAGTCTGTTTCCTAGTGCCGGATGGAAGTTCCTGCAGTTTTCACTGCAAAATCGAGTTGGAGCTTGTCCCTCCCCATATATATGTATTGAGTGGAGTTTGCAACTCAATAAAACTTTGTGTTCCCTTCAAGCTAGGTGAAGGACGGCTTTTAAACACACTTATCTCTCAGAATTGAGCATGTGGTGAGACGTTCGTTCATCCAGCACAAACGAACGGGTTGCAGGAGAAACACTTACTCTGGTTTCTCAGTCTGTTTCCTAGTGCCGGTTTGAAATTCCGGCCATTTACACTGTAAAACCGAGTTGGAGCTTGTACCTTCCCATATATATGTATGGAGTAGAGTATGCAACTGAAAAGAAACTTTGTGTTCCCTTCAAGCTAGGTGAAGGACGGCTTTCACACACTTATCCCTCTGAAATGAGCATGTGGAGAGACGTTCCTTAATCCAGGACAAAGGGAACGGGTTGCAGGAGAAACACTTACTCTGGTTTCTCAGTCTGTTTCCTAGTGCCGGTTTGAAGTGCCTGCATTTTTCACTGTAAAACGATTTTGGGGCTTGTCCCCCCCCATATATATGTATGTTGTGGGGTTTGCAACTGAAAAGAAACTATGTGTTCTCTTCAAGCTAGCTGAAGGAAGGCTTTCACTCAGAAATATCTCTCAGAACTGAGCATGTGGAGAGACGTTCGTTCATCTAGCACAATGGGAAAGGGTTGCAGGAGAAACACTTACTCTGGTTTCTCAGTCTGTTTCCTATTGCCGGTTTGAAGTTCCTGCAGTTTCCACTGTAAAAGCGAGTTGGAGATTATACCTCCCCATATATATGTATGGAGTGCTGTTTGCAAATGAAAGAAACTTTGTGTTCCCTTCAAGTTGGGTGAAGAACGGCTTTCACACACAGTAATCTCTCAGAACTGAGCATGTGGATAGACGTTCGTTCATCCAGCACAAAGGGAACGGGTTGCAGGAGAAACACTTACTCTGGTTTCTCAGTCTGTTTCCTAGTCCCGGTTTGAATTTCCTGCCATTTTCACTGAAAACCGAGTTGGAAATTGTACCTCCCCATATATATGTATGGAGTGGAGTTTGCAACTGAAAAGAAACTTTCTGTTCCCATCAAGTTAGGGGAAGTTCGGCTTTCACACACACTATCTGTCATTAGTTACCATGTGGAGAGATGTTGGTTCATCCAGCACAAAGGGAATGGGTTGCAGGGGAAACAATTACTCTGGATTCTCAGTCTGTTTCCTAGTGCCGGATGGAAGTTCCTGCCGTTTTCAATGTAAAATCGAGTTGGAGCTTGTGCCTCCCCATATATATGTATGGAGTGGAGTTTGCAACTGAAAAGAAACTTTCTGTTCCCTTCAAGCTTGGTGAAGGACGGCTTTCACATACACTTATCTCTCAGAAGTGAGTATATGGAGAGAGGTACGTTCATCTAGCACAAAGGGAACGGGTTGCAGGGAAAGCACTTACTCTGGTTTCTCAGTCTGTTTCCTGGTGCCGGTTTGAAGTTCCTGCAGTTTTCACTGTAAAATCGAATTGGAGCTAGTCCCTCCCCATATATATGTATGGATTAGAGTATGCAACTCAAAAAAACTTTGTGTTCCCTTCAAGCTAGTTGAGGGAGGGCTTTCACACGTACTTATCTCTCAGAACTGAGCATGTGGTGAGACGTTCGTTCATCAAGCACAAAAGGAACGGGAAGCAGGTGAAACACTTACTCTGGTTTCTCATTCAGTTTCGTAGTGCCAGTTTGAAATTGCTGCCGTTTTCACTGTAAAACCGAGTTGGAACTTGTACCTCCCCATATATATGTATGGAGTAGAGTTTGCAACTGAAAAGAAACTTTGTGTTCCCTTCAAGGTAGATTAAGGACGGCTTTCACACACACTTATCTCTCATAACTGAGTATGTGGAGAGACGTTCATTCATCTAGCACAACGGGAACGGGTTACAAGAGAAGCACTTACTCTGATCTCTCAGACTCTATCCTAGTGCCGCTTAAAATTTCCAGCCATTTTCACTTAAAACCGAGTTGGAGCTTGTACATCCCCATATATATGTATGGAGTGGAGTTTGCAATTCAAAATAAACTTTTTGTTCCTTTAAGGTAGCTGAAGGAAAGCTTTCACACACAATTATCTCTCAGAACTGAGCATGTGGAGAGACGTTCGTCCATCCAGCACAAAGGGATCGGGTTGCAGGAGAAACACTTACTCTGGTTTGTCAGTTTCTATCCTAGTACCGCTTTAACGTCCTGTCATTTGCACTGAAAACCTAGTTGGAAATTGTACCTCCCCATATATATGTATGGATAGGAGTTTGCATCTGAAAAGAAACTTTGTGTTCCCTTCAAGCTAGGGGAAGGGCGGCTTCCACACACACTTATCTCTCAGAACTGAGCATGTGGAGAGACGATCATTCATCCAGCACAAAGGGAAATGTTTGCAGGAGAAACACTTACTCTGGTTTCTCAGTCTGTTTATTAGTGCCGGTTTGATGTTCCTGCAGTTTTGACTGTAAAACCGAGTTGGAGCTTGGACCTCCCCATATATATGTATGTAGTGGGGCTTGCAACTGAAAAGAAACTTTGTGTTCTCTTCAAGCTAGCTGAAGGAAGGCTTTCACTCAGAATTATCTCTCAGATCTGAGCATGTGGAGAGACGTTCGTTCATCCAGCACTAAGGGAAAGGTTTGCAGGAGAAACACTTACCCTGTTTCTCAGTCTGTTTCCTAATGCCGTTTTGAAGTTCCTTCAGTTTCCACAGTAAAAGCTAGTTTGACATTATACCTCCCCATATATATGTATGGATTGGTGTTTGCAAATGAAAATAAACTTTGTGTTCCCTTCAAGCTTGGTGAAGGACGGCTTTCACATTCACTTATCTCTCAGAACTGAGCATGTGGAGAGAGGTACATTCATCTAGCACAAAGGGAACGGGTTGCAGGAGAAACACCTACTCTGGTTTCTCAGTCTGTTTCCTACTGCCGGTTTGAAGTTCCTGTACTTTTCACCCTAATCCGAGTTGGAGCTTGTACCTCCCCATATATATATATGTAGTAGTGTTGACAACTGAAAAGAAACTTTGTGTTCCTTTCAAGCTAGGTGAAGGCGGCTTTCAAACACACTTATCTCTCAGAACTGAGCATGTGGTGAGACGTTCGTTCATCAAGCACAAAGGGAACGGGTTGCAGGTGAAACACTTACTCTGGTTTCTCAGTCTGTTTCCTAGTGCCAATTTGAAATTCCTGCCGATTTCACTGTAAAACCGAGTTGGAGCTTGTACATCCCCATATATATGTATGGAGTAGAGTTTGCAACTGAAAAGAAACTTTGGTTCCCTTCAAGCTTGCTGAAGGACGGCTTTGACACACAATTATCTCTCAGAACTGAGCATGTGGATAGACGTTTGTTCATCCAGCAAAACGGTAACGGGTTGCAGGAGAAACACTTACTCTGTGTTCTCAGTCTGTTTCCTAGTGCCGGATGGAAGTTCCTGCAGTTTTCACTGCAAAATCGAGTTGGAGCTTGTCCCTCCCCATATATATGTATTGAGTGGAGTTTGCAACTCAATAAAACTTTGTGTTCCCTTCAAGCTAGGTGAAGGACGGCTTTTAAACACACTTATCTCTCAGAATTGAGCATGTGGTGAGACGTTCGTTCATCCAGCACAAACGAACGGGTTGCAGGAGAAACACTTACTCTGGTTTCTCAGTCTGTTTCCTAGTGCCGGTTTGAAATTCCGGCCATTTACACTGTAAAACCGAGTTGGAGCTTGTACCTTCCCATATATATGTATGGAGTAGAGTATGCAACTGAAAAGAAACTTTGTGTTCCCTTCAAGCTAGGTGAAGGACGGCTTTCACACACTTATCCCTCTGAAATGAGCATGTGGAGAGACGTTCCTTAATCCAGGACAAAGGGAACGGGTTGCAGGAGAAACACTTACTCTGGTTTCTCAGTCTGTTTCCTAGTGCCGGTTTGAAGTGCCTGCATTTTTCACTGTAAAACGATTTTGGGGCTTGTCCCCCCCCATATATATGTATGTTGTGGGGTTTGCAACTGAAAAGAAACTATGTGTTCTCTTCAAGCTAGCTGAAGGAAGGCTTTCACTCAGAAATATCTCTCAGAACTGAGCATGTGGAGAGACGTTCGTTCATCTAGCACAATGGGAAAGGGTTGCAGGAGAAACACTTACTCTGGTTTCTCAGTCTGTTTCCTATTGCCGGTTTGAAGTTCCTGCAGTTTCCACTGTAAAAGCGAGTTGGAGATTATACCTCCCCATATATATGTATGGAGTGCTGTTTGCAAATGAAAGAAACTTTGTGTTCCCTTCAAGTTGGGTGAAGAACGGCTTTCACACACAGTAATCTCTCAGAACTGAGCATGTGGATAGACGTTCGTTCATCCAGCACAAAGGGAACGGGTTGCAGGAGAAACACTTACTCTGGTTTCTCAGTCTGTTTCCTAGTCCCGGTTTGAATTTCCTGCCATTTTCACTGAAAACCGAGTTGGAAATTGTACCTCCCCATATATATGTATGGAGTGGAGTTTGCAACTGAAAAGAAACTTTCTGTTCCCATCAAGTTAGGGGAAGTTCGGCTTTCACACACACTATCTGTCATTAGTTACCATGTGGAGAGATGTTGGTTCATCCAGCACAAAGGGAATGGGTTGCAGGGGAAACAATTACTCTGGATTCTCAGTCTGTTTCCTAGTGCCGGATGGAAGTTCCTGCCGTTTTCAATGTAAAATCGAGTTGGAGCTTGTGCCTCCCCATATATATGTATGGAGTGGAGTTTGCAACTGAAAAGAAACTTTCTGTTCCCTTCAAGCTTGGTGAAGGACGGCTTTCACATACACTTATCTCTCAGAAGTGAGTATATGGAGAGAGGTACGTTCATCTAGCACAAAGGGAACGGGTTGCAGGGAAAGCACTTACTCTGGTTTCTCAGTCTGTTTCCTGGTGCCGGTTTGAAGTTCCTGCAGTTTTCACTGTAAAATCGAATTGGAGCTAGTCCCTCCCCATATATATGTATGGATTAGAGTATGCAACTCAAAAAAACTTTGTGTTCCCTTCAAGCTAGTTGAGGGAGGGCTTTCACACGTACTTATCTCTCAGAACTGAGCATGTGGTGAGACGTTCGTTCATCAAGCACAAAAGGAACGGGAAGCAGGTGAAACACTTACTCTGGTTTCTCATTCAGTTTCGTAGTGCCAGTTTGAAATTGCTGCCGTTTTCACTGTAAAACCGAGTTGGAACTTGTACCTCCCCATATATATGTATGGAGTAGAGTTTGCAACTGAAAAGAAACTTTGTGTTCCCTTCAAGGTAGATTAAGGACGGCTTTCACACACACTTATCTCTCATAACTGAGTATGTGGAGAGACGTTCATTCATCTAGCACAACGGGAACGGGTTACAAGAGAAGCACTTACTCTGATCTCTCAGACTCTATCCTAGTGCCGCTTAAAATTTCCAGCCATTTTCACTTAAAACCGAGTTGGAGCTTGTACATCCCCATATATATGTATGGAGTGGAGTTTGCAATTCAAAATAAACTTTTTGTTCCTTTAAGGTAGCTGAAGGAAAGCTTTCACACACAATTATCTCTCAGAACTGAGCATGTGGAGAGACGTTCGTCCATCCAGCACAAAGGGATCGGGTTGCAGGAGAAACACTTACTCTGGTTTGTCAGTTTCTATCCTAGTACCGCTTTAACGTCCTGTCATTTGCACTGAAAACCTAGTTGGAAATTGTACCTCCCCATATATATGTATGGATAGGAGTTTGCATCTGAAAAGAAACTTTGTGTTCCCTTCAAGCTAGGGGAAGGGCGGCTTCCACACACACTTATCTCTCAGAACTGAGCATGTGGAGAGACGATCATTCATCCAGCACAAAGGGAAATGTTTGCAGGAGAAACACTTACTCTGGTTTCTCAGTCTGTTTATTAGTGCCGGTTTGATGTTCCTGCAGTTTTGACTGTAAAACCGAGTTGGAGCTTGGACCTCCCCATATATATGTATGTAGTGGGGCTTGCAACTGAAAAGAAACTTTGTGTTCTCTTCAAGCTAGCTGAAGGAAGGCTTTCACTCAGAATTATCTCTCAGATCTGAGCATGTGGAGAGACGTTCGTTCATCCAGCACTAAGGGAAAGGTTTGCAGGAGAAACACTTACCCTGTTTCTCAGTCTGTTTCCTAATGCCGTTTTGAAGTTCCTTCAGTTTCCACAGTAAAAGCTAGTTTGACATTATACCTCCCCATATATATGTATGGATTGGTGTTTGCAAATGAAAATAAACTTTGTGTTCCCTTCAAGCTTGGTGAAGGACGGCTTTCACATTCACTTATCTCTCAGAACTGAGCATGTGGAGAGAGGTACATTCATCTAGCACAAAGGGAACGGGTTGCAGGAGAAACACCTACTCTGGTTTCTCAGTCTGTTTCCTACTGCCGGTTTGAAGTTCCTGTACTTTTCACCCTAATCCGAGTTGGAGCTTGTACCTCCCCATATATATATATGTAGTAGTGTTGACAACTGAAAAGAAACTTTGTGTTCCTTTCAAGCTAGGTGAAGGCGGCTTTCAAACACACTTATCTCTCAGAACTGAGCATGTGGTGAGACGTTCGTTCATCAAGCACAAAGGGAACGGGTTGCAGGTGAAACACTTACTCTGGTTTCTCAGTCTGTTTCCTAGTGCCAATTTGAAATTCCTGCCGATTTCACTGTAAAACCGAGTTGGAGCTTGTACATCCCCATATATATGTATGGAGTAGAGTTTGCAACTGAAAAGAAACTTTGGTTCCCTTCAAGCTTGCTGAAGGACGGCTTTGACACACAATTATCTCTCAGAACTGAGCATGTGGATAGACGTTTGTTCATCCAGCAAAACGGTAACGGGTTGCAGGAGAAACACTTACTCTGTGTTCTCAGTCTGTTTCCTAGTGCCGGATGGAAGTTCCTGCAGTTTTCACTGCAAAATCGAGTTGGAGCTTGTCCCTCCCCATATATATGTATTGAGTGGAGTTTGCAACTCAATAAAACTTTGTGTTCCCTTCAAGCTAGGTGAAGGACGGCTTTTAAACACACTTATCTCTCAGAATTGAGCATGTGGTGAGACGTTCGTTCATCCAGCACAAACGAACGGGTTGCAGGAGAAACACTTACTCTGGTTTCTCAGTCTGTTTCCTAGTGCCGGTTTGAAATTCCGGCCATTTACACTGTAAAACCGAGTTGGAGCTTGTACCTTCCCATATATATGTATGGAGTAGAGTATGCAACTGAAAAGAAACTTTGTGTTCCCTTCAAGCTAGGTGAAGGACGGCTTTCACACACTTATCCCTCTGAAATGAGCATGTGGAGAGACGTTCCTTAATCCAGGACAAAGGGAACGGGTTGCAGGAGAAACACTTACTCTGGTTTCTCAGTCTGTTTCCTAGTGCCGGTTTGAAGTGCCTGCATTTTTCACTGTAAAACGATTTTGGGGCTTGTCCCCCCCCATATATATGTATGTTGTGGGGTTTGCAACTGAAAAGAAACTATGTGTTCTCTTCAAGCTAGCTGAAGGAAGGCTTTCACTCAGAAATATCTCTCAGAACTGAGCATGTGGAGAGACGTTCGTTCATCTAGCACAATGGGAAAGGGTTGCAGGAGAAACACTTACTCTGGTTTCTCAGTCTGTTTCCTATTGCCGGTTTGAAGTTCCTGCAGTTTCCACTGTAAAAGCGAGTTGGAGATTATACCTCCCCATATATATGTATGGAGTGCTGTTTGCAAATGAAAGAAACTTTGTGTTCCCTTCAAGTTGGGTGAAGAACGGCTTTCACACACAGTAATCTCTCAGAACTGAGCATGTGGATAGACGTTCGTTCATCCAGCACAAAGGGAACGGGTTGCAGGAGAAACACTTACTCTGGTTTCTCAGTCTGTTTCCTAGTCCCGGTTTGAATTTCCTGCCATTTTCACTGAAAACCGAGTTGGAAATTGTACCTCCCCATATATATGTATGGAGTGGAGTTTGCAACTGAAAAGAAACTTTCTGTTCCCATCAAGTTAGGGGAAGTTCGGCTTTCACACACACTATCTGTCATTAGTTACCATGTGGAGAGATGTTGGTTCATCCAGCACAAAGGGAATGGGTTGCAGGGGAAACAATTACTCTGGATTCTCAGTCTGTTTCCTAGTGCCGGATGGAAGTTCCTGCCGTTTTCAATGTAAAATCGAGTTGGAGCTTGTGCCTCCCCATATATATGTATGGAGTGGAGTTTGCAACTGAAAAGAAACTTTCTGTTCCCTTCAAGCTTGGTGAAGGACGGCTTTCACATACACTTATCTCTCAGAAGTGAGTATATGGAGAGAGGTACGTTCATCTAGCACAAAGGGAACGGGTTGCAGGGAAAGCACTTACTCTGGTTTCTCAGTCTGTTTCCTGGTGCCGGTTTGAAGTTCCTGCAGTTTTCACTGTAAAATCGAATTGGAGCTAGTCCCTCCCCATATATATGTATGGATTAGAGTATGCAACTCAAAAAAACTTTGTGTTCCCTTCAAGCTAGTTGAGGGAGGGCTTTCACACGTACTTATCTCTCAGAACTGAGCATGTGGTGAGACGTTCGTTCATCAAGCACAAAAGGAACGGGAAGCAGGTGAAACACTTACTCTGGTTTCTCATTCAGTTTCGTAGTGCCAGTTTGAAATTGCTGCCGTTTTCACTGTAAAACCGAGTTGGAACTTGTACCTCCCCATATATATGTATGGAGTAGAGTTTGCAACTGAAAAGAAACTTTGTGTTCCCTTCAAGGTAGATTAAGGACGGCTTTCACACACACTTATCTCTCATAACTGAGTATGTGGAGAGACGTTCATTCATCTAGCACAACGGGAACGGGTTACAAGAGAAGCACTTACTCTGATCTCTCAGACTCTATCCTAGTGCCGCTTAAAATTTCCAGCCATTTTCACTTAAAACCGAGTTGGAGCTTGTACATCCCCATATATATGTATGGAGTGGAGTTTGCAATTCAAAATAAACTTTTTGTTCCTTTAAGGTAGCTGAAGGAAAGCTTTCACACACAATTATCTCTCAGAACTGAGCATGTGGAGAGACGTTCGTCCATCCAGCACAAAGGGATCGGGTTGCAGGAGAAACACTTACTCTGGTTTGTCAGTTTCTATCCTAGTACCGCTTTAACGTCCTGTCATTTGCACTGAAAACCTAGTTGGAAATTGTACCTCCCCATATATATGTATGGATAGGAGTTTGCATCTGAAAAGAAACTTTGTGTTCCCTTCAAGCTAGGGGAAGGGCGGCTTCCACACACACTTATCTCTCAGAACTGAGCATGTGGAGAGACGATCATTCATCCAGCACAAAGGGAAATGTTTGCAGGAGAAACACTTACTCTGGTTTCTCAGTCTGTTTATTAGTGCCGGTTTGATGTTCCTGCAGTTTTGACTGTAAAACCGAGTTGGAGCTTGGACCTCCCCATATATATGTATGTAGTGGGGCTTGCAACTGAAAAGAAACTTTGTGTTCTCTTCAAGCTAGCTGAAGGAAGGCTTTCACTCAGAATTATCTCTCAGATCTGAGCATGTGGAGAGACGTTCGTTCATCCAGCACTAAGGGAAAGGTTTGCAGGAGAAACACTTACCCTGTTTCTCAGTCTGTTTCCTAATGCCGTTTTGAAGTTCCTTCAGTTTCCACAGTAAAAGCTAGTTTGACATTATACCTCCCCATATATATGTATGGATTGGTGTTTGCAAATGAAAATAAACTTTGTGTTCCCTTCAAGCTTGGTGAAGGACGGCTTTCACATTCACTTATCTCTCAGAACTGAGCATGTGGAGAGAGGTACATTCATCTAGCACAAAGGGAACGGGTTGCAGGAGAAACACCTACTCTGGTTTCTCAGTCTGTTTCCTACTGCCGGTTTGAAGTTCCTGTACTTTTCACCCTAATCCGAGTTGGAGCTTGTACCTCCCCATATATATATATGTAGTAGTGTTGACAACTGAAAAGAAACTTTGTGTTCCTTTCAAGCTAGGTGAAGGCGGCTTTCAAACACACTTATCTCTCAGAACTGAGCATGTGGTGAGACGTTCGTTCATCAAGCACAAAGGGAACGGGTTGCAGGTGAAACACTTACTCTGGTTTCTCAGTCTGTTTCCTAGTGCCAATTTGAAATTCCTGCCGATTTCACTGTAAAACCGAGTTGGAGCTTGTACATCCCCATATATATGTATGGAGTAGAGTTTGCAACTGAAAAGAAACTTTGGTTCCCTTCAAGCTTGCTGAAGGACGGCTTTGACACACAATTATCTCTCAGAACTGAGCATGTGGATAGACGTTTGTTCATCCAGCAAAACGGTAACGGGTTGCAGGAGAAACACTTACTCTGTGTTCTCAGTCTGTTTCCTAGTGCCGGATGGAAGTTCCTGCAGTTTTCACTGCAAAATCGAGTTGGAGCTTGTCCCTCCCCATATATATGTATTGAGTGGAGTTTGCAACTCAATAAAACTTTGTGTTCCCTTCAAGCTAGGTGAAGGACGGCTTTTAAACACACTTATCTCTCAGAATTGAGCATGTGGTGAGACGTTCGTTCATCCAGCACAAACGAACGGGTTGCAGGAGAAACACTTACTCTGGTTTCTCAGTCTGTTTCCTAGTGCCGGTTTGAAATTCCGGCCATTTACACTGTAAAACCGAGTTGGAGCTTGTACCTTCCCATATATATGTATGGAGTAGAGTATGCAACTGAAAAGAAACTTTGTGTTCCCTTCAAGCTAGGTGAAGGACGGCTTTCACACACTTATCCCTCTGAAATGAGCATGTGGAGAGACGTTCCTTAATCCAGGACAAAGGGAACGGGTTGCAGGAGAAACACTTACTCTGGTTTCTCAGTCTGTTTCCTAGTGCCGGTTTGAAGTGCCTGCATTTTTCACTGTAAAACGATTTTGGGGCTTGTCCCCCCCCATATATATGTATGTTGTGGGGTTTGCAACTGAAAAGAAACTATGTGTTCTCTTCAAGCTAGCTGAAGGAAGGCTTTCACTCAGAAATATCTCTCAGAACTGAGCATGTGGAGAGACGTTCGTTCATCTAGCACAATGGGAAAGGGTTGCAGGAGAAACACTTACTCTGGTTTCTCAGTCTGTTTCCTATTGCCGGTTTGAAGTTCCTGCAGTTTCCACTGTAAAAGCGAGTTGGAGATTATACCTCCCCATATATATGTATGGAGTGCTGTTTGCAAATGAAAGAAACTTTGTGTTCCCTTCAAGTTGGGTGAAGAACGGCTTTCACACACAGTAATCTCTCAGAACTGAGCATGTGGATAGACGTTCGTTCATCCAGCACAAAGGGAACGGGTTGCAGGAGAAACACTTACTCTGGTTTCTCAGTCTGTTTCCTAGTCCCGGTTTGAATTTCCTGCCATTTTCACTGAAAACCGAGTTGGAAATTGTACCTCCCCATATATATGTATGGAGTGGAGTTTGCAACTGAAAAGAAACTTTCTGTTCCCATCAAGTTAGGGGAAGTTCGGCTTTCACACACACTTTCTGTCATTAGTTACCATGTGGAGAGATGTTGGTTCATCCAGCACAAAGGGAATGGGTTGCAGGGGAAACAATTACTCTGGATTCTCAGTCTGTTTCCTAGTGCCGGATGGAAGTTCCTGCCGTTTTCAATGTAAAATCGAGTTGGAGCTTGTGCCTCCCCATATATATGTATGGAGTGGAGTTTGCAACTGAAAAGAAACTTTCTGTTCCCTTCAAGCTTGGTGAAGGACGGCTTTCACATACACTTATCTCTCAGAAGTGAGTATATGGAGAGAGGTACGTTCATCTAGCACAAAGGGAACGGGTTGCAGGGAAAGCACTTACTCTGGTTTCTCAGTCTGTTTCCTGGTGCCGGTTTGAAGTTCCTGCAGTTTTCACTGTAAAATCGAATTGGAGCTAGTCCCTCCCCATATATATGTATGGATTAGAGTATGCAACTCAAAAAAACTTTGTGTTCCCTTCAAGCTAGTTGAGGGAGGGCTTTCACACGTACTTATCTCTCAGAACTGAGCATGTGGTGAGACGTTCGTTCATCAAGCACAAAAGGAACGGGAAGCAGGTGAAACACTTACTCTGGTTTCTCATTCAGTTTCGTAGTGCCAGTTTGAAATTGCTGCCGTTTTCACTGTAAAACCGAGTTGGAACTTGTACCTCCCCATATATATGTATGGAGTAGAGTTTGCAACTGAAAAGAAACTTTGTGTTCCCTTCAAGGTAGATTAAGGACGGCTTTCACACACACTTATCTCTCATAACTGAGTATGTGGAGAGACGTTCATTCATCTAGCACAACGGGAACGGGTTACAAGAGAAGCACTTACTCTGATCTCTCAGACTCTATCCTAGTGCCGCTTAAAATTTCCAGCCATTTTCACTTAAAACCGAGTTGGAGCTTGTACATCCCCATATATATGTATGGAGTGGAGTTTGCAATTCAAAATAAACTTTTTGTTCCTTTAAGGTAGCTGAAGGAAAGCTTTCACACACAATTATCTCTCAGAACTGAGCATGTGGAGAGACGTTCGTCCATCCAGCACAAAGGGATCGGGTTGCAGGAGAAACACTTACTCTGGTTTGTCAGTTTCTATCCTAGTACCGCTTTAACGTCCTGTCATTTGCACTGAAAACCTAGTTGGAAATTGTACCTCCCCATATATATGTATGGATAGGAGTTTGCATCTGAAAAGAAACTTTGTGTTCCCTTCAAGCTAGGGGAAGGGCGGCTTCCACACACACTTATCTCTCAGAACTGAGCATGTGGAGAGACGATCATTCATCCAGCACAAAGGGAAATGTTTGCAGGAGAAACACTTACTCTGGTTTCTCAGTCTGTTTATTAGTGCCGGTTTGATGTTCCTGCAGTTTTGACTGTAAAACCGAGTTGGAGCTTGGACCTCCCCATATATATGTATGTAGTGGGGCTTGCAACTGAAAAGAAACTTTGTGTTCTCTTCAAGCTAGCTGAAGGAAGGCTTTCACTCAGAATTATCTCTCAGATCTGAGCATGTGGAGAGACGTTCGTTCATCCAGCACTAAGGGAAAGGTTTGCAGGAGAAACACTTACCCTGTTTCTCAGTCTGTTTCCTAATGCCGTTTTGAAGTTCCTTCAGTTTCCACAGTAAAAGCTAGTTTGACATTATACCTCCCCATATATATGTATGGATTGGTGTTTGCAAATGAAAATAAACTTTGTGTTCCCTTCAAGCTTGGTGAAGGACGGCTTTCACATTCACTTATCTCTCAGAACTGAGCATGTGGAGAGAGGTACATTCATCTAGCACAAAGGGAACGGGTTGCAGGAGAAACACCTACTCTGGTTTCTCAGTCTGTTTCCTACTGCCGGTTTGAAGTTCCTGTACTTTTCACCCTAATCCGAGTTGGAGCTTGTACCTCCCCATATATATATATGTAGTAGTGTTGACAACTGAAAAGAAACTTTGTGTTCCTTTCAAGCTAGGTGAAGGCGGCTTTCAAACACACTTATCTCTCAGAACTGAGCATGTGGTGAGACGTTCGTTCATCAAGCACAAAGGGAACGGGTTGCAGGTGAAACACTTACTCTGGTTTCTCAGTCTGTTTCCTAGTGCCAATTTGAAATTCCTGCCGATTTCACTGTAAAACCGAGTTGGAGCTTGTACATCCCCATATATATGTATGGAGTAGAGTTTGCAACTGAAAAGAAACTTTGGTTCCCTTCAAGCTTGCTGAAGGACGGCTTTGACACACAATTATCTCTCAGAACTGAGCATGTGGATAGACGTTTGTTCATCCAGCAAAACGGTAACGGGTTGCAGGAGAAACACTTACTCTGTGTTCTCAGTCTGTTTCCTAGTGCCGGATGGAAGTTCCTGCAGTTTTCACTGCAAAATCGAGTTGGAGCTTGTCCCTCCCCATATATATGTATTGAGTGGAGTTTGCAACTCAATAAAACTTTGTGTTCCCTTCAAGCTAGGTGAAGGACGGCTTTTAAACACACTTATCTCTCAGAATTGAGCATGTGGTGAGACGTTCGTTCATCCAGCACAAACGAACGGGTTGCAGGAGAAACACTTACTCTGGTTTCTCAGTCTGTTTCCTAGTGCCGGTTTGAAATTCCGGCCATTTACACTGTAAAACCGAGTTGGAGCTTGTACCTTCCCATATATATGTATGGAGTAGAGTATGCAACTGAAAAGAAACTTTGTGTTCCCTTCAAGCTAGGTGAAGGACGGCTTTCACACACTTATCCCTCTGAAATGAGCATGTGGAGAGACGTTCCTTAATCCAGGACAAAGGGAACGGGTTGCAGGAGAAACACTTACTCTGGTTTCTCAGTCTGTTTCCTAGTGCCGGTTTGAAGTGCCTGCATTTTTCACTGTAAAACGATTTTGGGGCTTGTCCCCCCCCATATATATGTATGTTGTGGGGTTTGCAACTGAAAAGAAACTATGTGTTCTCTTCAAGCTAGCTGAAGGAAGGCTTTCACTCAGAAATATCTCTCAGAACTGAGCATGTGGAGAGACGTTCGTTCATCTAGCACAATGGGAAAGGGTTGCAGGAGAAACACTTACTCTGGTTTCTCAGTCTGTTTCCTATTGCCGGTTTGAAGTTCCTGCAGTTTCCACTGTAAAAGCGAGTTGGAGATTATACCTCCCCATATATATGTATGGAGTGCTGTTTGCAAATGAAAGAAACTTTGTGTTCCCTTCAAGTTGGGTGAAGAACGGCTTTCACACACAGTAATCTCTCAGAACTGAGCATGTGGATAGACGTTCGTTCATCCAGCACAAAGGGAACGGGTTGCAGGAGAAACACTTACTCTGGTTTCTCAGTCTGTTTCCTAGTCCCGGTTTGAATTTCCTGCCATTTTCACTGAAAACCGAGTTGGAAATTGTACCTCCCCATATATATGTATGGAGTGGAGTTTGCAACTGAAAAGAAACTTTCTGTTCCCATCAAGTTAGGGGAAGTTCGGCTTTCACACACACTTTCTGTCATTAGTTACCATGTGGAGAGATGTTGGTTCATCCAGCACAAAGGGAATGGGTTGCAGGGGAAACAATTACTCTGGATTCTCAGTCTGTTTCCTAGTGCCGGATGGAAGTTCCTGCCGTTTTCAATGTAAAATCGAGTTGGAGCTTGTGCCTCCCCATATATATGTATGGAGTGGAGTTTGCAACTGAAAAGAAACTTTCTGTTCCCTTCAAGCTTGGTGAAGGACGGCTTTCACATACACTTATCTCTCAGAAGTGAGTATATGGAGAGAGGTACGTTCATCTAGCACAAAGGGAACGGGTTGCAGGGAAAGCACTTACTCTGGTTTCTCAGTCTGTTTCCTGGTGCCGGTTTGAAGTTCCTGCAGTTTTCACTGTAAAATCGAATTGGAGCTAGTCCCTCCCCATATATATGTATGGATTAGAGTATGCAACTCAAAAAAACTTTGTGTTCCCTTCAAGCTAGTTGAGGGAGGGCTTTCACACGTACTTATCTCTCAGAACTGAGCATGTGGTGAGATGTTCGTTCATCAAGCACAAAAGGAACGGGAAGCAGGTGAAACACTTACTCTGGTTTCTCATTCAGTTTCGTAGTGCCAGTTTGAAATTGCTGCCGTTTTCACTGTAAAACCGAGTTGGAACTTGTACCTCCCCATATATATGTATGGAGTAGAGTTTGCAACTGAAAAGAAACTTTGTGTTCCCTTCAAGGTAGATTAAGGACGGCTTTCACACACACTTATCTCTCATAACTGAGTATGTGGAGAGACGTTCATTCATCTAGCACAACGGGAACGGGTTACAAGAGAAGCACTTACTCTGATCTCTCAGACTCTATCCTAGTGCCGCTTAAAATTTCCAGCCATTTTCACTTAAAACCGAGTTGGAGCTTGTACATCCCCATATATATGTATGGAGTGGAGTTTGCAATTCAAAATAAACTTTTTGTTCCTTTAAGGTAGCTGAAGGAAAGCTTTCACACACAATTATCTCTCAGAACTGAGCATGTGGAGAGACGTTCGTCCATCCAGCACAAAGGGATCGGGTTGCAGGAGAAACACTTACTCTGGTTTGTCAGTTTCTATCCTAGTACCGCTTTAACGTCCTGTCATTTGCACTGAAAACCTAGTTGGAAATTGTACCTCCCCATATATATGTATGGATAGGAGTTTGCATCTGAAAAGAAACTTTGTGTTCCCTTCAAGCTAGGGGAAGGGCGGCTTCCACACACACTTATCTCTCAGAACTGAGCATGTGGAGAGACGATCATTCATCCAGCACAAAGGGAAATGTTTGCAGGAGAAACACTTACTCTGGTTTCTCAGTCTGTTTATTAGTGCCGGTTTGATGTTCCTGCAGTTTTGACTGTAAAACCGAGTTGGAGCTTGGACCTCCCCATATATATGTATGTAGTGGGGCTTGCAACTGAAAAGAAACTTTGTGTTCTCTTCAAGCTAGCTGAAGGAAGGCTTTCACTCAGAATTATCTCTCAGATCTGAGCATGTGGAGAGACGTTCGTTCATCCAGCACTAAGGGAAAGGTTTGCAGGAGAAACACTTACCCTGTTTCTCAGTCTGTTTCCTAATGCCGTTTTGAAGTTCCTTCAGTTTCCACAGTAAAAGCTAGTTTGACATTATACCTCCCCATATATATGTATGGATTGGTGTTTGCAAATGAAAATAAACTTTGTGTTCCCTTCAAGCTTGGTGAAGGACGGCTTTCACATTCACTTATCTCTCAGAACTGAGCATGTGGAGAGAGGTACATTCATCTAGCACAAAGGGAACGGGTTGCAGGAGAAACACCTACTCTGGTTTCTCAGTCTGTTTCCTACTGCCGGTTTGAAGTTCCTGTACTTTTCACCCTAATCCGAGTTGGAGCTTGTACCTCCCCATATATATATATGTAGTAGTGTTGACAACTGAAAAGAAACTTTGTGTTCCTTTCAAGCTAGGTGAAGGCGGCTTTCAAACACACTTATCTCTCAGAACTGAGCATGTGGTGAGACGTTCGTTCATCAAGCACAAAGGGAACGGGTTGCAGGTGAAACACTTACTCTGGTTTCTCAGTCTGTTTCCTAGTGCCAATTTGAAATTCCTGCCGATTTCACTGTAAAACCGAGTTGGAGCTTGTACATCCCCATATATATGTATGGAGTAGAGTTTGCAACTGAAAAGAAACTTTGGTTCCCTTCAAGCTTGCTGAAGGACGGCTTTGACACACAATTATCTCTCAGAACTGAGCATGTGGATAGACGTTTGTTCATCCAGCAAAACGGTAACGGGTTGCAGGAGAAACACTTACTCTGTGTTCTCAGTCTGTTTCCTAGTGCCGGATGGAAGTTCCTGCAGTTTTCACTGCAAAATCGAGTTGGAGCTTGTCCCTCCCCATATATATGTATTGAGTGGAGTTTGCAACTCAATAAAACTTTGTGTTCCCTTCAAGCTAGGTGAAGGACGGCTTTTAAACACACTTATCTCTCAGAATTGAGCATGTGGTGAGACGTTCGTTCATCCAGCACAAACGAACGGGTTGCAGGAGAAACACTTACTCTGGTTTCTCAGTCTGTTTCCTAGTGCCGATTTGAAATTCCGGCCATTTACACTGTAAAACCGAGTTGGAGCTTGTACCTTCCCATATATATGTATGGAGTAGAGTATGCAACTGAAAAGAAACTTTGTGTTCCCTTCAAGCTAGGTGAAGGACGGCTTTCACACACTTATCCCTCTGAAATGAGCATGTGGAGAGACGTTCCTTAATCCAGGACAAAGGGAACGGGTTGCAGGAGAAACACTTACTCTGGTTTCTCAGTCTGTTTCCTAGTGCCGGTTTGAAGTGCCTGCATTTTTCACTGTAAAACGATTTTGGGGCTTGTCCCCCCCCATATATATGTATGTTGTGGGGTTTGCAACTGAAAAGAAACTATGTGTTCTCTTCAAGCTAGCTGAAGGAAGGCTTTCACTCAGAAATATCTCTCAGAACTGAGCATGTGGAGAGACGTTCGTTCATCTAGCACAATGGGAAAGGGTTGCAGGAGAAACACTTACTCTGGTTTCTCAGTCTGTTTCCTATTGCCGGTTTGAAGTTCCTGCAGTTTCCACTGTAAAAGCGAGTTGGAGATTATACCTCCCCATATATATGTATGGAGTGCTGTTTGCAAATGAAAGAAACTTTGTGTTCCCTTCAAGTTGGGTGAAGAACGGCTTTCACACACAGTAATCTCTCAGAACTGAGCATGTGGATAGACGTTCGTTCATCCAGCACAAAGGGAACGGGTTGCAGGAGAAACACTTACTCTGGTTTCTCAGTCTGTTTCCTAGTCCCGGTTTGAATTTCCTGCCATTTTCACTGAAAACCGAGTTGGAAATTGTACCTCCCCATATATATGTATGGAGTGGAGTTTGCAACTGAAAAGAAACTTTCTGTTCCCATCAAGTTAGGGGAAGTTCGGCTTTCACACACACTATCTGTCATTAGTTACCATGTGGAGAGATGTTGGTTCATCCAGCACAAAGGGAATGGGTTGCAGGGGAAACAATTACTCTGGATTCTCAGTCTGTTTCCTAGTGCCGGATGGAAGTTCCTGCCGTTTTCAATGTAAAATCGAGTTGGAGCTTGTGCCTCCCCATATATATGTATGGAGTGGAGTTTGCAACTGAAAAGAAACTTTCTGTTCCCTTCAAGCTTGGTGAAGGACGGCTTTCACATACACTTATCTCTCAGAAGTGAGTATATGGAGAGAGGTACGTTCATCTAGCACAAAGGGAACGGGTTGCAGGGAAAGCACTTACTCTGGTTTCTCAGTCTGTTTCCTGGTGCCGGTTTGAAGTTCCTGCAGTTTTCACTGTAAAATCGAATTGGAGCTAGTCCCTCCCCATATATATGTATGGATTAGAGTATGCAACTCAAAAAAACTTTGTGTTCCCTTCAAGCTAGTTGAGGGAGGGCTTTCACACGTACTTATCTCTCAGAACTGAGCATGTGGTGAGACGTTCGTTCATCAAGCACAAAAGGAACGGGAAGCAGGTGAAACACTTACTCTGGTTTCTCATTCAGTTTCGTAGTGCCAGTTTGAAATTGCTGCCGTTTTCACTGTAAAACCGAGTTGGAACTTGTACCTCCCCATATATATGTATGGAGTAGAGTTTGCAACTGAAAAGAAACTTTGTGTTCCCTTCAAGGTAGATTAAGGACGGCTTTCACACACACTTATCTCTCATAACTGAGTATGTGGAGAGACGTTCATTCATCTAGCACAACGGGAACGGGTTACAAGAGAAGCACTTACTCTGATCTCTCAGACTCTATCCTAGTGCCGCTTAAAATTTCCAGCCATTTTCACTTAAAACCGAGTTGGAGCTTGTACATCCCCATATATATGTATGGAGTGGAGTTTGCAATTCAAAATAAACTTTTTGTTCCTTTAAGGTAGCTGAAGGAAAGCTTTCACACACAATTATCTCTCAGAACTGAGCATGTGGAGAGACGTTCGTCCATCCAGCACAAAGGGATCGGGTTGCAGGAGAAACACTTACTCTGGTTTGTCAGTTTCTATCCTAGTACCGCTTTAACGTCCTGTCATTTGCACTGAAAACCTAGTTGGAAATTGTACCTCCCCATATATATGTATGGATAGGAGTTTGCATCTGAAAAGAAACTTTGTGTTCCCTTCAAGCTAGGGGAAGGGCGGCTTCCACACACACTTATCTCTCAGAACTGAGCATGTGGAGAGACGATCATTCATCCAGCACAAAGGGAAATGTTTGCAGGAGAAACACTTACTCTGGTTTCTCAGTCTGTTTATTAGTGCCGGTTTGATGTTCCTGCAGTTTTGACTGTAAAACCGAGTTGGAGCTTGGACCTCCCCATATATATGTATGTAGTGGGGCTTGCAACTGAAAAGAAACTTTGTGTTCTCTTCAAGCTAGCTGAAGGAAGGCTTTCACTCAGAATTATCTCTCAGATCTGAGCATGTGGAGAGACGTTCGTTCATCCAGCACTAAGGGAAAGGTTTGCAGGAGAAACACTTACCCTGTTTCTCAGTCTGTTTCCTAATGCCGTTTTGAAGTTCCTTCAGTTTCCACAGTAAAAGCTAGTTTGACATTATACCTCCCCATATATATGTATGGATTGGTGTTTGCAAATGAAAATAAACTTTGTGTTCCCTTCAAGCTTGGTGAAGGACGGCTTTCACATTCACTTATCTCTCAGAACTGAGCATGTGGAGAGAGGTACATTCATCTAGCACAAAGGGAACGGGTTGCAGGAGAAACACCTACTCTGGTTTCTCAGTCTGTTTCCTACTGCCGGTTTGAAGTTCCTGTACTTTTCACCCTAATCCGAGTTGGAGCTTGTACCTCCCCATATATATATATGTAGTAGTGTTGACAACTGAAAAGAAACTTTGTGTTCCTTTCAAGCTAGGTGAAGGCGGCTTTCAAACACACTTATCTCTCAGAACTGAGCATGTGGTGAGACGTTCGTTCATCAAGCACAAAGGGAACGGGTTGCAGGTGAAACACTTACTCTGGTTTCTCAGTCTGTTTCCTAGTGCCAATTTGAAATTCCTGCCGATTTCACTGTAAAACCGAGTTGGAGCTTGTACATCCCCATATATATGTATGGAGTAGAGTTTGCAACTGAAAAGAAACTTTGGTTCCCTTCAAGCTTGCTGAAGGACGGCTTTGACACACAATTATCTCTCAGAACTGAGCATGTGGATAGACGTTTGTTCATCCAGCAAAACGGTAACGGGTTGCAGGAGAAACACTTACTCTGTGTTCTCAGTCTGTTTCCTAGTGCCGGATGGAAGTTCCTGCAGTTTTCACTGCAAAATCGAGTTGGAGCTTGTCCCTCCCCATATATATGTATTGAGTGGAGTTTGCAACTCAATAAAACTTTGTGTTCCCTTCAAGCTAGGTGAAGGACGGCTTTTAAACACACTTATCTCTCAGAATTGAGCATGTGGTGAGACGTTCGTTCATCCAGCACAAACGAACGGGTTGCAGGAGAAACACTTACTCTGGTTTCTCAGTCTGTTTCCTAGTGCCGGTTTGAAATTCCGGCCATTTACACTGTAAAACCGAGTTGGAGCTTGTACCTTCCCATATATATGTATGGAGTAGAGTATGCAACTGAAAAGAAACTTTGTGTTCCCTTCAAGCTAGGTGAAGGACGGCTTTCACACACTTATCCCTCTGAAATGAGCATGTGGAGAGACGTTCCTTAATCCAGGACAAAGGGAACGGGTTGCAGGAGAAACACTTACTCTGGTTTCTCAGTCTGTTTCCTAGTGCCGGTTTGAAGTGCCTGCATTTTTCACTGTAAAACGATTTTGGGGCTTGTCCCCCCCCATATATATGTATGTTGTGGGGTTTGCAACTGAAAAGAAACTATGTGTTCTCTTCAAGCTAGCTGAAGGAAGGCTTTCACTCAGAAATATCTCTCAGAACTGAGCATGTGGAGAGACGTTCGTTCATCTAGCACAATGGGAAAGGGTTGCAGGAGAAACACTTACTCTGGTTTCTCAGTCTGTTTCCTATTGCCGGTTTGAAGTTCCTGCAGTTTCCACTGTAAAAGCGAGTTGGAGATTATACCTCCCCATATATATGTATGGAGTGCTGTTTGCAAATGAAAGAAACTTTGTGTTCCCTTCAAGTTGGGTGAAGAACGGCTTTCACACACAGTAATCTCTCAGAACTGAGCATGTGGATAGACGTTCGTTCATCCAGCACAAAGGGAACGGGTTGCAGGAGAAACACTTACTCTGGTTTCTCAGTCTGTTTCCTAGTCCCGGTTTGAATTTCCTGCCATTTTCACTGAAAACCGAGTTGGAAATTGTACCTCCCCATATATATGTATGGAGTGGAGTTTGCAACTGAAAAGAAACTTTCTGTTCCCATCAAGTTAGGGGAAGTTCGGCTTTCACACACACTATCTGTCATTAGTTACCATGTGGAGAGATGTTGGTTCATCCAGCACAAAGGGAATGGGTTGCAGGGGAAACAATTACTCTGGATTCTCAGTCTGTTTCCTAGTGCCGGATGGAAGTTCCTGCCGTTTTCAATGTAAAATCGAGTTGGAGCTTGTGCCTCCCCATATATATGTATGGAGTGGAGTTTGCAACTGAAAAGAAACTTTCTGTTCCCTTCAAGCTTGGTGAAGGACGGCTTTCACATACACTTATCTCTCAGAAGTGAGTATATGGAGAGAGGTACGTTCATCTAGCACAAAGGGAACGGGTTGCAGGGAAAGCACTTACTCTGGTTTCTCAGTCTGTTTCCTGGTGCCGGTTTGAAGTTCCTGCAGTTTTCACTGTAAAATCGAATTGGAGCTAGTCCCTCCCCATATATATGTATGGATTAGAGTATGCAACTCAAAAAAACTTTGTGTTCCCTTCAAGCTAGTTGAGGGAGGGCTTTCACACGTACTTATCTCTCAGAACTGAGCATGTGGTGAGACGTTCGTTCATCAAGCACAAAAGGAACGGGAAGCAGGTGAAACACTTACTCTGGTTTCTCATTCAGTTTCGTAGTGCCAGTTTGAAATTGCTGCCGTTTTCACTGTAAAACCGAGTTGGAACTTGTACCTCCCCATATATATGTATGGAGTAGAGTTTGCAACTGAAAAGAAACTTTGTGTTCCCTTCAAGGTAGATTAAGGACGGCTTTCACACACACTTATCTCTCATAACTGAGTATGTGGAGAGACGTTCATTCATCTAGCACAACGGGAACGGGTTACAAGAGAAGCACTTACTCTGATCTCTCAGACTCTATCCTAGTGCCGCTTAAAATTTCCAGCCATTTTCACTTAAAACCGAGTTGGAGCTTGTACATCCCCATATATATGTATGGAGTGGAGTTTGCAATTCAAAATAAACTTTTTGTTCCTTGAAGGTAGCTGAAGGAAAGCTTTCACACACAATTATCTCTCAGAACTGAGCATGTGGAGAGACGTTCGTCCATCCAGCACAAAGGGATCGGGTTGCAGGAGAAACACTTACTCTGGTTTGTCAGTTTCTATCCTAGTACCGCTTTAACGTCCTGTCATTTGCACTGAAAACCTAGTTGGAAATTGTACCTCCCCATATATATGTATGGATAGGAGTTTGCATCTGAAAAGAAACTTTGTGTTCCCTTCAAGCTAGGGGAAGGGCGGCTTCCACACACACTTATCTCTCAGAACTGAGCATGTGGAGAGACGATCATTCATCCAGCACAAAGGGAAATGTTTGCAGGAGAAACACTTACTCTGGTTTCTCAGTCTGTTTATTAGTGCCGGTTTGATGTTCCTGCAGTTTTGACTGTAAAACCGAGTTGGAGCTTGGACCTCCCCATATATATGTATGTAGTGGGGCTTGCAACTGAAAAGAAACTTTGTGTTCTCTTCAAGCTAGCTGAAGGAAGGCTTTCACTCAGAATTATCTCTCAGATCTGAGCATGTGGAGAGACGTTCGTTCATCCAGCACTAAGGGAAAGGTTTGCAGGAGAAACACTTACCCTGTTTCTCAGTCTGTTTCCTAATGCCGTTTTGAAGTTCCTTCAGTTTCCACAGTAAAAGCTAGTTTGACATTATACCTCCCCATATATATGTATGGATTGGTGTTTGCAAATGAAAATAAACTTTGTGTTCCCTTCAAGCTTGGTGAAGGACGGCTTTCACATTCACTTATCTCTCAGAACTGAGCATGTGGAGAGAGGTACATTCATCTAGCACAAAGGGAACGGGTTGCAGGAGAAACACCTACTCTGGTTTCTCAGTCTGTTTCCTACTGCCGGTTTGAAGTTCCTGTACTTTTCACCCTAATCCGAGTTGGAGCTTGTACCTCCCCATATATATATATGTAGTAGTGTTGACAACTGAAAAGAAACTTTGTGTTCCTTTCAAGCTAGGTGAAGGCGGCTTTCAAACACACTTATCTCTCAGAACTGAGCATGTGGTGAGACGTTCGTTCATCAAGCACAAAGGGAACGGGTTGCAGGTGAAACACTTACTCTGGTTTCTCAGTCTGTTTCCTAGTGCCAATTTGAAATTCCTGCCGATTTCACTGTAAAACCGAGTTGGAGCTTGTACATCCCCATATATATGTATGGAGTAGAGTTTGCAACTGAAAAGAAACTTTGGTTCCCTTCAAGCTTGCTGAAGGACGGCTTTGACACACAATTATCTCTCAGAACTGAGCATGTGGATAGACGTTTGTTCATCCAGCAAAACGGTAACGGGTTGCAGGAGAAACACTTACTCTGTGTTCTCAGTCTGTTTCCTAGTGCCGGATGGAAGTTCCTGCAGTTTTCACTGCAAAATCGAGTTGGAGCTTGTCCCTCCCCATATATATGTATTGAGTGGAGTTTGCAACTCAATAAAACTTTGTGTTCCCTTCAAGCTAGGTGAAGGACGGCTTTTAAACACACTTATCTCTCAGAATTGAGCATGTGGTGAGACGTTCGTTCATCCAGCACAAACGAACGGGTTGCAGGAGAAACACTTACTCTGGTTTCTCAGTCTGTTTCCTAGTGCCGGTTTGAAATTCCGGCCATTTACACTGTAAAACCGAGTTGGAGCTTGTACCTTCCCATATATATGTATGGAGTAGAGTATGCAACTGAAAAGAAACTTTGTGTTCCCTTCAAGCTAGGTGAAGGACGGCTTTCACACACTTATCCCTCTGAAATGAGCATGTGGAGAGACGTTCCTTAATCCAGGACAAAGGGAACGGGTTGCAGGAGAAACACTTACTCTGGTTTCTCAGTCTGTTTCCTAGTGCCGGTTTGAAGTGCCTGCATTTTTCACTGTAAAACGATTTTGGGGCTTGTCCCCCCCCATATATATGTATGTTGTGGGGTTTGCAACTGAAAAGAAACTATGTGTTCTCTTCAAGCTAGCTGAAGGAAGGCTTTCACTCAGAAATATCTCTCAGAACTGAGCATGTGGAGAGACGTTCGTTCATCTAGCACAATGGGAAAGGGTTGCAGGAGAAACACTTACTCTGGTTTCTCAGTCTGTTTCCTATTGCCGGTTTGAAGTTCCTGCAGTTTCCACTGTAAAAGCGAGTTGGAGATTATACCTCCCCATATATATGTATGGAGTGCTGTTTGCAAATGAAAGAAACTTTGTGTTCCCTTCAAGTTGGGTGAAGAACGGCTTTCACACACAGTAATCTCTCAGAACTGAGCATGTGGATAGACGTTCGTTCATCCAGCACAAAGGGAACGGGTTGCAGGAGAAACACTTACTCTGGTTTCTCAGTCTGTTTCCTAGTCCCGGTTTGAATTTCCTGCCATTTTCACTGAAAACCGAGTTGGAAATTGTACCTCCCCATATATATGTATGGAGTGGAGTTTGCAACTGAAAAGAAACTTTCTGTTCCCATCAAGTTAGGGGAAGTTCGGCTTTCACACACACTATCTGTCATTAGTTACCATGTGGAGAGATGTTGGTTCATCCAGCACAAAGGGAATGGGTTGCAGGGGAAACAATTACTCTGGATTCTCAGTCTGTTTCCTAGTGCCGGATGGAAGTTCCTGCCGTTTTCAATGTAAAATCGAGTTGGAGCTTGTGCCTCCCCATATATATGTATGGAGTGGAGTTTGCAACTGAAAAGAAACTTTCTGTTCCCTTCAAGCTTGGTGAAGGACGGCTTTCACATACACTTATCTCTCAGAAGTGAGTATATGGAGAGAGGTACGTTCATCTAGCACAAAGGGAACGGGTTGCAGGGAAAGCACTTACTCTGGTTTCTCAGTCTGTTTCCTGGTGCCGGTTTGAAGTTCCTGCAGTTTTCACTGTAAAATCGAATTGGAGCTAGTCCCTCCCCATATATATGTATGGATTAGAGTATGCAACTCAAAAAAACTTTGTGTTCCCTTCAAGCTAGTTGAGGGAGGGCTTTCACACGTACTTATCTCTCAGAACTGAGCATGTGGTGAGACGTTCGTTCATCAAGCACAAAAGGAACGGGAAGCAGGTGAAACACTTACTCTGGTTTCTCATTCAGTTTCGTAGTGCCAGTTTGAAATTGCTGCCGTTTTCACTGTAAAACCGAGTTGGAACTTGTACCTCCCCATATATATGTATGGAGTAGAGTTTGCAACTGAAAAGAAACTTTGTGTTCCCTTCAAGGTAGATTAAGGACGGCTTTCACACACACTTATCTCTCATAACTGAGTATGTGGAGAGACGTTCATTCATCTAGCACAACGGGAACGGGTTACAAGAGAAGCACTTACTCTGATCTCTCAGACTCTATCCTAGTGCCGCTTAAAATTTCCAGCCATTTTCACTTAAAACCGAGTTGGAGCTTGTACATCCCCATATATATGTATGGAGTGGAGTTTGCAATTCAAAATAAACTTTTTGTTCCTTTAAGGTAGCTGAAGGAAAGCTTTCACACACAATTATCTCTCAGAACTGAGCATGTGGAGAGACGTTCGTCCATCCAGCACAAAGGGATCGGGTTGCAGGAGAAACACTTACTCTGGTTTGTCAGTTTCTATCCTAGTACCGCTTTAACGTCCTGTCATTTGCACTGAAAACCTAGTTGGAAATTGTACCTCCCCATATATATGTATGGATAGGAGTTTGCATCTGAAAAGAAACTTTGTGTTCCCTTCAAGCTAGGGGAAGGGCGGCTTCCACACACACTTATCTCTCAGAACTGAGCATGTGGAGAGACGATCATTCATCCAGCACAAAGGGAAATGTTTGCAGGAGAAACACTTACTCTGGTTTCTCAGTCTGTTTATTAGTGCCGGTTTGATGTTCCTGCAGTTTTGACTGTAAAACCGAGTTGGAGCTTGGACCTCCCCATATATATGTATGTAGTGGGGCTTGCAACTGAAAAGAAACTTTGTGTTCTCTTCAAGCTAGCTGAAGGAAGGCTTTCACTCAGAATTATCTCTCAGATCTGAGCATGTGGAGAGACGTTCGTTCATCCAGCACTAAGGGAAAGGTTTGCAGGAGAAACACTTACCCTGTTTCTCAGTCTGTTTCCTAATGCCGTTTTGAAGTTCCTTCAGTTTCCACAGTAAAAGCTAGTTTGACATTATACCTCCCCATATATATGTATGGATTGGTGTTTGCAAATGAAAATAAACTTTGTGTTCCCTTCAAGCTTGGTGAAGGACGGCTTTCACATTCACTTATCTCTCAGAACTGAGCATGTGGAGAGAGGTACATTCATCTAGCACAAAGGGAACGGGTTGCAGGAGAAACACCTACTCTGGTTTCTCAGTCTGTTTCCTACTGCCGGTTTGAAGTTCCTGTACTTTTCACCCTAATCCGAGTTGGAGCTTGTACCTCCCCATATATATATATGTAGTAGTGTTGACAACTGAAAAGAAACTTTGTGTTCCTTTCAAGCTAGGTGAAGGCGGCTTTCAAACACACTTATCTCTCAGAACTGAGCATGTGGTGAGACGTTCGTTCATCAAGCACAAAGGGAACGGGTTGCAGGTGAAACACTTACTCTGGTTTCTCAGTCTGTTTCCTAGTGCCAATTTGAAATTCCTGCCGATTTCACTGTAAAACCGAGTTGGAGCTTGTACATCCCCATATATATGTATGGAGTAGAGTTTGCAACTGAAAAGAAACTTTGGTTCCCTTCAAGCTTGCTGAAGGACGGCTTTGACACACAATTATCTCTCAGAACTGAGCATGTGGATAGACGTTTGTTCATCCAGCAAAACGGTAACGGGTTGCAGGAGAAACACTTACTCTGTGTTCTCAGTCTGTTTCCTAGTGCCGGATGGAAGTTCCTGCAGTTTTCACTGCAAAATCGAGTTGGAGCTTGTCCCTCCCCATATATATGTATTGAGTGGAGTTTGCAACTCAATAAAACTTTGTGTTCCCTTCAAGCTAGGTGAAGGACGGCTTTTAAACACACTTATCTCTCAGAATTGAGCATGTGGTGAGACGTTCGTTCATCCAGCACAAACGAACGGGTTGCAGGAGAAACACTTACTCTGGTTTCTCAGTCTGTTTCCTAGTGCCGGTTTGAAATTCCGGCCATTTACACTGTAAAACCGAGTTGGAGCTTGTACCTTCCCATATATATGTATGGAGTAGAGTATGCAACTGAAAAGAAACTTTGTGTTCCCTTCAAGCTAGGTGAAGGACGGCTTTCACACACTTATCCCTCTGAAATGAGCATGTGGAGAGACGTTCCTTAATCCAGGACAAAGGGAACGGGTTGCAGGAGAAACACTTACTCTGGTTTCTCAGTCTGTTTCCTAGTGCCGGTTTGAAGTGCCTGCATTTTTCACTGTAAAACGATTTTGGGGCTTGTCCCCCCCCATATATATGTATGTTGTGGGGTTTGCAACTGAAAAGAAACTATGTGTTCTCTTCAAGCTAGCTGAAGGAAGGCTTTCACTCAGAAATATCTCTCAGAACTGAGCATGTGGAGAGACGTTCGTTCATCTAGCACAATGGGAAAGGGTTGCAGGAGAAACACTTACTCTGGTTTCTCAGTCTGTTTCCTATTGCCGGTTTGAAGTTCCTGCAGTTTCCACTGTAAAAGCGAGTTGGAGATTATACCTCCCCATATATATGTATGGAGTGCTGTTTGCAAATGAAAGAAACTTTGTGTTCCCTTCAAGTTGGGTGAAGAACGGCTTTCACACACAGTAATCTCTCAGAACTGAGCATGTGGATAGACGTTCGTTCATCCAGCACAAAGGGAACGGGTTGCAGGAGAAACACTTACTCTGGTTTCTCAGTCTGTTTCCTAGTCCCGGTTTGAATTTCCTGCCATTTTCACTGAAAACCGAGTTGGAAATTGTACCTCCCCATATATATGTATGGAGTGGAGTTTGCAACTGAAAAGAAACTTTCTGTTCCCATCAAGTTAGGGGAAGTTCGGCTTTCACACACACTTTCTGTCATTAGTTACCATGTGGAGAGATGTTGGTTCATCCAGCACAAAGGGAATGGGTTGCAGGGGAAACAATTACTCTGGATTCTCAGTCTGTTTCCTAGTGCCGGATGGAAGTTCCTGCCGTTTTCAATGTAAAATCGAGTTGGAGCTTGTGCCTCCCCATATATATGTATGGAGTGGAGTTTGCAACTGAAAAGAAACTTTCTGTTCCCTTCAAGCTTGGTGAAGGACGGCTTTCACATACACTTATCTCTCAGAAGTGAGTATATGGAGAGAGGTACGTTCATCTAGCACAAAGGGAACGGGTTGCAGGGAAAGCACT
Organism: Vicugna pacos; assembly: GCF_048564905.1. NCBI lineage: Eukaryota > Metazoa > Chordata > Mammalia > Artiodactyla > Camelidae > Vicugna > Vicugna pacos. The sequence continues at coordinate 3,093,032 of NC_133006.1, forward strand.
TACTCTGGTTTCTCAGTCTGTTTCCTGGTGCCGGTTTGAAGTTCCTGCAGTTTTCACTGTAAAATCGAATTGGAGCTAGTCCCTCCCCATATATATGTATGGATTAGAGTATGCAACTCAAAAAAACTTTGTGTTCCCTTCAAGCTAGTTGAGGGAGGGCTTTCACACGTACTTATCTCTCAGAACTGAGCATGTGGTGAGACGTTCGTTCATCAAGCACAAAAGGAACGGGAAGCAGGTGAAACACTTACTCTGGTTTCTCATTCAGTTTCGTAGTGCCAGTTTGAAATTGCTGCCGTTTTCACTGTAAAACCGAGTTGGAACTTGTACCTCCCCATATATATGTATGGAGTAGAGTTTGCAACTGAAAAGAAACTTTGTGTTCCCTTCAAGGTAGATTAAGGACGGCTTTCACACACACTTATCTCTCATAACTGAGTATGTGGAGAGACGTTCATTCATCTAGCACAACGGGAACGGGTTACAAGAGAAGCACTTACTCTGATCTCTCAGACTCTATCCTAGTGCCGCTTAAAATTTCCAGCCATTTTCACTTAAAACCGAGTTGGAGCTTGTACATCCCCATATATATGTATGGAGTGGAGTTTGCAATTCAAAATAAACTTTTTGTTCCTTGAAGGTAGCTGAAGGAAAGCTTTCACACACAATTATCTCTCAGAACTGAGCATGTGGAGAGACGTTCGTCCATCCAGCACAAAGGGATCGGGTTGCAGGAGAAACACTTACTCTGGTTTGTCAGTTTCTATCCTAGTACCGCTTTAACGTCCTGTCATTTGCACTGAAAACCTAGTTGGAAATTGTACCTCCCCATATATATGTATGGATAGGAGTTTGCATCTGAAAAGAAACTTTGTGTTCCCTTCAAGCTAGGGGAAGGGCGGCTTCCACACACACTTATCTCTCAGAACTGAGCATGTGGAGAGACGATCATTCATCCAGCACAAAGGGAAATGTTTGCAGGAGAAACACTTACTCTGGTTTCTCAGTCTGTTTATTAGTGCCGGTTTGATGTTCCTGCAGTTTTGACTGTAAAACCGAGTTGGAGCTTGGACCTCCCCATATATATGTATGTAGTGGGGCTTGCAACTGAAAAGAAACTTTGTGTTCTCTTCAAGCTAGCTGAAGGAAGGCTTTCACTCAGAATTATCTCTCAGATCTGAGCATGTGGAGAGACGTTCGTTCATCCAGCACTAAGGGAAAGGTTTGCAGGAGAAACACTTACCCTGTTTCTCAGTCTGTTTCCTAATGCCGTTTTGAAGTTCCTTCAGTTTCCACAGTAAAAGCTAGTTTGACATTATACCTCCCCATATATATGTATGGATTGGTGTTTGCAAATGAAAATAAACTTCGTGTTCCCTTCAAGCTTGGTGAAGGACGGCTTTCACATTCACTTATCTCTCAGAACTGAGCATGTGGAGAGAGGTACATTCATCTAGCACAAAGGGAACGGGTTGCAGGAGAAACACCTACTCTGGTTTCTCAGTCTGTTTCCTACTGCCGGTTTGAAGTTCCTGTACTTTTCACCCTAATCCGAGTTGGAGCTTGTACCTCCCCATATATATATATGTAGTAGTGTTGACAACTGAAAAGAAACTTTGTGTTCCTTTCAAGCTAGGTGAAGGCGGCTTTCAAACACACTTATCTCTCAGAACTGAGCATGTGGTGAGACGTTCGTTCATCAAGCACAAAGGGAACGGGTTGCAGGTGAAACACTTACTCTGGTTTCTCAGTCTGTTTCCTAGTGCCAATTTGAAATTCCTGCCGATTTCACTGTAAAACCGAGTTGGAGCTTGTACATCCCCATATATATGTATGGAGTAGAGTTTGCAACTGAAAAGAAACTTTGGTTCCCTTCAAGCTTGCTGAAGGACGGCTTTGACACACAATTATCTCTCAGAACTGAGCATGTGGATAGACGTTTGTTCATCCAGCAAAACGGTAACGGGTTGCAGGAGAAACACTTACTCTGTGTTCTCAGTCTGTTTCCTAGTGCCGGATGGAAGTTCCTGCAGTTTTCACTGCAAAATCGAGTTGGAGCTTGTCCCTCCCCATATATATGTATTGAGTGGAGTTTGCAACTCAATAAAACTTTGTGTTCCCTTCAAGCTAGGTGAAGGACGGCTTTTAAACACACTTATCTCTCAGAATTGAGCATGTGGTGAGACGTTCGTTCATCCAGCACAAACGAACGGGTTGCAGGAGAAACACTTACTCTGGTTTCTCAGTCTGTTTCCTAGTGCCGGTTTGAAATTCCGGCCATTTACACTGTAAAACCGAGTTGGAGCTTGTACCTTCCCATATATATGTATGGAGTAGAGTATGCAACTGAAAAGAAACTTTGTGTTCCCTTCAAGCTAGGTGAAGGACGGCTTTCACACACTTATCCCTCTGAAATGAGCATGTGGAGAGACGTTCCTTAATCCAGGACAAAGGGAACGGGTTGCAGGAGAAACACTTACTCTGGTTTCTCAGTCTGTTTCCTAGTGCCGGTTTGAAGTGCCTGCATTTTTCACTGTAAAACGATTTTGGGGCTTGTCCCCCCCCATATATATGTATGTTGTGGGGTTTGCAACTGAAAAGAAACTATGTGTTCTCTTCAAGCTAGCTGAAGGAAGGCTTTCACTCAGAAATATCTCTCAGAACTGAGCATGTGGAGAGACGTTCGTTCATCTAGCACAATGGGAAAGGGTTGCAGGAGAAACACTTACTCTGGTTTCTCAGTCTGTTTCCTATTGCCGGTTTGAAGTTCCTGCAGTTTCCACTGTAAAAGCGAGTTGGAGATTATACCTCCCCATATATATGTATGGAGTGCTGTTTGCAAATGAAAGAAACTTTGTGTTCCCTTCAAGTTGGGTGAAGAACGGCTTTCACACACAGTAATCTCTCAGAACTGAGCATGTGGATAGACGTTCGTTCATCCAGCACAAAGGGAACGGGTTGCAGGAGAAACACTTACTCTGGTTTCTCAGTCTGTTTCCTAGTCCCGGTTTGAATTTCCTGCCATTTTCACTGAAAACCGAGTTGGAAATTGTACCTCCCCATATATATGTATGGAGTGGAGTTTGCAACTGAAAAGAAACTTTCTGTTCCCATCAAGTTAGGGGAAGTTCGGCTTTCACACACACTTTCTGTCATTAGTTACCATGTGGAGAGATGTTGGTTCATCCAGCACAAAGGGAATGGGTTGCAGGGGAAACAATTACTCTGGATTCTCAGTCTGTTTCCTAGTGCCGGATGGAAGTTCCTGCCGTTTTCAATGTAAAATCGAGTTGGAGCTTGTGCCTCCCCATATATATGTATGGAGTGGAGTTTGCAACTGAAAAGAAACTTTCTGTTCCCTTCAAGCTTGGTGAAGGACGGCTTTCACATACACTTATCTCTCAGAAGTGAGTATATGGAGAGAGGTACGTTCATCTAGCACAAAGGGAACGGGTTGCAGGGAAAGCACTTACTCTGGTTTCTCAGTCTGTTTCCTGGTGCCGGTTTGAAGTTCCTGCAGTTTTCACTGTAAAATCGAATTGGAGCTAGTCCCTCCCCATATATATGTATGGATTAGAGTATGCAACTCAAAAAAACTTTGTGTTCCCTTCAAGCTAGTTGAGGGAGGGCTTTCACACGTACTTATCTCTCAGAACTGAGCATGTGGTGAGACGTTCGTTCATCAAGCACAAAAGGAACGGGAAGCAGGTGAAACACTTACTCTGGTTTCTCATTCAGTTTCGTAGTGCCAGTTTGAAATTGCTGCCGTTTTCACTGTAAAACCGAGTTGGAACTTGTACCTCCCCATATATATGTATGGAGTAGAGTTTGCAACTGAAAAGAAACTTTGTGTTCCCTTCAAGGTAGATTAAGGACGGCTTTCACACACACTTATCTCTCATAACTGAGTATGTGGAGAGACGTTCATTCATCTAGCACAACGGGAACGGGTTACAAGAGAAGCACTTACTCTGATCTCTCAGACTCTATCCTAGTGCCGCTTAAAATTTCCAGCCATTTTCACTTAAAACCGAGTTGGAGCTTGTACATCCCCATATATATGTATGGAGTGGAGTTTGCAATTCAAAATAAACTTTTTGTTCCTTGAAGGTAGCTGAAGGAAAGCTTTCACACACAATTATCTCTCAGAACTGAGCATGTGGAGAGACGTTCGTCCATCCAGCACAAAGGGATCGGGTTGCAGGAGAAACACTTACTCTGGTTTGTCAGTTTCTATCCTAGTACCGCTTTAACGTCCTGTCATTTGCACTGAAAACCTAGTTGGAAATTGTACCTCCCCATATATATGTATGGATAGGAGTTTGCATCTGAAAAGAAACTTTGTGTTCCCTTCAAGCTAGGGGAAGGGCGGCTTCCACACACACTTATCTCTCAGAACTGAGCATGTGGAGAGACGATCATTCATCCAGCACAAAGGGAAATGTTTGCAGGAGAAACACTTACTCTGGTTTCTCAGTCTGTTTATTAGTGCCGGTTTGATGTTCCTGCAGTTTTGACTGTAAAACCGAGTTGGAGCTTGGACCTCCCCATATATATGTATGTAGTGGGGCTTGCAACTGAAAAGAAACTTTGTGTTCTCTTCAAGCTAGCTGAAGGAAGGCTTTCACTCAGAATTATCTCTCAGATCTGAGCATGTGGAGAGACGTTCGTTCATCCAGCACTAAGGGAAAGGTTTGCAGGAGAAACACTTACCCTGTTTCTCAGTCTGTTTCCTAATGCCGTTTTGAAGTTCCTTCAGTTTCCACAGTAAAAGCTAGTTTGACATTATACCTCCCCATATATATGTATGGATTGGTGTTTGCAAATGAAAATAAACTTCGTGTTCCCTTCAAGCTTGGTGAAGGACGGCTTTCACATTCACTTATCTCTCAGAACTGAGCATGTGGAGAGAGGTACATTCATCTAGCACAAAGGGAACGGGTTGCAGGAGAAACACCTACTCTGGTTTCTCAGTCTGTTTCCTACTGCCGGTTTGAAGTTCCTGTACTTTTCACCCTAATCCGAGTTGGAGCTTGTACCTCCCCATATATATATATGTAGTAGTGTTGACAACTGAAAAGAAACTTTGTGTTCCTTTCAAGCTAGGTGAAGGCGGCTTTCAAACACACTTATCTCTCAGAACTGAGCATGTGGTGAGACGTTCGTTCATCAAGCACAAAGGGAACGGGTTGCAGGTGAAACACTTACTCTGGTTTCTCAGTCTGTTTCCTAGTGCCAATTTGAAATTCCTGCCGATTTCACTGTAAAACCGAGTTGGAGCTTGTACATCCCCATATATATGTATGGAGTAGAGTTTGCAACTGAAAAGAAACTTTGGTTCCCTTCAAGCTTGCTGAAGGACGGCTTTGACACACAATTATCTCTCAGAACTGAGCATGTGGATAGACGTTTGTTCATCCAGCAAAACGGTAACGGGTTGCAGGAGAAACACTTACTCTGTGTTCTCAGTCTGTTTCCTAGTGCCGGATGGAAGTTCCTGCAGTTTTCACTGCAAAATCGAGTTGGAGCTTGTCCCTCCCCATATATATGTATTGAGTGGAGTTTGCAACTCAATAAAACTTTGTGTTCCCTTCAAGCTAGGTGAAGGACGGCTTTTAAACACACTTATCTCTCAGAATTGAGCATGTGGTGAGACGTTCGTTCATCCAGCACAAACGAACGGGTTGCAGGAGAAACACTTACTCTGGTTTCTCAGTCTGTTTCCTAGTGCCGGTTTGAAATTCCGGCCATTTACACTGTAAAACCGAGTTGGAGCTTGTACCTTCCCATATATATGTATGGAGTAGAGTATGCAACTGAAAAGAAACTTTGTGTTCCCTTCAAGCTAGGTGAAGGACGGCTTTCACACACTTATCCCTCTGAAATGAGCATGTGGAGAGACGTTCCTTAATCCAGGACAAAGGGAACGGGTTGCAGGAGAAACACTTACTCTGGTTTCTCAGTCTGTTTCCTAGTGCCGGTTTGAAGTGCCTGCATTTTTCACTGTAAAACGATTTTGGGGCTTGTCCCCCCCCATATATATGTATGTTGTGGGGTTTGCAACTGAAAAGAAACTATGTGTTCTCTTCAAGCTAGCTGAAGGAAGGCTTTCACTCAGAAATATCTCTCAGAACTGAGCATGTGGAGAGACGTTCGTTCATCTAGCACAATGGGAAAGGGTTGCAGGAGAAACACTTACTCTGGTTTCTCAGTCTGTTTCCTATTGCCGGTTTGAAGTTCCTGCAGTTTCCACTGTAAAAGCGAGTTGGAGATTATACCTCCCCATATATATGTATGGAGTGCTGTTTGCAAATGAAAGAAACTTTGTGTTCCCTTCAAGTTGGGTGAAGAACGGCTTTCACACACAGTAATCTCTCAGAACTGAGCATGTGGATAGACGTTCGTTCATCCAGCACAAAGGGAACGGGTTGCAGGAGAAACACTTACTCTGGTTTCTCAGTCTGTTTCCTAGTCCCGGTTTGAATTTCCTGCCATTTTCACTGAAAACCGAGTTGGAAATTGTACCTCCCCATATATATGTATGGAGTGGAGTTTGCAACTGAAAAGAAACTTTCTGTTCCCATCAAGTTAGGGGAAGTTCGGCTTTCACACACACTATCTGTCATTAGTTACCATGTGGAGAGATGTTGGTTCATCCAGCACAAAGGGAATGGGTTGCAGGGGAAACAATTACTCTGGATTCTCAGTCTGTTTCCTAGTGCCGGATGGAAGTTCCTGCCGTTTTCAATGTAAAATCGAGTTGGAGCTTGTGCCTCCCCATATATATGTATGGAGTGGAGTTTGCAACTGAAAAGAAACTTTCTGTTCCCTTCAAGCTTGGTGAAGGACGGCTTTCACATACACTTATCTCTCAGAAGTGAGTATATGGAGAGAGGTACGTTCATCTAGCACAAAGGGAACGGGTTGCAGGGAAAGCACTTACTCTGGTTTCTCAGTCTGTTTCCTGGTGCCGGTTTGAAGTTCCTGCAGTTTTCACTGTAAAATCGAATTGGAGCTAGTCCCTCCCCATATATATGTATGGATTAGAGTATGCAACTCAAAAAAACTTTGTGTTCCCTTCAAGCTAGTTGAGGGAGGGCTTTCACACGTACTTATCTCTCAGAACTGAGCATGTGGTGAGACGTTCGTTCATCAAGCACAAAAGGAACGGGAAGCAGGTGAAACACTTACTCTGGTTTCTCATTCAGTTTCGTAGTGCCAGTTTGAAATTGCTGCCGTTTTCACTGTAAAACCGAGTTGGAACTTGTACCTCCCCATATATATGTATGGAGTAGAGTTTGCAACTGAAAAGAAACTTTGTGTTCCCTTCAAGGTAGATTAAGGACGGCTTTCACACACACTTATCTCTCATAACTGAGTATGTGGAGAGACGTTCATTCATCTAGCACAACGGGAACGGGTTACAAGAGAAGCACTTACTCTGATCTCTCAGACTCTATCCTAGTGCCGCTTAAAATTTCCAGCCATTTTCACTTAAAACCGAGTTGGAGCTTGTACATCCCCATATATATGTATGGAGTGGAGTTTGCAATTCAAAATAAACTTTTTGTTCCTTTAAGGTAGCTGAAGGAAAGCTTTCACACACAATTATCTCTCAGAACTGAGCATGTGGAGAGACGTTCGTCCATCCAGCACAAAGGGATCGGGTTGCAGGAGAAACACTTACTCTGGTTTGTCAGTTTCTATCCTAGTACCGCTTTAACGTCCTGTCATTTGCACTGAAAACCTAGTTGGAAATTGTACCTCCCCATATATATGTATGGATAGGAGTTTGCATCTGAAAAGAAACTTTGTGTTCCCTTCAAGCTAGGGGAAGGGCGGCTTCCACACACACTTATCTCTCAGAACTGAGCATGTGGAGAGACGATCATTCATCCAGCACAAAGGGAAATGTTTGCAGGAGAAACACTTACTCTGGTTTCTCAGTCTGTTTATTAGTGCCGGTTTGATGTTCCTGCAGTTTTGACTGTAAAACCGAGTTGGAGCTTGGACCTCCCCATATATATGTATGTAGTGGGGCTTGCAACTGAAAAGAAACTTTGTGTTCTCTTCAAGCTAGCTGAAGGAAGGCTTTCACTCAGAATTATCTCTCAGATCTGAGCATGTGGAGAGACGTTCGTTCATCCAGCACTAAGGGAAAGGTTTGCAGGAGAAACACTTACCCTGTTTCTCAGTCTGTTTCCTAATGCCGTTTTGAAGTTCCTTCAGTTTCCACAGTAAAAGCTAGTTTGACATTATACCTCCCCATATATATGTATGGATTGGTGTTTGCAAATGAAAATAAACTTTGTGTTCCCTTCAAGCTTGGTGAAGGACGGCTTTCACATTCACTTATCTCTCAGAACTGAGCATGTGGAGAGAGGTACATTCATCTAGCACAAAGGGAACGGGTTGCAGGAGAAACACCTACTCTGGTTTCTCAGTCTGTTTCCTACTGCCGGTTTGAAGTTCCTGTACTTTTCACCCTAATCCGAGTTGGAGCTTGTACCTCCCCATATATATATATGTAGTAGTGTTGACAACTGAAAAGAAACTTTGTGTTCCTTTCAAGCTAGGTGAAGGCGGCTTTCAAACACACTTATCTCTCAGAACTGAGCATGTGGTGAGACGTTCGTTCATCAAGCACAAAGGGAACGGGTTGCAGGTGAAACACTTACTCTGGTTTCTCAGTCTGTTTCCTAGTGCCAATTTGAAATTCCTGCCGATTTCACTGTAAAACCGAGTTGGAGCTTGTACATCCCCATATATATGTATGGAGTAGAGTTTGCAACTGAAAAGAAACTTTGGTTCCCTTCAAGCTTGCTGAAGGACGGCTTTGACACACAATTATCTCTCAGAACTGAGCATGTGGATAGACGTTTGTTCATCCAGCAAAACGGTAACGGGTTGCAGGAGAAACACTTACTCTGTGTTCTCAGTCTGTTTCCTAGTGCCGGATGGAAGTTCCTGCAGTTTTCACTGCAAAATCGAGTTGGAGCTTGTCCCTCCCCATATATATGTATTGAGTGGAGTTTGCAACTCAATAAAACTTTGTGTTCCCTTCAAGCTAGGTGAAGGACGGCTTTTAAACACACTTATCTCTCAGAATTGAGCATGTGGTGAGACGTTCGTTCATCCAGCACAAACGAACGGGTTGCAGGAGAAACACTTACTCTGGTTTCTCAGTCTGTTTCCTAGTGCCGGTTTGAAATTCCGGCCATTTACACTGTAAAACCGAGTTGGAGCTTGTACCTTCCCATATATATGTATGGAGTAGAGTATGCAACTGAAAAGAAACTTTGTGTTCCCTTCAAGCTAGGTGAAGGACGGCTTTCACACACTTATCCCTCTGAAATGAGCATGTGGAGAGACGTTCCTTAATCCAGGACAAAGGGAACGGGTTGCAGGAGAAACACTTACTCTGGTTTCTCAGTCTGTTTCCTAGTGCCGGTTTGAAGTGCCTGCATTTTTCACTGTAAAACGATTTTGGGGCTTGTCCCCCCCCATATATATGTATGTTGTGGGGTTTGCAACTGAAAAGAAACTATGTGTTCTCTTCAAGCTAGCTGAAGGAAGGCTTTCACTCAGAAATATCTCTCAGAACTGAGCATGTGGAGAGACGTTCGTTCATCTAGCACAATGGGAAAGGGTTGCAGGAGAAACACTTACTCTGGTTTCTCAGTCTGTTTCCTATTGCCGGTTTGAAGTTCCTGCAGTTTCCACTGTAAAAGCGAGTTGGAGATTATACCTCCCCATATATATGTATGGAGTGCTGTTTGCAAATGAAAGAAACTTTGTGTTCCCTTCAAGTTGGGTGAAGAACGGCTTTCACACACAGTAATCTCTCAGAACTGAGCATGTGGATAGACGTTCGTTCATCCAGCACAAAGGGAACGGGTTGCAGGAGAAACACTTACTCTGGTTTCTCAGTCTGTTTCCTAGTCCCGGTTTGAATTTCCTGCCATTTTCACTGAAAACCGAGTTGGAAATTGTACCTCCCCATATATATGTATGGAGTGGAGTTTGCAACTGAAAAGAAACTTTCTGTTCCCATCAAGTTAGGGGAAGTTCGGCTTTCACACACACTATCTGTCATTAGTTACCATGTGGAGAGATGTTGGTTCATCCAGCACAAAGGGAATGGGTTGCAGGGGAAACAATTACTCTGGATTCTCAGTCTGTTTCCTAGTGCCGGATGGAAGTTCCTGCCGTTTTCAATGTAAAATCGAGTTGGAGCTTGTGCCTCCCCATATATATGTATGGAGTGGAGTTTGCAACTGAAAAGAAACTTTCTGTTCCCTTCAAGCTTGGTGAAGGACGGCTTTCACATACACTTATCTCTCAGAAGTGAGTATATGGAGAGAGGTACGTTCATCTAGCACAAAGGGAACGGGTTGCAGGGAAAGCACTTACTCTGGTTTCTCAGTCTGTTTCCTGGTGCCGGTTTGAAGTTCCTGCAGTTTTCACTGTAAAATCGAATTGGAGCTAGTCCCTCCCCATATATATGTATGGATTAGAGTATGCAACTCAAAAAAACTTTGTGTTCCCTTCAAGCTAGTTGAGGGAGGGCTTTCACACGTACTTATCTCTCAGAACTGAGCATGTGGTGAGACGTTCGTTCATCAAGCACAAAAGGAACGGGAAGCAGGTGAAACACTTACTCTGGTTTCTCATTCAGTTTCGTAGTGCCAGTTTGAAATTGCTGCCGTTTTCACTGTAAAACCGAGTTGGAACTTGTACCTCCCCATATATATGTATGGAGTAGAGTTTGCAACTGAAAAGAAACTTTGTGTTCCCTTCAAGGTAGATTAAGGACGGCTTTCACACACACTTATCTCTCATAACTGAGTATGTGGAGAGACGTTCATTCATCTAGCACAACGGGAACGGGTTACAAGAGAAGCACTTACTCTGATCTCTCAGACTCTATCCTAGTGCCGCTTAAAATTTCCAGCCATTTTCACTTAAAACCGAGTTGGAGCTTGTACATCCCCATATATATGTATGGAGTGGAGTTTGCAATTCAAAATAAACTTTTTGTTCCTTGAAGGTAGCTGAAGGAAAGCTTTCACACACAATTATCTCTCAGAACTGAGCATGTGGAGAGACGTTCGTCCATCCAGCACAAAGGGATCGGGTTGCAGGAGAAACACTTACTCTGGTTTGTCAGTTTCTATCCTAGTACCGCTTTAACGTCCTGTCATTTGCACTGAAAACCTAGTTGGAAATTGTACCTCCCCATATATATGTATGGATAGGAGTTTGCATCTGAAAAGAAACTTTGTGTTCCCTTCAAGCTAGGGGAAGGGCGGCTTCCACACACACTTATCTCTCAGAACTGAGCATGTGGAGAGACGATCATTCATCCAGCACAAAGGGAAATGTTTGCAGGAGAAACACTTACTCTGGTTTCTCAGTCTGTTTATTAGTGCCGGTTTGATGTTCCTGCAGTTTTGACTGTAAAACCGAGTTGGAGCTTGGACCTCCCCATATATATGTATGTAGTGGGGCTTGCAACTGAAAAGAAACTTTGTGTTCTCTTCAAGCTAGCTGAAGGAAGGCTTTCACTCAGAATTATCTCTCAGATCTGAGCATGTGGAGAGACGTTCGTTCATCCAGCACTAAGGGAAAGGTTTGCAGGAGAAACACTTACCCTGTTTCTCAGTCTGTTTCCTAATGCCGTTTTGAAGTTCCTTCAGTTTCCACAGTAAAAGCTAGTTTGACATTATACCTCCCCATATATATGTATGGATTGGTGTTTGCAAATGAAAATAAACTTTGTGTTCCCTTCAAGCTTGGTGAAGGACGGCTTTCACATTCACTTATCTCTCAGAACTGAGCATGTGGAGAGAGGTACATTCATCTAGCACAAAGGGAACGGGTTGCAGGAGAAACACCTACTCTGGTTTCTCAGTCTGTTTCCTACTGCCGGTTTGAAGTTCCTGTACTTTTCACCCTAATCCGAGTTGGAGCTTGTACCTCCCCATATATATATATGTAGTAGTGTTGACAACTGAAAAGAAACTTTGTGTTCCTTTCAAGCTAGGTGAAGGCGGCTTTCAAACACACTTATCTCTCAGAACTGAGCATGTGGTGAGACGTTCGTTCATCAAGCACAAAGGGAACGGGTTGCAGGTGAAACACTTACTCTGGTTTCTCAGTCTGTTTCCTAGTGCCAATTTGAAATTCCTGCCGATTTCACTGTAAAACCGAGTTGGAGCTTGTACATCCCCATATATATGTATGGAGTAGAGTTTGCAACTGAAAAGAAACTTTGGTTCCCTTCAAGCTTGCTGAAGGACGGCTTTGACACACAATTATCTCTCAGAACTGAGCATGTGGATAGACGTTTGTTCATCCAGCAAAACGGTAACGGGTTGCAGGAGAAACACTTACTCTGTGTTCTCAGTCTGTTTCCTAGTGCCGGATGGAAGTTCCTGCAGTTTTCACTGCAAAATCGAGTTGGAGCTTGTCCCTCCCCATATATATGTATTGAGTGGAGTTTGCAACTCAATAAAACTTTGTGTTCCCTTCAAGCTAGGTGAAGGACGGCTTTTAAACACACTTATCTCTCAGAATTGAGCATGTGGTGAGACGTTCGTTCATCCAGCACAAACGAACGGGTTGCAGGAGAAACACTTACTCTGGTTTCTCAGTCTGTTTCCTAGTGCCGGTTTGAAATTCCGGCCATTTACACTGTAAAACCGAGTTGGAGCTTGTACCTTCCCATATATATGTATGGAGTAGAGTATGCAACTGAAAAGAAACTTTGTGTTCCCTTCAAGCTAGGTGAAGGACGGCTTTCACACACTTATCCCTCTGAAATGAGCATGTGGAGAGACGTTCCTTAATCCAGGACAAAGGGAACGGGTTGCAGGAGAAACACTTACTCTGGTTTCTCAGTCTGTTTCCTAGTGCCGGTTTGAAGTGCCTGCATTTTTCACTGTAAAACGATTTTGGGGCTTGTCCCCCCCCATATATATGTATGTTGTGGGGTTTGCAACTGAAAAGAAACTATGTGTTCTCTTCAAGCTAGCTGAAGGAAGGCTTTCACTCAGAAATATCTCTCAGAACTGAGCATGTGGAGAGACGTTCGTTCATCTAGCACAATGGGAAAGGGTTGCAGGAGAAACACTTACTCTGGTTTCTCAGTCTGTTTCCTATTGCCGGTTTGAAGTTCCTGCAGTTTCCACTGTAAAAGCGAGTTGGAGATTATACCTCCCCATATATATGTATGGAGTGCTGTTTGCAAATGAAAGAAACTTTGTGTTCCCTTCAAGTTGGGTGAAGAACGGCTTTCACACACAGTAATCTCTCAGAACTGAGCATGTGGATAGACGTTCGTTCATCCAGCACAAAGGGAACGGGTTGCAGGAGAAACACTTACTCTGGTTTCTCAGTCTGTTTCCTAGTCCCGGTTTGAATTTCCTGCCATTTTCACTGAAAACCGAGTTGGAAATTGTACCTCCCCATATATATGTATGGAGTGGAGTTTGCAACTGAAAAGAAACTTTCTGTTCCCATCAAGTTAGGGGAAGTTCGGCTTTCACACACACTATCTGTCATTAGTTACCATGTGGAGAGATGTTGGTTCATCCAGCACAAAGGGAATGGGTTGCAGGGGAAACAATTACTCTGGATTCTCAGTCTGTTTCCTAGTGCCGGATGGAAGTTCCTGCCGTTTTCAATGTAAAATCGAGTTGGAGCTTGTGCCTCCCCATATATATGTATGGAGTGGAGTTTGCAACTGAAAAGAAACTTTCTGTTCCCTTCAAGCTTGGTGAAGGACGGCTTTCACATACACTTATCTCTCAGAAGTGAGTATATGGAGAGAGGTACGTTCATCTAGCACAAAGGGAACGGGTTGCAGGGAAAGCACTTACTCTGGTTTCTCAGTCTGTTTCCTGGTGCCGGTTTGAAGTTCCTGCAGTTTTCACTGTAAAATCGAATTGGAGCTAGTCCCTCCCCATATATATGTATGGATTAGAGTATGCAACTCAAAAAAACTTTGTGTTCCCTTCAAGCTAGTTGAGGGAGGGCTTTCACACGTACTTATCTCTCAGAACTGAGCATGTGGTGAGACGTTCGTTCATCAAGCACAAAAGGAACGGGAAGCAGGTGAAACACTTACTCTGGTTTCTCATTCAGTTTCGTAGTGCCAGTTTGAAATTGCTGCCGTTTTCACTGTAAAACCGAGTTGGAACTTGTACCTCCCCATATATATGTATGGAGTAGAGTTTGCAACTGAAAAGAAACTTTGTGTTCCCTTCAAGGTAGATTAAGGACGGCTTTCACACACACTTATCTCTCATAACTGAGTATGTGGAGAGACGTTCATTCATCTAGCACAACGGGAACGGGTTACAAGAGAAGCACTTACTCTGATCTCTCAGACTCTATCCTAGTGCCGCTTAAAATTTCCAGCCATTTTCACTTAAAACCGAGTTGGAGCTTGTACATCCCCATATATATGTATGGAGTGGAGTTTGCAATTCAAAATAAACTTTTTGTTCCTTTAAGGTAGCTGAAGGAAAGCTTTCACACACAATTATCTCTCAGAACTGAGCATGTGGAGAGACGTTCGTCCATCCAGCACAAAGGGATCGGGTTGCAGGAGAAACACTTACTCTGGTTTGTCAGTTTCTATCCTAGTACCGCTTTAACGTCCTGTCATTTGCACTGAAAACCTAGTTGGAAATTGTACCTCCCCATATATATGTATGGATAGGAGTTTGCATCTGAAAAGAAACTTTGTGTTCCCTTCAAGCTAGGGGAAGGGCGGCTTCCACACACACTTATCTCTCAGAACTGAGCATGTGGAGAGACGATCATTCATCCAGCACAAAGGGAAATGTTTGCAGGAGAAACACTTACTCTGGTTTCTCAGTCTGTTTATTAGTGCCGGTTTGATGTTCCTGCAGTTTTGACTGTAAAACCGAGTTGGAGCTTGGACCTCCCCATATATATGTATGTAGTGGGGCTTGCAACTGAAAAGAAACTTTGTGTTCTCTTCAAGCTAGCTGAAGGAAGGCTTTCACTCAGAATTATCTCTCAGATCTGAGCATGTGGAGAGACGTTCGTTCATCCAGCACTAAGGGAAAGGTTTGCAGGAGAAACACTTACCCTGTTTCTCAGTCTGTTTCCTAATGCCGTTTTGAAGTTCCTTCAGTTTCCACAGTAAAAGCTAGTTTGACATTATACCTCCCCATATATATGTATGGATTGGTGTTTGCAAATGAAAATAAACTTTGTGTTCCCTTCAAGCTTGGTGAAGGACGGCTTTCACATTCACTTATCTCTCAGAACTGAGCATGTGGAGAGAGGTACATTCATCTAGCACAAAGGGAACGGGTTGCAGGAGAAACACCTACTCTGGTTTCTCAGTCTGTTTCCTACTGCCGGTTTGAAGTTCCTGTACTTTTCACCCTAATCCGAGTTGGAGCTTGTACCTCCCCATATATATATATGTAGTAGTGTTGACAACTGAAAAGAAACTTTGTGTTCCTTTCAAGCTAGGTGAAGGCGGCTTTCAAACACACTTATCTCTCAGAACTGAGCATGTGGTGAGACGTTCGTTCATCAAGCACAAAGGGAACGGGTTGCAGGTGAAACACTTACTCTGGTTTCTCAGTCTGTTTCCTAGTGCCAATTTGAAATTCCTGCCGATTTCACTGTAAAACCGAGTTGGAGCTTGTACATCCCCATATATATGTATGGAGTAGAGTTTGCAACTGAAAAGAAACTTTGGTTCCCTTCAAGCTTGCTGAAGGACGGCTTTGACACACAATTATCTCTCAGAACTGAGCATGTGGATAGACGTTTGTTCATCCAGCAAAACGGTAACGGGTTGCAGGAGAAACACTTACTCTGTGTTCTCAGTCTGTTTCCTAGTGCCGGATGGAAGTTCCTGCAGTTTTCACTGCAAAATCGAGTTGGAGCTTGTCCCTCCCCATATATATGTATTGAGTGGAGTTTGCAACTCAATAAAACTTTGTGTTCCCTTCAAGCTAGGTGAAGGACGGCTTTTAAACACACTTATCTCTCAGAATTGAGCATGTGGTGAGACGTTCGTTCATCCAGCACAAACGAACGGGTTGCAGGAGAAACACTTACTCTGGTTTCTCAGTCTGTTTCCTAGTGCCGGTTTGAAATTCCGGCCATTTACACTGTAAAACCGAGTTGGAGCTTGTACCTTCCCATATATATGTATGGAGTAGAGTATGCAACTGAAAAGAAACTTTGTGTTCCCTTCAAGCTAGGTGAAGGACGGCTTTCACACACTTATCCCTCTGAAATGAGCATGTGGAGAGACGTTCCTTAATCCAGGACAAAGGGAACGGGTTGCAGGAGAAACACTTACTCTGGTTTCTCAGTCTGTTTCCTAGTGCCGGTTTGAAGTGCCTGCATTTTTCACTGTAAAACGATTTTGGGGCTTGTCCCCCCCCATATATATGTATGTTGTGGGGTTTGCAACTGAAAAGAAACTATGTGTTCTCTTCAAGCTAGCTGAAGGAAGGCTTTCACTCAGAAATATCTCTCAGAACTGAGCATGTGGAGAGACGTTCGTTCATCTAGCACAATGGGAAAGGGTTGCAGGAGAAACACTTACTCTGGTTTCTCAGTCTGTTTCCTATTGCCGGTTTGAAGTTCCTGCAGTTTCCACTGTAAAAGCGAGTTGGAGATTATACCTCCCCATATATATGTATGGAGTGCTGTTTGCAAATGAAAGAAACTTTGTGTTCCCTTCAAGTTGGGTGAAGAACGGCTTTCACACACAGTAATCTCTCAGAACTGAGCATGTGGATAGACGTTCGTTCATCCAGCACAAAGGGAACGGGTTGCAGGAGAAACACTTACTCTGGTTTCTCAGTCTGTTTCCTAGTCCCGGTTTGAATTTCCTGCCATTTTCACTGAAAACCGAGTTGGAAATTGTACCTCCCCATATATATGTATGGAGTGGAGTTTGCAACTGAAAAGAAACTTTCTGTTCCCATCAAGTTAGGGGAAGTTCGGCTTTCACACACACTTTCTGTCATTAGTTACCATGTGGAGAGATGTTGGTTCATCCAGCACAAAGGGAATGGGTTGCAGGGGAAACAATTACTCTGGATTCTCAGTCTGTTTCCTAGTGCCGGATGGAAGTTCCTGCCGTTTTCAATGTAAAATCGAGTTGGAGCTTGTGCCTCCCCATATATATGTATGGAGTGGAGTTTGCAACTGAAAAGAAACTTTCTGTTCCCTTCAAGCTTGGTGAAGGACGGCTTTCACATACACTTATCTCTCAGAAGTGAGTATATGGAGAGAGGTACGTTCATCTAGCACAAAGGGAACGGGTTGCAGGGAAAGCACTTACTCTGGTTTCTCAGTCTGTTTCCTGGTGCCGGTTTGAAGTTCCTGCAGTTTTCACTGTAAAATCGAATTGGAGCTAGTCCCTCCCCATATATATGTATGGATTAGAGTATGCAACTCAAAAAAACTTTGTGTTCCCTTCAAGCTAGTTGAGGGAGGGCTTTCACACGTACTTATCTCTCAGAACTGAGCATGTGGTGAGATGTTCGTTCATCAAGCACAAAAGGAACGGGAAGCAGGTGAAACACTTACTCTGGTTTCTCATTCAGTTTCGTAGTGCCAGTTTGAAATTGCTGCCGTTTTCACTGTAAAACCGAGTTGGAACTTGTACCTCCCCATATATATGTATGGAGTAGAGTTTGCAACTGAAAAGAAACTTTGTGTTCCCTTCAAGGTAGATTAAGGACGGCTTTCACACACACTTATCTCTCATAACTGAGTATGTGGAGAGACGTTCATTCATCTAGCACAACGGGAACGGGTTACAAGAGAAGCACTTACTCTGATCTCTCAGACTCTATCCTAGTGCCGCTTAAAATTTCCAGCCATTTTCACTTAAAACCGAGTTGGAGCTTGTACATCCCCATATATATGTATGGAGTGGAGTTTGCAATTCAAAATAAACTTTTTGTTCCTTGAAGGTAGCTGAAGGAAAGCTTTCACACACAATTATCTCTCAGAACTGAGCATGTGGAGAGACGTTCGTCCATCCAGCACAAAGGGATCGGGTTGCAGGAGAAACACTTACTCTGGTTTGTCAGTTTCTATCCTAGTACCGCTTTAACGTCCTGTCATTTGCACTGAAAACCTAGTTGGAAATTGTACCTCCCCATATATATGTATGGATAGGAGTTTGCATCTGAAAAGAAACTTTGTGTTCCCTTCAAGCTAGGGGAAGGGCGGCTTCCACACACACTTATCTCTCAGAACTGAGCATGTGGAGAGACGATCATTCATCCAGCACAAAGGGAAATGTTTGCAGGAGAAACACTTACTCTGGTTTCTCAGTCTGTTTATTAGTGCCGGTTTGATGTTCCTGCAGTTTTGACTGTAAAACCGAGTTGGAGCTTGGACCTCCCCATATATATGTATGTAGTGGGGCTTGCAACTGAAAAGAAACTTTGTGTTCTCTTCAAGCTAGCTGAAGGAAGGCTTTCACTCAGAATTATCTCTCAGATCTGAGCATGTGGAGAGACGTTCGTTCATCCAGCACTAAGGGAAAGGTTTGCAGGAGAAACACTTACCCTGTTTCTCAGTCTGTTTCCTAATGCCGTTTTGAAGTTCCTTCAGTTTCCACAGTAAAAGCTAGTTTGACATTATACCTCCCCATATATATGTATGGATTGGTGTTTGCAAATGAAAATAAACTTTGTGTTCCCTTCAAGCTTGGTGAAGGACGGCTTTCACATTCACTTATCTCTCAGAACTGAGCATGTGGAGAGAGGTACATTCATCTAGCACAAAGGGAACGGGTTGCAGGAGAAACACCTACTCTGGTTTCTCAGTCTGTTTCCTACTGCCGGTTTGAAGTTCCTGTACTTTTCACCCTAATCCGAGTTGGAGCTTGTACCTCCCCATATATATATATGTAGTAGTGTTGACAACTGAAAAGAAACTTTGTGTTCCTTTCAAGCTAGGTGAAGGCGGCTTTCAAACACACTTATCTCTCAGAACTGAGCATGTGGTGAGACGTTCGTTCATCAAGCACAAAGGGAACGGGTTGCAGGTGAAACACTTACTCTGGTTTCTCAGTCTGTTTCCTAGTGCCAATTTGAAATTCCTGCCGATTTCACTGTAAAACCGAGTTGGAGCTTGTACATCCCCATATATATGTATGGAGTAGAGTTTGCAACTGAAAAGAAACTTTGGTTCCCTTCAAGCTTGCTGAAGGACGGCTTTGACACACAATTATCTCTCAGAACTGAGCATGTGGATAGACGTTTGTTCATCCAGCAAAACGGTAACGGGTTGCAGGAGAAACACTTACTCTGTGTTCTCAGTCTGTTTCCTAGTGCCGGATGGAAGTTCCTGCAGTTTTCACTGCAAAATCGAGTTGGAGCTTGTCCCTCCCCATATATATGTATTGAGTGGAGTTTGCAACTCAATAAAACTTTGTGTTCCCTTCAAGCTAGGTGAAGGACGGCTTTTAAACACACTTATCTCTCAGAATTGAGCATGTGGTGAGACGTTCGTTCATCCAGCACAAACGAACGGGTTGCAGGAGAAACACTTACTCTGGTTTCTCAGTCTGTTTCCTAGTGCCGGTTTGAAATTCCGGCCATTTACACTGTAAAACCGAGTTGGAGCTTGTACCTTCCCATATATATGTATGGAGTAGAGTATGCAACTGAAAAGAAACTTTGTGTTCCCTTCAAGCTAGGTGAAGGACGGCTTTCACACACTTATCCCTCTGAAATGAGCATGTGGAGAGACGTTCCTTAATCCAGGACAAAGGGAACGGGTTGCAGGAGAAACACTTACTCTGGTTTCTCAGTCTGTTTCCTAGTGCCGGTTTGAAGTGCCTGCATTTTTCACTGTAAAACGATTTTGGGGCTTGTCCCCCCCCATATATATGTATGTTGTGGGGTTTGCAACTGAAAAGAAACTATGTGTTCTCTTCAAGCTAGCTGAAGGAAGGCTTTCACTCAGAAATATCTCTCAGAACTGAGCATGTGGAGAGACGTTCGTTCATCTAGCACAATGGGAAAGGGTTGCAGGAGAAACACTTACTCTGGTTTCTCAGTCTGTTTCCTATTGCCGGTTTGAAGTTCCTGCAGTTTCCACTGTAAAAGCGAGTTGGAGATTATACCTCCCCATATATATGTATGGAGTGCTGTTTGCAAATGAAAGAAACTTTGTGTTCCCTTCAAGTTGGGTGAAGAACGGCTTTCACACACAGTAATCTCTCAGAACTGAGCATGTGGATAGACGTTCGTTCATCCAGCACAAAGGGAACGGGTTGCAGGAGAAACACTTACTCTGGTTTCTCAGTCTGTTTCCTAGTCCCGGTTTGAATTTCCTGCCATTTTCACTGAAAACCGAGTTGGAAATTGTACCTCCCCATATATATGTATGGAGTGGAGTTTGCAACTGAAAAGAAACTTTCTGTTCCCATCAAGTTAGGGGAAGTTCGGCTTTCACACACACTTTCTGTCATTAGTTACCATGTGGAGAGATGTTGGTTCATCCAGCACAAAGGGAATGGGTTGCAGGGGAAACAATTACTCTGGATTCTCAGTCTGTTTCCTAGTGCCGGATGGAAGTTCCTGCCGTTTTCAATGTAAAATCGAGTTGGAGCTTGTGCCTCCCCATATATATGTATGGAGTGGAGTTTGCAACTGAAAAGAAACTTTCTGTTCCCTTCAAGCTTGGTGAAGGACGGCTTTCACATACACTTATCTCTCAGAAGTGAGTATATGGAGAGAGGTACGTTCATCTAGCACAAAGGGAACGGGTTGCAGGGAAAGCACTTACTCTGGTTTCTCAGTCTGTTTCCTGGTGCCGGTTTGAAGTTCCTGCAGTTTTCACTGTAAAATCGAATTGGAGCTAGTCCCTCCCCATATATATGTATGGATTAGAGTATGCAACTCAAAAAAACTTTGTGTTCCCTTCAAGCTAGTTGAGGGAGGGCTTTCACACGTACTTATCTCTCAGAACTGAGCATGTGGTGAGACGTTCGTTCATCAAGCACAAAAGGAACGGGAAGCAGGTGAAACACTTACTCTGGTTTCTCATTCAGTTTCGTAGTGCCAGTTTGAAATTGCTGCCGTTTTCACTGTAAAACCGAGTTGGAACTTGTACCTCCCCATATATATGTATGGAGTAGAGTTTGCAACTGAAAAGAAACTTTGTGTTCCCTTCAAGGTAGATTAAGGACGGCTTTCACACACACTTATCTCTCATAACTGAGTATGTGGAGAGACGTTCATTCATCTAGCACAACGGGAACGGGTTACAAGAGAAGCACTTACTCTGATCTCTCAGACTCTATCCTAGTGCCGCTTAAAATTTCCAGCCATTTTCACTTAAAACCGAGTTGGAGCTTGTACATCCCCATATATATGTATGGAGTGGAGTTTGCAATTCAAAATAAACTTTTTGTTCCTTTAAGGTAGCTGAAGGAAAGCTTTCACACACAATTATCTCTCAGAACTGAGCATGTGGAGAGACGTTCGTCCATCCAGCACAAAGGGATCGGGTTGCAGGAGAAACACTTACTCTGGTTTGTCAGTTTCTATCCTAGTACCGCTTTAACGTCCTGTCATTTGCACTGAAAACCTAGTTGGAAATTGTACCTCCCCATATATATGTATGGATAGGAGTTTGCATCTGAAAAGAAACTTTGTGTTCCCTTCAAGCTAGGGGAAGGGCGGCTTCCACACACACTTATCTCTCAGAACTGAGCATGTGGAGAGACGATCATTCATCCAGCACAAAGGGAAATGTTTGCAGGAGAAACACTTACTCTGGTTTCTCAGTCTGTTTATTAGTGCCGGTTTGATGTTCCTGCAGTTTTGACTGTAAAACCGAGTTGGAGCTTGGACCTCCCCATATATATGTATGTAGTGGGGCTTGCAACTGAAAAGAAACTTTGTGTTCTCTTCAAGCTAGCTGAAGGAAGGCTTTCACTCAGAATTATCTCTCAGATCTGAGCATGTGGAGAGACGTTCGTTCATCCAGCACTAAGGGAAAGGTTTGCAGGAGAAACACTTACCCTGTTTCTCAGTCTGTTTCCTAATGCCGTTTTGAAGTTCCTTCAGTTTCCACAGTAAAAGCTAGTTTGACATTATACCTCCCCATATATATGTATGGATTGGTGTTTGCAAATGAAAATAAACTTTGTGTTCCCTTCAAGCTTGGTGAAGGACGGCTTTCACATTCACTTATCTCTCAGAACTGAGCATGTGGAGAGAGGTACATTCATCTAGCACAAAGGGAACGGGTTGCAGGAGAAACACCTACTCTGGTTTCTCAGTCTGTTTCCTACTGCCGGTTTGAAGTTCCTGTACTTTTCACCCTAATCCGAGTTGGAGCTTGTACCTCCCCATATATATATATATGTAGTAGTGTTGACAACTGAAAAGAAACTTTGTGTTCCTTTCAAGCTAGGTGAAGGCGGCTTTCAAACACACTTATCTCTCAGAACTGAGCATGTGGTGAGACGTTCGTTCATCAAGCACAAAGGGAACGGGTTGCAGGTGAAACACTTACTCTGGTTTCTCAGTCTGTTTCCTAGTGCCAATTTGAAATTCCTGCCGATTTCACTGTAAAACCGAGTTGGAGCTTGTACATCCCCATATATATGTATGGAGTAGAGTTTGCAACTGAAAAGAAACTTTGGTTCCCTTCAAGCTTGCTGAAGGACGGCTTTGACACACAATTATCTCTCAGAACTGAGCATGTGGATAGACGTTTGTTCATCCAGCAAAACGGTAACGGGTTGCAGGAGAAACACTTACTCTGTGTTCTCAGTCTGTTTCCTAGTGCCGGATGGAAGTTCCTGCAGTTTTCACTGCAAAATCGAGTTGGAGCTTGTCCCTCCCCATATATATGTATTGAGTGGAGTTTGCAACTCAATAAAACTTTGTGTTCCCTTCAAGCTAGGTGAAGGACGGCTTTTAAACACACTTATCTCTCAGAATTGAGCATGTGGTGAGACGTTCGTTCATCCAGCACAAACGAACGGGTTGCAGGAGAAACACTTACTCTGGTTTCTCAGTCTGTTTCCTAGTGCCGGTTTGAAATTCCGGCCATTTACACTGTAAAACCGAGTTGGAGCTTGTACCTTCCCATATATATGTATGGAGTAGAGTATGCAACTGAAAAGAAACTTTGTGTTCCCTTCAAGCTAGGTGAAGGACGGCTTTCACACACTTATCCCTCTGAAATGAGCATGTGGAGAGACGTTCCTTAATCCAGGACAAAGGGAACGGGTTGCAGGAGAAACACTTACTCTGGTTTCTCAGTCTGTTTCCTAGTGCCGGTTTGAAGTGCCTGCATTTTTCACTGTAAAACGATTTTGGGGCTTGTCCCCCCCCATATATATGTATGTTGTGGGGTTTGCAACTGAAAAGAAACTATGTGTTCTCTTCAAGCTAGCTGAAGGAAGGCTTTCACTCAGAAATATCTCTCAGAACTGAGCATGTGGAGAGACGTTCGTTCATCTAGCACAATGGGAAAGGGTTGCAGGAGAAACACTTACTCTGGTTTCTCAGTCTGTTTCCTATTGCCGGTTTGAAGTTCCTGCAGTTTCCACTGTAAAAGCGAGTTGGAGATTATACCTCCCCATATATATGTATGGAGTGCTGTTTGCAAATGAAAGAAACTTTGTGTTCCCTTCAAGTTGGGTGAAGAACGGCTTTCACACACAGTAATCTCTCAGAACTGAGCATGTGGATAGACGTTCGTTCATCCAGCACAAAGGGAACGGGTTGCAGGAGAAACACTTACTCTGGTTTCTCAGTCTGTTTCCTAGTCCCGGTTTGAATTTCCTGCCATTTTCACTGAAAACCGAGTTGGAAATTGTACCTCCCCATATATATGTATGGAGTGGAGTTTGCAACTGAAAAGAAACTTTCTGTTCCCATCAAGTTAGGGGAAGTTCGGCTTTCACACACACTATCTGTCATTAGTTACCATGTGGAGAGATGTTGGTTCATCCAGCACAAAGGGAATGGGTTGCAGGGGAAACAATTACTCTGGATTCTCAGTCTGTTTCCTAGTGCCGGATGGAAGTTCCTGCCGTTTTCAATGTAAAATCGAGTTGGAGCTTGTGCCTCCCCATATATATGTATGGAGTGGAGTTTGCAACTGAAAAGAAACTTTCTGTTCCCTTCAAGCTTGGTGAAGGACGGCTTTCACATACACTTATCTCTCAGAAGTGAGTATATGGAGAGAGGTACGTTCATCTAGCACAAAGGGAACGGGTTGCAGGGAAAGCACTTACTCTGGTTTCTCAGTCTGTTTCCTGGTGCCGGTTTGAAGTTCCTGCAGTTTTCACTGTAAAATCGAATTGGAGCTAGTCCCTCCCCATATATATGTATGGATTAGAGTATGCAACTCAAAAAAACTTTGTGTTCCCTTCAAGCTAGTTGAGGGAGGGCTTTCACACGTACTTATCTCTCAGAACTGAGCATGTGGTGAGACGTTCGTTCATCAAGCACAAAAGGAACGGGAAGCAGGTGAAACACTTACTCTGGTTTCTCATTCAGTTTCGTAGTGCCAGTTTGAAATTGCTGCCGTTTTCACTGTAAAACCGAGTTGGAACTTGTACCTCCCCATATATATGTATGGAGTAGAGTTTGCAACTGAAAAGAAACTTTGGTTCCCTTCAAGCTTGCTGAAGGACGGCTTTGACACACAATTATCTCTCAGAACTGAGCATGTGGATAGACGTTTGTTCATCCAGCAAAACGGTAACGGGTTGCAGGAGAAACACTTACTCTGTGTTCTCAGTCTGTTTCCTAGTGCCGGATGGAAGTTCCTGCAGTTTTCACTGCAAAATCGAGTTGGAGCTTGTCCCTCCCCATATATATGTATTGAGTGGAGTTTGCAACTCAATAAAACTTTGTGTTCCCTTCAAGCTAGGTGAAGGACGGCTTTTAAACACACTTATCTCTCAGAATTGAGCATGTGGTGAGACGTTCGTTCATCCAGCACAAACGAACGGGTTGCAGGAGAAACACTTACTCTGGTTTCTCAGTCTGTTTCCTAGTGCCGGTTTGAAATTCCGGCCATTTACACTGTAAAACCGAGTTGGAGCTTGTACCTTCCCATATATATGTATGGAGTAGAGTATGCAACTGAAAAGAAACTTTGTGTTCCCTTCAAGCTAGGTGAAGGACGGCTTTCACACACTTATCCCTCTGAAATGAGCATGTGGAGAGACGTTCCTTAATCCAGGACAAAGGGAACGGGTTGCAGGAGAAACACTTACTCTGGTTTCTCAGTCTGTTTCCTAGTGCCGGTTTGAAGTGCCTGCATTTTTCACTGTAAAACGATTTTGGGGCTTGTCCCCCCCCATATATATGTATGTTGTGGGGTTTGCAACTGAAAAGAAACTATGTGTTCTCTTCAAGCTAGCTGAAGGAAGGCTTTCACTCAGAAATATCTCTCAGAACTGAGCATGTGGAGAGACGTTCGTTCATCTAGCACAATGGGAAAGGGTTGCAGGAGAAACACTTACTCTGGTTTCTCAGTCTGTTTCCTATTGCCGGTTTGAAGTTCCTGCAGTTTCCACTGTAAAAGCGAGTTGGAGATTATACCTCCCCATATATATGTATGGAGTGCTGTTTGCAAATGAAAGAAACTTTGTGTTCCCTTCAAGTTGGGTGAAGA
Organism: Vicugna pacos; assembly: GCF_048564905.1. Classification (NCBI taxonomy): domain Eukaryota; kingdom Metazoa; phylum Chordata; class Mammalia; order Artiodactyla; family Camelidae; genus Vicugna; species Vicugna pacos. Next base: position 3,118,718 of record NC_133006.1, read on the forward strand.
ACGGCTTTCACACACAGTAATCTCTCAGAACTGAGCATGTGGATAGACGTTCGTTCATCCAGCACAAAGGGAACGGGTTGCAGGAGAAACACTTACTCTGGTTTCTCAGTCTGTTTCCTAGTCCCGGTTTGAATTTCCTGCCATTTTCACTGAAAACCGAGTTGGAAATTGTACCTCCCCATATATATGTATGGAGTGGAGTTTGCAACTGAAAAGAAACTTTCTGTTCCCATCAAGTTAGGGGAAGTTCGGCTTTCACACACACTATCTGTCATTAGTTACCATGTGGAGAGATGTTGGTTCATCCAGCACAAAGGGAATGGGTTGCAGGGGAAACAATTACTCTGGATTCTCAGTCTGTTTCCTAGTGCCGGATGGAAGTTCCTGCCGTTTTCAATGTAAAATCGAGTTGGAGCTTGTGCCTCCCCATATATATGTATGGAGTGGAGTTTGCAACTGAAAAGAAACTTTCTGTTCCCTTCAAGCTTGGTGAAGGACGGCTTTCACATACACTTATCTCTCAGAAGTGAGTATATGGAGAGAGGTACGTTCATCTAGCACAAAGGGAACGGGTTGCAGGGAAAGCACTTACTCTGGTTTCTCAGTCTGTTTCCTGGTGCCGGTTTGAAGTTCCTGCAGTTTTCACTGTAAAATCGAATTGGAGCTAGTCCCTCCCCATATATATGTATGGATTAGAGTATGCAACTCAAAAAAACTTTGTGTTCCCTTCAAGCTAGTTGAGGGAGGGCTTTCACACGTACTTATCTCTCAGAACTGAGCATGTGGTGAGACGTTCGTTCATCAAGCACAAAAGGAACGGGAAGCAGGTGAAACACTTACTCTGGTTTCTCATTCAGTTTCGTAGTGCCAGTTTGAAATTGCTGCCGTTTTCACTGTAAAACCGAGTTGGAACTTGTACCTCCCCATATATATGTATGGAGTAGAGTTTGCAACTGAAAAGAAACTTTGTGTTCCCTTCAAGGTAGATTAAGGACGGCTTTCACACACACTTATCTCTCATAACTGAGTATGTGGAGAGACGTTCATTCATCTAGCACAACGGGAACGGGTTACAAGAGAAGCACTTACTCTGATCTCTCAGACTCTATCCTAGTGCCGCTTAAAATTTCCAGCCATTTTCACTTAAAACCGAGTTGGAGCTTGTACATCCCCATATATATGTATGGAGTGGAGTTTGCAATTCAAAATAAACTTTTTGTTCCTTTAAGGTAGCTGAAGGAAAGCTTTCACACACAATTATCTCTCAGAACTGAGCATGTGGAGAGACGTTCGTCCATCCAGCACAAAGGGATCGGGTTGCAGGAGAAACACTTACTCTGGTTTGTCAGTTTCTATCCTAGTACCGCTTTAACGTCCTGTCATTTGCACTGAAAACCTAGTTGGAAATTGTACCTCCCCATATATATGTATGGATAGGAGTTTGCATCTGAAAAGAAACTTTGTGTTCCCTTCAAGCTAGGGGAAGGGCGGCTTCCACACACACTTATCTCTCAGAACTGAGCATGTGGAGAGACGATCATTCATCCAGCACAAAGGGAAATGTTTGCAGGAGAAACACTTACTCTGGTTTCTCAGTCTGTTTATTAGTGCCGGTTTGATGTTCCTGCAGTTTTGACTGTAAAACCGAGTTGGAGCTTGGACCTCCCCATATATATGTATGTAGTGGGGCTTGCAACTGAAAAGAAACTTTGTGTTCTCTTCAAGCTAGCTGAAGGAAGGCTTTCACTCAGAATTATCTCTCAGATCTGAGCATGTGGAGAGACGTTCGTTCATCCAGCACTAAGGGAAAGGTTTGCAGGAGAAACACTTACCCTGTTTCTCAGTCTGTTTCCTAATGCCGTTTTGAAGTTCCTTCAGTTTCCACAGTAAAAGCTAGTTTGACATTATACCTCCCCATATATATGTATGGATTGGTGTTTGCAAATGAAAATAAACTTTGTGTTCCCTTCAAGCTTGGTGAAGGACGGCTTTCACATTCACTTATCTCTCAGAACTGAGCATGTGGAGAGAGGTACATTCATCTAGCACAAAGGGAACGGGTTGCAGGAGAAACACCTACTCTGGTTTCTCAGTCTGTTTCCTACTGCCGGTTTGAAGTTCCTGTACTTTTCACCCTAATCCGAGTTGGAGCTTGTACCTCCCCATATATATATATATGTAGTAGTGTTGACAACTGAAAAGAAACTTTGTGTTCCTTTCAAGCTAGGTGAAGGCGGCTTTCAAACACACTTATCTCTCAGAACTGAGCATGTGGTGAGACGTTCGTTCATCAAGCACAAAGGGAACGGGTTGCAGGTGAAACACTTACTCTGGTTTCTCAGTCTGTTTCCTAGTGCCAATTTGAAATTCCTGCCGATTTCACTGTAAAACCGAGTTGGAGCTTGTACATCCCCATATATATGTATGGAGTAGAGTTTGCAACTGAAAAGAAACTTTGGTTCCCTTCAAGCTTGCTGAAGGACGGCTTTGACACACAATTATCTCTCAGAACTGAGCATGTGGATAGACGTTTGTTCATCCAGCAAAACGGTAACGGGTTGCAGGAGAAACACTTACTCTGTGTTCTCAGTCTGTTTCCTAGTGCCGGATGGAAGTTCCTGCAGTTTTCACTGCAAAATCGAGTTGGAGCTTGTCCCTCCCCATATATATGTATTGAGTGGAGTTTGCAACTCAATAAAACTTTGTGTTCCCTTCAAGCTAGGTGAAGGACGGCTTTTAAACACACTTATCTCTCAGAATTGAGCATGTGGTGAGACGTTCGTTCATCCAGCACAAACGAACGGGTTGCAGGAGAAACACTTACTCTGGTTTCTCAGTCTGTTTCCTAGTGCCGGTTTGAAATTCCGGCCATTTACACTGTAAAACCGAGTTGGAGCTTGTACCTTCCCATATATATGTATGGAGTAGAGTATGCAACTGAAAAGAAACTTTGTGTTCCCTTCAAGCTAGGTGAAGGACGGCTTTCACACACTTATCCCTCTGAAATGAGCATGTGGAGAGACGTTCCTTAATCCAGGACAAAGGGAACGGGTTGCAGGAGAAACACTTACTCTGGTTTCTCAGTCTGTTTCCTAGTGCCGGTTTGAAGTGCCTGCATTTTTCACTGTAAAACGATTTTGGGGCTTGTCCCCCCCCATATATATGTATGTTGTGGGGTTTGCAACTGAAAAGAAACTATGTGTTCTCTTCAAGCTAGCTGAAGGAAGGCTTTCACTCAGAAATATCTCTCAGAACTGAGCATGTGGAGAGACGTTCGTTCATCTAGCACAATGGGAAAGGGTTGCAGGAGAAACACTTACTCTGGTTTCTCAGTCTGTTTCCTATTGCCGGTTTGAAGTTCCTGCAGTTTCCACTGTAAAAGCGAGTTGGAGATTATACCTCCCCATATATATGTATGGAGTGCTGTTTGCAAATGAAAGAAACTTTGTGTTCCCTTCAAGTTGGGTGAAGAACGGCTTTCACACACAGTAATCTCTCAGAACTGAGCATGTGGATAGACGTTCGTTCATCCAGCACAAAGGGAACGGGTTGCAGGAGAAACACTTACTCTGGTTTCTCAGTCTGTTTCCTAGTCCCGGTTTGAATTTCCTGCCATTTTCACTGAAAACCGAGTTGGAAATTGTACCTCCCCATATATATGTATGGAGTGGAGTTTGCAACTGAAAAGAAACTTTCTGTTCCCATCAAGTTAGGGGAAGTTCGGCTTTCACACACACTATCTGTCATTAGTTACCATGTGGAGAGATGTTGGTTCATCCAGCACAAAGGGAATGGGTTGCAGGGGAAACAATTACTCTGGATTCTCAGTCTGTTTCCTAGTGCCGGATGGAAGTTCCTGCCGTTTTCAATGTAAAATCGAGTTGGAGCTTGTGCCTCCCCATATATATGTATGGAGTGGAGTTTGCAACTGAAAAGAAACTTTCTGTTCCCTTCAAGCTTGGTGAAGGACGGCTTTCACATACACTTATCTCTCAGAAGTGAGTATATGGAGAGAGGTACGTTCATCTAGCACAAAGGGAACGGGTTGCAGGGAAAGCACTTACTCTGGTTTCTCAGTCTGTTTCCTGGTGCCGGTTTGAAGTTCCTGCAGTTTTCACTGTAAAATCGAATTGGAGCTAGTCCCTCCCCATATATATGTATGGATTAGAGTATGCAACTCAAAAAAACTTTGTGTTCCCTTCAAGCTAGTTGAGGGAGGGCTTTCACACGTACTTATCTCTCAGAACTGAGCATGTGGTGAGACGTTCGTTCATCAAGCACAAAAGGAACGGGAAGCAGGTGAAACACTTACTCTGGTTTCTCATTCAGTTTCGTAGTGCCAGTTTGAAATTGCTGCCGTTTTCACTGTAAAACCGAGTTGGAACTTGTACCTCCCCATATATATGTATGGAGTAGAGTTTGCAACTGAAAAGAAACTTTGTGTTCCCTTCAAGGTAGATTAAGGACGGCTTTCACACACACTTATCTCTCATAACTGAGTATGTGGAGAGACGTTCATTCATCTAGCACAACGGGAACGGGTTACAAGAGAAGCACTTACTCTGATCTCTCAGACTCTATCCTAGTGCCGCTTAAAATTTCCAGCCATTTTCACTTAAAACCGAGTTGGAGCTTGTACATCCCCATATATATGTATGGAGTGGAGTTTGCAATTCAAAATAAACTTTTTGTTCCTTTAAGGTAGCTGAAGGAAAGCTTTCACACACAATTATCTCTCAGAACTGAGCATGTGGAGAGACGTTCGTCCATCCAGCACAAAGGGATCGGGTTGCAGGAGAAACACTTACTCTGGTTTGTCAGTTTCTATCCTAGTACCGCTTTAACGTCCTGTCATTTGCACTGAAAACCTAGTTGGAAATTGTACCTCCCCATATATATGTATGGATAGGAGTTTGCATCTGAAAAGAAACTTTGTGTTCCCTTCAAGCTAGGGGAAGGGCGGCTTCCACACACACTTATCTCTCAGAACTGAGCATGTGGAGAGACGATCATTCATCCAGCACAAAGGGAAATGTTTGCAGGAGAAACACTTACTCTGGTTTCTCAGTCTGTTTATTAGTGCCGGTTTGATGTTCCTGCAGTTTTGACTGTAAAACCGAGTTGGAGCTTGGACCTCCCCATATATATGTATGTAGTGGGGCTTGCAACTGAAAAGAAACTTTGTGTTCTCTTCAAGCTAGCTGAAGGAAGGCTTTCACTCAGAATTATCTCTCAGATCTGAGCATGTGGAGAGACGTTCGTTCATCCAGCACTAAGGGAAAGGTTTGCAGGAGAAACACTTACCCTGTTTCTCAGTCTGTTTCCTAATGCCGTTTTGAAGTTCCTTCAGTTTCCACAGTAAAAGCTAGTTTGACATTATACCTCCCCATATATATGTATGGATTGGTGTTTGCAAATGAAAATAAACTTTGTGTTCCCTTCAAGCTTGGTGAAGGACGGCTTTCACATTCACTTATCTCTCAGAACTGAGCATGTGGAGAGAGGTACATTCATCTAGCACAAAGGGAACGGGTTGCAGGAGAAACACCTACTCTGGTTTCTCAGTCTGTTTCCTACTGCCGGTTTGAAGTTCCTGTACTTTTCACCCTAATCCGAGTTGGAGCTTGTACCTCCCCATATATATATATATGTAGTAGTGTTGACAACTGAAAAGAAACTTTGTGTTCCTTTCAAGCTAGGTGAAGGCGGCTTTCAAACACACTTATCTCTCAGAACTGAGCATGTGGTGAGACGTTCGTTCATCAAGCACAAAGGGAACGGGTTGCAGGTGAAACACTTACTCTGGTTTCTCAGTCTGTTTCCTAGTGCCAATTTGAAATTCCTGCCGATTTCACTGTAAAACCGAGTTGGAGCTTGTACATCCCCATATATATGTATGGAGTAGAGTTTGCAACTGAAAAGAAACTTTGGTTCCCTTCAAGCTTGCTGAAGGACGGCTTTGACACACAATTATCTCTCAGAACTGAGCATGTGGATAGACGTTTGTTCATCCAGCAAAACGGTAACGGGTTGCAGGAGAAACACTTACTCTGTGTTCTCAGTCTGTTTCCTAGTGCCGGATGGAAGTTCCTGCAGTTTTCACTGCAAAATCGAGTTGGAGCTTGTCCCTCCCCATATATATGTATTGAGTGGAGTTTGCAACTCAATAAAACTTTGTGTTCCCTTCAAGCTAGGTGAAGGACGGCTTTTAAACACACTTATCTCTCAGAATTGAGCATGTGGTGAGACGTTCGTTCATCCAGCACAAACGAACGGGTTGCAGGAGAAACACTTACTCTGGTTTCTCAGTCTGTTTCCTAGTGCCGGTTTGAAATTCCGGCCATTTACACTGTAAAACCGAGTTGGAGCTTGTACCTTCCCATATATATGTATGGAGTAGAGTATGCAACTGAAAAGAAACTTTGTGTTCCCTTCAAGCTAGGTGAAGGACGGCTTTCACACACTTATCCCTCTGAAATGAGCATGTGGAGAGACGTTCCTTAATCCAGGACAAAGGGAACGGGTTGCAGGAGAAACACTTACTCTGGTTTCTCAGTCTGTTTCCTAGTGCCGGTTTGAAGTGCCTGCATTTTTCACTGTAAAACGATTTTGGGGCTTGTCCCCCCCCATATATATGTATGTTGTGGGGTTTGCAACTGAAAAGAAACTATGTGTTCTCTTCAAGCTAGCTGAAGGAAGGCTTTCACTCAGAAATATCTCTCAGAACTGAGCATGTGGAGAGACGTTCGTTCATCTAGCACAATGGGAAAGGGTTGCAGGAGAAACACTTACTCTGGTTTCTCAGTCTGTTTCCTATTGCCGGTTTGAAGTTCCTGCAGTTTCCACTGTAAAAGCGAGTTGGAGATTATACCTCCCCATATATATGTATGGAGTGCTGTTTGCAAATGAAAGAAACTTTGTGTTCCCTTCAAGTTGGGTGAAGAACGGCTTTCACACACAGTAATCTCTCAGAACTGAGCATGTGGATAGACGTTCGTTCATCCAGCACAAAGGGAACGGGTTGCAGGAGAAACACTTACTCTGGTTTCTCAGTCTGTTTCCTAGTCCCGGTTTGAATTTCCTGCCATTTTCACTGAAAACCGAGTTGGAAATTGTACCTCCCCATATATATGTATGGAGTGGAGTTTGCAACTGAAAAGAAACTTTCTGTTCCCATCAAGTTAGGGGAAGTTCGGCTTTCACACACACTATCTGTCATTAGTTACCATGTGGAGAGATGTTGGTTCATCCAGCACAAAGGGAATGGGTTGCAGGGGAAACAATTACTCTGGATTCTCAGTCTGTTTCCTAGTGCCGGATGGAAGTTCCTGCCGTTTTCAATGTAAAATCGAGTTGGAGCTTGTGCCTCCCCATATATATGTATGGAGTGGAGTTTGCAACTGAAAAGAAACTTTCTGTTCCCTTCAAGCTTGGTGAAGGACGGCTTTCACATACACTTATCTCTCAGAAGTGAGTATATGGAGAGAGGTACGTTCATCTAGCACAAAGGGAACGGGTTGCAGGGAAAGCACTTACTCTGGTTTCTCAGTCTGTTTCCTGGTGCCGGTTTGAAGTTCCTGCAGTTTTCACTGTAAAATCGAATTGGAGCTAGTCCCTCCCCATATATATGTATGGATTAGAGTATGCAACTCAAAAAAACTTTGTGTTCCCTTCAAGCTAGTTGAGGGAGGGCTTTCACACGTACTTATCTCTCAGAACTGAGCATGTGGTGAGACGTTCGTTCATCAAGCACAAAAGGAACGGGAAGCAGGTGAAACACTTACTCTGGTTTCTCATTCAGTTTCGTAGTGCCAGTTTGAAATTGCTGCCGTTTTCACTGTAAAACCGAGTTGGAACTTGTACCTCCCCATATATATGTATGGAGTAGAGTTTGCAACTGAAAAGAAACTTTGTGTTCCCTTCAAGGTAGATTAAGGACGGCTTTCACACACACTTATCTCTCATAACTGAGTATGTGGAGAGACGTTCATTCATCTAGCACAACGGGAACGGGTTACAAGAGAAGCACTTACTCTGATCTCTCAGACTCTATCCTAGTGCCGCTTAAAATTTCCAGCCATTTTCACTTAAAACCGAGTTGGAGCTTGTACATCCCCATATATATGTATGGAGTGGAGTTTGCAATTCAAAATAAACTTTTTGTTCCTTTAAGGTAGCTGAAGGAAAGCTTTCACACACAATTATCTCTCAGAACTGAGCATGTGGAGAGACGTTCGTCCATCCAGCACAAAGGGATCGGGTTGCAGGAGAAACACTTACTCTGGTTTGTCAGTTTCTATCCTAGTACCGCTTTAACGTCCTGTCATTTGCACTGAAAACCTAGTTGGAAATTGTACCTCCCCATATATATGTATGGATAGGAGTTTGCATCTGAAAAGAAACTTTGTGTTCCCTTCAAGCTAGGGGAAGGGCGGCTTCCACACACACTTATCTCTCAGAACTGAGCATGTGGAGAGACGATCATTCATCCAGCACAAAGGGAAATGTTTGCAGGAGAAACACTTACTCTGGTTTCTCAGTCTGTTTATTAGTGCCGGTTTGATGTTCCTGCAGTTTTGACTGTAAAACCGAGTTGGAGCTTGGACCTCCCCATATATATGTATGTAGTGGGGCTTGCAACTGAAAAGAAACTTTGTGTTCTCTTCAAGCTAGCTGAAGGAAGGCTTTCACTCAGAATTATCTCTCAGATCTGAGCATGTGGAGAGACGTTCGTTCATCCAGCACTAAGGGAAAGGTTTGCAGGAGAAACACTTACCCTGTTTCTCAGTCTGTTTCCTAATGCCGTTTTGAAGTTCCTTCAGTTTCCACAGTAAAAGCTAGTTTGACATTATACCTCCCCATATATATGTATGGATTGGTGTTTGCAAATGAAAATAAACTTTGTGTTCCCTTCAAGCTTGGTGAAGGACGGCTTTCACATTCACTTATCTCTCAGAACTGAGCATGTGGAGAGAGGTACATTCATCTAGCACAAAGGGAACGGGTTGCAGGAGAAACACCTACTCTGGTTTCTCAGTCTGTTTCCTACTGCCGGTTTGAAGTTCCTGTACTTTTCACCCTAATCCGAGTTGGAGCTTGTACCTCCCCATATATATATATATGTAGTAGTGTTGACAACTGAAAAGAAACTTTGTGTTCCTTTCAAGCTAGGTGAAGGCGGCTTTCAAACACACTTATCTCTCAGAACTGAGCATGTGGTGAGACGTTCGTTCATCAAGCACAAAGGGAACGGGTTGCAGGTGAAACACTTACTCTGGTTTCTCAGTCTGTTTCCTAGTGCCAATTTGAAATTCCTGCCGATTTCACTGTAAAACCGAGTTGGAGCTTGTACATCCCCATATATATGTATGGAGTAGAGTTTGCAACTGAAAAGAAACTTTGGTTCCCTTCAAGCTTGCTGAAGGACGGCTTTGACACACAATTATCTCTCAGAACTGAGCATGTGGATAGACGTTTGTTCATCCAGCAAAACGGTAACGGGTTGCAGGAGAAACACTTACTCTGTGTTCTCAGTCTGTTTCCTAGTGCCGGATGGAAGTTCCTGCAGTTTTCACTGCAAAATCGAGTTGGAGCTTGTCCCTCCCCATATATATGTATTGAGTGGAGTTTGCAACTCAATAAAACTTTGTGTTCCCTTCAAGCTAGGTGAAGGACGGCTTTTAAACACACTTATCTCTCAGAATTGAGCATGTGGTGAGACGTTCGTTCATCCAGCACAAACGAACGGGTTGCAGGAGAAACACTTACTCTGGTTTCTCAGTCTGTTTCCTAGTGCCGGTTTGAAATTCCGGCCATTTACACTGTAAAACCGAGTTGGAGCTTGTACCTTCCCATATATATGTATGGAGTAGAGTATGCAACTGAAAAGAAACTTTGTGTTCCCTTCAAGCTAGGTGAAGGACGGCTTTCACACACTTATCCCTCTGAAATGAGCATGTGGAGAGACGTTCCTTAATCCAGGACAAAGGGAACGGGTTGCAGGAGAAACACTTACTCTGGTTTCTCAGTCTGTTTCCTAGTGCCGGTTTGAAGTGCCTGCATTTTTCACTGTAAAACGATTTTGGGGCTTGTCCCCCCCCATATATATGTATGTTGTGGGGTTTGCAACTGAAAAGAAACTATGTGTTCTCTTCAAGCTAGCTGAAGGAAGGCTTTCACTCAGAAATATCTCTCAGAACTGAGCATGTGGAGAGACGTTCGTTCATCTAGCACAATGGGAAAGGGTTGCAGGAGAAACACTTACTCTGGTTTCTCAGTCTGTTTCCTATTGCCGGTTTGAAGTTCCTGCAGTTTCCACTGTAAAAGCGAGTTGGAGATTATACCTCCCCATATATATGTATGGAGTGCTGTTTGCAAATGAAAGAAACTTTGTGTTCCCTTCAAGTTGGGTGAAGAACGGCTTTCACACACAGTAATCTCTCAGAACTGAGCATGTGGATAGACGTTCGTTCATCCAGCACAAAGGGAACGGGTTGCAGGAGAAACACTTACTCTGGTTTCTCAGTCTGTTTCCTAGTCCCGGTTTGAATTTCCTGCCATTTTCACTGAAAACCGAGTTGGAAATTGTACCTCCCCATATATATGTATGGAGTGGAGTTTGCAACTGAAAAGAAACTTTCTGTTCCCATCAAGTTAGGGGAAGTTCGGCTTTCACACACACTATCTGTCATTAGTTACCATGTGGAGAGATGTTGGTTCATCCAGCACAAAGGGAATGGGTTGCAGGGGAAACAATTACTCTGGATTCTCAGTCTGTTTCCTAGTGCCGGATGGAAGTTCCTGCCGTTTTCAATGTAAAATCGAGTTGGAGCTTGTGCCTCCCCATATATATGTATGGAGTGGAGTTTGCAACTGAAAAGAAACTTTCTGTTCCCTTCAAGCTTGGTGAAGGACGGCTTTCACATACACTTATCTCTCAGAAGTGAGTATATGGAGAGAGGTACGTTCATCTAGCACAAAGGGAACGGGTTGCAGGGAAAGCACTTACTCTGGTTTCTCAGTCTGTTTCCTGGTGCCGGTTTGAAGTTCCTGCAGTTTTCACTGTAAAATCGAATTGGAGCTAGTCCCTCCCCATATATATGTATGGATTAGAGTATGCAACTCAAAAAAACTTTGTGTTCCCTTCAAGCTAGTTGAGGGAGGGCTTTCACACGTACTTATCTCTCAGAACTGAGCATGTGGTGAGACGTTCGTTCATCAAGCACAAAAGGAACGGGAAGCAGGTGAAACACTTACTCTGGTTTCTCATTCAGTTTCGTAGTGCCAGTTTGAAATTGCTGCCGTTTTCACTGTAAAACCGAGTTGGAACTTGTACCTCCCCATATATATGTATGGAGTAGAGTTTGCAACTGAAAAGAAACTTTGTGTTCCCTTCAAGGTAGATTAAGGACGGCTTTCACACACACTTATCTCTCATAACTGAGTATGTGGAGAGACGTTCATTCATCTAGCACAACGGGAACGGGTTACAAGAGAAGCACTTACTCTGATCTCTCAGACTCTATCCTAGTGCCGCTTAAAATTTCCAGCCATTTTCACTTAAAACCGAGTTGGAGCTTGTACATCCCCATATATATGTATGGAGTGGAGTTTGCAATTCAAAATAAACTTTTTGTTCCTTTAAGGTAGCTGAAGGAAAGCTTTCACACACAATTATCTCTCAGAACTGAGCATGTGGAGAGACGTTCGTCCATCCAGCACAAAGGGATCGGGTTGCAGGAGAAACACTTACTCTGGTTTGTCAGTTTCTATCCTAGTACCGCTTTAACGTCCTGTCATTTGCACTGAAAACCTAGTTGGAAATTGTACCTCCCCATATATATGTATGGATAGGAGTTTGCATCTGAAAAGAAACTTTGTGTTCCCTTCAAGCTAGGGGAAGGGCGGCTTCCACACACACTTATCTCTCAGAACTGAGCATGTGGAGAGACGATCATTCATCCAGCACAAAGGGAAATGTTTGCAGGAGAAACACTTACTCTGGTTTCTCAGTCTGTTTATTAGTGCCGGTTTGATGTTCCTGCAGTTTTGACTGTAAAACCGAGTTGGAGCTTGGACCTCCCCATATATATGTATGTAGTGGGGCTTGCAACTGAAAAGAAACTTTGTGTTCTCTTCAAGCTAGCTGAAGGAAGGCTTTCACTCAGAATTATCTCTCAGATCTGAGCATGTGGAGAGACGTTCGTTCATCCAGCACTAAGGGAAAGGTTTGCAGGAGAAACACTTACCCTGTTTCTCAGTCTGTTTCCTAATGCCGTTTTGAAGTTCCTTCAGTTTCCACAGTAAAAGCTAGTTTGACATTATACCTCCCCATATATATGTATGGATTGGTGTTTGCAAATGAAAATAAACTTTGTGTTCCCTTCAAGCTTGGTGAAGGACGGCTTTCACATTCACTTATCTCTCAGAACTGAGCATGTGGAGAGAGGTACATTCATCTAGCACAAAGGGAACGGGTTGCAGGAGAAACACCTACTCTGGTTTCTCAGTCTGTTTCCTACTGCCGGTTTGAAGTTCCTGTACTTTTCACCCTAATCCGAGTTGGAGCTTGTACCTCCCCATATATATATATGTAGTAGTGTTGACAACTGAAAAGAAACTTTGTGTTCCTTTCAAGCTAGGTGAAGGCGGCTTTCAAACACACTTATCTCTCAGAACTGAGCATGTGGTGAGACGTTCGTTCATCAAGCACAAAGGGAACGGGTTGCAGGTGAAACACTTACTCTGGTTTCTCAGTCTGTTTCCTAGTGCCAATTTGAAATTCCTGCCGATTTCACTGTAAAACCGAGTTGGAGCTTGTACATCCCCATATATATGTATGGAGTAGAGTTTGCAACTGAAAAGAAACTTTGGTTCCCTTCAAGCTTGCTGAAGGACGGCTTTGACACACAATTATCTCTCAGAACTGAGCATGTGGATAGACGTTTGTTCATCCAGCAAAACGGTAACGGGTTGCAGGAGAAACACTTACTCTGTGTTCTCAGTCTGTTTCCTAGTGCCGGATGGAAGTTCCTGCAGTTTTCACTGCAAAATCGAGTTGGAGCTTGTCCCTCCCCATATATATGTATTGAGTGGAGTTTGCAACTCAATAAAACTTTGTGTTCCCTTCAAGCTAGGTGAAGGACGGCTTTTAAACACACTTATCTCTCAGAATTGAGCATGTGGTGAGACGTTCGTTCATCCAGCACAAACGAACGGGTTGCAGGAGAAACACTTACTCTGGTTTCTCAGTCTGTTTCCTAGTGCCGGTTTGAAATTCCGGCCATTTACACTGTAAAACCGAGTTGGAGCTTGTACCTTCCCATATATATGTATGGAGTAGAGTATGCAACTGAAAAGAAACTTTGTGTTCCCTTCAAGCTAGGTGAAGGACGGCTTTCACACACTTATCCCTCTGAAATGAGCATGTGGAGAGACGTTCCTTAATCCAGGACAAAGGGAACGGGTTGCAGGAGAAACACTTACTCTGGTTTCTCAGTCTGTTTCCTAGTGCCGGTTTGAAGTGCCTGCATTTTTCACTGTAAAACGATTTTGGGGCTTGTCCCCCCCCATATATATGTATGTTGTGGGGTTTGCAACTGAAAAGAAACTATGTGTTCTCTTCAAGCTAGCTGAAGGAAGGCTTTCACTCAGAAATATCTCTCAGAACTGAGCATGTGGAGAGACGTTCGTTCATCTAGCACAATGGGAAAGGGTTGCAGGAGAAACACTTACTCTGGTTTCTCAGTCTGTTTCCTATTGCCGGTTTGAAGTTCCTGCAGTTTCCACTGTAAAAGCGAGTTGGAGATTATACCTCCCCATATATATGTATGGAGTGCTGTTTGCAAATGAAAGAAACTTTGTGTTCCCTTCAAGTTGGGTGAAGAACGGCTTTCACACACAGTAATCTCTCAGAACTGAGCATGTGGATAGACGTTCGTTCATCCAGCACAAAGGGAACGGGTTGCAGGAGAAACACTTACTCTGGTTTCTCAGTCTGTTTCCTAGTCCCGGTTTGAATTTCCTGCCATTTTCACTGAAAACCGAGTTGGAAATTGTACCTCCCCATATATATGTATGGAGTGGAGTTTGCAACTGAAAAGAAACTTTCTGTTCCCATCAAGTTAGGGGAAGTTCGGCTTTCACACACACTATCTGTCATTAGTTACCATGTGGAGAGATGTTGGTTCATCCAGCACAAAGGGAATGGGTTGCAGGGGAAACAATTACTCTGGATTCTCAGTCTGTTTCCTAGTGCCGGATGGAAGTTCCTGCCGTTTTCAATGTAAAATCGAGTTGGAGCTTGTGCCTCCCCATATATATGTATGGAGTGGAGTTTGCAACTGAAAAGAAACTTTCTGTTCCCTTCAAGCTTGGTGAAGGACGGCTTTCACATACACTTATCTCTCAGAAGTGAGTATATGGAGAGAGGTACGTTCATCTAGCACAAAGGGAACGGGTTGCAGGGAAAGCACTTACTCTGGTTTCTCAGTCTGTTTCCTGGTGCCGGTTTGAAGTTCCTGCAGTTTTCACTGTAAAATCGAATTGGAGCTAGTCCCTCCCCATATATATGTATGGATTAGAGTATGCAACTCAAAAAAACTTTGTGTTCCCTTCAAGCTAGTTGAGGGAGGGCTTTCACACGTACTTATCTCTCAGAACTGAGCATGTGGTGAGACGTTCGTTCATCAAGCACAAAAGGAACGGGAAGCAGGTGAAACACTTACTCTGGTTTCTCATTCAGTTTCGTAGTGCCAGTTTGAAATTGCTGCCGTTTTCACTGTAAAACCGAGTTGGAACTTGTACCTCCCCATATATATGTATGGAGTAGAGTTTGCAACTGAAAAGAAACTTTGTGTTCCCTTCAAGGTAGATTAAGGACGGCTTTCACACACACTTATCTCTCATAACTGAGTATGTGGAGAGACGTTCATTCATCTAGCACAACGGGAACGGGTTACAAGAGAAGCACTTACTCTGATCTCTCAGACTCTATCCTAGTGCCGCTTAAAATTTCCAGCCATTTTCACTTAAAACCGAGTTGGAGCTTGTACATCCCCATATATATGTATGGAGTGGAGTTTGCAATTCAAAATAAACTTTTTGTTCCTTTAAGGTAGCTGAAGGAAAGCTTTCACACACAATTATCTCTCAGAACTGAGCATGTGGAGAGACGTTCGTCCATCCAGCACAAAGGGATCGGGTTGCAGGAGAAACACTTACTCTGGTTTGTCAGTTTCTATCCTAGTACCGCTTTAACGTCCTGTCATTTGCACTGAAAACCTAGTTGGAAATTGTACCTCCCCATATATATGTATGGATAGGAGTTTGCATCTGAAAAGAAACTTTGTGTTCCCTTCAAGCTAGGGGAAGGGCGGCTTCCACACACACTTATCTCTCAGAACTGAGCATGTGGAGAGACGATCATTCATCCAGCACAAAGGGAAATGTTTGCAGGAGAAACACTTACTCTGGTTTCTCAGTCTGTTTATTAGTGCCGGTTTGATGTTCCTGCAGTTTTGACTGTAAAACCGAGTTGGAGCTTGGACCTCCCCATATATATGTATGTAGTGGGGCTTGCAACTGAAAAGAAACTTTGTGTTCTCTTCAAGCTAGCTGAAGGAAGGCTTTCACTCAGAATTATCTCTCAGATCTGAGCATGTGGAGAGACGTTCGTTCATCCAGCACTAAGGGAAAGGTTTGCAGGAGAAACACTTACCCTGTTTCTCAGTCTGTTTCCTAATGCCGTTTTGAAGTTCCTTCAGTTTCCACAGTAAAAGCTAGTTTGACATTATACCTCCCCATATATATGTATGGATTGGTGTTTGCAAATGAAAATAAACTTTGTGTTCCCTTCAAGCTTGGTGAAGGACGGCTTTCACATTCACTTATCTCTCAGAACTGAGCATGTGGAGAGAGGTACATTCATCTAGCACAAAGGGAACGGGTTGCAGGAGAAACACCTACTCTGGTTTCTCAGTCTGTTTCCTACTGCCGGTTTGAAGTTCCTGTACTTTTCACCCTAATCCGAGTTGGAGCTTGTACCTCCCCATATATATATATGTAGTAGTGTTGACAACTGAAAAGAAACTTTGTGTTCCTTTCAAGCTAGGTGAAGGCGGCTTTCAAACACACTTATCTCTCAGAACTGAGCATGTGGTGAGACGTTCGTTCATCAAGCACAAAGGGAACGGGTTGCAGGTGAAACACTTACTCTGGTTTCTCAGTCTGTTTCCTAGTGCCAATTTGAAATTCCTGCCGATTTCACTGTAAAACCGAGTTGGAGCTTGTACATCCCCATATATATGTATGGAGTAGAGTTTGCAACTGAAAAGAAACTTTGGTTCCCTTCAAGCTTGCTGAAGGACGGCTTTGACACACAATTATCTCTCAGAACTGAGCATGTGGATAGACGTTTGTTCATCCAGCAAAACGGTAACGGGTTGCAGGAGAAACACTTACTCTGTGTTCTCAGTCTGTTTCCTAGTGCCGGATGGAAGTTCCTGCAGTTTTCACTGCAAAATCGAGTTGGAGCTTGTCCCTCCCCATATATATGTATTGAGTGGAGTTTGCAACTCAATAAAACTTTGTGTTCCCTTCAAGCTAGGTGAAGGACGGCTTTTAAACACACTTATCTCTCAGAATTGAGCATGTGGTGAGACGTTCGTTCATCCAGCACAAACGAACGGGTTGCAGGAGAAACACTTACTCTGGTTTCTCAGTCTGTTTCCTAGTGCCGGTTTGAAATTCCGGCCATTTACACTGTAAAACCGAGTTGGAGCTTGTACCTTCCCATATATATGTATGGAGTAGAGTATGCAACTGAAAAGAAACTTTGTGTTCCCTTCAAGCTAGGTGAAGGACGGCTTTCACACACTTATCCCTCTGAAATGAGCATGTGGAGAGACGTTCCTTAATCCAGGACAAAGGGAACGGGTTGCAGGAGAAACACTTACTCTGGTTTCTCAGTCTGTTTCCTAGTGCCGGTTTGAAGTGCCTGCATTTTTCACTGTAAAACGATTTTGGGGCTTGTCCCCCCCCATATATATGTATGTTGTGGGGTTTGCAACTGAAAAGAAACTATGTGTTCTCTTCAAGCTAGCTGAAGGAAGGCTTTCACTCAGAAATATCTCTCAGAACTGAGCATGTGGAGAGACGTTCGTTCATCTAGCACAATGGGAAAGGGTTGCAGGAGAAACACTTACTCTGGTTTCTCAGTCTGTTTCCTATTGCCGGTTTGAAGTTCCTGCAGTTTCCACTGTAAAAGCGAGTTGGAGATTATACCTCCCCATATATATGTATGGAGTGCTGTTTGCAAATGAAAGAAACTTTGTGTTCCCTTCAAGTTGGGTGAAGAACGGCTTTCACACACAGTAATCTCTCAGAACTGAGCATGTGGATAGACGTTCGTTCATCCAGCACAAAGGGAACGGGTTGCAGGAGAAACACTTACTCTGGTTTCTCAGTCTGTTTCCTAGTCCCGGTTTGAATTTCCTGCCATTTTCACTGAAAACCGAGTTGGAAATTGTACCTCCCCATATATATGTATGGAGTGGAGTTTGCAACTGAAAAGAAACTTTCTGTTCCCATCAAGTTAGGGGAAGTTCGGCTTTCACACACACTATCTGTCATTAGTTACCATGTGGAGAGATGTTGGTTCATCCAGCACAAAGGGAATGGGTTGCAGGGGAAACAATTACTCTGGATTCTCAGTCTGTTTCCTAGTGCCGGATGGAAGTTCCTGCCGTTTTCAATGTAAAATCGAGTTGGAGCTTGTGCCTCCCCATATATATGTATGGAGTGGAGTTTGCAACTGAAAAGAAACTTTCTGTTCCCTTCAAGCTTGGTGAAGGACGGCTTTCACATACACTTATCTCTCAGAAGTGAGTATATGGAGAGAGGTACGTTCATCTAGCACAAAGGGAACGGGTTGCAGGGAAAGCACTTACTCTGGTTTCTCAGTCTGTTTCCTGGTGCCGGTTTGAAGTTCCTGCAGTTTTCACTGTAAAATCGAATTGGAGCTAGTCCCTCCCCATATATATGTATGGATTAGAGTATGCAACTCAAAAAAACTTTGTGTTCCCTTCAAGCTAGTTGAGGGAGGGCTTTCACACGTACTTATCTCTCAGAACTGAGCATGTGGTGAGACGTTCGTTCATCAAGCACAAAAGGAACGGGAAGCAGGTGAAACACTTACTCTGGTTTCTCATTCAGTTTCGTAGTGCCAGTTTGAAATTGCTGCCGTTTTCACTGTAAAACCGAGTTGGAACTTGTACCTCCCCATATATATGTATGGAGTAGAGTTTGCAACTGAAAAGAAACTTTGTGTTCCCTTCAAGGTAGATTAAGGACGGCTTTCACACACACTTATCTCTCATAACTGAGTATGTGGAGAGACGTTCATTCATCTAGCACAACGGGAACGGGTTACAAGAGAAGCACTTACTCTGATCTCTCAGACTCTATCCTAGTGCCGCTTAAAATTTCCAGCCATTTTCACTTAAAACCGAGTTGGAGCTTGTACATCCCCATATATATGTATGGAGTGGAGTTTGCAATTCAAAATAAACTTTTTGTTCCTTTAAGGTAGCTGAAGGAAAGCTTTCACACACAATTATCTCTCAGAACTGAGCATGTGGAGAGACGTTCGTCCATC
Organism: Vicugna pacos; assembly: GCF_048564905.1. Classification (NCBI taxonomy): domain Eukaryota; kingdom Metazoa; phylum Chordata; class Mammalia; order Artiodactyla; family Camelidae; genus Vicugna; species Vicugna pacos. Next base: position 3,137,373 of record NC_133006.1, read on the forward strand.
CAGCACAAAGGGATCGGGTTGCAGGAGAAACACTTACTCTGGTTTGTCAGTTTCTATCCTAGTACCGCTTTAACGTCCTGTCATTTGCACTGAAAACCTAGTTGGAAATTGTACCTCCCCATATATATGTATGGATAGGAGTTTGCATCTGAAAAGAAACTTTGTGTTCCCTTCAAGCTAGGGGAAGGGCGGCTTCCACACACACTTATCTCTCAGAACTGAGCATGTGGAGAGACGATCATTCATCCAGCACAAAGGGAAATGTTTGCAGGAGAAACACTTACTCTGGTTTCTCAGTCTGTTTATTAGTGCCGGTTTGATGTTCCTGCAGTTTTGACTGTAAAACCGAGTTGGAGCTTGGACCTCCCCATATATATGTATGTAGTGGGGCTTGCAACTGAAAAGAAACTTTGTGTTCTCTTCAAGCTAGCTGAAGGAAGGCTTTCACTCAGAATTATCTCTCAGATCTGAGCATGTGGAGAGACGTTCGTTCATCCAGCACTAAGGGAAAGGTTTGCAGGAGAAACACTTACCCTGTTTCTCAGTCTGTTTCCTAATGCCGTTTTGAAGTTCCTTCAGTTTCCACAGTAAAAGCTAGTTTGACATTATACCTCCCCATATATATGTATGGATTGGTGTTTGCAAATGAAAATAAACTTTGTGTTCCCTTCAAGCTTGGTGAAGGACGGCTTTCACATTCACTTATCTCTCAGAACTGAGCATGTGGAGAGAGGTACATTCATCTAGCACAAAGGGAACGGGTTGCAGGAGAAACACCTACTCTGGTTTCTCAGTCTGTTTCCTACTGCCGGTTTGAAGTTCCTGTACTTTTCACCCTAATCCGAGTTGGAGCTTGTACCTCCCCATATATATATATGTAGTAGTGTTGACAACTGAAAAGAAACTTTGTGTTCCTTTCAAGCTAGGTGAAGGCGGCTTTCAAACACACTTATCTCTCAGAACTGAGCATGTGGTGAGACGTTCGTTCATCAAGCACAAAGGGAACGGGTTGCAGGTGAAACACTTACTCTGGTTTCTCAGTCTGTTTCCTAGTGCCAATTTGAAATTCCTGCCGATTTCACTGTAAAACCGAGTTGGAGCTTGTACATCCCCATATATATGTATGGAGTAGAGTTTGCAACTGAAAAGAAACTTTGGTTCCCTTCAAGCTTGCTGAAGGACGGCTTTGACACACAATTATCTCTCAGAACTGAGCATGTGGATAGACGTTTGTTCATCCAGCAAAACGGTAACGGGTTGCAGGAGAAACACTTACTCTGTGTTCTCAGTCTGTTTCCTAGTGCCGGATGGAAGTTCCTGCAGTTTTCACTGCAAAATCGAGTTGGAGCTTGTCCCTCCCCATATATATGTATTGAGTGGAGTTTGCAACTCAATAAAACTTTGTGTTCCCTTCAAGCTAGGTGAAGGACGGCTTTTAAACACACTTATCTCTCAGAATTGAGCATGTGGTGAGACGTTCGTTCATCCAGCACAAACGAACGGGTTGCAGGAGAAACACTTACTCTGGTTTCTCAGTCTGTTTCCTAGTGCCGGTTTGAAATTCCGGCCATTTACACTGTAAAACCGAGTTGGAGCTTGTACCTTCCCATATATATGTATGGAGTAGAGTATGCAACTGAAAAGAAACTTTGTGTTCCCTTCAAGCTAGGTGAAGGACGGCTTTCACACACTTATCCCTCTGAAATGAGCATGTGGAGAGACGTTCCTTAATCCAGGACAAAGGGAACGGGTTGCAGGAGAAACACTTACTCTGGTTTCTCAGTCTGTTTCCTAGTGCCGGTTTGAAGTGCCTGCATTTTTCACTGTAAAACGATTTTGGGGCTTGTCCCCCCCCATATATATGTATGTTGTGGGGTTTGCAACTGAAAAGAAACTATGTGTTCTCTTCAAGCTAGCTGAAGGAAGGCTTTCACTCAGAAATATCTCTCAGAACTGAGCATGTGGAGAGACGTTCGTTCATCTAGCACAATGGGAAAGGGTTGCAGGAGAAACACTTACTCTGGTTTCTCAGTCTGTTTCCTATTGCCGGTTTGAAGTTCCTGCAGTTTCCACTGTAAAAGCGAGTTGGAGATTATACCTCCCCATATATATGTATGGAGTGCTGTTTGCAAATGAAAGAAACTTTGTGTTCCCTTCAAGTTGGGTGAAGAACGGCTTTCACACACAGTAATCTCTCAGAACTGAGCATGTGGATAGACGTTCGTTCATCCAGCACAAAGGGAACGGGTTGCAGGAGAAACACTTACTCTGGTTTCTCAGTCTGTTTCCTAGTCCCGGTTTGAATTTCCTGCCATTTTCACTGAAAACCGAGTTGGAAATTGTACCTCCCCATATATATGTATGGAGTGGAGTTTGCAACTGAAAAGAAACTTTCTGTTCCCATCAAGTTAGGGGAAGTTCGGCTTTCACACACACTATCTGTCATTAGTTACCATGTGGAGAGATGTTGGTTCATCCAGCACAAAGGGAATGGGTTGCAGGGGAAACAATTACTCTGGATTCTCAGTCTGTTTCCTAGTGCCGGATGGAAGTTCCTGCCGTTTTCAATGTAAAATCGAGTTGGAGCTTGTGCCTCCCCATATATATGTATGGAGTGGAGTTTGCAACTGAAAAGAAACTTTCTGTTCCCTTCAAGCTTGGTGAAGGACGGCTTTCACATACACTTATCTCTCAGAAGTGAGTATATGGAGAGAGGTACGTTCATCTAGCACAAAGGGAACGGGTTGCAGGGAAAGCACTTACTCTGGTTTCTCAGTCTGTTTCCTGGTGCCGGTTTGAAGTTCCTGCAGTTTTCACTGTAAAATCGAATTGGAGCTAGTCCCTCCCCATATATATGTATGGATTAGAGTATGCAACTCAAAAAAACTTTGTGTTCCCTTCAAGCTAGTTGAGGGAGGGCTTTCACACGTACTTATCTCTCAGAACTGAGCATGTGGTGAGACGTTCGTTCATCAAGCACAAAAGGAACGGGAAGCAGGTGAAACACTTACTCTGGTTTCTCATTCAGTTTCGTAGTGCCAGTTTGAAATTGCTGCCGTTTTCACTGTAAAACCGAGTTGGAACTTGTACCTCCCCATATATATGTATGGAGTAGAGTTTGCAACTGAAAAGAAACTTTGTGTTCCCTTCAAGGTAGATTAAGGACGGCTTTCACACACACTTATCTCTCATAACTGAGTATGTGGAGAGACGTTCATTCATCTAGCACAACGGGAACGGGTTACAAGAGAAGCACTTACTCTGATCTCTCAGACTCTATCCTAGTGCCGCTTAAAATTTCCAGCCATTTTCACTTAAAACCGAGTTGGAGCTTGTACATCCCCATATATATGTATGGAGTGGAGTTTGCAATTCAAAATAAACTTTTTGTTCCTTTAAGGTAGCTGAAGGAAAGCTTTCACACACAATTATCTCTCAGAACTGAGCATGTGGAGAGACGTTCGTCCATCCAGCACAAAGGGATCGGGTTGCAGGAGAAACACTTACTCTGGTTTGTCAGTTTCTATCCTAGTACCGCTTTAACGTCCTGTCATTTGCACTGAAAACCTAGTTGGAAATTGTACCTCCCCATATATATGTATGGATAGGAGTTTGCATCTGAAAAGAAACTTTGTGTTCCCTTCAAGCTAGGGGAAGGGCGGCTTCCACACACACTTATCTCTCAGAACTGAGCATGTGGAGAGACGATCATTCATCCAGCACAAAGGGAAATGTTTGCAGGAGAAACACTTACTCTGGTTTCTCAGTCTGTTTATTAGTGCCGGTTTGATGTTCCTGCAGTTTTGACTGTAAAACCGAGTTGGAGCTTGGACCTCCCCATATATATGTATGTAGTGGGGCTTGCAACTGAAAAGAAACTTTGTGTTCTCTTCAAGCTAGCTGAAGGAAGGCTTTCACTCAGAATTATCTCTCAGATCTGAGCATGTGGAGAGACGTTCGTTCATCCAGCACTAAGGGAAAGGTTTGCAGGAGAAACACTTACCCTGTTTCTCAGTCTGTTTCCTAATGCCGTTTTGAAGTTCCTTCAGTTTCCACAGTAAAAGCTAGTTTGACATTATACCTCCCCATATATATGTATGGATTGGTGTTTGCAAATGAAAATAAACTTTGTGTTCCCTTCAAGCTTGGTGAAGGACGGCTTTCACATTCACTTATCTCTCAGAACTGAGCATGTGGAGAGAGGTACATTCATCTAGCACAAAGGGAACGGGTTGCAGGAGAAACACCTACTCTGGTTTCTCAGTCTGTTTCCTACTGCCGGTTTGAAGTTCCTGTACTTTTCACCCTAATCCGAGTTGGAGCTTGTACCTCCCCATATATATATATGTAGTAGTGTTGACAACTGAAAAGAAACTTTGTGTTCCTTTCAAGCTAGGTGAAGGCGGCTTTCAAACACACTTATCTCTCAGAACTGAGCATGTGGTGAGACGTTCGTTCATCAAGCACAAAGGGAACCGGTTGCAGGTGAAACACTTACTCTGGTTTCTCAGTCTGTTTCCTAGTGCCAATTTGAAATTCCTGCCGATTTCACTGTAAAACCGAGTTGGAGCTTGTACATCCCCATATATATGTATGGAGTAGAGTTTGCAACTGAAAAGAAACTTTGGTTCCCTTCAAGCTTGCTGAAGGACGGCTTTGACACACAATTATCTCTCAGAACTGAGCATGTGGATAGACGTTTGTTCATCCAGCAAAACGGTAACGGGTTGCAGGAGAAACACTTACTCTGTGTTCTCAGTCTGTTTCCTAGTGCCGGATGGAAGTTCCTGCAGTTTTCACTGCAAAATCGAGTTGGAGCTTGTCCCTCCCCATATATATGTATTGAGTGGAGTTTGCAACTCAATAAAACTTTGTGTTCCCTTCAAGCTAGGTGAAGGACGGCTTTTAAACACACTTATCTCTCAGAATTGAGCATGTGGTGAGACGTTCGTTCATCCAGCACAAACGAACGGGTTGCAGGAGAAACACTTACTCTGGTTTCTCAGTCTGTTTCCTAGTGCCGGTTTGAAATTCCGGCCATTTACACTGTAAAACCGAGTTGGAGCTTGTACCTTCCCATATATATGTATGGAGTAGAGTATGCAACTGAAAAGAAACTTTGTGTTCCCTTCAAGCTAGGTGAAGGACGGCTTTCACACACTTATCCCTCTGAAATGAGCATGTGGAGAGACGTTCCTTAATCCAGGACAAAGGGAACGGGTTGCAGGAGAAACACTTACTCTGGTTTCTCAGTCTGTTTCCTAGTGCCGGTTTGAAGTGCCTGCATTTTTCACTGTAAAACGATTTTGGGGCTTGTCCCCCCCCATATATATGTATGTTGTGGGGTTTGCAACTGAAAAGAAACTATGTGTTCTCTTCAAGCTAGCTGAAGGAAGGCTTTCACTCAGAAATATCCCTCAGAACTGAGCATGTGGAGAGACGTTCGTTCATCTAGCACAATGGGAAAGGGTTGCAGGAGAAACACTTACTCTGGTTTCTCAGTCTGTTTCCTATTGCCGGTTTGAAGTTCCTGCAGTTTCCACTGTAAAAGCGAGTTGGAGATTATACCTCCCCATATATATGTATGGAGTGCTGTTTGCAAATGAAAGAAACTTTGTGTTCCCTTCAAGTTGGGTGAAGAACGGCTTTCACACACAGTAATCTCTCAGAACTGAGCATGTGGATAGACGTTCGTTCATCCAGCACAAAGGGAACGGGTTGCAGGAGAAACACTTACTCTGGTTTCTCAGTCTGTTTCCTAGTCCCGGTTTGAATTTCCTGCCATTTTCACTGAAAACCGAGTTGGAAATTGTACCTCCCCATATATATGTATGGAGTGGAGTTTGCAACTGAAAAGAAACTTTCTGTTCCCATCAAGTTAGGGGAAGTTCGGCTTTCACACACACTATCTGTCATTAGTTACCATGTGGAGAGATGTTGGTTCATCCAGCACAAAGGGAATGGGTTGCAGGGGAAACAATTACTCTGGATTCTCAGTCTGTTTCCTAGTGCCGGATGGAAGTTCCTGCCGTTTTCAATGTAAAATCGAGTTGGAGCTTGTGCCTCCCCATATATATGTATGGAGTGGAGTTTGCAACTGAAAAGAAACTTTCTGTTCCCTTCAAGCTTGGTGAAGGACGGCTTTCACATACACTTATCTCTCAGAAGTGAGTATATGGAGAGAGGTACGTTCATCTAGCACAAAGGGAACGGGTTGCAGGGAAAGCACTTACTCTGGTTTCTCAGTCTGTTTCCTGGTGCCGGTTTGAAGTTCCTGCAGTTTTCACTGTAAAATCGAATTGGAGCTAGTCCCTCCCCATATATATGTATGGATTAGAGTATGCAACTCAAAAAAACTTTGTGTTCCCTTCAAGCTAGTTGAGGGAGGGCTTTCACACGTACTTATCTCTCAGAACTGAGCATGTGGTGAGACGTTCGTTCATCAAGCACAAAAGGAACGGGAAGCAGGTGAAACACTTACTCTGGTTTCTCATTCAGTTTCGTAGTGCCAGTTTGAAATTGCTGCCGTTTTCACTGTAAAACCGAGTTGGAACTTGTACCTCCCCATATATATGTATGGAGTAGAGTTTGCAACTGAAAAGAAACTTTGTGTTCCCTTCAAGGTAGATTAAGGACGGCTTTCACACACACTTATCTCTCATAACTGAGTATGTGGAGAGACGTTCATTCATCTAGCACAACGGGAACGGGTTACAAGAGAAGCACTTACTCTGATCTCTCAGACTCTATCCTAGTGCCGCTTAAAATTTCCAGCCATTTTCACTTAAAACCGAGTTGGAGCTTGTACATCCCCATATATATGTATGGAGTGGAGTTTGCAATTCAAAATAAACTTTTTGTTCCTTTAAGGTAGCTGAAGGAAAGCTTTCACACACAATTATCTCTCAGAACTGAGCATGTGGAGAGACGTTCGTCCATCCAGCACAAAGGGATCGGGTTGCAGGAGAAACACTTACTCTGGTTTGTCAGTTTCTATCCTAGTACCGCTTTAACGTCCTGTCATTTGCACTGAAAACCTAGTTGGAAATTGTACCTCCCCATATATATGTATGGATAGGAGTTTGCATCTGAAAAGAAACTTTGTGTTCCCTTCAAGCTAGGGGAAGGGCGGCTTCCACACACACTTATCTCTCAGAACTGAGCATGTGGAGAGACGATCATTCATCCAGCACAAAGGGAAATGTTTGCAGGAGAAACACTTACTCTGGTTTCTCAGTCTGTTTATTAGTGCCGGTTTGATGTTCCTGCAGTTTTGACTGTAAAACCGAGTTGGAGCTTGGACCTCCCCATATATATGTATGTAGTGGGGCTTGCAACTGAAAAGAAACTTTGTGTTCTCTTCAAGCTAGCTGAAGGAAGGCTTTCACTCAGAATTATCTCTCAGATCTGAGCATGTGGAGAGACGTTCGTTCATCCAGCACTAAGGGAAAGGTTTGCAGGAGAAACACTTACCCTGTTTCTCAGTCTGTTTCCTAATGCCGTTTTGAAGTTCCTTCAGTTTCCACAGTAAAAGCTAGTTTGACATTATACCTCCCCATATATATGTATGGATTGGTGTTTGCAAATGAAAATAAACTTTGTGTTCCCTTCAAGCTTGGTGAAGGACGGCTTTCACATTCACTTATCTCTCAGAACTGAGCATGTGGAGAGAGGTACATTCATCTAGCACAAAGGGAACGGGTTGCAGGAGAAACACCTACTCTGGTTTCTCAGTCTGTTTCCTACTGCCGGTTTGAAGTTCCTGTACTTTTCACCCTAATCCGAGTTGGAGCTTGTACCTCCCCATATATATATATGTAGTAGTGTTGACAACTGAAAAGAAACTTTGTGTTCCTTTCAAGCTAGGTGAAGGCGGCTTTCAAACACACTTATCTCTCAGAACTGAGCATGTGGTGAGACGTTCGTTCATCAAGCACAAAGGGAACGGGTTGCAGGTGAAACACTTACTCTGGTTTCTCAGTCTGTTTCCTAGTGCCAATTTGAAATTCCTGCCGATTTCACTGTAAAACCGAGTTGGAGCTTGTACATCCCCATATATATGTATGGAGTAGAGTTTGCAACTGAAAAGAAACTTTGGTTCCCTTCAAGCTTGCTGAAGGACGGCTTTGACACACAATTATCTCTCAGAACTGAGCATGTGGATAGACGTTTGTTCATCCAGCAAAACGGTAACGGGTTGCAGGAGAAACACTTACTCTGTGTTCTCAGTCTGTTTCCTAGTGCCGGATGGAAGTTCCTGCAGTTTTCACTGCAAAATCGAGTTGGAGCTTGTCCCTCCCCATATATATGTATTGAGTGGAGTTTGCAACTCAATAAAACTTTGTGTTCCCTTCAAGCTAGGTGAAGGACGGCTTTTAAACACACTTATCTCTCAGAATTGAGCATGTGGTGAGACGTTCGTTCATCCAGCACAAACGAACGGGTTGCAGGAGAAACACTTACTCTGGTTTCTCAGTCTGTTTCCTAGTGCCGGTTTGAAATTCCGGCCATTTACACTGTAAAACCGAGTTGGAGCTTGTACCTTCCCATATATATGTATGGAGTAGAGTATGCAACTGAAAAGAAACTTTGTGTTCCCTTCAAGCTAGGTGAAGGACGGCTTTCACACACTTATCCCTCTGAAATGAGCATGTGGAGAGACGTTCCTTAATCCAGGACAAAGGGAACGGGTTGCAGGAGAAACACTTACTCTGGTTTCTCAGTCTGTTTCCTAGTGCCGGTTTGAAGTGCCTGCATTTTTCACTGTAAAACGATTTTGGGGCTTGTCCCCCCCCATATATATGTATGTTGTGGGGTTTGCAACTGAAAAGAAACTATGTGTTCTCTTCAAGCTAGCTGAAGGAAGGCTTTCACTCAGAAATATCTCTCAGAACTGAGCATGTGGAGAGACGTTCGTTCATCTAGCACAATGGGAAAGGGTTGCAGGAGAAACACTTACTCTGGTTTCTCAGTCTGTTTCCTATTGCCGGTTTGAAGTTCCTGCAGTTTCCACTGTAAAAGCGAGTTGGAGATTATACCTCCCCATATATATGTATGGAGTGCTGTTTGCAAATGAAAGAAACTTTGTGTTCCCTTCAAGTTGGGTGAAGAACGGCTTTCACACACAGTAATCTCTCAGAACTGAGCATGTGGATAGACGTTCGTTCATCCAGCACAAAGGGAACGGGTTGCAGGAGAAACACTTACTCTGGTTTCTCAGTCTGTTTCCTAGTCCCGGTTTGAATTTCCTGCCATTTTCACTGAAAACCGAGTTGGAAATTGTACCTCCCCATATATATGTATGGAGTGGAGTTTGCAACTGAAAAGAAACTTTCTGTTCCCATCAAGTTAGGGGAAGTTCGGCTTTCACACACACTATCTGTCATTAGTTACCATGTGGAGAGATGTTGGTTCATCCAGCACAAAGGGAATGGGTTGCAGGGGAAACAATTACTCTGGATTCTCAGTCTGTTTCCTAGTGCCGGATGGAAGTTCCTGCCGTTTTCAATGTAAAATCGAGTTGGAGCTTGTGCCTCCCCATATATATGTATGGAGTGGAGTTTGCAACTGAAAAGAAACTTTCTGTTCCCTTCAAGCTTGGTGAAGGACGGCTTTCACATACACTTATCTCTCAGAAGTGAGTATATGGAGAGAGGTACGTTCATCTAGCACAAAGGGAACGGGTTGCAGGGAAAGCACTTACTCTGGTTTCTCAGTCTGTTTCCTGGTGCCGGTTTGAAGTTCCTGCAGTTTTCACTGTAAAATCGAATTGGAGCTAGTCCCTCCCCATATATATGTATGGATTAGAGTATGCAACTCAAAAAAACTTTGTGTTCCCTTCAAGCTAGTTGAGGGAGGGCTTTCACACGTACTTATCTCTCAGAACTGAGCATGTGGTGAGACGTTCGTTCATCAAGCACAAAAGGAACGGGAAGCAGGTGAAACACTTACTCTGGTTTCTCATTCAGTTTCGTAGTGCCAGTTTGAAATTGCTGCCGTTTTCACTGTAAAACCGAGTTGGAACTTGTACCTCCCCATATATATGTATGGAGTAGAGTTTGCAACTGAAAAGAAACTTTGTGTTCCCTTCAAGGTAGATTAAGGACGGCTTTCACACACACTTATCTCTCATAACTGAGTATGTGGAGAGACGTTCATTCATCTAGCACAACGGGAACGGGTTACAAGAGAAGCACTTACTCTGATCTCTCAGACTCTATCCTAGTGCCGCTTAAAATTTCCAGCCATTTTCACTTAAAACCGAGTTGGAGCTTGTACATCCCCATATATATGTATGGAGTGGAGTTTGCAATTCAAAATAAACTTTTTGTTCCTTTAAGATAGCTGAAGGAAAGCTTTCACACACAATTATCTCTCAGAACTGAGCATGTGGAGAGACGTTCGTCCATCCAGCACAAAGGGATCGGGTTGCAGGAGAAACACTTACTCTGGTTTGTCAGTTTCTATCCTAGTACCGCTTTAACGTCCTGTCATTTGCACTGAAAACCTAGTTGGAAATTGTACCTCCCCATATATATGTATGGATAGGAGTTTGCATCTGAAAAGAAACTTTGTGTTCCCTTCAAGCTAGGGGAAGGGCGGCTTCCACACACACTTATCTCTCAGAACTGAGCATGTGGAGAGACGATCATTCATCCAGCACAAAGGGAAATGTTTGCAGGAGAAACACTTACTCTGGTTTCTCAGTCTGTTTATTAGTGCCGGTTTGATGTTCCTGCAGTTTTGACTGTAAAACCGAGTTGGAGCTTGGACCTCCCCATATATATGTATGTAGTGGGGCTTGCAACTGAAAAGAAACTTTGTGTTCTCTTCAAGCTAGCTGAAGGAAGGCTTTCACTCAGAATTATCTCTCAGATCTGAGCATGTGGAGAGACGTTCGTTCATCCAGCACTAAGGGAAAGGTTTGCAGGAGAAACACTTACCCTGTTTCTCAGTCTGTTTCCTAATGCCGTTTTGAAGTTCCTTCAGTTTCCACAGTAAAAGCTAGTTTGACATTATACCTCCCCATATATATGTATGGATTGGTGTTTGCAAATGAAAATAAACTTTGTGTTCCCTTCAAGCTTGGTGAAGGACGGCTTTCACATTCACTTATCTCTCAGAACTGAGCATGTGGAGAGAGGTACATTCATCTAGCACAAAGGGAACGGGTTGCAGGAGAAACACCTACTCTGGTTTCTCAGTCTGTTTCCTACTGCCGGTTTGAAGTTCCTGTACTTTTCACCCTAATCCGAGTTGGAGCTTGTACCTCCCCATATATATATATGTAGTAGTGTTGACAACTGAAAAGAAACTTTGTGTTCCTTTCAAGCTAGGTGAAGGCGGCTTTCAAACACACTTATCTCTCAGAACTGAGCATGTGGTGAGACGTTCGTTCATCAAGCACAAAGGGAACGGGTTGCAGGTGAAACACTTACTCTGGTTTCTCAGTCTGTTTCCTAGTGCCAATTTGAAATTCCTGCCGATTTCACTGTAAAACCGAGTTGGAGCTTGTACATCCCCATATATATGTATGGAGTAGAGTTTGCAACTGAAAAGAAACTTTGGTTCCCTTCAAGCTTGCTGAAGGACGGCTTTGACACACAATTATCTCTCAGAACTGAGCATGTGGATAGACGTTTGTTCATCCAGCAAAACGGTAACGGGTTGCAGGAGAAACACTTACTCTGTGTTCTCAGTCTGTTTCCTAGTGCCGGATGGAAGTTCCTGCAGTTTTCACTGCAAAATCGAGTTGGAGCTTGTCCCTCCCCATATATATGTATTGAGTGGAGTTTGCAACTCAATAAAACTTTGTGTTCCCTTCAAGCTAGGTGAAGGACGGCTTTTAAACACACTTATCTCTCAGAATTGAGCATGTGGTGAGACGTTCGTTCATCCAGCACAAACGAACGGGTTGCAGGAGAAACACTTACTCTGGTTTCTCAGTCTGTTTCCTAGTGCCGGTTTGAAATTCCGGCCATTTACACTGTAAAACCGAGTTGGAGCTTGTACCTTCCCATATATATGTATGGAGTAGAGTATGCAACTGAAAAGAAACTTTGTGTTCCCTTCAAGCTAGGTGAAGGACGGCTTTCACACACTTATCCCTCTGAAATGAGCATGTGGAGAGACGTTCCTTAATCCAGGACAAAGGGAACGGGTTGCAGGAGAAACACTTACTCTGGTTTCTCAGTCTGTTTCCTAGTGCCGGTTTGAAGTGCCTGCATTTTTCACTGTAAAACGATTTTGGGGCTTGTCCCCCCCCATATATATGTATGTTGTGGGGTTTGCAACTGAAAAGAAACTATGTGTTCTCTTCAAGCTAGCTGAAGGAAGGCTTTCACTCAGAAATATCTCTCAGAACTGAGCATGTGGAGAGACGTTCGTTCATCTAGCACAATGGGAAAGGGTTGCAGGAGAAACACTTACTCTGGTTTCTCAGTCTGTTTCCTATTGCCGGTTTGAAGTTCCTGCAGTTTCCACTGTAAAAGCGAGTTGGAGATTATACCTCCCCATATATATGTATGGAGTGCTGTTTGCAAATGAAAGAAACTTTGTGTTCCCTTCAAGTTGGGTGAAGAACGGCTTTCACACACAGTAATCTCTCAGAACTGAGCATGTGGATAGACGTTCGTTCATCCAGCACAAAGGGAACGGGTTGCAGGAGAAACACTTACTCTGGTTTCTCAGTCTGTTTCCTAGTCCCGGTTTGAATTTCCTGCCATTTTCACTGAAAACCGAGTTGGAAATTGTACCTCCCCATATATATGTATGGAGTGGAGTTTGCAACTGAAAAGAAACTTTCTGTTCCCATCAAGTTAGGGGAAGTTCGGCTTTCACACACACTATCTGTCATTAGTTACCATGTGGAGAGATGTTGGTTCATCCAGCACAAAGGGAATGGGTTGCAGGGGAAACAATTACTCTGGATTCTCAGTCTGTTTCCTAGTGCCGGATGGAAGTTCCTGCCGTTTTCAATGTAAAATCGAGTTGGAGCTTGTGCCTCCCCATATATATGTATGGAGTGGAGTTTGCAACTGAAAAGAAACTTTCTGTTCCCTTCAAGCTTGGTGAAGGACGGCTTTCACATACACTTATCTCTCAGAAGTGAGTATATGGAGAGAGGTACGTTCATCTAGCACAAAGGGAACGGGTTGCAGGGAAAGCACTTACTCTGGTTTCTCAGTCTGTTTCCTGGTGCCGGTTTGAAGTTCCTGCAGTTTTCACTGTAAAATCGAATTGGAGCTAGTCCCTCCCCATATATATGTATGGATTAGAGTATGCAACTCAAAAAAACTTTGTGTTCCCTTCAAGCTAGTTGAGGGAGGGCTTTCACACGTACTTATCTCTCAGAACTGAGCATGTGGTGAGACGTTCGTTCATCAAGCACAAAAGGAACGGGAAGCAGGTGAAACACTTACTCTGGTTTCTCATTCAGTTTCGTAGTGCCAGTTTGAAATTGCTGCCGTTTTCACTGTAAAACCGAGTTGGAACTTGTACCTCCCCATATATATGTATGGAGTAGAGTTTGCAACTGAAAAGAAACTTTGTGTTCCCTTCAAGGTAGATTAAGGACGGCTTTCACACACACTTATCTCTCATAACTGAGTATGTGGAGAGACGTTCATTCATCTAGCACAACGGGAACGGGTTACAAGAGAAGCACTTACTCTGATCTCTCAGACTCTATCCTAGTGCCGCTTAAAATTTCCAGCCATTTTCACTTAAAACCGAGTTGGAGCTTGTACATCCCCATATATATGTATGGAGTGGAGTTTGCAATTCAAAATAAACTTTTTGTTCCTTTAAGGTAGCTGAAGGAAAGCTTTCACACACAATTATCTCTCAGAACTGAGCATGTGGAGAGACGTTCGTCCATCCAGCACAAAGGGATCGGGTTGCAGGAGAAACACTTACTCTGGTTTGTCAGTTTCTATCCTAGTACCGCTTTAACGTCCTGTCATTTGCACTGAAAACCTAGTTGGAAATTGTACCTCCCCATATATATGTATGGATAGGAGTTTGCATCTGAAAAGAAACTTTGTGTTCCCTTCAAGCTAGGGGAAGGGCGGCTTCCACACACACTTATCTCTCAGAACTGAGCATGTGGAGAGACGATCATTCATCCAGCACAAAGGGAAATGTTTGCAGGAGAAACACTTACTCTGGTTTCTCAGTCTGTTTATTAGTGCCGGTTTGATGTTCCTGCAGTTTTGACTGTAAAACCGAGTTGGAGCTTGGACCTCCCCATATATATGTATGTAGTGGGGCTTGCAACTGAAAAGAAACTTTGTGTTCTCTTCAAGCTAGCTGAAGGAAGGCTTTCACTCAGAATTATCTCTCAGATCTGAGCATGTGGAGAGACGTTCGTTCATCCAGCACTAAGGGAAAGGTTTGCAGGAGAAACACTTACCCTGTTTCTCAGTCTGTTTCCTAATGCCGTTTTGAAGTTCCTTCAGTTTCCACAGTAAAAGCTAGTTTGACATTATACCTCCCCATATATATGTATGGATTGGTGTTTGCAAATGAAAATAAACTTTGTGTTCCCTTCAAGCTTGGTGAAGGACGGCTTTCACATTCACTTATCTCTCAGAACTGAGCATGTGGAGAGAGGTACATTCATCTAGCACAAAGGGAACGGGTTGCAGGAGAAACACCTACTCTGGTTTCTCAGTCTGTTTCCTACTGCCGGTTTGAAGTTCCTGTACTTTTCACCCTAATCCGAGTTGGAGCTTGTACCTCCCCATATATATATATGTAGTAGTGTTGACAACTGAAAAGAAACTTTGTGTTCCTTTCAAGCTAGGTGAAGGCGGCTTTCAAACACACTTATCTCTCAGAACTGAGCATGTGGTGAGACGTTCGTTCATCAAGCACAAAGGGAACGGGTTGCAGGTGAAACACTTACTCTGGTTTCTCAGTCTGTTTCCTAGTGCCAATTTGAAATTCCTGCCGATTTCACTGTAAAACCGAGTTGGAGCTTGTACATCCCCATATATATGTATGGAGTAGAGTTTGCAACTGAAAAGAAACTTTGGTTCCCTTCAAGCTAGGTGAAGGACGGCTTTCACACAAACTTATTTGTCAGAAATTATCATGTGGAGAGATGTTCGATCAAACAGCACAAAGGAACCGATTTGCAGGAGAAACACTTACTCTGGTTTCTCAGACTGTTTCCTAGTGCCGGTTTGATATTCCAACCGTTTTCACTGTAAAACCGAGTTGGTGCTTGCACCTCCCCATATATATGTATGGAATATAATTTGCAACTGAAAAGAAATTTTTTGTTCCCTTCAAGCTAGGTGAAGGACGGCTTGCACACACACTTATCCCTTAGAAATGAGCATGTGGATATACGTTCCTTCATCCCGCACAAGGGACCGGGTGGCAGGACAAACAATTTCTCTGGTTTCTCTGTTTGTTTCCTAGTGCCGGTTTGAAGTTCCTGTCATTTTCACTGTAAAATCGAGTTGGAGCTTGTACCTCCCCATATATATGTATGAAGTGGTGTTTGCAAGTGAAAAGGAAATTTGTCTTCCCTTCAAGCTAGGTGAAGGACGGCTTTCACACACACTTCTCTCTCATTAGTTACCATATGGAGAGACGTTCGTTCATCCAGCAGAAAGGGAACGGGTTGCAGAAAAAGCACTTCCTCTTGTTTCTCAGTTTTTTTCCTACTGCCGGTGAGAATTTCCTGCAGTTTTCACTATAAAAACGAGATGGAACTTGTACCTACCCTTATATATGTATGGAGTGGAGTTTGCAATACAAAATAAACTTTGTGTTCCCTTCAAGCTAGGTGAAGGACGGCTTTCAGACACAGTTATCTCTCAGAACTGAGCATGCGGAGAGGCGATCATTCATCCAGCACAAAGGGAAATGTTTGCAGGAGAAACACTTACTCTGGTTTCTCAGTCTCTTTCCTAGTGCTGGTTTGAAGTTTCTGCAGTTTCCACTGAAAAGCGAGTTTGACATTATACCTCCCCATATATATGTATGGATTGGTGCTTGCAAATGAAAATAAACTTTGTGTTCCCTTAAAGCTAGGTGAAGGTCGGCTTTCACACACACTTATCTATCAGAACTGGGCATGTGGATAGACGTTCCTTCATCCAGTACAAAGGGACCGGGTTCCAGGAGAAACAATTTCTCTGGTTTCTCAGTCTGTTTCCTAGTGCCAGTTTGAATTTCCTGTTGTTTTCAGTCTAATTCCGAGTTGGAGCTAGTAACTCCCCATATATATATATGTAGTATGGTTGACAACTGAAAAGAAACTTTGTGTTCCCTTCAACCTGGATGAAGGACTGCTTTCATACACACTTATCTCTCATAAGTTTCCATGTGGAGAAACGTTCGTTCATGCAGCACAAAGGGAATGTTTTGTAGGGGAAACACTTACTCTGGTTTCTCAGTCTTTTTCCTAGTGCTGGTCTGAAGTTCCTGCCGTTTTCAATGTAAATCCGAGTTGGAGCTTGTACCTCCACATATATATGTATGGAGTGGAGTTTGCAACTGAAAAGAAACTTTGTGTTCCCTTCAAGCTAGGTGAAGGACGGCTTTCACACACACTTATCTCTCAGAACTGAATATGTGGATAGACGTTCCTTCATCCAGCACAAAGGGAACGGGTTGCAGGAGAAAAACTTACTCTGGTTTCTCAGTCTGTTTCCTAGTGCCGGTTTGACGTTCCTGTTGTTTTCACTCTAATTCCGAGTTGGAGCTTGTAACTCCCCATATATATATATGTAGTAGGGTTGACAAATGAAAAGAAACTTTGTTTTCCCTTCAACCTGGATGAAGGACGGCTTTCACACACACTTATCTCTCAGAACTAAGCATGTGGGTTGACGTTCGTTCATCCAGCACAAAGGGAACGGGTTGCAGGAGAAACAATTACTCTGTTTTTCAGTCTGTTTCCTAGTGCCGGATGGAAGTTCCTGCAGTTTTCACTGTAAAATCGAGTTGGAGCTTGTCTCTAATATATATATGTATGGAGTGGAGTTTGCAACTCAAAAAAACTTTGTGTTCCCTTCAAGCTAGGTGAAGGAGGGCTTTCACACACACTTATCCCTCAGAACTGAGCATGTGGAGAGACGTTCGTTCACCCAGCACAAAGGGAACGGGTTGCAGGAGAAACACTTACTCTTGTTTCTCAGTCTGTTTCCCAGTGCCAGTTTGAAGTTCCTGCCGTTTTCACTGTAAAACCGATTTGGAGCTTGGACCGCCCCATATATATGAATGTAGTCGAGATTGCAACTTGAAAGAATCTTTGTGTTCCCAGGAAGCGAAGTTACGGTTGGCTTTCACACACAATTTTTTCTCAGATCAGATCATGTGGAGAGACTTTCGTTCATCTAGCACAAAGGAAACGGGTTGCATGTGAAACACTTACTCTGGTTTCTTAGTCTGTTTCCTAATGCCGGTTTGAATTTCCTTCATTTGACGGTAAAACCGAATTGGAAATTGTACCTCCCCATATATATGTATGTATTTTGTTTTGCAATTGAAGAGATACTTTGTGTTCCCAAATCTTAGGTAAAGGGCTGCTTCCACACACACTTAAATCTCATAACTGAGAATGTGGAGAGTCGTTAGTTCATCTAACACAAAGGAAACGGGTTGCAGGAGAAACAATACTCTGGTTGCTAATTCCGTTTCCTAGTGCCGGTTTGATTTTCCTGCATTTTTCAATGTAACACCGCGTTGGAACTTGTTACTCCCTATATAAATGTATGTAGTTGGGTTTGCATCTGAAAGGAAACTTTGTGTTCCCTTTAAGCTAGGTGAAGGGCGGCTTTCACACACACTTTTCTGTCAGAAATGAGAATATGGAGAGAAGTTCGTTCATCTAGCACAAAGGGAATGGGTTGCTGAGGAACACTTACTCTGGTTTCTCAGTCTGTTTCATAGTGCAAGTATGATGTTCCTGCAATTTTCACTGTAAAACGATTTGGAGCTTGTTAGTCCACATACATATGTATGTACGGTGGTTTGATACTGAAAAGAAACTTTGTGTTCTAAATAACCTAGGTGAAGGAATGCCTTCACATCCAGTTTACTCTTTGAAATAAGTATGTGGAGTGACGTTCATTCATCTAGCACAATTGGAACGGCTTACATGTTAAACTCTTACTCTGGTTTCTCAGTCTGTTTCCAAGTGCCGGTTTGAAGTTCCTGCAGTTTTCACTGTAAAACCGAGATGGAGCTTGTTACTCCCCATATATATTTATGTATTGAAGTTTGGAACTGAAAGGAAACTTTATGTTCCCAACAAGCTAGGTGTAGTGTGGCTTTCACACCCACTTAACTCTTAGAAATGAGCATGTGGAGAATCGTTCGTTGATCTAGCCCAAAGGGAACAGGTTGCAGGAGAAACACTTACTCTCCTTTCTTAGTCTGTTTCCTTATTCCTGTTGGAAGTTCCTGCACTTTTCACTGTAAACCCAAGTTGGAGCTTGTACCTCCCCATATATATGTATGTTGTGGGGTTTACTATTGAAAAGAATCTTTGTTTCCCAACACCTAGTTCAAGGACGGCTTTCCTACGCACTTATCTCTCAGAACTGAACATGTGGAGAGACGTTCGTTCATCTAGCACAAAGGTAACGGGTTGCAGGAGGAACACTTTCTCTGGTTTCTCAGTGTTTTCTAGTTTCGGCTTGAAGTTCATGCAGTTTTCCGTGTTAAACCGATTTGGAGCTAGTACTTCACTGTATATATTTATGTCCTGTTGTTTCCCACTGAATAGAATCTCTGTATTTCTCATAAGATAGGTGATAAACTGCTTTCGCCCACCGTTAACTCTCAGAATTTTTCTCATGAATTGACTTACATTCATCTGAAATAAATGAATGTGTTGCAATATTAACACTTATTTTGGTTTCTCAGTATGTTTCTTAGTGCCCCTTAGAAATTTATTCCATTTGTTTTTAAACTGATTTGAAGCTTGTACCTCCCCTTATATATAGTTGTAGATCAAAATCCACTGTGTGTTCCTAAGACGCTTTGTTATTGTAGTTATTGTATTCTTTCATACATATTCATCTCTCAGATTTTAACATGTTCAGAGACTATTGTTCATGAAGCATTACTGTAATGTTGAGCAATTTTAACGCTCTGAATTTTCAGTATGTTTTCTAGTGCCTGTTTCAATTTCGTTCTGTTTTCTCTGTAAAACATTATTTTAACGAGTGCCTCCCCGTATACATTTTTGTTGTGTGTTTCCCCAATCTAAAGTTAACTTATGTTCCCCACAATCCAAATTATTGTCGTCTTTACGCAGATTCAGCTCTCAGAATTATTCATGTGGAGAGGCGTTCGTTCATCTTGCATTAACCGAGTGGGGACCCGTAGAAACAATCTAATTTCTTAGTATGTTTCCTTGTCCTTTTTGAAATTTATGTAATTTTCACTGTAAAACCGAATTGTATCTAATCCTCCCCTTATATATATATGTGTTTTTATTCCCCACACAAGAGAGGCTGTGTTTTCCTGACAAAATAGTGAATTGTTTGCTTTCACACACATTCAACTCTCAGTAATTAGCTGTGGAGAAACGTTCGTTAATCTAGCATAATAGAAATGGATTGCAGTAGAAAGTCTTACTCTGCATTCTTGTATGGATTCTTAGTGCCTGTACAAAGTTCATGTAATTTTCACTGTAAAACTGAGTTGCAATTAATACCTCCCCTTGTATATGTATGTGTTCTAGTTACCCACCCAAAAGAAACTGTGTCTTCCCAACAAGCTATGTGTTTGGCGGTATTCACACACATTCAACCCTCAGAATTCAGTATGTGTTGAGGCGTTCTTTTTTCCAGCATAAAAGGTAGAGTGAATTGTAGTAAGACATTCTCTGATTTCTCTGTATGTTTTCAAGGGCCGGTTTCAATGTAAAAATTGTTTGCTCTGGAAAATACAATTGCTGCGATTGCTTCCCCTTAGATATGTAAGTTGCGTAGTTCCTCTAGACCAGAAACTCTGGCTTTCCAAGAAGTTATGTGAAGGACGTCTCCAACACACATACTGATGTCAGTGGTGACCATGTGGAGAGACGTTCTTTCATCCAGCATAAAATGTAGAGTGACATGTAGAAACACTTACTCTGATTTCTCAGCATGATTCTTAAAGCCGGGCTCAAGTAGAAGTGGTTTGCAATGGAAAAGAGCCCTGGAGTTTTTGCTGCCCCTTAGATATGTAACAAGCCTAATTCCCCGTGGCCAGAAACTCAGGGTTTCCAAAAACCTAAGTGAAGGAGGCTGCAACACAGATTCCATTCCCAAAATGGTACATTTGGGGACTCATTCCTTTATGTAACGTAAACAGCAAGGCTACACCTCAAGCACTTACCATGATTTCTCAGCATGTTTCCTAGAGTAGGTTTAAAGTTAAAAGCATTTTTCACTCAAAAACCTTATTAGAGCTTGTTCCTTCTCTTATATTTATAGGTTAGGCAGTGCCCCTAACACCAAAATTCTGTGTTCCAACAGGGTTGGTGAAGGATGGTTTGCACACACATTCAGTTTTCTCTCCTCCTCACTCTTCTGCTAAGGGAACCATGCAGGTTGTCTATTCTGGAAGCCAAGGAAATTTTTTTCATTTAGGATCAGCCTCGGAGATAAATGAGACTTACTTCTCCTTCTTTTCCCTGCTAGATTTCCTCTTGATGCATTTCCAGATACTCAAGAGTGAGTTCCTGTAACCAAGAAATTATTTCAAAGAAAATGAACAGGTTTCCATAAGGCCACTACTTCTTTTATATTCTTGCTTTTTAATACCTCTTTTCCATCTCTTTATCTCCAGGTATCTTATTTGTATGTCCTTTGGTTGGGGCTGAAGGCTAATCAGCAATAGTGTAGAAATTATTGCTTGATATTACTGATCTACTTTCTTTCCATGGATATTTGAATTATCATTGGATTTTAGGGAAGATAGCTTCTTTTAAAAAATTCTGGGAAGTATCTTGTGGGTGATTATGAATCTCTTCATTAAGAATTATAATGCTTAATTTCTGAATAAGTGATACTTTCATAGAGCTCAAATTTCCAAAGGTTTGAGTGCCACCACTCTCCCAAATCCTTTCAAACTTTTTCTTGGGGGCACTCAGAACTGTGTGTGTGTGTGTGTGTATGTCTTTCTGGACTTAGTTTAGCATGAAATGAGCAAAGGGAAGCACCCCCCTTTTTACACAAACAGCAGACGACTTTCACAAATATATAACTTTCAAAAATATATGAACTGTAATGTTGTAGAATTTTACAAGGTGCAGTGACCTTCAGGGCTGTCAACAATGGAGGCAGAACAGTTGGAGGGACAGCAGGTGCTCGTGCTCAGTGGCTGAAGTCACATAATATCCCCGGCCACCTCTGGTTAATCTTATAGAGTTGGTGCTGTCTGCAGGCTTTCAGGGCTGTGCCCCCCTCCCCACCAAATATATATATTAGGAAAAGTGGTGAGCCTCAGTATGAGAAACAATAAAGAATTAGAAGGGGAAATTGAGTTTATTGTTTTTAAAAAGAAAAATTAGCATCCAGGTAGTTTAATTTCAGCTCCTAATAGACTGATGTGATAACACAGACAAAGATGCATAAACACCTGTAAGATCATGGGGCAGGACTGGAGACTCTGAAGCAGCAATCACCACACACAACCTTCACTGCTGTCCTTGACAACTATATTGAATTACTTGATTTAAAAAAGACCATAGATGTTAAATGTCATCATTTTGAGAAAGCAGTTCTTTTGAAATCTTATATACTAATGTAACTGAATTGCATAAAGAAATGCTAAATGTGTGATAAAGTATCCAAAGAGGTAACGATTACTGAAAATACCACAAATTGAAGATGACCACAGAATAATGTGCATATATATTTTAATGATCTGGAAGAACCAGCTCACCATTGTATTCAACACATCTAGAGATGATGTCAAATGTGGTTGTCCTTGGATAGCTTTTTGTGAATGTTAGAATGAAGTCAGGGTCAAGCACACAAGTTTAGTTTAAAAGCAAAAGGTGAAACAGTCTTCTTTTCAAAAAGCTATTGTGTCTGGTTAGATATCATCGAATCCATGGGTCAAGGGAAGAAAAAAAACCTAGTGACCACGTGACTGTTTCAGGAGCTGGTAGTAAAATGACAGTTGACAATTGTGTAAATTAGATATGATATTGATGTCCAACTGACCCAATGATTTTTAGTCCATGTGCAAAAAATATATCAAGGAATAAATACTGATTTATGTTTTCTCAGCTCTGTTGCCCCCCTTCAAGCCTGCATTCTGATTGGGAAACTAAGAACTTCTACTGCAGGGAGGGGGATTTTCAAAAAAGGAGTGTCCCCCAACCGAGAAAATAAAGAAAAATTAGACATACACTGTAGAGACACAGGGAGATCTGTTGAGCCAGATGACACTTGCTTTACTGTGAATTAGTAAGAGGCGCAGCTTTTTGATGAGTTGGGTAACATATTGCTGCCTTTCTCAAGGTATATATTGCCCATGGCTCTTGAGAAGTGATGAAGTGGGGTCAAGGAATTCGCCTCCGAATGCCCTCTGCCATGGATGTTGTCTCTATTTTCCACTTTTAAGCTTTAACTTAGACAAGTTGCAGTGTCTTGCAAAGTGAGCTACAGACAGTAAGTGCGTCTTGAAGCACACGACTCTCCTCCTCACTGCAGCAGAGAACCTCTGCATTGGAGCATCCTGAGATGTCATCCGTGGTCATTTTTCATGTTAGGAATCAGTAAGGATGCTATGTCCACGTGGATGAGGAGGGTAAGGTTTCAGTCTCTAAAGTGGTAATGATGGGTTGACATTTTCACTAAAAGAGTCTCACATCAACAAATGCGTGTCTGTTCTGGACCAAGAAGAAACAAATGTTTCAAAAATAATAGCTTGAAATGTTGGTGGGACAAGTCAGGCATCTTCCTCATGTCTTCAAGTTCGGGTATCAAACATGGGTTTCCTATCCTGAGTGATACTGACAATTTGTCATGCTCTGTGCCTCATGTATACTGAAAGCTTTCCTAGATAAAATGTCTAGAAATGGTATCATTCTTGATATGTGTTAAACCAGGGGAGAAGGAAATAAAATTAGTCCCTAATGTGCATTGATTTTTTTTAAATACATCAATTTTATAGAAACTTTTGAAGAATTAAAGTGACAGAAAATTGCAAAGCACCTTCTCCTTCTGGTAGAAAACTGTTCTGTTTTCCTTTTTTGATGAATGTGACATAGAACCAGTACTAATATTGTTTGTATTGCACTTAGTGTTTACAGAGTGATTCACAGCTATTCTCCTTTTTCATCTGTGCAATGACGTCTGGAAGATAAGATTTCCTAGTTATGCTTTTTAGTGTCTATTTCTTAACTGTGTCTAAAAGCAGATTGATTGAGATCCATTTGTTCAATTTAGAAGGCTGGACTGATTAATTGTGTCAGAACATTCCAAGAGGCAGAGGAAAGGAAGAGACAGGGGTTCTACACGATGGAAGCTGTTCCTGAAATAATTTGACCAGCAGCCTTACCCATTTTTCCCATGGCTGGGAACAAAACACAACCCAAGACAAGGAAAACAGGGAGCCCATGTGACTCCAGCCTTGTCACGTAGAGTCATGGCTGATCTCCTGTGCCTTGGAGAAGAGAATGCTTTGGGTCTCTGTTCTACAATCTCTGTGTTGCTTTTCCTCCACAATGTCTTATTTTACTAGCATATGCTGAAACTTGACTTACATTTCATAGCATTAAAACAAAAATCAGGAACTCTTTATCATTTATTAACTATTTGGTAAATAGTTTTTGGTGAAACTTTAACTTTATTATTAGGACTTACCATGGCAATGTACAACAGCTACTTCCCCAGATAACAGCAGTGGCTTACACATGCTAAACTTGTATTTCCCTCTTACATAAAGAAGTCAAGCAATCGGTACCGCAGGGCTGGTTTGCATGAACGCCCCAGGGTCAGAGAACCAGATGCCTGTTATTTTCAGCCCGTCAACTTGATGGCCCAAAGTGGCTGCCTGAGGGTCAACCATCAAGTCCACATCCCAGGCAGCTGAGAGGAGGGAAGAAAGGTGCTTCAGTTCCCTTTTGGGATAGTTCTGTAAAGTCCCAGGTAGCTTTCCTGCTTTTATCTTGCTTTAGACAGAGGGCTGAGAGACAGCTTTCTATGAGGTAAGCTCAGCTGAGGAGAGCCATCTCCCTCGAGGGGAGGGGAGGGAGGGGGCTGGGAGGCAGCTCTCATCCTGCACGTGGTGTAAGGCACCACGATGAGCCGCCAGGGGCCTCCGCAGTCCGTCCATTGCTTCAGGCTGCACTGAGCGGCTGGTAACGATTGAGATTTTCATGTAGAGCTGCGTGTATGCTGGAACAATTGCTCGGTTCATTTAAACTAGTTGCTACCAGAGCACGTTGGAGAACACATTTGTTCTCAACTTCTAGCCAGGGAACCTCCCGCCAGGTTTCTGTCCTGCTGTTCATTTCCACGTTATTTTCCAAGACTTCTGGAGGAAATGTAAGCAGCCTGATGCTCAAATGCTTTTCTGTGTGACTCCCCCCTTGTTCTTTGAAGGGACAGCAAATTGCCAAGAGAACAGTGGACAAAATACCAACCCCCATTTAATTAAGGGTCTGAGATTTCGTGTTAGGAAATAGAAGAAATTTCCAGGAACACACTTAAGAAACATTATTTCTTTCAAATGTGATTTGGAACAACAAAGGACAATATATTTTATAGCACAGATTTTAAGACAACTGAATTGGCAGTAAGTTCCCATAATGAAACGTCCAACAATTCTTTATATTTCTCCTGGAATTTCCTTGGTTCTTGATGTAAATTTTTAAAAATTAATATCAGCTTTCTATTCTTTCTCTTCCTGTAGTTGTAGAATTAATGTGAAAATAGCTCGTTGTCTCACTGATAAATCCTCCTTGTCAGCCTTCTATCTAAACAGCTTGTGTACGTTTTGGTGGCAGGTGTGCTAAATAGTAGTTTTCAGGCACTTGAGCTATGCCCATCACACCAGCACTGCGGGAGCCTATTTCTCACCCACGACCAGGTGAGACCCTCCTTTCTTCCGCTGCCTCACCCAGGCCCCCATATTCTGATTCTTTCTCACCACCCATTTTCATAAAGTTCAGCCCTGCACCAGCAGAGGAAGTCTTGGTTTCTCAAAGACCAGGAAATTAGTTCTAGATTTTCTGTTAAAGGACAGCGTATAAAATCAGGCAAATTGATATGTCTTTTGAGGTCTCAGGATCCCTGCATTTAAAACAAGAACTTGAGTTACAATACTATTCTCTTCCACTTTTGAAATTCTAAAGCTCCACACAATAGCTTTTTTTAATTGCTAAAATTTTTCTAGACTATATTTTTCGAAGTTTCACAAATATCTGTTAATTTATACTTAAAAATGTTATATTTAAGAAATGGAATAATTATTTACATTTAAATAGGAATTTAACTCAAGAAATGTTTGATACTGGATGTTTGCTATGAGTTCAAGTATGTAAGCTTGATTTCTGTGGTACTGTCGATAAACCACAAAATTTGAGAGTTGTTGGTTAAAGTTTATCTGGGGCAAAATGAGGACCAGAGTCCAGGTGACAGCATCTCAGAGAGCTCGGAGGAACTGCTCTGAAGATGAGGGGGAGCTCAGAATTATATAAGATTTCAGTGAAGAGGGTCGTGCGGTCTAGTACACGTTTAGGCAGAGGCTGCTGCTAGTCAAGGAGCAGGTGTCTGTGTTAATGATTTTCGTGCTTTTCTAGATAGGAGGAGATGCAAGAATTTGAGCTCATAAAATTTCCTGAAAATGTCTAACTATCTGAAGACTTTTCTGCCCATTTTCCCAGAGCACAGAGCGTCCCATTCCTGATGTTCAGAGGGTGTTGGAGGTCAGCAGTGCAGTGGCTCATGACTTAACCAAATCAGAGGCAGATGACAAGTGCCAATTTTTAGTTGACAATATGTATATATTGTAGGAAAAATGTTACTTTCCAACCCTACCTGTACTCTAGTTTTAGTTAGAGATCAAAGGATAACTTTCTTAGATGACTTAGGTCAGAAGAGGGGGCGACGGAGTCGTCTCGTGAGCCGGCCGGTGCTCTATGTCAGCCTCCTTGATCACATTCAAGTTTCTTTCTCTTCAAACAGCATGCTTCTGACTTTGTGAAGTTTGGAGCCTGTCCTGAGCACATGGGTTCTGGAGGTGGCCCTGATCCTGTGGTCTTTGTTTATTCTGTGAATTATGGTGTGAATCTTTATGTGCCCAAGCTTCATCATAATTTCAAACTTAAAGGATTTAAATATGGGAGATGGATGCCAAGTTCTGGGAATAGATTTTTAGGATAACTGCCAGGATTGGTAAAAAGTAGGGAGAATGGATACAGCCTTCAAGAGAGAAATGCTATTTTACAATTTCTGGCAGATAAGTTAAAGTGCTTGTTGGGATTCTATCAGGAATGTTTAATTGGGAAACTTGTCTTCCATTTTCATGAAACAAAATAATTTTATTATTTGTTCAGTGCCTACTGTCTGGCAATGAGGTAGCCCGTTTGCATATAGTTTTATCATTAAATCTCTACAAAGAGTCCTAGGAGAACACACGTGTCACAGGTGAGGGAACCAAGAACATCCAGGGTATGTGGCAGGAAGGCAGATGGGCTGGAGGGCTTACCCTCCTTCAGGCTGAGACAGAGACACCAAGGTTTATTGACAAGCATGTTGCTGAAGTGGTTTACTTAATACTTTCCATCCTTCATGAAGTGGATCCCTTGAAATTGTTTATGTCTGGCTTATTTCCCCTCTCTCTTCTGCCTCAGGACTTCTCATAAGTAGAATGAATTTGGCCTGAACATATTCAGTAAAACCAGAAAATATAAAATTAGCCCACACAAATGTCTGTTTAGCCCTTGTAATTCAGTAATTCCTAAAACTCCTAGAATCGCAAGGAAGGTGTGTTACCTTTGGGACTGAGTGCATTTGAAGAGTGAGAAATGTAGTGTGATCTGGTAAAGGCACAGGCTCTATAGACAAAGATCCGGGTTTGGATCCTGGCTCCAAGTACTGGAAACATGACCACCCATAGCCTCAGTTCCTTCATGTGTTGAATGGGCTGATGGAGCTCACCTCCAAGCCATCAGGTCAAAATGAGATGGTATGAGTGACTCACATGCAGAATGTTTGACATAGTGCTAGTTGCTCTTGCTGCTTTATAATGTCTTCTTAGGTAATTCCGTTGTCCATTGGCTTGTGAATACCTCCTCATTTGGTTTAAGAAAAATAGCATGCCTTCAGAATTTTAAAAAAAGAAATGAAGATATACTGATTAATGCTGTGTGTATTCTTATGGGTCATTTATTAAAAAAATAAGTAGGAGTTCTCTAAAGAGAATTTATTCAGTGTGCCTAGAATATGATTCACTTAAATATGATTTTCCTTTAAATTCTTTTCAGAAATTTCCTGTGATATTTTTATTGTATAGTAGTTCAATTTTTCTGAGGAGGGGTTACATTCTAAAAAGTTTATTCTAGTAACAATTGATACATTAAATTAATTATTCATATCCCTGGATAGCGTAAAGCCCTTTTTTTTAATATATATAATTTGGGGGGTTAGTTCTATGACATTTTATTGGGCAGAATTATTTCCCATTTTCATTTTACAGACAGAGAAGATGAGTCATACGATACTCATTATACAAGAGCAGCAGAGGCTGATTAATTTGGGCAGAGGAGGAAAATTGTGTGGAGAAACAATTCTTGATTCTCAAACTAGACACATTCTGCGGTGCTGTGCAGCTGAAACGGTTTTGAATTTGTTTCTCGGTTGTCCTAGATTTCGGCCCATGTGCCTGGAAAGGTCTCTCAGGCAAACATGCTAATTTAAGAAGTTTGTCATTCTAAATGCTCTTAAGAGGATTAAACAAATTCCACAGAAAATAAATGAACATGTTTGGAAGGTTTTCCACCCTCATGCAATTTCCAGAAAACAGACATTATTCACTTGCTAAACCAAACACACAGGTATATTAATGAGCCTGGCTCACATGACTGGACAGCACGGAGGGAGCCTCATCTATTGGCATGAGTTCTGCTGCAGGAACTGCACCTGAAGGTTTAATTAGAATTTATATCCAGCGAATGCTGCTCCCTCCTTTTTCTCCCCAATGTAAGAAAGCGCCCTCCTTGCCTGGCCGTTAGTGTGCAGAGCCCCGCGGCTAACACACTCCCCTGATCATCAGGAGGGTGATGGAGCCAGTTTGCTTAGAAACGCTTAGCTACACTCGCAGCGGGGATCATCAGTCACTTCTGTGTGTTCACCTCCACGTGCAGGGGAGAAAATCGAGTTTTGCTGGAGACAAACGCTAAATGACCACCAGTTGTTTCAGAGGGACTGTGATGTTGAAAACTGGAGTCCCTTTCATTTTTATATGTTGGATGCAAACTGCACGGCGACACCCCCACTGTAAGTACACCCACCAGGGAGGGGGTCGGAATTTGGATCTGCACGTATTCAGATCCTGGCACTGGTCAGCTTACTGTGTTCTCGCTGGGTTTGGGAGACTGTTTCCGTAGTGATTGATTTGGTTTCCAATAAATTTGCACAGCCGTCTCCTTCAGTCGAGTCCTGATGAGTTCAGTTGGGAGGGGCATGTGAAATTGGGGCAGGCAGAGAGGTGCAATGAAGACTAGACACCATCTGGTTTCCTCTCATTTTTTATGGGCCCAAAATGGTTGTCTTCTTTTCTTTTCCCCTCAATCCACCCCTTCATGTCAGGGAGTCGTCTTCAAGAATATCTTCCTAAAATATAAAGTAATGAAGAAGGCAGTGTGTCTCTTTGGTTGATTTCGTTTGACTTGGGTTCATTATTAAAGATTTTCTGGTGAGGATTTTATGAGCTCTTAAAAGCTGGAAGAGCAGCACAACCAAGGAGAGGAAGTCAGAGAAACGAGTCAGCGGCCCCTGTGAGGTCTGGGGGACGAGGGCAGGAGGTGGTGCAGAGGCAGCACCGTGGCCTCCCCTGCAGCCCTGAGGGCAACTTGCGCATGTAAAGCCAGCGTCTCTTGTCACCATGTGTTCTAACAGGGACTCCCACTAAAAGAATGCGTGGAGATTTGGGGAGGCCTTACCTTTTACCCTCTTGTCAAACATCTTTAATGCTGACTGTATTTATTCAAGATGACACAGAGATCACCTGCAGAGCTTGAGGGAGCGGTGCTTGCTTCCTGTCTTGCCCGCCCCAGGCTCACTCATCAGACAGCTGATTCTTGCAGGCACTGGAGTGCCCGTGAGGGGAGCTCTGCTCCTGGGGGTCTCTGCTCCTGTGGTGGGAGCTCTGCTCCTTGGGGAGCTGGGCACGGGAGTGCTCACATTGGAGCCGGTCGCAACAGCGCTGATCCCTCTCCACGTGATGAGCCCTTTGTGTAAGTAGTAGAGGTGGGATCCAGAGTCTTCCTGCGTCTACAGAGTTCTCCAGTAAAGCCAACTTGGAGGAAAGAAAGAAAATGCCTACTGTTTCAAGACTGTGTCCTAAGGGTTTAAAGCTCACTGTGGAGCACACGTGAGATCTCATCCAGTAAATACTCTGGGGTCTTGACTCAGACTTGTCATGAATTTGGCGTTCTCATAATGTTATTTCTCTTATAATATGTCTAAGCAATCATTTTTGTGTGATGGTTATATGTGCATAAATGTCCTGAAGAAACTGTTGTTGATGGAAATGTGGGCATCAGTGATACCACAAGGGCTGGTGGCCCTGGGGGCTCTCTGAGCCCCACACCATTTGTTACCAGCAGGCTTTCAGATTGCATCTTATTCCAGAGCTCACCGGGGCTCCCAACTCTCACTATGTGTCTTGAGAGAATATTTGTTCAGGGGGGAGGGGACAGGATGCTTCCAAGTCTGGGTTCTGGGGTTCCCTGTCTAAAGGTGGCACTGGCACAAATCCTTTATTCATGGAGTAATGAAGCCCCGCAGTCTCGTGGCTAATTGGGCCTCCCTGTCCTTCTTCATGTTAGGAGCCGGAGGGCTTGGGTTAGGCCCCCAAACCTGTTTATGGTGAGCTTTCAGCCCTATCACACAACCTGGGTTGTCTCGATTCAGTCACATGACTTTGATTTTTGCAGGTAGGTGTGACTCCTGGACAGTGCCTGGGACTTCAAGGTTTCCCCTACAGTAGGAACACTGAAGAAATTTCAACCTGTAAGGGGTGTTTGGGGGCCTCGAGGACAAGTAGGGACTCACAGACAGATATCTGGGTGGGTGGCGATCAGGCCCGAGTCTTGGAAGGACAGAGATTCCATTACTGTTGTAACAGTGAACTTAAGGGAGGAATTCGGGAAGGTCTGATGCATTTGAGATTAAAAGTATTATCTGGCTTTTATTGTTAGCAGTAGTGGTGTTTAACCCTTAGACCCATTCCCGCTTTTTATAAGAAATATTTTGTAACCTTTCTTTTTTGGTGCCCGGAATTGAACACCATAGAAAGTGTAACCTAAGTATAAATATGATAAACAAATAGACAGGTAGATGGAAAGATGCGGTACCTCAATTCTTATATTATGGGGTATTTTATATTTATGCTAATTAGTGACCTCTCAGGACAAAAGGCACATACAAAGGAAGTCACTTCTAATAAACTATTTTTCCAAGCCTTACCTAACTGGGAAACAAGTGGCTTCACAATGTTAGAGCACCTTCCAGGCCCCGGGGAAATCTCCTTGTCACAGTTACACTTGCTGATGGTGTCCTGGGCCAAGTGCAAGCACATGCGGTTCGGAAGCTGCCCGGAGGCTGACTCCGGGGATTCCTTCTCCGTCGCAGCTGTGAGGGAGCCTTGCCTTTCCTGACCACAACCACAGAGGCGATTTTAAGTCTCTGAAAACTGCCATACCAGTGTATATCACAACCCACACAAGATATGTTGAATAAAGTAGAAAATTTTAAGTGCCTCCTTTAAAATAGAAATAAGATATAAAATAAATCATGATTTAAAAAATTCTAGTGCCGAATTAGTGCTACATTACACTGGATGTATTATTAGGTTAGACATCTTCATTACTGCTTTCCATACCACATTTTCTAGTTAGATTTTATTTATCTGTTTTTTCCCTAAAGAAAAAAACCATATGAATCATTCTTGTGTCAGAGGTGATGAGCAGAGAGCAAGTGCAAAACCAGAAATCGTGATGCTCGTCAGTCTAATATCAGCTCCGTCACTGCACAGATCATCTTAACTCATTTTACTGCACTTTTTGGAATTAAGTTCTCACTTGGAGAAACCTCTGTGTCAGTTAGATTTGTTAGTAAAACAATTCTTTTTCTTACTTAGTGCATCAGTGATGTTTTCAAGATGATAAAAAATTTGCCCATGGCATTTAAACAGTTGCTTGTTCTCGTAATTCATGGCGCACGGTCTCGTACTTGTCACAACTGGAGAACTTTGTTTTCTGTGTGCAAATTCTCATTGCTTTGGTGACGCAGGGACACGTGTCCTTACTGGATGGAGTATGATAGTAGTTGTTTGCATTCTCTCCCTAAATCTGGAGTCCTGTGTTATGATTCCTGTTAACTTACAAAATATGAATATTGTTATTTACCTAAATAGCTAACATCGCACCAGTGATGCATATCAAATTGGTCCAACTAGGAATTCCAATATTAAGTGAGATGGTAATTTCACAACCCACTATTCCAAGAATTTGGATTGATGGTTCAATTATACCAGGGACATTACCTGTTTTAATTGAATCAATCATTGCTTTCTTCAATAAAAGTTTCCATTCCATCTGTTCTTTTGGTTTATTGTTCTTCAGTGTTTTGTCTGCATTCTTTCCCAAATATATGTGATTTTGGCTGTTGTCATTGAAAATCCTTGCTGGTTTTGCTACCTCATGCTGGAGAGGAAGCCTTGTGACTGTTTTATAGTCACTGGTTTCATGGTTGTATGAGTGCTTAATGTCACCTTGCAGGGGTGTACAGACCTAATGAAGTGTGTACATAAAAGGTTTAGTCTACACTGAGTGCAGGGTTAGTGTGAGCAGCTCATGTCATCAGTAACATAGTTAATCCATTACAATCATCCTCTGTTAATCAGTGTTATCCTTCTAACGTTTCCAGGAGAGGAAGTGTAGTATTCTAAATGCAAATCTTTGCGACAATTTTAGTCAATTCAACACCTTCAAAGCTTTGCTGTAATAGGACTGTGTGCCTGCTATCCCTATTTCTGCTCCTACTGATCCAGGACGCGGTCTCCATGGCTGAGGATCCACGAGACACTGGATTCTTGGTCCCATGGCTCTGTGTGTTCTGGGACATCTGGGGACTTCAGCACTGTTTTAGGGTCTTTGGGTCCCACCTCTTCATAGCATTGCTGAGATGAGATCTGTGGTTTCACCCTCATTCTTGAGTGTACAGTGCACTTTTTCTAGAACCAACACACGCCACCGTGGCAACACTGCTTTGACCATGTGCTGGGACAGTGAATGCTTGTCAGTTCTCGGGTTTAAATTTTCTGTTCTAATTTCTAAAATGGGGTATACTGACAGACACTCTCCATGTAAACAGAAGCTCTGTGGGGTTTTCAGCAACTTTTAAGAGCATAAATATTCCTGAAGCAGCTAAACTTCCTCCCAACAAGTGAGGAGCAAGCAGGCAAGTCCTGGGTGACTGTGGCAGCCAAGCTGTGCAGCCCAGGCTGCTCACTGAGGAGCAAGGAGAAAATCTTAGAAACCTACTTCCATGCTGTCTTTCACAGAATCTCAGAAATGAAAGGTTTAATATCTAAAGAGGGGTGATTTTTTAAAATATTTTTTAATTTTTTTCCTTTTTCAGTTTTATTAGGTAGAATTATTACAGTTCAACTTCACATACACATATTACATGTAAATACATGTATAGAGTATACTGCATTTTTTAGTTTACATATATGTACTAATTACTCTTTCTAAGAACAGATTAGAAATTTAGATTTTTAAAATTAAAGTTACCAGAGGAATAAGGACATTTACAAAAGAATAATAAACAGAATATGGTAATCCAATCACAAAGGACAGTCAGATGTGCTTACATATATTAAAGAAATCAAAATATTTAGTTCATTTGTGGTCTTATTATTATTGCTATTAATTTTAGATTCCCCATAAATGAAGTCATATGGCATTTTTCTTTCTCTTTCAACCCCAGTTCACTTAGAATGATGGTCTTCAGGTCCATCCATGTTGCTGCAAATGGCATCTTTTATGGCTGAGTAGTATTCCATTGTATATACGTATCAGCTCCTCTTTATCCAGTCATGTGCTGATGGACATTTGTGTTGTTTACATGTTCCTTGTTCTATGTCCCTTCTGGCAACAATTACGGATTTTAAATATTTTCCACTTTAAAATCCTTCCTGAAGGAGATGTGGTAACTGGAATCAAAAACAGTTACAGCACAGGGTGGTGTGTGATGGGCCCTGGGGGCTTGGTAGAAAGGTTGGCAGTAAGGATTTCAGATTCTTATCAAATGATTCCACCTCTTGTAGCCCTGCTGACCGCCTCTCTCACGGCCTGCCCTACAAGTTTGACCAGTCCCTTCTATGAATCCTACTGTATTGTGCACAAATTTGTCCAAATGGTGTCATCCAGCAGGGACCTTAAGTGAGGCACCCAAGCTCCTGTGTTGGTTTCTTCCATCAGCCCTTAAACTTCCTTGGGAGCCAGGACTGTCTCATTGCCCCAAGGATCCCTAATGCCTAGTGAGATTTCTGATACAGCTGGTACTTAATGAGCGGTCAAATGGAAAAACCTGATTAAAGAAAAGGCCCTCATTTTTCAGACATGCCTACTTGAGTACATAGGGTAAAATGACATGTCTTCTTGAATTTGCTGTCAAATACCTCAACAAAGGACAAATAAAAGAACAAAGGTCTGAATAAAGGAAATATGGAAAAGTTTGTGAATTCCTTAATCTGGGTGATGGGCTTACTCTACTATACTTACTGATGTATACTTAAGTTAGTTTATAATTTTACTGTCATTAGCTGAATAGCAAGTATTAATACTTATTAATTGAAATCCTTAGAACTGACCAAACTTACCCCACACAAAATCCTTAATATCCAAGTAGTCTGTCTTACAGAAATCTTTTCCCACAAAGACAGGAAAAAATGGAAAGGCAGATCCGTGCAGTATTTCCACATTGTCAAAAGACCAAAGGCCGACACAAAACAAGAGATTGCAGAAAAGATAAAGGGGCTGAAATCAATGTCCGGAAAACCTAGCTAAGAATCCTAAATGGCCGAACTTCACTAACCTCAGCCCTGCCGCATCAAGAATGGAGCAAATAGCACCTAGTGGATTTTATTTTTAATAAATAAATAATGATCCAGTTCCTACCACAGGCAATTATACTAAGACTGAGTATAATTTCTACCAACAAATAGTGTACAAATCATAATTTCTACTTGATTCAAACTGCTTCTTCTATAAAATTTGAATCTTTTTATTCTTAAGACAGATTTGTGGCATATTACCTAGTGATAAAATTTTCAACTGGCTTGTATTAAAAAAGTTCACCATAGTGAGAGTTTATAACATCAGCTATTCCTTTTTGGGAAACCCATGTGCCTTGTCACTCTCTTTCATAAGATTTTCTGTGGAAAATTCAATCCTTCATTCAGGAAAAGGCTGAGCAATATATCTCATGGAAAACCGTCGTAAACTGCAACACAAGAAAATGAAAATGACAGTGAGCAGCCCGTTAAGCCGGCAGAAACACAGCGCACGGCTGTGTTCCCGCCTCGACTTTCTGTAACCAGCAGGGAAAATTTGCATTTAAAGAAATAGACATAAACACTTTTCAGGACCTGAGCACACAATTTTCATTTCAGGGTTTAATGGGCTTCCATTTAATTCTATGAGAAATGTATAAAACAACAGAACAACAGCTGAGATAGGGTTTAAAGTAACTTTTATGTCTTAGTGAAAATAAAGCCAACTGATAGTTATCATTTTTACTTTATTTGATCTCACTCTCTTACTTTACCTCCTCAACCTCCTCCACAAAATGATGGTGAACATCCCCTCCTGGTTCAGAAGGTGAAGTAGAAAGTACCAATCACATGGAGGTGAGATTTGTTGTTTTGTTTTTCAAAACAAACAAGTTTCATCCATGTGATTTAATAATTAAAACCAGAAACAAAGTCTACTCAATAAATGGCAGCCAACACATGTCGTTATAGCTGCTCATCAGGTTTGGCCCCACGTTACACACTTTTACATGGACATGTGCCTTGTGCTTTCATGGGAAACGGTGAGTGGGGACAGGGCCTCTGCTCTCACAGGGCACACAGCCTGGTGGGGGAGGCGGTGTTCAATCACTGCCCTTTTTTTAAATATACTTACAAATTATGGGAAATGCTATTAAAAAGAACAAAATGAGTCAATGAAAGTGAAAAATACAAGGACAGTATCTAGGCTGAGGGAAGACAGGGAACCTCTATGAAGAGCTGACACTCCACTGAGACCCAAAGGACAACTCCGGTGCTACAGGTGAAGGGCAGGGACACACTGATAAAGGGCTGACATCCAGAATATACCAAAATTTCTTTAAATTCAACAAGAAGGATGAATAACCTGATTAAAAAATGACCAAAATGCCTGAACACACACCTCATCAAAGAAGAAATCTAGATGCCAAAGAAGTCTATGGAAAGATGCTCCACAGCATCTGTCATCAAGGGGATGAAGACTGAAACAGCGAGGTATCACTTCACACCTGTAAGAACTGTCAAAACGCAGAACACTGACAGCACCAAATGCTGGTGAGGATGTGGAGCGACAGGAATTCTCATACATTGTTGGTGGGAATGTAAAATATCCCAGATACTTTGGAAGACGGTCTGGCAATTTTTTACAAAATTAAACGTACTCCTAACATATGATCCGGCAACTGTGCTCCTTGGTGTTTACTCGACGAAATGGAAACTTATGTCCACACACAAATCTGCATACAGATGTAAATAGCAGCTTTATTCATAATCACCAGAACTCAGAAGCAACTAAGCTGTTCTTCAGTAGGTGAATGGATAAACTGTGGTCCATGCAGAAAATGGACTATTATTAGGTGCTAAAATGAAATGAGTTGTCAAGGCATGAAAAGACGGAGGAAACTTATATGCATATTACTAAGTGAAAGAAGCCAATCTGGGAAGGTTCTGCAACTGTATGGTGTTCTGGGAAAGGGAAAACCACAGAGACTAAAAGATCAGTGGCTGTCAGAGGCTAGAGGGGAAGGAGCAATGAATGAGGTGCAGCACGGAGCATTTTAAGGTCACTAAGACAGACGACTCTGTATGATGATGTGATGGTGGATACATGTCATTGCACATCTGTCCAAACCCACAGAGTGCACACCACCAAGTGTAAATCCGAGTGTCAAGTATGGGCTCTGGGTGATGATGACGTGTCAGTGTAGGTTCAACCATTGTCACAAATGCACGCTCTGGTGCAGGTGTCAATAGTGAGGAGTCTGTGGGGACAAACTACAGTTCATACACCCTATCCAGCCCCAGCCACTGCTGTTAATAAAGCTCTGTGGGTGTGTGGACTATCCGGCTGCTCTGGCGTCTGAACAGCAGAGCTGAGCAGCTGCACCAGAGATCAGGAGGTTTGCAGACCCTGAAATATTTACTCCCAAGCCCTTGACAGAAAAAGTCTGCTGAGCCCTGTTCTAAACGAATCAAAATTCACCCTGATGAGACAGGACAGCAGGTCCCAAACCAGGCATGGTTAATGAGACTGAAGCAATGTTTTAGTTCCAACACCTTTGCTGAAGTCCTGCAGGTCCAGCGACAGACTGTAGCCAGGAACCGTCTGCAGGAGGAGTCGGGAGCAGGCCTTCCCGCCAGGCTCCGGGATGCCGGGGGCCGCGCGCTCACGGGGAACACCCGCTTGAAGGAGGCGGACTTGCAGTGGAAGCCGATCAACTCATAGAGCTCGGAGAGGAGGCTGCACTGCTGAATTCTCTCCTCGGAACGCTGAAGCACAGGGAGAAAAGCAAAAAGCTTCTGAAAGAAACATGTCAGTGAAAAAAGACACGTAAAAAGATTTTCCCATAAAACAGAGACCCGATGACACAGGAAGGAAGAGGAAGGCTGACTCAGTGCCCTGACGCGACCGGATGCAGAAACGCAGGGAAGCAGCGCTGTGCAGACACTCCAGACTCCCTCCGGGCCCCACCTCTCCGCGTTCCGCCTGTCCTTTTACTAGAAAGGCCTGTATTCCCTGAAATAGAGGAATCTGCTACCTAAACATGGGACACCGAGAAGGGAAAGAGGAAAAGGAAGGGAAAGAAAAGGAACAACAGTTCATCTAGACCCTAAGGTTTGGGCGGGACTTTCACCAAACACACAACCTCTCAAAGCACAGAGCGCACAGTGAGAAGCTGACAGTGTGACTGCGACTTCTTCTCCTTAAGCACCAGCTACCTGCAAGCACACGCTGCACCCGTTACTGAATCATTACAATCATCTCAGAAACTATTACTACCCGGCTCACAGGCAAGGAAATCTGAAACTCGGGGAGGAATTATTATCATCCTGGACAAAGTCCCACAGACCAGAAGTGTCAGAGCCTCTGGCAGACCATGGACTAAAATGCTCCTCATCACCACGGGCCCTGAGCCTCAGGCTGAGGCCACTTCAGGTCTGCATGGGCCCAGAGCACAAGTCTGTGGGACAGGGAATGCTCTCACTCGAAGTGCCAGGTGAAGACCCTCAGGAAGCTATCTAATGAAACCAAATCCCCAAACTCATTTCCAACCCACTGCTCTGTCCGGGAGGACTGCTCAGCCCATCTGTGCTGTCACCTGAGCACAGGCTGAGCAAGGGGCCCAGACAGGGACGTGACATCCCAGTGGAAGTGGCTCGGAGAGCGCTTCTTCACAGGACAGACTCTCCCGGCTTCCAACGCTAACTCTTCGTTCCATTTCCAACTGGAAAGGAAGTTTAGACTTGCTTTCCTCTCCAGAAACAAAGAGAGTGTTAACATCAGCCGGAAACTCAAGACTGAGGAAGAGTCTCCAGGCCATTTGGAAGGATAGGCCGGGGAGGGAACAGAGACAGGGATCAGAAAGACCCGTGTTCCAGTCCAAAGTCTGCACGTCACTCGCTTTGACAGTTTCCTTTTTAATGCAGGTGATAAAGTCTAATTATGATTGTTGGGAAAACTAAATGAAATAACGTATTCCACTACCATAGGTGTAAAATCCTCCATGAGTGTTCCAGAAATGGATGTGATCGTGGTTAGTTACTGTCTGCCAAGTCTTGTGTTCTAAACTCACATCACCCAACCAGAGATGTGCCAGAGAATGCCTTACCAGCCAGCAGCCTTCTCCAACTTTGAAACTCACAGTGTCCGAAGAGCAGGCAGTGGTGGATACTTTGGGGCACTCTGGAGGTAGCACTCCAGTGATGACTTTAAAAAGCTGGGGAGAATTTAGGGGACCATACAGTTCAAATAAAAAAACTCATTCCGTGTCTACAAATATTCATCTCTAGCCATGATGATTCAGAGAGGAAATACACATTCAAACGTACATCATTTTCCCACATAAGTGCATCAAAACAATTTGGAAAGAATGTAACTTTCTTCTCTAGATCACACAGTGGGGATTACAAGGTTTGTACTGACAGCCCTACTTGTAAGTCATCTGCAAACGTAACTGGGTCCACTACCAGTCATCATCATTCGAAGAGAAGGATGGAAAAGAGCAAAGCCAAGCTAATACGCTCCAGCCTTTTGTATGGTTACGATGTCACAGAGGAGACGGACAGCTCAATGAGGAACCACTCTGCCGTGATCACGGAGCCTGGGAGCGGGATGGACGGCAAGATGTATGATGCACCGGTAGCTGTGCCGCGCTTCTAGGCAGGTACCAAGACTCACCTCGACAAGATATCAAACGTTTATGCCCACGTCCTCATCACCTGACATGTATTAAAGAGAAATGAAAACATATAAAAGGCCAATACCCTTGGTTGGTACACCGTCCAAAGAGCAAAGTCACAGTTTGACAACTGGCCATCACGGTTCCCTGGGATTCATTCTTGGAGAACCTTAAAAGCCTCTCCTCTGTCCTCAAGAAGTGCTGCCTACTTGTCCTATCTTTGGCTCAGGGATACAGCACATTCACGTGGACTTTAATGTCTGCACAGATTTGACTGTCTTTCTCCAGGTTCACTTGTCCATTCTGAAGAGGCCTGAGGTAAGTCCATCTTCCATAAGATCAACTCCCTCCAGTGAGAACTCAACGAGCCTGCAATTACAAGCCAACTGAACAGGACTGTCCTCAGCTAAAAATATCACCCAGCCTTCATTGCTTTCATAATCTCCTCTCCTGGCTAATTGCAACAGACCAACAACACCCTCCACCAAGTTCCCCAACAATGTCAAATAGAAAGTAAGGTCCATAAAAGAGGAGACAACTCCAAAGTCACCTCTGAATTCCTAACATATAATAATGTCAATAAATAGAACTATGATTATTGCTTCTTTCCTTTAAAACCTTTCTGGTTATTTAAGTGAGACCATGGAAGGGAGGTATTTGGGTCCAGTATCTTGATATAGAAGACTCTGGAGGCCTTTTACGGAATGGCTGTCCACTGAATCTTCAGAACACAACTTCTCTTTCCGGGAGGAGCTGAGATTTTCTACCAGGAGTTTGTGGTCACTCTCATGCCATAACAGCTTTAAACTAAATCCTTACTTTGTATATGTTATTTTTTCCCTCTTCGAAAAAAATTGACTTTCCTTATTTCCTTGCCTTGAGGAATGTATTTTTTCTTTTATTTCAAATTCACCCTTTTGTAAAGCAGGATTCTCAGGATGTACTTGGCCTTACATAAGAACAGCCATCCAACACCCAGTGTGAGAGGCCTCGGGCTCACCTCCTGCCCTCCTGCCAGGGCAACTGAATCTCAGTTCAGGAGCCAACCTGCACCCCAGGGCTTCTAAGGCTTACATATCTCCTAGAATCCCTGCTTTCTCGTTTGTCTTGGCTTCTGAGGATTTCCCCTCATTTTCTTGACAATTAGCCTTGCAGCTTGAAAGATGAAGAAGGAAGGTTTTATTTCTTAATCTGCATTTTAAGGAACTTATGTAATGAAGGTTTTCACGAGTTTTTAGAACCCTCCATCGCCGAGACAGAAAGCATACTAGATATTTTCTAAATTTAGCTATCATGTGCATCTTTTCTTTACTTTTGTTTTCTTAACTGCTAACAGACTTTTTTAATTAAAAAATAAATTAAGGCCGCAAATAGGATAGAAAATTGAAGGGGCAAACAATATTAAAGGGCAAAGACAGAAAAATGATAAGTACTCTACAAAGTTAATAGAATACATACACTATGGATCAGATCAGCAATTCTCAGTAACAGCTAATTGAAACCTGACCATGAGGTAAAACGTCTCTCCTGTCAGGAGATGGCCAACAGAAAATAGAATTAAACCAACAAACTAAAATTCTAAGTCTGGCGAGGTATAGAAGTCTACCAGCTAAATGTGTCCTCTTCTGGAAAAGAGGGAGAATCACCAGCTCTTTTCTGTGGAGCCTGAGCCCAGGGAAGGGCGGTGAAGTGAGCTCTGTAAGTTCCCAATTAGCAAAGTGAGTGATGAATAAGGAGACGTGAGCTTTGATGACAGAGATGATACTACTATTCACTTGTCCTGTCAAGTATGACTTCATACTCAGTGATCAATACCTGGGCGTCCTCAGGGATTGAGATTATAGGAAAATGCACAGCCCGGGCCCAGACCTCCTCTGTGAGCTCGTGACACTGCACTTAGATATCTCAAGGGTACCTCCAACTCCACCTGTAAAGAGCTGACTTCATGGTGCTCCTCCAATAGCCGTCCTGCCCAAGGCCCCTGGTCTGGGGGCAAGGTCTCCCTGCCTCTCCCAGCTCAGGCCCATCACTCATAGATGTGACTGGACCCCTCTTTCAGGGCCCAGATATCCTCAGTCACCAAGTCCCACCACCCACACCTGACCTACCATGTACTCACTGGCACTCACTCAGCACTGACTCTGTGCTGCGGACCACACTGCACACTGTGCACACGTTATCTCACTGGATCTCCACAGCAGTCCTGGGAATTGGGTACATCACTGCTTCAATTGATTAGATAAATTGTTTCACTTTCTTGACTGCACCATCCAAAGTGACACGGCTACTGAGTCACATACCTGGGACTGAAAACCACTTGAAAACTGAACACTGCTACACCTCACAGCCACCGTACTCTGACTCATCACATCATCTCCTGCCGAGCCTTCTAAATGTTTCTAAGCATTCTACAAGACAAAAGTGACCTACGAGAGCACCCCACTCCCCTACATAAAATCTGTCAATGACGGTCCACTGCCTTTAGGAGAATGCCCCACTGGGCCTGAGCATAGCCCAACGGCCCGGCATCTGTGTTCCCTGCTCAGCCACGCCACCTCACCCACCACGTAGTTCTACATGTGCCGTGTGCAGACAGGGATGCTGATTCCGTTCAACCCGGGGCTCGTCTCACTCAAACAATGATCACCCTCTTCAGTGGTCACCCTCTTCAATGCTGACACTCAGAAAAATGTTTTCTCAGGATGAATCAATATCTTTTTCTTTACAACTTTCCATCATTGATAATGAGCTCCCCACAAAAGAGAGAAGACTTAATCCTCAGTCTCCTTATCTGTAAAGTGCAAATAACAAGGAACTATGAGAGGTTTTAAGAGAAATAATTTTCATGTGAGGCTGCGGGACAATTCCCAACATACAGCAAGCACTCAATATGTGCTTTCTTAATATTAATAAAAATAGATTCCATTCTAGCAACCTTCAATCACTGCTTTATGGCTTTGTCCATAAGACCACCAACAAACTGTTGGGCGAACCGCTTTGAGCAGATCAGCATAAGCGTACTGGGAGAGGTAAACGCTGACTCCATTTACAGCTGCAGCCACCCAGCACTACTGGGTGGGGGCAGTTTGCTCAAACTCTTACATGTTGCTTGAGCATTTAGTTGTAGTTATTGAATAAAGACAGGTATTATTTAGTCAAAGCTCCTGAAACATAAATCTTCAAAGATTGATGCAAATTAGGTTTCAAGTACAACACACACACTAGAAATTATTTGAAAATTTTACTCTTAGATCCTCTGCACATCAAAAGGGCATGTTCTTAATGTATCTGACTAAATACACTGAAAGGATTATTTAAAAGTAATTAAGATGAACCATCCTGAATAACCTCAGTATCATCTGTACAAAGCCCCACCCAAGGGTCTCATTTCTCACGTCCACATAGGTGTTCAGGCAGCTTAACCTAGGTCTTGGTTTCTTATAACACAGGGATGGGAAGAATTGTGGATAGATTTATGTAGCAAATACAAACCTAGGGTATTTGCTGTGAAGGAATCCTAGAAATAAATAAATTGATATATAGTCCCACCCTTAGGAAGCTCAGCCTTTCCATTTACAACAGCATTAAAAATAAAATGAGAGATACATTTAACAAAATTTTACAAGATTTGTACATTGAAAATTTTGAAGTATCACCAAAAAATATTTAAAAGATCTACATATATGGAAGGCATCCCATGTTCATGGCATGGTAGACAATATTGTCAAAAATGTTAAGACTCCTCAAAGTGATCTACAAATTTAATGGAATCTCTATCAAAATTCCAGCTGACTTCTTTCTAAAAATTGAAAAATTGTTCCCAAAATTCATATGGAAATGCAAGGCGCCCAGGTCAGCCAAAACTATCTTGGAAAACAAGAGCAAAGTTGGAGGACTCACTCAAAGGTTACTACAAATCTATAGTACTCAAGTCATTATGGTACTGGCATAAGTTTGGATGCATAAATCAATGAAACTCAATAAAAAATCCAGGGGGAAAACTTACATTTACAGTCAGTTTTCCACAAATTTGCCAACAACACTCCATTGAAAGAATAGTCTATTCAACAAATGGTGCAGATACACCTGGGTATCTGCAGGCAAAAGAATCAATCTGGAATCTGGACCCCTGTATTTTATATAACAAATAAATATTAATTCAAAATGGATCACAGACAGAAACGTAAAAACTAAATGTATAAATTTTCTAAAAGAAGACATAGTATAAATTTTTGAGGTCGTAGTATAGGCTGTGGCTTCCTGGATACAATACCAAGGGCACAAGTAATTAAAAAAAAAAAGCAGATAAAATTGACTTCATCAAAATTAAAACCATTTGTTACAAAAGACATAATCAAGAAAGTGAAATGAAAGAGGAAGGGGGTAGCTC
Organism: Vicugna pacos; assembly: GCF_048564905.1. Lineage (NCBI taxonomy): Eukaryota > Metazoa > Chordata > Mammalia > Artiodactyla > Camelidae > Vicugna > Vicugna pacos. Next base: position 3,180,696 of record NC_133006.1, read on the forward strand.
AAGTGATAGAGTGGGTTCTAGACAAAAATAAGAACAAAGAAAAAATCTAATTACCTCCCCTATAAAGAAATTGTTTTAATGTTTAAAAAAATTACAGTGAAACGACAGTCTGCAGAATAGGAGAAAAATTTTGCAAAGCATATATCTAATAATAGGCTAGTATCCGGGATATAAAACAAATGCTTACAACTGAGCAATACAAAGAAAATCGACCCAATTTTTAAATTTGCCAAGGATTTAAATAGATACACAATTGGCCAATAAGCATATGAAAAGATGCTCAGCATCAGTAGCGAAATCTAAATCAAAATGAGATCTCATTTTACACTCACTAGGATGGTTATAATCAAATCTTGGACAATAACAAGTGTCGGTCAGGAGGCAGAGAAATGGGAACCCTCAATACACAGCCGTTGGAAAGCGGTAATGGTGCAGCTTCTTTGGAAAAGCCTGGTGTTTCCTCAAAAGATTAGAGTCATATGGCTCAGCAATTCCACTCCTACATATAGAGTCATCACTCAGTATCCTCGGGGGGTTGCTTTCAGGAACACCCCACCCTGGATACCATAATCCAAGGATGTTCGAGTCCCTTTACAATCAGCCATCTGGATCCATGAAGAGGAAACTACAGAAGTGGCGGGCCAACTGTACAGCCAACAGAATGAAAACATATTCTCGCAAAATCTTTCACATCAATATTCATAGCAGTATCATTCAGAGTAGCCAAAAGTTACTAACAATATCCATCCATCAATGAACGGATAAACAAAATTACCAAGAATAGTCCGACAAACTTTTGGTCATTGAATCTTTGACAAAGGAGGTGAGAACATACAATGGAGTAAAGGCAGCCTCTTCAGCAAATGGTTTAGGGAAAACTGAACAGCTGCATGTAAATCATTGAAGTTAGACTACTCCCTCACAGCATACACAAATATGAGTTCAAAATGGATAAGGACTTAAACATGTAGACAAGAGACTATAAACCTTTTAGAAGAAAACATAGGCAAACATGTGACATATATCTCAGCAATGTTTTCCTAGAGCTGTCTACTCAAGCAATAGAAATACAAGCAAAAATATACAAGTGGGATCTAATTAAACATACAAGCTTTTGCACAGCTAAGGAAACAGTAAGCAAAACTAAAAGACAACCAACCTATGGAATGGGAGAAAATAGTTGCAATAAATGAAACTGACAAGGGCTTAATTTCCAGAATATGTAAATAGCTTTTATACTTAATAAGAAAGAAAAACAAACAATTCAATTAAAAAATGGGCAGAAGTCCTAAAGAAACATTTCTCCAATGAGACATACATATGGCCAATAGGCACATGAAAAAATGTTCAATATCATTATCATCGAAATGCAAAACAAAAGTGCAATCAAGTACCAACTCTCACCAGTCAGAATAGCCATCATTCCGAAGTTCACAGACAATAAATACTGGAGAGGCTGCGGAGAATTGGGAACCCTCCTACACTGTGGTGGGAATGCAGTTTGGTGGAGCCATTGTGGAAAACTGTATAGAGGTTCCTCAAAAGACAAAAAATTGACCTCCCATATAACCCAGCAATCCCACTCCTGGGCATATATCCAAAAGGATCTGTAATTCAAAAAGACACCTTCACCCCAATGTTCACAGCAGCACTGTTTACAATAGCAAGACATGGAAACAATCTAAATGTCCAGTGACAGATGACTGGATAAAGAGGTTGCAGTATATTTGTCCAATAGACTACTATTCACCCATAAAATAATAATAAAATAATGCCATTTGCCGCAAAAAGAATGGACCTAGAGAATGTCATTCTAAGTGAAGTAACCCAGAAAGAGAAAGAAAATTACCATATGAGATCGCTCACATGTGGAATCTAAAACAAAACAAAACAAAACAAAAAAACCAAAGAAACAATAAGATAAACTTATCTACAGGACAGAAACAGACACAGAGACACAGGAACCAAACTATGGTTACCAGAGGGGAGAGGGTGTGGGAAGGAATAAATTGGGAGTTCAAGATATGCAGATAGTGAGTATGTATAGAATAAACAGCAAGATTACACTGTATAGCACAGGAGAATATATTTAATATCTTGTAGTAACTTATGTTCAAAAAGAATATGAAAATGAATACACGAATATTCCTATTTAACTGAAGTGTTATGCTGTACACAAGAAACTGACACAACAGTATAAACTGGCTAGACTTCAATGAAAACATTTTTAAATAGACCAAAAATGAAAAAAAAGAAAAAGGATATTATCAAACACAAAGAATAAAGTACTGATTCAGGCTGCAATATGGATGAACCTTGAAACTCTACTAAAATAAGCCAGACACAAAATACCAAATAGTGCCCTTTATGGTGAACAGTATCTAAGCGTTTATTGTACTACTCCTGTAAATTTTCCGTAGGTTTGGATTCTATCAATATCAAAATAAAATGTATTATTCATTAAAAACATAAAACACTTCCTCACAGGAGGGCTTTAATTGTTAAATGCAGAAATACATGTAAAGCTTTGGAACAACATTTTGCACGTCCACAGACAGTCAGTATTGTCACTGCCACTCAGAGGGTGGTACCAGCGCTGATGAGAGCTGCCTCCACTCACTCCCCTGCAGACAGGAGTGAAGGCCTGAGCTTTGACAGGCAGGGTTTGCGTGAACCTGGGTCAGCCACAGCCACGTCCCAGACTCTGCGTTACCCAAATTTCTTATACTAACTGCAACATGTAATGTAAACACTCTAGAGGGATGTATCATACAACACAGGGAATACAGCCAATGTTTTTCAGTAACTGTAAATGGAGCATCTATTGTACAGCTGAAACATATATCATATATTAAATCAGCTATATAATTATAAATAATTAAAAACTATTTAAAAAATTTTATCACTGTAATAGCCAATTAGGTTTTTAAATAACTACTAAACAGCTTAGAATGTATAAAACCATTTAAGTGTGCTGTTTGTTTACATATTTATTTACTTAGAGCTTCCTGCTAAAAGAGAAATTAATCAAATATTTTCAACACAGCTTAACAACCATAACAACAAAAAGGCAAAACTGAGTGAAGAGAAAATGGAGATTCAATGCTTTAATGATACCAGGGGGAGATAAAGTCATAAAAATGGATTCCATGAAGTCAGGGCAAGTGTTATAGGCCGACTAGAAATTCAGCTGTAAGATTCTTGGCAGCTAAAGAAAAAAGAAAAAGATGATGGGGCTGGTGGTAGAGCATGTGCTTAGCGTGCACGGGGTCCTGGGTTTAAGCCCCAGGGCCTCCACTAACAGATAAATACACCTAATTACCTACCACCCCAAAAAAGCCCCAAAGAAAAGAAAGAGAAATTCTTTTCCAAAAAACCTTGATATTAAATTTGGATTAAATACTTAAAGAAGAAAAATAGGAAAGATAAGTGACACAGTGAAGGAAAAGCCCAGCTGGGCTAACAAGCTAAGTCACATATCCAAGTGTGATAAGTGTCGGTTTACTGATCTAAGTTTTGCTGGGCTAACTCGTAAATCCAAGGTCAACAATTGTCAGTAACGTGATCTGTTCCAAATTGATAAGCTTCAGTGCACTGATTCCTTGCTTTTTCTTGTTTGAGCCTTATTGGCTAATAGCCCCATACTTGTAATTAAGCCTATAAAACCTCATGTGCAGGTCTTTGAGGTGCTCAGACCTTCAGAACAGAAGCCCCTCTGAGCCCGCTGGCGTTGTAAATCTCAGTACTCCAACCCTCCAAGTGATGCCTGTGTCTTGGCTGGTCTGTTTTTTCCGCAACAACACAAGCGATAATGCCCGTGACATAAATCTGCGGTGGCTGCTGGCAGGTCCCCATGTCTCATGTGGGAAAATCTGAAACATCCTTCTTAACACTCAGAGTCATCATAAGCCAACCCCACACCTCAAACTGTTAAATGCAGGAGAACAGGCAGGGCCCGGACTTTGCTCTCTCTGTGTCATCACAGTGAGACAGGATGGAAGGGGGCAGAGAACAGCCATTCAAGGAAGGCCACAGCAATTAACAACAAAATGGTGAAGGATTCAACCCCCAATAGGCCTTGAGGCTCAGGATGAAGAGATTTAACTTCTAGCAGAGCTTGAGCTTCATTAAACACCCATTGTAATAGTAACATTGTGAATAACCCGGCCCCAGGCACCAGGGCAATTGCAAGGCTAGCCACAAAAGGTCACAGGGTGGGAAATGGCTTACTCCTTGGGAATCCCGGCCCCTTGCCCTAAGGCTGGTCCTTCTACTTATTAGCATATGAAGCCACCAAGCCCAAGAAAATGAGCAATACAGCGCCACCTCGCGGGTACCCATCTCTCTCCCTCTTCGGAGAAGGCCCACACTCAGTCTGTGGAATGTGTACACACTTTTAATCTGAGCATCAAACCCCCACACGTCGTGAAGTTTCTCTTGCATTTCAATGTATCTCTCTGAATAAATCTACCTTTACTCAACACTGGCTTGCTCTTGAATACTTAACTGCATGAAGCTAAGGAACAAAATCTGGTTGGGCACATCCCAGGGGCTCAATCAAATCCTGGGACACAGCCCTTCTCATGCCCTACTTTTTTTTCTTGTATCAAAAGGACTGGGTTGTGAAGGGAGCTCTCAGGCCCCAGCTAAGGGACAGAAGCAGCCAACAGGGCTCCAATTGGCCGGCAGCCTCTCCCCCAGCAGGGGACTTGGGGGTCGGCCCGGTTCTCTGTGTTTTTTGTGATGACACCCCAGCCAGAGAGCGTTCTCCTAGGCCTGTCCTCACAAAACCCTTCTCTCCAAAATACAAGCATATCATGTCACAATCCTTTTGTTCAACCAGGAAATGTTCAACCGACTTTTTCCCTCCCCAGTAAAGTACCCAACTGTCCTCCCTCCCATCCCACCACTTCTTTCTTTGTGAGAATTCTGCATTCTCCACACACCATCCTGAACGCAGGTGCCTTGCTAGCTGGACCCGAGATGCTTCATTCTCACACACCCTGTGTCCTTTCACTTTCCCCTTTCTACCTTAAAAAAGCCTTTCCTGAGTCACCCACTCCTCTGATTTGACTTTCACAAAGTACTGAGGTTGCAGTCACTTTGTAAATACCTCCCAGGTTTTGGCTGGGTTTCCTTCCCAAGATCTTCATTAAGGAGCTGCATGAAGAAGTTTAAAGAGGCTAGTCTTACATCTGAGTGGAGGAGCCTGCATAAAATTAAAATGGCTTTGAAGAGAGAATTAACCAGGAACAGAGAGGTCGCAGGTCGTTGTCAACAGTGTCATGAGGCAAAATGTTCTTCAAACGCTCAGAGTGGTTTCTGAACGCGGAGTTGGCAGGGAGGAGATGCCAGGAAGTGAGTGGGGTGAGGGACACAGGGTACGCTCCCCCAGCTGGGGAAGAATTGAATTTTTGTCTAGCTTTCAAAACAATTTCTTACTACCTTTTTCTCTTATTGTCACATACCATTTCCTACGAATTAAGAATATCAATGTCAGTCATTTGGGCCACTTCGGAGAAGCTACACGATGCCATTCACATGGCTGGGATATGACAGCCACACCAGTCTAGGTGGAAAGACCAGTGGGGTATTTCCAAGGAAATCACGGGCATGCAGCAAACTCCCCATTTTCAATTACCTCATCTCAAAAGTGGGGCCAATAAAACTACCAAGAAAAGTGCGTGATGATTATGGCCGACACCTTTTTGCTAGGTAAGTGCCCGTGACAGCTGCAGCTGAATGGGGATTGATTATGATTAACAAGGCCCTGTCTATCTGGCCACAAACGCCCTGCCTTCCTGCCTTGGTGCAGCAGCAGAGATTGTTAAGCTGAGATGAACGCCCCCAGAGCAGCCCCGACGGGAAAACCCCCAGCTCTGCACGACGAGACGTGTTCCTTTCCTTCTCAGAGTTGATCACAGTTTGCAGTCGTCTGTTTTTATGTTTATCCCTTTTCTAACTGCCTCTCCTCCGGAGTTTTTGCTCAAACAGCGCAGGGCAAGGTGTTTCTTGCGGCCTGCCGGATATTCTGGGCTGGAAGACAGCTGAACCCACATCTGGCTCTGGTGCTGAACGGAGAGGGCAGAAGGCCCAGGGACCCATGCTGAACTGAGGCCCCTGCACCCAAAATTATGGTCTGACTTTGGGCAAATTACACAGTCTTTTTTACCCTGAGATTCCTCATCTGTCCATGAAAATAACTGCCCATGGCACGTAGAGTTTCAAGGATTAAAGGAAATCACCAGATTCACAACCTAGCCAAGGGGCTGCCAGTGCGTCCTCAAAAGACAAATGCTGCCTTTCGGCTCTGACACACGTCAAGCGTGGCGGCCGCACACAGTAAACACTGCTAAGTGCCAGTGTGTTAAGTGCTTCATGTGTGCTATAATACTTTTTAGAATTTACAACAACCCCAGGAAGAAACGAATATTATCACGCCCATTTCACATATTCACCAACAGGTTAAGAGAGGTTACATTCTAGTCCAAGGCCCTATGTTGATGAAATGGCGATTTAAACCGGAATCTGGGCCCAGGCCTTGGCTCCAACTCTCTCCCATCCACCTGACCACTTGCCTATGAAATCCACCAGTCCAATACACAAGTTTCCAGCCGGCCAGCTCTTAAATGCAATGTGTGCCAACGTTTCTCAATGTTGGTTAATTACCATAAACTGTTCTCAGAAACCACTACAGAAAAGAAAGGTGGACTTAAGGAATTCTGCCTTGCGTTCTCCTGTAATGTGCAGAAACCCTTCCCTACACCACTAAATCCTTTTGTATGCTTCCTCCATGTTTATGCATGCACACGGCTTACTAAAGTAGAAGGCACCTGCAGTAATTCCATCTCGGTTTCTTTCCAAGTTTGCAGATTATCCATAATCAGCCTGTGAACGAAAATACCACAATGTGAATGAAAATACTGCAACCATGTCAGTAAACAAAGAATGCTGAAACCAACTCATTAGCGGCTGCCACCAACCCCAACGAGGACAGGCCTGCAGCCCAGCCTCTCAGCCACTCACAATGGTGCCCTCTGGGCAGACTCAGAATAAGAAAGGACAGGATACTTGCCCTAGATAGCTAGGTGCTCGTCTAAAGTATGAATTCAGTGAGTCTAAAATATTTGCTTCCTCCCATACATAGAAAAGCACTAAAGTCCTGAACTTGAGATACCTGGCTTTCTTTAGATAACAAGCAATCTTTTATTGTTCCAACAACCTGGTCTTTGTTGTAAAGCCCCTATATATACTAGCTCCTCTGCAACCCATTTGGAGAAGTCCCTCAGAGAGATCTGACAGGCTGTCATCCCGTCTCGAGTCCTCCCACCAAATAAAACATAACTCTTAACTTTTAGGCTGCACATGTATTTCAGTCAACAGTTTTGGACACCATGAAGGGACCCACGGCAGACTTCTCTCCACCTGGACTCTCCGAGTAACTGAAGCCTTGGTACCAGCAGTGGCCCTTTGTGCCCATCAGCCTCCTCGGTGAGTCCAGATGAATTTGGGTGAGTCTCTCCTGGTTCTCAGATCTCACATACTGGCTGATGATCCTGAGTTTCATCTGGCGGTGTATCCAGGTACATGGCCCTCCAGTTGAAAGAAACTGGGGTGAATTACCCACCCAGTGGAGACATACTGGGTGGGCCCTGGTTGTACAATAACGGGAAAAACCCACCTTGAGGAGACGTCCGAAGTGGGGTTGGTGGAAACATATGAGGAAAATACTCACCAAGTGGAGACATTCCGAGTGGGTCCAAGTTGAAAGACACTGGGTTCAGGACTGAGTGGTCAGGTAAGAGCCTGGTCTAATGTTTTCCTCAATTTGGTTACATCCATTGAATTTTTCAGGATAAAAGTAAAACTCTTATGAGGAACATTTCAACTCCAAAAATGAGGCCCTCCTCCTGGCTGGTAACAGCTTTCTCGGGTGACAGAGAACCTTGCAAGAGTGGTATATGCAAAGACTTCATGCCATTAGAGTTGTCCCTGTGGGAAATCTTACTAGCAAATTTATTCTGAGAACCCGACCTTACAATGGGGAATAGAAAATTCAAAAAAAAAAAAAAGAACAGAAAAGTAATTAAAAGAAATGACAGATTGCCAGCCTCCAACTGTAACCCCAGCCAGGTTTATATACGTACAAAACTTACAACATTAATTGGGAATTAGAAAAAATAAAAACTCACTCTGAATGTACCTAACCAGGCCCGATAAAAACATTTTTCGCAATTCTGAACTTATAAAAACAAAATCCCCTTTAGGGGGAACTTGGATTTCTCTTCCTGTGTCCTTGAAATGTAAATGTTGTATCTTTCTCTGGGTGTTTTAAGTGTGTGTATGTATGTGTATATATGTGTACTTTTTTTTTAAAGGAAACCTTGGACTCTGCCATACAAAACGTAGAAGTATTTTGTACATATGGTGGCCACGCAAATAAATTGGATTCTAAGCAATTCTTTGTACCAATATTCAGATATTTTACCATCTTAAACTTTGTTGCATCAGCCTGGACCACAAAGGCCTTTAGCTTTTGGAGAGTAAACCTTTGAAATTTATTTAGGCAACACCCCACTCTCATGTGGAAGGGCCTCTTCAACTGATTTTAAAACAATCACTACATATATATATTCTATATATATAGAAAAATATATATATATATAAATATTTATATATATATATATTATATATATATAAATTGATGGCCATATGAGGGATCCTTTAATTTGGAAAAACTTTTCAATTTGTGAAAGTTGAAATGAGATCTCATTATAAACAGCTGTTTTATTGGTACCTATTAAATCAAGTTTAAAGGTAGAAAATTATATCTAATGGTTAACCTAAGAACTTAGTTAAAAAAATAAACCTGGTTTGAAAAGCTACATTTATGTTTTTCCTTTCCGATAAATGGTTCTAGAGATGCTAATAAAAACTTAGAATAATTAATGTTAATTAGTTTGAATAACTGGAAAAAGGATCGTAAAAATTTTGAAAAAAAAAAAGAACAGGGCTTATCCCAAATGGATAAATATTTTTATATGGTTACTTTGAATGAGGTAAATAAATTGGATATTTTTGGATTTAGATACAAAGTTTTGATACTACACTATTTAAAGTTAAAAAAAAAAGGGCCAAAGAGATCACCTACTGCCCCTCAACATTAAAGTTCAAACAAGTCCGTTTTATTTACCACAGTTTAAAATATATGTATACATAGACTGAAATACTTGATCAATAATTGGGACAACAGACCAATTAATCAAGTTAAAAACTAAGAAGGGCCTAAGCTCTTTGTCTGAAACCTGGGCATCCTAGAGACGTCTATAAAATCATATACAATGCACAACAACAACAACAACAAAAATGCTTCTGGCACTCCTTCTAGAAATAAGAATTATTGATTAAACCTAATAAATATAAAAATTAAAGGTATAAGATTTAATAAAATTGAGATAAATTTTGTAAAATTGGTATATTTAAATGGTCTTTATATAAACCTTTTGCTTAATTATGTTGTGGGATAGATATATTTCAATGGAAATACGCCTCCCCTTCTTGGTATTATAAGGCTGGGCACATACCTGTCCCTCAGAAAATATTAATTGAACAAAGTAAAGGAAACCAGTAGAGTTACATGAGCCATTCAATATAACGTAAAACTGAAATCTAATATTCAGTGGCTAATAAAAAATATAATAAATGTTTTACCCTGGGTTTAACTTATAACTCAAGGAAAAGAGACCTTACTAAATGCCTTATGCAAGCTTTGTAAGACATGATAAAGTAAACCTTAAAGTTTTAAAACATGGAATTCTTTGTTTACAGCTCTTCTCACTGATACAAAAATGCCAATTAAGGAGATAAAATTCGGTCTAGGTGATAGAGCAGTTCTCTTGGGACCTGGAAGAGAGTGTCTTTGTCTTGCAGATCAGAAATATAAATACAACAAACAGTGACCTAGGATTGAGCCTAATTAGCTCAACAAAATAAAACTTAAGGCCAAGAAACTTTTGGCATTTGAGAACTCAGAACTCTGACGGGTCCTTCAGACTTTGTGAAGCAATCTTAACTGTCTATTTCATAAATACTAAGCCTTAGTGATTTGAGCCAGCAAATTCAGCTTACTCCAACTATTATTACACCTATCTTATAAGTAAGTTTAATAGTTAAGCTATGAGATCTCTTGCTTTTGTCTGTTTATAAGCCTGTGTACACATTATAGATGTGAGATATTTCTACTGCTAAAAAAGAAAAATCAAAGTCAAAGAGCTCTGCTTAATTGATTTAAAAAGAAGAGCTTAAAAATTAAGTATTTTTAAAATAAAAACTGAACAAATTCACTTTCAGCATCACGTGAAATGGAAAATATTCAATATTAAGGTAATATTTAATATTGTTTAGTTTAAGTATGTTCTAATTAATATAGACATCTTTAAAGTCATCAATATTAAGTATAATAACTTTACTGTACCTAGGTTAAATGAAAGTCAAATAAGATCCTGTTATATCTGTTGCAGATTTGTCAAAAAAAAAATAACAGTAATGGGGTGTGGTAAAATTTTAAGGAAATTAAATGCAAATGAGATGAGAGTTTTGGGTAAATTTTTAAAATATATCATTAAAATGTATGCTTAAGATAATCTGTAAATGTTTGGTATCTTTAAATTCTAGATTTGTGCTAAATTAAGTTAAATGATAGGATTTTATTAAATAGCTATGCCATTTTCAGATAAAATAAGATTGAAAGATGAATTATTTAACATTTAACTTCCTCTTACAGTGAAACTAAAGGTGTTTAGAAATATTAATAAATGGTTGGTGCCACCCTGAAATAGTCTCTATTAGTAAGGGAATGATCTCAGTTTCCTACCAAAGTAATATGAATGTGTAAAGGAAGACATAACAATGGAATTATATTTTGTTAATGAAACATAGTAAATTTCTCCTGAAGCTGGTTATTTCTGAATGGAAGAGAAAATAAGGGACACACTAATATGAGTATAGAAATCTGTGGAAGGCTTGTGGAAGAGGAAACCTGAGGAAAGAGTTTTGTACGTGGTTAGAATTGGCTAAGTTTAGAATCAAATTGGGCAAAGTAAATGAATCTTAGAAGTAAGCTGGTACAAGAATAGATTTGGTTTTCTCTCTGTTAAGAGGAAAAATTTTTCTTAAAATGTTAATCCACCTTCAGTAACAGATTGTAAAACTTCTTATACCACTTAGCTGATATGTTCTGCCTTTACCTTTGACGTATTTTCTTGTTAATGAATAAGTACTACTTTACAATGATCTATATGTTTATCTGACCAAGTGTTCTGAAATCTTTAAAAAGATCCCCAAGTATCAATTTCTAATTAAAGTTCTTTTAATCTCCAGTTAAGTTTGGGATGCTACAGAGGGCCCCTGAAACATCCCAAGGAGAGATTTTGAACTAGTAACTTTCATTTGCCATGTTAAATATCATGGTATTGTCAAATGAATCATAAATCTTCTAAGGTTATATTGAATGAGAAAATATTATTAATATAAATACTGTATAAATTATATGGACTCCCTAAAATTCTGGTATCTCTGAAATGTTAAAAGTGATATTTCTGGGTATAGTGACGCGGTTTCTTTATAGATTATTGTGTAACGGTGTTTAACCATGCTTTTAAATCTTTTGTCATATATAGACAGCTAATTGTTTTCTTCTCATGATTTTGAAAATGCTTGCTCTTCATGGAGATTTACTGATTTCTAATAAATTTCAAACTATAGCACTGAACTAAACAGGGTAAGAAATTTTTAATATGCAATGAAAACTATGATTAAAAGGATTAGTTTTGTGGGACTGAGTAAACTGATGAATATGGTTACAGTTTATGATTTTGTTTGAAATACTACTGGTTTTAACCTGTTTCCCATTCATAAAGAAACTCTTCCTCTTAGGCTAGTTATGAATCACAGAAATTTGATAAATTATACCTATGTAAGCAGACTTGAAACAGTTATCTTTTCTCTCTATATGATCGCTCAAGAGACTAAAAACTCTTAGGTCCCCAGTGGCTCTATCAGACAAATGAGGAAGATCATCTCCTAACAGATATAGGAATCTCAAGTTATTTTAAGGATTTTAAAGAGAAAAGAATTTACCTAATTCTGTAAGGCAGAAATCCATGACAAACACTTGACGTGGCTTTCCTGGCCTTAGCAAATCTTTTTAACATTCTACCCTGAGACACCGTATTAAAACTTCCAACACAGCCAATTTTAAAAACCCTACATGATCAAATAATCAGACTTTACATGTAAAGAAATTAATCTTGATTTAGCTGTATTTGAGAAAAATGAGTGTAACTTTAGAGAGAGAAAAAGATTTTATTTTAGTGAATATTAAATTCTAGTTCTGTTAATCGAGGTCTATATTTACTAAGATACTTCCCAAATCATTCCTTTCTGTTATGTCACATTGCTGTACAGTTTAATTGAATTATGAAAAGGATACACTAGGTTTGTTTCTGAAGCTCAGTAATCTATCCTTGGGTTAAGTTCCAATGCCCCATGACCTGCAGCCAGGGGATTATACACACTGGAACAGGCATGACTTAAAGAACTGTCTCCAACCTGAACGGAAGGACACTTTTTCAGGTACTCTTAACTAGACCATACACAGCAAAGCTGAAGGAAACGGACTTTCGGATTCATTTCCTATCAGAAACAGCCCCTGCAGTGCACTGGCCTATAGAGCACTGCTCACCTTAAAACAATGCCCAAATGGAGAAAAAGCTACCAGGCCAGGATCAGTAGGAGACGAGATCTGAGGTAGACAGCTGACCCAAGACACCAGACCAAGTTTGTATAACAATTACTTTGACAATTTCTCCTAAGTTTGTTTATGAACTACTCCAATTGTTAAGTTTATGGTAAATTACCTATGTATAGTACTTCTGTGTTACCTTGGTGGGTTTCCTTACTCCAGCGCTCCAACTAGATAGCCCTCAGAAACGTTATTTTAAAAGAAATTATAGTTATGTTTAGGCAACTGTTGATCTTACAAGGTGAGAGACCTCATCTGGCCAATTAATACCTGCTGTGACCCTGACCATAAATATGAAATTTCTCATAAGAGCACTCAAACTCAATCAGAAATACAAGCAAAATTTTAACCCAAAAATATAGCTTCTAGACTATTAAATTCTTGCTCGTGACTTCATTAACGTTACTAGCTGTATTACTTATATCCTGTCTATTTTATAAAATTGTTGTCTCTTACATTTCCCAATGTGTAACTAGGCCTAAAAGATTGATGATGGCTAAACATCTTGAAGAAATAGATAAAATTTATAACTCTGCATAAAATAACAGTAATATTGTGATTCTGGGTATGGGAATTAGCAACGAAGGGTAAACATTTCCTGGATCAGAAGAGACTAGTAAGACAGGCGATCCAGAGAACTTTTAGTATCAACAGGGCCTGATAAAAAACCTAACACCTTGAATGGCAGCTCAGAAAATTCTTCACCTGTAGTAGGAATGAGACATCCTAGCACCGTGGGACAAAATTCGTCATGAAATGTCTCTCAAAATATTGGTCGAATTTAGGAAAAAGGGGGAGCACTGTGAATGAAAATACTACAATGTGAATGAAAGTACTACAACAATGTCAGTAAACAAAGAATGCTGAAACCAAGTCATCAGCGGCTGCTGTCAAACCGCAGCGAGGACACGCCTGCAGCCCAGCCTCTCAACAACTCACAGTGGTGCCCTCTGAGTGGACTCAGAATAAGGAAGGACAGGATAATGTCCCTAGACAGCTAGGTGCTTGCCAAAGAAATGAATTCAATGACCCATATGTTTGCTTCATCCCATACATAGAAAAGCACTAAATACTTGAACTTGAGATATCTGGCTTTCTTTAGATAACAAGCAATCTTTTCTTGTTTGAAGTACCTGGTCTTTGTTGTAAAGCTACTATTTATCCTAGCTCCTCCCATACCTCTTGGAGCATTCCCCCAGAGTGATCTGAGGGGCTGCCTTCCAGGCTCGAGCCCTCCCGCCAAATAAAACATAACTATTAAATTTTAGTCTGAAAGATTATTTCAATGAACTGCCAGAATAGACACAACTCAGCAATTCTGTAATTGAACGCACTGAATCAAGAACCAAACGCGTGTTCTAGTCCAGAAAAACTACGGTTTCCTCTTTCTTCCTGTCATTATACAATCCCACCAGAACTCATTAATTTGCTGTCTGCTCAGTTGGCAACGAAACTCAGAGAAGTGTCAACTCAGCAGAGCACCGTGCTGGGGAGAACCCCCCGCAGCAGCACGGCAGGCTGCCTGCCCTCCCGCACGCTCTGCTGACCCCTAGTGTCCTCCGTGGAGACCAGGCCAACAGAACTGCTCCAACAGCTGCAAAGTCCCACACATTAAATAAAAACATTTTATTTTATACTATATGTTACGTATATACTCATTTCGGAAAACAGCTTTGCCAGAAGCCCAAATCTTCAACATTAATCTGCAAAGTCAAATCCGGTCCCCAAGGGAAAACAAGTCTTAAGACGATGCTAAGGCCTCCAATGTCCTCTCCACGACCGTCAACAAAACTGACTGCAGGTCTGCAGCTGCAGGCGGTTACATGTCCATTTTTAAAGCACCCCCCCTGCCCTCAGGTGCTATAATGTCCCTCTACGCCCTCCCATCTCAGGGTAACAGCAGCCGCAGCAGAACCTTGCAGGGCAGCACTGACGGGACTACACAAAAGGATCATAGCTAAACTAAGCCTTCTGATGACATGAGCTTGTCACTCTATCACTTTACAGATGAAGATATATATATAGAGATGTGGGGTGACGGTGATATTGCTCAAAGTCACACAGCTAATAAGTGGAAAAGTCTATAACTCTGCTCCTCCCTCTGGCGTGATGCCCCAGCTGGGAGGCGCACAGATTTCTCTCCTGCCTGCCTGACCAGTCCTTCCCTGTCACTCATAACCCACCACAGTGTCTGATCCTAGCCTGACATTTCGGCACATTTTCCCTCCAGTCTGGCAGGAAGAAGGCTGCTCGGGCAACTGTATGACTTCCGGCTTCCCAAAACCTCTGTGCTCAGGCTGGTCTTGCCTGTGCATCCGGTCCCCTGCTCAGAGGCTCTTCCTCCCCTGCAGGAGGACGTTTCCACTCTCCGCAGGGACACCCCCTCAGGGAAGCCCTCTTCTCGCCCTCAGCAGGGCAGGTGTCCCACGCCACATCCCGAGCTGCCCCATTAGGACTGCGGGTGCCCAGGTCTGCTAGTCAGACCAGCAGCCTCAGACCCAGGGATTATGCCCGGGCCACCGTTCAAACCTACTGCCCGCCTAACAGCCCCCAGCCAGCAGGTCACCTAGAAGTCACAGCAAGTGCCCCACCCAATCCAGAAGCCTCTTCATTTGCCAGCACCGCTGATGACTGGTCTCCAAACTTTGGTCAGTTTTGCAAAAAACAGCACCTTCTACTGTGAACCGGGGGTTTTCGCTTCTGCTCCCCATCCTTACTGGAAACATCGAGGGAAACCAAAAGTCCTTTTCTCAACACTTTTCTAATGACATCCTCCCACCCACAATATTCACATGCTCAAGAGATTTGCGTCCACGTGATTTTGTTTCCCTTACGGTAAGTGACACAAAACACTGTGGGATTCTTCCTCTTTTGAGGGTATTTGTACTCAGTTTATCGGCTTTAATCTGTTTTTGTCTCTCTCTTCAGTATCCCTAGCAGTTACCAATTCTTACTCCCTTCAGCAGCCTCCCTCCCAACATCTAGTTTAGGAAATCAGCTGTGATGAGGGGGCCGGGGGCAGTCACAGAAGATGCAACTAAGGCACAGAGAGGCTACATAATTTGCCCAAGAAGATCAGCTTCAACCCCCAACAGTGTGTGTCACTTCCCTCTGTTTTAACCCTTATGATAAGCAAGGTAACTTTTTGTAGATTATGGTTATAAACAGATGAGGTATCAAAATAAATATAAGGACACACATCAACTCTAAGATGTTCATTAACTCCACTATTTTGTTTCTATTTATTTTATTTCTATTAAAAAATAATTAAGAACCTCTGCAGTCAATATAGCAAAATGTTACTGGGTTTTAATCCAAAATATAGAAATGTTAAGTGTGTCATTACTCATCCTTATTTGTATGTTCACAAGACAAAATGATTTGAAGGTCTCTCTCCCCTCCCCCTACTCACTACTGGCTCTCACCAGAGCTCCCAGAGCACACATCTAACAACCTTTCAATTCACCCACAGCTGAACTCATCAGTTTTCCTCCAGAAATCCCTCTGCAGTTTTCCCTCCTCAGAGCACAGAAGGACCATCATTTACCTCATTAATCCACCCAGAAACCTGGGTCTTACTCCATCCTACCTTCAGACACAGCATTCATTCTTTCCTTTTTACCATCTAAACATGCCTTCAATCTGTTTGCTTTTACCCACTGACCATCCCACCGCTGAAGTGGAAGCCACCAACACTGCCCACCTGGACTCACGAGTCTCCCAAGTGGCCCCACAGCCACTCTCCCCTACTTGAGACAAATGGGATTGTGTCACTCCCGCACTTTTTGATGTCTTTCCAAACCCACTCTTCTTAGAAGAAACTCCAATTTCTTTACCTGGTGAAGGTCTTTGCTATGAAACTGTCAGCTCAGGGAGGGCAGGACACGCCCTCTTCCCTCGGACCCACCCTCTGGCAGAGCATCAGCTTGGGAGGACCTGCTGAGCTACACCTGCCTGTATTCTAAACCTGGTTTTGAGTTCTTAGCAAACTACTTCACTTATCCATACAAATCCAAGGTAGATTAGAAAGATTTTAGATGTTGAGCTAGACTATTGATTTGAGGATTTTGCACTAGCAACCTGCAAGGACATGTTCTAATGATTCTGTCTTCTTAAAACCACACCCAGATTTAGGTAGTATTTGTGGAATATCTTCCAAGTAAAGGGACTGTACTTTTATAAACTTTATGTTTTATAACATGAACATCCCGGACAGGGTCACAAATGGAACAGCCTCACAAGTGACGGAAGACAGGTGAGAGGCATATAGCAACAGGTCACAAACATGGTAAGAAAAAAGTTGTTTCTCCAACCCCCGAAAAAATTCCTCCAAGAACAGAAAACTCTGAATTTTGAAAGTAAAATTCTATCATATAAAGACATGAAATAAATAATCCTCTTCATCAGGGTTTCAAGATCTGACTGAAGAGTTTTTAGCATGCCATACTGAATCCTAGCACAGAAAAATCAGATGGACTAGTGGTGAGTATTTTCCAGGGAAACGGCAGTAATTCCTCTACTTGTAAGGGGACACACACTCACTTGACGAAGGTGATTGTAAACCACATTCTGGAGAAATTCAAAAGATTCTGTCACCGCTTCAAGATGGTGATGACATGGTAGGACGGCTTGGATGCATGCTTCTAACTGACTCACCGGCATTCTTGCACTGCAGGGGGAAAAGGAGGCCCCCATTCAACAGCAGAGATGTTCCTGTCATGTCTCCCAGGCCGTGCCTCGGGGACTCAGTGCCCTGTAGCAGCCTGGCACCAGGCGAGGACCCGCAGCCTGGCCCACCCAAGCAGGAGGGGCACTGTGTTTGAGAAATCCCATCTCCGATGGGAGCAACAGGGGCTGGTGTGGTTGTGTGAACATATAAATGCTCATTGAAATACACCTACATACATTCAAGTGATACAATTAACAGTAGCAGGCTATTAAACAAAATTTCAATTGTCAGTTTTAATGTTACCATTCCTTTCCTCTTGTCCCCTGCACTCTGAGACAGGCTTAGGCTCTCTCACACCTGCAGCTGTGATGCAATATTTGTGAAGTTATTTTAGTTTGCTGCAAGTGTCTTCACTCCCCGTGTCGCTGTGACTGTCGTCTCTTAACACAGTCAGATGTCTTCCTAGATCTCTCCATGAGTTCCTTGTTCCTGCTTCTCAGATGCTGAGATAAAGAACCGGTGAAGGCACATGACTAGAAAAGGCACTGTGGACTTGACCAAAGTCCTCAGTGACCCCCTAGATGAGTGCCTCTCACGCCTTACCTTCGATTCTCAAGGTTCTGCCCAGGGTGACATCCAGACCGGGAGAGAGTCTTGGGCCCAAATAATGCCTGTGTGGTTTGGGTGCGGGGACAGGTGCAGGAGCTGTTTCCGGAGCCGGGACCCTCCCCACCTATGCTCCTCTCTCTCCCGAGGCCCCACTCCCAGGCCCCCAGGCTCCCTGATCTTCTGTCCTTCTCATCTACTCTACTCCCAGCCCTTTTCCTCTTCCTTTTTTCCCTGATTATCCCCAGCTGGAGTGATTTTTCCATCACAGTATCTGAAAAAATTTCCTGCAGCTGAAAAAGAGGTCTCCAGAGGGCAATGCCCATATGCTGGTACCTGAAGAGAGCCCCTGGCTAGGGGGATCCTCACCAACACTCATGGGGCATCAGACATGTTGCAGGGTCGGCCACCCCCAAGAAGAGTTTGCTGTGACCCCAAGGCACGCACAGCATCCCTGCTCACAAAACTGTAGTTGGCCCACATATCCGTAATTAAGAAGCAAAAAAAAAAATTGCTCATGTTTCTTACAAAAATTATTTATGAGGTGGAAAAAGAAGTTGTAATACAAAAGAACAAATTTGACTCCATGTTAGATATGTTCTTTTGGCTTTAGACCTGTACCCTGTTTTCTAGGCTCAGACTTGTTATCTCTGAACCTTTTGTAAAAGATAGTTGCCTTTAGCCTGAAATATCCAGGAGAGCCTATTCTCCGGGCTCTGATCTTTAAGGATGTTAGCTCTTCTACACTTACGTAGAGATGGCAAGTTGCAAAATAGAGAATAACCTATTTTTTTTTTAGAGGTTTTACGGGGACACCATGATTTGACCCACATGGACAGCTGCAAGATCAAAGGATTTCAAGGACAAACAATTCGTACAGCAAGAAGTTTGCAACAACCGACCACAACCCCGCCGCTTTTTACTATAAAATGAGACTGAATTCTGACTTGGGGAAGAGAGTTCTCCTGGATATCAGTATGCCATTTTCTGGGTCTGCCAGCTTTTCAAATAAAGTCACTATTCCTAACTCCAACATCTTAACTCCCGATTTATTGGCCTGTCATGCAGCAAGCAGAACGAGTTTGGACTTGGTAACAAAATGACTGCATTGGAGGTAGTATGTCTCCATTGTTTCCTCATTTCCAGTATGTCACACCCTATCAATTTTACATGCTGTTTAACAACACGACCAAAAAACCTATTATACGGAATTGATTCCACGGAAATAAAATTATTTCTACTCCTTCAAAACTAATTTTTTCTATTTTATTTTGTTGCTTATTGAAAAGAAAATAAAAGACAAATCATTTTATTTCACATATTTTTATAGCTACATATTTAAATACTAATAAGATTTAAATTACAATAAAAATTGTTCATATATTAGTATAAAGATATATACACAATCAATGCAGATTAGGAAATGAGTGGATATTTACTAAAAATCCACTGCACATCCAGTCTTTTACAAGCATATTCTGGAATATAAGCTCTATTATCCAGGGGTCCCCCACGCCCATTCTCACTGCCGAGTCCCTTAGTAATCAACTACCAAATCACCAGCATAGAACCACACGATCACTATTTCAGGTATAAATGAGGGAATTAGCTCATTCAATTCTAAACGAGAAACCTTAAAATACATACAGAACTTATTTACAGATAAAGAAAATTGGACACAAAAAAGAACAGGTTCTCCCCCACGTCACAAAGATAATAACTGGTAAAGGCAAGATTTGAGCTCATCTGCCTGATTCTAAAAACTAAGGTGGAAAACCCTTCGACTGGAGAGGTCCAGCAGCACAGCCTATCACCCTATCTTTGTTCAGATCTAGCTTTAGACAGCCTAAGACAGCACCTCATTCCTATGGAACTCGAGGGCAAATGAAAACAATAAGGATTTTATATTCAGTAGTTTCTTAGTTCTCATTTATTTAAAGTGTCAGCAGGTCAGCAGAAAACTCTGGGAAATATGAGTGGGTCCAGAGCTTTTTGTTGATAAGAAACTCATTCTATCAGGACAGAGTGACCTTCCCATGAGAGGTCTCATGGACATAAACTAAAGGCAGCTGAGCAATAAAAAGTAGCATGACCCTGGAACTCAAGCAAGAAGGAACCCTGCCATCCCCTGCCCAGTTGCCTCTTCAACTACGAGGACACAATGGCAGAAGACCCAAGTTCTTGTCAAAGTTACACCATCATGGATACTCACCCATAATTAGTTACGACTCCATGCTCTCTTAAGTCCTTTCCAACTCAAATATGATGACACCAATATCTCACCAGAATCTCTATGTGTCCACTTTCTCTCTTCTATTAGGAGACTATATCTATGGCGACAAAGCAGAAATCCAATTAAAAACACCATGCACGAAGCCTGGTGAATGTCTGCGTAAGAGACTTTGTCCTCACGCTCAGTGAATGAAAACTCAGAAAAAGTAGTCCTTCTCCCTCTGCAAGTGGAATGTAGCCTGATTGTGTGTGTGTGTGTGTGTGTGTGTAAATCAAATACAATCAAGTCTGGGATGTGTACAGGTTTTTTTTTAATGTCACTGTCATTACATGGGGATGAGCCAACATTTAAAGTAATTTGAATCTAGTGTTCTGAGAGTCTCATTCTCTTTTGGTGGAGGAGGGGAACGTGGAAAGGAAAAAAGGAAAGAGGTAAATGAAGCAAAGGAGTAAGAATATTGCTAGGGAAAGGCAAGACGTTAATTTTGTTCCTACTTGCATCACACAAAAATTAGGGGCTGGCTTCCCCCATGTCTTGTCAAGCACTAACTTGCAGAAGAAGAGGCGACAGCCCATTTCTCACTGAGATTGTGACTGTACGTGGCATCTTATAGACACAAATTATTTACCCTGATCAAACACTTTAGCAGCAGGCGGTAATTCTCCTATTTTGAGAGACAAGAAAACAGGAATTGAAAGAGGGTATATAACTTGACAAAAGTCAAAGGACCAGTAAACTAAAGAGGATGAATTCATACTCAGATCTGAATGCAGAGTCTGAACTTCCCACTCCCAGGGCTCGAAAATCCTTAACACACAGGCTCCCCAGCTCCCCTGCATTGTTTCCAGCACCAAGCATTTCCCATGGAGATGGTCTCCAGTTCTCAGACACAGCACATTTTGCAGCCAATAACCTCCATTCGACCTTGATCATCTACCAGCCTCGCCCACCAGGCTTCACCATACATGCAGGAAAGCTGGCTTTCAAGTGCATACAAAACCACGCCTGGTCTGACCTGGGATATTCCGTGGCTTTTCCAGCAAAAAGGCAGCCATAAAACTGCTCACAGTTTGTACATGAGCCCCACTACCTCGCTCCATCTGTTTCCCCACCTATACTACTTAGCTATGACCATTTTGAGAATCTTGGAAACAAATTTTTAAAAACAGAAAAGAAAGGATTCTGTAACAATTAATTAATATTTGCAATTTTAAAGTACAAGTTACAAAGTGAGTATTTACAAACCGATTCTGCCTTCCTATGTGTCAGTTTTAACAGTTACAAAATATAATAGCAAAAAATTCTCACTTACAAAATTAACAAAAACATCAACAATAATCTGGAATACACCCAAAAACAATGCCCATGTTGTACATGGAGAAAGTACAGGACTGTACTGCGGGGTAAAGAAAGCTGTGTGAATTTAGAGACATCAAAATATTTTATGGAGGAAAGCAGTTTTGTAAAGATGTACGTTCTCCTAAAGATAATTCAAAACTTACTAAAATATCCTATGATAACCCTTATCCTTTTTTTTTAGCTTGAAAAAAGTATTTTAGAATTCTTCAGGAATAATAAAGTCATAATACTAGCCAAGAAAATTAGGGATGGAAGAAAGAATCAAAAAAATCACACTGTCAGATATTAAATAAATTTTTACAATATGTGAGATATAAAACTGGAGTAAGAAAGTAAGATTGACAGAAATAAACCATGAGCTCAAAAAGAGACTGTAGTATGCATAAGTATTTTTTACAGGTGGGATTTCAAATCAAAGAGCAAAGTATGAATTCAATAATTGTCTTGGGACAAGCAGAGAATCACCTGGAAAAAGCAAATTCTATTCCAGTCATAATGACCACTAGAAAAATTACAGATATTGATGTAAATATTAGAAAGCATTTCTAAGAATACTATCAAGGATAAAACCAAAAAGAAGACATTTACTAGCTTAAGATTATTTTGGGCCACAACAAAAATAAACCTACTGAACAAAATGAAAGGCAAGAAATGACAAGAAAAAGCTCTGTGATACATGTTGATGAAGACAAGTGGTTAATGTTGATAACATACAAAGAGCTGTCACAAAGCAACCAGAAGCTCCCTCACTTAAATGTTTGCAAAGGACAAAAGGGATCATTCACTTTTTAAAAGTCAGAAGGCTAATGAGTGAAAAATGCTCAATACTTCACTGGTCATCAAATGCAAACTAAATCAATGAAAAAGCACTTTGGATCACCATATTGCCAAACATTTTTCAAACATATTCTAGCTAGTGTCCATCTGTGGGCGAAAAAACTGTGTGAGATCTTTTTGGAGGATGACATGTCAATGGATATGTAAACTCTGAAAAACGTGTGTACACACAGACACAACTCCACTTTAAGGAATCGTTTCATTTAGAAAAAAATCAGTTCAAAAGATGTACTCATCAGAGCATTTACACAGCACTGTATACAATGGTGGGAAGAAAAGCTGAAGTGAAATCATATCCAGCAATAGAGAATTGGTTACATAAGTTATTTTACATCTTTTCATTCCCCACTGGAGAAGGAATTTCTAGAGTCACTTGAAAGGAGCCTGTGATGTATGTAATTGTCACATCCAGGGACTAAATATTCAAAATCCTTAACTAAACGAATACTCATACAATATCACAGGAATGTTTGTACGAGAATGATGCCAGTCAAACATACTTTCTGACAGTGGAAATTGGAGAAACCTTAAGTGTCCACCATCAAGAAAATGATGTGGCAAATAAAGGCGAGCTGTGGGCACTAAGGGGCCGGTGTTTCGGCGTGGCCCAAGGCCTTGTCCACAGCACTCTCCCACCAAAGTTGTCCTTGCAGAAGAGACCAAACCTGTACATCAGGAGACCCCTCTATCTGAAAGGACCGGGTGAGTCTGGAGTGGGAGGACATTTATGATATACACCTGAGTGAATAAACCGAGCTTCAGAAAACATATAGTATGGCTTTATTTTTCAATAAAGTATATATACACACACATATACATAGATTTCTCATATACGTGTCTGTATGTATGTGTATATATATATGACATTGGCATAAAGGTCATGAAATATATACTCCACATTGTCAGCAGTTTTTACTCTCAGGAAAAATGGGGAAGGGATGTAGGGGCCTTTCGGTACAACCACAGTTCTCTTTTCAGTATATCAGTTAAGTATACTTGGAATTTAAAAGTTTATTTAAGTCCGAAGTAAAATGGACGATGCCTCCACAAGACAGAATGCTATACTGGTCATTAAAAATCATGCCAGGGGAGATAGAATATTGTAGAAAAACGTGTAATAAGCCGAATGGAAAATGGAGGTCTCCACATGGTAATCAGGCATAGAGTGCTCGCTGGTTTTTATGACAGAGGTATTACACATTGATGAAAAGAACAGAAAATAGATGTTAAACTGTTAATTATTATCTCTGAGTAGTGGGACCAGGATAGACAATTTTGCCCCTTTTTTCAGACTTTTATATTAAATACACATTATTTTTCATCTGAAAAAAGCATTTTTAGATGTCTAGTAAAACACATTGATAAACATGCACGAGTACTTACGGAAACAAATAACTAGGAGACACCACAGCAGCATCACACAATGTAGAATGGGAGATCCTGAATAACACCACGAAGTTACATAAGGACCCACAAAGTGAGAGCACCTGCTGTAACAGGGCGTGGCCCCCTTCTAGTTGTCAGTTGTGTCTTCAGGGCTGAGGCAGTTCTGAGCACGGCCAGTGTCAGTGCTGGTATCTGGATGGATGCCACTGGAGGTGAGGGCACCTTCAAGCCGAGAGGAAGAACAGAAATCATCCTCTGCTTTTCCTGTCTTGTTTCTTTGTTACTTTAAAAGAGAGGCTTAAATAAGATAAAGAATCTTCCCTACTGAAATTTCAGTAATGAAACAGTTTTTAAACTGTCTTTTCAACAAAGCATCATATTTATTAAATGTTAATTAACTCAGTTAATTAACTATCTGTTGAAACCCATTAAAGAACATGAAATGCACTATGTAAAACCACCACGCCTGCAGTGACTAGCTCAGCTGTCTTGACGGCAGTGCAGGCATCCCCCATCATCCCATGGCCCTGAGCTCCTGATGCTGGTAAGAGAGCACGCTGCCTCCTCAGATGGAGAGAAACGGTGAAAGCATTTTCTGAAATCTACAGCACTGACAAAACATAACTGACAAATCCCAGGCTCCTTGGAGGCTGACATTTTCTGCTTCTGGCCAACACCCGTCAATGAGCAGAACCACCCCATTCCTGAGCCATGGGACTCACGTGGGAAGCAGTTTTGGAGAAATTTCCAGGTATAGAATGTAACCAACTATACATAGAACTCTCACAAAAGAAAAGATGCAATACTCTGGTATTGGAACACACTCAAAATATTCTCCTAAGCCTTAGTAGATGGAAAGGCTGGGCTTCTCCTCAGCCACTTATTAATTTCACAGCCAGTGAGCATCTCCCACAAACCCTGTTTCCCTGTGTCTGCTGGGAGCCTGAGGCACACTGCTGCTGTCGATCTTATAAGTCACAGGGCAGAGGCGAGTGTCTCATGCCTGCAACCCTCACACAGGCTCGCCTCCTAGCCTCACTGTCTGAACTTGGCCCCATTTTCTCACCTGTTTATTTTGGTATCTGTCTTTCTGTAAGCTGCCTGAAATGCGTTTTGGAACAAGTCAGAAGAATCAGTGGGTAGGTAAATGGACTGAAGGAAAGGTCAACAGAAAGAAGAAAGAAAAGGGGAACAAAGAAAATTTCCTATGCAAAACCCTCTTCTAGTCAGGGAAGGAAACCACCACGGAGAATTGTGAAGAGGCAGGTAGCTTAGGACTGTTTCCTGGATTCCATGAAAAGTCACACCAAGAGATGAGAGGGTAGAATTATAAATAATAAAAGAAAAATAGCATGCATGGTTGAAAAATATATCTACAATATGTACTTTATAATGAATAGATTAAAATCAGCAGGGCCCAATAACACAATCATTGGGTATTCACAGAAATGAGAATCCCATCTCCAAACCACAAGGCATCCCTTTGGAGCAGAGAGTCAACACGGGACGGTCACAAAGCCGTCACCACAAAAGCTATGCTATCCTGCACTTACGAGGAACGAGCAGGTATGCTCGGGCTGCCAACGCGCGTTATTTATCCCACACAGCACCTCTACGGGGGGGGGGACGCCTAGCGAGCCCCGTCTCTGCAGGACAGAAAACAAGTCCGTGAGAGGCTAAGCCGACCTACCAGTTCTCCATCTCACAGGACTGGTCAATTCAGAGCAGGACTAGAACTCGGACCCACATTTGTAACCACAGTACTACCGTACTTTATGTCCTTTTTGTGTGTATAATACATTTGTTTCTGGCATGAAAGGATATGTAATAAATGTTCGGTTGTTTTGTCTATCTCATTAGCTCACAATCATTATATTTTTGAACTGTACTCTTTTCCCCTGGAGAAAGAACGGAAAGAGCACGTGTCAGAATGAATTTGGGCTCCATTCTTTATCTGTTACCTCATCTCATCCAAGTCCCCAACCTTGGAGAAGGAGCAAATATTCTCTTCATTTTAAAGAGAGGGCTCCAGTGATGGTGACTTACTCAACTCGAAAACAAAGGCTGGGGAAAGGCACATGCAGCAACCAGAGCAGTATCATCTGTAGGAAGGCAAAAAGAGCTCAGGGGAGGGCTCAGGGGGTCAGGTTTATTTAATTTCATTCGATAAAAGAATACCAAATTCTAAAAATACTAGCATGCAATGTATTTGCTCTTTCTTGACATCTAAATATTTCCACAGCCCACATGTAACATTATCGTGAACTAGTGAAAGGAAGAGTCCTCAGATAGGGAAAATCAATGCCACAGGCAGGCTGAAACCCAGGCTGGAGGAAAGGAAGGTAAAGGGCATAGATAAGAAGAGGGGAAATTTTGGGAAAAAGACATTATCACAAGGACTCTCAAGCATCATCCAACAATCATATAATCATTCATTCAAGAGAGAGTTACTGACATCCTATTTTGTGCAAGATTTTACAGAGGGCAAAGAAAGACCGCAGCGTCCATGGTGGCAGCAAGTGGTGGGGCAATAATACAATTCTGATCCCGGTACCTTGCACACTTGTACTCAGTATAAAGGCAAAAAAAATAAAGTAAAATAATACTATGTAAACTCTACGCATTTTTGAAACAAAATTAAAGAAGACCTAAATACCTGCACAGACACACCACGCACATTCCTGGATCAAATGACAGAGCTCTTGGCATGGCGGTGCTCCCCAGAACGATCCGTATACTCAACCTGGTCTCGATCACAATCCCAGCGGGCTCCTCTGCAGTAACTGACTAGCTGCTGCTACAATTCATGTGGGAATTCGAGGGTCTCAGTAACCGAAACATACTTGAAAAAGGAGAACAAGTTGAGAGGACTTGTAATTCTCAATTTCAAACCTTACAACTGTATCTCCAGGTGAGATTAGAGGCCATTTTTAAGTTATTACTGTGTTTATCCTTATTTTCTAAATTCTGTACCATGAATATACCTGTTAGAATAAGAAAAATAAAAAGTAAGATATATTTTAAAACATGCACAACAATTCATTCATTGGGAAAAAAATTATTTTAACTATAAAGAGGTAAATAAATATCTAGTGAAAAAGGACTACTTAAAAACTAGTGTGCATATACAATTTTCATAAATTGAAAACTGAAAAGCACAAACACATCAAGTTTCTAGGGAGACCGGTGAAACATACTAATAGTTATTTTCAAAAATTCTAATTGAACAATGAAATCTCAAGAAAGGCAAAATCCTAATTGTCAGCCAACTGCAAACACATGGAGAGCAAAGGCCTAGAAATCACAGCTCCTTTAACTCTGCTACTAACTCAATAGGAGAGGAAATTCCTCACTGAGGGGACAGTGGAATCCCATGCATAAGACAGGATACACAGTACAAACTGCTGTATTAGGGGAGTGAATTTCTTAGGAGAATTCTAAAGTTACAACATTGCTGAAAAACTATAAAAACACTGTCAGACAGATTAAAACACACAATCATATATATTATATAGAAACATATGAAGCCTGCTCTCATGTTGCATAGAAATACAAACATATTTGTTCATTTATAGGCACTGATTAATTTATCCCAGTTCAAATATTTCAACTAAAACAAATAATCAATACTACACTCCTCTTGTCAAATCTACTTGATAAGTTATTCTGCTATATAACCACAAAATGTCTAAGATAGATCTAAAATTAGTGAAAAAGATCTTTGTATGGTTCCTTGAATTCTTCTCAAAATTCCAAGCTTAATTTTAAAATAGATCTGAGCAGTATTTCTATATTATCTATTCCCTTATAAAATAAACAACACAGTCTATTGTCAAAATTCTGTCCTTACAATGATTCACAAGCACCATATCCTCACAAAATTGCTGGACTGAAAGGCACTATCCAGACACTGTGACCGAACCAATGAAACACAAGGAAGACAGTGACCCTATTCTGGAGGGCTTATAATCTGTGTCAACACCGGGGTTTTTATTTGATTTGTTTGATTGGGTAGCAAAATAAAATCAATCAAATACTTCCTTCTTTGAGCATTCTGTAAGTCATGACTGTTTTTAGTGTCATGAGCAGGAAAGACTTAAGCATGACTTGATTAGATCAACTAGCAACAATCATCACTGGAGAGTGAATAATAAAGAAGTTAACTGATAGCAATGCTTCTGCCTACATGAGACCTAAAATAAACCTACACTGGTTTCCGAAAGGAAAATGAGGAGATGAGGTCCCCAATGACAAAACAAACTAACAAGAAATCAAAAAAGGAAAGACGTTTTCATTCACGATTCCAGGCAGTAGTGGAGCATGGTGGTGAAGAGCACAGTTGCTGGGGACAAACATGAGGGTCTGAATTCCCACAGCACTGGGTAGCTGTGACACTGATATTTCAGTGAAATTTTCTGCATCTCAGTCTTCTATCCATAGACTGGGGAGAACAACCACACCCATCTCCTAGAACGGTCCTATGAATTAAGTCATTTTAGATATACAAGTTTAAATAAAATAATTCAGATTTTAAATAATACCCCAAAAGCACAAAGAACAAAGAAAACAGAGATAAATTGGAGTTCATCAAAATTTAGAACTTTGCTTCAAAGGGCACCATCCAGAAAGTGAAAAAACAACACACAGGAGAAAATTTTTTCAAATCATTTATCTGATTAGGAATTTGTATCTCCAAATGTAAGAAAAAAAAAAAAACTCCTACAACTCAACACTAAAAAGGCAACTCAATTCAAAGGTGAATAAAGGATCTGAAAAGGTATTTTTCAAGGAAAATATACAAATGTTCAATAAGCACAATGAAACGATATTCAATATCATTAGCTGTAAAGGAAATAAAGTCAAAACCACTAGGAGAAACCGCTTCACACTCACTACAATAGGTTATAATAAAAAAAAGAATAACAAGCACCAATGAGGACACAGAGGATGCGGAACACGCAGCCCTTGCTGGTGAGGACGTAACACAGCGAGGCCACTTTGGAAAACAGCCTGGCAGGTCCTCAGAGAGTTGAACATTTGGTTTCTGAATGAACCAGAATTCTGCTGTCTGGGCACACACGTAAGAGAACTGAAAACAAATGTCCACATAAAAACTCCTAAAGGAATGTTAACGGCAACACTACTCATCACAGCCAAAAAGCAGCAACAACCCAAATGCCTATCACGTGATGAATGGGTAAACAGTGGGGCCCAGCCATACAGTGGAATACTATTCAGCAATAGCGAAGCATAGAGCACTGACCCAGGCCACAACCTGGACAAACATTGAAAACGCTACTCAGTGTGAAAGAAGTCAGTCACAATAGACGGCTCCACTTACAAGAAGTGACTCGATTTACATGAAATGTCCAGCTCAGGCAAACCCACAGAGAGAGAAGAGAGGCTCCTTGGGGCTGGGGGAGGATGGGAAGATGGGAATGACTGCTTATGCGTACAGGGCTTCCTGTTGGGGAGATGAAAATGTTCTAAGATTGACTAGGATGCACAATTCTGGGCATAGAGTAAAAACCGCTGTACATTTTAATGGGTGAATTGTATTAAAACTGTTAAGAAAAAAGCACCTTGGGCCAGTACCTTCCATAGTAAATGCAAATTGCTAACTTTTATTAGAGGAAGAAGAAACTGTCCTCAGCATGATAGCAGGAGATCAGCAAATGTGAGTTAACCGGAATTGGACAAGAGCATTTCACTTGAAACAGTTGCTGAGTGTACATGAAATATTCAGAAATACGAAAATCAGTTTGACATTACGAAGAAACATTCTGCTTCAAATGCAGATCAAGTATTGGGCAAGCCCAGCAGCTACAAAAGTACAGAGAAGAAACTTGGTTCTTAAAACAAGCACCAGAGCCATCAAGGAAATCGTGGTGAGGAAAGCAGGCGGCCGAAAATCTGGAACAATTTGCTACAAATAATTTCTCCACTGAAAATTGAAAAATAAAATGAAACTGATGAAATGCTCTGTTGACCTCACGTGAATGGGCTTCCTCTGGTGCTAGACTCTTCTGTAACCCCGATTGAAAGACTCAGGAAAATCAGCATGGCTCCTGGGAGTCCCCAAAGGACTGCCCACCAGCACGCTGACCACCATCAAGACTGCCAGCGTTGTATTACAGAGAAGTGACCAACTTCTGAAAGGCACAGGAAATGTTGAAAAGGGAAGAAAAGGCTGCAGTCAGTCCTGGGACAGAGGCCCTCTGAGCAGAGGCCAGAAGGCTGCAGGTGAACTGCAGTGGCCCTGGGGCAGGAAGGGACCACGAGGGAACAGATCTCAATTCTCTTCTCTGTCTCCATCTGGTAGGAGAGATAAAGCCTGCATCGATCTCACCTGGAACTGTGGGTTCTGGCTGGCAGAAGTCTTACCGATATGGAATGATTATTCAAGGCTCTGTGGAAAAAGTCAAGAAATCGAGAGGGAGTAGGGAGTCAACTCCAAGAGGCTCTCAAATGCTCCCATATTTATTGTGTATAATCAAAGGAAAATTCATTAGCAGTTGTGTGATAGTAAGGAGGAACTTCGGGAAAGACAGGTTGAGGCAGAGATTGTAGAATACACAATGAGTACAAAGGATTAGTTTAATTTTAAGGAAGTAATGGGGTGAAGGGAACAAGATACATTTTTAGATATGTGAATTACAAAGCAGACCACCAGACCAGCCAGGTCCTTGTTTTGGGGATAATAGAATATCTAACAGCACACAAGCCCAGCGTTTATAGCTGAGGGCCTCGGTCCTTGCTTTGCAACCAGCAGAGTGCTATCTAAAACCTCAGCTATTCAAGCAAAGCATTGTCTCTGCTTTTTAAGGCAAGGAGACTGGAGTGAGGATGCACAGGTACTTGCTTGCTAAGCAGTTTCTAAGCATACTTTTCTCTTCTTAAAGTTCACAGGCGGCTGGGGTGTGTTACAATTTGTTAACGCAATCATGGGCTCCCACATGGAACCATTATGGAGGACAGCCTAGGATGACAAATCCTGGCTGTCAGTCTTTTTCTGCCAGCTGCAGCCACTCTAGAAGGGACTAGACACATCCGTGAATAACGATCCTACATAACCACCCACACTCTTAACTCCTGGTGCTTGAAACTTAATAGTAGCTCTACACAACTTACCGTAGAAAAGTTTCAGAAATAAAAGTTATTATAATCCCTTTATATCTCATCATATTACTGATTTTTCTGATTGCTCTAAGCTGTTTCTACTTAGTAAAGCATCTAATTCTGCAGGTGAATTCAGTAATTCCCATTGGGCATATCTAGCCAGCTTGGACTCGCTAACTGCTATTGGTCAAATACCGAAAAACTTAATTGATTTCTTTGTTTATCAATTTCAGCCCGGAGGAGAGGGAGTGTCACTCTGTTCCTCAGCCCAACCTCAACTCATCAACTCAGGCCTCCTGAAAACAAAACAAAGCATTTGTTACCCTTCCACTCTTTCCACAAACCCAGCAGGAAACATCAGCCTGGAGAAAGAATTCAACACAAATGTTAAAAGAAAAATCTATAAACCTGAAGCAACTCCATCTCCGAATCATGATACACAATGGCATGAGAGTAAGTCTGTCAGGCACAAAGCATGCGTGAAGCTGACCACCTCACTTCTATTCTTCAAAGGAAGGAAGGTTTTCGTATTTTTTAGTATAATTCTTTGTCATTGTTTCTGATAATGCCAAAAATTAGTTTATGAAATAATTATGCACTACAATAACAGACATTTATTGTATAAATTACAGAAGGCATTCAGAGGGGTAGGAAAACCCACCTCTGTAAAAAATGCAAAATTTCTTCCCCTGTGAAGAACACGTATACAAAATGCAACAGAGAATTCAAATTCTTGTGGAGAGGAGCAAAAGTCACAGAACCAAAGCAAAGTCATTACAATGAGTCAATTCTAAATTCACTGGACAAACATGCCCAATACATTCAAAAAATATTAAAGGCACACTGCTAACCATTCACTTAATGATCTTAAGGCTAGAGGAAGAATTTCCCTCTTTAACAGACAAAAGAAATCAATAGGGTGCCCCAAAAAACAAGGACCAAAGAACAATCAGTTTTTTAACAGTTCTGATAAATCAGTTGTTCTAAAGATCAAAATCCAGAAATTTTAAACATTCATTCAAACCACAATGAAACAAGCCTTTAAAAAAAATAGAAACTAAGCACATGGATCATGTACATAGATCAAGAGAATTTCTTGTACCACTGGAAGAAAGAATAGGCAATTGCCTTTTACTTGAAAAATAAAACTACTTTTAAAGATAACTGCTAAAACACATTTCATCATTCATGTTGCCTTGAAAAATCTGAGGCACTTGTATCTGATCAGAAAAGCAATTCTGAGTAATACTAGGTTACAATTCAGTGCCAGTTTGCTTTAGAAGAAAAGAGAAATGAAAAGCTACTGTTTCTCATATCCTACACAAAGTGTGTAGTGCCTCCTTGCCTCTTTCTCCTCCCATTTTCTAAGCTCATGCTCCCCAACCCTTCTGAAACAAGTATGAGAACGTCTTATTCACAACAATATGCCAAATGACAAACAATATCAATTTATTTGTGTAAATATATGACTACACCTTGAACTGGAGGAGAAAGGTATCCGAAGACTATATGGAACTTATTTCTACCTTACTGAAATCACACACACAAACATTCACACAGACACAGACACTTACCCCTGGATTACTGGACAATTCACAAGCTTAGTACTTACAACTTCTAGAAGATAACTTTTTAGTTAGTTTAAAATACAAAACTGTCAGCTTTTGAAAGCCTTGAACATCTTCTAAACCATCCAAATACCAAAGAGACCCAATTAGCCTTCTCTGTAGAGTGTAATTTCCCTTGATGGCAAAACAGACCCTAAGAATTACTGGATAAAAGATTCGTGTTTATCACTACCTATGATCGTTTAAGCACATTAAAAGATTCAGAAATTATTTCTCAACAACAATTATTCTTATTGAAATAGCATACGTGTTCAATTGTATATACCGAGAGTAGGTAACTTGATGGTGTTTAAGAGCTATTTTGTTTATTGCAATAGTTATTTTCAAGTGCAGACAAGGAGGGCGTGTATTATTCAATTGTAAAACACCTGCTTAGCATGCACAATGTCCTGGCTTCATTCTGCACTACCTCCAAAAAAATAAATAAAAATAAGTGCATATTTAAAAATATGAATAAAGTTATAAAAAATGCAGACTAAAAACCACTGCAATCTAGGTGCTACAATTATACAAAAAAAGGGTTTGTATCAAATATTGACTATATGCCAATCACAGAGACAACCACAAATCACACCTGACCACCATCACGTGTGATTCTCAGCAACCCTACTAAGAAGACACGGATGAGAAACCCGGCGCTGCGGATGAGGAGACGGAGCTCGGAGGAGCCGGGGACGCTGACCGTCCTGCTCCCCGTGACACCGCGTCAGCCCAGGGCAAGCGCTGACAGAGCTGCTCTGAGGGGACACCCAGCTGCACGGAAGTTTGGGGCACTGGGGAGTCCCAGAAAACACTAAAAATTGTTCAGTGGAAAACCAGCTCAAATATATTACACTGTGCCGCATCCTTCAAAAAGGGAAAATGACTGAGACCTTTTTGATGCCTCCGTGTCCTTTCAGCCATCATCAATTATTTGCATTCTCAGATGACCAGTGATGAACTAGACCCCATTTGAAGTGCACTCAGATGGAAGAGCTTTTAAAGTTATTTTATGAAGTTTGTAAGACTCTGTCTATGCCTCACACAGGCGGTCATTCATCACTTCTCACCTGTGTGGACGTACCACCTGAAATCACTCCTTTCTGCTTTTTAAAATCCCTTCATCTAATCCAGACTTTTCAACAGCAAAGAAGCAGCTCAACCACAGACACTGGACAGTTTTTCACCAAATGGACTCGAACATCCCATCAGACAACCTGGAAGCCCTTTTCTTCTATTAAACCCACTTGCAGGTACTTCATCATTTTCTGATTGGTGGACTTGGCCTCTGACTGGCTTACTCAGAGAGATCCCAGCCTCACATCCGGGGGTGGGAGAGGACCCCGCTGTTGGGGAAAATCAGTGCGGTTGGTGGAAATCCTCCAGCCAGGTCTTCTCGGGTTGAAGTGCCACAACGTGCTCAGAAATCATAACGTCAGCACCCCTGGGCTCCCATGGACTGGTTTCACATTAACCAAACTCATCACACACTGATGAAAGAAAACCAGAAGCTTAACTTACTAATGTAACAGAAGATGTGAAACTGAACCAGACTGAAATATCAGAGTTCAACCATGAGTACATTTTGTCCTCCACCGCCCAATCACGGGCAGGCAGTCACATGCAACCATGGACAGAAGCAGAGCAGGAAGGGATTCTAGATTAACACAATGGACTAAATTTCTGTTATAAGAACAGATATACTGCCTGGAAAACAATTAACGCCAATCACAGTGCACTTTCCGTAGACAGTGGCCGAGATACGACTATGAGCACCTGTGTAACTCTCCTTTCCCTTTCCTTTCTGGGCTGACTTATGCACAGGGGTACATAAATTCAGGGATACAGATAACGCTAAACACCCAAAGCCCATCTCTGGGAGCCTCAAAACCAGACAGCCAGGGTTTAAATACCAGCTCTGCCACTTACTACTTCTGTGATTTTGGCCAACTTACTTACCCTCTGTATGCCTCAATTTCCACATTGTAAACCTGAGACAACAATCAAATCTTCCTTACTCGCTTGTTGAGAAGATTGAAGGATTCATTTCTGTAAAACTCTCAGAAAAGAATGTAGCACCCTTTTGGTGCTCAACAAATGTTAATTTAATATCAAAGTGATTTACAAGTCTCCTTTCTAATCATTTATGTGTTTCCTGGCTAGTCTAAGTCACAAAGAAAATCCTTATTTCTACTTTTATAAACTCTTGGGGAGCACCCTTCTCTTCTATCTCACCACCTGTTTAAACCGCGGGAGGGGATGCCTCCTAACCACTCCTCTGGGCCATGGAGAGTGCTCCTCCCTTCACACCCCAGGCCCCTGGCCCACAGCTAGCCCTCATCACAGTAACAGAGTGAGGTGTGAGTCTGGGAAGACAAGCAGGGAATTTGAAATCCTTCCTTTCCCTCCAGTGTTGGTCACCATTGGGAAGCACCCGGGATGCTCAGTTCCATGGCAGGAAAGCCCTGTGCATCAAGGGGCAGGTCCTCTCAAGGGAAGGCTCGCTGTGGCCCAGAGCTACATGGGACAGCGTGAGTCTCTAATTCTGGGACACAGTGTCATGACATGCATTTCCCACAGCCCTGAAGTTCATGGAGAATGTGGCTTCATCAGTAACAAAGAAGACATTTATCGCATGCCTACTGTTTTGTGTCATCTCTCAGTTGGCTGCTGGAGAGAACATGTGTATAAGTATTGGATCTCCTTAGGCCCCAACATATATGAAGTAACAAATAATTCTGTGGCTTAAAGTTGGTTCAGGATGACTGTGTAACAGTTCTTACTCTGCTGATGCTTAATTATGGTTATAGGAACTATGGAACCTCCTCAAATATCTTTCATCATAAAACCAGCTTTTCTTATTTTCCTGTTTCTTAGTAATTGCCAAAGACTCTCAAATGATGGCTTCACACAAAACAGCAGCTAAAGTTTTTGAGCCCTCTTGACATACCCACTGTGGTAAACACTTTACAAAATTTCTAATTCTCACAATTCTACAAAGTAGATATGAATGCCCCCATCTCACAGACGAGGGAAAAACTCAGAACGAACTGACTCCGGTTCACGTGGCTCAGTGGCAGCGCGTGCACGCAAACCCAAGTCAAAAAACTACACCCCTTCGTAAATGCACCAAATCTCCTACCACCAATTAACACACAGCGGCGGGGTCAATACTCAGGGAACTCAATACACTTTTCAGCTTTAACGTGCCCCAGAGGCCGCTTCTAGCTGTTTTATAAAATCCCGGCTCACTGGTTTCTAACACTGGAAGACAAGACGAATTTTACCATTGTTTGCAAAGCAAGTCTGAAATGTTCACAGTGACATGACAGAATAAAACTAAGATATAAGCAGAATAATTTTTCCAGGTAGACAGACATAATGGACATTGGGCTATTCTGAAGCATTAAGGAAAGAAATCAAAATAAAATAACGTTGTTTAAGCCTTCTTTTACAAACAGGAAAATCAAGACAACGCCACCTATGGCTAAAAAGACCTTCCAGGTTGCCGGGAAAGATGCAACAAAAAAATTGCCTGTAGGATCAGAAACGAGAATCAGATAACTAAAAGCTTATTTAGCACATACTGCACTTTGCTTCCGGGGAAGGGAGGGGTATTCAGTATTTAATCTGATATTGCTAATACTCCTGAATATAAACAGAAGTCATAGGCTCATGGAAACTCATCTTAGAAGAGGAAAGAATCCAGTCCAGCCACTTCATTTTGCAGGAGGGGAAACTGAGACATGGGATCTGTCCTCCTGGCAATCAGCAGCAAATCTCTCCTAGGCCTCATGTCTTGCACTGTAGCAAAAGCACTGTACTAGGCACTATATTCATAAAAGTCACGTTTGTATTTTTCCAACAGTAGGTTATCAAAGTATTTTGCAAAATACTTCTCAAAGAGCCAGGATATCATACAAGTTTATTGAAATACAAAAACATTTATTTACATAATAAAACAGCATGAGCTTTATTCTCTCTATTAGAAAAGTGACATGTCAAATCAATATTTTGATATTTTAAACCTGTTAAGAGTGCAGGAAAAAAATCAAAATTTTCTTTAATCACAAGAGAAGCTTATTCCCTAAAAATGATCAATGTGGATTTTACTAAACTTAATGGATCTGGTCAGAATCCCACGAATTTAAATATCTGAGTGGATGGTTACACGGCAACATGAATTCTGAGTTGTAACAATACATATTCTGTGTAATTAATCTTCAAGGTCATCTGATTAAGGCAATTTAATTAGTCCCTGTCTCACTAGAATGATACAGATTTCATTAAAACTTCATACTACACTAAAAAAAAATGAATCCTTGTTACCTTAAACCATATTCAAATATATCATATATACATATTGAACATGCATCAGAAATAAGCGAAACTCTTTAGTATTCAGAGTTGATCCTTCTAAAATATCTGTCTTTGTGACAGCACACTTTTATTAATCACCTCTTGGGTTCTTTGTATACAAGGCGTCTAATTCTCACAGTCAGACAAGGTAAACGATATTACTCAAATTTCACAAATGAGGAAATGTACAAAAGCCATGAAAACAACTTACATTTTCATCAACAGGAAAGAAAAGAGTAAAGATTTTACTTACAATATTCACTGACAATCTTTTCTTCCATATTAAGACTACATAAAGCAATTCAGTCTTTGTAAGTATTTCTGTCAATAAAGGCCACTAGAGAAAAACAAGTAACATCATTAGCAGTGGTTGGACTTTCAAAGCCCACTTTTCTTTTGCACTATAATTATTTTTAATGTTTGGTTTTTAGTGCCTACAGAGCACTAAAATAAAAAAAATTAACTTTATATATAATTACCTGAGAATTAAACATTTGTGAAAATGTACAATTTTAATTTATGCCACTCTGTCTCACATTCTCAATGTTGTCTCTCCTTTGAAGGCCTCATCAGGCTGAGATCACTAAAATCGGCCATTTATGGAGCCACAGGAGTAAGGGTAACCACTTAATGGGAGACTAATTAGAGGAGCAATACAGAATGCAGAGTGTGCAGCCTGGGTTCCAGCACCGAGCTAGCCACCGCCAGCTGCGCGTGATTCGGGACAAGCTGCTCCATCTCTCAATCCCTCAGCTGCAAAAAAGGAGACACTGATACCTACCCTCAAACACCTGCTATGAAGTAAAACAAGAGGAAAGCATTTTAGACTTAGGTAGGTGTCCACTCAGAGCGAGTTTGCTCATTATGGTGATGAGGATGGCTGTTAGTAAATTAAGCTAGGCCAAAAAGGAGAAATCACCTTAAAGGAGAAACATTTTAAGTCAATGAGCATTTCTTTTTGGATGGATTGCAGAATATTCTATTGATTTTTTTAATAAAACAAGTTTTGTCCATTAATTATAGATTTACAGGTTCATGACAAGTCTCCAGAAAAAGAATTAGAGGCCTCTAACCTCTGAATACTAAGAAAGTAAAGTTTAAAAAAAATTACGGGGGAGATTATACCTCATTTTGGAGAGTATGTGCTTAACATGCATGAGGCCCTCAGTTCAGTCCCCATTAACTCCATTTAAAAACTATGTTTTTTAAGAAATGGAGAATTAAAGCAAAATGATGGAGGATTACAGAATTTTTTAGAGACTCATTTCAGATTTTAGATTGGGAAGAAACCATCCATTTCTCAGAAGAAATCTTGAGAACTATGTAACCTGGATCTGAGATGTCTAGTCTTCTAACATTATTCATGAATTCATATTATCAAGTCTTAAAGCTACCTGATAACCCACAGTGGTGATACTGATCATAAAAGCTGCCAATGCGGATCGAGCTCCGGCTAGGACTGCTCTGTTCTGACATCTCTGCCCCTGAGGCCTCACCAGGCTGAGAGCACTAAATTCGGTCATACATGAGCATCTCATGTAAGTCCTCCATTTGCGTTTCTCACTCTCCCCTCACCACCCTCTCTGAGGGAAGCACTGTTATCATCTTCCCCACCCGCATACAAGGCCACTGAGGCACAGAGACTAAACCCATTCCAGGTCACATTGGCATTGAAGGACGTCTGTATTTCTGCTGTTTTGCTTTTGACAAAGGAACCTGAGATATCAATTCAAGGGAGACTGTTAAATAATCAAGTCTGTCAGGTCTTCACCTCAAAGAGCAGATGCTATAAATTCCTGATGTAGAATGAGGCTGCCGCTACAAATTGGCTCAGCTTGAATTTCATATCCAAGATGAAGCAGCGGAAACACGTAAATATTCACGACTGTCAACTCCGCTCAAGGTTCTGGGCCCTTCACTGCCTGAACGGGGGTGAAATCCCCACCCGTGTCCGGGAGGGAAGCGCGGCTCTTCCCGGGTTCACCCAGGCTTCACGGGCTATTACCCCCCACAGACTGGCCTCAATGATTAAAAGCTCCCAAGATTTTTACACCATGCAAAACTAAAAGACATTTCTGCAGATGGAGCACTTCTTCGGGCTTAAATCTTTTTTGCCTACACTCAGCAAGGGGGAAAAATGAAACATGATTCTACAAAGTCTCTGGCCCTCAACATTCACAGGAGTAGAACGGCCACAGCAAAAGATGACTCTTGACATGACAGGATGAGAACAAATTAAAGCCGCCCTACAACAGGCACAACCAGACACAGCGCTCAGCAGTCTTCTGCACACTCACGGTTGTGCAGCCCTCACCACCATCTATTTCCAGAACACTTCATCACCCCAAAAGAATCCCCCTTTCACTAGCAGACACTCCCTAATCCCCCTCCACCCAGCCCATTCCAACCATCACCTGCTCTCTGCCTCTGCATGTGCCTATTCTGGGCATTTCAGATCACTGAATTCAACAGTATGTGGCCGTTTGTGTCTGGTTCCTTTCACTTAACGTGCTGTTATCAAGGCTTGTCAATTTTGAAGTGGTATCAGCATCTCTCTCTTTTTTTTTTTTTTGGAAAACGTTAAAGATTATTAGAAGGTGGTAAGTACTATCAAAAAGAGTAGAGTGGAGCATAAGTGATTGGGTTTCAAAGGGAAAAGGGCGGGTTGAACAGTCAGGGTGGACTTTCCAAAACAGGTGGCCTTTTTCATTTTCCTCTTTTTTTTTTCATTTTTATTCACTCTTACGTGTGAATAATGTTCCACTACATGGAGATACTACATTCTGTTCATCAATTCAACAGCTATGTATGGACGAGGTTCAGAAGAATGAGTGTAAGTGGTGACTAGCAGGGATGCCATTTAAGCAAAGGGCAAGATGTGCTTTCAAAAAAAAAGCCAACCAACAGAGGCACAAGGAAATTCACTGCGTTTCTGAGCAAAGTGCATGCTTGCTTCGGCAGGACTACCATGCAGGGCTGGGGCGGATATTGGCAGGAATCACGGTGTGGGAGTCACCTGAGAAGACTCCTCACTGCAAGCAGCTCAACCATTTCTCCTCCCTCATCCTGTATTGTTAGAGCAATGTTTCTAGGTTACTCTTATTTCAAGTAATAGCAATTTACTGCACATCTGAACATCTCCATCAGACCGCATTACCTCCAAGCCACAGAAAATCATTCACTGACCAGAGCAGCTCCAGGATATAACGGTGATGGATCAGGGAGTCTTGCAGCATTCCAGCATGCAGGCACAAACCCCATATGTGCCCTGGTGATGTCCGGAAAATAATATGCATGGAAATATCTCACTGCTGGTACACGACATCTGCCCTCAAATTGCCCCAAAATCATGCTGGCAAAGCAGTATTCAACCCTCTCAGTACAAAAAAAAAAAGGTAAGAAGGAAAATTAAGGCTCTTCCATTGAAAACCAGCAAACATCACTGCCAGTATCTGAGCTGGAATGCTCCTGACTTCGAAAACCACTGCGCATTTACTTTTCAAACGTGAAACTCATATATGTATTTCACGTAGATGATATTGCAGTAGGATTTTTCTTTTCAAAATTTCCAGTTGCAAAATTAGCACAAGAAAGTTTATGCTTCAGGTTTAAAAAAAGTCAATTATCCTCCACTATCTTAATTTTGAACTTACTATTATTTTATAAATGGGGCTATGCTGCGGATTTTAAACAAACTGTTTGATTTCTGCAAACAAGACCTTTATGATCTCACTATTTCAGAGCAAACTTTAACGATTCTTTGAGAGGTGAGACCTGGGGGGCTCACTAACAGCTCTTTAAATACTGACAAGGATGTGCTATTAAGTAATGCAAAGGCTCTAACTCCACAGTAGCTCAGAAAGCAAAGAAACTACACCAAAAATTTACTTAAACAATTTTATATATCCCTATTCTTTTGAATATTAAATTTCTTAAAAGATATCATTTTTTTGAAAAAGACAACAGCTGTATTAAATTTCCTCTCACCAAGCAATCTTTATCAAGAATAAAAACCCCTTTGGAAATCGAAATGACAGGACGTTTCTAGCTAAGTGAACATCCAGAACTGAACACAAACTTAGATCCTATCAGATCTCACTCGAACGAGCTCAACAGCATCCTGGGCTACCCTGGAAATTAGCTCTTCCAAATTTCCAAATGGAAATTATCAGTTCCAAATGTTGGCTGAGCTAAGATCATCACACAAGGCAGGGAAAGATAGAAGAGGAAAGTCTAGCTGGCGGCTTCCATCAGTTTTCTTGCAGCCACAAGGTGCCTCTAGGGCGGCCCCGCTAACAAGGCCCCCCATAAGGAAATCCGGCATCCACACTGCCCCTGCCGTCCCCAAGCAGCCCCGACGCCCTTCTCCCAGCCTGTGAATGGTCTTCTAATGACCCCCCAGTTGGTGGCACCCTCCACCTCTTCCCCGCTACACACACACACAAAGCCAAGGCAGCCTTCCCAAATCACAAATTTGATTACATCACCCCACTTCAAACCATTCAGAGGCTCCCTGGTGGAATTCTATCCCCACCCCAGACCTTGCTCGCCCAGGCTCACCTCAGTACCCAGGTCCCCAGTGACCTCAGGGGCCCCCTGACCTGCTCCTACTTCCCACTTGCCTCCAGGCTCATTTTGACTGTTTCCCAAGGAAGCCTTCCCTCCCTCCAAAATCCACAATTTGTT
Organism: Vicugna pacos; assembly: GCF_048564905.1. NCBI lineage: Eukaryota > Metazoa > Chordata > Mammalia > Artiodactyla > Camelidae > Vicugna > Vicugna pacos. The sequence continues at coordinate 3,222,359 of NC_133006.1, forward strand.
CCTCTGTTCCTAGAATATTATAGGCTTAAGTAAACTTCTGACAATGCTAAGCTCTCAAAAAGCAAATACATTTTGCTGACTAATGTGGCTACATCCTCTCTCCCCTAGACTCAGAGAAGTGCGTGTGTTATGAATAAATAAATGACGGGGTGAGTCTCAAAGTGACAGACATACCTACTCTCGCCCATCCCGACCCTTCTGTCTGTAGAATATCAGAAGCAAAACCAGAAGTACCTTTCCTGAGGGTCACTTTCTGATGACACCCTTCACTGTATACTGTGTCAGTTCTAGTAAAACCCAAGTTCTTCCAAAGCCCTCCACCCCAGACTCTCTCCAGTGTCCTCCCCAGCAGGGGCACCCTCCACCCTGGACCACACAGGGCACTCTCCCCGGGTCCCCACGCCAAAAGCCTCCAAGCGCCTGCCCGGGCTGCACCTGCGACCTGAGCCACATTCTTGACTCCTTCTCCTGGCTGATTCTTACTCTGTCATCACAACTGAATGTAGAGCACATTTCTTCCAGGAAGTCCTCTCTGATAATGTCCTTTAGGTCTTGGCTGGGCTCCGTCTACAGCAGCAGTACATGGTGACCAACTGGGTAGTTGCCCCCTCCTTTGAGACCACGAAATCTTGGGGGCCACGTGGGAAGGAGTGAGAGATTGCAAGAGGGCTGGGGGAAGCAAAAAGCAAAAATCACAGCCCAAGTCCCAAATTCAAGGACACTTTCTCAGAAAAAATATAAACTATTTCACACGTGTGCAATTTGGCTAATATTTTTGTGGCTTGTGGACAGCAAGAACTTGGTGTTCTAGTCCAGAACCAAGGTTACATGCAAAGAAATGTATATATTCATATCCAAAGGAAACCAGAGCTGCTCAACAACAGTTTGCAGTTAGAATTGAAAGGAACTTTGATAAAGACAATCTCTCTCTCTCTCTTCTTTCTTTTCTGGCATCATATAATTTTAGAAGTATTTGCGAGACTAAGAGATGGCTACAGCCCGTGATTATGCACTGGAGTTTTTGAGGCTGAGGAAGCCCAGATTACATGCACTGTGTAAATGCAATCACACCAACACACTGATAGGTGCCGTGGTGGCGGAGCTGATGTTCCAAAGCAGGCAGCCTTATGCTGTAAGAGAACACTAAATAGAAAGGAAGAAATGCAATGTCCTGTACTCAATTTCATTTGCTATATGGGCCATTAACTGATAGTATATCTTGACTAATGAAACCCCAAAATAAATTGTCAACGTCGATTTTCTTCATCTGATCGTTTTATGCTAACTTTGGATATTAAACCCTCACTCCATAAGTAAAGCTCAGGCTTATGCTGCAGCACAGCTACAGCCCGTGGAAGAAAGCCAATCAAGGGAAAACTGGAGAGTTTCCCTTCAGAAGCTGCTAAGTGTGGTTTTGCACCTGTACATCATTTGCAACCACGTCATCGACCTAGGAGTAAGACCTAACCTAACATCTGCGGGGCGAAAAGCACTGCGGTGCTTCCGAACCAACAGAGAACACTGAGCTTTGTGAAACAGTCCTGAGGCACTTAAATCATACTTTTTCTGAAATGCTCCAAAACTGACCCACTTCACCATTCCAGGTTCAACAGGAAGGTATCGGAATTAATAGAGAGTACATGCCCTTGAAGTCTGACAAGGCCATGCTTGAATTCGGCTACAGCACTTACTAGCCACTAAACGGACAAATTTCTGAACCCTTCTGAGAAGGCTTCCCAATCCGCAAAAGGGGGCTGCCACCGCCCACCTGGGAGGCATGGATGTGAATGCAACACGCAAGAAGGGCGGCCGACTGGTACCTGACACGGGGCCTGGTAAGTTGCCCTCCGCTGCCATTCTCCCCCTTTGAACTTACACTGTTCCCCCGGTAAGGATCAAGCCCCCCGTACAAACTGCCCGTATCTTCTGTGTATCCCCGGATACATGCCTTACCCTTAGGAGGCCAGAAAAACAACTGCCTCCTCCCAAGTCACTATCAATGTTCTTAAGAGTCTGGGTATTTTTTACTCTATTTTGCAGGGAGAGTATTCGAGAACTTTCCAAGCACCATTCTCCAGGTTGGCTCCCCTCACAGCGCCCATCCCTTCTCACCTCAGATACTTTGTATGATTGCCTTCTGTTCATGGGAAAGCAAGTCCGGTAGGGTGGGACTCCATAGGCCTCCCTCCCTCCCTCACAGGTGAGTGTGACTACCTTGTCCCCACTCCAAATCCAGCTTCTAAGGAGTCTACCCTCCCGGACCCTGCAGCCTCTGCACCTTCCCAAGACACACACATAGCCACGACCCTCCCTTCAGATTTCTTCCTGGCTGGCCCTGCCCACCGCCCGGCCCCTTAAGGGTAAACGCCATTAGTCGAAAAATCGCAAAAGCCGCTGACTGACACAGCAAAGCTGCATGGTCTGGGCTTTCCTCCAAACCAGGCACAGCCCTGCCCCCCACAGCCTAATTCTGCACCTCTCGAGATAATCTAATTCACATGCAAGGCTGTGAACACCGGCTAAGAATGATGACTCCCAACGTGTGTCTCTAGTCCAGCTCCTTCACCTGAGCCCCAGTCTCATAGACACCAGTGTCTCTTTGAAGTCCTAACTTGGATGACAAATGGCACCTTAAAAATGCCTCATGTCCACCATTTACTCTGGAATTCGATTCCTGGCAGGTACCTCCCAGACTCCCCATTTTAGTAACAGCCCCAGCACCCATCTATGTGTTTGAGGTCACATTCAATTTCCCCTGTTCCCTCCCCCCGGCCCTGCCCTGGAATCTGTCATGTAATTTCCTTCACTAAGCCCATCTCAAGTCTAGTTCTGCAGGGACCATGGCCGGAACCCCACAAGCTCACAGCATGGTGCAGTGAGTCACAATCCTCCGTAGGTTACTCCCTGGAGGGGGAGGCATCTCCTGGCACAGGTCACCTCAGAAGGCACTGGATTCTCATAAAGGAGGCCCAGGAGAAGTTCTCACGTGGTCTGAGCTTTGAAGGGCCCGAGTTCCGGGGGAGCTCCTAATTAGCAGACACATTTGCCAGTGAGCAGGTGAGGATGCAGGAACTTAGGCAAGACTGTTCTCACTCCGACCCCTGGGCTCTCAGGAGCCATGGGAAGTGCCTGTGTCCAGGGTAGTACAGCCCGGCCATCACAGATACCAGTCTGCATTTGCCAACCTGGACAGCATAGACTCCATCTACTTGCGACACTTACTTCTGTTCTGTTCCCCACCCAGAATGTGATGGACTCATTCAGATATTCTGTCCTGACCCAAGCGAGACAAATTCAGTGAAAAATGAAGTGTCCACATTTGGACCAGAGCATGAAAGGAGCAACAATGTCTCATGGTCAGCATGATGGCGGTGGCCAAACCCTTCCACCGGGTGAGATGAACCATGGTGGGGGTGAGAATCCAAGGTCCTAGGTCGGCCAAAGCATCTTCCTTCACGGTTGACTGGGGTGTTGGAGACTGACTACCACAAACTAACAAAGCCGTCAGTGGTGGACGTCAACTGCAACAGACACGGATTCAGCTATTTACTGCCAACATGGGTTAAAAGTAAAGGCCACAGCAGGGAGGTCTGCACGGCTGCTGAGGCAAACCACAGACCCAGCTATGAATGCCCACTGGCTGGAGCAGAGAGGAAGCTACGGCCCTTTTTGCAGTCCCTGTGTCCAACAGATCCAGGTGAGCCAGGTACTTAGGAGAAGGCCATGTTGTCCTGATACTCAGAAAAGCCAGCCTCAAAAAGGGAACAAAAGAGTGGCATGGATTTTAGACCCACTTCTGCCCCTTTATGAAGGCAAAGTAAGGTAAATGGCACGGGGAATTTGAATGCAAAGGAAAAAAAACTGACTGCTTCCTCCAACAGCGTCCCCTGCAGCTGCTCCATCCCGAGCCTGCCACTTCCTCATCAGTGACCGCCGGCCAGGAAGCGCCGTCATGCACGTCACACAGCGACAGCCAGGAACCGCGTGCCGAGCACGTTTGTGTAAAAGCAGGAATCGAGCAAGGTGCTGCAGACTTTGACTTTCCAAGTTTAAATTCTCCATGAAAAGAATCCCTCAGCAGCCGCCTTAATCAGTTCGCATCTCACTTCTTCAAAACAATCAAACAAGTTTAATAAGGGCGCGTTTGTCACCAAATATAAGGAGGACCAAACATGTCCCTCAAAGCAAGGATTTTAACAGGTATCAAACACCAGTGGGTGATGTGCTAACAAAGCAAATATTCCAAAAAATTAGAAATTAAAAAGATGACTTGGATAATACACGGATCAAGGCATCTGTTAAGTTTTTGCTTTTTAAAGCGATAGAGACAGCACGGAGGGCGATCTGGCTATTCCCAATGCAGGGTGTGCATAGCCCACATTTTCAGAAGCAACAACATGCTCACTGGGCAGTACAAGAGAAAAATGAACGAAGAAAAAGGAGAAGAGGAACAAGAGATAATTAAAAACACACAAGAAGAAAAATGATTTTTACAGCATGTACATGAATTTACGAGAGTGTGTGAGGCCAGGGACGCGGGGACGGTGAGACCCACCCTCACCTCCTGCTCCAGGGGAGGCAGGGGCCTGAGGGGAGCGGCGCTGCCGGGGGACCCCAGCGTGGTCAGTGCCCCTAACCAAAACTCCACCTACATGCGTCTAGGCAGCTTTTGAGCTACAAATTGTGGTCACATTTCAGGCTCACTTCCACCACAAGTAGCAGGAGAGAATTAGGCTCTTCTCCTGCACCAAAGCATTGCTTTATAAATTAATGACTGTGGAATAGAAAAAGCAACAATGGAATAAAATGACTGGAAGAGAATGTGCTTGACCCGAGCTCACTGGCCGCGTTAACTCACTGACGTTAAGATGCTGGCTGAGCCCTTATGGTACCAGAACAGAAAGACCCACAAGGAGGGAGGTTTAATGCGCTGCTGTATTTGATGCCTGGAGCCATGCGTGGTACACGAGGTTCTGGGAAAACAATGGTGACAGTGTCTTCCACTATGGGCTAAGCACATATCCAGCTACTCCGCCAAATCCCAAGGGCAGACTTCAAAAGTCAAAATCAAGCAGACATTCTCTGGTGTGTTTTTAGACTCAGAGCAAAGCAGTTGCTGAGCAAAAATGTCACCAGTGCCTCCTATGACAAAAGAGGAGGCACTGGCCTGGGGGCTGGGGAAGGGCTCCGGGCTTCGACTGTTCACCCACCAGTCTGTCCAGGGGGAGAAGGTGGTCCCTGCTTATGTTGCACCGATGCACCTACCTTGACTGACGCCTTGGGACTCAGCAGGTGGTGACAGGTTAGGTGAACGGAGCCAGCCTTTGTGTAGCACGGTGCTGGCAGTTATGCTCTCAGCAGTGCCCAGGTTCCTAAACCTGACACCTCATCTCCAAGGAGAAGAAGGGGAGTGCGGGCATGTAGATCACAGGGCCCTGTGAGGACAAGTACAGATCATGGACACGACATGACTTGCCCCTTCCTTAAGCCATACAGGTATGTCTGGGAGGAACAGAAAATTCATCCAGAGCCCAATAGGTTCCTCACGCAGGTGGGACTCGGGTCCCATCTGCCTATCACTCACAGGGCTGGTCTCGACATTCTTTTTATCAATTATCTGGCATCTTCTCCTCCAACTTACCAACAACCAGAAAGTAGAATCTGATCTTAGTTAAGTTCAAGAATCACAGAGCACCGCCTCCACAGCGGGCCCGGCAGCATGTACCAGGTCCTCCGACCATCACCTGTGGGACCGCCATGAGCGATCTCCAGACTCAAGGACCGAGGCCGTAGGCTGGGGGGACACAGCTTCGCTCACTCTCCCCAGCAAAGGGGGACCACCTCTCGGCAAAGGCATCTCACCCTCTTCTGCATGAGGGACAGCACGATAGATACACGGGGAAACAGAGCAGAAGGTGGGCAGCCCAGAAGAGCTCGTCTGCACTTCCAAGGCAAAGTGGGGCCTTTGACTTAATCACAGTGACAAAGTGAGAATGAGCATTTCTCTGTTCTCTACCATACTCCGTGATACGCCTTTCCCTGCATTAGGAGTTAATTCGGAAGTCCCTGGCAGTGTTTCTGATGTCCTAAATTGGCATGCTGGCTGTCGGGCAGGAAGAGAGGGCCTGAGCCGAACAGGTGCTGGGCCTGGGGGGCAGGAGACACTGGCTCCAGCCCCAGCTCAACCAGCGCCTCGTTCTGCCTCTCGGGATTCAGCATCTCATCTATAAACAAAGGGTTGACACTGTCTCAGGACAGGATTCCCAACAAAAATGAAATGAGAGCCATGTAAAGAAAGTTTCCCAGTTGCCACATTTAAAACGGTAAACAAAGAAACAAACCAACAAACAAAAAACAAATACTAGAAACAGATTTTAAGAACAGATCTTACTTAATCTACTGTATTTAAAATACTAACATTTTGACATGTAATCAATATAGGAAGTAACATGATAGTTAATATTCTTTTACTAGACAAGCCTCAGCATCTGATGTGCATTTGACCTACAGCACATCTCAACACAGACCAGCCTCCTCCCCAGTGCTCCTAGCATCAGTGACTGTGGCTACTCTATTGGACAGCAACTCCAGGGGTCCCACCAGTGGTCCTGGCTGAAAAGCAGGAGGAAGTGTCCACACTAACCCTAAAAGGATCTCTCTGAAACAAAGGCAGATTCACTTTTAAATGTCTGTAAACCGGCGGGCTGCCCCTCCCTCCCCCCTTGGCTACAAGACAGTCCTCTTCCTTGCTGATCCCTTTCTGGATGTAGGGAAGAAACCTGGCACACAGCCAGGGTGGACTGGCCTCCAGGGAAACTTACCTGCTGTCTGTCTTCAGTCCCATGACGTCCTCCTTCTCAAACGGGATGCAGAGGAGGGTGATCTTGTCCCCAGACTTGTCGGGGGCCCCATCCAGCTACTTGGACTTGGGCAAGATGAGGAGTAACTCTGTGAAGTCCTCGATCCTCTTCTCCACCACCCTGCAGTCCTCGTAGATTGAAGGCCACGTTGGTGAGCGACTGCTCGGCTACCTCCCCATGCAGCACAAAGACAAAGAGCTGAGAGTCATTAAGCGTGGTGTCATTCAGCTCCTCTGCACGTGGAGCTTCTCGAAGCCCTTGGCCGAGAGGCAGTCGGTAATGGTGACAAGGCCCACGAACTTGCAGTGGGTCTGGAAGTCGCTCCACCCATTCTCGGGCGCATAGTGGTGCCTGTAGTGGATACAGAGTGCCCACTGGGAGCCGCACGGGCTGATCTGGCTCACCGAGGAGATTCGCTTATAGATGCAAAAGAAATTCTCCTCTGAGATGATCCCCACGGGTTGGACCACCACGGGAAGAGTCTCATAGTCTTCAGCACACTGCATGTAGTCAGGGATGCTGATGTTGCAGGCCCTGCCGAGAGGGGAGAGGAGATCGAGGTACATACTGTGCTGTGGGCTGTGGGCCCATCTGGGTTGCGGTGACCTGGTGTGTACCAGTCACAAGGCAAGGGAAGCCAAAGCAAATACGGGGATACAGTTTGTCCTCAGAGTCTGCACATGGCTACCGTAGCTCGGATCACGTTACCCAGCTTTTGGTCCAGGCTTCCTGCCCCTGCAGTGTAGAGTCATTTCTTGTTTTCTGTTTCCAAGCACCTAGCAAGGCCCTGATGGAAAATCACTGCTCAAAAATGCTGAATAAATAAATGAACAAAGGAACTGCTTTCCCCAACCCCCTTCAGCAGAATATAAAGAAATATAAAGATCAAAAGATCTGGATTTCTATCCAATTTATTTGAACTCCTAAGCTGCAGAATAATGGATAAGAAAACTCTCCTTGGGGAGGACGGTACAGTTCAGTGATAGAGCACAAGCTTAACATGTACGAGATCCTGGGGTCAAAGCCCAGTACCCCATTTTAAAAAATTAAACAAATAAATAAACCTAATTATCCTTCTCAAAAAAAATTTTTTAATTAAAAATTCAAAACACACCTTGCAATTGACACATCATTGTAAACTTGAATAAACTTCAATTAAAAAAAAAACTCCTTGACTTACAAGAATATATCTGGATTACACAAGTTTGCAAATGTAAAATGCCTAGGGTACCACCTTCATAAAAAGGAGGGACTGTACAAATTTACTATCGCTCCTTTATGAGCTATATTTCCTTTTGGGGGGATTATAACCTCTCAGAGTTAATTTTCTCAGATTAAAAAAAAAACATTACCTGATTCTCAGTACTGCTGAAGAATCAGATAACTCTAAGAAAGCATCTGACCCACAGAGGTTACTCAATAAATGTTTGTTGAATGAATGAATAAACAAACAAAGTGAATGCTGCTCCCTGCCACAGACCATCATAATGGTAATACCTGGAAATCCCAGGTCCACGTTCCACCCGACTCTACACTAACCCTGTGTGTTTCTCTAAGCCCCAGTTTAATCGTGAATAGAAATGAGGGCAATAACACAAACCTCAAATTGTTACTGAGTCAGTAATGAATTGTACCCCAACATTGCAAGATGGAACCATTAAGAAAACTGGGCAAAGTGTCCATAGGCCCTTTTCATATAATCTCTTAGAATCACATGGGAATCTACATTACATCTCAAATAAAAAGTATAATTTTTAAAAGAGGTTATTGAGGTTAAGTGAGCTCACTGTCTCAAAAAATGAACACACAGTACAAATAGGACAATTCCCAGCCCATGAGATACACTCGGTTAACATTCCCACTGAACCCACTGGTCCCTTCAACTTCAGAGCACAAGGACGGGTCCTCGTGGCAATAGGCCACTGCACCTGAAGCTAAGAAAGCTAATGGTGCCCACTACCAAGAGCCCCTGTCACCACCCTTGTTCTAATTTTCTATTTGTAATTTTTTTTATTAAATAGAAACTCCCAATTGCATAGCCTTCACTGACCAGATATCATGATTGCAGCCCTTGAAAACCTGACCACAGAGATCATGATGGCAGCCCTTCTTGGTGAAACAATAAAATGAAAAGCCATTTCCACAAGATCTCTGTGTAAATCTACTAGGGAACTTCATCCTGGACTGAGGAAGTGGACTGCGGAGGAGGGGGCAATCTCAGGCACGGAGAACTATGGGCCACCTGTCCCATGATGGACTTTAGACTCAACCCTCACCCTCCAGGAACTTCAAAATACACACCGACAGAGTGCTAGGGACAAGATTATTTTTTTTAAACAAATCCCTGAAACCCTAGCAGGTCTTTTTTCTACCAAGACACAAATGGCTTATGTGTATAATGTTTCAAAAAAGCCCTAAAAAATTATCACCCCAACTTGACACATCAAGAAACAGAGGTAGAGAACTTTATCTCATTGTACAAGATTAGAAAGAGGCCATGTCAGACACCGTATTTAAATCGAAGCCCCTGCTCCAGTGCTCAAACTAGAAAGTGTGACATACTGCCCCTTTCCTGCCCTCTCCCTGCAATAAATCTCTGAAGAGTCTTTTCTGTGCCACCTGGAATCACAATCACATCAATTTTCCACAAAGAGCTATGTCACCCCTTGGAGGAATTATCAAAATCTAAAGGGTTGGTTTGAGAGAAGAGATTTGCATTTTCTGTTTCTCAAAGGAAACATGGCTTTAAAAGAAACTGAAAAGGACTTATCTAGTCTAAGCCCTCATTGTGCAGAGAAAGAAACGGAGGCTCAGAAGAGATGAGGAAAGGGCCTTATTAACAAATATAGCCTCATTGCAGCACCAAGCCAGCACTGGGCACTTCTGGAGGAGAATCTGGGAGGCCCAGGAGAATGAGTGTTAGAAAAAGGAAAGAGAAGAAGCATATAAGGTCCTGTCTCTACACCACCATACCATGAAATTCCACCAAATTACCCAGTATGGGTGCACCAAATATTAAGGTGGGCTAAACAGGATATAGAAACCTGGAATTCTCAACCATAGTGGAAATTCCAACATTTACTGTGCTTTTTCCCCAGTTCAAGCATCAACTCAGTGGACGCTCCATACCAGGGACTACATAAGGCCTGGAGTTCTCCCAAATACAGATCTCTATTACCACGTGTGCAAACCACATAAAGGCCACCAGAAGAAAAGTGCCCACAGATAAGATGGAATTACTGAAACTGAAAACTGTCAACCAGCATATATTACTAGCAAAAGCGGTGCTGCTAGAAATCGACTCATGGACATAGAAAGCAAACTGTGGTTAGCAGGCAGGAAAGGGAGGATTAATGGATACACATTAATAAATATAAAATAAATGACAAGGACCTACTATATAGCACAGGGAACTATATTCAATTTCTTGTAATGAGTTTCCCTAAAAACACTCTAAAACAAATGTATATACATATACATATGTTTATAACTGAATCTCTGCTGTACACCTGAAACTAACATTGTAAATTGACTACACTTCAAAAAAAAATTTTATATAATAAGTAAAAATAAAATCAACGCCATTAAGAAAAAATAAAAGAACACTCTAATCCCCTTAGCTATAGGTGGTGGAGAATTCTGGTTGCAAGCACCAACTCCGCTGGATCATTCCAGCACTGGCTGTCACTCTTTCTGACCCTCAACGAGTCACTTGGCTTCACTGAGGTTACTTTTCTTTTCTGTGAAGGCTACAGTTGCAACTAACAATGTATAGAATCTCATCATTCACAAGCCCAACAAATAGCGAGGACTTCCCATGGGCCAGGCTCTGGAGAGATGAAAATATAGGGTCCCAGATATATTCATGGGTAGAAGAATTTTATTCCATAAAGACATTAATTCTTCCTGTTTTCATAGGCAGATTCATTGCAATTCTGATTAGAATTCCTACCAGATTTTTCATGAAATATAACAAGTTAGTTTATGGTCAGGAATAGCCAAGAAACTTCTTTAGAAACACCACTGGGGAGGGGTGGATAGATCATTCATGTCCACTGGTCTTTCTGAAGTGATGAAAACGTTCTGGAATAATAATGGTTGCACAACTGTGAATATGCTAAAACCTGCTGAATTGTACCATTTAAATGGATGGACTTCATGGTGTGTGAACTATATCACAATAACGCTGTTATATGAAAAAATATTTCCTGACAATTATTTTTCTGTTTATACCACTAGTCTGCCTCACAATTTAAGAAAAACAAAAAACCAAAGCAAAACAAACTGTGCCAGGAGCTCTTTAGGACTGCAATGTCCCTGGGTCTCCAATGCCTCTGGTGGTGCTGTTCCTGTTAAAACACACTAGCTGGGCTGGGCTAGTTAGAGACTGTAACTATCTTTTTAAGATCTACGGTCTCACGTTTCACCCTGGGAGAGGGAAGGAAGGAGGATGTCACAGCCTCATACCTTCAGTTCATTTTTAAGTGAACCAAGCCTTGCTTTCAACACTGTAAACCCTCGCAATATAAAAACACGTGACATAAACAAGCACCGCCATCATAACACCTGAAAGTGTTCAAGGTACTTACCTGGGGCAGAAACACTAAGGGAAGAGACCGAAGCTCGCTCAGCATTGACACTCCCTTTTCCGGACTCCAACTGGAGAAGCTGGGCGTTACAGCCTGAGGCTCTCAGCCCAGGGAGCAGCGCCCACGCCGCTGATCTGGTCCTCGGGGAGCGGGAAAGGGAGAGGAGGGCAGCCCCGGGGTCGCGGGGCAGGGAAAGCAGAGGCAGTGGAAACGCTGTCTGCAGCCCCGCTCGGAGGCCAGCCCAAGCCCCAGCCCCAGCCCCAGCCCCAGCCGCCCGCCCCGGTCCGGGTCCGCAGACCCGGCCCGCCAGGGACACAGCCGGTCCAGGGGCGGGGACGGGCCGGCGGCCGAGGAGAGGCAGCCCGGGAGGAGAGGACTCGCGGGTGGGAGAGGGGAAGGGGACGCCAGCCGCGGACTGAGGGGAGCCCGGCTGGGTGAGAGGCGGCAGGGGCACACCTGGCCCTGGACAGGTGTGACCGAGGTGCTGGGGCAGGTGGCGCGGGCAAAGTGGTCTGGCCTGAGCAATTCAGCTGAACACAGGCTGACTGGCGCCCTGGGGGGCTGTGACAGGCGGACCGCCCTCCCGCAGCCTCCTGACCCCTTTCCCGGGGGCCCCCCAACTTGCAATTCCACAGCCAGAGTCCCCGGCCCCAGGCAGGAGCCAAAGGCCTACCGGGCGACACAGCTGAGAAGCCTTTGGGCAGATCCCTGGCTTGGAGATGGAGCTTCCAACCAGCAGACCAGATAGCACCGACTGCGCATGTGCAGGAGGGCCAGCGATCGGCTCTTGGTTCTGTGAGAGAAGGTGGGACAGCGAGGGAGGGAGAAGATGAGAGCGGGTGGAGAGGAGGGTAAAAGTGGGGGGGACAGATGGACAAGAGGAGCAGAGAGAAGGGAGGAATCTGGAGAGGGGAGGGTCGTAGCAGAGTTGGAGAGAAAAAGCTTTACCTCTGGGGCACCCCGAAGGAGGCAGCAAACCTGCCTCTGTACCCTTCTGTAACCCTTCAAGGCCCGCAGCTCATGTTTTAACTCCCTGATCCAGCCCTCCATCGGATGCTTCTGCAGAACCCCTACGGGTATCACACCCGTTGCCCCCACGGGGAGGTAGGTTTCCTTTTGCTCTGGGAACCAAGTACCCGCAGGTGTTGTCACTCAGAACTACCTTGGGAAGAGTACATATTCCCCTTTTACACGCTGGGAAACAGGCAGGCACGATCTCTGCCTTAGCTCCACTGTCCCCGGTGTTGGGCTGGCGGGGAGCGGGGTGGTACAAGATCAGAGCCCCAGACAGAGCAGACTGCCTGAGTGTTGGTGCAGAGTCCCCATCCCTCCTGGATAAACCACACCCCACCCTAGTGGAATCATCAAGGGCTCACAGTAGTTCCCTGGGTGTGGGAGAGCTGTCCTCATGTGAAGGAAAAGTCCAGTTGGGCTAACAAGCTAAGTCACAAATCTAAGTGTGATAAGTGTCAGTTTACTGATCTAAATTCTGCTGGGTTAACTCGTAAATCTGAAGTTTGTCAGTTTATTGGGCTTACAACCTAACTCGTAAATCCAAGCTCAACAAGTGTCAGTAACTTGATCTATTACAAATTGATAAGCTCCAGTGTACTGATTCCTTGCTTTTTGTTGTTTGAGCCTTATTGGCTAATACCCCCTTACTTGTAATTAAGCCTTTAAAACCTCATGTGCACGTCTTGGAGGTGCTCAGAACTTCAGAGCAGAAGCCCCTCTGAGCCCGCCGGCATAATAATTCTGAGTACTCCAACACTGCGATTCGTGCTTGTTTCTTGGCTGGCCTGTTTCCATAACACTCAGCTCCAGTGCCCAGCTTTCAAGGTAAATAGGAGTGTTACCATGTCCAAATTCATTCTCCTCAGTGCAGAACAGGCCAGTAAGTTGGGAGACCAGATGTTGGGGCATGGAATAGCAAGTTTCTGTAGACTTAGATGGCAAACTAATGTCCTGGAAAACCATCTCCCCAAGTCACAATTCAGGATCCTTTCCTACGTGCTTGGTTGTTACAAACTTCTTAGTGTAGGAATCCCTTCTTGTTAGAATCCTTTGTTCTTGCAGCTATCTGCCTGGGTCAGATACCTGTCAACCTCCAACAAAACAAACTTTATTTTCTCTTCTGCAATTTGTTATCTTTTAATGAATGAAAAAGTGTTAAATATCCTTAAAGGTCAGAGCCTTCAGAATAGGCTCTTCTGTATATTTCAGGCTCTAGGCAACATTGTTTTAGAAGCAAAATGAAGCCTAGGAGACAGAGCATAGGGTTAAATTCAAAGGAACAGATCTAATATGGGGTCAGATTTGTTCTGTTTTATTACCCGGGCAGAAGCCACTTGAGGATTTAAATCACTTTAAGTTAAAAATAAGTAAAAGTTTAAAGGAATTTACACACATAGGTGGGAATGTGCAAAGCATACCTGGAAAAGCACCCAAAGGATAGTAAACAGTGGCATCTCCAGAGAGGGCTGAAAGAACAGAGGATGAGGGAAAACTTCTTTCACTTGTGTATTTTGTGCTCTATTTGAGTTTTTTTTTTTTTAACCATTTGCTTGTATTTCTTTTTCAGTTAAAAAAATGTGTAATGGAGCAAAGGAGTATCTAGCTTAGCAAATACAGTAGCCATGGAATCACTGAGTCATCACTTTTGATTTAAGCCAGAAAGCATTTATTGACTCTCCGAAATGTGCTCATTCCTGTTTTAAGACTTCTTTTTTTATTATTATTATTATTATTATTATTATTACTATTACTATTATTACTTTTATTTTATGAAATAATAACATGGTATACCTCACCCCTGCCCATGGCTGGTGGAAAACCAACTGGGTTTTCATTGAGTTGTTTTCCAAGGAGTAGAGATGTGTTATAAACAGAACACATCTTCAGGGCAAAACAGGCAGAGTGCTTTTCCAGCAGGCCAGATAGCTATGAAGGGTTTTCAACAGAGGCGCCCAGAAGCTGAGAGAGAAAGCCTCCAGGACACTACAAAAAGCTGCCCAATCTGCCTTCTCCATGGCACTACTGAACTAGGAAAGAACAAATCTGTCTCCATATTTGATCTGTTCCTTTGATTTTAACAAAGACAAGTTAATATACTCTGGTCTTTTCATGGGTTATGATGTCACAGAGGAGATGGACAGGTCAACAAGGAATCACTCTGCCGTGATCACGGAGCCGGGGAAAGGGATGGGCTGCAAGATGTATGATGCAGCCGCAACTGTGCCCATACTTCTAGGCAGGTATCCAAAGTCGCCTCGACAAGGTGTCAAACATTTGGGCCCACGTCCTCATCAACAGACATGTATTAAAGAGAAATGGAAACATATAAAAGGCCAATACCCTTGCTGAGTACACCGTCCAAAGTGCAAAGTCTCAGTTTGACAACTGGCCATCTCGGTTCCCTGGGATTTATTCATGGAGAACCTTAAAAACCACTCCTCTCTCCTCAAGAAGTGCTGCATATTTGTCCTATCTTTGGCTCAGGGATGGAGCACGTTCAAGTGAACTTTAATGTCTGCACAGATTTGTCTGTCTTTCTCCGGGTTCACTTGTCCCTTCCAAAGAGGCCTGAGCTAAGTCCATCCTCCGTAAGATCAATTCCCTCCAGTGACAGCTCATTGAGCCAGCAATTAAAAGCCAATTGAACAAGACTGTCCTCAGCTAAAAAGTTCACCCACCCTTCACTGTTTTCTTAATCTCTTCTCCTGGCTAATTGCAAAAGACTAACACCTCCCTCCACCAAGCTAACCAACTATGTCATTTTGTCTCCCCAAAGAGAAAGTAAGGTCCATAAAAGAGGAGACAACTGCATAGTCACCTCTGAATTCCTAGCATATAGTAATGTCAATAAATAGAACTATGATTATTGCTACTTTCCTTTAAAAGCTTTCTGGTTATTTGAATGAGACCTTGGAAGAGAGGTGTTTGCTGTCCAGTATCTTGATCCACAAGACTCTGGAGGCCTTTTTCGGAATGGCTGTTCACTGATTCATTCAAAACACAACTTATCAATCAAGGAGAAGCTGTGATTTTCTGCCAGGAGTTTGTGGTCACTCTCATGCCAGAACAGCTTTAACCTATATCCTTACTTTGGATTTGTTATTTTTCCCCTCTTCCAACAAAATTGACTTTCCTTACTTTCTTGCCTTGAGGAATTTTTTTCCAATTTCACCCTTTAGTAAACCAAGATTCTCGGGATGGGCTTGGCCCATAATATGATCACCCATCCAACTCCTAGTGTGAGAGGCCTGGGGCTCGCCCCCTGCCCTCCTGTCAAGGCAACTGAAAATCAGTTCGGGAGCCAACCAGCACCCCAGGGCTTCTAAGGCTCGTGTATCTCCCAGAATCCCTGCTTTCTCGTTTGTCTTGGCTTCTGAAAATTTCCCCTCACTTTCTTGACTATTAGTTGTGCAGCTTGAAAGATGAGGAAGGAAGGTTTTATTTCTTAATCAGCATTTTAAAGAACTTGTCTAATGAAGGTTTCCACGAGTTTCTAGAACCCTCCATTGCTGAGACAGAAAACACACTAGACATTTTCTAAATTTAGCTCTCATGTGCATTTTTTCTTTGCTTTTGTTTTCTTAACTGTTAACAGACATTTTTTAATTAAAAAAAAATAAGGCCCCAAATAGGATAGAACACTGAAAGGGCAAACAAAATTAAAGGGCAAAGACAGAAAAATGATAACTACTCTACAAAGTTAATAAAATACATACACTATGTATCAGAACAGCAATTCTCAGTAACAGCTAATTGAAACATGACGATGAGGTAAAATTTCTCTCCTGTCAGGACATGGCCAACAGAAAATACAATTAAACCAACAAACTAATATCTTAAGTCTGGTGAGGTACAGAAGCCTACAAGCTAAATGTGTCTTCTTCTTCTTCATCAGCTATTTTCTGTGGAGCCTGAGCCCACGGGGAGGACGGTGAAGTGAGCTCTGTAAGTACCCAGTTAGCAACGTGATTGATGAATAAATAGACGTGAGCTTTGATGACAGAGGTGATACTAATATTCATTTCTCCTGTAAAGTATGATTTCAAGTTCAGTGATCAATACTTCAGCGTCCTCAAGTGTTGAGATTATAGGAAAATGCACAGCCTGGACCCAGACTTCCTCTTTCAGCTCGTGACAATGCACTTAGATGTCTCAAGGTCACCTCCAACTCCACCTGCAAAGAGTTGACTTCATGGTGCTCCTCCCATAGCCGTCCCGCCCAGGGCACCTGGTCGGGGGGTAAGATCTCCCTGCCTCTCCCAACTCAGTCCCATCACTCACAGATGTGAATGGACTCCTCCTTCAGGGCCCAGATATCCTCAGTCACCAAGTCCCACCACCCTCACCTGACCTACCTGGTACTCACTGGCACTCACTCAGCACTGATACTGTGCTGGAGACCACGCTGCATACTGTGCACATGTCATCTCACTGGATCTCCACAACAGTCCTGGGAATTGGGTACATCACTGCTTCAATTGATTAGATAAATTGTTTCACTTCCTTGAGTGCGTCATCCAAAGTGACACGGCTGCTGAGCCACAAGCCTGGGCCTGAAAACCACTTGAAAATTGAACACTGCTACACCTCGCAGCCACTCTACTATGACTCATCACATCATCTCCTGCCGAGCCTTCTAAATGTTTCCAAGCATTCTACGAGACAAAAGTGAACTACGAGAGCACCCCACTCCCCTACTTAAAATCTGTCAATGACAGTCCACTGCCCTTAGAAGAAAGCCCCACCTGGCCTGAGCACAGCCCAACGGCTCAGCATCCGCATTCCCTGCGCGGCCGCGCCGCCTCACCCACCACGCAGCTCTACCCGTGCCGTGTCCAGGACAGGGATGCTGACTCCGTACAACCAAGGGCTTGTCTCACTCGAACAATGAACACCTTCTTCAGTGTTCATCTTCTTCATTGCTGACACTCAGAAAAATGTTTTCTCAGGATGAATCAATATCTTTTTCCTTACAACTTCCTATCATTGATAATGAGCCCCCACCAAAAGAGAGACCTAGTTCTCAGTCTCCTTATCAGTAAAGTGAGAATAACAGGGAAATATGTGAGGTTTTAAGAGAAATAATATTCATGTGAGGCTGAGGGACAATTCCATCATACAGTAAGCACTCAATATGTGCTTACTTAATATTAATAAGAATATATTGCATTCTAGCAACTTTCAATCAATGTCTTATGACTTTGTCCAACAGACAACTGACAAAATTTTAGACGAACCCCTTTGAGCAGATCAGCACAAGGGTACTAGGAGAGGTAAGCGCGGACTCCAGTTACAGCTGCAGCCACCCAGCAGTACAGGGCGGGGACAGTTTGCTCAAACTCTTACATGTTGCTGAGCATTTAGTTGTCGTTATTGAATAAAGACAGGTGTTCTTTAGTCAAAGCTCCTGAAACATAAATCTTCAAAGATTGATGCAAATTAGGTTTCAAGTACAACATTCTCACTAGAAATTATTTGAAAACTTTAGTCTTAGCTACTCCACACATCAAAAGGGAATGTTCTTAATGTATCTGACTAAATACAACGAAAGGGTTGCTTAAAAGAAATTAAGAAGAAGCCATCCTGAATAAGCTCTCAGTATCATCTGCACAAAGCCCCACCCAAGGGTCTCATTTCTCACTTCCATATAGGGGTTCAGGTAGCTTAACTTGGGTCTTGGTTTCTTATAACACGGTGCGGGGAATAGTTGTGGATAGATATATGTAGCAAGTATATAGCTAGGGTATTTGCTGTGAAGGGATTCTAGAAATAAGAAGATTGATAATATAGTCCCACCCATAAGAAACTCAGCCTATCCATTTACAACAGCATTAAAAACAAAATGAGAGATTCATTTAACAAAAATTTACAAGATACGTACACTGAAATATTTGAAGTATCACCAAAATAAATTTTAAAAGGTCTACATATATGGAAGACATCCCAATTTCATGGAATCATAGACAATATTATTAAAAATGTTAAGACTCCTCAAAATGATCTACATATTCAGTGGAATTCCTATCAAATTTCCAGCTGACTTCTTTGTAAAAATTGAAAAACTGATCCCAAAATTCATATGGACGTTCAAGGTGCAAAGGGCAGCCAAAACAACCATGAAAAAGAAGAGTAAAGTTGGAGGACTCACTTTAAAGGGTAATAAAATGCAATAGTACTAAGTCAGTATGGTACTGGAATAAGTTTGGATAAATAAATCTATGAGACACAATAAAAACCCAAGGGGAAAAAACTTACATTTACAGAGAGATTTCCACAAGGGGGCCAACAACACTCCATTAAAGAATAGTCTATTCAACAAATGGTGCAGGGACAGCTGGGTATCTGCAGGCAAAAGAATCAATCTGGAATCTGAACACCCATATTTTATATAACAAACAAAAATTAATTCAAAATAGATCACAGGCAGAAATGTAAAAGTTAAACCTATAAACTTTCTGAAAGAAGAAACAGCATAAATATTTGTGGTCCTAGGATAGGCTTTGGTTTCCTAGATACAATACCAACAGCACAAGTGATAGAAGAAAAAAGCAGATAAACTGGACTTCATCAAAATTAAAACCCTTTTCTTATAAAGGACATCATCAAGAAAGTGAAATGACAGGGGAAATGGGTATTTCAAGTCAGAGAGTGTGTGCTTAGCAAGAAAAATAAAATAAATCAATACATCTAATTATCACCCCTGTAAAGAAATTGTTTTAAAGTTTAAAAAAAATATAGTGAAAGGACAATGTGCAGAATAGAAGAAAAATTTTGCAAAGCATGTATCTAATAAGAGAGCAGCATCCAGGATATATAACAAATGCTTACAACTGAACAATACAAGAAAATAGACCCAAATTTTAAATTAACCACGAATTTAAATAGATATACAAATGGCCAATAAGCATATGAAATGATGCTCAGCATCACTAGCCAAATCAAAATTAAAATGAGATCTCATTTTACACCCACTAGGATGGTTATAACCAAAACACGGACAATAACAAATGTCATTCAGGAGGCAGAGAAACCTCATTTGCGGCCAGAGGAAAGGGACAATGGTGCAGCTTCTTTGGAGAAGTCTGGTATTTCCTCAAAAGCTTAGAGTTATATGGCTCAGCAATTCCACTCCTACATATAGAGTCATCCATCAGTATCCTCGGGGGGTTGGTTTCAGGAACCCCACACCCTGGAAACCATAATCCAAGGATGTTCGAGTCCCTTTACAATCAGCCATCTGGATCCATGTAGTGGAAACTACAGGTATGGCGGGCCAAATGTACAGCCAACAGAATGAAAACAAATTCTCATAAAAAATTTCACATCAATATTCATAGCAGTATCATTCAGAGTAGCCAAAAGTTACTAACAATATCCATCCATCAATGAACGGATAAACAAAATTACCAAGAATAGGCCCACAAACTTTTGGTCATTGAAACTTTGCCAAAGGAGGTGAGAACATACAATGGAGTAAAGGCAGCCTCTTCAGCAAATGGTGTAGGGAAAACTGAACAGCTGCATGTAAATCATTGAAGTTAGACTACTCCCTCACAGCATACACAAATATGAATTCAAAATGTGTTTAAGACTTAAACATGCAGACAAGACACTATAAACCTCTTAGAAGCAACCATAGGCAAAACATCTGACATACATCTAAGCAATGTTCTCCTAGAGCAGTCTACTCAAGCAATAGAAAAACAAACAAAAATATACAAGTGGGATCAAATTAAACTTACAAACTTTTTCACAGCTAAGGAAAGAGTAAGCAAAACAAAAAGACAACCAACCTATGGAATGGGAGAAAATATTTGCAATAAATGAAACTGATAGGGGCTTAATTCCCAGAATATGTAAACAGCTTTTACACTTAATAAGAAAGAAAAACAAACAATTCAATTCAAAAATGGGCAGAAGTCCTAAAGAAACATTTCTCCAATGAAGATGTACAAATGGCCAGTAGGCACATGAAAAAATGTTCAATATCATTCTCAGAGAAATGCAAATCAAAACTGCAATCAAGTATCACCTCTAACCAGTCAGAATAGCCATCATTCAGAAGTTCACAGACAATAAATACTGGAGAGGCTGCGGAGAATTGTGAACACTCCTACACTGTGGTGGGAATGCAGTTTGGTGGAGCCATTGTGGAAAACTGTATAGAGGTTCCTCTAAAGGCAAAAAATTGACCTCCCATATGAAAGAGCAATCCCACTCCTGGGCATATATCTAGAAGGAACCCTAATTCAAAAAGACGCCTACACCCCAATATTCACAGCAGCACTATTTACAATAGCAAGATATGGAAACAACCTAAATGTCCACTGACAGATGACTGGATAAAGAGGATGTAGCATATTTGTCCAATAGACTATTATTCAGACATAAAATAATAATAAAATAATGCCATTTGTAGCAACATCAATGGACATGGAGAATGTCATTCTAAGTGAAGTAAGCCAGAAAGAGAAAGAAAAATACCATATGAGATCGCTCACATGTGGAATCTTAAAAAAAAAAAAAAGAAACAAAAAGATAAACTTATCTACAGAACAGAAACAGACACAGAGTCATAGAAACCAAACAATGGTTACCAGATGGGAGAGGGTGTGGGAAGGAATAAATTGGGAGTTCAAGATTTGCAGATACTGAGTATGTAAAGAATAAACAGCAAGTTTATACTGTATAGCACAGGAGAATATATTTAATATCTTATAGTAACGTATGATTAAAAAGAGTATGAAAATGAATACATGTATGTTCCTATTTAACTGAAGTGTTTGTGCTGTACACAAGAAACTGACACAACATTATAAACTGACTAGACTTCAATGAAAATATATTTAAATAGACCAAAAACGAAAACAAAGAAAAAGGATACTATCAAACAAAAAGAATAAAGTACTGATTCAGACTACAATATGGAAGAACCTCGAAACGTTATGCTAAAATAAGCCAGACACAAAAAGCCAAATAATGACCTTTAAGGTGAACTGTATCTAAGCGTTTATTGTACTACTCCTGTAAATTTTCTGGAGGTTTGAAATCTATCAATATCAAAATAAAATGTATTATACTTTAAAAACTTAAAACGCTTCCTCACAGGAGGGCTTTAATTATTAAATGCAGACACGCACGTAAACCTCTTGGAACAACACTTTGCATGTCCACACACAATCACTGCTGTCACTGCCACTCAGAGGGTGGTGCCAGCGCTGATGAAAGCTGCCTCCACCCGCTCCCCTGCAGACAGTAGTGAGGGCCTGAGCTCTGACAGGCAGGGTGAGCGTGAACCTGGGTCATACACAGCCACGTCCCAGACTCTGCGTTACCCAAATTTCTTATACAAACTGCAACATGTAATGTAAATACGCTAGAGGGATGTATCATACAACACAGGGAATACAGCAATGTTTTAGAGTAACCATAAATGGAGCATCTATTGCACACCTGAAACTACTATCATATTTTAACTCAGCTATAACTTTATAAAAAATTAAAAAATAATTTTAAAAAGTTGTCACTTTAATATTCAATTCGGTTTTTAAGTAACTACTAAACAGCTTAGAAAATGTAAAAGCATTTAATTGTGCTGTTGGTTTACATATTTATTTACATTCAGACTCTTGCATAAAGAGAATTTAAACAATTTTTTTAAACACAGCTTAACAACCAAAACAACAAAAAGTCAAAACTGAGAGTGAAGAGAAAATTGAGATTCAATAGTTAAATGAAACCTTGGGGAGATAAACTCATAAAAATGGATTCCATGAAGTCAGGGCAAATGTTAAAGGCAGACTAGGAATTCAGCTGTAAGATTCTTGGCAGCTAAAGTAAAAAGAAAAAGATGATGGGGCGGGAGGTAGAGCTTGTGCTTAGCGTGCAAGGGGTGCTGTATTTAAGCCCCAGGGCCTCCACTAACAGATAAATACATCTAATTAACTCCCCGCCAAAACAGCCCCAAAGAAAAGAAAAAGAGAAATTTCTTTCCCCAAAAACCCTGATATTAAATTTGGATTAAATACTTAAAAAAAGTAAAAAAGAAAAATAGAAACGATAAGTGACACTGTGAAGAAAAAGCCCAGCTGGGCTAACAAGCTAAGTCACAAATCTAAGTGTGATAAGTGTCGGTTTACTGATCTAAGTTTTGCTGGGCTACCTGGTAAACCTGAAGTTTAGTGTCAGTTTACTGGGTTCATAAGCTTACTGGTAAATCCAAGGTCAACAATTGTCAATAACGTGATCTGTTCCAAGTTGATAAGCTTCAGTGTACTGATTCGTTCCTTTTTGTTGTTTGAGCCTTATTGGCTAAGAGCACCATACTTGTAATTAACCCTATAAAACTTCATGTGCAGGTCTTGGAGGTGCTCAGAGCTTCAGAACAGAAGCCCCTCTGAGCCCGCCAGCGTAATAAATCTCAGTACTCCCACCCTCTGAGTGGTGTCTCTTTCTTGGCTGGCCTGTTGTTTCCATAACAACACAAGCAATAATGCATGTGAGATAAATCTGCGGTAGCTGCTGTCAGGTCCCCATGTCTCATGTGGGAAAATCTGAAACATCATTCTCACCACTCAGAGTCATCATAAGCCCACCCCACCCATCCTGCTGTTAAATGCAGGAGCACAGGCAGGGCCCGGCCTTTGCTGTCTCTGTGTCAACACAGTGAGACAGGATGGAAGGGGGCAGAGCACAGCTATTTAAGTAAGGCCACAGCAATTAACACCAAAATGGTGAAGGATTCAACCCCCAATAGGCCTTGAGGCTCAGGATGAAGAGATTTAACTTCTAGCAGAGCTTGAGATTCAGTAAACACCCATTGTAATAGTAACATGGTGAATAACATGCCCCAGGCACCAGGGCAGTCCAAAGGCTAGCCACAAAATGTCACAGGGTGGGAAATGGCCAACTCCCTGGGAATCCCAACCCCTTGCCCTAAGGCTGGTCCTTCTACATATTAGCATATGAAACCACCAAGCCCAAGAAAACAAGCAACACAGCGTCACCTCGCGGTCACCACTCTCTCACCCTCTTCGGAGAAGACCCACACTCTGTCTGTGGAGTGTGTACCTACTTTTAATCTGAGCATAAAACCCCCACACCTCGTGAAGTTTCTCTTGCATTTCAATGTATCTCTCTGAATAAATCTACCTTTAATCAACACTGGCTTGCTCTTGAATTTTTTACTGCACGAAGCCAAGGAACAAAATCCGATTGGGCACATCTCAGGGGCTCAACCAAAGCATGGGACACAGCCCTTCTCATGCCCCACGTTTTTTATTCTTGTATCAACAGGACTGGGCTGTGAAGGGAAGTCTGAAGCCCCAGCTAAGGGACAGAAGCAGCCTCCAGAGCTCCAACTGGCGGCCAGCCTCTCCCCCAACATGGGCCTTGGCGTCTGCCCGGTTCTCTGTGTTTCTCTGTTGTGCTGACTCCCCAGCTTGACAGCGTACTCCTAGGCCTGTCCTCACAAAACCCTTCTCTCCAAAATACAAGCACATCATGTCACAATCCTCTTGTTCAACCAGTAAATGTTCAGCCCACTTTTTTCCTCCCCAATAAAGTATCCAACTGTCCTCCCTCCCATCTCACCACTTCTTTCTTTGTGAGAAATCTGCACTCGCCAAACTCCATCCTGAACGAAGGTGCCTTGCTGGTTGGGACCGGGATGTTTCTTTCTCACACAGCTTGCGTCCTTGCACTTTCCCCTTGTTACCTTAAAAAAGCCTTTCCTGAGTCACCCACCCCTCTGATTCTGAACTTCACAAAGTGCTGAGTTTGCAGTCACTGTGTGCATACCTCCCAGGTTTTGACTAGGTTTCCTACGCAAGATCTTCATTAAGGAGCTGCATCAAGAAATTTAAAGAGGCTATTCTTACTTCTGAGCGGAGGAGCCTGCAAAAAATTAAATGGCTTTGAAGAGAGAGTTAATCAGGGACAGAGAATTCGCAGGTCCTAGTCAAAAGTGTCATGAGGCAAAATGTTCCTCAAAGGCTCAGAGTGGCTCCTGGACACGGAGTCGGCAGGGAGGAGGTGACAGGCATTGAGTGGGGTGAGTGATACAGGGCACACTCCCCCAGCTGGGGAAGAATAGGTTTTTTTCTAGTTTTCCAAACAATTTCTTACTACCTTTTTCTCTTATTGTCACATACTATTTCCTATGAATTAAGCATATCAATGTCAGTCATTTGGGCCACTTGGGAGAAGCTACACGATGCCATTCACAAGGCTGGGCATGACAGCCACACCAGTCTAGGTTGAAAGACCAGTGGGGGTATTTCCATGGTATAAAAGGGCATGCAGCAAACTCCGCAGCTTCAATGACCTCATCTCAAAGGTGGGGCCAATAAAACTACCAAGTAAAGTGCGTGGTGATTATGGCCGACATCTGTTTACTAGGTAATTGCCCGAGACAGCTGCCGCTTAATGAGGAATGAGTACGAACATTGAGGCCCTGTCTACCTGGCCACACGCGCCCTGCCTTCCTGCTTTGGTGCAGCAGCAGAACTTGTTTAGCTGAGATGAACGCCCCCAGAGTAGCCCCGAAGGTAAAGTTCCCAGCTCTACACGGCGAGGCCTGTTCCTTCCTTTCTCAGAGCTGATCACAGTTTGCTGTCGTCTCTTTTTATGTTTATCCCTTTTGTAACTGCCTTTCCTCCAGAGTTTTTCCTCAAGCAGCACAGGGCCAGGTGTGTCTTGCGGCCTGCCGGATATTCTGGGCTGAGAAACAGCCTATCCCACATCTGGCTCTGGTGCTGAACGGAGAGGGCAGAAGGCCCAGGGGACCATGCTGAACCGAGGCCCCTGAACCCAATATTATGGTCTGACTTTGGGCAAATTACACAGTCTTCTTTACCCTGAGATTCCTCATCTGTCCATGAAAATAACTGTCCATGGCACACAGATTTACAAGGATTAAAGTAAATCACCGAATTCACAACCTAGCCAAGGGGCTACCAGTGCATCCTCAACAGACAAATACAGCCTTTACAGCTCTGACACAAGCCAAGTGTGGTGGCCGCACAAATTGTACACTGCTAAGTTCCAGTGTTTTAAGTGCTTCATGTGTGCTATAGTACTCTTTAGAACATACAAAATTCCCAGGAAGAAACGAATGTTATCATGCCCATTTCACAGATTCTCCAACAGGTTAAGAGAGTTTACATTCTAGTCCAAGGCCCAATGGTGAGGAAATGGCGATTTAAACCAGAATCTGGGCCCAGGCCTTCGCTCCATCTCTATCCCATCCACCTGACCACTTTCCTATGAATTCCACCTGTCCAATACTGAAGTTTGAAGCCGGCCAGCTCTTAAATGCAATGTGTGCCACCATTTGTCAATGTTGGTTAATAACCATAAACACTTCTCAGAAAGCACTTCAGAAAGAAAAGTTGGACTCACGTCCCTGCCCACAAAGAAGAGGAATTCTGCCTTGCCTTCTCCTGTAACGTGCAGAAACCCTTCCCATTCACCACTGAATCCTTTTGTATGCTTCCTCTGTGTTTACGTTTGCACACGTCTTATTAAAGTAAAAGGTACCTGTAGAAATTCCATCTCGGTTCCTTTCCAAGTTTCCAGATTATCCATAATCAGTGTAATATCATAATTTCCTGTGAACAAAAATGCTACAATGTGAATGAAAATACTGCAACCGTGTCAGTAAACAAAGAATGCTGAAACCAAGTCATCAGCGCTGCCACCACACCCCAGTGAAGACAGGCCTGCAGCCAATCACAACGGTGCCCTCTGAGCAGACTCAGAATAAGAAAGGACAGATTACTGGCCTTAGATAGCTAGGTGCTTGTCTAAAGAATATATTCAGTGAGCCCAAATGTTTGCTTCCTCCCATATATTGAAAAGCACTAAATTCTTGAACTTGAGATAACTGGCTTTCTTTAGATAACAAGCAATCTTTTATTGTTCCAACTACCTGGTCTCTGTTGTAAAGCTCCTATATATCCTAGCTCTTCTCAACCTCTTCTGAGCAGTCCGTCAGAGTGATCTGAGTGGCTGTCATCCCGGCTAGAGTCCTCCCGCTAAATAAAACATAACTATAAACTTTTAGGCTGAACATGTATTTCAGTCAACAGTTTTGACCACCATGAAGGGACCCAGAGCAGACTTCTCTCCACCTGGACTCTCCGAGTAACCGGAGCCTTGGTACCATCAGTGGCCCTTTGTGCCCATCCGCCTCCTCGGGGAGTCCAGATGAATTTGAGTGAGTCTGTCCTGGTTCTCGGATCTCCCATATTGATTGATGGTCCTGAGTTTTATTTGGCAGTGTATCCAGGTACCTGGCCCCCCAGTTGAAAGAGAGTGGGGGGAATTACCCACCCAGTGGAGACATGCTGGGTGGGGCCTTGTTGAAAGGTAACAGGAAATACCCACCTTGAAGAGACGCCCGATGTGGAGCTGGTGGAAATATACCTGGAAAATACTCACCCAGTGGAGACGTCCTGAGTGGGTCCAAGCTGAAAGACACTGGGGTCAGGACTGGGTGTTTAGGTAAGAGGCTGGTCTAATGCTTTCTTCAATTTGGTTACCTGCATTGAATTTTTCAGGATAAAAGTAAAAGTCTTATGAAGAACCTTTCAATTCCAAAAATGGGACCCTCTTCCTGGCTGATAACAGCTTTCTTGGGTGAGAAAGAAACTTGAAGGAGTGGTAGAGGCAAAGACATCATGCCACAGAATTGTCCCTATGGGAAATCTTACTAGCAATTTTATTATGACAACCTGGCCTTAGAATGGGGCATAGAACTTTCAAAAAAAAAAAAAAAGAAAAGGAATGAAAAGAAAAAGAAATGACAGATTGCCAGCCTCCAACTATTATCCCAGCCAGGTTTATATACGTAGAAAACTTATAACTTTAATTGGGAACTATAAAAAAAAAATCTCACTCTGAAAGTAACTAACCAGGCCTGATAAAAACATTTTTTGGAATTCTGAACTCATAAAAACAAAATCCCCTTTAGGGGGAACTTGGATTTCTCTTCCTGTGTCCTTGTAATATAAACGTTTTATATTTCTCTGGGTATTTTATGTGTGTGTATGTATGTATGTATGTATGTGTTTCCTTTTTTTTAAAGGAAATCTTGGACTCTGCCATGCAAAAGGTACAAGTATTGTGCACATATGGTGGCCATGCAAGTAAATTGGGATTCTCAACAATCCTTTGATTGTACCATTTTTCAGACATTTTGCCATCTTAACCTTTTATGCATCAGCCTGGACAACAAAGGCCTTTAGCTTTTGCAGAGTAAACTTTTGAATTTTATTTAGGCAATATCCCCACCCTCATGTGGAAAATCCTCTTCATCTTTTTGGTTTAGAGATATATATATATATAAATTGATGGCCATATGATGGATCCTTTAATTTGGAAAAACTTTTAAATTGGTGAAAGTTGAAAGAGCTCTCAATATAAACAGCTGTTTTCTTGGTACCTATTAAAATCAAGTTTAAAGATAGAAAAATATATCTAATGGTTAACCTAAGAACTTAGTTAAAAAAAAAAAACTGGTTTGAAAAGCTACATTTGTGTTTTTCCTTTCCCATCAATGGTTTTAGGGATGCTAATAAAAACTTTGAACAATTAATGTTAATTATGTTGAATAACTGGAAAATAGATTGTAAAACTTTTGATTTTTTCTTAATAATAAAAAAAAGGTAAGGGGCTTATCCCAAATGGATAATTATTTTTATATTGTTATTTTGAATGAGATAAATAAAATGGACAATTTTGGATTTAGATGCATGATTTTCATACTACACTACGTAAAGTTAAAAAAAAGGCCAAAGAGATCACCTACTGCCCCCCAACATTCAAGTTCAAACAAGTCTGTTTTATTTACCACAGTTTAATATGTATGTATGTATAGGGCTAAAATATACATATTATATATATATATTTATATACTGAGATACTTCATCAATGATTGGGACAACAGACCAATTAATCATATTAAAAATTGGGAAGGGTGTAAGCTCTTTGGCTCAAACTTGGGGATCCCAGAGAGTTTTCTATAAAATTAGATACAATGCACAAAAACAAACAAAAGAAAGGCTTCTGGCACTCCTTCTAGAAATAAAAATTATTCATTAAACCTAATAAATATTAAAATTAAAGGTATAAGTTTTAATAAATTTGAGGTAAAAGTTTCTAAAATTGGTATATTTAAATCAGATTTATATAAACCTTTTACTTAATTATATTGTGGGATAAATATGTTTCAATGGAAAACCGATTCACCTTTTTGGTATTATAAGGCTGGGCACATATCTGTCCCTCTGAAAATATTGAGTGTACAAAGTAAAGGAAACCAATAGAGTTACATGAGCTGTCCAATATAACGTAAAATTTAAAACTAGTATTCAGTGGCTAATAAAA
The DNA here is from genome assembly GCF_048564905.1 of Vicugna pacos. Taxonomy (NCBI): domain Eukaryota; kingdom Metazoa; phylum Chordata; class Mammalia; order Artiodactyla; family Camelidae; genus Vicugna; species Vicugna pacos. The sequence continues at coordinate 3,251,211 of NC_133006.1, forward strand.
AATATAATAAGAGTTTTACCCTGAGTTTAACTTATAACAAGGGAAAGAGAACTTACTTAATGCCTTATGCAAGCTTTGGAAGACAAGATAAAGTAAACTTTAAAGTTTTAATACATGGAATTCTTTGTTTACAGCTCTTCACACTGATACAAAAAAGCAAATTAAGGAGATGCAATTGGGACTGGGTGACAGAGCAGTTCTCTGGAGAACTGGACACGTGTGTCTTTGTCTTGCATATCAGAAATGTAAATACAGCAGTGACCTAGGGGTGAGCCTAATTAGCTCAACGAGATAAAACTTTAGGCCAAAGAAATTTTTCGCATTTTAAAACTGAGAACTCTGACGGGTCCTTCATACATTGTCAAGAAATCTTTAATGTCTCTTTCATACATAGTAAGCCTTAGTGATCTGAGCAAGCAAATTCAGCTTACTCCAACTATTATTATCCCTATCTCATAGGTAAGTTTTAAAGTGAAGGTATGAGATCTCTAGCTTTTGTCTCTTTATAAGCCGGCGTGCACATTATATATGTGAGATATTTCTATAGCTAAAAAAAAAAAAAAACCAAAAACAAAGTCAAAGAGCTCTGCTTAATTGATGTAAAAAATAAGAGGTTACAATTTAAGTATTTTTAAAATAAAAACTGACCAAATTTACCTTAAGGTTCACGTGAACTGGAAAATATTCAATATTAAGATAATATTTGATATTAAGTTTTGTTTAAGTATGTTCTAATTAATATAGACATCTTTAAAGTCATCAATATTAAGTATAATACCTTTACTGTACCTAGGTTTAATGAAAGTCAAATAAGATCCTGTTACATTCATTGCAGATTTGTCAAAAAAATATTAATATGGTGTGGTAAAATTTTAAGTAAATTTAATGCAAATGAGATGAGAACTTTGGGTAAATTCTTTCAAATACATTTTTAAAATGTATGCATAAGATAATCTCTAAATCTTTGGTATCTTTAAATTCTAGAGTTGTGCTAAATTAAGTTAAACGATAGGATTTTATTAAATAGCTCTGCCATTTTCAGATAAAATAAGATTGAAATATGAATTACATAACATTTAACTTCCTCTTACAGAGAAACTAAAGGTGTTTAGAAATATTAATAAATGGTTGGTGCCACACTGAAATAGTCTCTATTATTAAGGGAAAGATCTCATTATCCTAGGAAAGTAAGATAAATCTGTAAGGGAAGTTACAAGGAATGGAATTATATTTTGTTAATGAAAAATAGTGACATTGTACTGAAGCTGGTTACTTCTGAATGGAAGAGAAAATAAGGGACACACTAATATGAATATAGAAAGCTGTGGAAGGCTTGTGGAAGAGGAAACCTGAGGAAAGGGTTTTGTACGTGGTCGAAATTGGCTAAGTTTAGAATCAACTTGGTCAATGTAAATGAATCTCAGAGGTAAGCTGGTACAAGAATAGAATTGGTTTTCTCGCTGTTAAGAGGACGAAATTTTCTTAAAATGATAATCCACCCTCAGAAACAAATTGTAAAACTTCTTATACCACTTAACTGATCTGTTCTGCCTTTACCTATGACGAATTATCTTGTTAATGAATAAGTACTACTTTACAGTGATCTATATGTTTATCTGACCAAGTGTTTGAAATCTTTCAAAAACCTTCCCAAATATCAATTTTTAATTAAAGTTCTTTTAATCTCCAGTTAAGTTTGGGATGCTACAGAGGGCCCCTGAAACATCCCAAAGAGAGATTTTAAACAACTAAGTTTCATTTGGCATGTTAAATAACATGGTATTGTCAAATGAATCATAAATCTTCCTAGGTTATATTGTATGAGAAAATATTAATATAGATATTACAGAAATTTTATGGACTCCCTAAAATTCTGGTATATCTGAAATGTTACCAGTCATAATTCTGGTTATTGTGACCAGGTTACATTACCAATTATAGTGTAATGGTGTTTTACCATGCTTTTAAATCTTTTGTCATTTATAGACAGTTAATTGTTTTCTTCTGATGATTTTGCAAAATGCTTGCTCTTCAAGAAGATTTACTGGTTTCTAATAAACTTCAAACTATACCACTGAACTAAACTGGGGAAGAAATTTTAAAGGTCTAAAGAAAACTCTGATTGAAAGACTTAGTTACATGGGACTGAGTAAACTGATGAATATGGTTATAATTTTTGATTTTGTCTGAAATACTACTCGCTTTAAACCTGTTTCCCAGACATAAAGAATCTCTTCTCCTTAAGCTAGTTATGATTCACAGCAATTTGATAAATTATACCTATGTAAGCAGCCTTGGAACAGTTATATTTTCTATCTGATCCCTCAAGAGACTAAAAACTCTTAGGTCCCCAGTGGCTCTATCAGACAAATTAGGAAGATCATCTCCTAACAGATATAGGAATCTCAATGAATTTTAAGGATTTTAACGAGAAAATAATTTACCTAAATCTGTACGGCAGAAATCCATGTCAAGCCCTTGACGTGGCTTTCCTGGCCTTAGAAAACCTTATTAACATTCTACCCTGAGACTCCTTATTTAATGTTCCAACACAGCCAATTTAAAAAAGCCTATATGATCAAATAATCAGAATTAACTTGTAAACAAATAAATCTTTATTTGGCTATATTTGAGAAAAATGAGGGTAACTTTATAGAGAAAAAAAGTTTATATTTTAGTGGATATTAAATTCTAGTTTTGTTAATTGAAGTCTTTATTTAGTAAGACACTTCCCAGATCATTCCTTTCTGTTATGTGAAATTGCTGAAAAGTTTAATTGAATTATTAAAAGGATACCCTAGCTTTGTTTCTGAACCTCAGTAATCTAACTTTGGGTAAAGTTCCAATGCCCCATGACCTACAGCCAGGGGATTATACATCCTGGAACAGGCATGACTTAAAGAACTGTCTCCAACCTGAACGGAAGGACACTTTTTCAGGTACTCTTAACTAGACCATACACACCAAAGCTGAAGGAAACGGACTTTCAGATTCATTTCCTATAAGAAACATTCCCTGCAGTGCAATGGCTTATAGAGCACTGCTCACCTTAAAACAATGCCCAACTGGAGAAAAAGCTAACATGTCATGATGAGAAGACGACATCTGAGGTAGACAGCTAATCCAAGACATTGGACCAGGCCTGTATACTAATTACTTTGACAATTTCTCCAACCTTTGATTATGAACTACACCAATTGTTAAGTTTATGGTAAATTAACTATGTCTATTACTTCTGTGTTACCTTGGTGGGTTTCCCTACTCCAGGTATCTAACTAGGTAGCCCTGAGAAACGTTATTCTAAAAAGAAATTATAGTTCTATTTAGGCCACTGTTCATCTTACATGGTGGGAAACATCACCTGGCCAATTAATAACTTCCCTGAGCCTGATCATAAATATGAACTTCCTCATAAGATCATTCAGACTCAATCAGAAACACAAGCAAAATTTTAACCCAAAATATAACTTCTCGAGTACTAAATTCTTACTCGTGACATTATTAACGTTACTAGCTGTATTACTTATATACTGTCTATTTTATAAAATTGTTGTCTCTTACATTTCCCAATGCATAACTAGGCCCACAAGATTGATGATGGCTAAGCATCTTGAAGAAATAGATTAAACTTAGAACCCTGCATAAAATAAATTTAATAGTGTGATTCTAGGTATGGGAATGAGCAACGAAGGGCAAACATTTCCTGGATCAAAATAGACTAGTAAGACAGGCGATCCAGAGAACTTTCAGTATCAACAGGGCCTGAAAAAAAACCAAACACCTTGAATGGCAGCTCCGAAGATTCTTCACCTGAACTAGGAATGAGCCATCCTAGCACCGTGGGACAAAATTGGTCATGAAATGTCTCTCAAAATATTGGTCGAATTTAGGACCATGGGGGAGCACAGTGAATGAAAATACTACAGTGTGAATGAAAATACTGCAACCATGTCTGCAAACAAAGAATGCTGAAACCAAGTCATCAGCGGGTGCTGCCACCCCCAGCGAGGACAGGATTGCAGCCCAGCCTCTCAGCCACTCACAGTGGTGCCCTCTGAGCGGACTCAAATAAGAAAGAACAGGATACTGGCCCTAGACAGCTAGGTGCTTGTCAAATGTGTGGATTCAAAGACCCAAATGATTGCTTTATCCCATACATGGATAAGCACTAAACACTTGAACTTGAGATACCTGGCTTTCTTTAGATAACAAGCAATCTTATTATTTCAACTACCTGGTCTTTGTTGTAAAGCTCCTATGTAATCCTAGCTTCTCCCCCACTCTTGGGAGCAGTCCCTCAGAGTGATCTGAGAGGCGGTCATCCTGGCTCGAGTCCTCCCGACAAATAAAACCTAACTCTTAAATTTTAGGCTCCACGTTTATTTCAATCAAGTCCCAGAATAGACACAAATCGTCAATTCTGTAAAGGGACACACTGGATCAGGAACCAAAAGCGTGTATTAGTCACGAAAATCTACGGCTGCCTCTTTCTTCCTGTCATTATACAATCCCACCAGAACTCATTATTTTGCTGTCTGCCCATCTGGGAACAAAACTCAGACAAGAGTCAACTCTGCAGAGTGCCCTGCTGGGGAGAACCCCCCCCCCTGCAGAAGCAGGGCTGGCTGCCTGCCCTCCCGCACGCTCTGCTGACCCCTAGTGTCCACCGAGGGGACCAGGCCAACAGAGCTGTTCCCAACAGCTGCAAAGCCTCACATATTAAATAAAAACATTTTATTTTATACGTTGTGTTACGTATATACCCATCTCTGAAAACAGCTTTGCCAGAAGCCCAAATCTTCAGCATTAATCTGCAAAGACAATTCCGGTCCCCAAGGGAAAACAAGTCTTAAGACGATGCTAAGGCCTCCAAAGACATCTCCACGACCATCAGCCAAACTGCCTGTAGGTCTGCTGCTGCAGGCGGCTGCATGTTTGTTTTTAAAGCAACTCCTTTTGCCCTCGGGTGCTACAGTTTCCTTCTATGCCCTCCCATCTCAGGGTAAGAGCAGCCGCTGCAGAACCTTGCAGGGCAGCACTGACAGGACAGGACACAGAGGATCAGAGCTAAACTAAGCCTTCTGATGACACGAGCTTGTCACTGTGTCATCTTTAGAGATGAAGATATATATAGAAAGAGGTAGGGTGATATTGCTCAAAGTCACACAGATAATAAGTGACAAAGTCTATAACTCTGCTCCTCCCTCCAGCGTGACGCCCCAGCTGGGACGCCCACAGAGTTCTCTCGTGCCTGCCTGAACAGTCCTTTATTGTCACTCATGACTCACCACAGGGTCTGTCCCTAGCCTGCCTTTTCAGCATCTTTTCCCTCCAGTCTCTTAGAAACAAGGCTGCTCGGGCCACTGTATGACTTCCGTCTCCCCGAAACCTCTGTGCTCAGGCTGGTCTTGCCTGTGCATCCGGCCTCCTGCTCAGAGGCTCTTCCCCCCTGCAGGAGGACGTTTCTACTCTCTGCAGGGACACCCCTTCAGGGGAGCCCTCTTCTCGCCATCAGCACGGCAGGTGTCCCAGGCCACATCCCGACCTGCCCCATTAGGACTGGGGGTGCCCAGGTCTGCTAGTCAGACCAGCAGACTCAGAGCCAGGGATTATGCCCGGGTCACCCTGCAAACCTACTGCCCGCCTCACAGCCCCCAGCCAGCAGGTCACCTGGAAGTCACAGTAGGTGCCCCACCCAATCCAGAAGCCTCTTCATTTGCCAGCACCGCTGATGACTGGTCTCCAATCTTTGGTCATTTTCGCACAAAACAGCACCATCTACTGTGAAGCGGGTGGTTTTCGCTTCTGCGCACCATCCTTACTGGAAATGTTATGGGAAACCAAAAGGCCTTTTTCTCAACACTTTTCTGATGACACCCTCCCACCCACAATACTCTCATGCTCAAGAGCTTTGGATCCACGTGATTTTGTTTCCCTTACGCTAAGTGGCTCAAAACACTGCAGGATTCTTTCTCTTTTGAGGGTATTTGTACTCAGTTTCTCGCCTTTAATCTGTTTTTTTCTCTCTCTTCAGTATCCCTAGTATTTGCCACCTCTTACTCCCTTCAGCAGCCTCCCTCCCAACATCTAGTCTAGGAAATCAGCTGTGATGAGGGGGCCGGGGGCAGTCACAGAAGATGCAACTAAGACAGAGAGGCTACATAATTTGCCGAAGAAATCAGCTTCAACTCCCAACAGTGTGTGTCACGTCTCTGTTTAATTCTTATGCTAAGAAAGTTAACGTTTTGTAGATTATGTTTATAAACAGATGAAGTATGAAAATACATACAATGACACACATCAACTCTAAGATGTTCACTAACTCCACTATTTTGTTTCTATTAAAAAATTAAGAACTCCTGCAGTCAATATAGCAAATTGTTACTGGGTTTTAAATCCAGAATATAGATGGGTTAAGTGTGTCATTACTCATACTTATTTGTATGTTCACAAGACAAAAAGATTTGAAAGTCTCTCTCCCCCCCGACTCACTACGGGCTCTCACCTGAGCTCCAAGACCACACATCTAACAACCTTTCACTTTACCCACAGCTGAAATCATCAGATTTCCCCCAGAGCTCCCGCTGCAGCTTTCCCTCCTCAGAGCACAGCAGGACCATCATTTACCTCATTAATCCACCCAGAAACCTGGGCCTTACTCCACCCTACCTTCACAGACAGCATTCATCCTTTCCTTTTTACCATCAAAACATGCCTTCAATCTGTTCGCTTTTACCCACTGACCGTCCCACCGCTCAAGAGGAAGCCACCAACACTGCCCACCTGGACTCACGAGTCTCCAAAGTGGCCCCTCAGCCGCTCTCCCCTACTTGAGACAAATGGGATTGTGTCACTCCCAACCTTTTTGGACACTTTTCAAACCCACTGTTCTTAGAAGAAACTCCAATTTCTTCACCTGGTGAAGGTCTTTGCAATCAAACTGTCAGCTCAGGGAGGGCAGGACCCGCCGTCTCCCCTCGGCCCCACCCTCTGGCAGAGCATCATCTTGGGAGGACCTGCTGAGCTACACCAGCCTGTGTTCTAAACCTGGTCTTGGGTTCTTAGCAAACTGCTTCACTTATCCATACAAATCCAAGGTAGATTAGAAAGATTTTAGTTGTTGAGCGAGACTATTGATTTGGGGATTTTGCACTAGCAACCTCCAAGGACATGTTCTAATGATTCTGTCTTCTTAAAACAACACCCAGATTTAAGTAGTATTTGTGGAATGTCTTCAGAGTAAAAGGGACTGTACTTTTACAGACTTTATGTTTTATAACATGAACAACCCGGACAGGGTCACAAATGGAACCGCTTCACAAGTGACAGAAGACAGGTGAGAAGCATATAGCAACAGGTCACAAAGATGGTAAGAGTAAAGTTGTTTCTCCAACCCCCGAAAAATTTCCTCCAAGAACCGAAAACTCTGAATTTTGAAAGTAAAATACTATCATATAAAGAAATAAAATAAATAATCCTCTTCATCAGGGTGTTAAGATCTGACTGCAGAGTTTTCAGCAGGCCACACTGAATCCTAGCACAGAAAAATCTGATGGACTAGTGGTGAGTAAGTTCCAGGAAAACGGCAGCAATTCCTCCACTTGTAAGAGGACCCACACTCACATATTGAAGGTGATTGTAAACCACATGCTGAAGAAATTCAGAAGATTCAGGCACCGCTTCTAGATGGTGATGACACGGAAGGACGTCTTGGATGCATGCTTCTAACTGAGTCACCGGCATTCTTACACTGCAGGGGGAAAAGGAGGCCCTCAGCCAAGAGCAGAGATTTTCCTGTCATTTCTCCCAGGCCATGCCTTGGGGACTCAGTGTCCTGTACCCATCCGGCCCCAGGCAAGGACCAGCAGCGTGGCCCACCCAAGCAGGAGGGGCACTGTGCTTGAGAAAGCCCATCCCAGATGGGAGCAAGAGTGGCTGGTGGGGTTGTGTGAACCTATAAATGCTCATAGAAATACATCTGCATACATTCAAGTGATAAAATTAAGGGTAGCAGACTATTTAACAAAATTTCAATTGTCAGTTTTAATGTTACCATTCCTTTCCTCTTGTTCCCTGCACTCTGAGACAGGCTTACGCTCTCTCACACCTGCAGCTCTGATGCAATATTTGTGAAATCATTTTACTTTGTTGCAAGTGTCTTTGCTCCCCGTGTCGCTGTGACTGTCGTCTCTTAACACAGTCAGGTGTCTTCCTGGATCTCTCCCTGAGTTCCTTCCTCCTGCTTCTCAGATCCTGAGATAAAGAACAGGTGAAGGCACATGACTAGAAAAGGCACTGTGGACTTGACCAAAGTCCTCAGGGAACCCCTAGGTGAGTGCTGCCCACCCCTTACCTTCGATTCTCAAGGTTCTGCCCAGGGTGACATCCAGACAGGAGAGAGTCTTGGGCCCATTTAAAAGCTGTGTGGCTTGGGTGCGGGAAAAAGTGCAGGAGCTGGTTCCGTAGCCAGGCCCCTCCCCACCTCTGCTCCTCTCTTACCCGAGGCCCCGCTGCCAAGCCCCCAGGCTCCCTGAACTTCTGTCCTTCTCTTCTACTCTACTCCAAGCCCTTTTCCTCTTCCTTTATTCCCTGATTATCCCCAGCTGGAGTGATTTTTCCATCACAGTATCTGAAAAATTTTTCTGCAGCTGAAAAAGAGGTCTGAAGAGGTCAATGCACGTATGCTGGTTCCTGAAGAGATCCCCTGTTTAGGGGCACTCTCACCAACAGTCACGGGACATCGGACATGTTGCAGGGTCAGCCACCCCCAACAAGAGTTTGCTGTGACACCAAGGAACGCACAGCATCCCTGTCACAAAGTTGTAGTTGACACACTCATCCGTTATTAAGAAGCAAAAATAAAAAAAAAAAATTTGCTCATGTTTCTTACTAAAATTATTTATGAGGTAGAAAAAGAGATTGCAATACAAAAGAACAAATTTGACTCCATGTTAGATGTGTTCATTTTGTTTTAAACCTGTACCCTGTTTTCTAGGCTCAGACTTGATATCTCTGCACCTTTTGTAAAAGAAAGTTGCCTTTAGCTTGAAATATCCAGGATAGCCTATTGTCCGGGCTCTAATCTTTAAGGATGTTAGCTCTTCTACACTTATGTAGAGATGGCAAGTTGCAAAATAGAGAATAACCTTTGTTTTTTTTTGGAGGGTTTACGGGGGCACCATAATTTGACCGACATGGACAGCTGCAAGTACAAAGGATTCCAAGGAGAAACAATTTGTACAGCAAGAAGTTTGCAACAACCAACCACATCCCCAGCGCTTTTTAGTATAAAAGGAGACTGAATTCTGACTTGGGGAAGAGAGTTCTCCTGGATATCAGTATGCCATTTTCTGGGTCTGCCAGCTTTTCAAATAAAGTCACTATTCCTTACTCCAACATCTCATCTCCCGATTTATTGGCCTGTCATGCAGCAAGCAGAACGAGTTTGGACTTGGTAACAAAATGACTGCATTAGAGGTAGTATGTCTCCACTGTTTCCTCATTTCCAGTATGTCACAGCCTATCAATTTTATATGCTGTTTAACAACACAACCAAAATACCTATTATACGGAATTGATTCCACGGAAATAAAATTATTTCTACTCCTTCAAAACTTTTTTCTTTTCTATTTTATTTTGTTTTGCTTATTGAAAAGAAAAGTCAAATCATTTATTTCACGTATTTTTTATAGCTACATATTGTAAATACTACAAAGATATTTAAATTGCAATAAAAATTGTTCGTATATTAGTATAAAGATATATACACAATCAATGCAGATTAGGAAAGGAGTGGATATTTACTAAATATCCACTGCACATCCAGTCTTTTACAAGCATATCCTGGAATATAAGCTCTGTTATTCATGGGCCCCCCACCCCCATTCTCACTGCCGAGTCCCTTAGTAATCAACTACCAAGGCATAAGCATAGAACCACGCAATCACTATTTTAGGTATAAATGAGGGAATTGGCTCATTCAATTCTAGAACAGAAACCTTAAAATAAATACTGAACTTATTTATAGATAAAGAAAATTGGACACAAAGAAGTACAGTTTCTCCCCCATGTCACAAAGATAATAACTAGTAAAGGCAAGATTTGAACTCATCTGCCTGATTCTAAAAACTAAGGTGGAAATCCCATTCGACTGTGGAGGGTCCAGCAGCACAGCCTATCACCCTATCTTTGTTCAGATCTAGCTTTAGACAACCTGAGACAGCACACCATTCCTATGGAACTCGAGGGCAAATGATAACAAAAAGGATTTTATATTCAGTAGTTAATAAGGTCTCATTTATATAAAGTGTCAGCAGGTCAGCAGAAAACTCTGGGAAATATGAGTGGGTCCAGAGTTTTTGCTGATAAGAAACTCAATCTATCAGGACAGAGTGACCTTCCCATGAGAGGTCTCATGAACATAAACTAAAGGCAGCTGAGCAATGAAAAGTAGCAAGACCATGGAACTCATGCAAGAAGGATCCCTGCCATCCCCTTCCCAGTTGCCTCCTCACCCTTGTGGACAAGATGGCAGAAGACCCAGGTTCTTGTCCAAGTTACACCATCATGGATTCTCACCCATAAAATGTTACGACTCTATGCTGCCTTAAGCATTTTCCAACTCAAATATGATGACACCAATATCTCAGCAGGATGTCTATGTCTCCACTTTCTCTCTTCTATTAGGAGACTATATCTATGGCCAAAAAGCAGAAACCCAATTAAAAGCACCATGCACGAAGCTTGGTGAAAGTCTGCGTAACAGACTTTGTCCTCACGCTCAGTGAATGAAAACTCAGAAAAAGTGGTCCTTCTCCCTCTGCAAGTGGGAGGTAGCCTGATTGTGTGTGTGTGTGCGCGCGCATGCGCATGTGTGTGTGTAAATCAAATACAATGTATTCTGGGATGTGTACAGATTTTTTTATGTTACTCTCATTTCATGAGGATGAGACAACCTTTAAAGTAATTTGTATCTAGTGTTCTGAGAGAGTCTCAGGCTGTTTTGGTGGAGGAGGGGAAAGGGGAAAGTAAAGGAGGAAAGAAGTAAATGAAGCAAAGGAATAAGAATACTGCTAAGGAAAGGCAAGACGTTAATTTTGTTCCTACTTGCATCACACAAAAATTAGGGGCTGGCTTCCCCCATGTCTTGTCAAGCACTAACTTGCAGAAGAAGAGGCGACAGCCCATTTCTCACTGAGCTTGTGACTGTACGTGGCATCTTATAGACATAAATTATTTACCCTGATCAAACACTCTAGCAGCAGGCCATAATTCTCCTATTTTGAGAGACAGGAAAACAAGAATTGAAAGAGGGTATATAACTTGACAAAAGTCAGAGGACCAGTAAACTAAAGAGGATGAATTCAAACTCAGATCTGAATGCAGACTCTGATCTTCCCACTCCCAGGTTTCGAAAATCCTTAACACACAGGCTCCCCAGCTCCTCTGCATTGATCCTGGCACCAAGCATTTCCCATGGCGATGATCTCCAGTTCACACAGACACAGCGTTCTGTGCAGCCAATAACCCCCAATCGACCTTGATAATCTACCTGCCACGCCCACCAGTCTTCACAATACAGGCAGGAAAGCTGGCTTTTAAGTGCATCCAAAGCCATCCCTGGTTTAACCTGGACTCTTCAGCGGCTTTTCCAGTGTAAAGGCAGCCATGAAAGTGCTCACAATTTGTACATGAGCCACACTACCTCTCTCCATCTGTCTCCCCACCTATACTACTTAGCTATGACCATTTTGAGAATCTTACAAATTTTTAAAAACAGAAAAGAAAGGATTCTGTAACAAGTACTTAATACTTACAATTTTAAATGAGAAGTTACAAAGTAAGTATTCACAAACTGAATCTGCCTTCATAGGTGTCAGTTTTAACAGTTAAAAAACATAAGAGCAAAAAATTCTCACTTACAAAATTATTAAAAACATCAACAATAATCTGGAATAAACTCAAAAACAATGCCCATGTTGTACACGCAGAAAGTACAGGAATGTACTGAGGGGTGAAGTAAGAGGTGTGAATGTAGAGACATCAACATATTGTATGGAGTAAAGCAGTTTTGTAAAGATGTACGTTCTCCTAAAGATAATTCAAAACTTACTAAATAATCCCATGACAACGCTTATCTGTTTTTTTTTTAACTAGAAAAAAGTAGTTTAGAATTCTTCAGGAATAATAAAGTCATAATACTAGCCAAGAAAATTAGGGATGGAAGAAAGAATCAAAAAAAAACACACTGTCAGATATTAAATAAATTTTTACAATATGTAAGATATAGAACTGGAGTAAGAAAGTAAGATTGACAGAAATAAACCATGAGCTCAAAAAGAGACTGTAGTACACAAAAATATTGTTTACAGGTGGGATTTCAAATCAAAGAGCAAAGTATGAATTCAATAATTGTCCTGGGACAATCAGAGAATCACCTGGAAAAAGAAATTCTATTCCAGTCATATTGACCACAAGAAAAATTACAGAAAGTGATGTGAATATTAGAAAGTACTAATAACAGCAAATACAACCCTTTGCTCATATTAATTCAACTTCTCCTCAGTATAACAAGTACTATTATCATCTCCGTCTTAGAGATTAAGAAAACCTACAGAAGAGATTTATACCATTATAAGAATGTATTTCTAAGAATAATATCAAGGATAAAACCAAAAAGAAGACATTTACTATCTTAAGATTAGTTTGGGCCACAATAAAAATGAACCTACTGAACAAAATGAAAGGCAAGAAATGAGAAGAAAAAGCTGTGTGATACATGTTGATGAAGACAAGGGGTTAATGTTGATAACATACAAAGAGCTGTCACAAAGCAACAAGAAGCTCCCTCACTTAAATGTGTGCAAAGGACAAAAGGGATCATTCACTTTTTAAAAGTCAAATGGCTAATGAGTGAAAAATGCTCAATACATCACTGGTCATGAAGTGCAAACTAAAACAATGAAAAAGCACTTTTGCTCATCATATTGGCAAATATTTTTAAAAGATATTCTAGCTAGTGTCCATCTTTGAGAGAATAAACTGTGAGCGATCTTTCTGGAGGACGACATGTCAATGGATATGTAAACTCTGAAAAACGTTTGTACACACAGACTGAACTCCACTTTTAGGAATCGTTTCATTTAGAAAAAAATCAGTTCAAAAAGATGTACTCATCAGAGCATTTACACAGCACTGTTTACAATGGTGGGAAGAAAAGCTGAAGTGAAATCATATCCAGCGATAGAGAATTGGTTACATAAGTTATTCTACATCTTTTCATTCCCCACTGGAGAAGGAATTCCTAGAGTCAATTGAAAGGGCCTGTGATGCATGTAATTGTCACATCCAGGGACTAAATTTCCAGAAACCTTAACTAAAAGAATACTCATACAAGATCACAGGAATGTTTGTACAAGAAGGATGCCAGTCAAACACCCTTTCTGACAGTGGAAGATGGAGAAAACTTAAGTGTCCACCATCAAGACAATGATGCGGTAAATCACGGCGAGCTTTGGGCACTAAAGTTCCGGTGTTTCGGCGTGGTCCAAGGCCTTGTCCACAGTACTCTCCCACGAAAGGTGTCCTTGAACAAGAGACCAAACCTGCACATCAGGAGACCCCTCCACTCTATCTGAAAGGACCGGGTGAGTCTGGAGGGGGAGGACGTCTATGAAATAACCCTGAGTGAATAAAGCGAGCTGCAGAAAACATATAATATGGCCTTATTTTTCAATAAATCATATATACACACACATAAACATAGATTTCTCATATACGTGTATATATGTATGTGTATATATATATGATATTGGCATAAAGGTCATGAAATATATTCACCACATTGTCAGCAGTTTTTACTCTCAGGAAAAAAGGGGAAGGGATGTAGGGGCCTTTCGGTACCACCACAGTTCTCTTTTCAGTATTTCAGTTACATATACTTGGAATTTAAAAGTTTATTTAGTCCGAAGTAAAATGGACGATGCCTCCACAAGACAGAATGCTATACTGGTCATTAAAAATCATGCCAGGGGAGACAGAATATTGTAGAAAAACGTGTAATAAGCCGAATGGAAAATGGAGGTCTCCACACAGTTAACAGGCACAGAGTGCTTGCTGGTTTTTATGACAGAGGTAATACACACTGATGACAAGAACAGAAAATAGATATTAAAGTGTTAATTATAATCTCTGAGTAGTGGAACTAGGATAGACACTTTTGACCCTGTTTTCAGACTTTTATATTAAATACACATTATTTTTATCTGAAAAAAGCATTTCTAGATGTCTAGTACCACACATAAAAAAAAAAATACATGAGTGCTTACAGAAACAAATAACTAGGAGACACCGTAGCAACGTCACACAATGTAGAAAGGGCGATCTTGAATAACACCACACAGTTACATAAGGACCCACAGATTGAGAGCACCTGCTGTAACAGGGCGTGGCCCACTTCTCCTTATTTGTCAGATGTGTCTTCAGGGTGGAGGCAGTTCTCAGCATGGCCAGTGTCAGTGCTGGTGTCTGGATGGATGCCACTGGGGGTGAGGGCACCTGCAAGCCGAGAGGAAGAACAGAAATCATCCTCTGCTTTTTCTGTCTTGTTTCTTTGTTACTTTTAAAGAGAAGCGTAAATAAGATAAACTGAATCTTCCCTACTGAAATTTCAGTAATGAAACCGTTTTTAAAGTGTTCACAACTTATATTCTGCCTATAACTGTCTTTTCAACAAAGCATCATATTTATTAAATGTTAATTAACTCACTTAATTAACTACCTGTTGAAACCTATTAAAGAACATGAAATGCACTATGTAAAACTACCACGCCTGTGGTGACTACCCTATTTGTCTTGACGGCAGTGCAGTCAGCCCCCATCATCCCGTGGCCCTGAGCTCCTGATGCTGGAAAGAGATCACGCTGCCGCTTCAGATGGAGAGAAAAGGTGAAAGCATTTTCTGAAATCTACAGCACTGATAAAACATGACTGACAAATACCAGGTTCCTTTGATGCTATCATTTTATGTTTCTGGCGAACACCCGTCAGTGAGCAGAATCACCCTATTCCCGAGACATGGGACTCACGTGGAAAGCAGTTTTGGAGAAATTTCCAGGTATAGAATGTAATCAACTATACATAGAACTCTGAAAAAGAAAAGATGCAATACTCTGATTTTGGAAGACACTCAAAATATTATCCTAAACATTACTAGCTGGAAAGGCTGGGCTTCTCCTAAGCCACTTATTTATTTCACAGCCAGTGAGCATCTCCCACAAATCCTGCTTCCCTGTGTCGGCTGGGAGCCTCAGGAACACTGCTGCTGTCGATCTTATAAGTCACAAGGCAGAGGAATGTGTCTCACGCCTGCAACCCTCACACAGGCTCACCTCCTAGCCTCACTGTCTGAACTTGACCCCATTTTCTCACCTGTTTATTTGGTATCTGTTCTTCTGTAAGCTGCCTGAAATGCTATTTGGAACAAGTCAGAAGAATGAGTGGGTAAATAAATGGACAGATGGACAGGTGAGAGATTGGAAGACAAACAGAGAGACTCTAAGAAAAGGGGAACAAAGAAAATTTCCTATGCAAAACCCTCTTCTAGTCAGGGAAGAAAACCACCACGGAGAATTGTGAAGAGGCAGGTAGCTTAGGACTGTTTCCTGGATTCCATGAAAAGTCACACCAAGAGATAAGAGGGTAGAACTATAAATAATAAAAGAAAAAAAGCATGCATGCTTGAAAAATATATCTACAATATGTACTTTCTAAAGAATAGATTCAAATCAGCACGGCCCAATAACACAATCCTTGGGTATTTACAGAAGTGAGAACCCCATCTCCAAACCACAAGGCATCCCGTTGGAGCACTGAGAGTCTACAAGGGGCGGTCATAAAGCCGTTACCGCAAAAGCTATGCGATTCTGCACATAGGAGGAACGAGCAGCTGTGCTCAGGCTGCCCACGCGCTTCATTTACACCCCACAGCACCTCTACGGGGGGACGCCTAGCGAGCGTAGGCGTCCTCCTGGAGAGGCTAAGCCAACCTACCAGTTCTCCATCTCACAGGACTGGTCACTCCAGAGCAGGACTTGAACTCGGACCCACGTTTGTAACCACAGTACTACCAAAATTTATGTGCTTTTTATGTGTATAATACATTTGTTTCTGGCATGAAAGTGTATTTAATAAATGATCGGTTGTCTTGTATATCTCATTAGCACAAAATCTTTATACTGTTGAATTGTACTCTTTTCCTCTGGAGAAAGGAACCAAAAGAGCAGTGGTCAGAATGAGTTGGGGCTCCATTCTTTATCTGTTACCCCATCTCATCCAAGTCCCCAAACAGGGAGAAGGAGCAAATGTTCTCTTCATCTTTTAAAGAGAGAGCTCCTCTGATGGTGACTTACTCAACTCCAAAACCAAGTCTGGGGGAAGGGCACATGCAGCAACGAGAGCAGTATCACCTGTAGGAAGGCGAAAAGAGCTCAGGGGATGGCTCAGGGGTCAGCCTAATTTAATTTCAATTGATAAAACAATAACACAATCTAAAAATAATAGCATGCAATGGATTTGCTCTTTCTTGACATCTAGCAAGTTTCCACAGCCCACATGTAACATTATCGTGAAATAGTGAAAGGTAGAGTCCACAGACAAGGAAAATCAATGCCACAGGCAGGCTGAAACCCAGGCTGGAGGAAAGGAAGAGAAAGGGCATAGTTAAGAAGAGGGGAAAGACTGGGAAAAAGACATCACCACAAGGACTCTCAAGCATCATCCAAGAATCATATAATCATTCATTCAAGAGAGAGTTACTGACGTCCTATTTTGTGCAAGATTTTACATAGGGCAAAGAAAGACCACAGCATCCATGGTGGCAGCAAGTGGATGGGGCTATAATACAATTCGAATCCCGGTACATTGCACACTAGTCCTTAGTATAAATGCAAAAAAAAAAGTAAAATAATACTATGTAAACTCTACGCAATCTTGAAAAAAATTAAAGAAGACCTAAATACCTGGACAGACACACCACGCAGATTCCTGGATGAGATGACAGTGCTCTTGGGATGGCAGTGCTCCCCAGAGCGATCCGTATACTCAACGTGGTCTCGATCACAATCCCAGCGGGCTCCTCTGCAGCAACTGACTAGCTGCTGCTACAATTCATATGGGAATTCGAGGGTCTCAGTAATCAAAACTTACTTGAAAAAGAAGAACAACGTGAGAGGACTTGTAATTCTCAATTGCAAACCTTACAACTGTATCTCCATGTGAGACTAGAGGCAATTTTTAAGTTATTACTGTGTTTATCCTTATTTTCTAAATTCTGTACAATGAAAATATACTTGTTAGAATAAGAAAAATAAAAAGTAAGGTATCTTTTAAAACATGCACACCAATTCATTCATTGGGAAGAAAATTATTTTAACTATAAAGAGGTAAACAAATATCTAGTGAAAAAGGACAACTTAAAAACAAGTGTGCATTTACAATTTTCATAAATTGAAAACTGAAAAGCACAAACACATCAAGTTTCTAGGGAGACCGGTGAAATACATTAACAGTTATTTTCAAAAATTCTAATTGAACAATGAAAACTCAAAGGGAAAATCCTGATTGACAGCCAACTGCAAACACGTGGATAGCAAAGGCCTAGAAATCACAGTTCCTTTAAATCTGCTACTAACTCAAAAGGAGAGGAGATTCCTCACTGAGGGGACAGTGGAATCCCTTGCATAAGACAGGATACACAGTACAAACGGCACTAGATACGGGGGTGATTTTCTTAGAAGAATTCTAAAGTTACAAAATTGCCGAAAAACTATATAAACACTGACAGACAGATTAAAACACACAGTCATGTATATTACATATAAACATATGAAGTCTGCTCCCATGTTGCATAGGAATACAATCATATTTGTTCAATAATGGGCACTGATTAATTTATCCCAGGTAGAATATTTCAACTAAAACAAATAATCAATACTACACTCATTTTGTCAAATCTACTTGATAAGTTACTCTGCTATGTAACCATAATGTGTCTAAGATATATCTAAAATCAGTGAAAAAGATCTTTGTATGGTATTTGAATTCTTCTCAAAATTCCAAGCTTAATTTTAAAATAGATCTGAGCAGTATTTCTATATTATCTTTTCCCTTGTGAAATGAACAACAGAGTCTGTTGTCAAAATTCTGTCCTACAATGATTCATGAGCACCGTATCCTCACAAAACTGCTAGACAGCAAGGCACTATCCAGACACTATGACCAAACAAATGAAACATACGGAAGACAGTGACCCTATTCTGGAGGGCTTATAATATGTGTCAACACAGGGGTTTATATTTGATTGGTTAGATTGGGTAGCAAAATAAAATCAATCAAGTACTTTCTTCTTTGAGCATTCTGTAAGTCATGACTGTTTTTAGTTTCATGAGCAGGAAAGACTTTAGCATGACTTGATTAGGTCAACTAGCAACAATCATCACTGGAGAGTGAGTAATAAAGAAGTTAACTGACAGCAATGCTTCTGCCTACATGAGACCTAAAATAAATCTACACTGATATCTGAAAGGAAAATGAGGAGATGAGGTCCCCAATGAGAAAACAAACTAACAAGAAATCAAAAAAGAAAGACGTTTTCATTAACGATTCCAGGCATTAGTGGAGCATGGTGGTGAAGAGCACAGATGCTGGGGACAAACATGAGGGTCTGAACTCCCACAGCACTGGGTAGCTGTGACACTGATATGTCAGTGAAATTCTCCGCATCTCAGTCTCCTATCCATAGACTGGGGACAACAACAGCACCCGTCTCCTAGAACGGTCCTACGAATTAAGTTATTTTATATATACAAGTTTAAATAAAATACCTCAGATTTTAAGTAATACCCCAAAAACACAAGGAACAAAGAAAACAGAGATAATTTGGAGTTCATCAAAATTTAGAACTTTGCTTCAAAGGGCACCATCCAGAAAGTGAAAAAACAACAGAGAGGAGAAAATTTTTTCAAATCATTTATCTGATTAAGAATTTGTATCTCCAAATTAAAAGAAAAACAAACCTACAACTCAACAATAAAAAGGCAACTCAATTAAAAGAAGGATAAAGGATCCGAAAAGGTATTTTTTTAGGAAAATATACAAATGGCCAATAAGCACAATGAAACGATGTTCAATATCATTAGCTGTAATGGAAATCAAGTCAAAACCACTAGGAGAAACCGCTTCACACTCACTACAATAGGTTATAATCAAAAAAAGTGTAAAAAGTACTAATGAGGACACAGAGGAAGCGGAGCGCGCAGCCCTTTCTGGTGAGGACGTAACACAGCGTGGCCACTTTGGAAAACGGCCTGGCACGTCCTCACAGATTTGAACATTTGGTTTATGAAAGACCCAGCATTTCTGCTCTCTGGTCACACACGTAAGAGAACTGAAAACTAATGTCCACATAAAAACTTCTAAAGAAATATTCACGGCGCCATTACTCATCACAGCCAAAAATCAGAAACAACACAAATAACTATCACCTGATGAATGGGTTAACAGTGGGGCCCAGCCATACAGTGGAATATAATTCAGCAATAGCAAAGCATAGAGTACTGACCCAGGCCACAACGTGGACAAACATTGAAAACGTTACTCAGTGTGAAAGAATTCAGTCACAATAGACGGTTCCATTTACATGAAATGACTCATTTTACATGAAATGTCCAGCACAGGCAAACCCACACAGAGAGAAGAGTGGCTGCCTGGGGCTGGGGGAAGATGGGGAAGTTGGGAATGACTGCTTGTGCATACTTGGGCTTCCTGTTGGGGGATGAAAATATTCTAAGATTGACTGGGATGCACAACTCTGGGCATAGAGTAAAAACCACTGTACAATTTAATGGGTGAATTGTATTAAAACTGTTAAGGACAAAAGCACCTCGGGCCAGTACCTTCAAATAGTAAATGCAAATTGCTAACTTTTATTTGAGGAAGAAGAAACTGCCCTCAGCATGAAAGCAGGAGATCAGCAAATGGGAGTTAACTGAAATTGGACAAGAGCATTTCACTTGAAACTGTTGCTGAGTGTACACGAAATATTCAGAAATAGGAAAATCAGCTTGACATCACGAAGAAGCATTCTGCTTCAAATGCAAATTAAGGATTCGGCAATCCCAGCTGCTACAAATGACAGAGAAGAAACCTGGTTTTAAAAACAAGCACCAGAGCCAACAATGAGATGGTGGTGAGGAAAGCAGGCGTCCAGATATCTGGAAAAGTTTTCTACAAATAATTTCTCCACTGAAAATTAAAAAAAAAAATGACAGTGATGCAATGCTGTGCTGGCCTCACGTGAATGGACTTCCTCCGGTGCTCGACAGTTCTGTAACCCCGAATGCGAGACTCAGGAGAATCAGCATGGCTCCTGGGAGTCCCAAAGTGACTGCCCACCAGCACGCTGACCACCATCACATCTGCCTGTGTTGTATTGTAGAGAAGAGATCAACTTCTAAAAAGCCCAGGAAATGTTGACAAGGGAAGAAAAGACTGCGGTCAGTCCTGGGACAGAGGCAATGAGAGCAGAGGCCAGAAGCCTGCAGGTGAACTGGAGTGGCACTGGGGCAGGAAAGGACGACGGAGGAGCAGATCTTAATCTTCTACTCTCACTCCCTCGGGTATGAGAGATAAAGTCTGCATCCTTCTCACATGGAACTGTGGGTTCTGGCGGGCAGGAGTCTTACCTTCAGGGAATGATTACTCAAGACTGTGAGAAAAGTCGAGAAAGCGAGAGGGATTAGGGAGCCAACTCCACGAGCCTCTCAATTGCTCCCATATTTATTGTGTATAATCAAAGGAAAAATTCATTAACAGCTCTGTGATAGTAAGCAGGAACTTGGGGAAAGAAGGGATGAGACAGAGATTGTAGAATCCACAATGAGTAAAAAGGCTTAGTGTATCTTTAGGGAAGTCATAGGGTGAAGGGAATAAGATACATGTTTTAGATATGTGAATTACAAAGCAGACCACCAGACCAGCTAGGTCTTTGTTTTGGAGATAATAGACTATTTAACTGCACACTAACCCAGCGTTTATAGCTGAGGGCCAGGGTCATTGCTTTTCAATGAGCAGAGTGCTATCTAAAACCTCAATTACGAAAGCAAAGCATTGTCTCTACTTTTTAAGGCAAGGAGACAGGAGTGAGAATGCACAGGCGCTTGCCTGCAAAGCAGATATTAAGCATATATTTTTCTTCTTAAATTTGACAGGCGACTGGGGTCTGTTAAAATTTGTTAACATAATCATGGGCTCCCACATGGAACCATTATGGAGGAAAACCTAGGTTGACAAATCCTGGCTCTGGGCCTCTTCCTGCCAACTTCAGCCACTCTAGCAGGGTCTAGGCACATCCCTGAATAACGATCCTACAGAACCACACGCACTCTTAACTCCTGGTGCTTGAAACTTAATTTTAGCTCTACACAACTTAAAGTAGAAAAGTTTCATAAGAAAAAGGTATTATATTCACTTTATATCTCATCATAGGACTGATTTTTCTGATTCCTCTAAGCTGCTGCTTCTTGGTAATGCACCAAATTCTGCAGGTGAATTCAGTACTTTCCTTTAGGCATAACTAGCCAGTTTGGTCTCTCTAACTTCTATTGGTCAAATACCGATACACTTAATTGATATCATTGTTCATCAATTTCAGCTGGGAGTAGATGGAGTATCACTTTGTTCCTCAGCCAACCCTCAACTCTTTATCATCAGCAACTCAGGCCTCTGGAAAACAGAAAAAAAGCATTTGTTTCCCTTCTACACTTTCAAAAAACCCAACAGGATACATCAGCCTGGAGAAAGACTTCAACACAAATGATAAAACAAAAATCTATAAACCTGAAGCAACTCCATCTCCGAATCATGATACACAATGACATGAGAGTATGGGTGTCAGGCACAACGCATGCGTGAGCCTGACCACCTCATTTCTATTTTTCAAAGGAAGGAAGGTTTTCCTATTTTTTATTATCACTCTGTCATTGTTTCTGATTAAGCCAAAAACTAGTTTATGAAATAATTAAGCACTGCAACAAAAGATTTTTGTTGTATCAATGACAGAAGGCATTCAGAGGGGTTAGGAAAACCAACCTCTGTAAAAAATGCAAAATTTCCTCCCCTGTGAAGAACACATATACAAAATGCAACAGAGAATTCAGACTCTTGTGGAGAGGAGCAGAAGCCACAGAAACAAAGCAAAGTCATTACTATGAGTCAATTCAAAATTCACTGGACAATCATGTTCAATGCATTCAATGAAATTTAAGGGCACACTGCAAACCATTCACTTAATGATCTGCAGGCTAGAGGAAGAATTTCTCTCTTTAACAGACAACAGTAATCAATAGGGTGCCCCACCAAACAAGGACCAAAGAACAATCAGGTTTTTAAAAGTTCTGATATATCAGCATGTTCTAAAGATCAAAATCCAGAAATTTTAAACATTCATTCACACCACAATGAAACAAGCACTTAAAAAAACAAAAAACCCAAAGAAACTAAGCACATAGATCATGTACCTGGATAAATGAGAACTTCATGCACTGCTGGAAGAAACAACAGGCTATAGCCTTTTACTTGAAAAATAAAACTACATTTAAAGGTAAATGCTAAAACACATTTCATCATTCATGTTGCCTTGAAAAATCTGAGACACTTGTATCTGATCAGAAAAGCAATTCTATGTAATAGTATGTTACAATTCAGTTTCAGTTTGCTTTAGAAGAAAAGAGAAAAGAAAAGCTACTGTTTCTCAAATCCTAACATAAAGTGCGAAGTGCCTCCCTGCCTTTCTCCTCCCATTTTCTAAGCTCACGCTCCCCAACCCTTCTGAAACAAGTATGAGAATGACTTATTCACACCAATATGCCAAATGACAAAAGAATATCAATTTATTTGTGTAAATATATGCCTACATCTTAAAGTAGAGGAGAAATATATCAGAAGTCTATATGGAACTTCTTTCTACCTTCCTGAAATCACACACACAAACGTTCACACAGACACAGACATATTCCCCCTGGATTAATGGGCACTTCACAAGCTTAGGACCTACAACTTTTACAAGATAACTTTGTAGTTAGTTTAAAATACAAAACTATCAGCTTTTGAAAGCCTAGATCATCTGCTAAAACATCCAAATATCAAAGAGACCCAATTAGCCTTCTCTGTAGAATGTAATTTCCCATGATGGCAAAACAGACTCTAAGAAGTACTGGATCCAAGTCTCGTGTTTATCACTAACTATGATCGTTCTTAAGCACATTAACAGATTCAGAAATGTATATCCCAACAAAATTTATTCTTATTGAAGTAGTATACGTGTTCAATTGCCTATACAGGGACTAGGTCCTATGATGGTGTTTAAGAGCTATTTTGTGTATTGCAATATTTATTTTTAAGTGCAGACAAGGAGGGTGGGTGTTACTTAGTTGTAGACCACCTGCTTAGCATGCACAATGTCCTGGCTTCAGTTCCCAGTACCTCCAAAAAAATAAATAGAAATAAGGTCATATTTAAAAATAAGAATATAGTTATAAAAAAAATAGACTAAAAACCACTGCAATCGAGGAGCCGTAATTACAATAATAAAACAAGTGTTTCTATCAAATATTGACTATATGCCAATCACAGAGACAACCACAAATCAACATCACGTGTGATTCTCAGCAACCCTGCTAAGTAGACACGGATGAGAAACCGGGCAATGCGGATGAGGGGACGGAGCTCGCAGGAGCCGGGGACAGTGACAGTCCTGCTCCCCTTGACACCTCGTCAGCCCATGGCAAGCGTTGACAGAGCTGCACTGAGGGGACACCTAGCTGCATGGAACCTTGGGGCACTGAGGGCTCCCAGAAAACACTAAAAATTGTTCAGTGAGAAACCAGCTCAAATATATTACACTGTGCCGCATCCTTTAAACAGGAAAATCACTGAGACCTTTTTGATGCCTCCGTGTCCTTTCTGTCATCATCAGTTACTTGCCCTCACAGCACGACCAGTGATGAACTGGACCCCATACGAAGTACACTCAGATGGCAGAGATTTTAAAGCTGTTTTATGAAGTTTGTAAGACTCCGTCTATTCCTCACACAGGCGGTCATCCAGCACTACTCACCGGTGCGGATGTACCACCTGAAATCACTGCGTTCTGCTTTTTAAAATCCCTTCATCTAATCCAGACTTTTCAACAGCGAAGAAGCAGCTCAACCACAGACACTGGACAGTTTTTCACCAAATGGATTCGAACAGCCCATCTGACTACCTGGAAGCCCTTTTCTTCTATTAAACCCACTTCCAGGTACTTCATCATTTTCTAATTGGTGGACTCGGCCTCTGACTGGCCTACTCAGAGAGCTCCCAACCTCACATCCGGGGGTGGGAGCGGGCCCTGCTGTTGGGGGAAATCAGTGAGGAAGGCGGAAATCCTCCAGCCAGGTCTGCACGGCTAGAAGTGCCACAACGTGCTCAGAAATTATACCGTCAGCACCCCTGGGCTCCCATGGACTGGTTTCACATTAACCAAACTTATGACACACTGATGCAAGAAAACCAGAAACTTAACTTATTAATGTAACAGAAGACGTGAATCTATGAACCAGACTGAAATATTAGAGTTCAACCACGAGTACATTTTCTCCTCCATGGCCCAATCACGGGCAGGCAGTCACATGGCAAGCATGGATAGAAACAGAGCAGGAAGGGTTTCTAGATTAACTCAATGGACAAAATTTCTGTTATACGAACAGATCTACTGCCCAGAAGACAAAGAATGCCAATCACGGTGCACTCTCCATGGACAGTGGCTGAGACACGACTGTGAGAACCTGTGTAACTCTCCTTTCCAAGTCCTTTCTGGGCTAACTGATGCACAGTGGTACAAAGATTCAGGGATGCCGATAACAATAAACACCCAAAGCCCATCTCTGGGAGCCTCAAAACAAGACAACCAGGGTTTAAATACCAGCTCTGCCACTTACTAATTCTGTGATTTTGCCAACTTACTTACCCTCTGTGTGCCTCAATTTCCACACTGTAAAACTGGGATAACATTCAAACCTTCCTTACTCGCTTGTTGAGAAGATTGAAGGATTCATATCTGTAAAATTCTCAGAAAAGAATGTAGCACATATTGGGTGTTCAACAAATGTCAACTCAATATGAAAGTGATTTACAAGTCTCTCTTCTAATCATCTTATGTGTTTACTGGCTAGCCTAAGTCCTTAAGAAAATCCTTATTTCTCCTTTTATAAACTCTTGGGGAGCACACTTCTCTTCTATCCCACCACCTGGTTAAACCGAGGGAGGGGATTCCTCCTAATCACTCCTCTGTGCCATGGAGAATGCTTCTCCCTTCACATCCCTGGCCCCTGGCCTACAGATAGCTCTCATCACACGGACAAAGTGAAGTGTGAGTCCGGGGAGACAAGCAGGGCGTTTGAAACCCTTCCTTTCACTCCAGTGTTGATCACCATTGGGAAGCACCTGGGATGCTCAGCTCCATGGCAGTTCAGCCCTGTGCATGAAGGGGCAGGTCCCCTCAAGGGAAGGCTCACTGTGGCCCAGAGCTACATGGGACAGTGTGAGTCTCCACTTCTGGGACACAATATCATGACACGCATTTTTCCACAGCCCTGAAGTTCATGGAGAACATGGCTTCATCAGTAACAAAGAAGACATTTATCGCCTGCCTACTCTTTTGTGTCATCTCTCAGTTGGCTGCTGGAGACAATTTGTGTATAAGTATTGGACCCCCTTAAGCCGAAACGTATATGAAATAACAAATAATTCTGTGGCTTAACGTTGGTTCAGGGTGACTGTGTAACAGTTCTTACTCTGCTGATGCTTAATTATGGGTTTAGGAACTATGGAACCTCCTCAAATATCTCTCATCATAAAAC
Source organism: Vicugna pacos (assembly GCF_048564905.1). NCBI lineage: Eukaryota > Metazoa > Chordata > Mammalia > Artiodactyla > Camelidae > Vicugna > Vicugna pacos. Next base: position 3,277,166 of record NC_133006.1, read on the forward strand.
CATCTTTTCTTATTTTCCTGTTTCTTAGTAATTGCCAAAGACTCTCAAATGATGGCTTCACACAAAACAGCAGCTAAAGTTTTTGAGCCCTCTTGACATACCCACTGTGGTAAATACTTTACATAATTTCTAATTCTCACAATTCTACAAAGCAGATCGAGTGTCCCCATCTCACAGACGAGGGAAAAACTCAAAACGAACTGACTCAGGTTCACGTGGCTCAGTGGCAGCGCGTGCACGCAAACCCAAGTCAAATCACTACACCCCTTCTTATATGTACCAAATCTCCTACCACCAATTAACACACAGCGGCGGGAGTCAATACTCAGGTAACTCAATACACTTTTCAGCTTTAAGGTGTTCCAGGGGCAGCTTCTATCTGTTTTATAAAATCCCGGCTCACTGGTTTCTAACACTGGAAGAAAAGTCCGATTTTGTCACTGTTTGCACAGCAAGTCTGAAATGTTCACAGCGAGATGATAGAATAAAACTAAAATATAAGCAGAATAATTTTTCCAGGTTGACAGACATAATGGACATTGTGCTATTCTGAAGCATTAATCAAAGGAATTAAAATAATGTTGTTTAAGCCTTCCTTTACAAACAGGAAAGTTAAGACTGTAAGAAGGTGCAACAGCGCCACCTATGGGTTAAAAGACCTTCCAGGTTGCCGGGAAACATGCAACACAAAAATTGCCTGTAGGATCAGAAACAAAAATCAGATAACTAAATGCTTATGTAGCACATACTGCACTTTACTTCGGGGGAAGGGAGGGGTATTCAGTATTTAATCTGATATTGATAGTACTCCTGAATATAAACAGAAGACATAAGCTCATGGAAACTCATCTTAGAAGAGGAATGAATCCGGTCCAGCCACTTCATTTTACAGGAGTGGAAACTGAGACATGGGACCTGTCCCCCTGGCAATCGGCAGCAAAGCTCTCCTACGCCTCATGTCTTGCACTGTAGCAAAAAACAACAGATCTGTACTAGGCTTCAATTCATAAAAATCATGTTTGTATTTTTCCAACAGTAGGTTATCTAAGTATATTGCAAAATACTTCTCCAAGAGCCAGGAAATCGTACAACCTTGTTGAAATACAAAAACATTTATTTACATAATAAAACAACATGTGCTTTATTCTCTCTATTAAAACAGTGACATGTCAAATCAATGTTTTGATGTTTTAAACCTGTTAAGAGTGCAGGAAAAAAAAATCAAAATTTTCCTTAATCACAAAGAGAGAAGCTTATTCCCTGAAAATGATCAATGTGGATTTTACTAAGCTTAATGGATCTGGTCAGAATCCCATGAATTTAAATGTCTGAGTGGATGGTTACACGGCAACATGAATTCTGAGTTGTAACAATACATATTCTGTGTAAATAATCTTCAAGGACGTCTGCTTAAGGCAATTTACCTAGTCCCTGTCTCACTAGAATTATACAGATTTCATTAAAATTTCATACTGCCCTAAAAAGTAATAAATCCTTGTTACTTTATACCATATTCAAATATATCATATATATACATATTGAATATGCATCATAAATAAGTGACACTCTTTAGTATTCAGAGTTGATCATTCTAAAATATCTATCATTGTTACAGTACATTTTTATTAAGCACCTCTTCGGTTCTTTGTATACAAGGGGTCTAACTCTGACAGTCAGACAAAGTAAACGATATTACTCAAATTTCACAAATGAGGAAATGTACTTAGGCCATGAAAACAACTTACATATTCATCATCAGGAAAGAAAAGAGTAAATATTTTACTTAGATTGCTCACTGACAATCTTTTCTTCCATTTTAAGACTGCCGTGCAGGGCTGGGGCGGATATTGGCAGGAAACACGGTTAGGGAGTCACCTGAGAAGACTCCCCACTGCAAGCAGCTCAGCCAGTTCTCCTCCTTCATCCTGTATTGTTAGAGCCATGTTTCTAGGTTACTCTTATTTCAATTAATAGCACTTTAACTGCACATCTGATCATCTGCATCAGACCACCTTACCTCCAAGCCACAGAAAATCATTCACTGACTGTAGCAGCACCAAGACATAATGGTGATGGATCAGGGAGCCCTGCAGCATCCCAGCCTGCAGGCACAAACCCACATGTGCCCTGGTGATCTTCAAAATATAAAATGCATGGAAATATCTCACTGCTGGTACACGACATCTGCCCTCAAATTGCCCCAAAATCATGCTGGCAAAGCACTACTTAACCCTGTCACTACAAAAAAAAAAAAGCTAAGAAGGCAAATTTAGGCTCTTCCATTGAAAACCAGCAACCACCACTGCCAGTAACTGAGCTGGAATGCTCCTGACTTCAAAAACCACTGCTCAATTACTTTTCAAACGTGAAAGTCATATATGTATTCCACATAGATGATATTACAGTAGGATTTTTCTTTTCAAAATTTCCAGTTGCAAAATTAGCACAAGAAACTTTATGTTTCAGGTTTAAAAAAATTAATTATCCTCCACATTCTTAATTTTGAACCTATTATTATTTTATAAATGTAGCTATGCTGCTTATTATAAACCAACTTTTTGATATCTGCAAAAAAGACCTTTATGACCTCACTATTTCAGAGCAAACTTTAATGATGTTTTGAGAGGTGAGGCCTGGGGCACTCACTAACAGCTCTTTAAATACTGACAAGTATGTGCTATTAAGTAATGCAAAGACTCTAAATCCACATTAGCTCAGAAAGCAAAGAAACTACACCAAAGACTTACTTTAACATTTTTATACATTCCTATTCTTTTGAATATTAAAGTTCTTAAAAGATATGGTTTATTTTGAGAAAGACAGCAGCTGTATTAAATTTCCTCTCACCAATAAAGCAATCTTTATGAAGAATAAAAACCCCTATGGAAATCGAAATGACGGGAAGTTTCTTGCTAAGTGAACATGCAGACCTCAGCACAAGCTTAAATCCTATCAGATCTCACTTGAACGAGCTCAACTAACTCCTGGGCTACCCTGGAACTTAGCTCTTCTGTTCCAAAGTTAGCTGAGCTAGGATCATCACACAAGGCAGGGAAAGAGAGAAGAGGAAAGTCCACCTGGTGGCTTCCATCTGTTTTCTTCCAGCCACAAGGTGCCGCTAGAGCGACCCCGCTAACAAGCCCTCCCCATAAGGAAATCCGGCATCCACACTGCCCCTGCCGTCCTCAAGCAGTCCCGACGCCCCTCTCCCAGCCTGTGAATGGTCTTCTAATGACCCCCCAGTTGGTGGCATCCTCCCCCTCTTCCCCGCTACACACACACACACACACACACACACACACACAGAGCCAAGTCAGCCTTCCCAGATCACAAATTTGATTACATCACCCCACTTCAAACCCTTCAGAGGCTCCCTGGTGGAATTCTAGCCCCACCCCAGACCCTACTTGCCCAGCCTCACCTCATTACCCAGGTCCCCAGTGACCAAAGGGGCCCCCTGACCTGCTCCTACTTCCCACTTGCCTCCAGGCTCATTTTGACTGTTTCCCAAGGAAGCCTTCCCTCCCTCCAACCTCCCAAATTTTTTCCTCTGTTCCTAGAACATTCTAGGGTAATTCAACTTCTGACAATGCTAAGCTCACAAGAAGCAAATACATTTTGCTTACTAATGAGGCTGAAACTTTTCTCCCCTTGACACTCAGAAGTGCGTGTGTTATGAATAAATGAATGATGGGATGGGTCTCAAAGGGACAGACATACCTGCTCTCTCTCGTCCCGACCCTTTTGTCTGTAGAATATCAGAAGCAAAACCAGAAGTACCTTTCCTGACGGTCACTTTCTGATGACACCCTTCAATGCCTACTGTGTCAGTTCTAGTAAAACCCAACCTCTTCCAAAGCCCTCCACTCCATACACTCTCCAGTGTCCTCCCCAGCAGGGGCACCCTCCAACCTGGATCACACAGGGCACTCTCCACGGGTCCCCACACAAAAAGCCTCCAGGCCTCTGCCCGGGCTGCACCTGCCACCTGAGCCACATTCTTAACTCCTTCTCCTGGCTGACACTTACTCTGTCCTCACAACTGAATGCAGGGCCCATTTCTTCCAGAAAGTCCTCTCAGATAATGTCCTTTAGGTCTTCGCTGGGCTCCATCTATAGCAGCAGTACATGGTGACCAACTGGTTGTTTGCCCACTCCTTTGAGGCAACGAACTCTTGGGGACCACATGAGAAGGAGTGAGAGATTACAAGAGGGGTGGGGAAAGCAAAAAGCAAAAATCACAGTCCACGTCCCAAATTCAAGGATACTTTCTCAGAAAAAAGTATAAACCATTTCACACGTGTGCAATTTGGCTACTATTTTTGTGGCTTGTGGACAGCAAGAGCTTGGTGTTCTAGTCCAAAGCCCAGATTACATGCAAAAAAATGTATATATTCATATCCAAAGGAAACCAGAGCTGCTCAAAAACAGTTTGCAGTTAGAATTGAAAGGAACTTTGATAAAGGCAAACTCTCCCTCTCTCTTCTTTCTTTTCTGGCATCCTATAATTTTAGAAGTATTTGCGTGACTAAGAGATGGCTACAGCCCGTGATTATGCACTGGAGTGTCTGAGGCTGAGGAAGCCCAGATTATATTCACGGTGTACATGCAATCACACCTACACACTGATAGGTGCCGTGGTGCTGGAGCTGATGTTACAAAGCAGGCAACCTTATTCTGTAAGAGAACTCTAAATAGAAAGTAAGAAATGCAATGTCCTGTATTCAATTTCATTTGTTATATGGGCCATTGACTGATAGTATATCTTGACTAATGAAACCCAATAATAAATTGTCAACGTCGATTTTCTTCATCTGACCATTTTATGCTAACTTTCGATATCAAATCCTCACTCCATAAGTAAACCTCAGACCTACGCTGCAGCACAGTTACATCCCGTGGAAGACAGCCGATCAAGGGAGAACTGGAGAGTTTCCCTTCAGAAGCTGCTAAGTGTGGTTTTGCATCTGTACGTCATTTGTAACCATGTAATCAACAAAGGAGTAAGATCTAACAACTTTGGGGCGAAAAGCACTGCGGTGCTTCAGAACCATCAAAGAACGCTGAGTTTTGGGAAACAGTCCTGAGGCACTTAAATCATACTTTTTCTGAAATGCTCCAAAACTGACCCACTTCACCATTCCAGGTATAACAGGGAAGTACTGGAAACAGTAGAGAGATCATGCCCTTGAAGTCTGACAAGGCCCTGCTTGAATCCTGCTACAGCATTTACTAGCCGCTAAACGAACCAATTCCTTAGCCCCTCTGAGAAGGCTTCCCAATCTGCAAAAGGGGGCTGCCACCACCCACCTGGGAGCCATGGGTGTGAATGCAACATGCAAGTAGGGTGGCCGACTGGTACCTGAGATTGGGCCTGGCTAGTTTCCCTCCACTGCCCTTCTCCCCTTTTAAACTTGCACTGTTCTCCCAGTAAGGATCAAGCCACCGGAACAGACTGCCCATATCATCTGTGTATCCCCGGATACATGCCTTACCCTTAGGAGGCCAGAAAAACAACTGCCTCCTCCCAAGTCACTATCAATGTTCTTAAGATTCTGGGTATTTTTAACTCTATTTTGCAGGGAGACTATTCCAGAACTGTCCAAACACCATTCTCCAGGTTGGCTCCCCTCCCAGCGCCCATCCTTTCTCACCTCAGATACTCTCTGTGATTGCCTTCTGTTCATGGGAAAGTGAGTCCGGTAGGTTGGGGACTCCCCAGGCCTCCCTCCCTCCCTCACAGGTGAGTGTGACTACCTTCTCCCCACTCTCCACTCCAACTACAGCTTCAAAGAATTCTACCCTCCGGCACCCTGCAGACTCTGCATCTTCCCAAGACACACACGTGGCTACGACCCTCCCCTCAGATTTCTTCCTGGCTGGCCCTGCCCACCGCCCGGCCCCTTAAGGATAAACGGCATTAGTCGAAAAAACGCAAACGCCGCTGACTGACACTCCAAAGCTGCATGGTCTGGGCTTTCCTCCAAACCAGGCACAGACATGCCCCCCCAAGCCAATGTCTGCACCTCTCGAGATGATCTAATTCACATGCAAGGCTGGGAACACCAGCTAAGAATGACGACTCCTAACGTGTATCTATAGTCCGGCTTCTTCAGGTGAGTCCCAGGGTCACATACCCGAGTGCCTCTTTGAAGTCTTAACTTGGATGAAAAATGGCATCTTAAAAACGCCTCATGTCCATTATTTACTCTGGAATTCGATTCCTGGCAGGTACCTCCCAGGCTCCCCATTTTAGTAACAGCCCCAGCACCCACCTATGTGTTTGAGGTCAAATTCAATTTCCACTGTTCCCTCCCACAATCCCTGTCCCGGAATCAGTCCTATTATTTCCGTCGCTAAGCCCATCTCAAGTCTGGTTCTGCAGGCACCATGGCCGTAACCCCACAAGCTCACAGCATGGTGCACTGAGTCACAGTCCTCTGTAGGGTGCTCCCTGGAGGGGGAGGCATCTTCTGGCACGGGTCACCTCAGAAGGCACTGGATTCTCACAATGGAGGCCCAGGAGAAGGGACTCAAATTACTCCCGTGGTCTGAACTTTGAAGGGACCGAGGTCTGGGGGAGCTCCTAATTAGCAGACACACTTGCCAGTGAGCAGATGAGGATGGAGGATCCCAGGCAAGGCTGTTCTCACTCCGACATCTGGGCTCTCGGGTGCCACGGGAAAGGCCTTTGTCCAGGGCACAGCCCGGCCATCACAAATCCCAGCCTGCATTTGCCAACCCGGACAGCCTAGACTCCTTCTACTTGCGAAACTTATTTCAGTTCTGTTCCCCACCCAGAATGTGATGGACTCATTCAGATATTCTGGCCTGTCTCAATCGAGACAAATTCAGTGAAAAATGTAGTGTCCACATTTGGACCAGAGCATGAAAGGACAAACAAGGCCTCATGGTCAGCATGATGGTGGTAGCCAAACCCTTCCACTGGGTGAGATGAACCATGGTGGGGGTGAGAATCCAAGGTCCTAGGTCGGCCAAAGCATCTTCCTTCACGGCTGACTGAGGTGTCAGAGACTCACTACCACAAACTAACGACAAGGCCGTCAGTGGTGGACGTCAGCTGCAACAGGCACGGAGTCAGCTATTTACTGCCACCATGGGTTACAAGTAAAGGCCGGGGCAGGGAGGTCTGCACGGCTGCTGAGGCAAACCACAGACCCGGCTATGAATGCCCACTGGCTGAAGCAGACAGGAAGTTACGGTCCCCTTTAGCGGTCCCTGTGTCCACGAGATCCAGGTGAGCCAGTTACTGAGGAGAAGGCCATGTTGGTCCTGATATTCAGAAAAACCAGCCTCGTAAAGGGAACAGAAGAGTGGCATGGATTTTAGACCCACTTCTGCCCCTTTATGAAGGCAAAGCAAAGTAAATGGCACGGGGAATTTGAATGCAAAAAAAAAAAAAAAAAACAAAACAAAGCGGTGAATGTTTCCTCCAACAGCGTCCCCTGCAGCTGCTCACCCCAGAGCAGGCCACTTTCTCACCAGTGACTGCCGGCCAGGAAGCGCCGTCACGCATGTCACACAGCGACAGCCAAGAACGGCGTGCCGAGCACATTTGTGTAAAAGCAGGAATCGAGAAAGATCCTGCAGAATTTGACTTTACAAGGTTAAATACACCATGAAAAGAATCCCTCAGCAGCAGCCCAAATCAATTCGCATCTTACTTCTTCAAAAGAATCAAACAAATTTAATAAAAGCACATTTGTCACCAAATATAAGGAGGACCAAACAGGTTCCTCAAAGCACGGATTTTAACAGGTATCAAACACCAGTGGGTGATGTGGTAACAAAGCAAATATTCCAAAAAATTAGAAATAAAAAAGATGACTAGGATAATACAGGGATCAAGGCAGCTGTTAAGTTTTTGGTTTTTAAAGCGATGGAGACAGTACGGAGGGTGATCTGGCTATTTCAAATTCAGGGTGTGCACAGCCCACATTTTCAGACGCAACAAGATGCTAACGTGGCAGTACAAGAGAAAAAGGAATAAAGAAAAAGGAAAAGAGGAACAAGAGAAAATTAGAAACACACAAGAACAAAAATGATTTTGACAGCATGTACAAGAATTTACGTGAGTGTGTGAGGCCAGGGACGCGGGAACGGTGAGAACCACCCTCACCTCCTGATCCAGGGAAGACAGGGGCCTGAGGGGAGTGAAGCTGCCAGGGTACCCCAATGTAGTCAGCGCCCCTAACCAAAACTCCATGTACATGCGTCTAGGAAGCTTTTGAGCTATAAACTGTGGTCGCATTTCAGGCTGGACAATTTTACTCACTTCCAACAAGAGTAGCAGTAGAGAATTAGGCTCTGCTCCTGCACCAAAGCATTGTTTAAAAAATTAATGACTGTGGAATAGTAAAAGCAACAATGGAGTAAAAGTGACTGGAAGAGAACGTGCTTGACCCTAGCTCACTGGCCGCGATATCTCACTGACGTTCAGACGCTGGCTGAGCCCTTATGGTACCAGAACCGACAGATCCACCAGGAGGGAGGTTTAATACACTGCTGTATTTTCATGCCGAGAGCCATGGCTGGTACACGAGGTTCTGGGTAAACAATGGTGACAGTGTCTTCCACTATGGGCTAAGCACACATCCAGCTACTCCGCCAAATCCCAATGGCAAACTTCAAAAGGCAAAAACAAGCTGGCATTCTCTGGTGGCTCTGCAGACTCAGAGCCAAGCAATTGGTGAGAAAAATGTCACCAGTGCCTCCTATGACAAAAGAGGCACTGGCCTGGGGGTGGGGCAGGGCTCCAGGCTTCCACTGCTCACCCACCAGTCTGTGCAGGGTGAGAAGGTGGTCCCTGCTTACGTTGCACCAATGCACCTACCTTGACTGACGTCTGGGGGCTCAGCAGGAGGTGACATGTGAGGTGAACGGAGCCAGCCTCGGTGTAGCACAGTGCTGGCAGCTATGCCCTCAACAGTGTCCAGGCTCCTAAACCTGACACTTCATCTCCAAGGAGCAGAAGGGGAGTGCAGGCATGTAGATCACAGGGCCCCGTGGGAACAAGTACAGTTCATGGCCACGACATTACTTGCCCCTTCCTTAAGCTATAGAGGTATGTTCGGGAGGAACAGAAAATTCATCCAGAGCCCGCTAGGCACCTCACGCAGGTGGGACGTGGGCCCCCTGTTCCTATAACTCACAGGGCTGGTCTGGACATTCTTTTTATCAATTGTCTGGCGTCTTCTCCTCCAACTTACCAACAACCAGAAAGTAGAATCTGAGATCAGTTAAGTTCAAGAATCACAGAGCACCGCCCCCACAGCGGGCCCGGCAGCACGTGCCAGGTCCTCCGACCGTCACCTGTGAGACCGCCATGAGCGCTCTCCAGACTCATGGCCCAAGTCCATAGGCCAGGACGACACAGATTCCCTCACTCTCCCCAGCAAACAGGGACCACCTCTCGGCAAAGGCATATCACCATCCTCTGCACGAGGGACAGCATGATAGATACATGGGGAAACAGAGCAGAAGGTGGGGGGGTAGGCAGCTCAGAAGAGCTCGTCTGCACTTTCGAGGCAAAGTGGGGCCCTTGACTTAATCACAGGGACAAAGTGAGAATGAACATTTCTCTGCTCTTTCCCATACTCCGTGATACGCTTTTCCCTGCATAAGGAGTTCATTCGGAAGTCCTTGGCGGTGTTTCTGATGTCCTAACATGGCATGCTGGCTGTCGGGCAGGAAGAGAGGGCCTGAGCCGAATAGGTGCAGGGCCTGGAAGGCAGGAGACACTAGCTCCAGCTCCAGCTCAACCAGCGCCTCTTTCTGCGTCTCGGGATTCAGCATCTCATCTATAAACAAAGGGATGAGACTGTCTCAGGACAGGCTGCCCAACAGAAATGAAATGAGAGCCATGTAAAGAAAGTTTCCCAGTTGCCACATTTAAAACAGAAAACAAAGAAACAAACTAACAAACAAAAACAAATACTAGAAACTAATTTTAAGAACAGATCTTACTTAATCTACTGCATGTAAAATACTATCATTTTGACATGTAATCAATATAGGAAGTAACAAGATACTTTATATTCTTTTACTAGACAAACCTCAGCGTCTAATATGTATTTGACCTACAGCACATCTCAGCTCACACCAGCCTTCTCCCCAGTGCTCCTAGCATCAGTGGCTGTGGCTACTCTATTGGACAGTGACTCAAGGGGTCCCACCATGGTCCTGGCTGAAAAGCGGGAGGAAGTGTCCACATTAACCCTAAAAGGATCTCTCTGAAACAGAGGCAGATTCACTTTTAAATGTCTGTAAACCGGCGGGATTCACCTCCCTCCACCTTAGCTACAACACAGTCCTCTTCTTTGCTGATCCCTTTCTGGATGTAGGGAAGAAACCCGGAACACAGCCAGGGTGGACTGGCCTCCAGGGGAACTTACCTGCTGTCTGTGTCCAGTCCCATGATGTCCTCCTTCTCAAACGGGATGCAGCGGAGGGCGATCTTGTCCCCAGAATTGTTGGTGGCTGCATCCAGCCACTTGGACATGGGCAAGATGAAGAATGACTCAGTGAAGTCCTCAATCTTCTTCTCCACCACCCTGCAGTCCTCGTAGATTAAAGGACACATCGCTGCCCGGCTGCTCGGCTACCACCCCATGCAGCACAAAGACAAAGAGCTGAGAGTCATTAAGCGCAGTGCCATACAGCTCTTCTGCACATGGAGCTTCTAGATGGCCTTGGCAGAGAGGAAGTCGGTAATGGTGACAGGGCCCACGAACTTGCGGTGGCTCTGGAAGCTGCTCCACCCACTCTCGGGCGCATATTGGTGCCTGTAGTGGATACAGAGTGCCCACTGGGAGCCGCACGGGTTGATCTGGCTCACCGAGAAGGTTCGCTTATAGATGCAAAAGAAATTCTCCTCTGAGATGATCCCCACGGGTTGGACCACAACGGGAAGAGTCTCATAGTCCTCAGCACACTGCACGTAGTCAGGGATGCTCATGTTGCAGGCCCTGCGGAGAGGGGAGAGGAGATCGAGGTACATACTGTGCTGTGGGCTGCGGGCGCATTTGGGATGCAGTGATCTGGTGTGTACCAGACAGAAGGCAAGGGAAGCCAAAGCAAATCCGGGGGTACAATTTGTCCTCAGCGTCTGCACATGGCTACCGTAGCTCGGATCACATTACCCAGCTTTTGGTCTAGGCTACCTGCCCCTGCAGAGTAGGGTCATTTCTTGTTTTCTGTTTCCAAGCACCTAGCAAGGCCCTGAAGCGAAGTCACTGCACAAAAATGCTGAATAAAGAAATGAACAAAGGAATTGCTTTCCCCAACCCCCTTCAGCAGAATATAAAGAAAAGGACCACAGTAGGATCAAAAGATCTGGATTTCTATCCAATTTATTTGAACTCCTTAGCTGCAGAATAATGGATGAGGAAACTTGCCTTGGGGAGAACGGTACAGTTCAGTGGTAGAGCACGAGCTTATCATGTACGAGATCCTGGGGTCAAACTCCAGTACCTTATTTTAAATGATGAAACAAATAAATAAACTTAATTACCCTCCTCAAAAACTATTTTTAATTCAAAATTCAAAAAACATCTTGCAATTGACACAACATTGTACACTTGACTATAATTCAATTAAAAACAAAATTCTTGCCTTACAAGAATATATCTGGATTACGGATGTTTGCAAATGTAAAATGCCTAGGGTACCCCCTGCATAAAAAGGGTGGAATGTACAAATTTACTATTGCTTCTTTATGACCTATATTTCCTTTGGGGGTTTATAACGTCTCAGAGCTAACTTTCTCAGATTAAAAAAAAGAAAACATTACCTGTTTTGCCATACTGCTGAAGAATCAGATAACCATATGAAAGCATCCGACCCACAGAGGTTACTCAATAAATGTCTGTTGAATGAATGAATAAACAAGCAAAGTGAATGCTGCTCCCTGCCACAGACCATCATAATGGTACTGCCTGGAAATCCCAAGCCCACGTTCCACCCGTCTCTACACTAACCATGTGGGTGACATGGGCAGGCCTGTGTGATTCTCTAAGCCCCAGTTTAATCGTGAATAGAAATGAGGGCAATAACACAAACTTAAAATTGTTAGTGAGTCAGTATGAATTGTACCCCAACTTTGCAAGATGGAACCATTAAGGAAAACTGGGAAAGAGTCCATAGGCCCTCTCCATACTGTCTCTTACAACTACATGGGAATCTATATTATATCACAAAATAAAAAGTCTAATTTTTAATGAGGTTATTGAGGTTAAGTGAGCTCACTGTCTCAAATAAGGAACACACAGTACAAATAGGACAATGCCCAGCCCATGAGATTCACTCAGTTAACATTCCCAATGAACCCACTGGTCCCTTCAACTTCAGAGCAAGAGGATGGGTTGTCGTGGCAGGAGGCCACCGCACCTGAAGCTAACAAAGCTAATGGTGCCCACTTCCAAGAGCCCCTGTCACCACCCTTGTTCTAATTTTCTATTTGTAATTGTTTTTTTATTAAACAGAAACTCCCAATTGCATAGCCTTCACCTGACCAGACATCATGATGGCAGTCCTTCAATACCTGACAACACAGATCATTAAGGCAGCCCTTCTAGGTGAAACAATAAAATGAAAAGCCATTTCCACAAGACTTCTGTGTAAATTTACTAGGGGAATTCATCCTGGACTGAGGAAGAGGACTGGGGAGGAGGGGGCAATCTGGGGCACAGAGAACTATGGGCCACCTGTCCCACGATGGACTTCAGACTCAGCCCTCACCCTCCAGGAAATTCAAAATACACACCGACAGACTGCTATGGACAAGGTTTTTCTTTTTTAAACAAATCCCTGAATCCCTAGCAGGTCTTGTTTCTACAGAGACACAAATGGATTATGTGTATAATGTTTCACGAAAGCCCTAAAATATTGTCACCCCAAATTGACACATCAAGAAACTGAGGTAGAGAAATTTATCACATTGTACAAGATTAGAGAGAGGCCACATCAGACTCTGTACTTAAATCCATGCCCACACTAGAAAGTGTGACATACTGCCCCTTTCCTGCCCTCTCCCTGCAACAAATCTCTGAAGAGTCTTTTCTGTGCCACCTAGAATCACAATCACTTCAGTTTTCCACAAAGAGCTATGTCACTCTTTGGAGGACGTGTCAAAATCTAAAGGGTTGGGATGGGAGGAGAGATTTGCATTTTCTGTTTCTCAAAGGAAACATGGCTTTAAAACAAACTGAAAAGCACTTATCTAGTCCAAGCCCTTATTGTGCAGAGGAAGAAACGGAGGCTCAGAACAGATGAAGAAAGGGCCTTATTAATAAATATTGCCTCAGCGCAGCACCAAGCCAGCCCTGGGCCCTTCTGGGGGAGTACCTGGGAGGCCCAGGAGAATGAGTGTTAGAAAACGGAAAGAGAAGAAGCATACAAGGCCCCGTCTCTACACCACCATACCATGAAGTTCCACCAAATTACCCAGTATGTGTGCAGCCAACATTAAGGTGGGCTAAACAGGTTATGGAAACCTGGAAGTCTCAACCATAGTGGAAATTCCAACGTTTACTATGTTTGTTCCCCAGTTCAAGCATCAGCTCAGTGGGCGCTCTGTACCAGGGACTACACGAGGCCTGGAGTTCTCCCAAATACAGATCTTTTTTTACCACGTGTGAAACCACATAAAGGCCACCAGAAGAAAAGCGCCCATAGATAAGATGGAATTACTGAAACTGATAGCAGCCAAAGAGCATATAATACTAGGAAAAATGGTGCTCCTAGAAATGGACTCATGGACATAGAAAGCAAACTGTGGTAAGCAGGCAGGAAAGGGGGGATTACAGATACACATTAATAAATATAAAATAAATGACAAGGACCTACTATATAGCACAGGGAACTATATTCAATTTCTTGTAATGAGTTCTACTAAAAACAATCTAAAACAAATATATATACATATGCATATGTTTATAACTGAATCTCTGCTGTACATCTGAAAATAACATTGTAAATTGACTACACTTCAAAAAAAATAACTTTAAAAAATAAGTAAAAATAAAAGCAATGCCATTAAGAAAAAATAAAAGAACACTCTAATCCCCTTAGCTGTAGGTGGTGGAGAATTCTGGTGGTAAGCACCAAGTCCACTGGATCACTCCAGCACTGTCTGTCACTCTTTCTGACAATCAGAGAGTCACTTGGCTTCACTGAGGTTAATTTTCTCTTCTGTGAAAGGCTACAGTTGCAACTAACGATGTATAGAATCTCATCATTCACAAGCCCAACAAATAGTGAGGACTTCCCATGGGCCAGGCTCTGGAGAGATGAAAATATAGGGTCCCAGATATATTCATGTGTAGAAGAAGTTTATGCCATAAAGACATTAATTCTTCCTGTTTTGATAGACAGATTCATTTTAATTCTGATTAGAATTCCTACCAGATTTTTCATGGAATGTAACAAGTTAATTTTTGGTCAGGAATAGCCAAGAAACTTCTTTAGAAACACCACAGGGGAGGGGTGGTTGGGTCATTAATTTCCACTATTCTTTCTGAAGTGATGAAAACGTTCTGGAATAATAATGGTTGCACAAATGTGAATATGCTAAAAGCTGCTGAATTGTACCATTTAAATGAATGGACTTCATGGTGTGTGAACAATATCACAATAAAGCTGGTATATGAAAAAATATTTCTTAACAATTATTTTTCCCTCTATACTACTAGTGTGCCACACAATTTAAGAAAAACAAAAAGTCAAAACCAACCAAACTGTGCCAGGAGCTTTTTAGGACTGCAATGTCCCTGGGTCTCCAAGGCCTCTGGTGGTGCTGTTCCTGTTAACACACACTAGCTGGGCTGGGCTAGTTAGGGACTGTAACTATCTTTTTAAGATCTACGGTCACACGTTTCACCCTGGGAGAGGGAAGGAAGGAGGATGTCACAGCCTTAAGCCTTCAGCTCATTTTTAACAGAACCAAGCCCTGCTTTCACCACTGTAATCCCTCTCACTATAAAAACACGTGACATCAACAAGCACCGCCATCATAACACCTGAAAGTGTTCAAGGTACTTACCTGGGGCAGAAACACTGAGGGAGGAGACAGAAGCTCGCTCAGCACTTATGCTCCCTTTTCCTGACTCCACCAGGAGAAGCTGGGCTTTACAGCCGGTGGCTCTCAGCCCAGGGAGCAGAGCCCACGCCACTGAGCTGGTCCTCAGGGAGCGGGAAAGGGAGAGGAGGGCAGCCCCGGGTCACGGGGCAGGGAAAGCGAGGGGGGGGGTTGGAAACGCGGTCTGCAGCCCCGCTCAGAGGCCAGCCCCAGCCCCAGCTACCCCGTCCATGTCCGCAGACCCTGCCCGCCCGGGACACAGCCCGCCACGGGGCGGGGACGGGCCGGCGGCCCAGGAGAGGAAGCCCGGGAGGAGAGGACTCGCGGGCGGGAGAGGGGAAGTGCACACCAGCCACGGACTGAGGGGAGACCGGCTGGGTGAGAGGCGGCAGGTGCTCACCTCTCCCTGGACAGGTGTGCCTGGGGCGCCGGGGCAGGTGGCGTGGGCAGAGGGGTCTGGCCCGAGCAATTCAGCTGGACACAGGCTGACTGGCTCCCTGAGGGCTGTGACACGCGAACCGCCTTCCTGCAGCCGCCTGACCACTTTCCCGGGGGCTCCCCACCTTGCACTTCCACAGCCAGAGTCCCCGGCCCCAGGCAGGAGCCAAAGGCTTACCGGGCGACAGAGCTGAGAAGCCTTTGGAGCCGATCCCCGGCTCGGAGCTGGAGCTTCCAAACCGCGGTCCAGCTGGCACCCACTGAGCATGCGCAGGAAGGCCAGCAATCCTCTGTGTTCTGCGAGGGAAGGTGAGGCAGCGAGGAAGGAAAAAGATGGGAGGGGGAAGATAGGAGGGGAAAAGTGGAGGGAGACAGATGGACAGGAAGAGGTGAGAGAAGAGAGGGATCTGGATAGGGGAGGGTCTTAGCGAAGAGAAAAAGCTTTACCTCTGGGGGCACCCCAAAGGAGGCAGCAATACTGCCTCTGTACCCTTCTGTAACCCTTCAAGACCCGCAGCTGAAGTTTTACCTCGCTGGTCCAGCCCTCCACCAGATGCCCCCATGTGGAGCTTGGTTTTCTGTTGCTCTGGGAACCAAGCACCCGCAGGTGTTGTCGCTCAGAACTAACTTGGGAAGAGTACATATTCCCCTTTTACACTCTGGGAAACAAGCAGGCACGATTTCTGCCTTAGTCCCACTGTCCCAGCTGTCGGGCTGGCGGGGAGCGGGGTGGTACAAGATCAGCGCCCCAGACAGAGCAGACTGCCTGAGTGTTGGTACATAGTCCCCATTCCTCCTGGGTAAACCACACCCCACACTTGTAGAACAATCAAGGGCTAACAGTAGGTCCCTGGGTGTAGGAGAGGTGTCCTCATGTGAAGGAAAAGCCCAGCTAGGCTAACAAGGTAAGTCACATATCTAAGTGTGATAAGTGTCGGTTTACTGCTCTAAGTTTTGCCAGGCTAACTCGTAAATCTTAAGTTTAGTATCAGTTTACCTGGCTAACATGCTAACTCGTAAATCCAAGTTCAACATGTGTCAGTAATGTGATCTATTACAAGTTGATAAGCTCCAGTGTACTGATTCCTTGCTTTTTGTTGTTTGAGCCTTATTGGCTAATACCCCCTTATTTGTAATTAACCCTTTAAAACCTCATGTGCACGTCTTGAAACTGCTCAGAACTTCGGAGCAGAAGCCCCTCTAAGCCCGCCGGCATAATAAATCTGAGTACTCCAACACTCCGAGTGGTGCTTGTTTCTTGGCTGGCCTGTTATTTCCGTAACTCTCAGTTCCAGTGCCCAGCTTGCTAGGTAGATAGGAGTGTTACCGAGTCCAAATTCATTCTCCTCAGTGCAGGACAGGACAATAAGTTGGGAGACCAGCTGTTCAGTCATGGAATAGCAAGTTTCTGTAGACCTAAATGGCAAAATAATGTCTTGAAAAACCATCTCCCCAAGTCACAATTCAGGCTCCTTTCCTACGTGCTTGGTTGTTGCAATCTTCTTGGTGTAGGAATTCCTTCTTGTTAGAATCCTTTGTTCTTGCAGCTATCTGCCTGAGTCAAATCTTTGTAAACGACCAACAAAACAAACGTTATTTTCTATTCTACAATTTGTTATCTTTTTATGAATGAAAAGTGTTAAATATCCTTAAATGTCAGAGCCTGCAGAATAGGCTCTCCTGTATATTTCAGGCTCTAAGCAACATAGTTTTACAAGCAAGATGAAGCCTAGGAGACAGAGCATAAATTTAAATTCAAAGAACAGATCTAATATGGAGTCAGACTTGTTCTGTTCTATTACCCGGGTAGAAGCCACTTGAGAATTTAAATCCCTTTAACTTAAAAATAACTAAAACCTTAAAGGAATTTACATACATAGTTGGGAATGTGCAGAGTATATATGGAAAATCACCCAAAGGATAGTAAACAGTGGCATTACCAGGGAGGGCAGACAGAACAGAGAATGAGGGAAAACTTCTTTCACTTGTGTATAGTTGTGCTCTGTTTGAATTTTTTGAACCATTTGCTTGTATTTCTTTTTCAGTTAAAAAAATATGTGTAATGGAGCAAAGGAATAACTAGCTCAGCAAATACAACAGCCATGGAATCACTGAGTGATCACTTTTGATTTAAGCCAGGAAGCATTGATTGACTCTCTCCAATGTGCTCAGTCCTGTTTTAAGACTTCTTTTATTATTATTATTATTATTATTATTATTATTATTATTATTATTATTATTATTAATTATTATTACTATTACTACTACTACTACTACTACTACTACAACTACTACTATTACTATTACTATTTATTATTATTATTATTTTATGAAATAATAAGAAGGTACCCCTCACCCCTGCCCATGGCTGGTGGAAAACCAACTGAGTTTTTTAAGTTGTTTTCCAAGGAGTAGAAATGAGTTATAAACTGAAAACTTATTCAGGGCATAATAGACAGAGTGTTTTTCCAGCAGGCCAGACAGCTATGAAGGGTTTTCAATAGAGGCGCCCAGAGGCTGAGAGGGAAAGCCACCAGGATCCTACAGAAAGCTGCCCAAACTGCCTACTCCATGGCACTACTGAAATAGGAAAGAACAAATCTGACTCCATATTTGATCTGTTCCTTTGACTTTAACAAAGCCGAGTTAATACGTTCCTGTCTTTTCATGGGTTATGATGTCACAGAGGAGACGGACAGGTCAACAAGGAACCACTCTGCCGTGATCACGGAGCCGGGGAAAGGGATGGGCTGCAAGATGTATGACACAGCCGCAACTGTGCCCGTGCTTCTAGGCAGGTACTCAAAGTCGACTCAACAAGGTGTCAAACACCTGTGCCCACGTCCCCATCACCTGACATGTAATAAAGAGAAATGAAAGCCTATAAAAGGCCAATACCCTTGGTGGGTATACCATCCAAAGAGCAAAGTCACAGTTTGACAACTGGCCATATCGGTTCCCTGGGATTTATTCTTGGAGAACCTTAAAAACCACTCCTCTCTCCTCAAGAAGTGCTGCATATTTGTCCTATCTTTGGCTCAGGGATGGAGCAAGTTCAAGGGAACTTTAATGTCTGCACAGATTTGACTGTCTTTCTCCAGGTTCACTTGTCCATTCTAAAGGGGCCTAAGCTAAGTCCATCCTCCGTAAGATCTATTCCCTCCAGTGACAGCTCATTGAGCCAGCAATTAAAAGCCAATTGAACAAGACTGTCCTCAGCTAAAAAGTTCACCCACCCTTCACTGCTTTCTTAATCTCTTCTCCTGGCTAATTGCAACAGACGAACACCTCCCTCCACCAAGCTACACAACTATGTCATTTTGTCTCCCCAAAGAGAAAGTAAGGTTCATAAAAGAGGAGACAACTGCATAGTCACCTCTGAATTAATAGCATATAGTAATGTCAATAAATAGAACTATGATTATTGCTACTTTCCTTTAAAACCTTTCTGGTTATTTGAATGAGACCTTGGAAGAGAGGTGTTTGCTGTCCAGTATCTTGATCCACAAGAATCTGGATGTCTTTTTCAGAATGGATGTTCACTGATTCATTCAAAACACATCTTCTCAATCAAGGAGTAGCTGTGCTTTTCTGCCAGGAGTTTGTGGTCACTCTCATGCCAGAAGAGCTTTAAACTATATCCTTACTTTGGATTTGTTATTTTTCCCCTCTTCCAACAAAATTGACTTTCCTTACTTTCTTGCACTGAGGAATTTTTTTCCTATTTCAACCTTTAGTAAACCAAGATTCTCGGGATGGGCTTGGCCTATAATATGATCAGCCATCAAACTCCCAGTGTGAGAGGCCTCGGGCTCACTTCCTGCCCTCCTGTCAAGGCAACTGAAAATCAGTTCGGGAGCCAACCGGCATCCCAGGGCTTCTAAGGCTCACGTATCTCCCAGAATCCCTGCTGTCACGTTTTTCTTGGCTTCTGAGGATTTCCCCTCTCTTTCTTGACAATAAGTTGTGCAGTTTGAAAGATGAGGAAGGAAGGTTTTATTTCTTAATCAGCATTTTAAGGAACTTGTGTAATGAAGGTTTTCATGAGTTTCTAGAACCCTCCATTGCCGAGACAGAAAACACACTATACATTTTCTAAATTTAGCACTCATGTGCATTTTTTCTTTGCCTTTCTTAACAGTTAAATGATATTTTTTAATTAAAAAAAATAAGGCCCCAAATAAGATAGAACATTGAAAGGGCAAACAAAATTAAAGGGCAAAGACAGAAAAATGATAGCTACACTACAAAGCTAATATAATACATGCACTATGTATCAGATCAGCAATTCTCAGTAACAGCTAATTGAAACATGTCCATGAGGTAAAAAGTCTCTCCTGTCAGGAGATGGCCATCAGAAAATAGAATTAAAACAACAAACTAATATCCTAAGACTGGCGAGTTACAGAAGGCTACCAGATAAATGTGTCTGCTTCTGGAAAAGAGGGAGACTCACCAGCTCTTTTCTGTGGAGCTTGAGCCCAGGGGAGGACGGTGAAGTGAGCTCTGTAAGCACCTAATTAGCAAAGTGACTGATGAATAAAGAGACGTGAGCTTTGATGACAGACATGATACTACAATTCATTTGTCCTGTAAAGTATGTCTTCACGTTAAGTGATCAATACTTCGGCGTCCTCAGGGATTGAGATTATAGGAAAATGCACAGCCCGGGCCCAGACCTCCACTATGAGCTCGTGACACTGCACTTAGATGTCTCAAGGGCACCTCCAACTCCACCAGCAAAGAGCTGACTTCACGGTGCTCCTCCCATAGTCGTCCTGCCCAGGGCACCTGTTCAGGGGGTAAGGTCTCCCTGTGTCTCCCAGCTCAGGCCCATCACTCACAGATGTGAATGGACCCCTCCTTCAGGGCCCAGATATCCTCAGTCACCGAGGCCCACCACCCTCACCTGTCCTACCAGGTACTCACTCGCACTCACTCAGCACTGACTCTGTGCTGGAGACCACGCTGCACACTGTGCATATGTTATCTCTGGATCTCCACAGCAGTCCTGGGAGGTCGGTACATCACTGCTTCAATTGATTAGATAAATTGTTTCACTTCCTTGAGTGCGTCATCCAAAGTGACACGGCTACTGAGCCACAAGCCTGGGACTGAAAACCACTTGAAAATTGAACACTGCTACACGTCGCAGCCACCCTACTCTGACTCATCACATCACCTCCTGCCAAGCCTTCTAAATGTTTCCAAGCATTCTGCAAGCCAGAAGTGATCTACGAGAGCACCCCACTCCCCTACTTAAAATCTGTCAATGACGGTCCACTGCCCTTTGGAGAAAGTCCCACCGGGCCTGAGCACAGCCCAATGGCCCGGCATCCGCGTTCCCTGCGCAGCCGCGCCACCTCACCCACCACGTAGCACTACATGTGCCGTATGCAGACAGGGATGCTGACTCCGTACAACCCGGGGTTTGTCTCACTCGAACAATCATCACCTTCTTCAGTGTTCAACTTTTTCATTGCTGACTCTTAGAAAAATGTTTTCTTAGGATGAATCGATATCTTTTTCCTTACAACTACCCATCATTGATAATGATCTCCCTCCAAAATAGAGAAGACCTAATTCTCAGTCTCCTTATCTGTAAAGTGAGAATAACAAGGAAATATGAGAAGTTTTAAGAGAAATAATATTCATGTGAGGCTGAGGGACAATTCCATCATACAGTAAGCACTCAATATGTGCTTACTTAATATTAATAAGAATATATTGCATTCCAGCAACTTTCAATCAATGTTTTATGACTTTGTCCAACAGACTACTGACAAAATTTTAGACGAACCCCTTTGAGCAGATCAGCACAAGCGTACTGGGAGAGGTAAGCGCTGACTCCATTTACAGCTGCAGTCACCCAGCACTACGGCACGGGGGCAGTTTGCTCAAACTGTTACATGATGCTTGAACATTTAGTTGTCATTATATAATAAAGACAGGTGTTCTTTAGTCAAAGCTCCTGAAACATAAATCTTCAAAGATTGATGCAAATTAGGTTTCAAGTACAACACTCTCACTAGAAATTATTTGAAAATCATAGTCTTAGCTACTCCGCACATCAAAAGGGCATGTTCTTAATATATCTGACTAAATACACTGAAAGGGTTGTTTAAAAGTAATTATGAAGAAGCCATCCTGAATAAGCTCTCAGTATCATCTGCACAAAGCCCCACCCAAGGGTCTCATTTCTCACTTCCACATAGGTATTCAGGCAGCTTAACTTGGGTCTTGGTTTCTTATAACACGGGGTGGGAATAGTTGTGGACAGATTTATGTAGCAAATATAAACCTAGGGTATTTACTGTGAAGGAATTCTAGAAATAAGAAGATTGATATATAGTCCCACCCATAAGAAACTCAGCCTTTCCATTTGCAACAGCATTAAAAATAAAATGAGAGATACATTTAACAAAAATTTATAAGATCTGTACATTGAAATTTTTGAAGTATCACTAAAATAAATTTTAAAAGATCTACATATATGGAAGATATCACATTTTCAAGGAATGATAGAAAATATTATTAAAAATGTTAAGACTCCTCAAAGAGATCTACATATTCAGTGGAATCCCTATCAAAATTCCAGCTGACTTCTTTGCAAAATTGAAAAACTGATCCCAAAATTCATATGGACGTGCAAGGGGCCCAGGACAGTCAAAACAACCTTGAAAAAGAAGAGTAAAGTTGGAGGACTCACTTTAAAGGGTACTAAAATGTTATAGTACTAAGTCAGTATGGTACTGGCATAAGGTTGGATAAATAAATCTATGAGACACAATAAAAACCAAGGGGAAAAAACTTACAATTCCAGACAGTTTTCCACAAGGGGGACAAAAACACTCCATTGATAGAATAGTCTATTCAACAAATGGTACAGGGGCAGCTGGGTATCTGCAGGCAAAAGAATCAATCTGGAATCTGAACACTCATATTTTATATAACAAATAAAAATTAATTCAAAATAGATCACAGACAGAAATGTGAAAATTAAACCTATAAACTTTCTAAAAGAAGACACAGTATAAATCTTTGTGGTCTTAGGATAGGCTTTGTTTTCCTAGATACAATACCAAGAGCACAAGTGATAGAAGAAAAAAGCAGATAAACTGGACTTCATCAAAATTAAAACCTTTTTCTTACAAAGGACATCATCAAGAAAGTGAAATGACAGTGGAAATGGGTATCTCAAATGATAGAGTGTGTGCTTAGCAAGAAAAATAAAATAAATCAAAACATCTAATTACCTCCCCTGTAAAGAAATTGTTTTAAAGTTTAAAAAAATATAGTGAAAGGACAATGTCCAGAGTAGAAGAAAAATTTTGCAAAGCATGTATCTAATAAGAGAGTAGCATCCAGGATATTTAACAAATGCTTACAACTGAACAATACAAGAAAATAGACCCAAATTTTAAATTTACCACAAATTTAAATAGATATACAAATGGCCAATAAGCATATGAAATGATGCTCAGCATCACTAGTCAAATCAAAATCAAAATGAGATCTCATTTTACACCCACTAGGATGGTTATAACCAAAACATGGACAATAACAAATGTCGTTCAGGAGGCAGAGAAACCTCATTTGCGGCCAGTGGAAAGGCACAATGGTGCAGCTTCTTTGGAGAAGTCTGGTATTTCCTCAAATGCTTAGAGTTATATGGCTCAGCAATTCCACACCTACATATAGAGTCATCCCTCAGTATTCTCGGGATGTTGGCTTCAGGAACCCCACACCCTGGATACCATAATCCAAGAATGTTCGAGTCCTTTTACAATCAGCCATTTGGATCCATGTAGTGGAAAATACAGATATGGCGGGCCAACTGTACAGCCACAGAATGAAAATATATTCTCATAAAAAATTTCACATCAATATTCATAGCAGTATCATTCAGAGTAGCCAAAATTTACTAACATTATCCATCCATCAATGAACGGATAAACAAAATTACCAAGAATACGCCCACAAACTTTTGGTCATTGAAACTTTGCCAAAGGAGGTGAGAACATACAATGGAGTAAAGGCAGCCTCTTCAGCAAATGTTGTAGGGTAAACTGAACAGCTGCATGTAAATCATTGAAGTTAGACTACTCCCTCACAGCATACACAAATATGAATTCAAAATGTGTTAAAGACTGAAACATGCAGACAAGACACTATAAACCTCTTAGAAGCAACCATAGGCAAAACATCTGACATACATCTAAGCAATGTTCTCCTAGAGCAGTCTACTCAAGCAATAGAAAAACAAACAAAAATATACAAGTGGGATCAAATTAAACTTACAAACTTTTTCACAGCTAAGGAAAGAGTAAGCAAAACAAAAAGACAACCTACTTATGGAATGGGAGGAAATATTTGCAATAAATGAAACTGATAGGGGCTTAATTCCCAGAATATGTAAACAGCTTTTACACTTAATAAGAAAGAAAAACAAACAATTCAATTCAAAAATGGGAAGAAGTTCTAAAGAAACATTTCTCCAATGAAGACGTACAAATGGCCAGTAGGCACATGAAAAAATGTTCAATATCATTCTCAGAGAAATGCAAATCAAAACTGCAATCAAGTATCACCTCTAACCAGTCAGAATAGCCATCATTCAGAAGTTCACAGATAATAAATACTGGAGAGGCTGCGGAGAATTGGGAACACTCCTATAATGTGGTGGGAATGTAGTTTGGTGGAGCCAATGTGGAAAACTGCATAGATGTTCCTCTAAAGAAAAAAATTGACCTCCCATATGAACCAGCAATCCCACTCCTGGGCATATATCTAGAAGGAACCCTAATTAAAAAAGACACCTACACCTCAATATTCACAGCAGCACTATTTAGAATAGCAAGACATGGAAACAAACTAAATGTCCACTGACAGATGACTGGATAAAGAGGTTGTAGCATATTTGTCCAATAGACTACTATTCAGACATAAAATAATAATAAAATGATGCCATTTGTAGCAACATCTATGGACCTGGAGAATGTCATTCTAAGTGAAGTAAGCCAGAAAGAGAAAGGAAAAAACCATGTGAGATCGCTCACATGTGGAATCTAAAAAGAAAAAAAAAACAAAGAAACAAAAAGATAAACTTATCTACAGAACAGAAACAGACAAAGAGTCATAGAAACCAAACTATGGTTACCAAAGGGGAAAGGGTGTGGCAAGCAATAATTTGGGAGGTCAAGATTTGCAGATACTGAGTATGTAAAGAATAAACAGCAAGTTTATTCTGTATAGCACAGGAGAATATATTTAATATCTTATAGTAACGTATGTTTAAAAAGAGTATGAAAATGAATACAGGTATTTTCCTATTTAACTGAAGTGTTGTGCTGTACAGAAGAAACTGACACAACATTATAAACTGACTAGACTTCAATGAAAATATATTTAAATAGACCAAAAACGAAAACAAAGACAAAGGATACTATCAAAAAAAAACAACAAAGTACTGATTCAGGTTACAGTATGGAAGAACCTTGAAACTTTATGCTAAAATAAGCCAGACACAAAAAGCCAAATAGTGACCTTTAAGGTGAACTGTATCTAAGCGTTTATTATACTACTCCTGTAAATTTTCCGGAGGTTTGAAATCTATCAATATCAAAATAAAATGTATTATACATTAAAAACTTAAAACGCTTCCTCACAGGAGGGCTTTAATTATTAATTGCAGAAACGCATGTAAAGCGTTTGGAACAACACTTTGCACGTCCACACAGAATCACTGCTGTCACTGCCACTCAGAGGGTGGTGCCAGCGCTGATGAGAGCTGCCTCCACTCGCTCCCCTGCAGACAGGAGTGAGGGCCTGAGCTCTGACAGGCAGGGTTTGCGTGAACCTGGGTCAGACACAGCCACGTCCCAGACTCTGCGTTACCCAACTTTCTTATACAAACTGCAACATGTGTAATGTAAACATGCTTGAGGGACGTATCTTACAACACAGGGAATACAGACAATGTTTTACAGTAAATATAAATGGAGCATCTATTGTACACCTGAAACTAATATCATATTTTAACTCATCTATATCTTTATAAAAAATTAAAAAATAATTTTAAAATGTTGTCACTTTAATATTCAATTCGGTTTTTAAGTAACTACTAAACAGCTTAGAATATATAAAAGCATTTAATTGTGCTGTTTGTTTACATATTTATTTACATTCAGACTCTTGCTTAAAGAGAATTTAAACAATTTTTTTAAACATAGCTTAACAACCATAATTTAAAAAAGGCAAAACTGAGAGTGAAGAGAAAATGGAGATTCAATACTTAAATGAAATCAGGGGGAGATAAACTCATAAAAATTGATTCCATGAAGTCAGGGCAAGTGTTAAAGGCTGACTAGGAATTCAGCTGTAAGATTCTTGGCAGCTAAAGCAAAAAGAAAAAGATGATGGGGCAGTTGGTAGAGCGTGTCCTTAGGGTGCACGGGGTCTTGAATGTAAGCCCCAGGGCCTCCACTAACAGAAAAATACATCTAATTACCTCACCCCCCAAAAGAGTTCCAAAGAAAAGAAAAAGAGATATTTCTTTCCCAAAAAACCCTGATATTAAATTTGGATTAAATACATAAAAAAAGAAAAAAAGAAAAATAGAGAAGATAAGTGACACAGTGAAGGAAAAGCCCAGCTGGGCTAAAGAGCTCAGTCCCAAATCTAAGTGTGATAAGTGTCGGTTTACTGATCTAAGTTTTGCTGGGCTACCTGGTAAACCTGAAGTTTAGTGTCAGTTTACTGGGTTCATAAGCTAAATCGTAAATCTAAGGTCAACAATTGTCAATAATGTGATCTTTTCCAAATTGATAAGCTTCAGTGCACTGATTCCTTGCTTTTTGTTGTTTGAGCCTTATTGGCTAATAGCCCCATACTTGTAATTAACCCTATAAAACCTCATATGCAGGTCTTGGAGGTGCTCAGAGCTTCGGAACAGAAGCCCCTCTGAGCCCGCCAGCGTAATAAATCTCAGTACTCCAACCCTCTGAGTGATTCTTGTCTCTTGGCTGGCCTGTTGTTTCTGTAACAACACAAGCGATAATGCCCGTGAAATAAATCTGCGGTGGCTGCTGTCAGGTCCCCATGTCTCACGTGGGAAAATCTGAAACATACTTCTCACCACTTAGAGTCATCATAAGCCCACCCCAACCATCCCGCCATTAAATGCAGGAGCACAAGCAGGGCCCAGCCTTTGCTGTCTCTGTGTCATCACAGTGAGATGGGATGGAAGGGGGCAGAGCACAGTCATTCTAGGAAGGCCACAGCAATTAACATCAAAATGGTGAAGGATTCAACCCCCAATAGGCCTTGAGGCTCAGGATGAAGAGATTTAACTTCTAGCAGATCTTAAGCTTCAGTAAACACCCATTGTAATAGTAACATGGTGAATAACATGCCCCAGGCACCATGGAGTCCCAAAGTTAGCTACCAAATGTCACAGGGTGGGAAATGGCCATCTCCCTGGGAATCCCAGCCCCTTGCCCTAAGGCTGGTCCTTCTACTTATTAGCATATGGAACCACCAAGCCCAAGAAAACAAGCAACACAGCGCCACCTCGCGGTCACCACTCTCTCACCCTCTTCGGAGAAGACCCACACTCTGTCTGTGGAGTGTGCACCTACTTTTAAACTGAGCATCAAACCCCCAAACCTCGTGAAGTTTCTCTTGCATTTCAATGTATCTCTCTGAATAAATCTACTTTTACTCAACACTGGCTTGCTCTTGAATACTTTACTGCATGAAGCCAAGGAACAAAATCTGGTGGGGCACATCCCAGGGGCTCAACCAAAGCGTGGGACACAGCCCTTCTCATGCCCAACGTTTTTTATTCTTGTATCAACAGGACAGGGCTGTGAAGGGAAGTCTGAGTCCCCAGCTAAGGGACAAAAGCAGCCTCCAGGTCTCCAATTGGCCGGCAGCCTCTTCCCCAGCATGGGCCTTGACGTCTGCCTGGTTCTCTGTGTTTCTCTGTTGTGCTGACTCCCCAGCCAGACAGCGAAATCCTAGGCCTGTCCCCACAAAACCCTTCTCTCCAAAATACAAGCACATCATGTCACAATCCTCTTGTTCAACCAGGAAATGTTCTGCCCACTTTTTTCCTCCCCAATAAAGTACCCAATTGTCCTCCCTCCCATCACACCACTTCTTTCTTTGTGAGAACTCTGCACTCGCCAAACTCCATCCTGAACCCAGGTGCCTTGCTGGCTGTGACCAAGATGTTTCTTTCTCACACAGCCTGCGTCCTTTCACTTTCCCCTTGTTACCTTAAAAAAGCCTTTCCTGAGTCACCCACCCCTCTGATTCTGAACTTCACAAAGTGCTGAGTTTGCAGTCACTATGTGCATACCTCCCAGGTTTGGCTAGGTTTCCTTCCCAAGATCTTCATTAAGGAGCTGCATCAAGAAATTTAAAGAGGCTATTCTTACATCTGAGCGGAGGATCCTGCAAGAAATTTAAATGGCATTGAAGAGAGAGTTAACCAGGGACAGAGAAGTCGTAGGTCCTAGTCAGAAGTGTCATGAGGCAAAATGTTCCTCAAAGCCTCAGAGTGGCTTCTGAACACGGAGTCTGCAGGGAGGATGTGACAGGCAGTGAGTGGGGTGAGTGATAAAGGGTACACTCCCCCAGCTGGGGAACAATAGGTTCTTTTCTAGTTTTCCAAACAATTTCTTACTACCTTTTTCTCTTATTGTCACATATCATTTCCTACGAATTAAGCATATCAATGTCAGTAATTTGGGCCACTTGGGAGAAGCTACACGATGCCATTCACAGGACTGGGGCATGACAGCCACACCAGTCTAGGTTGAAAGACAAGTGGGGGTATTTCCAAGGTAATCACTGGCATGCAGCAAACTCCCCAGCTTCAATGACCTCATCTCAAAGCTGGGGCCAATAAAACTACCAAGCAAAGTGTGTGATGATTATGGCCAACATCTGTTTATTAGTTAAGTGCCTGTGACACCTGCCACTTAATAGGGAATGAGTACGATCAACGAGGCCCTGTCTACCTGGCCACATGCGCCCTGCCTTCCTGCTTTGGTGCAGCAGCAGAGTTTGTTTAGCTGAGATGAACGCCCCAAGAGCAGCCCCGATGGGAAACCTTCCAGCTCTGCATGACGAGAGGTGTTCCTTTCCTTCTCATAGCTGATCACAGTTTGCTGTCATCTCTTTTTATGTTTATCCCTTATGTAACTGCCTCTCCTTCGGAGTTTTTGATCAAGCAGCACAGGGCCAGGTGTGTCTTGTGGCCTGCCGGATATTCTGGGCAGGGAAAAAGCCTACCCCACATCTGGCTCTGGTGCTGAACAGAGAGGGCACAAGGTCCAGGGGCCCATGCTGAACCGAGGCCCCTGCACCCAAAATTATGGTCTGACTTTGGGCAAATTACACAGTCTTCTTTATCATGAGATTCCTCATCTGTCCATGAAAATAACTGCCCATGGCACACAGAGTTACAAGGATTAAAGGAAATCACCAAATTTACAACCTAGCCAAGGGGCTACCAGTGCATCCTCAACAGACAAATGCTGCCTTTACAGCTCTGACACACGCTTAGCGGGGCGGCGCCACACAGTGAACACTGCTAAGTGCCAGTGTGTTAAGTGCTTCATGTGTGCTATAATACTCTTTAGAACTTACAACAATCCCAGGAAGAAACGAATATTATCATGCCCATTTCACAGATTCTCCAACAATTTAAGAGAGTTTACATTCTAGTCCAAGGCCCTATGGTGAAAAAATGGCGATTTAAACCGGAATCTGGGCCCAGGCCTTGGCTCCATCTCTATCCCATCCACCTGACCACTTGCTTATGAATTCCACCTGTCCAATACTGAAGTTTGAAGCCGGCCATCTCTTAAACGCAATGTGTGCCACCGTTTGTCAGTGTTGGTTAATTACCATAAACAGTTCTCAGAAACCACTACAGTGAAGAAAATTGGACTTAAGGAATTCTGCACTGAGTTCTCCTGTAATGTGCAGAAACCCTTCCCTACACCACCAAATCCCAGTGTATGCTTCCTCCATGCATATGTTTGCACACTGCTTATTGAAGTAGAAGGTACCTGCAGTAATTCCATCTCGGTTGCTTTCCAAGGTTGCAGATAATCCATAATCAGTCTGTGAACGAACATAATACAATGTGAATGAGAATACTGCAACCATGACAGTAAACAAAGGATACTGAAACCAAGTCATTAAAGGCTTCCACCACCCCCCAGCTAGGACAAGCCTGCAGCCCAGCCGCTACAGCAACTCACAATGGTGTCCTCTGAGCAGAATCAGAATAAGAAAGGACAGGCTACTGGTCCTAGATAGCTAGGTGCTTGTCTAAAGAATGAATTCAGTGAGTCCAAAATATTTGCTTCCTCCCATACATAGAAAAGCACTAAAGTCTTGAACTTGAGATACCTGGCTTTCTTTAGATAACAAGCAATCTTTTATTGTTCCAACAATCTGGTCTTTGTTGTAAAGCTCCTATATATCCTAGCTCCTTCGCAACCTCTTTGGAGTAGTCCCTCAGAGAGATCTGGCAGGCTGTCATTCCGGCTCGAGCCCTCCCGCCAAATAAAACATAACTCTTAACTTTTAGGCTGCACATGTATGTCAGTCAACAGTTTTGGACACCTTGAAGGGACCCAGAGCAGACTTCTCTCCACCTGGACTCTCCGAGTAACTGGAGCCTTGGTACCAGCAGTGGCCCTTTGTGCCATCCGTCTCCTCGGGGAGTCCAGATGAATTTGGGTGAGTCTCTCCTGGTTCTCGGATCTCACATATTGGTTGATAATCCTGAGTTTTATCTGGCGGTGTATACAGGTACGTGGCCCTCCAGTTGAAAGAAATTGGGGTGAATTACCCACCCAGTGGAGACATACTGGGTGGGGCCTGGTTGAAAGATAACAGGAAATACCCACCTTGAGGAGATGTCCAAAGTGGGGCTGGTGGAAATATATGAGGAAAATACTCACCCAGGGGAGACATCCCGAGTGAGTCCAAGTTCAAAGACACTGGGTTCAGGACTGAGTGGTTAGGTAAGAGGCTGGTCTAATATTTTCATCAATTTGGTTACAACCATTGAATTTTTCAGGATAAAAGTAAAACTCTTATGAGGAACCTTTCAACTCGAAAATTCGGACCATCCTCCTGGCTCGTAACAGCTTTCTCGGGTGACAGAGAATCTTCCAGCAGTGGTAGTGACAAAGACTTCATGCCACAGAGTTGTCCTTGTGGGAAATCTTACCAACAAATTTATTCTGGGAACCCGACCTTACAATGGGGAATAGAACATACAAAAAAAATAAAGAAAAGAAAAGAAAAAGAAATGACAGATTGCCTGTCTCCAACTATTACACCAGCCAGGTTTATGTACATACAAAACTTACAACAATAATTGGGAGTAAGAAAAAAAAAACTCACTCTGAAAGTAATTAACAAGCCTGATAAAAACATTTTTTGGAATTCTGAACTTATAAAAACAAAATCCCCTTTAGGGGGAACTTGGATTTCTCTTCCTGTGTCCTTGAAATGTAAATGTTTTATCTTTCTCTGGGTGTATTAAGTGTGTGTATGTATGTATATATATGTTTACTTTATTTTTTAAAGGAAACCTTGGACTCTGCCATACAAAAGGTTCAAGTATTGTGTACATATGGTGGCCACGCAAATAAATTGGGATTCTCAACAATTCTTTGATTGTACCAATTTTCAGATATTTTGCCATCTTACACTTTGCTGCATCAGCCTGGACCACAATGGCCTTTAGCTTTTGGAGAGAAAATCTTTGAATTTTATTTAGGCAACACCCCGACAATCATGTGGAAGAGCCACTTCATCTTATTGGTTTCAAATCACTATATATTTATATATTTATATATATATATATAAATTGATGGCCATATGATGGA
Source organism: Vicugna pacos (assembly GCF_048564905.1). Taxonomy (NCBI): domain Eukaryota; kingdom Metazoa; phylum Chordata; class Mammalia; order Artiodactyla; family Camelidae; genus Vicugna; species Vicugna pacos. Next base: position 3,308,624 of record NC_133006.1, read on the forward strand.
TCTTTTAATTTGGAAAAACTTTTAAATTGGTGAAAGTTTAAAGAGATCTCATTATAAACAGCTGTTTTATTGGTACCTATTAAAATCAAGTTTAAATGTAGGAAAATATATCTAATGGTTAACCTAAGAACTTAGTTAAAAAAAAACTGGTTTGAAAAGCTACATTTGTGTTTTTCCTTCCCAATAAATGGTTCTAGAGATGCTAATAAAAACTTAGAATAATTAATCTTAATTAAATTGAATAACTGGAAAAAAGATTGTAAAAATGTCATTAAAAAAAAGGTAAGTAGCTTATCCCAAATGGATAAATATTTTTATATGGTTATTTTGAATGAGATAAATAAAATGGACATTTTTGGATTTACATACACGGTTTTGATACTACGCTACGTAAAGTTAAAAAAAAAGGACCAAAAAATCACCTACTCCCCCCCCCAACATTAAAGTTCAAACAAGTCAGTTTTATTTACCACAGTTTAAAATATATGTATATATAGACTGAAATACTTGATCAATAAATGGGATAACAGACCAATTAATGAAATTAAAAACTGAGAAGTGCCTAAGCTCTTTGGCTGAAACTTGGGCATCCTAGAGACTTCTATAAAATTATATACAATGCACAAAAAAGAATGCTTCTGGCACTCCTTCTAGAAATAAGAATTATTGATTAAACCTAATAAATATAAAAATTAAAGGTATAAGATTTAATAAAATTGAGATAAAAGATTGTGAAATTGGTATATTTAAATGGTCTTTATACAATCCTTTTGCTTGTGTTGTGGGATAGATATGTTTCAGTGGAAAAACGCTTCCCCTTCTTGGTATTATAAGGCTGGGCACATATCTGTCCCTCTGAAAATATTAATTGAACAAATTAAAGGAAACCAATATTGATACATGAGCCGTCCAATATAACGTAAATATAAAAACTAAAATTGAGTGGCTAATAAAAAAATATAATTAGAGTATTACCCTGGGTTTAACTTATAACTCAAGGAAAAGAGACCTTACTAAATGCCTTATGCAAGCTTTGGAAGACATGATACAGTAAACCTTAAAGTTTTAAAACATGGAATTCTTTGTTTACAGCTCTTCTCACTGACACAAAAATGTCAATTAAGGAGATAAAATTGGGTCTGGTTGACAGAGCAGTTCTCTGGGGACCTGGAAGAGAGTGTCTTTGTCTTGCAGATCAGAAATATAAATACAACAAACAGTGACCTTAGACTGAGCCTAATTCCCTCAAAGAAATAGAACTTAAGGCCAAGAAATTTTTGGCATTTTAGAACTCAGAACTTTGACGGGCCCTTCAGACGTTGTGAAGAAATCTTAACTGTCTGTTTCATAAATAGTATGCCTTAGTGATTTGAGCAAGCAAATTCAGCTTACTGCAACTTTTATTATACCTATCTTATAAGTAAGTTTTAAAGTGAAGCTATGAGATCTCTAGCTTTTGTCTGATTATAAGCCAGCGTAAACATTATAGTGGTGAGATATTTCTACTGCTAAAAGAAAAAGTCAAGGTGAAAAAGCTCTGCTTAATTGACGTAAAAAAATAAGAACTTAAAAATTAAGTATTTTTAAGATAAAAACTGAACAAATTGACTTTCAGCATCGAATGAAATGGAAAATATTCAATATTAAGATAATATTTGATATTGTTTAGTTTAAGTATGTTCTAATTAATATAGACATCTTTAAAGTCATCAATATTAAGTATAATACCTTTACTGTACCTAGGTTTAATGAAAGTCAAATAAAATCCTGTTATATCTGTTGCAGATTTGTCAAAAAAAACAGACAGTATTAATGTGGTGTGGTAAAATTTTAAGTAAATTAAATGCAAATGAGATGAGAGCTTTGGGTAAATATTTAATATATATTTTTAAAATGTATGCTTAAGATAATCTCTAAACGTTTGGTATCTTTAAATTCTAGAGATGTGCTAAATTAAGTTAAATGATGGGATTTATTAAATAGCTATGCCACTTTGAGATAAAATAAGATTGAAATATGAATTACTTAATATTTAACTTCCTCTTACAGTGAAACTAAAGGTGTTTAGAAATATTAATAAATGGTTGGTGCCACACCGAAAAAGTCTCTATTATTAAGGGAATGATCTCAGTATCCAAGGAAAGTAATATAAATGTGTAAAGGAAGATATAAGAATGGAATTATATTTTGTTAATGAAAAATAGTGACTTTCTCCTGAAGCTGGTTACTTCTGAATGGAAGAGAAAATAAGGGACACACTAATATGAGTATAGAAATCTGTGGAAGTCTTGTGGAAAAGGTAACCTGAGGAAAGTGTTTTGTACGTGGTCAGAATTGGCTAAGTTTAGAATCAAATTGGGCAACGTAAGTGAAACTTAGAACTAAGCTGGTACAAGAATAGATTTGGTTTTCTCTCTGTTAAGAGGAAAAAATTTTCTTAAAATGTTAATCCACATTCAGTAACAGATTGTAAAACTACTTATACCACTTAGCTGATCTGTTCTGCCTTTACTTTTGATGTATTTTCTTGTTAATGAATTAGTACTACTTTACAGTGTTCTATATGTTTATCTGACCAAGTGTTCTGAAATCTTTTAACAAGCTCTACAAATATCAAATTCTAATTAAAGTTCTTTTAATCTCCAGTTAAGTTTGGGATGCTACAGAGGGCCCCTGAAACATCCCAAAGAGAGATTTTAAACTATAAATTTTCATTTGGCATTTTAAATAACATGGAATAGTCAAATGAATCATAAAACTTCTAAGGTTATATTGAATAAGAAAATATTATTAATATAGATATTGTAGAAATTATATGGACTCCCTAAAATTCTGGTATATCTGAAATGTTACCAGTGATAATTATGGTTATAGTGAACAGGTTTCTTTATCGATTATAGTGTAACGGTGTTTAACCATGCTTTTAAAACTTTGTCATTTATAGACAGTTAATTGTTTTCTTCTGCTGGTTTTGCAAAATGCTTGCTCTTCAAGGAGATTTACTGTTTTCTAATAAATTTCAAACTATAGCACTGAACTAAACTGGGTAAGAAATTTTAAAGTTCTAATGAAAACTCTCATTAAAAGAATTAGTTACATGGGACTGAGTAAACTGGTGAATATGGTTATAATTTTTGATATTGTTTGAAATACTACTGGCTTTTAACCTGTTTCCCAGACATAAAGAATCTCTTCTCCTTAAGCTAGTTATGGTTCACAGCAATTTGATAAATTATACCTATGTAATCACACTTGGAACAGTTATCTTTTCTCTCTATCTGATCCCTCAAAAGACTAAAAACACTTAGGTCCCCAGTGGCTCTATCAGACAAATTAGGAATTTCATCTCCTAATAGATATAGGACTATAAAGGTATTTTAAGGATTTTAAAGAGAAAAGGATTTACCTAAATCTGTAAGGCAGAAACCCATGAAAAGCCTTGACGTGGCTTTCTTGGACTTAGCAAACCTTATTAACATTCTACCCTGAGACTCCGGATTAAAACTTCCAACACAGCCAATTTAAAATAGCCTATATTATCAAATAATCAGACTTCACTTGTAAAGAAATTAATCTTCATTTGGTTTTATTTGAGAAAACTGAGGGTAACCTTAGAGAGAAAAAAAGATTATATTTTAGTGGATACTAATTCTAGTTTTGTTAATTGAGGTCCATATTTACTAAGACACTTCCCAGATCATTCCTTGCTGTAATGTCACATTGCTGTACAGTTTAATTGAATTATGAAAAGGATACAGTAGGTTTGTTTGTGAAGCTCAGTATTCTATTCTTAGGTAAAGTTCCAATGCCCCATGACCTGCAGCCAGGGAATTATACATACTGGAAGAGGGATGACTTAAATTACTGTCTCCAACCTGAATGGAAGGGCCCTTTATCAGGCACTCTTAACTAGACCATACACACCAAAGCTGAAGGAAACAGACTCTCGGATTCATTTCCTATCAGAAACAGCCCCTGCAATGCACTGGCCAATAGAGCACTGCTCACGTTAAAGCAATGCCCAATTGGAGAAAAAGCTACCAGGCCAGGATGAGAAGAAGACGACATCTGAGCTAGACAGCTGACCGAAGGCACCGGACCAGGCCTGTATAACAATTACTTTGATAATTTCTCCAACCTTTGATTATGAACTACTCCAATTGTTAAGCTTATGATAAATTACCTATGTCTAGTACTTCTGTGTTACCTTGGTGGGTTTCCCTACTACAAGGCTCTAACTAGATAGCCCTCAGAAACATTATTCTCAAAAGAAATTATAGTTCTGCTTAGGCCACTGTTGATCTTACAAGCTGGGAGACTTCACCTGGCCAATTAATACCTGCTGTGAGCCTGACAATAAATATGAACTTTCTCATAAGATCAAACTGAATCAGAAACACAAAATTTTAACCCAAAAATACAACTTCTCGACTATTAAATTCTTACTCGTGACTTTATTAACGTTACTAGTTGTATTACTTATATCCTGTCTATTTTATAAAATTGTTGTCTGTTACATTTCCCAATGTGTAACTAGGCCTACAAGATTGATGATTGCTAAACATCTTGAAGAAAAAGATAGAATTTATAACTTTGAATAAAATAAATATAATAGTGTGATTCTAGGTATGGGAATGAGCAATGAAGGGTAAACACTTCCTGGATCATAATAGACTAGTAAGACAGGTGATCCAGAAAACTTTTAGTATCAACAAGGCCTAATAAAAAAATCTAACACCTTGAATGGCAATTCAGAAGATTCTTCACCTGAACTAGGAATGAGCCATCGTAGCACCGTGGGACAAAATTGGTCATGAAATGTCTCTCAAAATATTGGTCGAATTTAAGACCAAGGGGGAGCACTGTGAATGAAAATACTGCAACCATGTCAGTAAACAAAGAATGCTGAATCCAAGTCATCAGCGGCTGCTGCCAAGCTCCAGCGAGGAGAGGCCTGAAGCCCGGCCTCTCAGCCACTCACAGAGGTGCCCTCTGAGCGGACTCAGAGTAAGAAAGGACAGGATACTGGCCCTAGATAGCCAGGGGCTTGCCAAAGGAATGAATTCAATGACCCAAATGTTTGCTTCCCACCATATATAGAAAAGCACTAAATACTTGAACTTGAGATATCTGGTTTTCTTTAGATAACAAGCAATTTTTTTATTGTTCCAATTACCAATTAGCTTCTATATATCCTAGCTCCTCCCCTACCTCTTGGGAGCAGTCCCTCAGAGTGATCTGAGAGGCTGTCATCCCGGCTCGAGTCCTCCAGCCAAATAAAACAAATCCCTTAACATTTAGGCTGAACGTTTATTTCAATGAATTCCCAGAATAGACACAACTCATCAATTCTGTAATGGAACACACTGAATCAGGAACCAAAAGCGTGTTCTAGTCCCGAAAAACTACGGTTCCCTCATTCTTCCTGTCATTATACAATCCCTCCAGAACTCATTAACTTTCTGTCTGCTCCTCTGGCAACCAAACTCAGAGAAGAGTCAACTCAGCAGAGCGCCTTGCTGGGGAGAAACCCCGCAGCAGCACTGCAGGCTACCTGCCCTCCTGAATGCTCTGCTGACCCTTGGTGTACTCGGTGGAGACCAGGCCAACAGAGCTCTTCCCAACAGCTGCAATGTCGCACACGTTAAATAAATCACTTTATTTTATACGATATTTTACGTATATACTCATCTCTGAAAACAGCTTTACCAGAAGCCCAAAGCTTCAACATCAATCTGCAAAGGCAAATCCGGACCCCAAGGGAAAACAAGACTTAAGACGACGCTAAGGCCTCCAAAGTCCTCTCCACGACCTAAGGCCTCCAAAGTCCTCTCAAGGACCGTCAACCAAACTGCCTGCAGGTCTGCAGCTGCAGGCGGTTACATGACTGGTTTTAAAGCACCCTCCTCCTGCCCTCGGGCGCTACAATGTCCCTCTACGCCCTCCCTTCTCAGGGTAAGAGCAGCCGCTGCAGAACCTTGCAGGGCAGCACTGACAGGACTGGACAAAGAGGATCACAGCTAAACTAAGGCTTCTGATGACACGAGCTTGTCACTCTGTCACTTTACAGATGAAGATATATAGAGAGAGGTGGGGTGATATTGCTCAAAATCACACCGCTAATAAGTGGCAAAGTCTATATCTCTGTTCTTCCCTTCGGCGTGACGCCCCAACTGGGAAGCCCACAGGGTTCTCTCATGCCTGCCTGAATAGTCCTTTCCTGTCACTCATAACCCAACACAGGGTCTGACTCTAGCCTGTCTTTTCAGTATCTTTTCCCTCCAGTCTCGCAGGAACAAGGCGGTTTGGGCCACTGTATGACTTCCGGCTCCCAGAAAACTCAGTGCTTAGGCTGGTCTTGCCTGTGCATCCGGCCCCCTGCTCAGAGGCTCTTCCTCCCCTGCAGGAGGACGTTCACACTCTCCGCAGGGACACCCCCTCAGGGAGCCCTCTTCTCGCCCTCAGCACGGCAGGTGTCCCAGGCCACATCCCGAGCTGCCCCATTAGGACTGCGGGTGCCCAGGTCTGTTAATCAGACCAGCAGCATCAGAGCCAGGGAGTATGCCCGGGCCACCCTGTAAACCTACTGCCCTCCTCACAGCCCCCAGCCAACAGGTCACCTGGAAGTCACAGCAAATACCCCACCCAATCCACAAGCCTCTTCATTTGCCAGCACCGGTGATGACTGGTCTCCAAACTTTGGTCAGTTTCACACAAAACAGCATCTTCAACTGTGAAGCAGGGGGTTTTCACTTCTGCTCCCCATCCTTACTGGAAACGTCAAGGGAAAAGAAGAGGCCTTTTCTCAACACTTTTCTGATGACACCCTCCCACCCACAATACTCATATGCTCGAGAGCTTTGGGTCCACGTGATTTTGTTTCTCTTACGCTAAGTGGCTGAAAACACTGCGGGATTCTTTCTCTTTTGAGGATATTTTTCCTCAGTATATCGGCTTTAACCTGTTTTTGTCTCTGTCTTCAGTATCCCTAGCAGTTGCCACTTCTTATTCCCTTCAGCAGCCTCCCTCCCAACATCTACTCTAGGAAATCTGCTGTGATGAGGGGCCCGGGGGCAGTCACAGAAGATGCAACTAAGGCACAGAGAGACTACATAATTTGCCCAAGAAAATCAGCTTCAACCCCCAACAGTGTGTGTCACTTCCCTGTTTAACACTTATGCTAAGCAAGCTAACTTTTTGTAGATTATGGTTATAAACAGATGAGGTATAAAAATACAAACAAGGACACACATCAATTCTAAGATGTTCCTTAACTCCAATATTTTGTTTCTATTTATTTCTATTAAAAAAAATTAAGAACCTCTGCAGTCTGAATAGCAAAATGTTACTGGGCTTTAAATCCAGAATATAGAGGTGTTAAGTGAGTCATTACTCATATTTATTTGTATGTTCACAAGACAAAATGATTTGAAAGTCCCTCTCCCCTCCCCCTGCTCACTACTGGCTCTCACCTGAGCTCCCAGACCACACATTTAACAGCCTTTAAATTTACCCACAGCTGAACTCCTCAGTTATCCCCCAGAACTCCCTCTGCAACTTTCCTCCTCAGAGCACCGCAGGAGCATCATTTACCTCATTAATTCACACAGAAACCTGGGCCTTACTCCATCCTACATTCACAGACAGCATTCATCCTTTACTTTTTACCATCTAAACGTGCCTTCAATCTGTTCGCTTTTACCCAATGACCGTCCCACCGCTCTAGTGGAAGCCACCAACACTGCGCACCTGGACTCAAGAGTCTCCCAAGTGGCCCCACAGCCACTCTCCCCTACTTGAGACAAATGGTATTGTGCCACTCCCGTGCTTTTGGGACTCTTTTCAAACTCACTGTTCTTAGAAGAAACCCCAATTTCTTCACCTGCTGAAGGTCTTTGCTATAAAATTGTCAGCTCAGGGAGGGCAGGACACGCCCTCTTCCCTCGGCCCCACCCTCTGGCAGAGCATCAGCTTGGGAGGACCGGCTGAGCTACACCACCCTGTATTCTAAACCTGGTCTTGTGTTCTTAGCAAGCTGCTTCACTTATCCATACAAATCCAAGGTAGATTAGAAAGATTTTAGATGTTTACCTAGACTATTGATTTGAGGATTTTGCACTAGCAACTTGCAATTATATGTTATAATGATTCTGTCTTCTTAAAACCACACCCAGATTAAAGGAGTATTTGTGGAGTATCTTTGGAGAGACTGTACTTTAATAGAATTTATATTTTATAACATGAACAACCCGGACAGAATCACAAATGAAACCGCCTCACAAGTGACAGAAGACAGGTGAGAGGCATAAAGCAACAGGTAGCAAAGATGTTAACAGCAAACTTGATTCTCCAACCCCACCAAAATTTCCTGAAAGAATCATTCTGAATTTTAAAAGTAAAAGACTATCATATAGAGAAATGAAATAAGTAATCCTCTTCATCAGGGTTTCAAGATCTCACTCCAGATTCTTTAGCAGGCCATACTGAATCCTAGCACAGATAAATCAGATGGACTAGTGGTGAGAAAGTTCCAGGAAAACTGCAGTAATTCCTCCACTTGTGTAAGGACATGCACTCACCTGCCGAAGGTGAAAGTAGACCTCATCCTGGAGAAACTCAGAAGCTTCCAGGCTCCGCTTCTGAATGCCGAGGACATGGACAGCTTGGAAGCATGCTTCTAACTCAGTCACCGGCATTCTTACACTGCAGGGGAAACGGAGGCCCCCAGTCAAGGGCAGAGATGTTCCAGTCGTGTCTCACAGGCCATGCCTCGGGGACTCAGTGCCCTGCAGCAGCCCGGCCCCAGGCGAGGACCAGCAGCGTGGCCCACCCAAGCAAGAGGGGCACTGTGCTTGAGAAAGCCCATCCCCGATGGGGGCAAGTGGGGTTGGTGGGGTTGAGTGAACTTGTAATTGCCCAAAGAAATATGCCTGCATTCATTCAAGTGATGCAAACAACAGTATCAGGCTATTTAACAAAATTTCAATTGTCAGTGGAAATTTTGCCGTTCCTTTCCGCTTGTCCTCTGCACTCTGAGACAGGCTTAGGCTCTCTTACACCTGCAGCTCTGAAGCAATAGTTGTGAAGTCATTTTATTTTGCTGCAAGTGTCCTCACTCCCCGTTTCACATTTTCTGTCCTCTCTTAACACAGTCGGATATCTTCCTGGATCCTTCCCCGAGTTCCTTGCTCCTCCTCCTCAGATCCTGAGATAAAGGACAAGTGAAGACACATGACCAGAAAGGCACTGTGGACTTGAACGAAGTCCTCAGTGACCCCCTAGGTGAGTGCTGCCCACCCCTTACCTTCGAATCTCAAAGTTCTGCCCAGGGTGACATCCAGCCCAGAGAGGTGGCCCAGGTCAATTAAAACCTATGTGGCTTGGGCGCGGGGACAGGTACAGGAGCTGGTTCCGGAGCCAGGCCCCTCACCACCTGTGCTCCCCTCTCTACCGAGGCCCCGCTGCCAAGTACTCAGGATCCGTGATCTTATGTCCTACTCTTCTACTCTACTCCAAACCCTTTTCCTTTTCCTTTTTCCCCTAACTATCCCCAGCTGGAGTGATTTTTCAATCACAGTATCTGAAAAAATTTCCTGCAGCCGAAAAAGAGGTCTCCAGAGGACAATGCCCATATGCTGGTTCCTGAAGAGAGCCCCTGGCTAGGGGGACCCTCACCAACACTCACGGGGCATCAGACATGTTGCAAGGTCGGCCACCCCAACAAGAGTTTGCTGTCACCCCAGGGCCCGCACAGCATCCCTGCTTACAAAAATATAGTTGGCCCACTTATCGGTTATTAAGAAGCAAAAATACAAAATTGCTCATGTTTCTTACTAAAATTATCTATGAAGCTGAAAAGGGAATTGTAATAAAAAAGAACAATTTTGACCCTATGTTTGATCTATTCCTTTGGCTTTAATCCTGTGCCCTGTTTTCTAGGCTCAGACTTGGTAGATCTGCACCATTTGTAAAAGAAAGTTGCCTTTAGCCTGAAATCTACAGGAAATCCTATTCTTCTGGCCCTGATCTTTAAAAATGTTAGCTCATCTGCACTTCTGTAGAGATGGAAAGTTGCATAATAGAGAATAACCTTTGTTTTTTTGGAGGTTTTACAGGGGCACCATGATTTGATCCACATGGACACCTGCAAGAACAGCGGATTCAGAGGACAAACAATTCATGAAGCAAGAAGTATGCAACAACCAACCACAACCCAGCCCCTTTTTATTATAAAAGGAGATTGAATTCTGACTTCGGGAAGATGGTTCTACAGGACATCAGTCTGCCGTCTTCTGGGTCTGCCAGCATTGCAAGTGAAGTCACTATTCCTTGCTCCAACACCTCATCTCCCGGTTTATTGGCCTGTCATGTGGCAAGCAGAACGAGTTTGGACTCGGTAACAAAATGACTGCATTGGAGGTAGTATTTATCCACTGTTTCCTTGTTTCCAATATGTAACATGCACATCATTTATGATCTAGTGCAAATAATTCATCAAAGACAACCACAAAAAGAAAGTATACTCACCTAGCTATCAACACTGAAGTCACAACCTGTCAATTTTATATGCTGTTTAACAACACAACGGAAAAACCTTATATAGGGAGTTAATTCCACGGAAATAAAATTATTTCTACTCCTTCAATACTTTTTCTTTTCTTTTCTATTTTATTTTGTTTTGCCTATTGAAAGGAAAATAAAAGTCAAATCATTTTATTTCACGTATTTTTGTTATAGCTACATTCTTTAAATACTACAAAGATTTAAATTGCAAAAACCAATTGTTCATATATTAGTATAAAGATATATACACAATCAATGGGGATTAGGAAAGGAATGGACATTTACTAAAAATCCAATGCAATGCAGTCTTTTACAAGCATATCCTGGAATATAAACTCTTTGATCCAGGGGGCCCCACCCCCTTTCTCACTGCCGAGTGCCTTAGGAATCAACTACCAAGGCACCATCATACAACCACGCGATAATTACTTTAGGTATAAATGAGGGAATTAGCTCATTCAATTCTAAAACAAAAACCCTAAAATATAGACTGAACTTATTTACAGATAAAGAAAATTGGAACCCAAAAAAGTAAAGTTACTTCCCCAAGGTCACAAAGTTAATAACTGGTAAAGACAAGATTTGATCTACCTGATTCCAAAAACTAAAGTGGAAATCCCATTCGACTGGGGAGGGTCCAGCAGCACAGCCTATCACCCTATATTTGTTCAGATCTAGCCTTAGACAGCCTGAGACAGCACCCCATTCCTATGGAACTTGAGGGAAAACAATAACAATAAGGATTTTATATCCAGTAGTTTGTTAGGTCTCATTTATATAAAGTGTCAGCAGGTCAGAAGAAAAACTCTGGAAAATATGAGTGGGTCTAGAGCTTTTTGCTGATTAGAAACTCAGTCTATCCCAAGAGAGGCCACATGAACATAAACTAAAGGCAGCTGAGCAATGAAAACTAACAAGACCCTGGAACTCAAGCAAGAAGGATCCCTGCCATCCCCCACCCAGTTGCCTCTTCACCTGCGTGGACACGATGGCAGGAGACCCAGGTTGTTGTCCAAGTTACACCATCATGGATTCTCACCCATAAAAAGTTACGACTCTATGCTGTCTTAAGTCCTTTAAAACTCAAATATGATGACACCAATATCTCAGCAGAATATCTATGTCTCCACTTCCTCTCATATAATAGGAGAATATTTCTATGAACACAAAGCAGAAATCCAATATAAAAAAACATGCATGAAGCCAGGCGAAATTCTGCTCAAGAGACTTTGCTCTCACGCTCAGTAAATGAAAACTCAGAAAAAGTGGTCCTTCTCCCTCAGCAAATGGGAGGTAGCCTGATGTGTGTGTGTGTGTGTGTGTAAATCAAATACAATCAAGTCTGGGATGTGTACAGTTTTTTTTATGTCACTGTCATTTCATGGGTATGAGCCAACATGTAAAGTAATTTGAATCTGGTGTTCTGAGAGAGTCTCAGGCACTTGGTGGAGGAGGTGAAAGAGAAGAGTAAAGGAAGAAAGAGGTACATGAAGCAAAGAAGTAAGAATACTGCCAGGGAAAGGCAAGACGTTATTTTTGTTCTTCCTTGCACCACATATAAATTAGGGACTCGCTTTCCCCTGATGACTTACCGAGCACTGAGTTGCAGAAGAAGAGGCGACAGCCCATTTCTCACTGAGCTTGTGACTGTACGTGGCATCTTATAGACACAAATCATTTACCCTGATCAAACACTCAAGCAGCAGGCCGTAATTCTCCTGTTTTGAGAGACAGGAGTTCAAACAGGATGTATAGCTTGACAAAAGTCAGAGGACCAGTAAACTAAAGAGGATGAATTCAAACTCAGATCTGAATGCAGAGTCTGAACTTCCCACTCCCAGGACTGGAAAATCCTTAACACACAGGCTCCCCAACTCCCCTGCAGTATTCCTGGCACCAAGCATTTCCCATGGCAATGGTCACCAGTTCTCACACACACAGCGCTCTGTGAAGCCAATGACCTTGATCAGAACTTGATCATCTACCTGCCACGCCCACCAGGCTTCACCATACAGGCAGGAAAGCTGGCTTTCAAGTGCATACAAAGCCATCCCTGGTCTAACCTGGTCTCTTCTGTGGCTTCTCCAGCCTAAAGGTAGCCATGAAACTCCTCACAGTTTGTACATGAGCCTCACTACCTCTCTCCATTTTTCGCCCCACCTATACTACTTAGCTATGACCATTTTGAGAATCTTGGATACAAATTTTTAAAAGCAAAAAAGAAAGGATTGTGGAACAAGTACTTAATACTTACAATTTTAAATGACAAGTTACAAAGTGAGTATTTACAAACCTAATCTTCCTTTCTAAATGTCAGTTTTAAGCATTTAAAAATATAATAGCAAAAAATTCTCACTTACAAAATTGACAAAAACATAAACAATAATCTGGAATAAATTCAAAAATAATGGCCATGTTCTAAATGGAGAAAATTCAGGATTCTACTGAGGGGTAAAGTAAGAGGTGGGAATGTAGAGACATCAACAAATTGCATGGAGGAAGGCAGTTTTGTAAAGATGTAAGTTCCCATTAGAATAATTCAAAACTTACTAAAAATTCCCATGAAAACGCCAATCTGACTTTTTTTTAACTTGAATAAAATATTTTGGAATCCTTCAGGAATAATAAAGTCATAATACTAGACAAGAAAATTTAGGATGGAAGAAAATAATAAAAAAAAATTCAGACTGCCAATTATTATATAAATTTTTACAATATGTAACATATGGTGCTGGAGTAAGAAAGGCAGATTGACAGAAAGGAACCATGAGCTCAAAAAGAGACTCTAGTGTACATAAGTATTTTGTACAGGTGGGATTTCAAATCAAAGAGAAAAGTATGTCTTCAATAATTGTCCTGGGACAATCAGAGAATCACCTGGAAAGAATAAATCCTATTCCTGTCATAAGGAGCAGAAGATAAATTACAGACAGTGATGTAAATATTAAAAAGTACTAATAACAGCAAATACAACACTTTGCTCTTATTAACTCAACTTACCCTTACATTAAAAAGTACTATTATCATCTCCATGTTAGAGATTATAAAAAACCTACAGAAGAAATTTATTCCATTATAAGAAAGTATTTCTAATAATGTCAAAGATAAAACCCATAAGGAAGACATTTACTATCATAAGAATATTTTGAGACACAACCAAAATATAAAACCTCCTGAACAAAATGAAAGGCAAGAAATGACAAGAAAAAGCTCTGTGATACATGTCGATGAAGACAAGGGGTTAACGTTCATAACATAGAGAACTGTCACAAAGCAACAAGAAGCTTCCTCACTTAAATGCGTGCAAAGGAAAAAAAGGTATCATTAATTTTAAAAAAGTCAAATGGCTAATGATTAAAAAATGCTCAATACCTCATTGGTCATCAAATGCAAACTAAAACAATGAAAAAGCACTTTTGCTCATCATATGCGCAAATATTTTTAATAGATATTCTAGCTAGTGTCCATCTGTGGAAGAACAAACCATGAGCGACATTTTCGGAGGACGACATGTCAATGGATATGTAAACTCTGAAAAACGTACGTACACACTGACTCAACACCACTTCTAGGAATCGTTTCCTTTAGGAAAAAAAAATCAGTCCAAAAAGATGCACTTTTCAGGGCATTTAAACAGCACTGTTTACAATGCTGGGAAGAAAAACTGAAGTGAAATCATATCCAGCAATAGAGAATTGGTTACATAAGTAATTGTACATCTTTTCATTCCCCACTGGAGAAGGAATTTCTAGAGTCACTTGAAAGGAGTCTGTGATGAATGTAAATGTCACATCCAGGGACTAAATTTCCAGAAGTCTTAACTAAAGGAATACACATACAAGATCACAGGAATGTCTGTACAAGAAGGATGCCAATCAAACATCCTTTCTGACAGTGGAAAATGGAGAAAACTTAAATGTCCACCATCAAGACAATGATGCGGTAAATCACGGCGACCTGCGAGCACTGAGGGAGCCGGCGTTTCGCCGTGGTCCAGGCCCTTGTCCACAGCATTCTCCCACCAAATGTGTCCGTGGACAAGAGACCACACCCGCACATCAGGAGACCCCTCCACTCTTTCTGAAAGGACTGGGTGAGTCTTGAGTGGGAGGACGTGTATGATATACACCTGAGTGAATAAAGTGAGCAGCAGAAAAACATACAGTATGGTCTCATTTTTAAATAAAGCATATATACACACACGTATACATAGAATTCTCATATGTGTGTATATATGTATGTCATAGGCATAAAGGTCGTGAAATATATATACCAAATTTTCAACAGCTTTTACTCTCACGAAATAACGGGAAGGGATGTAGGAGCCTATCGGTACCACCACAGTTCTCTTTTCAGTATTTCAGTTACGTATACTTGGAATTTAAAAGTTTATTGGAGTCCGAAGTAAAATGGATGATGCCTCCACAAGACAGAATCCTATACTGGTCATCAAAAATCATTCCATTGGAGATAGAATATTGTAGAAAAACATATAAAAAGCCGAATGGAAAATGGAGGTGTCCACACAGTAAACAGGCACAGAGTGCTTGCTGGTTTTTTATGACAGAGGTGATACACACTGAAGAAAAGAACAGAAAAAAGACGTTAACATGTTAATTATTATCTTTGAATAGCGGGACCAGGATAGCAACTTTGCCCCCTTTTTCAGACTTATTATTTTAAATGCACATTCTTTTTCATCTGAAAAAAGGATTTTCAGGTGTGTAATACCACGCATTGGAGAATAATACATGAACACTTAGAGAAACAAGTAAGTAGGAGACAAGACAGCAGCGTCACACAATGTACAACGGGCGATCCTGATTAACAACACGCAGTTACATAAGGACCCACAGAGTGACAGCACCTGCTGTAACAGGGCGCGGCCCCCTTCTATTTGTCAGCAGTGTCTTCAGAGCTGAGGCAGTTCTGAGCACGGCCAGTGTCAGTGCTGGTGTCTGGATTGATGCTACTGGGCGTGAGGGCACCTGCAAGCCGAGAGGAAGAACAGAAACCATCCTCTGCCTTTCCTGTCTGGTTTCCTTGTTACTTTAAGAGAGGCATATATAAGATAAACTGTGTATCTTCCCAAATGAAATTTCAGTAATGAAACGGTTTTTAAAGTCTACACAGCTTATATTCTGCCTATAAATGTCTTTTCAACAAAGATCATATTTATTTATTGTTAATTAACTCAGTTAATTGAAATATTCTAGTAAAGAACATGAAATGAAGTATGTAAAAGAACCACACCTGCAGTGACTAGCTCAGCTGTCTTGACGTCAGTGCAGTCAGCCCACACCATCCCGTGGCCCTGAGCTCCTGATGCTGGTAAGACAGCATGCTACCGCCTCAGATGGGGAGAAACTGTGAAAGCATTTTTTGAACTCTACAGCAGTGACAAAACATAACTGACAAATCCCAGGCTCCTTTGAGGCTCTCATTTTCTGTTTCTGGCCAACCCCCGTCAATGAGCAGAACCACCCCATTCCCGAGCCATGGGACTCACATGGGAAGCAGTTTTGGAGAAACTTCCAGGTATAGAATGTAGCCAACTATATGTAGAACTCTCACAAAAGAAAAGATGCAATACTCTGATTTTGGAAGACATTCAAAATATTCTTCTAAGCCTAAGTAGCTCAGCCACTTCTTTATTTCACGGTCAATGAGCATCTCCCACAAACCCTGTTTCCCTGTGTCTGCTGGGAGCCTTAGGCACACTCTTGCTGTCCATCTTGTAAGTCACAGGGAAGAGGCGTGTGTCTCACGCCTACAACCGTCATAAAGACTCGCCTCCTAGCTTCACTGTATGAACTTGGCCTCATTTTCTCACCTGTTTATTTGGTATCTGTTCTTCTGTAAGCTGCCTGAAATGCGTTTTGGAACATGTCAGAAGAATCAGTGGGTCGATAAATGGACAGACTGAGAGGTGAGAGATGGGCAGACAGACAGACTCCAAGAAAAGGGGAACAAATAAAATTTCCTATGCAAAACCCTCTTCTAGTCAGGGAAGGAAACCACCACGGAGAAGTGTGAAGAGGCAGGTAGCTTAGGGCTGTTACCTGGATTCCATGAAAAGTCACACCAAGAGATGAGAGGGTAGAATTTTAAATAGTAAAAGAAAAAAAGCATGCATGCTTGAAAAATATATCTACATTATGTACTTTCTAAAGAAGAGATTCAAATCAGCGAGGCCGAATAACACTATCCTTGGGTATTTACAGAAGTGAGAATCCCATCTCCAAACCACAAGGCATCCCTTCGGAGCACTGAGAGTCTACACAGGGCGGTCATAAAGCCGTCACAGCAAAAGCTATGCGATCCTGCACTTACGAGGAACGAGCAGCTCTGCTCAGGCTGCCCACGCGCATCATTTACACCCCACAGCACCTCTACGGGAGGGGGACGCCTAGGGAGCCCCATCTCTGCAGGACAGAAAACCAGTCCTGGAGAGGCTAAGCCGACCTACCAGTTCTCCATCTCACAGGACTGGTCACTCCAGAGCAGGACTTGAACTCGGACCCACGTTTGTAACCATGATACTACCGTGCTTTGTGTGCTGTTTGTGTGTATAATACATTTGTTTCTAACATGAAAGGATATTTAATAAATGATCGGTTGTCTTGTCTGTCTCATTAGCTCACAATCAATCTTTATACTGTTGAATTGTACTTTTTTCCCCTGGAGAAAAGAACGGAAAGAGCGGGGTTCAGATTGAGGTGGGGCTCTATTCTTTATCTGGTAACTCATTTCATCCAAGTCCCCAATGAGAGAGAAGGAGCAAATGTTCTCTTCAACTTTTAAAGAGAGGGCTTCACTGATGGTGACTTACTCAACTCCAAAATCAAGGCTGGGGGCAGGGAACATAAAGCAACAAGAGCAGTATCACATGTAGGAAGGCGGAAAGCGCTCATGGGAGGGCTCAAGGGGTCAGCCTGATTTAATTTCAATCGATAAAAGAATAACTCAATCTAAAAATACTAGCATGCAATGGACTTGCTCTTTCATGTCATCTAGCATGTTTCTATAGCCCATATGTAACATTATCCTGAACCAGTGAAAGGAAGAATCTACAGGCAGGGAAAATCAATGCCACAGGCAGGCTGAAACCCAGGTTGGAGGAAAGGAAGAGAAAGGGCATAGTTAAGAAGAGGGGAAAGGCTGGGAAAAAGACATCATCACATGGACCCTTAAACATCAATCAACAATCATATTATCATTACTTCGAGAGAGTTACTGACGTCCTATTTTGTGCAAGATTTTACAGAGGGCCAAGTAAGAGTGCAGCGTTCATCGTGGCAGCAAGTCGCGGGGCTGAAATACACTTCTGATCCCGGCACCTTGCACACTTGTACTCAGTATAAAGGCAAAGAAAAATAAAGTAAAATAATGCTCTGTAAACTCAAAGCATTGTTGAAAAAAATTAAAGAAGACCTAAATACATGGACAGAGACACCACGCACATTCCTGGATCAGAAGACAGCGCTCTTGGGATGGCAATGCTCCCCAGAGCGATTCATACATACAACGTGGTTTCGATCACAATCCCAGCTGCCTCCACTGCAGTAACTGACTAGCTTCTGCTACAATTCATATGGGAATTCGAGGGTTTCAGTAACCAAAATATCCTTGAAAAAGAAGAACAAGTTGAGAGGACTTGTAATTCTCAATTTCAAACCTTACAACTGTATCTCCAGGTGAGGTTAGAGGCCATTTTTAAGTTATTATTGTGTTTATCCTTATTTTCTAAATTCTCTACAATTAATATAACTGTTACAATAAGAACAATAAAAAGAAAGGTATCTTTTAAAACATGCACACCGATTCATTCATTGGGAAAAAATATTTTAACTATAAAGAGGTAAACAAATATCTAGTGAAAAAGGACTACTTAAAAACAAGAGTGCATTTACATGTTTCATAAATTGAAAACTGAAAAGCACAAACACATCAAGTCTCTAGGGAGACCAATGCAACATATTAATAGTTATTTTCAAAAATTCTAATGGAACAATGAAAACTCAAGAAAGGGAAAATCGTGATTGACAGCCAAAGGCAAACACATGGAGAGCGAAGGCCTAGAAATCACAGATCCTTTAACTCTGCTACTAACTCAATAGGAGAGGAAAGTCCTCACTGAGGGGACAGTGGAATCCCATGCAAAAGACAGGATGCACGGTACAAACTGCACTAGAATCGCGGGTGATTTTCTCAGAAGAATTCTAAAGTTACAACATTGCTGAAAAACTATGAAAACACTGACAGACAGATTAAAACACACAGTCATATATATTATATAGAAACATATGAAATCTGCTCCTATGTTGCAAAATAATACAAACATATTTGTTCATTTATGGGCACTGATTACTTTATGAAAGTTAGAATATTTCAACTAAAACAAATAATCAATAATACACTCCTCTTGTCAAATCTAGTTGATAAGTTGCTCTGCTATGTAAACACAATGTATCTAAGATAGATCTAAAATTTGGGAAAAAGAGCTTTGTATGTTTTCTTGAACTCTTCTCAAAATTCCAAGCTTAATTTTAAAATGGATCTGAGCAGTATTTCTATATGATCTTTTCCCTCGTGAAATGAACAACACAGTCTGTTGTCAAAATTCTGTCCTTACAATGATTCACGAGCAACGTATCCTAACAAAACTGCTGGACAGCAAGGCACTATCCAGACACTGTGACCAAACAAATGAAACCCAAGGAAGACAGTGACCCTATTCTGCAAGGCTTATAATCTGTGTCAACACCGTGGTTTTTATTTGATTGGTTAGAAAAATAAAATCACTCAAGTACATTTTTCTTTGAGCATTCTGTAAGACATGACTCTGTTTTTAGTGTCATGAGCAGGAAAGACTTAAGCATGACTTGATTAGGTCAATTAGCAACAATCATCACTGGAGAGTGAGTAATAAAGAAGTTAACTGACAGCAATGCTTCTGCCTACATGAGACCTAAAATAACGCTACACTGATATCCGAAAGGAAAATGAGGAGATGAGGTCCCCAATGAGAAAACAAACTAACAAGAAATCAAAAAAGGAAAGACTTTTTCAATAACGATTCCAGGAAGAAGTGGAGCATGGTGGTGAAGAGCACAGATGCTGGGGACAAACATGAGGGTCTGAACTCCCACAGCACTGGGTAGCTGTGACACTGATATGTCAGTGAAATTTTCTGCATCACAGTCTCCTATCCATAGACTAGGGACAAAAACAGGACCCGCCTGCTAGAATGGTCCTAAGAATTAAGTTATTTTATATATAAGAGTTTAAATAAAATACCTCAGATTTTATATAATACCCCAAAAGCACAAGGAACAAAGAAAACAGAGATAAATTGGAGTTCATCAAAATGTAAAACTTTGCTTCAAAGGACACCATCCAGAAAGTGAAAAAACAATAGACAAGAGAAAATTTTTTAAAATCATTTATCTGATAAGGAATTTGTATCTTCAAATAAAAAAAAAAAAAACTCCTAGAGCTCAACAATAAAAAGGAAACTCAATTAAGAAGTGAATAAAGGATCTGAAAATGTATTTTTCAAGGAAAATTTACAAATGACCAATAAGCACAATCAAACGGTGTTCAATATCATAAGCTATAAAGGAAATCAAGTCAAAACCACTAGGGGAAACTGCTTCACACTCACTACAATAGGTTATAAAAAAAAGTGTAATAAGCACTAATGAGGACACAGAGGAAGCGGAGCGCGCAGCCCTTGCTGGTGAGGATGTAACACAGCGTGATCACTTTAGAAAACAGCCTGGCAGGTCCTCAGAGAGTTGAACATTTGGTTTATGAATGACCCAGCAATTCTGCTCTCTGGGCACACACGTAAGAGAACTGAAAACAAATGTCCACATAAAAACTCCTAAAGGAATATTCACGGCGCCATTACTCATCACAGCCAAAAATCAGAAACAACACAAATAACTATCACCTGATGAATGGGTTAACAGTGGGGCCCAGCCATACAGTGGAATATAATTCAGCAATAGCAAAGCATAGAGTACTGACCCAGGCCACAACGTGGACAAACATTGAAAACGTTACTCAGTGTGAAAGAAGTCAGTCACAATAGACGGTTCCATTTACATGAAATGACTCATTTTACATGAAATGTCCAGCACAGGCAAACCCACACAGAGAGAAGAGTGGCTGCCTGGGGCTGGGGGAAGATGGGGAAGTTGGGAATGACTGCTTGTGCATATGGGGCTTCCTGTTGGGGGATGAAAATGTTCTGAGATTGACTTAGATGCATAATTCTGGGCATAGAGTAAAAAGTGCTGCACATGATAATGGGTGAATTGTATTAAAACTGTTAAGGAAAAAGAACCTAGGGCCAGTACCTTCAAATAGTAAATGCAAATTGCTAACTTTTAATACAGGAAGAAGAAACTGCCCTCAGCATGAAGGCAGAAGATCAGCAAATGTGAGTTAACCAAAATTGGACAAGAGAAATTCACTTGAAACTGTTGCTGAGTGTTCACGAAATATTCAGAAATAGGAAAATCAGTTTGACATCACCAAGAAGCCTTCTGCTTCAAATGCAGATCAAGGATTTAGCAAGCCCAGCTGCTAGAAATGTCCAGAGGAGAAACCTGGTTCTTAAAACAAGCACCAGAGGCAACAAGGAAAAGGTGGTGAGGAAAGCAGGTGGCCGAATATCTGGAACAGTTTGCTACAAACTATTTCTCCACTGAAAATTTAAAAATAAAATGAAAGTGATGAAATACTCTGTTGACCTCACGTGAATGGGCTTCCTTCGGGGCTCGACTGTTCTGTAACCCCGAATGAGAGACTGAAGAAACAGCATGGCTCCTGGGAGTCCCCAAGTGACTGCCCACAAGCACGCTGACCACCATCACATCTGCCAGGGTTGAATTGCAGAGAAGAGACCAACTTCCGAAAGGCACAGGAAATGTTGACAAGGGAAGAAAAGGCTGCGGTCATTCCTGGGACAGAGGCCCTCTGAGCGGAGGCCAGAAGGCTGCAGGTGAACTGGAGTGGCCCTGGGGCAGGAAGGGACCACGAGGGGAGCATATTTCAATTATCTTCTCTCTCTCCCTCGGTTAGGAGAGATAAAGCCTGCATAGTTCTCACCTGGAACTGTGGGTTCTGGCTGGCAGAATTCTTACCGACACGGAATGATTACTCAAGACTCTGTGGAAAAAGTCAAGAAATAGAGAGGGATTAGGGAGCCAACTCCACGAGCCTCTCAAATTCTCCCATATTTATTGTGTATAATCAAAGTAAAAAGTCATTAACAGCTACAGTGTTGATACTAAACAGGAACCTGGGGAAAGAAGGGATCAGACAGAGATTGTAGAATCCAACATGAGTACAAAGGCTTAGAATATCTTTAGGGAAGTCATGGGGTGAGGGGAGTAAGATATATTCTTTAGATATGTGAATTACACAGCAGACCACCAGACCAGCTAGGTCCTTGTTTTGGGGATAATAGACTATCTAACTGCACACAAGCCCAGCGTTTATAGCTGAGGGCCTGGGTCATTGCTTTGCAATGAGCTGAGTGCTATCTAAAACCACAACTTCGCAAGCAAAGCATTGTCTCTGCTTTTTAAGGCAAGGAGACAGCAGTGACGATGCACAGGCGCTTGTTTGCAAAGCACTTACTAAGCATATATTTTTCTTCTTAAAGTTGACAGGAGGGTGGTGTCTGTTAAAATTTCTTAACCCAATCATGGGCTCCCACATGTAACCATTTTGGAGGACACCCTAGGGTGACAAATCCTGGCTCTAGGCCTTTTCCTGCCAGCTTCAGCCACTCTAGCAGGGTCTAGGCACATCCCTGAATAACGATCATACAGAACCACCCACATTCTTAACTCCTGGTTCTTGAAACTTAATTTTAGCTCTACACAACTTAACGTAGAAACATTTCAGAAATAAAAGATATTATATTCATTTTATATCTCATCATTTTACTGATTTTTCTGATTGCTCTAAGCTGCTGCTTCTTGGTAAAGCACTTAATTCTGCAGGTGAATTCAGTACTTTCTTTGGGCATAACTAGCCAGTTTGGTCTCGCTAACTTCTATTGGTCAAATACCGATACACTTAATTGATTTCATTGTTCATCAATTTCATCTGGGAGGAGAGGTAGTGTCACTTTGTTTCTCAGCCCACCCTCAGCTTTTTATCATGAGCAACTCAGGCCTCCAGAAACCAAAAAAACGCATTTGTTTCCCTTCTCAACTTTCAACAAACCCAACAGGATACATCAACCTCGAGAAAGAATTCAACACAAATGTTTAAAGAAAAATCTATAAACCTAAAGCAACTCCATCTCCGAATCATGATACACAATGACATGAGAGTAAGTGTGTCAGGCACAAAGCATGGGTGAGCCTGACCACCTGATTACTATTCTTCAAAGGAAGGAAGGTTTTCCTATTTTTTATTATCACTCTGTCATTGTTTCTGATTAAGCCAAAAACTAGTTTATGAAATAATTAAGCACTGCAATAACAGATTATTGTTGTATCAATTACAAAATGCATTCAGAGGGGTTAGGAAAACCCACCTCTGTAAAAAATGCAAAATGTCTTCCCCTGTGAAGAACACGTATACAAAATGCAACAGAGAATTCAAACTCTTGTGGGGAGGAGCAAAAGCCACAGAAACAAAGTCATTACTGTGAGTCAATTCAAAATTCACTGGACAATCATGTTCAACGCATTCAATGAAATTTAAAGGCACACTGCAAACCATTCACTTAATGATCTGCAGGCTAGAGGAAGAATTTCCCTCTTTAACAGACAACAGTAACCAATAGGGTGCCCCACCAAACAAGGACCAAAGAACAATCAGGTTTTTAACAGTTCTGATAAATCAGCATGTTCTAAAGATCAAAATCCAGAAATTTTAAACATTCATTCACACCACAATGAAACAAGCACTGGAAAAAAAAACCCAAAAAACCCAAAGAAACTAAGCACATAAATCATGTACCTGGATCAATGAGAACTTCGTGTACCGCTGGAAGAAAGAACAGGCTATAGGCTTTTACTTGAAAAATAAAACTACTTTTAAAGATAACTGCTAAAACACATTTCATCATTCATGTTACCTTGAAAAATCTGAGGCACTTGTATCTGATCAGAAAAGCAATTCTGAGTAATAGCAGGTTACAATTCAGTGCCAGTTTGCTTTAGAAGAAAAGAGAAAAGAAAAGTTACTGTTTCTCATATTATGCATGAAGTGTGAAGAGCCTCCCTGCCTCTTTCTCCTCCCGTTTTCTTAGCTCATGCTTCCCAGCCCTTCTGAAACAAGTATGAGAACGACTTATTTCCACCAATATGCCAAATGACAAAAGCATATCAAGTTATTTGTGTAAATATAAGCCTACAGCTTAAAGTAGAGGAGAAATATATCAGAAGTCTATATGGAACTTCTTTCTACCTTCCTGAAACCACACACACAGTCATTCACACAGACACAGACATATTCCCCCTGGATTACTGGGCACTTCACAAGCTTAGGACTTACAACTTCTAGAAGATAACTTTGTAGTTTGTTTAAAATACAAAACTGTCAGCTTTTGAAAGCCTTGATCATCTGCTAAACCATCCAAATATCAAAGAGACCCAATTAGCCTTCTCTGTAGAATGAAATTTCCCATGATGGCAAAACAGACCCTAAGAAGTACTGGATCCAAGTCTCGTGTTTATCACTAGCTATGATCATCTTTAAGCACATTAACAGATTCAGAAATGTATGTCCGAACAACATATATTCTTATTGAAATAGTATACGTGTTCAATTGCCTATACAGAGACTAGGTCCTATGATGGTGTTTAAGAGCTATTTTGTGTATTGCAATATTTATTTTTAAGTGCAGACAAGGAGGGTGGGTGTTACTCAGTTGTAGACCACCTGCTTAGCATGCACAATGTCCTGGCTTCAGTTCCCAGTACCTCCAAAAAAATAAATAGAAATAAGGTCATATTTAAAAATAAGAATATAGTTATAAAAAAATAGACTAAAAACCACTGCAATCGAGGAGCCGTAATTACAATAATAAAACAAGTGTTTCTATCAAATATTGACTATATGCCAATCACAGAGACAACCACAAATCAACATCACGTGTGATTCTCAGCAACCCTTCTAAGTAGACACGGATGAGAAACCCGGCAATGCGGATGAGGAGACGGAGCTCGGAGGAGCTGGGGACGCTGACCGCCCTGCTCCCCGTGACACCACGTCACCCCAGGGCAAGCGCTGACAGAGCTGCACTGAGGGGACACCCAGCTGCATGGAACCTTGGGGAACTGGGGAGTCACAGAAAACACTAAAAATTGTTCAGTGAAAAACCAGCTCAAATATATTACACTGTGCCACATCCTTTAAAAAGGGAACATTACTGAGACCTTTTTTATGCCTCCATGTCCTTTATGCCATCATCAGTTACTTGCCCTCACAGCACGACCAGTGATGAACTGGACCCCATATGAAGTGCACTCAGATGGCAGAGTTTTTAAAGCTGTTTTATGAAGTTTGTAAGATTCTGTATATGCCTCACACAGGCGGTCATCCATCACATCTGCCCGGTGTGGATGTACCACCTGAAATCACTCCTTTCTGCTTTTTAAAATCGCTTCATCTAATCCAGACTTTTCAACAGCAAAGAAGCAGCTAAACCACAGACAGTGGAGAGCTTTTCACCAAATTATTCGAACAACCCATCGGACTACCTGGAAGCCCCTTACTTCTATTAAACCCACTTCCAGGTACTTCATCATTTTCTGATTGCTGGACTTGGACTCTGACTGGCCTACTCAGAGAGCTCCCAGCCTCATATCCGGGGGTGGGAGACGACCGTGTTCTTGCGGGAAATCAGTGAGGAAGGCGGACATCCTCCAGTCA
Organism: Vicugna pacos; assembly: GCF_048564905.1. Taxonomy (NCBI): domain Eukaryota; kingdom Metazoa; phylum Chordata; class Mammalia; order Artiodactyla; family Camelidae; genus Vicugna; species Vicugna pacos. The sequence goes on from NC_133006.1 coordinate 3,334,097, forward strand.
GGTCTGCACGGCTAGAAGTGCCACAACGTGCTCAGAAATCATAACGTCAGCACCCCTGGGCTCCCATGGACTGGTTTCACATTAACCAAACTCATGATACATTGATGCAAGAAAACCAGAAACTTAATGTAACAGAAGACGTGAAACTAGGAACCAGACTGCGATATCAGAGTTCAACCATGAGTACATTTTCTCCTCAATGGCCAAATCCCGGGCAGTCACATGGCAAGCGTGGACAGAAGCAGAGCAGGAAGGGTTTCTAGATTAACTCAATGGACTAAATTTCTGTTATACAAACAGATCTACTGCCTGGAAAACAATTAACGCCAATCACGGTGCACACTCCGTGGACAGTGGCCGAGACATGACTTTGAGCACCTGTATAACTCTCCCTTCTCTGTCCTTTCTGGGCTTACTGATGCACAGGCGTACAGAAATCCAGGGATGCAGATACATCTAAACACCCAAAGCCCATCTCTGGGAGCCTCAAAACCAGACAGCCAGGGTTTAAATACCAGCTCTGCCACTTACTAACTCTGTGACCTTGGCCAACTTACTTACCCTCTGTGTGCCTCAATTTCCACACTGTAAACCTGGGATAACAATCAAACCTTCCTTACTCGCTTGTTGAGAAGATTGAATGATTCATTTCTGTAAAACCCTCAGAAAAGAATGTAGCACATTTTTGGTTCTCAACAAATGTCAACTTAAAAATACAGTGGTTTACAAGTCTCCTTTCTAATCGTCTTCTGTGTTTCCTGGCTAGACTAAGTCCCAAAGGAAATCCTTATTTCTCCTTTTATAAACACTTGGGGTACACCCTTCTCTTCCATCCCACCACCTGTTTAAACTGAAGGAGGGGATGCCTCTTTCCACTCCTCTGGGCCATAGAGAGTACTTCTCCCTTCACACCCCTGACTTCTGGCCCACAGCTAGACCTCGTCACACTAACAGAGTGATGTGTGAGTCCGGGGAGACAAGCAGGGCATGTGAAACCCTTCCTTTCCCTCCAGTGTTGACCACCTTTTGGAAGCACCCGGGATGCTCAGCTCCATGGCAGGATAGCCCTGTGTATGAAGGGGCAGGTCCTCTCAAGGGAAGGCTCGCTGTGGCACAGAGATAGCTGGGACAGGGTGAATCTCTAATTCTGCGACACAGTATCATGACACGCATTTTCCCACAGCCCTGAAGTTCATGGAGAATGTGACTTCATCAGTAACAAAGAAGACATTTATCTCCTGCCTTGTCTATTGTGTCATCTCTCAGTTGGCTGCTGGAGAAAACATGTGTATAACTTTTGGATCCCCTGAGGCCCCAACATATATGAAGTAACAAAAAATTCTGTGGCTTAACGTTGGTTCATGGCGACTGTGTAACAGTTCTGACTCTGGTGATGCTAAATTATAGGTATAGAAATTATGGAACCTCCTCAAATACCTTTCATCATAAAACCAGCTTTTCTTATTTTCCTGTTTCTTAGTAGTTGCCAAAGACTCTCAAATGATGGCTTCACACAAAACAGCAGCTAAAGTTTAAGAGCCCTCTTGACAAACCCACTGTGGTAAACACTTTACATAATTACTAATTCTCACAATTCTTCAAAGCAGATACGAGCATCCCCAAATCACAGGCGAGGGAAAAACTCAGAAGAAACTGACTCAGGCTCACGTGGCTCAGTGGCAGCGCGTGCACGCAAACCCAAGTCAAAGCACTTCACCCCTTCGTATATGTACCAAATCCCCTACCACCAAATAACACACAGCGGCAGGGTCAATACTCAGTGAACTCATCACACTTTTTACCTTTAAGTTGCTCCAGAGGCCGCTTCTAGCTGTTTTATAAAATCCCGGCTCACTGGTTTCTAACACTGGAAGAAAAGTCCGATTTTGCCATTCTTTGCACAGCAAGTCTAAAATGTTCACAGCGAGATGATAGAATAAAACTAAGATATAAGCAGAATAATTTTTCCAGGTAGACAGACATAATGGACATTGTGCTATTCTGAAGCATTAAGGAAAGAAATCAAAATAAAATAACTTTGTTTAAGCCTTCTTTTACAAACAGGAAAATTAAGAGAGTAAGAAGGTGCAATAGCGCCACCTATCGCTAAAAAGACCTTCCAGGTTGCCTGGAAAGGTGCAACACAAAAATTGCCTGTAGGTTGAGAAACGAGAATCAGATAACTAAAAGCTTATTTAGCACACACTACACTTTGCTTCGGGGGAAGGGAGGGGTATTCAGTATTTAATATGATATTTCTAATACTCCTGAATATAAACAAAAGACATAGGCTCATGGAAACTCATCTTAGAAGAGGAAAGAATTCAGTCCATCTACTTAATTTAACAGGAGGGGAGACTGAGATCTTGGATCTTTCCTCCTGGCAATCAGCAGCAAAGCTCTCCTAGGCCTCATGTCTTGCACTGTAGAAAAAACCAACATATCTGTACTACGCCTATATTCATAAAAGTCACGTCTGTATTTTTCCAACAGTAGGTAATCTAAGTATCTTGCAAAATATTTCTCAAAGAGCCAGGAAATAACACATTTGTTGAAATGCAAAAACATTTATTTACATATTAAAACAGCATGAGCTTTATTCTCTCTATTACAAAAGTGACATGTCAAATAAAAATTTTATATTTTAAAACCTGTTAAGAGTGCAGAAAAAAAATCAAAATTTTTTTTAATCACTAAATAGAGAAGCTTATTCCCTGAAAATGATCAATGTGGGTTTTTCTAAACTTAATGATTCTGGTCAGAATCCCACGAATTTAAAATCTGAGTGGATGGTTACACGGCAACATGAATTCTGAGTTGTAACAATACACATTCTGTGTAAATAATCTTCAAGGTCGTCTGCTTAAGGCAATTTAACTAGTCCCTGTCTCACTAGAATGATACAGATTTCATTAAAACTTCATACTGCACTAAAAAAAAAAACTGAACCCTTGTTACTTTAAGTCATATTCACATATATCATATATATACATATTGAATATGCATCAGAAATAAGCCACTCTTTTTAGTATTCAGACTTGATCCTTCTAAAGTATCGGTCATTGTGACAGCACATTTTTATTAAGCACCTTTACGGTGCTTTGTATACAAGGCATCTAACTCTCACAGTCAGACAAGTTAAACGATATTACTCAAATTTCACAAATGAGGAAATGTACTTAAGCCATGAAAACAACTAACATATTCATCATCAGGAAAGAAAAGAGTAAGGATTTACAATACTCACTGACAATCTTTTCTTCCATATTAAGACTACATAAAACCATTTCAGTCTTTGTAAATTTTTCAGTCAATAAGCACCACTAGAGAAAAACAAGTAACATCATTAGCAAAGGTTCGACTTTCAAAGCCAACTTCTCTTTTGCACAATAATTATTTTAAAGGTTTTGTTTCTAGTGCTTACAAAGCATTAAAATAAAAAAAGTACCTTTTTAAGTCATTACCTGAGAATAAAACATTTGTGAAATGTACAATTTTAATTTATGCCACTCTATCTCACATTCTCACAGGTGTCTCTCCTTTGAAGGCCTCATCAGGCTGAGATCGCTAAAATCGGTCATTTATGGACTCACAGGAGTTCGGGTAACCACTCAACGGGAGGCTGATTAGAGGAGAAATTGAGAATGCATCCTGTGCAGCCTGGATTCCAGCACCGAGCTAGCCACCGCCAGCTGCGTGTGATTTGGGAAAAGCTGGCCCATCTCTCAATCCCTCAGCTGCAAAAAAGGAGACACTGATACCTACCCTCAAACATCTGCTATGAAGTAAAACATGAGGAAAACATTTTAGCCTTAGGTAGGTGTCCACTTAGAGCAAGTTTGGTCATTATGTTGATGAGGATGGCTGTTAATAAATTAAGCTAGACCAAAAAGTAGAAATCCCCATAAAGGAGAAACACTTTATGTCAATTAGCATTTCCTTTTGGGTGGATTGCAGAATATTCTATGGATTTTTTTTAATAAATTAAGTTTTGTCCATTAATTATAGATTTACTGGTTCATGGACAAGTCTCCAGATAAAGAATTAGAGGCCTCTGACCTCTGAATATGAAGAAAGTAAATTTAAAAAAAAATCAGGGTGGAGATTATACCTCATTTGGGAGAGTATGTGCTTAGCATGAATGAGGCCCTCAGTTCAGTCCCCATTAACTCCATTTAAAAACTTTGTTTTTAAGAAATGGAGAATTAAAGCAAAAAGATGGAGGAATACAGAATTTCTTTAGAGACTCATCTCAGATTTAAGATGGGGAAGAAGCCATCCATTACTCAGAGGAAATCTTGAGAACTATGTAAACTGGATCTGAGATGTCTAGTCTTCTAACATTATTCATGGATTCATATTACCAAGTCTTAAAACTACCTGATAACCCACAGTGGTGATACTGATCATAAAAGCTGCCAATGCGGATCGAGCTCCGGCTAGGACTGCTCTGTTCTGACATCTCTGCCCCTGAGGCCTCACCAGGCTGAGAGCACTAAATTTTGTCATTCATGAGCATCTCGTGTAAGTCCTCCATTTGCGTTTCTCACTCTCCCCTCACCACCCCCTCTGAGGGAGGCACTGTTATCATCTTCCCCACCCTCACACAAGGCCACTGAGGCACAGAGACTAAACCCGTTCCAGGTCACATTGGCATTGAAGGACGTCTGTATTTCTGCTGTTTTGCTTTTGACAAAGGAACCTGAGATATCAATTCAAGGGAGACTGTTAAATAATCAAGTCTGTCAGGTCTTCACCTCAAAGAGCAGATAAATTCCTGATGTAGGATGAGGCTGCCGCCACAAACTGACTCAGCTTGAAATTAATATCCAAGATGAAGCAGTGGATACACGTAAATATTCACGACTGTCAACTCCGCTCACGAGTCTGGGCCCCTCACTGCCTGAACTGGGGTGAAATCCCCACCCGTGTCAGGGAGGGAAGCACAGATTTTCAAGGTCTCACCCAAGCTTCATGGGCTGTTTACCCCCACAGACTGTCCTCAAAGATTAAAAAGCTGTCAAGATTTTTACACCATACTAATCCGAAAGACATATCTGCAGATGGAGCACTTTCTCAGGCTTAAACTTTTTTGCCTACACTCAGCAAGGGGAAAAAAAGAAACATGACTCTGCAAAGTCTCTGAGCCTCACCACTCACAGGAGTAGAACAGCCACAGCAGAAGATGACCCTTCACATTGCAGGATGAGAACAAAATAAAGCCGCCCCAACAACAGGCACTCCCAGAGACAGCGCTCAGCTGCCTTCTGCACACTCACGGTTGTGCAGCCCTCTCCACCATCTATTTCCAGAACACTTCATCACCCCAGAGAAACCAACTGTCACTAACAGTCACTCCCTAACTCCCCTCCACCCAGCCCCTTGCAACCATCACCTGCTCTCTGCCTCTGCACGTGCCTTTTCTGGGCATTTCTGATCACTGAAGTCAACAATATGTGGCCGTTTGTGTCTGGTTCCTTTCACTTAACGTGCTGTTATCAAGACTCGTCCATGTTGAAGTGGTATCAGCATCTCTGTCTTTTTTTTTTTTTTTTGAAAACGTTAAAGTTTATTTGAAGGTGGTAAGTACTATCAAAAAGAGTAGAGTGGAGTATAAGGGATTGGGTTTCAAAGGGAAAAGGGCGGGTTGAACAGTCAGGGTGGACTTCCCAGAGTAGGAGGCCTTTTTATCTTCCCTTTTATTATTTTTTTAATTCACTCTTACGTCTGAATAATGTTCCACTACATGGAGATACTACATTCTGTTCATCCATTCAGCAGCTATGTATGTTCCAAGGTCCAGAAGAATGAGTGTAAGAGGTGACTGGCAGGGATGGCACTTAAACAAAGGGAAAGATGTGCTTTAAAAAAAAAGCCAACCAACAGAGGCACAAGGAAATTCACTGCGTTTCTGAGCAAAGTGCTTGCTTGTTTCAGCAGGTCTACCGTGCAGGGCTGGGGCGGATATTGGAAGGGATCACTGTGAGGAAGTCACCTGAGAAGACTCCCCACTGCAAGCAGCTCAGACAATTCTCCCTTATCCTGTATTGTTAGAGCCATGTTTCTAGGTTTCTCTTATTTCAAGTAATAGTACTTTAAGTACACATCTGATCATCTGCATCAGACCACCTTACCTCCAAGCCACAGAAAACCATTCACTGACTGCAGCAGCTCCAGGACATAACGGTGATGGATCAGGGAGTCATGCAGCATCCCAGCCTGCAGGTACAAACCCCAGATGTGTCCTGTTGATGTCCAGAAAGTAAAATGCATGGAAATATCTCACTGCTGGTGCATGACTTCAGCCCCCAAATTGCCCCAAAATCATACTGACAAAGCACTACTCAACCCACTCACTACAAAAAAAATAAAAAAAGCTAAGAAGGCAAATTTAGGTTCTTTCATTGAAAACCAGCAACCGTCACTGCCAGTATCTGTGGTGTAATGTTCCTGACTTCAAAAACTACTGGGCAGTTTCTTTACAAACGTGAAAAGCATATATGTATTCCACGTAGATGTTATTAGAGTAGGATTTTTCTTTTCAAAATTTCCAGTTGCAACATTAGCACAAGAAGGTTTATGTTTCAGCTTTAAAAGAAAATCAATTATCTTCTACTTTCTTAATGTTGATCCTATTATTATTTTATAAAGGGAGCTATGCTGCAGATTATAAACCAACTGTTTGGCTTCTGCAAATAATAGCTTTATGACTTCACTATTTCAGAGCAAACTTTAGCGATTCTTTGAGAGGTGGGGCCTGGTAAGCCCACTAACAGCTCTTTAAATACTGACAAGTATGTGCTATTAAGTAATGCAAAGGCTCTAACTCCACATTAACCCAGAAACCAAAGAAACTACACCAAAACCTTACTTTATCATTTTTAAATATTCCGATTCTTTTAAATATTAAATTTCTTAAAAGATATGATTTCTTTTTGAGTAAAACCACAGCTGTATTAAATTTCCTCTCACCAAGAAAGCAATTTTTATCAAGAATAAAAACCCCTATGGAAATCCAAAACACGGGACGTTTCTAGCTAAGTGAACATGCAGATCTGAACACAAACTTATGTCCTATCTGATCTCACTCGAACGAGTGCAACAAAATTCTGGGCTACCCTGGAACTTAGCTCTTCTGTTGCATATGTTGGCTGAGCTAAGATCATCACACAAAGCAGGGAAGGAGAGAAGAAAGTCCACCTGGTGGCCTCCATCTGTTTTCTTCCAGCCACAAGGTATCGCTAGAGCGACCCCGCTAACAAGCCCTCCCCATAAGGAAATCCGGCATACATACTGCCCCTGCCGTCCCCAAGCAGCCCAGAGACACCTCTCCCACTGGTCGCCTCCCAGCCTGAGATTGGTCTTCTAATGACCCCGCCAGTTGGTGGCACCCTCCTCCTCTTCCCCGCTACACACACATACACACACACACACAGAGCCAGGGCAGCCTTCCCAAGGCACAAAATTGATTACATCAACCCCACTTCAAACCCTTCAGAGGCTCCCTGGTAGAGTTCTAGCCCCACCCCTGACCCTGCTTGCCCAGCCTCACCTCAGTACCCAGGTCCCCAGTGACCTCAGGGGCCCCCTGACCTGCTCCTAATTCCCACTTGCCTCCAGGCTCATTTTGACTGTTTGTCAAGGAAGCCTTCCCTCACTCCAACCTTCCCACTTTGTTCCTCTGTTCCTAGAATATTCTAGGCTAAGTCAACTTCTGACACTGCTAAGCTCCCAAGAAGCTAATGCATTTTGCTTACTAATGTTGGTCCACCCTCTCTACCCTAGACACTCAGAAGTGCACGTGTTATAAATAAATTAATGACGGGGTGGGTCTCAAAGGGAGAGACATACCTGCTTTCGCCCGTCCCGGCCCTTCTTTCTGTAGAATATCAGAAGCAAAACCAGAAGTACCTTTCCTGAGGGTCACTTCCTGCTGACAGCCTTCACTGCCTCCTGTGTCAGTTTTAGTAAAACCCAAGCTCCTCCAAAGCCCTCCTCCCAGGCCCTCTCCAGTGTCCTCCCCAGCAGGGCACCCTCCACCCTGGACCACAGAGGGCAGTCTCCACGAGTCCCCAACCACAAGCCTCCAGGCCTCTGCCCGCGCTGCACTTGCCACATGAGCCTCCTTCTTGACTCCTTCTCCTGGCTGACTCTTAGTCTGTCCTCAGAACTGAATGTAGAGCCCATTTCTTCCAGGAAGCCCTCTCTGATAATACCCTTTAGCTCTTGGCTGGGATTCTTCTACAGCAGCACTGCATGGTGATCAACTGGTGTTTGTCCACCCACTCCTTTGAGACCATGACATCTTGGAGGCCACGTGGGAAAAAGGAGATGACAAGAGGAGTGGGAAGAGCAAAAAGCAAAATCAGAGCCCAAGTCCCAAATTTAAGGATCCTTTCTCAGAAAAACAGAATAAAATGTTTCATACATGTGTCATTTGGCTACGATTTTTGTGGCTCATGGAAAGCAAGAGCTTGGTGTTTTAGTCCAAGAACCAAGTTAAATGCAAAGAAATGTATATATTCATATATAAAGCAAGCCAGAGCTGCTCAACAACAGTATGCTGTTAAATTCCAAAGAAACTTTGATAAAGGCAATCTCTCTCTCTCCGTTTTTTTTTTTTTTTTGGAATCATATAGTTTCAGAAGTATTTGTGTAACTAAGTGATTGCTACATCCCATGATTCTGCACTGCAGTGTTTGGGGCTGAGGAAGCCCAGATTACATGAACTGTGTAAATGCAATCACACCAACACACTGACAGGGGCCATAGTGTCTGAGCTGAATTTTCAAAGCAGACAACCTTACAATAGAACACATTCCTAAGTAGAAAGTAAGAAATGCAATGTTCTGTACTCAATTTCATACGTTATATGGGCTTTTAACCAACAATGCATCTTTTCTAATGAAACCCAAAAATAAATTGCCAACGTCGATTTTCTCCATCTGATGGTTTTATGTTAACATTGGTTATCAAACCCTCACTCCATACGAAAACCTCAGGCCTAAGCTGCAGCAGAGTTACATCCCGCGGAAGACAGCCTATCAAGGGAGAACTGGAGAGTTTCCCTTCAGAAGCTGCTAAGTCTGGCTTTGCACCTGTACGTCATTTGCAACCACGTCATCGTCAAAGGAGTAAAACCTTTCATCTGTAGGGTGTAAAGCACTGCGGTGCTTCCAAACCATCAAAGAACGCTGAGCTTTGTGAAACAGTCCTGAGGCACTTAAATCGTACTTTTTCTGAAAGGCTCCGAAAGTGACTCACTTCACCATTCCAGGTACAACAGGAATTAGTAGAGAGAACATGCCCTTGAAGTCTGACAAGGCCCTGCTTGAATCCTGCTACAGCATTTACTAGCCACTAAACGGACCAATTCCTTAACCCCTCTGAGAAGGCTTCCCAATCTGCAAAAGGGGGCTGCCACCGCCCACATGGGAGGGATGGATGTGAATGGAAAACCCAATTAGGGCGGCCGACTGGTACCTGACACGGGGCCTGGCTAGTTTCCCTCCGCTGCCCTTATCTCCCTTTAAACTTGCACTGTTGTCTCTGGTAAGGATCAAGCCCCCGCAAGAGACTGCCCGATTCTTCTGTGTATCCCCGGATACATGACTTACCCTTAGGAGGACAGAAAAACGGCCTCTTCCCCAGTTACTATCAATATTCTTTAGAGTCTGGGTTGTTTTAACTCTATTATACAGGGAGACTATTCTAGAACAGTCCAAGCACCATTCTCCACGTTGGCTCCCCTCCCAGCACCCATCCCTTTTCATCTCAGATCCTGTATGATTGCCTTCTGTACATGGGAAAGTGAGTCCGGTAGGGTGGGGACTCCCTAGGCCTCCCTCCCTCCCTCAAAAGTAAGTGTGACTACCTTCTCCCCACTCCCCACTCCATGTCCAGCTTCTGAGTAGTCTACCTTCCCGGACCCTGCAGAATCTGCAATGTCCCAAGACACACACGTGGCCACGACCCTCTCTTCAGATTTCTTCCTGGCTGGCCCTGCCCACCATCCGTCCCCTTAAGGATAAATGGCATTGCTGTGAAAATCCCAAACGCCGCTGACTGACACACCAAAGCTGCATGGTCTGGGCTTTCCTCAAACCGAGGCACAGCCCTGCCCTCCCTCACCCTCAGTCTGCACCTCTGGAGAAGTGCTAACCCACATGTAAGGCTGTGAACACCAGCTAAGAAGGACGAATCCCAACGTGTATTTCTAGTCCAGCACCTTCACCTGATCCCCAGGCTCATAGACCCTAGTGCCTCTTTGAAGTCCTAACTTGGATGACAAATGGCACCTTAAAAATGCCTCATGTCCACCATTTACTCTGGAATTCGATTCCTGGCAGGTACCTCCCAGGCTCCCCATTTTAGTAACAGCCCCAGCACACATCTAGGTGTTTGAGGTCACATTAAATTTCCCCTGTTCCCTCCCCCCAGCCCTGCCCTGGAATCAGTCTTGTTATTTCCGTCGCTAAGCCCATCTCAAGTCTGGTTCTGCAGGGACCACGGCCGGAACCCCACAAGCTCACAGCAGTGTGCAGTGAGTCACAATCCTCTGAAGGGTGCTCCCTGGAGGGGGAGGCATCTCCTGGCAAGGGTCACCTCAGAAGGCACTAAATTCTCACAAAGGAGGCCCAGGAGAAGGGACTCAAGGTTTTTCCGTGGTCTTAGCTTTGAAGGGCCCGAGGTCTTGGGGAGCTCCTAGTGAGCAGACACACCTGCCAGTGTGCAAAAGAGGATGGAGGAGCCCAGGCAAGGATGTTCTCACCCCGACCCCTGGGCTCTCAGGAGCCACCGGAAAGGCCTGTGCCCAGGGCACAGCCCAGTCATCACAGATCCCAGCTCGCATTTGCAAACCCAGACAGCCTAAACTCATTCAACTTGCGACACTTACTTCTGTTCTGTTCCCCACCCAGAATGTGATGGACTCATTCAGAAATTCTGGCCTGTCTCAAGCGAGACCAAGTCAATGAAAAACGCAGAGTCGACATTTGGACCAGAGCATGAAAGAAGAAACAAGGCCTCATGGTCAGCATGATGGTGGTGGCCAAACCCTCCCCCCGGGTGAGATGAACCTTGGTGGGGGTAAGAATGCAACGTCCTAGGTCGGCCAAAGCATCTTCCTTCATGGCTGACTGGGGTGTTGGTGTCTCACTACCACAAACTAACGACACGGCCGTCAGTGGTGGACGTCAGCTGCAACAGACACGGAGTCAGCTATTTACTGCCAACATGGGTTAAAATAAAGGCCGGTGCAGGGAGGCCAGCATGGCTACTGAGGCAAACCACAGACCCGGCTATGAATGCCCACTGGCTGAAACAGAGTGGAACCTACGGTCCCCTTTAGTGGTCCATTTGTCCACCAGATACAGGTGAGCCAGCCTCTTCGGAGAAGGCCATGTAGTCCTAATACTCAGAGAAACCAGCCTCATAAAGGGAACAAAAGAGTGGCATGGATTTTAGACACGATACTGCTCCTTTATGAAGGCAAAGTAAACTAAATGGCACGGGGAAGTTGAATGCAAAAAAAAAAGTGACTGCTTCCTCAAACAGCGTCCCCTGCAGCTGCTCACCCCCGAGCTGGCCACTTCCTCACCAGTGAACGCCGGCCAGGAATCGTCGTCACGCACGTCACACAGCGACAGCCAGGAACCACATGCCGAGCACGTTTGTGTAAAAGCCCGAATCAAGCAAGATGCTGCAGAATTTGACTTTCCAATTTAAATACTCCATGAAAAGTATCCCTCAGCAGCAGCCTAAATCAATTCGCATCTCACTTATTGAAAACAAACAAATTTAATAAGGGCGCATTTGTCACCAAATATAAGGAGGACCAAACAGGTTCCTCAAAGCAAGGATTTTAACAGGTATCAAACACCAGTGGGTAATGTGCTAAGAAAGCAAATATTCCAAAAAATTACAAAATAAATAGATGACTAGGATAATACATGAATCAAGTCAGCTGTTAAGTTTTTGCTTTTTAAAGCGATGTAGACAGTACGGTGGGCGATCTGGCTATTTCCAATGCAGGTTGTGCACAGCCCACCTTTTTCAGACGCAACAACATCCTCACTGGGCAGTACAAGAGAAGAAGGAAACAAAGAAAAAGGAAAAGAGGAACAAGCGAAAATTAGAAACACAGAAGAACAAAAATGACTTTGACAGCCTGTACAAGAGCTTAGTTGAGTGTGTGAGGCCAGGGACGCGGGGACGGTGAGACCCACGCTAACCTCCTGCTCCAGGGAAGGCAGGAGACTGTGCGGAGCGGCGCTGCTGGGGACACCAACGTGATCAGTTCCCCTAACCTAAACTCCACCTACATGCATCTAGATAGCTTTTGAGCTACAAAATGTTGTCGCATTTCAGGCTGGACAGTTTTACTCACTGCCACCAAGAGTAGCAGGAGAGAATTAGGCTCTGATCCTGCACCAAAGCATTGCTTTATAAATTAATGACTGTGGAATAGTAAAAGCAACAATGGAGTAAAACTGACTGGAGAAGAACGTGCTTGACCCGAGCTCACTGGCCGCGTTATCTCACTGACGTTCAGATGCTGGCTGGGCGCTTATTGTACCAAAACAGAGAGACCCACCTGGAGGGAGGTTTAATGCGCTGCTGTATTTTGATGCCGAGAGCCATGCCTGGTACACGAGGTTCTGGGTAAACAATGGGGACAGTGTCTTCCACTATGGGCTAAGCACACATCCAGCTACTCCGCCAAATCCCAAGGGCAGACTTCAAAATGCAAAAACAAGCTGGCATTCTCTGGTGGGTCTACAGACTCAGAGCCAAGCAGTTGCTGAGCAAAAATGTCACCAGTGCCTCTTATGACAAAAGAGGAAGCACTGTCCAGGAGGCTGGGGCAGGGCTCCAGGCTTCCACTGCTCACCCACCAGTGTGTGCAGGGGGATAAGGTGGTCCCTGCTTACATTGCACCGATGTACCTACCTTGACTAATGCCTGGGGGCTCAGCAGGAGGTGACAGGTGAGGTGAACGGAGTCAGTCTGGGAGAAGCCCGGTGCTGGCAGCTGTGCCTTCAGCAGTGCCCAGGCTCCTAAACCTGCCACCTAATCTCCAAGGAGCAGAAGGGAAGTGCGGACATGTAGATCACAGGGCCCTGTGAGGACAAGTACAGATCATGGCCACGACATGCCTTGCCCCTTCCTTAAGCCACAGAGGCATGTCCGGGGAGGAACTGAAAATTCATCCAGAGCCCGCCAGGCACCACACGCAGGTGGGACTCGGGTCCCCTGTGCCTCTCACTCACAGGGCTGGTCTGGACATTCTTTTTATCAATTCTCTGGAATCTTCTCCTCCAACTGACCAACAACCAGAAAGTAGGATCTGATCTTAGGTATGTTCAAGAATCACAGAGCACCGCCTCCACAGTGGGCCCAGCAGTACGTGCCAGGTTCTCCGACCGTCACCTTTGGGACCGCCATGAGCGCTCTCCAAACTCAAAGCCCGAGGCCGTAGGCCGGGGGGATACAACTTTCCTCACTCTCCCCAGCAAAGTGGAACCACCTCTCGGCAAAGGCATCTCAACCTTTACTGCCCGAGGGACAACACGATAGACACATGGGAAACAGAGCAGAGGGTGAGGGGGTAGGCTGCCCCGAAGAGCTCGTCTGCACTTCCGAGGCAAAGTGAGGCCTTTGACCTAATCACAGGGGCAAAGTGAGGAGGAACCTTTCCCTGCTCTGTCCTATACTCCGTGACACAACTTTCCCTGCATAAGGAGTTAATTCGGAAGTCCCTGGCGGTGTTTCTGATGTCCTAACCTGGCATGGTGGCTGTCGGGCAGGGAGAGAGGGCCTGAGCCTTGCAGGTGCTGGGCCTGGGAGGCAGCAGACACTGGCTCCAGCTGCAGCTCAACCAGCGCCTCGTTCTGCGTCTCGGGATTCAGCATCTCATCTATAAGCAAAGGGATGAGACTGTCCCAGGACAGGCTGCCCAACAGAAATGAGATGAGATCCATGTAAAGAAAGTTTCCCAGTTGCCACATTTAAAAATTAAACAAACAAACAAAAAAACAAATATTAGAAACTGATTTTAAGAACAGATCTTACTTATTCTACTGTATGTAAAATACAATTATTTTGACATGTAATCAATATAGAAAGTAACAAGATAGAATACATTCCTTTTTCTAGACAAGCCTCAGCGTCTGATGTGCATTTGACCTACAGCACATGTCAGCTCAGACCAGCCTCCTCCTCAGCGCTCCTAGCATCAGTGGCTGTTGCTACTCTATTGGACAGAAACTCCAGGGGTCCCACAAGTGGTCCTGGCTGAAAAGCGGGAGGAAGTGTCCACACTAACCCTAAAAGGATCTCTCTGAAACAAAGGTGGATTCACTTTGAAATGTCTGTAAATCTGCGGGCTGCACCTTCCTCCACCCTTGGCTACAAGACAGCCTTCTTCCTTGCTGATCCCTTCCTGGATGTAGGGAAGCAATCCGGCACACAGCCAGGGCGGCCGGTCCTACAGGTAGGCTTACCTGCTCTCTGTGTCCAGTCCCATGAAGTCCTCCTTCTCCAACAAGGTGCAGAGGAGGGGGATCTTGTCTCCAGACTTGTTGGGGGCCCTATCCAGCCACTTGGACTTCAGAATGATGAAGAGTGACTCAGTGAAGTCCTCGATCCTCTTCTCCACCAGCCTGCAGGCCTCGTAGATTGAAGGCCACGTTGGTGCGCGTCTGCTCGGCCACCTCCCCATACAGCACAAAGACAAAGAGCTGAGAGTCATTAACGAGGTGCCATACAGCTCCTCTGCACGTGGAGCTTCTCGAAGGCCTTGGCCGAGAGGCAGTCGGTAATGGTGACAAGGCCCACGACCTTGCAATGTGTCTGGAAGTTTCTCCACCCATTCTCGGGCGCATAGTGGTGCCTATAGTGGATACAGAGTGCCCACTGGGAGCCGCACGGGCTGATCTGGCTCACCAAGGAGATTCGCTTATAGATGCCAAAAAATTCTCCTCTGAGATGATCCCAACGGCTTTTACCATCACGGGGAGAATCTGGTCGTTCTCAGCGCACTGCACGTAGTCAGGGATGCTCATGCTGCAGTCCCTGCAGAGAGGTGAGAGGAGATCGATATACATACTCTGCTGTGGGCTGTGCGCCCCTCTGGGTTGCGGTGACCTCGTGTGTACCAGCCAGAAGGCAAGGGAAGCCCAAGCAAAGCCGGGGGTACAGTTTGTCCTCAGCGTCTGCACATGGCTAGTGTAGCTCGGATCACATTACCCAGCTTTTGGTCTAGGCTTGCTGCGCCTGCACAGCAGTGTCATTTCTTGTTTTCTGTTTCCAAGTACCTAGCCAGACCCTGATGCAAAGTCAGTGCTCAAAACTGCTGAATAAAGAAATGAACAAAGGAACGGCTTTCCAAACCCCTTTAAGTAGAATATAGAGAAAAGAACCACAGTGGGATCTAAACATCAAGATTTCAATTCCAATTTGTTTGAACTCCTAAGCTGCAGAATAATGGGTAAGAAAACTTGCCTTGGGGAGGAGGGTACAGTTCAGTGGTAGAGCACGTGCTTACCATGTACGAGGTCCTGGGTTCAAACCCCAGTACCTCATTTTCAAAAATGAAACAAATAAACAATCATACTTACCCTCCTCAAAAAATATTTTTAATTCAAATTTCAAAAAACATCTTGCAATTGACACAACATTGTAAACTTGACTATACTTCAATTAAAAAAAAATCCTTGCCTTACAAGAATATATCTGGATTACGCAAGTTTGCAAATTAAAATGCCTAGGGTACCACCTGCATAAAAAGGGGGACTGTAGAAATTTACTATCGCTCCTTTATGAGCTATATTACCTTTGGTGGGGGTTATAACTTCTCACATCTAATTTTCTCAGATTAAAAAAAAGAAAACTTAACCTGATTCTCATTACTGCTGAGGAATCAGATAACCCTATGAAAGCATCTGACCCACAGTGGTTACTCAATAAATGTTTGTTGAATGAATGAATAAACAAGCAAAGTGAATGCTGCTCCCTGCTATAGACCATCATAGTGGTACTGCCTAGAAATCCCAAGCCCAAGTTCACCCGACTCTGCACTAACCATGTGGGTGACCTGGGCAGGCCTGTGTGCTTCTCTAAGTCCCAGTTTAATCGTGAATAGAAATGAAGGCAATAACACAAACTTCAAAGGGTTAGTGAGTCAGTAATGAATTGTACCCGAATTTTGCAAGATCGAACCATTAAGGAAAACTGGGCAAAGAGTTCATAGGCCCTGTCCATATTATCTCTTACAACTACATGGGAATCTACATTACATCACAAAATTAAAAGTCTAATATTTTAAAGAGGATATTGAGGTTAAATGAGCTCACTGTCTCAAATAAGGAACACACAGCACAAATAGAACAATCCCTAGACCATGAGATACACTCAGTTAAATTTCCCACTGAATCCACTGGTCCCTCCAGATTCAGAGCACGAGGATGGGTCCTCGTGGCCAGAGGCCACTGCAACTGAAGCTAACAAATCTAGTGGTCCCCACTTCCAAGAGCCCTTCTCACCAACCTAGGTCTAAGTTTGTATTTGTAATTTATTTTTCTTTTTATTAAATAGAAACCCCCAATTGCATAGCCTTCGGTTCACCAAAACCTGACCACAGACATCATGATGGCAGCCCTCCTTTGTGAAACAATAAAATGAAAAGCCATTTCCACAAGACCTCTGTGTAAATCTACAAGGGAACTTCATCCTGGACTGAGAGGAAGAGGACTGGGGAGGAGGGGGCAATCTGGGGCACAGAGAACCAAGGGCCACCTGTCCGACGATGGACTTTAGTTTCAACACTCACCCTCCAGGAACTTCAAAATACACACAGACAGAGTGCTATGGACAAGATTTTTTTTTTTCAAAGAAATCACTGACGCCCTAGCAGCTCTTGTTTCTAAAGAGACACAAATGGATTATGTGTATAATGTTTCACAAAAACCCTAAAATACTATCACCCCAACTTGACACATGAAGAAACTGAGGGAGAGAAGTTTATCACATTGTGCAAGATTAGAGAGAGGCCACATCAGACACCGTATTTAAACCCAATCCCCTTCTCCACTGCTCACACTAGAAAGTGTGACATACAGCCCCTTTCCTGCCCTTTCCCTGCAATAAATCTCTGAAGAGTCTTTTCTGTGCCACCTGGAATCACAATCACATCAGTTTTCCACAAAGAACTTTGTCACTCCTTGGAGGACGTATCAAAATCTAAACAATTGGGATGGGAGGAGAGATTTGCATTTTCTGTTTCTCAAAGGAAACATGGCTTTAAAAGAAACTGAAAAGCACCTACCTAGTCTACGGTCTCATTGTGCAGAGAAGGAAACGGACGCTGAGAAGAGATGAGGAAAGGGCCTTATTAACAAATATTGCCTGAGTGCAGCACCAAGCCAGCCCTGGGCACCACTGTGGGAAGATCTGGGAGGCCCAGGAGAATGAGTGTTAGAAAAAGGAAAGAGAAGAAGCATACAACGCCCTGTGTCTACATCACCATAACATGGAGTTCCATCAACTTACCCAGTATGGGTGCAGCCAAAATTAAGGTGGGCTAGAGAGGTTATAGAAACTTTGAAGTCTCAATCATAGTGGAAATTCTAACATTTACTGTGTTTTTTTCCCAGTTCAAGCATCAGCTCAGTGGGTGCTCTGTACCAGGGACTACACGAGGCCTGGAGTTCTCCCAAATACAGATCTCTGTTACCACGTGTGAAAACCACATACAGGCCCACCAGAAGTAAAACGCCCACAGATAAGATGGAATTACTGAAACTGAAAGCCGCCAAGCAGCATATATTAACTAGGAAAAACGATGCTGCTAGAAATGGACACATGGACATAGAAACAAACTGTGTTTAGCAGGCAGGAAAGGGGGGATTAACGGATACAAATTAATAAATATAAAATAAATGACATGGATCTGCTATATAGCACAGGGAACTATATTCAAGTTCTTGTAATGAGTTGTACTAAAAACAATCTAAAACTTATGTATATACATATGCATCTGTTTATAACTGAATCTCTCCTGTACACCTGAAACTAACATTGTAAGTTAACTACACTTCAATAAAAAATAATTAGAAAAATAAAAGCAAGTCATTAAAAAAATAAAAGAACACTGTAATCCCCTTAGCTGTAGGTGGTGGAGAATTCTGGTGGCAAGCACCAAGTCCACTGGATCACTCCAGCACTGACTGTCACCCTTTCTGACCATCAGAGTGTCACTTGGCTTCACTGAGGTTACTTTTCTCTTCTGTGAAAAGCTACAGTTGCAACTAAGAATGTATAGAATCTCATCATTCACAAGCCCAACAATTTGTGAGGACTTCCCATGGGCCAGGCTCTGGACAGATGAAAATTTAGGGTCTCAGATATATTCATTGGTAGAAGAAGTTTATGCCATAAAGACATTAATTATTCCTGTTTTTATACACAGATTCAATGTAATTCTTATTAGAATTCCTACCAGATTTTTCATGGAATGTAACGAGTTAATTTATGGTCAGGAACAGCCAAGAAACTTCTTTAGAAACACCACTGGGGAAGGGTGGATAGGTCATTGATTTCCACTGTTCTTTCTGAAGTGATAAAAAACGTTCTGGAATAATAATGGTTGCAGCACTGTGAATATGCTAAAAGCTGCTGAATTGTACCATTTAAATGGATGGACTTCATGGTGTGTGAACAAAATCACAATAAAGCTGTTATATGAAAAAAAATATTTCTTGACAATTATTTTCCCCTCTATACAACTAGTCTGCTGCACAATTTAAGAAAAACAAAAAGCCAAAACAAACCAAACTGTGCCAGGAGCTCTTTAGGACTGCAATGTCCCTGGGACTCCAACGCCTCTGGTGGTGCTGTTCCTGTTAACACACACTAGCTGGGCTGGACTAGTTAGGGACTGTAACTATCTTTCTAAAATCTACGGTCACACATTTCACCCTGGGAGAGGGAAGCCTGGAGGATGTCACAACCTCATGCCTTCAGCTCATTTTTAGCTGAACCAAGCCCTGCTTTCACCACTATAATCCCTCGCACTATAAAAACACGAGACATCATCAAGCACCGCCATCATAACACCTGAAATTGTTCAAGGAAATTACCTGGGGCAGAAACACTGAGGGAGGAGACGGAAGCTCCCTTAGCACTGACGCTCCCTTTTGCCAACTCCACCAGGAGAGGCTGGTATTTACAACCTGAGGCTCTCAGCCCGGGGAGCAGCGCCCACGCCACTGACCTGGTCCGCAGGGAGCAGGAAAGGGAGAGGAGGGCAGCCCCGGGGTCGTGGGGCAGGGAGAGCTGGGTGGGGGACGCGTGCGGCAGCCCCGCTCGGAGGCCAGCCCCAGCCGCCCGCCCCCGTCCGGGTCCGCAGAACCGGCCCGCGCGGGACACAGCCCCCCCAGGTGTGGGGACGGGTCGGCGGCCGAGGAGAGGAAGCCCGGGAGGAGAGTTCTCGCAGGCGGGAGAGGGGAAGGGGACGCCAGCCGCGGACTGAGGGGAGCCCGGCTGGGGCGAGAGGCGGCAGGTGCACACCTGGCCCTGGACAGGTGTGACCGAGGCGCTGGGGCAGAGGGGCCTGGCCCGAGCAATTCAGCTGAACACACGTTGACTCGCTCCATCGCGGGCTGTGACACGCGGACCACACTCCCCCAGCAGCCTGAACATTTCCCGGGAGCCCCTACCTTGCACTTCCACAGCCGGAGGTCCCGGCCCCGGGCAGAAGCCAAAGGCCTAAAGGGCGACAGAACTGAGAAGCCTTTGGGGCCGATCCCCGGCTCTGAGCTGGAGCTTCCAACCGGCGGTCCAGCTGGCACCGACTACGCATGCGCAGTCGTGCCAGCGACCCTCTGGTTTCTGCGAGAGAAGCTGGGGAAGTGAGGGAGGGAGAAAATGGGACGAGGAAGGGAGGAGGGGAAAAGTGGAGGGAGATAGATGGACAGGAGGTGCAGAGAGAACGGAGGGATCTGGAGAGGGGAGGGGAGTAGCAGAGATGGAGAGAATAAGCTTTACCTCCGGCGGCACCCCGAAACAGGCAGCAGTCCTGCCTCTGCACCCTTCTCTAACACTTCAAGGCCCGCAGCTCAAATTTTATCTCCTTGGTCCAGCCCTTCAGTCGAGGCCTCTGCAGAACCCCTATGGGATCACGTCCGTTGCCCCCACGCAGATATGTGTTTCCTGTTGCTCTGGGAACCAAGCACCCGAGGGTGTTGTCGCTCAGAACTACCTTGGGAAGAGTACATATTCCCCTTTTACACGCTGGGAAACAGGCAGGCAAGATCTCTGCCTTAGCTCCACTATCCCAGGTTTTGAGCTGGCGGGGAGTGGGAGGTATAAAATCAGAGCCCCAGAGGGAGCATACTGCCTGAGTGTTGGTGCATAGTCCCCATCCCACCTGATTAAACCACACCCCACCCTAGGGGAACCATCAAGGGCTCACAGTAGGTCCCTGGGTGTGGGAGAGCTGTCCTCATTTCCAGTGCCCAGCTTGCTGGGTAGATAGGAGTGTTACTGAGTCCAAATTCATTCTCCTCAGTGCAGGACAGGCCAGTAAGTTGGGAGACCAGGTGTTGGGGCATGGAACACCAAGTTTCTGTAGACCTTGATGACAAAGTAATGTCCTGGAAAACCATCTCCCCAAGTCAGAATTCAGGCTCCTTTCCTACGTGCTTGGTTGTAGCAAATTCTTGGTGTAGGAATTCTTTTTTGTTAAAATCCTTTGTTCTTGCAGCTATCCGCCTGAGTCAAATCTCTGTAAACCTCCAGCAAAACAAACGTTATTTTCTATTCTGCAACTTGTTATCTTTTTATGAATGAAAAAGTGTTAAATATCCTTAAAGGTCAGAGCCTTCAGAATAGTCTCTCCTGTATATTTCAGGCTCTAGGCAACATTGTTTCACAAGCAAGATGAAGCCTAGGAGACAGAGTACAGGGTTAAAGTCAAAGGAAAAGTTCTAGTATGGAGTCAGATTTGTTCTTTTCTATTACCCGGGCAGAAGGCACTTGAGGATTTAAACCCCTATAAGTTAAAAATAAGTAAACGTTTAAAGGAATTTGCATACATAGGTGGGAATATGCAAAGCATATCTGGAAAAGCACAAAAAGGATAGTAAACAGTGGCATCTCCAGGGAGGGCTGAAAGAACAGAGGATGAGGGAAAACTTCTTTCACTTGTGTAATTTGTGCTCTGTTTGAATTTTTTTAACCATATGCATGTATTTCTTTTTCAGTTAAAAAAAATTGAAATGGAGCAAAGGAGTAACTAGCACAGCAAATACAGCAGCCATGGATTCACTGAGCCATCACTGTTAATTTAAGCCAGGAAACATTTATTGACTCTCTCCTATGTGCCCAGTGCTTTTTTAAGACTTCTTTTATTATTATTATTTTTATTTTTATTTTTAATTTATTTTATAAAATAATAACATGCTATCCCTCAACCTTGCCAAGGGCTGGTGGAAAACCAACTGAGTTTTTCTTGAGTTGTTTTCCAAGGAGTAGATATGAGTTATAAACCGA
Organism: Vicugna pacos; assembly: GCF_048564905.1. Classification (NCBI taxonomy): domain Eukaryota; kingdom Metazoa; phylum Chordata; class Mammalia; order Artiodactyla; family Camelidae; genus Vicugna; species Vicugna pacos. The sequence continues at coordinate 3,355,649 of NC_133006.1, forward strand.
ACACATCTTCCGGGCAAAACAGTCGGAGTGGTTTTCCAGCAGGCCAGACAGCTGTGAAGGGTTTACCATAGAGGAGCCCAGAGGCTGAGAGAGAAAGCCTCCAGGACCCTACAAAAAGCTGCCCAAAGTGCCTTCTCCATGGCACTACTGAAATAGGAAAGAACAAATCTTACTCCATATTAGATCTGTTCGTTTGACTTTAAACCTGTGCCCTTTTTCCTAGGTTTAGTCTTGTTCGTTCTGCACCTTTTGTAAAACAATGTTGCCTAAAGCCTGAAATATACAGGAGACGCTATCCTCAAGGCTCTGACTTTAATGGAAATTAACACTTTTCCATTCGTATAAAGATAACAAGTTACAAAATAGAAATAACATTTGTTTGTTGGAGGTTTACACGGATCTGACCCAGGTGAAGAGCTGCAAGAACAAAAGATTCTAACAACAAAGAATTCATAAACGAAGTTTGCAACAACCAAGCATTCCTGCTTCCCCTTTTTAATACAAAAAGATCCTGAATTCTGACTTTGGGAGATGGTTTTCCAGGACATTTGACTTCCATCTTCTCATCTGGCTTTCCAAATTAAAGTTGCTATTTCTTGCCGCAAAACCTGCTCTCCCGATTTACTGGTCTGTAATGCACAAGCAGAACAAGTATGGACTTGGAAAGACAAACATACATTGAAAGTACCCATTTGGTATTTTAAATGACCTGCTTCCACTCGTCTTCCTGACGTTTTCTTCTCTTGACAACTCCTGCTATGTGTATGAAAACCCTGCCATGTGGACACATTTACATCTCTAGCCACTACCCTTCCAGCTAAGAACTGATGCCAAGAAGTCAATGGAAGTTGCTAGAATGTATTACCTGGCCAGAAAAGAGCAGAAGTGGGTTCTGGCTGATGTTCAGGAGCAGGCTGGGACACCTGACAAGATGTCATATGTACGGATAGACAGCTGAGCACCAAAGGAGAAGCTTCTAAGCCTCCATAAGGGACTTGTTGGATAGGAAGGAAAAGTCCCAGCCTATAGCTCTGATCCCACCACAAGCTTCCTGGGCGAGGCTGCACAAGTCACTTAAATTCTCTAGGCCCGTGCTGCCCACCATGGGAGCCACCAGCCACATTCAGGATTATGAAGTTATTCTGTAGCCAGACAGAATTATAAATACACATTTTATTGCAAAAGTTCAGCAAGTATAATATTTAAAAACATTGTTGGTTATCTTGCCCTAACGAGTTATTTTTGTATGTCTAGCTTTCTGTGGTTTGCAAAGCCTGCGACTAATGATTCCCTTACAGAGAGGTATTTTGAAATTATAAGTTACTGGACACAGTACCCTCATATCACACTTGAAAAAAATTGATCCACATAAGCAAGGTGATCTGACTAAGTAGTTATGAGCAGGGGCTCTGGGGTCAGCCTGCCTGAGTATAAATTCTCACTCTGCCTCCAGGGGGTTCTGTGTGAATCTTCGAAAAATTATTGTTGTTGTTGTTGTTGTTGTTGTTATTTGTGCCTCTTTTTCCTTCCCTTTTAAATAGCGAGAAATATGTAGACTCTATCTCGTACAACGTTGCCAGGATTAAATGGGTAAACGTCTGTGCTGCCCACTTCCCTGGGTTTCAGCATTCTCCAGGCAATCAGTGCCAAACTCAGAGGCATTCTCCCCTGTCTTCGTCAGTCTGGGATGCTGTAACAAATTACCGTGGGTCGGGTGGCTTAAACAACCAGCATTTTTCTTAAGTTTTGGAGGCTGAGGTCAATGTATCTGGGAGAGAATAGCCTTCATGGCTTGAAGATGGCTGTCTTCCCTCTATCTTCACGGGCCAGAGAGCAGAGAGAAGCAAGCAATCTGGGACCCTTTATAACGGCACTAATCCCATTCATGAGGGCTCTACTCTCATGACTTCACTTTATCCTAGTAATCACCTCCCAAAGGCCCCGCCTCCCATACCATCACCCTGGGAGATGGGGTTTTGACATATGGATTTTGAGAGGATGCAAACATTCAGCCCACACATCGGCTAACTCTCCCCAACATGCAGTCATCAAACCTGTAGCTAATATCAAAGTAATGTTTATATTCCTCTGCACATTTCCATTCCTGCATCCACTAACACTGAAGCCCTGTTATTTTATTCCTTATTTTTCTGGTAGAGATTTAATTGATTCCTCTAATCCAATGCTCTCCTCACTCCAAACAGTCGTCTTAACAGCCCTGCCAGGTAGGTCTTCCTTAAGACACCTTCCCACTGCACCTGGTTGTTTTTCAGTATAAATGTCAGAATCCTCTCCACACCCCAGCCTAGACCTTTAATCCCTTACACTACCGCCCACTATGTTATTTTTCTATTACCACTGTAACAAATTTCCATAAGCTTAACAACTTAAACCAGCACAGATTTATCACCTTATGGCTGTGGAGGTCAGAGATCCAACACAGTTCTCATTGAGCTAAATTCAACTTAACAGCAGGGTTCCTTCCTTCTAGAGGATCTAGAAGAGAATGTTTCCTTGTTTTTGGTTTTTTTTCTAGCTTCCAGAGGTCACCCAAGTTCCTTAGCTTGTGCCCCACGACTTCCTCCATTTTCATGGCCAGCAGCCTTTCTGAACACTGCTCCATGGCTACACCTCCCTCTGAGTTTAAACTCAGCTGGGCTATGTCCTCCATTTTAAGGACCCCTGTGATTACATTGGGCCCACCTGGACAATCCAGGCTACTCACCCTATTGTCTCATCTCAGGATCCCCTTCTCCCCTCCCATTCAGGCATTATGTATGTGGCTGTGACATTCACCTTGTGTGACATTTCCTCTCATGAGCAATTTAAGGTTCAAGGCACTTATGAATGACTTTTTGTTTTTCTTCCTTAGTCTTTCTACATTCAGTATGTGTGGTGAGATTATATGAATCCTTTTTATTTGTGGCCCTCCACTAATCTTTAATAATGTATCACGGGTTTAAAAGGCTAATAGACAATTTAGAAGGCAGAAATCCTCTAAGATTTTTCTCCTAATATAATCTGTCATCCCTTTTACCATGTACAGAAACATGTCACAGTTGGCTAACCTGTGGCGGGGGAGGGACATGATTCTGCCAACACACTCCCCTCATTCTCACCAATTTGATGATCGGCTAACCAAGGATCTATGCTCCCCGCTTCGCTCACTTCCTCCTCCTTTCCACTGACTATTCTGTTCCCACTGCTACCTTCATTCACCACATCAGGATTTCATGACCACATTCTTCTCTAAATAAAGTGGATTTCTTGCATCTAATGTCTGATAACTGTTCTTATTGTATATGCACACACTGACCTACACATAACTCCACCGATCTCTTTATTTTCCTAGAATCGTCCAGAGGAATCAGTTCCATGATGATGATGATGATGATACTGACAGTGATGACAAGGGCCTCTCAAGGATTCTGATAAAGACGGAATCAATAAAGAGAGGGAATCATTAAAAAAAAATGCCCCAGAAACAGGCTTAAAAGTAAATAACTGCTAAAGTGTTTAATGAAATTGACTAATATTTAACTATTTTTAAAACTTTGTAACACTGAATTTAAAATTTTAATGGGAATTTTCATTCACCCCTAACCAAGATTCAACTCCAGGACCAAAATTTAAGGAATTTTATCTTCTAACAAATTGTCCACTAGCCTTTTAAACACGTGATCCTTTAAAAAGGGTAATTGCTGGGCTGAAAATAAGCAGGATTCATATAATCTCACCAGACATAGTGAATGTAGAAAGACCAGGGAAGAAAAACAAGAAGCCATTCATAATGTCTTGAAAATTACGTTGCACACAGGAGAAAATGTTAGCCAAGGTGAGTGTCACATCAACATGATGCCTGAGTGGGATGGGGAAGCTGATCTTCCTCATAAGACATTTATGCTGATTTGTTAGATGCCAACACAATTTCCTCATTGGATTTGCTTCTAATACGTATGGAAGAGTTTAGGCTCTACCAAGAGCAGACTAAACATTTTCCCCTGCTGTCAGGTCACTGGACTGAATGTCCCCACAAGAAGGACATGATTATGTTTCATAGGGAAGTCTTCTTGAGAAGCAACAGGCTTTTCAAGGGCAGAACTGCATGTCCCCCCATGGAGGGCTGGAGGAGGGCTAGATGGGACACTAGAAAAACAGCAGGAGTGAGTTCAGATACTGCTGCTCAGGTCGCCAAAGTCAGCAGTGCTATCTCTAAAGATATGTCATTCTCCCAAAATTTCCATGAGTGAAGGAGCCTTTGAACACTAAGCAGGTTTTTAAGTCACAGCAGCACATAATTTACATCACAACTCAATTACAGTATGTTTTGATACTTGGAAAATAATTAGCCATTGTTCTTTGAAACTGCAGCAGTAGCAATAGAAATAAAAAAAGACTGAGACGTCTTGGAGACAACAATCAATAAACAATTCTAAATCTGCAGGATTTCTTGACAATATGCAAGCAATGAGCTAGATGTGTGCTGCAGATACCTCTTAATGCAGGGCTCACTGCTGCAAAGCATAGAACTAGTTTTCTCAGCAGATATAGGGAACCAAGTCAAGATTCCTAATTTTGAGAGGTTTACCATATGGCTGGAAAGATCAGACAAGTACATACAGCCAAATATGAATAAATGTAATCAAATAATATGAAATGTGAATGGAGCCAGAAGAAAGACAAATTCCTTTCACCTGGGATCTAGAGAGACTTCTGAAAATGCGGCTTTGGAGATGGCCAAAGACATGGGTGGAATTTTGGTAGAACAGGATGTAAGGAATTTAGAAACTGATTGTAAAATTCATATAAAAATGCAAAGGATCCCAAATATCCAAAACAACTTTGAACAAGAAAAACAAAGTTGGAAGACTTACACTATCTAATTTTCAGAATTTTTTTATAAAGCTACAGTAATCAGAAAGTATGCTGTTGGTGTAAAACAGGAAAATAGAATAATGGAACAGAATAGAAAGTTCAGAACTAAACCAATACTTATATAGACAATTGATTCTCAAAAAGGATGCAGTGGAGAAAAGGATCTTTTCAACAAGTAGTGCTGGAATTGTTAGACAGTGATACGCAAAAAAAAAAAAAATGAACTTTGATCCACACCTCACAAAATATACAAAAATTAACTCAAAGTGGATCATAGATCTTAATAGGAAATCTAAAACTATAAAACAGCTAGGAGAAAAAGCATAGGCTTAAGCTTTATGGCCTTGGGTTTGGCAAATATTTCTTTGCTATGACACCAAAAGTACCATCTATTTTAAAAAGTAACTGATAGAGTGAACTTTACAAAAATGAAGACTCTTCAAAGCTCTTCTAAACACTGCTAAGCAAATGAAAAGACAAGCCATAGACAGAAGCTATTTGCAGATCATATATCTGGTAAAGGTCTCTCTTTGTGTCTGATCCAGAATAAAAACATTTCAAAACACAATAATAATGCAAACACCTGAATGAATGAATGAATGAGGCCAGAAAACACACTTCAGTAAAGATATCCAGATGGATCATAAGCATATGAAAAGATGCTGATTAAAGATGCCATTAGTCATTATAGAAATGCTTTTAAAAACCACAGTGAGATACTAGTTCACATATATACTAGAATGTATACAATTAGAAAGACCGACCTTACAAAGTGCTGGCAAGGAAGTAGAGCAACCAGAACTGATACACACCACGAGGAATTTACAATAGCACAACCATTTTGGAAAACTGTTTAACAGTTTCTTTTAAAAAGGTAAACACCTATCTACCATATAACCCAGATATTTCTCATCTGATGCTTTAGAAAATAAAAGTGTATGTCCATAAAAAGACTTGTAACCAAATATCCAATGCAATATTATTTATAATAGCTCAAGTTGGAAATAACCCACGCAACCATCAAGAAGTAAATGGAGAAACAAAGGATGGTCTAACCAAACACTGTTCACAATAAACTATTCAGGAAAAACTCAGCATTAAGCAATACTCTGCTATGAGAAAAATAAGCTATTAATACAGCAACACAGATGATTCTCAAAATAATTACACTGAATGAAAGAAGTTAGACAACATAGAGTAGATACTGCATGAATCCATTCATACAACGATCTTGAAAATGCAAACCAGTATGTTGTGATAGAAAGCAGATCAATGGTTTCCAGGGGAATAGACGCGGAGGGAGGGAGGGACAACAAAATGCAGGAGAAGAGTTTTGTGGATGATGGGTATGTTCACTGTCTTGAATGTGGTCATGGTTTCTTGGGGATATACTTATGTCAAAAAGCATTAAGTTGTACACTTTAAATATGTGAAAATTATTTTGCCAAGTATACCTCAAAGCTGTCTTAAGAAAAAAGGCACTTTTGTCGACACAACTCAGGGCCTTATTGGAGTGAGATGATCAGTCTCTCACCCTGTCTGCCTAACGGGAAGGTAGAAAACCTCTTACGGAAGATAAGATATGGATTTTTCATTTGCAATGTCTGCCATGTAATAAAGAATTTCTAGACATGCAACATGTCAAGACTATATGATGGATAAAATGAGAATAAGAAATATTAGACAAAGGATGCAAACCCCCAGGTGATGTAGGCATCAGAGTTACCAATAAAGGCTATAAAACACTTTTAATATAATCAAGAAAATAAGGAAATGATGGGAGAACAGATAACAGGGTCAAGACTTTCACCAGAGAAATATACTGGAATGTATTTTTAAGAAAAATCAAACAGATACTCTAGAACTGAAGCTTTCAGCTCTGGAAACAGGTAAACAGAGCTAATTAGGATCCCTTTTAAGTAAAACTTTCAGTAATGCCGGATAAAATACAACAAAAGTAACACAGAGATAACGATGGAGAGAGAAGTTCCCAGGTGACAATAAAAAGAGGACACTTAACGCCAAAATGGTAATCTTGTGAGCTGATGCCACAGCACCCTGGAGGGAAGGGGTTTTCATCTGCACATAAATAGGGATACAATGTCCATTTAGGAAAAATAGTCCATACCAGATGTAGAAGAGTCTTCCTTTATAGAAACCTCTGCATAAGACGTATTGGACGACTTGCCTCTTCACTGAAAGGAAGACTCAAAGTTCTCCACCTGTGCACGCAGGAAAGGGGTGAAACAGCCGGTTCTCTAGGGAAAAACAAAATCTCCCTTAAAAAAGTCTAATCTCCACGCCCCTGCTTTATATGAATGTGGAATCCAAATTGATACTCCACGTAAGATTCCGGAATTCCCAAACTGAAAAATATAATTCAAGGTTGATCATATCACCTGGAGCCTTAGGATAAGCAACACAAAATTGTTCTCTAGGGAAACTTTATAAACCAGGATGTCAGGGACAATCATAGGAAAAAAATTGTACTCACTATAGAGAAACTCCCACAACTCTACACACACACAGACACACAACTATAAACAGAAGGAAATAAGTGCCACAGGGAAGAAAGAGCTCACCGGAAAACACAGGATGATTAATATTCCAGAGCCTAAAATTATGAAGCAATCTAAGAGAGAGCATAAAATAAGTATGACTGAATCATTAAAAGACAAAATGAATCATATGTAACATAATGAACAATCAGGACATCATGTAAAAGAAAGCAGATCAATTTTTTTATAGAACTAAACAGAACTTATGGAAACAAAATACAGATATCATTTGGTATATAAAATTCAATGTATGGGTTAAGTAACATTTTATTCTTCAATATCTAGGGTGTTCATTAAAATTCAACAGTAATCTCTAAAGTAATTGTTTAAAAAGAGAATAAAAATAAAGAAGTCAAAATGAAGAATGCAAAATAGGCCGGTCACTATTCTAAGTTCTCCATCCATTTTATCACTTAATGCTCACAGTCTTTGAGGTGGATAGTACCACTTTTTGTATATGAAGAAAGTGAGTCTCAAAGGGATTACATATCCTGGTTACATGGTTAGCAAGGGAGGGAACCAAGCCCGGATAGGCTGCCTCTACACGCCATGCTCTTAACCATGACTGCAAGGGATATAACCGGCAGGAGAAAAGCAGAGCAAAGCAAATAGAAATCACAAAACAAGAGGCCAGAAATACAACATCATCACGAATCACAATGTATTTAGATGAAATAATGAGTTAAAATATTTACAGATTTCATTTGTTTACCTGAGACAAAGCAGAATTAAAACTTAAAACTGGTTGAAAGCTTAGAAGAATAACAGAAAGAGGTCAAAAGTTAGAGCCACAAAAAGAGACACCTGAGAAATACTAATCAATGGAAAGGGAATCACTCAAGCCCCCCTCAGGTTCATAGGTACCTGAAACCCACCTTGGCCTGACACTTACCAGCTCTGTGCCTGAGCAAAACACTCAATCCCCCGGAATCTTCGTTCACTCACCTGTGAATGTAAGGAACGATCCCTCCTTCCATCCGGCCAATTTGTATTGACTGCTGTACCACGGGTACTGGTCAAGCCACCTGAGGTCCGTCAGTGAACAAATAAGGATCCTTGTCCCTGTAGGACTGAGGAGGAGCAGAACATAAATTACAGTCGTGACAGTCATGTGAAATATATGGTATTCTAGAAGGTGATAGAAATAATATGATCAGGGAGAGGGGGTTTCTGGGGCAGAGACAAGGGGAAGGCAGTTTCCAGTTTAAAATGAGTTGGCCAGAGCAGGCCTCACTGAGGACCATGAGAAGGGGGTGCTAGTTGCTGAGCTTCCTCTAACACAGCACCGCACACTGGGTGACGGGAACTACAGAGGCTCACTGTCTCACAGCCCTGGGGGCGGGGAGTCTGCAGGCAGGGTGTCAGCAGTGCTGGTTCCTCCTGAGGGCTGGGAGGGAGAGGCTGGTCCAGGCCTCTCTCCTTGGCTTGGAGACGACCGTCTTCTCTCCACATTTCATCACGTCATCTCCCATGTACACATGTCTCTGTGTCCACATTGCCCCGTTTTATCAGGACACAAGTCATACTGGATTAAGGCCCACCCTAATGACCTCTTCTTAACCAATGACCTCTGCAACAACCCTATTACCAAATGGGGTCATGTTCTGTAGTCCTGGCGGTTAGGACTTCAGCATATGAGTTTGACAGAGACCGGCCAGGGCAACAGGCCTGTGGGTGCAAGTCTGATGTCCCCAAGGGCCAGCAGGGAGGCCAGTGTTGCTGGAGCAGAGTGAGCCAGGGAGAAAACCGGAGATGAGCTCAGCTAGGGGAGGGGGAGGAAACCTGTAAGGTCACCATAAGGACTCTCGCTTCTTCACTGTGTGAAATGAGAAGCCATTGCAGGATTTTGAGCAGAGAAGATCACACCCAGGGTCTCACTCATGCCTGACATAGGTGATGAGGATGAAAATATTTAGGCTTTTGAGCTGATAATAGTTAGACTACATGTTGGACTTTGAGTTGATGGTGTAGTAAATGAGACTCTGGAGGGTGTTGGGATGAGGTGGATGCATTTTGCATGTGGGATGGACAAGAACCAGTGGAGCCAAAGGGAAGAACTTTGTAGAATAATGGCCCCCAATATGTCCACGGTCTGATCCCTAGAACCTGGGAATATGTCACTGTGCATGGCAAAAGGGACTCTGCAGGTGTGACTGTCAAGGACCTTGGGATGGCAGATCACTGTGGGAAAGCAAACGTCATCAGGGAGGTCCTTAGAGGAGAGAGGCAGGTTGGTCAGAGACAGAGATGTGAAGTGGCAGCAGAAGTCACAGTGACACAGGGCCCTGGGCCAAGGAGTATGAGCACCTATGCAAGCTGGGAAAGGTAGGAAGATGAATCCCTCCCAAGAGCCTCGGTGTGGAACGTAGCCTTGGCCACATGTTGGTTTTAGCCCACTGACATTGACTTTGCACTTCTGCACCCTAGAACAGTGAGAAGATGAATGTGTATTGCTTTAAGCCACTGAGTCTGTGGTCCTTTGTTACAACAGCAATAGGAAAGGAACTCAGGAACCAACATGAACATGAACCACAGGCTGCCTGCTGTGCTGGCAGGAAGTCCTTTGACTCTGATCCTGGGGGAGTGTCCTGTCTTCTGGCAGCATCCACAAACTACCTCATGCTAACTTGGCAGCTTGCAGAGGGTTAAATCTTAACCCTGCCGAGTTCTTGATATTTAGTTAATAAAAATGATGCTCTCATCATGGGTATTTTTCCGTCTTTTAAATACCCTTCAGTCTTCTAATAAAGCTACTTCTAATTAAGAGACCGTGTAAATAGTTTTCAATCTTCATAATAAATAACTGTGATTTTATGTGGTTACTTAAATTATGAATAACAATATTCACATTTGTAAAAGTTATTAAAATCAACATTGTTTAATAAAAATATCATTTCTTTTTGCACGAACATATATTAACTACAAGAAATGTTCCATGCTTTGTTCTACGATTTACTGTTAGAGCCTTAAAGAATAATATTTTCCTCAAAAGATATTACGGCGAAGGGATTTCTTTTGGTGGAACAGTTCCGGCATCAAATCTGGTGCATGGCTCAGGCCACTGGGAACATAGAGATGATAGAAATTAGGAGGCATTATAAACACAGAATCATTTTTAAAGGAATTAAAAAACCTGGTTGTGTGAAAACAAAGAATCAGAGAATATTCTGGTGAAATAAATGTATTTATCAGCTTATGCAAGACACGGGGTGAATAAATCTAAAATGAAAAAATCACCCACAGATTAGCAGCGAGCCATGCATGCAGTGTGAATGATCAAAACCAAGTTGTTTCCAAACCAGTGTGCAGGCTTGATGCCTTCATGAATCAAATCTGTGTGGCACCAGGCCACCTCGAATACATGTTGATGAGGTATACATAAGCCCTTCACCCTCCCAAATCAAAGCCCACACACGAGCCACAAGACCATCACCTACACATTTGCAAAACACACAGCATGGTGAATAGCACTTTTCTTGTTCAGTAGCCGGTGGCAGGGAACTGTGAGCAGACAGAGATACAGGGACACAGAGGCACCTCCCCTCACTCAGCTGATAAACTTCCTTGCATTCCTGGGGACAGGATTGTCATAAAATGCACCATGGATTGATCCTCCTCCTAGGAAAGGAACCGTAGGGCTGTCCTTAGGTGTGAGCAAGGGTGGGTGGAGGATCTCAGAAGAGTTGTTTCAGCACAACCAATAGAATTGTAGGCCACCGTGACCACAAAAGACAAGTCCCCTGCCATCCCGGTAGGCACTTGGGCTCCTGACAAAAGCTGGGCTCAGTAAAGGGTTGAGTAGAAGGCACAGACCTGAGGGGTGCCCCAGCAGTAGGCAGGAGGTAGGGCCTGGTTTATACTGCTCTGGGTGTATCCCAGCCTCATCCGAATACGAAATCAGAAATTTGCAAAACAGCAGAGCTGGGGTGTATCATCTACTCTAGACTCCTCACCTTACAGTTAAAATGGTAACAACCCTGACAGGCAAAGCAACGTGCTAAAGGCAGAGCGTGGAAGTGGCAGCGCCAAATTAAACGCACCGTGCCAACCCCCGTTCAAGGACGCTGACAATGAGGACGGGGCCAAGGTATCCAACGAGGGGAATAAGACAGTGTAAATACTTTGTTCCCCCCAAAACCCCAAATGTTTATTAAAGGCACAAAAACTCACCTTAACTAGCTCTCTTCTGAGGGGGCTCTCTTCTGCTTCTTCGTTTTTCTGTCTGTCTCCATTTCCCTCTCTCAGACACAAACACATACAGTTTTGTGAAAGGGGACTTCCTGCCATACAAAGACAGACTTCACATCTTCAGAAAGATACCTGACAAAGCACGTTTCTCAATTCAAGTCTTTGTGTGAGTTCTGGGCAACTGGCTTATTTTCTAGAACAATCGGTAGTTACAAAATCAGGAGATCATCTTCCCCAAAGGAAGAGTTCTGGTCCGTGTTGATGAAGTTGGGGATGTCACATTTCATGAGTCTGTTCGGCCCCTCCTCTGGCCACCTGCTGCATCTGATGACTTCCTGTAGCCGAATATCACTGTAAAGGACTATGGTAGGGATACCAGCTTTGGCCTTGTCCAAGTGGTCCACTTCATTGATGTAGCAGTGAAAGAGGGGCCTAGATTCGTCATTGCGCTGCCAGAGAACACCTTGGGCAGCAGCAGTCTTCCAAATTCTGACACAAAGCTGTTCAGTCTGAATCTCTTCTCGGGAGACTCTACATTGCTATAAAGAAAACCAAAATAAAATATCGTTCACACTGTAGATCGGTGACCTGAAGAGTCATAGTTTTTGCCATCTACTGAGAGCAAATCCCTGCACAGAGCATGCTGACAAGCACTGGAAGTGAAAGACATCTCTTCTGAACACATACAATTAAACCCAAGGCAAAAGTCTCAAGTGAGGGCCCTTGGACCATCCTGAAAAGACATCGTTCCCTGAGAATCCTCAATATTGGTGCCTCGCACACCAGTGTTTCTCAGTGGGACACTCAGATCTCTTCATCAGGATTCGTTAAATTGCTTCTTAAAATGCAGTATTCTGGGGTGCACACCCTCAGAGTCTCCAGAGGTAGCGACCGGTAGTCTGTATTTCCATAGCCACCAGGATCACTAAACATGCTCAGGTTTAGCACCGCGGTCTACATCGGGTCACCTGAGCATCGACAATGCTGTCTCACGGCGGGGGGGTGCCATGTGTGTCAGGGTGCTGTCCTACCCACGTGTCTACCCTGATTCTCAGAACTGACAGGGCTGCCCCATTGGGCACGAAATACCACCATTTCACAATGCATACGCAGGGGGCCCGACTGACAGATACAATCAGTGATAGGACAGGGGACAAAACTCAGCTTCCTGATCCCTTGTTTCACTTACTGTGGGACGAATGATCAATTCAAGGGTAATAAATCGGTGAATGAGTGAATAACATGACTCTCGTTAGTCCCACGAGTGCCTGGAAGAGCAAGCCTGGGCACTCTGAGAACCATAAAAGCCCATCTACTTAATTGTCATCCTCCACAGATCTATGTAAAGGTTACTTCCACACAGGCAGTGACTCCAGAAGGGCAAGAATCATGTATGAACACAGTCTCAAATCCAGAACAGAATCTGACAACAATTAGGCTCTGGAGTCTGTGTTTAGTGAATGTGGAAGCTCAGTGATTCCAGCTCTTACACCTTGCCTTCCCATCCCACCCTTCACGATATGGCCCTTATGTCCAGTTCTCCCGGGGCTGGGGCCATGGAACCCATTTATAGGACTGGAAGAATCTGATCATATAAACCATCCCCCAGATTATCATCAAGAGTCACCTGCATTTCAGGGATCAGTAATCCCAGAAGCTTTGCAGTTCAGGCAGCTGAGGGATTTTTATATCAGCTCTGTCTTCTACTGTGACTGCCTGGGTGACATCAGACAAGGAATTCTGAAAAGCCAGAACTTTTCCTTTCAGGAATAATCTAATTAACAAATCTCGTTGACCACTCAACAAATGTGATGTGAAGATCAATGATTTACACAGGAGTACAACATTCACTAGGTCGTGGATTTAGAATCAGAGAAAAATCATTTGAGAAAGATTGACAGAATGTAGCTTTAATGCGAATTTAAGTATTCTTACCTTTCAGTAAATCATCTTCCCCTACTTATCACTTCACCCATGTTTAAAAGATGTTTGAGAACAGGGATGAGTGTGCCAGCAATCTGTGACCCAATAACCTAAAATGTCACCTAGGAAAAAGAGGGGAGTAACACATTTTTAAAAAGCGTGGTGAGGATAGCGGGGCCACAGCCAACTCCAGACTAAGAAGCTCTGAGTAATAGCTTTCCTGCCTGCCTGGGGCATCAGCTGATGTGAAAATCCTCCCAGAAAACTCACTGTCCAGCATCTCTTCCGTAACACAGGCTACACATTCTCAGAATTAAGAATTGCGTCCAGTAACCACTTTGCTGAAGAATAAAGACAAAGGAGAACAAGAGAGTTCTGCCCCTCCCAAGGGGAAAGCCCAGACCTTGGGCTGCATGCACTGCGCCCACCTCCCAGGAGAAGAATAAACTGGAGAAGGGAGTTCTGTGAAACTGGGGCAGCAAAGGTTGAGATGGGAACAAATTGACCAGCTGGCCAGGGACAGCCCCCTCTGTCGCTGCCTTGGCGGCTGCCTCAACCCCATCAGCCCATCCTGCCCACCTCCGGTGGCTAAGCTGTCAGGGAAACTGCTTTGCGACCTGGGGCAACAGAGGCTGCCCTCAGGCCAAGCTGCGGAAGAGATGGGAGCTAAACCACCAGCTCCCAAGCGGCAGGCTCCATACCCCCGCCAACACATCGATGCCCCCGCACCATACTGCAACCCCGGGGAATTATGACCCGGAGAAGTGTGACCTGGGAATGAGGGACAGCAGAGGCCGCCCCCACGTCAGGCCTCCAGAGAGATGGGAGCTTATCCTCCAGCTCACCAGGGGCAGCCCCTGTCCTCTCCACCCCCTGATCTCACAGCGCCCACCTCCCAGGAGCAACCAGACCGGGTGTGTGGTGTCAGGCGAATCTTGGGGGGGAGAGGCCGTCCCCAGGCCAGGTCAGGGGAGAGGAGAAGAAGTGGCCCCATTAGGCGGGGCAGCCGGCCATCGCAGCTGCCTCTGCCCCTCGACCGCATCTAGCCCGTCTCCCAGGAGCAAGCTGACCTGGAGACGGGCATCCGGCTTCTTGGGCAGCAGAGGACGCCCCCAGGATTTGCCGCAGGGAAGAGGAGAGCAAATTGACAGGCTCCGCGCTGCATGTCTTCTACCCCCGCCGTCGCCACCTACGCACCTTAAAGGCACCGCCCAGGGCGCCCCTCCCCCAGCAGGCTGAGTGGGACAGGTGTGTCTGGTGATCTGAGGCAGGAGAGGCCACGCCCACACCAGGCCATCAGGGAGACTGGAGCCAATCCACCAGCTCCCCAAGGCAGCCCCTACCCCCGCAGCAGCCACCACTCTTGCCCCTGACTTCAAAGTGGCCTCCTCTATGGAGCAGGCTGACCTGGAGATGGACGTCCGGCGATCTTGGGACAACAGGGACCGACCCCAGGGCAAACCATGGGGGGAAGTGGGAGCAAATGGACAAGCTCCACGGGAAAACCTGCCGCTGCTGCCACCACCCCCAACGTACCAAGTCCAACTCCCGGGGTCAGGCCCTCTAGGATACACGTGTCTCGTAACCCAGGGCAACAGCGGCCGCCCCCAGGACAAGCCGCGGGGAAGATGGGAACAAATGGGCCCGCTCCCCCGCTGCAGGCTCCCGACAACCGCCACCCCTGCACCCTTATTACCCTGCCTCCCGCCCCCACAAGACAAAGTGGGACAGGGGTGTCCCGGGACCTGGCGCAGCAGAGGCCGCCTTCAGGCCACGCAGTGCAGACAGGGAGCTAATCCACAAGCTCCTCCGGGGCAGCCTCCCTATGCCCTCAGCCACCACCTTACCGGCCCTCTGACCGCACCGCACCCATCTCCCAGGAGCAAGCTCACCTGGAGTCGGATCTCAGGCAAATCTCCGGCGGCAGAGGTCGCCCCCAGGCCAGGCCGCGGGGGAGAGAAGAAATCGAGCAGCTCCCTGGAACACATCCCCTCCCCCTGCCGCCGCCGCCCCACCTCCCAGGAGCAAGCTCACCTGGAGACCCGCGTCCCGCCTCTAGGGCAGAAGAAGCCGCCCCTGGCTCCGCCGGCGGGGAGAGCGGAGCGAATTGACCGGCTTCCCTGCGGCAGACCCCTCCCCCCGTGGGCCCCGCAGCTTAACGACACCGCCTCCGCTCCCCACTCAGCAAGCTGAGGGGGCAGGTGTGTCCGGCCACCTGGGGAAGCAGAGGCCGCTCCCAGGCCCGGCAGCCGGGACAAGGCAGCTATTCCACCAGTTCGCCAGGGGCAGACCCGCTCCGCCCCTCTGCCGCTCCCGCCGCCCCCTGACCTAACCGCCCCACCTCCCAGGAGCAAGCTTACCTGGAGTCCAAAATCTGGCGAATCTCTGGCGGCCAAGCCCCACCCCAGGCCAGGCTGCAGGGAAGAGAAGAAATCTACCGGCTTGCCCGGGCAGCCTCCCAACCGCCGCCGCCGCCGCCCCAAAGCATTGTACTAGCCTCCCAGGGTCAGGCTGACTGCAAGGATGTGCACTTGCTTTCTAATCCTGGCCACGTTCCTAAGCACCTCCATGCATCCCTACACTCCCTGCACATTTGCACCCCTGCAACTCTCTGCAATTCTGCATCCCTCCACTCCCGCATCCCCTGAACTGCCTGCACCCTCCACAACCCCTGCACGCCTGTCATCAGTTACTTTTGCACTGTCTACACTCCTGCACCCCTGCATGTCCCACACACCACCTCTTGGGCCTTTGGCAGCTGTTAGACCAATGCACAGGGACTCACTCTTTGCCAGTATATGATGCATCAGTGGACGTCAGGGTTTGCCTGCAGGAAGGTACATGTTCCCGGTCACTAGCCTGGGCCACTTGGGTGATCTCTGTGAGGTCACCAAGGACGGGCTTAGAGATGCTGTTTTCCGGGAAGAGAGGAGTTGAAACAGGTCTTGAGGGCAGAGCTGTGCTCACCAGGCCGTCCACATTTCATGTTTTACACAGGGCTTCGGAGAAGTGAAATGGAGCCGGCCAAGTAAGACCGGCCTGCTGTGCTCCCACCTCAGTCCTGGGCTCTGAGTCAGACCGACTGGCTCCACCCTCAGGGCCCAGTTTGGGCACCTGAATGGTCCCTTTGAGGCATCCCATCAGTTCTCAGGAAGAAGTCTGTCTGCTTCCACCCCATGGCCCTCCCTCCTACTGTGCTGGCCTCAGGAAGGTTCCTTATTTGGGGAAGAAGGCAGCCCACCCCCTACCCCACCCCTCACCGTGTTCTCACCCAGGCTGGTGCTCTCTCTGCCAATCAGAGTCTGGGAAGCCATCCCTCTTCATTTATGTCCCTTCTGAGATGGACTTGCTTCCACTCAATTCTAGGCGAGAATGCACCATGGAATGCACTGGGTAAGAGAACCAAAATAAATAATTTCTTCTGTGAGGTTGTCTGTTTATCTACTGGGGCTGGGCTGTGTGTAGTTTGCTACAGCTATTGGTGTGAGAGGCTAAAACAGCCTGAGTGTCCTTGTTTTCATCTCCCCGCTGTCTTTGGGTTTTCCCTAGACACTCCTGAGACATTTACTTCTTTAGTTTTATTCCTGTTATTACACAGGGGCCCTACTGTCATGGAGGTAAGGTGTTGGGGGAGTGGGACAGAGCAGGGCATCTGCAGTCCTGTGATTAGTTCTCAATGAGCCTGTGCCCTGAGCTGTGACCTCCACAAGTGTGTCTCTTTCCCCCCACCCCAATTTGGGTGAGACAGAAGGGATTTCCCTTCTCCCAGGTTGGTTAGGCTCTGGTAAAATAATTTTTCATTAAAAAAACAAACAAAAAACAACTACACCCAATGAAACAGAATGTTCTGGGTGTATTTCAATAGAGTTATTTTCTCCTTTCCAGGCAGGAAGCATGAGGAATTTTCCTCTGACCTTCATTCTGAGAACAGGACACGTTCCTGGAGGTAAAATGCATGGAAAAGAGCAGGGGGCCCATCTGACTGGCCCCCTGGAGTTGTCACACTCAGATTTCCCAACGCTGAGCCTCCCGCTGGCCTCAGGGACCTGTTAAATCTGCCTGCCCCCGGGGTTATTACAAAAGACGGTTCTGCCCTGGGATCTGTGACTTTCTAAGCCTGCCTGGCTGCCTCTCTGGGTTGGGAGCAGCTTTCCCCCTCAGTTTTCTTGTGGATCTAAGAAGAGCAGTGGGTTTTCAGCTCCCTCAGCTCTGGTATTTTAAGGAGAGAAGGAGCAACTTCTGAGCTCCTCACAAGCTGGACTAGAGTCTACAAGCCTCCCCTCCTCTGCCTCCATGCACACAATCAGTGGCTGTGGTTCTAGCCGAATTTCTGAAGATGTGGATGTAAACACACACATCCCAGCCCCCACAGGAGCACACAGTCCCATAAATCCCTACAACATCCACTGGTAACTACGGAGCTGATGAGGACATGGGTTTCGGGGCTGCAGGGGCCTGACTGCACGACTTGCTCCATGGCCTATTAACGTGGTTGCTCTGGGCCTTGTCCCAAGTGGCTTGCTTACTATACCTGGTACATGGGAAATATAAAATAAGTACTAGAACCTCCAATTTTTCTCCCTCTTGGGCCTTCCAACCTAAAAAGTAATAAGTGAACTCAGACGGCATAGTCACCACAATGAGGTCAGACCACCCTGGCTCCCCTGAGTGACCGGCACTCACTTGCACCCTAACTCGGAACAGTAGGGGAACCGCCTTCCTCTAACTGGGCCTCTCCCCACACCAGGCACGCCCTTAGCTGAGACGGGGACAACTCCCCTACTGTGTGTGCTGGTGGCTTCAGTGTGACCTGGCCCTGCCGGGACACAAACCTGCATTGAGGTGGAGGGTCAGGAGGAGGAGGGTCCCTGTTGGGGCAGCAGGGGGCCCGGTGACACCCTGCCCAGCCGGGTGCCTAGGGCTCCCCAACATCTCCTACGGCCCCCGGGTCGGCTCTGGTCTGGGCAACTCCATGCAACCTCCCAGTATCTTTTCATTAAGTCCCTTTTTGCTTTTATCAGACAGAGGTTGCTTCTGTTGCTTGTTAAGTGAAACAGTGCATCAGGAAACCAGACTATTTCTAAGATCAGTAAAATACCAACTTCGGTCAGCGCGCCGGGCAGACCGTGCAGCACAAATTCCCGCACAGGGCTGTGCAAATGCCTTACGTGAAGGGTACTCATCATTTGTCTTCAGAGATACAGAAGTTGTTACTTCAGGTAAAACCTCATGAAGGGATTGAAGAATCCAAAGCTGGTTGGTTTCAGAGACTAACCAGTCGGACCAGACCCCTGAGCTGTGGTCAGAAGCCTGACTCAATGTCACGCAGACTCAGCGCCCTAAGTGTCCGGTGGGGCTGGTGCTGTTCCCTTCACAAGCTCTCGTTGGGGAGTCACTGCAGCCCCTTACCCTCAGCAGGGAATCCAGCCCTCTTAGCCCCCACCCTGAGTGTTCCATGACACAAATCTCGGGAATGTTTAATTTTCATCTTTGTTTAGGAGGATGAAGGTGGGGCAAGTGGAGACATAAATTCACACTTAGTGACACAAAGTCACAGCCAGTACCTCCTCCTCGGAGAGCTATGTGCTCCCACAGTGGTGGCTGGGTGGCTGGGCAGAGCCCCTGCACTGGTCACAGAGGGACTCTCTCCTCTGGCTGCAACTGATTGGTTGCACAACAAATCCAGAGGGGACAGAGCATCTTTCCCGGGAATTTGGAATTGACACACAGAAATTAATTTCACTCATCTGGGGATTGGGAGGAGGGTGGGAATCAAATGAAACCAGAGCAGGAGAGAAAGTTACAAGTGAAAGAGAGAGAGACACAGAGACTGAGCTTGTGAGAGCAAATAGTGGGAAGGAAGGAAAACAATCGGGACAGAGGAATTCTAGCTCCTGGTTGTCTAGTGTGTCCCAGCCCATCAACGAACCTGCGGGATGGTTAACATCATTCCAGTTTTGCAGATTAGGAAACACATTAGGTGCCACTGACCCCTCACTTCCCAATACCTGAAGGCACCATGATCCTCACAGGGACCCTGCTGTGCTGACAGCCCAGCACCCTGATCAAAGGGCCCCGGCGGGAGTGGGAACCCCTCTGAGTGTGGAGAGTTCCCTACACCGAGATGCCATGCATCAGCAGGTTCCCGCTCACCCCAGGTTAACATCACCCCAGCTGTGCAGTCTCCCGACCCGCTTCCCTCCCTGCCAGGCACCCCCATCCTTACCACCGAGTGTACTGCAGGAATTCAGGCACAGGGATGCCCAAAGCAACACGAGCCCACCGGCTGTACAAACAGCAGTATCCCAGCCCCACCTGGTCTCCATGGGGATAGTAGGTGTCCTCACCTTTCATGTATCTAAGGCAATCTGTTTCTTCAGCTGAAGGCTATAGAGAAAAATAAAAGGTCCAAAACATCATTCAGTGAGGAATTCCTCCAAGGACCTGACTCCAGAGCCTATAACCAGTTGTGCTGGCCTCTCCTACCCCCGGACTTTGGGTGAGGTGGATTAATGATCAGCAGAATCGCCGGTAGCCCAGCTCCTGGCCTTGGCTGCCCAGAGGGGGCTGGGTGAATGGGTAAGGCCAGGGCACTCAGGAAGATCACAGAGGACCTGAACTCTACCCTCCGCACTTGTAAACCCCCAAATCTCAAGGCATCGGACAGAGTGCAGCCACCACAATAATGAGATGCTCCCATCTCTTCACTCACTCCTGTCGGTTCACTTATGTGCTGAGCATCCACTGGGTCACAGGACATGACACACAGGATGTCCGATGGAACAGGCTTGGTAATTCCCCCTGGATCCTGTTCAATCTGATGGAAGAATGATCACTCATAAACAGTTTCACAAAAGAATACATAGACAGAAGACAAACTACAGAGTGAATCAAATTTTAAAATATAAATGAAGATCCCCCATTCTCCCCGCCTAAGGTTAACAGCATAAAGAAAATAGACCTTGCCTTTGATCAACAAGGAAGTGGTCACCCCCTCTCAAGGGGAAAGGAGAGTTATTCTTTGAGCAGGATACAGAAGTGCTCCATCGGATTGGACCAGGACCTCTGCATTCATTCAGCAAATCTGTATAAGCTCCTACTACGTATGGGAATCTAGTAACTAGACCCGTTCCCAAGGCTCTTGGGCTTTGTTAGTCAACAAAATAGACACGACACCCCATCACTGGGGGCTCAGAGTTTTAGCAGAGGAAACAGGCAGCATGTTGGGGGTAGCAAGAGCTTGGGGAAAAATACGAGTGATATGAGCAAACTCAGGTGATGGCGGTGGGGTGCGAGGCAGACAGGAGGGAACAAGGCAATCCTGGCAGATCTCACGGAGTAATGAACTTGAAGCAGCATAGATCCGGAGGAAGAAGGAAGAGCCGGAGCCAGAGGCCCCCAGATTGAGGGGGAGAGTGTGGGCGGAGAGGCAGAGCATGTCAGGTCCTGGAAGACTTTGGAACGACTCTGGATCCTAATGAAATTGTGACCCTTTTAGTGAGTTTTGATGGGATGGGTGATGTCCAATTTATGCTTTTGCTTTGGTGTTTTTGGAGGGGAGGGTAATTTATTTATTTTCGTGAAGGTGCTGTGGTTTGAACCCAGGATCTAATGCATGCTAAGCATGGGCTCTATCACTGAGCTACACCGACCCCCTCAATGTATGCTTTAATAGGCTCCCTCTGACTCTGTGTGGATGAGATTGTAGAAAAACAAAGATGGAAGAAGGAGGCTATTTGGTGTCCAAGAAGTGGCTGAAGGTGGCTCCTAGGAGGGTAGGGAACAGGGAGTAGGTGGTTAATGAAGACAGAGTAGCCAGAATTTTCTAACAAGATGGATTTGCTGTGTGTGTGTGTGTGTGTGTGTGTGTGTGTGTAAGAGAAAGAGAGAGAAAGAACATGGTTCCAACATCTGGACCTGGAAAATGGGATGGATGTCCTCTCCATCCACAGGGGATTGGACAAGATGGGGTTGAGCAGGTGGAAAGGGGCTAGAATCAGCTCAGTTCTTCAATGTCATGGTTAAGGAGTCTATAAGATATTGCTACCAAAATTCCTAATAGGTAGAGGAGTCTGGGTTTTTTTTTCTTTCTTTTTAACTTTAAAAAATGTAATTTAAATGTATTAATTTTATTATGTGAATGAATTTGGAATTTTATTTCATGCCAAGTTATATGTTATAATGGCCAAATGGAAAATATATCAGAAAAGGGGAGAAATGAGGGCTTTCACATAAACTGACTGTCCATAACATAGGTAAAATTTCAATAAAACCAGTCTTCAGTGCAAAAACCTCATCTTGGTGCTACATAAAATTAAATGAAAAAGGACTATGTTGATGTATCATTATTTCATGTTACATAATAGCCCCAAACAAACACACTGTTTAACTATGGGGCTTGTAGAAATACTATTCACTTTATTAATATAAATACAGAAATGCAGAAAGGTTCTAAGGTAGAATGAGCATCTTAGTGGAAATAATAGAGATCTGAGCATTTTACATGATATGTATGGACTGATTCAAAATTTGGAAAAGTAATTTACACAGTAGAACACATGTATGAATGTGAAAGCAAGATGAATGAAAGAAAAAGAATATGAGTATCAGGGAGAGAGTTCCAAATGGAAAAGGCCAATCAGGGAGATTTGGACATATCGAGAAATTGAGGGCATGTCAATTTCCAATTCTGGTTGCTTCCACCAAAGGTATCGCAGGACCCAACTCCGGGATACATTCGCAGTAAATGTTTGGAAAAAAGAGGAGACTTTGGCAAAAGACCAGCCAGTGGATCGAAAGCAGAGCGATGGGCTGGAGGCCAAGTAAAGCAGGAACACGGGGGAGGAGTGATGGAAGAGCTGGGTCAAATGCTGCCAAAGGGCCACGCATGATGAAGACTAAAAACTGACCACTATATTTAGCAATGTGGGGTCACTGATGGCCTTGACAGAGCAGTTTCCATAGAGCAAGGGATCAGGGGAACAGCCAGAGTGGGTGCAAAATGGGATGGCTCAAGAGAATATGCAGACATTGAGTTTAAACTACTCATTAAAGATTTGCTGCAAAGACATGGGTTGGCAATTGGTGGGGGCGAATCAGGGTCAAGGAGTGCTGTTCATTTCTTTTAAGAGGATGGACTTTTATATACTGATAGGAGACAACTAGCAGGAGAACAAAATAGATGAGGTAGTGACAGAGAGGATTGATGTGGGAGTGACAGCCTGGAGAAGATTGGATGGATGGCCCCCATGGCGACTTTTGGATGATCTGGCTTTCGATGTCACCTGTAATAAGAGGTGGGGCAGCGAGAGTGAGGTCACAGACATCAGAAGGCGAGAGGATGTGCTGGGATTTGCTGGTGAAAGTTCTCTTCTGTTGGCTTCAGTTTGCTTGGTCAAAGTAGAAAAGTAAACTTACCAGCTGAGGAACAAGGAGGAAGAGCTACTAGAGTCAGGAGCATGAGTTACGAAAGAGCCTTCAGGGACAATGGGACAGTGAAAAGAGCAGGGGGAGACGGGGGCAGTGTGCTCTCAGAAAGTTACATTTTATCTTTGAGGTCCCCAAGTGTTGGATGTGTGATTGCCCTTCCTGCTGTCTACAAAATAAAAATTGAATATGGTTCAGGTAAAATGCTATTTCATTCTAAGAGGCTGCCTGTTTCTCAGGAATGGTCATCTTAAACTGTAAACATTACAAAAATGTTGAAAAGAAGAACTTGTGTACCCAATGACCCACTATTTTCTATAAATTTGGTTGCTATTTAGTTCCCGTATCAATACCGCAGAACCGATACTGCCTAGGATGGGGATACATCAATGCTTATGTGGAAATTAAATCTGTAACTTTTTCCTAAACTCCATGGCTTCCTTAACATCCCATTCCCCTTGGAATTTAGAGGTGTCTGGTATAAGAAAAGAGAAACAGTTTAAGAAAATCCCGGCTAAGAATTACACAGCACAACCTCAGCTCAGAAGTATACAGCAGTAAAAAATGTTTAGCAGCAAATCTCCGTAACTACTCTTAAAGAATTTTGTAAACCTGGGTCTGCCCAGATGTTTGCAAACTGGAAAGGTACTCCAATCACTTGACCGGTATGGGAACCAGAGGCTGGTCAGCCTTTTCTGTAAAACCCAGAGAGTAAATATTTTCAGTTTTGCAGATCATTTTGTTGTAACCATGCAGGTCTGCAATAAGAAAATGAAGAGCACTGGGAGACAGGAAACAAATGGGCATCCCCACACCCTCCCTTCCACTCAGGGCAGCTTCTCTGTGGTGGGGAGCTTTGCCACAATGACTTGTTTCATTGTTTCCATTGGTTTCTTTGTTTCCAACTTACTGCTCAAGCTCAGAACTTCAAGTGAGCCTGGTCCTTCAGCATCCATGCAGAGAGAAGGCTGAGTGGGGGTGGGGACCCCACCTGACAGAGAAGAGAGATGGCTTGTCACCATGACATGAGACAATCACACCTTCCGGGGAGAAAGGGAACAAAGATAAGGGAGAGGAAGAGCAGTGGGACCCCTGGGTCACCTGCCAGGTTTGCTCTCCCTCCACGGCCACCCTGGGGGCCTGGGTGGTGTTGGAACTCAGCTACATTGATTTGGCTGAGGGGACTCAGGATAATGGACCCTCCGTCTCCACACTGGGTTCCAAGCTCAGGCCCTCTAGCTCTACGCTCTGAGTTTCTGGAACTCACCTGGAATAATATATGATCAGGCCAGACCCAGAGCCCAAACACGACAAGGGTCACGTGGGGTTGTAACCCCATGCTCAGTGGTCGGGGTCTCCTTGCAAATCTGCAGAAAGCCCTGTTCTGCCTCATTCCTGGGAGAAACCCCACATCTCCTCATACTCTGTCTGTTCTACTCTTGAGGCTATTGTCCTGGAGGGATGCAGAGTCCTTGAACCTGGCCCTCCAAACGTACATAAGCAGCCTGTTCAATAAAACAAATTATGCACTTTTCCACATTTGCTAGTTTTTTGATTCCAGAAAGGCTGTGGGACTCTTTCTCACTGTCTCCTGTGCCCCCAACACTTGGTGGCCCTCTCCTCATGGAAACACGATTTCCCACAACTGCACCCTGCCTCCAAGATTGTCAGAGGGGAGTGACCCACAAAGACACAGGTGTTTGTGAGGATCCTGTCCCCCAGCAGAAAGCCTACTCCTGGAGCCATGGACAGGGATCTGGCCTCCTGAGCCGCTCAGCTCTAATTGAAAGCCTAAACTGGGGACCCCGAACATTGCTGAATGACTTTCTGAGTCACCTTGGCCAGAGGGGCCTGATTTTTCGTTCCAGGAATGGATGTACTGCAGCCTCCATTTTCAGGGCTGACAATCATGATGGATCTAGCTTCCCCAACTGCACCCCAGGAAGGAGAGGCCCTTCCATCCCACTGGCTAGAAACCCATCCCAGGGGAGTTCCAAAGCACCGCATCGCTGTCAGGTCCAGCATCCCTACAGAGTGGCCCCTCCCCCTGATTGAGCCCCTTCCCTGGGCCTTCCCTGCCCTGACATGACCACACCCCAGGTGGTGCTGGAGAAGGCAGGGAGTGTAGTGATATGTGGGGGGAGCAGAGCCCCTTTCTCTGGAGTGAGGGTTCTTGGGGAGACCACAGAGCAAGGCACACACCACCCCCAACCTATACCCCAAACTCTTAGCCCAGCCAACACAGGGGCCGCTCTGCGCTCTCTCAGCGTGTCTCTCCTCTGAGACTGCACCCAACCCGGCATCTGGGGCCCCAGCCCTACCTCCCCTCTTATGACAGATCCCGTCTTCATGGAAACTGCCTAGCAGCGCGTATTCAAGGCCTGCAGCGGGCCTGGCGGATCTGCATTTCAGGTGCCCTACCTGGCCAGCCGTGCGTGCCTGGGCTCAGTCCTCTATCCTGCCCACCGGCAGCCTGGGTCCACGTCCGGTGCAAGGGGAGGCCGCGGAGCCCAGGCTAATCCCCACACACAGACAGGTGAGGGTGCCCCCGCCCCGCTGCCCGGCTGCCCGGCTGCCCCTTGCCCCGCCCACTGGTGGCAGCAACGCCCCAGCCTCCGGCCGGCGCCACCTGCAGGTGAGGATATCCGCGCGGCCCCGCCCTCCCCGGCCCCGCCCAGCTGTCCCATAAGCCTCCCCCACCCCCGTGCTGGCCGTGCCCTGGCTCCCATTGGCTCCGCAAGTTCTGCCCTCGCACATCTAGACTCGGGAGGACGCACGACGCAAGCGCTAGGGGAGGGCCCCGCGGCGTTGCCATGGTTACAGGCGCCGCGCTCCGCATGGGCCACAGTGCGCTTCTGGGGCGGGGAGCGGGCTCCGGAAGTGTGTAGCTGCCTGGGACCATGGCGGTGCTTGCTGCTGGGGTTGGCGGCTTGCTTGGCCAGGCGACTAGTTCTGACCCTGTCAGTAGGCGGCCGACATCCTGTCTGGGGCGGCGTCCCACAGAAGGTAAACGTACGTCCGCGCCGTCGGCGGGACCGGTGGACATGGACCGTGGTGGGATCGGGGTTGGGGTGGTGGCCGGGGAGGGCTGTGGTGCCGGGGAGACTTTTGGGGCGGGGCGGGGCAGGGCTTGGGCACAGCCTCAAGCTTTCCTCCCCCTTAGGCCCTGGGGCTGGGGCCGCGAGTCTGGGTCTCCCTTGGTGGCTGCGTCCTCCCAGAACCCCCCGGGAAGGGCAGGCGTAGAACCCATCTTAGATGAAGCGGGGCCTTACCCGGGTTTTGAAGAGCCCCAGAATCAAATGTTGGAATGGGGTGGTTTATCAGCCTTGTTTATCTGCAGGGAAATTTCAGTTCATTCCAGATGTTGGTTCCTTCAGTCAACCTCAGGAATAAGACACAAGGGTCATTGCCGATAAGCAGTTATCTAGGGCTTAAGTCAAAATAAACTATGCGGGGTGTAGGGATGGTAGATGGGACCCTCTCTCTTGAAGTTAGCAGTCTTATGGGATTAGAGGCCCTGGCTGAGGATTACATCCTCATCTGCAGTAAAGGAGGTTGTGAGAAACACACAGAGAAGGGAGGGGTGTGGTGGCGGTAACTCATTACAGAATCCAGGACCCTTGCCTGGCTCTAGTGTAGAAGAGTCTCACCTAGGATAGGGCAGCAGTTATCAAAGTGTATCCAAGGCCCCTGAGGTGCAGGACCATTTTTATAGAAACGCCGGGATGTCACCTGCATTTTGCACACTCTTACTCTCCCGAGTCCCTGTGGGGTTTTCCAGGGAAAACTTGGCCTGTGATATCAAAAAATAGGGAATGCAGAGGTAGATAGGAGAATTCAGCTCTCACCAGTCCAAAATAGATTTGCAGAAATTAAAATCACTGCTATTCTTCTCACTAATGATTTTTGTTTTGAAAAATAGAATTATATTTTGTTTAAGAGTATTAATGGTAACATACAGCAGATTGTTAATATTTTTAAGAGAATTGATGCACTTTTTCTAACTTCTTATTCAACTTCTAACACAGGAAATATTGATAGATTTAACTCACATAAATAGCAGCCTTTTGGGGTTCTCAGTAATTGTTAAGAGTGTATAGGATTCTGTAGAACAAGAAGTTTGTGAGCCCCTGGAGAACGGGTGCTCAGGTGATAGTCAGGTGCTTAGTGGTGTTAGACGGACGCCAAGATGTCTTCCGCAACTGCTCCTGGACTTGAAGTAATTGGCCACATGGAAATGGGCGGGCATTGCCTCCACTTTACAAACCAGAAGCTGCTGAATGTGTCTGGAGTCTAGGCCATGGGCTGTGCAGGGATTCCCATTGTATCTGTTCTATCTAAGCCGGGATTCCTGTGAAGAGGCCTGGCCCTGAAGACCCGCTCTCCTTTGCTCCCTGCCAGGTACCTTCTGTTTGACTTCAACCTTCCAGAGGGCTTCAGCCTCCATAGGAACATCTGCATCCACATTGCCTTCCTCCTGAAGACCCTGCTGAAGGTGGAGGAGCCGGTGCTGGGGCCACCTCTACCACTGGCAGAGCCCCAACATCAACCAGGTCTGGATTCCCTGGTCGGACTCCTTTGACCTCCCAAGTCTCAACAGATACATCCCTGACATTGAGTATGAGCAGTTCATTGCAGGTGAGGCGGTGGTCATTTAACTGGGGCCAGATGGTCGTTGTTCTGGTTCCGATCTGAACATCAGGTCATCTTACTTTGGGCTTGTCAGTCTGCTTAGGGGCCTTGCTCATATTTCCCACACTGCAGGTGAATTTGGTTTTTCCATAGATTTTTCGGGAAATCAATTTGAAGTGTATGAGCTCTATATCCCCTCACCTCTGAAAATCCTGGCCTCCTGGTGAGATGGAGCGATGACAAGGAGGCCACTGCCACAGACCTTGTCCCAGAAGGACTCGCTCCCTGTGCACTCAGGGCTGTTCTTACCTGTAGGAAAACGATGTGTGTGTAGCATGGGCGACGTGCTGGAGAAGGTATGTAACTGCCCATCCAGTATAATTTGGTCCTGCTCAAGCTACACATTTTAAGTTTTGTAAGAGGGAAGACTTCAAGATTTTCTTTGAATAAAGGTATTTAGAGCTTATCAATTTTTTTAAATTGAAATGTGGTTGATTTAGAATGTTTTGTTAGTTTCAGATATACAGCTGTTTTGTTAGTTTCAGGTATACAGCATAGTGATTCAGTTGTACATATACATAGTCTATTCTTTTTCAGGTTCTTTTCCATTATAGGTTGCAAGATACTGAATATTGTTCCCTGTGTTCTACACTGAATCCTTGTCGTTTGTCTGTTTTACATATACTAATTTGTATCTGTTAATCCCAAACTCCTGTTTGCTTTATAAGTCTGAGTCTGTTTTTGTTTTATAAATAAGTTGATTTGTATCACTTTTTAAAAATTCCACATATAAATGATATCATATGATACTTGTCTTTGTCTGACTTATTTCACTTAGTGAGATAATCTCCAGTTCCCTCTAAGTTGCTGTAAATGGCCTTATTTCCTTCTTTGTTACGACTGAGTAATATTCTGTTATATCTAAATACCACAACTTTATCCAGTCATCTGTCAGTGGACGTTTAGGTTGCTTTTATGTCTTGGCCATTTTAAATAGTGCTCCTGTGAACTTTGAGGTGCAGGTATCTTTTGGAATTAAGGTACCCTCTGTATATATGCCCAGGAGTGGGATTGCTGGATTAGGTGATAAGTTTTTTTTTTTTTTTGTCTTTTGAGGAATCTCCATACTGTTTTCCACAGTGGCTGCACCAAACTACATTCCCACCAACAATGTAGGAGGGTTTCCTTTTCCCACACCTCTCCAGCATTTATCGTTTGTGGACTTTTGAATGATGGCCATTCTGACTGGTGTGAGATGATAACATTGTAGTTTTGAGCTGCATTTCTCTGATAATTGAGCGATATTGAGCATTTTTTTATATGTCTATTGGCCATTTGTGTGTCTTCATTGGAGAATTGCTTGTTTAGTTGCTCTGCCCATTTTTGGATTTGGTTGTTTATTTATTTCTTATTCAGTTGTATGAACTATTTATATAGTCTAGAAATTAAGCCATGGTCAGTCTCATCTTTTGCAAATATTTTCTCCCATTCCATAGGTTGTCTTTTTGTTTTACTTATGGTTTCTATTGCTGTGCAGAAGTTTATAAGTTTAATTAGGTCTCATTTATTTATTTTGGCTTTTATTTCTGTTGCTTGGGTTGCTGAGATTGCCCTAGGAAAACATTGCTGAGATGTGTGTCAAATAATGTTTTGCCTATGTTTCCTTGTGGGAAGTTTATAGTGTCTTGTTTAATATTTAAGTCTTTAAGCCATTTTGATTTTGTTTCTTTTTGGTTTTTTTGTGACTCTATTGTATGCTTTTGATTTGTGGTTACCTTATTCTTCAAATATATCAACCCATTACTATATCTATTTCCTTTAGACTGATAATCACGTAGGCTCCAACACATCCTAAGAATAACGAAGAAAAAAAAGAAAGAAAAAAAAATCTATATTTTCTTGCTCCCCTCTCCCATTCCCACCTTTTTTTATTTTGATGTCCTTTTTCATTTTTACATCTTTATGTTTATTCTCTTGTAACTCGTTATTGCATTTCCAACTATGGTTGTCCTGTTTCTATAGCATCCTGCTTCCTTTCTGTTTAGAATAGAAGCTTTTAATGTCTCTGTTAGGTTCAATATTGCTGAATTATCTCCCTTCCCCCTCTCCCCTCCCCCCCCCAGGCTTCTGAAAACTCAGTCCAGGAAAGCTAAACCATTCTAGCCTTCATCGATTCTGGGAAAGCAATCTTCAGAGTGGGAAAAAACATTGAAAAATAATATTCTGTGAGTTGCTTTCTACCCTTGCCCAGAGATGAGAAACATCTGAAGGTGGAGGAAAAAAGTTGGAGGTGGGGAACACAAAGTCTTTTCTCCTTTTGCTACTGAAGAAATGATTGCTTTTGTAATTAGCGATGATGCCCTTTAATTTGGTGAGATTGAGATTCCACAGCTTCATCGCCTGTGAATAACCAGCTGGGAGAAAGCTCTCCAGGGCCCCTGCAGTGGGAAAGGCAGCCCCTCTGAGCACCTGTTATTCTGTATTCTTCCTGCCTCCACACGGTTTCGCTAGGCATCGTGTAGGACAATGCAGTAACCCGAGGTGGAGGACAGGGAGACCCCTGCTGTGTGGCGAGACACAGGAGCCCACACTTGAAGGGCAAAATGTAGAGTAGTGGGGCGGTCATAGGAACAGATGATGGTTGAGACCCAGGATAGTGTCCTGGAGTCCAGCAGGCGAGACTGGCGGGGCAGATGGGGCCCTGGAGCATGGGCAGTCGTTGAGGGATCTGAAGCAAAGATAGGAACCAAGAGACTGGATTCGTGTGGGGGTACGACTCCCCTTGGAGGCTGCGGGGCAGCTCAGTGAGCCCAGGGGGATCGGGCACTTCCCCAAAGCTGGGTTGACAGGTCACAACCAACTCACTGGGGACCGAGAGGCACTGAGTCATTTTTAACTTTTTGTCCCTCTTCCTGGAAAAAAAACTGCTGCCTGTTAAGCAGCCTGTGTCGAAAGTGAGAATAAAAGACATGAAGCAAGATTGCCTCAAAAGTCATCCATTGTGTAGTTGTTAATAAGGGTCAAAGGCAAACTTGAATAGATGAAATGAAACATTCATCAGAGGATTTTAAAACCCTTTAAAATAAAAATTCTTGCTGCTTTTGTTCTTCATTTCAGGGTTCACTTGGTGATAATAATAGTAACCAAAGCAACATCAAACCCTTACAGAACTCTGTCCTGCTGTTCCAGGAACGCTGTGTTCACGACAATCCAATGAGTAGGCACCACTATGAGTTCCACTTTAAAGGTAAGGACATTCATTAATCACACGGCTAATAAATGGCAGAGCTGGGACTTGAATCCAAGCTGTCTAGCCCCAGAGCCCCCTCTCAGCCCCTTCACTGCAGCTCATGACTTGGCATGCCCGACACAGGCCAGCATTTAAGAGCAGCGTGACCTTGGCCAAGGCTGCTTCAATGCTTGGTCTCTGTTTCCTCATCTGTTGAATGGGGGTGTGGGCAGTGAACTCTGTGAGCTCAGTGGTCACTTCCTCCAGCTCTGCTATTATTCTGCTTTGAGTTAGTTCGGTAAGTATCCGAGCCCCTACATGGCCCACACATGGGCTGGCCCTTTGCTAGGTCGTGGGTTACGGAGAAAAGTAAGATCAGCCTGCTTCTCCGAGGAGCCATTGTCCCTCCACGGGAAGCAGTTGCGAGGCCCAGGCTCCCTCGCTGGCAGTCAGGGGCTGGGCAGGAAAGTCTGATAAGAGAAGATGGAGGCAGAGCCCCTCCGGGAACTGTGGTGGCCACACAGCTCTCAGTAGCGAGAGCCTCTGTGAAGGCTGCTGAGAGGGGAGTCCTCATGAGGCCAGTAGTCCCCCCAAACTAAGCCCTCAGGACAAAGATCCAGCCAACCCTTCAGTGTCACCATAGAGCCAGTCCATCCTCATCACTGTGCCTCTGTGCTCCTTTGTCCTGGGGCCTCTCTTCCCCCTACACCCAGAATACTTTCCTCCCTCTCTTCTCTGAGTGTCCCCTCACTTCACCCGTGGTCCCTGCTTCCTGGGTAACCATCTCTGGAGTTGACACTTTGCCCCCTCACACCCTCCGTTTGATCAGGAGCCTCGGTTGACCTCCTTGTGCTCACTTTCCACCTTCAGATCATTGCTCCTCCTCTCTTGGGAGCTCCTGGAAAACCCAGATCCTTTCCTAGAAGTGCCTGCCACCCTGGCCTCCCTGCTCATCTGCCTCATTCAGGAGCACCTGGACCACCAGCTCTGTATTGCCTCACCTCCTACCATCAAGACATCAAAGTTGATTCTCCCTCCACCACCCAGTATGATCATTTTAGGGTCTTCTTCTCCGTCAGCCTGAGCCAGCCACCCCCCATTCACCATATCCCCAGGCTCATAACCGGGCTTGTCTCCTTCCAGGGTCAAGCCTCTCTCCTTGAAGTGCCCACCTCTAGCCGTCCGGCTGCTTCTCCACCAGCCTCCCTGGCCCTCTTTCACCCTCACTGGGGCATTAAGCACTGACTCCTCTGCTTTCCTACCTGTCCACGTTCCTCTTACTTCCACTTCCCCACCTTCCAGCTCTGCATCCACAGTCAGCCCTCTCTTTATGACAAACAAAACCCCCTTGACCCTTGATCTTTTCAGTTCCTCACCAGGACGACTTCCATCTCGGTTCACTCAGCTCTATTTGTTCTGAGCCTGCAGGCAACAGGCTCTCCCAGCACAGATTTCTAAGACTACAAATCAATGCCCACCATGTTGCCACTGCCAGGCAATCCTCCAGGATTTCTCTAGTGAGCACATTTCCCCGCTTATCACTCAGTCGTGTCAACATTCTCTGCTCTCTGTACACCTCTAAGCTTCCCTCTGTCTCTTCCCTAACTCCCAGCAGATGGCCTTGCCTCCTGCTTCAGACAGAATGACATGTTACTGGAAAGGAACTCGCTCACCTGCAGCAAATATGCTCACCTCACCTTTTATCTGTCTCTCTCCCACCTAGAATCTAGCTGTAGTTGTTCTTAATTTAATGAGTTTAGTTGACATATATAGACAAAGTTAAAAGCATAGCACACTATAGGCTACCTTCTAGGGCTTACTTTTTTAATTTAACATAGAGTGTGTGATTCATCCATTTCGTTGCATGTACCTGCAGTTCATTTGTTTTAACTGATCTTAAATATTGTGTGTGTGAAAATAACACAAGAGAATGGTAAGCCAGGATTCAGGATGCTGGTTACTTCCTGTGAGAGGAGGCCAAGAGCAGGATAGGGAAAGAGGACACAGTATGTCACTGTCAATATTCCTGTTATGATGCTGGGTGATAAGTTCATAGCTGTGTCTTATAATACTAATTTTAATACATAAATACCTCTGACAGGCACCTACGATGAGAATGTTTCATGAACCAAGACATACAATGGATAATATTACATCATTATTGTTATGTAATCTTGTTATATTATACATTAATCATAATCTTATATTATTTGTTATGTGTTATATGTTATATAGGTGCATGAATTATATATTATGTATATAAACACCTACATATGTATTATATACTATCTGCTAATAAATAAACAGAACATAATATGCTAGTATATCTTCTATTATGTATAATTTAATAAATAATATCATACTATATCCCGTTATATGACATGGCACATAATCTTTAATAAAATAAGAAATCTGTCAATATATATTGGTAATTAATAAAATCTTTAAAAAATGCCCACATCTTTTAACACCGACACCACTCCATCTGTCACTATCTTTCCTCTTCCCTTTCATGGTAGTGGTCCTCACGGTGCTATCCGTTCCCCCTTTCATCTCCTTATCCTGAACCTTCCTTCTCCTCCCTTCGCATGCTGGCTTCTGCCCCGTGCGTGGTCCCTCTAGTCACCAGCGGCCTCTGGGGCACTGATTACGGGCACGGTCTCAGGCCCCAGCTCACCTGGGTGTCCACCGCCTCTGCTACCGCTGGTGGGGGTGGGGCAGGGGGCAGAGTGCACCTCTTGTCCTGGAAGAGAACAAAGCACAGACTCAGTGACCAGCAGCAGGTGTGGCCGGGACCTGCAGGACTTGGGGGAGAGCCAGACTGTCTGCATCCAGACCGGGGGCACTTGGAGTGTGAAGAAACCCAGTCCTCACTGCCCCTGAAGTGAGGAAAACACCCTCAGGTGAGTTAAAGTGCTTATGACATAGGTCTGTTGGCTGGAAAGGACAAACGGGCCCCTAAGGGGAGGTTAGGTGATGTTCCAGGCCCCACGAAAGCCCTAAGGGCTGGCTGGGAAGCAGGCTGGATGTTCCACTGGACCCAGTGTCCCCTCGGGGGTGGGGCCTTCCGGAACAAGCAGAAAGCCCTCGGTCTCTGGGGGGAACGCGGCAGTGTGGGAGCATCCCTGCAGTGAGTCAAGTGAATTCAGGGCCTGTGGGATCCGTTTGTATGGCCACATCGAGCCTCAGCAGAAGCCACAGCAGGTGTGGATTCCTGTCTCTCCAGCTGTCATCTTCGTGTCTGAGTGCCAGGCTTCAGACCCGATCCCCTGGGGCGTTAGGACAGTTATAGACAGAGGCGGCTCGGGGAGGCCCCAAGAGGGCGGTACTGGCCTTCCTGCCGACACGATTACACGAAGATCAAACAATCCATCGATGGGAAGAAAATAAGAACCATGATCATATCTGGACCCCAAGCTTAGATATGGTATTTGGGTGACATTTATCGACAATCCAGTGAGGTTCTGGCCAGGGCAGCAAGCCAGGAGTGACACTGAGGAGCATCATTGTGCAGAGGCTGGACTGGGGGTCTGCAGGCTCCTCCCAGGAGAAGCCTCAGTGTTTGGGAGGTGGCTAACATGCCTCCTTCGTGTCACCAGCAAGTGGTGCCACCTGCAGAAAATCATCTGTAATCCTGGGATGGATCAGCCCTGAGTGATGTGATAAAGGCTCCTACAAGAGGGGGCGCCTGATGGACAGTGAACCATCCAACAGGCTGATGAGATTCCCACCTGTGTTTATCGTGCTTTCATAGCCAAGACTGAGGAGAGTGAATGGCTCACCATGAATATTTTAACAACTTGAGAGGGTTCCATGTCTCACTGCATTTAAGTGTCACCTGGAGGAATTCAGGCAGTGTTTAGACCCAGGGGAGTCTAACGGCCTCTTGGTTCCTCATCAACCTGGCAAGCCCACCAGCCCTCTATGGCCAGACCTTGGCAAGTCCCTTCCCTTGTTAGAACAAAACCTTTCCCACGCACGCCTGTGGTAAGCTTTTGATTTTTATAATTAATGGGAATGAAGATACTTTACAGCATCCTCAGATCTTTCCTTAGGGCTTCTCGCCTTAGACCACGGCAAGGGGGCCCACTGCCCTCAGTCCTGCACTGCAGATGGTCCCCCTGGCCCTGACACTTCCTCTGGCCACACCCTCCATTGGGTGGAGTCAACAGGGCCAAGGGGACATGGTCATTGGCTCCTTCCCGTGCTCTAGAAACCCAGGACCACAAATGCCCTGCCTCAGCAGCCCCTGATCCATTTCTATTGCCTGCACCGGCTCTCCCCGGAATTCAGATTCCCAGGACTCACAGAGAGGCCAAAGGGCAGCTGTTTGCATGGAGGTTATAGGCAGAGCCGGAAGTGAATTCTGAGTGTCCCCCTGTGCACATCCAAGGCTCCTTATGGCAAGGAATGGACCCAGCATTGGGAAGAAAAGAGTCAGGCTAGTGATCAGAGTCTTGGAATCAGCTCTCCCCACACACTCACTTTCTTTGCAGGACTCCCCTGAGTCTGGGAATTCTAATTTTGAACCTGGCCTTCCCCCTGATAATGAATGTATATTTGTAAAGGTAGGACTTTAACCTACTGCACTTAAAATGTTTAGATATATAGGATGTGAGCTCCCAGGTATGCTCTGGAACTGCACTTCCAAAGGTCCAGAACATTTATGTTGGCTCTACTGAGACTGTAAGTGCCAAAGACCGTCTCCAGAGAGGAGGGGCTCCTGCTTC
Source organism: Vicugna pacos (assembly GCF_048564905.1). NCBI lineage: Eukaryota > Metazoa > Chordata > Mammalia > Artiodactyla > Camelidae > Vicugna > Vicugna pacos. The sequence goes on from NC_133006.1 coordinate 3,391,210, forward strand.
ATGCTCCGAAGCCAGAATCTTCTGAGAGGATAAAACAATGGACACTGAGACCCTCAATTGTAAATTGATTTAGAATAACGTCAAAGGTGTGTATGACGTGTGTGTGCACACGCACGCACCTGGGGAATTGTGTTGTACATGACTGTGAGTGTGTGTGTGGCTGTGCGTGCACGCGCCTGGGGATGTCTGTGGTTGTGTGTATGCTATGTTTCTGTGTGCGCCTGAGGACGTGTGTGATTGTGTGTATGGTAGGTGTCTGTGTGGTACATGAGTCCATGTACATGTGTGTGTAGGGAAGTATGTGGAGCAAAGCCAGTGTGTCTGCACGTGTGTTTGTGTGTACGTGCATGCATTAGTTTTAACAGTAGAAGCTGTCCTTTAGAATTCTGAAGTAGTAAAGTTTGTATGATGTCTTTCGCTGTATAATTCAAAATTAAAAAATCTTCAGTCACCAGAAATTTATTACCCCCGCGATTCTGATTTTTTTTTCCATATTGATTTGTCTTCATTTTACTGATGAGGAAACTTAGCTTAGAGATGTTAACTGACTCAACCAAAGGCATGGAGCTCGAGCGCCCAGGGCCAGGACGCAGTCCAAGCCACGCTGCTCCAGAGGCCTGGAGCCCTGCTCACGATCACACGTGGCCTCTTGGCGGGGGAACAGATTCTGATGGTCTGTGGCCAGCGTGCAGGCTGCCCAAGCCGCGGACTTGGGAAGCCGGGCGGAGAGTACAAGACAACAGACAAGAGTGAAGCCCTGCTCAGAAGTTAGATAGGTTCCTAGGTCTTGGATGAGGAAGGAGGCTCACTGCTCATCCTTGATCCCTTTGCTGGTGGCCAAAAGGGACCAAGGCCCACGAGAGCACTTCTGGGAGCGGCCTGCCAAAACCTGGAACAGGGCTGCTCAGGACTGGCTCTGTAGTAGGAGCAGAGGAAGGAAATGTAGCCCCTTGGTTGACATTCTTTGTGATGGTAGTAGGAGGCCTAGCAGCCTTGTTATGGGGGTGGTAGGACAGGGACCTAGTGGATGATCGTGTTCACGTGTCTGAAAAATAATTGCTTCATATATTTTATCCATTTTGTGGTTTAATTTAGGATGGTAAATATGGTATCTTTTACTCCATATTAGCTGGATTGATTAATTTTTTTATTGTTAATTTTCTCTTCAATGATTTGGAAGCTATATTGTCTTTTCATGAAAATTCTCTCTAAACATTTATAAATCATCTCTAAGTTCATAACTTTATATGTAATTGGACCAGTATTCCTATAATACTATCAAAAATGAAATAATCTATTAGATCCTGTTCCACAATAATGATAAATTTAGCATATTTTACCTCTTTGCTGTTCCAGATTGTGTGTGTGTGCGTGTATTTGTGTGTGTGTGTGTGTGTGTATGTGTCCTCTAGTTACTACTTTTTGACAGTTGCTTTCAGTTTGTTATATTAACAATGAAAATATAGTATAAACTTCTTGCATTTCATTGTTCACTACCACAATTTAATACCATGTCTTTCCCACTTTTGAGTTATTTACTTATCAGGATTTTCAAATCAACTGGACACATGATTGGCTAAGTTTTTTCCAGTGATGGACTTGGAACCCTTTCATGTCTATATGTAGCTTTATATTCTCCTTCTCAACAGGTCTCAGCGTGTTGTTGATGGCCCAAGACTTGTTTTAAAATATGGCATTGTTTTTCATCACCAAAAAAACAAAAAAGTTTTCTTGATTTAAAGTCCTGTCTTTTTATAACTGGCTAGTCTTGTCTGCTGGATAGAGATTTCCTTAACCTTCCTCCTTCTTTTCGCCATAACTCGGATTCATTGAGATGCATGTTTTTACCATTTCTCAGATGGGCTTCTACTTTGACTTCCACTTTAAACCATCACCCCACTCTTTTACTCCATGCTTATTCCTGAAAAAGTGAGCTCTCTTTTGGATTAAAGATGGTCCCCTTCAGAGATGTGAGGCTCACTGTCCAAAGGTCCAAATGAAGAGAAAAGGAAAGATTCCTGTTACTGGTGGTTACATTTTGTCAGCTTAGAGATCTAGTTATCCGTGTGGCTGTGGTGGAATATGCAATATCTTGACTCAGAGTTTCCTTTTTCTGGCTTACTAGGGGAGCCGCATTAGCTGGAGTCACAGCGCTGTGGCCGTTGTCAGGATCCCAGGGCTGAGGCAGCCCCTCTCCACCCTTGTTATTTTGATCTTGCAAACTGGGACCCAGCTATGCGAACCCTGCACATGGTGGCCAGGATCGCCCCCCATGTGACGTGCCTCCAGTTCCTCGGCGTCCCTCACTGCTATCAGCTAGCTCCAGTAAGGGTATGAGCTGGCTTCCACTGCGGTCCTTCCTCCTTCCTCTCCAGGCAGGCCCTCCTTTCCCACTAGTTGTCCCTGTACCTTCTGTCCTGCGCTACATACGCTGAAGGAATTCCTCAGCGTTTCCAGCAGGTAGATGGCGCTCTTCTATGTTTGGACTCCTTCAGTGCTTGCAGTGGAAATTTAGGAGGTGGAAAGGAAGAGCTTGGGGGTTCTCCGTATTTAGGGGCTCCCTATCCAGCAGATTCAACTAACAGTGGTTTGAAAATATGGAAAAACAAAGTTTCAAAAAGCAACACTTGAATTTGCCATACACTGACAACTACTTACAGAGCCTTCATGTTGTATTAGATACCGTGAGTACTCTAGAGATGATTTAAAGTACACAGGAGGACACAGCAAAAGAAAATGTGACAACGAATGTACGTGTATATTCATGTATAACTGAAAAATTGTGCTCTAAGCTGGAATTTGATGCAACATTGTAAAATGACTATAACTCAATAAAAAATGTTTGTGTATATATATATATAAATTACATGGGAGGGTACACATAAGTTCCGTGCAAGTCTTATGCTATTTTATACAAGAGGCGTCAGCATCCATGGATGTTGACGTCAAGGGGGAGTTCTGGAACAAGTGCCCCATGGTTACCAAGGGATGACTGGAAGTCCAGGCTCCTTATCCCAGCCTGTCAGGTCCCCACGTGGTCTGAATCCTACCTGTACCACACTTCCCTTGTCACTCTCCCCCAGCCCTGGCAGACTGCCCTCTGATTCTTGAACAGGCCACACTCACTGTGCTTCATGTCTGGCCCCTAGAAATACCCGTTACTTTCTGAGCATGGCTCTGTTTTCACAAAATGGGCTGCATTTTCACTAGAGAAGACAGTGTGGAATTTCCTTTAAAAGCTGAAAATAGACTTAAATCATGTTCCAGCCTTCCCACTCCCGGGCATATGTCAGAAGAAAACTCTAATTCAAAAAGTCACATGCACCTCAATGCTCACAGCAGCACTATTTATAATAGCCAGGACATGGCAACAACCCAAGTATCCATCAACAGCTGACTGGATAAAGATGTAGTAGTATATTTATACAAAGGAATACTACTCAGCCATTTAAAAGAACAAAATAATGCCATTTGCAGCAACATGGATGGACGTACACATAGTCATTCTAAGTGAAGGAAGCCAGAAAAAGAGAAAAATGCCATATGATATCACTTATATGTGGAATCTAAAAAAAGACACAAATGAACTTAATTACAAAAGAGAAACAGACCCGCAGATGTACAGAAACAAACTTACGGTTACCAGGGAGAGAAGGGGATGGGAAGGGATAAATATGGGAATTGGAAAAATGTCCCTCTTGGGGAGTTACGGAAATGTTAGCTATCTTGATTGTGGTGATGGTTTTCTGGGTGTAGACAACTATCAAATTGATGAAATAATACATGTGAAATATGTGTAATTTACTATACAGGAATCATACCACAATAAAGGTGCCTGTAAAATAAAAAAAAAAAAAAACAAGAAAAGTTTAGCGGCATTGTGTCCTACGTTTTTATGTGTCTTTAGTGAGTGGGTCTTCAAGTTTCCGGTCTGCCATATTTTCCGAACCAGAAGTGCCCTCCTTCCCTTTTCTTTGATAAAAATGTCAGTGGGTGGCATTTATTCCCGTTGCTTCAACTTCTCTCTGTCCACTGATTATCTGTCAAATCTTTTCCAGCAAGGACATTTCATTTCAGTCCCAGAAATATACTTATAATTGACAAGTAGACATTCCCACTTGATTAGCCCATAAAAATCTCAAGCTCTGTATGTTTGGATTTACACTCGCTCAGAACTAGGTGTACTTCTTCAAACAATGGCATCACTATCCCATCTGTTTTCCATGACATACATCTGGGAGTTTTCCTTTACTTTTCCACTCCCTCACCCCCATCAGTACTACAATTCTCTTCCTTAATGTCCCCCAACTAAGTCCCCGCCCCTCGCTCCCCACTGCATTAATTCCCATCACTTGCTAGTCTACCCAGTGCTGTTCTTTAGAGTGAACAATCCACTTTGCTCACTTTTAATGACTATTCTGTGTCACTCTCCTCCTTAAAACCCCAAAGAATTCCCCGCTGCGTGTGTGAGGAAGTCCATGCTCCCTGATTTAACGTCACACCTTCTCGTCACCTAGTTGCTGCTTTTTTTCAGCCTCAGCTTCCGTTAGTTCCCCACAGCCTCTAGCCTCACTGACCTTCCTTCCCTAAGTGCAAAGTGTTCTTAGATACGACCAGACCTCTGCACGAGACACGCAAGCTGCCGAGAATCCCATGCCCAACACGCACTCTCCTGGTCTAGAGATTGGCTGGAATCCTTCAGATGTCATTGCTGAAGGCATTTCCTCTCTGACACCTTCGCTACCTTCTAGAACCCTGCCCAAGGCAGTGCAAGAGCCCCTCTGAACATATAGTATATATGATGCCAAGTGAGTCTTAACACATTGTTTTGAAAACCTATTTAAATTTGTCTCTTCCACGACACACTGTGATCTCCTTGAGGGATGGGGGGCTGTGTGATATTTGTCTAGACAGTTAATGTCTGGCACAGACCCCGGGCCATCAGAAACAGTCTGCTGACTCATCAAGAAGAAATGTCGTCTTTGCAACGTAAGAAAGACTACATGATTTCTGATCTTACACCATTCGTCAATGGTCAAAATAATTTCACATAGAGCTACACAGGCAAGATATGTGTATTCTTTTCCTCTTTGTGAGCCCGAGATCATAGGCATCCTGGAACGGAGGTGTCACACTAAGCTGTCTGTCCCCTAGGGTGTCACATCAAACTTCAACATATTTTTAGAAGTTGTAGGGACACGTGTACATCACCCATCTTAGAGCAAATGGTGCTTCAGCCTGACCCAGTTTAATGTCCATATGAAAATCAGAAATCTTCCAAACTGAAACCTGAGGAAATAATTCCCATCTCTCCTTCCAGTCTGTCTGCCATCTACATCCCACATCCCCACTGCTCACCTGCGTCAGACCACTTTCCATCTATAAACATTTTCGGTGGGACACTTGGATGAGAGCTAATTACATCAGTAATGAAAATGGTCCCATGAACGTTGGCTCTGCACAACACGGATGCTTTGATCAGAGGCCTCAGCCGTGGCCTGCAGGGTCTGTTCACGTGTTCTGCCTGGCTTCAATGCAGACGTTGTGCAGAAAATCAAGTCTGCAGTTAAAGTCATAGAAGGCCCAAGAAATCCAGAAAAATAGAGTGAGAGTCATCTCCTTGGGAATATTTTTGAAAACAATCCACTAATAGGAAGAAGAGCTTTAAGACGTTCGTTTCAGAGCAGATGATGTCCAAATGCAGGTGGGTCAGTTTTGTCATTGTTGCTCACTAGTTGGCTTTCTGCTTCTTCTAACACACCTCTGTTTAGAGAAGTGGCCTGAGTCGGCCCTCAGCGCAGCAAGGTGAGCTGGGCCTGGCCACAGCCTAGCTCCTCTGTTGTGTAGTGACCCGCTGAGAATGAAGGAATGGCCCAGGGCTTCCTCTGACTCTCTCTCCCTCCATTATAAACTCTCTGAAGGGAAAATGGAGTAAAAAATTCTTAATTCAGTATGGTATTGTCCAAGTATAAAAATAATTGTCTTTGGAGGGGAGGGTATAGTTCAAGTGGTAGAGTACGAGCTGGGTTCAATTCCCAGTACCTCAATGTAAATAAAATTAAGAAAAAGTCTTTTTTAAAAAAAGAAAAAAACACAAAAAGAAAAGAGATCTCAAACAATCCAAATTTAAAAGGAGAAAAAGCATTTTATACATAGTAATCAGCTCAGTCTTGCTAGCTTAGGAGTTTGGGATTAACAGGTACACACTACTATGAATAAAATACATAACCAACTCCCAGGTCCTTAATAACCTACCTAGTTCAACCTGAATCCTTCCTCTTTTTTCCCCTAAGCAACCCTTGGAAATCTCTGAAATTCTCACCTTATAAAAGAATTCATTTAAAGGTGGTTTGAAAGTTACTGTTTAAAACATTTATTTGTGATTCCGTGAATATAGGTCTAGTAAGAAAGATAGACAATAAACCAGTAAGCAAATAAATATGTTATGTACTGCCAAGTACTAATAATTGCCACAAAGAAACATAAAACATATTAGGAGAGAAAATGATTGAATAGGACATATGTGCGTGCTATTTTAAATAATGTTTTCAGATAAGTCCTCTCTGAGGGTAAAATAATTTGAACAAGGTCCTGAATGAAGCAAAGAATAAGCCACGTAGGTAACAGACAAGAAAAGCCTCCCAGGCCGGGAGAAGTGTAAGTACGAGACTTGGAGTTACAAACACAGCTGTCCTGGTGGGGACCATCTGGGCGGTGAAGATGGGCTGGATCAGAACGGTGAGACCTGAGGCTGCAGAGACGGGCGAGGGTCCGGATCACACAGGGCCATGGTAGGGACTCTGGATATCCCTCTGAACACAATGGAAAATCACGAGAGTATTTTGCAAAGCAGAACAACTTGATCCGATTCATACTTTAATAAGACCGCTGTCGGTAACATATGGGGAATAAGCAATGGAAGCAGGGCAAGGTAAGCTGATGGGAAGCCAGTGGGAAGAGTGCTGCTGACCTGGAGAGAGACACCGAGGTTGGGCTGGGATGATGGCGGGAGACGGGCTGAAAGGGGGACACGATTTGACAGTAATGGACACAGGCCTTAATGCTCGAGTTGGACACAGACACAGAGTGGTTCAGGGTGATGGGTATGTGATATATGGGGCTGAGCCACAGTTTTTGTGCAGAGACCTGAGAGGAGAATAAAATGGGGACTTTGATGTCGGTAAGAAGTGTTGGTGGGTGTTGAATTCCCCCTAGAGCCACTTCTCTGTTTCTCTGTAGATGAAGTCAACAGAGCAGGGATGGGTGTTCCTACTTCTGCAGAGAATTGCGTGTCCTCCTCATCGACAAATTCAAGAGGCCGACCTGCCCATCCAATTGCAACATCTTGAATCTGCTTCTTTCTATCCAGGAGGATACTTCCAACTAAGATGCCAATCAAAAATTCCCGTGTCCAGAGTTAGAGCTGTGTGCCTTTTGGATGATCTCAGAGACCCCTCCTCAGAGGCTCAGTGTGCTCTCTCTCCCTCAGAGCACAGTTCCCTTCAGTCTGGTGGGTTTCAGCAGAGAAGATTTCACAAATAACCCCTCTCAGACCCTGGGGACCAACCTCCCGCTTGGCCGAGATCTGAAAATGAGCACGAGTTCCGGGCAAAAGTCCTTCTCCAGGGCGCCATGTGGCAGATTACATGAGGACAGTGTACAAAAGAGTGGGAGGGTTGATGGTATAAATGGATTTTAATTTTTGCTCTGTCTGATTTTGTCCTTTCGTTTTTTTAAGGAAGTGTTCTTAGGCCAGACATGATTCTCCTTTTTTCTTTCTATTTGATCATCCAAGAGGTTTAGATAGGTTATTTGTTTTATGGTAAGAATCTTAAAAGAAAATAAATAAATAAAACCTTGCAAATAGCGTCTTGTTAGGAATTTGGACAAGACAACCAGTAAATTCTCCCAGCAGTATTGAACCCCCTTGTTCCTCCAGGGGGTCTCCAAAGGTATACATGTTCCAATTCTGACCCAAAACCAATGAGACTTTTCTTTTTTTTGATCACTTCACCATGGACAAAAGATATCATTAAAGAAGGTGAGAAAAGAGCAGGTCCCCATCATCCAGAGCCCTCCCAAAGAGCCCACAGAAGTAAAGAGGGGATGAACAAGAGAAACGGTTTATTTATACACACGCAGGAGCCAACCAGAAAAGTAACTACCGTGTTAAATGGTGAAAGTTAAAAGCTTTGTTATCAACCTAACTTAACAGGGCAAAGGGAGAGGAGAGAATTGGCTTCCATGACAGGTTTTCTTCTACATCTACTGAATCTCAGGTATCTTCAGCTAAAGTGCTTTTCTATTAACCATGGGTTCCATCTGACTTTCCATTCCTCTAACTTTGTTCTTCTTTTTCAAGATTCACTCATGTATTCTGAGCCCCTAGATTTTCCACGTGAATTTTAGATTGATTTTCAATTCCTGCAAAACACCACCTGGGATTTGGGTAGGCATATTTTGAATCCTTAGATCTATTCATGGACTACTGTCATCTTAGTAGAATGAAGCCTTCTGCTCCATGAATATGGGAATATTCTCTGTGAATGTAGGTCTTAATTTTTCTTGACAGAATCTCTCCTCTATTGTAGTCTTCAGTGTCCAAGTCTGGTACTTCTTCCTCACCTCTATTGGATGCTGATTCAAAAGCGACACGACCTCCTGGAGAACCTCTGCTGCCACGGAACTGACATGGAAGTGAGTTCTGAGAAGGCTTTAAATTCTTTTAAATATAGGATTAATGTACTTTAATTACTCCATAGATGAGTAATGTATGGGTCACATTAACATAGGATTTTAATCCTTTTTGAATTAGTAGAGTAATACAGACACAGTACAATAATTTGTTATCTTTATAGGAGTGCAAAAGTGTTAATATCCTTAAAGCTCAGAGTTTTGAGAATAGGCTCTCCTGTTTATTTCAGGCTAAAGGCAACATTATTTTACAAAAGGAGCAGGGGTAGCAAGACTAAGCCTAGAAAACACGGCAGAGGGTTAAAGGAAAATGAACAAATCCAATATGGAGTCAGATTTGTTCTTCTCTATTACAGCGACTTTTGGTGAGAGCTAAGAGGATGATTCCTGGGTGGGTCCTCCACTGTCCCAGGCTGGAGTTCAGGCAGGATCCCTGCCAGACTCCCCATGACATTGGACCTGATCTCCCGCAGAGAAAGTGACAATTATTGGATTAAAATTACCTGTCAAAATCCCTTCAATTTCCTGTAAACTCTACCACAGCAGGGGATGTCTCATTCACCAGTCAACTGCCAGTCTCCCTTGATGCAAGGGACCAGCGTCGTGGCAGGATCCATGGTGGCCTGGACATTGCACCTTCCTACTTTGCTCTCCAGTTTTAGCTTTCTAACTTTGACGCTTTAAAAGCTAGCATCCCTCTTCCCTCTGGCCTTGTATGAATGAACAAGATCCCTGCACCCACCTGGGCTGAGCCCAGGCCACGCACACAGCTCCATGCACACAGCCCACCATCTGCTGTCTATCCCTGGGCTCAAGTGGAAACTCTGAACTCCCCCACCCCAATGGTCTGCATGCCCAGTGCCTCCGCCCTAGGGGTCCAGATCACCATCAGGACCATCAACCACCCAAGGCCCACAGGCCAGTGGCTGGAAGCCTGGGATCACCCTGACCCATTGGGTCAGATGAGACACAGGGTTTGGGGATCAGGGTGCCAGGGCGGGAATTGGAACCGCCTTCAATCCAGCCTGCCTCGCCCTGTTGCCTCAGACATTAACTATGAAGGTACACACTAGGCTGGATCCCCCACTGGTGGCAGTAGTCATCATTACTGGAGCCTGGATTTCCCCACCCCAACCACAGGGTGAGGGGTGAGGGAGTGAGCTCAGGGTAGGGGTGCACTCAGAGTGAAGGGGATCCCATGGTGAGGGGGTATAGGTTGGAGTGTGGGGCCCGCTCAGAGTAGAACTGACCTGGCTGAGAGGTGAGGGGGACAGTTTCAGGTTGTTGGGGTTCCTGTGCTGAGGCATGAGGGGTAAGCTGGTGGGTCTAGGGGCCATAGGTTAGGACCTAGCAGGATGGAGTGTCAGGGCAGGGACCTCGGTGTGAGGAGAAGGAGCCCTGTCTTCAAGGTCTGTTGGGAGACTGGGCCGGGCCAGGGGTGGGAGGGTAGTAACAGGGAGCGGTAGGTGAGCAGGGGAAGTGGGGCTGGCGGGGAGTGGCCTGGCCCAGGACAGTTGTGGTCCTAGTTCAGTGCCAGGACCCAGTCAGTGGCGGGGTGAAGGCTCTGGGGAAGGAGACCCGGAGGGACAAGCAGGAGGGGCCCCACCTGGCTCCTCCCGGCCCAGCGGCCAGGTCCGGTAAAGCAGGAGACCCACCCGAGCAGTTTGCGCTGCAGGGGGGAGAAGGAGGGGCGCGCATGCGCAGACGGACAGACGCGTGGACGCCGGAACCCGCCCAGAATGCGTGGAAGCTGGCGGGAGCCGGTTGCTCCTGGACCAGCTCCAGGAAGAGGAACACGGCCTGGGGTCTGGGCCGCCGCTTGCACGCGGCTCGTCTGCCGCTGCCGGGCAGTTAAGGGGGTGCTGGTGGGGGCGCGCTGCTCGGGGAGCCGGCGGGTGACGCCTGGGCTGTGCAGCTGAGTAGGCGCCCAGGGACGGGTGCGGAGGTGAGATCCCGGCCGCGCGTCCCGTTAGGACAATGAGGCGGGTCCCAGCCGCCGCTGTGGTTCGTGGTAACCCCGGTATTAGTAGTTCCTGAACCCCGCGTTTTTGCCGCCGCTTATAACCGGGTTTAGGAGAGCAAGCACAGCCCAGGGAGGTGGGAGGGCACCGGACGTCTCCGGAGCATCTCCGATGCAGACGATGGCCTGCTCCTGGCAGGCGGGTGCGGTGCGGTCGCGAGTCCTCGGATGGAATGGGTGCTGCCCCATGAGAGCCCCTGGATTTGCTCCCATCTTCCCCGCGGCCTGACCTTGGGGGCGGCCTCCAAAGCCCCAGGTTCGTGGGACTCAGGTTACAGGTCAGTCTGCTCCTGGGAGATGGGCTCGATGCTATCAGTGTGCTGGGATGGCTGCAGCAGCAGCGGGAAAAGGTCGCAACCCCCGCGCTCCCACAAGGCAGCCCCAATCCCGCCATCGCAGCCGCTGCCTTTCCCTGACAGTACAGCACCAGCCTTCCAGGAGCAGGCTGACCTGTAACCTGAGTTCCATGAACCTGGGGCAGCAGAGGCAAAGCCCAGGCCATGCGCTGGGGGGTTTGAAGCAAATCCACGGGCTCCCATGGGCAGACCCCATAACCCGCCACTGCCTTCGACCACACCGCGCCCTCCTCCCGGAAGCAGGCTGACCTGGGGACTGTGCCTGGAGCAGCAGAGGCCGAGTCCTGGACAGCCCATGGGGGAGATGGAGGCAAGTCGACCAGCTTGCCAGGTCGCTGCCCATCTCCCTGCCGCTGCCCCAGGTCCGTGGATCACTTGTTTTCAAGTCAGTGGGTTCCTGAGAGGCAGGCGCGGTGCAGTCAGATGCCGGGGGCTGCGGGGAGGGGTGCTGCCCCAAGGGGAGCAGGTGGACTTGCTCCCATCTCCCCCAGGGCCAGACCTGGGGACGGCCTCTGCTGCCCCAGGTTTGCAGGACACATGTCATGTCAGCCTGTCCCTGGGAGGAAGGCTCAGTTGCTGACAAGGATTTTAGAAGTGGGCTCTAGCCCAACATAACTAACTCTCCTTTCTTCTCTTGCTTCCTCAGTTGGTGGCTGTATCGGCTTTTCATTATAGGTTACTGCTGGATAATGAACATAGGTTTCTGTGCTATACAGAAGAAACTTTATTTAAAATCTCTTTTTATATATAGTGGCTAACATTTTTAAATCTCGAACTCCCAAATTTATCCCTTCCCATCCCCTTTCCCTGGTAACCTTAAGATTGTTTACTAAGTCTGCAAGTCTGTTTCTGTTCTGTAGATGAGTTCAGAGTGTCTTTTTCTCTCTTTTTTTAGATTGCACATATGAGTGGTATCATTTGGTATTTTTCTGTTTCTGGCTGCTTTCACTTAGAATGACGATCTCTAGCTCCATCCATGTTGCTGCAAATGGTTTTATTTTGTCCTGTTCATGGTAGAGTAGTATTCCAGTGTATAAATATGCCACAACTTCTTTATCCAGTCATTTGTTGCTACATTTAGCTTGCCTCCAAGTCTCGGCTATTGTATACAGTGGTGCTATGAATACTGGGCTGCAGGTATCTTTTCACATTGGAGTTCTTTCCAGTTATATACCCAGATGTGGGATTGCTGGGTCATAAGGTAAGTCTACTTTTAGTTTTTTCAGGGATTTCCATGCTTTCCATAATGACTACACCAAACTGGATTCCCACCAGCAGTGTAAGAGGGTACCCTTCCCTCTACAGTCTCTCTAGCATTTATCATTCATGAATTTCTGAGCGATGGCCATTCTAACTGGTGTGAGCTGATACTTGATTGTAGTTTTGATTTGAATTTCTCGTTTTATTAGTGATATCGAGCATTTTTTCATGTGCCTATTGGCCATTTGTGTCTTCATTGGAGAAATGCTTGTTTAGGTCTTCTGCCTATTTTTGGATTGAGTTGTTTGTTTTTTTGTTATTAAGTTGCATGGGCTGTTTATATATTCTGAAAATTAAGGCTCTGTTAGTCGTATCATTTGCAAATATTTTCTCCCATTCGTAGGTTGTTGTTTCCTTTTGTTTTACTTATGGTTGCCTTTGCTGTGAAGAAATTTATGAGTTTAATTACGTCCCTTTTGTTTATTTTTTTGTCTTATTTCCATTACCTGGGAAAATTGCCCTAGGAGAACGTTGCTAAGATTTATGTCAGATAATGTTTTGCCTATGTTTTCTTTTAAGAGATTTATCATGTCTTGTCCATCTGCATCTTAAGCCTGTATTCTAGATCTGTGCTTCAGTTTTGAATTTTGAGCTTCTTAGAGAAAACCTACTCTTAGCTCATATGTCAGATTCAACATGTCTAAAGCTGATTTCATAATCTTTTTTCTTGCAGCGTCTCCACTTATTCAGTGGAATAATCATTCTTCCGGTCTTGAATACCCAAAGGCTTAGAATGGCCTTTGATTTATCTTTCTCTCACCACCCTCCACATATTGTCGGCTTCTGGAAATGTATGTTTTTGGTTTCAAGTGTCTATACTGACTGCTGATATTCTGATGAAGAGCTTTCATCCCTGATACATGAATTTTTCCTTCTGCTGAATTCTTGGATATTCTCTCCCCCCTCTTTCAGTCAACCTACAGTTTTGATGCTCCAACATCTAGAGTCAAGTCAAAGACTTACCACAATCAGATCTCAGCCAGGTAGTCTCGACCCTTCATCATTTTGGACTTACCTTATGTGTTCCAATCATTATGTAACTTAGCCTCCTAGGGTAACCTGTGCCTTTTTAAAAACCAGGAGTCACCAGCCTTTTCCTATCCAGTCTTCAGTTAAAACAGATTAGAATTGCCCTGAGAACTGGTTGGAGCCCCATCCCCTTAATAGAGTCTTCCCTATTTATTCCAAATACTTCTAGCTCCTCTTTGTATTCCTGCACTGTTTATGATCAGTAGCCTGTAATCTTGGCTTTGAGTTCTGACTTGGTACCATTCCTGGGTGGTTTCCAATGTGTCTCCTCACTTAGCTGGTAACTGGAGAAGACTCACTTGTTCAGCCTCCTTTATACCCCCCACCCTGCTTAGCATCGGGCAATAACAGGCACCCAGGCAGTGCTTACCTACTTTATTTATTCACAGGGGTGGTGGTGTGGATTATAGCTAATAACTGTTAATTCAGTGTTGCAATTAAAAAAGAAAGCCAAGAAAATCCATAAAACTTTACTTCCATGTTCCGTTTAGTGCTTTACCTCAATAGTTTTCTTAAGACTGTGTTTACATTCACATAGTGTTCAGTTCTTGTACAGTTCCCTGAGGCAAGCAGGTGAGACGTCATTATGTTTGAATTTCACGTTACATTTCATATTGGATATATTTGTGCAATGACAAAACCTTCTTTTATAAGTAAACAGCCGGAAGCCCAGAGAGACTAAGAGCCTAACCCAGGGTCACCTGGTTAGTGTTTGGCACAGGCCAGGACCGCAGTTCACATCTTCCAGCTGATCCTCTTCCAGTGCCTTTTCATTCCAGTGCTGGGAAATGAAGCCACATCAGCCAAACGGCCAAGTCACATTGCTGACTCTTTACCTGCCAGTGATGGCAGTGCTACAAAAAGTGGCAAAGGAAAGGTCAGAAATAGGAGTGATAAAAGACATGGAAGTGCTGGAAATTGATCCTCAAACTCCTCCTCCCTATTTGAGTGCCTCACATGTGTCCCAATCTGACAGTGCTGTTCATTGTTTATAACATAGTCTTTAAAATCAGACTGATCTTTTATAGGACATGCTTTTATCCTGGTCCCTTTCCTGCTAGTAGTCACCGTCATGGGCAGAAAGTGCCTGACTGTGCTCTGTTTGTCACGTAGGTGGGAGGGAACGTGGGAGAGGGAGCGGGTTGTACTGAAGCCGAGCTTTTTACAGCTCTGTTGTTCTAGGACCAGAGCAGGTCCACTCTTGCTTTCATCACCTCTCCACCTCCGAGTCCCAGCCACCGACTCCTGCCTGCTTCCCCACATGCCACGTCCTGGGGGAGGACAGGGTGGTGGGCAATGCCCCCTCCGCCCTCTGCTCTGGGAGGTGCAGGAGTCTGCTTTAACTTTTGAGCTGTTTTGGTAATTGGGCTTTTCCAGATTTTCTAGACATCTCCTTTCCAGCTCTGAGAAATTGGAGATGTAACTTAACCATACATGGACTCTACTAATGTATTCAGTGGCATTAATGTGATATTGTCTTTAAGGTGTTCTGTGAATGGATAGGAGGTTTTTAACTCACAGGATGCTTCACCTCCCATTCTAAAGGCCTACAGGATGCAGGTGTAATTCAAGTTCTTACATGTTTGTAAGGCAGACATGAACATTGTTTGATAATATGACCATATGTACATAGATTATGGTTAGTCTGCCAGCTCTATATCTAATAAAAGTTTAAATTCCAAACGCTTGAAGAAAATTTGTGGACCGTGTCTTTTTGCCTGCAACTAGTTGCAAAACCTAAAATCACAAATCTACCACAAGCCACAGTGTTTCCCAGTAGAGAAAGCCCTCTAGTTTTACAACCTCTAAGTAATGCGGTGGTTCTTTGGGTGAGATGAGGGATGCCAGAGTGTTTTGTTGGGACACTAGAGTGGCATGACAAGTATTCTGGGACCGGTTACAGTTGAATCTCTACTTCCTATATCCTGGACTGATTACAGAGGCAATGTTAGTGCGGTAATCAGTTTCTGAATGCAAGTGTAGCTAGGAAGACAACAGAGAAAGTAGAAGGGATATAAAGTAATGGAGGGACTACATACCAGTACAAATGGTGACTTTGACACCACCAGCTGCTGACGTGAACTTGGTATGAATTTGTGAGAAGTGGTGGGTGTCACTGCAAGCAGGAGAGTCCTGCAGCTTTTGGGGTGAACAGGCAAAGGGGAGAGCAGTTATGGTGGCTACCCGGGGGCTGTTTGTGTCCTGAATGTGAAAATGTCTGGTCCCCTGTTCAATTTTGCAGTCACAACTTCACATGACTAAGAGCATTATTTCCACCAGAAAACCATAAAAACATAAACAACCTGTTTCCCAAATTGTTTGTTCTTGATCTGAGATGATTGTCTTGTGGTGGGAGGTAAGTGGGCGATGGGGCCTATTACATCACACCCTTTCACTAGAAGTCCTCCTCGCTGCTTTTCACCCTACTTCTAGAAGTGCTGTCATTCTGTTACACCTAGGCCTGTAAGACGGGCTTGCCTGAATCCTCACGTGAAGAGGGATGGTTATGTGCAGTTTTAAAAAATTGCTAGGGTCATGGGGTCCTTTGTTCCTTCCATTGGAAATCACTATTCCAGAGCAAATAGTATGCATCTATACAAGCTATATTGTTTGTAAGATGTTTTCAGATGTTTTGCAGTAGGTTTAAATATTTGCTTGGCGATGGCATCTTGATTGATTGAAGGAGGCAACCCTCACTAGGGGCATTGTGTGCTTTCTGTCTGAGAGTTCCTTTCCTGGCAGCAGAGTGTTCGTAGGCAGAGTTAGAAAGTTACCTGATCTGAGAAGCCGAATTTGCCCACAGCTGGGAATTGGCGGAAGAGTCTGTTATGGAAGGAAAGCTTTAGGATTATCTGGTAGCAGAGTTCTGGGATCCAAACCCTGGGAAACCTCAGCTTTTGTAGAGTATGTTCTGTAACAATAGGCTACAGGATAATTTTTACACTTGTTATAGGATGTAGAGTTGGGGAAAGACTTAAAAGTGAAAGAACCTTAAAAGAGAATCTCCGAATATTTTAAAGAAGACAGTTCTCAGAATGAGAGCTTTTCTGGAAAAGACTAGTTCTTCACTTCACAGGGGAAGCAGGGAGCAGGTGTAACTGCACTTACAGTAACTTAAAAGGTAAACCTTACACTCCCACTTAGCTGTTTCCTGGTGTACGTTCATCTCCCACATCTGTAGTTTTAGACCTGATGTGTCATTTTCTGGTACTCCCTTCTGATTCTGATTGAGAGATTGACACAAGGTCACATAGCAATTGAAATATTGTGCAAAGGACTTTATTGTTAAAAATGTAGACCTGTGGCAGAGTGCTGCATTTGCAAGTGACTTTCAGTACAGAGAACACTTTAAAGAATGCAGTGTTATTTCTTTTTTTATTCCTTTAAGCCTTTGAATAGAAGGTTTTCTTTGCAGTTTCTGGAGTACATCAGAACAAGCAGGATCTAAAAATAACTTTAAGAAAGCACCAGTATTGACGTTGCTTATAGTGTGGTATCTGTCTTAAAGTTAATTCTTTAAAGCAGGAAGTTGTAACTCTCAATTTCTTAAGCAAATATAAACATTCTTGACTCTTAATGACATTCTTTGTGGGGTGAAGCTGATTTTGCTTCCATTCTGAGCATTGAATGGCCTTCTATGATACTTCTACCAGTCCTCAGTATTTTATTTTCCCTCTGTTGTGAACTTGTTAAACTTGAAGAAGATATAATTATCATTAACTTGCTACATATGTAGATATTCAGTGTTACATAGTCAGAAAGTTTGTGTACATCGCACGTATCTACATAATTCCCCCCTTTCCAACTGTGTTCCTGATGAAAGGATGGTGGGAAGTCGCATTATGGGGATATGTCTTACAGTACACCGTGTTTCCCCTGTTCCCTCTACCAGATCTGGATATTCTTTCATCTTTCAGCTTCTAGACTTACAAGCTCTTTTTCTTAAGCCAGGTGTATCTCATCCCCCTGCGTGCACACACATGTGTACACACACAGACACACACATTCTGCCATACGGAGTAGCGTGCACCATCCCATTCTCCCACTCCAGCTCTGGACCCACCCACTGGAGGCAGTGTCTTGCACGAATTCATTTGTAAGTTCCTTTTTAAAACTCGAGTGGTCGGGAAATAGGACTGTTATCCACACCTAGTAGGCAGGCCCTCAAGGACAACTTCTATGGTTAATGCCAGGTTATCTTAATGTTTGAGTACCTGGGTTTCATGTCTTCCTCTACCACCTGTGTGACCCATGATTCCCACATTTCTGTCTCCCGCTAGACTTTTTATCTCCAACCCTGGACTCTTACAGTCTTCTGCTGATTTGACATCTTCACTTGGAACTCTGATATCTTAAAACCAACATGTGTAAAAACTGAGCTCTTGGTCCTCCTACCCCCAAAACTGGTCCTTTCTGCAGCCTACCCCATTCAGTTAGTGGAAACTTAACCCTTCCAGCTGCTTGGGTCAAAAAACGGAGTTATTCTGACTTTCACTGACATACCACATGAATTCTGTCAATAGATCTGGTTTAACACTGACTTTAAAACATATCCGGGGCCCAGCCACTTCTCACCATGGCTCCTGCCTCCACTGCTGCTTCCCTGCCCTGAGCCACTGTCCTCTCCTCCTGCACAGCCCTTCTCAGAGGCTTCCCACCTTTCATCTCTGACCCGTTTCGACTATTCTCACCCGGCAGTCAAGTGAGCCTTGAAAACCTAAGTTAGATTGTGTCGTCCTTCTGCAGTGCCTCCCCATTTCACTCCGGGTAAAAGCCACAGTCAGTCCTTACAACGTCCTCCAAGGCCGTACAGGATCTGCACTGACCCTTCTCTGTAGCACCAGCCGTGCCCCCATTCTGGAACATGCGAGGTGCGCGCTGGCCTTGGTGATGGTTATTCCGTCCACCTGGGACTTCTCACCTCCTAGTCCTTGTTCTAACCTCAGTCCTCAGTGTGGCCTGCTCTGGTATTTAATACAACATCACCCTCATCCCATATACTCCACTCTCTTTACCTTGCCCTTTTTTCATTTTTCCATGGTTTCTCTTTCCTAACATGCCACCTCCTCTGCTACTCTGTTGTGTGAATTGTCATCTCCACCCCCCACCCCAGCTAGACTCCAACCAAGCTCTGTGAGGACAGGACTTTTGTTTTGTTTATTGATCTATTCCAAGTGCCTAGACTATTCCTGGGTACATAGTAGGCAGTCAAAAATTATTTGCTGAATAAATTAAAAGACTATTTTAAAAATGAATCATCCTTTCAGGAACGGGTGAGGAAAGGAAGTTGCATGAAGGAAAATGGTGCAGTAAATAATGATATTTGCCTGTTGTTCTTTGTGTGATATATATATATATGTGTGTGTTTTAGTCTTAATTTGGTATCCCAGTTTCTTAATTTGATAGCTGTATTAAGGTGTAATTTACAGGCCATAAAATTCACACATTATAATTGTACAAGTCAGCCATTTTAGCTATATCTTGAGTTGTGCAACTCTAACCTCAAAAATTCCCCTTTTGTCCGTCCATATGCAGTTCGCCCTCCCCTCAGTGGAACCCTGATTTTATTTGTTTTTGGTTTTTGGCAATAACATCTGAAAAGAATAATTTACACAGCAGTACTAATATAGCTTTGCACTTTTAGAAATGACACACTTAAATATGAAATCAGTGGTCATTGCTGAATGTAGGTAGCAGTATCAGACATTGGTGAGAAGAATGGACTTGTGTGTCAGACTGGCTGCAGTCTTATCCAGCTCCACCATTTATCAAGTTACCCAAATTATTTTCTGCCTCAAGCACTTTATCTGTTATATGGGGGTAATAATAGCAGCTTACAGAGTTGTTGTGAGGATTAAGCAAACAGGGAAACAAAATTTAGTATATTGGCCAGCTTATGTTATTACCTAAGAAATAGCCTTGCAGGTAGAGAGCAAAATTCAAATCAGTTTCTAAAGTATGTGTAAAATATGATCCAGTTCCTGCCTGGTTTGTAAACACGTATGCCTACTGCAGAATGTAAAAGCACACTAATTTCCAACAAAAAAGATCATTTCTCAGCATTTCTTTCAAAGGTAGTTGCAAAATCATTTTTACTAAATTTTCTGTGCCCATCTCTGAAAGATCTTTGACACCAGGGAGGTAATTATCTACTTTTTTGTTAAAATCATGCTGACCATCAGAAAGTGTTCTGAATTATATTTTAGCATTCATGTTGGGAAATAATGTGAGACTTCTTCTAAATTAATGGGGGGAGGGGCATTCATTGTAGCTCTTGTAGCCTGATAAGCCTGCACTAAATTATCATTCTTTAACTTTTAATTAAAGTAATTAATTAATTTTTTGCAGGGGGTGGTAGTTAGGTTTTTATTTATCTTATTTTTAGAAGAAGTATTGGGGATTGAACCCAGGCCCTTGTGCATGCTAAGAATATGATCTTTCAGTTGAGCTATACCCTCCCCCCTAAATTATCTTTAATAAGGTCTTTTTCTCTGTTTTGTTGTTTTCTTTTATGTACAGATGCACAAAGCAGGGTAATCGGAAGCCTCTCAATTCCAGAGATAATAATAGTGAAAAATATTGTGCAGTGACAGTGAATCCTTGGCATATGAAGAAAGATTGTAAAGTCCTGAATGAATTAAGAAGGTATTGTTACATTAACGTACATGTAACCATGGCTCTCTTACCTTTATTTTTTCACTTTATAATGAAGATACTCCCCACCCGTCAAGGTTGCTTTGTTTGATATAGGGAATATCTAAAGCCTTTTCTGCAAGTTTTTTAAATAAGTAGGAGCAGGTAATTTATCAGAAGTGTGAATGGTGTAATTTACTCTGTCTAGTATGGTAGCCACCAGGCACTTGTGGCTATTGTGAAATGAGATGTTCTATAAGTGGAAAATGCATAATAGATTTTCAAGACTTTGTACAACAAAAATAATGTAAAATATTTATTAATAAGTTTTAAAAGTGTTAATCACACTTTTGAAATGATAGTATATTGGATATTCTGGCATAAATATAATTATTACTTGTTCCTTTTTATTTTCTAAATGTGATTACTGGAAAATTGTGATTGCACTATGTTTCTATTGACAGTGCTGGCTTCTAACTTATTGCAAATAGTATGAAAAGAAGACTTTGATTAAAAATTTTGTAATTGAGTAGTTGATTTACATCATATTAGTTTCAGGTGTACAACACAGAGGCTCAATATTTTTATAGATTATATTCCATTTAAAATCACCATAACATAATGGCTATATTTCCCTGTGCTGTATGATACAGCCCTGTAACCTATCCATTTTATACGTAGTACTTTTTACCTGTCAATCCCCTACCCCCTTTCTGCCTCCCCTCTCCTCCTTCTCCCCATTGGTAATCACCAGTCTGTTCTGTGTACCTGTGAGTCTATTTCTGTTTTATTATAGTCATTAATTTGTTTTATTTTTTAGATATACATATAAGTTAATACATAGAATATTTGTTTTTCTTTCTCTGACTTATTTCACTTAGCATAATATGCTGTAGTTCCATCCATGTTACTGCAAATGGCATTAATATATCTTTTATGGCTGAGCAGTATTCCGTTGTGTGTGTGTGTTCATGTGTATATATGTGTGTGTGTATATATATATGTATATATACATATATATATATATATATATATATATAATATACCACAAATTCTTTATCCAATCATCTGTCAGTGAACATTTTGGTTGTTTCAGTGTCTTGGCTATTGTAAATAGTGCTGCTGTGAAAATTGGGGTGCATGTGTCTTTTTGAATTATATTTTTCTCCAGAAATATACACATGAATGGGATTGCTGCATCACACGGAAGTCTATTTTCAGTTTTTTATGGAACCTCTATACTGTCCTCCATAGTGGCTGCACCAATTTACATTCCCTAAAACCGAGTAGGAGGGTTCCTTTTTCTCTTAAAAGGTCAAAAATTCTCTACATTTATATACTTTCCTTACAGTTTATGACACAATTTGGCAAAAGCCAGATAGAATTTAATAGGAGTAAATACAGTATTTTTTTAAATGTCCATGCATTATGGATAGATAGGTTATTGATGAGTTAGTTCCCTAATTTTGTAGATGCAGAAGTTTTTATAGCTTCACAGACATATCAGTCTTGCAGAGAGAAAAATTTCTTTGCATTTTGCTGAACTTGTCCGGGTGGCTTTATCGAATTTGGTCCAGGCCTCCAGAGGTGAATACACATCCAAACCTGAACCATTTGAATGTGTGCAAGATTTTACGAGTCTAGAATGTCAGATCTGGATTATAACTCTGGTAAATGACATCAGTGTGTGGTCTCAAGAAAACTCCATTTGAGTGCAAAACTTTTCATAAGCCAAAAAAGGCTTTGAAATTGTGGCAAAGCCAGAGACTTTTGTGTGCCATATATGGCCACAAACCCATGGGGACAACCACAGGCCTTCTGGATTGCCAAGGGAAATCCATGTGAGGAGTCCAGCACTCACGGGAATCTAACAAGTCCCTGTCAGCCAGAGCACTTTCATTGCTATTGTGCTCTTTTGAGCAAATGTCTTTTCATCAGGTTCAAATTGGTTTGTTGTTACTTTTTGCATTAAAAAAATCAAACAACTTCTTGTTCCCTTGGTGAAAGTAAAAGCCTAACATTTTCTGATTTCTTTTGACAGAGAAAACATGAGCGTATGAATCTAACCTCATCTGTGATGGTCTGCAGCTGGGAGCAACCAGATCGGTGTCAGTTCTTTTTCAGCCATTGGCTGGGAGCCTGCATGATACCTGGAATGATATTTGAAACATGTCACACTAGCCGTGCCTTCTCTGTGGGCTGGGAGGTGAGTCAGTCAGAATCTGCATTATGGAATGTATGTTTCAGATCCAAAGCTAGGATATCTTTTTTAATAGCCAGAGAATGTAGTCATAAATATATCTATTATTGTATTTATGCAAGAACATTTTTAAAATTTTTTATTATAAAAATTTACCCCCAAAAATTGAAAATGAAAGAACAGTGGAATTCAAAATCATCTGTACCTTAATTATACATAAAGGATCTTAAAATCCTTCTAAACATTTTTTTGTTCAAATGAAGATATTTTTCCCTTCCAAAAAGGAACGTTATTATTTCACATAATTTTTGCTTTCTTCTTTTATTATGTATTCCATATCAATAAATATAATTCTTTTAAATCCCTTTTAATGGCTGTTTAACACTATATTGAACAGATATGTAAATAGTCCTAGGTTTCAGAAATTAAAAAAATTGTCATTACAATATCACTGCAAAGAATATTTTGGTGTTTCTATTTTTAGTTACTAATTTGGATCAAAAATTAACAAGTTTGCTTTTCTTCATCTAAAACATTGGTTATTTTATGAATGAAGTGTAACGATTTCAAATAACTTTTCAGTAATTTCAAACAAGAAATTATCTTTAAGGCAAAAATGTATGATGGTTTGCAAATCTATTTTTATTATATCTTCACTTTTACAAGTGCCACATATGTGTGTGTTTACACAAGTGCTTTAACTACCAGCAACGTAAGAAAAATCTGTGTACTAAAAGTGTGAAAATAGTTTCCTGGTTTGTGTTTTCATTCTCCCAATATAGATTTTGGATGACAAGCTTGTATTTGCAAAAGTACACCCCCTGTGGGAGGTGTTCTGCACATACGCTGAGATACTTCACATAATATTGCCTCTGAAGCCCAATGATCTGAAAACCAGGTCCTCAGCCTTTGGTAACTTCAGCTGTTTGATGAAAGTCCTTCAAGTGGATGAAAGTATCAACAACCGGAACAAGAGCTTTTCATTGCCCTATTTGAGAAGAGCTCCGTGAATGACTTTTATATTCAGGATAGAGATACATTCTTCAATCCAGCCACCAGAAGCCGCATCGTAAGTCTAAACCAAGTTTAGCTGCTGTCTTGGGGGTGATTTAGAACCTGCTGTTGAATTATCAGTGATTTGGTTTGGTTGGTTTGGTTTGGTTTTTAAAAGCTGCCCATGAAAAGGAAAAAAGAGAAAGAAAAGAAATATGCCTACAGATTCCTGTTAGGATAGTAAACAGTGGCTGGTTAGTTACCCTGTATAAACCACACGCTCTCTTAGAATCTTTTTAGGTTTACTTCATCCTTTCTCAGATCAAGTATCAAGTAAAGGACACTGTTAAAAAAAAAATTTGGGATTAATAGGCTTGTGAGCTCCAGGATCTGCAAGGCAGCTTTCCCTCCCCATGGTGTATCAAATGGCAGAAATGAAATAAAGCACCTCATGTCTCCTCAGGTGTTCACAGGAAAAGGCTAATCTTCTTGACCTTGTTTCTTCCTGGGAAAAATGAAGATAATATGTCAGGAGGCGACAAGCTCATTTAAGGCAGGCACCATGTTGCCTTGTTCACTGCTGAATCCCAGGCACCGGGAAGGCTGAGTTTAATGAGTGAATGAATGAACTGTAGTTCTCCCAGAGTTACCATGTGGGACAGTGACGATTAGCAGCTAAGAGCATAGACTCGAGAGGGGAGGGTACAGCTCAAGTGATGGGGTGCATGCTTAGCAACCATAAGGTCCAGGGTTCAGCCCCCAACACCTCCTCTAAAATAGACAAATAACCCTAATTACCTCCCCACCCCCCACCAGAATTACCTTATTATCTCCCCACCACCAAAAAAAAAAAAAAAGAGAAGTGGCCAAGAGTGTAGACTCAAGCTGGAATACCTGTGCTGGTTTCTCCCTGTCGACCATGTAAATGTTATTTAGCCTCTGTGTTTATCAAGTTCCTCATCAATAAAATGGGGAAAATTGTAGTACCCACCTCGTAGAGTTGCTGTGGGGATTAATGAATCTGTGTCAATGTTAGAATAGCCCTGGCTAATATTAAGTACTATGCATCTGTCAGCTCTTTTCATAATTACTGACAGATGTTATTATCGACCAAAGAAGTATTATTTCTTTGTAACGGAAATGCATGTTAGACCATTTGATTTATCATTTTCTGTAATTCAGGCTTTTCCCTCTGAAATACCATTTTCTGTCTGCACTGGAAAGCCACAGGACTTTCCAAATTTCATCTGTCTGGGTTCTTGTCATGATGGCAATACTGCAGAGAGTTGACATTTTTTAGGGACTCCGTCTGAGATGACAGCAACCCCTCAAATTCAGCAGTGCTTCTCTAACAGATAACATCTCACTTGAAATTAACTGCTTATAATGTAACAGCTTCAGACGCTTAATGATGGCATAAATGTAAGGATGTTATATCTAAGCTCTTTAAATAAATCCTGTCTTGAAATAAAGGAAATACTATATCATAGAGCTCTATGACTTTGTTATCTTTGCTATCTATTTATCTGACTCTAAGACCAAAGAAAGCAAATACTGAGATTGATCGTTACTACTGAGTGGTACACGTATTTGTGGATGAAGACAATACTGAAATGCACTGTTTAAGGTATTAAAATGGACAGTAAACAGCTGCTTGATGTACATGCATGAACACAACAGGGAGCTGGGTGCAGGGAGCAGACACTGAGCTTCCTGGATCCGAGACACAGCATAGCAGTCCAGCCAAGCAGTCCACATGTTTCATATTTATGTCCCAGCAAAATAAGCAGTGAGAGTCTTAAATGAACTTTGGGGACACTTGCAAACAGCTGTCATGATTACTAATGTGGGACACCAGGATTCTACAGTGTTTATTTGGCATCTGCGCACAACCAGTTCTTTTCCACTAAAGCCTGTTGTAATTGCTGGTCCCACATCCAGGCTTAGGAATCATCTCATATCGTGTTTGGGAGGGAGGTAAGTGGAGTCAGGACCCATGTTAAGGCTGGGTGGGTAATAATCTGGTTCTAGTACAGGAGAAAGGAAAGTAGGTCAGGTGGGAAGGAGAATGACTGGATTTAAATTTTGTTTCTTGAGTAAGCTAAATATATAACATCATGTCAAGTTTCTTTGTTGTTTATATTCCATGTGCTGTCACCAAATAACTACTGAATTGTGGGGACAAAAAAGCCTGGGATCTAGAATTGACCCTGCCCCCAACCAGCCAGAGTCCAGCTTCCTCTGGGTGTCCAAGGAGGGGGCTGGACCGTCAGGTGTCCCTGTACTGCAGTAGTTTGGGCACTTGGGTGGCCTAGTTTTTTTGCTGTGGGAGACTGGTCCGGTTGCAGGACATTAAGCATCTGCAAGGGTCTCCCCAGGTACCCACAGTGGCCCCAGGACTGTAACATCCAAGCGTTCCTTTCCACCCATATTTGCAAATGACCCTCAAAGGGTTAGTATTAATCCTGGGTGAGAATTATGAAAAATTATATGGTACCTCCATCCCTTCTGGCAAGTGATGGCCCCTTATTTACAAATGACCACGAAGTGTTACCACCACATTTTATCAACAGAACATGTGACCACGTGGTGATAGTGATGGTCACCTGTTTGCTTCTGCTTCCCAGTGCAACTTCAGCCTCCGTCAGAGGACCTCAGCTGCCCCAGAGAACAGGGCCTTCTGTACAGGGAATGGGATCCTCCTCAAAGCATAGAGAAGAAGCAGCCCTTAGATCTCCTCAGGTGAGCTGTTGTGGAGAGCACTCCAGTGGGAAGGGCTCAGGGTTGCACTCATGGCATTTGAGGTTGACAGTCCTCCAAGAGTGTTACCATCCAGGAAGCTCACAGGAGCTCTAAGCTTTCTTGCCCCAAGTTTTTACTGGAGGCTTTATAACAAAGACATGATTTATTGGGTCACTACCGACATGGCTAACCCAAATCCTAACTTTAAGTCAAACCTTTCCTTAGCCCTAACCGCTGAGCCCCTTCCTCTCCTAGTGGTCACTCACTTGTCACAAAGCTCAAAGCCCCACTCCTCTAATCACATGGTTGGTGTCTCTGGCTGGCCAGTCCCCATCCTGAGTCATCTCATGAACACAAGCCATCCAACGTTCCACCATGAATAGCAAAGAAACTCCTATCTTGGGAAATTTCAAGGCTTTAGGTGTTGCCCTCCAGGAACTGGGACCAAAGACCTACCAAATTCTTCATTAAACAGGAGTAAATGTTAGATTTCACTTAAATCATAAAATAAGAGAGAAATTCTCACTGCTTTGCTGTATCTGCTGTTCGACACCGTTTCACTACACCACGTGACTGTAATGTCGCGCTCAGCATGTGTCTTAGAGCAGCAGTGCCTACTGCTCCACGGGAGCTTATGCTGTTTGGGCAAGGCTGCTGGGGAGAGGGAGGCCAAGGACAACCGAGCAAACAAAAATAATTGGGCAAATAAGGAAACAATGTCACATTGAAATGAAGGAAATAACACTGTGTTGAGATGGGAGACTTGGGGGGAAGTGAGTCAAGAAAGCTATATTTGCATAGGTTACATGTGAGCTGAGATGGTGATAAGGAGGCTGGACTTTGAGGATCTGGGAAAAGTCACCCCAGGAATAGAGGCAGCTTGTCCATTGGCCCCGAGACACAAATGTGCTCAGCAGGTTTGAGGAGATACTGGAGCCAGCGCTGGTGAGAGGGATGAGACACGAGGCTTAGAAGGGCATCAGGAGCACGGAAAGAAGTGTAGACTCTAAACGCAGTGAGAAGCAGTCATGGTTGTTTAAGCACTGAAGTAATTTTCTCTCACATTTTGCAAAGATAATGTGGAGAATGAATGGCAGGGACCCAGGAAGCAGGGAGGCCGGGTAGGAGGCTCTTGGATTGGGCCAGATGAGAGATGGTGGGAGCCAGGGATGAATGCGTTTGGGGAGTGGAACTGACAGGATACAGTTATGGGCTGGCTGTGGATTGTGAGGAGAAGAGGAGGGTCAAGGTAGGCCCAGGACGGCCTGGAGCCAGGTGCCTGATCTTCCTAATCTCAGTGCCCCATGCAGGTGCCCACCTACTTGGGCAAACCTCTTAACCTTCAAAGTGAGGGTTTTAAAACACTGAAGTCTTTTTGTTTGTTTCACATTTTATGGAAAGGTTCAAACATTTACAGAAGTAGAGAGAACAGCACAGCCAGCCTGCCTGTATCAGTCACCCAGCTCCAGAATTATAAACTCAGAGTCACTGTTGTTGCATCTTTCATCTCCACCTCCTCCCCTCCCCCACTACGGGATCATTTTGAAGACAATCCTACATAGCTTAATCTTTCATTAGTGAAATGACAAGGTCTCTTTCAAATACAAATGGAATATTCCTTTTTTATTTAGGGTTACAAAGTAATTCCCTGATTGTCACAAAAATACATTCTTAAGTAGTTTTGGGGTTGAAATCGGGATCCAGACTAGATTGAGACATTGCAACTAGCATATCTCTCAAGTGGGTTCTAATAAAAAATTTTCCTGTTTCTCATTTTCCTTGAAATTCCTGAGGGGTTTCTCTATTTCCTGTTTAGCTGATTTCATTCCCCCCTGTGGTGTTAGACTTGTTTCTCCATCCTATGTATTTGCTTTAGCTAAGTGATTTAATCCTCCCCTAAAAGCTTGATCTGATTGAGGTTCAACTTTGTGCAAGAATACTTGTTATGTGAAGTTTTATACTCCTGTCATAAGGTACATAATTTCCAGTTGACTCTCTTTTTTGTGATGACAGCAGCCAATAATGATTGTCACCTGGGGTCATTATTTTATAAGGGATTTTATTTCATGTGTTCATACACTAATTTCCTCCTTCAATTATCAGCAGGATCACAGTCATGAAGAGGCACTTTCTCCTTAACCTGGGTTATCCTGTAGAACACAGTTTTAAAAGAGGATGTTTGTACATATCTAAATATTTAAAGTTGATACATTTTTCTTTACTTTTTAAATTTTTTTTTCTAATGGAGTTACTGAAGATTGAATCTAGGACCTTATGCATGCTGAGCACACACTCTGCCACTGAGTGTACCCTATCCACCTTGAGATTGATATTTATATGATATTTTCCTTTTGTTATTTTTGTTTTGTTATGCAGAGTTTGATGGCAGGGCAATGGGTTTGACGGCTCTTTTATCATTCTTTATGGGCTTTGGTGTTTGTGTCTGTGTTTGTAAAGAAAACAATTTTCCCACTATTTTAAGTATGTTTTGCTAAGGAAAATATATTGATCTGTTCCCTGCCCCTGGTCCATGTGTTCCTTTTGTTGCTTCCCACTAGTGGCCCCTTGAGTTCTGTGACAAGACTAGCATGTCATTAATCAAGATTGAAGGAGATCGGAAGAGATTTATTCAAGGAGATGAAATTTGTACACAATGTATTGGAAAGTATTGAGAAAGTTATTCATTAGGGGAAGGTCTGGGGTTGAATTGTTAAGTGCACAGAAATCTAACCTATGAACCACCAAGACAATTATTAACTCCAGGAAAAACAAAGTAGGGAAGGAAAAAGTAAGCCTAGCAGCCAACTTGCTACAGCTGTGAACAGTCTGTACAGAGAGTTAATAATGTAAAGCAAGGCTACTGATCTGATCAAAATTATAATGTAATTGTATCAAAAGGTTGGAAGAATGAAGTTTTGGGTGTGTAGATGAGATGGGGTTTGAAAGAGAGCTTAATCCTCATTTTCCAAAATACAAAGTTAAATAGGTGATACATAAAGCTGAAAAAGTCAGTAGGCTGCGTTACAAGGATATTAGTCAGAGATAGGGAGTAATTATTCCAGGAGTCAGCAGTAGGAGTTGAACGTGGTTGCTTCTGGCCAGAAAATGGGGCGGTTGTTGGGAACTGCTCCTTTTTAGAATCGGTGTTCGAGAACTATATGACTCTTTAATGAATGTATGGTATAACTTTGATAAAAAGAAATCAAAGATGAATTTTGAAAATTTGATATTAAGAATTGGGGTGTTTTTGACAGAGATGGATAACAATCAGACAAAATACATTTGAAGGGATCCTCATTATTCCTAGCCTTTCAGCAAGGACTAGGGTGCAGACATCTGTTTAAGGTTCAAAAATTCTGTCTGACCTTCTTACCGACATGTAACCTTTGTAAATAATGAACTCCCCGTCACTGTTAAAATGCAGGCAGAGGCTGCCTGACCAGCTCTCTAACTGTAGCAGGGTGTGCTTACCATTGGGCAGTTGGAACAGGCAGCTTCTAACATTCTTTCAGTTTTGAATGTGGCATTTTCAGGACGGAAAGTTGATAAGAATGTATTACAAAAAGCTTAACAAGAAAGAGTCCAAGACATCTCAAACCCATTGCCAGGGTTTTCTCTGCCAGACACCATCCTGAGCCTGCCATCTTTGAGCCAGGCCACAAAGCCCAGTCACATGAGAATGAATACACTTTGTCTCTCCTATCTGATTTGGCATTGGGCTCAGCCCTTTTCCCCATGGAATGGTCCACGCCCAGGTCTCTGATGATGGAGCTGGTCTCACAGCAGCCCTGTGAGCGCTGGTCCAGCCCAAGGGGTTTCCTGCGTGAAGTTCCCAGGACTCCAGGCTGTTCTCAGAGCTGAGTCCCCCATAGGCTAAGCCCATGGGACTCATCTCAGCTCCAGACTGAGCCGGAAGCCTCAGAGAGAACTCAGAGCTGAGGAAATCTACAGGTTTTACCCAGCACTGCCGAGTCAGTAATGAGCCAGTTGAGGGAAGTATCAGCAACAGCAAGACACACCTGAGCCGCCGTCTGATTGTTCTGCCTCATTCCTAAACCATCTGTGTCTGCCTGTCTGTGTCTGTCTCCCTTTCAGGACCAGCCTGGCACCGCTCCATGCCCTACCTCCTTTCTTCTAATCTTGCCTCCCTGGCCTGTTCCATCTACTCCAGATTAGCTGAGAAACATTGAATAGTTTTTAAAACCTACGAATAACAGACGTGCTAGATACAAAGAATACAGGGCAGTACCATCTTCAGTCACATCCCTCCTGCCCTCTCCCATTCCCACAATGAGATTTATAAATATTTTTTCAGAGAGACATTGACTCCCAGTTGTTATCATTATCAGACATTTCCTTATTATCTGCGGTTTACGATGCATTTGCTCCAGGGAAGTCCCCGAAATAAGGCAGGAGCAGATGACTGAGCCACTTTTTTATGTCCACTTGTGTCAAGCCTGTTAAGAATGAACTTTGTGGGGATTTGTTGAATGTGCCTGACTGTCCAGTGAGTGGTGATGATCCCCTGCATCTGCTCCAGAGTCGACCTCGTCCCCTCCTTTGCTCTGTTCTCATTTATCTCTCTTCAGCAGGTGAACCAGTTATCTGTACTTCTATAATACATAAAATACTTCTTATTTTACGGTAGAATTTGGGGGATGCTATGAAAACGCAAATGTTTTAAGTGTGAATTGAGTCAGAAGTTTAAACTTAAAGACCCCTTGATTTAGAATCAAAAGTTAATATGATGGAGGGAGGGTATAGCTCAGTGGTAAAGTGCATGCCTAGCATGCATAAGGTCCCGGCTTCAATCCCCAATACCTCCATTTAAAAACATAAATAAACCTAATTATGCCCCCTCCACAAAAAAAAGAAAAAAGAAATTAACATGAGGATGAAGTTACAGAGAGATTATGTGTGTCTTCTGAAACTACCTTCTGTCTTTCTGCAGGAAATTCTACAGAGGGAAGGTCGGAATCTACTTTGCTTGGCTGGGTTATTACACTCAGCTGCTCCTCCTGGCAGCAGTCGTGGGGGTGACTTGCTTTCTGTATGGATATTTTAATCAAAATAACTGTACCTGGAGGTAACTTCTCTTTATTCCTTGTTACCGTGCTTACTTAACTTAGAATGACATTCTCCAGGAGCATCCATGTTGTTGCAAGTGGCCCTATATTTTCAGTGTTTATGGCCGAGTAGTATTCCATTGTATAAATATACCACTTCTTTAGCCAGTCATCCGTTGATGGACATTTAGGCTGTCTCCATGTCTTTGCTGTTGTAAATAGTGCTGCTATGAACATTGGGGTGCAGGTGTCATCCTGAAGTAGGGTTCCTTCAGGATATATGCCCAGGAGTGGGGTTCCTGGGTCATATGGCAAGTCTATTCCTAGTCTTTTGAGGAAACTCAATACTGTTTTCCACAGTGGCTGCACCAAACTGAATTCCCACCAGAAGTGTAGGAGTTTCCCCTTTCTCCACAGCCTCTCTAGCATTTGACATTTGTGGATTTTTGAATGATGACCATTCTGGCTGGTTTGAGGTGATACCTCATTGTAGTTTTGATTTGCATTTCTCTGATAATTAGTGATACTGAGCCTTTTTTTCTGTGTCCATTGATCATTTGTATGTCTTCCTTAGAGAACTGCTTGTTTAGGTCTTCTGCCGATTTTTGGATTGGGTTATTTTGTTGTTTCTTATTAAGTCATATGAGCTGCTTATATATTCTGGAAATCAAACCTTTGTCAGTTTCATTTGCAAAAATGTTCTCCCATTCTGTAGGTTGTATTTTTGTTTTACTTATGGTGTCCTTTGCTGTGCAGAATCTTGTAAGTTTCTTTAGGTCCCATTTGTTTATTCTTGCTTTTATCTCTATTGCTTGCGTAGACTGCCCTAGGGGAGCATTTCTGACATGTATGTCAGATATTTTGCCTGTATTTTCTTCTAGGAGGTTTATTGTATCTTGTCTTATGTTTATCTTGCTGAAGAGACTGTCTTTATTCCATTGTATATTCTTGCCTCCTTTGTCGAAGATTAGTTGACCAAAAGTTTGTGGGTTCATTTCTGGGCTCTCTATTCTGTTCCATTGGTCTATATGTCTGTTTTTGTACCAATACCATGGTGTCTTGCTGACTGTAACTCTATAGTATTGTCTGAAGTCTGGGAGAGTTATTCCTCCAGGCTCTTTCTTTTTTTCTTCATTAATGCTCTGGAAATTCTGTCTTTATTGGTTCCATATAAATTTTATTGTGATTTGTTCTAGTTCTATGAAATATGTCCGGGGTAATTTGATAGGGATTGCATTAAATCTGTAGATTGCCTTGAGCAGTGTGGCCATTTTAACAATATTGATTCTTGCAATCCAAGAGAATGGGATAATTTTCCATTTTTTAAATTTTTTTTAATTTCCTTCACCAATGGTTTATAGTTTTCTGTGTATAATTCTCTAACCTTTGTGGTTAGATTTATTCCTAGATATTTTATTACTTTGGGTGCTATTTTAAAGGGGATTGTTTCTTTACTTCTTTTTCTGTTGATTCATCATTTGTGTAAAGAAATGCTACTGATTTTTGAACATTAATCTTGTAACCTGCTACCTTGATAAATCCTTCGATCAGCTCTAGTAGCTTTTGTGTGGACCTTTCAGGGTTTTCTAGATATAGTACCATGTCATCTGCATATAGTGACACTTTTACCTCTTCTTTTCCAATTTAGACCCCTTTTACTTTTCTTACTTGCCTGATTGCTCTACCCAGGGCTTCCATGTCTATGATGAATAGGAGTGGTGACAGTGGGCATCCTTGTCTTGTCCCAGATTTTAGTGAGAAGCTTTGGGTTTTTCACCCTTGAGTGCTATGCTGGCTGTAGGTTTGCCATATATAGCTTTTATGATGTTGAGTTATGTTCCCTCAATACCCACATTGGTGAGATTTTTATCATAAATGGGTGTTGAATTTTATCAAAAGCTTTTCTGCATCTTTTGAGATGATCATGTGGTTTTTGTCTTTTTCTTGTTGATGTGAAGTATTACATTGATTGATTTGCATATGTTGAACCACCCTTGGGTCCCTGAGATGAACCCCATTTGAGCATGATATATAATCTTTTTAATGTGCTGTTGGATTCTATTTGCTAGTATCTTGGTAAGGGCTTTTTGAATCTCTGTTCATCAGTGATATTGGTCTGTAATTCTCTTCTTTGCTGTTGTTTTTGCCAGGTTTTGGTATCAGGGTGATGGTGGTTTCATAGAATGAGTTTGGGAATATTACTTCTTTTCAATCTTCTGGAAGAGTTTGAGGACTGGTATGAGTTCTTCTTTGTATGTGTGGTAGAATTACCCAGTGAAGCTGTCCAGTCTGGACTTTTATTTGTAGGGAGGTTTTTTTATTGTTAATTTGATTTCTTTCCTAGTGATCGGTTTGTTCAAGTGGTCGGTTTCTTCTTGATTCAGTCTTGGTGGACTGTATGTTTCCAGAAACTTGTCCATCTCCTCTAGGTTATTCATTTTTTTCCATGTAGTTTTTCATGATATTGTCATATGATATTCTGTATTTCTATGTTATTTGTTGTAATTTCTCCATTTTCCTTTCTTATTTTGCAAATTTGTGCTCTCTCTTTTTTCTTCTTTATGAGTTTGGCCAGAGGTTTGTCGATTTAATTTACTCTTTCAAAAATCTAGCTTTTGGTTTGATTGATTATTTTCTTTATTTTTTTAAACCCTATTTTATTTATTTCCTCCCTGATCTTTATTATTTCCTTCCTTCTGCTGACTTTTGGGTGTTTTTGGTCTTCTGTTTCTAGTTCTTTTAGCTGGTGGCTTAGATTGTTTATTTGATATTGTTCTTCTTTTCTGAGGAAGGCCTGTATCGCCCTAATCTTTCCCCTTAACACTGTTTTGCTGCGTCCCATAAGTTTTGTGTGGTTGTGAATTCACTTTCGTCTCAAGGTATTCTTTAATTTCAACTTTGACTTCATCATTGACCCATTGATTTTTTAATAGCATGTTGTTTAATCTCTATGCTTTCCTTTATTTCTCCTTTGCTTCTCTGTAGTTGATTTCTGGTTTCAATGGCTCTGTGGTCAATAAAGATGCTTGAGATAATTTCTATCTTCTTAAAATTGTTGGGGCTTCTTTTGTGACAAGTACATGACCAATCTTAGAAAATGTTCCACGTGCACTTGGAAATAATGTATATCCTACTTTGGGGGGTTGTAATGCTCTCAAAATATCCACTAAATCTAATTTTTCTCTTGTATCATTTAATTTATCTGTTACCTTATTTATTTTCTGTCTGGCAGATCTGTCTAGTGATGTTAATGTGGTGTTAAAATTTCTGACAATGATTGTATTCCCATCAATTTCACCCTTTATCTCTGTTAGTAGTTGTTTTATGTACTTAGGTGCTCATGTTGGGTGCATATATATTAATGATTATAATATCCTCATCTTGTATTGTTCCTTTAATCATAAAATGTCTTTAGTTTTTTTTCTTGAATAGGAGTGGTGATAGTGGGCATCCTTGTCTTCTCCCAGATTTTAGTGGGAAGCTTTTGAGTTTTTCACCGTTGAGAACTATGCTGGCTATAGGTTTGTCATATACAGCTTTTATGATGTTGAGATATGTTCCCTCTGTACCCACTTTGGCGAGAGTTTTTATCATAAATGGGTGTTGAATTTTATCAATTCTTTTTCTGCATCGATTGAGATGATCATGTGGTTTTTGTCCTTTCTCTTGTTGATGTGATGTATTACACTGATTGATTTGCGTATATTGAACCAGCCTTGTGTCCCTGGGATGAACCCCACTTGGTCATGATGTATAATCTTTTTCATGTGTTGTTGGATTCTATTTGCTAAAATTTTGGTGAGGACTTTGGCGTCTATGTTCATCAGTGATATTGGCCTATAATTCTCTTTTTTTGTAGTGTCTTTGCCTGGGTTTGGTCTCAGGGTGATGGTGGCTTCATAGAATGAGTTTGGGAGTATTCCCTCCTTTTCAATCGTCTGGAAGAGTTTGAGAAGGACTGGTATGAGTTCTTCTTTGTATGTTTGGTAGAATTCCCCGGTGAAGCCATCCGGTCCTGGACTTTTATTTCTAGGGAGGTTTTTAATTGCTATTTCTATTTCCTTTCTAGTGATTGGATTATTCAAGTGTTCAGTTTCTTCTTGATTCAGTTTTGGTGGACAGTATGTTTCCAGAAACTTGTCCATCTCCTCTAGGTTATCCAGTTTGGTTCCATATAGTTTTTCATAATATTCTCATATGATATTCTGTATTTCTATTTTGTTTGTTGTAATGTCTCCATTTTCCTTTCTTATTTTGCTAATTTGTGCTCTTTTTTTTTCTTTGTGAGTTTGGCCAGAGGTTTGTCGATTTTATTTACTTTTTCAAAAAAACCAGCTTTTGGTTTGGTTGATTTTTTCTATGGTCTTGTTAAACTCTATTGTATTTAATTCCTCTCTGATCTTTATTATTTCCTTCCTTCTGCTGCTTTTTGGGGCTTTTTGTTCTTCTTTTTCTAATTGATTCAGGTGGTGGGTTAATTTGTTTATTTGAGATTGTTCTTCTTTTTTGAGGAAGGCCTGTATCGCTATAAACTTCCATCTTAGCACTGCCTTTGCTGTGTCCCAAAGGTTTTGAGTGGTTGTGCTTTCATTATCATTTGTCTCAAGGTATTTTTAAATTTCAGCTTTGATTTCCTCATTGATCCATTGTTTTTTCAATAACATATTGCTTAATCTCCATGCTTTTCTTTTTTTCTCCTTTGTTTCTCTGTTGTTGATTTCCAGTTTCTTGGCATTGTGGTCAGTAAAGATGCTTGAGATAATTTCTATCTCCTTAAATTTGTTGAGGTTTCTTTTGTGTCCAAGTACATGATCGATCCTGGAAAATGTTCCATGTTCACTTGAAAAGGATGTATATTCTATTTTTTGGGAGTGTAATGCTCTGAAAATATCCACCAAATCTAATTTTTCTATTGTAGTATTTAATTTCTCTGTTGCCTTTTTTATTTTCTGTCTGGAAGATCTGTCTAGTGATGTAAATGCAGTGTTAAAATCTCCAACTATGATTGTATTCCCATCAATATCCCCCTTTATCTTTGTTAGTAATTCTTGTATGTACTTTGGTGCTCCTATATTCGGTGCATATATATTAACAAGTGTAATATCTTCATCTTGTGTCACACCTTTAATGATTATAAAATGTCCCTCTTTATCTTTCTTTATGGCCTTTGTTTTAAAGTCTATTTTGTCTGAAATCAGTACTGCTGCACCTGCTTTTTTGTCATTTCCATTTTCATGGATTATCCTTTTCCGCCCATTCACTCTCAATCTGTATGTGTCCTTCTCCCTAAAGCATGTCCCTTATATGCAGTGTATTGAAGGTTCTTGATTTATTATCCAGTCTGCCACTCTGTCTTTTGACTGGAGCACTTAGTCCATTAACATTTACAGTAATTAATGATAGATGAGTGTTTATTGCTATTTTGAACTTATTTTTGCAGTTGATTTGGTATTTCTCTGTTCCTTACTTCTTCCTTCTGTGGTATGGTAATTTTCCTTTGTATTATCTTGGATTATATTTAGTTTTTGTGACTCACTTGTAAGGTTTTGGCTTGTGGTTACACTTTTTTGTAAGTCTGTTAACCAATTACTCTAACTGTGTGTACTAAACAGATAGTAATGTAATCTCAAACCCATCCTACCGAGAACAAAAGATTTAAAAAAAAAGAAGAAAGAAAAAATACTCTATATTTTCTTGCTTCCCGCTCCCACTCAATGATTTAGATGTCTTCTTTTACAATTTCATCTTTATTCTATTTGTAATTCATGGTAGTTATCATCTTTCCAGTTAGAGTTCTCATTTCTGTAGCATCCTACTTCTTTTCTATTTAGAGTAGACCTTTCAATATTTCTTTTAGCATGGGTTTAGTGTTGCTAAAGTCTTTTAGTTTTTGCTTCTGTGTGAAAATCTATATCTCTCCTTCTATTCTAAAGGGTAGCCTTGCTGCAGAAATTATCCTAGGCTGCATCTGTTTTTTCATTCAGAACTTTGAATATATCTTGCCACTCCCTTCTGGCCTGTAGTGTTTCTGTAGAGAAATCAGCTGAGAGCCTTCTCTTGTAACTCACTCATTGTTTTTGTCTTGCTGCCTTTAGGATCATTTCTTTATCCTTCAGTCTGGCCATCTTGATTATGATATGTCTTGGTGTGGGTCTCTTTATGCTCTTTCTGTTTGGGAGCCTCTGAGCCTCCTGTGTTTGGGTGTCTGATTCCTTCTTTAGGTTTGGGAAGTTTTCAGTCATGATTTCTTTAAATACCTTTTCCATCCCCTTTGTTCTTTCTTCCCATTCTAGAACCCCTATTTTGCATAGATTGGCATGCTTTATATTATCCCATAGGTTCCTTATATTGTTTTCATTGTTTTATATTTGTTTTTCTCTCAGCTGTTCTGATTGTGTGCTTTCTGTTGTCCTGTCTTCTAGGTCACTTATTCGTGCCTCTGCATTATCTAGCCTGATTTTTACAGCCTTTAGATCAGATCTCATTTCAGCCAATGAATTTACCAATTCTAATTGGCTCTTCTTTATAGCTTCTATTTTGTTTTTGACATATTTTATGTCTCTAAACACTATCTCTTTTAGTTCCTTCAGTAATTTGATCACTTCTCTTTTGAAATCTTGATCTAGTAGGCCATCAATGTTTATTTCATTGATCGTACTTTCAGGGGATTTCTCTTGCTCTTTTAATTGGGAATACTTCCTCTGCTTTTTCATACTGCTCATAGATTTCTGGCACTGTGGCTTAAGGAGTATCAGTTATATATTGTGGTCCTTAAAGGAGTTTATTTATTTATCTATCTAAAGCCTATGTGGAAATATAACTTAAAATGAAAGAGAGAGAGAGAGAATTTTAAAGAATGGAGGAAAAGAAGGTTAGAAAACAGTGTATAATCAATAATAGAAGAGCAAGTTGAAGCAGAATAGCAGTCAAGTTGAGATGTGTTTTAAAAACCTTAATAAAAAGAAGAAAAAAATCAAAACACAATATTTGAAACCTGTGAATAATCAATAACAGATCAAAACCAAGAGAATTAAAAATGAAATGAGAACTGTAAACATATAGAAATGTTTAAAAAGTAAAGATTATAAAAGTAATAGAAAATAAAACAGATATAAAAAGATTTAAAAAACAAAGATGTGTTCTCCTAGAGATTGTGTGCTCTTAATGGTTTTATTGAGCGGTCTGTGTCTTTGCCCTGTTTCATGAACTCAGCTTGCTCTGTTGGCCCCTTCATCTGTGCTACTCACAGTGTCCATCGGCAAGAATATTGTGCCCCTCCAACACTGGGTCAGGTGCTGCTCTCCTTCGTTGTGGGCCGGTGGGTCCCTCCCCCTCCAGATGCCACAGTCAGTGCTGTGCCATTTGCTCCATAGGTGGACTCAGCTTCAAGAATAACAGCTTTATGGAGATATAATTCACATACCATAAAATGTAGCCTTTGAAAGTATGCATTAGGGTTTTAAGTACATTTCAGAGCTTTGTAGACATCACCCCCAAAAGGAACCAGTACCCTCTAGTAAGTCAGTCCCTAACCTTCCTTTCCTTTAGCCCCCAGCAGCCACCACTCTACTTTCTGCCTCTATGGATTTGCCTGTTCTGGGCATTTCATATAAGTAGAACCATAGAGTATGCTGCCTTTTTGATTGTCATCTTTCATTTAGTGTGACGTTGTCTAGGCTCATCCATGGTGTAGCATATATCAGTACCCAAATTCCTTTTTGTGTTCAAGTAATATGCCATTGTTATAAATACTCCACATTGCTAATCCATCCATCAGTTGATGATGAATAATTCTGCTGTAAATGCTCATGGACAAGTTTTTGTGTGAACACATATTTTCAGTTCTCTTGAGCATATATCAAAAAATGGAATTTCTGGGATGTATTCTACTTTTAACATTTTGAGGAATTGCTGAAGTAGTTTTTAAAGGGACTGCACCATTTTATATTTCCAGTACTAATGTATGAGTAGTCCAGTTTCTCCACATCCCCAACACTTTTTATTACTGGGTTTATAGATACATATTTATATATCATATATCATATATATTTGTCATCCTGGTTGGTGTGAAGTGGCATGTCATTGTGCTTTTGATTTCTGTTTCCCTAATGCCTACTGATGTTGAACATCTTTTTGTGTGCTTATTTCCCATTCTTATGTCTTCTTTGGAGAAACATCTATTCAAATTCTTTGCCCATTTTAATTGTATTTGTCTTTGTATTGTCACGTTTTAAGTCTTCTTTGTCTATTCTGGATAAAAGACCCTTATCAGGGAAAATATTGGAAATAATTTCATCCATCCTGTGGATTGTCTTCTTACTTTCTTGATGAAGTCCTTTGAAGCACAGAAGTTTTTAATTTTACTGAAGTCCAGTTTACTTGATTTTTTTCTTTTGTTGTTTGTGCTTTTGGTGTCATTTATTACAAGTATTTGTAATCCAAAGTCCTGAAGATTTTCTCATTGTTCATTTTCTAAAAGTTTTATAGTTTCAGGTCTGTGATTTATTTTCAGTTAACTTTCATAAATGGTGCTAAGACAAAAGTTCAGTTTTCTTTCTTTCCAGGTGTTTGTGCAGGCGTCCCAGCATCATTTTAGTAAAGATTATTTTTTCCCCATTGGATTGTCATGGCACCTTTCTCAAAAATTAAATGGCTATGTGTAAGAGTTTGTTTATGGACTCTCAATTGTTTTCTCTCAATCTATTTGTCTGTTCTTTATGCAAGTACCACACTGTATGGATTACAGTTTTGTTAGTCAGTTTTGAATTTGGAAACTTCAAAACTTTGTTTTTTTCAAGATTGTTTTGACTATTCTGGGTATCTTGCATTTCCATATTAGTTTTAGGATCAGCTTGTTCATTTCTGCCAGAAAGCCAGAGTTGCATTGCATCTATAGGTCATTTTGAGGACATTTGCCATCCTAACCATAATAAGGATTCTGATCCATGAAAACAGAACAGCTTTCCATTTATTTTAGGTCATTTTTAAATTCTATCAGTGGTATTTTAGTTTTCTATATACAAGTTTCAGACATTTTTCTCAGTATTCCACATATTTTTGTTAATATTCCTAAGTATTTTATTCTTTTTGATGCTGTTGTAAATGAAAATGATTCCTTCATTTTATTTTTAGATTATTCACTGCTGTTGTATAGAAATATAATTACTTTTTTATATATTGATTTGTGTCTTACAATTTTGGTCAGACTGGGTTATTAATTTTAATTGGATTTTTTTTCTTTTCTCTCTTTTTTTTCCTTTGTGGATTCCTTGTGATTTCAATATATAATATCATGTCATCTGGAATCAAAACAGTTTTATTTCTTTCTTTCTAATCTAGAGGCTTTATTTTCTTTGTCTGGTTGCTTTGACTAGAACCTCTAGTACAATGTTGATTGTGGGAGGAAATAATTCAGTCTTTCAACATTATGTATGATCTTTGCTCCAGGTTTTTCATAGATGTCCTCTGTCAAGTTGAGGAAGCTCTCTTCTATTCCTAGTTTTTATCCATTTTTGTATTAATATGGCGTATTACATGAATTAACTTTTGTATGTTGAACTGCCTTTGCATACCTGGATACATCCCACTTAATTGTGGTCTATTTTATATGTTACTGGATTGGATTTGCTTGTATTCTGTTTAGGATTTTTGCATTTATATTCATAAGAGATAGTCTTTAGTTTTCTTGTGATGCCTTTGTCTGGTTTTGGGATCAGTGTGATACTAGTCTCATTGAATGAAATGGGAAGTGTTCCCTCCTCTTTATTTTTAGACGAGTCTGTGAAGCATTGTTTTCTTTTTTTGTTTGTTTTTGTTTTTGTTTTTTCTTTAAGTAATTGATGGAATTCACCAGCAAAGCCATACGGGCCTAGCATGTTCTTGTGGGAATGTTTTGGATTACTATTTCCGTCACTACTTACTGTAGGATTATTTGAGTTTTCTATTTCTCCTTGAATTGGCTTCAGTCATTTATGTCCTTCTAGGAATTTATCCATTTCATCCAGATTGTGTCATTTATTGGCTTTACAATTATCCATGGTATTCCTTTAAGTTCCTTGTTATTTTTGTAAGGGCAGTAGTGACATCCTTCCTTTCATTTCTCATTTTAGTAATTTGAATCTTCTCTCTCTTTTTTTTTAAT
Organism: Vicugna pacos; assembly: GCF_048564905.1. Lineage (NCBI taxonomy): Eukaryota > Metazoa > Chordata > Mammalia > Artiodactyla > Camelidae > Vicugna > Vicugna pacos. The sequence continues at coordinate 3,432,344 of NC_133006.1, forward strand.
ACTAGCTAAAAATTTGTCAATTTTGTTGATCTTTTCAAAGAACCAACTTTTCTTTTTGTTGATTTTTCTCTGTTCATCTATTCTCTATTCCATTTATTTCTGCATTTAGTATTTTGATTAGAATGTTTAATTCATTTACATTAATGTAATTTCTTATCAGGTTGAAGTTACATCTGCTATCTGCTTTCTATATGTCTTTTTTTCCCATTCCTCTATTATTACACTTTTTTGTACAAAGTAGGCATTTTCAAGTGTGCCATTTTAATTTGTTGTTTATTTTATTTTTTTTCTCCTCCTCCTCCTCCTTCTCTTCCTCCTCCTTACTTCTCCTCCATTGCCCTGGAGATAATAATTAACATCTTGTTTTAAAGCAATCTAGTTCACATGAATGCCAACTTAATTTCAATAGTACACCAAAATTTGCTTTGGTATCAGTCTTTTCCCTCCCCCTCCTCATGCTGTAACTGTCATACAAATTACACCTTTATGCATTACAAGCACATCTACACAGTTTCATATGTATTGTTTTATGCAGTTGTCCTTTACATCAAATAGAACAAAACATTTACATGTAATACTCTACTCTATTTATACTGTTTTATTTTTTTACTCATGAAGTAGTGCTTTATATTTTTCAGGGGAGTGTCCTTTCATTTACACCTGCTGGACTATCCTTTGTATTTCTTGTAGGGCAGGCCTGCTAGCAATGGATTCTTTCAGGTTTTGTTTTTGTAGGGGTGTCTTAAGTTCTCCTTTAATTTTTTTGAAGGATCATTTTGCTGGCTATAAAATACTTGGTGACAGTCTTTTCCTTTTATCACTTTGACAATACCATCCCAATGCCTTCTGGTCTCCATGGTTTTTGATGAGAAATCAACTGTCTTACTGAGGAGCCTTTCTATATGTTGAGCCACTTTTCTCTTTCTGCTGTCAAGGTCCTTCGTTCTTGTCTTTTGACACACTGAATCTGATGTGCCTATTTTAGATGTCTCTACGTTTATACCACATGGAGTTTGTTGAGCTGCTGGGATGTACAAATTAATGTGTTCATCAAATTTGGGAAGTTTTCAGCCATTATTTCTTTATATATTCTTTCTGCCCCTTTTTTTCTCTCCTTCCTTCTGGCACTCCCATTATGTGTGTATTGGTATTGTTGATGGTGTCCCACCTATCTCTGACACAGAGGTCATTTTTTTTTCATTCCATTTTATTTCTGTTCCACAGGCTGGATAATCTCACTAGTTTTAAGGTAACTGACTGTTTCTTCAACCAGTTCATATCTACAGAGAAACCTCTCATTGAAGTTTTCATTTTAGTCATTATATTTGTATCTGTAGAATTTCTAGTTGGTTTTTAGTATAAATTTTATTTATTGATATTCTCTGTACAATGAGATGTTCACATAATTTAATTCTTTAGGCATGGTTTCTGTTAGCTTTTTGAACATATGTGTAATTGCTTATTTATGTCTTTGTTTAGTAAGTCCAGTGTCTGGGCTTCCTCAGGGAGTTTCTATTGACTTCTTTTTCCCCTCTGTTATGGCCAAACTTTTCTGTTTCTTTGTACACCTTGTAATTTTCTGTTGAAAACTGGACATTTAAAATACTACAATGTGGCAGATCTGAAAGCCAGATTTTCCTCATCTCCAGGGTTTATCATTGATTCCATTGTCGTTCCTGCTGCAGCTATTTATTTACTTTCGTGAACAAATTCTGTAAAGTCTATATTCTTTATCACGCATGGCCATGAGATCAGTGTGTGTGCAGAAAGCCTAGTTGTCATCACTGTAATAATGATTGGATAGTGATTTCTTTCAATGCCTGGAGCCAATCGTTTGAGCTGTTGCCAGGTGGCTGTGTGTCCGTGTGCTGAGGGATGCCCTCAGCATCGGCAGGCAGTCTGCAGCTCTTCCATAGCCTTTAGTACTTGCTTATGCAGAACCTCAAGTTCAGCCAGAGTTGAAGGCTTAAGATTTTCTCAGATCTTTCCTTGCCATGTGCCACACATATGTATGGCCTTCTATAATTCTCAGAATTTTTTTGGAGCTTTTTAACCCTACCTTCAACCCCAGAAGGACTCATTACTCAATTTTGCCTTCTAAGTTTCCTAGTCAGCATCTAGTTAGCCCCTACTGGTACCACTGCCTCAGGCAGTTGTAATGTTAAACACTCACTGCTGGTTGTTTTCCACACACACTCTGGGGACAGGCTGTTTGCACAGCATGAGTTTGTTATAGGTCACATAGTGACAGCTCTCTGGGGACGGATTTTTTGGGTAACTTTAAATCACTTCTGCCCCTACCTTGATTGTGAGACTATTGCTTTTAAAGGCCACTATTTAGGTGAGGATACAGGGATGGGGTAGATCAAGTTACAATGTTACAAATCTTACTATCTTTATGGAGATTTAGCTGTTTTATTTTTCTCAAATAAACACCCCCCGGATTGATGGAAGCCTTGATTTAATTTCCAGAGTTCTACATATGTTAATTTTGACAAATTTTGCCACTGTCATTGCTTCATAGAGGAGTAAAATTTCCAAGACTTTTACTCAGATATTCTAGAAGTGTATCCCATTTGCATTTGTTTTTAACTGAGTTACTTGCAAGACTAACTAATTTTACAGCTCCAGCTCCATTCACATAAGAGTCCATCTGCATGGCTTCTCCTACAGGGAGCTGTGTGCAACCTGTTGTCAGTTTGTTGTTTTCCTTATTAAAGTGTAGGGGTTTTTTAAAAATATGCTCATGAATAGCCCTTTGTCATTTTTACAGGTTACAAAACTTCCACTAGTCTGTGGCTATTTTTTTCCCTCTCTTTTCGTTGCTTTAATGAAGTTCTCACTTTTAAGGATTTTCAGTATAGCAGTATGTGGATGCTGATCACACGGGTGAGGCATTTAACTGCTGTCTAAACCTCAGTCTTTGCTCTGATTCACTGTCTAGAACATCTGAACACATCTACTGAACCCCGTATACCAAAGGATGCTGACAGCCCTAATTATAAAATGCTTTTTAAGTAAAGCAAAAAATATTAACTTTCACACTGGAAAAGACAAATCTCAAATTTCCTAGCTGACCTTGCTTTCTGTGATCATTAGCTACACCATGTTTATAGAGCCGACAGGCATATTTTGCTACTGATTTTATTTCATTGGATTTTAGAATGCAGAACACATTTCAGGCCCACTTATACAACCATATGTGTATCTTTAAGGATATATACATATGATAATGTCTTTATTATAAGTACCTTATTTTATTTTAAGTACCAACTGCTGTTAACTTCATTAAGGAAACCTTGGAACTGCAGAACTGAAATTTTTCATACAACCATCATCCTGTAGCATCTCTTTTGCACTTAGATGTTGTGTTGCAGAGTATTTTTCTGCTCCCTATAAATGATAAATGTTGAAGGGGAAAAAAAAAAACCTCCTCTAATAAATATAATCCAAATCATTCACTTATCTGAACAATGGCCACATTTTAGTCCACACCAATCCATCTACTCATACTGACTCAGAGTCCTCAACACAGACAATCCACCATTGAAGTCAGGGTACTCAGCACATGTTCTAACCCTCCCCATTCCTTGTTGATTCTGACCTACTTTTGTCCAACGCATCCTGCCAGGCTCTTTGCTGCCTGACTGCAGTTTTTAATTTTTACTTCTGAGTTCCAGGCTGCGCCTAGTGATTTCCAGAGAAACGCCAGACACCTGGCTCATCAGGACGGGTGGGGAGGATTTCAGGAAGCTGTTACCCTAACTCACTTGCAGATAAGTGAGTGGCTGTTGTGAGCATTCCTTCTAGATCTCTGACATGCCAGCTGCATCCACCCCAGCAAAATAACCTAGCTCCTCCAACCACCTCTGCCTCCATTCATCTAGCTTTCTGCTTTCAGTGACACTCAGAAGTTGCTGATGGGCATTATATTTATATGTATATTTTTTTAATTGAAGTATAGTCAGTTACAATGTGTCAATTTCTGATGCACAGCCCAATGTTCCAGTCATTCATATACACATATATATGTATGTATTCCTTTCCATATTCTTTTTCATTAAAGGTTATTACAAGATATTAAATATAGTTCCCTGTGCTATACAGAAGAAATTTAGTTTTTTTAGCTATTTTTATATATAGTAGTTGATATTTGCAAATCTCAATCTCTGATGGGCATTTTTGAAGTCACATCTGGAACCCTTGCTGCAGAAGAGTCTGAGAAATATATTTTCAACCTCACAGCCTTTTGGTTAGGAAGTTGGAATGAAGGCTGAGCTGGCTCACCTAATTTGTATGCCTATGTGAGTAAAGAGGTCTGGAGTTTCAAGGCCCAATGAAATGTCCCAGCCCTTCAGTATCAAACTCTGAAAGCAACCAAAATGCTCCCATCTACCAGAGCATGACTTGTCCTTAGACACTGCTGGACATAACAACCAATGCTGTCTAAGGCATCATCTTCATCTGGTGCACACTTTCTTTAGATGTCTAGTATCCTGATTAACAGGACAAGCTGGTTTGGATTCCCAGGGTCACAGGCAGCCTTCTGCCTGACTTTGGTGTATATATGTTCATTGAAGAGTCCTTTCTCAGATCAGCTAGAGCTGCCTGGGGTGTGGTTTGTCAGAGAATGTGGGTGCAGTGCTCCCCACCAGAGTCCTACCAGTTGTTTTATTGCAGGAAGAGAGAGAGCAAAAGAGACAGAACAGGAAGTTCTTGTCCAGCCTCAAACACAGTCACCCCCACCCAGGGCTCTTGCTCTGGGACACAAAGAAGTACAGGTCGGCAGCGATGTGGCCTCGGTGTACTCCAAAACATGGTGTGGTTGTACTGGGCTATCTGTGCCTTTCATGGACCCTGCAAAGTTCTCGGCTTTGTGAAATGGGGAACTAAGGATCTCCCAACCATGCCTGTAGCTCCCAGGGTTTGTACCCTTACTGATTTTGAGGATTTGATGGCAACTCATTCTTTTTCACCAGATCATTTCTCGGTTACACGGCAGTCCTGTGACTTCCTTTTCAGAACTGCTCCTTAAGTTCGGGATTTAGTGAAAGATGCCATTTTACCCTGTAAGTTCATGTTCAGGGAGGAGGAGGAAGACATCACAGATCAGAATTGCTGTTTTGCTTTTTGTTGTTGTTGTTTTCATACGCCGTCTCCTCTTGTCGATTAGACACTGAGCAAATGAATGACTGTTACACTTCCATTAGAAGGATGAGGAAAATGACACTCAGGGGGAAGAGGTAAATTTTCTGAGGTTCAAAAGACAAAAAGGGATGAGCACAGAATAAGATCCCTGCAAATTTCTTGGCTGTCATCAGCCTTTATGTCAGTGACAGAGTGTCGTGTGTAGCAGTAAAGTTGTGGCATGCTTTTAGAAGGGTGCAGATGTTCTTGTTTTTGTTGATACAATCACACTGTTTTGTCTGGGACTCTAGAAAGAAATGGGTTAGAAAATGTTGGTTTCTCGTCCTTGGTCCTTCCTCACCCACACAGATATGGACCCTTCCATCTGTAGCAGGAATAAGACAGCCCCAGCCTTCCCGTTTCATGAGATCAGTACTCATTCTTTTCATCCCTGCCCACCTGTAGGTGATAAAGCACAGCATGATTTTCATGTCCTGCTTCACTGATTCTTGTGGAATTAGGTGTTTGAAGATAGAAACTCATGAAAGGAAGCTGACTTTTTTTATATAAAGTGCAGTAATTTTCTTAGCAGAGAAGGAAATTGAAGATTTTCTTCATTGAAAATCAAGAGATTTCAAAAGTATCTGTATTTCTGATGCATAGATTAAAATGACAATATCTAGAGGGATTACAGAAACACAAGGAAGATACCAAAAGTGTCTTTAAAGAGCTTTTCTAAGACTGGGCTTTTAAAGAGACTGTTAGTTGACAGACCCTCTTCTCACCCATAGTCCCTCTCCTTAGGTTGGAAAGGGCCAGCGTTTCCTCTGTGTGCAGTCCTGGTGCTTCAAGTGAGTTGTGGGGTAGGGTGGTGCACATGGTGCTGTCTTCAGTTTGTCCATCCTAAGTAACCCCTGGCAGTCAAAGGGCGAATGTGTTGCAATGACATCCATCATTCGCCATGCTTTCCGTGGTGTGTGCTTATCTCAGCTCATCCAGACTCAGGTGATGGCAGAGCAGAGAGTGGTGGCAAGAGGTCAGCCATGAATAGCAGGGAGCACCTGAAGTCAGCAGGGTCCCAAGTGGCTAGGAGTTCCACGTGGAATTCCCAGGACTTCCCACAGCTCATTCATTCAGCTAATACTTCTCCAGCACCTGTGATGTGCTGGTGCTTCCTTTGTGAACAGAACCAATTCCCTGTCCTCATGAAGGTGATGTTCTAGTGGACATAAGAAATGATAAATGCAGAAGCAGATCCAGGTCAGGACACATGAGTGCTGTCTACTTTGGAGTGCACAAGGTGAGATCCTTTGGGAAGGATTGTATGATACAGGAAAATGTGGGGGAGAGGATGGCCATATCCCAGGTCTTATTTGGGCCCCTGAGATGCACCTCGTGAAGTGTGAGTCCTTGATTTGCACAGGAATGAATTCAAGAGAGAGCCATAGTTCAGTAAATGTAGATTTATTCAGAGAGATATATACTCCACAGACAGAGTGGGCTGTTTCAGAAGGCAACAGAAAGGCCATGAGGCGTGAGGGTTGGGTGCTCCAGTTTAAAGTAAAAGTAGATACACACTCCACAGACATAGTGTGGGCTGTCTCCCTCAGCAGAGAGAGCAGCCATGAGGTGTGGGGTTTTTAGTTTTTATGCACTCAGTATCTTCATATGCTAATAAGTGGGAGGAATATTCCAACTGCTGTGGGGAAGGTATTGGGATTCCCAGAAATTGGGCCACCCCTCACCCTTTGACCTTTTATGGTCAGCCTTGAACCTGTCCTGGCACCTGTGGGAGTGCCATTTAGCATCCTGCTGTATTTCGGAGAGTGTGTATTGAAGCTCAAGATCTACTGGGAGTTGACTTTTCCACCGTCTTGGTGCTAATGGCTGTGCCATTCTTTTAATGGCTGTGCCCGGCCCCCTTCCCTCCTGTCTGATGAAGGAGCTCTGGACTGATTGCACAATTGCACAGCAGGGGACAGAGTAGAAAAAACTTCATAAGTGTAAGGTGGAAGGCATTGTTGGCAGTAGAATTCTCAAGGCAATTATAAAGTAAGGGTCTTCTGTTTGCTGGGATTACCTGGTGTCACATTAGGGAGCTGTGAGCCTTGGGGACATAAGTGAGTGGGTGGCTCACTGTGTACACTGTGTTTCTTCTTAGGCGACCCGAGGACAGTTGGCTTATAAGTGACCCATTCACACAAGAAGTGGTCTCTCTAGGGATTTTCTGCATGTGAGGCTAACATGGGTCACATGGGGGACAGGACCGGCCAGTCACAGCTTGGTCCACAGTCACCTAGTGCCCTCACGGCTTTCATCCCATGGATGCGTCACCTCCCCCTCGAAGGGGACTAGGGCACAAGTGGTGGGGCAGCTTCTCAGTGGTGGAGGCAATGCTCTCCAGACCCAACACTCAACAACATGGGCCCCTGGTTTTGGCCACAGTCTTGGCTAAATGAGTCTGTTCGGTAGCTGAGCTCATGAGACGTGGGTGCCATGCTTCGATTCTCACCAGGAGTTTTACTTTTGAAGGTTCTGGTCAGACAGCCACAAATATTCCGTAGCCCATAAACAAAGAACAGTCTCTTTCAGTAGGGGAAGGTCACACAGGAGGATAACGGATCATCCCGAGCACAGAAGACGCCAAATCACTCCTGCCATCAGGGGTCTGACAGACGAACCATCTCAGTTTCTCTTACTAGTTGTTTACTTGGAGGATCTGAGGTATTTGGGTGACCTGCAAGTATCAGGAAATAGTACACGTGGGCTTTGTAGACTTCCTGGTCCGGTGTTAACTCACCCCATTGTAGCTGTCGTGCAAGGAAACAAAACCTGGTGGACAACAGGCCATGGCCTCTGCTCCCTGGTGGAGCCAGGAGGTTACAATGATAAGTATGACTGCGGGGGCATCATTTCTATGTTCAGAGGCCAGATGGCCTTACATGTCTCTCATGCTGGATGTCTAAGTTGCAGAGGGAAACTGGATTCCATCCAGCTCTCCAGCCAAGGAGGAGACCAGAATTGGCCTCCCCCACCAACTGTGAGCTCTTTGCCTCCACTGACAGCAGCATCTATAGCAAAAAGCTGGGCTGCCCCCCGCGTTTCCGTGTAAACATCCGAGTAGCCACAGCAATGGCCTCGTGAGGGTTGGTGTGCCCAAGGAAGCGCTGTGTGGGATGGAGGGAGGAGTGCCGGGGTCAGACACCGGGCGGGCAGGCAGGCAGTGAGGGCATCTGTGCAGCGCAGGCGCCATGGAGCTGAGCCAAATGGAGGTGGGTTTTGGAGAAGGGATCCTGGGCAGTGCCGTGTTGTTCTTAAGAAAATCCTGGGCTCTGGATCCACGAAGTCATTGGCTCGATTCCTGACCCCAACCCTCATCTTGGGCAAATGTTTGAAGCTTTCTGTGCCTCTGTTTCTTGGTGTCCCAAGTGGGGACAATTGTAGCAATTACCTCTGAGAGTCAGGAGGGCCTTTATAGATGTCATTTCATTACGCTCACAGCAGCCCACGAGCACGGTGCTAGGTCCCCCAGTTTACATGGGGCAGACGGGTAACCTTTTAATTAGTAATCACGCAGCTAAGAATGGTCAGAACCAGCATTTGAATATGATCCCTGTGTCCAGATAATTTCTATTCTCACTCAGTATTACTGGAAAACTAGTAACGTCATAACAAACACTGCTGGGAAGTGGGATCTTGAAACATGTTTGTCATCTTTGCCATTGGGGAGTGTTGGGTTCACATTCCTCACAGCCCGTCCGAGGCTCCCTGCGTCTCCGGCTGCCCCTGGTGGGGTCTGCAGGGCTCTGGACAGCTTCTCCTTGATCTCTACCCCAAGGCTCTCTGCTCTCTGCAGGTTGATTCTCAACCCTGACTGCTCAGTAGAGCTAATGTCTAAAACCAAAAATAGGCGGGGCGGGTACGGCTCAGTGGTAGAGCACGTGCTTAGCACGCAAGAGGTCCTGGGTTCAATTCCTAGTACCTCCATTAAAATAAATAAAGCTAACTACTCCCCACAAAAAGGAAAGAAGTATTTAAACAATAATAAAGAGTACAAAGGCCCCACTCCAGGCTGGGACGCACTATGTTTTAAAGGCTCCCAGATGTTTCCCATGTGCAGAAGGGTGAGAGCTACCCCTATACACCTCTTCTCGTGAGCTTGTCCACTTACACCCATTAGCCTATTGAAACAGGAAAACTACTTGGCTCAGCCTAGAACTTTCTCCCGATTTCTAGACTTTTATTGGCATACTGCACATCTCTCCTGGAGCCCACAGGCACCTAGCCAGAACTGAATCAGTTGTCTCCTCTCATGACTTGCTCCTCTTCCTGCCCTTCTTATTTCTGGGAATGGCACTATAATTTAGGACACTGCCAAAGCCAGAAAGCTGGCTGGTATCTTTCACCTCTTCCTGCTCTTCCATCACACCTGTGGCCAATCCGTCCACCTGCTGAAATGTTTTCTTCTCTCTCATCCAGGTGGTGCCTCAGCAGGCCTTCACATGAACCTGCCAATAGGTCTCCCTGCCTCTATCTTTTTTCTTTCTAGATCACTTTGCATGCCACCTCTATGTTGGAGGCACACAGAGTCCTGTGTGATGTGCACCTGTGATCTCTCCACCTGGTTGCCTCACCTGCCTCCCACACCCTGTGCTCACTTCTAGACTATTTGCAGTTCCTGGAAGGGACCTGGCTCTCTTTGGCCTCCCTCCTTTGCATGTGCAGCTCCCCAGGGAGAAATAGCCTTAACATTATACCTTCACCTGATCACTTCTAGGGCATCTCAGAACTCACCACAGTGGTTCCCTCCTCTGGTAGAGCCTTGGCTACAGTTCTGACTCTCTGCCCCGAGCACCCTCTGCTGACTGTTATCCAAGCCCTCTTAACACGCCTCTTCAGCCATCATTTCACGATGACTCCTGTGCACCTAGGAGCTCCCGGAAGCAGGGACTGTGTCTTTTTTCTCTTTATTCTCAGAGCATGGTAGGGACTCAGGTATAACGGTGGAGGGAACAGTGGTTATTCTGCAATTTCTCTAGAGTTGGGGCCTAGGGTAACAATCTGGTTGGAAGAAGGGCATAGGGGATTTACCCTGAAGCCACATTTTCAATTAACATTTCATGTTGTTTTTGTCTACAATTTGAAGTTACGAGTCTTAAAACAGAATGACAATTTCTAAAAATTACTTTACCGAAGATTGAGGAAAATGGCAGTTTTTCATATTTAAGAATATTATTTTAATTTTGTGTGACTGGGGTGGTGGAAAATAGAAATGCAGGGGTTACTAAAGCATTCTCATCCTCTTCCACACCCTCAGGCCCTTCGGACAGAAAAGACAGAGGGATGAGAGGAGAAGACTTGGAGGGTGGACCGTGCAGTGCTTTTAAATTGTGACGGTTACTTGTGCTTTTTTTACTTTCTTTCTTAATGGAGGCAATGGGGCTTGAACCCAGGAACTTGTACATGCTTAGCACGTGCTCTACCACTGAGCTATACCCACCCTTCCCCCCAATATTTGTGTGTTTCGTGGGCATAATGTTCTGGTAGCTGGTACTTTAGTATCAGACACAGTCACCTGCCTCTGACCATCACGTTAATATCTTTCCCCTGAGCTAGAGAGCTAGTCTGTTTCCAAAAGTTCAATAAATTATCTACATTTTCTTTTTTCTTAAAAAAGTTATTAACTCATTTTTCTCTTTAATATCGCCTATAAATAAAATGTGATTTTATTAACCATTTACCAAAGTGTTAAGTGTAATAAATATTAAGTACAGATTTCTGAAGCATCAGACATCACTGAAGATCCACATTCTGCTGTTCTCTCTCTGTTAGTCACCATACTTCTGGAGTTCTGGAAGCAGCGCCAGGCAGAACTTGAGTACAAATGGGACACGGTTGAGCAGGAAGAACAAGTCCGGCCAGAATAGGAGGCGCGGTGTCCCCACGTGGAGATAGGTGAGATTACCCAGGAAAAGCGGGCTCTGTTTAGATGCACTTTAGTCTGTTTACTTCTGGACTTGTCAGCCTTGGCTGCATGTTGGAACCATCAGGGGACCTTAAAAAATGTTGGTGCCTGGATTCCATCACTGCAAAGTCTGATGGTATTTAGTGGCCTGGGGTGCATTCTGGCACAGGGAAGTTTATAAAGCTCCTCTGATTATTCTAATGTGTAGCCAAGGTGAAGGAGCACTGCCTGGAATGGTGGACACAGAAGAGAAGTGTGATCCTTCCTTCATAATAACCGTAAAAAGGGGGAAAGAAAAAGACTGGTATAAGGGTATAAGAGGCATTGATTTGTATCCTTTCATAACACCAAAAAATAAATGCAAAATATAAATTATCTGCTATGACACAGATGTAGAAGGAAAGACACATTCGTTTTTATAGTTGATTCCCATTTTTTCACATGTGCCTTCATTATTGCGGCCTCCTTTTAATCATAGACTAGGTGCCCCTCTGTCTTGAACTAAGTCCCGGTCACTGCTCCCCCTTCCGGTTGGGATGTGCACAAAGCAGCATGGCTCTCATCCTAAAGTCAGAGAAAGGGTAGAAGAAGCAGGGAAACATTTGTTGATGTGCCATCAGTGTTTGAGCAGTGTTTGAGCTTGGCATTTTACATAATTGGAAATGTAAATTTATTGCTGCCACTCCTGCTGCAAAATTAAAAAAATAAAACTGTATATCTTTGTATCAACATTCCAGAGCTATGAAAAGATGATTTTTTGAGTCACCTGTAATATTGCTTCTTTCCATCAGCTGAGATAATTTAGAGCTGATGGTGCTTGCAGTCAGCAGCAGCAGGAGAGTAGGTTGTGAGCATGAATAACACTTGGAAAGAAAATGCTTTTATTAGGAGCATCTGAAAATGTCTCCAAATATAGATTTAATAAATTGAATCACAGATCTACAGAATGTTGGCACTGAAAATGTATGGAGGGAGCAGGTCAAACTCCTCTTTTTATAAATGGAAAAAATGAGGTTCAGCTACCAATAGAAAGTGAAATTTGTCTTTTACAATGTAATAAGCTTCTAATAGTCCCCAATATGAATAGTTCCAATTGTTTACAACTGAAGATGGGGGTAAAAGCATATGTTGGTGAAAGACTGCACATTCAGGGATGAAAGCTAAAACTTAGACAAAATTAGATGTTTATAATGCTTTTGAGTCCTGAAAAACAAAAACTTATCATATTGGCAGCATACAAAAAATACTGAAGAAAAGTTTTTTGGTCATTTAAACTGCCAAGTTTAATTTAAAATTGCCAGCTAATAAGGTTAAATTTTCATTGGAACATGCTTGTTGAAAATTGAAGATGAAGACTCATTTCACTTGATCGTTCTTCCTTATTTAAAAAATTGCCTAATTTTTTTTTTAGTTTTTTAATTGAAGCATTTTACTTTACTTGTGAAAGCATGCTCCATTGTTTAGAGAGGCCAGCGTTGTGGTAGTGAGAGCTTGGGAATGAAGTTGCCTAAATTCATATTTGAACACAGCAGCTTGCTTCCTGAGTGATCTTGGACAACTTAACGTCTCTGTGCCATAGTTTCCTATAAAATAAGAATAAGAGAGTTGCTTCTTCATGACTGTGGTAAGGATGGGTCGAATTAATGTACAGAATCTACTTGGAAGAATTCCTGGCACAGAGGAAGGGCCATGTACTTAGTTACAGCTATTTTTATACTTTACCTGGTTTTATAATCCAGGTAAATCTTGAGTCTTACTGATTTCATCTCTTAAAAAATTCTAAATATAAACTCTAAAATGGAAACTAAAACTTCATAGTTGTAGCTAATTAACACATAAAGCTCAACCAAGAAACACACAGTGGAGACCAGTTAGCTGCAGACCCCTGTGATACTTTCTGTCCTGCACAGACTCTAGGCTGTCACTACCGTCACTTCTGTAATCAAAGGCAAGCTAAGGAATAGCGCTTTAAAGCTTGGCCTCGTCAGATGCTCAGATCATGGCAGAGAAACAGTTTACTGTTCACAAATGCATTTTCAAAAAATAGTATTAAAATGAACACTATACATATTTTGTTGTGTGTTTGACATCGTTAACAGAAAAGAAAAGAAAAAAAAACAGGAAAAAAAACCCATGCATTTACAAATAAGGAGGCTATGGCTGAAAATTATTATTTTTTTTTTAATTATGTTTAGGATTTATTGACCAGTTAGGAGAAAAATTATTTCATTGGTATAATCCCTTGATTGACTAAACTTCTTTTTTTAATTAGGAAGAAGAGTGTGTTCCATTTACCACCTGGGGAAAGTTTATACATATAACCCTTTGTGCAAGTGCTCTATTTCTGGGTAAGAACCTGCCACAGACTTTTAAAATCTAATGTGAAATGCTGAAAAAACTGAACGTCACGCTGGGAACTATGTAGTCTCATAGAGAAAACTTTATCCAGAGAACATCTGAGCCAACGCAGGGGGCCGCTCTGGAGGTTCCACAATCTCTTCTTCTCACAGTGCTTCCCCCAATTCTTTTCACCTCATTTGTTCAAATCAGAACAGTGGTTTAGGATTCTCCAGGGTCTGATTAAGAGACCAGGTGGAGGCATTAAGATTTCTAAAATTTTCCAAGAGTAATAACCAAGGTAAAATGTCTAAGAATAGCCTAACAAAAGGATAGAAGGAACTATCAAAAAATAAAAGTAAAAACTACTGAAAGATATAAAAGATGCTTTAATCACATGATTCTAGATTAAAAGATCATATCTCCAAAATATCAGAAGTTATAAAATTCATTTGGGGTTTATTGTGAAAAAAATCATATTAGTAATATAATAATTAATAAGATAATGAGAGTTTTATTAGTTCAAGAATAGCCAGATTAGAAAATAGGACAGGAAGTCCAGATATGGGCTCTGATGTCAATAATAATTTAATATAAGAGATGGAAGGCATTACAAATCAGGGAGATAAATAAAGGTTATTCAGTGAATGGAACACTTGTTAGCTACTTGGGGGGAAAAGAAAAGATTGAAATCTTACAATGAACCATATATTGTGATAAATTCCAGAAACATTTAAAAAGTAACACAATTAAAAAAAACTAGAAATAAATATGGATGAGTATACAACCTCTAGATGAGCAATAAGTTTCAGAGGAAAGTATACAAAGATTTCCATGCATCAGAAGAATCCTAACTTTAAACAGAACACCAGAGGAAGTTATTTGTTTACAAATCCAACAAGGGGCTAATTCCTTCAATACATAGAGAGTTCAGATCACTCCAAAGGTAACATCAAAAAATCTCAGGAGTGTAGAAGGCAGAGAAAGAGAACACACATTCACAAAGGAAAAAATAGATGTCACACTCCAATGGTAATTCACTCAGTGCACATCAAAATGAAATAGTTTTCCACCTCTCAAGTGACACAGCTCTGTTTATGAAGATGAAATGCCAGTGATCACCAATCTCATGCCTAGGTTACCGGGTATTTTTTGTGAATTATGGTTGATTTATAATGCTGTGTTAATTTCTGGTGTACTCCTCAAGCCTTCTTAGAAAGCAGTCTGGCAGTTGATATCAAGAGTCAAAAATATTCATATGCTTTAATCCACTAACTCAGCTTTGAAAAACTTTTAATCAGGAATTATTTCAAAATGGCAGGGAAAATGCAGTGTGGATGCAAGTCACAGACATAATTTTATATGTGTATATATATATATATAAAATCTCAGCCAAAATATTCTTCCAAACCTTCACAATGTAGAATAGTATGCAGCCATGAAAAATGTGTCCATGAAAATACTTTGTGACATGTCCAAGTGTTATTCTTAAGATAGGCTTGAGAAAAAATAATATATAAAATGATTTGCAATATACAAACAATGTACACTTCTGAAGGAATTATGTCTATAGGTAGAAGCATTTTTCTTATTTTATTTTTTATTCATTTTCAGAGTTGGAGTCTTTTGATTGTAGGTGACAAAATCAATCTCCAATGTGTTTTAACAACAATCAAAAAATGGGGATGCATGGGATATATTGGTTCCTGTAAATCAAATCTCAGTTCTGAGGTCTGGCTTCAGTCAAGGAGAGATACTGTAGCCCAGATGATGTCAAGGGCTGGTTTTGTCCTGTCTTCATTCTGTGTCAAAAGATGTCTCAGCAAACTGCTTCTAGGCACTCAGCACCCCAGATCATCCATCCAAACCAAGAGAGGTTTCTTTTGGTAGTTTCCTCACTTGATAGAGGAAACTTATCATTCACATGGGCACCAGCATGTTTCTCCTCACATAATAGTGGCTCTTCCTGGGTTATTTTCCAATTCTCCAATCATGTGAGAGGCCAATACAATGAGGGGTATTATTTGTCTTAAACCAACTGAGATCTACCTCTGGTGCTTCAGAAAGGGTGGGTCAATTGAGCTTAAATCACAGGACTGAAAACAAAAGGGAGGTTATTTATCCTAAAGCAAATTCTGGGTCCTCTTCTAAGACTGGGGACCGATCCAGCACAGCAGTTCTGTCCACTACTGAGTACTTTCAAATTTTCTTTAATGAGCAAATGTTAAATTTATGATCAGAAAAGATGATAAATAAGAAGAAACTTGAGGAAGGAGAATGGAAAACTTTCCTGTTTCTTAAGAAATATTGAACCCATTAAGTGCTTGGAAGAAAAATGGAAATGTGTCAAGTTCGTAAAAGTTCTGAAATGAATTAGAATTGATTTCACAGACCATGTAGGAGACACTGCTATACAGTTAGTGTGTCTTTGGGCTCTTTGAGTATTTCAGTACTTTCACTTAATAGTTGCTTCATTTGGGGCAAATTGCATCATTTCCACGTGGCTCTATTTCCTCATCTGTAATAGAGATATAATATTACCTTCCCCACAGGGTGATTGTGAGGATTTAGAAAAATAGATGTGTGCTGAAGCAATAGTAAGCATTTAAGGAATCTTAACTATTATGATTACTTAATACATAATTAAAAAATTATTATGCAGACTTTTTAAAAATGCATACTATTTAAATGGCCTATATGTGCCGTACAAGAAAGGAAGGCTTAATATACCTTCTATAATACATTTTTCTCAGCCTTAACTAATTTTCACATTTAATCACACACACACCAAAAAGTTATTCATTTCACAAGCATGAAGACTTAATTGTGAAGAAAAGGATGATGAAAGAGAGTAGAGGAGGAAATGAAATGTTTTCTCTACAAACTGATGGCTTAAAAACTAAGAGAAACAACTTTTTAATACTTTGGTCACCATATTCATAGCTAATACTTAGGTAGAGTTTTTTACATGCCTGTGGTTAATATTCCAATTGTTTTCACAATTAGCAAATCATTGACTCATCACAATAGTCCTATAAATTGCTATTATTATCCCCCCATTATATGGGTGAGGAGATTGAAGCCCCTAGGGGTTAAGAAATTTGCACAAGTCCCCACAACTAGCATCGGAGATGGGATCCAGATGCAGGAGTGTGGCTCCAGGAGGGGCTTGTAAACACTCCCTCTGCTCTCCCCTGCAGGTGCAAGCCAGCCGCCCGCTGTTGCTGTAAATAATATGATGTGGTTCACTTAGTCTTGAAATTCACATTTGTTGTAGCTTTCTCTCTGGGGCAGCCAGCAGGAGCAGCCAGCAGGAGCAGCCAGGGACACTGAGTACATGATTCTGGACTATGACCAAGAAGGTAGATGGAAGGAAAACAGTTTAAAAATGGGAACTTTAATGCACATTCTTTAGTGGCCAGAAAAAATCCTGCCTAGTCAGGAACTGAAACCCTATCAGCCACGTGCAAATTATGCTTCAGACACCCCCGTTGTCCTTGGGTCCACACAGTCAGAACTACAATGGATCAGGGACATGAATCTTGTGCAAGTGCAGGGAGTATGAATACCTGCCATTTTAAGATCTCAAGGAGTATGAAAAGCATGTGAAGCTTTCATCAGCAGAGACCTGCTGTCACTTCCACTATTTCCCTCAGGGCATGTCCACAGCTTCACTGGTCCTATTCAGAATGAAGACGACAGCTAGCACTTGCTGACCCCTGAATCAGTGATAGGTTCTCCCTTGAAAGGAAGCATATCCCCTTCATGGGTTACACCTAGTTCATAACCTAAGTAATTCTATAGATGTAGAAGGGATATTTTCATTGGTTCTGCTATCAAAGACTTGTCTCCAAAAGAACATGCCACCAGTTACTCCATTTTCACCCATTTAAAGATATACTTAACAGGCTTCCTTCTTACTGCAGTTTTAGGCTTGCAGAAAAATTCACAGAAAGTGGAGTTCCCATATATTCCCTATGCCCTGCACACAGCTGCTCCTGCTGTCAGCATGTTACATTAGTGGATGCCCTCATTCTTTTTGACATCCTACATTCCTCCTCCCCGAAAGTTTAACATGCCTGGTATTCACATCTCTTGTGGCACTTATGTGCGGTTTACGTCACTTCTCACGTTTATGTGAGGTTTACAGCACATGCAATTTGTCTTGTAAGCGTGGATTGGGGGCAAGTTTTCTGTGTAAAACTACGATCATTAGTGAGTCTCATGCTGCTGGGTTTTTGGGTTGTCAGGTCCTGATGACCATTGCTTCAGTTATTGGGATCACTGTCTATGGCTTTCAGTGTTCATTGTATTTTCTGCATAACTTCCCAAGAACCTGAATGGAAGAGATCCAATCCAGAAGTACCTGACTGTGCAGGTGGGCCATGCCCATCACTGCTTCCCTCATCAGTTTTATCATCATCGTGACACTGAACGCCATATATGAGAAAGTGGCAATCATGATGACTGAGTCTGGTAAGCTCCTCCTGCAGCTGAGGTCATTTCTACACCAGCTTTAGAACCAAGTCAAAACAGAGACTATCTTTTAGGCACTTAAATTTCAGTACATTACAGTCTTTAGAAAACTTCAAGGGGAAACGTATTTTCTCTAGCCTATGTGAGAAGTGGATTAGCTCCAGCTTTGCATTAGTAAAAGGTACAAAGGAAGCATTAGAATATCCAAGCTCTGTGTAAACAGGTCAGTGCTTAATAATAATTTCAATTACATTAGGTCATGTACCCTATTGTTAAAAGTAAATAGTCTCTGTATTGCAAATAAGTGGAAGAGGGTTCTGGTTCCAGAGGCAGATTTGCTTGTTCATTATGGAGAGTACAAGTAATCACAGTGTTATGTGTCTTCCCCCATGCTGTTCCTGTTAGTGTAGCTCCATTCTCATCAGCTGTGGCTTCTATAATAAATGTTTCTTCTCTCTGGCTTGTATCCCAGCCAGCAGCTTAGCGGCCCAAAATAAGTGCTTCCCACACTCTGCATGTGGCTGGGTGGTTCTCCCAGTGGTCTGCTCAGTGGTCATCTTCTGAAAACACCAAGACCAATTCAAATTCTGAACTAGGAGTTAGACTCGTTTTATGTTCCCCAAATACTTCTAGCAAGTTGCCCCGTGTTTTGTTTGTTTTCTTCAATAGTCCTACCTTACTGCCGTTCAGGGAGGCAAGATAATATCATTTAGAAGGATGTTTAAAGTAGCTTTCTTTCAACTTACACCTGACAGAGGACAGTTCTTGCCCATTGGATTCTGTTGTGCTTATAAATTTTAAGGAACGGCTGAATTTTTTTTTTTTTTTGCCTTGTGGGATATTGCGTTTATAGTGGGAGAAACTCTTACAACAGTGTGTACACTTAGAATTAACATAGTAGCTATGTTAAGGAATTCAAAACAGCTTAAATGGAAACAGTGTGAATGGAAACAGTATATATATATATATACACACACATACACATATTTACCGTGTTAACTCATGTGTCTGTGGCTTTGATTAGGGTCTCAAAGCTGTTCGCAGTTTTGCAGACTTAACTTTTCTTTATTCTAGCTGCAGAGCTCCCAAGGACCAGACTGACTATGAGAACAACCTAGCCATGAAGGTGTTCTTGTTCCAGTTTGTCAACTACTACTCCTCGTGTTTCTACATCACATTCTTTAAGGGCAGATTTGTGACTTATCAGGGAGATCTGGTGTATTGGCTGTGAAAATACAGAAATGAAGAGGTGTGAATACAGCTTTGTGTTCTGACAGTCTAACGTGTTTCATGTTTTCCCTCAGTTGCCCAATGAAGAGTGTCTTTACTCTCTGTTCTTTAGATTTTTTTAGGCATAAAATAATGACTTTATTTCATGTTAGAGCTTTCTAAAATTTAAATGAGATTTTCTTTCTAATATTCCAGTGTGACCCAGGTGGCTGTTTCCTTGAACTGATGACACAGCTGACAATAATCATGGGAGGACAGTCCACCTGGAATAACATACAAGAGGTGTTACTTCCGTGAGTACTCAGTCATGTGATCCTGGGGTGAGAACGGCCCTCCCATCCACATCATTTTCCTGCGTGCCCATCTCTAAAACTGGGGAGACTCTCTGCTTAGTAATGTTCTCCAGATAAGATGATCCAGCCAACAGTGTAAACGTACCTGCTGTTTAATAATTATGCTTAAATACCTTCCTTTTTATGTTTCACTTAAATCCCCAAGTGCTATAATTTCTACTTATTAGCCCATCACTGGGGACTGACTGATCAGAGCCCTTTGAGAGATGGTCATATTTGGGGCCGTGAACTAAGTTTTGCCACAAGTTCCCACAACTTTCTCCTCCTTTTATACATGCATTTAAATATCCATAACAGGAATTTGTTGAGTGCCTAGTATGTGCTAGTCACTGTATTAAATGTTGTACATATACGTGTGTGTGCGTGTGTATGTGCGTGTACAATTTAATCACCCAAACAATCCTTATTCTTATATTCCTTTTGCAAATGAAGATTCTGTGGCTTAAAGAGTGTAAATGATTTGCCCAAGCTCTCATTGCCAATAAGAGACCACTGTGGGACTCAGATGTAAGACCCTATCTCTCTGAATCCATGTTCTTCTAAGAACAGAGACCCTCTTGGGGTCCTAAGTCGCAGGGTTACATAATGTTTTAAGAGACACTTGTCTAAAATAATAACTACAGAGGTTTTGACTTACTGTTCTCTTCCTAAAAATGAGAAAAGCATGTGTTAGCGAAGGTCACACTGTCCTTTTGATTTTCACATAAGCCCAATCGTATATCAAAGTGGACAGTCCAGTGTTATCTGCAATTTCTGAACATTTCAAGGAGTTCACTGTATTTGCTTCCTGTTGCTGTTGAAACAAGTATCCCCAAACGTCATGGTAGTAGGAAGAGGAAAGAAAAATTCTCCACGAAACAACACAAATATAACCTCGTAGGGTTCTTGAACGCAGAAGCCTGCTGAAGTCAAAGTATTGGCAGGGCTGTTTCTGAAAGCCTCAGGGGAACCTGTATCTTTGACTTTTCTGGCGTCCAGAGGCCACCTGCATCTCTTGGCCTGTGACCTCTTTTATCTCTCTCAAGATCAGCGTGGTTGAGGGTCTCTGACTCTGTGTCTTCTTGAGTAGGATTCCGGGAGTAAATGAAGAAGGACAATGATGTCGTGATCCAGGCTCCCTCTGGGGTCTCCCCAGCACGTGGATCGGCACCTGGTATAAAGTATGTCTCAGTCCGAGCCAGCTGAGTGAGTGACTCACAGGCATCAAATGTGTGACATCAGTGAATTAACAGCATTCTTTGTAGGACTCAGAGAATAAGCTGAGAGCCCTGTGGCCTTCCCAGCCTCACATACTATTTTGATATTGGGGTCATTTCTGGGAATGTTATTCTGTACTTGACAAAAGGCTAGTACAATTCCAGGGTTAAGCAACTTGCCCTAGGGAAATTTTATGATAAAATATTTAGAAAAATAGTTAAATGCCCAAAATGGCATAGCATTGTCCTTTGGTGTTTAGATAATGTATGGCTGTAATTTTCTTACTTTATATGTTTTCTACATTTTCCACCGTGTGTATCCACAACTATATAATAAGAAAAAGCAAATGTTTAAAAGAGAAAATCTCTCTTCTCCAGATATGATTTGGTTAGAGGATGAGTCAGATATATATAATAAGAGAATCTTAAATACATGTGTCCATAATTCACTCTTTAAATTCAGGAACAGGAAACTCAGGAATGAAATAGATTAAGAGAATCAAAGATACTTGTATTCAAGATTAGCAAGGGGGAGTGTCCTCAACAGAAATGGTGATAATCCATAGTGCAGGGATTAAATGTGATAATGAAGGTACAAAAACAACATGAACTAGAAAATGCCACGTGGAAAGCACTGAGTAAAGGGCAATTTACTATGATTATGCCAATATGTGTGGTCAATTCCCAAGCAAATGATTGTATAGCCCCTGCTAGATGGAGAAACTTCCAGCCTTGGCTGGAAAGGGGGACGGATCCAGTGTCTGTATTTTTTAAAATGTCTACAGGTGCTTCTCATGTGCAAATTGATATCCCTGCACGAGGACCATAACCCAACAGAAAACCCAAAAGACCGAGGACAATGATGGGTAGACAACAGCCCAAGCTTTTCTGCCACAGATGAGTGGTTCCACTCAGGAAGACTGAGCAAGAGGCTCAGAGTCTTAGCTAAGGACAAGCAAGTCGGGACTTCTAATATGACCTAATGCCATCGACGGTGGAGGGCAGTTAAGCACAAGAAGGGAGCGCCAGGTGAGTTAACATGGAATTTTCATCCTGGATCCATACCGTGATGGATTTGGGTCCAGGGGGGTAAAAGCCCTGCTTCCCTGGGGCATGGACCGGATTCCACAAGAGGCTGAGACAGGAAGCATGAGGCAGAGAAAAATTCCCCCAGGAGAATCCCGAGTCTGGGTGCCAGGGAGGGTGATGGATGAGCGTGGTCCCAGCGCCACCCGCACCGCAGGTCTCCGAGGGGCTGTGGAGCTGGGCGCCCCAGGCCGGATCTCAGACCTGCCTGCAGCGCTCCGGGCTGCAGCCTGCGGAGCGGCTTCAGCAGCAGGCTGGTCCCGTCATTCTCTTAGGTGCTGCAGTGACCCCCACCCTTGTGGCCACGGTGTTCCCAGGCCAAGGGTCTAAGTGACTTCAACCCTATTTACAGGTGACCACAGCCGGTTAGCCTGTGCTGCTCAAAAGAAAGATCCCCCATGGGGTTTTGATGTGTCAGGGGGGTGCTAATACCTGGCCTGCTTTGAATCGTTTCATCCTGACAGCAGCCTGGGCAGTGGAAGTTTCATCTCCCAATTTTATTTCAACTTTTTTTGTTGAAAGTATAGTTCCTTTACAATATTGTGTTAATTCTTGGTGTACAGCATAGTGATTCACTTATACATACATATATATATATTCACTTATAATATATATATATATATTCCTTGTCATATAATTTTCCAATATAGGCTATTAAAAGTTATTGAATGTAGTTCCCTGTGCTATACAGTAGGATCTTGTTGTTTGAAACAAAAATTACTAAACAAAGTAACAAAATAAGCAGACTAAACCTAGCCATGTATATGACACAGTGGAGTTTATCTCAGGATTTAAATGTGGTTTAGATCTCCAGGATCCCTTTATCAAGTTATCATAAGTAAAGAGCCTGTGGACCACTTCTCAGAAAAATGTTTTAAAATCATAAGATTTAGAGAAAAAAGAAGGAAGATAATTATACTGAAAAGCAGATATCAAAATATAAAAATGGGCATTTGTGATACAGTAATATCTGAATTATTGGAAGAACGTGTTCATTAAAAGGATCCAGTGGTGGGTCTACTAACCACAACATTCTGCCATAGCAGTGAGTGTAAATCATCTTCTGAGATCTGCAACAATTGCATTTGGAATGTAAATAAAGTTAAATAACAAATAAGACATGAAGTGTGGATTCAGATTCAGGGGTATCTCGAGTCCATATCCCCACCACTTCCCAGAGCTCCCTGCTCTTCCCCTGATGTTATGGAAAGAGGTGGGGAATGTTTGTGAAGCGAAAGGGCATGTTACATTGCAAAGAAATCTCGTAGCAAACCTTGGAGGATGGCCAGTAAAAGGTTAACGCTGAGATCAGAGGCAGTGGGAAACCTAGCGAGGACAGCTCTTCACAAGTCACATCATGTACTCTGTGTGTGTCCACGTGTGTGTGCATACAGACGTCTGTGCATACAGACGTGCATACATACATGTATGATGTTTACACCTGCCTTTCGTGTGAAGCCGCCTCACTGTGAAAATTTGAAATCCATCCAAACGTGCAGTGCAGTAAGCTCAGCCACACCCTAAGTTGTCTGTTGTTGCTCTGTCTCTTCTGCTGAACTCCACGAGTAAGCCATGCGCCAGCTGTTGCTTTCAGGAACAACAGCCCTGTAGGCTACAGGTCCATGCCTTGTTTCACTGCCAACTCTGATTTTCTTTCAGGACAAATTACCATTTGAAAAAGGGGGAAGCATTCAGTTGGCCCACAAGCCTGTGAGTGAGGGAAAAACATAACCTTAGAGACAGCTCTGTGGGACAGCATCCAGAAGGGGGCAGAGCACTGGGCTGCGAGTAGAGGCTGTGTTTCTTTCAAGCTCTGCACTGAATTTAGGTGGCATGTCACTTCTTAGGCCCTTGATTTGTTCAGCTTAAATTAGGGTCTTGGACCTGTTCTATCCAACATTATAGTATCACTTTTTTGCTCGGTGACCCTCCATAGCTCCGCAATTCCTTCAGAAGGAAAAATGCCCACATCCTCACGGCAGCCTCTAAGGCTCCACCCCTAAAACCACCACTTATTTCCTATTCACTGTGGCCTACACCAGTCTCCATGCTGTCTGCCCAGCGTGAGGGCCTCCAGGCCTGTGATCACTGTTCCCCCTGCCCCTTCTCTGCCCGCCCCTTTGCCTCCGTCTTTGCCTTATTCAAATGTCACTGCCCCAGCCCCACTCCTCCCTACCACACATTCCTCGCCCTCCTTTATTTTCCTCCGCAGCACTTATCACCAGCTCACAGACCCTGTATTTCTTTCTTTTACCTATTTTCTCTGACGATTTTCAGCCTGGAAAGGCCATGGTGGATAATAGCAGAGAAATGGGGGTAAAAAAGGCAAGTGAGGGAAGGCATCTTCTAAAAGCTAAAATGCCCACCTGAAAAGGAGTTAGGAGATAAAGTAGTAGTCATTACAATTTTGGTAAACCCAAGGTACGTAGTCAGGTCTAGTTTTCACAATATTTGAGGGTAGGGAGGCAGCAATAAAAAGAAATTTATCCTGAAAACAAGAAAATAAATTCTTGGGAAGATGATGTGTTCAGTTTGAAATGTCAGTAATACTTTTATGACCTTGGTCTGATAATATCCTGCTTTATAATTTGATCTGTTTGGCAGCTGGGTCATGAATCTACTGCTGCCACAGTTTCGGGAGCAGAACAGACCACCCCGCATTGGGAACGGGACAACCATCTGTATCCCATGGGCAAACTGGGGTTATTTTATGAATACCCTGAAATGAGTAAGTCATCAGTGGAGATTTCTGTGTTGTCTGTTATACTAGAGTATGCTTTGGGTCTCAGAAGCATCGGTTACCGAGCCAAACAATGACCTAGCATACCGAAACGGAGCCCGCTTTTCTCCATTAGATGCAATTATGCAGTCAGGCTTTCAAATAGGGTGCCTGTGTGTATATTTGTCAATATTTATGTTGTACAAAGCTGAAGATTTACTGCCAAGGAATGAAATGGAATACTCATTCAGGTATGTCTCCACCATTGATTCTCAGATCCTTATGGTGATGTCGTCTAAAGATGAACTCAGAACCATAACTAGATGAGACTCAGCTCGGGCTGTAGCCCGTGTGGCACAGCTGTTGGCTGATATCCTTCTAAACAGAGTCATATGAGCCAGCCAGCCTGTGCAGAAAGCCCGCAAGAGCATCCTGCCTCATGGCAGCAAGGTTCACAGGGTCACCCCTTCCACATCTCACACCTGCCTTTCACATTGTTCCTATTTCTTCTGGCCGATGGTTTCTGCCTGGTTCCTTGAGTGACCTCATGGCACATCACTGGCTTCAATTCAGGATGAATTTGCTGTAGAGCACAGATCCCCTCCTTCTCCAATGTCTTTGTCCATTTCTGTACATTTGCTTGGGCTCTGTTTCTCTTTGGTTGAACTTGGTTTTGAGCTCTCAGTTGCCTTTAAATTGTTGCATCTCAAAATAGATTTCCATAGGAAACGTCATCTTTTCTATTATGCATGGCTCACTTTTATCTACTAGATGGCTGATGATGTGCATGTTTTGTATCTGAGCCTTTCAGCTCACCACTGCCTTGAATTAGTTTTATTTATTTATTTTTTTAAGCTTAGGAGACAGGAAAGGATTTTGGTCAATAGGATTTGCATTTATGCATGCGGGTTCATGTCTGCAAAGGCACCCCTTTGTGCTTCCTGTTTATAAGTCTACAGAAAAAGGGAGTTTTCTTTTTCCTACACTACATTCTATATATAAAATAATTGGTTTTACAAATATGTATTATATATGGGAACACATCTGGTTCCCTCGGTGAGTGAAAGCTCATCTTTTGGCATCTTCATTCAGCTCTGCTTTGTGGCCTGGTGTCTGATTTGAGTTTCATCTTTGATTGTGTTGTGTTTAGTGACCAGGTTCCATTAAGGGTGCAGCTGCTGTCCCTGGTGTAGAAATTATGTTCGTTTATTCACTTATTTTCAAAAGGACTTTAAGCCAATGACCTGTTATTCCAAAATGAGTCATAATCGTAAATATGTCTTATTGGGGCAATTATCAGCATTAATATTAACAACAACATTCTGAGGGCAGCATATCATTTGGTATTTTAACACACACGAAAAAAGCCTTGGAAAAAAGTTATTGTTCTAATTAAGTCAAATGAAGGTCATTGAAAGGAAAAGTAGTACTCTTTTGGGAGAAAATGATAGGACTTTTAGAACTTTATAGTCTCATTAAAATATCAATTAAATAATTCAGCCTAACTCTACCCTACATAACAGGATGGAGTAACAGTTATTCTGGAGAGATTTTTCAGATTTATTCATTTTCCTATTATCTAAATAATCCCTAACGAATTAGAAAATTCAGTCCATTTCTGAGAGTAAGCAGTCTGTTTTTCTGTATTCAATGCTAGAGTGAAACTTATTTTGTGTTCTTTTCATTCATGGGAGATAGAGTTTCCAAGTGCTTTTTGAATTATTTTTGTTCCTCTAAAATAAAGTGCCTTTGGTGGTGATGTCCTGACCTCAGTTTCCTCCTCCCAGTTTTCCCCATGATCATTCATGACACCCCACCTGCCTTTTTAGTTTTGCCTCTTAGCTGCTGAAGGGGAACAACTTCTGACAGATGACCCTGGAGCCCTCCACCCGTGCTTCGTTAGGCGTCACACCCAGCCACCAACACTAGTCTCCTTCGCCTGAAGTACCTTTCTCTGCTTTTCTGCCTGGAAGGAATCTTGCCAAGCCTTGGCAGGAAACCCTCCACTTTTTAGGGATTTTCTGCTCTCCTCCCTAGGTATGAATTGCACTTGATTCTTGTCTTAATGGTGCGTGATCGTGTCCATTACCATTGTGCACCTTGGCTGAACTGATCCTTTCGGAGGCAGTAGTCAGGCTTTTCATCTTCCCGTCCATGTCTGGAGCACCATAGCCTGGACCCTGGTTCTCAAACGTGTTTAAGTGACTTGAGCTTGGAGTTTCAACACACTCACATACAACTGTTAGATGAGTTGGTGGTAACATTTCCCCCAAGGCCCCCACAAGATTCTATATGGCATATGGTTTTTCTGAGTGAAATTTCTCTTTTATTTGTTTTCGTGAATTCCCCACTGTCCTTTGAGATTATTAGAGTAACCCTGAGTTGTTAACCACAATAGCTCTCCCCCCACCAGCGAAAGATCCTGCTGTCTGGGAACTCAGACATGGGACATAAGAGAAGTAATCTATCTGTCTTAAAATCTGGAAGCCATAAGATACCGTTTAGTACTTAGAGCACCCACAGCACAAACACCAGTCTCTCAAGAATGTGGCGCTGCCTTCCCAGAGGGTGGGTGCCATAAGTGAAATGCAGTGAGTGATGAAGTGAGAGCTCCTTGTCTCTGGTACTGCCTTTTCAACACTTACTGTGTTAACTTGATCTTCCCTTCATATATTATGTTCTCCATTTAATTTGCTGCATTTAATATCAGTTGTTCTTCAACATCTCCTTGCACCCGCCCCCTCCATTCACTCTCTCTCCAGTGCTGTCCCCCCCACGCCTCTCCTGCACTCTCCAGGACGAGGCCTGTCTCCCCCACACGCTCACCTCTGTTCTGTCTGCCCACCTCCTGCACTGACATTTCTTTAACTCCGCAGAATGAACTTTCCAATATGGCAGCTGAGTAACTGGGGGGGATTGTAGACCTCTCATCTTTTTACTGATTCATTCGCTTATCTATCCAACGAACACTGAGCAGCTGCTATCCCAAACACTGTATCAACTGCTGGGAAGACCAAGACAGGTAAGACTTGGTGTCTGCACTCCCCAGGCCAGGCGAGACTTGGCGAGTAGTTGATGGATTGCTAAGCAGGTGAACACAAATTGGACTTCCTAGAGCTGAAAATATTTGAACTGAATCTTGAAAGGTGAAAGGAAGTTAGATCTCTATTGTGTGGTAGATGGAGTGGACAATTCATGCAGAGAGGTAGACACATATAAGAGTACACGGCATGAAGCGGCTTGGCCAGACTGAAGAGCAACAAGTAGGGTTAGAAAAAGTATCCAAGGTGGGAGTATCTGGTGCACAAGGCCTCTGTCACGATGGGTCTTGTGTGCTTAGACTTGAATGTATCCTTAAAGAAACAGGGATATATTGGAATATATGTAAGCAAGAAAATTGCATAATGAAGAATATCTGGTTATACTGGCAGCAGAATGGAAGATACTATTTTTGGGGGGAGGCCCATATTTTGGGGAGAAAGGATATTTCGGGGACCACCCCAGGTAACCCAGGCAACAAGTGGCACACGCCTGCAGAGAGGCCCTGGGCAGAGGGAGAGAGACATGGGCGGCAGAAATGGTGACTGCTGCAGAGGGAACTGCAGGGCCGGGGCGGCGGGCCACAGAGCTGCTGAGGTGACTTTCCAGTGACCCATCCGGAGAGCGGATCTGCAGGGGGAGTGTAAGGGGTGGAGCTGGTTTCGAGGAGATGGTTCTGTGTGTGGCATTTTGATTGCAAAGTGTCTATGGGACTTCTGAGGGGTGATGTCCGTTGTTAAGCTGGATTCACCAGTCAGGAGCTCAGAGGAGCTGTGGGTGAGGCCGTGGGGGCGATTCAGTCCTGCCAAGTGGAGGATTGAAGATGAGGCCCTGGGGAAAAGGGCCATGTACATGGCAAATGGGAGAAGAGAAATCCACCAAGAGAAAGAAGAATAGCAGAGCAGTTGGGAGAAACTAGTTGAGACAACACAGAGAAGGCTGTAACCTGACTTTAGAGGGATTTGAACACTGACTAAAAGGAGCATAGTGAGAAAGGGGGCTGTGTGGGGCATAAAAGCAAGGGCTAAAGTCCATTTTTAATTGACAAGACTGGGGAAAAGGAGGAGGAGGACTATAATTAGGTAGACTTTAAAAAACAGATCTGTGTGTATCTGTGTGTGTGCATATGTGCACACACGCTTTTCTGCCTGGGCATTTAAATTTATTTAAGTAAAACAAATATTAAGGGGGGAAAACATTCCACTGAGAGGAAAATATTTGTCCACGGCAAAGCTAACTGGTAAGCAAATAAACAGGAGCTGAAAATGCCGACTGGTTTGAAACACGCAGCCACCGGCAGTGCAACCCCTGTCTCAGTGCCGCAGTGAGGGCCGTGGGGGCCTCAGGGCTCTGAGCCCTGGAGGAGTCATCAGCACAGGCACGTCTCCAAGAAACTGGAATTTAAAGGGAAGAAGAAAGTGTAGAACGTATCAGAAAGCAATACAGGGCCGGGAGAGAGGGTTGGGCGAGGGTTAGTTTCCTTTTACAGTGGGCGTTTCTGGCCTTGCTGAGTTGCTAGGCCTCTGCTGTTTTGGTCTTTATTCCAAAAGCTTTTTAGAAAGTTCTTCTCGCTTGAAAATCTGAACAGATTAAATCATGTTGGTTTATTTCTGGTGTTTTATTTTTTAATTAAAAAATTATCTGGAATTTATTTTAATGTCATAAATGAGGACACTGTACCAGGACTTCCAATGATGTAGCTAATTTCTCCAGTATTTGAATCCACTGATTTGAAGTGTCAGTTTTATAATATTACTAAAATCTCATAAATATCCATGTGTATTCTTGAAATGTAATCTATTTCATTCATACTCTCAGTGCACTATTTCTATACTGTTTCCATGACCATAGATTAATACCTCCTAGAGTTGGTCCTCTTTTATCCTTTTCCAGAATGTCCCTAATACTATAAATTCAAACATCCCTCCTCATTATTTTATTTGTATATATGTGTATATTTCTGTAATAAATTTAGGAACACCTTTCAGATTTTTTTCTTAAATCCATTTGGGATTATCAACTAAATTTGCATTCAGATACTAAATTTATTTTGGAGAAAACATGTTCTATGTCCCCCAAATTTGAGTCTGCCCACTGAAGAGGATGGTGCATTCTACTGTTCATTCAATCATCATTTTTTCTTTTTTCAAGTCATTTATCAGAATCATCTTAATATTTTTCACTAATTTATTTCTTAATTGTCTGTGCCTTTTTTGTCATTATAAATGATATCTTTTCTGGATTTTGAGCTGGGTTGATTGCTAATAAACTCTTAATTTCTGGCTTCTCTTGAATAAGAAGGAGATCTGAAAGTGTGAGGCCCTATTTCCAATATGGCGACTGTGAGCAGTGCGTTTCATTAGGATGTCCACTTGCCAATTTGCCAGTGGCTGCACCCACTCCACACATTTCTGCTACTTACCTGCCCCCTGTAGGCAGATGAGTTCATGTAGGGTTAGGTGGGTTATGGACACAGATACTGACATCACTGCTGCCATGCTGCTGACTCTGTGGCATCACTAACTCTGGTTCTTGCTCTCTGACTTCCCTGAATATGACAGCTCCTTTTGGGCTGTGGACCTGCTGCATCTTTCCAGCACTGCTGGCTTTTCTGCAACACACCCCTGCCTCTCAGGTCAGAAGCAAATGTCAGCTCCTCCTACCCATCCAACCCATTCACAGTCTTGGAATTCCTGGTCAGAGTGGTCCCTATCCCTTGACTGAGCAGTAACACTAAAGGAACTATAAATTTGCCTCTCATCCAATGTCTTAGTTACATACCTGTGCTAGTTTACTTTAAAGGTCTGCCAGTTAGGAGGGGAGGGTCTAAAAGTCTTTCAGATCTCTGGCCTTATCATTTCTAACCGCTCCCCCACCCCATGGAACAGCTTACCACAGATCTCTGCTGCCCCGTCTGTAGCAATTCCCTGTAAATTACAGAGAGAAAAGAAATTTTAAGCGACCACCATATCTTTGACTTCCTGTGACCACACAGACCATAGAAATATCAAGATAAAAATTCCTGAAGAAGGATATTTTGCTTATGAAGACACTTTTTTTCCTACAAAAAGTGTAGGGTTTTTTTAATTGTGTAACATAATTTAAGTCAATAAACTTTTTAAGAAGTTAACACATGTTCTGATTCTTTCCATTGCCCATCAACCATTAGTTCCTCCAATGTCTGAGTCATATAATCTTCAAGGCAGCCCTTTCAATGATTTTTGGTCAACCAACAGTTGTCAGTCAGCCCTGTAACCTTTGGGATCCAATTTTCTCAAGCAATTTACCTCAGGACTATTTCGTATTTGGCGTCAGGGAAGATTGATCTGCCTGGTTCAGAATTTCAGACACACTCTAAATATGCATTAAGTTCAAATCATTTACTCCTAAGCTTATCACATCTTAGAACAGTACTGATCGTTGTCGATACATTTTTTGTAAAGTCCAGACACTTTTCAAGATAAAAGCCTAAAAAAAGAAGCCATGTTTGTCTCATGTGAACATTAAAGTCAAGAGTACTAAATCAATGTAACTGATCATTTCTCAACTTATGCTTTTAAATTACCAGTTCTATAGTCCCAGAAGCTATCTTTATGTTCAATACCCATCACTTGATTCTGTTTTAGGTATCCTGTTCCATCTTGTCTGTATCAAAACTCATACTGAACAATGAGTTCTGGGTTGCAAAAGAGGATTTACTTTTGCACCTGTCTACAAGTTGAAGACACTTTAATTGCATACCTTTTTGTGACTTGTAATAACTTAATAGACTCTCTGAATGTGCTTCACTCAACTTCCCAGACTCAAGGGAGCCTGGTCACTTGCCTAGTTTCAGTGTATTCCCTCCAACATTCTCTACACATAGCTTTCCCAAAGGTACATTTCTTATTTCTATTTAAATTGTTAGATACATCCACAATATTCTCTTTTTAATCCTCAATTAAAAATCATCTCCCAAGATTGTATTATTTCAACACTGAGAGTGAATAATATGCTTCAAGATTCCCAAGTTTATTATCAGCAAATAACTATGGTTGGTTAAAGATTTTTAAGTATGTTATTCCTACTTAGGGTATATACGTGAAAGAAACAGGTTGTAATGAGTCTTCTTCCCAGAGATTTTATATTTGCTTTTGTTTCGATTCTTTCACTGTTGAACATTATTATTACCATGTATGTCTTTTCTCTTTGGGATTTAGTTCACCATTTGTGCCTCTCTCTTTTCAGAAGTAAAGGAATTTATGTTGTCCTTCCATCCATCCACCACTCCATGTTGTGTATCCATTCCTTCAACAGGTATTCAGTTTGGGTTCACCACCTTATTTGTGGCCTCTTTCCAGTGGCCCCTCTGTTGGCTCTGGAGAACAATATATTGGAAATGAGAGTGGGTACGTGGAAACTTGACTACCCAGTATAGACGTATGGTGCCAGAAAAAGCCCAGGACATCGCAACATGGCAGCCCACCAATCAAGGAACAGCAGTTCTGGCTGTGGTGAACCAATGTGAGTAGAAAGGCTTCATGGGGTGAAGACCTTGAAGAGTCCAAAAATGCATTGGTGTTGCTTCCTAAGGAATCCAGTGTTGGGTATTGTTTAATATGAGAGGGAGATGCTAACACTATCATCGTTATAAACAACATAGTTGTTGCAACTGTAATTGTTATTATTTTTAATATATTTTCTTTATACTTATAATTTGTGACTTACAAGACCCTTACAGAGGCAGTTGTTAAGAAATGTGGCCGTTATGCTGTTGCTGAAGTGTTAATTCATTAGAAGCATGGTAATAGTATTAATAAGTAATCACTCTTTTGATCCTCACATGACTATAAAGGTTACCCAGCAGTGCTTATATACTGAAGATAGAAATCTATCCGTTTAAGAGTTTGTAGAACCTAAAATAAGAGCAGTCATTCCACCGTATTTGACCATATATTCCAGACTATCAGTTTAAAGTAGGAACTACCTGATGAGGCCATATAAACCCTTTGTGCATCACCAATCATTCATTACCTTCCTGGTCCCCTGGGGCAGAGATTCTTCCAGAAGGTGGTCCCATCTCTCCTCCCCACCCCACTCTTGGCCTTTGCTACCCACTGTTGGTCATTAGCTAAGCATCTTCATATCCTGTATGTGTCTGAGCTGTGAGGGAACAGAACTCAGCTGTTTACAAACTGTATTGACTATGACCAGTCTGAACAGCCTCTCTCCTTCCCTGCCCACACACCCACAGGGCAACAGGGGGCTCGCAACCACAGCGATTCCCATGCCAGCCCATCAGGGAGACTTCTTCCCTAGAAATATTCTTACAACCAGGGCTGTTTCCTCCCTTATTTCACTGCCAGTTTCACTCCCAGGTTACAGTCCCCAACAAAGGGCTATCCCAGTTTGAATTTCTTAATCAAGTCACATTGACCCTGAGTCCCTGGCATTTTCCTATGAGCACTCATAGAAACAGCACAAGGCCTGGCAGTGGCTGTGGGCCAAGTTCCTGGGTGAGGGGACTTGCTGGGCCCTTCAGGTTCTGTAGCCTGGCCTGAGCTCAACTCCCAGCACGGTGTCTTCCCATCTGCAGGATTTTGGGCCAGGTTTCAACAGTTCAGAGCTTCATTTTATCACCTGCAGACAGAATAATTTCTTGCTGCATATTTTAAGACTGCGATGTACCACAAAGGGTGCTTAGGGAATTCAGTGAGTCAATGCATGGAAATCACACAACCTGGTCCTCAGGGAATGTTAGTTAACTTCATTATGCACCATCGATAAAATTGGCTGCACAGACTTGGCCAGGTATCAAAGCTACAGGCACAGGAATTTGACAATGTGTCACTGTCTGGATCATAGTCACAATTATACACAGTAAAACAAGCTACCTGGGACCACCCAGCTGCCAGCCAACCCGACTCCCCACCCCAAGAACCCTCAATTTTTCTGATTTGTTTGCTACCCCTGATTTTTGGAGAAAGTTGGCAAAACACACACAGTCAATGACTGCTAGGTTATGTCCATTCCCATTCACTCAAATTGCCCCATTTTCAGTATCCACTGTGCTGCAAAACATAGACTAATATTCAGAAATATGACAGCAAGGTCTTTCCTGTTCCACAGTCAGAGAAGCATGAATCTGTCATGTTTAATATGGCATATGACACTAAGCAAGGTAGGAAAACAGGCTCCTGTGCTTTAAGGAAATTTTTAGCAATGACGTTTGAAAGTTAAACTGTTTTTCTTTGACCTTCAGCTAACCAGAAATTTCAATTGACTCCTAATACCCATTCCTCAGGTGTCCTGGTTTGATTGTATTAGGCACTTTTTCCTCATCTCCCCAGCATGACTTTGCTCCATCAGCACAGATGGAGTGTCTCCAAGGCTGCTCCATGTGCATGGGCGTATGTGTGCACACATGTGCACCCACTGACTGGTGCCACTGATTCATATCCAGGGGTTGTTCTGTCTTATAACTCAAGCATTGCTATATTATATCCTAGAAAACTACTTTTAGATAATTGATTGAACTATAGACCATTCTCTTGCCCACATTAGGAAGTGATGTCTTCCAAGACACAGGTCCTCTGTGCTTGTATATAAGTAAAATTAAGAAGTAAATATGTATGTCATCCCCTCACATATTTAATTTGTGCCTTCCCAAATGAATGTGCACAGTTAAGGCTAACTTCCCATAACAGGAGAACTTTTAGGAAGAAAGAAGAAGGAATTAGTCACCAGGGAGAAGACAGGACACCAAGCAGAAGTTTGGTATAAAATCATTTATTCTAAAGCTGTTCTGGCTCAATAAATAAGTGGAATTAACATTGTTGTATCATGCCAGAGCATCTGCTTTTGAAGACCGATTTTAATTGACTTTGATATAAGTGGAAAATTGTGTCAGAACAGCATGGGAAATGAAGCACACTGGATCTATCTCTACTCCTGCAGTGTGTCTCAGAGCTGTTCAGTTTTGAGGAAAAGTATCTTGTCTGGAGACAATAGAATTATTTTCATTGTTGGAATTTTTGTAGCTTCCGGAATCACATCTGCAGGTGATTCTGTTAAAGTCTAGAGTTGACTTAAATAGCAGGAAATTTTAGCCTATTGAAATCAGGAGAAGTGAAATATTTTTGCCTACCACCACCACCACCACCACCAGCAGGCAAGCACGTGTACACCCAGAGAGATTTCACATCAGACGGAATGACAAACCTGGTTCTGTTGCCGAGGCCACACTTGTTCTGCTCGCTGCACAACAGTGATAAACAAATCAATCAGGAGACAAGGTTTTGGGGTGAGGAATAGTAACTTTTTTCAGAAAGCTGGCAGACCAAGAAGAAGGGGGACTAATGTCCTGGAGAATCATCATGCCCAAGTCAGAATTCAGGCTCCTTTTAAGCTAAAATGTGGAGGGTGTGTCGTTGGCTGTGCAAACTTCTTGCTGCAGGCATTCTTTGTTCTTGCAGCCATCCATGTGGGTCAGGCTGTGGTGTCCCTGTAAACCTCCAACAAAACAAAGGCTATTCTCTATTTTGCAACTTGCCATCCCTGCATAAGTGCAGAAGGGCTAACATCCTTAAAGGTCAGAGCCCTGAGAATAGGCTTTCCTGTAGATTTTAAGCTAAAGACAACGTTGTTTTACAAAAGGTGCCGAGCCAGCAAGATTAAGCCTGGAAAAAAGGGCACAGTGGTTCAAACTAAAGGAACAGTTCCAATGTGGAGTCAGACTTGTTCTCTGTTACAGTTCGAGTTAGGGGAAATTTTGCAGTAGAAAATCCCCTCAGTTGTTTTTCTTGATTTGCCTGAGATCTTGTTTATTGGCTTGTGGTCTCATGTGTCTAAACTGTATGTTCAGATGAATATTATTAAAATCATATGCTGTGGAAAACGTATCTGTTCTGCTTCAAAAATGACTGAAACATTTAGCTTTGTTTATTCCCATAGAATTTGGATTGAATCTATTCTCGAGTTTCTTCTTCCTTCAAACCAATTTTTTACTGGAGTGTTTAAAGCCCAAACTAAAGAATTGTGGAGAAGACCCATATAATTCGTAAGAGCTTTACATCCGAATTTAAGACTGACCCATATTTATACTTTTAATCAAGGAAAACAATAAATTTGTTAGTCAATCATTTATGGTGTTTTTAACTTTCTACCTGTAATCTTTTGGAAGTTGAGAGGGTTATACACCTGATCTAATAAAACAGGTGTCATTGCTTGACTCTGTGAATGAAAGAATCCCAGTGTAGTTTCCTGCAAGTGTATTTTATTAAAAATAATAAAGAATCCTTGCTCTCTAATAAAGCAACAGACAGAAGAACATACTGAGTGTTTAAAATAAATAAGACTATGGGTTAACTTACCTAAATAAGTCAAGATAGAATAGAGAAAAAAGTATGTACTTGAAGGAAAATAGATATTGTGCAATTAATATCTTATTTTTAAGAAGCAAATGATAAAAAACCCCACAATAATTGATCATTTATCAACAAAGGAATTATAAAAAGCCAACTTATTTTCATAAGAGTTACATAAACAAATGGGCTATCTAAATCTACATTATTAAAGATTGAATTATGCCAAATAGTTCTCCAAGGTTGAATGATTTTCATATCTATAATTTTTTAAAATATAACTTACATATAACATAACCAAGCAGCCTTTCAGTTATCCACAGTACCCTAGTATACAGTTATTCTTACTGTACTTAAAACAAGTAATAGACAAGGTTCAGGCCCTTGCTTTTGAACTGCCCCTGGAATTCTGAATATTCCCTTATGTTAAAGACCAAAAGCAAAGTAACATTTCTACTTTAAAGCAGTTGCTCGAACACTTTTAGACATTCAATATCTATGTCCAGTTACAAGAAAGAATTAAGTTTTCTGAGCCTTAAAAAAAAGAAATCTACTGCTGAAAATGAAATTCTGTCATGTATGCTGACCATAACTATAAAAGCTCTAAAGTAATGTTCCCTTTACTCTTTTCCTTCCAACATAGGTCATGATCAATGCTTTCAAATTCCATTTATGCTAGATGAACGAACGCCTCTCCACATGTTCAATTTTGACAGCTGAATGTGTGTGAAAGCCGTCAATCACCTAGCTTGTTGGGAAAACACAGTTTCTTTTCAGTGGGAAAATACACAACATACATATATATGGGGAGGTACTAGCTCCAACACGGTTTTACAGAGAAAACTGCATGAACTTGAAACTGACACTAAGAAACATACTGAGAAATCACATTAAGTGTTTCTATGGCTCCTTAATCCCTTTATGCTACATTAATGAACGCGTCTCCACATGCTCAATTCTGAGAGTTGAATGTGCGTGCAATCGGTCAATGACCTATCTTGTTGGGAACACAGTTTCTTTAGAGTGTGGAACTAAACTACATATATATATATATATATATGGATAGGTAGTAGTTCCAACACGGTTATACACTGAAAACTGCATAAACTTCAAACTGGCACTAGGAAACATTTAGAAATCAGAATAAGTGTTTCTAATCTTACAAAATCACTTTATGCTACATGAACGAACACATCTACACATGTTCAATTCTGAGAGTTGAATGTGTGTGAAAGCCATCAATCAACTAGCTTGTTGGGAACACACAGCTTCTTTTCAATTGGGAACTACACTATATCTATATGGCGAGATACTAGCACCAACCTGGTTTTACAGTGAAAACTGCATGAAATTCAACCGGACCTAGGAAACATAATGAGAAACCAGAGTAAGTGTTTCTACTACAACCCATTGCCTTCATCCTAGATGAACGAATGCCTATCTGCATGCTCAGTTCTGAGAGTTGAATGTGTCCAAAAGCCATCAATCCGTTAGCTTGTAGGGAACACACAGTTTCTTTTGAGCGGGGAACTACACTACATACATATAGATGGGGAGGTAATATTTCCAAGTCGACTTTACAGTGAAAACTGCATGAAATTCAAATCAGCACTAGGAAAGAAACTGAGAAACCAGAGTAGTGTTTCTACTGCAACCCATTCCCTTTATACTAGATGAATGAACGTATCTCAAAATGCTCTATTCTGAGACTTAAGTGTGTATGAAAGCCATCAATCACCTAGCTGTTTGGGAACACACAGTTTCTTTTCAGTTGGGAATTAGACTACATAAATATATGTAGCGAGATACTAGCACCAACCTGGTTTTACAGTGAATACTGCATGAAATTCAAACTGGCACGAGGAAATATACTGAGAAAACTTAGTAAGTGTTTCTACGGCAACTCATTCCCTTCATCGTAGATGAACGAACGTCTCTCCACAGGCTCAGTTCTGAGAGTTGAATGTGTGTGAAATCATCTATCACTAATCATGTAGAGAACACAGTTTCTTTTCACTGGGGAACTACACTACATTCATATATATGGGGAGGTACTAGCTCCAAGTTGATTTTACAGTGAAAACTGCATGAACTTCAAACCGGCACTAGGAAACAGACTGAGAAAACAGCATAATTGTTTCTAATGCTACCCATTCTCTTCATCCTAGATGAACTAATGCTTCACCCCATGCTCAGTTCTGAGAGCTAACTCTGTGCGAAAGCCATCTATCACTTAGCTTGTAGGGAAAACACAGTTACTTTTGATTTGGGAAATACAGTACATACATATAAATGGGGAGGTACTAGTACCAAGTCGGTTCAAAAGTGGAAACTGCATGAAGTTCAGACTGGCATTAGTAAATATACTGAGAAACCAGAGTAAGTGTTTCAACTGCTACCCATTCCATTTATGCTATATGAATGAACGTCTCTACACATGCTCAATTCTGAGAGTTAATTCAGGGACAAATCCTTGGATCAGTTAGCTTGTTTGGAACACAGTTTCTTTTCAGGGGGAAACTACTATATATATAATATGAATATATATATGGTGTGGTATTAGTTCCAACACGGTTTTACAGTGAAAATTGCATGATTCAAATCCGCACTAGGAAACATACTGAGAAACCAAAGTGTATCTACAGTAAACCATTCTATTTATGCTAGATGAACGAACCCCTCCCTACTTTTTCAGTTCCTGGAATTGAATGTCTGTGAAAGCCATAAATCAAAAAGCCAGTCGGGATCACATAGCTTCTTTTACGTGAGGAATAACACTACATAAATATACATGGGGAGTTAAAAGCTCCAAATAGATTTTGCAGTGAAAACTGCAAGAACATGAAACCGGCAGTAGTAAACATACAGAGAAACAAGTGTAGGTGTTTCTAGTGCTATGTATTCTCTTTATGCTATATGAACAAACGACACTCGACATGCCCAGCTCTGAGATATATGTGTGAGTCAAAGCCATCATTCACCTAGCAGTTTGGAGCACCATGGCCTTCAAATCGACACTTGGAAACATACTGAGAAACCACAGTAAATGTTTCACATGCAAACAATTCCCATCATACTAGACGAAAGAAAGTCTCCACATGCTCTGTTCAGAGAGTTAAGTGTGAACAAAGAAACACAAGTTTCTTTTCAGTAGGAAACTACACTACATATATTTCTATGAGGAGGGACTAGATCCTACTCCATTTAAAGAGAAACCTGCATAAACCTCAAACAGACACAAAGAAACAGACTCTGAAACAAGAGTAAGTGCTTATACTGCAAACCATTCCCTTTGTGCTACATGAACTTAGGTCCCTGCACATGCTCAGTTCTGAGAGATAAGTGTGTGTGAACGTCGTCCTTACATTAGCTTGTTGGGAAAACAAGCTTCTTTTCAGTTGGAAACTGCACTACATACATTTCTGTGGGGAGGGACTAGATCCAACATTGTTTTTCAGAGAAAATTGCATGAAATTCAAACTGGCACTAGGATAAAGACTCAGAAACCAGAGTAAGTGTTTACCTTGCAACGCATTCCCTTTGTGCTAGATGAAACAATGTCTCTCCACATGATGAATTTTGAGAGATAAATGTGTGTGAAAGCCGTCCTTCACCTGCATTGTTGGGAAACCACAATTTCTTTTCGGTTGGAAACTACACTCCATACATAGATATGGGGAGGTACGAGCTCCAAATCGGTTTTACAGTGAAAACTTCATGAACTTCAAGCCAGCACTGGGAAACAGAATGAGAAAGCAGAGTATGTCTTATTCATACAACCCATCCTTTCTTGCTTGATGAACGAACGTCTCTCCACATGCTCATTTCTGAGGGATAAGTGTGTGAAGGCCGTCCTTCACGTAGCTTGATGAGAACAAAAGTTTTTTTTCAGTTGGGGATTACACTAAATACATTTGTATATGGAGGGAATAGATACATCTAGAAATTACACAGAAAATTGCAAGAATATAAAACCGGCACTAGAAAACAGACAAAAAACCAGAGCAGGTGTTTCTACTGCAAAAAAATCCCTCTGTGCTAGATGAAAGAACGTCTTTCCACATGCTCATTTCTGAGAGATAAGTGGGTGTGAAAGCCATTATTCAACTTGCTTGCTGGGAACACAACGTATCTTTTCAGTTGGATACAATAATATATAGGGAAGTAATAGCTCCAACTCGGTTTTAAATTGAAAACTGCATGAAGTTCATATCGGCACAAGGAAACAAACTCTGAAACAAGAGTAAGTGTTTCTCCTGCTACCATTCCCTTTCTGCTTGAAGAAATTAGGTCTCTTCACATGCCCAGTTCTAAGAGATAAGTGTGTGTGAAAGCCGTCATTCACCTAGCTTGTTGGGAACACAAAGATTCTTTTCAGTTGCAAACTCCACTCCATACATATATATGGGGAGGTACAAGCTCCAACTCGATTTTACAGTGAAAACTGCAGGAACTTACAACCTGCACTAAGAAACAGACTGAGAAACCAGAGTAGTATTTCTCCTGTAACATGCTCCCTTTATGATAGATGAACGAACGTTTCTCCACATGATCAGTTCTGAGAGATAAGTGTGTGTGAAAGCCGTCCTTCACCTAGCTTGAAGGGAACACAAAGTTTCTTTTAAGAAGCAAACTCCAATACATACATATATAAGGGGAGGTTCAAGCTGCAACACTGTTTTACAGTTAAATCTGAAGGTACTTCAAATCAGCACTGGGAAAAAAAGAAACCAGAGTAAGCGTTTCCCCTGCCAACCGTTCCCTTTGTGCTAGATGAACGAAAATCTCTACAAATGCTCAGTTATGAGAGATAAGTGTGTGTGAAAGCCGTTCTTCAACAAGCTTGTTGGGAACACAAAGTTTCTTTTCAGTTGCAAATTCCACTGCATACATATATATGGTGAGGTACATGCTCTAACACGGTTTAACTGTGAAAACTGCAGGAACTTCAAACCGGCCCTAGGAAACAGACTGATAAACCAGACTATGTGTTTCTCCTGCAACCCGTTCCCTTTGTGCTGGGTGAACGAACGTCTCTCCACATGCTCAGTTCTGAGAGATAAGTGTGTGTGAAAGCCGTCCTTCACCTAGCTTGAATGGAACACAAAGTTTCTTTTCAGTTGGAAACACCGTTACATACATATATATGGGGAGGTCCTAGCTCCAACTCGGTTTTACAATGAAAACTGCAGGAATTTCAAACTAGCACTATTAAATGTTCTGAGAACCCAGAATAATTGTTTCTCATGCAACCCGTTCCATTTGTGCTACATGAACGAACGTCTCTACACATGCTCTTTTCTGATAGATAATTATGTGTTAAAGCCTTCCTTCACCTAGCTTGTTGGGAGCACGTTTTCTTTCTATAGGTATCTACACTACATACATATATATGGGGAATTCCTAGCTCCAACCCACCTTTACAGAGAAAACTTCCTGACATTCTAACCGGCTCTAGGAATAGATACTGAGAAACCAGATTTTTTTTTCTACTACAATCCATTCCGTTTTTGCTAGATGTACTAACGTCTCACCACATGCTCTATTCTGAAAGATAAATGTTTGTGCAAGCCATCAACGACCTAACTTGTTGGGACCATGTTTGTTTTCAGTGGGTAACTACACTACATTCATATATAATGGGAGGTAATAGCTCTAATTCAGTGTTACAGTGATAACTTCATGAACTTCAATCTGGCACGAGGAAAACATACTGAAAATCCAGTAGAATTCTTTCTAGTAGAAACCATTCCATTTATGCTTGATGAACGAACGTGTCTCCATTTGCACTATTCTGAGAGTTAACTGTGTGCGAAAGTCTTCAATCAGCTAGCTTGATGGGAACGCACAGTTTCTTATGAGTGGTTAAATTCACTACATTTGTATAAAAGTGAAGGTACTAGTTCCAACTCTGATTGACAATGAAAACTGCATGAACTTCAAACCAGCACTAAGAATCATACTGAGAATGCAGTGTAAGTGTTTCTACTGCAAATCATTCCCTTTATGTTAGACAAACAATGCCTCTCCACATTCTCAATATTCAGAACTGAATGAGTGTTGAAGCCATCCTTCACCTAGCTTGTTGGAAATCCAGAGTTTTAGTAAATGGAAACTATGCTCCTTTCATATATATAGGGACTTACTAGCACGGACTCGGTTTTACAGTGCCAAATCGGCTTTAAGAAACAAGCTGACAACTCACAGAATGTGTTTCTGTATATCACTTAACCTTCAATGCTGTATAAATAACGCCTCTCCATAGGCTTACTTCTGACACCTGAATTTGTTTTGGAGACGTCCTTCACCTAACTTGTTGGAATCCCAAAGTTTCTTGTATAGGGGAACTACGCTACTTACATATGTAAGGGGGGGGCACTCGCTCCAACTCCGTTTTCCAGATCAAACCGCTTTTACATTGAATCTGGCGTAAGAAACATGCTCAGAAATCAGAGAATGTGAGTCTAGAAGTCCCTCTGCCT
The DNA here is from genome assembly GCF_048564905.1 of Vicugna pacos. Taxonomy (NCBI): domain Eukaryota; kingdom Metazoa; phylum Chordata; class Mammalia; order Artiodactyla; family Camelidae; genus Vicugna; species Vicugna pacos. The sequence continues at coordinate 3,474,696 of NC_133006.1, forward strand.
TTTGTGCTGGATGAAAGAAAGCCTCTCCACATGCTCAATTTTCAGGAATGTAGGAGTGTGGAAGCCGCCTTTCACCTAGCTTGTTGGAAACCCAGATTTTCAGTCCAAGGTAAACTTCGCTGCTTTCATATATATGGGGACGTCCTAGCACGAACTCAGTTTTTCACTGCAAACCGCTTTTACTTGAAACCGGGTTTAAGAAACATACTGAGAAATCAGAGAACGTGTTTGTACATCTCACTCTGCCTTTTATGTTTACTGTGAAATGCTGGTTTCAAAGAAAATTCACTTTGCTTTGGTAAACTGCTTTGAATTGAGTTCCTGCGCTTTGATATGTAAATTGGGTAGTTCCCGTATTCCAGAAACTCTGGTTTTCCAACATGTTAGGAGAAGGACGTCTCCAACACAAATTCAAATGTCAGAAGTGATCTTGTGGAGAGGCGTTCTTTCATCCAGCATTGAAGGATAAGTGACATACGGAAATAGCCACTCTGTATTCTCAGCAGGTTTCCTAATGCCAGTTTCTAAGGAAGAGCATTTTGCTGTGGAAAACCGCTTTTGAGCGAGCGCCTCTGCTTAAATATGTAAGCAGCGTAGTTTCCCTAGACCAGAAACCCTTGTTTTCGAAGAAGTTATGTGAAGAATGGCTCCAACTCACATTTGGATGTCAGAAGTGAGCATGTTGGAAGGCGTTCCTTCTTACACCATTGAAGGTTAAGTGAAATACTGAAACACTCACTCTGATTTCTTAGCATGTTTCTGAAATCCGTTTCAAGTAAAAACGTTTTGCAGTGGAAATGCGAGTTGGTGCTAGATCGTTCACATATATATGAAAGCAGCGTTGTTTCCCTAGTCCAAAAACTGTTGGTTCCCAACGAGCTAGATGAAGGACGGCTTCCATACATATACAGATTTGAAAATAGAGCATGTGGAGAGGCCTTATTTCTCTCAGCATAAAAAGCAGAGTGACATGTAGAAACACATTCTCTGATTTCTCAGCATGTTTACTAACACCGGTTTCAAAGTAAAAGTTGTTATCTGTGGCAAACCGTGTTGAAGCGAGGGCCTGCCCTTAGTCATGTTAGTAGCGTAGTTCCCCTAGACCAGAAACACTGGGTTTACTGCAAGTTAGGTGAAGGACAGTTCCAACACACATTCAGCTGTCAGACGTGAGCATGTGGAGATGCGCTCTTTCATCCAGCATTGAAGGTTAAGTGACATACACAAACATTTACTCTGATTTCTCAGAATGTTTCGCAAAGCCGGTTTTAAGTAAAAGTGGTTTGCATAGTAAAACCGAGTTGGTGCTAGTACGTTGCCATATATATGAAAGCAGCGTAGTTTCCGTAGTCCAGAAATTCTGGGTTCCCAACTAGCTTGGTGAAGGACGGCCTCCACACTTACAGATCTGAAAATAGAGTATGTGGAGTGGCATTATTTCATCCAGCATAAAAGGCAGAGTGACATGTAGAAACATATTCTCTGATTTCTCAGCATGTTTACTAACGCCGATTTCAAAGTAAAAGCTGTTTGTGTGGAAAACTGCGTTGGAGCGAGTGCCTCCCCTTAGATATGTAAGCAGTGTAGTACCCCTAGACCAGAAACTCTTGTTTTCCAACATTATAAGTGAAGGACGTCTCCAACACTCATCCAGTTGTCATAAGTGAGCATGTGGAGAGGCGTTCTTTCATCCAGCATTGAAGGTTAAGTGACATACTGAAACACTTTCTCTGATTTCTCAGCATGTTTCTCAAAGCCGCTTTCAAGTAAAGTGGTTTGCAGTGGAAATGCGAGTTGGTGCTAGGACGTCCCCAAATATAAGAAAGCAGCGTAGTTCCCCTAGTCCTGAAACTATGGTTCTGAACAAGTTAGGTGAAAGACGGCTTTCATACATATACAGATTTGAAAATAGAGCATGTGGAGTGGCGTTCTTTCATCCAGCATTGAAGGTTAAGTGACATACAGAAACACTTACTCTGATTTCTCAGTATGTTTTTCAGAGCCGGTTGCAAGTAAACGCGGTTTGCAGTGAAAAACCATTTTGGTACTAGTGCATCCCCATAGATATGCATGTATCGTAGTTTCCCTACCCCAGAAACTGTGGGTTCCCAATTAGCTAGTTGAAGGACGGCTTCCAAACTCATACATATCTGAAAATTGAGCATGCGATGTGGAGTTCTTTAATACAGCATAAAAGGTGGAGTGACATATAGAAACACTAACTGATTTCTCAGCATGATTCTGAAAGCCGGTTTCAAGTAAAAGCTCTTTGGAATGGAAAAGCCACCTGGAGCTTGTGCCTCCCCTTATATAATTAAGTACCGTAATTCCCCGAGGCCAGAAACACTGGGTTCTCAAAAACCTAGGTGAAGATTGGCTTCCACTCACATATGTTTCCAAAATGGAACAAGTGTAGAAGCATTCCTTTATCTCACCTAAACAGCAAGGCTACATCTCAAGCACTTACCATCATTTCTCTGCATGTTTACTTGAGTAGATTTAAAGCTAATAGCATTTTTCACTCAGAAACCTAGTTAGAGCTTATTCCTGCTGTTATATATATCGGTCAGGCAGTGCCCTAACACCACAATTCTGTGTTTCCAGCAGTGCTGGTGAAGGATGGCTTCCACACACATTCGGTTTTCTCTCCTCCTCACTCTTCTGCTTAGACATCATTGCAAGTTGTGTATTGTGGAAGTCAAGGAAATTTTTTTCATTTAGGATCAGCCTCGGAGAAAACTGAGACCTGTTTCTGCTTCTTTTCCCTGCTAGATTTCTTCTTGATGCATTTCCAATCCTCAAGAGTGAGTTCCTTTAATCAAGTAATTATTTCAAAAAAATGTGCAGGTTTCCATAGGGCCATTACTTCTTTTATATTCTTGCTTTTTAATACCTCTCTTCCATCTCTATCTCCAGGTGTCTTATTTCTATGTCCTTTGGTTTGGGCTGTTGGCTAATCAGCATTAGTGTAGAAATTGTTGCTTGATATTACTGATCTATATTCTTTCCATGGATATTTGATTTATCATTGGATTTTAGGGAAGATAGTTTCTTTAAAAAAAATTCTTGTAAGTAACTTATGGGGGATTCTGATTCTCTTGGTCTAGAATTATAATGCTTAATTTCTGAATAAGTGATACTTTCATAGAGCTCAAAATTCCAAAGGTTTGAGTGCTACCACTGTCCCAAAGCCTTTCAAACTTTTCTTTGGGGGCACTCAGGACTGAGTGTGTGTGTGTGTGTGTGTGTGTGTGTGTGTGTGTGTGTGTGTGTGTGTCATTCTGGATTTAGTTTAGCCTGAAATGAGCAAAGGCAAGTACCCCCCATTTTACACAAACAACAGACGACTTTCACAATTTTATAACTTTTGAATATATATGAACTGTAATGTAGAATTTTACAAGAGACAGTGACCTTCAGGGCTGTCAGCAATGGAGGCAGAACAGTTGGAGGGACAGCAGGTGCTCGTGCTCAGTGGCTGAAGTCACACAACATCCACGGCCACCTCTGGTTAATCTTATAGTGTTGGTGCTGTGTGCAGGCTTTCAAGGCTGTGCCCCCCTCCCCACCAAACATATATATTAGGAAAAGTGGTGAGCCTCAGTATGAGAAACAATAAAGAATTTGTAGGGGAAATTGAGTTTATTGTTTTTAAAAAGAAAAATTAGCATCCAGGTAGTTTAATTTCAGCTCCTAATAGACTGATGTGTTGACATTCACAAGGATGTGTAAACACATGCAAGATCATGGGGCAGGACCAGAGACTCTGAAGCAGCAATCACCACACACCACTTTCACTGCTGTTCTTGACACCCTTACAGAATTACTTGATAAAGAAAAGGCCATAGATGTTAAATATCATCATTTTGAGAAAACAGTTCTTTTGAAATCTTATATACTAATGTAACTGAATTGGATAAAGAAATGCTAAATGTGTAATAAAGTATCCAAAGAGGTAATGATTACTGAAAACATCACAAATTGAAGAGGACCACATCATAATGGGCATATATATTTTAATAATCTGGAAGAATCAGCTCAGCAGTGTATTCAAGACATCTAGAGATGATGTCAAAAGGGGGTGTCCTTGGATAGCTTTTTGTGAATGTTAGAGTGAAGTCAGGGTCAAGTACACAAGTTTAGTTTAAAAGCAAAAGGTGAAACAGATTTCTTTTCAAAAATCTATTGTGTCTGGTTAGAAATCATCAAATCCATGGGTCAAGGGAAGGAAAAATACCTAGTGACCACGTGACTGTTTCAGGAGCTGGTAGTAAAATGACAGTTGACAATTGTGTAAATTAGATATGATCTTGATGTCCAACTGACCCAAAGATTTTTAGTCCATGTGCCAAAACTATATCAAGGAATAAATAGTGATCTATGTTTTGTCAGCTCTGTTATCCCCCCTTCAATCCTGCATTGTGATTGGGAAACTAAGAACTTCTACTGCATGGAGGGGGATTTTCAAAAATGGAGTGTCCCCCGACCGAGAAAATAAAGAAAATTTAGCCATACACTTTAGAGACACATGGAGATCTGTTGAGGCAGATGACACTCAGTTTACTGTCAACTAGTAGGAGGTGCAGCTTTTTGATGACTTGGGTACCACGTTGCTGCCTTTCTCAAGGTATTGCCCATGGCTCTTGAGAAATGATGAAGTGGGGCCAAGGAATTAGCCTCCGAATGCCCTTTGCCATGGATGTTGTCTCTATTGTCCACTTTTAAGCTTTAGCTTAGACAAGTTGCAGTGTCTTGCCAAGTGAGCTACAGACAGTAAGTGTATCTTGAAGCACACGGCTCTTTCTTCCTCACTGCAGCAGAGAACCTCTTTATTGGAGCATCCTGAGATGTCACCGATGGTCATTTTTCATGTTAGGAATCAGTAAGGATGCTATGTGCACATGGATGAGGAGGGTAAGATTTCAGTCTCTAAAGTGATAATGATGGGTTGACCTTTTCACTTAAAGAGTCTCACATCAACAAATGCGTGTCTGTTCTGGACCAAGAAGAAACAATTGTTTGAAAAAGAATAGCTTGAAAGGTCAGTGGGACACGTCAGACATCTTCTTCATGTCTTCAAGTTCGGGTATCAAACATGGTTTTCCTATCCTGAGTGATACTGACAATTTGCCGTGCTCTGTGCCTCATGTATACCAAAGGCTTTCCTAAATAAAATATCTAGAAATGGTAACATTCTTGATATTTGTTAAACCGGGGGAGATGAAGGAATTAAAATTAGTTCCTAATGTGCATTGATTTTTTTAAAGACATTAATTTTATAGAAACTTTTGAAGAATTAAAGTGACAGAAAATTACCAAGCACCTTTTCCTTCTGGTAAGAAAGGGTTCTGTATTCCTTTATTGATGAATGTAACATAGAATCTGTACTAATATTATTTGTATTGTACTTAGTGTTTACAGAGTGATTCACAGATATTCTCCTATTTCATCTGTGCAATGACCTCTGGAAGATAAAATTTCCTAGTTATGCTTTTTAATGTCTATTTTTAACTCTGTCTAAAAGCAAATTGATTGAGCCCCATTTGCTCAGTTTGGAAGGCTGGACTGATTAATTGTGTCAGAACATTCCAGGAGGCAGATGAAAGAAGAGACAGGGGTTCTACACGATGGAAGGTGCTCCTGAAATGATTTGATCAGCAATCTTATCCATTTTTCCCAAGGCTGGAAACAAAACACAAACCAAGACAAGGAAAACAGGGAGCCCATGTGACTCCAGCCTTGGCATGTAGAGTCACGGCTGTCCTTCTGTGCCTTGGAGAGGATGATGCTTTGGGTCTCTGTTCTACAAACTCTGTTTTGCTTTATCTCCACACTGTCTTGTTTTATTGGCATATGCTGAAACTTGATTTACATTTCATAGCATTAAAACAAAAATCAAGATCTCTTTATCATATATTAACTATTTGGTAAATAGTTTTTGGTGAATATTTAACTTTATTATTAGGTCTTACCATGGCAATGTACAACACCTAGTTCTCCAGATAACAGCAGTGGCTTAAACATGCTAAAATTGTATTTCCCTCTTACATAAAGAAGTCAAGCAATCGGTAGCCCAGGGCTGGTTTGCATGATGGCCCCTGGGTCAGAGAACAAGTTTCCTGTTATCTTCAGCCCATCAAACTGATGGCCCAAAGTGACTGCCTGAGGGTCAGCCATCAGGTCCACATTCCAGGCAGCAGAGAGGAGGGAAGAAAGGTGCTTCAGTTCCCTTTTGGGATGGTTCTGTATAGTCCCAGGTAGCTTTCCTGCTTTTATCTTGCTTTAGACAGAGGGCTGAGAGACAGCTTGCTATGAGGTAAGCTCAACTCAGGACTAGCCACTTCCTTCGAGGGGAGGGGATGGAGTGGACGGGGAGGCACCGCTCATCCTGCACGTAGTGTAAGGCACCACGATGAGCCGCCGGGGGCCTCTGCAGTCCGTCCATTGCTTCGGGCTGCACTGAGCAGTTGGTAACAGTTGACATTTTCACGTAGAGCTGCGTGTATGCTGGAACAATTGCTCGGCTCATTTAAACTAGTGGCTACCAGATCACGTTGGAGAACACAGTTGTTCTCACCTTCTAGCCAGGGACCCTCCCGCCAGGTTTCTGTCCTGCTGTTCATTTCCGCGTTATTTTCCAAGACTTCTGGAGGAAATGTAAGCAGCCTGATGCTCAAATGCTTTTCTGTGTGATTCCCCCCTTGTTCTTTGAAGGAACAATAAATTGCCTAGAGAAGAGTGGACGAAATTCCAAACCTCCATTTCTTTAAAGCTCTGAGATTTGGTGTTAGGAAATAGAAGAAAATTCCAGAAACACCCTTAAGAAACATTATTTCTTTCAAATGTGATTTGGAACAGCAAAGGACTATATATTTTATAGAACAACTTTTAAGACAACTGAATTGGCAGTATGTTCACATAATGAAACTTCCAACAAGTCTTTATATTTCTCCTGGAAATTCCTTGGTTCTTGGTGTAAATTATTAATAATTAATATCAGCTTTCTATTCTTTCTCTTCCTGTAGTTGTAGAGTTAACGTGAAAATAGCTTGTTGTGTCACTGAGAAAGCCTCCTGGTCAGCCTTCTAGTTAAACAGCTTGTGTGTGTTTTGGTGGCAGGTGTGCTGAACAGTAGTTTTCAGGCACTTGAGGGATGCCTATCACACCAGCATTGTGGGAGCCTATTTCTCACCCACAACAAGGTGAGACCCTCCTTTCCTCCGCTGCCTTGCCCAGGACCCCGCATTCTGGTTCTTTCTCACGACCCATTTTCATAAAGTTCACCCTAAACCAGCAAAGCAAGTCTTTTACTCTCAAAGACCAGGATCTTAGTTCTAGGCTTTCTGTTAAAGGACAGTGTATAAAATCAGGCAAATTTATGTCTTTTGAGGCCTCAGGATCTCCACAATTGAAACAAGAACTTCAGTTACAATACTATTCTTTTCCACATCTGAATTTCTATAACTCCACACAATAGCTTTTTTATTAATTAGCTAAAAGTTTTTCCAGAATATATTTTCCTAAGTTTCACAAATATCTGCTAATTTATATTTAAAGATGCTATATTTAAGAAATGGAATAATTATTTACTTTTGAAAAGTAATTTAAGTCAAGAAATGTTTGATACTGAATGTTTACTATGAGTTCAAGTTTGTAAGCTTCATTTTTGTGGTACTGTCAATAAACCACACAACGTGAGAGTTGTGGGTTAAGTTTTATCTTGGGCAAAATAAGGACCAGAGCCCAGGTGTCGGCATCTCAGAGAGCCCAGAGGAACTGCTCTGAAGAGGAGGGGGAGCTCAGCATTATATGAGATTTCATTGAAGGGGGACGTGCAGTCAATATACGTTAAGGCAGAGACTCCTGCTAGTCGAGGAGCAGGTGTCTCTGTTAATGATTTTAGTGCTTTTCTAGATAGGAGGAGATGCAAGAATTTGGGCTCTTAAAATTTCCTGAAAATGTCTAACTATCTGAAGGCTTTTCTGCCCATTTTCCCAGAGCACAGAGCACCCCATTCCTGATCTCCACCCTGAAATACTTGCAGAGGGTGTTGAAGGTCAGCAGCTGCAGTGGCTCATGACTTAATCAAATCAGAGGCAGATGACAAGTGCCAATTTTTAGTTGACAATATGTATATATTGTAGGAAAAAGTGTTGCTTTCCAACCCTACCCCTGTTTTACTTTTAGTTAGAGATCAACTGATAACTATTAGATGACTTAAGTCAGACGAGGGGGTGAAGGAGTCGTCTCTTGAGCTGCCAGTGCTCTGTGTCAGCCTCCTTGATCACATTCAACTTTCTTTCTGTTCAAACAGCATGCATCAGATTTTATGAAGTTTGGAGCCTGTCCTGAGCTCATGGGGTCTGAAGGTGGCCCTGTTGCTGTGGTCTTTGTTTATTCTGTGAATTATGGTGTGAATATTTATGTGCCCAAGCTTCATCATAATTTCAAACTTTAAGGATTTAAATATGGGAGATGGATGCCAAGTGCTGGGAATAGATTTTCAGGATAACAGCCAGGATTGGTAAAAAGTAGGGAGAATGGGTACAGCCTTTATAAAAGAAAGGTTATTTTACAATTCTTGCAGATAAATTAAAGTCCTTGTTGGGATTCTATCAGGAAAGTTTAATTGGGAGACTTACCTCCCATTTTCATGAAATAAAATAATTTTATTTTTTTTTGTGCCTGCTGTCTAGCAAATAATTATCCCCTTTGCATATAGTTTTATCGTTTAATCTCTACAAAGATTCCCTGGAGAACACACGTGTCACAGGTGAGGGAGCCAAGATCATCCAGGGTAAGTGGCAGGAAGGCAGATGGGCTGGAGGGCTTACCCTCCTTCAGGCTGAGACAGAGAAACCACGGCTTACTGACGAGCGTGTAGCTGAAGTGGTTTATTTAATACTTTGCTTCCTTGATGAATTGGATCTCTTGAAATTGTTTATGACTGGTTTATCTTCCCCTCTCTCCTCTGCCTCAGGACTTCTCTTCGTAAGTAGTATGAATTCAGCCTGAACTGATTCAGGAAAATCAGAAAATTAAAATTTAGCCCACACAAATGTCTGATTAGTCCTTGAAATTCAGTACTTCCTAAAACTCTCAGAGACGCAAGGAAGGTGTGTTACCTCGGGGACTGAGTGCATTTGAAGTATGAGAAATATAAGTGTGATCTGGTAATGGCACAGGCTCTATAGACAAAGATCCGGGTTTAGATACTGGCTCCATCAAGTACAGGAAACATGACCACCCAGAGCCTCAGTTTCTTCATGTGTTAAATGGGCTGATGGAGCTCTCCTCCAAGCTGTCAGGTCAAAATGAGATGATCCGAGTGGCTCTCAGGCAGGATGCTTGGCAAAGTGCTAGTTGCTCTTGCTGCTTTATAATGTCTTCTTAGGTAATTCCGTTGTCCATTGGCTTGCGAATACCTACCCATTTGATTTAAGAAAAATAACATGTCTTAAGAATTTTAAAAATAAGGAATGAAGATTTACTGATTAATACTGGGTGTATTTTTATAGGTCATTATTAAAAAAAAACTAGGAGTTCTCTAAAGAGAATTTATTCAGTGTGCCTAGAATATGATTCAGTTAAAAATGATTTTCCTTTAAATACTTTTCAGAAATTTTCTGAGATATTTTTTCTTGAATAGTAGTTGAAGATTTCTGAGGAGGTTTTACATTTAGAAAAGTTTATTCTTGTAGCAATTGACACATTAAATAAATGATTCATAACCCTGGACAGCATAAAGCCCTGGCTTTGTTTTTTAATATGAATAATTTTGCTGGTTATTTCTATGACATTTTATTGGGTAGAAATATCTCCCATTTCCATTTCATAGGCAGAGAAGATGAGTCATACGATACTCAGTATACAAAAGCAGCAGAGGCTGATTAATTTGGGCAGAAGAGTAAAAGGGTGTGGAGAAAAAAATCCTTGATTCTCAAACTGGACACATTCTGCAGTGCTGTGCAGCTGAAACGGTTTTGATTTTGCTTCTGGGTTGTCCTAGTTTTCGGCGCATGTGCCTGGAAAGGTCTCTCGGCAAAGATGCTTATTTAAGAAGGTTGTCATTGTATTTAAGAAGGTTGTCATTGTAAGTGCTCTTAAGAGGATTAAACAAATTCCATAGGAAATAAAAGAACATGTTTTGAAGGTTTTCCACCCTCAAGTAATTTCCAGAAAACAGACATGATTCACCCGCTAAACCAAACACACAGGTATAATAACGAGCCTGGCTCACATGACTGGGCAGCACGGAGGGATCCTCATCTATTGGCGTGGGTTACGCTGCAGGAACCACACCTGAAATTTTAATCAAAATTTATTTCCAGCGAGTGCTGCTTCCGCGTTTTTCTCCCCAAAGTAAGGAAGCGCCCTCCTTGCCTGGCCATTAGTCTGCAGAGCCCCGCGGCTCACACACTCCCCTGCTCATCAGGAAGCTGATGGAGCCAGTTTGCTTAGACACACTTAGCTACACTCGCAGCGGGGATCATCAGTCTCTTCTATGTGTTGACCTCCACGTGCAGGGGAGAAAATCGACTTTTGCTGCCGATAAACGCTAATTGACAACCAGTTGTTTCAGAGGGACAGTGATGTTGAAAACTGGTGTCCCTTTCATTTTTATATGTTGGATGCTGACAAATGGCATGGCGACACCCCCACTGTAAGTACACCCACAAGGGAGGGTGTCGGAGTTTGAATCTGTGTGTTTTAGTACTCAGATCCTGGCACTGCTCAGCTTTCAGTGTTCTCGCTGGGATTGGGAGACTATTTCTGGAGCGATTTCGTTGGCTTCCAATAAATTTGCACAGCTGTCTCCTTCAGTTGAGTTCTGATGAGTTGAGTTGGGAGGGGCATGAGAAATTGGGGCGGGCAGAGATGTGCGATGAAAACTAGCCACCATCTGGTTACCTCTCATTTTTTGTGGGCCAAAAATTCTTGTCTTCTTTTCTTTTCTCCTCCATCCATCCCTTCAGGTCAGAGAGTCTTCTTCAAGAATTTCTTCCTAAAATGTAAAGTAAGGATGAAGGCAGTGTGTTTCTGTGGTTGATTTCATTTGATTTGGGTTCATTGTTAAAGATTTTCTGGTGAGGTTCTTATGTGCCCTTAAAAGCTGGAAGAGCAGCAATACCAATGGGAGAAAGTCAGAGAAACGTGTCAGGGGCCCCTGTGAGGTCTGGGGGACGAGGGCAGGAGGTGGGGCAGAGGCAGCACCCTGGCCCCCCCTGCAACCCTCAGGGCAACTTGCGCATGTAAAGCCAGTGTCTCTTGTCACCATGTGTTCTAACAGGATTCCCACAAAAGGAATGCGTGGAGATTTGGGGAGGCCTTACCTTTTACCCTCTTGTCAAACATCTTTAATGCTGACTGTATTTATTCAAGATGACACAGAGATCACCTGCAGAACTTGAGGGAGCGGTGCTTGCTTCCTGTCTTGCCCGCCCCAGGCTCACTCATCAGACTCCTGATTCTTGCAGGCACTGCAGTGCCCGTGGGGGCAGCTCTGCTCCTGTGGTGGGAGCTCTGCTCCTCGGGGAGCTGGGCACGGGGGTGCTCACATTGGAGCCGGTCGCAACAACGCTGATCCCTCTCCACGTGTTGAGCCCTTTGTGTAAGTAGTAGAGGTGGGATCCAGAGTCTTCCTGTGTCTATGGAGTTCTCCAGTAAAGCCAACTTGGAGGAAAGAAAGAAAATGCCTACTGTTTCAAGACTGTGTCCTAAGGGTTTAAAGCTCACTGTGGAGCACACGTGAGATCTCATCCAGTAAATACTCTGGGATCTTGACTCTGACTTGTCATGAATTTGGCATTCTAATAATGTTATTTCTCTTAAAATATGTCTAAACAATCATTTTTGTGTGATGGTTATGTGTCCGTAAGTGTCCTGAAGAAACTGCTGTGGATGGAAGGGTGGCATCAGTGGTATCAGAAGGGCTGGTGGTCCTGGGGGCTGCTCGAGCTCCGCACCATTTGTTACCAGCAGGCTTTCAGATTGCATCTTATTCCAGAGCTCACCGGGGCTCCCATCTCTCACTATGTGTCTTGAGAGAATATTTGTTCAGAGGGGAGGGGACAGGGTGCTTCCAAGTCTGGGTTTTGGGGTTCCCTGTCTAAAGGTGGCACTGGCACAAATCCTTTATTCATGGAATAATGAAGCCCCCCAGTCTCGTGGCTAATTGGGCCTCCCTGTCCTTCTTCATGTGAGGAGTCGGAGGGCTTGGGTCAGGCCCCCAAACCTGTTTTTGGTGAGCTTTCAGCCCTATCACACCACCAGGGTTGTCCCGTTTCAGTCACATGACTTTGATTTTTGCAGGTAGGTGTGACTCCTGGACAGTGCCTGGGACTTCCAGGTTTCCCCTACAATAGGGGCACTGAAGAATGTTCACCCCGTAAGGTGTGTTCGTGGGCATCGAGGACAAGTAGGGACCCACAGACAGATGTCTGGATGGGTGGCGATCAGGACCGAGTCTTGGAAGAACAGAGATTCCATTACTGTTTTAACAGTGAAATTGAGGGAGTAATTCTGGAAGGTCTGATGCAACTGAGATTAAAATTGTTATACGGTTTTTATTGTTAGCAGTAGTGGTTTTTAACCCTAAGACCCACTCCCCCCTGTTTATAATAAATATTTTGTAACCTTTCTTTTCCGGTGCCCAGTAGTGAACGTCATAGAAAATGTAACCTAACTATAAATATGATAAACAAATAGACAGGCAGATGGAAAGATGTGGTACCTAAATTCTTATATTATGGGGTATTTTATATTCTATGCTAATTAGTAGCCTCTCAGGACAAAAGGCACATACAAAGGGAGTCACTTCTAATAAACTATTTTTCCAAGCCTTACCTAACTGGGAAACAAGTGGCTTCACAATGTTAGAGCACTTCCCAGGTCCCCGGGGAAATCTTGTCAGAGTTACACTTGCTGTTGGTGTCCAGTGCCAAGTGTAAGCAGAAGCGGTTCGGAAGCTGCCCGGAGGCGGACTCCGGGGATTCCTTCTCCGTCGCAGCTGTCAGGGAGCCTTGCCTTTCCTGACCACAACCACAGAGGAGATTTTAAGTCTCTGAAAACTGCCATATCAGAGTATATCACAACCCTCACAAGATATGTTGAATAAAGTAGAAAACTTTAAGTGACTCCTTTAGGATAGAACTAGGGTATAAAAGAAATAATGAATTAAAAATTCTAGTGCCCAAATAAGTGCTACATTACACTGGCTGCATTATTAGGTTAGACAACTTCATTATCACTTTACATACCACATCTTGTAGTTAGATATTATTTCTCTTTTTTTCCTAAAGAAAAAATCATTTGTTGAGTTCTTGTGTCAGAGGTGACGAGCAGAGAGCAAGTGTAAAACCGGGAATCGTGATGCTGGTCAGTCTAAGACCATCTCCGTCACTGCGCAGATCATCTTTACTTATTTTACTGCACTTTTTGGAATCACCTTCTCACTTGGAAAAACCCCTGTGTCAATTGGATTTGTTAGTAAAACTATTCTTTTTCTTACCTAGAACATCAGTGATGTTTTCAAGATGATAAAAAAAATTTGCCCAGGGCATTTAAACAGTTGCTTGTTCTCGTAATTCATGGCTCACGGTCTCATATTTGTCACAATTGGAGAACTATATTTTCTTTGTGCAAATTCTCATTGCTTTGGTGACGCAGGGACACGTGTCCTTACTTGATGGAGTATGATTGTTGTTGTTTGCATTCTCTCCCTAAATCTGGAATCCTGTGTTATGTTTCCTGTTAACTTAAAAAATAGGAATGTTGTTATTTGCCTAAATATCTAACCTCACACCAGTGATGCATATCAAATTGGTCCAACTAGGAATTCCAATATTAAATGAGACAGTAATTTCACAACCCACTTTTCCAAAAATTTGGATTGATGGTTCAATTATACCAGGGACATTAGCTGTTTTAATTGAATCAATCATTGCTTTCTTCAATAAAATTTTCCATTCCTTCTGCTCTTTTGGTTTATTGTTCTTCAGTGTTTCATTTGCTTTCTTTCCCAAAAATATATGATTTTGGCTTTTGTCATTGAAAATCCTTGCTGGTTTTGCTACCTCATGCTGGAGAGAAGGCTTGTGACTGTTTTATAGTCACTGGTTTCATGGTTGTATGAGTGCTTAATGCCATCTTGCACGGGTGTGGAGACCTAATGTATTGTGTACATAAAAGGCTTAGTCTACACTGAGTGCAGGGTTAGTGTTCGCAGCCCATGTCATCAGTATCATAATTAATCCATTACAATCATCCTCTATTAATCAGTGTTATCCTTCTAACGTCTCCAGGAGAGGAAATGTTTTAGTCTAAATGCAAATCTTTGCCTAACTTTCAGTCAATTCAAAACCTTTAAAGCTTTGCTGTCAATAGGACTGTGTGCCTGCTATCCCTACTTCTGCTCCTCCTGACCCTGGACGTGGTCTCCAGGGCTGATGATCCACGAGACACTGGATTCTTGATCCCATGGCTCTGTGTGTTCTGAGACATCTGGAGACTTCAGCACTGTTTTAGGGGCATTGGGTCCCACCTCTTCATAGCATTGCTGAGATGAGGTCTGTGGGCTCACCCTCATTCTTGAGTGTACGATGCATTTTTTCTAGAACCAAAACAACCCCACCGTGGCAGCACTGCTTTGACCACGTGCTGGGACAGCATGTGCTTATCAGTTCTTGGGTTTAAATTTTCTGTTCTAACTTCTAAAATGGGGTATATTGACAGATACACTCCATGTAAACAGAAGCTCTGTGGGGTTTTCAGCAACTTCTAAGAGCATAAATATTCCTGAAGCAGCTAACCTTCCTCCCAACCATTGAGGAGCAGGCCGGCAAGTCCTGGGTGCCTTTGGCGGCCAAGCTGTGCAGCCCAGGCTGCTCACTGAGGCACAAGGAGAAAATCTTAAAAACCTACTTCCATGCTGTCTTTCACAGAATCTCAGAAATGAATGTTTTAATATCTAAAGAGGGGTGTTTTTTTAAATAAATTATTTATTTTTTTCCTTTTTCAGTTTTATTAGGTAGAATTAATACAGTTCAACTTCACATACACATATTGCAAGTAAATACATGTATAGAGTATACTGCATTTTTTAGTTTACATATATGTACAAATTATTGTTTCTAAGAACAGATTAGAGCTTTAGATTTTTTAAATTACAGTTACCAGAGGAATAAGGACATCTAGAAAAGAATAATAAACAGAATATGGTAATCCAATCACAAAGGAAAGTCAGATGTGCTTACATATATTCAAGAAATCAAAATAATATTTAGTTCATTTGTGGTCTTATTATTATTGCTATTAATTTTAGATTCCCCATAAATGAAGTCATGTGGCATTTTTCTTTCTCTTTCCACCCCACTTCACTTAGAATGACAGACTTCAGGTCCATCCATGTTGCTGCAAATGGCATCTTTTATGGCTGAGTAGTAGTCCATTGTATATATGTATCACCTCATCTTTATCCAGTCATGTGCTGATGGACATTTGTGTTGTTTCTAACTTCCTTGTTCTATGTCCCTTCTGGCAACAATTATGGATTTTAAATATTTTCCACCTTAAAATCCTTCCTGAAGGAGATGTGGTAACTGGAATCAAAAACAATTACAGCACAGGGTCGTGTGTGATGGGCCCTGGGGGCTTGGTAGAAAGGTTGGCAGAAAGGATTTCAGATTCTGATCAAATGATTCCTCCTCTTGTAGCCCTGCTGACCGCCTCTCTCACGGTCTGCCCTAGAAGTCTGACCAGTCCCTTCTGTGAATCCTACTGTATTGTGCACAAATTTTGTTCAATTGCTGTCATCCAGCAGGGACCTTAAGTGAGGGACCCAAGCTCCTGTGTTGGTTTCTTCCATCAGCCCTTAACTTCCTTGGGAGCCAGGACTGTCTCATTGCCCCAAGGATCCCTAATGCCTAGTGAGATGCCTGATACAGCTGGTACTTAACGAGCACATCGGTCAAATGGAAAAACCTGAACAAAGAAAAGGCCCTCATTTTTCAGACATGCCTACTTGAGTACATAGGGTAAAACGACATGTCTTCTTGGATTTGCTGTCAAATAGTTTAACAAAGGACAAATAAAAGAACAAAGGTCTGAATAAAGGAAATATGGAAAAGTTTGTGAATTCCTTAATCTGGGTGATGGGCTTATTGTACTATACTTACTGACGGATACTTAAGTTAGTTTATAATGTTACTGTCATTAGCTGAATAGCAAGTATTAATACGTATTAATTGAAATCCTTAGAACTGACCAAACTTACCCCACACAAAATCATTAATATCCTAGTAGTTTGTCTTACAGAAATCTTTTCCCGCAAAGACAGGAAAAAAGGGAAAGGTAGATCCGTGCAGTATTTCCAAGTTGTCAAAAGACCAAAGTCCGACACAAAAGAAGAGATTGTAGAAAAGATAAAAAGGCTGAAATCAATGTCCGGAAAACCTAGCTACGAATCCTAAATGGCCCAACTTAACTAACCTCAGCACTGCTGCATCAAGAATGGGGCAAATAACACCTAGTGGATTTTTTTAATAAATAAATAATGATCCAGTTCCTACCACAGGCAATTATAATAAGACTGAGTACAAGTTCTAACAACAAATATTGTACAAATCATAATTTCTACTTGATTCAAACTGATTCTTCTTATAAAATTTGAATCTTTTTATTCTTATGACAGATTTGTGGCATATGACCTAGTGATAAAATTTTCAACTGGCTTGTATTAAAAAAGTTCACCATAGTGAGAGTTTATTACATCAACTATTCCTTATTGGGAAACCCATGTGCCTTGTCACTCTCTTTCATAAGATTTCCTGTGGAAAATTCAATCCTTCATTCAGGAAAAGGCTGAGCAATATTTCTCATGGAAAATCTTCATAAACTGCAACACAAGAAAATGAAAATGACTGTGAGCAGCCCGTGAAGCCGGCAGACACACACAGCTCACGGCTGTGTTCCCGCCTCATCTTTGCGTAACCAGCAGGGAAAATGTGCATTTCAAGAAATAGACATAAACTCTTTTTAGGACCTGAGCACACAATTTCCCTTTCAGGGTTTAGTGGGCTTCCATTTAATTCTATGAGAAATGTTTAAAACAACAGAACAACTGCTGAGATAGGGTTTAAAGTAAATTTTATGTCTTAGTGAAAATAAAGCCAACTGATAGTTATCACTTTTACTTTATTTGATCTCACTCTCTTACTTTACCTCCCCAACCTCCTCCACAATATGGTGGTGAACATCCCCTCCTGGTTCAGAAGGCGAAGTAGAAATTACCAATCACATGGAGGTGAGCTTTGTTGTTTTATTTTTCAAAACAAACAAGTTTCATTCATGTGATTTAATAATTAAGATCAGAAACAAAGTCTACTCAATAAATGGTAGCCAACACATGTTGTCATAGCTGCTCATCAGCTTTGGCCCCACGTTACACACTTTTACATGGACATGTGCCATGTGCTGTCATGGGAAACGGTGAGTGGGGACAGGGCCTCTACTCTCACAGGGCACACAGCCTGGTGGGGGAGGCGGTGTTCAATCATTGCCCTTTTGTTTTAATGTACTTACAAATTATAGGAAATGCTATTTAAAAAGAACAAAATGAGTCAATGAAAGTGAAAAATACAAGGACAGTATTTAGGCTGAGGGAAGACAGGGAACCTCTTTGAAGGGCTGGCACTACACTGAGACCCAGAGGACAACTCTGATGCTGCAGGTGAAGGGCAGGGACACACTGATAAAGGACTGATATCCAGAATGTACCAAAATTTCTTTAAACTCAACAAGAAGGATGAATAACCTGATTAAAAATGAGCAAAACGCCTGAACACACACCTCATCAAAGAAGAAATCTAGATGCCAAAGAAGTCTATGGAAAGATGCTCCACAGCATCTGTCATCAAGGGGATGTAGACTGAAACAGCGAGGTATCACTGCACACCTGTCAGAACTGCCAAAACGCAGAACACTGACAGCACCGAATGCTGGTGACGATGTGGAGCATCAGGAATTCTCATGCATTGATGGTGGGAATGTAAAATGGCCCAGATACTTTTGAAGACGGTCTGACAATTTTTTACAAAGCTAAACGTACTCCTAACACATGATCTGGTAACTGTGCTCCTTGGTGTTTACTCGACGAAATGGAAACATGTCCACACACAAATCTGCATACAGATGTTAATAGCAGCTTTATTCATAATCTCCAGAACTCAGAAGCAACTAAGCTGTTCTTCAGTAGGTGAATGGATAAACTGTGGTCCAGCCAGAAAATGGACTATTAGTTGGTGCTAAAATGAAATGAGTTATCAAGGCATGGAAAGACATGGAGGAACCTTAAATGCATATTACTAAGTGAAAGAAGCCAATCTGGGAAGGTTCTGCAACTGTCTCATTCCAACTGTATGGTGTTCTGGGGAAGACAAAACCACAGAGACTAAAAGATCAGTGGCTGTCAGAGGCTAGAGGGGAAGGAGCAATGAATGAGGTGCAGCATGGAGCATTTTAAGGTCACTAAGACAGATTACTCTGTATAATGATGTGATGGTGGATACATGTCATTGCACATCTGTCCAAACCCACAGAGTGCACACCACCAAGTGTAAATCCTAGTGTCAAGTATGGGCTCTGGGTGATGATGACGTGTCAGTTTAAGTTCACCCATTGTCACAAATGCACGCTCTGGTGCAGGTGTCAATAGTGAGGAGGCTGTGGGGACAAACTGCAGTTCATACACCCAATCCAGCCCCAGCCACCGCTGTTAATAAAGCTCTGTGTGTGTGTGGACTGTCCGGGTGCTCTGGCATCTGAACAGCAGAGCTGAGCAGCTGCACCAGACATCAGGAGGTTTGCAGACCCTGAAATATTTACTCCCAAGCCCTTGATAGAAAAAGTTTGCTGAGCCCTTTTCTGCACGAATCAGAATTCACCCTGATGAGACAGGACAGCAGGGCCCAAAACAGGCATGGTTAATGGGACTGAAGCAATGTTTTAGTTCCAAAACCTTTGCTGAAGTCCTGCAGGTCCAGTGACAGACTGTAGCCAGGAAGCGTCTGCAGCAGGAGTCGGTAGCAGGCCTTCCCGCCAGGCTCCGGGATGCCGGGCGCCGAGCTTCACGGGGACAACCCGCTTGAAGAAGGCGGACTTGCAGTGGAAGCCGATCAACTCATAGAGCTCGGAGAGGAGGCTGCACTGCTGAATTCTCTCCTCGGAACGCTGAAGCACAGGGAGAAAAGCAACAAGCATCTGAACGAAACATGTAAGTGAACAAAGGCCCGGAAAAAAGGTTTTTCCATAAAACAGAGACCCGATGACACAGGAAGGAAGATGAAGGCTGACTTCGTGCACTGACGGGACCGGATGCAGAAACACAGAGAAGCAGCGCTGTGCAGACGCTCCAGACCCCCTCCGGGCCACACCTCTCCGCGTTCCGCCTGTCCTTTTACTAGAAAGGCCCCTATTCCCTGAAATAGAGGAACCTTCTACCTAAACATGGGACACAGAGAAGGGAAAGAGGAAAAGGAAGGGAAAGTAAAGAAACAACAGTTCCTCTAGACCCTAGGGTTTGGGCGGGACTTTCACCAAACACACAACCTCTCAAAGCACAGAGCGCACAGTGAGAGGCTGACAGTGTGACTGCGACTTCTGCTCCTTAAACACCAGCTCCCTGCCAGCACATGCTGTACCCATTACTGAATCATTACAATCATCTCAGAAACTATTACTACCCCGGCTCACAGGCAAGGAAATCTGAAACTCGGGGAGGAATTATTATCATCCTGGACAATGTCCCACAGCCCAGAAGTGTCAGAGCCGCAGGCAGACCCTGGACTAAAATGCTCCTCATCACCACGGGCCCTGAGCCTCAGGCTGAGGCCACGTCAGGTCTGAACGGGCCCAGAGCACGAGTTTGTGGGACAGGGAATGCTCCCACTCGAAGTGCCAGGCCAAGAGCCTCAGGAAGCTATGTAATGAAACCAAAACCCCAAAGTCATTTTCAACCCACTGCCCTGTCCGGGAGGACTGCTCGGCACATCTGCGCTGTGCACAGGCTGAGCAAGGGGCCCAGACAGTGACGTGACGTCCCAGTGGAAGTGGCTCGGAGACCACTTCATCACAGGACAGACTCTCCCGGCTTCCAACGTTAGCTCTCCTTTCCATTTCCAACTGGAAAGTAAGTTTAGAATTGTTTTCCTCTCCTAGAAACAAAGAGAGTGGTAACATCAGCAGGAAACTCAAGACTGAGGAAGGGTCTCCTGGCCATTTGGAAGGATAGGCCGGGGAGGGAAAAGAGACAGGGATCAGAAAGACCCGTGTTCCAGTCCAAAGTTTGCACGTCACTTGCTTTGACAGTTTCCTTTTTAATACAGGTGATAAAATGTAATTTTGATTGTTGGGAAAACTAAATGAAATAACGTAAGCCACTAGCATAAGTGTAAAATCCTCCATGAGTGTTCCAGAAATGGACGTGACCGTGGTTAGTTACGGTCTCCCAAGTCTTGGGTGCTAAGCCCACATCAGCCAGCCAGAGATATGCCAAAGAATGCCTCAACAGCCAGCAGCCTTCTCCAAATTGGAAACTCACAGTGTCCGAAGAACAGGCAGTGGTGGATGCTTTGGGACACTGGAGGTAGCACTCCAGTGACGACTTTAAAAAGCTGGGGAGAATTTTGGGGACCACACATTTCAAATAAAGAAAACTCATTCCATGTCTACAAACATTCATCTCTAGCAATGATGATCCAGAGAGGAAACACATATTCTAACGTACACCATTTTCCCACATAAGTGCATCAAAACAATTTGGAAAGAATGTAACTTTCTTCTCTAGATCACACAGCGGGGACTACAAGGTTTGTACTGACAGCCCTACTTGTAAATCATCTGCAAACGTAACTGGGTCCACTATCAGTCATCATCATTTGAAGAGAAGGATGGAAAATAACAAAGCCAAGCTAATTCGCTCCAGTCTTTTGTTTGGTTATGATGTCACAGAGGAGACGGACAGCTCAGTAAGGAACCACTCTGCCGTGATCACGGAGTCGGGGAGCGGGCTGGGCGGCAAGATGTATGACGCAGCTGTAGCTGTGCCTGCGCTTCTAGGCAGGTACCCAAAGTCACCTCGACAAGGTGTCAAACGCTTATGCCCACGTCCCCATCACCTGACATGTATCAAGGAGCAATGAAAACCTATAAACGGCCAATACCCTTGGTGGGTGCACCGTCCAAAGAGCAAAGTCACAGTTTGACAACTGGCCATCCCGGTTCCCTGGGATTCATTCTTGGAGAACCTTAAAAGCCACTCCTCTGTCCTCAAGAAATGCTGCCTATTATCCTATCTTTGGCTCAGGGATACAGCACGTTCACGTGGACTTCAATGTCTGCACAGATTTGACTGTCTTTCTCCAAGTTCACTTGTCCATTCTGAAGAGGCCTGAGTTAAGTCCATCTTTCATAAGATCAATTCCCTCCAGTGACAACTCAACGGGACTGCAATTAAAAGCCAACTGAACAGGACAGTCCTCAGCTAAAAATGTCACCCACCCTTCACTGCTTTCTTAATCTCCTCTCCTGGCTAATTGCAACAGACTAACACCACCCTCCACCAAGTTCCCCAACTATGTCAAATAGAAAATAAGGTCCATAAAAGAGGAGACAACTCCATAGTCACCTCTGAATTCCTAGCATATAGTAATGTCAATAAATAGAACTATGATTATGGCTTCTTTCCTTTAAAACCTTTCGGGTTATTTAAATGAGACCATGGAAGGGAGGTGTTAGGGTCCAGTATATTGATCCAGAAGACTCAGGAGGCCTTTTTCGGAATGGCTGTCCACGGATTCATTCAAAACACTTCTCTTTCCGGGAGGAGCTGTGATTTTCTGCCAGGAGTTTGTGGTCACTCTCATGCCACAACAGCCTTAAACTAAATCCTTACTTGGGATATGTTATTTTTTCCCCCGTTTCCAAAAAATTGACTTTCCTTACTTCCTTGCCTTGAGGAACACTTCTTTTCCTTTCTTTCTAATTCACTCTTTTGTAAAGCAGGATTCTCAGGATGTGCTTGGCCTTACATAAGAACAGCCATCCAACTCCCAGTGTGAGAGACCTCGGGCTCACCTCCTGCCCTCCTGCCAGGGCAACTGAAACACAGTTCAGGAGCCAACCGGCACCCCAGGGCTTGTAAGGCTCATGTATCACCCAGAATCCCTGCTTTCTGGTTTGTCTTGGCTTCTGAGGATTTCCCCTCACTTTCTTGACAATTAGCTGTGCAGCTTGAAAGATGAGGAAGGAAGGTATTATTTCTTAATCAGCATTTTAAGGAACTTGTGTAATGAAGGTTTCCACGAGTTTCTAGAACCCTCCATTGCCGAGACAGAAAACACACTGGAAATTTTCTAAATTTAGCTATCATGTGCATTTTTCTTTGCTTTTGTTTTCTTAACTGCTAACAGACATTTTTTAATTAAAAAAAAATAAGGCCCCAAATAGGATAGAAACTTGAAGGGGCAAACAAAATTTAAGGGCAAATACAGAAAAACGATAAGTACTCTACAAAGTTAATAGAATGCATACACTATGGATCAGATCAGCAATTCTCAGTAACAACTAATTGAAACCTGACCATGAGGTAAAACATCTCTCCTGTCAAGAGATGGCCAACAGAAAATAGAATTAAATCAACAAACTAAAATTCTAAGTCTGGCGAAGTACAGAATGCTACCAGCTTAATGTGTCTTCTTCTGGAAAAGAGGGAGTCTCACCAGCTCTTTTCTGTGGAGCCTGGGCCCACGGAAGGACGGTGAAGTGAGCTCTGTAAGTACCCAATTAGCAAAGTCAGTGATGAATAAAGAGACGTGAGCTTTGATGACAGACATGATATTACTATTCACTTGTCCTGAAAAGTAAGTCTTCACGTTCAGTGATCAATACCTCGGCGTCCCCAGGGATTGAGATTATAGGAAAATGCCCAGCCCGGGCCCAGACCTCCTCTGTCAGCTTGCGACACTGCACTTAGTTGTCTCAAGGGCACCTCCAACTTCATCTGCACAGAGCTGACTTCACGGTACTCCTCCAATAGCCGTCCTGCCCAGGGCCCCTGGTCAGGGGGCAAGGTCTCTCTGCCTCTCCCAGCTCAGGCCCATCAGTCACAGATGTGAATGGACCCCTCCTCCAGGGCCCAATTTCCTCAGTCAATGAGTCCCACCACCCTCACCTGTCCTACCAGGTACTCACTGGCACTCTCTCAGCACCGACTGTGTGCTGGTGACCACAATGCACACTGTGCACACATTATCTCACTGGATCACCACAGCAGTCCTGGGAAGTCAGTATATCACTGCTTCACTTGATTAGATAAATTGTTTCATTTCTATTTGTGCGTCATCCAAACTGACACAATTACTGAGCCACAAACTTGGGACTGAAAACCACTTGAAAACTGAACACTGCAACACCTCGCAGCCACCCTACTCTGACTCATCACATCACCTCCTGCCGAGCCTTCTAAATGTTTCCAAGCATTCTACAAGACAAAAGTGATCTATGAGAGCACCCACTCCTCTACTTAAAATCTGTCAATGACGATCCACTGCCCTTAGGAGAAAGCCGCACCAAGCCTGAGCACAGCCCAACAGCCCGGCATCTGCGTTCCCTGTGCTGCCGCGCCGCCTCACCCACCACGCAGCTCTACACGTGCCGTGTCCAGGACAGGGATGCTGACTCCACACAACCCAGGGCTTGTCTCACTCGAACAATGATCACATTCTTCAGTGGTCACCCACTTCATTGCTGACTCAGAAAAATGTTTTCTCAGGATGAATCAATATCTTTTTCCTTACAAATTCCCTTCATTGATAATGAGCTCCCCCCATAATAGAGAGGACCTAATTCTCAGTCTCCTTATCTGTAAAGTGAGAATAACAAGGAAATATGTGAGATTTTAAGTGAAATAATATTCATGTGAGGCTGAGGGACAATTCCCAACATACAGTAAGCACGCAATATGTACTTACTTAGAATTAGTAAGAATATGTTGCATTCCAGCAACCTTAAATCAATGTTTTATGGCTTTGTCCAAAAGACTACTGACAAACTGTTGGACGAACCCCTTTGAGCAGATCAGCACAAGCGTACTGGGAGAGGTAATGGCTGACTCCAGTTACAGCTGCAGCCACCCAGCACTACGGGGCAGGGGCAGTTTGCTCAAACTCTTACATGTTGCTTGAGCATTTAGTTGTCGTTATTGAATAAAGACAGGTGTTCTTTAGTCAAAGCTCCTGAAACATAAATCTTCAAAGATTGATGCAAATTAGGTTTCAAGTACAACACTCTCACTAGAAATTATTTGAAAATGATAGTCTTAGCTCCTCTGCACATCAAAAGGGCATGTTCTTAATGTATCTTACTAAATACACCGAAATGGTTGTTTAAAAGAAAGTAAGATGAAGCCATCCTGAATAAGCTCTCAGTGTCATCTGCACAAAGCCCCACCCAAGGGTCTCATTTCTCACTTCCACACAGGTGTTCAGTTAGCTAAACTTGGGTCTTGGTTTCTTATAACATGGGGGTGGGAAGAGCTGTGGCTAGATTTATGTAGCAAATATAAACCTAAGGTATTTGCTGTGTAGGAATCCTAGAAGTAAACAAATTGATATATAGTCCCACCCTTAAGAAGCTCAGCCTTTCCATTTACAACAGCATTAAAAATAAAATAAGAGATACATTTAACAAAAATTTACAAGATTTGTACATTTAACATTTTGAAGTATCACCAAAATAACATTTAAAAGATCTACATATAAGGAAGACATCCCATGTTCATGGAATGGTAGACAATATTGTTAAAAACGTTAAGACTCCCCAAAGTGACTTACAAATTCAGTGGAATCCCTATCAAAATTCCAGCTGACTTCTTTGGAAAAATTGAAAAACTGATCCCAAAATTCATATGGACGTGCAAGGGACCCAGGTCAACCAAAACAATATTGAAAAAGTAGTACAAAGTTCGAGGACTCACTTTAAAGGGTACTAAAAAGATATAGTACTCAAGTAAGTATGCTACTGGCATAAGTATAGATAAATAAATCTATGAGACACAATAAAAACCCAGAGGGAAAAAACTAACATTTACAGTCAGTTTTCCACAAGGGTGCCAACAACACTCCATTGAAAGAATAGTCTATTCAACAAATGGTGCAAGGACAGCTGGGTATCTGCAGACAAAAGAATGAATCTGTAATCTGGACCCCCATATTTTATATAACAAATAAACATTAATTCAAAATGGATCACAGACAGAAAAGTAAAAACTAAACCTATAAACTTTCTAAAAGAAGACACAGTATAAATCTCTGTGGTCCTAGGATAGGCTTTGGTTTCCTAGATACAGTACAAAGAGCACAATGATAGATGATAAAAGCAGATAAACTGGACTTCATCAAAATTAAAAACTTTTTCTTACAAAGGACATCATCAAGTAAGTGAAATTACAGGGGAAATAGGTATCTCGATAGAGTGCGTGCTTAGCAAGAACAATAAAATAGATCAATATATCTAATTACCTCCCCTGTAAAGAAATTGTTTTAATGTTTAAAAAAATGAAAATGAAATGACAATCTGTACAATAGGAGAAAAATTTTGCAAAGCATATATCTAATAAAAGACTAGCATCCAGGATATATAACAAGTGCTTACAACTGAAGAATACAGAGAAAATCGACCCAAGTTTTAAATTTCCCAAGGATTTAAATAGATACACAAATGGCCAATAAGCATATGAAAAGACGCTCAGCATCACTAGCCAAATCAAAATCAAAATGAGATCTCATTTTACACCCACTAGGATGGTTATAATCAAAACATGGGCAATAACCAGTGTCTTTCAGGAGGCAGAGATACCTCATATGCAGCCAGTGGAAAGGGACAATGGTGCAGCTTCTTTCAAGAAGTCTGGTGTTTCCTCAAAAGGATAGTTATATGGCTCAGCAATTCAACTCCTACATATAGAGTCATCCCTCAGTATCCTTGGGGGGTTGGTTTCAGGAACACCCCCACCCTGGATTCCATAATCCAAGGATGTTTGAGTCCCTTTACTATCAGCCATCTGGATCCATGAAGTTGAAACTACAGATATGGTGGGCCAACTGTACAGCCAACAGAATGGAAACATATTCTCACAAAAACTTTCACATCAATATTCATAGCAGTATCATTCAGAGTAGCCAAAAGTTACAAACAATATCCATCCATCTATGAATGGATAAAGAAAATTATCAAGAATAGTCCCTCAAAATTTTGGTCATTTAATAATTGACAAAGGAGGTGAGAACATACAATGGAGTAAAGACAGCCTCTTCAGAAAAAGATGTAGGGAAAATTGGACAGCTGCATGTAAATCAATGAAGTTAGACTACTCCCTCACAGCATACACAAAAATATATTCAAAATGGCCTAAAGACGTAAACATGTAGACAAACACTATAAACCTCATAGAAGAAAACATAGGCAAAATATTTGACATACATCTCAGCAATGTTCTCCTAGACCAGTCTACTCAAGCAATAGAAATAAAAGCAATAGTATACAAGTGGGATCTAATTAAACTTACAAGATTCACACAGCAAAGGAAACAATAAGCAAAACAAAAAGACATCCTATGGAATGGGAGAAAATATTTGCAATAAATGAGACTGACAAGGGCTTTATTTCCATAATATACAAACAGCTTTTACACTTAATAAGAAAGAAAAACAAACAATTCAATCCAAAAATGGGCAGAAGACCTAAAGAAACATTTCTCCAATGAAGACATACAAATGGCCAATAGGCACATGAAAAAATGCTCAATATCATTATCAGAGAAATGCAAATCAAAACTGCAATCAAGTATCACCTCTCACCAGTCAGAATAGCCATCATTCAGAAGTTCACAAACAATAATGCTGGAGAGGCTGTGGAGAATATGGAACCCTCCTACACTGTGGTGGGAATGCAGTTTGGTGGAGCCATTGTGGAAAACTGTATACAGGTTCCTCAAAAGACAAAAAATTGACCTCCCATATGACCCAGCAATCCCTCTCCTGGGCATACATCCAGAAGGAACCGTAATTCAAAAAGACACCTACACCCCAATGTTCACTGCAGCACTATTTACAATAGCAAGACATGGAAACAACCTAAATGTCCACTGACAGATGACTGGATAAAGAGGTTGTAGTATATTTGTCCAATAGACTACTATTCAGCCATAAAAAAATAATAAAACAATGCCATTTGCAGCAACATGAATGGACCTGGACAATGTCATTCTAAGTGAAGTAAGCCAGAAAGAGAAATAAAAATACCGTATGAGATCGCTCACATGTGGAATCGAAAAAAAAAAAAACACAAAAACAAAAAGACAAACTTATCTACAGAACAGAAACAGACACAGAGACATAGAAACCAAACTATGTTTACCAGAGGAGAGAGAGTGAGGGAAAGAATAAATTGGGAGTTCTTTGAAGGAAAATCCCAGCTGGGCTAACAAGATAACTCATAAATCTGAAGTTTAGTGTCAGTCTATTGGGCTAACGAGCTCAGTCACAAATCTAAGTGTGATAAGTGTCGGTTTACTGATATAAGTTCTGCCGGGATAACTTGTAAATCTAAAGTTTAGTGTCAGTTTACTGGGCTAACAAGCTAACTCGTAAATCCAAGCTCAACAAGTGTCAGTAACATAATCTGTTCCGAATTGATAAGCTTCAGTGTACTGATTCCTTGCTTTTTGTTGTTTGAGCCTTATTGGCTAATAGCCCCATACTTGTAATTAACCCTATAAAACCTCATGTGCACATCTTGGAGGTGCTCAGAGCTTCGGAGCAGAAGCCCCTCTGAGCCCGCTGGCGTAATAAATCTCAGCACTCCAACCCTTCGAGTGGTGCTTGTTTCTTGTCTGGCCTGTCATTTCCGTAACAGTTCAAGATTTGCAGATACTGACTATATATAGCATAAAAAGAAAGTTTATACTGTATAGCACAGGAAAATATATTTAATATCTTATATTAACTTATGTTTAAAAAGAATATGAAAATGAATACAGCTATGTTCCTATATAACTGAAGTGTTGTGCTGTACACAAGAAATTGATGCAACATTATAAACTGACTAAACTTCAATGAAAATATTTTTAAAAAGACCAAAAATGAAAAAAAAGAAAAAGGATATTATCAAACCAAAAGAATAAAGTACTGATTCAGGCTACAACATGGATGAACTTTGAATCTTTATGCTGAAATAAGCCAGACACAAAAGGAAAATACTGCCCTTTAAGGTGAAATTTATCTAAGCGTTTATTGTACTATTCCTGTAAATATTCCGGAGTTTTGAAATCTATCAAAATCAAAATAAAATGTAATATTCATTAAAACCATAAAACGATTCCTCACACGAGGGCTTTAATTATTAAATGCAGAAATGCATGTAAAGCTCCTGGAACAAAAATTTGCACGTCCACAGTCACTGCTGTCACTGCCACTCAGAGGGTGGTGCCATCGCTGATGAGAGCTGCCTCCACTCGCTCCTCTGCAGACAGCAGTGAGGGCCTGGGCTCTGACAGGCAGAGTGACGGTGAACCTGGATCAGACACAGCCATGCCCCAGACTCTGCATTACCCAACTTTCTTATACAAACTGCTCCATGTAATATGAACACGCTACAGGGATGTATCTTACAAAACAGGGAATACAGCCAAGGTTTTACAGTAACTATAAATGAAGCATCTGTTGTACACCTGAAACTTATATCATATTGTAAATCAGCTATACCTTTATAAAAAATTAAAAAATAATTTTAAAATGTTATAACTTTAATATTCAATCCGGTTTTTAAGTAACCACTAAACAGCTTAGAATATATAAAAGCATTTAAATGTGATAAGTTTGTTTACATATTTATTTACTTTTAGCCTCCTGCTAAAAGAGAAATTAAACAATTTTTTAAACACAGCTTAACAACCATAACAACAAAAAGACAAAAGTGAGAGTGAAGAGAAAATGGAGATTCAATACTTAAATGAAACAAGGGGGAGATAAAGTCATAAAAATGGATGCCATGAAGTCAGGGCAAGTGTTAAAGGCCGACTAGAAATTCAGCTGTAAGATTCTTGGCAGCTAAAGCAAAAAGAAAAAGATGATGGGGCGGGTGGTAGAGGTCAGTGATAGAGCGTGTGCTTAGCATGCACGGGGTCCTCAGTTTAAGCTCCAGGCCTCCACTAAAAGATAAATACACCTAATTACCTATCACCCCAAAAGAGCCCCAAAGAAAAGAAAAAGAGAAATTTCTTTCCTACAAATTCTGATATTAAATTTAGATTAAATACTTAAAACAAAAAAGAAAAATAGAAAAGGATGAGTGACACAAGCGATAATCCCCGTGTGATAAATCTGCAGTGGCTGCTGGCAGGTCCCCATGTCCCACGTGGGAAAATCTAAAACATCCTTCTCACCACTCAGAGTCATCCTCAGCCCACCCCACCCCTCCCGCTGTTAAATGCAGGAGCACAGGCAGGGCCCGGCCTTTGCTCTCTCTGTGTCATCACAGTGAGACAGGATGGAAGGGGGCAGAGCACAGTCATTCAAGGTAGGCCACAGCAATTAACATCAAAATGGTGAAGGATTCAACCCCCAATAGGCCTTAGGCTCAGGATGAAGAGATTTAACTTCTAGCAGAGCTTGAGCTTCATTAAACACCCATTGTAATAGTAACATGGTGAATAACCTGGCCCCAGGCACCAAGGCAATTCCAAGGCTAGCCACAAAAGGTCACAGTGTGGGAAATGGCCAACTCCCTGGGAATCGCAGCCCCTTGCCCTAAGGCTGGTCCTTCTACTTATTAGCATATGAAGCCACCAAGCCCATGAAAAAGAGCAAGCACAGCGCTGCCTTTTGGTCACCACCCTCTCTCCCTCTTCGTAGAAGGACTACACTCTGTGGAATGTGTACCTACTTTTAATGTGAGCACCAAACCCCCACACCTCGTGGCCTTTCTCTTGCCTTTAAATGTGTCTCTGTGAATAAATCTACCATTACTCAACAGTGACTTGCTCTTGAATTGTTTCCTGCACTAAGCCAAGGGCATTCGTCTGGCAGGGCACATCCCAGGGGCTCAACCAAAGCCTGGGACACAGCTCTTCTCATGCCCCACATCTATTTTCTTGTATCAACAGGACTGGGTTGTGAAGGGAGCTCTGAGGCCCCAGTGAAGGGAGCTATGAGGTCCCAGTGAAGGGAGCTCTGAGGCCCCAGCTAAGGGACAGAAGCAGCCTCCAGGGCTCAAAATGACGGGCAGCCCCTCCCCCAGCAGTGGCCCTGGGGTTGGACGGTTCTCTGTGGTTCTCTGTTGTGCTGACTCCCCAGGCAGAGAGAGTTCTCCCTAGGCCCCTGTCCCCACAAAACCCTTCTCTCCAAAATACAAGCACATCATGTTGTGAAGGAAAAGCCCAGCTGGGATAACAAGCTAAGTCACAAATCTAAGTGCAACAAGTGTCGGATTACTGATCTGAGTTCTGCTGGGCTAACTCATAAATCTGAAGTTTAGTGTCAGTCTATTGGGCTAACGAGCTCAGTTACAAATCTAAGTGTGATAAGTGTCGGTTTACTGATATAAGTTCTGCCGGGATAACTTGTAAATCTAAAGTTTAGTGTCAGTTTACTGGGCTAACAAGCTAACTCGTAAATCCAAGCTCAACAAGTGTCAGTAACGTGATCTGTTCCAAATTGATAAGCTCCAGTGTACTGATTCCTTGCTTTTTGTTGTTTGAGCCTTATTGGCTAATAGCCCCATACTTGTAATTAACCCTATAAAACCTCATGTGCACGTCTTGGAGGTGCTCAGAGCTTCGGAGCAGAAGCCCCTCTGAGCCCGCCGGCGTAATAAATCTGAGAACTCCAACCTTCCAAGAGGTGCTTGTTTCCTGGCTGGCCTGTCATTTCCATAACAATGTCACAGTCCTCTTGTTCAACCACGAAATTTTCAGCCCACTTTTTCCTTCCAGAGTAAAGAACCTAACTGTCCTCCCTCCCATCCCACCACTTCTTTCTTTGTGAGAAAGCTGCACTCTCCACACACAATCCTGAACGCAGGTGCCTTGCTGGCTCGGACCGAGATGTTTCAGTCTCACACAGCCTGCGTCCTTTCACTTTCCCCTTTCTACCTTAAAAAGCCTTTCCTGAGTCTCCCACCAATCTAATTCTGAACTTCACAAAGTGCTGAGGTTACAGTCACTGCGTGCATACATCCCAGGTTTTGACTAGGTTTCCTTCACAAGATCTTCATTAAGGAGCTGCATCAAGAAGTTTTAAGAGGCTTTTCTTACATCTGAGTGGAGGAGCCTGTATAAAATTTAAATGGCTTTGAAGAGAGAGTTAACCAGGGACAGAGAGGTCACAGGTCTTAGTTAAAAGTGTCACGAGGCAAAATGTTCTTCAAAGGCTCAGAGTGGCTTCTGAACACGGAGTCAGCAGGGAGGAGGTGCCAGGCTGTGAGTGGGGTGAGTGACACAGGGTACGCTCCCCCAGCTGGGGAAGTATTGGAGTTTGTTCTAGTTTTCCAAACAATTTCTTTCTACCTTTTTCTCTTATTGTCACATACCATTTCCTACGAATTAAGAAAATCAATGTCAGTCATTTGGGCTGCTTGGGAGAAGCTACACGATGCCATTCACAGGGCTAGGATATGACAGCCACACGAGTCCAGGTTGAAAGACCAGTGGGGGTATTTCCAAGGTAATCACTGGCACACAGAAAACTCCCCAGCTTCAATGACCTCATCTTAAATGTGAGGCGAATAAAACTACCAAGTAAAATGCGTGATGATTATGGCCGATATCTGTTTACTAGGTAAGTGCCTGTGACAGCTGCAGCTGAATGGGGAAGAGCATGATCAACGAGGCCCAGTCAACCTGGTCACAGACGCCTTGCCTTCCTGCCTTGGTGCAGGAGCGGAGTTTGTTTAGCTGAGATGAACGCCCCCAGAGCAGCCCCGAAGGGAAAGCTCCCAGATCTGCACGGCTAGACGTGTTCCTTTCCTTCTCAGAGCTGATCACAGTTTGCAGTCGTCTGTTTTTATATTTATCCCTTTAGTACCTGCCTCCCCTCTGGAGTTTTTGCTTAAGCAGCACAGGGCCAGGTTTGTGTTGCTGCCTATTGCATATTCTGGGCTGGGAGACAGGGGACCCAAAGTCTGGCTCTGGGGCTGAACGGAGAGGGCAGAAAGCCCAGGGGCCCATGCTGAACCGAGGCCCCTGCAACCAAAATTCTGGTCCGACTTTAGGCAAATTACACAGTCTTCTTTACCGAGATTCCTCATCTGTCCATGAAAATAACTGCCCATGGCACATAGAGTTACAAGGATTAAAGGAAATCACCAAATTCACAACCTATTCAAGGGACTACCAGTGCATCCTCAACAGACACATGCTGCCTTTACTGCTCTGACACACGCTAAACGGGGCGGAAGGACACAGTGAATACTGCTAAGTGCCTGTTTGTTATGTGCTTCATATGTGTTATAATACTGTTTACAACTTACAAGAATACCAGGAAGAAACGAATATTATCATGCCAATTTCACAGACTCACCAACAGGTTAAGGGAGGTTACACTCTAGTCCAAGGCCCTATGGTGAGGAAATGGCGATTTAAACATGAATCTGAGCCCAGGCCTGGGCTATGTCTCTCTCCAATGCACCTGACCACTTGTCTATGAAATCCACCTGTCCAATACACAAGTTTGCAGAGGCCAGCTCTTAAATGCAATGTGTGCCACAGTTTGTCAGTGTTGATTAATTACCATAAACTGCTCCAGAAACCACTACAGAAAAGACAGGTGGACCCACATCCCTGCCCACAAAGAAGAGGAACTCTGCCTTGCCTTCTCCTGTAATGTGCAGAACCCCTTCCCTACACCACCAAATTCAAATGTACGCTTCATCCGTGTTTATATTTGCACATGGCATATTAAAGTAGAAGGTACCTGCAGTAATTCTCTCGGTTGTTTTCCAAGTTTCCAGATTATCCATAATCAGTCTGTGAACGAAAATACTACAATGTGAATGAAAATTATGCAACCATATCAGTAAACAAAGAATGCTGAAACCAAGTCATCAGCGGCTGCCGCCACCCCCCAGGGAGGACAGGCCTGCAGCCGAGCCTCTGCAGCCACTCACAATGGTGCCCTCTGAGCAGACTCAGAATAAGAAAAGACAGGATACTTGCCCTAGATAGCTAAGTGCTTGTCTAAAGAATGAATTCAGTGAGTCCAAATGTTTGCTTCCTCCCATACATAGAAAAGCACAAAATTCTAGAACTTGACATACCTGGCTTTCTTAAGATAACAAGCAATGTTTTATTGTTCCAACTACCTGGTCTTTGTTGTAAAGCTCCTATATATCCTAGTTCCTCCCCAACATCTTGGGAGCAGTCCCTCAGAGCGTTCTGAGAGGCTGTCAGCCCAGCTCGAGTCCTCCCGCCAAATAAAACATAACACTTAACTTTTAGGCTGCACATATATTTCAGTCAACAGTTTTGGACACCATGAAGGGACCCAGAGCAGACTTCTCTCCACCTGAACTCTCCAAGTAACCGGAACCTTGGTACCAGCAGTGGCCCTTTGTGCCCGTCCGCCTCCTCGGGGAGTCCAGATGAATTTGGGTGAGTCTCTCCTGGTTCTCAGATCTCCCATATTGGTTGATGATCCTGCATTTTATTTGGCGGTGTATCCCGGTACCTGGCCCTCCAGTTGAAAGAGACTGGGGTGAATTACCCACCCAGTGGAGACATGTTGGGTGGGGCCTGGTTGAAGGATAATGGGAAATACCCACCTTGAGGAGACGTCCGAGGTGGGGCTGGTGGAAATATACCAGGAAGATACCCAGTGGAGACGTCCCGAGTGGTTCCAAGTTGAAAGACATTGGGGTCAGGACTGAGTGGTTAGGTAAGAGGCTGGTCTAATGCTTTCCTCAATTTGGTTACCTCCATTGAATTTTTCGGAATAAAAGTAAAACTCTTAGGAGGAACCTTTCAACTCCAACAATGGGACACCCCCCCAGCTGGTAACAGCTTTTTCGGGTGACTGAGAAACTTGCTGGAGTTGTACAGGCAAAGACTTCATGCTATAGAGTTGTCCCTGCAGGAAAACTTACTAGCAATTTTATTCTGACAACCCTATCTTAGAGTGGGGAATAGAACTTTCAAAAAAAAAAAAAAAAAAGGAAAGAAAAGAAAAGAAAAAGAAATGACAGATTGCCAGCCTCCAACTAATAACCCAGCCAGATTTATATACATACAAAACTTACAACTTTAATTGGGTATTAAAAAAAAAAACTCACTCTGAAAGTAACTAACCAGGCCTGATAAAAATATTTTTTGGAATTCTGAACTTATAAAAACAAAAACCCCTTTAGGGGGAACTTGGATTTCTCTTCCTGTGTCCTTGAAATGTAAATGTTTTATCTTTCTCTGGGTATTTTATGTTTGTGTATGTATGTATATATGTGTTTCCTGTTTTTTAAAGGAAAACTTGGACTCTGCCACGCAAAAGGTACAAGTGTTGTGTACATATGTTGGCCACACAAATAAAATGGGATTCTCAACAATCCTTTTATAGAACCAATTTTCAGATATTTTGCCATCTTAACCTTTGTTGCATCAGCCTGGACAACAAATGCCTTTACCTTTTGGAAAGTAAACTTTTGAATTTTATTTAGGCAACACCCCCACTCTCATGTGGAAATGTCTCTTCATCTTATTCGTTTAAAATCACTACATATATATTAATATATAAATTGATGGCCATATGATGGATCCTTTAATTTGGAAAAACTTAAATTGGTGAAAGTTGAAAGAGCTCTCATTATAAACAGCTGTTTTACTGGTATCTATTAAAATCAAGTTTAAAGGTAGAAAAATATATCTAATGGTTAACCTAAGAACTTAGTTTAAAAAAAAGTTGTTTGAAAAGCTACATTTGTGTTTTTCCTTTCCCATCAATGGTTTTAGAGGTGCTAATAAAAACTTAGAAAAATTAATGTTAATTAGGTTGAGTAACTGGAAAAAGAAATGTAAAAATGTCGAAAGATTTTTTCTTAATGAAAAAAAAAAAAGATAATGGGCTTATCCCAAATGGGTAAATATTTTTAAATGGTTATTTTGAATGAGATAAATAAAATGGACATTTTTGGATTTAGATACAAGCTTTTGATACTACACTACGTAAAGTGAAAAAAAAAAAAAGACCAAAGAGATCAACTACTGCCCCCCAACACTAAAGTTGAAACAAGTCCGTTTTATTTAAACTTGGCGATCCCAGAGACTTTTGTATAAAATTAGATACAGTGCACAAAAAAAAAAGTAAAGAAAAGAAAATGGCTTCTAGCACTCCTACTAGAAATAAGTATTATTGATTAAACCTAATAAATATTAAAATTAAAGGTATAAGAATTAATAAAATTGAGATAATAGTTTGTAAAATTGGTATATTTAAATGGGCTTTATATAAACATTTTGCTTAATTATATTGTGGGATAGATATGTTTCAATGGAAAAACGCTTCCCTTCTTGGTATTATAAGGCTGGGCACATTTCTGCCCCTCAGAAAATAGTAACTGAATAAACTAATGGAAACCAATACAGTGACATTAGCCGTCCAATATAACCTAAAACTAAAAACTAATATTCAGTGGCTAATAAAAAAATATAATAAGAGGTTTACCCTGGGTTTAACTTATAACTCAAGGAAAAGAGACCTTACTAAATGCCTTAAGCAAACTTTGGAAGACATGATAAAGTAAACCTTAAAGTTTTAAAACATGGAATTCTTTGTTTACAGTTCTTTTCACTGATACAAAAAAGCAAATTAAGGAGATACAATTGGGCTTAGGTGACAGAGCAGTTCTCTGGGGAACTGGAAGCCTGTGTCTTTGTCTTGCAGATCAGAAATGTAACTACAGCAAACAGTGACCTATGACTGAGCCTAATTAGCTCAACGAGATAAAACTTAAGGCCAAAGAAATTTTTGGCATTTTAGAAGCCAGAACTCGGACGGGTCTTTCAGACTTTGTCAAGAAATCTTAAATGCCTTTTTCAAAAATAGTAAGCCTTAGTGATTTGAGCAAGCAAATTCAGCTTACTCCAACTATTATTATACCTATCTCATAGGTAAGTTTTAAAGTGAAGCTATGAAATCTTTAGCCTTTGTCTATTTATAAGCCTGTGTACACATTATAGATATGAGGTAATTCTACGGCTAAAAAATAAAAGTCAAAGTCAAAAAGCTCTGCTTAATTGATGTAAAAAGTACGAGCTTACAAATTAATATTTTTAATATAAAAACTGAACAAATTGACCTTCAGGTTCACATAAACTTGAAAATATACAATATTAAGGTAATATTTGGTATTAAGTTTAGTTTAAGCATGTTCTAATTAATATAGACACCTTTTAAGTCATCAGTATTAAGTATAATACCCTTACTGTACCTAGGTTTAGTGAAAGTCAAATAATATCCTGTTATATCTGCTGCAGTTCTGTCAAAAAAAATAGCAATATTATGTGATAAAATTTTAAGTAAATTAAATGCAAATGAGAAGAGAGCTTTGGGTAATTCTTTAAAATATATTTTTAAAATTTATGCTTAAGATAATCTCTAAATGTTTGGTAACTTTAAATTCTAGAGTTGTGCTAAATTAAGTTAAATGAGAGGAGTTGATTAAATAGCTATGCCATTTTGAGATAAAATAAGATTGAAATATGAATTACTTAACATGTAGCTTCCTCTTACAGAGAAACTAAAGGTGTTTGAAATATTAATAAATAGTTGGTGTCACCCTGAAATAGTCTCTATTATTAAGGGAAAGTATCCTAGGAAAGTAAGATAAATGTGTAAAGGAAGATATTAGCAATGGAATTATATTTTGTTATTGAAAAATAGTGACTTTGTCCTGAAGCCGGTTACTTCTGAATGGAAGAGAAATTAAGGGACACACTAACATGAGAATAGAAAGCTGTGGAAGGCTTGTGGAAGAGAAACCCTGAGGAAAGACTTTTGTACATGGTCGGAACTGGCTAAGTTTAGAATCAATTTTGGCAAAGTAACTGAATCTTCGAAGTAAGCTGATACAAGACTAGATTTGGTTTTCTATTAAGAGGACAAAATTTTCTTAAAATGTTAATCCACCTTCAGTAACAGATTGTAAAGCTTCTAATACCACTTAACTGATCTGTTCCGCCTTTACCTTTGAAATATTTTCTTGTTAATGAATAAGTACTTCTTTACAGTGATCTATACGTTTATCTGATGAAGTGTTTTGAAATCTTTTAACAAGCTCCCCAAATATCAATTTCTAATTAAAGTTCTTTTAATCTCCAGTTAATTTTGGGAGGGCCCCAGAAACATCCCAAAGAGAGATTTTAAACTAGTAAGTTTCATTTTGCATGTTAAAAAACATGGGAAGTATTGTCAAATGAACAGTAAATCTTCCTAGTTTATATTGTATGAGAAAGTATTATTAATATAGATATTCTAGAAATTATATGGACTCCCTAAAATTCTGGTATATCTGAAATGATACCAGTCATAATTCTGGTTACTGTGACCAGGTTTCATTATCGATTATAGTGTAACGGTGTCTAACCATGCTGTTAAATCTTTTGTCATTAATAGACAGGTAATTGTTTTCTGATGATTTTGCAAAATGCTTTCTCTTCAAGGAGATTTACTGGTTTCTAATAAATTTCAAACTATAGCAGTGGACTAAACTGGGCAAGAAATTTTAAAGGTCTAATGAAAACTCTGATTAAAAGAATCAGTTACATGGGACTGAGTAAACTGGTGAATATGATTATAATTTTTGATTTTCTTTGAAATACTACTGGCTTTTAATCTGTTTCCCAGACATAAGAAACTCTTCTCCTTAAGCTAGTTATGATGCACGGGAATTTGTTAAATTATACCTATGTAAGCAGACTTGGAACATTTATCTTTTCTCTCTATCTGATCCCTCAAGAGACTAAAAACTCTTAGGTCCCCAGTGGCTCTATCAGACAAATGAGGAAGATCATCTCCTAACAGATAAATGAATCTCAAGATATTTTAAGGATTTTTAAGAGAAAAGAATTTACCTAAATCTGTGAGGCAGAAATCCATGACAAACCCTTGATGTGGCTTTCATGGCCTTAGAAAACCTTATTAACATTCTACCCTGAGACTCCTTATTAAAAGTTCCAACACAGTCAATTTAAAAAAGCCTATAGGATCAAATAATCAGACTTAACTTGTAAACAAATTAATCTTGATGTGGCTGTATTTGAGAAAAATGAGGGTAACTTTAGAGAGAAAAAAGATTATATTTTAGTGGATATTAAATTCTAGTTTTGTTAATTGAGGTCTATATTTACTAAGAAACTTCCCAGATCATTCCTTGCTGTTATGTCACATTGCTGTAGAGTTTAATGGAATTATTAAAAGGATACACTAGGTTTGTCTCTGAAGCTCAGTAATCTATCCTTGGGTAAAGTTCCAATGCTCCATGACCTGCAGCCAGGGGATTATACATACTGGAACAGGCATGACTTAAAGAACTGTCTCCAACCTGAATGGAAGGACCCTTTATCAGGTGTTCTTAACTAGACCATACACAGCAAAGCTGAAGGAAACGGACTTTCAGACTCATTACCAATCAGAAACTGCCCCTGCAGTGCACTGGCCTATAGAGCACTGCTCACCTTAAAACAATGCCCAAATGGAGAAAAAGCTACAGGCCAGGATGAGAAGAAGACGACATCTTAGGTAGACAGCGGACCCAAGACACCGGACCAGGCCTGTATGCCAATTACTGTGATAATTTCTCCTACCTTTGATTACGAACTACTCCAATTGTTAAGTTTATGGTAAATTACCAATGTCTAGTACTTCTGTGTTACCTTGGTGGGTTTCCCTACTCCAAGGCTCTAACTAGATAGCCCTCAGAAACGTTATTGTAAAAAGGAAATCATAGTTCTGTTTAGGCCACTGTTGATCTTACAAGGTGGGAGACCTCACCTGGCCAATTAATACCTGCTCTGACCCTGACCATAAATATGAAGTTTCTCATAAGGTCACTCAAACTCAATCAGAAACACAAGGAAAATTTTAACCCAGAAATATAACTTCTTGACTGCTAAATTCTTACTCGTGACTATATTAACGTTACTAGCTGTATTATTTATATCCTATTTTATATAATTGTTCTCTTACATTTCCCAATGTGTAACTAGGCCCACAACAAGATGGATGATGGCTAAACATCTTGAAGAAATACATAAAATTTATAACCCTGCATGAAAATTTTGTAATACTGTGATTCTAGATATGGGAATGAGCAATGAACGGTGAACATTTCCTGGATCATAATAGACTAGTAAGACAGGCGATCCAGAGAACTTTTAGTATCAACAGGGCCTGATAAATCACCTAACACCTTGAATGGCAGCTCAGAAGATTCTTCACCTGAATTAGGAATGTGCCATCCTAGCACCTTGGGACAAAATTGGTCATGAAATGTCTCTCAAAATATTGGTCGAATTTAGGACCAAGGCGGAGCACTGTGAATGAAAGTACTACAATGTGAATGAAAATACTGCAGCCATGTCAGTAAACAAAGAATGCTGAAACCAACCTCTCAGCGGCTGCTGCCACCCCCCAGGGAGGACAGGCCTGCAGCCCAGCCTCTGCAGTCACTCACAATGGTGCCCTCTGAGTGGACTCAGTATAAGAAAGGACAGGATACTGGCCC
This sequence comes from Vicugna pacos, assembly GCF_048564905.1. NCBI lineage: Eukaryota > Metazoa > Chordata > Mammalia > Artiodactyla > Camelidae > Vicugna > Vicugna pacos. Next base: position 3,514,515 of record NC_133006.1, read on the forward strand.
TAGATAGCTAGGTGCTTGTCAAAGGAATGAATTCAGTGAGCCCAAATGTTTGCTTCCTCCCAAAAATACAAAAGCAATAAATTCTTAAACTTGAGATATCTCGTTTTTTTTAGATAACAAGCAATCTTTTATTGTTCCAACTACCTGGTCTTTGTTGTAAAGCTCCTATATATCTTAGCTCCTCCCCTAACTCTTTGGAGCAGTCCCTCAAAGCAATGTGAGAGGCTGTCATCCTGGCTCGAGTCCTCCCGCCAAATAAAACTTAACTGATAACTTTTGGGCTGCACATTTATTTCAGTCGACACAACTTACAACAAACCCAGGAAGAAGTGAATATTGTCATGCCCATTTAACTGATTCACCAACAGGCTATGTGAGGTTACATTCTAGTCCAAGTTCCTATGGTGCAGAAATGGCAATTTAAACCTGAAGCTGGGGTGCCCATGCCTGTGCTCCTTCTCTCTCCCATCTACCTGATCACTTGTCTGTGAAATCCGCCTGTCCAATATATAAGTTTGCAGCCGGCCAGCTCTTAAATGCAATGTGTGCCACCATTTGTCAATGCTGGTTAATTACCATAAACTGCTGTCAGAAACCGTTACAGAAAAAACAGGTGGACCCAATTCCCTGCCCACAAAGAAGAGGAATTCTGCCTTGCCTTCCCCTGCAATGTGCAGAAACCCTTCCCTTCACCACTAAATTCAAATGTATGCTTCATCTGTGTTTATGTTTTCACAGGACTTATTAAAGCACAAGGTGCCTGAAATAATTCCATCTCGGTTCCTTTCCAAATATAAAGATTAGCCCAAATCAGATTCAGAACAGACACAACACATCAAATCTGCAATGAAACACACTGGATTAAGAACAAAATGCGTGTCCTAGTCCAGAAAACTACGGGTCCCTCTTTCTTCCTGTCATTATACAATCCCACCAGAACTCAGTAAATTGCTGTTTGCTCATCTGGCAACCAAACTCAGAGAAGAGTCAACTCAGCAGAGCGCCCTACTGGGGAGAACCCCCCGCAGCAGCCCTGCGGGCTGCCTGCCCTCCCGCACGCTCTGCTGACCCCTAGTGTCCTCCATGGAGACAGGGTCAACAGAACTGTTCCAACAGCTACAAAGTCCCACACATTATATAAAAGCATTTTATTTTATACGATATGTTATGTATATACCCATCTCTGAAAACAGCTTTGCCAGAAGCCCAAATCTTCAACATTAATCTGCAAAGGCAATTCCGGTCCCCAAGGGAAAGCAAGTCTTAAGATGATGCTAAGGCCTCCAAAGTCCTCTCCATGACGACCATCAACCAAACTGCCTGCAGGTCTGCAGCTGCAGGCGGCTACATGTCTGTTTTTAAAGCACCCCCCTCCTGCCCTCATGTGCTACAATGTCCCTCTACGCCCTCCCAACTCAGGGTAAGAGCAGCCACTGCAGAACCTTGCAGGGCAACACTGACAGGACTGGACACAGAGGATCAGAGCTAAACTAAGCCTTCTGCTGACACGAGCTTGTTACTCTGTCACTTTACAGATGAAGATACATATAGAGAGGTGGCGTGATCTTGCTCAAAGTCACACAGCTAATAAGTGGCATAGTCTATAACTCTGCTCCTCCCTCCTGCGTGATGTCTCAGGTGGGACTCCCACAGGGTTTTCTCTTGCCTGCCTGACCAGTCCTTGACTGTCACTCATGACCCACCACAAAGTCTGTCCACAGCCTGCCTTTTCAGCATCTTTTCCCTCCAGTTTCTCAGGAACAAGGCTGCTCCGGCCATTGTATGACTTCTGGCTCCCCGAAACCTCCATGCTCAGGACAATCATGTCTGTGCATGCGCCCCCTGCTCAAAGGTTCTTCCATCCCTGCAGGTGGATTTTCCCACTCTCCGCAGGGAAACCCCCTCAGGGAAGCGCTCCTCTCGCCCTCAGCATGGCAGGTGTCCCAGGCCACATCCCGAGCTGCCTCATTAAGACTCCTTGTGCCCAGTTCTGCTAGTCAGATAAGCAGCTTCAGAACCCGGGGTTATGCCTGGGTCACCAATCATCTCCGAGCCCCTACCCAGCAGCACCGCTGATGACTGGTTTCCAACCTTTGGTCAGTTTCACACAAAACAGCAGCTTTCACTTGGAAGCTGGGGGTTTTCCCTTCTGCGGTCCATCCTTACCAGAAACATCAAGGGAAACCAAAAGGCCTTTTCTCAACTCTTTTCTGATGACACATTTCCACCCACAATACTCTCATGCTCAAGAAGTTTGGGTCCACGTGGTTTTGTTTCCCTTATGGTAAGTGGCTCAAAAGACTGAGATTCTTTCTCTTTTGAGGGTATTTGTTTGTACTCAGTTTATGGGCTATAATCTGTTTTTGCTCCCTCTTCAGTGTCCCTGGCATTTGCCACTTCTCACTCCCTACAGCAGCCTCCCTCCCAACTTGTATTCTAGGAAATCAGCTGTGATGAGGGGCCCGGGGGCAGTCACAGAAGATGGAACTAAGGCACAGAGAGGCTACAAAATTTGCCCAAGGAGATCAGCTTCAACCCCCAACAGTGTGTGTCACGTCCCTCTGTTTAACTCTTATGCTAAACTAGTTAACTTTTAATAGATTATAGTAATAAACAGATGAGGTATCAAAATACATACAAGGACACACATCAACTCTAAGATGTTCATTAACTCCACTATTTTGCTTCTATTTATTTTATTTCTATTAAAAGAATTAAAAACCTCTGCAGTCAAGATAGCAAAATGTTAATGGGTTTTAAATCCAGAATATAGAGGCGTAAGTGTATTACTCACACTTCTTTGTATATTCACAAGACAAAATGATTTGAAGGTCTCTCTCCCCTCCCCCCTACTCACTACTGGCTCTCACCTGAGCTCCCAGACCACACATCTAACAGCCTTTCACTTTACCCACTGCTGAACTCATCAGTTTTCCCCCAGAACTCCCTCTGCAGCTTTCCCTCCTCAGAGCACAGCAGGACCATCATTTACCTTATTAATCCACCCAGAAACCCTGGCCTTACTCCATCCTACCCTCCCAGACATCATTCATCTTTCATTTTATCATCTAACATGTCTTCAATCTGTTCGCTTTTTCCCACTGCCCGTCCCACTGCTCAGGTGGAAGCCACCAATACTGCCCATATGGACTCATGGGTCTCCCAGTGGCCCCCCAGCTGCTCTTCCCTACTTGAGACAAATGGGATACTGTCACTCCCGTGCTTTTAAGACTCTTTTCAAACCCACTGTTCTTAGAAGAAACTCCAAGTTCTTCACCTGGTGAAGGTCTTTACCATGAAACTGTCAGCTCAGGGAGGGCAGGGCATGCCCTCTCCCCTTGGCCCCGCCCTCTCCCCGGCCCCGCCCTTTCCCCTCATCCCCACTCTCTGGCACAGCGCCAGCTGGGGAGGACCTACTGAGCTACACCAGCATGTATTCTAACCCTGGTCTTGAGTTCTTAGCAAACTGCTTCACTTATCCATACAAATCCAAGGTAGATTAGAAAGATTTTATATAGTTAGCTAGACTTTTGATTTGGGACGGGACTTTGCACTAGCAACCTGCAAGTGCATGTTCTAATAGTTCTGTTTTCTTAAAACCACACCCAGATTTAAGTAGTATCTGTGGAATGCCTTCGGAATAAAAGGAAATGTACTTTCACAGACTTTATGTTTTATAATATGAACAACCTGGACAGGGTCACAAATGGAACCACCTAAAAAGTGACAGAAGACGGGTTATAGGCATAAAGCAACAGGTTGCAAGGAAGGTAAGAGAAAAGTTGTTTCTCCAAACCCCCCTAAAATCCTGAAAGAACCGAAAATTCTGAATTTTGAAAGCAAAAGACTATCATATAAATAAATAAAATAACCCTCTTCATCAGGGTTTCAAGATCTGACTCCAGAATTTTTGGCATGCCGTACTGAATAGTAGCATAGAAACATAAGATGGACTAGTGGTGAGTAAGTTCCAGGAAAACGGCAGTAATTCCTCCACTTGTAAGAGGACACACACTCACTTGTCGAAGGTGATTGTAAACCACATTCTGGAGAAATTCAGAAGACTCAGGCTCCGCTTCTAGATGGTGAGGACATGGAAGGACGGCTTGCATACATGCTTCTAACAGAGTCACCGGCATTCTAACACTGCAGGGGGAAACGGAGGCCCTCAGTCAAGAGCAGAGATGTTCCTGACATGTCTCCCAGGCCGTGCCTCGGGGACTCAGTGTCCTGTAGCAGTCTAGCCCCAGGCGAGGACCCGCAGCATGGTCCCCCAAAGCAGGAAGGGTACTGTGCTTGAGAAAATCAACCCCTGATGGGGGCAAGAGGGGATAGTGGGTTTGAGTGAACATATAAATGCCCACAGAAATACACCTGCATTCATTCAAGTGATACAACCAACAGTAGCAGGCTATTTAACAAAATTTCAATTGTCAGTGGAAATTTTACCATTCCTTCCACTTGTCCCCTGTACTCTGAGACAGGCTTAGGCTCTCTCACACCTGCAGCTCTGTGCAATAGTTGTGAAGTCATTTTACTTTGCTGCAACAGTCCTCGCTCCCCGTGTCACTGTCTGTCCTCTCTTAACACAGTCGGATGTCTTCCTGGATGTCTCCCTGAATGCCTTGCTGCTGCTCCTTAGATCCTGAGATAAAGGGCAAGTAAAGATACATGACCAGAAAAGGCACTGTGGACTTGACCAAAGTCCTCAGTGACCCCTAGGTGTGTGCTGCCCACCCGTCAACTTCAGTTCTTAAGGTTCTGCCAAGTGTGACATCCAGCCAGGAGAGTGGCCCAGGCCAATTAAAAGTTGTGTGGCTTGGGTGTGGCGACAGGTGCAGGAGCTATTTCCGGAGCCGGGCTCCTCCCCACCTCTGCTCCCCTCTCCCCCTAGGCCCCGCTGCCAACCCCCAAGGCTCCCTGATCTAATGCATTTCTCTTCTACTCTACTCCAAACCCTTTTCCTCTTCCTTTTTTCCCTAATTATCCCCAGATGGAGTGATTTTTCAATCACAGTATCTGAAAAACTTTTCTGCAGCTGAAAAAGAGGTCTCCCGAGGTAAATGCCCATATCCTGGTTCCTGAATAGAGCCCCATGCTGGGGGAAACCTCACCAACACTCCTGAGGGCATTAGACATGTTGCGGGGTCAACCACCTCAACAGCAGTTTGCTGAGCCCCCAAGGCCCGCACAGCATCCCTGCTCACAAAAATATAGTCAGCCCACTTATCGGTTATTAAGAAGCAAAAATACAAAATTGCTCATGTTTCTTACTAAAATTATTTATGAGATGGAAAAGGAAATTGTAATAGGAAAGAAGAAATCTGACTCTGTGTTGGATTGTTCCTTTAGCTTTAACTCTGTGCCCTGTTTTCTAGGCCCAGACTTGCTAGCTCTGCACCTTTTGTGAAAGAAAGTTGCTTTTAGCCTGAAGTATACAGGAGAGCCTATTCTCTGGGCTCTGATCTTTAAGGATGTTAGCTCTTCTGCACTTATGTAGAGAGTTCAAGTTGCAAAATAGAGAATAACCTTTGTTTTGTTGGAGGTTTTACAGGGGCATCATGATTTGACCCACATGGACAGCTGCAAGAACAAGGGATACCAACGACAAACAATTCGTACAGCAAGAACTTTGCAACAACCAACCACACCCCCTCCCATTTTCAGTATAAAAGAAGCCTGAATTCTGACTTGGGGAAGAGGGTTCTCCCGGACATCAGTCAGACATCTTCTGGGTCTGACAGCTTGTCAAATAAAGTCACTATTCCTTGACCCAACACCTCATCTCCCAATTTATTGGCCTGTCATGCGGCAAGCAGAATGAGTTTGGACTCGGTAACAAACTATATTGGAGTTAGTATGTCACCAGTTTCCTCATTTCCAATATGTAGCATGCACATCGTTTATGATTTAGTGCAAATAATTCATCAAAGACAACAATAACAAGAAACTCACCTAGCTATCAACACTGAAGTCACAACGTATTAATTTTACATGCCGTTTACCAACAAAACCAAAAAACTTAATATAGAGACTTGATTCCATGGAAATAAAATTATTTCTAGTCCTTCAAAACTTTATTTCTTTTCTATTTTCTTTTGTTTTGCTTATTGAAACAAAAATAAAAATCATTTTATTTCACGTATTTTTGTTATAGCTACATATTTTAAATACTACAAAGAGATTTAAATTGCAAAAAAAGTTCATATATTAGTATAAATACATATACAATCAATGGGGATTATGAAAAGAATGGACATTTACAAAAAAATCCACTGCACATCCAGTCTTTTACAAGCATATCCTGGAATATAAGCTCTATAATCCAAGGGTGCCCCACCCCATTCTCATTGCGAACTCCCTTAGTAATCAACTACCAAGGCATCAGCATAGAACCATGCGATTAGTATTTTAGGTATAAATGAGGGAATTAGCTCATTCAATTCTAAAATAAAAACCCTAAAATAAATACCTAACTGATTTACAGATAAAGAAAATTGGACACAAAAAAGTACACTTTCTTCCTCAAGGTCACAAAGCTAGTAACTGGTAAAGGCAAGATTTGAACTCGTCTGCCTGATTCTAAAAACTAAGGTGGAAATCCCATTTGACTGTGGAGGGTCTAACAGCACAGCCTATCACCCTATCTTTGTTCAGATCTAGCTTTAGACAGCCTGAGACAGCACCTCATTCCTATGGAACTCGAGGGCAAATGATAAAAATAAGGATTTTATATCCAGTAGTTCTCTTAGCTCTCATTTACATAAAGTGTCAGCAGGTCAGCAGAAAAACTGGGAAATATGAGTGGGTCCAGAGCTTTTTGCTAGTAAAAAACTCAATCTATCAAGACAGAGTGACCTTCCCATGAGAGGCCGCATGGACATAAACTAAAGGCAGCTGAGCAATGAAAACTGGCAAGACCCCGGGGCTCAAGCAAGAAGGGTCCCTGCCATCCTCCCACCCAGTTACATCTTCACCCGTGTGGACACGATGGCAGAAGACCCATGTTCTTGTCCTAGTTACACCATCATGGATTCTCACCCATAAAAAGTTACGACTCTGTGCTGTCTTAAGTCCTTTCCAACTCAAATATGATGACACCGATGTCTCAGCAGAATCTCTATGTCTCCACTTCCTCTCTTCTAATAGGAGAATAATTCTACGACCACAGAGAAATCCAATAAAAACCATGCATGAAGCCAGGATAAAGTCTGCTTAAGAGACTTTGCTCTCATGCTCAGTGAATGAAAACTCAGAAAAAGTGGTCCTTCTCCCTCAGCAAGTGAGAGATAGCCTGATGTGTGTGTGTGTGTGTGTGTGTGTGTGTGTGTGTGTGTGTGTATGTGTCTGTGTGTAAATTAAATACAGTCAAGTCTGGGATGTGAACAGATTTTTTTATTTCACTGTCATTTCAAGGGGATGAGCCAACCTTTAAAGTATTTTGAATCTAGCGTTCTGAGAGAGCCTCAGGATCTTTTGGTGGAGAAAGGGAAAGGAAATGAGGAAAGAGGTAAATGAAGCAAAGGAGTAAGAATAATGCAAGGGAAAGGCAAAATATTAATTTTGTTCCTACTTGCATCACATACAAATTAAGAACTGGCTTTCCCCTGATGTCTTGTCGAGCACTGAGTTGCAGAAGAAGCGACAGCCTATTTCTCACTGAGCTTGTGACTGTACATGGCATCTTATAGACACAAATAATTTACCCTGAACAAACACTCTAGCAACAGGCTGTAATTCTCCTGTTTTGAGAGACAAGAAAACGAGTACAAAGAGGGTATATAACTGGACAAAATTCAGAGGACCAATAAAAAAGAGAGGATGAATTCAAACTCAGATCTGAATGCAGAGTCTGCTCTTCTCACTCCCAGGACTGGAAAATCCTTAACACACAGGCTCCCCAGCTCCCCTTCATTGTTCCTGGCACCAAGCATTTCCCATGGCACTGGTCTCCAGTTCTCACAGACACAGAGTTCTGTGCAGCCAATGACCTTAATGGGACCTTGATCATCTACCTGCCACGCCCACCAGGCTTCATCATAAAGGCAGGAAAGCTGGCTATCAAGTGCATACAAAGCCACCCCTGGTCTAACCTGGTTTCCTCTGGGGCTTCTCCAGACTAAAGGCAGCCATGAAACTGCTCACAGTTTGTACATGAGCCACACTACCTCTCTCCTTCTGTCTCCCCACCTATACTACTTAGCTATGACCATTTTGATAATCTTGGAAACAAATTTTTAAAAACAGAATAGATAGGATTCTGGAACAAGTACTTAATACTTCCAATTTTAAATGACAAGTTACAAAGTGAGTATTTACAAACCGAACCTGCCTTTCTAGGTGTCAGTTTTAAGAAGTAGAAAATAAAATAGCAAACAATTCTCACTTACAAAATTAACAAAAACATAAACAATAATCTGGAATAAACTAAAAAATTATGCCCATGTTCTAAATGAAGAAAACAACAGGACTGTACTGAAGGGTAAAATAAGAGGTGTAAATGTAGAGACATCAACATATTGCATGAAGGAAAGCAGTTTTGTAAAGATACAAGTGCTGCTAAATATAATTCAAAACTTACTAAAAAATCCCATGAAAACTCTTAGCTGATTTTTTTATAATTTGAGCAAAATATTTGTGAAGTCTTCAGGAATAATAAAGTGATAATACTGGCCAAGAAAATTTGGGATGCAAGAAAAGAATCAAAAACAAATCACATTGTCAAATATTAAATAAATTTTTACAATATATAAGATATGGTGCTGGAATAAGAAAGGAAGATTGATAGAAAGGAACCATGAGCTCAAAAAGAGACTCTAGTGTACATAAGTATTTTGTACACGTGGGATTTCAAATCAAAGAGAAAAATATGAATTCAATAATTGCCCTGGGAAAAATCAGAGAAACACCTGGAAAGAATAAATTCTATTCCTGTCATAATGACCACAAGAAAAATTACAGATAGTGATGTAAATATTAAAAAATAATAATAACAGTAAATTCAACACTTTACTCATATTAACTCTACTTTCCCTCACTATAACAAGTACTATTATCATCTCCATCTTAGAGATTAAAAAACCTACAGAAGAGATTTATTCCATTATAAGAAAGTATTTCTAAGAATAATGCCAAAGATAAAACACATAAGGAAGACATTTACTATCATAAGAATATTTTGGGCCACAACAAAAATAAAAAACCTACTGAACAAAATGAAAGGCAAGAAATGAAAAGAAAAAGCTCTCTGACACGTGTTGATGAAGACAAGAAGTTAATGTTCATAACATACAAAGAGCTGTCACAAAGCAACAATAAGCTCCCTCACTTAACTGTGTGCAAAGAACAAAAGGGATCATTCATTTTTAAAAAGTTAAATGGCTAAATGAGTGAAAAATGCTCAGTACCTCACTGGTCATCAAATGCAAGCTAAAATATTGGAAAAGCACTTTTGCTCATCATATTGGCAAATATTTGTAAAAGGTATTCTAGCTAGTGTCCCTCTGTGGGAGAACAAACTGTGAGAGAACTTTTTGGAGGACGACAAGTCAATGAATATGTAAACTCTAAAAAACGTGCGTACACACTGACTCAACTCCACTTCTAAGAATCGTTTCATTTAGAAAAAAAGAAATCAGCTCAAAAAGATGTACTCATCAGGGCATTTACACAGCACTGTTTACAATGGTGGGAAGAAAAGCTGAAGTGAAATCATATCCAGCGATAGAGAATTGGTTACATAAGTTATTCTACATCTTTTCATTCCCCACTGGAGACGTAATTTCTAGAGTCACTTGAAAGGAACCTGTGATGAATGTAAATGTCACATCCAGGGACTAAATTTCCAGAAGCCTTAACTAAAGGAATACTCATAGAAGATCACAGGAATGTCTGTACAAGAAGGATGCCAGTCAAACATCCTTTCTGATAGTGTAAAATGGAGAAAACTTAAGTGTCCACCATCAAGACAATGATGCGGTAAATCATGGCGAGATGCGGGCCCTGAGGGGACCAGCGACTCGGCATGGTCCAAGGCCTTGTCCACAGCACTCTCCCACCAAAGGTGTCCTTGCACAAGAGACCACACCTGCACATCAGGAGACCCCTCCATTCTATCTGAAAGGACCGGTTGGGTCTGGAGTGGAAGGACGTCTATGATACACCCCTGAGTGAATAAAGCGAGCTGCAGAAAAACATACAGTATGGTCTCATTTTTCAATAAAGCATATATACACACACATATACATAGATTTCTCATATACGTATGTGTGTTTCTGTTTGTGTGTGTGTGTGTGTGTGTGTATATATATATATATATATATATATATATATATATATATATATACATACATGTCATAGGCAAAATGGTCATGAAATATATACACCACATTGAAAACAGCTTTTACTTTCAGGAAGTAAGGGGAAGGGAGGTAGGGGCCTTCCTGTACAACCGCTGTTCTCTTTTCAGTATTTCATTTAAGTATACTTGGAATTTAAAAGTTTATTTAAGTCCGAAGTAAAATGGACGATGCCTCCACAAGACAGAATGCTATACTGGTCATTAAAAATCATGCCAGGGGAGATAGAATATTGTAGAAACACGTGTAATAAGCTGAATGGAAAATGGAGGTCTCCACACAGTTAACAGGCACAGAGTGCTCGCTGGTTTTTATGACAGAGGTAATACACACTGATGAAAACAACAGAAAATAGATGTTAAAGTGTTAATTATTATCTCTGAGTAGTGGGACAAGGATAGCCTCTTTTGCCCCCTTTTTCAGACTTATTATATTAAATACACATTATTTTTCATCTGAAAAAAGCATTTTTAGATGTGTAGTACAGCACATTGGAGAATAATACCAGTGTACTTACAGAAACAAGTAACTAGGAGACACCACAGCAGCGTCACACAATGTAGAATGGGCGATTCTGATTAACACCATGCAGTTTCATAAGGACCCACAAAGTGAGAGCACCTGCTGTAACAGGGCGTGGCCCCCTTCTAGTTGTCAGTTGTGTCTTCAGGGCTGAGGCAGTTCTGAGCACGGCCAGTGTCAGTGCATGTATCTGGATGGATGCCACTGGAGGTGAGGGCGCCTGCAAACAGACAGGAAGAACAGAAAGCATCTTCTGTTTCCTTTTTACTTTAAAAGAGAGGCACAAATAAGATAAACTGTGTATCTTCCCTACTGAAATTTCAGTAATGAAACCGTTTTTAAATACTTCATAGCTTATAATGTGCCTATAATTGTCTTTTCAACAAAGCATCATATTTATTAAATGTTAATTAACTCAGTTAATTAACTTCCTGTTTAAACCTTCTATTAAAGAACATGAAATGCACAAAGTGAAAGCACGCCTGCAGTGACTAGCTCAGCTGTATTGACGGCAGTGCAGTCACCCCCACCATCCCGTGGCCCTGAGCTCCTGATGCTGGTAAGAGAGCACGCTGCCGCCTCAGATGGAGAGAAACTGTGACAGAATTTCCTGAAATCTAGAGCACTGACAAAACATGACTGAAGAGTCCCAGTCTCCTTTGAGGCCATCATTTTCTGTTTCTGGCCAACACCCATCAATGAGCAGAACCACCCCATTCCTGAGCCATGGGACTCACGTGGGAAGCAGTTTTGGAGAAATTTCCAGGTATTGAATGTAACCAACTACACGTAGAACTGTGACAAAAGAAACGATGCAATACTCTGATTTTGGAAGACACTCAAAATATTCTCCTAAGCCTTAGTAGATGGAAAGGCTGGGCTTCTCCTAAGCCACTAATTTATTTCACAGCCAGTGGGCATCTCCCACAAACCCTGTTTCCCTGTGTCTGCTGGGAGCCTCAGGCACACTCTTGCTGTCGATCTTATAAGTCACAGGGCAGACGCGTGAGTCTCACCCTGCAACCCTCACACAGGCTCGCCTCCTAGCCTCACTGTCTGAACTTGGCTCCATTTTCTCACCTGATTATTTGGTATCTGTTATTCTGTAAGCTGCCTGAAATGATAGTTGGAACAACTCAGAAGAATGAGTGGGTAGATAAATGGACAGATGGACCGGTGAGAGATGGGCAGACAGACAGAGAGACTCCAAGAAAAGGGGAACAAAGAAATTTTCCTATGCAAAACCCTCTTCCAGTCAGGGAGGAAAACCACCACAGAGAAGTATGAAGAGGCAGGTGGCTTAGGACTTTTTCCTACATTCCATGAAAAATCACACAAGAGATGAGAGGGTAGAACTATAAATATTAAAAGAAAAACTCATGCATGCTTAAAAGCAATCTACAATATGTACTTTCTAAAGAATAGATTCAAATCAGCAGGGCCCAATAACACAATCCTTGAGTATTTACAGAAGTGAGAATCCCATCTCCAACCCACAAGGCATCCCTTTAGAACACTGAGAGTCTTCACGGGGCGGTCATAAAGCCGTCACCACAAAATCTATGCTATCCTGCACTTACGAGGAACGAGCAGCTGTGCTGGAGCAGCCCACGTGCGTCATTTACACACCTCAGCACCTCTATGGGGGGGGACATCTAGCGAGCCCCATCTCTGCAGGACAGAAAACAAGCCCGGGAGAGGCTAAGCTGACCTACCAGTTCTCCATATCACAGGAATGGTCACTCCAGAGCGGGACTCGAACTCGGACCCACAATTGTAACCACGGTACTACCGTGCTTTAGAAGATTTTTGTGTGTATAATACATTCGTTTCTGGCATGAAAGGGTATTTAATAAATAATCGGTTGTCTTGTCTATCTCATTAGCTCACAATCACTCTTTATACTGTTGAATTGTACTCTTTTCCCCTGGAGAAAGTAACGGAAAGAGTGGGGGTCAGAATGAGGTGGGGCTCCATTCTTTATCTGGTACCTCATCTCATCCAAGTCCCCAACCAGGGAGAAGGAGCAAATGTTCTCTTCATCTCTTAAAGAGAGGGCCCCACTGATGGTGACTTACTCAACTCTAAAACCAAGGCTGGGGGAAGGGCACACTCAGCAACCAGAGCAGTATCACCTGTAGGAAGGCGAAAAGAGCTCACAGGAGAGCTCACGGGGTCAGCCTGATTTAATTTCAATCGATAAAAGATTACCACACTCTAAAAATACTAGCATGCAATGCATTTGCTCTTTCTTGACATTTAGCAAGATTCCACAACCCACATGTAACATTATCATGAACCAGTGAATAGAAGAGTCTACAGACAAGAAAAAACAATGCCACAGGCAGGCTGAAACAAAGGCTGGAGTTTAAGAAGGGAAAGGGCATAGTTAAGAAGTGGGGAAAGGCTAGGAAAAATAAATCATAAAGACTCTCAAGCATCATCCAACAATCATATAATCATTCATTCAAGAGAGAGTTACTGAGGTCCTATTTTGTGCAAGATTGTACAGAGGGTGAATCAAGAGTCCAGAGGCCATAGTGGCAGCAAGGGGCGGGGCTCAAATACACTTCTGATCCCAGTGCCTTACACAAGTCTTCAGTATAAAGGCAAAAAAAAAGTAAAATAATACTCTGTAAACTCAAAGCACTGTTGAAAAAAAATTAAAGTAGACCTAAATACCTGGACAGACACACCACGTACATTGCTGGGTCAGAAGACAAAGCTCTTGGGATGGCAGTGCTCCCCAGAGTGATCCGTGCATTCAACGTGGTCTCGATCACAATCCCAGCGGGCTCCTCTCAGTAACTGACTAGCTGCTGCTACAATTCATATGGGAATTCTAGGGTCTCAGTAACCAAAACATACTTGAAAAAGATGAACAACGTGATAGGACTTGTAATTCTCAATTTCAAAACCTACACCTGTATCTCCAGGTGAGATTACAGGCCATTTTTAACTTAATTACTGTGTTTATCTTTATTTTCTAAATTCTCTACTATGAATACAACTGTTACAATAAGAAAATAAAAAGTAATGTATCTTTTAAAACATGCATACCGATTCATTCATTGGGAAAAAAATTAACTATAAAGAGGTAAACAAATATCTAGTGAAAAAGGACTACTTAAAAACAAGAGTGCATTTACACTTTTCATAAATTGAAAACTGGAAAGCACAAACACATCAAGTTTCTAGGGAGTCTGCTGCAACATATTAATAGTTATTTTCAAACATTCTAATTGAACAATGAAAACCCAAGAAAGGGAAAATCATGATTGACACACAGCTTCAAACATATGGAGAGCAAAGGCCTAGAAATCCCAGTCTCTGTAGCTCTGTTACTACCTCAGTAGGAGAGGAAGTTCCTCACTGAGGGGACAGTGGGATTCCATGCATAAGACAGGATACACAGTACAAACTGCACTAGATACGGGGGTGATTTTCTTAGAAGAATTCTAAAGGTAGAACATTGTTGAAAAACTATAAACACACTGAAAGACAGTTTAAAACACACACCCATATATATTATATATCAGTGTAAGAAGTCTGCTCCCATGTTGCATAGAAATGCAAGGTTACATTTGTTCATTTATGGGCACTGATTACTTTATCCCAGGTAGAATATTTCAACTAAAACAAATAATCAATAATACACCCCTCTTGTCAAATCTAGTTGATAAGTTACTCTGCTATGTAACCATAATGTGCCAAAGATAGATCTATAATTAGTGAAAAATATCTTTGTATGGTTTCTCCAACCCTTCTCAAATTTCCAAGCTTAATTTTAAAATAGATCTGAGCAGTATTTTTATATTATTTTTTCCCTTGTGAAATGAACAACACAGTCTGTTGTCAAAATTCTGTCCTTACAATGATTCACGAGCACCATATCCTCACAAAACTGCTGGACAGCAAGGCACTATCCAGACAATGTGACCAAACAAACGGAACACAAGGAAGACAATGACCCTATTCTGGAGGGCTTATAATCTATGTCAACACTGGGATTTTTATTTGATTGGAAATCAAAATAAAATCAATCAAGTCCTTACTTCTTTGAACATTCTGTATGTCATGACTATTTTTCGTGTCATGAGCAGGAAAGACTTAAGCATGACTTGATTAGGTCAATTAGCAACAGCCATCACTGCAGAGTGAGTAATAAAAAAGTTAACTGATAGCAGTGCTTCTGCCTACATGAGACCTAAAATAAACCTACACTGAGCTCTGCAAGGAAAATGAGAAAATGAGGTCCCCAATGAGAAAAAAACTAACAAGAAATCAAAGAAGGAAAGACTTTCATTAATGATTCCAGGAAGGAGTAGAGTGTGGTGGTGAAGGGCACAGATGCTGGGGACAAACAAGAGGGTCTGAAATCCCACAGCACCACTGGGTAGCTGTGACACTGATATTCAGGGAAATTTTCTGCATCTCGGTCTCCTCATCCATAGACTCGGGACAACAGCACCCATCCCTAGAACAGTCCTAAGAATTCAGTTATTTTATATATAAAAGTTTAAATAAAATACCTCATATCTTAAATATGACCCCAAAAGCACAAGGAACAAAGAAAACAAAGATAAACTGGAGTTGATCAAAATTTAAAACTTTGCTTCAAAGGAAAGCATCCAGAAAGTGATAAAACAACACACAGGAGAAAATTTTTTCAACTCATTTATCTGATTAGGAATTTGTATTTCCAAGATAAAAAAAAGCTCCAACAACTCAACAATAAAAAGGCAACTCAATTAAAAAATGAATAAAGGATCTGAAAAGATATTTTTAAAGGAAAATGAAGAAATGGTCAATAAGCACAATGAAAAGATGTTCAATATCATTAGCTGTAAAGGAAACCAAGTCAAAACCACTAGGAGAAACCGCTTCACACTCACTACAATAGGTTATAATCAAAAAAAGAGTAACAAGCACTAATGGAGGAACACAGAGGAAGTGGAGCGTGCAGCCCTTGCTGGTGAGGATGTAACACAGCGTGGCCACTTTGGAAAACAGCCTGGCAGGTCCTCAGACAGTTGAACATTTGGTTTCTGAGTAACCCAACAATTCTGCTGTCTGGGCACACACGTAAGAGAACTGAAAGCAAATGTCTCCATAAAAACTCCTACAGGAATGTTTATAACACGATTATTCATCACAGCCAAAAAGCAGAAACAACCCAAATGTCTATCACGTGATGAATGGGTAAACAGAGGGACCCAGCCATACAGTGGAATATTATTCAGCAATAGCAAAGCAAGGAGTACTGAGACAGGCCACAACGTGGACAAACATGGACAAACATTGAAAACGTTACTCAGTGTGAAAGAATTCAGTCACAATAGACGGATCCATTTACATGAAGTGACTCGATTTACATGAAATGTCCAGCACAGGCAAATCCACAGAGAGAGAAGAGGGGCTCCCTGGGGTTGGGGGAGGATGGAGAAGATGGGAATGACTGTTTATGGGTATGGGGCTTCCTATTGGGGGGACGAAAATGTTCTAAGATTGACTGGGATGCACAATTCTCGGCATAGAGTAAAAACTGCAGTACATTTTAATCGGTGAGTTGTATTAAAACTGTTAAGAAAAAAAGCACCTTTGGCCAGTACGTTCCAATAGTAAATGCAAATAGCTAACTTTTATTACAGGAAGAAGAAACTGCCCTCAGCATGAAAGCAGGAGATCAGCAAATGTGAATTAACCGAAGTTGGACAAGAGCATTTCACTTGAAACAGTTGCTGAGTGTAAACGAAATATTCAGAAATGACAAGGGAAATCAGTTTGACATCACGAAGAAGCATTCTGCTTCAAATGCAAATCAAGGATTCGGCAAGCCCAGCTGCTACAAGTAACCAGAGAAGAAATCTGGTTCTTAAAACAAGCACCAGAGCCAACAGTGAGAATGTGGTGAGGAAAGCAGGTGGCCGAAAATCTGGAGTACTTTGCTACAAATAATTTCTCCACTGAAAATTCAAAAATAAAATGAAAATGATGCAATGCTATGCTGGCCTCACATGAATGGGTTTCCTCCGGTGCTTGACTGTTCTGTAACCCCGAATGAGAGACTCAGGAGAGTCAGCATGGCTCCTGGGTGTCCCCAAGTGACTGCCCACCAGCACGCTGACCACCATCACATCTGCCAGGGTTGTATTGCAGAGAAGAGACCAACTTCTGGAAGGCACAGGAAATGTTGACAAGGGAAGAAAAGGCTGTGGACAGTCCTGGGACAGAGGCCCTGAGAGCAGAGGCCAGAAGGCTGCAGGTGAACTGGTGTGGCCCTAGGGCAGGAAGGGACCACGGGGGAGCAGATCTCAATTCTCTTCTCTCTCTCCCTCGGGTCGGAGAGATAAAGCCTGCATCCTTCTCACCTGGAACTGTGGGTTCTGGCTGGCAGAAGTCTTACCGACATGGAATGATTACTCAAGACTCCCTGGAAAAAGTCAAGGAAGCGAGAGGGAGTAGGGAGCCAACTCCATGAGCCTCTCAAATGCTCCCATATTTATTGTGTATAATCAAAGGAAAAAGTCATTACCAGTTGTGTGATAGTAAGCTGGAACTTGGGGAAAGACAGGATGAGACAGAGATTGTAGAATTCACCATGAGTTCAAAGGCTTAGTGTATCTTTAGGGAAGTCATGGGGTGAGGGGAACAAGATACATTTTTAGATATGTGAATTACAAAGCAGACCACCAGACCGGCCAGGTCCTTGTATTGGGGATAATAGACTATCTAACAGCACACAATCCCAGAATCTATAACTGAGGGCCTGGGTCATTGCTTTGCAACGAGCAGAGTGCTATCTAAAACCTCAACTATGCAAGCAAAGCATTGTCTCTGCTTTTTATGGCAAGAAGACTGGAGTGAGGATGAACAGGCCACTGCTTGCAAAGCAATTACTAAGCACAGTTTTTTCTTCTTAAAGTTGACAGGCGGCTGGAGTCTGTTATAATTTGGTAACCCAATCATGGGCTCCCACATGGAACCATTTTGGAGAACACCCTGGGATGACAAATCCTGGCTCTGGGTCTTTTCCTGCCAGCTTCAGCCACTCTAGCAGGGTCTAGGCACATCCCTGAATAATGATCCCACAGAACCACTCACAGTCTTAACTCCTGGTGCTTGAAACTTAATTTTAGCTCTACACAACTTAACGTAGAAAAGTTTCAGAAGTAAAAGATATTCTTTTTATATCTCACCATAGGACTGATTTTTCTGATTGCTCTAAGCTGCTTCTACTTGGTACAGCACCTAACTCTGAAGGTGTATTCAGTATCTTCCATTGGGCATAACTAGCCAGTTTGGGCTGGCTGAATTCTATTGGTCAAATACCAATATACCTAATTGATTTCATTGTTCATCGATTTCAGCCGGGAGGAGAGGGAGTGTCACTCTGTTCCTCAGCCCACCCTCAACTCTTTTCTCATCAGCAACTCAGGCATCCTGAAAACAAAACAAAGCATTTGTTTCCCTGCTTCTACACTTTCCACAAATCCAAAAGGAAACATCATCCTGGAGAAAGAATTCAACAAAAATTTTCAAACAAAAATCTGCAAACCTCAAGCAACTCCATCTCCGAATCATGATACACAATGACAAGAGAGTGTGTCAGGCACAAAGCATGCGTGAGCCTGACCACCTGATTTCTATTCTTCAAAGGAAGGAAGGTTTTCATATTTTTTATTATCACTCTTTGTCATTGTTTCTGATTAAGCCAAAAAATAGTTTATGAAATAATTAAGCACTGCAATAACAGATTTTTGCTGTATTAATTACAGAAGGCATTCAGAGGGGATAGGAAAATCCACCTCTGTAAAAACAGCAAAATTTCTTCCCCTGTGAAGAACACGTATACAAAATGCAACAGAGAATTCAAATTCTTGTGGAGAGGAGGAAAAGCCAAAGAAACAAAGCAAACTCATTACTATGAGTCAATTCAAAATTCACTGGACAAACATGCTCAATGCATTCAAAGAATTTTAAAGGCACACTGCAAACCATTCACTTAATGATCTGCAGGCTAGAGGAAGAATTTCCCTCTTTAACTGACAACAGAAATCAATAGGGTGCCCCACCAAACAAGGACCAAAGAACAATCAGGTTTTTAACAGTTCTGATAAATCAGCATGTTGTAAAGATCAAAATGCAGAAATTTTAAACATTCATTCACACCACAATGAAACAAGCACTAAAAAAAAAAAAAAAAACCCAAAGAAACTAAGCACATAGATCATGTACATAGATCAGTGAGAATTTCTTGTACCGCTGGAAGAAACAGGCTATAACCTTTTACTTGAAAAATAAAACTACTTTTAAAGATAACTGCTAAAACACATTTCATTATTCATGTTACCTTGAAAAGTCTGAGGCACTTGTATATGATCAGAAAAGCAATTCTGACTAATAATAGGTTACAATTCAGTGTCAGTTTGCTTTTGAAGAGAATAGAAAAGCTACTCTTTCTCATATCCTGCACAAAGTGTGAAGTGCCTCCCTGCCTCTTTCTCCTCACATTTTCTAAGCTCATGCTCCCCAACACTTCTGAAACAAGTATGAGAACCTCGTATTCCCACCAATATACCAAATGACAAAAGAATATCTGTTTATTTGTGTAAATATATGCCTACACCTTAAACTGGAGGAGAATTGTATCAGAAGGCTACATGGAACTTATTTCTACCTTCCTGAAATCACACACACACATTCACTCAGACACTGACACAGACACATACACACTGAATTACTGGGCACTTCACAAACTTAGGACTACCAACTTCTAGAAGATAACTTTGTAGTTAGTTTAAAATACAAAACGGTCAGCTTTTGAAAGACTTGATCATCTGCTAAACCATCCAAATATCAAAGAGACCCAATTAGCCTTCTCTGTAAAATGTAATTTCCCATGATGGCAAAATAGACCCTAAGAAGTACTGGATCAAAGGCTCGTGTTTATCACTAGCTATGATCGTTTTTAAGCCCATTAACAGATTCAGAAACGTATGCCCCAATATTTATTCTTTTTTTTAACATTTTTTATTGATTTATAATCATTTTACAATGTTGTGTCAAATTCCAGTGTTCACCCAACATTTATTCTTATTGAGATAGAATACATGTTCAATTGTCTATACAGAGACTAGGTCCCATGATGGTGTTTAAAAGCTATTTTGTGTATTGTAATGTTTATTTTTAGTGCAGACAAGGAGGGTGGGAATTACTCAGTTGTAGAGCACCTGCTAACATGCACAATGTGCTGGCTTCAATCCCCAGTACATCCATAAAAATAAATAAAAATAAGGACTTATTTATATATAAGAATAAATTTGTTTAAAAAATGCAGACTAAAAAGCACTGCAATCTAGGAGCCACAAGTATAATTTAAAAAAAAACAAGTGTTTCTATCAAATAGTGACTATATGCCAAACACAGGGACAACCACAAATCACACCTGACAACCATCACGTGTGATTCTCAGCAACCCTACTAAGTAGACACGGATGAGGAACCCGGCTCTGCGGATGAGGAGACGGAGCTCGGAGGAGCCGGGGACGCTGACCGTCCTGCTCCCCGTGACACCGCGTCAGCCCAGGGCAAGCGCTGACGGAGCTGCTCTGAGGGGACACCCAGCTGCATGGAAACTTTGTGGACTGGGGAGTCCCAGAAAACACTCAAAACTGTTCAGTGAAAAACCAGCTCAAATATATTACATTGTGCCACATCCTTTAAACAGGGAACATGACTGAGACCTTTTTGATGCCTCCGTGTCCTTTCTGCCATCATCAATTATTTGCCCTCTCAGCGCGACCAGTGATGAACTAGACTCCAAATGAAGTGCACTCAGATGGCAGAGCTTTTAAAGCTGTTTTACGAAGCTTGTAAGACTCTGTCTATGCCTCAAACAGGCGGTCATCCATCACTTCTCGCCGGTGTGGATGGACCACCTGAAATCACTCCTTTCTGCTTTTTAAAATCCTTTCATCTAATCCAGACTTTTCAATAGCAAAGTAGCTTCACCACAAACAGTGGACAGCTTTTCAACAAACGGCCTCGAAGAGTCCATCGGACGACCTGGAAGCCCTTTTCATCTATTAAACCCACTTCCAGGTACTTCATCATTTTCTGATTTGTAGAGTTTGCCTCTGACTGGCCTACTCAAACAGCTCCCGGCCTCACGTGCAGGGCTGGGAGAGGACACTGCTATCGGGAGAAATCAGTGAGGAAGGGGGACATTCTCCAGCCAGGTCTGCAGGGGTAGAAGTGCCACAACGTGCTGAGGAATTATACCATCAGCATCCCTGGGCTCCCATGGACTGGTCTCAGATTAACCAAACTGATGCAAGAAAACCAGACGTTTAACTTATTAATGTAACAGGAGACATGAAACTATGAACCAGACTGAAATATCAGAGTTCAACCACAAGTACATTTTCTCCTCAACAGCTCAATCACGGGCAGTTGGTCATATGGCAAGCATGGACAGAAGCAATGCAGGGAGGGTTTCTAGATTAACTCAATGTTATACGAACAGACATGCTGCCTGGAAAACAATGTTAATCACGGTGTACTCTCCTGGACAGTGGCTGAGGCACAACTGTGAGCACCTGTGTAACTCTCCTTCCCCTGTCTTTTCTGGGGTAACTGATGTACAGAGTTACAGAGACCTAGGCATGCAGATACCTCTAAACTCTCAGAGCCAATCTCTGGGAGCCTGGAAACCAGACAGCCAGAGTTTAAATCCCAGCTCTGCCAGTTACTAGCTCTGTGACCTTGGCCGACTTACCCTCTGTGTGCCTCAATATCCACACTGTAAAACTGGGATAACAATCAAACCTTTTTTACTCACTTGTTTTGAAGATTGAAGGATTCATTTATAAAATGCTCAGAAAAGAATGTAGCATATTTTTGGTGCTCAACAAATGTTAACTTAATATTAAAGTGATTTATAATTCTTCCTTCTAATCATCGTCAGTGTTTCCCGGCTCGACTAAGTCCCAAAGGAAATCCTTATTTCTCTTTTTATAAACTCTTGGGGAGCACCCTTCTGTTCCATCTCACCACCTGTTTAAACTGAGGAAGGGGATGCCTCTTCCCCACTCCTCTGGGCCACGGAGAGTGCTTCTCCCTTCACACTCCTGACCCTGGCCCACAGCTAGCCCTCGTCACACTAACAGAGTGAGCTGTGGATCGGGGAGACAAGCAGGGCATGTGGAAACCTTCTTTTCTCTCCTTTGCTGGCCACTCTCGGGAAGCACCCGGGATGCTCAGCTCCATGGCAGTACAGCCCTCTGCATGATGGGGCAGATCCTCTCAAGGGAATGCTCACTGTGGCCCAGAGCTACCTGGGACAGGGTGAGCCTCTAGTTCAGGGACACAGTACCATGACACCCATTTTCTCACAGCCCTGAAGTTCATGGAGAACGTGGCTTCCTCATTAATAAAGGAGATGTTAATCGCCTGCCTGTTTTTCTGTGTCATCTCTCAGTTGGCTGCTGGAGAAAACATGTGTATATTTATTGGGTCCCCTTAAGCCACAACATATACTAATTAACAAAAAATTCTGTGGATTAACGTTGGTTTAGTGTGACTGTGTAATATTCCTGACTCTGCTGATGCTAAATTATGAGTATAGGAACTATGGAACCTCTTCAAATATCTTTCATCATAAAACCAGCTTTCTTATTTTGCTATGTCTTAGAAATTGCCAAAGACTATAAAATGATGGCTTCATACAAAACAGCAGCTAAAGTTAATGAGCCCTCTTGACATACCCACTGTGCCAAACACTTTACATAATTTCTAATTCTCACAATTCTACAAAGCAGATATGAGCGTCCCCATCACACAAACGAGGGAAAAACTCAGAACGAACTGACTCAGGCACATGTGGCTCAGTGGCAGCGCTTTCACGCAAACCCAAGACAAAAAGCTACACCCCTTCGTATATGTACCAAATTACCTCCCACCAATTAACACACAGCAGCGGGGTCAATACTCAGGGAACTCAGTACACTTTTCAGCTTTAAGGTGTTCCAGAGGCCGCTTCTAGCTGTTTAATAAAAACCAGCTCACTGGTTTCTAACACTGGAAGAAAAGACCGGTTTTGCCACTGTTTGCACAGCAAGTCTGAAATGTTCACAGTGAGATGACAGAATAAAAGTAAGATAAAAGCAGAATAATTTTTCCAGGTAGACAGACACAATGGACATTGTGCTATCCTGAAGCATTAAGCAAAGAAATCAAAATAAAATAACGTTGTATAAGCCTTCTTTTACAAACAGGAAAATTAACACTATAAGAAAGTGCAACAGCGCCACCTACGGCTAAAAAGCCTTTCCAGGTTGCCGGGAAAGATGCAACACAAAAATTGCCTGTAGGATCAGAAACGAGAATCAGATAAACTCAGAATGGATTAAAGACTTCAACATAAGAGAAGATACAATAAACCTCGCAGAAGAATACATAGACAAAACATTATCTCACATACATCTCAAAAATGTTCTCCTAGGGCAGTCTACCCAAGCAATAGAAATAAAAGCAAGAATATACAAATGGGATCTAATTAATTTTACAAGCTTTCACAGCAAAGGAAACCTAAGTAAAACAAAATGACAACATACAGAATGGGAAAAAAATTTTGCAAAAGATGAAATTGACAAAGGCTTGATCTCCAGAATATATAAGCAGCTCATATGACTTAGTAAAAAAAAAAACAACCCAATCCAAAAATGGGCAGAAGACTTAAACAAGCAATTCTCCAATGAAGACATATGAATGATCAATAAGCATAGGAAAAAAATGCTCAGTATAAGTAATTATCAGAGAAATACAAATCAAAACTACAATGAGTTATCACCTCACACCTGTCAGAATGGGCATCATTAAAAAGTCCACAAATGACAAATGCTGGAGAGGCTGTGGAGAAAAGGGTACCTCCTACACTGTGGTAGGAATGCAGTTTGGTGCAGCCACTGTGGAAAACAGTATTGAGACTCCTGAAAAGACTAGGAATAGATTTCCTATGACCCAGGAATCCCTCTCCTGGGCATATATCCAGAGGGAATCCTACTTCAAAATGACACCTGCACCCCAATGTTCATAGCAGCACTATTTACAATAACCAAGACATGGAAACCGTCTAAATATCCATTGACAGATGACTGGATAAAGAAGAGTTGGTATATTTATACAATGGAATACTATTCAGCCATAAAATGACAACATAATGCCATTTGCAGCAACATGGATGTCCCTGGAGCATGTCATTCTAACTGAAGTAAGCCAGAAAAAGAAAGAAAAATATCATATGAGATCACTTATATGTGGATTCTAAAAAAGAAAAGAAAGGGACAAATGAACATGAATACAAAACAGAAACAGAACCATAGACATAGAATACAAACTTGTGGTTGCCAGGGAGGAAGGGGGTGGGAAGGGACCGACAGGGAGTTTGAAATTTGTAGATACTGACAGGTATATATAAAATAGATAAACAAGATTATACTGTATAGCAAAGGAAAATATATACGAGATCTTGTGGTAGCTCACAGTGAAGAACAATATGACAACGAATATATGCATGCTCATGTATAACTGAAAAATTGTGCTCTACACTGGAAATTGATACAACATTGTAAACTGACTATAACTCAATAAAATAAAATTTAAAAAAAAAGAAAGAAAGAAGAATCAGATAACTGAAAGCTTATCTAGCACATACTGAATTCTGCTTCGGGGAAGAGAGTGGTATTCAGCATTTAATCTGAAATTGATAATACTCCTGAATATAAACAAAAGACATAAGCATATGGAAACTCATCTTAAAAGAGCAAAGAATCCAGTCCAGCCTCTTCATTTTACAGGAGGGGAGACTGAGTCCTGGGATCTGTCCTCCTGGTAATCAGCAGCAAAGCTCTCCTGGTCCTCATGTCTTGCACTATGTCAAATGCCAACAGATCTGTACTAGGCTTATATTCATAAAAGTCACTTCTGCACTTTTCCAACAGTAGGTAATCTAAGTGTCTTGCAAAATAGTCTTCTCAAAGAGTCAGGAAATCATATCAATTTGTTGAAATGCAAAAGATTAATTTATGTATTAAAACAGCTTGAGCTTTATTCTCTCCATTTAAAAAGTGGCATGTCAAATCAATGTTTTGATATTTTAAAACCTATTAAGATTACAGAAAAAAATCAAAAATTTCTTCAATCACAACAGAGATAACCTTATTTCCTAAAAATATTTAATGTTGATTTTTCTAAATTAATGGTTCCTGTCATATTCCTGCAAATTTAAAAGTTCTAGTGGATGGTTACACAGCAATATGACTTCTTAGCTGTAAAAATACACATTCTGTTTAAATAATCTTCAAGGCAATTTAACTAGTCCCTATCTTACAAAAGTGACATTAATTTCATCAAAACTTCATACTGCACTAAAAAACAACTGAATCCTTATTACTGTAAATCATATTCATATATATCATATATATATACATATCGAATATATATCAGAAATAAGCCACCCTCTTTAGTATTCAGAGTTGATTCTTCTAAACTGTCATTGTGAAAGCACATTTTTTTTATTGAGCACCTCTTGGGTGCTTTGTATACAAGGTGTCTAACTCTCACAGTCAAGACAAGTTAAACAGCAATACTCAAATTTTACAGATGAGGAAATGTACTTAAGCCATGAAAAACAACTTACATATTCATCATCAGGAAAGAAAAGAGTCAAGATTTTACTTTCAATATTCACTGACAATTTTTTCTTCCATACTAAAACTACATAAAACCAACTCAAACTTTGTAAATTTTTCTCTCAATAAGCAAAACTAGAGAAAAACAAGCAACGAGTCATTAGCAGTAGTTGGACTTTCAAAGCTCACTTTTCTTTTGCGTTATAATCATTTTTAATATTTAGTTTTTAGTGCTTGAAGAACACTAGAATAAATAACACTAACTTTTTAAGTCATTAGCCGAGAATAAAACATTTGTGAAAATGTACAATTTTAATTTATGCCACTCTGTCTTACATTCTCACTGATGTCTCTCCTTTCAAGGCCTCATCAGGCTGAGATCACTAAAATTGGTCATTTATGGATTCAAAGGAGTTTGGGAAACCACTCAACAGGAGGCTGATTAGAGGAGCAATTGAGAATGCATCCTGTGCAGCCTGGGTTCCAGCCCGGAGCCTGCCACTGCCAGCTGCGTGTGATTTGGGACAAGCTGGACCATCTCTCAATCCCTCAGCTGCAAAAAAGGAGACACTGATACGTACCCTCAAACACCTGCTATGAAGTAAAACATGACGAAAGCAGTTTAGTCTTTGGTCGGTGTCCATTCAGGGCGAATTTGGTCATTATGATGATGAGGATGGCTGTTAACAAATTAAGCTAGACCAAAAAGTAGAAATCAACATAAAGGAGAAACATTTTAAATCAATGAGCTTTTCCTTTTGGATGGATTGCAGAATGTTCTATTGGTTTTTCCAATAAGCAAAGTATTGTCCATTATTTATAGACTTCCAGGTTCATGAACAAGTCTCTAGAAAAAGAATTAGAGGCCTCTAACCTCTGAATACCAAAAAAGTAAAGTTAAAAAAAATAGGGGGGAGATTATACCTCAGTTGGGAGAGCACGTGTTTAGCATGCATGAGGTCCTCAGTTCAGTCCCCAGTAACTCCATTTAAAAACGTTTTTTGAAGAAATGGAGAATTAAAGCACAAAGATGGAGGACTACAGAATTCTTTTGCAGACTCAACTCAGATTTAAGTTGGGGAAAAAAGACACCCTTTTCGCAGAGGATATCTTGAAAACTATGTAAATCGGATCTGAGATGTCTAGTCTTCAAACATTATTCATGAATTCATATTACCAAGTCTTAAAACTACCTGATAACCCACAGGGGTGATACTGATCGTAACAGCTGCCAACGTGGATCGAGCTCCGGCTCGGACTGCTCTGTTCTGACATCTCTGCCCCTGAGGCCTCACCAGGTTGAGATCATTAAATCCGGTCATTCATGAGCATCTTGTGTAAGTCCTCCATTTGTGTTTCTCACTCCCTCCTCACCAGCCCCTCTGAGGGAAGCACTGTTATCATCTTCCTTACCCACAGATGAGGCCACTGAGGCACAGAGAGTAAACCTGCTTCAGGTCACATCAGGATTAAAGGACGTCTGTATTTCTGCTGTTTTGCTTTTGACAAAGGAATCTCTGATATCAATTCAAGACAGACTGTTAAGTAATCAAGTCTGTCTGGTCTTCACCTCAAAGAGCAGATACTATAAATTCCTGATGTAGGATGAGGCTGCCGCCACAAACTGACTCAGCTTGACAGTAATATCCAAGATGAAGCAGAGGATAAACGTAAATATTCACGATTGTCAACTCCGTCCATGGGTCTGGGCCCTTCACTGCCTGAACGGGGATGAAATCCCCACCCGTGTCAGGGAGGGAAGCGTGGCTCTTCCTGGTCTCACCCAGGCTTCACGGGCTATTTCCCCCCACAGGCTGTCCTCAACGATTAAAAAGCTCTCGAGATTTGTACCCCATGCAAAACTAAAAGACATTTCTGCAGATGGAGCACTTTCTCAGGCTGAAACCATTTTTGCCTACACTCAGCAAGGGGGAAAAAGAAACATGACTCTGCAAAGTCTCTGAGTCTCACTACTCACACGAGTAGAACGGCCTCAGCACAAGATGACTCTTCACATTGCAGGGTGAGAACAAAATAAATCCGCCCCCAACCACAGTCCCCTCCCAGAGACAGCACTCAGCAGTCTTCACACTCACGGTTGTGCAGCCCTCACCACGATCTATTTCCAGAACACTCCATCATCCCAAAAGAAACCCCCTGTCCACTAGTAGTCACTCCCAATCGCCCCTCCACTCAGCCCCTTTCAACCATCACCTGCTCTCTGCCTCTGCATGTGCATGTTCTGGGCATTTCAGATCACTGAAATCAACAATAAGTGGCCATTTGTGTCTGGTTCCTTTCACTTAACATGCTGTTATCAAGTCTTGTCCATGTTGAAGTGGTATCAGCATCTTTTTCTTTTTTCTTTTTGAAAATGTTAAAGTTTATTAGAAGGTGTTAAGTACTATCAAAAAAAGTAGAGTGGAGTATAAGGGGTGGGTATTCAAATGGAGAAGGGCACGTTGAGCAGTAAGGGTGGAGTTTCAAGAGCAGGTCGCCGTTTTCATCCTCCCCCTTTTTTTTCTTTTTCATTTTTTTCATTATTTTATCTGAAAATATTCCACTACATGGAGATACGACATTCTGTTCATCAATTTAGCAGCTATATATGGATGAGGTCGGGAACAATATGTGTCAGAGGTGACTAACAGGGATGGCATATAAGCAAAGGGCAAGATGTGCTTTTAAGAAAGGCCAACAAACAGAGGCACAAGGAAATTCAGCGCGTTTCTGAGAAAGTGCATGCTTGCTTCAGCAGGACTGCCGTGCAGGGCTGTGAGGGAGTGTGACAGGATACACAGTAAGGGATTCACCTGAGAAGATTCCCCACTGCAGGCAGCTCAGACAATTCTCCTCCCTCGTCCAGTATTTTAGAGCCATTTTTCTAGGTTTCCTCTTATTTCAAGTAACAGCACTTTAACTACACATCTGATCATCTGCATCAGATCACATTACCTCCAAGCCACAGAAAGTCATTCACTGTCTGGAACAGCTCCAGGAAAATAGTGATGGGCCAGGGAGTCCTACAGCATCCCGGCCAGGAGATGTCCAGAAAGTAAAATGCACAGAAATGTCTCATTGCTGGTGCATGACGTCTGCCCCAAAATTGCCCCAATATCATGCTGCCATAGCACGACTCAAACCTCTAACTACTAAAAAAAAGAAGCTAAGAAGGCAAATTTAGTCTCTGCCATTGAAAACCAGAAACCATCACTGCCAGTATCTGAGCTGGAATGATCCGGACTTTGAAAAACACTGCGTAGTTACTTTTCAAACATGAAAGGCATATATGTATTTCACATACATAATATTACTGCAGGATTTTTGTTTCCAAAATTTCCAGTCGCAACATTAGCACAAGAATGTTTATGTTTCAGCTTTAAAAAAATCAATTATGTTCCAATTTCTTAATTTTGAGCCTTTTGTTAGTTTATAAAGAGAGCTATGCTGCATATTATAAACCAACTATTTGGATTCTGCAAACAAGACCTTTATGACCTCACTATTTCAGAGCAAGCTTTAGTGATGCATTGAGAGGTGGGGCCTGGGGCACTCACTAATAACTCTTTAAATACTGACAAGTATGTGCTATTAGGTAATGCAAAGGCTCTAACTCCACCTTAACTCAGAAACCAAAGAAATTACACCAAAGCCTTACTTTATCATTTTTATATTCCTATTCTTTTAAATATTAAATTTCTTTAAAGATAACATTTTGTTTTTGAGAAAAACAGTAGCTGTATTCAATTTCCTCTCACCAAGAAAGCAATTTTTATCAAGAATAAAAACCCCTATGGAAATCCAAAAGATGGGGCATTTCTAGCTAAGTGAATGTGCAGAACTCAACATACACATAAATCCTACCAGATCTCACTCAAACGAGCTCAACAGTCTCCTGGGCTACCCTAGAACTTAGCTCTTCTGTTCCAAATGTTGGCTGAGCAAAGATCATCACAGAAGTCAGGGAAGGAGAGAAGAGGAAAGTCCAGCTGGCGGCCTCCATCTGTTTTCTTCCAGCCACAAGGTGCCGCTAGGGCAGCCCCGCTAACAAGCCCTCCCCATAAGGAAATCCGGCATCCACATTGCCCCTGCCGTCCCCAAGCAGCCCCGACACCCCTCTCCCACTGGTCGCCTCCCAGCCTGTGAATGGTCTTCTAATGACTCCCCCAGTTGGTGGCACCCTCCCCTTGTTCCTAACTGCACACACACACACACACACACACACACAGCTAGAGCAGCCTTCCCAAAACACAAATTTGATTACATCACTTCCCTGCTTCAAACCCTTAAGGGGTTCCCTAGTAGAGTTCTAGCCCCACCCCTGCCCCTAATTGCCCAGCCTCACTGCAGTACCCAGGTCCCCAGTGACCTCAGGGGCCCCCTGACCACCTGCTACTTCCCACTCGCCTCCAGGCTCATTTTCACTATATCTAAAGGAAACCTTCCTTGCCTCCAAACCCCGCACTTTTAGTTAGGTGCCCCTGCTGTGTTCCTAGGACATTCTACGCTGAGTCAACTTCTGAAACTGCTAAGATCACAAGAGGTTAGTACAATTTGCTTACTAATGTGGGTCCATCCCTCTCCCCTACACAATCAGAAGTGCGCATGTTATGAATAAATGAATGATGGGGTGGGTCTCAAAGGGACTGACAGAGCTGCTATCGCCCACCCCAACCCCATCTTTCTGTAGAACATCAGAAGCAAAACCAGGAGAACCTGTCCTGAGGGTCACTTCCTGCTAACACCCTTCACTTACTCCTGTGTCAGTTCTAGTAAAACCCAAGCTCTTCCAAAGCCCTCCACCCCAGGCCATCTCCAGTGTCCTCCCAAGCAGGGCACCCTCCACCCTGGACCGCACAGGGCACTCTCCCCGAGTCCCCACCCCACAAGCCTCCAGGCATCTGCCTGGCTGCTCCTGTCACCTGAGCCACCCTCTTTATGCCTTCCCCTGGCTGACTCTTACTCTCTCCTCACAACTGAATGTAGAGCCCATTTCTTCCAGGAAGCCCTCTCTGATAATGTCCTTTAGGTCTTGGCTGGGCTCCATTTTTGCAGCACTGCATGGTGACGAACTGGGTGTTTGCCTGCTCCTTTGAGACCATGACCTCTTGGGGGCCACGTGGGAAGGAGTGAGAGATTACAAGAGGGTTGGGAGAAGCAAAAAGCAAAAATCACAGCCCAAGTCCCAAATTCAAGGATTCTTTCTCAGAAAAAAGAATAAACTATTTCACACGTGTGCAATTTGGCTACTATCTTTGTGGTTTGTGGACAGCGAGAGCTTGGTGTTCTAGACCAAAACCCAGGTTACATGCAAAGAAATGTATATATTCATATCCAAAGGAAATCAGAGCTGCTCAACAACAGTTTGCAGTTAGAATTGAAACGAACTTTGATAAAGGCAATCTCTCTCTCTCTTCTTTCTTTTCTGGCATCATATAATTTTAGAAGTATTTGCGTGATTAAGAGATGGCTACAGCCCGTGATGTTGCGCTGGAGTGTTCTGGGATGAGAAAGCCTAGATTACATTCACTGTGTAAATGCAATTACACCAACACACTGACAGGCGCCCTGGTGGTGGAGCTGATGTTCCAAAGCAGGCAACCTTATGCTGTAAGAGAACTCTAAATAGAAAGTAAGAAATGCAAAGCTCTGTACTCAATTTCATTCGCTATATGGGCCATTAACTGATAGTATATCTTGTCTAATGAAACCCAAAATAAACTGTCAATGTCGATTTTCTTCATCTGACCGTTTTATGCTAACTTTGAATATCAAACCCTCACTCCATATGGAAAGCTCAGGCCTACGCTGCAGCACAGTTACATACCGTGGAAGAAAGTCTATCAAGGGAGAACTGGAGAGTTTCCCTTCAGAAGCTGCTAAGTCTGGTTTTGCACCTGTACATCATTTGCAACCACGTCATCGTCAAAGGAGTAAGACCTTACCTCTGTGGGGCGTAAAGCACTGCGGTGCTTCCGAACCATCAAAGAACACTGAGCTTTGTGAAACAGACCTGAGGCACTTAAATCGCACTTTTTCTGAAAGGCTCCAAAACTGACCTACTTCACCGTTCCAGGCACAACAGGGAGGTACCGGAATTAGTAGAGAAAACACGCCCTTGAAGTCTGACAAGGCCCTGCTTGAATCCTGCTACAGCATTCAATAGCCGCTAAACGGACCAATTCCTTGACCCCTCTGAGAAGGCTTCCCAATCCGCAAAAGGGGGCTGCCACCGCCCACCTGGGAGGCATGGATGTGAATGGAACATGCAAGTAGGGAGGCCGACTGGTACCTGACACGGGGCCTGGCTAGTTTCCCTCCGCTGCCCTTCTCCCCGTTTAAGCTTGCACTGTTCCCCCTAGTGAGGGTCAAGCCCCCGGAATAGACTGCCCGATTCATCTGTGTATCCCCGGATACATGACTTACCCTTAGGAGGCCAGAAAAACAACTGCCTCCTCCCCAGACACTATCAATTTTCTTAAGAGTCTGAGTTTTTATTTTTTAACTCTATTTTGCAGGGAGACTATTCCAGAACTGTTCAAACAGCATTCTCTAGGTTGGCTCCTCTCCCAGCGCCCATCCCCTCTCACCTCAGAAACTCTGATCGCCTTTTGAACGTGGAAAGCGGAAAGCGTGTCCGCTGGTTTGGGGGCTCCCCTGGCCTACCTCCCTCCCTCTCAGGTGAGAGTGACTATCTTCTCCCCACTCCCCACTCCAACTCCAGCTTCTGAGGAGGTCTCCCCTCCCGGACCTTGCAGCCTCTGCATCATCCCAAGATGCTCACACATGGCCACGACCCTCCCTTCAGATTTCTTCCTGGCTGGCCCTGTCCACCCCCTGGCCCCTTGAGGATAAATGCCATTGCTCTGAAAATCACAAACGCCGCTGACTGACACACCAAAGCAGCATGGTCTGGGCTTTCCTCCAACCCAGGCACAGCCCTGCCCCCCCTCAGCCTCAGTCTGCAGCTCTCGAGATGAGCTCATCCACATGCACAGCTGTGAACACCAGCTAAGAATGACGAATCCCAACGTGTATCTCTAGTCCGCCTACTTCACCTGAGCCCCAGGCTCATAGACCCGAGTGCCTCTTTGAAGTCCTAACTTGGATGACAAATGGCATCTTAAAAATGCCTCATGTCCACCATTTACTCTGGAATTCGATTCCTGGCAGGTACCTCTCAGGCTCCTCTTTCTCGTAACAGCCCCAGCACCCACCTAGGTGTTTGAGGTCACATTCAATTTCCCCTGTTCCCTCCCCCAAGCCCTGCCCTGGAATCAGCCGTGTCATTTCTGTCACCAAGCCCTTCTCAAGTCTGGTTCTGCAGGGACCACGGCCGGAACCCCACAAGCTCACAGCATGGTGCAGTGAGTCACAGTCCTCTGAAGGGAGCTCCCTGGAGGGGGAGGCATCTCTTGGTACAGGTCACCTCAGAAGGAACTGGATTCTCACACAGGAGGCCCAGGAGAAGGGACTCAAGTTTCTCCCGTGGTTTGAGCTTTGAAGGGCCCGAGGTCAGGGAGAGCTCCTAATTAGCAGAGACACCTGCCAGTGAGCAGATGAGGATGGAGGAACCCAGGCAAGGCTGTTCTCACTCCAACCCCTGAGCTCTCGGGAGCCACGGGAAAGGCCTGTGTCCAGGACACAGCCCTGCCATCGCACATCCCAGCCTGCATTTGTCAACCCGGACAGCCTAGACTCCTTCTAATTGAGAGATTCACTTCTGTTCTGTTTCCCCCGAGAATCTGATGGACTCTTTCAGAAAGTCTGGCCTGTCTCAAGCGAGACCAAGTCAGTGAAGTATGAAGTGTCCACATTTGGACCAAAGCATGAAAGGAGAAACAACGTCTCATGGCCAGCATGACGGTGGTGGCCAAACCCTTCCCTCGGGTGAGATGAACCAGGGTGTGGGTGAAAATGCAAGATCCTAGGTCGGTCAAAGCATCTCCTTTCACAGCTGACTGGGGTGTTGGAGTCTCACTACCGCAAACTAAAGACATGGCCGACAGTGGTGGACGTCAGCTGCAACAGACACAATCAGCTGTTTACTGCCAACACGGGTTAAATGTAAAGGCCGGTGCAGGGAGGCCTGCACAGCTGCTTAAGCAAACCACAGACCCGGCTCTGTATGCCCACTGGCTGAAGCAGAGAGGAAGCTACGGTCCCCATTAGTGGTCCCTATGTCCACCAGATCCAAGTGAGCCAGCTACTTAGCAGAAGGCCATATTGTCCTGATGCTCAGAGAAACCAGCATCGTAAAGGGAACAAAAGAGTGACGTGGATTTTAGACCCACTTCTGCCCCTTTATGAAGGCAAAGTAAAGTAAATGGCATGGGGAAGGCAAAAGCAAAAGAAAACTGCTTCCTCCAACAGCGCCCCTTGTGGGCTGCTCACCCCCCCCCCCAGACTTCCACTTCCTCCCCAGTGACCGCCGGCCAGGAAGCGCCATCAGTTTCGTTACACAGCGACGGCCAGGAACGGCGTACGAATAAAAGCCAGAATCAAGCAAAGTACTGCAGACTTTGACTTTCCAAGTAAAAATACCCATGAAAAACATCCCTCAGAAGCCACCTAAATCAATTCGCATCTCACTTTCTAAAAACAAGCAAACAAGCAAAATTAATAATGGCTGATTTGTCACCAATATAAGGAGGACCAAACAGGCTCCTCCAAGCAAGGATTTTAACAGGTATCAAACACCAGTGCATGATGTGTTAACAAAGCAAAAATTCCAAAACATTAGAAGATAATAAGATGACTATGATAATAAATGGATCGAGGCAGCTGTTAAGTTTTTGCTTTTTAAAGCGATGGAGGCAGCACGAATTTAAATGTAGGTATTTCCGATGCAGGGTGCGCACAACCCACCTTTTCAGACCCAACAGCATGCTCACAGGGTGGTACGAGAGAAAAAGGAAAAGAGGAACAAGCAAAAGTTAGAAACACACAACAACCAAAATAACTTTGACAGCATGAATATAAGAATTTACGTGAGTGTGATGAGGCCAGAGACGTGGGGACAGTGAGACCCACCCTCACCTCCTGCTCCGGGGAAATCAGAGGCCTGAGGGGAGCGACACTGCCGTGGGGACCCCAACATCGTCAGCACCCCAAACCAAAACTCCACCTACATGCGCATAGACAGATTTTGATCTACAAAACTTGGTCGCATTTCAGGCTGGACAGTTTTACTCACTCCCACCAAGAGTAGCAGGAGAGAATTAGGCTCTGCTCCTGCAGCAAAGCATTGTTTTAAAAGTTGGGTGACTATGGAATAAAAGCAACAATGGAGTAAAAGTGATGGGAGGAGAACGTGTTTGACCGGAGCTCACTGGCTGCGTTATCTCACTTACGTTCAGATGCTGGCTGAGCGCTTCTGGTACCAGAACAGACAGGTCCAACAGGAGGGAGGTTTCATGCACTGCTGTATTTTGATGCCCAGAGCTGTGCCTGGTAGACAAGGTTCTGGGTAAACAATGGTGACAGTGTCAATCACTATGCACTAAGCACACTGTCCTGAAACTAGTTTCTCCGCCAAATCCCGAGGACAGATTTCAAAAGGCAAAAACAAGCTGGCAATCTCCGGTGGGTCCGCAGACTCATAGAAGCAGTTCCTGAGCAAAAATGTCACCAGTGCCTCCTATGACAAAAGAGGGGGCACTGGCCAGGGGGCTGGAGCAGTACTCCAGGCTTCCACCGCTCAGCCACCAGTCTGTCCAGGGGGAGAAGGTGGTCCCTGCTGACGCTGCAGCGCTGTGCGCACATGCAGCCCCACCTTAGTGCATCACCGATGTACCTCTCTCACCTAACGCCTGGGGGCTCAGCAGGAGGTGACAGGTGAGGTGAACAGAGCCAGCCTGGTAGTGGCCTGGTGCTGGCAGCTGTGCCCTCGGCAGTGCCCAGGACCCTAAACGTGATACCTCATCTCCAAGAAGCAGAAGGGGGCTTAGGTGTGTAGATCACAGAACCCTGCGAGGACAAGTACACATCATGGCCACAACATGTCTCGCCATTTCCTTAAGCCATAGAGGCATGTCCGGGGAGGAACTGAAAATTCATCCAGAGCCCACCAGGCACCACACGCAGGTGAGACTCGGGTCCCCTGTGCCTTTCACTCGCAGGTCTGGCCGGGACATTCTTTTTGTCAGTTCTTTGGTGTCTTCTCTAACTTACCAAACCCCAGAAAGTATGGTCTGACCTTAGATAAGTCCAAGAATTACAGAGCCTCGACTCCACAGTAGGCCTGGTAGCATGTGCCAGGACCACCAACCGTCACCTATGAGACCGCCTTGCATGCTCTCCAGCGCGGGGAGAGCAGACTCAGGACCCAAGGCCTGAGGCCGGGTGACACAGCTTCCCTCGCTTTCCCCAGCAAATGGGGACCACCTCTCAGCAAAGGCATCTCGCCCTCTTCTGCCCGAGAGACGGCACGATGGCCACACAGGGAAGCAGAACAGAGGGTGGCGGAGGGGGGCAGATGGCCCAGAAGAGCTCGTCTGCAATTCCGGGGCAAAGTGGGGTCACTGACCTAATCACAGGGACAAAGTGAGGACGAACATTTCCATACTCTGTCCCATACTCCATGACACGCCTTCCCCTGCGTAAGAAGCTCCTTCGGAAATCCCTGGTGGTGTTTCTGATGTCCTAACCTGGCATGGTGGCTGTCGGGCAGGAAGAACAGCCTGGGAGGTAGGAGACACGGGTTCCACCCTCAGCTCAGCTAGTGCCTCTGTCTGCTGCATCTCGGGGTTCAGCCCCTCAACAATATATCAGATAGGCAAGACTGTCCCAGGACAATGGGAATGCAATGAGAGTAATACAAAGAAAGTTTTCCAGTTGCCAAATTTAAATAAGTAGAAAAACAAATTCTTTAAAATGATTCTAAGAACAGATCTAATTTAATGTAATATGTATCATACTATCATTTTGACATGTAGTAAATGTAGAAATTATCAAGATAGTTTACATTCTTTTTTCTAGACAAGTCTCAGTGTCTGATGTCCATTTGAAATTCTGCACATCTCAGCCTAGACCAGCCTACTCCCCAGCACTCCCAGCCTCTTTGGCTGTGGCTACCCTGTTGGACAGCAACTCCAGAGGTCCCACCAGGGGTCTTGGTTGGAAAGGGGGAGTAAGTATCCAAACTAACCCTAAATGGATCTCTCTGAACTAAAGATGAATTCATTTTTAAAACTTTGAAAACCGTCAGGCTGCATCTCCCTCCCTCCTTGGCTGCAAGACAGCTCCCCTTCTTGCTGATCCCTTTCTGGATGTAGGAAAGCAAACCAGGCATACAGCCAGGGCGGCTGGGACTTCACGTAGGCTTACCTGCTGTCTGTGTCCAGTCCCACCAAGTCCCTCTTCTCAAATGGGATGTAGAGGAGGGGGATCTTGTCCCCAAAATTGTTGGTGGCCCTGTCCAGGTGCTCGGACTCGAGCACGATGAAGAGCGACTCGATGAAGTCCTTGATCCTCTTCTCCACCACCCACAGTCCTCGTAGCTCGGGTACAAGGCCAAATTAGTGTGCAACTGCTCAGGGAGCTCGCCCTTCAGCACAAAGACGAAGAGCCACGAATCGTCCTGCGTGTTGCCACACATCTCCTCTGCACAGAGAGCTCCTCGACCTGCAGCCAGTCCTTGGCCAAGCGGTCAGTGATGGTGACGAGGCCCATGATCCTTCAGTGGGTCTGGAAGTGTCCCCACTCGTTCTTGTGAGGATAGTGGTACCTGTAGCAGATACAGAATGACTGCTGGAAGCCGCACAGCATGACCTGGCTCACTGAGGAGATCTGTTTATAGATACATAAGAGATTCTCCTCCAAGATGATCCCCACATGCTGGACCACCATGGGGAGAGTCTGGTGGTCCTCAGCATGCTGCATGTAGTCAGCAATGCTCATGTTGCAGGCCCTGCCAAGAGAGGAGAGGAGACTGAGGTACATGCGGTGCTGTGGGCTGCAGAACCCTCTGGGATGCGGTGACCTGTGTGTACCAGCCAGTAGGCAAGGGAAGCCCAAGCAAACCTGGGGGCACAGTCTGTCCTCAGAGTCTGCATATGGCTCCCCTAGCTCGGATCACATTATCCTGCTCTTTGTCCAGGCTTCCAGCCTCTGCAGAAAAGGGTCATTTCTTGTTTTCTGTTTCCAACATCTAGCCAGGCCCTGATGCTCAAAAATGCTGAATAAATGAATGAACAAAGGAACTGCTTCCACACCCCTCAGCAGAATATAATGAAAGGAACCACAGTGGGATCCAAAGATCTGGATTTCAACTCCAATTTACTTGAACTCCTACGCTGCAAAATAATGGATAAGAAAACTCGCCCTGGGGAGGAGGGTACAGTTCAGTGGTAGAGCACATACTTAGCCTGCGTGAGGTCCTGGGTTCAATCCCAAGTATCTCCATTAAAAAAATGAAACAAAAAATAAACTTAATTACTCCATAAAAAATAATTAAAAATTAAAAAGGAAAAACATTGCAATTAACACAACATTGTAAACTTGACTATACTTCAATTAAAAACAAAACAAAACAAAAAAAAACCCCAAGAAAGCAAACCTTGCCTTACAAGAATATATCTAGATCAAGGCAGATTGCAAATGCAAAATGCCTAGGTTACCATCTGCATAAAAAGGGGGGACTGTACAAATTTACTAATCCCTCCTTTATGAGCTGTATTTCCTTTGGGAGGTTTTATGACCTCTGAGAGTTAATTTTCACAGATGAAAAAAAGAAACATTAGCTGATTCTCAGTACTGCTGAAGAATCAGATAACCCTATGAAAGCATCTGACCCACAGAGTGTACTCAATATATGTTTGTTGAATGAATGAATAAACAAGCAAGTGAATGCTGCTCCCTGCCACAATCATAATGGTACTGTCTGGAAATCCCAAGCCCATGTTACACCCGACTCTACACTAACCATGTGAGTGACCTGGGAAGGCCTGTGTGCTTCTCTAAACCCCACTTTAATCACTAATAGAAATGAGGGTAATAACACAATCCTCAAAGGGTTAGTGAGTCAATAATGAATTGTACCCCAACCTTGCAATATGAAACCATTAAGGAAAATTGGGCAAAGAGTACATAGGCTGTCTCCGTATCAGCTCTTACAACATCATGGGAATCTTCATTACATCTCAAAATAAAAAGTCTACTTTTTTAAAGAGGCTATTGAGATTAAATGAGCTCACTGTCTTAAATAAGGAACACACAGTACAAATAGGACAATGCACAGCCCATGAGATACACTCAGTAAACATTCCCACTGAGCCCACTGGTCTCTCCAACTTCAGAACACAAGGATGGGTCCTCATGGCAATAGGCCACTGCACCTGAAGCTAAGAAAGCTAATGATGTCCACTTCCAAGAGCCCCTGCCTCCACCTTAGGTCTAATTTTGTATTTGTAACTTTGTTTTCTTTTTCTTAAATAGGAACCCCCAATTGCATAGCCTTCAGGTCACCAAAACCTGACCACGGAAATCATGACAGCAGCCCTCCCCAGTGAAACAATAAAATTAAAATCCATATCCACAAGAACTCTGTGTAATTTTAATGGCAGGAAATTCATCCTGGACTGAGAGGAAGAGGACTGGGGAGGAGGGGGCAATCTGGGGCACACAGACCCAGGGGCCACCTGTCCCATGATGGACTTTAGACTCAACCCTCACCCTCCAGGAACTTCAAAATACACATCGACAGCATGTTACAGACAAGGTTTTCTTTTTTTAAAGAAATCCCTGACTCCCTAACAGGTCATGTTTCTACTGAGAAACTAATGACTTACGTGTATATTGTTTCATGAAAACCCTAAAATAATAACATTCCAACTTGACACATGAAGAAACGGAGGAAAAGAGAGGTTTATCACATTGTGCAAGATTAGAGAGAGGCCACGTCAGAGGCTGTATTTAAACCAAAGCCCCTGCTCCAGTGCTTATACCATAAAGTTTGACATAGTGTCCCCCTCCTGCCCCCTCCCTTTAATAAATCTCTGAAGACTTTTCTGCACCACTTGGAAAGAACCAAAATCACATCAACTTTCCACAAAGAGCTGTGTCACCCCTTGGAGGACGTATCAAAATCTGAAGAGTTAGGGTGGGAGGAGAGATTTGAATTCTCAGTTTCTTGAAAGGAGACATGGGTTTAAAAGAAACCAAAAAGCACTTATCTAGTCCATGCTTTCACTGTGCAGAGAAGGAAATGGAGCCTCAGAAGAGATGAGGAAAGGGACTTATTAACAAATCTTGCCTCAGTGCAGCACCAAGCCAGCCCTGAGCGCTGCTGGGGGAGGATCTGGAAGGCCCAGGAGAATGAGTGTTAGAAAAAAGGAAGGAGAAGAAGTATATAAATCCCTGTCTCTACACCACCATACCATGAAGTTCTATCAAATGATCCACTACAGGTGCAGCCAACATTAAGGTGGGCTAAGCGTAGGTTACAGAAACCCAGAAGTCTAAATCGTACTGGAAATTCCAACTTTTACTTTTTTTTCCCCAGTTCACGCATGAGCTCAGCGGGAGCTCCGTGCCAGGCACTACACGAGGCCTGGAGTTCTCCCAAATTCAGATCTCTATGAACACGTGTGCAAACCACATGCAGGCCCACCAGAAGAGAAAACCTACAGACAAGATGGAATTAATGAAAGTGTAGGCAGCCAACCAGCATATATTACTAGCAAAAAGGATGCTGCTAGAAATACTCATGGACATAGCAAACTGTGGTCAGCAGGTGGGAAAGGGGGGAGGGACAGATTAGGAGTTTAGGATTAACAGATACACATAACTATGTATAAAATAAATAAATGACAAGGACCTACTGTATAACACAGGGAACTATATTCAATTTCTTGTAATGAGTTGTACTAAAAACACTCTGAAAATTATATGTGTACATATGCATAAATATAACTGAATCACTGCTGTACTCCTGAAACTAACATTGTAAATTGACTACACTTCAATAAAAAGTAAGAATTTAAGAAATAAATAAATAGAAATAAAAGCAACACCATTAAAAAAATTAAAAGGACTCTGTAATCTCCTTAGCTGTAGGAGGGACAGAACACTGGTTGCAAGCACCAAGTCCACTGGATCACTCCAGCACTGGCTGTCACTCTTTCTGACCATCAGGGAGGCACTTGGTTTCACTGAGGTTAGTTTTCTCTTCTGTGAAAGGCTACATCACAACTAATGATGTATATAATCTCATCATTCACAGACCAACAATTAGTAAGGACTTCCCATGGGCCACACT
Source organism: Vicugna pacos (assembly GCF_048564905.1). Classification (NCBI taxonomy): domain Eukaryota; kingdom Metazoa; phylum Chordata; class Mammalia; order Artiodactyla; family Camelidae; genus Vicugna; species Vicugna pacos. The sequence continues at coordinate 3,555,347 of NC_133006.1, forward strand.
CTACAGAGATAAAAAGATAGGGTCCCAGATATGCTCATGGATAGAAAATGTTTATGTCATAAAGACATTAATTCTACCCATTCTAATATATAGATTCAATGCAATGCTGATTAGAATTCTCCCCAGATTTTTCATGGAATGTAGCAAGTTTATTTATGTTCAGGAACAGCCAAGAAACTTCTTTAGAACTGGGGAGGGTTGGATGGGTCATTCATTTCCACAGCTCTTTTTGAAGCAATGGAAACATTCTGGAATAATGATGGTTGCACCACTGTGAATATGCTAAAAGCCGCCAAATTGTACCATTTAAATGGGTGGACTTCAGGTTATGTGAACAAAATTGCAATGAAACTGTTATATTTAAAAAACATTTCCTGACAACTATTTTTCCCTCTATACTAGTAATATGCCCCACAATTTAAGAAAAACAAAAAACCAAAACCGAACAAAAATTTTCCAAGAGATCTTTTAGACTGCAATATTCTTGGGTCTCCAACGCCTCTGGTGGTGCTGCTACTGTTAATATACACTAGTTGAGCTGGACTAGTTAGGGACTGTGACTATCTTTTTAAAAATGATGGTCATATGTTTCACACTAGGAGGGGAGAGGATGGAGGATGTCTCATCCCTCGTGCCCTCATGTTTAACTGAACTAAGCCCTGCTTTCAACACTGTAATACCTCTCGCTATAAAAACACATGATATTGGAGTTTAGAAGCAAGATGGAGTAGTGGAAGAATGCTTGTAGCTCACTCTCTCCAACAAATATACCAAAACTCACATCTATGGACCCACTCAGCCAACCAGAGCACCTGCTGAAGGCAGACAGAACATCACCTTCGAAAGACAAAGAAGCAAAAAAATCTGTTTTATTCCCGCATAGGCTTTAGGCAGATAAATAAATACACTCCTTAAGGACCACAATAGATAGCTGATAATCCTTAAGTCACAGTGCCAGAGAGATATGAGCAATATGAAGAAGCAGAGGAACCACTCCCAATTAAAAGAGCAAGAGAAACCCCCTGAAAGCACAATCAAGGAAATAGACATTGATGGCCTACTAGATCAAGATTTCAAAGAAAGGAGTGATCAAAGTACTGAAGGAACTAAAAGAGATAGTGTTTAGAGATATAAAATATGTCAAAAATGAAATAGAAGCTATAAAGAAGAACCAAGTAGAATTGGTAAACTCATTTGCTGAAATGAGAAGTGATCTAAAAGCTGTACATAGCAGACTAGATAATGCAGAGGAATGAATAAGTGACCTAGAAGACAGAGCAACAGAAACCACCCAATCAGAACAGCTGAGAGAAAAACAAATAAAAAACAATGAAAACAATAAAGGGACATATGTGATAATACAAAGCACACTAATCTAAGCATAATAGAGTTTCCAGAAGGGAAAGAAAGAACAAACGGGATTGAAAAGGTATTTGAAGAAATCATGACTGAAAACTTCCCAAACATAAAGAAGGAATCAGATATCCAAGTACAGGAGGCTCACAGGGTCCCAGCAGGAAGAACCCAAACAGACTCACACCAAGACACATCCTAATCAAGATGTCCAGAGTCAAGGATAAAGAAATGATCCTAAAGGCAGTGAGAGAAAGAACAAAGGTGAGTTATAAGGGAACCCCCATAAGGCTCTCAGTTGACTTCTCTACACAAATACTGCAGGCCAGAAGGGAATGGCAAGATATATTCAAAGTCCTGAATGAAAAAAATATGCAGCCTAGGATACTCTATCCAGCAAGGCTATCCTTTAGAATAGAAGGAGAGATAAAGAACTTCACAAATGAGCAAAAACTAAGAGCTTAACAGCACTAAACCCATGCTAAAAGAAATATTGACAGGTCTACTCTAAATAGAAAAGAATCAGGATGCTATAAAAATGAGAAACTCAGAACTGGAAAGGAGATGACTGCCATGAATTACAAATAGAATAAATACAAAATTGTAAAAGAAGACATCTAATTCATTAAGAGTGGGAGAGGGAAGCAACAAAACATACAGTATTTTGTTTTTCTTTCTTCTTTAAAACAAAATGTGTTCTTGGTAGGATGGGTTTGAGCTAATATTACTATCTGTTTTGTACAAACATTTACAGTAATAGGTTAATAGACTTACAAAAAAGGGTATCCACAAGCCAAAAGCTTACATGTGAGTCAAACAAACTAAATGAAATCCAAGATAATACACAGGAAACTTACCTAATCACTAAAGGAAGAAGAAATGAACAAAGAGAAAGTGCCAAATCAAATGCAAAAATAAGTTGAAAATGGCAATAAATACTGACCTATCATTAATTAATGTAAATATTAATGGACTAAATGCTCCAGTCAAAAGACGTAGAGTGGCAGACTGGATAATAAAGCAAGAACCTTCAATATGCTGCATATAACAGACACACTTTTGGGATAAGGACACATATAGATTGAGAGTGAGAGGATGGAAAGGATATTCCATGCAAATGGAAAAGCCAAAAAAAGCAGATGTAACAGTACTGATTTCAGACAAAATAGACTTTAAAACAAAGACCATAAAGAAAGATAAAAAGGATATATTATAATGATTAAAGGAGTAATACAAGATGAGGATATTACAATCATTAATATATACGCACCCAACATAGGAGTACCTAAGTACGTAAAACAACTACTAACAGAGATAAAGGAGAAAATTGATGGGAATACAATCACTGTTGGAATATTTTAACACCACATTAACATCACTAGACAGATCTTCCAGACAGAAAATAAAGAAGGCAACAGAGAAATTAAATGATACAATAGAAAAATTAGATTTGGTGGGTATTTTTAGAGCATTGCATTCCCCAAAAATAGGATATACATTCTTTTCAAGTTCACATGGAACATTTTCTAGGATTCATCATGTACTTGGGCACAAAAGAAGCCTCAACAATTTTAAGAAGATAGAAATTATCTCAAACATCTTTACTGACCACAATGCCATGAAACTATAAATCAACTACAGAGAAACAAAGAAGAAAAAAGAAAAGTATGGAAATTAAACAACATTCTATTAAAAAACCAAAGGGTCAATGAGGAAATCAAAGTTGAAATTAAAAAATACCTTGAGACAAATGAAAATGAAAACGCAACCACACAAAACTTATGGGATGCAGCAATGTCAATGCTAAGAGGGAAATTTACAGCAATACAGGCCTTCCTAAAAAGAAGAACAATCTCAAATAAACAATATAATCCACCAGCTAAAAGAACTAGAAAAAGAAGACCAAAAACACCCAAAAGTCAGCAGAAGGAAGGAAATAATAAAACTCAGGGAGGAAATAAATAAAATAGACATTTAAAAAATAGAAAAAATCAATTAAACCAAAGGCTGGTTTTTTGAAAGAGTAAATAAAATTGATAAACCTCTGGCCAAACTCACAAAGAAGAAAAAAGAGAGAGCACAAAGAAGCAAAATAAGAAAGGAAAATGGAGAAATTACAACCAATAAACATGGAAATACAGAATATCATACGAGAATATTATGAAAAACTGTATGGAACCAAAATGGATAACCTACAGGAGATGGACAAGTTTCTGGAAACATACAGTCCACCAAGATTGAATCAAAAGAGACTAACCACTTGAACAAACTGATCACTAGAAATGAAATTGAATTAGCAATTTAAAAACCTCCCTACAAATAAATGTCCAGGACCAGAAAGCTTCACAATGGAATTCTACTAAACATACAAAGAGGAACTAATACCAGTCCTTCTCAAACTCTCTCAGAAGACTGACAAAGAGGGAATATTCCCAAACTCATTCTATAAAGCCACCATCACCCTGATACCAAAACCAGGCAATGCCACCACCAAAAAAAACAGAATTACAGACCATTATCACTGATTAACATAGATGCAAAAATCCATACCAAAATACTAGCAAATAGAATCCAACAGCACATTAAAAAGAGTACACACCATGATCAAGTGGGGTTCATCCCAGGGACACAAGGATGGTTCAGCATACGCAAATCAATCAATGTAATAGTAATACATCACATCAACAAAAGAAAGGGAAAAAAAAACATGATCTTCTCAATAAATACAGAAAAAGCTTTTGATAAAATTCAACACCTATTTATGATAAAAATTTTCACCACTGTGGGTATAGAGGGAACATATCTCAACATAATAAAAGCTACAGCCACCATAGTACTCAACGGTGAAAAGCCCAAAATTTTCCCACTAAAATCTGGGACAAGACAAGGCTGGCCAACATCACCACTTCTATTCAAGATAGTCTTGGAAGTCCTAGCCACAGCAATCGGGCAAGAGAGAGAAATAAAAGGGACCCAGATTGGAAAAGAAGAGGTAAAAGTGTCACTATACGCATATGACATGATACCACATATAGAAAACCCTAAAATGTCCACACGAAAACTACTAGAAATAATCGAAGAATTCAGCAAGGTAGCAGGTTACAAGATTAACAATCAAAAATCAGTTGCATTTCTTTACACTAATGGTGAATCAACAGAAAAAGAAAGTAAAGAAACAATTCCCTTTAAAATGGCACCCAAAGTAATAAACTATCAGGAGTAAATCTAAATAAGGAGGTGAAAGACTTATACATGGAAAACTATACAAACACTGATTAAGGAAATTAAAGAAGACTTAAAAAAATGGAAAAAATATCCCATGGTCGTGGAGTAGAAGAATCAATATTGTTAAAATGGTCACCCTGCTCAAAGCAATCTACAGATTTAATGTAATCCCTATCAAATTACCCAGGACATATTTCACAGAACTACAACAAATCATAATAAAAATTTATATGGAAGCACAGAAGACCTAGAATTGACAAAGCATTACTGAAGAAAAAGAAAGAAGCTGGAGAAATAACCCTCCCAGATTTCGACAATACTATACAGTTACAGTAATCAAAATATCATGATATTGGTACAAAAACAGACATATGAACCAATGGAACAGAATAGAGAGCCCAGAAATGAACCCACAAACTTTTCATTAACTAATCTTTGACAAAGGAGGCAAGAAAATATAATGAAACAAAGACAGGCTCTTCAGCAAATGGTGTTGGGAAAACTGGACAGCAGCATCTAAAGCAATGAAGCTAGAACACTCCATTTCACCATACACAAAAATTATCTCAAAATGGATCAAAGACTTAAACATAAGACAAGATACAGTAACCCTCCTAGAAGAAAACCTAGGCAAAGCATTATCTCTCATACATCTCAAAATGTTCTCCTAGGATAGTCTACCCAAGCAATAGAAATTAAACAAGTATAAACAAATGGGACCTAAGTAAACTTACAAGCTCTTGCACAGCAAGGGAAACCATAAGCAAAACAAAACAACAACATACAGAATGGGAGAAGATTTTTGCAAAAGATGAAACTGACAAAGTCTTGATCTCCAGAAAATATAAGCAGCTTATATGACTTAATATGAAAAAACCAAACAGCCCCATCCAAAAATGGGCAGAAGACCTAAACAAGCAATTCTCCAAAGAAGAAATACAAATGATCAATAGGCACATGAAAAAAATGCTCAATATCACTAATTATCAGAGATTTGCGAATCAAAACTGCAGTGAGGTATCACCTCACACCAGTCAGTATGGCTATCAGTCAAAAGTCCACAAATAACAAATGCTGGAGAGGCTGTGGAGAAAATGGAACCCTCTTACACTGCTGGTGGGAATACAGTTTGGTGCAGCCACTGTGGAAAACAGTATGGAGATTTCTCAAAAGACTAGGAACTGACTTACCATACGATCCAGGAATCCCATTCTTGGGTATATATCCAGAGGGAACCTGACATCAAAAAGACACCTGCACCCCAATGTTCACAGCAGAACTCTTTACAATAGCCAAGACATGGAAACAGCATAAATGTCCATAGAAACATGACCGGACAAAGAAGATGTGATATACCTATACAATGGAGTACTATTCAGACTTGAAAATGACAATATAATGCCATTTGCAGCAACATGGATGTCCCTGGATAATGCCATTCTAAATTAAGTAAGCCAGAAAGAGAAAGAAAAATACCATATGTTGCTCATATGTGGAATCTTATAAAAACAAAAAAAAATAAACTTAAATGTAAAACAGAAACAGACACACAGACATAGAATACAAACTTGTGATTGCCAGGGGAGAGGAGGGTGGGAAGGGACAGACTGGGAGTTCAAATTTTGTACATACTGACAGGTATATATACAATAGAAAAACAAGTTTATACTGCATACCACATGGAAATATATACAAGATATTGTGGTAGCTCATGGTGGAAAAGTATGTGACAATGAATAAGCGTATGATTGAAAAATTGTGCTCTACACTTGAAATTGACACAACATTGTAAACAGAGATTAACTCAATAAAAAAAAAATAAAAAGATTATTAAAAAAAAGAAAGTTGTCCTGGGGTCCCCTAATCTTCCCAATGCCAGAACCCTAGGCTGGGGAACCTGATGCTGGGCTTATAATTCCCACTCCTGTTGGAGGTTCATTGTGACTTATTCTTCACCTTGTGAGTTGCCCACAGTGAGGGATATGGGGCCCACCTCTATCATGAGAATGCCCCTCTTACCATCCTGCTGTGGTTCCGTCTCTGTGTTTCCACTGAAGATTTCTTTTGCTAGGATCTAGTTTTTTTTTTTTTGATGCTTGTTTAGCAGTCAATTGTGGTTTCACTGTAGTCATGAGGAGAGGCAAATAGTGGAAGCCTATCAGCTGGCTTTCAGCTGCCAGAAGGAGCAGCCATGATATATTTAAAGTACTCAAAGGAAAAAACCTGCAATCTAGGCCACCTACTCAGCAAAGTTATTAATCAGAATTGAAAGAGAATTAAAAAGCATCTCAGATGAGCAAAAACTAAGAGTTCATCATTCCTAAACTGACGTTACAAGAAGTATTAAAAAGTTTTCATTATGTGACAAAGAACAAGAAGTAAGAACTTATTTGAAGGGGGAAATCCCACTTTAAAGGCAAAAATGGAGCAATGGCTATGAATCAGACATTTAAACAAGCTACTACAAAGACTAAAAGACAAAATTTCTAAAAACTATACTTACAATAAACATTTATAGGATGCATATGAAGATGTAAAAAATACAATCAAAAAAGGAGTGGAGAGGGAGTAAAAGAGCAGATCTTTTTTGAACTTATATAACCTTAAATGACAATCAGTTTAAAACAATCAGATATTGTAACAAAGCAACTTATATGAACCTCATGGTGTCCATAAATCAAAAACTTACATTAGATATGCAAAAACAAGTGAGAAGCACAAATGTAACAATAAAGAAAATCAACTACCCATAAGGGAATTGTATGAAAGAAGGACAGAGAAGAACTACAAAAACATGTAGCAAGGTGGCAGGATACAATATTAACATACACAAATCAGTTGCATTTTTTTACACTAACAATAAAATAGTAAGAAAAGAAAATAAAGAAACAATCCCCTTTAAAATCACAACCAATAAATGATAAAATACTTACGAATAAATCTGACAAAGCATGTGAAAGACTTATACAAGAAGAACTACAAAATACTGATTAAAGAAATTAAAGATGACTTAAAGAAATGGAAAGAAATATTATGCTCTTGGATTGGAAGAATCAATATTGTTAAAATGGCAGTACTGTTCAAGGCAATTGACAGATTTAATGCAATCCCTATCGAGTTACCCAGGACATTTTTCACAGAAATAGAACAAATAATCCTAAAATTCCTATGGACTCATAAAGACCCAAAATTGACAAATCAATATTGAAGAAATAGAATAAAGGTGGAGGAATGACCTTCCACAACTTCAGATGAATCTACAGAGATACAATAATCAAAACAGTGTGGTACTGGTATGAAACCAGACATATAGATCAATGGAATAGAACACAGAGCCCAGAAATAAACACAGACCTACAGTAAATTAGTCTTCAGCACAGGAGGCAAGCACACACACTGCAGTAAAGACAGTCTCTTCTGCAAATGATGCAGGGAAAACTGGACAGTTGTATGCAAATCAATGATGTTAGAACACTCCCCCACACCACACACAAAAACAAATTCAAAATGGCTTAAAGACTTAAATATAAGACAAGACAATACAAGCCTCTTAGAAGAAAACATTAGCAAACCATTCTCTCACATACTTCTCAGCAATGTTCTCCTAGGGCAGTCTACTCAAGCAATGCAAATAAAAGCAAAAAATAAACAAACAAGACCCAACTGAACTTACAGGCTTTTGCACAGCAAATGAATCCTTAAGCAAACAAAACAGCAACCTACGGGATGGGAGAAAATATCTGCCAATGATGTGACTGAGAAAAGCCTAATTTCCTGAGTATATACACAGCTCACACAAGTTCATAACACAAAACAAGCAACCCAATCCAAAAATGGGCAGAAGATATAAACAAGCATTTCAGCAATGAAGACATAAGGCCAATGGGCACATGAAAAAATGCTCAATACTACTCATTATCAGAGAAATGCAAATCAACACTACAATGAGGTATAACCTCACACCAGTCAGAATGGCCATCATGAATGAGAAATGCTGGAGAGGTTGTGGAGAAAAAGGAAGCCTCATACACTGTCACTGGGAAATGTAGTTTGGTATAGCCATTATGGAAAACAGTATGGAAATGCCTCAAAAAACTAAAAATAGACTTGCCCTATGAATCAGCAATCCCACTTCTGGGTATATATCCAGAGGGGACTCCAATTTGAAAAGGGACCTGTACCCTAATATTCACAGCACCACTATATACAACAGGCAAGACATAGAAGCATACTATAACGTAGCAACAGATGACAGGATAAAGAAATTGTGGTATATCTATGCATTGGAATACTACTATGCCATTAAAAAGGATGAAATAATGTTATTTGCAGCAAGGTGGATAGACCCAGAGAATATCATTCTAAGTGAAGCAAACCAAAAGGGGAAAGAAAAATACCACATGATATCACTCCACTTGATATCATGTGGAATCTTAAAGAAAAAGAAGAAAGAAACAAGGTCAGTATGAATTCATCTACAATACAGAAAGAGACTCGTACACATAGTTAACAATCTCATGGTTACCAGGGAAAGGGGGTGGGAAGAGATAAATTTGGGTGTTTGAGACTTACAAATGTTAGCCACTATATATGAAAATAGATTTTAAAAAAATCTTTATTCTCTATAGCACAGAAACTTACATTCAATATCTGGTAATAACCTATACTGGAAAAGCCGCTACTGCCACAACCTGAGGAAGCAAGAGAAGAAATGAGAGTGAGTTACCCTGGGCTAGAGCCCCGTCCTCCACAAGTCCTTGCCCGCTGTTGACGCTGCCCTAGACAGCACTGCACCCTCCTCCCAGGAGCGGGCTGGCATGAATATGTGTCTCCGAAACCGGGGCAGCAGAAGCCGCCCCAAGAACAGGCCCTGGAGATGGGAGCAAGTCCACCTGCTCCCCCTGAGGACAGGAACCCCTCCTCTCAGCCGCCGCCCACTGACTGCACCGCACCAGACTCCAGGGAGCAGGCCACGGTCTGAGGGCCGGTTGGAGATGTTCCGGGGCCACACCCGCTTTCCCAAACCCAGGAATAAGAGTCAGGGCAGACGCGGGGTTCAGGGACTACTAAGGAGAAGGGACAGCACCACGAGCCAGGCGGCGGCCTCAGACCCTCCTCAGGGTCCTAATAGGCCTCGTGGCCTGGGACTCAACTAAGCACCCCTACCCATGCACCTCCCCAGCTGCGCAGCTCAGACCACACTCGCCAGCTCCGTGCCCCATCCAGCGCCCCATCACCTCCCAGGCGGCGGCAGCGGAGGAACTGTAGCGTCGGCCCAGACTCCAGGCCGTGCTCCTTTTCAGGGAGCTGCTGCAGGAACATCCGGTTCCCACCTGGCTGCCACACCCTCTGCGCGGGTTCCGCTGTCCGCTCGTCTGTGCTTTTGCGCATGTGCGCCCCTCCCCATCCCGCCGGCATCAGGGACTTTCGGCTGGGGCTCCTGCTGTACCGGAAGTGGCGCCTGGGGCCAGGAGGACCTGGGTGGGTCACTGCGGTGGGGAGGTCGGCTGGGACCCCACCCTTCTGTAGGCCCACTCTCATGCGGACCTACCCTTCTGCCCGCCACAACGCTGCCCGCCATTCTCCAGATCTCCATCCCCAGTGCCCCCATACCGCCACCAATTGGGCCCTGGCACTCAAAGCCACGACCGCCCTGGGCCAGGCCCTAGCCCCAGCCCCACTCCCCTTGCTAGCCTCTCCCTTCCCGATACTATCCTCCCATCCTGGGCAGGCCCAGCCTCCCACCAGACCCCGAAGATGGGGCTCCTTCTCCTCACACCAAGGTCCCTGCCACATACTCCATCCTGCTAGGTCCTAACTTATGGCCCCTACACCCCAACTTCACCCCTCATGCCTCACCACAGGACCTCCAACATCCCGAAGTGCTCCCCCTCACCCCTCAACTGGGTCAGTTCCTTCTGAGCGGCCCGTCACATCTCAGCCTGTACCCCCTTCGCCGCGGGTTCCCCCCTCAATCCTAGTGCACCCCTACCTGCAGATGACTCTCTCACCACTCACCCCGTGGTTGGGGTTTGGTAGTCCAGACTCCAGTCCCCATGGTGACTGCCACCAGCGAGGGTTCCGGCCTAGTGTGCACATGCATAGCTAGTGTCTGAAGCTACAGGGTGAGGCGGGCCGAGCTGGAGGCAGATACAATTCCCGCCCTGGTGTCCTGAACCCTGCGCGCTGTGCCTCATCTGAGTCTGAGTGTCAGGGTGATCTCTGGCTGCCCGCAACTGGCCTGTGGACCTGGGGTGGTTGATGGTCCTGATGGTGATGCAGACCCCTAGGGCAGAAACACTGGGAATGCGGACCTGCAGGGATTGGGGAGTTTGGAGGGTGCAGCTAAGCCCAGAGACGGAGAGCAGGCAGTTGGCTGTGTGCACAGGGTGGTGTGCATGGCGTGGGCTCAGCCCATGTGGGTGCAGGGACCTTGTTCATTCACACTGGGCCAAAGGGAAGAGGGATGGGAGCTTTTAAAGTGTTCATGTTAGGAAGCCAAGGCTGGAGAACAAAGCAGACAGCTTCGCTGGCCAGGCCACCTTGGAACCCTCCATGTTGCTGGTCCCTTGCATCAGAGGAGACTGACCGTTGACTGGCCTGTGAGATGTCCCTTGCCATGGTATGGTTTACAGGCAATTGAAGGGACTTTGACTGCAATTTTAATCACCAATAATTGTTACTTTCTCTGCAGGAGATCAAGTCCACAGTCATGGTGAACCTGGAAGGACTCCTGCCTGAACCCCAGCCTGGGGCAGAGGAGGACCCACCTGTAAATATCCTCTTACCTCTCACCAAAAGGCACTGTAATAAAAAAGAACAGATCAGAATCCATATTAGATCTGTTCCTATTCCTTTAAACCTGTCTTTTGTTATCTAGGCTTATTCTTGCTTGCTCTGCACCTTTTGTAAAACAATGTTGCCTTTAGCCTGAAATGTGCATGAGAGCCTATTCTCAAGGCTCTGACCTTTAAGGATATTAACACTTTTGCCCTCCTATAAGGATAACAAGTTGCAGGATAGAACATAACCTTTGCTTTCTTCGAGGTTTTACAGGGATACCATGATTCGACCCACGTGGACCACTGCAAAGGGTTCCAAGAACAAAGAAATCCTACACCAAGAAGTTTGTAGCAATGAACCACAGCCCCTCCCCTTTTCAATAGAAAAGGAACCTGAAGCCTGACATGGGGAAGATGGTTCTCCAGGACGTAGTCTACCATTTTCTTGGTCTATAGCTGTCCACATGGGTCAGGTCATGGTGCCCCTGCAAAACCTCTAACAAAACAATTTATTTTCTATTCGGCAACTTATTGTCTTTATATCAGTGCAAAAGTGTTAATATGCTTAAAGGTCAGAGCCTTGAGAACAAGCTCTTTCATTTACCAGACAGGCTAAAGGCAACATTGTTTTACAAAAGGTGCAGAGCCAGCAAGACTAAGCCTAGAAAACAGGGTACAGGGTTAAAGACAAAAGAACAGATCTAATGTGGAGTCAGGTTTGTTCTTTTCTATTAGAGTAACATCTAGTTATATGTTTTAAGTTTACAAGAATAAAGTTTAGCCTTTTCCCATTTAAAATTCTGCAATTCAGGAGCATTAAGTGCACTCATAATGCTGTTAGACCAACACCACTGTTTGGTTTCAGACTATTTCCTTCCTCAAAGTAAAAACTTGTATTCAAAGCACAGCCCACATCCTCCCTCCCCCAGCCCATGAAAAACCCCAATCCCCTTTCTCTTTCTGTGTCTTCACCTATCCTAGAGGTTCCCTGTTAATGAAATCATATAAAAGGTGGCTTTTTGTGTGTGCCCACATAACTTAAGAGGAGACTGGTGATTTTTTTGTGTGTGTTTACATGAATTAGCATGTTTGTATTTTGAAAGGAAAAATCCAGATGAATTAAAGATGATATGTACAAAATAAAGCCCTTTTAATAACTCTGTGCAGCATCTAGGGGTAGGCACTGCTGTTCTAATTATGAAACCAGAGCCAAAAGGGAGATGCTTAGCTCTTCCTGTGGTGAAACAAATCAAACAAAACTAAAAAACAAACAAAGGCCAAGAAAGACAGCTGGAAAGCCAAACCACAATGTGGAAAAAGCTTTCCCCATGACCCAAGGTCAGAGAAAGATTTCATATCCCTGTGGACCAAAAACCTCATGAAACAAAGTGTTCTAAAAAGAAACAGAACCCACACAGGCAGTTCCAATGAGAAGCGGTGCAGGTGTCCAGTGTGCTCGAGATGCTCAACCTCTCAGGTGAGGACACAGGCAGACGGACACACTGTGGAGGCAGCACTGGTCACCATCGCACTTGCAGGTCTTTAGCCTGGTGAAAACGTGAGGAGGCAGAGGCCCCAGCAGGTCCCCTAGAGGGAAAAGTGAACAGACGCTCCTCTCTGGGGGAACAGTGTGCAGGACGCATCAAAGGGCCACAGGTGCATCCCTTCCCCAGCGGTACTGATCCTTAGAGCTGATCCCACCAAAGCGTTTGCACAACTTTCAAAGATTTTTTTTCTTTAGTAACATGAATACCACATAATATGTCATCAAGGCATTTTCAGAAGTGATCTGCCCTGGGTCCTAAAAATACACACAGATGAATACACACATATACACGTAAACATATGCACACATACATACAGGAAAGAGACAGACAGGATGAGACACAGAGAGGCAGAGGGTGAGAGAGAAACAGAGAGAGACAAAACAGACAGAGAAGCACTGAGAGACAGAGAAAGAATGAACACTGGAGCTGGGAATGTGTGGAAATCATGCACGTTTTCACAAGTCCATCTACATGTCAGAACCTGGTCCCAACATCCATCCACCCTGCAGGGGAGTGTGTGGGGATCACACAAGGACGTGTGACCAGAAGGCAAACAAGCAGGGAGACACTTTGGGACAGCTAATCCTAGAGGCCCAGATGAGACACTGAGCCTGAATCTGAACATGACAGAATGACTCAGGAGGTTGCATGCCAGAGTGGACAATTTCAGAATTGTATTTAATTTCAACCTGGGGACAGGCAGCTGGGAAGCAGGCGGCAAGAGGAGTGACTTTCCCCATTCCTCAGGGCAGACCCCGGCCTGTGTGGGGTGTGCTCTGCGCTCTGCCAGCCCTGTGTGGTGTCCTTCATTTGCTAGGTCTGTGCGCAAGCTCCCTGTGATCCCAGCCCATGGGGGTGACACATGCAGTGGACATTTATGTGTCTATAGACTTATGGCTTACCTAGGAATCAGGGGCCTGAATGATGCCCTCTGCACTGATGGGGGACTGGGGAGACACTGAAAGTCACGTGGCTTGTCCAGGGTGACAGCACTGCTGACGGGGGAGCCGGGTCAGAACCCAGATGTGTCCTCAGAGTTGTGTCCAGAAGTGGTGCCCTGGCTGCATCCAGGTCTCCCCAGGGCTAAGGGCTGAGCTGAGTTGGTGTCACTGTGTGTGGACATGGCATGGGGTGGGAAGTGAGCCATTGGCAGCCCAGAAATGCCCTTGGGGAGCTTTGTGTCAGGAGGAAGCTTGGGGAAGGGGACCCCAGGAAGTGATCTCACAATAGAGCTCAACAGAACTTGGAACCTAGTTCCAAGTTCCATGACACCGACTTTGTAGGGGAGCCCCCTACTCAGCTCACTTGGTTGGTAACCTCAGCGCAACTCAGAGATGTTCTGCTGCGTCCCAACACCTGAGGCGCGGCCTGTGGAATGCTTGCAACAAGGGACTGTATCACCTGTGCTGACACTGGGTGAATCTTCACCCCAGGCGCCTCTGGCCTTTTGGCAGAGGGACCCAAAGGTAACACATGGAGCCCCAGGGCAGGCTTACCGAGGCCGTGCGACCCCTCAGATCCCACCTGGGTAGCCCCACAGCCCTTTCCTGGCTGGTGCAGATGGGGCCGTCATGTTGGGGTGGAAGGGACCTGCTTCAAGCAAGAGCAGGCTGAGGAAGAGTCAGAGGCCTATGAGGCCGGTCACGTCCACAACCTGGGTCCAAGATGGCTGGCTGGGATGTGGAGAGCCAGGGCAGGGCCCTGCTGCCCGAGGTAGAGCCCATGCCCTCTGGGTGTGTCTCTTCCCTCCCGGGTAACTGAGCTGAAAAAGGTCCGAGTCTGATCTGGCAGCAGAGGGTCAACTGGGCAGAAGCAGGGGTGGTTCTGGCCGGGCAGGGCTCTGAGAGTTCCGGGCCAGGGTGCCTGCTGGTCACTGTCATTGCAGAGCCAGACACCATAGGAGCTGGTGGACAAGGACACCCATTCCACATCCCCGAGTGAGGGGCTGGTGCGCCACACTTCTGAGCACCAGCACAGGCTCCGGGTGGATCTGGACATGGAGGTGTCCCCACTACCACGGCCCATAGGTGAACAGGGCAGGCCTCCTGCCCAGACAACACCCAGGCCTCTCACCAGGGTCATGCCCTGGGCTGACGGGCAGCTCAGCACACCCGGCTCCGACCTGGAGCACCGTGCCCTCCTCCCTCTGAGTCAGGTGGAGGACCAGGAGCCCACAGAGGCCTAGCCCGAAAGTGAGAAGGGCAGGGCTGGGAGCATGTGTGTAGGTGAGGTGGGCCGAGGGCTGGGCCACACAGGGAGGCATCCCCAGAGGCTCCTGTTGGGACCAGAGCAACAACGGGCTTCAGGCAACCTGTCTGGAAAAATTCAGTCACAGAACACATCCTGTGGGCACTTCCTGGGTGAGACGTGTCTGAAAAGCTCTGGGAAGATTTCTGTTCTTGAAAAGGCACATGGAAAGAGAGGCACGTGTGTAAATTGTTTTTTCTGTCACAGCTTGAGCATTTCCACAAGACTCAGAGCTCTCTCCAAGCCTAATAGTTACAGATCCAGAGCAGGCGGGATAGGGGAAGATGCCAGAGACCAAACAAAGGACGATCTGGGCCCACCAGGAGACCCCAAACTCCGGCTTGCAGCTCCTACTGCTCCTCCAGAACCTAAACCTGAAATGCTGGGCAACGGAGAACTAGTTCAGGCATCACCACCCCCTAGGGCTGAGCACCCTCTGCCCCCAGCCACACCTTCTCCAAATTCCCACGGTCAATCCCCTCCCCCACCCAAAGTTGACTTCCCTTCCCCTGGAGTTGTTTTCACTTGGTTTTTCTTTAGTTTCCTTTGTTTCTTTCACATCTTCTATGATATCCTTTATTTTTATATTTTTAGTTTCTTGCAATAAAATATAGAGTTTTTCCCTTTTGAATTGTGCAATTCAGGAGGATTAGGAGCATTCACAGTGCTGTGCGACCATCACTACTATCTAGTTTCTCACTATTTCTTTCCTCAAATTAAAACCCTGGATCCAAAGCACACACTCTGCTTCCTTCCTCCCCAGTCCCTGACAACCCCAAGTCCTCTTCCTCTCAGCCTGTTTTTACACCCCCTGGATAATCCCTATGAATGAAACCATATGAAAGGTGGCTTTTTCTGCCAGCCCACATGGTTTAAGTGGGGGATGGTGAATTTTTTTTGTTTTCACTTGAAATAGCAATTTTCACTTTGCCTCCCCCAAAGAACTTCCTAAGAACATACCCGAAACAGGCTCGCACACACATTTTTGTCTGAGGATCTGCTTCCTGGGGAGCTCAGCCTGAGACAATCCCTATAGATCTTATCACAGTACTCACGTATTAACGCTGTTTTTTTGCTTTCTTCTAAACATGTGATCTCATCGATGAAGTCACAAGTGATTTTAGGGAAGGAACTACACTTATTGCATCATCAGTTTTCCTCATCATCTCCTGAGCAGCACAGAATTTTCTGTAGGACGGGGAGTGTGAGTCAACTTTTCAGTGCCAAAGTTTTTCATTATGTTGCAAGTTTTCATTTCTACCATCTGGAGTTTAGGAAACTCATGAGTTTACTGAAATGCATGTAAAATATGTAAATATTATTCATATAAGGTATGTCATTATTGGAGATGAAGCTCCTGGTTTTGGATGTACATCACTTTTGTACATATCCACCAAAGGGGAGGTAAGCTGGGAGAAGACAGCCTATACTTTCAGGAGTCAATGACTGAACATAACGTGCAGGCTTATCCTTTTGAAGTGGAAGATTGAAGAGTATCTGGCTGTTATTTATACCAGTTCACAATGTCACTGAGTCAGAGGGACCTTGGGACCATCTGGTGTCTGACTTTCTTCTATCCAGTTGGTAATTTGCAAAGAGGTCAATATAGTCTTAACATTTCAAGTAAGAATGTGAAAACACCTTGGTAAACCAGATGAAGAAATAACCAAGTGGAAAAGGGTCTCCCATCAGATTCTATGCCCATTTTCTTGGATCCTCTGTGTTTTAAGATCTTTGTACTTTGTAGATGGATGACCTGGGCCCCACCTCCATCATCGGTAATTAGTATTAGAAAAGTCACTCCTCTTCCAACCTCAGCTTCCTTATCTGTCAAATAGGGAAACAGTAAAGGCACCAACTTCCTAAAGGGTTTGTGAGGGTTAAAGTACATGAAGTAATTACTGAGTATTGTTCCCAGTATGGTCTTGGGCACCTCCAACCCCCACTGTCATCATTATCACAGCAGGGACTCTCAGTATGTGCATAAGAAGTGGGGTGTGAGCTACTGGATTGGTTTCCATCTCCCCTGAGGCCTGCCTTGGGGGCAGCATCTGCTACCCCAGGTTCAAGGGATGCAATTCTCCTGGTTAGATTGCTCCCAGGAGGCTTGCGTGGTGAGGTCAGGGGTCTGGGGGTATGGCAGTGACAGAGGCAGGTGTATGGTACCTGCCCAGGATGCTCTGCTCTGGTCATCTTGCTCCCATCTCCCACTCAGACAAGCCTGGGGTCTGCGAACACAATTCTTCAACTTCTTGCTTATGAAAATGCTAAGGAGGACTGCAAAAAGGCTATTGGTCCCTTTAAAGGGAAGGCTCCATTGACTGAATATATAAAATTGTGCCAGAGAGTGGGAACAGAAAGTTTTAAGGCCAATATGATGTTGCAAGCCACGGCAGGATTGAAATTAGGAAAAACCTTTCAAGGCAAATGGTTTAATTGTGGAAAAATTGGTCATACAAAAAAGGAATGAATAAATACAAAACAAAGGCTGCACCAGAAAATTTTATGAGAAATAAAAAGGAAAAATTTCCTGGAGTCTGTCCAAGATGTGAAAAAGGAAATCACTGGGCAAATCAATGTAGGTCTGTGTTGCATAAGGATGGGACAATGTTCAGGAAAGCTTCAAAAGGGGCTTACTCCCAGCCCCATGACAAAAGGGAGCGTTCCCTGTACATGCCAGTGCGAACAAAGATTACAGCACAATGTCATGGAATTATCCCCAGCAACCGCAGGGAGTGCCTCCATTGATATCCCCTGTTTAAATTCACTTATTCTTATGCCAGGAGAGGAACCATCATTAATAGAAACAGAAATGTATGGACCTCTTCCTCCTGGGACAGTGGGCCTGTTATTAGGAAGATTGAGTTTAACTTCTCAAGGTGTCTGGGTTCATACTGGGGTGACAGATAGTGACTATACAGGAGAAATTAAGGTTACGATGTCATCTACAAAGCCATGAAAAGCAGAAAAAGGAAATAAAACTGCTCAGCTGCCACTACTGCCATACTACCCTGCAGGTGTCAGCAACAATGTGAGAGGAAACGAAGGATTTGGAAGTACAGGAAAGGTGGGGGTGTTTTTAACCAAAAAGATTCTGGATTCACGTCCTGTCTATAATGTGAAAATACAAGAAAAATCTTTCAGAGGCTTAATTGATTCTGGAGCGGACATTTCTATCATTTGTTCTACTCACTGCCGGGTCGATGGCCAACACAGCCAGCAAATATTGATGTTGTGGGTCTAGGGAGAACCCAGGGATTAAAATGTAGCAGTCTGATCCTTGATTGTCGAGGCCCTGATGGTCAGACAGCTAAGATACAACTTTATATTGCTGACTTGCTGATAAATCTATGGGAGAAAGACTTATTAAAACAATGGAAAGCTAAAATTTACATTCCTCTCCCAATCTAGTCAAATAAGCCAAGCGATGCTGGCACATCAAGGCTACCTGCCTGCTAAAGGATTGGGGAAAAACAATCATGGAATGTTAAGCCCAATAGAGCCCAAAATAAATAAAGACAAAAGCTATCCCATGTTCCTGGATTGGAAGAATCAATATTCTTAAATTGGTCAGACTGCCCAAGGCAATCTACAGATTTAATGCAATCCCTATCAAATTACCCAGGACATATTTCACAGAACTACAACAAATCATAATAAAATTGATATGGAACCACAAAAGACCTAGAATTGACAAAGCATCACTGAAGGAAAAGAAAGATGCTGGAGGAACAACACTTCCAGACTTCAGACAATACTATAGAGCTACAGTAATCAAAACAGCATGGTATTGGTACAAAAACAGACATATGGACCAATGGATCAGAACAGAGAGCCCAGAAGTGAACCCACAAACTTTTTATTAACTAATCTTCAACAACGGAGGCAAGAACCTACAATGGAACAAAGACTTTTCAGCAAATAGTGTTGGGACATGTAACAGCATGTAAAGCAATGAAGCTAGAACACTCCCTTACACCATACACAAAAATAATCTCAAAATGGATCAAAGACTTAAACATAAGACAAGATACAGTAAACCTCCTAGAAGAAAACCTAGGCAATGCACTGTCTGACATACATCTCAAAAATGTTCTCCTAGGGCAGTCTACCCAAGCAATAGAAATAAAAGCAAGAATAAACAAAAGGGACCTAATTAAACGTACAGGCTTCTGCACAGCAAAGGAAAGCATAAGCAAAACAAAATGAAAGCTACAGAATGGAAGAAACTTTTTGCAATGATGAAACTGACAAAGGCTTGATCTCCAGAATATATAAGCAGCTCATACGGCTTAATATAAAAAAAAAAATCCAAAATTCGGCAGAAGACATAAAAAAAAATTCTCCAAGGAAGAAATACAAATGATCAATAGACACATGAAAAAATGCCCAATTTCACTAATTATCAGAGAAATGCAAATCAAAACTACAATGAGGTATCACCTCACACCAACCAGAATGGCCATCATTCAAAAGTCCACAAATGACAAATGCTGGAGAGGCTGTGGAGAAAAGGGAATCCTCCTACACTGCTGGTAGGAATGCAGATTTGCGGCCAGTGTGGAAAACAGTATTGAGATTCCTCAAAAGACTAGGAATCGACTTACCATATGACCCAGGAATCCCACTTCTGGGCATATATCTGGAAGGAACCCTACTTCGAAAACACACTTGCACCCCAATTTTCATACCAACACTATTTACAATATCCCAGACAGGGAAACAGCCTAAATGTCCATCAACATATGAGTGGATAAAGAAGATGTGGTATATTTATACAATGGAATACTATTCAGCCATAAATATGACAACATAACGCCATCTGCAGCAATATGGATGTTCCTGGAGAATGTCATTCTAAGCGAAGTAATCCAGAAAGAGACAGAAAAATACCATATGAGATCACTCATATGTGGAATCTGAAAAGAAAAGAAAAGGACAAATGAATGTAAATACAAAACAGAAACAGACTCATAAACAAAGAATGCAAACTTCTGGTTGCCAGGGAGGAGGGGGGTGGGAAGGGATAGACGGAGAGTTTGAAATTTGTAGATACTGACAGGTATATATAGAATAGATAAACAAGAACATACTGTATCGCACAGGAAAATATATACAAGATCTTGTGGTAGCTCATAGTGAAAGAGAATGTGACAATGAATATATGCTTGTTCATGTATGACTGAAAAATTGTGCTCTACACTGGAAATTGACACAACATTGTAAATGACTATAACTCAGGAAAATAAAATTTAAAAAAAAAGAAAGAAGGATCAGATAACTAAATGCTTATCTAGCACACAATGAATTCTGCTTCGGGGAAAGGAGTAGTAATCAGCATTTAATCTGAAATTGTAAATACTCCTGAATATAAACAAAAGGCATAGGCTCATGGAAACTCATCTTAGAAGAGAAAAGAATCCAGTGAAGCCTCTTCATTTTACAGGAGGGGAGACTGAGACCTGGGATCTGTCCTCCTGGCAATCAGCAGCAAAGCTCTCCTAGTCCTCATGTCTTGCACTATATCAAAAACCAACAGATCTGTACTAATCCTATATTCATAAAAGTCACTTCTGCATTTTTCCAACAGTAGGTAATCTAAGTGTCCTGCAAAATACTTCCCAAAGAGTCAGGAAATCACACCAGTTTGCTGAAATACAAAAATATTTAGTTACATATTAAAACAGCTTGAACTTTATTCTATTTAAAAAGTGACATGTCAGATCAATGTTTTGATATTTTTAAGCCTATTAAGAGTACAGAAAAAAATCAAAATTTTCTTCAATCACAAAAGAGATAAGGTTATTCCCTGAAAATATTTAATGTTGATTTTTCTAAATTAATGGTTCTGGTCAGATTCCTTCAAATTTAAAAGTTCTAGTGGATGGTTACATGGCAATACAAATTCTGAGTTGTAAAAATACATATTCTATGTAAATAATCTTCAAGGTTGTCTGCTTAAGACATTTTAACTAGTCCCTATCTTACTAGAATGACATTAATTTCATGAAAACTTCATACTGCACTAATCAAGTCTATCTGGTCTTCCTCATAAATTCCTGATGTAGGAAGAGGCTGCCGCCACAAACTGCCTCAGCTTGAAATTAACACTCAAGGTGAAGCAGCGGATACACATATGTATTCATGATGTCACCTCCGTTCACAGGTCTGGGCCCTTTACTGCCTGAACGGGAGTGAAGTCACCAACCGTGGCAGTGAGGGAAGTGCAGCTCTTCCAGGTCTCACCTGGGCTTCACTGTTTCCCCCACAGTCTGTCTTCAATGATTAAAAATCTCTCAAGGTTCTTACACCATGCAAAACTAAATAAAGACACTTCTGCAGACAGAGCCCTTTCTCAGGCTTAAACCTTTTTCACGTACACTCAGCAAGGGGGAAAAAGAAACATGACTCTGCAAAATCTCTAAGCCTCACTGCTCACATGAGTAGAACGGACTCAGCACATGAGGACTCTTCACATTTCAGGGTGACAACAAAACAAAGCCACCTACAACAGCAGGCACTCCCATAGAGAGGGAGCAGAGGACCGGGGGCTTAGAAATCTGGAACCTCCTCCCAGAGACACCAGAGATGATGGCAAGGGATAAACACAGCGGGGGGAACACTGACGGGAGGGACCTCAGGTCAGAATCAAGCCCAGGAAAGGGGGAACAGAGATATCTAGACCTGATCTCCTCTATCACATCTCAGGCTGCCTCTTCCCTCTCCAGTAGCTGAGATCCCACTGAAACCACTAGAACGGTCTGAGTAAGAATGATGAACCTATCTTCAAGAACCATCAGATTCATTGGGTACAAAGAATGCACCCAGGTTCAGACTACGGGGCTTCAGTGGTTGTTTATAAATGTTCTCTGCACCACTTGTTGGTGGTGGGGGATGGAATAAATCAGGGAAAAGGAAATGTAAGGCATTTCCTCGTCTAATACACATCTACTACCAGAGGCCTTCTCCTTGGAGAGAATAATCCATAAAAAAATATAAATAAAACTCATGTATCAAAAATCACCTGGCAGCTCTGTGTCCCACCTGGATCTCCGGATTCTGTTATTACCTTTGCAAACTGTGCGATATGACAGCTATGTCCTGAACCTTTTAAGGCTATTTCATTCAATTCGGGCCCAAAGGGTCAAAGTCATTCAGCGATCATTTGCAGGTCATCTCCCGAAAACAATTCTTAGCTGTCTGCAGCTGCTAATGAACATAACCAAATCTAACTTCACTCAGTAAGAGAAATTCGTCAACCAGGAAAAAAAGAGCAGCCCCCAGGCCCTGAATCAGCTGTTAAAACTGACATCTGGGATTAACATCAGCAAATACACAGGATGAAAAGAAACCAGAAGTTCAAGGTCGATCTACCATGAAATGTTATGTATCTGTTCCAGAAATCAACCAATGACTGTAATCCATTATTATCATTCAATAAGACTCAATAAGATCGATGCATATTCAGTAAAATCAGAAGAAAATGTGTCATGTGTAGGATTCTTGACGCAACGGATTTTATACTTTATTTAAACATTAGTCAAGCTAAACTCAGAGGGGACAATAACAAATTACTCCTGCTTGCTGAAGGACTGCCAACGAGCCCAGGACAGAGACACGGGCAGAGCTTACCTGGGCGGTGTCTGCTGGCTGCCTCGGCAGGAAGTGAGCTGCCCTGGAACCTCTGAGCCCCAGCTTGGCAACCAGTCTTAGCAGGATAGTGACAGATGACAGAGGCCGAACACAGCCCCTCAGGCTCAGCTGGGCGTTAATATGAAAGTACAATGAACAAAATTACGGCATATCCTCATCTCAGACTGCAGTGACTAAGAATGATTTGGACAGTCAGATTACGTGGAAATGCCAATTTTTCCCCCAAAGATCAAACCCACAGATCTCTGGTTTTGTTACAAACAGGAACATGCCACCTTTTCTGCTCTGCACTTCCGTGTCAAGGCTGGCGACACGGAGGAATCTCACGATGCTCAGGGTTCCACTGAGGGACTGAGCTCACACGTGAAACAGGCCATCCAGTCCTTAATTTAAACAAGAATCTAATGTGTGCTCTGTGGCAGGCTCTGGGCCAGATGCTGCCACTGCAGAGAGATGGATTGAGCAGGAAGGACCCCAAAATGAAAGTGTTTTAAAATAATACCACCTGAAGCAGGACCAGAATACCTTTCCACCTCCTTCACCCTAAATTCACCTGCCCCACCTGGAATAAATATCTAACTGGCCCGCCTCCTTCTCTAAGACGGCCACAGTTAGTAGCTACAGACTTTTGCTCTCCTCTCACTGGCAGTTCCACCCTGAGAACCTTACACAGCCACACGCCTGACAAGCTGGGCTACAGTCTTCATCTGTATTCTTTAGCTCTGCGGGCCTCCAAGTTTTTGGTCTTAGATCTCCCTGACACTCTGAAAAATCACTGAGGATCTCAAAGTGTGCTTTTGTTTGTGTGTGTGCAGGTTACACCTACAGATACTTACCATATTCAAAAGTAAAACTAGGAGCGAGGGATATGGCTCAGGGGTAGAGCACATGCTTATCATGCAAGAGGTCCTGGGTTCAATGCCCAGTACTTCCATTAAAAAAAAAATGAAGAAAATTAGAGAAGGATTTAAAACTTTATGTATTCATTCCTATTAAAATAATAAGCCCATTAAATGTTAAATTTTTATGAAGGATAACCATTTTCCAAAACAAAACGCCAGAAGAGTGGCATCGTTTTACAGTTCTACAAATTTCCTTACTGTCTGGCTCAACACAAGTGAGCCGGGTCCCCACAAGCACTTCTGTTCTCCATCTGCTGTGGTGTCGCACGTCGTGAAGCCCCTGGGAAGCTCCACTGTACCTTTCCAATGGACTGAAGTTGAGAAGCCAAGAACACAGGGCACCTTCTCTGCAGGAAGCTGACAGCCCGTCACCATTATGTGGGTCAGGGTCCAGGGTGGGTTCTCATCCTGGAGAAGTGTCCAATCTCACAGCTACCCTCCACCCATCAGTCACGAGGATTTACAGTCTTCTCTTTCAATACAATGTACTCAAGCTCCCATCATTTCCTTTTCTCATTCAGCTTAATTATTTTTACATGTTTTCTCTTTTCTTTTGCATTGATTTCTTCTCTTTCCCACTTTTATTTCTCTCTACTCTTTAAGAAGCCAAATTAGGAAATGTAAGTCCATTCAAGAGTCTCTTCTACTTAGTGTGTACTACAGCTCGTTGTTAAACTTCTATCAGAGAATTTTGTTACTTCACTCTGACCCGTATTTATCCTAAGTGGCTGGCAGGCCCTCTGAGCTGACAGCTTCTTCCAGGAAAGAGCCTCATTTTAGTCCTTACTCCCAGAGCATTTATTAACAAGCATTTAGGGAACATCTGCAACATGCTAGATGATGGAGACACATGGACCGTGCCTCTCGCTCCCACCTCCAGGAGACAGTCCTTGCAGGAGAAAACCATGTCACAAGCATCTCAAGCACAGAGGGAGACTGACAGACCTCACTGTGGGGCAGGCCCAGGAGAGGCTGTCCTTTGACTGAGATTTTTTTCCCAGTATTTTATAATTGAGACATAATTCACATATAATAAAACTCACCAACTTAAAGGGGTACGATTCAGCAGCTTTCTCTATATTCACGGTTGTGCAGCCCTTACCATCATATATTTCCAGAACACTCCATCACCCCAAAAGAAATCCCCTGTCCATTAGCAGTCACTCCCCATATCCCTGTCCAGCCAGCCCCTAGCAAGCATCATCTGCCCTCTGCCTCTGCATGTGCCTATTCTGGACATTTCAGATCACTGAAATCAACAATATGTGGCCTTTTGTGTCTGGCTCATTTTACTTAACATGCTGTTATTAACGGTCATCCATTTCAAAGTGGTATTAGCATCTTTTTTTTTAAAGGTTACAGTTTATTAGAAGGTGGTAAGTACTATCAAATAAAGAGGAGTATAAGGGGTGGGGTTTCAAAAGGAAAAGGGCGGGTTGAGCTGTCAGGGTGGACTTCCCAGAGCAGGTGGCCTTTTTCATCTCCCCCCCTTTTTTCCCCTTTTTTATTCATTCTTATGTCTGGATAATATTCCACTACATGGAGATATTGTATTCTGTTCATCCACTCAGCAGCTACATATGGACAAGGTCTGGAAGAATGAATATAAGAGGTTCCTAACAAGAATTTCATTTGAAGCAAAGGGCAAGATGTGCTTTAAAAAAACCAACACAGAGAGACACAAGGAAATTCAGCGCGTTTCTGAGCAAGGGGCATGCTTGCTTCGGCAGGACTACCGCACAGGGCTGGGGCGGATATTGGCAGGAATCACAGTGAGGGAGTCACCTGAGAAGACTCCCCACTGCAAGCAGCTCAGCCAATTCTCCTCCCTCATCCTGTATTTTTAGAGCTGTGTTTCAAGGTTTTCTCTTATTTCAAGTAACAGCACTTGAAATGTTACGGAAATGACAGGCCAGCCAAGAAACAGGCACCACTCGGAGGGTTGGAGTACTCAGATTTATTACGCAGGCGGGCTCAAAGGGGCTTCTGCTCCAAAGCTCTGAGCACCTCCAAGATGTGTACATGAGGTTTTATAGGGTTAATTACAAGTATGGGGCTATTAGCCAATAAGGCTCAAACAACAAAAAGCAAGGAATCAGTACACTGGAGTTTATCAATTTGGAACAGATCATGTTACTGACACTTGTTGAGCTTGGATTTACTAGTTAGCTTGTTAGCCCAGTAAACTGACACTAAACTTCAGATTTACGAGTTAGTCCAGCAGAACTTAGATCAGTAAACTGACATTTATCACACTTAGATTTATGACTTAGCTTGTTAGCCCAGCTGGGCTTTTCCTTTACATAGCTACACATCTGATTATCTGCAACAGATCTCCTTATCTCCAAGCTACAGAAAGTCATTCACTGACCAGAGCAGCTCCAGAACAAATGGTGATGGACAAGGGAGTCCTGAAGCATCCCGGCCTGCAGGCACAAACCCCCTCGTGTTTCTGCATGCGCCATGGTGATGTCCAGAAAGTAAAATGCACAGAAATGTCTCACTGCTGGTGCACGACATCTGCCCCAAAATTGCCCCGAAAGCATGCTGGCAAAGCACTACTCAACCCTCTCACGACAAAAAAAAAAAAAAAAAAAAAAAAGCAAAGAAGGCAAATTTAAACTCTACAATTGAAAGCCAGCAACCATCACTGCTAGTATCTGAGCTGGAATGGCCCTGACTTCGAAAAACACTGCGTAGTTATTTTTCAAATGTGATAGACTTATAAGTATTTCATGTAGATGATATTACAGATGGATTTTTCTTTTCAAAATTTCGAGTCGCAACATTAGCACAAGAATGTTTATTTTTCAGCTTTAATATCTATCTTCTACTTTCTTAACTTTTAACCTATTATTTTATGAAAAGAGCTATGCTGCATATTATAAACCAACTGTTTGGATTCTGCAAATAAGATCGTTAAAAATTCACAATTTCAAAGCAAGCTTTAATGATGCTTTGAGAGCTGGGGCCTGGGGCGCTCACTAACAGCTCTTTAAATACTGAGAAGGATGTGCTATCAAGTAAAGCAAAGGCTCTAATACCGTGTCAACTCTGAAACCAAACATGCTACACCGAAGCCTTACTTTATCATTTCAGAATATTGCTATTCTTTTGAATATTAAATTTCTTTAAAGATAAGATATTTTTGAAAAAAAAAACAGCAGCTATATTCGATTTCCTTTCACCAAGAAAGCAATCTTTATCAAGAATAAAAACCCCTATGGAAATGTAAAAGACGGTGAATTTCTAGCTAAGTGGACGTGCAGATCTCAACACAAACCTAAATCCTATCAGATCTCACTTGAACGAGCTCAACAAAATCCTGGGCTACCCTGGAGTTTAGCTCTTCTGTTCCAAATGTTGGCTGAGCTAAGACCATCACACAAGGCAGGGAAGGACAGAAGAGGAAAGTCAGCCTGGCTGTCACTATCTGTTTTCTTCCAGCCACAAGGCGCCGCAAAGGCGGCCGCGCTAACAAGCCCTCCCCATAAGGAAATACTACATCCACACTGTCCCTGTTGCACGCACGCAGCCCTGACGCCCCTCTCCCACTGGTCGCCTCCCAGCCTGTTAGTGGTCTTCTAATGACCCTCCCACTCAGTGGCACCCACCCCCTCCTCCCACTACACACACACACACACACACACACACACACGAAAGAGAGCGAGAGCGAGAGCAGGGGCAGCATTCCCAAGAAAAAATGTGATTACATCACCCCTCCACTGAAACACTTCGGAGGTTCGCTGGTACAGTTCTAGTCCCACCCCCACCGCTGCCTCTCATCGCCCAGCCTCACTTCAGTACCCAGGTCCCCAGTGACCTTAGGGGCCCCCTGACCTGATGCCTAGCTACTTCCCACCTGCCTCCGGGCTCATTCTGATTCTGTTTCCCAAGAAAACCTTCCCTGCCTCCAATCCCCGCACATTGGTTTAGGTTTCCCTGCTCTGTTCCTAGAACATTCCAAGCTAAATCAACTTCTGACACTGCTAAGCTCGCAAGAAGCAAGTACATTTTGCTTACTACTGTCGGTTCACCCCTCTCCCCTCGACACTTAGAAGTGCACGTGTTACGAATAAATGAATGAAGGGGTGGGTCTCAAAGGGACAGACAGACCTGCTCTCACCGGTTCTGACCCCTTCTTTCTGTAGAACATCAGAAGCAAAACCAGGAGTACCTCTCCTGAGGGTCACTTCCTGCTGACACCCTTCACTGCCTCCTCCGTGTCAGTTCTAGTAAAAAACAAGCTCCTCCAAAGCCCTCCACCCCATGCCCTCTCCAGTGTCCTCCCCAGCAGGGGCTCCCTTCACCCTGGACTACACAGGGCACTCTCCCCGAGTCCCCACCCACAAGCCTCCAGGCCTCTGTCCAGCTGCTCCTGCCACCTGAGCCACCCTCTTGACTCCTTCTCCTGGCTGATTCTTACTCTGTCCTCACAACTGAATGTAGAGTCCATTTCCTCTAGGAAGTCCTCTCTGATAATGTCCTTTTGCTCTTGGCTGGGCTCCCTCTACAGCAGCACTGCATGGTGACCAACTGGGTGTTTGTCCACCTGCTCCTTTGAGATCACGACCTCTTGAAGGCCACGTGGGAAGAAGGAGTGAGAGATGATAAAAGGGGTGGGAGAAGCAAAAAGCAAAAATCACAGCCCAAGTCCCAAATTCAAGGAGTCTTTCTCAGAAAAAAGAATAAAATATTTCATATGTGTGCAATTTGGCTACTATTTTTGTGGCTCGTGGAAAGCCAGAGCTTGGTGTTCTAGTCCAAACACCAAGTTACATGCAAAGAAATGCATGTATTCATATCCATAGGAAACCAGAGCTGCTTGACAACAGCTTGCAGTTAGAATCCAAAGGAACTTTGATAAAAGTAATTTCTCTCTGTCTCCTTTTTTTTTTTTTTTTTGCATCATATAGTTTTAGAAGTATTTGCATGACTAAGTGATGACTACAGCCCTTGATTCTGCACTGGAGCACTTGGGACCAAGGAAGCCCAGATTACATGCACTGTGTAAATGCAATCACACCAACCCACTGACAGGTGCCCTGGTGGTGGAGCTGAAGTTACAAAGCAGACAACCTTAAATTCGAGGACAGCTCTAAGGAGAAAGTAAGAAATGCAAAGCTCTGTACTCAATGCCGTATGCTATATGGGCCATTAACTGATAGTGCATCTTGTCTAATGAAACCCAAAAATGAACTGTCAACTTCGATTTTCTACATCTGATCATTTTATGCTAACATTGGATACCAAATCCTCACTCCATACAGAAATCTCAGGCCTATGCTGCAGCACAGTTACATCCCGTGGAAGAAAGCCGATTAAGGGAGAACTGGAGAGTTTCCCTTCAGAAGATGCTAAGTCTGGTTTTGCACCTGTACATCATTTGCAACCACATCATCTTCAAAGGAGTAAGACCTTACCTCTGTGGGGCGTAAAGCACTGCGGTGCTTCCGAACCATCAAAGAACACTGAGCTTTGTGAAACAGTCTTGAGGCACTTAAATCTCACTTTTTCTGAAAGGCTCCAAAACTCATATACTTCACCATTCCAGGCACAACAGGGAGGTACCGGAATTAGTAGAGAAAACACGCCCTTGAAGTCTGACAAGGTCCTGCTTGAATCCTGCTACAACATTCACTAGCCGCTAAATGGACCAATACCTTAACCCCTCTGAGAAGGCTTCCCAATCCGCAAAAGGGGGCTGCCACCGACCACCTGGGAGGGATGGATGTGAATACAACACGCAAGTAGGGCGGCCGACTGGTACCTGACACGGAGCCTGGCTAGTTTCCCTCCACTGCCCGTCTCCCCCTTTAAACTTGCACTGTTCCCCCGGTAAGTATCAAGTCCCCGGGACAGAATGTCCGATTCTTTTGTGTATCCCCGGATACATGCCTTACCCTTAGGAGGCCAGAAAAAGGACTGCCTCCTCCCTAGTCACTATACGTGTTCTTAATAGTTACTTTTTTTTTCTTTAAGTCTACTTGGCAGGGAGAATATTCCAGAACTGTCCAACCACCATTCTCCAGGTTGGCTCCCCTTCCAACCCCCACCCTCTCTCACCTCAGATCCTCTGTCTGATCGCCTTTTGAACGTGGAAAGCAGAAAGCGTGTCCGCTGGTTTGGGGGCTCTCCTGGCCTTCCTCCCTCCCTCACAGGTGAGTGTGACTACCTTCTCCCCACTCCCCACTGCAATTCCAGCTTCTGAGGAGGTGTCCCGCCCAGATCTTGCGGCTTCCGCATCTTCCTGAGATGCACATGTGGCCACGACACTCCCTTCTGATTTCTTCCTGAGCAGCACCACCCCCCTCCCCGGCCCCTTGAGGATAAATGGCATTGCTCTGAAAATCCCAAACGCTGTTGACTGACACAGGAAAGCAGCATGGTCTGGGCTATCCTCCAACCTAGGCACAGCCCTGCCCTCCCTCAGCCTCAGTCTGTACATCTCGAGATGAGCTCATCCATATGCAAGGCTGTGAACACCAGCTAAGAATGATGACTCCCTACATGTAACTCTAGTCTGGCTCCTTCACCTGAGCCCCAGGCTCATAGACCGGAATGCCTCTTTGATTTCATAACTCGGATGACAAATGGCATCTTAAAATGCCTCATGTCCACCATTTACTCTGGAATTCAACCCCTTGCAGGTAACTCCCGGGATCCCATTTTAGTAACAGACCCATCCCCCACCTAGGTGTTTGAGGTCATATTCAATTTCCCCTGTTCCCTCCCGCTAGCCCTGCCCTGGAATCGGTCCTGTCATTTCCGTCGCTAAGCCCATCTCAAGTCTGGTTCTGCAGAGACCGCGGCTGGAACTCTGCAAGCTCACAGCTGGTGCAGTGAGTCACAGTCCTCCGAAGGGTGCTCCCTGGAGGGAGAGGCGTCTCCTGGCACGGGTCAACTCAGAAGACACTGGATTCTCACAAAGGAGATGGGACTCAATGTTCTCCCGTGGTCTGAACTTCGAAGGGCCTGAGGTCTGGGGGAGCACCTGGTTAGAAGACACACATGCCAGTGAGCAGGTGAGGATGGAGGTACCCAGGCAAGGCTGTTCTCACCCTGACCCCTGGGCTCTCAGGAGCCACGGGAAAGGCCTGTGTCCAGGGCACAGCCCGGCCATCACAGGTCACAGCCTGCATTTGCCAACTCGGACAGCCTAGACTTCTACTTGTGACACTTAACTTCTCTTCTGTTCCCTCCCAGACTGTGATGGACTCTTTCAGAAAGTCTGGCCTGTCTGAAGCGAGACCAAGTCAGTGAAGGATGAAGTGTCCACATTTGGACCAGAGCATGAAAGGAAAAACAAGGTCTCATGACCAGCATGAAGTTGGTGGCCAAACCCTTCCCCTAGGTGAGATGAACTAGCTTGGGGGTGAAAATGCAAGGTCCTAGGTCGGTCAAAGCATCTACCTTCACGGCTGACATGGGTGTTGGAGTCTCACTACCGCAAACTAACGACACGGCCATCAGTGGTGGACGTCAGCTGCAACAGACACAGAGTCAGCTATTTACTGCCAAAATGAGTTAAAAGTAAAGACCAGTGCAGGGAGGCCTGCACGGCTGCTGAGGCAAACCACAGACCCGGCTCTGAATGCCCACTGGCTGAAGCAGAGAGGTAGCCACGGTCCCCTTTAGTGGTCCCTGTGTCCACCAGATCCAGGTGAGCCAGCTACTTAGGAGAAGGCCATGTTGTCCTGATACTCAGAAAAACCAGCCTCATAAAGGGAGTAAAAGAGTGGCATGGATTTTAGACCCGCTTCTGCCCCTTTACAAGGACAAAGTAAAGTAAATGGCATGGGGAAGGCAAAAGCAAAAGAAAACCCGGTGACTG
The DNA here is from genome assembly GCF_048564905.1 of Vicugna pacos. Lineage (NCBI taxonomy): Eukaryota > Metazoa > Chordata > Mammalia > Artiodactyla > Camelidae > Vicugna > Vicugna pacos. Next base: position 3,586,890 of record NC_133006.1, read on the forward strand.
CTTCCTCCAACAGCGTCCCCTGCGGCTGCTCACCCCCGAGCCGGCCACTTCCTCACAGTGACCGCCGGCCAGGCAGCGCAGTCACGCACGTCACACAACGACAGCCAGGAACCGCGTGCCAAGCACGTTTGTGTAAAAGCCAGAATCAAGCAAGGTGCTGCAGATTTTGACTTTCCAAGTTTAAATACTCCATGAAAAAAATCCCTCAGCAGCCGCCTAAATCAATTCGCATCTCACCTCCTCAAAACAAATAAAACTAATAAGGGCTCATTTGTCACCAAATATAAGGAAGACCAAACATGTTTCTCAAAGCAAGGATTCTACTAGGTATCAAACACCAGTAGGTGACATGCAAACAAAGCAAAAACTCTAAAAAATCACAAAATAAAAACATGACTGAGATAATACATGAATCAATGCAACCATTAAGTTTTTGCTTTTTAAAGCAATGGAGGCAGCAAGGAGAGCAATCTCGCTATTTCCAATGCAGGGTGTGCACAGACCACATATTCAGACCCAATAACATGCTCACAGGGAGGTCCGAGAGAAAATGGAACAAAGAGAAAGAAAAAGAGGAACAAGCAAAAATTAGAAACCCACAGTGCTCCTAGCATCAGTGGCTGTGGCTACTCTATTGGACAGCAACTCCAGGGGTCCCACCATGGTCCTGGCTGAAAAGGGAGAGTAAGTGTCCACACTAACCCTAAAAGGATCTCTCTGAAACAAAGGCGGATTCACTTTTAAACGTCTGAAAACTGGTGGGCTGCACCTCCGTCCTCCCTTGGCTACAAGACAGCCCTCCTCCTTGCCAATCCCTTTCTGGATGTAGGGAAGCAACCCGGCACAGTCAGGGCAGCTGGGCCTCCAGGTAGGCTTATCTGCTGTCTGTGTCCAGTCCCACCAAGTCCTCCTTCTCAAATGGGATGCAGGGGAGGGGGATCTTGTCCCTAGAATTGTCGGGGGCCCCATCCAGACTCTTGGACACGAGCAAGATGAAGAGTGACTTGATGATGTCCTAGACCCTCTTCTCCACCACTCTGCAGTCCTTGTAAGTTGAAGGCCACATCAGTGGATGGCTGCTTGACCACCTCCCCATGCAGCCCAAAGACAAAGAGCTGAGGGTCGTAGAGCGTGGTGCCATACACTTCTGCACGTGGAGCTTCTAGAAGGTCTTGGCCAAGAGGCAGTTGGTAATGGTGACAAGGCCCACGACCTTGCGGTGGGTCTGGAAGTCGCTCCACCCATTCTTGGGCCCGTAGTGGTGCCTGTAGTGGATACAGAATGCCCACTGGGAGCTGCACGGGCTGATCTGGCTCACCAAGGAGATTCGCTTATAGATGCAAAAGAAATTCTCCTCTGAGATGATCCCCTCGGCTTGGACCACCACGGGGAGATTATGGTTGTCCTCAGCACACTGCACATAGTAGGGATGCTCATGTTTCAGGCCCTGCCGAGAGGGGAGAGGAGACTGAGGTACACACTCTGCTGTGGGCTGCAGGCCCTTCTGGGATGCAGTGACCTGCTGTGTAGCAGCTGTAAGGCAGGGAAGCTCAAGCAAAGCCAGGGGTACAGTTTGTCCTCAGCGTCTGCACAAGGTTACCATAGCTCGGATCACATTACCCACCTTTTGGTCTAGGCTTCCTGCCCCTGCAGAAAAGGGTCATTTCTTGTTTTCAGTTTCCAACACCTAGCCAGGCCCTGATGCAAAGTCAATGCTCAAAAATGCTGAATACAGCAATGAACAAAGGAACTGCTTTCCCCACTCCCCTTCAGCAGAAGATAAAGAAAAGAACCATAGTGGGATCAAAAGATCTGGATTTCAAATCCAATTTACTGGAACTCCTAAGCTGCAGAATAATGGATAAGAAAACTTTCCTTGGTGAGGAGGGTGAAGTTCTGCGGCAGAGCTCATGCTTAGCATGTATGAGGTCCTGGGTTCAATCTCCAGTACCTCCATTAAAAAAAATTTAAACAAATAAATTAACCTAATTACCCCACATCAAATATTAATTTTTAATTCAAAATTCAAAAAAAAGACCTTGCAATTGACACAACATTGTAAACTTGACTATACTTCAATTAGAAAAAAAATCCTTGCCTTACAAGAATATATCTGGATTATGGAACTTTGCAAATGTAAAATGCCTAGGGTACAATCTGCATAAAAAGTGGGGGACTGTAAACATTTACTATCCCTCCTTTATGAGCTATATTTCCTTTGCGGGGGGTTATAACCTCTCAGAGCTAAATTTCTCAGATTAAAAAAAGAAAACATTACCTGATTCTCAGTACTGTTGAATAATTAGATAACCCTATGATAGCATCTGACCCACAGAGGTTACTCAATAAATGTTTGTTGAATGAATGAATAAACATGCAAGTGAATTCTGCCCCTGCCGCAGATCATCACAATGGTACTGCCTGGAAATCCTTAGCCCACGTGCCACCCGACCCTACACTAACCATGTGGGTGACCTGGGAAGGCCTGTGTGCTTCTCTAAACCCCAGTTTACTCACGAATAGAAATGGGAGTAATAACACAAACCTCAAAGGGTTAGTGCGTCAATAACAAATTGTACTACAATTTTGCAAGATGGAATCATGAAAGAAAATTCGGCAGAGTCCATAGGCTCTCTCCATATTAACTCGTACAACTGCATGGGAATCTACTTTATATCTCAAAATAAAAAGTCCAATTTTATTAAAGAGGTTATTGAGGTTAAATGAGCTCACTGTCTTAAATAAGGAACACACAGTACAAATAGAACAATGCCCAGCCCATAAGATACACTCAGTAAATGTTCCCAGTGAGCCCACTGGTCCCTCCAACTCCAGAGCACAAGGATGGGTCTTCATGGCCAGAGGCCACTGCACCTGAAGCTAACAAAGCTAATGGTCCCCACATCCAAGAGGCCCTGCCTCCACCCTAGGTCTAATTTTGTATTTGTAACTTTTTTCTTATACTTAAATAGGAACCCCCAATTGCATAGCCTTCAGGTCACCAAAATCTGACCATGGAAATCATGACAGCAGCCCTCCCCAGTGAAACAATAAAATTAAAACCATATACACAAGAAGTCTCTGTAATTTTAATGGCAGGAATTTCATCCTGGACTGAGAGAAAGAGGACTGGGGAGGAGGAGGAAACTGGGACCCCCAGACCCAGGGGCCACCTGTCCCATGATGGAACTTAGTCTCAACCCACACACTCCAGGAAATTCAAATTACACATAGACAGAGTGCTATGGACAAGATTTTTTTTTTTAAAGAAACACCTGATTCTCTAACAGGTCAGGTTTCTACTGAGACACAAATGGCTTATGTTTATATTGTTTCACAAAAACCTAAAATAATATCACTCCAAATTGACACATGAAGAAACGGAGGAAAAGAGAGGTTTATCACATTGTGCAAGATTAGAGAGAGGCCACGTCAGAGGCTGTATTTAAATCCAAGCCTCTGCTCCAGTTCTCACACTAGAAAGTGTGACATACTGCCCCCCTCCTGCCCCTTCCCTGCAATAAATCTCTTAAGTCTTTTCTGTGCTACCTGGAAAGAACCAAAGTCACATTAACTTTCCATAAAGAGCTGTGGCACCCCTTGGAGGACGTATCAAAATCTGAAGAATTAAGTTTGGAGCAGAGATTTGAGTTCTCTGTTTCTCAAAAGGAGACATGGGTTTAAAAGAAACCAAAAAGCAATTATCTAGTCTAAGCCCTCATTGTGCAGAGAAGGAAACGGAGACTCAGAAGAGATGAGGAAAGGGCCTTATTTTCAAATCTTGCCTCAGGGCAGCACCAAGCCAGCCCTGGGCACTGCTGGGGGAGGATCTGGGAGGCCCAGGAGAATGAGTGTTAGAAAAAGGAAAGGGAAGAAACATACAAGCCCTCTCTCTACACCGTAGTACCATGCAGTTCCACCAAATTATGCAGTATAGGAGCCGCCAACATTAAGGTGGGCTAAACAGGTTATAGAAACCTGGAAGTCTCAACCACAGTGGAAATTCCAAATTTTATATGGTTTTTGCCAGTTCAAGCATGAGCTCAGCGGGAGCTCCGTGCCAGGCACTACACGAGGTCTGGAGTTCTCCCAAATACAGATCTCTATGAACACGTGTGCAAACCACATGCAGGCCCACCAGAAGAAAAATGCCCACAGATAAGATGGAATTACTGAAAATGAAGGCAGCCAACCAGCATATATTACTAGCAAAAAGGATGCTGCTAGAAATACTCATGGACATAGCAAACTGTGGTTAGCAAGTGGGAAAAGGGGGAGGGACAGTTTAGGAGTTTAGTATGATCAGATACACATTACTATATATAAAATAAATAAATGACAAGGACCTACTGTATAGCACAGGGAACTATATTCAATTTCTTGTAATGAGTTGTACAGAAAACAATCTGAAAAATATACATGTACATATGCATATGTATAACTGAATCTCTGCTGTACACCTGAAACTAACATTGTAAATTGACTACACTTTAATAAAAAATAAGAATTTTAAAAATAAATAAATAAATAAAAGAAAACTGTAATCCCCTTACCTGTAGGTGGTGGAGAACACTGGTTGCAAGCACCAAGTCCACTCGATCACTCCAGCAATGGCTGTCACTCTTTCTGACCATCAGGGAGTCAATTGGCTTCACTAAGGTTACATTTCTTTTTCGTGAAAAGCTACAGTTGCAACCAATGATATATATAATCTCATTATTCACAGACCCAACAAATTAGTGAAGACTTTCCATAGGCCAGGCTCTGGACAGATGAAAAGATAGGGTCTCAGATACATTTATGGGTAGAAAAAGTTTACGCCACGAAGATATTAAATCTTCCTGTTCTGATATATAGATTCAATGCAATTCTGATTAGAATTCCTACCAGATTTTTTATGGAATGTAACAAGTTAGTTTAGGGTCAGGAACAGCCAAGAAACTTCTTTAGAACCACCACTGGGAAGGGGTGGATAGATCATTCATTTCCACTGTTCTTTCTGAAGTGATGAAAACGTTCTGGAATAATAATGGTTGCACCACTGCGAATATACTAAATGCCGCTGAATTGTTCCATTTAAATGGGTGGACTTCACAGTGTGTGAACAATATCGCAATAAAGCTGTTCTATGAAAAAAATATTTCTGGACCACTATTTTTGCCTCTATATTACTAGTCTTCCCTACAATTTAAGAAAAACAAAACAACAAAACCAAACAAAACTTTGCCAGGAGACCTTTAGGACTGCAATGTTCCTGGGTCTCCAAAATGCCTCTGATGGTGCTGCTCCTGTTAACACACACTAGTTGGGCTGGACTAGTTAAGGACTATATCTTTTTAAAATCGACGGTCACATGTTTCACCCTGGGAGAGGGGAGGATGGAGAATGTCACAGCCTCGTGCCCTCATCTCTTTTTTGTTTGTTTGTTTTTGTTTTTGGAGTAGAGAAAGTTTTTACTGCAGGGCCAAACAAGGAGAACAGTGGCTCATGCTCAAAAACCCTGAACTCTGATGGTTTTTCAGGTGAATTTTTTTTTTAGGGTAAAGTTTTTAAATACGCAAAATGAGGCTTGAGGGCTTCCAGGTGTGTGACATTCTTCTGACTAGGTGGTGGTAGGCAATAGGGCCGTGTTCCAGGGATCTCGTGCTCAGACTGCAGTTACCATCCTCCACCTGGGTGGGGGCCTTAGCTCCTGCAGAACAACTCAAACATATAAAGTATAGCCCTGCCCCTACTCCTTAGCTCATTTTTAAGTGAACCAAGCCCTGCTTTCAACAGTGATCACGCTCACTATAAAAACACGTTACATCAATAAGCACCACCATCCTAACACCAGAAAAAGTATTAAGGATATTTACCTGGGGCAGAAACACTGAGGGAGGAGAAAGAAGCATGCTCAGCATTGGCGCTCTCTTTTCCCAAGTCCCTGCCAGGAGAAGCTGGGTTTTACAGCCAGAGGATCTCAGCCCCAGGGAACAGCGTCCATGCCACTGAGCTGGACCTCGGGTACAGGGAAAGGGAGAGGACTGCAGTCTAGGGGTGGCAGGGCAGGGAAAGCGGCGGGGGGCCCTGGCTGCAGCCCCGCTCGGAGGCCAGTCCCAGCCACTGTCCCCACCCCCGCCCGGCTCCGCAGACCCCGCCGCCCCGGGACACAGGCCGCCCATGGCCGGGGCGGGGTCTGCTGCCGAGGAGAGGAAGCCCGGGAGGAGGGGACTCGCAGCAGGAGAGCGGAAGGGGGCGCCGGCCACGGACTGAGGGGACCCCGGCTGGGGCGTGAAGTGGCAGGTGCGGGCCGCGGTATGGACGGGGGTGGCCATGTCCCCGGCAGGTGCGTGCCGGCCCTGGACAGGTGTGGCCTGGGCGCCGGCGCAGGTGGCGCAGGCAGAGGGGTCTAGCGCGAGCCGCTCAGCTGGACACTCGCTGACACGAGCCCTTGCAGGGTGTGACACGCAGACCCCCTTCCCCAGAGCCCCCAACCTTCCACTTACACAGCCGGAGGCCCTGACCCGGGGCAGGAGCCAAAGGCTTACCGGGCGACAGAAGAGCTGAGCAGTCATTGGGGCTGATCCCTGGCTCGGAGCTGGAGCTTCGGACCCGCGGTCCAGCTGGCATCCAACCGTGGGCATGCGTGGAAAGGCCAGCGATCCGCTCTGGGCTCTGGATTCTGCGAGATACACTGGGGAATCGAGGGAGGGAGAAGATTGGAGGGGGAGAAGATGGGAGGAGTAGGAGAGGAAGCGAAAAGTGGAGGGAGAGAGAGGGACGGAGGAGGAGCAAGGAGAAGCGAGAGATCCAGAGGGAGAAGAGGGAGGGGAGTAGCAGAGATGAAGAGAAAAAGCTTTACCTGCAAGGGCACCCCGAAGGAGGCGCCAGTCCTGCCTCCATGCCCTTCTCTAGCCCCTCAAGGCCAGAAGCTCAAATTTCACCTCCCTGGTCAAGCCCTCCAGTCAAGGCCTCTGCAGAACCCCTAAAGGGATCACACCTGTTGCCCCCAAGAGGAGCTGGGCTTCCTGTTGCTCCCGGAACCAAACACCCACAGGCGTTGTCGCTTAGAACTACCTTGGAAAGAGTATAAATTCCCCTTTTACAGGCTGGGAAACTGAGGCAGGCATGATCTTTGCCTTAGCTGCACTGTCCCAGGTGTTGGGCTGGCAGGGAGTGGGAGGTACAAGTTCAGAGACCCAGACAGAGCAGACTGCCCGAGTGTCAGTGCATAGTCCCCATCTCTCCTGGGTAAACCTCTTTCCACCCTAGTGGAACAATGAAGGGCTCACAGTAGGTCCCTGGGTGTGGGAGAGCTGTCCTCAGTTCCAGTGCCCAGCTTGCTATGTAGATAGGAGTGTTCTCGAGTCCAAACTCATTCTCCTCAATGCAGGACAGGACAATAAATCAGGAGACCAGGTGTTGGTGCATGGAATAGCAAGTTTCTGTAGACCTAGATGGCAAACTAATGTCCTGGAAAACTATCTCCCCAAGTCAGAATTCAGGATCTTTTCCTACTTGCTTGGTTGTTGCAAACTTCTTGGTGTAGGAATTTTTTGTTGTTACAATTCTTTGTTCTTGCAGCTATCCACCTGGGTCAGATCCCTGTAAACCTCCAACAAAACAAATGTTATTTTCTATTCTGCAACTTGCTATCTTTATATGAATGGAAAAATGTTAATATCCTTTAAGGTCAGAGCCTTCAGAATAGGCTCTCCTGTCTATTTCAGGCTCTAGGCAACATTGTTTTACAGAAGGTGCAGAACCAGCAAGACTAAGCCTAGGAAACAGAGCACAGGGTTAAAGTCAAAGGAACAGATCTAATACAGAGTCTGATTTGTTCTTTGCCATTATTGAGGCAGAAGCCACTTGAGGATTTAAATCCTTTTAGGTTAAAAATAAGTAAAACTTTAAAGGAATTTACATACATAGGTTGAAATGTGCATAAAATATTTGGAAAAGCTCACAAAAGATTGTAAACAGTGGCATCTCCAGGGAGGGCTGAGAGAACAAAGGATGAGGGAAACCTTTCCCTTGTGTATTTTTGTGCTGTTTGAATTTTTTTTTTACCATATACATGGGTTTCTTTTTCAGTTAAAAAAAAAAGTGTAATGGAGGGAAGGAGTAACTAGCTCAGCAAGTACAGTAGCCATGGGAAACAGATCCGTCACTTTTGCTTTAAGCCAGGAAGCATTTATTGACTCTCTCCTATGAGCCCAGTGCTGTTTTATGACTTCATTTATTATGTGTATTTTTTATAAAATAATAACATGCTATCACTGACCCCTGCCCAGGGGAGCTGGTGGAAAACCAATTGAGATTTTATTGAGTTGTTTTCCAAGGAGTATAAATGAGTTATAAACAGAACACATCTTCAGGGCAAACAAGGTGGAATGGATTTCCAGCAGGCCAGACAGCTAGGAAGGGTTTTCAACAGAGATTCCCAGAGGCAGAGGGAGAAACCCTCCAGGGCCCCACAAAATCTGCCCAAAGTGGTTTCTCCATGGCACTATTGTAATAGGAAAGAACAAATCTGACTCCAAATTACATCTTTTTCTTTGACTTTAACCCTGTGCTCTGTTTCCGAGGCTTAGTCTTGTTGGTTCTGCACCTTTTATAAAACAATGTTGCCTAGAGCCTGAAATACACAGGAGAACCTATTCTCAAGGCTTTGACCTTTAAGGACATTAACACTTTTCCGTTCGTATAAAGATAACATGTTGCAGAACAGAAAATAACATTTGTTTTGTTGGAGGTTTACAGGAATCTGACCCAGGTGGACAGCTGCAACAACAAAGGATTCTAACAACAAAGGATTCCTACACCAAGATGTTTGCAACAACCAAGCATACCCCTTCCCCTTTTTAATATAAAAGGAGCCTGAATTGTGACTAGGGGAAGATGGTTTTCCAGGACAATTACTCTGCCATCTCCTCAGTCAGCTGGCTTTCCAATTAAAGACGCTATTTCTTGCCACAAAAAGTGGTCTTCCAATTTATTGGCCTGTCCTGCAGTAAGCAGAATGAGTTTGGACTCAGTAACACAACCAAACATTGAAAGTATTCATTTGGTATATTAAATGACTTGCTTCTGCTGGTCTTTCTTCCTGACTTTTTCTTTTCTTGACCACTCCTGCTATGTTTATGAAAAATCTGTCAGTCTGCTCTTGTGGACACATTTAAATCTCTAGCCACTACCCTTCCAGATAAGAACTGATGTCACCAAAATTGCTAAGAGATATTACATGGTCAGAAAAGACCAGAAGTGTGTACTGGTTGATGTTCAGGGGCAGGCTGGGACACCTGACAAGATGTCATAAGCATGGATAGACAGCTGGGCACCAAAGGAGAAGCTTCTAGGCCTCCATGAAGGACTTGCTGGATAAGAAGAAAAAGTCCCAGATTGTAGATCTGATTCCAACATGAGCTTCCTGGGTGAGGGTCAGCAAATCATTTCAGTTCTCTAGGCCCGTGCTGTCCAACATGTGAGCCACCAGCCACTTGCAGAATTATGAAGTTATTCTGTAGCCAGGCAGAATTATAAATAAACATTTTACAGCAAAGGCTCAGCAAGTATGATGTTTAGAAACATTAGTGGTTTTCTTGCCCTAGCAGGTTATTTTTGTATGTCTAGCTTTCTGTGGTTTGTAACGCCCATGACTAATGATTCCCTTATAGTGAGGTATTTTGAAGTTATAAGTTACTGGACACAGTACCGTCATATCACAGTTGAAAAAAAAGATCCACATAAGCCAGGCCATTTGATTTAGTAGTTATGAGCAGGGTCTCCGGGGCCAGCCTGCCTGAGTATAAATTCTCACTCAGCCTCTGGGGGGTTCTGTGTGAGTCATGGAGAAATTTTTATTATTATTGTTGTTGTTGTTGTTATTTTACTTATTTGTGCCTCTTTTTCCTAACTTTTTAATGGTGAGGAATATGTAGACTCTATCTCCAACTGTGCTGGCAGGATTAAGTGTTTTAACGTCTGTGCTGCCCACTTCCCTGGATTTCAGCATTCTCCAGGCAATCAGTTTCACACCCGGAGGCATTCTTCACTATCTTAGTCTGTCTGGGATGCTGTAAAAAATTACCGTGAGTCAGGTGGCTTAAACAGCCAGCATATTCCTCAAGTTTTGGAGGCAGAGACATTCAAGATCAAGGTATCTGAGAGAGGACTGCCTTCATGGCTTGAAGATGGCTGTCTTCCCACTATCTTCATGGAGTGGAGAGCAAAGAGAAGCAAGCACTCTGGGGCCCCTTATAAGTGCCCTAATCCCATTCATGAGGGCTCTACTCTCTTGACTTCATTTTATCCTACTAATTACCTCCCAAAGACCCCGCCTCCCAATACCATCACCCTGGGAGATGGGGTTTCAAAATAAGGATTTTGAGGGGATGCATTCAGTCCACACATTGGCTAACTCTCCCCAACATGCAGTCATCAAACCTGTAGCTAATTTCAAAGTAATGTTTATATCTCTCTGTCCATTCCCATTCCTACATCCAGTAACACTGAAGCCCTGTTAGATTTTATTCCTTATTTTTCTGGTAGAGATTTAATTGATTCCTCTACTCCAATGCTCTCCTCACTCCAAACAGTCTGCTTAACAGCCCTGCCAGGTAGGTCTTCCTTAAAACACCTTCCCACTTCACCTGGTTGTTTTTTAGGTGTAAATGTCAGAACCCTCTCCACACCCTATACTAGACCTTTAATCCCTTACACTACCGCTCACTATGTTATTTTTCTATTACCACTGTAACAAATTTCCATAAGCTTAATAGCTTAAACCAGCACAGATTTATCACCTTATGGCTGTGGAGGTCAGAGATCCAACACAGTTCTCATTGGGCTAAATTCAAGGTACCAGCAGGGTGCCTTCCTTCTAGAGTATCTAGAAGAAAATGTTTCCTTGTTTGTTTGTTTGTTTCCAGTTTCCAGCAGTCACTCACCTTCCTTAGCTTGTGCCCCACGACTTCCTTCATCTTCATGGCCAACAGCCTTTCTGAACATCGCTCCATGGCTGCACCTCCCTCTGATCCTAAACTCAGATGGGAAATGTCCTATGATTGTAAAGACCCCTGTGATTACACTGGACCCACCTGGAAAATCCAGGCTACTCTCCCTATCACCTCATCTCAGGATCCCCTTGTCCGACCCCACTCAGGCATTATGTATGTGGCTGTGACACTCACCTTGGGTAACATTTCCTCTCGTGAGCAATTAAAAGTTCAAGACACTTGTGAACGGCTTTTTGTTTTTCTTCCTTAGTCTTTCCACATTCAGTACGTCTGGTGAGATTATACAAATCCTGTTTATTTGTAACCCGGCACTAATCTTTAACAACGTATTAAAAGGCTAATAAAATAGCCAATTTAGAAGGAAAATCCTCTAAGATTTTTAAGATTTTTGTCCTAAAATGCCTGTCATCCCCTTTACTGCCTACAGTAACATGTCACAGGTGGCTTCCCTGTGGGGGTGAGGGTCACATTGTTCTGCCACCACAGTCCCTTCATTCACACCAACGTGCTGGTCTCCTAACAGAGGATCTATGCTCCCAGCTTTGCTCACTTCCTCCTCCTTTCCATTGACCATCCTGTTCCCACTGCTTCCTTCGTTCACCACATCAGGATTTCATGAAAACATTCTTCTCTAAATGGAATGGATATTGTGGAGCTAACGTCTAATAATTGTTCTCAGTGTATACGCACACACTCACCTATGTGTCTCCCCATCCATCTCTTTATTTTTCTAGAATCTTCCAGAGGAATCCGTTCTATCATGATGATGATGATGATGATGATACTGACATTGATGACAGGGGCCTCTCAAGGACTCTGATAAAGAGAGAATCAATGAAGAGGGAATCATTGCAAAATTGCCCCAGAAACAGGTTAAAGGTAAATAACTGTTATAGTGTTTAATGAAATCAACTAAAATTTAACTATTTTTAAAACTTTATATCACTGTATTTTAAATTTTAAGAGGAATTTTCATTCACCACTAACCAAGATTTGAATTTAGTACCAAAATCTAAGAGGATTTCTATCTTCTAACAAATTGTCCACTAGCTTTTTAAGCACATGACTCTTAAAAAAAAAAAAAGGTTAGTGCTGGGCTGCAAATAAATAGGATTCATATAATTTCACCAGACACACTGAATGTGGAAAGACAAAGGAAGAAAAACAAAAAGCCATTCATAATACCTTCAAACTTACGTTGCGCAGAAGAGAACACGTTAGCCAAGGTGAGTGTCATATCAACATGACGCCTGAGTGGGATGGGGAATCTGATCTTCCTCATCAGACATTTATGCTGATTTGTTAGATGCCAACACAGTTTCCTCTTTGGACTTGCTTCTAATAATTACGGAACAGTTTAGGCTCTACCAAAAGCAGACTAAATATTTTCCCCTGCCTCCAAATCTCTGGACTGAATGTCCCCACAAGAAGGACATGATTATATTTCACAGGAAACTCTTCCTGAGAAACAACAGGCTTTTTGAGGGCAGAACTACTGGTCCCACAGGGAGGGCTGGAGGAGGGATTGAGGGGACACTGGAAATACAGGAGGAGTCAGTTCAGATAGTGCTGCTCAAGTTGCCAAAGACATCCTACCAAAAGTTTCATGAGTGAAGGAGCCTGTGAACACTGAGCAGGTTATTAATGCACAGCAGTACATAACTAGCATCACAAGTCCATTGTAGCATGTTTTGATATTTGGAAAATAATTAGCCCATTGCTCTTTGAAAATGCAGCAGTAGAAATAGAAATAATAAACACTGAGCTTTCTTGGAGATAACAAACAATAAAAAATTCTAAATCTGCAGGATTCCTTGACAATATGCAAGCGATGAGCTAGATGTGTGCTGCAGATACCTCTTACTGCAGGGCTCACTCCTGCAAAGCACAGAACTAGTTTTCTCAGCAGACAGAGGGAACCAAGTCAAGATTTCTAATCTTGAGAGATTTACTATATGGCAGGAAAGATCAGACAAGTAAATACAGCTAAATATGAATAAATGCAATCAAATATTATGAAGTGTGCATGGAGCACAGAAGAAGAAAAATTCCTTTCACCTGGGATCTAGAGAAACTTCTTCAGAAAATGTAGTTTTGAAGATGGCAAAAGACATGGGTGGAAATTTGACAGAACAGGACGTAAGGAATTTAAAAACTAATTCTAACATTCATATAAAATGCAAAAAATCGCAAATATCCAAAACAACTTTGAATAAGAAAAATTTTGAAGACTTACAATATCTGATTTTCAGACTTTTTAAAATTAAGCTACAGTAATCAGAAAGTATGGTATTGTTGTAAAACAGGAAAATAGAATAATGGAACAGAATAGAATTTTCCGAACTAAACCAACACTTAGATGGACAATTGAATCTCAGTAAGGATGCAGTGGAGAAAGGATCTTTTCAACAAGTCGTGCTGGAACAATTAGACACCCACATGCAAAAAGAGAAAAACGAACTTTGACCCACACCTCACAAAATACAGAAAAATTAATTCAAAATGGATCATAGATCTTAATAGGCAATCCAAAACTATAAAACAGCTAGGAGGAAAAGCATAGGCTTAAGCAATGTGACTTTGGGTTTGGCAAACATTTCTTTGCTATGACACCAAAAGTATAATCTTTACAGTTACTTTTAAAAAGTAACTGATAGAGTGAACTTTATCAAAATGAAGACTCTTCAAAGCTCTTCAAAACACTGTTAAGCAAATTAAAAGACAAGCCATAGAGAGAAACTAATTGCGCCAGCTTACCGCCCCCTGACCGCACCGCGCCCGCCCCCCAGCAGCAAGCTCACCTGGAGACGGGCGTCTGGCTTCTCGGGCAGCAGAGGCCGCCCCCAGGCCACGCCGAGGGGTGGAGCGGAGCAAACTGCCGGCTCCCGGGCTGCGGGCCCCCTACCCACGTCGCCCCCGCACCGTAATTGCACTGCCCCGCTCTCCTCCTCAGCAAGCTGAGTGGGACAGGTGTGTCAGGCCACCTGAAGCAGCAGAGGTCGCTTGCAGGCCCGGCCCCCGGGGAGACGGGATCTAACCCACCAGCTCGCCGGGGCAGGGCTACACCCCTCCGCTGCCGCCGCCGCTGCCGCCGCCCCTGACCGAACCGCCCCGCCTCCCAGGAGCAAGCTCACCTGGAGTCCGACTTCCGGGGAATCTCCTGCGGCCAAGGCCGCCTCCAGTCCAGGCTGCGGGGAAGAGAAGGAAACAACCGGCTTGCCTGGGCAGCCCCCTCCCGCCGCCGCCATCCCAAACGCACCACACCCGCCCCCAGGGGTCCAGCTGACTGCAAGGATGTGCACCAGCCTTCTGATTCTGGCCACGAGCCTGAGCACCTCCCTGCACCCCTACACCCCTGCAACCCCTGCAGCCCCTGTACTGCATGCACTCTTGAACCTCTGCACGCCCTGCACTCCTGCACCCCTGCATTCCCTGAGCGCCTGAACTGTTTGCACCCTCCACAGCCCGTGTGTCCCTGGCACAACTTTCACCTTGCACCACCTACACCTCTGCACCCCTGCATGTCCCACACACCACCTCTTGGGCCTGTGGCAGAGCCTCTGCTGTTGCACCAGCGTGCAGGGGCTCATATCCTTGCCAGTACATGATGCCTCAGTGGACCTCTGGGGTTGTCTGCCAGAAAGTATGTTCCCTGTCACTAGGCTGGGCCACTAGGGTGACCTCTGTGACGTCACCAAGGACGGGCTCAGAGATGCTGTTCTCTGGGAAGAGAGGAGTTGAAACCACTCTTGAGGGCAGAGCTGTGCTCCCCAGGCCGTCCACGCTTCATGTTTTACACAGGACTTCACGGAAGTGAAATGGACCTGGCCAAGTAAGGCTTGCTGTGCGCCCACCTCAGTCCTGGGCTCTGAAGCAGACAGGCTGGCTCCCACACTCAGGGCCCAGTTTGGGCACCTGAATGGTCCCTTGGAGGCATCCCATCAGTTCTCAGGAAGAAGTCTGGCTGCTTCCACCCCATCGCCCTCCCTCCCACTGTGCTGGCCTCAGGAAATTTCCTTATTTGGGGAAGAAGGTAGCCCACCCCCTACCCCACCCCTCACCGTGTTCTCACTCATGCTGGTGCTCTCTCTGGGCATCAGAGTCTGGGAAGCCATCCCTCTTCATTTATGTCTCTTCTGAGATGGACTTGCTTCCATTAAATACTAGGCGAGGATGCAAAGTGGGGTGCCCTGGGTAAGAGAACCAAAATAAATAGATTCTTCTGTGAGATTTTCTATTTATCTCCTGGGACTGGGATGTGTGAAGTTTGCTACAGCTATTGGTGTGAGAGGCTAAAGCCACCTGTGTGTCCTTGTTTTCATCTCCCCGCTGTTTTGGGGTTTTCCCCAGACACTGTTGAGACATTTACTTCTTTTAGTTTTATTCCTGTCATTACACAGGGGCCCTACTGACATGAAGGTAAGGTGTTGGGGGAGCAGCACAGAGCAGGACATCTGTAGTCCTGTGATTAATTCTCATTGAGCCTGTGCCCTAAGCTGTGACCTCCACAAGTGTGTCTCTTTCTCCCCAGCCCAATTTGGGTGACACGGAAGGGATTTCCCTTCCCCCAGTTTGGTTAGGCTCTGGTAAAATAATTTCTCATTAAAAAAAAAATTACCAAAATGAAACAGAATGTTCTGGGTGTATTTCAATAGAGTTATTTTCTCCTTTCCAGGTATGAAGCATGAGGTGTTTTTCTCTGACCTTCATTCTGAGAACAGAGCACGGTCCTGGAGGTAAAATGCATGAAAAAGAGCATGGGGCCCCTCTGACTGGCCCCCTGGAGTTGTCACACTCAGACTTCCCCACGTTGAGCCTCCCGTTGGCCTCAGGGAACTGTTAAATCTGCCTGCCCCCGGGGTTCTTACAAAAGCGGGTTCTGCCCTGGGAGCTGTGACTCTCCAAGCCTGCCCGGCTGCCTCTCTGGGTTGGGAGCAGTTTTTCCCCTCAGTTTTCTGGAATCTAAGAAGCGCAGTGTGTTTGCAGCTCCCTCAGCTCTGGTGTTGTTTTCAGGACAGAAGGAGCAACTTCTGAGCTCCACACGAGATGGACCAGAGGCTGCAATCCTCCCCTCCTCTGCCTCCGTGCAATCAGTGGCTGTGGTTCTAGCGGAGTTTCTGAAGATGTGGATTTAAACACACACATCCCAGCCCCCACAGGAGCACACAGTCCCATAAATCCCCCCAGTTTCCACTGGTAACTACGGAGCCAATGGGGACACGGGTTTCGGGACCACAGAGGCCTGACTGCACGACTTGCTCCGTGGCCTATTTACGTGGTTGCTCCGGGCCTTGTCTGAAGTGGCTTGTTTACCACACCTGGTACGTGGGAAACACAAAATAAGTACTAGAACCTTCACTTTTTCTCCCTCCAGGGCCTTCAAACGTAGAAAGTAATAAGTGAACTCAGACAGCCTAGTCACCACAATGAGGTCCGTCCAGCCCGGCTCTCCTGAGTGATGGGCACTGACTTGCACCTTAACTCGGAACAGTAGGAGAACTGCCTTCCTCTAACTGGGCCTCTCCCCACACCAGGCACGCCCGCAGCTCAGACGGGGCCAGCTCCCCCACTGAGGTGTGTGCTGGTGGCTTCAGTGTGACCTGGCCCTGCCGGGACATGAACCTGCAGTGAGTGAGGTGGAGGGTCGGGTGGAGGGGGTTCCCTTCTGGGGTGGCAGGGGGCCTGGTAGCACCCCACCTGGCCTGGTGCCTGGGACTCCCTAACACCTCCTACACCTCCTGGGTTGGCTCTAGTCCTGGCCACTCCGCACACCCTCCCAGTATCTTTTCATTAAGTCCCTTTTCTGCTTTTATCAGCCAGAGGTGGCTTCCGTTGCTTGTTAAGTGAAACAGTGCATCGGGAAACCAGACTGTTTCTAACATCAGTAAAATACCAACCTCGGTCAGCTCGCCGGGCAGACCGTGCTGCACAGAGGCCTGCACAGGGCTGTGCCAACGGCTTACGTGAAGGGTCCTCATCATCTGTCTTCAGAGATACAGAAGCTGGTGGTTCAGGTAGAACCTCATGGAGGGATTGAGGAATCCAACGCTGGTTGGTTTCAAAGGCTAACCGGTCAGACCAGACCCCTGAGCTGTGGTCAGAAGCCTGGCTCAATGTCACGCAGACTCAGTGCCCTAAGTGCTGGGTGGGGCCGGTGCTGTTCCCTTTACAGGCTCTCCTTGAGGAGTCACTGCAGCCCCTTACACTCAGCAGGGAATCCAGCCCTCTTATCCCCCACCCTGAATGTTCCATGACACAAATCCTGGGAATGTTTCATTTTCATCTTTGTTTAGGAGGATGAAGGAGGGGCAAGAGGAGACATAAATTCACACTTAGTGACACCAAGTCACAGCCAGTACCTCCTCCTCGGAGAGCTATGTGCTCCCACAGTGGTGGCTGGGGGGCTGGGCAGAGCCCCTCCACTGGTCCCAGAGGGACTCACTCCTCTGGCTGCAACGGATGGGTTGGACAACTAATCCAGAGGGGATAGAGCATCTTTCCTGGGAATTTGGAACTGACACATAGAAATCAAGTTCACTCATCTGGGGATTGGGAGGAGGGTGGGAATCAAATGAAACCAGAGCAGAAGAGAAAGTTACAAGTGAATGAGAGAGAGACCGAGAGACTGAGCTTGTGAGAGCAAATAGTGGGAAGGAAGGAAAACAATCAGGGGACAGAGGAATTCCAGCTCCTAGCATTCTAGTCTGTCCCAGCCCATCAACGACCCTGGGGGATTGTTAACATCATTCCAGTTTTGCAGATTAGGAAACAGGCTAAAAGAGATGGGGGTTGGCTTCGGATGCACAGTTAATTTAAATGCCGCTGGACCCCTCACTTCCCACTGCCTGAAGGCACCGTAATCCTCACAGGGACCCTGCTGTGCTGACAGCCCAGCACCCTGGTCAAAGGGCCCCTGTGGGAGTGGGAACCCCTCTAAGTGTGGAGAGTTCCCTGCACCGAGATGCCATGCATCAGCCGGCTCCCGCTCACCCCAGGTTAACGTCTCCCCAGCTGTGCAGTCTCCCGTCCCACTTTCCTCCCTGCCAGGCACCCCCGTCCTTACCACCGAGTGTACGGCAGGAATTCAGGCACAGGGATGCCCAAAGCAACACGAGCCCACCGGCTGTACAAACAGCAGAATCCCAGCCCCACCTGGGCTCCATGGGGATAGTAGGTGTCCTCACCTTTCATGTATCGAAGGCAATCTGCTTCTTCAGCTGGAGGCTATAGAGAAAAATAAAAGGCCCAAAACATAGTTCAGTGAGGAATTCCTCCAAGGACCTGACTCCAGAGTCTACAATCAGGCTTGCTGGCCGCTCCTATCCCCGGACTTGGGGTGAAGTGGTCAGCCCACCCCCGGTGGCCCAGCTCCTCGGCTTGGCTGCCCAGAGGGGGCTGGGGGAATGGGCAAGGCCAGGGCACTCAGGAAGAGCACAGAGGCCCTGTCTTCTCCCCTCCACACTTGTAAACCCTTCCCCAAATCTCAAGGCATCGAACAGAGAGCAGCCACAATAAGGAGATGCTCCCATCTCTTCACTCACTCATGTCTGTTCACTTACGTGCTGAGCATCCACTGGGTCCCAGGACATGACACACAGGATGGCCGATGGGACAGGCTTGGTCCTTCTTCCTGGACCCTGTTCAAGCTGATGGAAGAATGATCACTCATAAAACGTTTCTCAAAAGGATACATAGACCAAAGACAAACTGCAGAGTGAATCAAATTTAAAAATATATATGAAGATCCCCCAGTCTCCCCGCCTAAGGTTAACAGCATAAAGCAAAAAGATCTTGCCTTTGATCACCAAGGAAGCTGTCACCCCCTCTCAGGAGGCAAGGAGAGTTATTCTTTGAGCAGGACACAGAAGTGCTCCATCGGATTGGACCAGGGCCTCTGCATTCATTCAGCAAATGTGTATAAGCTCCTACTACATATGGGAATCTAGTAACTAGACCTGTTCCCAAGGGTCTTGGGCTTTATTAGTCAACAAAATAGACACGACTCCCCATCACTGGGGGCTGAGAGTTTTAGCAGAGGAAACAGGCAGCATGTTGGGGGTAACAAGAGCTTGGGGAAAGAAAAGAGTAATATGAGCAAACTCAGGTGATGGCGGTGGGGTGGGAGGCAGGAGGGAATAAGGCAATCCTGGCAGATCTCACGGAGTAATGAACTTGAAGCAGAATAGATCCGGATGAAGAAGGAAGAGCCGAAGCCAGAGACCCCCAGAGTGAGGGCGAGAGTGTGGGTTGAGGGGCAGAGCATGCCATGTCCTGGAGGCCTTTGTGACAACTTTGGCTCCTAATGAATTGGTGACCCTTTTAGTGAGTTATGATGGGATGGGTGATGTACTCCAATTTATGCTTTTGTTTTGGTTTTTTTTGGGGGGGGAGAGTAATTTATTTATTTTAATGAAGTTGCTGGGGATTGAACCCAGGATCTCATGCATGCTAAGCATGCGCTCTACAACTGAGCTGCACCCACCCCCTCAATGTATGCTTTTAAAGTCTCCCTCTGACTCTATGTGGATGAGAGATTGTAGAAAAGCAAAGGTGGAAGGAGGCTATTTGGTGTCCAGGAAGGGGCTGAAACTGGCTCCTAGGAGGACAGGGAGCAGGGAGTAGGTGGTTAATGAAGACAGAGTAGCCAGAATTTTCTAACAAGCTAGATTTGCTGTGTGTGTGTGTAAGAGAAAGAGCGAGAAAGGACATGGTTCCAACATCTGGGCCTGGACAATGGAAAGGATGCCCTCTCTATCCACAGGGGATGGGACAAGTTGGGGCTGAGCAGGTGGAAAGGGGCTGGAATCAGCTCAGTTCTTCAATATCATGGTTAAGGGGTCTGCTAGATATTGCCACAGAAATGCCTAATAGGTAGAGGAGTCTGGGTTTTATTTTCTTTTTAACATTGAAAATATATAATTTAAATGTATTAATTGTATTATGTGAATGAATTTGGGATTTTGTTTCATGCCAATCTATATGTTATATACAGCCAAATGGAAAATATATCAGAAAAGGGGAGAAATGAGGGCTTTCACATAAACTGACCATCCATAATGTAGGTAAAATTTCAATAAAACCAGTCTTCAGTGCAAAAACCTCATCTCAGTGTTACATAAAAATAAAAAAAGGACTATGTTGATGTATCATTATTTCATGTTACATAATAGCCCCAAACATACTGTTTAACTATGAGTCTTGTAGAAATATTATTCATTTTATTCACATAAATACAGAAATGCAGAAAGGTTCTAAGTTAGAATAAGCATCTTAGTGGAAATAATAGGGATCTGAGTATTTTACATGATATATATGGACTGATTCAAAATTTGGATAAGTAATTTACATAGTAGAATATAGGTATGAATGTGAAAGCAAGATGAATAAAAGAAAAAGAATATGAGTCTCAGGGAGAGAGGTCCAGATGGAAAGGGCAAATCAGGGAGTTTTGGACAAATCAAGAAATTGATGGCATGTCAATTTCCAAGGCTGGCTGCTTCCACCAAATGTATAGCAGAGAGATAGAGGAGAGACCCAGGACCCAACTTTGGGGCACAACCACAGTAAGTGTTTGGAAAAAGAAGGAGACTTTGGCAAAGGACCAGCCAGTGGACCAAAAGGACAGTGATGGGCTGGAGGCCAAGTAAAGCAGGAACATGGGGGAGGAGGGATGGAAGAGCTGGGTCAAATGCTGCCAAAGGGCCACGCATTATGAAGACTAAAAACTGACCATTATATTTAGCAACGTGAGGTCACTGATGGCCTTGGCAGAGCAGTTTCCATAGAGCAAGGGATCAGGGGAAAAGCCAGAGCAGGTGTAAAAGGGGATGGCCCAGGAGAAGATGCAGACAGTGAATTTAAACTTCTCCTTAAAGATTTGCTGCAAAGACATGGGGTGGCAATTGGTGGGGGTGAATTATGGTCAAGGAGGGCTGTTTGTTTCTTTTAAGAGGATGAACTTTTATATACTGAGAGGAGCCAACTAGAAGGAGAACAAAATAGTTGAGGTAGTGAGAGAGAGGATGGTTGTGGGAGTGACAGCCCGGAGAAGATGGGAGGGATGGGCCTCCCAGCGACTTTTGGAGGAACTGGCTTTCAAAGTCACCTGTAATGAGAGGTGGGGCAGCGAGAGTGAGGTCACAGACATCAGAAGGCGAGCGCATGTGCTGGAAGTTGCTGGTGAAAGTTCTCTTCTGTTGGCTTCAGTTTACTTGGTCAAAGTAGAAAAGTAAACTTACCAGCTGAGGAACGAGGAGGAAGAGTTACTGGAGTCATGAGCAGAAGATACAAAAGAGCCTTCAGGGAGACTGGGACAGTGAAAAGAGCAGAGGGAGACAGGGGGAGTGTGCTCTCAGAAAGTTACATTTTATCTTTGAGGTCCTCAAGTGTGTGATGTGTGATTGCCCTTCCTGCTGTCTACAAAACAAAAATTGAGTATGGTTCAGGGAAAATGCTATTTCATCCTAACAGGATGCCTGTTTCTCAGGAATGGTCATCCTAAACTGCAAACATTACAAAAAATGTTGAAAAGGTGAACTTGTGTATCTAAAGAACAACTATTTTCTATAAATCTGGTTACTATTTAGTTCCCCTATCAATAACACATAACCGATACTGCCTAGGATGGAGGTACATCGATGCTTAAAAGGAAATGAGATCTGTATCCTTTTCCTAAACTCCATGGCTCCCTTAATATCCAGTTCCTCTTGGAATTTAGGGATGACCAGTATAAGAAGGGAGAAGCAGTTTGAGAAAATCCCGGCTCAGAATTACACAGCACAATCTCAGCTCAGAAATATACAGGCATAAGAGGTTTTAGAAGCAAAACTCCATGACTACTCT
Source organism: Vicugna pacos (assembly GCF_048564905.1). Lineage (NCBI taxonomy): Eukaryota > Metazoa > Chordata > Mammalia > Artiodactyla > Camelidae > Vicugna > Vicugna pacos. The sequence continues at coordinate 3,608,732 of NC_133006.1, forward strand.
TAAAGACTTTTGCATACCTGGGTCTGCCCAGATGTTTCCAAACTGGAAAGGTACTCCAATCACTTGACCGGTATGGGAACCAGAGGCTGGTCAGCCTTTTCTGTAAAAGCCAGAGAGTAAATATTTTCAGTTTTGCAGATCATTTTGTTCTAACCATGCAGGTCTGCAATAAGAAAGCTAAGAGCACTGGGAGACAGGAAACAAATGGGCATGCCCACACCCTCCCTTCCACTCAGGGCAGCTTCTCTGTGGTGGGGAGCTTTGCCACAATGACTTGTTGCTTTGTTTCCATTGGTCTCTTTGTTTCCACCTTACTGCTCAAGCTCAGAACTTCAAGTGAGACTGGTCCTTCAGCATCCATGCAGACAGAAGGCTGAGCGGGGGTGGGGATCCCACCTGACATAGAAGAGAGATGGCTTGTCACCATGACATGAGACAATCACACCTTCCGGGGTGAAAGGGAACAAAGGCAAGGGAGGGACACTTCAGTGGGACCCCTGGGTCACCTGCCAGGCTTGCTCTTCCTCCACGGCCACCCTGGGGGCCTGGGGGGTGTTGGGCTTCAGCTACAGTGATTAAGCTGAGGGGACTCATGATAAAGGACCCTCCACCTCCTCACCGGGTTTCAAACGCAGCCTCTCTAAGTCTACCCTCTGAGTTTCTGGAATTCAGCTGGAAGAATACATGAGCAGGCCAGACCCAGAGCCCAAGCCAAACACGACAGGGGTCACGTGGGGTTGTAACCCCGTGCTCAGTGGTCGGGGACTCCTTGCAAATCTGCCGAAGTCCCAGTGCTGCCTCATTCCCAGGAGGAACCGCTTAACTCCTCCTGCTCTCTCTGTTCTTCTCTTGAGGCTATTTTCCAGGAGGGATGCAGAGTCCTTGAACCTGGCCCTCCAAACGTAAATAAGCAGCCTGTTCAATAAAACAAATTATGCACTTTTTGACATTTGCCAGTGTTTTAATTCCAAAAAGGCTGCGGGACTCATTCTCACTGTCTCCTATGCCCCCAACACTTGGTGGCCCTCTGCTCATGAAACACAATTTCCCACAACTGCACCCTGCCTCCCAGCTTGTCAGAGGGGAGTGTTCCACAAAGACACAGGTGTTTGCAAGGTTCCTGTTCCCAAGCAGAATGCCTGCTCCTGGAGCTGCAGACAGGGATCTGGCCTCCTGAGCCGCTCAGCTCTAATTCAAAGCCTAAACTGGGGACCCCAAACATTGCTGAATGACTTTCTGAGTCACCTGGGCTGGAGGGGCCTGATTTTTCTTTCCAGGAATGGATGTAACGCAGCCTCCATTTTGAGGGCTGACTTCCAAGCTGAATCTAGTTCCCCGCAGGAAGGAGAGGCCCTTCCATCCCACAGCTTGGAAACCCAGCCGACGGGAGTTCTGAAGCACCGCATCGCTGCCAGGTCCAGCATCCCTGCAGAGTAGCCCCTGCCCCTGAATGAGCCCCCTCCCTGGGCCTTCCCTGCCCTGACACGACCACATCCCAGACTGTGCCGAGCTCCGGGGCTCTGTGTGTCCAGGGCACAAAGACGGGACCAGAGCCAGGTGCCCACTGGGCCCCAAGGGGGAGAGGTCTGACTCTGCATCAGGGGGAGGTGACCCCACATGGCTGGCAGGACAGTGCTTCACCGCGTTCTCACTATGGACCTCCAGGAGCCCTGGGAGCAGTTTCCCTGCAGGTGTTAGGAGCCATCATCAGGAGGGCAGGCCCCTCTTTGGGCAGACCATCAGTGCTGGGCCCACGTGCTGACCACAGGAATCTGCAAGCCCCCAGGAAACCCCCAGGGAGCCTCACAACTTGAGTCACTTGGTAGCCTGGGTACCACGGGCTCCTTGGCCATCCCATTAATGTGGTCCTGGCAGGCACAGTCTCCAGGTGTTCCTGTTAAGAAATCCTGGGTTTCTGTGGTCACAAAGCCCACACCAGAAGGTTCCCATCCTGCAGTGACTCCCACAGCAGTCAGCTCCCCTGTGCATGTCCAGGGACAAATGACAGGACTTTATTGATGGGAATCATGATGAACAAGGGGATAGGATTCCATACTAAGTCCAGGATCCTGGTAACTCACTCTGCACTCCAAAAAGCATCCATGAGAAATATGTGTGTTGGGGTGTCTTCACCCCCAGGAGAGCTGTTTCTCAGGGGTCCTGGGACCCTCTAACCCCTCTCAGGGTTCTCAGAGCTTGGGTCTAAATTTCCATCTCACTCCTTGGGTGGACGACTGCCCGTGTCTCATGGTCAGGGGTCACTTTATTGCACGACTTGGCATGTTCTCAGTGCCCATCCTCCTCCCCTGCACCTGACCCCTGAGATGTTCCTACTGACCTTTGGCACCTTGTTTTGGGCCAGGTGGCCCTAAGGCTGCCCCTTCCCTCTCCTCCTCTGCCCCCACCCCTGGGGCCACTCTCAAGAGGGCTGGAAGTTTTATATAAATGAGTCCCACCTGTGGACACAACTGGAAAAAGAAGGGCCCCCCTCAGGAAGCACTTCTGCTCCCTTCTCTGAAGAGGACCCCACAGCCCCACACCACCTCCTGGGGGTCTGCTCAGGACAGTCCCCCAGTTCTGGGCAAGGCATCTACCTGGAATCCTTGCTTCCGGAACAGTCTCTCTCTCTTCAGAGTTTAGAGTTGTTTCCGTGTCCCTGCCCACCAGGGTGCCCAGCACGGAAACTTCAGAGACCTGGGGAGACAAAGAAGAGATATGGCCCCAGGCCTCACAGGACATATCTGCTGGGACCCCAGGCCAAAGGGCTGTCCTCCTCCCTTCTCAGGTGTGGATTCTTCGGTTCTTTTTGCAGGGAGCCTGACTGGGCAGTGGGGCCCAGAGCAGTTCTTGGGGGCTGCCTGGGCAGGGAAGATTTGGGACATGTGGCCTTGCCTGGTTGCCCTGCTAGGCCAGCTCTGAAAACCCCCACTCCTCTGGCTGTGGCTGGAGGCTCCCCAAGCCTCAGGGTGGACCTGTTTCTCTGCACCTTTACTGCCTCTGAAGCTGAGCTGGCGTGAGCAAAGAGCTCTCTTACCCTCTTGTGGTCAAGATGCCACAGGTGGATGCTGCGGGCAGCTGGAGGGAAAGGTAGCACTTGTTCAGATGTGAGTGGTTAGGCAACTTGACACTCTGTCAACTAGCTTTAAACATTGTAAAGGGGACCTTCACGGGAAAGATGGAAGTTACTTTCAGTTATTTGTCTCAAGATTTTTTTTCCTTAAAGATTCATAAAACCTCTCCCAGGTCATTCCTGGAAAGGACCATAATCCAGGGATCAGTCAGAAAATGCAGGAGGAGAGGAGTAGGGGAGGGGAGATCAGAGCCCACAGGAGGAGATGCCCCTTCCTGGGGTCACACACTGGGCAGTGGCTGCTGGCACCCAGTGAGGCTCTCCTGTTCTCAGACCCTTTTCATCTGGGGGGTGTTTCCAAAAGAAACAATGGTGGAAGGGCCGTGGAGGACACCTAGACCTTCCAGAATGAAGAGCGGGAGCAGAGTCAACATGCTGGCCCTGGGCTCTGGAGCCGGACCAGCAATGGAGACCAAAGATCTTGCAAGAAGTGACTCCCAGCATGTTCGGAGCTGTTTTGGGCTCTGTCCCAGCTGGAGGGTGCAACCTTCAACCTCCAGCAGGAGAGGTGAGACCCCAAGGTGGTGTTGCCTTTATTAGGGAACAGTGATCTTTGGTTGTGGGATATTTTGTGGCTCTCTCTAAAAACTGCTTTGGCTTCAGTTTGCATCCCAGTCACCGGTTCCAGGGCAACAAAAAAGCATACCCTGCATCCCTTTTCACTCACATCTTCCCAAAAGAGCAAATATTTGCCCATGAAAATACCAGCTGCTCTTCTAAGGCCCCTAAATGCCCAGCAGTGTAGGATGTGCACTCAAGCAGGGACAGGAGGAGAGGGGCCAGTGGTATGGCATGGTCCGGTATGGCAGAGATGCTGTGGGTGCGTGGCAGGGATGGCCATGCAGGGAATCCTGTTTGAAGGGCCTCTGTGCACCCCTGCATTATGGACTGAGGTTTCATACCAGGAACTACAAAGGCTCCAGGCGCCCTAACGGGTTAAATACCACCCCCACCCTCAGGCTGGAGCTACCAGGAGCTCAGTACCTCTAACAGAGACAGTGCCCGGTGTGGGGAAAGGTCACGGGACACTCCGGGGGCAGGGGCGGTGGTACTGAGGAAGGAAGTGGATGCAGTGAAGGGTGGGGAGAGTAGGGCGCCTTGCTCTGGGGGGAGGGTTCTTGAGGAGACCACAGCATGGCACACACCATCCCCACCCCACACCCCAAATTCCTAGCCCTGCCAACACACAGACCACTCTGCACCCTCTCACAGTCGTTCTCCCATGAGGCCGCACCCAGCCCGACATCTGGTACCCCCGCCCAGATGGCCTCCTGTCCTACCTTTCCTCTTGGGACAGAGTCTGTCTCCTTGGAATCTGTCCAGCAGCATAAATTCAAGGCCCGCAGAGTGCCTGGCGGATCTGCACTTCAGGTGCCCTATCTGGCCAGCCTTGTGGGCCTGGGGTCAGTCCTCTAGCTTGCCCACCCACAGTCCAGGTCAACGTCCAGTGCAAGCGAAGGCCTAGGAGCCCAGGCTAAGACCCGCGTGGGGGACCGGTGAGGGTGCCCTGCCCCGCTGCCCCTCCCACCGGTGGTAGCCCTACCCAAGCCTCGAGCTGTTGCAATCTGCAGGTGAGGACGTCCGCGAGGCCCCGCCCACCCCGGCCCCGCCCAGCTCCCCATAAGCCTCGCCCCCGTCCTGGCCACGCCCCAGCCCCCATTGTCTCCACCCGTTCTGTCCCCGGGACAACCAGCCTTGGGAGGACGCTCGTCGCAAGCGCTTGGGGAGGGCCCCATGGCATTGCCGTGGCTATGGGCGCCGTGCTCCGCGCGGGCCGGTGTGCGCTTCCAGGCTGAGGCACGGTCTCTGGTAGCTGTATGCTTACTTGGCGGTGTTTGCTGCTGGAGGCGGCGGCCTTGCCGCAGGCCTCGGCCTCGGGCGACGAGTTCTGGCATGCTCAGTCTGGCCGACATCCTATCGGGGGCGGTGTCCCACTGACGCTAAACGTGCGTCCGCGCCATCCACGGCCCGGTGGGCAGGGACCGGGGTGGGGGCGGCGGCTGTGGAGGGTCTGTGGTGCGGCGGAGCGGGTTGGGGGCGGGGAGGCAGGGCTGGGGCAGAGAGTCCGGCTGTCCTCCCCCTCCGGCACTGAGGCCGGCGGTCCCAGCCACCCAGAGTCCCTAGAAAGGGCAGGCGGAAGGCCCCCCCCTTAGATGAAGAGGGGCCTTGCTCGTGTTTAGAAAAGCCTCAGATTAAGATTTTGGAATGGGGTGGTTTATCAGCCTTGCTTATCAGCAGGGAAATTTTAGTTCCATCCAGATTTTGGTTCCTTCAGTAAAACTTAGGTGTAAGACACAAGGGTCAGTGCCGATTAGCAGTTATCTAGGGCTTGATTCAAAGTAGACTGTGGGGTGTAGGGATGGTAGATGGGCCCCTCCCGGACGATGTTGGCAGTCTGGGATTAGACACCCCAGTTGAGGATGTGGGAAACACTAACACAAAGAAGAGAGGGTTGTGGCTGCGGTAACTCATTACAGAAGCCAGAACCCTTGCCTGGCTCTTGTGTAGGGGAGTCTTGCCTAGCATAGGGTAGCAGTTATCAAAGTGTGTCCAAGGGCTCCTGAGGTGCAAGACCATTTTTGTAGAAATGCCAGGATGTCACCTGCTTTTTGCACACTCTTGCTCTCCCGAGTTTCCTGTGGGGTTTTCCAGGGAAAACCTGGCCTGTGATATCACAAAACAGGGAATGCAGAGGCAAATAGGAGAATCCGGCTCTCACCAGTCCAAAAGAGATTTGCAGAAATTAAAATCACTGCTATTCTACTCACTAATGATTTTTGTTTTGAAAATGTACTTATTTTTTGTTTAAGAGTATTGATGGTAACATGTAGAAGGTTCTTATTATTTTTACGTGAATTCATATATTTTTTTAAGTTCTTATTTAACTTATAATGCAGGAACTATTGATAGATTTAACCCACATAAACAGCAGCCTTTTTGGAGTCCTCAGTAACTTTTAGGAGTGTACAGGGGTATGTAGACCAAGAAGTTTGAGAGCCCCTGGAGAACAGGTGCTCAGATGCTAGTCAGGTGCTTAGCTGGTGTTAAATGGATGCCAAGATGTCTTCTGCATCTGCTCCTGGACTCGAAGTAATTGGTCATATGGAGATGGATGGGCAGTGCCTCCAGTTACAAACCAGAAGGTGCTGAATGTGCCTGGAATCCGGGCCATGGGTTGTGGTAGTGGAGCCGGCTTTTCCGTATAGTAGGCCTGGCCCTGAAGGACCGCTCTCCTTTGCTCCCTGCCAGGTAACTTTTGTGCGACGTTAACCCCCCATAGGGCTTCAGCCTCCGCAGGGACGTCAGCATCTACATCGCCTCCATCCTGAAGACCCTGCTGAAGATGGAGGAGTCAGTGCTTGTGCTGCTCCTCTGGGGCCACCTCTACCACTGACAGAGACTCAACATCCACCAGGTCCGGATTCCCTGGTCCGACATTTTAGATCTCCCAAGTCTCAACAGAAACATCCCTGACATTGAGGACGAGCATTACATAGCAGATGAGGTGCTGGTCGTTTAACTGGGGCCAGGCGGTCGTTGTTCTGGTTCCAGTGTGAATGTCTGGCCATCTTGCTACGGACCTGTCAGTCTGCTTAGGGGCCCTGCTCATGTTTCCCACACTGCAGGTGAATTTGGTCTTCCATAGTTTTTCTGGGGAAATAGATCTGAAGTGTATGACTCTGTGTCCCCTCCCCTCTGAAAACCCTGGCCTCCTGGTGAAATGGAGCAGTGACAGGGAGGCCGCTGCCACAGAGGCCTTTTCCTAGCAGGACTCGCTCCCTGTCCAGCCAGGGCCATTCATACCTGAAGGAAAACACTGTGTGCGTGTAGCGTGGGCCATGTCCTGGAGGAGATATGTAACTGCCCATCCAGTATAATTTGGTCCTGCTCAAGCTTCCCATTTTAATTTTTGTAAGAGGGAAGAGTTGAAGATTTTCTATGAATAAATGTATTTAGAGCTTATCACTGGTTTTACTTTTTATTACTATTGAAATGTGTTTGATTTACAATGTTGTGTTAGTTTCAGGTATACAGCATAGTGATTCAGTTGTACATGTATATACACTATTTTTTTTCAGGTTCTTTTCTATTATAGGTTGCAAGATACTAATATTGTTCCCTGTGTTCTACAGTGAATCCTCGTTGTTTGTCTGTTGTACATATAGTAATTTGTATTCGTTAATCCCAAACTCCTAAATTCGTTAATCCCAAACTCCTAAGTCTGTGAGTCAGTTTTTGTTTTGTAAATAGGTTCATTTGTATCATTTAAAAAAAAAATTCCACATATAAGTGATATCATATGATACTTGTCTTTCTCTGTCTGACTTATTTCACCTAGCGTGATAATCTCCAGGTCCATCCATGTTGCTGTAAATGGCATTATTTCATTCTTTGTTACGATTGAGTGCTACTCTGTTATATCTAAATACCACATATTTATCCAGTCATCTGTCAGTGGATGTTTAGGTTGCTTCTATTCCTTGGCCATTGTAAACAGTGCTGCTGTGAACATTGGGGTGCAGGTATCTTATTGAATTAAGGTTCCCTCTGGATATATGCCCAGGAGTGGGATTGCTGGATCAAATGATAAGTCTTATTTTAGTCATTTGAGGTCTCATAGTAATGACTTTGCTTTGATTCTGTGGCTTTTGCTTCTCTCCACATGGAATTGAATTCTCTGTTGCATTTTGTATATGTGTTCTTAACGGGGGAAGAAATTTTGCGTTTTATACAGAGGTGGGTTTTCCTATCCCCTCTGAATGCCTTCTGTAATTAATACAGTAAAAATCTCTTATTGCAGTCCTTAATTATTTGATAATGAGCTCTCATATTTTTTGGCTTAATCAGAAACAATGACAAAGAGTGATAATAAACAATATGAAAACTTTCCTTCCTTTGAAAAGAAATCAGGGGGTCAGGCTTACGTGTGCTTTGTGACCAACACAATTACATTCGTGTCATTCTGTATCATGGTTCTGAGGCAGAGTTGCTTCAGGTTTGTAGATTTTTGTTTTAACATTTGTGTTGAATTCTTTCTTCAGGCTGATGTTTCTTTTTGGGTTTGTGTAAAGTGTAGAGGAAGGGAAACAAATGCTTTGTTTTGATTTCAGGAGATCTGAGTTGCTGTTGAGAAGAGTTGAGTGTGGGCTAAGGAACAGAGTGACACTCTCTCACCTCCTGGCTGAAATTGATGAACAATGAAATCAATTAGGTGTATCGGTATTTGACCAATAGGAGTTAGCGAGACCAAACTGGCTAGTCATGCCCAATGGAAAGTACTGAATTCACCTCCCGGAAAATTAGGTGATTTACCAAGTAGAAACAGCTTAGAGAAATCAGAAAAAAATCAGTTCTATGATGAGACATAAAAAGAATATAATCTTTTATTTCTGAAACTTTTCTACATTAGGCTGTGTAGAACTGAAATTAAGTTTCAAGAGCCAGGAGTAAGAGTGTGGGTGGTTCTGTGGGATCGTTATTCAAGGATGTGTCTAGACCCTGCTGGAGTGGCTGAAGCTGGCAGGAAAAGACCCAGAGCCAGGATTTGTCATCCCAGGGTGTCCTCCATAATTGTTCCATGTGGGAGCCCATGATTGGGTTAACAAATTGTAACAGACCCCAGATGCCTGTCAACTATAAGAAGAAAAATGTGCTTAGTAACTGCTTTGCAAGCAGGCACCTGTGCATTCGTACTCCTGTCTCCTTGTCATAAAAAGCAGAGACAATGCCTTGCTTGCATAGTTGAGGATTTAGATCGCACTCTGCTCATTACACAGCAATGGCCCAGGCCCTCAGCTAGAAATGCTGGGCTTGCCTGCTGTTAGATAGTCTATTATCCCCAAAACAAGGACCTGGCTGATCTGGTGGTCTGCTCTGTAATGAACATATCTAAAGAATGTACCTTGTTCCCCTCTCCCCATGACTTCCCTAAAGATAAACTAAGCCTTTATAGTCATGGTGGATTCTACAATCTCTGTCTCATCCTGTCTTTCCCCAAGTTCCTGTTCACTATCACACAGCTGTTAATGACTTTTTCCTTTGATTATACACAATAAATATGGGAGCATTTGAGAGGCTCGTGGAGTTGGCTCCCTACTCCCTCTCGCTCCCTTGACATTTTCCACAGTCTTGAGTAATTCATTCCGTGTCGGTAAGATATCTGCCATCCAAAACCCACAGTTCCATGTGAGAAGGATGCAGGCTTTATCTCTCCTACCCGAGGGGGAGAGAGAACAGAATTGAGATCTGCTTCCCCATGGTCCCTTCCTGCCCCAGGGCCACACCAGTTCACCTGCAGCCTCCTGACCCTGCTTACAGGAAATCTGTCCCAGTACTGACCACAGCCTTTTCTTCCCTTGTCAACATTTCCTGTGCCTTTCAGAAGTTGGTCTCTTCTTCTCTGTAATTCAACCCTGGCAGGTGTGATGGTGGTCAGCGTGCTGGTGGGCAGTCACTTGGGGCTCCCAGGGGCCATGCTGATTTTCCTGAGTGTCTCATTCAGGGTTACAGAACTTTTGAGCTCTGGAGGAATCCCATTCACGTGAGGCCAGCACAGCATTGCATCACTTTCATTTTATTTTTTTAATTTTCGGTGGAGAAATTATTTGTAGCAAACTGTTCCAAATTTTTGTCCACCTTCTTTCCTCACCACCATCTCCTTGTTGTCTCTGGTGCTTGTTTTAAGAACCAGGTTTCTTCTCTGGTCATTTCTAGCAGCTGGGCTTGCCGAATCCTTGAACTGCATTTGAAGCAGAATGCTTCTTCGTGATGTCAAACTGGTTTTCCTTGTCATTTCTGAATATTCTGTGTACACTCAGCAACTGTTTGAAGTGAAATGCTCTTGTCCAATTTCCGTTAACTCACATTTTCTGATCTGCTTTCATGCTGAGGGCGGTTTCTTCTTCCTGTAATAAACGTTAGCAATTTGCATTTACTATGGGAAGGTACTGGCCCAAGGTGCTTTTGTTCTTAACAGTTTTTATGCAATTCACCCATTAAAATGTACAGCGGTTTTTACTCTATGCTCAGAATTGTGCTTCCCGGTCTTAGAACATTTTCATACCCCCAACAGGAATCCCCGTACCCATTATCAGTCATTTCCATCTTCCCCATCTTCCCCCAGCCTCAGACAGCCACTTTTCTCTCTCTATGGATTTGCCTGTGCTGGACATTTCTTGTAAATTGAATCATTTCATATAAATGGAACCGTCTTTTGTGGCTGACTTCTTTCACACTGAGCAACATTTTCAATGTTTGTCCATGTTGTGGCCTGGGTCAGTACTGTATGCTTTGCTATTGCTGAATAATATTCCACTGCATGGCTGGGACCCTCTGTTTACCCATTCATCATGTGATAGGCATTTGGGTTGTTTCTGCTTTTTGACTGTGATGAGTAATGGCGCCGTGAACATTCCTGTAGGAGTTTTTACGTGGACATAGGTTTTCAGTTCTCTTGCACTTTTGCCCAGGAAGCAGAATTGCTGGGACATTCAGAAACCAAATGTTCAGCTCTCTGAGGACCTGCCAGGCTGTTTTCTAAAGTGGCCACGGTGTGTTACGTCCTCACCAGCAAGGGCTGCGAGCTCCGCTTCCTCTGTGTCCTCATTAGTGCTTGTTTCTCCTTTTTTGATTATAACCTATTGTTGTGAGTGTGAAGCGGTTTCTCCTTGTGGTTTTGATTTGATTTCCCTTACAGCTAATGATATTGAACATCTTTTCATTGTGTTTATGGACCATTTGTATATTTTCCTTGAAAAATATCTTTTCAGATCCTTTATTCATTTTTTATTTAGTTGCCTTTTTATTGTTGAGTTGTAGGAGTTTTTTTTTTATCTTGAAGATACAAATTTCTAATCAGATAAATGATTTGAAAAAATTTTCTCCTGTGTGTTGTTTTCACTTTCTTCATGGTGTCCTTTGAAGCAAAGTTTTAAATTTTGATGAACTCCAGTTTATCTCTGTTTTCTTTGTTCCTTGTGCTTTTGGGGTCATATTTAAGATCTGATATATTTTATATAAACTTTCATATATAAAATAACTTAATTCTTATAACTGTTCTAGGAGACGGGTGCTGTTGTCCCTGGTCTATGGATGAGGAGACTGAGATGCAGAAAAGCTCACTGACTTCTCAGGGGCACAGCTACTTGGTGGTGCTGTGGGAATTTAGACCCACATGTTTGTCCCCAGCATCTGTGCTCTTAACCTCCAGGCTCCACTCCTTCCTGGAGTAGTTAATGAAAAAGTCTTTACTTTTATGATTTCTTGTTAGTTTTTTTTTTGCTTGGGGACCTCATCTCCTCATTTTCCTTGCAGAGATCAGTGTAGGTTTATTTTGGGTCTCATGTAGGCAGAAGAATTGCTATCAGTTAACTTCTTTATTACTCACCCTCCAGTGATGATTATTGCTAATTGACCTAATTAAGTCATGCTTAAGTCTTTCCTGCTCATGACACTAAAAACAGAGTCATGACTTACAGACTGCTCAAAGAAGAAAGTACTTGAGTAGTTTTATTTTGCTAACCAATCAAAGAAAAATCCCAGTGTTGACCCAGATTATAAGCCCTCCAGAATAGGGTCATTGTCTTCCTTGTGTTTCATTAGTTTGGTCACAGTGTCTGGATAGTGCCTTGCTGTCCAGCAGTTTTGTTAGGATACGGTGCTCGTGAATCATTGTAAGGATAGAATTTTGACAACAGACTCTGTTGTTCATTTCACAAAGGATAAGATATTATAGAAATACTGCTCAGATCTATTTTAAAATTGTTTGGAATTCTGAGAAGAGTTGGAGAAACCATACAAAGACATTTTCACTAATTTTTGATCTATCTTAGACAGATTATGATTATATAGCAGAGAAACTTATCAACTAGCTTTGACAAGAGGGGTGTATTATTGATTATTTGTTTTAGTTGAAATATTCTCCCTGGGATAAAGTAATCAGTGCCCATAAATGAACAAACATAAGCTTGCATTTCTATGCAACATGGGAGCAGTCTTCATGTATTTATATATAATATATATGGGTGTGTGTTTTAATCTGTCAGTGTTTTTATAGTTTTTCAGCAATGTTTTAGCTTAAGTACTCTTCTAATAAAGTCACCCCCGTGTCTAGTGCACTTTGTACTATTTATCCTGTCTTATGCATGGAATCCCACTGTCCCCTCAGTGAGGAATTTCCTCTCCTACTGAGTTAGTAGCAGAGTTAAAGGAACTGTGATTTCTAGTCCTTTGCTCTCCATGTGTATGTAGTTGACTTCAATCACGACTTTCTCTTTCTTAGGTTTTCATTGTTCAAATAGAATTTATGAAAATAGCTATTGATATGTTGCACAAATCTCCCTAGAAACTTGATGTGTTTGTGCTTTTCAGTTTTCATTGTATGGAAAATGTAAATGCACTCTTGTTTTTAAGTAGTCCTTTTTCACTAGGTATTTGTTTACCTCTTGATTGTTAAAATTATTTTCCCAATGAATGAATCAGTGTGCATGTTTTAAAAGATACCTCACTTTTTATTTTTCTTATTGTAACAGTTATATTCATTGTAGAGAATTTAGAAAATAAGAATAAGCACAGTAAATAAGCTAAAAATGGCCTATAATCTCACCTGGAGATACAATTGTAAGGTTTGAAATTGAGAATTACAAGTCCTCTCACGTTGTTCATTTTCAAGATCGTTTTGGTTATTGAGACCCTCGAGTTCCCGTATGAATTGTGGTAGCATCTAGGCAGTATCTGCAAAGAAGCCTGTTGGGATTTTGATGGAGGCCACGTTGAATATACGGATCACTCTGGGGAGCACTGCCATCCCAAGAACGCTGTCTTCTGATCCAGGAACCTGCTTGGTGTGTCTGTCCAGGTATTTAGGTCTTCTTTAATTTTTTTAACAATGCTTTGAGTTTACAGAGTATGATTTTACCTTTTTTTTTTTTTTTTTTTTTGCCTTTATACTGAGGACAAGTGTGCAAGGTACCGGGATCAGAAGTTACTTGTATTTGAGCCCCGCCACTTTCTGCCACCATGCACACTGCGCTCTTGCTTTGCCTTCTGTATAATCTTGCACAAAATAGGACCTCAGTAACTCTCTCTTCAATGAATGGTTACATGATTGTTAGATAGATGCTTGAGAGCCCTTGCGATGATGTCTTTTTTCAGCCTTTCCCCACTTCTTCTTAACTATGCCCTTTCTCTTGTTTCCTCCAGCCTGGGTTTCAGTCTGCCTGTGGCATTGATTTTTCCTGTCTGTAGACTCTTCCTTTCACTGGTTCACTTTAATATTACATGTGGGCTGTGGAAACTTGTTAGATGTCAAGAAAGAGCAAATCCATTGCATGCTAGTATTTTTAGTGTTTCTTGTTTTATTGATTGAAATTAAATCAGGCTGACCCCCCTGAGCTCTCCTGTGAGCTCTTTTCGCCTTCCTACAGGTAATACTGCTCTGATTGTTGCATGTGCCCTTCCCCCCAGCCTTGGTTTTGGAGTTGAGTAAGTCAGCATCTGTGGACCCCTCTCTTTAAAAGATGGAGAGAACATTCACTCCTTCTCTCTGGTTGGGGACTTCTTCGATGAGACAAGGTGCCAGGTAAAGAATGGAGCCCCACCTCATTCTGACCCCCGCTCTTTCCGTTCCTTTCTCCAAGGGAAAAGAGTACAATTCAACAGTATAAAGATTAATTGTGAGCTAATGAGATAGACAAAGCAACTGAACATTTATTAAATATCCTTTCACGCCAGAAAAATTATACACACAAAAAGCACACAAAGCACGGTAGTACCGTGGTTACACACGTGGGTCCCAGTTCAAGTCCTGCACTGGAGTGACCAGTTCTGTGAGATGGAGAACTGGTGGGTCGGCTTAGCTTCTCCCGGACTTGTTTTCTGTCCTGCTAGGCGTCCCCCCACCCCCGTAGAGGTGCTGTGGGGTGTAAATGACATGCGTGGGCAGCCCAAGCACAGCTGCTCGTCCCTCGTAAGTGCAGGATTGCATACCTTTTGAGGTGACGGCTTTATGACCGCCCCGTGTAGACTCTCAGTTCTCCAAAGGGATGCCTTGTGGGTTGAGATGGGATTCTCACTTCTGTAAATACTCAAGGATTGTGTTATTGGGCCCTGCTGGTTTGAATCTATTCTTTACAAAGTATATATTGTAGTTTTTTTCAAGTATGCAAGTTTTTTTTTTTATTTATAGTTCTACCCTCTCATCTCTTGGTGTGATTTTTCATGGAATCCAGGAAAATGTCCTAAGCCACCTGCTTCTTCACACTTCTCCATGGTGGTTTTCTTCCCTGACAAGAAGAAGGTTTTGCATAGGAAATTTTCTTTGTTCCCCTTTTCTTGGAGTCTCTGTCTGTCTGCCCATCTCTCACCTGTCCATCTGTCCATTTATCCACCCACTCATTCTTCTGACTTGTTCCAAAAAGCATTTCAGGCAACTTACAGAATAATTTACCAAATAACCAGGTAAGAAAATGAAGCCAAGTTCAGACAGTGAGGCTGAGAGGCGAGCCTGTGTGAGGGTTGCAGGGGTGAGACACACGCCTCTGCCCAGTGAGTTATAAGATCGACAACAAGAGTGTGCCTGAGGCTCCCAGCAGACACAGGGAAACAGGGTTTGTGGGAGATGCTCACTGTCTGTGAAGTAAATAAGTGGCTTGGTAGAAGCCCAGCATTTCCAGCTACTAAGGCTTTGGAGAATATTTTGGGGGTCTTCAAATCAGAGTATTTCATCTTTTCTTTTGTCAGAGTTCTACATATAGTTGGTTACATTCTGTACCTGGAAATTTCTCCCAAACTCCTTCCCACGTGAGTCCCATGGCTCGGGAATGGGGTCGTTCTGCTCATTGATGGGGGTTGGCCAGAAACAGAAATTGACAGCCTCAAAGTAGACTGGGATTTGTCAGTTATGTTTTGTCAGTGCTGTAGATTTCAGAAAATACTTTCACAGTTTCTCTCCATCTGAGGCAGCAGCGTGCTCTCTTACCAGCATCAGGAGCTCAGGGCCACGGGATGGTGGGGGGTGACTGCACTGCCGTCAAGACAGCTGAGCTAGTCATTGCAGGCGTGCTTTCACGTAGTGCATTTCATGTTCTTTAATAGAAGGTTTAAACAGGAAGTTAATTAACTGAGTTAATTAACATTTAATAAATATGATGCTTTGTTAAAAGATAGTTATAGGCAGAATATAAGGAGTGAAGAATTTAAAAATGGTTTCATTACTGAAATTTCAGTAGGGAAGGTTCACCGTTTATCTTATTTGTGCCTCTCTTTTAAAGTAACAAACAGGACAGAAAAGGCAGAAGATGATTTCTGTTCTTCCTCTCGGCTTACAGGTGCCCTCACTTCCAGTGGCATCAATCCAGACACCAGTACAGACACTAGCCATACTCAGAACTGCCTCAGCCCTGAAGACACAACTGACAAATAGAAGGGGGCCATGCCCTGTTACAGCAGGTGCTCTCACTTTGTGGGTCCTTATGTGACTGCGTGGTGTTAATCAGGATTGCCCGTTCTACATTGTGTGATGCTGCTGCCGTGTCTCCTAGTTATTTGTTTCTGTAAGTACTTGTGTATCATTCTCCAATGTGCGGTACTACACACCTAAAAATGCTTTTTTTCAGATGAAAAGTAATGTGTATTTAATATAGTAAGTCTGAAAAAAGAGGCAAAAGAGGCTATCCTTGTCCCACTACTCAGAGATAATAATTAACACTTTAACATCTATTTTATGTTCTTTTCATCAGTGTGTATCACCTCTGTCATAAAACACATGTGTGGAGACCTCCATTTTCCATTCGCCTTGTTCCATGTTTTTCTACAATATTCAGTCTTCCCTGGCATGATTTTTAATGAGCAGTATAGCATTCTGCCTTGTGGAGGCATCGTTCATTTTACTTCAGACTTAAATAAACTTCTAAATTCCATGTATACTTAGCTGAAATACTGAAGAGAGAACTGAGGTGGTACAGAGAAATGAAGTGGTACAGAAGAGTGGTATTGAGTGAAAAATGAAAGGCCCCAACCTCCCCTCCTCTTATCCTGAGAGTAAAAGCTGTTGACAATGTGGTGTATATATTTCATGACCTTTCTGCCTATGACATATGTATATATATGCATATATGAGAAATCTATGCATATGTGTGTATATATATGCTTTATCGAAAAATTAGACCACACTATATGTTTTTCTGCAACTCGCTTTATTCACTCAGTGGTATACCATAGATGTCTTCCCACTCCAGACCCTCCCGGCCCTTTCAAATAGAGTGGAGGGGTCTCCTGATGTGCGGGTGTGGTCTCTTGTGTACGGACACCTTTGGTGGGAGAGTGCTGTGGACAAAGCCCTAGACCACAGAGAAACACCGGCTCCCTCAGAGCCCACAGCTCACCGAGATTTACCGCATCATTGTCTTGATGGTGGACACTTAGGTTTTCTCCATTTTCCACTGTCAGAAAGGATGTTTGACTGACATCGTTCTTGTATAGACATTCCTATGATCTTGTATGAATATTCCTTTAGTTAAGGCTTCTGGAAATTTAGTCCCTGGATGTGACATTTACATTCATCACAGGTTCCTTTCAAGTAACTCTAGAAATTCCTTCTCCAGTGTGGAATGAAAAGATGTAGAATTATTTATGTAACCAATTCTCTATCGCTGGATATGATTTCATTTCAGTGTTTCTTCCCACCATAGTATACAGTGCTGTGTAAATGCCATGATTGGTACATCTTTTTGGACTGATTTTTTTTTTAAAGAAACAATTCCTAGAAGTGTAGTTGAGTCAGTGTGTATGTACGCTTTTCAGAGTTAACATGTCCATTGACATCCTCCAAAATGTTTACTCACAGTTTGTTCTCCCACAGAGACACTAGCTAGTATGTCTTTTAAAAATATTTGCCAATACGATGAGCAAAAGTGCTTTTTCACTGTTTAAGTTTGCATTTGATGGTCAGTGAAGTATTGAGCATTTTTCACTCATTAGCCATTTGACTTCTTTAAAGTGAATAATCCATTTTGTCCTTTGCACACATTTAAGTGAGGGAGCATCTTGTTGCTTTGTGACAGCTCTTTGTATGTTAAGAACATTAGCTCCTTATCTTCATCAACATTTATCACATGTCTTTTTCTTGACATTGCTTGCCTTTCATTTTGTTCAGGGGGTTGTTTATTTTTGTTGTGGCCCAAAATATTCTTAAGATAGTAAATCTTTTCCTTATGGGTTTTATCTTTGGTATTATTCTTAGAAATACTTTTTATTATAGAATAAATCTCTTCTGTAGGTTTTTTTAGTCTCTAAGATGGAGATGATAGTAGTACATGTTATAGTGTGGGGAAGTTGAGTTAATATGAGCAAAGGGTTGTATTTGCTGTCATTAGTACTTTTCAATATTTACATCACTGTCTGTAATTTATCTTGTGGTCATTATGACAGGAATAGAATTCTTTCCAGGTGATTCTCTGATTGTCCCAGGATAATTATTGAATACATACTTTACTCTTTGATTTGAAATCCCATGTATACAAAATACTTATGTACACTAGTCTCTTTTTGAGCTCATATTTCCTTTCTGTCAATTTTCCTTTCTTACTCCAGCACCATATCCTACGTATTGTAAAAATATATTTAATATCTAACAGTGTGATTCTTTTTTACTCTTTTCTTCCATCCCAAATTTTCTTGGCTAGTATTATGACTTTATTATTCCTGAAGAATTCTAAAATATTTTGTTCAATTTGAAAAAAATCAGATTGGAATTTTCATGGGAGTTTTTTTGAAGTTTTGAATTATTTTTAGGAGAACTTATATCTTTACAAAACTGCTTTCCTCCATGCAGTATGTTGATGTGTCTACATTTACATCACTTTACCCCTCAGTACAGTCCTGTAGTTTTTCCATTTAGAACATGGGCATTATTTTTGAGTTTACTCCAGATTATTGTTTGTGTTTTTGTTAATTTTGTAAGTGAAAATTGTTTGCTATTATATTTTTTAACTGCTTAAAACTGACATCTAGAAAGGCGGATTTGGTTTGTAAATACTCACTTTGTATCTTGTCACTTAACATTGTATTAAGTACTTGTTCCAGAACACTTCCTTTTCTGTTTTTACAAAAGTTTGTTTCCAAGATTCTCAAAATGGTCATAGCTAAGTAGTATAGGTGGGGAGACAGATGGAGAGAGGTAGTGTGGCTCATGTACAAACTGTGAGCAGTTTCATGGCTGCCTTTAGGCTGGAGAAGCCGCAGAAGAGCCCAGGTTAGACCATGGGTGGCTTTGATTGCACTTGAAAGCCAGCTTTCCTGCCTGTATGGTGAAGCCTGGTGGGCGTGGCAGGCAGATGATCAAGGTCTGATGAAGGTCATTGGCTGCACAGAGCGCTGTGTCTGTGAGAACTGGAGGCTATCGCCATGAGAAATGCTTGGTGCCAGGAGCACAACAGGGGAGCACGGAGCCTGTGTGTTAAGGGTTTTCCAGTCCTGGAAGTGGAAAGAGCAGATTCTGCATTCAGATCTGAGTTTGAATCCATCCTCTCCTGTTTCTTGGTCCTCTAATTTTGTCAAGTTATACACCGTCTTTGAACTCCTGTTTTCTTGTCTCTCAAAACAGGAGAATTATGGCCTGCTGAGTGTTTGATCAGGGTAAATGATTTGTATCTGTAAAATGCCACGTACGTGACAAGCTCAGTGAGAAATGCCTCTTCTTCTGCAATTCAGTGCTCTACAAGACATCGGGGGAAAGTCAGTTCCTAATATGTATGTGATGAAAGTAGGAACAATATTAATGTCTTATCTTTCTCTAGCCGTATTCTTACTCCTTTGCTTCATTTACCTCTTTCCTCCTTTCCTTTCCCCTTTCACTTCCTGCACCAAAAGAGTTTGAGACTTTCTCAGAACACTAGATTCAAATTACTATAAAAGTTGGCTCATCCGCATGAAATGACAGTGACATAAAAAAATCTGTTCACATCCCAGACTTGATTGATTGTATTTGATTTACACACACACCACAGACACACACACACCACCCCCGGCTACCTCCCAATTGCTTAGGGAGAAGGACCACCTTTTCTGAGATTTCATTCACTGAGTGTGAGAGAAAAGTCTCTTAAGCAGACTTTCACCTGGTTTCATGCATTTTTTTTTATTGGATTTCTGCTTTGTGGCCATAGAAATATTCCCCTATTAGAAAAGAGGAAGTGAAGACATTGAGATTCTGCTGAGAAATTGGTATCATCATATTTGTGTTGGAAAGGTCTTAAGACAGCATAGAGTCATAACTTTTTATAGGTGAGAATACATGATGGTGTAATTTGGACAAGAACCCGGATCTTCTGTCTTTGTGTCTACGCGGATTAAGAGGTAACTGGGTGGAGGATGGCAGGGTCACTTCTTGCTAGTTTTCATTACTCACCTGCCTTTAGTTTATGTCCATGTGGCCTCTTGTGGGAATGTCACTCTGTCCTGATAGACGGAGTTTCTAATCAGCAAAAAGCTCTGACCCACTCACATTTCCCAGTTTTTTTTTTTTTTTTTGCTAACCTGCTAACACTTCATGTAAATGAGACCTAAGAAAACTACTGGATATAAAATCCTTATTGTTATCATTTACCCTCGTGTTCCATAGGTATGGGGTGCTGTCTGAGGTTAGAGCTGAACAAAGACAGGGTGATAGGCTGTGCTGCTGGACCCTCCCCAGTCAAATGGGATCTCCACCTTAGTGTTTAGAATCAGGCAGACCTGAGTTCAAACCCTGCCTTTACTAGTTACTAGATTTATGATCTTGGGGAAGAAACTACTTTTTTGGGTCCCATTTTCTTTATCTGTAAATAAGTTCAGTATTTATTTTAGGGTTTTTGTTTTAGAATTGAATGAGCTAATTCCCTCATTTATTCCTAAAATACTGATCGTGTGGTTCTATACTGGTGCCTTGGTAATTGATTACTAAGGGACTCGGCAGTGAGAATGGAGGTGGGGCCTCCTGGATCATAGAGCTTATATTCCAGGATATGCTTGTAAAAGACTGGATGTGCAGTGGATTTTAAGTAAATGTCCATTACTTTCTTAATCCCCATTGATTGTGTATATATCTTTATACTAATATATGAACAATTTTTTATTGCAATTTAAATGTCTTTGTGGTATTTAAAATATGTAGCTATAACAAAAATACGTGAAATAAAATGATTTGACTTTTATTTTCCTTTCAATAAGCAAAACAAAATAAAATAGAAAAGATAACAAAAGTTTTGAAGGAGTAGAAATAATTTTATTTCCATGGAATCAAGTCCCTATGTTAGGTTTTTTGGTTGTGTTGTTAAACGGCATATAAAATTGATAGGTTGTGACTTCAGTGTTGATAGTTAGGTAAGTATAGTTTCTTTTTGTGGTTGTCTTTGATGAATTGTTTGCACTAGATCATAAATGATGTGCATGCCACATATTGGAAACGAGGAAACAGTCGAGACATACTCCCTCCAATGCAGTCATTTTGTTACCGAGTCCAAACTCATTCTGCTCGCCATATAACATTCTAATAAATTGGGAGAGAGGTGTTGGGGCAAGGAATAGTGACTATTTGAAAAGCTGGCAGACCCAGAAATGGCAGACTGATGTCCTAGAGAACCCTCTTCCCCAAGTCAGAATTCAGGCTCCTTTTATACTGGAAAGCGGAGGGGGCGTGGATGGTTGTTGCAAACTTCTTGCTCTAGGAATTGTTTGTTCTTGGAATTCTTTGTTCTTGCAGCGGTCCATGTGGGTCAGGTCATGGTGCCTCTGTAAAACCTCCAACAAAACAAAGGTTATTCTCTATTTTGCAACTTGCCATCTCTACATAAGTGCAGAAGAACTAACATCCTTAAAGATCAGGGCCCGGCGAATAGGCTCTCCTGTAGATTTCAGGCTAAAGTCAACTTCCTTTTACAAAAGGTACAGAGCTAGCAAGCCTGAGCCTAGAAAACAGGGCAAAGGTTTAGAGCCAAAGGAACAGATCTAACATGGAGTCAAATTTATTCTTTTCTATTACAATTTCTTTTTCCACCTCATAAATAATTTTAGTAAGAAACATGAGCAATTTTGTATTTTTGCTTCTTAACGGATAAGTGAGCCAACTACATTTTTGTGAGCAGGGATGCTGTGCGGGCCTTGGGGTTACAGGAAACTCTTGTTGGGGGTGGCTGACCCCACAACATGTCTGATGCCCCGTGAGTGTTGGTGAGGGTCCCCCCAGCCTGGGGCTCTCTTCAGGCACCAGGATATGGGCATTTACCTCTGGAGACCTCTTTTTCAGCTGCAGGAAATTTTTTCAGATATTGTGATTGAAAAATCACTCCAGCTGGGGATAATTAGGGGAAAAGGAAAAGGAAACAGGTTTGGAGTAGAGTAGGAAAGAAAGGTAGAAGATCACGGAGCCTGAGTGCTTGGCAGCAGGGCCTCCGGAGAGAGGGGAGCAGAGGGGGAGTGGCCCGGTTCCAGAACCAGCTCCTGCACCTGTCCCGCGCCCAAGGCACACAGCTTTAAATTGACCTCAGCCACTCTCCTGGCTGGATGTCACCCTGGGCAGAACCTTGAGAACCAAAAGTGAGGGGTGGGCAGCACTCACCTAGGGGGTCACTGAGGACTTCCGTCAAGTCCACAGTGACTTTTCTGGTCATGTGTCTTCACTTGTCCTTTATCTCAGGATCTGAGGAGCAGGAGCAAGGAACTCAGGGAAAGATCCAGGAAGACATCTGACTGTTAAGAGACGACAGTCACAGCGACACGGGAAGCGAGGACTATCGCAGCAAAGTAAAATGACTTCACAACTATTGCACAGAGCTGCAGGTGTGAGAGAGCCTAAGCCTGTCTCAGAGTGCAGGGGACAAGCAGAAAGGAATGATAAAATTAACACTGACAATTGAAATTTTTTAAAGTAGTCTGCTACTGTTGGTTGTATCACTTGAATGTATGCAGGTGTATTTCTCTGGGTATTTATACGTTCACACAACCCCACCAGTCCCTCTTGCCCCCTTCGGGGATGGGCTCTCTCAAGCACAGTGCCCCTCTTGCTTGGGTGGGCCACGCTGCGGGTCCTCGCCTGGGGCCGGGCTGCTGCAGGGCACTGAGTCCCCGAGGCACTGCCAGTGAGACACGACAGGAACATCTCTGCTCTTGACTGAGGGCCTCCTTTTCCCCCTGCAGTGTTAAGAATGCCGGTGACTGAGTTAGAAGCATCCATCCAAGCCATCCGTGTCCTCGCCATCCAGAAGCAAAGCCTGAAGCTTCCGAATATCTCCAGAATTCAGTTTATATTCACCTTCGACAGGTGAATGTGTGTCCTTTTACAAGTGGGGGAATTACTGCAGTTTTCCTGGAACTTACTCACCACTAGTCCATCTGATTTTTCTGTGCTAGGATTCAGTATGGCATGCTAAAAATTCTGGAGTCAGATGTTGAAATCCTGATGAAGAGGATTATTTATTTTATTTCTTTATATAATAGTCTTTTACTTTCAAAATTCAGAATTTTCGGTTCTTTCAGGAATTTTTGGGAGGTTGGAGAAACAACTTTGCTCTTACCATCTTTGCGACCTGTTGCTTTATGCCTCTCACTTGTCTTCTGTCACTTGTGAGGCAGTTCCATTTGTGACCCTGTGCGGGTTGTTCATGTTATAAAACATGAAATCTGTGAAAGTACTGTTTCTTTTACTCTGAAGACATTCCACAAATACTACTTAAATCTGAGTGTTGTTTTAGAAGACAGAAACATTAGAACATATACTTGCAGGTTGCTAGTTCAAAGTCCCCAAATCAATAGTCTAGCTAAACATCTAAAATCTTTCTAATCTACCTTGAATTTGTATGGATAAGTGAAGCAGTTTGCTAAGAACTCAAGACCAGGGTTAGAATACAGGCTAGTGTAGGTCAGCAAGTTCTCCTAATCCAGCGCTGTGCCAGAGGGCGGGGCTGGGGGAGAGGGCAGGGCCTGCCCTCCCTGAGCTGATGGTTTCTTGGCAAAGACGTTCACCAGGGGAAGAATTTGAAGTTCCTTCTAAACAGTGGGTTCCAAAAGAGTCTTAAAAGCACGGAGTGACAGAATCCCATTTGTCTCAAGAAGGGGAGAGCGGCTGTGGGGCCACTTGGGAGACTCATGGGTCCAAGTGGGCAGTGTTGGTGGCTTCCACTTGAGAAGTGGGACGGTCAGTGGGAAAAAGTGAACAGATTGAAGGCATGTTTAGATGGTAAAAAGGAAAGGGTGAATGATGTCTGTGAGGGTAGGATGGAGTAAGGCCCAGGTTTCTGGGTGGATTAATGAGGTAAATGATGGTCCTGCGGTGCTCTGAGGAGGGAAAGCTGCAGAGGAAGCTCTGGGGGAAAATTGATGGGTTCAGCTGTGGGTAAAGTGAAAGGCTGTTAGATGTGTGGTCTGGGAGCTCAGGTGAGAGCCAGTAGCGAGTAGGGAGAGGGGAGAGAGACTTTCAAATCATTTTGTCTTGTGAACATACAAAAAGGTACGAGTAATAATACACTTACACCTCTATATTCTGAATTTAAAGCCCATTAATATTTTGCTATATTGACTGCAGAAGTTCTTAAATTTTTTTTAATAGAAATAAAATAAATAGAAACAGAATAGTGGAGTTAATGAACATCTTAGAGTTGATGTGTGCCCTTGTATGTATTTTGATACCTCATCTGTTTATAACCATAATCTATAAAATGTTAACTAGTTTAGCATAAGAGTTAAACAGAGGGACATGACACACAGTGTTGGGGGTTGAAGCTGATCTTCTTGGGCAAATTACTTTGCCTCTCTGCCTTAGTTCCATCTTCTGTGACTGACCCCGAGCCCCTCATCACAGTTGATTTCCTAGACTAGATGTTGGGAGGGAGGCTGCTGTAGGGAGTGAGAAGTGGCAACTGCCAGGGACACTGAAAAGAGAGACAAAAACAGATTAAAGCCGATAAACTGAGTACAAACAAACACCCTCAAAAGAGAAGAATCCCACAGTGTTTTGAGCCACTTAGCATAAGGGAAACAAATCCAAGTGGACCCAAAGCTCTTGAGTATGTGAGTATTGTGGGTGGGGAAGTGTCATCAGAAAAGGATTGAGAAAAGACCTTTTGGTTTCCCTTGATGTTTCTGGTAAGGATGGGGATCAGAAGCGAAAAACCCCCGCTTCACAGTGGAAGCTGCTGTTTTGTGAGAAAGTAACCAAAGGTTGGGAACCAGCCATCAGCATTGCTGGCAAATGAAGAGACTCCTGGATTGGGTGGGGCACTTGCTGTGACTTCCAGGTGACCTGCTGGCTGGGGGCTGTGAGGCCTGCAGTAGATTTGCAGGGTGGCCCAGGCATAATCCCTGGCCTTTAGGCTGATGGCCTGATTAGCAGACCTGGGCACAAGCAGTCCTAATGGGGCAGTTCAGGATGTGGCCTGGGACACTTGCCATGCTGAGGGTGAGAGGAGTGCTCCCCTGAGGGGGTGTCCCTTCGGAGAGTGGAAATATCCTCCTGCAGGGGAGGAAGGGCCTCTGAGCAGGGGGCTGGATGCACAGGCAAGACCAGCTTTAGCACTGAGGGTTCGGGGAGCCAGAAGTCACAGTGGCCCGAACAGCCTTGTTCCTGAGAGACTGGAGGGAAAAGATGCTGAAAAGGCAGGCTGGGGACCGACCATGTGGTGGGTCATGAGTGACAGGAAAAGACTTGTCAGGCAGGCACGAGAGAAAACTTGGGTGTCCCAGCTGTGGCGTCACAACGGAGGGAGGAGCAGAGTTATAGACTATGCCACTTATTAGCTGTGTGACCTTGAGCACGATCACCCCACCTCTCTCTATATATATCTTCATCTGTAAAGTGACAGAGTGACAAGCTCGTGTCATCAGAAGGCTTAGTTTAGCTTTGATCCTCTGTGTCCAGTCTTGTCAGTGCTGCCCTGCAAGGTTCTGCAGCGGCTGCTCTTACCCTGAGATGGGAGGGAGTAGAGGGACATTGTAGCGCCCGAGGGCAAGAAGGGGTTGCTTTAAAAACAGACATGCAGCCGCCTGCAGCTGCAGACCTGCAGGCAGTTTGTATGATGGTGGTGGAGAGGACTTTGGAGGACTTAGTATCATCTTAAGACTTGCTTCCCCTTGGGGACCGGAATTGCCTTTGCAGATTAATGTTGAAGATTTGGGCTTCTGGCAAAGCTGTTTTCAGAGGTGGGTATATAAGTAATGTATTGTATAAAATAAAATGCTTTTATTTAACTTGTGGGACTTTGCAGCTGTTGGGAACAGCTCTGTTGGCCTGGTCTCCATGGAGGAAACTAGCGGTCAGCAGAGCATGCGGGAGGGCAGGCCGCCCACCGTGCTGCTGCAGGGGGTTCTCCCCAGCACGGCGCTCTGCTATGTTGACTCTTCTCTGAGTTTGGTTGCCAGGTGAGAAGACAGCAAATTAATGATTTCTGGTGGGATTGTATAATGACAGGAAGAAAGAGGGACCCGTAGTTTTTCGGGACTAGAACACGCTTTTGGTTCCTGATCCAGTGTGTTCCATTGTGGAATTGATGAGTTGTGTCTGTTCTGGATCTGATTTGGGCTAATGTGCAAACTTGGAAAGAAACTGAGATGGAATTGTTGCAGGTAACTTGTGTTTTAATAAGCCTTGTGCAAACATAAACACAGAGGAAGCATACATTTGGATTTGGTGGTGTAGGAAATGGGTTCTGCACGTTACAGGAGAAGGCAAGGCAAATTTCCTGTTCTTTGTGGTCAGGGACGTGGGTCCGCCTGTCTTTTCTGTAGCGGTTTCTGAGAGCAGTTTATGGTAATTAACCAGCGTTGACAAACGGTGGCACACATTGCATTTAAGAGCTGGCCGGCTGCAAACTTGTGTATTAGGTAGGTGGATTTCACAGGTAAATGGTCAGGCGAATGGGAGAAAGAAGGAGCACAGGCCTGGGCACTCCAGCTTCACGTTTAAATCACCATTTCCTCACCATAGGACCTTGGACTAGAATGTAACCTCCCTTAGTCTGTTGGTGAATCTGTAAAATGGGCATGATGATATTCGCTTCTTCCTGTGTTTTTTGAAATTTGTAAACACTATGATAACACACATGAAGCTCTTAACACACTGTTTGGCACATAGCAGTGTTTACTGTGTGCAGCCGCCCCGCTTGGCGTGCGTCAGACCCGTAAAGGCAGCATGTGTCTGTTGAGGACGCACTGGTAGCCCCTTGAATAGGTTGTCAATTTGGTGATTTACTTTAATCCTTGTAACTCTATGTACCATGGGCAGTTATTTTCATAGACAGATGAGGAATCTCAGGGTAAAGAAGACTGTGTAATTTGCCCAAAGTCAGACCAGAATTTTGGGTGCCGGGGCCTCAGTTCAGCATGGGCCCCTGGTTTTCTGCCCTCTCCATTCAGCACCAGAGCCAGACGTGGGTTCGCCTGTCTCCCAGCCCAGAATATCCAGCAGGCAGCAAGACACACCTGGCCCTGTGCTGCTTAAGCAAAAACTCCAGAGGGGAGGCAGGTAATAAAGGGATAAACATAAAAACAGATGACAGCAAACTGCGATCAGCTCTGAGAAGGAAAGGAACACGCCTTGCCGTGCAGAGCTGGGAGCTTTCCCGTTGGGGCTGCTCTGGGGGCGTTCATCTCAGCTAAACAAGCTCTGCTGCTGCACCAAGGCAGGAAGGCAGGGCGCGTGTGGCCAGGTAGACTGGGCCTCGTTGATCATACTCATTCTCCATTAAGTGGCAGCTGTCACGGGCAATTACCTAGTAAACAGATGTTGGCCATAATCTTCATGCACTTTGCTCGGTAGTTTTATTGGCCACACCTTTGAGATGAGGTCATTGAAGCTGGGGAGTTTGCTGCATGCCTGTGATTACCTTGGAAATACCCCCACTGGTCTTTCAACCTGGACTCGTGTGGCTGTCATATCCCAGCCCTGTGAATGGCATCGTGTAGCTTCTCCCAAGCAGCCCAAATGACTGACATTGATTTTCTTAATTCGTAGGAAATGGTATGTGACAATAAGGGGAAAATGTAGTAAGAAATTGGAAAACTAGAAAAAAATCCAATACTTCCCCAGCTGGGGGCCAGTGTCACTCACCCCACTCACTGCCTGGCACCTCCTCCCTGCTGACTCCGTGTTCAGAAGCCACTCTGAGCCTTTGAAGAACATTTTGCCTCATGACGCTTTTGACTAGGACCTGTGACCTCTCTGTGTCTGGTTAACTCTCTCTTCAAAGCCATTTGGATTTCAACGCAGGCTCCTCCACTCAGATGTAAGAATAGCCTCTTTAAACTCCTTAATGCAGCTCCTTAATGAAGATCTTGTGAAGGAAATCTGGCCAAGACCTGGGGGGTATGCACGCAGTGACTGTAACCTCAGCACTTTGTCAAGTTCAGAATCAGAGGGGTGGGAGACTCAGGAAAGGCTTTTTTAAGGTAGAAAGGGGAAAGTGAAAGGATGCAGGATCTATGAGACTGAAACATCTCGGTCCCAGCCAGCAAGGCATCTGCTTTCAGGATAGTGTGTGGAGAGTGCAGAGTTCTCAGAAATAAAGAAGTGGTGGGATGGGAGGGAGGACAGTTAGGTTCTTTACTGGGGAAGGAAAAAGAGGGGGCTGAAAATTTCCTGATTGAACAAGAGGACTGTGACATGATGTGCTTGTATTTTGGAGAGAAGGGTTTTGTGGGGACAGGCCTAGAGAGAACGCTCTCTGGGTGGGGAGTCAGCACAACAGGGAACTGGGCAGACCCGAGGGCCTTGCTGGGGGAGGGGCTACCTGCCAGGTCCAACCCTGGGGGCTGCCTCTGCCTCTTAGCTGGGGACTCAGAGCTCCCTTCACAGCCCAGTCTTGTTGATACAAGAAAACAGATGTGGGGCATGAGAAGGACTGTGTCCCAGGCTTTGGTTGAGCCCCTGGGAAGTGCCCCTCCAGATGTGGGTCCTTGGCTTCATGCAGGAAAGAATTCAAGAGCAAGCCACTGTTGGGTAAAGGTAGATTTATTCAGAGAGATACATTAAAAGGCAAGAGAAAGGCCACAAGGTGTGGGGGTTGGGTGCTCAGATTAAAAGTAGATGCACACTCCACAGAGTGTGGGCCTTCTCCGAAGAGGGAGAGAGAGTGGGAGGCGGTGCTGTGTTTCTGGTTTTCATGGGTTTGGTGGCTTCATATGCTAATAAGTAGAAGGGCCAGCCTAAGGGCATGGGGCTGGGATTCTCAGGGAGTTGGTCATTTCCCACCCTGTGACCTTTTGTGGCTAGCCTTGGGACTGCCATGGTGCCTGGGGGCGTGTTACTCACCATGTTACTATTACAATGGGTATATAATGAAGCTCAAGATCTGCTAGAATTTAAATCTCTTCATACTGAGCCTCAAGGCCTATTGGGGGTTGAATCCTTCACTATTTTGGTGTTAATTGCTGTGGCCTTCCTTGAATGGCTGTGCTCTTCCCCCTTCCATCCTGTCTCACTGTGATGACACCTAGAGAGCAAAGGCCGGCCCTGCCTGTGCTCCTGCATTTAACGGGGGAGGGGTGGGGTGGGCTGAGGATGACTCTGAGTGGTGACAAGGATGTTTCAGATTTTCGCAGTGGGACATGGGGACCTGCCAGCAGCCACCGCGATTTATCTCACTGGCATTATGGCTTTTGTCACTCATCTTTTCCTATTTTTCTTTTTTTTAAAGTATTTAATCTAAACTTGATATCAGTTTTTTTAAAGAAGAAATTTTTCTTTTTCTTTTCTTTGGGGCTGTTTTGCGGGTTAGGTAATCAGGTGTATTTGTTTGTTAGTGGAGGCCCTGGGGCTTGAAACCTGGAGACCGTGCACCCGCTAAGCAAGTGCTCTGCCACTGGGCTGTACCACCCACCCCATCATCTTTTTCTTTTTGCTTCAGCTTGCCAACAATCTTAGAGCTGAATTTCTGGTCGGCCTTTAACACTTACCCTGACTTCATGGCATGCATTTTTATGGCTTTACCTCCCCCGATTTCATTTAAGTATTGAATCTCCATTTTCTCTTCACTCTCACTTTTGTGTTTTTTGTTATTGTTGTTAAGTTGTGTTTTAAAAATTGTTTAATTTCTCTTTTAGCAGGAGGCTGAAAGAAAATATGTAAACAGACATCACAATTAATTGCTTTTATACATTCTAAGGTGTTTACTAGTTATTCAAAAACCGAATTGAATATTAAAGTGATAAAAATTTTAAATTATTTTTCAATTTTTTATAAAGGTATAGTTGTACAATATTATATGTTTCAGGTGTACAATAGAGTCATAATTTTTAATGTTATGCTCCATTTATAGTTATTGTAAAACATTAACTGTATTCCCTGTGTTGTAAGATACATCCCTGTAGCGTGTTTATGTTACATGGAGCAGTTTGTATAAGAAAGTTGGGTAACACAGAGTCTGGGGCGCGGCTGTGTCTGATCCAGTTTCACGGTCACTGAAGCACCTGCCTGTCAGAGCCCAGGCCCTCACTCCTGTTTGCGGGGAGTGAGTGGAGGCAGAGACAGCAGTGACTGTGGACGTGCAAAGTGTTGTTCCAGTAGCTTTACACTCATTTCTACATTTTATCCTTAAAGCCCTCCTGTGAGGAATCATTTTATGGTTTTTAATGAATAATACACTTTATTTTTATTTTGAAAATCTTCAAAGCTCTGGAAAATTTACAGGAGTAGCACAATGAATGCTTAGATACATTTCACCTTAAAGGACAGTATTTGCCCTTTTGTGTCTGGCTTATTTTAGCATACTGTTTTCAAGGTTCATCCATGTTGTAGCCTGAATCAGTACTTTTTTCTTTTGGTTTGATAATATTCTTTTTCTTTTTTTTCTTTTTTAGTTTTTGGTTTATTTAAAAATATTTTTATTGAAGTATAGTCAGTGTATAATGTTGCATCAGTTTCTTGCGTACAGCACAACGCTTCAGTTATAGAGGAACATACATGTATTCATTTTCATTTTCTTTTTAAGCATAAGTTACTATAAGATATTGAATATATTTCCCTGTGCTATACAGTATAAACTTGCTGTTTATCTATTCTATACATAGTCAGTATCTGCAAATCTTGAAGTCCCAGTTTATCCCTTCTCACCCCCTTTCCCCCCTGGTAACCATAGTTTGTTTTCTATGTCTCTGTGTCTGTTTCTGTTCTGTAGATAAGTTTGTCTTCTTTCCTTTTTTTTTTTTTTTTTAAGATTCCACATATGAGTGATCTCATATGGTATTTTTCTTTCTCTTTCTGGCTTACTTCTCTTAGAATGACTTTCTCAAGGTCCATTCAGGTTGCTGCAAATGGCATTATTTTATTTTTTTTTATGGCTGAGTAGTAGTCTATTGTATAAATATACTACAACCTCTTCATCCAGTCATCTGTCAGTGGACATTTAGATTGTTTCCATGTCTTGGTCATTGTAAACAGTGCTGCTGTGAACATTGGGGTGCAGGTGTCTTTTGGAATTAAGATTCTCTCTGGATATATGCCCAGGAGTGGGATTTATGGATCAAGTGATGTCTTTCTTTTTTTTTTTTTCTTTTGAGGAATCTCCATACTGTTTTCCACAATGGCTCCACCAAACTACATTCCCACCAGCAGTGTAGGAGGGTTCCCTTTTCTCCACAGCCTCTCCAGCTTTTATCATTTGTGGGCTTTTGAATGATGGCCATTCTGACTGGTGTTAGGTGATAACTCATCGTAGTTTTGATTTGCATTTCTCTGATAATTAGTGATATTGAGCATTTTTTTATGTGCCTATTGGCCATTTGTTTGTCTTTAGTGGAGAATTGCTTGTTTAGTTGTTCTGCCCATTTTTCGATTGGGTTGTTTATTTTTTTACCTATTACGTTGTATGAACTGTTCATATATTCTAGAAATTATGCCATGGTCAGTCTCATCTTTTGCAGATATTTTCTCCCATTCCATAGGTTGTCTTTTTGTTTTGCTTATGGTTTCTATTACTGTGCAAGAGCTGATAAGTTTAATTAGGTCCCATTTGTTTATTTTTGGCTTTTATTTCTGTTGCTTGGGTAGACTGCCCTAGGAGGACATTTTTGAGATTTATGTGAGATAATGTTTTGCTTATGTTTTCTTCTAAGAGGTTTATAGCGTCTTATGTTTAAGTCTTTAAGCCATTTTGAGTGTGTTTCTTTCTGGGTTTTTTTGCGACTCTAATGTATGCTTTTGATTTGTGGTCACCTTATTTTTCAAGTATGTCAACCCATTACTATATCTATTTCCTACAGACTGGTAATCACGTAGGTTCCAACACATCCTAAGACTAATGAAGGAAAAGAAAGAAAGAAAGGAAAAAAATCTATATTTTCTTGTTCCCCTTTCCCATTCCCACCTTTTTGTTTTGTTTTGATGTCCTTTTTCTTTTTTACATCTTCATGTTTATTCTCTTGTAACTTGTTATTGTGTTTCCAACTATGGCATTCCCATTTCTATAGCATCCTGCTTCCTTTCTGTTTAGAGTAGAACATTTTAATGTTTCTGTTAGGTTCAATATTCCTGAGTTCTCTTAGTTTCTGCTTTTCTGTGAAATTCTTTGTCTCTCCTTCTCCTCTAAATGATAGTCTTGCCAGATAATATCCTAGGTTGCAGCTTTTTCTCATTCAGGACTTTGAATATATCTTGCCACTCCCTTCTGGCCATCAGTGTTTGTGTAGAGAAATCAACTAAAAGCCTTATGGGGATTCCTTGTGACTAACTCTTTGTTTTTCTCTTGCTGCCTTTAGAATCAATTCTTTATCTTTAACCTTGGCCATCTTAATTATAATATGTCTTTTTTTCTTTTTTTAGGAATAACAAATGTTTATTCAGAAATGGGTAAGTAACACATAGTCTCCTCCATCCCTTAATGCCTCTTCCTCTCCTTTTTAACAAATGAGACACAGGTGGGAAATGCAAGGGAGTGGGAGGTGGAGAGGGACACAAGGATTGGCCCACCACCTTCTATTTCCCACGATGACATCCTGTAGAATAGGGGATGCAAACAGGCTCTATCCCACAATGTACCGTATGGCTACCCAGAGGACAGGGTCCTGATGGCCAGGTGGCTGCAGCTGGGCTCAGTGAAGCCCTGTGATAACCAGAGCAGCCTGGCATGGGACTGGAGGGGAGACAGGAGGGTAAAACCATGCAGGCAGGATATTTACCATCCCTACTGGAAGCAGAGTCCAAGCAGTGATCTGACTGTCTCCAGTACCTGAGAAACCAGGTCCTACTGTCTTGTGGGTGCTCTCTGGGGCCAAGAAGGGGAAAGTGTAGGAGGAATGTCTTCCAGCTGCTGAACAGAACTAAGTCTGCACCTATTCAAAGGGGTAGAAGGGAACAAAAGCAGCATTCTTTAAAGAACTGGAAAGTGGAACACCATCAGGCACATTCCTTGCACTTCCCAGGCCTGGGCAACCTCAGAGCTAAAGGACTGCGCTGGTTCAACCCTGGGTCCTTCGTGCTTGACAGACTGAACTCTGTGGAAACCTGAGTTTCCAAGTTTTTCTTCACTGGGCTGGCCCCAAGCAGCTCATAAGAGGCTCTTGGTGTCTCAGGTCCCCTGTATACTTTCTAGGCTTGTGTCTAGCAGACTGGCCTGGAGTCAATTGCAGTAAGAGGACAAGAGGCCTGTGACCTGATCTCCACCTGGGCCATCTCTATTGACCAGGAGAGTGTGCAACACAGCTCTTGGGCTGACTGGGTTCCTATTAGGATGGCAGCTGGTTCCTATTAGGATGGCAGGGGCTTCCAATCCCCACTTTGTTTGAAAAGTTTAAAAAAGAGAACGGGGGAGTCAACCTCTCACAGCTGGAGAAAGCACTGTCCTTCAAACAGCCCCTGCCCTGCATTCCACGAGGCCACAAGAAAGCTGTCCAGAGAATTTAGGGCACCATTTCCAGATTTTAAAAAATCAATTTGGGGCTGAGGTTAGGGGGAGACACTGTGAGCAACAGAAGCCTACCTTGGTGATGAGACGGAGAGAGAAGAAACATACTACAGGAAATGTTAACGTAGAGAAGAGTACAGAGTAGAACACAACACAGAAAGGCGGGTACCGTCCAGTGAGGAAGCTCTCTACTCCCCAGTGACCTTTCCCATGCTCAGGGGCCCCCAGTCCAACGGCCCATTGGTCACAATCTTTGCTTTGGGAAACAAAGCCACCCTCCTCTGCCCCCTGGCTGTCTCACTCCCCCACTCAAAGTTTGATCTTGAATTCTTTGGGCTGTGTGGCCACAGAGGCCCCTGAGGACTTGAAGAGTGCCTTCAGGATGGTGTCAGGGTCCACTTCAGCAGGAGGGTTGGGTGAGGTGGCAGAATTCACCCTGCGAGGCAGCTCACTTTCCTTTTTCACTGAGGGGCTGTCACTCAGCAGTAGCAGGATAGGCTGGTCTGAGGTGATAACGTTCCCATTCATGTGAAGGTTGCACTTCATTAGTTGCCCGTCCAGACACCGGTTGTTATACTTCTTATATGCGGTGATGGCATCGTCCTTCTTTACAAAGACCACCTCTGCTACCCCAGGATGGACCAGCCGAGCCCGCTTCAGGGCTCCACACACACAGAAAAGCTCAACAATATCCTCCTCAGTGACTCGAGGGTGCAGATTATTCACGGTCATCTTGGTGCCTTCCAAAGGGCTGAGGACAGGCTCAGCAGGCAGCAGGTCTTTGGGGGGCTCCTCCTTGTTCACTAGTGTCCGGGGCATGTTGGTCAAGGCTTTTGTTCGAACAGAGGAGGGGAGAGCAGGAGCTGTGTATGCATCATTCTGAACCACTTTGGTGAGAGGAAGGGCCTTGGATACAGAAAGCTTGGAAATGCTCAGCCCAGCCACATGGTGTAGGAAGATGCCTGAGGCTGCAAATTTCATCTGTTTACTAGGAATAGGAGCTGCAACATCATCATCTTCATCTAGGTGATATAAATTCTGTTTGGCCTGGTGGTTATTGACGACGTTGATCCTCATTCCAGCAGGATGAGCATGAATTGGTGCCATGGTCTTCTGCTGTGGAGCCTGGATGCTTTTAGTGAGCTTCAGAGCAGGGGTCACCGTCCCAATGGGTGGGCTCATGAAGGCAGCAGGGGAATTCCGCTTCAAGCTGATCTTCTCCCGGGCGTCAGCCACCTGGCGAGGCTTCTGGGGCACTGCGCTCTGCTGTTTGCAGGAGTTCAGCATCTCTCTGGCATCTTGCACTTTCCCTTTGATCCGGAACCGGGCATCTTTCTGCAAAAGCTTTTCCCGGGCATCTTTGACTCCCAGCTTGAGCCGGGCATCTGAGAGGCCAATTTTCTGCCGAGCATCAAATCTCTGCTGGAAAGTGGCCGTGCGTGCTGGCTGGCTGAGAAGGCTCTGTTGGATCCCAACACGAGATCGAACACCTCCAACTCCTGATCGGGCATTGAGCCGCCCCTTTGCCGCAGCCCCACGCTTCCGGATTAGCTCGTCCAGGGAGATTCCCTCCATCTTGCACCACTGAGGGAGCCGCGAGCCATAATATGTCTTGATGTAGGTCATTTTGGGTTCTTGTTTGGGACCCTTCTGGTTCCTGAACATGGATATCTGTTTCTTTCTTTAGATTTGGAAGATTTTCAGTCATGCTTTCTTCCAATACCGCTTAAATCCAGTTTGCTCTTTCTTCTCTTTCTGGGGCACAATTTATATTATTCCAATATAGGTCCCATATATTGCTTTCATTGGTTTTTGCTTTTCTGTCTGTTGTTCTGGTTGGTGAGTTCTGTTATCCTGTGTTCTGAGTCACTTATTCGTTCCTCTGCTTTATCTAATCTGCTTTTGATGGCATTTAGCTCAGCTCTTCTAACAGCCATTGAGTTTCCTGTTTTTAATTGGCTCCTCTTTATAGTTTGTATTTCTTTTCATAGTATTCTCTGTCTCTAATTCATCATCTCTCTTATTTCCTTCAGTGTTTTTATCACCCCCTTTTTGAAGTCAAGATCTTGTAGATTGCTGAAGCCTATCTCATCGTTCTTCCCTTCAGGGGACTTCTCTTGTTCTTTAGTTGGGAGTGGTTCCTCTTCTTCATTTTACTTCTATTTCTCTGGCTCTGTGGATTTAGGAGTATCAGTTATCTACTGCGGTCTTGAAGGGCTGGTTTATTTTTTGTTGGTTTTCATTTAAAGTAGATGTGTTCCTGTGCAGACTGTGTGCATCTGATAATTTTGTTGTGAGGGCTGTTCCTAGTATGTGTGATTGCAGTGTCTCTTGTGTGTGTGTTGGCTGCTGTCCCTTTGATTGAGGGTGTGTTTGGTGTTATGGTGATCAGAGTTCACCCTGATCATTGTTGTTGAGCATGGCCCCCTTTTTTGTTCTGCGGTTGACACAGCCTTGCCAGGGACTGAGTCTTCTCCACTGTTGCTGGAATAGAGGCTGCTAGACCCGTTTCTGAGCTGTGGTGTGTGGCAGGCATGGTTGGGGTGCTTCAGCTGGGAGAAGGGCTGCTGAGTGCACCTCCACAGGAGAGCCCCTGGGACGTGCCCTCTGTGGTGGTGTCTGTCACTTTTTATACAGGCTTACAAAGTCTTTGTTGACTCTGCCTTTGTTCCCACCTTAGCTGTGGGAATGTCGGCCACCTACTCTGGTGTCCCCCATGTTCTGGGCCCCAGGAACCACCAGTCCTGATCTGCCAGTTTCAGGTGGTAGGACCCACCGTAGTAAGCGTGCAGGCACACACCTGAATCTGTGGTGTGCCACAGGTGCCAGCACAGATGCCAGCCCCACCTCCGTGTACATACGGTAAGCCGGCCTCTTGTAAATCCCCACACTCACCCCTGCCATGTGCCAGAGCTCCACTCTGTGCCTGTTAGTCCCAGAGGCCTGGGTCCACAAAGGGTCCAGAGAGAGCACATCTGCCCTCTCTGCTGGGAGCTGTAAACAAATAGCAGTCCCGCCTGGGAAGCTGCCGGGCCCCCGCCTCTGTGCAGTGGGCCTCAGCCCTCTGCTCGGGGGCCCCATCAGCCTCCAGCAGCTAGTTCCAGCTTGTCCCTGCTGGCTCACGTCTAGGGCTGGGGATCATGCCAGTGTTCCTTAGTGCTGGCCACCAAGCAGCTGCCACTTTGTCCTCTGAGCCTCAGAAGCTCCACTTCTGTCCCAGCTGACCTCCTGGCTGCAGAGGGGTTGTCCCCGCATCAACATGCCTGTCTTCCTGCGCCGCTCCCTCCTTGCAGTGCTGGTCCTGCTCCGAAGTTTCCTTTTCTTTTTTCTTCTCCACATCCCCCACCCAGATTTTGTGAGGATCCTCCTATATTTTGAAGTGAGAGACACTGCCCATGTTCAGTAGGTGTTCTTTGTGCTTCATTGGTTTTGGAGATGTAATTCTGGGTGTAGTTGTGGGAGAGGGCAAGCTTTGAGTCTCTCTACTCCACCATCTTGGTGCCTCTCCTAAGTTTTGCTTTCTGATATTTTGTTGCTAGTATATAGAAATGCAGCAGATTTCTTTGTATTAATTTTGTATCCTGCAACTTTACTGAATTAATTGATGAGCTCTTGTAATTTTCTGTTTGTGTCTTTCATATTTTCTATATAAGTATCGTGAGGTCTGCAAACAGTGACAGATTTACTGCTTCATTTCCAATTTGAATTCCTTTCATTTCTTTTTATTCTCCAACTGCTGTGGCCAGGAACTCCAAAACTGTGTTGAATAAGAGTGGTGATACAGGGCATCCTTGTCTTGTTCCTGATCTTAGAGGAAACGCTTTCAGTTTTTCCCCATTGAGTATGATGTTATATGGCTTGTATTATGTTGAGGTATGTCCTATCTATGCCCACTTTTTGAAGAGTATTTATTATAAATAAGTGTTGAGTTTTGTCATACGCTTTTCTGCATCTATTGAGATGATCATATGGCTTTTGTACTTCAGTTTGTTAATGTGGTGTATCATGTTTATTGATTTGTGGGTATTAAGAAAGCCTTACATCCCTGGGATAAATCCCACTTGAAGATGGTGTCTGATCCTTTTAATGTATTGTTGGAGTTGTTTTGCTAGTATTTTATTGAGGATTTTTACACTTATGTTCATTGGTGATATTGGCCTATAATTTTCTCTTCTGTCATCACTGTCTGGTTTTAGCATAAGAGTGATGGGAAACCACTGTCATCTGTCTTGTCTTACCTCGTAGGTTAGGTGTTACCCTCACTGCTTCACGTTTGTTGCTTTAGTTTTTGAAGTTTG
The DNA here is from genome assembly GCF_048564905.1 of Vicugna pacos. Taxonomy (NCBI): domain Eukaryota; kingdom Metazoa; phylum Chordata; class Mammalia; order Artiodactyla; family Camelidae; genus Vicugna; species Vicugna pacos. The sequence goes on from NC_133006.1 coordinate 3,646,021, forward strand.
ACTATATTGTGTCTTGGAGTAGACTTGTTTGTTCTCTTTGGAATTTTCTGTTTCCTGAATGTACAGGTTTATGTATTTTGTCAGATATGGTAACTTTCATCTGTTATTTCTTTGAATATTTTTTCAGCCACCACCTTTCTCCCCTTTTTCTGTGACTCTATTGAGACGAATGTTAGATCTTTTGTTACACAGGTCCCACAGGTCCCTGAGGTTAGTATTTTTCCAGTTGCATTTTGGGCAGTTTTTATTGTTCTTTCTTCATGTTCACTAAGCTTTCCTCTGTCCTCTCTGTTTTGATGTTCTTCCCATCTGTTGAGCTTTTTATTTCTGGGTTGGTTTTTTTGTTTTGTTTTGTTTTTGTTTTTTTGTTTTTTTAGTTCTAAAATTTGTTTGATTCTTTTTTTATATTTTCTATTTCTTTGCTGAGAGTTTCTGTTTTTTCACTTTCTCAAGCATGTTTGTAGTTGTTTATTGAATCATTCTTATAATGACTTCTTTAAAATCTTGTTGTCATTTGGTGTTGGTGTCTGTTGATTATGTGTTCATCCACTGAGACCATTCTGGTTCTTGGTATGATGAGTGATTTCTGATTGGAACCTGGATATTAAGTATGAGGCTCTTTTATGTGGAATTTTTTCTTTTGGCTGGTTTCCCATGGCTATACTTGGTGAAGGAAGGTGAGTACCACCACCTTGATGCTGCCAGATTGGGGTACAACTTCAAGCTCCACACTGTTTGGAGCTTGTTGGGACTCATTGGAGTGGGAGTACCACCTTCCTGCTGTGCAGGAGTTCTGGCTTCTTACTGGGAGAGAGGAATGAAAAAGCTATTAGTTTTTACTGACTACGTGGAGCAAGGTGTGGTGGCGCCATGAATTAACAGTGGGCTGAAATCAAAGGTAGAGCTTTCTGCATGGCCTCTCTGACAGCCCAGCCTGGGGTTGGTCCTTCATCACAGCCTGAAAAGGGTGGAAACTTTCAGATTTTCTTTGATGGTTTGCCTGGAGTAGGAGAGTTATTGTATAGTCGTTTTCTTCTCAAGAGGCTGCCCTATCCTGAGTCTTTGGTCTGAGAGAGCTGGCTTTTGTTGGAGTTCACAGTTATGCCTGTTGGTGTTTCTGGGCCACCTGCATCTCCAGCGCTCAGTGTGGGACACGTGAGGCAAAGAGACAGCCCCAGGTGTTACCTCCATGCCATTCCTTGTCCTGAGTTTCTGCCTCCTTCCCTCTGCCTTCCAGAGCCTTCAGATGACTGTTTCACGTGTAACGTCCAGGAATTTCAGGGTACTTAGAAGTGGAATAGGGGAAAGTACTTGTCCATCTTCCAAAAATCAGAGTCCTCACAATTGTTGTTTAAATATCTAGTGTTTATTAGGGATACTGCATCTAAGTCACATTTTGATAATTAAGATAAACCTATTAAGATTTATAGACAGCTTCCATAGGACATTGGGGTATTTTCTATGATCCATATTCATAAATTTGTCCTTTTGATTTCTAGCTTTGTATCTTATTTCACTGGCTAAAACTGATCAATGTAGCTGTCTGCTCCTAAGGTAATGTTTATCACGGCCTGAGGCTTGAGGGCCAGATTTGGAAGTGGATGTGGATTTCAGGTAGTATCTTTACGATGTCAGTGATCCTTTGTCCCAGGTTGTTTGCTCCTTTTGTTTTTAATCAGGGTTGGGTGTTTGATCTTTCCAGATGGCTATTTTGTTTCCTGTGGGAAAGGTTGTGTACTTTGGTCTTGGTTTTTAATGTGGGTTAACTTTGGCACTATTACTAATCTTGTGGATGGAGTTAATGCTGAGCTTTTGGTCAGAAATACAGCCTGCTGCTTGGAATTTCATATGTCAATGGCTTATCCAAGTAAGATTACTCTGTCTCTTACATACGTATTCCAGGGCAGGCACTTTGTGGTTGATGTGGCAGATCTGATTTATGCAGCCCTTACAACCCATTAAATGGTCTGCCGTCACTAGTGTGGCCTTCGTCCTCCTGAAGTAAGATGGTGGGTAGAAATCCAGCCGTCACAACTGTATTCCAGCAACAGTAGGTAGAAGGGACGAATAAGCTGTCTGTAAGGAATATCTTAGAGGCTTTCAGGACTCTTTTACTTCTGTCTCCTTGGCCACAGCTAACTACACAGCAGGCTGCACAGTGAAGTTGTCATCCTGCGTTGCCGAGTCCCCCGACTTGAGTAAGGGGCTAGACTGTGGTGCTAGAGGTGGAAAAGGGATCCGGGAACAATGGCTGACTCTGATCCCCTGCCGTGGGGCTGGAACCAGAAGGAGAGGAGCCAGACCAGCCCATGCTGGTGCAGGAGGTGCCGAGGGTGGGTGCACGGACATGCTGGCCCACAGAGGGGCCCGAAGGTGGATCCCAGCATTAGAGTGCAGGGTGTGGGTGAGGGGCCCAGGACAAGAGGAATGGGCATGGAGTGAGTCAGAGTTGGGCACAGAGAAGGCGGTAGAGGACACGGCCACAACCAGCAAGAGAACCAGAAAGGCCATCTCTGCCATGGCTGACCCTGGTAGCGGTGCCCGGCTTTTATAACCACCTGTGGTGCATCATAATGGCTCCCTGTGACCCCCATGGCCCTTCTAGCCAACCGCCAGGCTGCTGTCAGCAGGCCATGCCTCCAGCCAATTGCCAGGAGGCTCTCACTATGTCCCTCTGTAACGGAAAAGAACAAATCAGACTCCACATTAGATCTGTTCCTTTAGCTTTACTCACTGTGCACCATTTTCCAGGCTTAGCCTTGCTAGCTCTGCACCTTTTGTAAAACAGTGTTGCCTTTAGCCTGAAATTTACAGGAGAGCCTATTCTCAGGGCTCTGACCTTTAAGGATGTTAGCAGTTCTACACTTCTGTAGAGATGGCACGTTGCAAAATAGAGAATAACCTTTATTTTGTAGGCGGTTTACAGGGACACCATGGCCTGACCCACGTGGATGGCTGCAAGAACAAAGACTTCCTGCGGAAAGAAGTTTGCAACAACCAACCACACCATCTCCCCTATTTTTTGTATAAAAGGAGCCTGTAGTCTGACTGGAGTAGGATCGTTCTCCAAGACATTAGTCTGCCATCCTCTCAGTCTGCCAGCTTTCCTAATAAAGTCACTATTCCTTGCCCCAGTACCTTGTCTCCTGATGTATTGGCCTGTTGTGCAGCAAGCAGAATGAGTTTTGACTCAGTAACAAGTGGGGTTTCCAGTCGCTGAAGAGGGCCTCAGTGGGAGGGGCAGGCTTTAGTGGTGGGAAAGCAAGGGCGAGCTTTACCTTGGATGAGCGAGGTTTGAAATGCTATTACACGTCCGAATAGAGCTGCCAAATGCACAGTTGGAGATATGGGTCTGGAGTTCAAGAAAGAAGTTAGAAGGACAAAGATGCTAACTTGGAGGTTCCTGAATTTCCTTCTACCACAGAGGCACTGAGTCCATGGCTTTTCATGGAGCAGTTGCTTCTGAGAGAAGCCCAGAGCCTGGCTGAGTGATTCCTACACATCGGGTAACAGAAAACACCCCTATCCAAAAGGGTAGGAAAGGTATATCCCCACCATACAGCCCACCCCCAGCACAGAGCCCTGCAATTGAGGGGACCCCCAACTCCCAGCTTCTCCCTGCGGAGCAAAGGGTCCAAACTGAACAACTAACACCCCCCACAGCTTTAAGGCTTCCATCCAAGGGACGAGCTCCCGGGTCTCTGAGCTCTGAAAGTCAGCAGGGCCTGTGTCCACCTGTCCTACAGGAACACAGCCAACAGGGAGCCAGTGGGAGCACCAGCACCCACTGGGCTACTCCCCGAGGCCCCAGCTCAGAGGTTGCAGTAAGAAATACCATCTTCCCGCCTCCACTTGCCTGGAAGGGGTTTGGTTGCAGACTTTGCAAAGGGCTGCCTGGGGCCCAGCATCTAATTAGCACACATCCAGGTGCCAGCTGTGACCCTCCCCAGAGCCCTGCCTTCTCCCTCTGGTTCACTCCAACAGTAAAACCAAACATCTCCCTGGAAGGAGCTTGTCCACCCATCTAGTGCCCCAGCTTTTATACCTGCCATTCGAGGGATGGGCCCTCAATCACCCGGGTTTGGTGGCCTGCAGGACTTACACTCCCAAGTCCCACAGGACTGAAACAAAGATGCACATTTTAAATGGACACAAGAATACCCCCAGCTACACCCTGCACCTCAGCATGGAATGAGCATGTGAAAACACTCATCTCCCAGTTTCTCCATAGAAAGGCCTTCATTACATACTTTCTCAGTCCTCTCTGAGGGTCCAACTTCCAATCAACCCACATTTAGGTGCTGACTGAGAGTTTCCCCTTCGGAAAACTGATGGGTCTTGGGAGCCACTGAAAACAAAGATAGCAGCTTGGACAATCACAGAGGTTCAAGACAGACAACCAGGAGCTCAGGCTGGGCTGACTGCCAGGGTTCAACTCCCACATGAGACCACTCCGTCTGGACTGGGAGAGGTGGCGGTTTCAACTGATGTGCAGAAACCAACACAGAGAGTCCAGGAAAATGAGGAAGCAGGGGAATAGTTTTCAAACAAAAGAACAAGAATCTTCAGAAACTTCTCATAGTGAAATAGAAAGAAATGATTTCCCTGGGAGTTCAAAATAACAATCATAAAGGTGCTCACTGATTCAGGAGCATGAACAAAGTGAAAACTTCAACAAGAGACAGAAAATATTGAAAAGTACAAAACAGCAATCACAGAACTGTAGACTAGACTGAACAGAAAGAATGACCAACAAACTTGAAAACAGGGCAGTAGAACTTATTCAAGAAGTAAACAGAAAAGGAAAAGAATGAAGAGTAAAGATATTAAGGGGATTTTCAGGAACCACCAAGCAGGTGAACATGTACATTATAGAGGTACCAGAGGAGGAGAGAAAGGAAAAGAGACAGAACGCCTATTCAAAGAAATAATGGCTGAAAACTTCCCTAAACTGGGGAGAGAAATAGATGTCCTGACCCAGGGAGCCCAGAACTCCGAATAAGCTGCATCTAAAGAATCCCGCACCGAGGCACATTATAAATCAACAGTTAGAAGTCAAAGACAAGAAGACAGTCTTAAAAGCTGCCAGAGAAAACAACGTATTATAACAAGGGAACCCTCGTAAGAATGCCAGTGGATTTTTCAGCAGAAACCTTGTGGTCCAGAAGAGAGCTCTCAGGATGATATATATTAAAAGTGTTGAAAGAAAAAAAAAACCATCAAGCAAGAATCCTCTACCTAGCAAAGCTGTCCTTCAGAATTAAAGGAGAGATAAAGAGTTTTACAGACAAACAAAAGCTGAAGGAGTTCATCACCACTAACAATGCCTCACGAGAGATGCTAATGGTAGTTCTTCAAGAGGAAATGAAATGTTGCAAATTAGTAACAGGAAAGCATATGAAAGCTTAAAACTCACTAGTAAAATTAAAAATAGAGTTACATTCAGAATACTCTCCTATTGTAATGCTGCTGGTGGTTAAATCACTTATAAATCTAGCGTGAAGGTTAAATAACAAAGCATTGAAGTAACTATAATTTGTTGATGAATACACAGGTAAAAATAGATAACTTGTGACATTAAAGGCATAAAATGTGGAGACAGAGTAAAAATGCAGAGATTTAATGTGGTACAAAGTTATTATCAGCTTAAAACAGACTGTTATGTTTTCTGTAAGCCTCATGGTAAACACAAAGCAAAAATATACAGTAGATATACAAAAGTAGGAGAGAAAGAAATCTAAGAATAGCACTACATAAAATCAGCAAATCACTAAGACAGAGAGCAAGAGAGGAAGATAGGGGCAGAGGAATTACAAAACAGCCAAGAAATAATGAATAAAATGGCAATAGTAAGGATTTACCTATCAATTGTTACTTCAAGTGTAAATGGACTAGACTAAATTCTCTAATCAAAAGACAGAGAGTAATTAGATGGATTTAAAAAAAAAAAAACCTAACTATTTGCTACCTACAAAAGACTCAATAGCTTTAAAGATACATGCAGACTGAAAGTGAAGGGATGGAAAAAGATATTCCATGCAAGTAAAAAGCAAAAGAATGCACAAATAGCTATACTTATATTAGAAAAATAGACTGTAATCAAAATACTGTAATAAGAGACAGAGGTCAGTATATAATAATAAAGTGGTCCATTCAACAAGAGGATATAATATTTGTAAATATTTATGTGCTCAACATAGGAGCAGCTAAATATATAAAGCAAATACTAACAGTTGTAAAAGAAGAAATATATAGCAATACAAACTTTTTTGTGGGGGCGGAACTTTGATACCCTGCTTTCATCAATGGATCGATCATCCAGACAGAAAATCAATAAGAAAACATTGGTCTTAAATAATGTGTCAGACCAGATGGACGTAACAGACATTTATAGAACATTCCATCCAGTAGCAGCAGAATACACATTCCTGGCAAGTGTACATAGAACAGTCTCCAGGACAGAGCCTATGTTAGGCACAAAACGGGTCTTAATGAATTTAAGAAGATTGAAATCATATCAAGCATCTTTTTCTGGCCACAATTGTATGAAACAAGAAATCAATTATAAGAAGAAAACTGGAAAGTTCACAAATACGTGGAGATTAAACAACTTGCTCTTGTTTGACCAACCCACAGCTAACGTCATAATCTACAGTGAAAATCTGGAAGCTTTCCCTCCAGGATCAGGAACAATCAGGACGTCCACTCTCACTAGTTCTATTTAGCATTGTGCTGGAAGCCATGGCCAGAGAAATTAGGCAAGAAAAAGAAATAAAAGGCATTCAAACTGGAAAGGAGGAAGTATGATTATCTTTGCTTACAGATGCCATGTTATTATATATAGAAAATCCTAAATGTTCATCAACAGATGAATGGATAAGGAAAAAATGACACATACATATATATAAACAAAGGAAGAAAATCCTGAAATTTGCAGCAATATGGATGAAACTTGAGGGGATTATTTTAAATGCAATAAATTAGAGAAAGACAAATACTTCATAGTATCAAATGGGATTCAAAAAAGCCAAGCTAATAGAAACAGAGAATAGATTGGTGTTAACCAGGGGTTGGGAGGTCAGCAAAATTAACAGATGTTGATCAAAGGGTACAAACTTCCAATTTCTAAGAGGAGTATGTTCTGGGGATCTAATGTACAGTGTGGTGACTACAGTTATAATGTTGCATTCTATAACTGAAATTTGCTAAGAGAGAACTTAAGGGTTCTCATCAAATAAAAAAAAATGTGAGATGTTGAATGTGTTCATTAACTCAGTAGGAATCCTTTCACAATGACTGTTCATTTCAAATCACAGAACCTTTAAATTTTTTGCTATTCTATTTGTCAATTTTATGTTTATAAAGCTGAAAGAAAGAATTTAGCAGTATAATCATGGAGGTGAATTGCAGACCAACCACAGACCTCTGGTTACTTTACAAAAAGTGAATAAGAAAAACAAGACCAAAACATTAACTTAGCATTTAAAAACATTTATTTAGGGACAAGAGAACCATGTCAACATAAATATACTCTACTGCTACAAATGAACATAACCTCACAAAGAGGAAAAGTTAATAGATGTCATCTTTTTTAATGAATAGTGGTTGAATTTCTTTGTAATAGCATGTTACATATATGTACATGAAACATATGTATGCAAATTTTCAAGGTATAGAAATAATTTTAAGAATTAATATTCTGACTAGTACCTACAACTCTGAGTATTACTTAATACCCAGTTAGAATTCATGCCCCATTCTTAAGCTTCCCAAATTAAAGTCATCATGTACAAAGTCAAATAAAACGTTAATGGATTTTTGAAAATGAACACAAAAGAAATGTGACCATATAAATTAGAAGACATTAACTATTAAATAGTATATGTAACAAAATTTGTGGAAAGTATTTAAAGATACATAAGGTGACCATTTACATATAGAAAAACAAAATCTTTTACATACAGGATAAAAGTTTATGGAATAAACAGAAGGGTTTTTGAACTTGTATTAAACATTGTTTAACTGGATAGTAAATCCTGTGAGTGTAGAAATAATTTTCTTGTAATTCTCAAAGAAGGAAATAAAATGAACTTTAATTCATGGTAACAGAGTTGGCTGGAAAAATGCCGGTTTGACCTCAGAGCTTTCCTTCTCACCAATCAAAACATGAGTCTGTTTTCGATATAACTTTGATTCTGTCTCCAGCTTGAAAATTCATCTCCCAGTTGTTGTCCTTCAAAGAAATACAGTGCTGTCACTTCTGTAGGTTGGTTTGAATTGCCTAAAACAAGAAAGAAGTATTTAAATTATTCACATGTCTATGAGAAAACTGAAAGTATGTGTCAGTAAGATATCAATTAACAACTTGGGGCTTGGTATGCTGACGCCTTGGAAGCACGTGGGCTGTGTGATTTCACCTCACATTGTAACGAGCAGATGTTTGGTAATAACATTCCCTAAATCCACGCAAGTCAAACTGCATATAATTATGTACTTAAACATGTGTTTAGCAAATATTTGTGGTTATTATTGTTTAAATTCTGAATAATATATAAAGTAATATTATTCAGTTTTCCCCATTTTAATCAAATAGTAATGATAATTTCCATAAATTATAGTTATTTGATAAAAGTGGATGCTTATGCCCCTGACTGTATCATTAAAGAATTAGTGTAAACACCATGCTCTCCAGTCACTGCTTTTGAGGACTCCAGCCCCGGTGCACGTGCCATTGCAGCAGCAGCATTTATTTCTCCCAGGCTTTTATGGCTGTTCTCACTGCTGTGCTTACTGGATCCCTTCCCTCAAAACAGAGATGAAATTCAAATTTGCACATCAAGAAGCACATCTACATATCTTTTCCCGGAAGTGATTATAAAACACCCAAATACAAAACCCTGCAATCCCCGAGCCAATGATTTTCAAACATCCTTGCTTGCTTAACAGCTAAGATAATTTTTAAACAGGAATATTCACTAGTATATTTTTAATTGATATCTAAAATTGTTGAATATAAGCTTAAGGTATAATGTTCAGCATATTTCACTATCAATTACTTAATCATATTTCTCCTTTTCTGACTAAAAGTATCTTAGGTGATAGTGATTTGAATTCACCATCATTCATTAAACAAAATCAGTGAGTTTTTTTTAATAGTCAGAGATTACATATTGTTCATTTTTAACCTTCAAACCATATATTCATTCCATTTGTCCCAAATATTTTTACTCATGCATTATTATATTTTATGTAACTTTCTACAACAAAAATTTGTGTTTAAATATATTTTTAAATTTTAAGTAACACAATCCTATATTAAATAATTTCTTAGATTGAGTTTCATTTTGGTACACATTGATCAAAATTGAAATATATTATGAATTTGTTAATTTACTAAACATGAAAGTAAAATTTTATTTGAAATGCATCCCAATATATAGGCAAGACTTTTAAGAATTAGTTCACACACAGGATGACTATTTCTTGTTTCTGGAATGACGTAGTTCAACATCAAATTGTATTTCAGTGTTCCTTTTTAAAGACATAGGTGCTAAGAAAGCTGATTTTTATAAAAACTAGAGAGGGCAAGAAAGAGATATTTTATAGCAAAGTAACAGAATTCTTCTATATCCCAAGATAGAGGTGAAAATACCACATAGTGACCTATCATCAAAAAAACAATAATAAAGTATTATTTATAAAGTAATAAGCTATTACTATTATAACTTTTTATTTTGATGATAGCTATGTGATTTTTAAGTTAATTAATATATAATGATAATATTAATTACTACTCATTATAAAGTCAGATAACTATGTCATTAAATCCCCCTTCAGTTTTGCTAAAAGCAAAAAAAAAAAAAAATGGAAATCACCTAATCTACAAAAGTATTTACTGCTCATCAGACTTACTAACTACACCATATCAAAATCCATATTTCAAATTGGATCATTATACTTACATTGTGGGGACAGCGTCCTGCAGATGATGAAGATGATTTGGTGGCGCTTTTATTCGAGTGTGAAAAAAGCCCCCATGAAAGGCTAGCAGACAAAGGACAGCCTCATGTCAGAGGTCTGCTTTGAGGAGGAACACACGTGGGAAATGGAGATCTGGAAATCCTGTCTCCCACTTTCCCTGTGCCCACGTGCCCTGCGCAGTCTCTGTGTGCCCCGAGATGTGCTCCAATGTGAAGGCCACTGGCTAAGAAGATTGTGCATATGAGAATACACAATTAAGCATTGAGGGGGCAGTGACGGTGGGGGGGGGGGCAAGCAGGGGGAGTGAGGCTGAGGCGTGTGGCCTGGCTTGGGGCTGGTGGTGGATCTCGTTGGGTGCCGGGCCCAGGCGGTGCCAGGGTGGGGCTGTTTCGGGGACGGGGACCCAGCAGCCTAGGCCGGCAGCGGGTGGGCGGGGTGGGGCTGCCCCATCGCCCGCCCGAGTGTGCGCGCTGCGGCGGGAAGGGGAGGGCGCGCATGGGCGGACACACAGACGGGCGGACGCCGGACCCCGCCCAGAGCGTGTGGAAGCTGGTGGGAGCCTGGCCGTTTTGGGTCAGCTCCCTGAGGAGGAACCGGCCTAGGGTCTGGGCTGTCGCTTGCCACTGCCTCCAGTATGGCCGCCGGGCAGGTAAGGGGGCGCTGACGGGGGCGCGCAGGTCGGGGAGCCGGCGGGTGAGGCCTGGGCTGCGCGGCTGGGGAGGCGCTCTGGTGTGTAGGTGAGGCCCGGGAGGGGCGGCCCGTTAGGAGCCTGAGGCGGGGCGGGGCGGGCATCCCTGGTTTATGGTGCTCCCTCTGCCCACATTAGCAATCACTGAACCCGGCGTCTTCACTGCCGCTCACACACGGATTGGGGAAAGCGGATGCAGCCATGGGAGGTGGGAGGATGCCGGACAGATCCTGGAGCACCTCCGGCCGGGCCTCAGACCATGGCCATCCTGCGTAGGTGGACCTGCCTGGCGAGTGGAGGCCTCTTCGGACCCTCCAGGTCGGAATAACGGGTGAGACTTGGGCCTTTGGGAGCTTGGTTGGCCTGCCTCTGAGATCAAGGCTTTTGGCAAGTCTAGTTTTAGTCGTTTGAGAAATCTCCCTACTGATTTCCACAATGGCTACACCAAACTACATTCCCACCAACAGTATAGGAGAGTTTCTTTTTCTCCACACAACCTGCAGCATTTCTCCTTTGTGGACGTTTGAATGATGGCGATTCTGACTGGTGTGAGGTGATACCTCATTGTAGTTTTGATTTGCATTTCTCTTTTAATTAGTGATATTGATTAGTTTTTCATGTGCCTATTGGCCATTTGTATGTCTTCATTGGGGAAATGCTTGTTTAGGTCTCCTGCCCATTTTTGGTTATAGTTGCTTTTTTTTTTTTGTTATTCCGTTGAGCTGTTTACATATTCTGGAAATTAACCCTTTGTCAGTTGCATCATTTACAAATATTTTCTTCCATTTCAGAGGTTGTTTTTTGTTTTGCTTATGGTTTCCTTTGTTGTGCAAAAGCTTGTAAGTTTAGTTAGGTCCCATTTGTTTGTTTTTTGCTTTTATTTCTATTGCTTGGGTAGACTGCCCTAGGACAACATTGCTGAGATGTATGTCAGATAATGTTTTCCTATGTTGTCTTCTAAGATATTTATAGTGTCTTGTCTTATGTTTAAGTTTTTAAGCCATTTTGAATTTATTTTTGTGTATGGGGTGAGGGAGTAGTCTAACTTCACTGATTTATATGCAGCTGTCCAGTTTTCCCTATACCATTTGCTGAAGAGAATGTCTTTACTCCATTATATGTTATTGCCTCCTTTGTCAGAGATTAATTGACCAAAAGTGTGTGGGTTTGTTTCTGGGCTCTCTATTCTGTTCTGTTGATCCATACATCTGTTTTTATACCAATACTATGGATAACTGTAGCTCTGTAGTACTGTCTGAAGTCTGGGAGGGTTATTCCTCCAGTTTCGGTCTTCTAAAGTAATGCTTTGGTAATTTTGGGTCTTTTGTGATTCCATATAAATTTTAGGTTGATTTGTTGTAGTTTTGTGAAAACTGTGATATGATAGGGTTCGCATTAAATCTGTAGATTGCTTTGAACAGTATGGCCATTTTAACAATATTAATTATTCCAATGCAAGAACATGGGAAATCTTTCCATTTCTTTAAGTCCTCTTTAATTTCCTTAGTCAGTGTTTTGTAGGTCTTCGCGTATAAGTCTTTAACTTCCTGGGTCAGATTTATTCCTAAGTATTTTATTTTTTTGGATTCAGTTTTAAAAGGGATTATTACTTTCTTGTAAAGAAATGCCGCTGATGTCTGTATGTTGCTGTTGTATCCTGCTGCCTTGCTGATTTCTTTTATTAGCTCTTACAGGTTTTGTGTGGAGCCTTTAGGGTTTTCTATATATAGCATCATGTCATCCACATATAATGACAATTTTACATCTTCTCTTCCAATTTGGATCCCTTTTATTTCTTTTTGATGTCTAATTGCTGTGCCCAGGACTTCCAATACTATATTGAATAGAAGGTATGAGAGTGGGTATCCTTGTCTTGTTCCAGATTGTAGCAGAAAGGCTTTCAGCTCTCTTGGTAGGGTATTATGGTGACTGTAGGTTTGTCATAGGTTTTATTATGCTGAGACATGTTCCCTCTATACCCACTTTAGTAAGACCATGGGCACAGTGTGGCCAGGGGGCTGGGAAGATGGCAGAGGCGGTAGCCTTGAGGTGGTGGTGAGGGGAGAGGGGCTGCCCCTTGGGAGCCAGTCACTTGCTCCCATCTCCCCCGCTGCCTGGCCTGGGGGTGGCCTGTGCTGCCTCACGTTTGTCTTTAGGTCAGACTGTGCACTAGAGGCCTGTGCGATCCAGTCAGAGAGCAGCAGAGACGATGGCAGGTGTGACAGCTGTGGAGGCGGGATAAGGGGAGCTGCCTGTGAGAGCTGGTGGGTTTCTTCCCATCTTCCCCGCGGTGGCCTGGGGGCAGCCTCTGCTGTGCAGGTTCGCTGGAGGCACATCCCCAGGTGGGCCAGTTCCTGGGGAGCCCTGCTCACAGTGCGGTCAGGGGGCTGAGGCGGCTGTGTTGGGAGGGGGCTTCCTGGTGTGAGCCCCTGGATTTGTTTCCATCTCCCCTGAGGCCTGGCTTGAAGGAACATCTGCTTCCCCAGGTTCCCCATATGCATGTCTCCTAGTTAGCTTGCTCCCAGGAGGCCTGCACAGTGAGGTCAGGTTGTGAGGGCAGCAATGGAGGCATGTGTAGGGGGCCTCCCCTGGATGCACTGCCCTGGTCATCTTGCTGCCATCTGCCCTGCAGCCTGGACTAGGGTGGCCTCTACTGCCCCAGGTTGGTGGGATAAAGGTTACAGGTCAGCCTGCTGCTGGGAGGAAGGCGCGGTGCAGTCAGTGTGGGGAGGGCAGCAGCAGTGACAGCGAGAAATGGGAACAAAGCCCCTGCTCGCATGGGCAGCCCCAATCCCACCTTTACCACTGCTGCCACCCTCAGAACATACCAAGCCTACCTCCCAGGAGCAGGCAGATCAAGAGACGTGCATCCTGGGAAGCTGGGGCAGCAGAGGCAGCCCCCAGACTCGACGTGGGGAAGATTGAAGCACATCCACAGGTTCACACAGGGCAGCTCCCCTAACCCACCACCACTGCCCACTGACCACACCCCGCCTGCCTCAGGGAGCAGGCTGACATGAGGAGGTGCCTCCAGCAAAGCTGGGGCAGCAAAGGCCGCCCCCAATCCATATTGCAGAGGAGATGGGTGCAAATATACCAGCTTTTCAGGGGCAGCTCCCCTCTCCCCACCACTGCCCCAGGTTCCTGGGACACTTGTTTCCAGGTGAGTTGGCTCCTAGGAGGTGGGCACGGTGCTGTCAGGGGGCAGTGGTGGCCAGGTGAGGGGGGCTGCCCCAGGGGAGCAGGTGGACTTGCCCCCATCTCCCTGTGGCCTGTCCTGGGGGCAGCCCCTGCTGCCCCAGGTTCACTGGAAATGTGTATTCATGTCAGCCTGTTCATGGGAGGAGGACTCAGTGCTCTCCGTGCCATGAACAAGGACTTGTGAAGGACTGGGTTCTGGCCCAAGATTAATAACTCCTCTTTTATGTCAGGTGGTGGCTGTAGCAGTTTTTCCATTAATAGGTTATTACAATATATTGAGCATAGGTCTCTGTGCTATACAGAAGAAACATTCTTTAAAAATCTATCTGTATATATAGTGACTAACATTTGTAAATCTCAAACACCCAAATTTATCTTTCCCCACCCCCTTTCCCTGGTAACCCTAAGATTGCTTACTAAGTCTGTGAGTCTGTTTCTGTTTTGTAGATGAGTTCATAGTGTCCTTTCTTTTTTTAAGATTCCACATATGAGTGATATGTGGTAATTTTCTTTCTTTTCCTGGCTTACTTCACCTAGAATGATGATCTCTAGGTCCTTCTATGTTGCTGCAAATGACATTATTTTATTCTTTTTTCATGGCAGAGTAGTATTCCATTGTATAAATATACCAAAATTTCTTTATCCAGTGAAATGTTATTACATCTAGGTTGCTCCCAGGTCTTGGCTATTGTATATAGTGGTGCTGTAAACATTGGGGTTCAGATATCTTTCCACATTAGAGTTCCCTCCAGATATATACCCAGAAGTGGGATTGCTGGATCATAGGGTAAGTCTATTTTTAGTTTTTTTAGGAATTTCCACACTGTTTTCAATAATGACTACACCAAACTTCATTCCTACCAGCAGTGTAGGAGTGTTCCATTTTCTCCATGCCCTCTCCAGCATTTTTCATTCACGGACTTTTGAATGATGGCCATTCTGACTGGTGTAAAGTGATATGTCATTGTAGTTTTCATTTTCATTTCTCTTAAAATTAGTGAAGTTTAGCATTTTTTCTTATGCCTATTGGCCATTTGTATGTCTTCACTGGAGAATTGGTTGTTTAGGTGCCCTGCCCATTTTTGGATTGTGATGTTTTGTTGTTGTTGTTGTTATTAAATTATATGTGCTGTTTATATATTCTAGAAATTAAGCCTTTGTCAGTCGCATCATTTGCAAATATTTTCTCACATTCTGTAGGTTGTCGTTACATTTTGCTTATGATTTCCTTTGCTGTGCAAATGCATATGAGTTTAATTAGATCCCATTGGTTTATTTTTGCTCTTATTTCCATTGCCTGGGTAGACTGCCCTAAGAAAACATTGCTAAGATTTATGTCAGAGGATCTTTTACCTATATTTTCTTCTAGGAGATTTATCATGTCTTGTCTTATATTTAAGTCTTTAAGCCATTTGGAGTTTATTTTTGTATATGGGGTGAAGGGAGTGTTCTATCTTCATTGATTTACATGCTGCTGTCCAGTTAACCAACACCACTTGCTGAAGAGACTGTCTTTTCTCTATTGTATATTCTTGTCTCCTTTGTCAAACATTAATTGACCATAGGTCTGTGGATTTACTTCTGGGCCGTCTATTCTGTTCCATTGATCCATATGTCCGTTTTTATGCCAATATCATGCTATTTTGATGCCTGTAGCTGTGTAATATTGTCTGGTCTGGGAGGGTTATTCCTCCAGCTTCATTCTTTTTCAATATTATTTTGGCAATTCTGAGCCTTTTGTGATTCCATATAAATATACACATATACACATATACACACAGAGCTTGCACCTGTGCAGTCCCTCAGAGGTAAAGCTACCCATGGGAGGGGAGGAGTGGTGGGAGAGGTGTGACCGAGGGAGGCTGCCCTGAGCTAAAGAACCAGGTGCTGGCAGTGGGAAGAAATTACAAAAGAGACTGGGAGCCATCTTAAAGATCAGAAGTCAAGAGCAGGGGAAAGATCTGGAAACCAACTGACCAAGGGCTGTTATGTCATGTGGCTATGAGCAATGATGTCTCATCCCTCCTCACGGTTCCCTTCTGAGGTGCCTGGGGCTGGGACCCTCCCCTGCCAGCCCTGGCGGCCACTCCAAGCCCCTCAGAGGGAGGCAATGGCTTTGGCAGCCACCTGATGGCCCAGGGGCAGGCTGAGGTCTGTGACAGCCAGAACCACCTTGGGGCTGGGCATGGCCGACACCTGCACCAGTGCTGATGTGGTGGTGAAGGGCATGCACTGCAGGATGCTGCCCCAGCTGCCCTGCTCCAGGCAGTCCACGCCCTCCTCCATGAACCACTGCACAGACTGCGTGTGCGGGCCGCGACCCCAGGATGGAGGAGATGACCAGGAACAGGTTGGCCAGCACTCGGTTCAGCGGGTCTCATGTTAACTTTGTGGAGCTGGGAGGCCGACAGGGAGCTAGCTGCTCATGGATCAGTCAGTGAGATTCAAGAGGATACTTGCAGCTTCCTCACTGGAGCTCAGCCGTCTCATTGGCTTCGAGGGCTGCATGTCATCCAAGGGGAAGAGGCTGATGTAATCCTCGATGTCTTTCGGCAGAAGGACACCTGGCCCTTGTGGGAGGAGTTGGAATTCAGGGCACACCAGATGGCCAGCTTGGCGACAGAGGTGCTGGGGGGCCCATGAGGCTGTGCCACTTGGAGGAGTCGGTGAATAGGCCAGGCAGGCTGTGGCCCAGCAGGACCAGGGTCACCTGCTGCGTGTCCAGACAGAAGATGGAGTAGAGCAGCTCCACTGCCTGCAGCGGGTGCACCTTCTGCATCTGCTTCAGTAGTTCCCTAATCAGGTTGTTGCAGAACCAGTAGATGCCTCCCATGTGCAGCAGGGTGTCAAAGATGTGGCTGGAGCGGCTGTCCACCCATCCGCTCTCCAGCACCTTGGCAATTATGTCCATCAGCACCTTCTTGATGTGTCGCTTTGGGGGCAGCAGGTTCCAGTAGGGCATGGTGTCCATGCCTGTGGATGGGAACTTGATCTGCGTGGCTGTCTTCTGCAGCACGTCAGCACACATGTGCTCCAGGATGGAGCTCATGATCATCACCCTCTCACTGTAGAACTGTAGGGTGTTCTCACTGTACAGCGGCCCTGCCAGCTGGCGGATCATCTGCAGTGGCTTCTCACGTTCATCCAGCCCCAGCATCTGCACATGGGCCACCAGCCAAGCCACGGCACACACTGCCAGCCTGCAAACTTTCCCCTTGATATTATCAGTGATTTTCTGGATGGACTCGAAGGCCAGCACCCCATTCTCCCAGGCGTTGAGGATTTCCAAAATGGCCACTGAAATGCTGAGACAGGCTTCGTGCCACTTCATCTGCACCAGCTTCACCTCCGAGGAGTTGCTGAGCAAAGCCAACAGGGACTCCACTGTGGAGTCAGGCCGGAAGCAGGGGTGGTCAGGTTTCAGGATTTTGCCCTCCTCAGGCATGCACGTCTGCATCCAAATCTCAAAGAAGAACACCTCTGTTCCTGTGCTCGACTCAGGATGACCTCTGAGCCATAGGTCTGGGCTACATGGCACCGTATGAGGAAGGAGATGTCAAAGGGCAAGGCTCAAACCAAGGCCACCTTGGTGCTTTCTTCACTGCCGTGTGTAGTGAATTCTTTCAAATTGATGAATTTCTGGGTGAAGGATTTAAGCTTCCCAGTGGCAGCAGCCACAGCCAGCAACAAGTCCAGGCTCTTCACTGACAGCATGTGGCCCAGGACCCCCAGCAGCCTCTCTAGGGACTCAGAGTGGCTGCGTCCATTGTTCTGAGGATGTTGGTGACTGTGGGCTCCACACAGAGGGTCAGCCCAGGGTTGGGCTACAGGTTGGCATTTTCATCTGATTTCAGCCACGGAGCATGCTCCCGGTCTGCTTTGCACTTGGCCATTACGTTGTTCATACTAGCTTCAGACAGAAGCCCCTGCTTGCCACATTCCTAGAGCAGGAAGCTTGTACAGTCACAGTGGCAGCGCTGGTCAGCCTTGTCCAGCAAGGGGGGTGAGCTTCAGCAGGAACTCAAAAGCAGAATTGACATCCTCAGTAAAGTCCTTGTCCCCATGAGAGTATTTCTTCAATTTCACCAAAACCTGTGGAATCTTAAGGAAGGTGAAAACTGTCCACTTGAGCTCTCCAGTACCCTCAGGAGACTCGATGAGACCCACGAAGCGGGCTTTCCAGGTCTCCAGGACAAAAGGTGGGGTGGGCATATGCTGCTCTTCACCAGCGGCTGTGTCTCACCTGTCAGATTTTTGGTGCCCTCGAGCAGGACCACGGCATGGACGGTGGGGAAGCCAGTCTTGTGCAGCTGCTCCGAGTGCACGGACAGCATGATGGGGATGCCCCCTGATAAGCGCGTGCCATGCCGCTCGGCCTGTCTCCGGAGCTGGGGGCTACTGAGACCAGCCAGAATAGCCTCAAGCTTCAAAAGGCAGTGCTCAGTGGCAGTCCAGAAGGAGGCCTCCTCCAGTTTGGCCATGTGGAGCAGGGCCCGGTTCTTGGTGCTGCTGAGGGTCTTCTCCAGGCGCTGCAGGCACATGGCAAGCTGCTTCCCAGTAGCAGCAGCGGGAGTGCAGCCCGTCCCAGAGCCGCTCAGCAGAGGCTGCGGGGCGGCGCAGCAGCCAGTAGAGGGCGCTGAGAAGGGCCCGGCACAGCCGGATGCACTCCTCTGCTTTGTTGTGACAGCTAAGTCAGTCACAAAACATGTCCATGGTGCCCAGCAAGGCCTGGACACACAGGTCCCGGGAAAAGTCATCAAACTTCCTGATAGCTGTGAGGACAGGGGAGCAGGACACCATCTGGGAACTGATGGCGTACTTCAGGTCAGACAGGATGAGAGGATCAGGGGAAGGTCCAATCATGGCCTGCTCCAGTAGTGCTTCTGCTAGGTTGAGAATGTCCCAGGTGGCTCCTTTGGGAAAAAAATTTCTTCATGTTGATTGCCTACTGGTAGTCACTCCATTGCTCCTTCCAAGCTTGCAAAATGGCTTGCTTCGGGTTCACCTTCATGACTTCACTCATGAGAGCAGGCAGGTGGTGGTCAGCTGTGAGGCAGAAGAAATCGAGCTAGAGAAGGGGAGAGGAGATTCTGAGGAAAAGAACGGGGAACTGTGAGGGGGGAGTGAGTAGTTATGTGGAATGGAGAAGACACAGGAAGATGCAAAGGAGGCAGAACTAGAAAGGGAAAAAAGAGGGAAGGGGGCAAAGTAGGGATCCTGTCAGGTTCTTCCCTCCTAAACCATCCTTGGAACTGGAGTGCTAAGAAGGTGTCAGAGGGGCTTAATACAAAGATGAATGGAAAGCAAGGAGTTAAGCTGATTCCAGTTCCCTAACTATGCCCTTAGCTTTCGCTGCGTCCCTCAGCTGCTACCACCCAAATCCAGATTTCCCCCCTCATTTCCTCCACCTTCCCCAACCCTGAAATTCCCTATTTGATTCCATATAAATCTTAAGATTGTTGTTCCAGTTCAGTAAAAACTGTCCTGGGTAGTTTGACAGGAATTGCATTAAATCTGTAGATTGCCTTGGGCAGAATGACCACTTTAATGATATTGATTCTTCCAATCCAAGAGCATGGGTTGTCTTTCCATTTTTTTAAGTCTTCTTTAATTTTCTTAATCAAAGTTTTGTAGTTCTCCACCTGTAAGTCTTTCATCTCCTTTGTCAGGTTTATTCCTAAGTGTTTTATTGTTTTGGATGCAATTTTAAAAGGGGTTGTTTCTTTACTTTCTTTTCCTCTTGATTCATTGTTAGTGTAAAGAAATTCAACTGATTTGTGTATGTTAATCTTGTGTCCTGCTACCCTGCCAAATTCTTTTATTAGCTCTAGAGTTTTTTTTTTTGTTTGTTTAAGGTACTTTTCAGGTTTTCTATATATAGTATGTCATCCATATATAATGACAATTTTACTGCTTCTTTTTCAACTTGGATCCCTTTTATTTCTTTTTCTTGCCTGATTGCTGTGGCTAGGACTTCCAAGACTGTTGAATAGAAGTGGTGAGAGTGGACAATGTTATCTTTCCCAGATTTTAGTGGGAAGGTTTTCAGCTTTTCACTGTTGAGTACTATGCTGGCTGTAGGTTTGTCATAAATAGCTTGTCATAAATGGATGTTGGATTTTATCAAATGCTTTTTCTACATCTATTGAGATGATCATGTGTTTTTTGCTCTGATCATGGTCTCTACCATTCTTTCCTAGGATAGCAGGCAATTCACACCATGTCTTCTCTCCTTCTGTGGATTCAGAGCTTCTCCCAAACCTGGATGCTCCTCAATCAATGCCCAGTCTGCTCTTTGCACAGTAAATCTAATTGAGTTATGCCCTATTGTTGATGTTCTCCTAAAAGTAGAATTAAATCCTGGAAAAGAATCAGGGTTAACTTGAAGCAAAAGCACTGGTTTAGTTTTTGCAAGGTTTGCAGACCAGGAATACACAGCCTTTACCTATAACTAAAAGTATGTTCCTAGGTGGTTGAGAGGTTGAAGGATTTTTAAAAGCAAACCCCGGAGAATATACAGTTGGGAGACTTCTAAGGGGAATGGAAGGCCCTTGCAGACTGGCTACATGTTCTTGCAGATGGACCTCAAGTATTCCATGATTCCTCTAATGTTTTGAAATTCCCTCGGGTGGATCACATCCAAGACACTGCTTTTAACTCGGTGACCTCCCTTAGTTTTAATTTGCAAAATTTTAATTTAATGTAAAAAAACAATGATAATCACTCTCCTTATGTATTATAAAGACAGACCCAGCAGGCCACAAGTAATAAACTATCTCTGACAAGAATAATCAGGATGTGTATATTCATAGACACATAAGGAACACTGGGAGCCCCAGCACTGAAGGTTAGGGGAGTCGGGAGAGACTGGCTAATACTGACAGCAATGCCCTTTGCTCCAGCTCTGGAGCTGTCACAGGCAGGAGACATGTAGCTGGCTCTAGGTCTCCAGGTGTTTCCACAGCGGGTTCTGGAGCTGGTGCTGTACCTCCAAGAAGGGAAACTATCATCCATCTGACTGCGTTTCCACATGTCTCCCAAAGACAGGAAAGTCCTCACTGACAGTCAGTGATGTCTGTCTCAAATCCCACCCCCAGGGGGTGTTCTCAGGCTGCAGTCCAGGGGATCTAAGCCTCCTATTGCTCCTGGCCCTGTCCCAGCCTCAGGAGGCTCTGCTCTGTCTGGTCCAGGGCCTTCCCCTTCCCACTCACCCCATCACCCACCCTGCATCCTCCTCACGGTCACCCTCTTCCTCTAGGCTCCAGGCACTCCAGCTGTGCCAGGAGAAATTGGGCCTGGTGCCCCAGGTCCGGGCTAAGCATGCTGAGCTCTATGTAAGCCCGTAGCATCTTCAGGAAGAGGAGTCCTGGGGGCTGGTGGAAATCCTCTGGGCACTGGTGCATCCAGGTGTCCAGGATGGAGGATTTGGCCCTGTAGGTAGCCATGGGGGCTGCAAAGTCAGAGGCCTGGCCTTGCCTTCCACACTGCACTCCCAGGGACATGGGCATTTTTGCCTCTGGCTCCTGCTATCCAGAGGCCGGTTCTACTCAGTGTCCCGTCTAACATGGCAGTCTTGCCAGAGGCAGGCCTGAGCATAGATGAGGGGTTTCTACAAGACTTTGGAAGTGACAGCCCTTGATCAGTGGTGTGACAACCTCTCTACATCTTCAGGGATCCCTGACACACTGCTCTGTCCCTCTCTGTGCCCCTCCCCACCGGACATCTCTTCTGTGAGGACAGGCAGGCTGTCTGCTCTGGACACTACTCTTGGGAAGACAGGAATGCTCTATGAGCATCTGACTCCAGAGGGGAAAAAGCAGGCTGTGTCTCCCACCAAGACTTCCCATGGACCCCCTCACAACTCAGATTTCAGCTCGTGTACCTAGCTGCTGTCTAACCCTTCAGGGCCCCTGCCTGGGTCTCCTCCTGCGCCTGCCACTCACCTCCCACACAGCAGGCTGAGCCGTCCCCTCAGACTCACTGGGTCCCCTGAGCACCAGCTGAGTCCCCACCATTGAGGCTCCACCAGATGGAGAGCAGGATGCTTTCCACCTCTTGTGTTCTGGGTCCCAGGGAGGGGATGGAGGCAGGGCTGAGACAGAGGGAATGGCTGTGGGTTCTCCAAGGGGATGACTCTGTCCTCTGACATCCTGAATGCTCCTCCCAGCACCAAAGCCTTGCCCACAGCTCTCTGGCCCTCCTTTCTTCTTTGGCAGGCTAAGCCCTAAGACTTCTGCTCTCAAGCCAGAATCGTAAGTTGTGTGGGATCCATGGTTCTGCCTGCTCCTGCACATTGACTAAGCCCCAGCTCCATGCTGTTTTTGAAGCAGGAAACTCACTGTTTCAGCAGGTCCAGTGGTCCACTGTACTCATCACAGTAAGGGAGGGCACATCGCTACGTAGAGGAGAGCAGGATGCCATCACACGGGCTGTACCAAGAACACTACCTGGATGTGATGCCTAGTGTGACAGTGCAACTCCCTGCAGAATGGAAGCCCTGAAGGCAGACCTGGTGTCTTCTTAATGCGTTAAATGATGGTTTTTCCTAAAAAATCACCTGTCCCTAGTGGCCCTTCCTACATATTTGAAAAATGAGCCCAGCCAGCCCCATCACACAGGTCTGAGTGGATCTGGGGCCACACTGCTCCCCCCCAAGGACCCCTGCTCTCACTCTCCTAGGACAGGGACACCTAATCCAATCACAAATCCCTTTTCAACTGTAAAGATGGATCTTCTTCTCAGGTGAGCATGAATCCAGCCACTCTCTGCTGAATAAACCCATATCCCATCACAAGGAGCACAGCAATCCTGCAGGACTTGTCCCTTTTCTCTCAAGATGAAGACATCTGCCTTGTGGAAAGTAGTCCCAATTACTGCAAGGCAAATGTCCTTTTAAGTCCATGAAGAAATCCATCCAATGCCAGATTCCTACTTCACACCAGAGGCTAACTGCTTTTCTCTCCATAAATAGGTTCCTTTCTCTGGCAAAGTGGGCTCAGCGACTGTCCAGTGATTATACAGGGATTCTCTTCCAAGCAGGTTTGAAAAATTCCTGGGGTTTGCACCATTCCCCATGAGACTGAGCATGGTGTTCTGGCAAGATAATTCGTACTTACTGCAAGTCAAAATTACTCCTAACTCTGGTGAAGGAACCCATCCATCTTTACACTGTGTCTTATGGTACCCTTGAGAGTTACTCCTTTTCTCAACATATGCAGATTCCCTCCTAAGAAGCATAGAAACCCAGGCACTCTAGAGCAATTTTTTTATCTTATCATAATTAGTATGGTAAATATGAGATAATCCCTCTTATGGAGTTACAAATCTCATCGCACTTGGGAGAGTAATCCCCATTATTGGAAGCCAGATCAGTTTTTAACAAGGGTGAAGAAATTATCGATTATCATCATGAGATTATTTCCATTTGCAGTCCTGACTGTACTCCCTCTTTACTGTAAATATGGGTTCCCTCATCGGTTGAGAAGTAGCCAGGCACTCTCAGGTGATCACCCATAACCTTCTCCAGGTGGTGCCAAATCTTAGGAGATTTTCCCCTTTGTCATGAGATTTAGCCCACTACTCTGGGGAAAAGAATTCTCATTGTTGCAAATAAAATCTATTCCCCCCTGAAGGGAAGAAATCATCCCATAGCCAGATTCAGTCCTTCATCACTCCAGAGTGTAAATCTGTTTCCTCTGTAAGGATAGGTTCTTTTTTTTTCTCTCAAGTGAGCATGAATCCAGCCACTGCCTGCTGAATATACCCATATCCTCTCACAAGGGACTCAGCAATCTCTCCTGTCTCTCAGGGGAGTAATCCCTGTTATTAGAAGCCAAATGTGTTTTTAACAGATAAAGGAATCATCACGGCTAACTATACCCTTTTGCAGTCTTGAGAACAGATCACTTTTAGTGTAAACGTGGGCTCCCTTCTCAAGCTAGCTGTCGCCCAGGCACTCTCAGGTGGTCAATAATAACCCTCTCCAGGTGAAGACAAATCTAATGAGGTTTGCCATTTTCTCATGGGATATAGCCTGTTCTTCTGGGGAAAGTAATTCACCTTATTGAAAATCAAAACTAATCATTCCCAAAAGGAAGAAATCACTCCATCGACAGATTCTGCCTTTCATCACACCTGAGACTAACTCCTTTCCTCTGTAAGGATGGATTTTCTTCTCAGGGGAGTGTGAGTCCAGCCTCTCTTGGCTGCATTAACCCATGTCCTCTCACAAGGGGCCCAGCAACCTTGTGAGGTTTGTCCCTTCTCTTGGGAATTAACTTGCCAGGACACCAGGCTTGGTCTCACAGGGAATGTTTCAAATCCCACGTGGTTTTCAAATCTGCTTGGAAGAGAAACCCTGGATAACCACTGGGCAGAGGCTAAGCCACACTTTGCCAGATAAAGAAGCTCATATATGAGGAGAAAAGAAGTTAGTCTCTGGTATGAAGTAGGAAAGATTCTGGTGATGGAAAAATTTCTTCACAGACTTAAGAGGAAATGTGCCCCAGAATAATTGTAATTATGCTCCCCAGAGAAGGGTGCTGAGTCTCATGAGGAAAGGTACAAGTCCTGCAGTTCTGCTGAGCCCCTTGTGAGTGGATATGGGCTTTTTCAGCTAAGAGACACTGAATTCATGCTCACCTGGGAAGAAAACTCATCCTTACAGAGAAAAGGACTTAGTCTCAGGAGTGATGAAGGACAGAATCTGGCGAAAGAGTCATTTTTTTCCTTCAAGGAATAGATTTGATTTCCAATAAGGATTACTGTTCCCAGAGGAGGGGGGTGAAGCCCTTGAGTAATGGACAGAACATGTGAGACCTGGCTCCACCTGGAGGTGACTAGGGGCGATTACCTAAGAATGTCTGGGCTACAGTTTTCCAGAGAAGGGACCCATATTTACTGTTTTATTCTTGGTATTTATTCTTAGGACTGAGGAAAAAAAAAAAAACAATCTAGTGTTGATTTTTCAGCTCTGTTAAAAATAGACTCAACTTCCCATAATGGTGATTACTCTCCCAAGAGCAATGATTTTGTGTCTTCAGAAATTTAAAAACTCCATGAGATTTGTGATCCTAATTGTGATATGACAAAAAATATTAATAATCCCCACAGAGTGCCCGGGTTTCTGCTCTTCTTAGAAGGGAATCTGTATATGTTGAGAAAAAAAAAAACTGTCCTGGGTAAAGTAAAACCTAATGTAAAGATGGATGGATTACTTCCATGGAGTTAGAAATCATTTTGCTTGCAATAATTAGGAATTCTCTTGCCAGAACACCAGTCTTTGTCTCATGGTGAATGGTTCAAATCCCATAAGACTTTCAAACCCACTTGGAAGAGAATCCCTGAGTGATCACTCGACAGTGACAGTGGCAATCACATGTTGCAAATAAAGAAACTCTACATGCGGAGAAAAGGAGTTAGTCTCCAGTGTGAATTAGAGAAGAATCTGGTGAGGGATGGATTTCTTCACATACTTAAGAACTTTATTTTGCAGTAATTGGGATTTCTTTTGCCAGAGCACTGGTGTTAGTCTTGCAAGAAAAGGGACAAATCTTGTGAGACTGCTGAGCCCCTTGTGAGATGATATGGTTTTATTTGGCTGAGAGAGGCTGGATTCACACTCACCTGAGAAGAAAATCCATCCTTACAGAGGAAAGGAGTTAATCTCAGGAGTGATGAAGGACAGAATCTGGTGATGGAATGATTTCTTCCCTTCAAGGAAAAATAATTTGACTTTTAATAATGAGAATTACTTTCCCCAGGGAAGTGGGCTGACTCTTGTGAGAAAAGGGCAAATCTCAGGAGATTTGGCTCCATCTGGAGAGGTCTAGGGCTCATTACTTAAGAGTATCTTGGGCTACTGCTTGCCTGAGTAGGGAACCCATATTTACAGTTAAAAAAGTATTTGTGATTCCATTTGGTGTCCCTGTCCTAGGAGAGTGAGAGCAGGGGTTCCTGGGAGGGAGAAGTGTGGTCCCAGAAGCCCACTCTGACCTGTGTGATAGGGCTGGTTGAGCTCATTCCACACTGATACAGGAAGGGCAAATAGGACAGGTGCTTTTCTAGGGAAAACCATCATTTACTGCATTGAGCAGACACCAAGTCTGCTCTCCAGGGCTTCCATTCTACCGGGAGTCACACTGTCACAATAGACATCACGTCCATGTAGCCCTCTGTACAAACATGAGACAGCTTCCTGGTCTTCTCTAGATACAGATGCATCCGCTCTTACTGTGATGAGTAAGCAGACCCCAGGACCAGCTGAAACAGTGAGTTTCTTTGATTGAAGAAGGAGGAACTCCCTGCCCCCAAAACACTGGAGCTGTGAGCTCTGTGAATGGGCAGGTGCAGGCAGAACCCTGGATCCCACACATCTTACGATTCTGGATTGAGAGCAGAAGACTTATGGCTTCTCCTGCCAAAGAGGAAAGGAGAACTGGAGAGCTGTGGACAAGGCTTTGGTGTTGTGAGGATCATCTGGGAAGTCAGAGAAGAGTCAGCACCCAGGAAACCCATAGCCATTCCCTCCTGATCTCAGCCCTGCCTCCATCCCCTTCCTGGGACCCAGAACACAAGGGATAGAGAGCAGCCTGCTCAGCCTCTGGTGAAGCCTCGATGGTGGGGCTCAGCTGGTGCACAGGGGACCGAGTAAGCCTCAGGGGACATCTCAGGTGAGTGGTGGGGGCAGGAGTCAACCCACGCAGGACCCCTGGAATATCAGACAGCAGGTAGGTGCAGGAGCTAAAGTCTGAGATGTGAGGAGGCCCACCGGAAGCCTGGGTGGGAGACTCAGCCTGTTCTTTCTCTCTTGGGTCAGATGCTCACAGAGCAGCTCCTGTCTTCCTGAGAGAGTAATGCCCAGAGCAGGCAGCCTACCTGAACTCACAGCGAGGACATTCGGTGGGAAGGGGCAGTGAGAGGGACAGAGCAGTGTGTCAGAGCAGTGCCCTTGAAGATGTGGAGAGGTTGTCACACCACTGATCAAGGGCTGTCACTTCCAAAGGCTTGACACAGTCCTACCTCTGGGTCCAAGCCTGCCTCTGCCAAGACTGCCAGTTTAGATGAGACATGGATTAGAACTGGCCTCTGAATGACAGGAGCCAAAGGCAAAGAATCCCATGTCCCCACAGGGCTGCCCTGGGAGTGCAGTGTGGAAGGCAAGGCCAGGCCTCTGAATCTGCTGCCCCCTGACAACCAGCAGGGCCATGTCCTCCATCCAAGGTCCCTGGCTACACCAGTATGCAGAAGATTTCCACCAGCCCCCAGAATTTCCTTGCCTGAAGAAGCTACTGGCTTACATAGAGCTCAGCATGCCTGGCTCAGACCTGGAACACCAGGCCCAGCTTCTCCTGGCACAGCTGGAGCACCTGGGGTCTAGAGGCAGCAGGTGGCTGTGAGGAGGATGCAGGGTGGGTGATGGGGTGAGCGGGAAGGGGAAGGCCCTGGACCAGACACAACAGAGCCTCCTGAGGCTGGGACAGGGCCAGGAGCAATGAGGAGGCTTAGATCACTGTTCCTCTGGACTGCAGCCTGGAAAAATGACCTGGGGGTGGGATGTGGGACTGAGACATCTCTGACTGTCAGTGAGAACTTTCCTGTCTTTGGGAGAGATGTGGAAGTACAGCTGTATTGATGATAGTTTGCCTTCATGGAAGTACAGCACCAGCTCCGGAACCCGCTGTGGATACGTCTGAAGACCTAGAGCCAGCTACATGTCTCCTGCCTGTGACACCTCCAGAGCCAGAGCAAAGGGCACTGCCATCAGTATTAGCCAGTCTCTCCTGACTCCCCTCACCTGCAGTGCTGGGGCTTCCAGTGTTCCTTATGTGTCTATGACTATTCAGTTCCTGATTATTCTTATCAGTCATTACTTATTATGTGCCTATTGTGTCTGCCTGAGTAATATATGAGATTGATTATCATTGTTTTTTTGCATCAAATAAAATTTTTTCAAATGAAAAATAAGGCAGGTCACCTGTTAAAGCAAGTGCCCTGGATGTGATCAATTGAGCTCATGTGCGCAGAAAGAGACTTAGATGAGGATCTACAGGCATCTCAGAGCCCCATGCCAGGGTCCTGGGGAGTGATCACAGGCCCTACCACCCCTCAGACTCCACCGCAGTGACTCATTACAGACCTAGTTCTTAGAAAACCACAAGCCAAAATTCTAAGTAGACTTCTGAATCTGCTAAAGGTCCCACTTGGTAAAGCCACTGAGGAGATGCCCTGATGTCAGCCAATCACCCCATATATATGATGTATATATGTATATATACCTATATATATTTATAAAAGCATATGTGTATCTTTATATATATGCACACACATATGTTTTTCTTCTTCAATCTCATGTGGAAGCTAAAGTCTACTAAAAGTCACAAATATAAGGTGAGCCACTGAGTGGAAGTCGTCCCTTGTGACACCTAGATATGTGAAATTCTGTGTCCAACCCTTATCTATGTCCACTTCTCTTTCTTCCCCTCTCCCCTCAACCATCTAAATTTAAGAAAAATACTTTGACAATCAGTGTAAAGGAGCAGAGATATTTTAAAACATGTTGCCTTCTGCTTGTGCAGTGTAGATCTTTGAGTAGCAAGTGATCCGCTCACAAGACAGTGGGGTTACCCCTGAATACCTAGGAGACAGTGGAATGTGGGCAGTAGGTCTCAGTGGCAGTCACTCAAAGGGAAATTCTCCTACTCAGCACAGCCAGGGTGGGGTCCACAATGTCTCCCTTGCCCAGCCCTGAGTCTGCTTTGCCCTGGGGAACTTTGCTAAGATCCTGTGTATCCTGAAGGAGTATCAGGTTCAGAAAAATGAATAATGATTTTAAGAATTGTAAGAAGGGGATAGGTCATGATTTTAATTATCTGGTACTCTGTCTACAACAGCCTTCTCTGTATTTTATTATAACTGAGGCTCAGCCACCTGGAAACAGAGCCTATGCTTTGGTTTCCAGTGTGTTACAGGTCTCCAGCCCAGCACTTGGCCAAGAAGACATGCCAGTATTGCTGAGTGAATACCTTTGGGAGGCAAGATGTGACAGGCTTGAGAATGTATTTGAAATTTGTCTCTTTACCAGTAAGCTTTTTTGTTTGCTTGTTTTTAGTTGTGGCCTTTCCTTCTTGGCTTAGAGAAGTTCCTTTAGCATTTGTTGTAAAGCTGGTTTGGTGGTGCTTGATTCTTTTATCTTTTGCTTGTCTGCAAAGCTTTTGATTTCTCCAACAAATCTGAACAAGAGCATTGCTGGATATAATATTCTTAGTTGTAGTTTTTCTTTCATCACTTTAAATATATCATGCCACTCCCTTCTGGCCTGCAGGGTTTCTGCTGAAAAAGCAGCTGATAACCTATGGAGTTCCCTTGTATGCTATTTGTTGTTTTTCCCTTGACGCTTTTAATATTCTCTGTTTATCTTTAATTTTTGAAATTTTAAGCATAATATGTCTTGGTGGGCTCCTCTGTGGGGTAATCCTGTGTGGGACTCTCTGCACTCCCGGGATGGGTGACTGTTTCCTTCCCCACATTAGGGGAGTTTTCAGCTATTATCTCTTCAGATATTTTCTTGGGCCTTTTCTCTGTCTCTTCCCCTTCTGGAACCCTTATAATGTGAATGTTGTGTGCTTTATATTGTCCCAGAGGTGTCTCACTTTTTCTTCTAGCTCACTGATTTCTTATCATATTTCTTAAATTAAAAAAAAATTAATTACAGTCAGTTACAATGGGTGGGTCAATTTCTTGTGTACACTGTAATGTCCCAGCCATGCATATACATACATATATTCATTTTCATTAAATGTAATTATAAGATATTGAATATAGTTCCCTGTGTTATATAGGAAAAACTTTTTTCTGTTAATCTATTTTTATATTTAGTGGCTAATATTTGTAAATCTCAAACTCCCAAATTGTTCCCTTCCTACCCTCTTTCCCTGGTAACCATAAGATTGTTTACTGTGTCTGTGAGTCTGTTTCTGTTTTGTAGATGAGTACACCAGTGTCCTTTTTTTTTTTTTTTAAGATTCCACATATGAGTGATATCATATGATGTTTTCTTTCTTTTTCTGTCTTACTTAGAATGATGATCTCTAGGTCCATCCATGTTGCTGCAGATGGCATTATTTTATTCTGTTTTTATCATTGAGTAGTATTCCATTGTATAAACATACAACAACTTCTTTATCCAATAATCTTTCAGTGGTCATTTAGGTTGCTGCCATGTCTTGGCTATTGTATATAGTGCTGCTGTGAACACTGGGGTGTATGTATCTTTTCAAATTAAAGTTCCCTCTGGACATATGCCCAACACTGGGATTGCTGGGTCATATGGTAATTCTATTTTTAGTCTTTTGGGGAATCTCCATACTGTTTTCCATAATGGCTGCACCAAACTACATTCCTACCAACAATGTAGGAGGGTTTTTTTTCTCCACACCCTCTCCAGCATTTATCTGTTATGAACTTTTGAATCATGTTCATTTGACTAGTGTGAGGTCATATATCATTGTAGTTTTGATTTGCATTTCTCTGATAATTAGTGATACTGAGCATTTGTTCATGAGCCTATTGGCCATTTGTATGTCTTCATTGGAGAATTTCTTGTTTAGGTCTTCTGCCCATTTTTGGGTTGGGTTGTTTATTTATTTGTTATTAAGTTGTATGAGCCATTTATGTATTCTGGAAATTAAGCCCTTGTCAGTTTCATCTTTTACAAATATTTTGTCCCATTCTGTACGTTGTCATTTTGTTTTTACTTGTGGTTTCCTTTGCTGTGAAAAAGCTTATAAGTTTAATTAGGTCCCATTTGGTAATTTTTTATATTATTTCTATTGCCTGGGTAGACTGCCATAGGAAAAACATAGCTAAGATTTATGTCAGAGAATGTTTTGCCTATGTTTTCTTCTAGGAGGTTTATCATGTCTTTTCTTATATTTAAGTCTTTAAGCCAATGTGAGCTTATTTTTGTGTATGGGGTGAAGGAGCACTCTAACTTCACTGATTTACATGCTGCTGTCCAGTTTTCCCAACATCACTTGCTGAAGAGACTAGACTGTCTTTACTCCTTTGTATGTTCTTGCCTCCTTTGTCAAAGACTGTAGGTCTGTGGGTTTATTTCTGGGTTCTCTATTCTGTTCCATTGATCCATATGTTTGTCTTTATGTCAATACCACACTGTTTTGACTACTGTATCTCTGTAGTATTGTCTGGGATTGGGAGAGTTATTCCTCCAGCTTCATTCCTTTTCTTCAGTATTGCTTTGGCGGGTCTGGATCTTTTGTGATTCCACATAAGTTTTAGTATTGTTTGTTGTAGTTCTGTGAAAAATGTCCTGGGTTTTCCCAACTATAATTTGTAATGGATCATATTAAATTGGTAGATTGCCTTGGGCCATGTGGCCATTTTAACAATATTGATTCTTCCAATCCAAGAGCATGGGATGTCTTCCATTTTGTTAAGTCATCTTTAATTCCCTTAATATTTTGTATAAGCCTCCATGTATGTCTTTCACCTCCTTGTTCAGATTAATTCCCAAGTATTTTATTGTTTTAGATTCAATTTTGACATGGATTGCTTCTATACTTTCTTTTCATGCTAATTCATCATTAGTGTAAAGAAATGCACTGATTTCTGTATGTTAATCTAATCTTGTGTCCTGCTATCTTGCCATACTTTTACCATCTCTAGTAGTTTTTGTGTAGAGCTTTTAGGATTTTGTATATATAGTATCATGTCATCTGCATAAAGTGACAATTTTCATCTTCTCTCCAATTTGGATTCCTTTTCATTTCTTTTTCTTGCCTGATTGCTGTGGCTAGGACTACCAAGACTGTGCTGAATAAAAGGGGTGAGAGTGGGCATCCTTGTCTTGTTCCAGGTTTTAGTGGGAAGGCTTTCAGCTTTTCACCATTGAGTACTATGCTGGCTGTGGGTTTGTCATCAATAACTTTTATTATGTTGAAGTATGTTCCCTCTATGCCCACCTTGTTAAGAGTTTTAATAATAAATGGGTATTGAATTTTATCAAATGATTTTTCTGCATCTATTGAGATGACCATGTGGTTTTTGCCCTTTCTTTTGTTGATGTGATGTATCATATTCATTGATTTTCTTATGATGAACCACCCTTGTATCCCTGAGATGAATCAACTTGATCGTGGTGTATGATCTTTTTAATGTACTGTTGGATTCTGTTGCTAATGTTTTGTGGAGGACTTTTACATCTATATTCATCAATGATATTGCCCTATAATTTTCTATCTTGGTTATGTCTTTGTCTTGTTTTGATATCAGGGTGATAGTGGCTTTATAGAATGAGTTTGAGAGTACTCCCTCCTTTTCAATCGTTTGGAAGAGTTTGAGAAGGACTGATATGAGCTCTTCTTTGTATGTTTGGTATAATTCCCTGGTGAAGCCATTTGGACTTGGGCTTTTGTTTGTAGGGAGGCTTTTTTTAAATTGCTGATTCTACTTCATTTGTAATGATTGGTCTATTCAAGTGGTCAATTTCTTCTTAATTTAAGAGTCTCATGCTCTACCGACTGAGCTAGCCGGGCGCCGGTTCTTCTTAATTTAGTCTTCATAGACTGCATGTTTCCAGAAACTCGTCCATTTCTTCTAGGTTGTCCAATTTGTTTCCATATGATTGTCCATTCTCTTACTTTTTTTTTTGTATTTCTGTGGTATTGGTTGTAATTTCTCCATTTTCCTTTCTTACTTTACTTGTGTTCTTCCTCTTTGTTTCTTGGTGAGCCTGGCCAGAGGTGTGTCTTTTTTTTTTTTTTTTTTTTTTTTTTTTTTTTACTGTTTCAAAAAAAAAGCTCTTGGTTTACTTGATTTTTTCCTACTTTTTAATCTCTATTTTATTTCCTCCCTGAACTTTACTATTTCCTTCCTTCTGATGAATTTAGGCTTTGTTTGCTTTTCTTTTTCTAATCCTTTTAGGTGGCAGGTTAGGCTGTTTACTTGAGATTATTCTTGTTTTTTGAGGAAGGTCTGTGTCACTGTGAACTTACCTCCTAGGACTGCTTTTGCTGCATCCCATAGCTTTTGTGTGGTTGTGTTTTTATTATTGTTTGTTTCAAAGTATTTTTTGATTTCTTCTTTGATTTCATCATTGACCCATTTTTACTAGTAGTTGTTTCATCTCCATAATGTTGTTTTAGTCCTCCTTTGCTTTTCTGTGGCTGATTTCTAGTTTCATGGCATTATGCTAGAAAAGAATGTGTTCAAATTTCTCTCCTTGGCTCTGACAGCATAACTCCAATCTTAACATGGTTTTCTTTCTGTATTCCTAGCTAATTATTTCTACAATGACCCTATTTCTAAGTATGGTCACATTCTGAGGTACTGGGAGTAATAACTTCAACACATAAATTTTAGGGGGCACAATTCAACCCATAACAGCAGTGTATGAATTAAAATAATTTTCTTCATGACATCTGTTAAGATGCCTCCTGTGCACTGATGAAATACTATCATATTCTATTTGTATTTGTTAGTTTTGAATGAGCTTAGTGAACTCTGCTCTTGTAATACACACATTTCATTATATGTAAATTCAACAAAATGTATTGGGGGTACATATAAGAAAAAAAGAAAGACATGGTAAGAACTTTGAATAAATATATATAGAACAAAATTTCTAATCTGCCTAGATCCTCAAACCTCTAGACTTAAGTACACTTTAAAGAATGTATGATAGTATTTGTGAGCCATTTACCATCACTGGGGGTCAGTTTCTTTTAATGCATTTCAACAAACATTTACTGAGTTTCTACTCCAAGAAAGGCTGAAGGGTCATTGTGAAACAGACAAAAGAAGATTTCCCATCGTCAAGTAATTATCTAATAGGGTTTGAAAGTCTTCAGAAAGAATGATTTCAAGGGCAATTAAAAAATACAAAAATGTTCACTAGGACAGGTTACAAAAATCATAATCATTATAGTAGAACCTAGTATTGTGCCTGAGATATAGGGCAGAACGAACTTGTAAAAGTAAGTGTTATTACAAAGTAATTACTTGAAGGCAAAATCAGGAAAAAATGGATGCAAACTGAGCCCCTTACTCCTGTTTGAGTCCTTCAGTACAGCAATGTATCCCAAAACTGGTGGCTCTGACATTTTAAAATAGCTGTGAGGTTGGAGGCAACACACTAAATGCTCTTGAGGCTTTTTCTGTCATATCTAGTAAAGGAGATGCTGTGAAAGAGGGATTAAACTTCCTAAGTAAACTTCTAGGTAAACTTTGTGGGCAAATGGGAATTTAAGTGCTTTCCTTTGGAGGACTTTGATCTTTTATTTGCTTTCTAGATAGTAAAGTTAAATACACAATGACAAAAACACCAATACCTACAAAAAACTGCAGTGATTAAGAGGCTTAGAATCCTGTCTCTGCCACTTACTATCTGTGATCGAGTCACTTAGTTTGTTCTTTGCCCCAACTTCTCATCTGAATATGGGAATAACTGCAGTACCTACATTAGAGTGATCCTGAGAATGACATATGTTCTTTATATAAACAAAATTGAAATTCCTCAGGGCATAAACATTCAATGAATGTTTATTATTATTACTTAAGGAGACATAAAGCCCTTTTGCATGCTGTCTAGCATTTGGTGACAACTTAATATACATTGTTACAATAATATTCATTATTTTAAATTTCACTTTAATGATTATTATGATTTTAACTTCAGCACTGCCTATGAGTTCTGGTATAACAAATATGTACTCAATAAATAAGCAAACATACACATTAGAAAAAGAAACTGAAGTTGTCAAATGGCCTGACTTGCTTTTAAAGCAAACTAACACTTTTCAAAATAAATTTTGGACATATAATTCAGTATTCTGCAAATGACATATAGACTAATGTAAAATAAAAACATTTATTCTGGCAAACAGAAAAGATGTAGATAGACAATTGGCAGGCAGTCAAGATCAATAACTGAAACTGGATAATCTGACATCAAACGAACCTCACTTACTATGTTTTGCTTTCACATCTCTGACATTCCTACTACTGATGCTGTTTTCAGCATTCTATTTGACTTCCTTATGGCATTTTGCTCTAAATTAAAATGTATGGGGAAAAAATGAGCCATTTTGCTACAAGTTGAATTGCTGATGTTTCCTTCCTTTGACAATTCCTGACTTGTCTCCCAGCACTATCACATATGTTCTGGTGTATTTTTCTGTGTATTGTCTCACTTTAAATGAGCTATAATCTTTTACATCATAGTACTGATTTTGCTTTTTAAAAAGATTCTCTACTCCATTATACTTCCTGATCTATTTGTAAAATTTTGCATGAGAATTTGTCTTTTTCTTGCCACACAAACCATGTACACACACACACACACACACCCTTGAACAGAACATGAAACCCAACTCACTTGAAGGGAGAATTCACAATAGAGACCTGGAAACCACTCTATGGACAGCAGGGCTGTGAGAAAAACAGCAAGTTATCTCCCTGTGAAAAAGTACCTGTTCTGGAAGCCATCAGGGGACTTTGTCCTGGCTATCAGACTTTTTTTTATTTATTTTAAAGACATGTTTTTGTTTGTTTGTTTTGTTTTTAATTTCTGGTGTACAGCACAATGTGCTATACAAAAGAAACCTTTTAAAATCTATTTTTATATATAGTAGCTAACATTTGCAAATCTCAAACTCTCAAAATTTCTTTTTCTTGATTACTTCACTTAGAATGATGATCTTTAGGTCCATACACGTTGCCACAAATGGCATTATATTCTTTTTTTTTATGGCTGAGTATTATTTCATTGTATAAATATGCCACAACTTCTTTACCCAGTTATCTGTTGATGGAAATTTAGGTTGCTTCCATGTCTTGGCTATTATATATAGTGCTGCTATGAACACTGGGGTGCAGGTATCTTTTTGAATTAGAGTTCCTTCTGGATATATACCCAGAAGTGAGATTGCTGGATCATAGGGTAAGTCTATTTTTTAGTTTTTTTGAGGAATCTCCATACTGTTTTCACCAAACTTCATTCCCACCAGCAGTGTAGGTTTGATAGCTGTAGGCCTCGAGAAATTTTCAAAATGATTTCAGAGGCATGAAGTGTTATACAAATTTATGAAACTGCTAGTGTTAGTGAATGGAAACACAGAATTCTCTCATGAGTATGAGATTTGAGGACCGAATAGTCTGCAGTGGAATGAGATGTCACTTACTAGCTGAATGGCTGGAATAAACTTGCCCGGCATGTTTAATTTCAGAGGTGTTGATTCCTTCTCTGTAAAATTAGGCTATTTATTTTACCTGAAAAAATTCTTGGAAGTTTAAATACTATAAAATTCTGGCTCAGTACTTCACCCATACATGTTCCACATGTGTTATACGTGGAACATCTGTTATAGAAAAATTCTTTGCATTATTTTTCCAAAGAAGCCTATTACAGTTTTTGTTAGAATGTCTACCTTTTTTAATTACCTTTTTTCCACTGTTTTTCACAGGGCCTGCAAGGAGAGAAAGCTGAAGAAAGTGGAGAAGTGCACAGGGAAGAAAGGGAAAGAGAATGAACAAGAGAAGAATGATTTCTGGCACCTAAGGCACACGGAGCTGCCTGGCCTTTGGGTACAGCATGAAGACTTCTGCAGCTCTGACTTCTGAACATTTTGGAGTGGTTACTTTGCATTTAAAAGTGCAAATATGACTCATAACACAGAATTGTTTTGTGTAGCTGAATATTATGTATGTTAGTTATTTCTCCCATTCTCTCTCCCTTGAACATTTCCATTCCTCTTCAGATGTGCTATTCTGTGCTCTTTACCTTGGAAAGGGATTGTAACACTCTGAACCATGAAAAAGGTTGGTAGGCTCTAACTTTTACTTCCAAATATTTCACATTTAGAGACCAGAGACCACAAATGTTTGGAGAAAACAAAAGGGAGAAAAAAAGACCTTTCCACAAAACTTTACTAAATATCCCCCAGTACTGTTCAGATTTTTAAAAAATAAAAGGACTTTTTTCAGTATTAGAAAAGGGACAAAAAATGGAGAAGAGCTAATGAGAGTTTAATGGGCTTAAGAGAGGGAGCAAGAGCCTGGAGAGATTTAAGAGACTTAAGAGCTGAGAGGGTTTAGGACGTGCTTGTGGGCCCTGAGCCCTCCCTAGGTGGGCAACAAGACCCCAGCTGCACCAGGCTCTCTGAGATTCTTTTAAGCCAGTTTTAATTGTGGAAAAAAGAGACTTCTTAATTGGAATATGCATGGTCCTGGATTAAGAGGTATCTCAGTAGACACTGACCTGATAGAGCTGTTGAAGACAAAGTAGGTCCTCACATCCTGAAAAGCTTGATTCTATGTGAGCCTCCTCTCCTGGAAGATTTGAACAAAAGGAGGGAAAGGAGCTGGTAAGATTCAGTAACTGAGATAAATTTTTTGCCACCTTAGATCAATTAGGGCTTGAAATAGAATTAAATTTCTTGTACTTCAGAGTCTGTGAACTGAGATTCATATCTGCTGATTTCTTTAAGTATTATAAAATATATATAACATAAAATTTACCATTTTAACCATTTGAAGTGTATTAAGAACCTTCACAATGTTATGCACCCATCACTATCATCCAACTTCAAAACTTTTGCAGTATCTCCAACTAAAATTTTGTATCCACTAAACACTAACTTTTCATTTCCACCTCCCTTTCATCCCTAGGCACCACCATTCCCCTTCCTGTCTCTGTGAATCTGAATACTCCAGGCACCTCATGTAAGTGGACTCATACAGCATCTGTCCTTTTGTGACTGGTTAATTTCACTTAGCATAATGTTATCAAGCTTCATCCATGTTGTAGCATTTGTCAGAAGTTCCTTTTTAAAGAAAGGAAAAGGAAAAAGGAAAGAAAATTTGTAAACATATTTATATGTATATTATTTATATACATGTTTATATATATATATATATCACATTTTATTTATCTGTTGATAGACGCTTGTGTTGCCTCCAGTTTTTGACTATTGTGTTTTGATTTTCTTAATTTATAAAGAGAAACAATAACTTTTGTCTTCCAGAAGTGTGTGTGTGTGTGTGTGTGTGTGTGTGTGTGTGTATTACATTTTGTATCCCAAACAAGCACACACATTTATTACAATGACAGAGAAAAACAAATATCAGTTTGGTAAGTGATGACTCAGGAGCCTTGAGATTCTAAAAAGCCAGGACAAATTACCCCAAAGAGCAGTGAGCAGTTTCTTTTTTAAAGACTTTTCAAAACCCCAGCCAGACAGCCCACAGCAGGCCCGTGGGAGGCCTGTGTCTCTAGCACTCTGCTGTAGTTTTTTCCTATTTGTTTTCTCTTTGTGGTGTTTTTTAATTTATTATTGTCCTTTAGAGTCTTGGAGAGTGGGTTAAATCAGTACTCAGCTATGTTTAATTATGTTAATGGTATTGAATTTTAGTTACAAAGGTCTAATTAAGTTTCTTCAACTTTTCCCTTACAATTGTCTCTTTTATGATAATGATGATGATGATTTTTTTTAAATAAAAGGACACTTAAATTGGAATAATATTAAATATTAGCTCCTGGTTTGTTAAATAGAAGCTTTATTACACTTTCATCTCTTCACCCCTCTCTTCTTCACATTTTTAGACCTAAAGAACCAAAGAGAAGTTGAAAGCAAAATGGAAATGTGTATGTTGATTTACTTTTTGCTGATTTGATAAATAGCAAAAGGCAACATGATAGCTTAAAAAAGAAAAATCTATGGCTTAAGGCAGACGTGTGTGAAACAGAGGCACTCTGATGTGAACACTGTCCTAGAGCTTGTTTCATTCTGCCGTGACTTGCTGGTGTTTCTTATCCGCTGGATTCAGAGTATTTATAACGGGGATGTGGAAGTTACAAATGTGAATTACCAGTGTTAGGCCCTCTGTCAGGGAGTCAGTCTTACACTTCTTGCCGTCCTTGGGGCCACCTTTTCCTTTTCCTGTGACTTTGACACAAAGATCTTATTTAACCTAGCAGTAACACATTTTAATTACATTTGTACTATGGTCTCAATGTTTGTGTCCCCCCCCAAGACTTGCATGTTGAAATCGTAACTCCTGAGGTGATGGTTTTAAGACATAGGTCTCTTAGGGAGGTGACTTAGTCATCAGGGTGGAGTCCTCTTGAATGCAGTTCATGTCTTTATAAAAGAGGCCTGAGAAGCTCCTTGCTGCTGCCACCATGTGAGGACACTGCAAAAAGACAGCCGTCTAGGAGGTGGCTCCTCACCAGACACCAGACCTGCCAGCCTTTCATCTTAGACTCCTCAGGCTTTAACACTGTGAGAAATCATTTTCTACTGTTTATAAGACAGTCTATGGTATTTTTAAGCAGAATGAGTGAATTGAAATAATTTCTAATGATTATCTTGGATAATTTTATTGAGGAAAACTCATCTGTTTTTATGACAAAATTTAAAATAAATTCTTAATACCTAAAAAGAAATAATGTTGATAGATTTTTAAATGAGTTTGGGGATAATTCACAAGTCTGAACTATTAAGCCTTTCCTTGCAAGGATATAATCCCTCTCTTCATGTATTAAAATCTTCCTTTTTGTTCTTCAGGAGAATTTTGAGATGTAAGATGGACTCTGTATTTCTTAAATTTAATCACTAAGTAATTTTGGTGTTGATACTGGGATTTTGTAGTTACAGTTCCACTTAACACTGCATGCTGCTGATGTGGCCAGCACTATACTGAGTAGCTTAACATTATTCATTTATTTAATTCTTACAAAAATACTGAAATTTAAGAACTATGTGGAAACCAATTTAAAGTCTGTGGAATTGACATTAGATCAATTAAGGAATTTTCCCAAAGTCATGCAATAAACATATGGCAGACCTAGAATATAAAACTAATTCTGTTTCTACATCACACTATTTTTTATTATTGCACTATTTTATTCTGCTCCCTTGATTTAAGGAAACACACACACACACACACATTGTTTTTTAATTAACAGAAACAGTTTTTAGATACTGTTTAGGACATAATTATCATGGCAGAGTTAGCCTTATAAACCTCAGGTAATTGACTATGAACCTTCCTTTCTCCATCTAACAATTGGGTACTTTGTGGTTGGGGAAGAAGAGAGTGATTTCCCTGACCATGCTTATCTAATTTATTGCCTTACCCTGGAAATTCCTACAGGTGTATGTTAAAAAATGATACTATCCAAAATGATTTAAATATTGTACATAATTATTCATCAATCACAAATGGGGTCCCAATGTCATAAAATTTTGGAGGGAGGTCTTTTATACATTTATGTTGCTATGTTTGTCATCTGAACAGAAGGAAGGTAAGAACTGAACTCACTTTGTATTTGTAATAGTCACTTCAGTAATAAGCTGTGCAGCTCACAGAAGCCCAGCTAGCTTCAGTTTTTAAATCTCCATAATTCACAGACTGAGCTTGTAACACCGGAGCCCTCTGCAGCTGCAAGGGATAGGTAACATTTATGTTTTATTACTTGTTAGGTATCTCTGAGTTGAACTCTTATTGGCTAAAGAGACAACAAACTATTGATAGGATGATGTATCTCCTAGTGCTTTATTGAGAACCTGGAAGTGACCACATGTGAATCTGTACAAAAACAGAGTGATTTTTCCCTTTTGTAAATGTCCTACTAGTGTAAATAAAAAAGTAACTCTAAAGAACATAAGTGAATTATTTGGATCTCTGTCCCATATTACATAAAAGCTACTGGAATTATTGAGATAATTTGGTTCACTGCACAAGCCATCAGGAATAAAAGTTACCAAGGGCTGCCAATACATAATCAGGATTTTTTCTTCAAATATAGAACCAATGTACTTGGGAAACAGTGTAATGCAACCATCAGTGATGCAATCATCAAATTTATACCATATATTTTGTTATTACACTTTATTATTTCACTCAGCAATAAATCCCCAACAACTGAAAAGTACTGGAAATCAACTGTGGCAAAGTTTTGTATGAGACAGTGAGAAAAAATTTAATTTGAACAGGATAGAACATTTATGCAATAAGGTAGCAAATCCCTTTAAGAGTACATATAACTTGTTAGGGATTCATGGTGGGTTAAAAGAAGGGATCAAGCACCCATGAGCTATAATGAGCTTACAGCTCCCCCTGCCTCTCTGTTGTTTTGCTTTGTGTTTTCAGCAGAAGTGCTACTAGGAATAGAATGAGCTGTTTTACCTTGAACAGTATAGACAATAGACAGGAGCTTCCTCAAGTTGATAATATATACACAAAACCTCCAGCTAACATCTTACTAAATGATGAGAAACTTGAAACTCAGATCTATGACCAGGAAGAAAGAACAATATCCCCTCTTACCACGCCTTTGCAACACCAAAATGGAGGTCGTTGTTGCAATAAGACAGAAAATAAAAGCTATTCAGGTTGGGAAGGAAGAACTAGAATTGTCTTTGCCCGGAGTTGGCTTTGATTATCTGTAAATAAAATCCCAAAGAATCAACAAAAACTTCCTGGAACTATTGAGCTGTTATAGCAAGGTTTCAGGAAACAAGGTTAATATACAGAAGCCAATTGCTTTCTTATATATCAACAAAGAATAAGTGGGATTTGAAATTAAAACACAGTATCATTTACACCAGCATTCTTGAAAATGAAATATTCAGGCGTTACTCTAACAAAATATGTACAAGATCTGTATGAGGAAAACAACACTGAACTCTGATGGATAAAACAAAAGAACTGAAGAAAGAGGTGACATCACAAGGATATGGCTGAGTAAGACATATCTGTTCATGCCCCCTTACAAACAACAAAAATCTAGCATCTATTTACAGACTAAAGTTCCTTGAGGGAGTTATGGGACCCAGCACCATATGCCATGGGACCCAGGAGGAGCCTTGCCCACCTGCACATTGCATAATAGGCTTGTAGACCTTGATCTTGGCTGTTGACCCTGAAGTGGTCCATGAACTAGCTCCAGTTCCTCCCAACCATGATCCAGGAGCCCTTGGAGAACCCTGTCTCAGACAATCACTCACACATGAAACAGCCTGTCTGGAAGTCTAGGTTTTGAATGGAGAACTTCCAGCACAGTGTCAGAACAAAAAAGTATGAGTGTGGATGCACTGGAGATAGAAAAAATTTTTGACTTGACCCACATCAACCCTTCCCCAAGGTGGCACAGTTCAGGGCCAAGAGAGATCATTTCAGATCATAATTTCTCCTACTTCAATACTTCTTTTTCAATAATGAATAAATCATCATGACAGAAAAGTAGTAAGGAAATACTGGACTTGAACTATACTTTAGATCAAACTGACCTAACAGATATAAAGAGAACATTCCTTTCAACACAGGCAGAATGAGTGTTCTTGTTGAACACACACAAAACAAAACTTTCTCCAGATAGATGTTATAGTCTTTTTTTTTTACAACTCGGCCTCATTTTTTCAGTTGAAGTACAGTTGATGCCCAATATTACATAAGCTACAGGTGTACAACATAGTGA
Source organism: Vicugna pacos (assembly GCF_048564905.1). Taxonomy (NCBI): domain Eukaryota; kingdom Metazoa; phylum Chordata; class Mammalia; order Artiodactyla; family Camelidae; genus Vicugna; species Vicugna pacos. Next base: position 3,688,389 of record NC_133006.1, read on the forward strand.
CTTACAATTTGTAAAGGTTATACTCTATGGTTATTGTAAAATATTACCTGTATTTCCTGCATTATACAATATATCCTTGTAGCTTTTTTTATACATAATAGTTTGTACCATGAATCCTCTATCCCTGTGTTGTCCTTCCCCCATCCGTGTTCCCACTGGTAACTGCTAGTTTGTTCTCTATATCTGTGAGTCTGATTCCTTCTCACGTCTTCATCAACTTATTATATTTTCAGATTTCACAATAAGTAATATCATACAGCATTTGTATTTCTCTGTCTGACTTTCCCTTAACATAAGACCCTCCAAGTCCATCCATGTTGTCTCAAATGGCAACATTTCATTCTTTTTTATGGCTAAGTAATATTCCATGGCATTTTCAGAGAATTAGAATAATTTTAAAATTTGTATGGAAATGTAAATATCCTGAATAGCCAAAACAATCTTGAGAAAGAACAGAGCTGGAGGAGTCATACTGCCTGACCTCAAATTTTACTATAAAGTTACAGTAATCAAAACAGTATAAAACTGGTACAAAAGAAGACACACAGATCAATAGAACATAATAGAGAGCCCAGAAATAAACCCACACACCTACAGTCAACTAATCTTTGACAAAGGAAGCAAGAATATACAATGGAAAAAGTCTGCGGTAAGTGGTGCTGGGAAACTGGACAGCTGCCTGTAAAAGAATGATATTATAATATTCTCCTAATACCACGTACAAAAAAAAATTTTAAATTGAACTGGATTAAAAGCCTAAATGTAACAATATAAATCATAAAACTCCTAGAGGAAAACATAGGCAGACTATTCTTTGACATAAATCATAGCAATATTATTTGTTTCCTAAAGCAAAGGAAATAAAGGCAAAAATAAGCAAATGGGACCTAATTAAACTTAAAAGCTTTTGCACAGAAAAGATGACCACCAACAAAACCAAAGGACAATACTGAATAGGAGAAAATATTTGCAAGTGATATGACATATAAGTGGTTAATATGCAAAACATACAAGCAGCTCATACAACTCAAAATTTAAAAGACAATTTAAAAATGAGCAGAAGATATGAATAGACTTTTTTTCCCAAAGACATGCAAAAGGCCAACAAGCACTTGAAAAGATGCTCAACATCACTAAGCATCAGGGAAATGCAAATCCAAGCCACAATGAGGTATCATCTCACATCTGTCAGAATGGCTGTTATCAAAAAGAACACAAATAATGAACGTTGATGAGGATGTGGAGAAAAGGGACCCCTCATACTGTGGCCAGTGAGCCTGGCTACCCCAACATTGAGATGCCCAGGCCCTGAGCTCCCAGTGGGGACTGCGCCATGGAGTACTACCTCCCCCCTCACGCCAGCCCCACCTCCACGGCCCCTCCCTGGCACCACTGATCTGACCCTGCACCCTCCACCCCGGGCCCCTCCCCCAGGCCAGTGAACCAGCCTCTCCCAAGAGGGAAGGTCATCTCAGAAATCACCAAGCCAGGCCTCAGGGCCGCCCTGCTCAAGTCTTTGCAGAGCCGGCTCCGAGGTGGCCCCCGCGCCCCTCTGGAGGCCCCTGAGCCTCTGAAGCCGGTGGCGGCCCAGGAGCGCCCGCGGGAGCGGGAGGGGAGGCGGCGGCGGCCGGAGCGGGCCGAGGGGCGGGAGAAGGGGCGGCGGGAGCGCAAGGGGCGTGGGGCCGGGGCCGCCGGGGCCCCTCCGCCGGCCCTCTGGCGGGGCTGGTGCTCAGCAACATTGACCGCGGTCTGCGGGAGCGCTGGGCTCACGTGGCCCGGCCCCCTGCCCCTGTGCCCACGCCCCCGCTCCCAGCCCTCCCGCCGGCCCCCCAGCACAGCCTGCCTGCCTGAGCCCCGGCCCCCCAGGCCGCCACCGCCTGCGGCCCCCTGGCCCCGCCGCGGGCTGCCGGGCCCCCGCGCCCTGACTGCTCTGCCTTGCTTCCCCTCTGGCCCACCCCCTCCAGAGCCCGGGGCCCCCTCAGCCCTCCGCCTCAGAGCCGGCCGACGTCAACCTGGTGACCCCGCAGAGGTCCAAGTCGCAGGCGGAGGAGCCCCTGCCCCTGTGTTCTCGGGCGCACCAGCGGGCAGCGGGGCTGGCTAGGGTGTGGGCTTTGACCAGGAGGAGGAATTCCTGAACCGCTCCTCCGGCGCGGGCGTGGCTGCCGGGCCCCGGGGCGGCCGGGCCGACGGCCTGCTCTGGGCCCCCCTGCTTGTTGACTGGCTTGCGGGCCACCGCGTGATCCCTGCAGACGCACAGTCCCTGCAGCGTGAGATCCAGGTGGACGCTCCGGTGCTGCTGGCTGACCTGCCTGACCTCCGGGAGCCCTGAGGCCCACAGTCTGTGCCTTGCTGCCAGGGGCAGACCCAGCTCCAAGACCGCAGGAACGTTCCCCAGGGCTGCACCCTGGGCCCGGCCCGTCAAGGGAAGTTCAGCTTGCGTTACTCTGCAGGGTCATCTCAGAGCCACCCTGCAGCCTGAAGCAGCCACCTGAGCCACCAGCGAGCCACAGCAGGATCTGAAGAGCCCTACCCCCGAGCGGGTGTAAATTGGTGTAGCCACTGTGGAAAGTTGTATGGAGGTTTAAAGACAAAAACAAACGAAAACCATATGATCCAGCAACTCCACTCCTGGGTATATATCTGAAAAAACAAAAATACTAAATTGAAAACATACACGCATCCCAGTGTTCACAGTAGCATTATTTACAATAGCCGAGATACAGAAGCAACCTAAGGGTCCATCAACAGACGAATGAATAAAGAAGATGCGGCATATACACATAAAATAACTCTTAGAAAATTTAGTAAGATTGAAATCATACCAAGTATATTTTCTGAGCACAACTGTGTAAGACTGGAAACCAGTAATAGAAAGTAAGCTGGAGAAGTCCAAACATGTGAAAATTGAATAACACACTCCTGAACAGAAGAAACACACTTCTGGGTAGAAGAAAAAACAAAAAGAGAAATTAAAACATGTCTTGAAAGAAATGACAATGGAAACTCAACATAATAAAACCTGTAGGATGCAGTAAAGAAATTGTGAGAGAGAAGTTTGTCACAATAAATGTCTACATCAAGAAACAAGACCTCAAATTAACAACTTAACTTTCATCATAAGGGACCAAAAAACCCCAAACAAACAAAGCACAAATTTAGCAGAAAAAAAGAACTAAAAAAAGATCACAGCAGTAGTAATTAAGAGACCAGAAAACAATAGAAAAGATCAATAAAACTAAGATCTGGTTTTACTGAAAATATTTTTTAAATTGACAAAACTTTAAATATAATAACTAAAGAGAGAGAGAGAAGACTCAGATAAATAAAATCAACAATGAAAGAAGAGGCATTATAAGAATATCACAGAACTGCAGTGATCATAGGAGACTATGAGAGTTATACACCAAAAAGCTAGTTAAGCTAGAAGAAATGGATAAATTCCTGGAATTATACAATTAACCAAGAGTAAACCATGAAGAAACAAACAAACAAAAAAGAAACAGATTAATAATGACTAAGGAGACTTAATTATCATTAAAGATCTCCCAACAAAGAGAAGTCCAGGACCAGATGTCTTCACTGGTGAATTCTATCAAAAAGTTAAAGAAGAATTAACACCAATTCTTCGTAAACTTTAAAAAAATAAAGAGGGGTGAACATTCCCAAACTCATTTAATAAGGCCAGCATAATCTCGATACTAACATCAGACAGGGTAACAACAAGGGAGCCAATCGCTAGCCAGAACAATTAGGAAAGGAAAAGAAAGAAAAGACACCTGAATTGGAAAGAAAGAAGTAAAACTGTCTCTCTTTGCAGATGATATTATCTCATATATAAAAATCCTAAACATTCCACCAAAAAACAATGAGTACTAATAAACAAAGGTGAAGATTGCAGGGTTGAAAATCAGCTAACAGAATCAGCTGCATTTATATACACTAACAGTGACTTACCTGAAGAAGACACAAATAAAGGAAAGATATCTTGTGTTCATGGATTGGAAGAAACAATATTGTTAAAATGTTCATACTGCCCAGTCATCTATAGATTCAGTGAACCCTTTATCAAAAATTCCAATGGCATTGTTCACAGAAACAGAAAAGAAAAAATCCTAAAATTGATGTGGATCCACAAAAGACCCTGAATAGCCAAAGCAATCATGAAAGAAGGGCAAAGCTGAAGGCATCAAACTTTCTTTCAAACAGTATATAAAAACTATACTATTTGAAATACTCTATTAATGGCCACATAGACCAATGGAACAGAATGGAGAGCTCAGAAAGAAACCCTGTCATATATGGTTGAGTAATATTTGACAGTGGAGCCAAATTTACTCAGTGGGGAAAGATAGTCTATTCAATCAATGGTGTAGAGAAAACTGGATAATCGGATATAAAAGAATAAAATCAAAGCCCTGTATTATACCATGCAAAAATAAACTTGCAATGGATTAAATACTTAAATATGACATGAAACTATAAAATTTCTAAAATAAAAGAAGGAGAAAGCTTTTTGACTTCAGTATTGCCAATGATTCTTTTGAATATGACACCAAAAAGGAAAGGCAACAAAAACAGGAATAAATAGGAAGGTTATATATTTAAAAAAAAAGAAAAGAAAAGAAAAAAGCCTGCACAATGATACAACCAAAAAAGTAAAAGGCAAACTGAATGGAGAAAAGTTTTTAAAAGCATATATCTGATAAGGGTTTAATATCCAGAATATATATGGAACTCATATAATTCAAATGCAAATAAAATAATCTGTTTTTAAGATGAGGAACTGAATAGCCATTTTTTTCAAAGACTACATGCAAATTGCCCAGATTTGAAAAACTGCTGAACATCATTTATCATCAGGGAAGTGCAAATGAAAAACCACAATGAGAAATCTTATCACATCTTACCTGTTAGAATAGCTACTATAACATAGGAGAGATGAGTGTTGGCCAGGATGTGGTGAAAAAGAACACTTGTGCATCGTTAACAGAAATGTAAACTTTCACAATCATTGTCTGGAAAAGAGTATGGATATTCTTCAAACAGTTTAAATATAAAGCTATCATATAATGCAGCTAAAAGTGTTCTGTACCTCAGTTTCCAATGTGTGCGTGTGTGTGTGTGTGCGCGTGCGTGTGTGAGTTTATAACAAGCAACTCTATCCCAGCTGGATGTCCTACAATTCAACTCAGTTCTGACTACCTATCCAGAGATAGCCTCAGATTCCACTGGGTAAGAGCGCAGACCCACAACACTGCCCTCCACTTTAGATGCCAATAACTGGCTGCTCTTTTCACTTGTGCTCCTGATTGGAGGGTCCCATGACCCCTCCTTGTGTTTAATTAATTTGCTAGAGTGGCTCACAGAACTCAGGAAACTCATTAGATGACCGGTTTACTACAAAAAACATATATGAAAGAATACAAATCAATAGCCAGATGAAGAGAACAAAGGCGCTTCTGTCCTCACGGAGTTTGGGGCCCACATACTGTGGCGGTACATGGACGCCTTCTGGTTTCCCAACCTGGAAGCTCTCCAAACCCCCTACTTTGGAATGTTCATGGAGGTTTTGTTACACAGGCATTACTGATTAAGTAATTGGCTATTGATGATTGATTCAATTTCCAGCCCCCTTCCCACCCAGAATTCAGGGAGTGGGACTGAAAGTTCCAACCCTCTATTTGTAGTTTGGTCCCCTAGAAACCAACCCCCCATCTTTAAGAGTTTTCAAAAAGTCACCTCATTAACATAAATTTATTTGTGATTGAAGGGTACTTGTTATGAATAACAAGACACCAATTTCACCTTTATGGCTCTGAAGCCTTTTCAGGAACTGAGGACAAGAGATCAAATATTATCACAAAAGATGCTCCCATCTTTTGGGAGCTGGGAGCTAGGAACAAGGACAAAGACAAAATCTATATAAGGAAGATATTTTAGTCATCTGAATGATCTTGCATATATATGTTTATATCAGTTTTATTCATAATTGCCAGACTTTGAAGTAACCAAAATAGCCTTCACTATGAGAATGGGAAAACTGGTAAATCCGAACAATGGAATATCATTCAGCACTTTAAAAAAGCTACCAAGCCATGTAATGTTATGGAGGAAACTTCAGTGCATAGTACTAAGTGAAATAAGTCAATCTGAAAAAGCTACAAACTGTATGATTTTAATTCCATGACATTCTGAAAAAGACAAAATTATGGAGACAACAAAAAAGATGAGTGGTTACCATGAGTTCTGGGGAGGAGAGGGAAGAGTAGGTGGACCACAGAGAATTTTTAGAGCCATCAAACTACTTTTTGACAGTGCAATAATGGATACTTGTCAATATAAATTTGTTCAAATTCATAGCATGTTCTACACAGAGTGACCCCTAATGTGAACTATGGATATTGAGAGATAATGATGCATCAATGTAGCTTTAGCAATTGTAACAAATACACCACTGTGGTGGGGAATGTTGATAATGGGAGAAGATACACATGTGTGGGGGACAGTGATGACATGGGAAATCTCTATACTTCACATTATGTTTTACTAAAGCCTCTAAAAAGAGTCTATTATCTTAATTTTAAAATATGGTGAAGAAATGAACAGAAATGTATTGTGATATTTGTATTATGCTGTATGAGGGGGTGGGAGTCCTCCACTTGGCAGCAAAGTGGAAGAGGAAGAGATTAATGAGTCAAAGTTAAAGTATTAATTGCTTCTGGGGATGTACCTTAGGAAAGGAAGCAATTGTTTTGCAGGATAAAAATATCATAACAATAAAATGAAATTGAAAAACTAAAAGGTAACTAGAATAATATAGCACCAAACGTATGAAAATGTGCTCCGTTTATTAGGAAAATAAATTGTATTCTGGAATTCAATAAAAACCTAATTAAGGTTGATTTTTGTTGCACTTCGTAGTTTTTGCAAATAGTTATTTATCAATTGTTCTTTGGGGTCCAGAGAGCTCTTTGTTGCTGGAGGTATCTGAGACCCTAATTTCATACAGCACAATAATTGTATACAAAATGCTAATGGAATTTGCAACTTTATTCAGGATCAGATTAACGAGCTGAAGCACAGTAATATATGCTCTTAGCCTAATAAGTTATTCAGAAGTTCCCACTAATTTTCTTTTAGATATAACCTGAATAAAGTTATTTTGTAGATGCCCTTTCTACTTCCTCCAGAGACTGGTCACACTCACAAAAAAAAAATTAAAAATTCAAATAAATAAAGCTCATAACGCCCCTTTTTTAGCAAACAGCTTAAGTTACGACTTTGTATTCTATCGATGTCTCCACCAGAAGAAGGGTTCAAAGAAAATGAAAAAAAATACAACAATTATTTAATATTAATTATTGTAGAAATCACTTTATAGTCCAAGCCCTGTCACAGTGCAACATCTGGCTGTTTGTTTCTCTGCAGATAGTGGAAACACTTTTATTCTGATTTTCATATTTATCCCTACTGTTCTCAATTTGACATGTATGCTACGCTACTTAAAGAAATTGTGACTCTTAAAATGTTCATTAACTGATGATTAAATTGTTAAACATTGATTCATCCTCTGCTACTTTATTAACTCTTCTGCCAGTCCCCTGAGATTTATTTTCTTACCATTTGGATATTCACCTGTAACATTTCTAACCCCCAGATTCCAAAAGTGCTTTGCAAGTCTGCCACATATTTTATTGTTGTGTTTGTTCTTTTACTCATTTGAGTGACTTGATAGCTTTTGGGGGGGGCAAAAAACATCACCAACTGATGTGGAGATTTTTGTTTTTAATCTGCAGTAACTCCACCAAAGGGAAAATGTTTTTCCCACATTGTTTCTTTTCCAGGGGAAGATAAGTTTTGTTTGGCTTAACTGCAATCTTTTGGTATAATTTTCCTCAGTGGTTCTGTGTTGAAGGAGAAATAAATAGTTAAGAGTACGCATCACCTCAAAACTTAACAGCTCAGTTTTGGGCTCAAAATATGATCTTTTATACCAAGTGCAAAATTGGAAAAGCTCAACCCTCCAATTGACAAACTAAAGATTTCCAGATACTCTCCAATGGGAAAAAAAAAAAAAAACTGAGCCAGCAAATGAGCAGTTAAGAAAACCGCTACTTGCCTTTTTTCTTGCTTTGCAAAAATCTCTGCCTAGGAATTCTGTTATTGAAGGGGTTCAGCTTTCACCCTGAAGTTACGAGATTCTCTTTGCTATTTAGTATTTCTGAAGTAACATAGAATCACCTGCTATGGTTATCACAGAAAAGAAATGTAATCTGGGTATTCTAATCTTGGTTAGAAGAATCACCAAGAAGGAACTGGAGGATTGGAATTCCAGAGCTTTTGTTTGTTTTCAAAAAGTATAACTTTTTTCAAGCTTTATAGGAATATAATTCATATATAACACTGCAAGTTCAAGGTGTACAATGAGATAATTTGATATGTTTTTATTGAGAAATTTTACCGCAACAAAGTTAGGTAACACTTTCTTTCCCTCACATAATTACCAGTTTGCTGTTGCTGTTATGGTGAGAATGTTAAAGCTGTACTCCCATAATAAGCTCCCCATGGCTCTTTAAACAAGGGCAAGGCCACCTCCAGGATCTAGGATAAGATGGAAACCTCTCTGCTGGCGGAATGACAGTGAAGGGGAATCCATGCAGTAGACAGACATTTATTCTAACCAGGGTGCAAGGAAGACAAGTGAAAAGAAAAAAAAAAAAGGGACGAAAGATGGTGCAAAGGTGCCAAAGAGCTGGAGACAGAGGAAAGATTGGGGAATTAAATTTAATCCACCCCAAATAGGGAATTCCATTGGCTTCTTTATTCTTCATGAAAGAACTCTAGATCATGGTCTAGGATATTATCTTTGGAATAAATGAAACTTGTGCCTTCCCTAGTTTCACTAGAAAGAATTGTTTCAATTATTTTATATACTTAAAAATATATTTGATGGAGCTCTGCAAGGAATTGCTTCATAAGTTCCCTGGTCTATGTCAAATCCAATATACAGGATTGCTGGAAAGTATTAAGTATGCCAGTTATACTACTCACGTATTTTCCTTTGATGTTTACAGTAACCAAGGAAAGAGTGACTCAAGGGAAGATATACAGGTAATAATAATTTTCTTCTTAATATGTATCTCTCTGAGAGATATTGTGGACACAAGCTATAAATTACTGTACCCATTTAAAGTTACAAAATTAAAAACCTGTAGGCAGCAAATGGAGATTTGTGCCACACAGACTGTATGGCAGAAATAAATAACTTCTCACAGTGGGGACAGTCCTATTTAGACAAAATACTTTCTTCCTTTCTTTGACACAGCAGCATTGTCATGACCTTCACCCGGGCTGGAAGTTTGGTAATATTTTCATTTATGTCTTCTCTCTATGGGAATAAAGTATTCTAACCTAGAAATCTCAGTTCTTATGTGAAAAATAACTTTTTAGATACTTCAACCATTTATGTTTGTAGCAACAAATGTTCCAATATGAATACAAAACATTACCTTTCAAACACAGCAACACATTACTTGAAACAAGATGACACGTGTCCTTCTACACATACAGTTCACTGTCAATTCTCAGAAATAGTTTACATAATCTTAAAAGGCACTATGGTTATATATGTTTCTTATTAGGCTGTGCCTAACTAGCTTGGGGCTTCACAGCTGTGTGCCAGCAACTCTAAGCATTTCTTGATTCAGCTATAACTTCTGATATACTTCTTATCATCAATATTAATACAAATATTTTTAAAATCATCAAGTTCATCCATTTATACATTTATTTCACAAAGATTCCTTGAACAACTATTATTTGCCAGACACTTCCCTAGGCCCAGCAGATATTTTTTAAAATGTTACACCTGCTATCCTCTGCCCTTAAAAGACTCATTCCTTATTCAAATAAGGAAAACAAATGTGAAAATATATTTTAACTCAAAGTAATGTCTGCTGTGAGACCATGTTGTTAGGACTAGATTGTGTGTGTGTGTGTTGACATAATGTAAGTTCATTGTCTTAATTTGGGTTGCCCCCAAAACAGATGCTAAGCAGGGATTTGGGTTCAAGTAATTGTCAAAGAGGTGATCCCAGAAAGTCCCCTGAACGACTGCTCTGTATGGGAGCTCTTTTCAGTGCTCTCTATGGGCGAGAGCAGTGGCTCTCAGATGTCAGGGCACCTCAGAGCTACGTGAGGGAACCACAGCACAGACGGCGGGGCCCGCGCCCAGCGGCTTCTCATTCGGCGGGTCTGCGGGGCAGTCCGAGGACTTGCATTTTCATAAATTCCTACCTGATGTGGAGGCTGGGGTCTCAGGACTGAATCTGAAGAATCAATGACCTAGAGGATGTGAGTAGAGGACAATAGCATAAGCCACATGTACACATATTCAAATATTTTTGATGTCTTTAGTCTTATTCAAAAAATCACAGTTTTCTCATGTTATCAACCATTCATTTCATCAACAAATGAACTTGTTAGGTTTCAGTCATGCCTAAACTTGGAACGGCCTTGCCCTCTCATTAACTAGTTTTTAACCAGGTGACTATATCGAGGTGGTTAATTAGAAAATACCTGACAGATAAGCACTTTTTAATTTAATTCAATTTAATTCTATTTTATTTTATTTTGAGGGGTATGCCTGTAGCTATAAGTTATCATTAATTTGAAAGGAGCTGGGTGCAAAGGCTATTTATTGCACAAACAGATGTCCTCGGGGATAATTCATGTGAAACAGCTTTTGGCTGCTAGATCAGGGCGTGTGAAGGGTAAAAATGTGTGCGTGTGCATTAATGATCTGTGCACATACAGCAAGAATAACTATATTTGTTTATAAATATTCGCTAAAATACTTTCAAGTATGAAACCAGAATTTTTCTGTGCAACAAGCAAGGTATTTCCAAGAGGTTCACGGAGCTGGAATAAAAAGAAAATTCTTGTAAGTCAGCTTGGTTAAAAAACAAAACAAAACAACAACAACAACAAAACTTTATACTTTTTTTATATACACTTTACTGCCTTTGAATAAACAATGTTTTGTGGAGAAACCTTTTTATTCAGTTCTTGCCTGTGTCTACACTACAGGTAAAAAAGCCATTTGTGGAGGGACGTTTTTAAAATCAGATGAATGTTTGCACTTACGGGGGGAGCAGGGTAACAAAGAAATGCACTAAACTGCAGGACGGTATTTATTCCCACGGAACAAACATGCCATTTTCTATTCTGAGGGCGCATTTAAATCCACATAAAAAGGGCACTTTATTTTCCAAGGACACTGAGGAGAATTATGTAAACTGACTGAAAAGAGATGAACTCTACTACAGCATGTACCCTGGGCCTTTAAAGGCATCAGAATTAAGAAAGCTAAGTGATTCCATTAGCTGTGTAATCTTTTCATTCTGATGCATAAGTTTGGATGGTAAGGATCAGAGACAACTATACAAAGTCTCTTTCTTCACTGAGGATTCAATTACATCAGTAAGACTGAGACATGAACGGGGACAACATATGATAAGTAAAACACCGGAACAAGAATGCTCTGTCTCTAAACTTCACTGTGTTTCATCCCTTAAAATTCAAAGGAAGCTAAAGACTAAAATAAATTTTCTCTTATTAGAGACATTTAAATAATGCAATTTAAGTATTTAGCCTGAAAAAAAATAAATACTTCTTTAGGGTCAATTTATACTTACTAATAAAACTTTTCTCCCCAAATCTGTCTTATTGTTAATCTATTTTTGCCTACATGATGGACACTTCCTTTTCGCTGAAATCCCAGATATTCCAATGCTCTAGTTTTTAACTAAGTGTTATATTCCAATTCAGCCTTTGTGATTTGCCACAAATTTTCTGGTTTTAAGAGATTTCAACTTGACATGGTTTTAAAAGCTGGGTATATAAGGAACATCACTGATCCTTCATTAAATACTGAAAAATTACCACCAGGATAGAGAGAAGGAGTATGAGGGGAGAAAGCAAAAGTTGTGATTTAACACACAGACTCGTTCAACAATTCCCAGCCCCTGTTCTGCCCGGTTGCTGTGAAGCATCTTCAGGTGTATCATCTTATTCAATTCAAACAGAAGCGCTCTGAGGTTGTTATCTCCTCACAGTACATCATTAATGTGTTCAGGCCCTTCATACCACCTCCTTTCTCAAACACTCTCTTCCCATTCATCCCATTTCCACCGCCCATCCTCTCAGCCTGACAAAGGTCAGCTGGGACTTCAAGGCCCGTTGCAAATGTCCTTTTCATCATAAAACATTCTTACACCTTCTGCTTCCCAATGTGAATCATTCTCTATCACTGACCTCAGTGAACATGGTTTGTAGTTTCAAATCTATATTCCAGAGCTTGTCACTTTGATCATAGTCTATTGCATATGTACCTGCCTCCTCCACAAAGTCTATGAACTATTGGAAAGAATACTAAAACTCTATTCCTATTTTATTAGCCAGTATGGAAGGAAAAGTGTCCAAGGACGCTTCTTTGTAATTCAGTTCTTCTCAGTTCAACCAGTATTTATAAAGTACCTACTGTTGCCCGAGAAATTGAGATAATCCCCAATAATTCAACGATGGATTAATATTAAGAATTTAAGATAAGAGTGACAGGTACATATGCAGGATATTTCATGCAACAGAAATACAGTGTTTTCCTGAGCTAGAAGTGTTACGTAGCCCAACAAAAAATACTACGGTAGATTCTGGATTGAAATAGAGGGATCTTTATCAAGACTAAGTACCAGGAGGCATAGGAAGGAAAAAGGGGTCACTCTTGGTAGAATATGGGCCTGAGTCTGAACAATCTTCTGAACCCAGAAAGTATGTGCCTGTGTGTGTGTGTATGTCTACTGGAAGAGCCTTGTACTAAGCTTCACAAAGATTTTACAGCTAAATACAAACATCCCCCAATGATAAACTACTGCCTGGTCAATGAAACCACGATAGCCCTAGGCCACTGCAATGCTGTTATACGCTGGAGAATGAACATAGTAGGTAACCAGGTTTTCCAGGTCTTAGGAACGATGACCCTCTGAGGTTGATTCAGTCCAGTCTGCTCTGGTGACCAGACCATTTCTGCATTGTCTCTCAAGGCAAACCTGTTGTATAATTATTCCTTGCTCCATTTTGCAGTTTTATGTCCCTCATCTAAATAAGTACCCCGAAGCTTGGGCTGTAGAAAATCTGATGATAGCAAAAGTCAGCATAAGAATCATTTAATTAGAACTGGGAAAATTTCAAACCAACTGGCAGTGAACTGAGAAAAATTTACAGATTGTTATTAGTAATTCAGCCAGATCTGTAAATTTTAAATGCTACCAAACATTTGTCCAATGTTGTTCTTAAAATCCTTAGTCAAATGAGAACATTTCTAAAAGCCTTTAAAAATACATGTTCTGTTATGGACCAGTAATATTCATGAGTGGCCCCAGTCTTTCTTCCTCTGACATCCAGACTAGGCTCAAATTTGCCTCCTTTATCCTTCCCCCTACCCCCGCTCCCACCCAGACATTTTCTATCATTGCTAACTATATCTTTTATTTTCCTTTTAAACAGAGAGGCACAAAACATTGAGAAAGTAGGGAAAGGGAAATAAAATTATAGTAGTACAAAAAAAAAAAGAGAGAGAAAGAGAGAGCAATAGAAAGATAAGATGCACATGGCCTAGAGCTGGTTTGCACTATTTGGGGGGGGGGGGAGTCATGAAGAAAGAGGCACCAGTAAAAAAAGATATAAATGCAAAAAGAATGTGATTTTTAAATGAGGACTGCATATCCCCTTCACTATGTTTGAGAAACATGTGCAAAGAATTATATTGTTTTCAAACTTGTTTTAATCAATGGACTATTTTTTTTTCAACCAAAGTACTTTGAGCCTGAACTATATGGGCCCTGATTTCAATAGAACTGAAAGTCGCCTGCTGGTCCATGTGGAATACATGGCCTCACTCAGTCCACAGGCTGACTGTAATGTAGAGCTGAAGGACTCCCAATGAGGTCTCTAAAAAGAGAATGGGACAACTGGTAATGGTTTTGTTTACTGGGAGACTGAATTAATTGTTGACCCTTAAGAAATGATACCATTTATTCTACCAGAAAGTCTTATATATTAGTAGAATCCTGGTAATACAAAACTGAAAACTAACTCAAAATATGGCATTGCTGAAAACATAATCAGTAGTCAAGATATTTAGGACTGATTTAACAAATTGTATTATGCAGTCCTAGAAGAGGTGGATAGGAAGAGCGCTAAATAGGTATATGATGTTCTATCTACTTTCAGGGCCACCATATTCCACCAAAACTTAAACATCCAAATATGCTATACAATTTTAATATATACTAATGCTTATGTTCTTTGATGGGGTCTAAGGTCTACTGATTTTTAAACAATACTTTAATTCATGTTCAGTTTGACCTCCAGACATATATGCCATGCATGCTAAACTTTTTTACTTCATAATCAGAGATGTTTTGTCTACCTTCATATCCCCAGAGGATATTTCCATGCATGACATTGTAAATATTTGGGAAGATATTTGGTTTATAAGTGAATGAATAAGTAAATAAACACTCCCTCACTATATTTTTCTAAAGAAGTGAACGGTAGTAACTGAGTGGGCTCATAAGTGGCCCTTGTTCAGATTATAGCCTTTTGTACACAGACAGCCTGAAGAGCTGTGTGCGGCAGTGAAAAAAATACTTGCTTATTCTGTGGTGGTATAAGATTTTGGAAGGTATCTTGTACAATATTGGCTCAGATGCTATGCATCTGATGCTTGAAATTATGTCTGTGATGCAACAAATTTAATTCTCTAAATTACCTTTGGTAACTAACATGGAGATCCTAGGCAATGAGCTATCAAGGGTCTGAACACCCCCACCCATCTGGCTGGAGGGGGCCACACTTGTGCTGAACTTCTCATAGGACCAATCACTTGCTCTGGCTGAAGCTTCAGTATTCTCCAGGCCTAGAGGTCTCCTGAATTTGGCTTTACTATACAGTTCTTGCAAAAAGCTGGCATCTAAACACAGACTGCTGGTGTCCAAGTAGTCAGGTTTTTTTCTTCACTGGCAAAGTTGCCTTCACATCTGTTCCATGAGAACAGAGCTACATAGAGACAAAGTTTCTCCACTTCCTGAGACAACCCACAGCATGACCAACAGAATACTCTTGTTCTAGAATTTATCTCCCCAGCTAAACAGGGCTACAAGAAGTGATTTGCTTTTTCTTTTTCTTAATGCTGGCTTTATAAAAGTTCCCACTGAAGCCTGTTCTCCAGAATGCATCTTGTGTCATGGTGAATGGTGTCTCACTGTGTCAAGCACTGCTGTAAGGTAGATGGTGATTTCAAAAACCCTTCTTGCATGACAAAGTCATCCCTTAGACATAAGGGTTCCCCATTGTCCCTTCCCCTGGACAGGGCTGGTCAGGGGAGGGGACAGGTAGAGAGCTACCTTTTAAAATAAAACTCTTGGGGAGAAGTTGCTCCTTTACCATGAGTTGAGTCTTTTAAATCATTATTTTCCTCCAGGAGCAGGCAATTCAGTCCACATGAGGACATTCAAAAAGCGATATCTGATCACCATTCTCTAATTGGGTCTTTACAATAATACTCGACAATAAGTAGCCCCAGCCCAGAGGAGTTAAATGCTTTGATCAATGCCACTATGTTAGGATTTGAATTTGAGTCTATCTGACTCTAACTTTGACTTTTCCACTTCTTTGTAATGGGCAGCACTTAAGACTATACAGTCAGTCAGTATACAAATAATGATCAATGATTTCTGAAATGGCAAGGGTATTTTCCCCATGGGAACAAGATTTGTCATTTATTGTTTTTGGAATAGGTAATGGCACATATGGTAGGTGCCCATTAATATATGTAAAGTTATTGAATACATATGTAAAATTATGCATGAACTCGCAGGTGTATACTACTTTAACTCTAGTGAAAAGTTCAGTGATTAAAAGACATTTTTGTTTTGTTTTTCAGATATTGGTCACAGAGGTAATTTGGTACAGCAGACAGAGTGTATCCTCTGAATTAGAAAGATGGCTTCAAATTCTTTCACAAACCTTTGCCAGGTGAGCAGGTTTTTAACTATTCTTATGCTAATTTTCCTAATAATGTGACTGCCTTTAAGGGGTTTGCATTACTTATGCTGGGCTGCACCAGTGTGCATCCAACTTCAATGTGTAGAGACATTCATCTGTGGGGTCTTGTTAAAATGCAGGTGCTGATTCAGGAGGTCTTGGGTGGAGCCTGAGAGTCTCCATTTCTAACACACGTTCAGTTGACACTGATGCTGCCAAGTTTGGGACTACGTTCTCTAGCAAGGAGTAGGGAGGGGCTCATCCTCAGCAACACTGACATCGTGGCCCAGCTAAGTCTTTGTCACGGAGCCCTGTGCCTGCACTGCAGGACGGTTAGTAGCACTCCTGGCACAGTTCCTGGAACATAATGGAAACCAGAGGAATATTTGTTCATTTATTTTCCCATTTTCTGCTTTGACTTGGGGGAGGTCAATAAGTTCAGACTGATGGTCACCTCTAGGATGGTGACCTCTAGAACACGAGTCAGCAAACAACCACTCAGGCCAAATCTAGACACCACATATTTTGTAAAAAAAGTACTGGATCTCATTCACAGCCATTAGTTTACCAATTTTCTATGGCTTCTTTGGCACTAGAATAGCAGAGTTGAATACTTTCAGGAGAATCTGTGCAGTCCACAAAGTCTAAAGTATTTATTACCTGGCCCTTAACAGAAAAACATATCAAGTCCTTTTCTTTTTTTGTTTTTTTGGTTTTTTGTTTTTATTGTATGTAGTACATTTTACTCCTATGAAATAAAACACGTTTTTTCATATTTGCTGAAAAGTAAACAATAATATTGTACGAAATGTTATATACTGGATAGGATGTACACAGCAGTTTCAGAAACACCATTTCATCCACCAGAGAAACTATTCTAAAACTGATATTCACACTTTTTTTTTAATAATAATAGTGTGTTAGAAACATGCAGTGTGGCATTTAGTATATACATTCCTTTGCTCGCAAGCAAAAAATCCTAATCGCTTCTTTATAACATGTTTTATTTTAGACCCTAAACTCTAAAAACACTGTTGTGATATTACTAACAACTGCTTTTTTATAAAATTAATTTGACATTTTGATGTATATATACATCCTTTCAGTCGTTTTAATGTTAACAATGCTAAACTTAAAAAAATAACAAGCTTATAGTAATGTTAAAATGTCATATGCAGTCACACATGTGTATGTCCTTGCAACTGGTGGAAATACGTTTAGTAAAAGACGTCAAACTTGTGGAAATTCCTTTGAAATCAAAAGAGCTTTCTTTACTTGGGTGGTTTCCTTTCTGTCTTCTCTTTCTCTCCCTTTCTTCAGCGCGCTCGACCTTCCTGGGTAAGCCCCGGTCTTCCCGGGGCAGAGCTCCCGGGCCCGGGCCGGGCTGGGCTGGCAGCCCCCGGCCGGACACCAGGCTCCGCACGCCAGCGGGGCCCAAGCTGCGGCGCTGCCCTGCTTTCCGGCTCAGGCTGGCCGGGCGCCAGTTACTCGTGTCCCTGTGAACGTCCGCAGGCGTGGGCACCGCGGAATCCAGCGCCGGGGCTGCGCAGGTTGTCCAAGGCGCTCAGGCCGTGGAGGCTGGAGCCCGGGGCGGCGGTCGCCGCTGAGGGCACCAGGCGGGACCACATGCTCCTGGACGAGATGGAGCCGGGCGGGGACAGCGCGCCCCGCGACGACAGGGGGTGGATGCTCTTAGGGCTGAAGAAAGGGAAGCCCTTGGTGGGCAGGGAGGCCGGCGTGAGGCCCTTGGCGGCGCAGGGGCTGTAAGAATAGCCTGGGGACGTGTCGTCGTAGGGCTGCACGAGCCCATTCAACCGCGGCCCAGAGCCATTCTTGCACAGCCTGGCCTGCGAGTTGTGCTCTCAATCTCTCCATTTGGCCCCTCTATTCTTGAACCAAACCCGGACTCGGTCTTCCGTAATGTTGGTCCACGCTGCGATTTCTTTGTGCGTGGACGTGTCCGGGTACTGTTTCCTCCGAAAAGTGGCCTCCAGTTCCTGCAGCTGCCGGGGAAGTGAGTCCGCTGCCCCATCGCCTCTCCTTGGACAGGTCTTCGGCGCCAGTGTCCTCATTCTTTCCCTGGTGGCTCTTATCTTTCTCTCCAAGTCCCCTTCTTGATATATGAATATCCCGGACCTTTAACTCTTCTAAGCTGTAGAACCAAAGTTTCACAGCAAAATTCATAGATGTAAGTCAATAGGTGCTAAATCAAGAATACTCCCTTTGGGTTGGTCTCCGAGAGTAGCCAGGTCCTTTCCATTCTTCAATGAGCCATTGGCTTCCTCAACTCAGGAGCATTATGCAACTTTTTCAGTAACGGTGAAGACTAGAACAAACCAAACCCCAGGTGCCAGAGAGCATTGGCTAGGTTCCTTTAAAAATTTAACTTTCCCAGCACAGATGGTTTACATGCCTAATTACAATTGAAAACAGTCAGTCACAAGAGGAAAATACATCTGTTTCCAATGGCTTCCAACTTCACTTAACCTAGTATGTTTGTGCTAGTGACTGGTAATTTGCATTTGTGCAAGGTCTTAGAGTGTTTTTAAAAACAAATTCAGATTTTGAGAGGATGATTTATGATATAAAGTTTTGTGGAAATTGTATGGGTAAGCTGCACTCGGTTGCCACTTATAGGAGAAAAATGTGATGTGCAGCTTAAGGTGCAGTTTTATTCTAGTGTAACTGATTATCACAGGTGAGTTTATTGTAACTGCTCCACGCACCCTCATGAGGACTGTAAAGCAATAACATGATTAGAATCGGCTATGTCAGGGTGTTTCAGTCTCAGCACTACGTGGACATGACAGTTCTTTGTTGTGTAGCCTGTACCGTGCGGTGTACAGGGTTTGGCAGCATCCCTGGCCTTTGCCCATTACATGTCAGTTTTAACTCTCTCCCCAGCTGTGGCAATTAAAACTATCTCTAGACACTGTCAGATATCACATGTGTGTCAAAATCACTCCTGGTTGAGAATCACTAGGCTATATTATGCTACAAGAAGATGAGTGGCTTACTACCCCAAATGTTCATATCTTGCTCATATAAATTCTACTGGGCAGCTTTCCAGGGCAGTTGTACACTGTGTCCTGGTTCACTATTCTGACCTACTTTGATTTTATGGTACTTCCAATCAATACATGCTTCCTAGATCATCACGGAAAGTAATGAGAGTGTAGAATTGAATTGCAAGTTCTTAAATATTTATGCCCAGAAGTGACATTTCCAGCTCTGTTCACATTTCATTGAGCAGAGAAATTACATGGCCATGCCTACCTTGTCTAGCATGAGTATTATCTGTTAAACACCATTTTCTTCAGTGAGCATTTGTTACTACTGAGAACTACTGTATTGCCAAGAGTAGAGAGGCAGGATAATATTGTGGTTGAGAGTGTGGGTCCTAGAGCCAAAGATCTTGGGGCTGAACTCCAGGTTTATATCTGTGAGTTTAAAGACACTGTGTCTAATACTGTGCCTGAGTTTCTTCATCTAAAAAACAAGGATAATAGAAGTACCTAACTCACAGGGAGCTACAAGAGTGAAATATGTTTGCATTTCTAAAATTCCTAGATACAATAAGCACCTTTTAAATGTGATTAAGTAAAAAGAAATAATTTATAGGGAGAATAATTGTATACATTTTTATAGAAATATTGAGAGGGTGAAAAAAGCAAAAAAAAGGGGAGATGTGTATTCAGAGGAATTTGACCCTTTTTTTCCATTTGCAAGTGAATTTTATTTTTATTTATTTTTTTCCTTGATGAACATCAATATAAAAATTTTCTTTTTTATTGAAGTACATTAATTACAATGCATCAGTTTCTGGTGTACAGCACAATGTCCCAGTCATGCATAAACATACATATATTTGTTTTCTTTTTTTAATTAAAGGTTATTACAAGATACTGAACATAGTTGCCTGTGCTATTCAGAAGAAACTTTTTTAAAATATATTTTTATATATAATTGCTAACATTTGTAAATCTTAAACTCCTGAATTTATCCTTCCCCATTCCCATTCCCCAGTAGCCATAAGATTGTTTATTATGCCTGCAAGTCTGTTTCTGTTTTGTAGAAGAGTTCATCAGTGCCCTCTTTCTTCTTCTTCTTTTTTTTTTTTAAGTTTCCACATATGAGTGATATCATATGGTATTTTTCTTTCTCATTCTGTCTTACTTCACTTACAATGATGATCTCTAGGTACATCCATGTTGCTGCAAATGGCATTATTTTATTCTTTTTTATGGCTGAGTAGCATTTCATTATATAAATATACCACAAATTCTTTATCCAGTCATCTGTCAGTGGACATTTAGATTGTTTCCATGTCTTGGCTATTGTAAATAGTGCTGCTGTGAACATTGCATGTATCTTTTCACATTAGAGTTACTTCCAGATACATACCAAGAAGTGGGATTTCTGGATCACATGGTGAGTCCATTTTTAGTTTTTTGAGGACTCTCCATACTGTTCTTCATAATGGCTGCACCAAAATACATTCCCACCAACAGTGTAGTGACTGATGTGAGGTGATATCTTATTGTAGCTTTGATTTGCATTTCTCTGATAATTAGTGATATTGAGCAGTTTTTTCATATGCCTATTGGCCATTTGTATGTCTTCATTGGAGAATTTCTTGTTTAGGTCTTCTGCCCATTTTTCGATTGGGTTGTTTGGGTTTTTGGTTATTAAGTTGTATGAGCTGTCAGCTCACAACAGTCAGAATGGCCATCATTCAAAATTCCACAAATGATAAATGCTGGAGAGAGTGTGGAGAAAAGGGAGCCCTCCTACACTGTCAGTAGGAATGCAGTTTGGTGCAGCTATTGTGGAAAACAGTATGGAGATACCTCAAAAGACTAAAAATAGACTTCCCATATGACCCAGCAATCCCAGTCCTGGGCATATATCCAGAAGGAACCCTAATTCAAAAAGACACCTGGACCTCAATGTTCATAGCAGCAGTATTTACAATAGCCAATACATGGAAAAGACCTAAATGTCCATTGACAGATGACTGGATAAAGAAGATGTAGTATATTTATACAATGGAATACTATCCAGCCATAAAAATGGCAATATAATGCCATTTGGAGCAACATGGTTGTCCCTGGAGAATGTTATTCTAAGTGTAGTTAGCCAGAAAGAGAAAGGAAAATATTATATGATATCACTTATATGTGAAATCTAAAAAAAAAAAAAAGAAGAAGAAGAAGAAGACAAATGAAATTTAATATAAAACAAAAACAGACTCACAGACATAGAATACAAACTTGTGGTTGCCAGGGGGTTAGGGGGTGGGAAGGGACAGACGGAGTTTGAGATTTCTAGAAACTGACAGATATATATAGACTAGTTTAAAAAGTTCACACTGTATAGCACAGGGAAATATATTCAAGATCTTGTAGTAGCTCATGGTGAAAAAGAATATGAAAATGAATATATGTATATTCTTGTATGACTGAAAAATTGTGTTGTACAACAGAAATTGACACATTGTAAACTAACCATAACTCAACAAAAAATATAAATAAATAAAAAATAAGTTGTATGAGCTGTTTATATATTCTGGAAATTAAGTCTTTGTCAGTTGCATCATTTGCAAATATTTTCTCCCATTTCATTTGTTGTCTTTTTGTTTTGCTTATGTTTTCCTTTGCTGTGGAAAAGCTTATGAGTTTAACTAGGTCCCATTTGTTTATTTTTCCTCTTATTTCCATTGCCTGGATAGACTGTCCTAGGAGAGCATTTTTTTTATTAGCTCTAGTAGTTTGTGTGTGTGTGTGTGTGTGTGCGTGTGTGTGTGTGGAGTTTTTAGTGTTTTCTGTAGATAGTATGTTGTCTGCATATAGTGACAATTTTACCTCTTCTTTTCCAATTTGGATCTCTTTTATTTCTTTTTTCCTTGCCTAATTACTGTGGTTAGGACTTTTAAGACTATGTTTCCTTTATTTATTTGGGGAAGTGGAGGCAATTAGGTATATTTACTTATTATTTTTAGAGGAGGTACCCAGAATTGAACCCAGGACCTTGTGCATGTTAAGCATGTGCTCTACCACTGAGCTATATACCCTCCTCCCCAAGACTATGTTGAGTAGAAGTGGTGAGGGTGGGCATCTTTGTTTTGTCCCAGATTTTAGTGGGAAGATTTTCAGTTTTTCACTGTTGAGTACTATGCTGGCTGTAGGCTTGTCATGAATAGCTTTAATGATGTTGAGATATGTTCCCTCTATACCCACTTTGGTAAGAGTTTTTATCATAAACAGGTATTGAATTTTATCAAATGCTTTTTCTGCATCTTTTGAGATGATCATGTGGTTTTGGTTCTTTCTTTTTTGAACATGGTGTATCACATTAATTTGCATACATCAAACCATCCTTGTGTCCCTGGGATAAATCCAACTTGATCATGGTGTATGATATTTTTTATGTGCTGTTGGATTATGTTTGCTAATATTTTGTTAAGGATTTTAAGGATTTGTGCATCTATGTTCATCAGTGATATTGGCCTGTAATTTTCTTTTTTGATTATATCTTTGGTTTTGGTATCAGGGTGATGGTAGCTTCATAGAATGAGTTTGAGAGTACTCCTTCTTTTTCAATCTTTTGAAAGTTTAAGAAGAACTGGTATGAGTTCTTCTTTGTATGTTTGGTAGAATTCCTCTGTGAAGCCATCTGGTCCTGGACTTTTGTTTGCAGGGAGGTTTTTTATTACTAACTCTATTTCATTTCTAGTGACCAGTGTGTTCAAATGGTCTGTTTCTTCTTGATTCAGTCTTGGTGGACTGTGTTTCCAAAAACTTGTCCATTCTTTCTAGTCATCCATTTTGTTTCCATATAGTTGTTCATAGTGTTCTCTTATGATATTTTCTATTTTTGTGGTATTGGTTGTAATTTCTCCATTTTTCTTTCTTATTTTGTTTATTTGTGTTCTCTCTTTTCTTCTTGGTAAGCCTGGCCAGAGAAGTTTGTCAATTTTACTCTTTCAAAAAAACCAGCTCTTGGTTTGATTGATTTTTTCCATTTAAAAAACCTCTATTTTATTTATTATCTCCCTAATCTTTATTATTTCTTTCCTTCTGCTGACTTTTGACTTTGCTCTTCTTCTCCTAATTATTTTATAAGGTAGGTTAAGTTGTTTATTTCAGATTGTTCTTTTTTGAAGAAGGCTTGTATCGCTATGAACTTCCCTCTTAGGACTGCTTTTGCTGCATCCCCTAGATTTTGTGTAGTTGTGCTTCCATTGTTATTTGTCTCAAAGTATTTTTTAATTTCTTCTTTGATTTCATCATTGACTTTTTTTCTTTTTTGGTAGCATGTTGTTTAATCTCCATGTTATCATTTTTTTCTCTTTTGTTTTTCTGTGGTGGATTTCTAGTTTCATGGCATTGTGGTCAGAAGAGAAGCTTAAAATAATTTCTGTCTTTTTGAATTTGTTGAGGTTTCTTTTGTGCCTGAATACATGATCTATTCTAGACAATGTTCCATGTGCACTTGAAAAGAATGTATATTCTATTTTTGTGGGTGTAATGTTCTGAAAATATCAACCAAGCTCAATTGTTCTATTGTGTCATTTAGTTTCTCCATTGCCTTATTTATTTTCTGTCTGGAAGACCTGTCCAATGATGTTAATGAGGTGTTAAATTCTCCTACTATGATTGTGTTCCCATCACTTTCTCCCTTTATATCTGTTAGTATTAGCTTTGTGTGTGTCAGTTCTCCTATAATGGGTTTGTATATGTTAACGGGTGTAATATCCTCATCTTGTATTTCTCCTTTGATCATTATAGAGTGTCCTTCCTTATCTTTCTTTATGGCCCTTTTTTAAAAGTCTATTTTGTCTCAAATCAGTATTGCTATTCCTGCTTTCTTGTCATTTCCATTTGCAAGAAATACGTTTTTGCATCTTCTCACTTTCAATCTATGTGCATCCTTCTCCCTAAAATTGGTCTCTTGATGCAACATATTATAGGTTCTTGTTTTATTATCCAGTCTGACTCTCTGTGTCTTTTGATTGGAGCATTCAGTTCATTGACATTTACAGTAATTATTGATAGATGTGTGTTTATTGCCATTTTGAACTTAATTTTCCTGTTTGGTATTTCCTCTTTGTTCCTTTCTTTTTTCTTTTTCTTTTTCTTTTTAGGCTTTGATAATTTTCTTTTATATTATCTTGGCTTCTTTTTGTTTTTTGTGACTATATTATATGCTTTTGACTTGTGGTTACCCTGTTTTTCAAGTATATTGACCCACTGCTATATCTGTTGCTTTAAACTGTTAGTCATATAAGCTCAAATACATCCTAAAAACAAAAAAAAATTTTTTAAATCTATATTTTCTTGCTCCTCTCTCTCACCTTTTATGATTTTGATGTTCTTACCCTGTTGTGCAAACTCCACTTCCTCACTCCAGAGGACAAGGGTCAGGCCCCAGGTCAGTGCCACTCCCAGTGCCATGTGCAGGCACAGTAGACAGACAGCAGAAAATAGCCACACCAGCCCTCACCCTCACTATGTGCCAGAACTCTGCTCCTTGCTCATTTGTCTTGGAGGCATGGATCCACAAAGATACCCATGGAGCAGAACATTCCCCTCAGCTTGGGGCTGTAAACACATATCAGTCCTGCCTATGAGGTTGCAGAACCCTTGGGTACAGATTCAGGTTTCATCCCCACCTCCACCTGGGAGCTTCACACCAGAAAATATGGTAGCTCTGGCTGAGCCCCACCTCTCTTCTCCCAAGAATTCATCAGCAATGGTGTCACGGGTCTGCAGAGACAAAGGCTACAGTGCCCCGCCTCCACAGCATGCACCAGCAGTTTTTTGTTTGTTTTATGGGGGACTCAGGTTGTTCTGTTTTGTATACCCTCCCAGCCACTGTGCATGGCACACTCCAGTCCCCTGAGGTTGCCTCCGTGCAAATGGCCCCAGTCCTCCACCCGGCTTGGGCAGCCTGTCCAGTCCCCAAGCTGGTTCACATCTAGGGCTGGGGGTTTCAGGGACCCTTTGTGCCCATTTCACCTAGTTCTTTCTGTCAAGGGCTGTTCTGCACAGATCCAAGCCTCAGAGGCTCCCTCTCCTTCCTTACTGACCTTTCCGATGGGGAGGGAGACTCAGTGAATGAGTGCTATTCCTCTTTTGCCACTCCCTCCCTGTGGGACCAGTCTTGAACTAATTTCCTTTTTCTTCTTCTTTCCCCCCCATCAGATTTGTGATAAGTTTTGTCTTTTGAAGAAGGCAGTGTTCTGTCAAAGTTCAGCAAGTGTTCGGTCCATGTGGATGTCTCTCTTGGTGTGTTCATGAGAAAGGGTGAGCTAAGACCAGTCCTTCTACTCTGCCATCCTGGCTGCTCCCCTTCTCAACTGTTATATATGACAACTCCACAAATAAAACTGGCCAAAAGGGCATGTTTTCCAACATGACTTGCAGATGCTTACCAAAGTCAATAAAATAAATCAATAAATGCTGCAAATTGTTTGAAAGTATATTAAAGCTTAACCTAGACAAATGAGGTAGCAATGTATTTGCTATTTGTTCATCAAAGCCCTGTTACAACTGTTAAATATTGATTTTAAATGAAAATATGTCTTTTTTTGCTGTTATTAGGACTTTACTCGAATCTTCCCCTTAAAAAGTATTCAATGCCTTTTACAATATCCACCTATTTAAAATATCATTTCAGTACTAAGTACCTAATAGTCAGTCTATCATGGTGTTTGTTCAGCATTTCCCTTTATGCTAACTCATTAATGTTCTACTTAGAGAGCACCACCCCTCACTCCTGAGCACTATGGGCTGAGGTCTCAGGGCCAGCACCCCTCATACAAAATAACTGAGTCACAACACATTTTTCTGTTCTGGCTGTTGTATTTCCTTCAGAAGGCATTTAAGAAATTGTTACCATTATAACTTTAAGAAAATAAGTGTTCTTCCATGTGTACTGTATTTGTGACTTGGTTTCCTAAATTTCCCAGATTCACTCACTTTACAACTTCTAGAGCATTCAACACACTCAGACATTGGCTTCCATCTTATTTATAATTTGGCTTTTGTGTTATTCCTTCAACAGAATTCTGATCTAGTCTTTCTGTGTTCCTTTTCTTTCTTCCTTTATCATAGTTCCTTTTTTTCTTCTTTGATTATTATCATCACATAAAGCTTCAGATGAACAAATTTCTTGTTATCACCCAATTTTTGAATATCTTTTTAACATTGTTCCTGATTGAGATTAGAAGAGAAGATTCAAAAAAAGTAAATAATTTATCTCATTAGATCATGTTTTTCAAAGTATCATAACCATGTGATGAGATTGTTAAGAATGTATGTTTCTAAGATTCATCTCAGACTTGGTGAATCAAAATCTCCAGGGGTGAATCTCTGGAAATCTGCATTATTAAGAAACTCTCCAGCAGATTTCTACATGCATCACACCACCACAGCCAAATTCCTTTAAGAAGCTATCTTATAATAAGATTCTACTATACATCTGAAATGCATTTATAGAAAAAGTAAAAATAAGCAAAATAGTTTGAAATATTTGTCATGGCATAAGCACATTTGTCAAAATTTAGGTCATGATTTGACCTGTCTAATTCTTTCACTAGATTTCAAAATATTATCAGTTAAAAAAATCAGATAAATATACTTAGAGAAAAGAATAGCAAAAATGAATCTGTGATTATATGAATGAAGTTTTTACTATATATCCCCTTCCTTGTGGCTTTTTCTTCACCAAAATTTTGGAAACATTTCTAAATAATAGATTACAGACTCTTGGAGAGCAAAAGCAGTTCTTACTCCATCTCTAAAATATCCTAGTGTGATGAAATGCCATGAATTACCTTTAAACATTAGTGGTAGTAAGGAAACTCTTCTATACAGTCCTAGTCCAGGCCACTATTTTCAGAATTTCCCCTTGAAATGATCATCTGTAATCTACGTATTAGTATAAACGACAAAGAGAAAGAGAGCTCTAATATCATATTTTGTAACTTTATGCTGTGACCCAGACTCACTTATTTTTCAATAGTTAAGGCCTCTGGTTTTGGTACAGATATCAACATAAATAATTTAGAGTAGGGATAATTAATAGTTTCAAGATCAGCTTAGTAAATTGAATTTGTTCAAAAGTATAAGCTTAGGACTTTTCCCTATATTATAGCATTTTCCACATGCAGCTTTCCTTTATGTCAGCATAGCAATCACAGCCCATAAGAAGCAGTGGCAACTCTATTAGAAACAGGAAAATAAGGCTCTAAATGAACCTTCTCCTCACAAATTAAAGACATGTGTCCTTAGACATCTCATCTGAATTTTATCCTTTTAAGAATTCTGTTTCCTTGTGGTACACAGTACCAATACATTTTGATGCCAGTAACTATCAAAGATACCCATACATCAGAGGCCTTTCACCAATAGCCAGTATTAATACCCTGAAAACACATTAATCATAGACCTCAAATAGGAAGAGGTGAAGGAAAAGACAAAAGAAAATATTCAAATGTTCCTAGACAGAATTAAATTAGTTATCACAGACTTTTCTGTTATCTATGCAAAAGAATTTTCTCCTCTGTAGGGAATCAGGGATATCTTCTTTGGCCCCCAAATCTTGATCTGAATATTTCTTTGATAAGCAGGGCTGGATTACCCCTCCTCCACAGTGGGTTCTGGCCGGCAGAAGTCCCACCGAGATGGAATGAACTACTCGAGACTCTGGAAAAAGTCAAGAGAGCGAGAGGGAGTAGGGAGCCAACTCCACGAGCCTCTCAAATTCTCCCACATTTATTGTGTATAGTCAAAGGAAAAAGTCATTACCAGTTGTGTGATAGTAAGGAGGAACTTGGGGAAAGACAGGATGAGACAGAGATTGTAGAAACCACAATGAGTACAAAGGCTTAGTGTATCTTTAGGGACGTCATGGGGAGAGGGGAACAAGGTACATTCTTTAGACATGTTCATTACAAAGCAGACCACCAGACCAGCCAGGTCCTTGTTTTGGGGATAATAGACTATCTAACAGCAAGCACGCCCAGCATTTATAGCTGAGGGCCTGGGTCCTTGCTTTGCAACAAGCAGAGTGCTATCTAAAACCTCAACTTTGCAAGCAAGGCATTGTCTCTGCTTTTTACACAAGGAAACAGGAGTGCAGACCCTGCTTCCAAAGCAGTTACTAAGGACATTTGTTCTTCTTAAAGGTGACAGTTGGCTGGGGCTGGCTACAATTTGTTAACCCAATCATGGACTCCCACACTCCACCAAATGTATTACTTTATACTTAGTAGCAGCTCCTAAAACATGCAAGCATGATTTATAATAGTAACTGGTACATAATGAAAGCCCAAAGAATGTTAGTTTTGTTAACACTGTTTTTATTGTTGTCAAAGACTCTACTTTCAAGAATTAAAAAAGCCATGGCAATTTTGAAATGGAGTTAACATCAGATATACACCTTTTAATCTAAGCATATAACAAAATTTAGCCAGTTGCCAATTTCTAATTGATTATTATTATATCTATTATATTATATTATCTATTGTATCTATTAACACATACACAAATTTGGGTCAGCTCTCAGAAAAATAAAATAAATATTTGTCTATGGGATTTGCTTGATAAAACAATACAATACATTTTTGTGTCTAAATATATCACTTGGCTAAGTGTAAGCTTAAAACTTCCAGTCAGGTATTCTTGGTTATATATATATTTTTTTTTCTTTCATCACTTTAAATGTATTATGCCACTCCCTTCTGACCTGCAAAATTTCTGCTAAAAAGTTAATTGAGAGTCTTACATAATTTATCTTTTATATAACTGGTTGCTTTTGACTTCCTGCTTTTAAATTTATTTGTTTGTTTTCTTTATCATTACATTTTGCCATTTTAATTACAATATGCCTTGTTGTGGATTTCTTTGGGTTGATCTTGTTTGAGATTCTATTTTTCCTGGTCTTGGGTGTCTATTTCCTTTCCCATGTGGGAGAAATTTTCATCTATCATCACTTTAAATAAGTTCTCTTCCTCTTTCTCTCTCTCCTCTCCTTCTGAGACCCCTACACTGTGAATGCTTGATGTTGTCCCAGAAGTATCTTAACTGTCCTCATTTTTTAACATATTTTTTGTTTGTTTGTTTAAGCTTGGGTATTTTCCATTACTCTGTCTTTCAGTTGGCTGATCTGTTCCTCTGTATCATCTAATTTACTGCTAATTTCTTCCTTTGTATTTTTTATTTATTGTATTCTTCAGCTCTGCTTGATTTTTAAAATATTTTTGAACTCTTGTTAAATTTCTCACTGTGTTCTGTTCTTCTGAGTTCAATAAGCATTTTTATGATCATTACTTTGAACTTTTGTCCAGGCAAATTGCTTATCTCCACTTTTCCTTGTTCTTCTGGGGTCTTATTTTTATATTTTATATCCCTCTTTCACCTCATTTTGCATAAGTCTCTGTATTTTTTCGTATGTATTTATGTTTCCCAATCTTGGAGAAGTAGACTTATGTAGGAAAAGTAGTCTTATGTAGGGCCCAGCAGCACACTCCTCTCTGTTTCCCATAGCTGTGTGATCTGGAGTGTCCTCTATGCGGGCTGATTGGGATGTTCTGTGGTAGAGCCAACTACTGTCACACGTTGGTAGAGGGGGCTGGCCCTCAGCCCACTGGTTGCCAGGCCCTAACCTGTGTGGAGGCTTCCAGTTGCTGGTGAGCGGGGTTGGCTCCTGCTATGGCTGGCTCATGACCTGGGGAGTTCCAGGGCTGTGCTGGACCACTGGCTGTTGTGGCCAGGCTATGGCATTGGTCCCTATTGGGACTAGTGTTCCCGACTGACCAGCTGTTGGGTAGGTAAGCCTCTGCCAGGTGCTAATAGGCTAGAGAGGGGGCTTTAAAAAGGCATTCAGCAGCACCAGTGTCACTGTCATAGAACAAGCACCCCAAAATGCTGCCACAAGCCTCCGTGTCCCTAGGATGAATCCCAGTACCTCCAGTCTCTGGGAGTCTCTCCAAGATCAGGAAGTTTGTCTGACTCAGGTTCTTTTCAAATTATCATCTCTGAGCTGGGTGTTAAAGCATGTGTATTTTGCATGTGCCCTTTAAGAGCAAAGTCTTTGTTTCCCACAGCCCTCTGGCTCTTCCATATGCAAGTCCCATTGGCCTTAAAAGCAGGTGTTAAATGCGCTCTTCTTCCTGGTGGAGAACCCCCAGGCTGGGGAGCAAGTTATCTTTGCTCCTGGAGAAAATCCTCTGCAACTGTAATGATCTTGTTTGTAAGTCACCTGCCCAAGGGTGCTGGTCTAGAATTTATCCAGCCTTCACCCCTCCTACACATCTCGCTGTGGTTCCTGCTTTGTATTTTTAGTTGTGGAAAACTCTTCTCCACTTCTGTAAATAGTTGTAATTTTTGTGCACTGATAGGAGGATGTGAGCTCAGGGTCTTCCTACTCTTGTGTCTTGGCCATTCTTTTTTACAACTATTTTCTTGTTTTGAAAATGATCTATGTTCTTTTAAAAGTATTTACTTTTGTATCTTAAATTCATTTTAGTTAGAAATTCTTGCTTTTTAGCTATGTTGTCAATTTACTTAGTTGTATATTTATATTTCAAATGTTTTGATAAAATTACTTCATACAGAAACCATAGAGAGAAGTGTCTTATTTATGGATTGATATACTTAACATCATAAAGAGGTTTTTTCACCTCAAATTAATCTATGAATATAAATCAAGATAACAATCCTAATAGAGTTGTGCTTAAACTTGACAAATTAATTCTAAAATGAATATAGAATTGAATACAGCCAAAAAGTCACTAAGACTCTCTTGAAGAGAAATATGAAGAGACTTAGATTATTAAGCATTAATAGTTTGAAAGAATAAGTTAATCAAAATATGGTCTCAGTAATAAAGAATCTAATGAGAGATACAAGAGATTAGCAAGTAAGATTGACAACAGACTACACAGATATGGGGATGAGTGCTTGATAACTGACAGGGTATTGATAAATGATGAAAGTTATAAAAAACAAAAATGAAAGGTTTTATAAGTGATTTCACTTAAAATTAGCATTTCTACATGATAAAAACACCATAAATATAATGAAGATGAACAACACTAAAAAAGAATGCAATAATAAGTAATTTATAAACAGAATGTACAAAGGAAAGCACACCATAAATGATCCAATAGAAAGAAACTGGTCACATATGTAAATAGGTAACTCACCTAGAAAGAATTTTGAATTGCTAAGAAAGAAATGGAAAGATACCCAATGATCTTGGTCAGGAAAGAGAAAATGAAAGTAAGAGTCTACCATTCTCTGTCCATGGTACTGCTCAAAGCTAATCTATCTTATCACAAGTGTCAGAAATAACAAGTGGAAATTGAGACTGTCGTCATATTGCTGATGAGGATATAAACTGTCGTACCACTTTGGAGAACGATTGAACAATATTTACAAAAGAAATACATGCATATTCCATGATCAAACAATTATTTTTATTTCTGCTTTTCCTAGAGACACTTTTTGAGCATGTGTCCAGGGACATCTATTGCAGTACTATTTAAAGGCAAGACATTGTTAACATAACTTTTTCAACAATCCAGTGGATAAGTACACCATAACATCTTTATAGTAGGACACTTTTCTACAAATAAAAATGTTAGCTGTATACAAAAAACATGGGAAAATTTAGAAATATAACTCTAAAGAAAAAGCAAATTGCAAAATGACAGCAAGAGTATGATATAATTTATATAAAGTTTTAAAATACACAAAACTGTGTACTATTGATGCTTTCATACCTATGTAATAAAAGTTTAAATATATAAGTGAGACACTATATAGTAATAAAAGTAGTGGAAAATGGATCAGAGAAAAAGGGCTTTGGTGTTATAAAACACTGTCCCTTTAAATAAAAAGTTAGATATATACTAATAACAGAATATGATAATGATTATTGGTGATGGGTAAGTTTATATGTCGTATTATTTTATGTGTGCTTGAACTATTTGATAATTAAGGATAAAGTTGGCACAACCAGAACGCTAAAATTACAGTAAATATGTATCCCTCATCCAAGCTAGTGCAGACCTGGTATGTCTAAAGTCAAAAACTAAATGTCATCCCTCCCCAGTGACTCACAATGATACAATTAGTTCTTAAACGCCGCTTCACACACAAAGGTGAAAGGGGTCAGGGATGAGAGCAAAACTGCGTTGATTAGGATTCTGCATAGGAGATTTTGAAAGTGTTCTTCATTCACCTCCAGTTACGAACGCAGAATTCTTATGATGGTTAAGTGAATTAACACCTACAAAGAACTTAAAGCAGTGCCTGATAAGGTAAATGCTCAATAAATTCTGGTTATTGAGAAAACACAAGAGAGAGATTATAGAAGTGACCAGCTCTCAAAATTACTAGCAAGTCAACAATAACATAATGCAGCTAAGATCTGAGGTTAGGACACCACTCAGGTCCACGCGTCCATACTCACATATCACTTGGTATGCATAGCTCAGACAAATAATTTTGATAAACAGATGCTTGCCTTTATTATGTTGTAAATAACCAAAAGGAATAGGAACAAATGTGCTGGCATCAGCAATGATTTAGAACCAGCAGAGTGGTGGATTTCACTTTTACAATTACTCTGTATATCATCCCTCCCGGCTGTGACAAAATGTAAGTATCAAAATGCAAGCCTTGAAAAATAGAAAAGACAGTGTAAACTTTGGAACTGATCATTTCAGCGTTCAAATCAGGATACAACTTTTTTTTTACTAGGCAAATGATATTGAAAAAGTATTCAAATAATCTTTGCTTCAGAAAATTCATCATATAAAAAATAATGTCATGACTGAATTCCCAGGAGTGTTGTAGGTTTATATTCATATAAATATAAAGCCTGACACTGATGTAGGTAATGTTAGTTCCCTGTGTTAAAATATAATCAGACTTCACAATATTTACTGTCCCTTTATTTAACATTTCTCATCATAACTCAGTTATTTCTGTGAGAATCACTTATCAATCCCAATTAACTTAAAATATATCATTTTAAATCAGTGTAGCTACAAGCTTTCATGAAACTTTTTAGTAACTTCACATGTATTATCAAACATTTATTATTACACCAACCACCTTTTCTAGTTCAAGCCATTAAACACACACACACACTCACATGCACAGATGCAGCAATTAAGTTAACTGGAAATTTTAAGAAAATGTTAATTCACTGATGCTTCTGTGCATTCCTTCCCCAGAGGCCAGTAAAGGGTAGGTGTGAGGATCCCTGCCAGTGGCTGGCATCAATTTACAGCTGAAGTTTTATTGCTTCTCTAACATGTCAGTAGCTCTTTCATTGAGAACGTGGTGTACAGCCTCCTAATGCAGTTCTCATGGTAAAAAGTAATAAGACTGTTTAAGAGGAGTGATCAGTTCATCACCAAGAGGGCAAAGAAAGAAACTGCAGCCTCCCTCCATCTCCCCACAAAGATCAGCAATCTTTGATCCCCCCAAGTACCTGACTTTTGGAGATCTCATGGGGTCTACTTTAAAAACATAAGCAACACAAACACAAAATTAACTTGAAATAGTTAAGCATAAAACCTGAACTTGTAAAATTCCTAGAAAAAAACAGAGGAGAAATCTCCTCGACATTGGTCTTGGATACTATAGACAAATGTGTACACAGCACAATGTTCTCAAGTGAACCTGTATTCTGACAACAATAATTAGTTAATGGCTGTGACCATTTTAGGACAGTTTTAACATATAACTTTGTGAAGAACACACAGGTAAGTTGAAAATTATAAAATCTTAAATGTAGAAGAAAATTTAAAGAGCATATACTCATTGGCAATACAAAATGCATTCTTCAATAAGATGGCAGTGCCTATGACGGCATTTGGCACCTACTTGGTGTTCAGTAAATATTTATTCACCTAGTATCACTTCGCTGTGCTTGTAACATCAGACCGCTACCACACTGATCTAGTAGAACTTTCAAAAGAAGACTTGAGGAGAGTTGAACCCAGTTTTGGTGAATTTTTGCCATTTGGTGGAGACTGCTGCTTCCCTTACTAAGAATTTGTCACCCAAATAATATAATTATTTCAAAAATTTATCCAGCCCGATCATCATGACAAACTAAGAAGTCTTTAGCTTTTTGGTCAATTTCTTCTCTTTCACATGTTAATTTAAACTATTAAAAATATTTTCAAACCCTCCCTTGGCACCATGTCTTCCACCAGTCACTTTTCTAAAATTTCTTGAACAAATTGTTTATGCTTAGTCTTCAGGTTTTCCATATCTCTCATGCCTTGTGCCCACAAATAACATCCTCAACATGCCAGTTATGGAAGTGATGCTTCTGACATAAGCATATTTCACCTTTTTTTGCTCTCCTTTAAAATACTCCCTTTCTGGAGACCCCACTGCTTTGTTTCTCTCTTTAATAACCCCCCTTAAAAAAAAACCTTCCTTGTATTATAAAGAATTTGTTTATAAATATGTCTCAATTATTATTTTAGTGTTGTTTCTCACTTACATTTGACACTGTCTTGCGTATCATATAACCTCATTCCAAGCTCTCAAACACCCACACCCTCAAACTGCCTTTTTCCTGGACATGGGCCAGTTTGTTTGTTTTTTTATTATTCTGAGTGTTTCTATGTTTTCTCAACCCGTCACCTCTGTGGAGATAAAAATCACTCCCATGAGAAGAAGAGAGTTCTTCTGCCACCCCGCCCCCACCCCCGAGCACTACTTGTGTTTGTCAGGGTTTCCGATCCAAGGTGGGGGGTGCTTCCTGGTGGCCCAAGAGGGAGCGAAGTCCAGCAGCATGAATGAGGTCGTTGGCACGGGGAAGCTGGAGGCAGGCTGAGGAGAAGCTGGGTGAGGGGGAGCTTTTTGGCTTTCCCCTCTTGGGCAGGGAGGAGGGTTTCCCAAGTTGGAGACCCAAGACGAGGGAGGGGAGCTGTCAGTTGAGTTCTGATCCTGGCCCTGAATGGGGTGGATCGCTGAACACAGGTGGTTCGGGCTCTCCAGCCGAGAACGCCCTTCTCTTCCTCTTTGTGCAGAAACACCTTCTGCTGATCAAGAAACTCCATTCCGAGACCCTCGCTGGAAGAGTCCTTTCCAGACTGACCGCAGTCCCCTGGGCTAAGGGGTCCAGGGGATGGCGCCTCCATTCGATCTGCCTTCCATCCATCCGTCCGCGCACAAGATCTTGAACGTTCTTGTAGCATTCTGGGTGGTAGCATTTCTCCAGGATCCTCCAAATCTTTGTAAGTCCTCTCCTGGCAGATTCCACCCCAAGGTCCTACCGCGCAGCACAGGGAACTAGATTCAGTCCCTCGGGACGAGGTCTACTGAAAAAGACCCAGCCTGAACCAGCTGGGCCATCCGATCAACGTCTTTGCAGGGTCTAAAAAGAGGCCGACAAGCAGGTGGCGCGCGGCAGTCAGCAGGTGAGCGCCCCGATGGATCGGGATCGCTGGGCGGCCGGGACGCGTGGCCGGACCACCGGGCCCACAGACCGCCTGGCGTGCATTTCTCCACTTGGGTGGGCCAGTTTTTACATTGTAAGTAATTATGAGTTTTCTTCAGCAAAGATTCCCTAGGGCTGACAATAATAGTCTTACTGCCCCAATTAAAGCTTTTTATAATAAAGTTAATATCTATTCTTGTTTAGGTGAAAAATGTTTGAGATCATTCTTGTTTTTAAAATCTTCAAAATAGGAGAAGAGTTCAACCAACCACAAGGTCACATCTATGAACTGTGATTTCATTCCTTAACAATTAGGCAGGATTTTGCAATTACTTTTGTCTTAATACCTAATTTAAGATAAGAGAGAGTTAAATAATACATTTATCACGTATTAATACTATTGTTTGAAAAATAGAAAAAAGTATACAAATAAAATGAATCCAAAACTCTGCTGCAAAGTCAGAATGGGTCCCATCAACAAACTAAATGGTAGAGAATTTCTTGAGCAAGGAATAAAAATAAGACCAAAGGCATACCTGAGCATTCTGAAATCCTATTCAAGCTAAAGAGACAGTCAAAAATAAATGAATTGTTTTGCAGAAGAACTCCAGAATAATTTAAAGATGAGAGGAAAGATGGGGCAAAGGAGAATCAACCATAGTGTAATCAGCAGAGATTAATTAGAAAGATGGAAACAATTATATGATCCTTTATCCTCAGAAGTAACTTCCCTCTCCCACTGATTGTCCCCAGGAAGAATCACAAATAAAACCAACCAAATGAGAAATAAACTGAAACAGTAGCCTGAGACTCGTAAAGGTACCAAAAGTCATGCAAGCTCACAAATAGAGAAGATAATCTACCTACATTTTTCTAGAGTCAGCTGTTGATCTCATCCTTGAGTTTTGAGTTTAGCGCTTTCATGGGTGATGTGAGAAATGTGTCTGTTTCACAGTAGTTTCCTGTTGCTTTCATCTTTGAGAACAGATGCTCAGGAATGTATGCATATATTGAACTGGTTGTTGGGTTGGTATGAGATAGAAGTGGTGAGACTACTCCTGCCAACCCAGATTCTCAGAGGTGAAATTAGCAGCAGAGGCAATAGGAAAATGATTTAACTGATCATGTAATTAGCTAGATCTATGTGAACACTGAGGACGAAGTGTGGGGAATAAACAGAAATTGATTCCATGAAATGCTGAACTTTCATTTTATTTTACATTTCAACTAAGGCTGCCATGTTGTCTAAATTTACTTGAATATTTTAAGGCATTAATCAAAAAAGAGTAATAACCCAACAATTGGAAGAAAAGTGTCTGGAAGGATCCACAGAATTTAGCACGCAACTGAATGGACCAACACTGAAACATCATTCACACTTAGTAGAAGAAAGCTGGCAATTGTCCCCATTTGCTAGCACTTATTGTTTTTCAATAGGTGATTATAACTGAAACACAACATGACCTGAATGCTTGAATGAAGGCATGAGTGAAGAAGAAAAAGTTGCATTTAGAATAAATTAGAGGATCTTATCAATATAGTCTATCCACAACTTGGGTTAAATATACGAGCATAGATTTTGCAGGTAAAAATCAAAGAGAAGATGAAG
Source organism: Vicugna pacos (assembly GCF_048564905.1). Taxonomy (NCBI): domain Eukaryota; kingdom Metazoa; phylum Chordata; class Mammalia; order Artiodactyla; family Camelidae; genus Vicugna; species Vicugna pacos. The sequence goes on from NC_133006.1 coordinate 3,725,584, forward strand.
TAATTTGGGATTGGGCTGGGCTAAATTGATACATGTGCAATCACTAGAGGCTCGGCATTTAGTGTGCTTATTTGGGACTTGGCTAGTCATTAAAATACTTTCTAAGTGTGCGGCACAAGTAGAACCAAACAATGACCAGAAAGCCTTTGGGTGACCCAGGGTGAAGGATCCAGTAACAACAAACAATAGAAATGCTGGGCTATCTCTTTAAGAATCCTTAGCACCTCACCATGTCTCATGGCCAGTCCCAGGCGCTTTCCTCTTGATCAAATGAAACAATTGACCAAAATCTTTTAAATAGAGCTTTCTTTTCCAATGCAGCTGCACCTTCGCCAACCGCTCCAACCTGCGGGCCCATCTCCAGACCCACTCAGATGTCAAGAAGAACCAGTGAGAGATGCTCCAGAACCTTCTCCTGAATGTCCCTGCTCCACAAGCACCAAGAGTTGGGCTGCCCAGGGGGCTCCCGCTGACTCTTAAGGCTCCTTCTGACTTTCAAGACCCTCCCCTGACTGCAGCCTCCCCCAGCTCCAGAAGGACGTTACCCTGCATCCTTCTCACTGCCACAGAATCCCCTTCTGAGCTCCACCTTCTGGCTGCATTGGGCCCCACAGGACTCTGAGGACCAGTTCCCAGTCATCCACTTGGGTGTCCAATTGGGCTCTGAGAGAGGCCTTTCAGTGGACAGCTGATGGGAGGGTGGCTGGCATCAGAGACCCCTCCTGGTGGTTGCCACTCCCAAGCATTCCGGAGTTGGCCTTTCCCTGTGGGTTTGTGTATCCAAAGCTGTTGGATAACAGCTGTTTTGAGCTCCAGGACAAAAGATGGCATACTTATAAGAATCTATCCCCAACTCAGGGGACCCCAGCCTACCCCTCAGGAACCCTCAGGCCACCCCGCCAGGAGATGTGACTGACTGTGCAATTGTCCACCCCAGGTGCACCCACAGGGCCTGCGGGTATGGTCACTGACACTAGGACAGTGTCTAGTACCCAGGATGCCCCAGGGCCTGGGCAGTTATTTCAGCCTCCTGTTTGTCATGGGCACACCTATTTCATGGGCCATTTAACAACGTCTCAAAAGGGACTGTGAGTGATGGACTTCACTCGTCGGTGGCCCAAGTAGGGCATTTCCTCCCAACTGAAGCATCTCCTGGAACAATTTTGAGGCCCTACAGGTGGGCCCAGGAGGAAGATGTTTACATTTTTAAAGGTACACTGGTATTTATATTGCAAGCAACATTTTGTACTAAGGAAACATTTTGTATAGTTACATGTATGGTTTATTAATATTCAATAAAGTGGTTAATTTCTATATAGAAATAAATAAGTAAGTAAATGGTAGAGCATTCTTGTCTGTCCTCTGTAGGACAAGAACGTCTATGAGACATTTGTAATCTCATGCTGAGTGGAATGAGTCATGAGGTTTTGTTCCCAAGTGCTAATTGCTAAATGCTGTTAACAAAATGAGTACAGTCATTACAAATACAGTACCAAGGGCATAATAATCAGGGTGCAGAGGATGGTCTGACATCAAGAGACCTCTCCTGTTAATCAATTCAGAATTCACCAAGAACAAAACCAACAATCACAAGTTCCAAGAACAAAGGGCTCACTTGAGTTACTGGGCAGTAGAGTCAGCTCCTTCCTCCTAATTTCTAGTTGTGAGTTAAGTTTATTCTTCTGTATATGAGAATTTTTCAAATTTCTCCATGGCCATTGATCTGGGTAACTCTTCACTGAGAAAGGAAAATGTCCCATCTTTTGAATCCAGAAATGGCAGAACAGTAATCGGAGTCTCAATATACCAGTAAGAATGAGAGTTTAGCTGGACTTGGTTGATAAATGAAGCTCTCACTTGGAATCACCTTATGATAGACCCAGAGGAACCCACGCCATCTTTTCTGGTCTCTTTCCCGGTTACTCTGCTATGAAACCAACAGAAACCTAGTTCCATGTTAGCAAGTTGAAGTCATTGGATGTTCCTCTTTATAGAAACAGTAAATCAAAGAAAAAAATTTAAACCTTGATGGAATTGCAAAGATATCTTAATAGATTTGAAAGATACAGAGGTGGAAGTTCCAAATATATTCCCATTTATTTTCTGAGTTTTTCCAGTACATATAATGGATAGTTCTTCAGAATAATAGGATTACAGAGAATTTAATCAGGTGGTGACTTCAATTGAAATGAGTATTCCATATGTGAACACTACCATGGAGCAAATTATTAAAGCTCCTAGAACTTATTATAAAATTGTTGCTCTGGCAAATAAATTTTTCTCCAAAGTATAGTTAATTTTCAACCAGGCAGAAGAGCAGGATACTATTTAAATCATGACTGAGGGATTCATCAATTATTTTCTTTCTCTCCCATAATCTAGACAACATTTGGTCTTTTTGGTTTTGAGGGCTTATATTTCAGACAGGTTTTAAAAAACTCATTGACACTATGACAAAAAAATTCTTTCAATTCCATCTTGTTATTGTGAGTAATGTTTCTCTGCACAAAAAATAAAAAAGAAAAACCCCACTGAGTCATAAGATTAACATTGAGCCTTGTCTCAATTTTACAAGCGCTTTTCTTCTACAGATACCTAAACGTATTAGGAAGAAATGGCCTCTTTCTATTGTTAAGAGATTATTTTTAAATTAAATTATACATTGTACGTTGGTAATTTCTCAAAGTCCCCAATATGTTTGTGTCATTTGGTACTGTCCTGGGTTCTAGATCCACCTAGATAGCATGAGGAACATATTTACCACCTGTGGCTTCACTGCAGTACACAGAGATGTGGTCCAGCTGCAGGTCGCTAACCCCATGATAGGTGCTGGTGCAGTTGCTGCCATGTCCATTACTAATCACCTCCCAGAACTTGGCACCCATCTGGTTGCCACACTGATCGCCCTAGATGTGCACAATTTCCCTCGTGGTTAAAAGTTATTCTAATCTTTTTGCTCACTTCAAGGTGTGTACGGGGCGAGAAAATGATATGTAATTTGTTTTTCTCTGCATCTGGTCACAGGCTGGAAGGAGGGGATGGGCCCCGGAGGCTGGAGCAGCGAGGTCGGAACACAGTGGCAGGAAGGTTCTGAGAGGGAGAAAGGAGCAATTATGCCTCTTTCAATGTTGTTAACACCAAATAATTAGAAATCTCATTGTTTGCTAAAGGATTTTTTTGAAATGTCAATTACTACAATAGCTCAATTTCTGAATTTTGGAGAGAAATACAAAGAATTAAAAATGGTTAAAATGACTACTGATTATATACCTTTGTTTTTTTCACCTAGATGCACTTTATTCCAACCCAAAATAGTCAGAAAAAGTTAAGAAAATTGCAGAATTTGTTCATTTTAAAACATTCTTCACAACAAAATATTTTTAGGAACTGTTTTTATATTACCAAGTGCATCAGATATATTTTCTTCAAAACTTTAGAAATACATTCTTAGTTTAGTCCAAATATGAAAAAAATCCATATAAAGCAGATATTTAATTGCTTCTCAAATGTCCTGCCTACAGTCTGGCATTATTCTATTTAATTGAGTCACCTTGCTGACTAATTGGTGCCTATGAAATCCTAAATACTTCCATGTAAGCTAATAATAAAAACTAGCACACACTATTAGTCACTCTCAAATGAGTATGTTATTACGTAGTATCATGTCACTTCAGAATTCTAACTGTGAGACGGGATAAGAAGAAAAAAGGAGGGGGAGGAGAAGGAGAAGAAAGGAGAGATGGTAGAAGGGGAGAAGGGAAAGCAGAGAAGACAAGAAGAAAAGGAGGAGAAGAGAAGGCAAGGGAGGGGGAGAAGGAACAGCAGGGAGTCAGGAGACGGTTTGACAGTAGGCGGGTAATCCAGATGAAGTCAGTCACCTACCGTATGTCTTGCCAATGCTTTCTTTGTTTTGATTTCACAGTACACTCCCCTGGAAAAGATTTGATTTTTTGGACCTTGGTCTGAGGATGAAGACCTGAGGTTGTTAATTAAAAGCCATCATTGTTACTACCACTCCTCTCCATATGTGAATCTAGATAACACCAACCCATGAAAAAGATCACATTTGTGATGCTACCCTTGGATTCTAGCCAAAATATATACAGGGAAACCTTCTATAGGTTTCTGGTTCCTAGACTAAAACATATTTCCCAGATACAATATTTGAAATACTATCTTTTTAAATTTTCCTCCAAATAAGGGAGTACAGTAAGCTTTAAGGTTAGCGAGAGGTGTGCCTTTGTTTTACAATATGGAAGAGGGCTTTCCCACAGAGGTGGGTGGAGAAGATGAAAAAAGAATCTTCTTGATGCCTCAACAAGAGATTAATTTTTTAAGGAGTCATATGGACTTGTGATATAGAAATGAATTTCCATAATTTTTCCGATGTCTGCATATCCCTTGGTAAGACATATATAACCCAGGTCCCACCTGTCAGTTTTAAGTGTTCCAAACAAGAGTCATCTCTTGAGGTGTTTGTAGCTATGATCTAAGTGGCTTTCCCACTATGCACGTTTATTCCAGCGACATTGGAAATGTCTCGTGCGGCCTAGAATGAAATGTGGAGCCCATAGCAATTTCAACAGAGAAAATGGAACACGTACCCTCCTAGGATTCTGTATCAAGGCTATGCCCTTAGGAAAGTAATCTTTCTTCTCCAATCTATCTCCAGCATGTTGTCAATCTTTACTCTTACTTTCCTAGTCTGCTGCCACCTCGCACCTGGACTTGTAACAGCCTCCTGGCTGCTTCTGCTTCCACTCTTGTCTCCTTTTGATCTATACTCAGACAATGAGATCTTTTTTGAAAAGCTTCATCAGGTCATGTTAAGTCCTTGCTTATAAATGCCTAACATTTCTTTATTAAATTTAAAATGCAAACCTCTTATTTAAACCTTCCAAGGCCCTTGTTTGGCTTCTCCCACCCCTTTGCTCTAGTATCAGAGTGTTCTCAGTCTTGATCTAGACACTCTGTCTACGTGAACTGCTTTCTGTCCTTTAAACATGTCAAGCTCATTCCACATTTAGAGCACATAATGAATCTAACTGTTCTCTTCTCATTCCCTACTTTTCATTCTCTATTCTCCAACTTCACCTTTCTTTGTATATCAGAGAATGATATTGTGTGTGTGTGTGTGTGTGTGTGTGTGTGTTTGGTTCATTTTTCTTATTTTTTATTTTTTTGAAATTGGATAGTACTTTCTGTCTGTTCTACTCACTGAAGCATCTGCAGTACTTTGAACCTGGTATATACTTGGATGCCCATTAAATATTTTTGCAATAAATTTAAGAAATTAACTAATGGATGTGTTTACCTCTGTATAGTCTACCTGCCACTAGGTTACTACGGAATAAATTTGGTCTAGTTTATATCTCTGTCCCTAGGGTTTAGGGCATTGCCTGCAACCATCAAAAGAGTGAATAAATAGGGATAATAATCATAGTGGCTAACATTTACTGAAGACAAGATACTGTTCAAAAAATTGTTTTACTTAATCCTCACAACCTTTAAAATAGCCCATGGCTAGCTGAGGGGATGGAAGCATAACATTAACACAAGTCAGAGCAGCGCCTAGAGTTCAGGGCCGTCTCAGCCCACAGGCAGGCCTTTAACCACTTCCTGACATAGTAGAGGGTAAGTGTCAGGGGTTGAGGCTAATATAGACTGATTATCTTTTTGAAATTTTAATAATTTATAATAGATCAATATTAAATAAGAATATAAAAGTGTAGTGTGAGCATCATTAATGATGTAGCTAGATTCCCAATAACCTCCGAAGGTCAAAGCATCTCCATCCTGTGAAGGTTGGATTAGAGACTGTTTCTGTGAGACAAGAAAAAGGTGTCTAATATCCCTCCTTATCTACATCTTAAAACCCACCTGTGGGCAAAGTTGAATCTGCAAGGCGGCTCTCACACATGGTTACCAGCCGGTCACCGGGCAAGCCGTGGCCAGTGACTGCTGTGGACAGAGCAGAAGGTGAGGGAAAGGCAGGTCAATATTGGGATTTTTAGGACAGTATCCACAGCTCACTAATAAGATGAGTCCTTCTTAACCTCTTGGTGAGGGACGTGGGAAGAAGTTCAGAGAAGGAATAAAGTGATAAATCCAAGAATCCCCAGGAAGGATAAGACGGAAAGAAGGACAGAAAGAAAAAGACCCCCTCCTAAAGCAAACTTTCATCCCATCAGGAACAAAAGCAGCAAAGTTTCGGCTTCATTTGTGTTTTTATGATGCTTACACTTGTAGATAAACTTATAAAAGAAAAAGAAAACCTAAATATAAGCAAATACATTACCAAATATTATGTCCGAATTGTTGGAAATGATTTTGGAAATTTATAGAAAATTTTAGCTTTCTGGGAATGGAATTACCTTGTAACATGTAAACATGTTGTTCGGCTTTCCTATATTTAATGTCTGTAGATGTTTCTAGAAATGCAATTTCTATTAAGTTAGAGGTTTCATTGGAAGAGGACTTTTGGACTCTGGCTTTTAGGACCTTTTCAACTTCCACAGGAAAAATAAGACTCATATAAGGATGTGAATGATACAAAAGAATATAAGGCAAAAGTGAGCATTAGTACTTGCTATAAAAAGAAAAACAAACAAACAAACAAAAAACAAGGTCGAGTGTTGGGAGGGCATGACTGGGCCCAGATCTGCAGACCGGGTTGTGTTCTGTCAGGCAGAGCATTGCAGACAGCGGACATGAGTCCACGGAGTGGAAAATGCAAGGCGTGTCCCGGGAACCACATGCAGTAGGGGTTCTTGTATTACAGAGAAGCTGTAGGAGCTTGGTTAAGATGCAGTGAGGATGAAATGCGCTCCTATCAGACTAAACGTGGTCAATATTATGAAATAAATGATTTCTAAGACAGATTGTACGAGTTCTTTCCCAGGCTAAAAGACAAAAACCAAAAAAATAATGAGAATCTGAACTCAAGAGGTGGGAACAGAGATAATCGACCATTATTTTTTTTTTAAGTGGGTTACAATCTTTTTTAAGTAAAATGGGAGCAACTTTATGTTTAAAATGAAATACAATGAAAATTTAACTTGTCTCTTCCCAATCCCAGGCCCGTTTGCTTTCTTCATTTATTAGCTGCAACTGTGTCATTAATTCATCATATATTTAACCAATACTTTTCACATTATTCCTAGATTGACCTGTATCCACTTATCCTATAAATTATTTTTGAGTTGTTTTTAAATTCATATAAATGCTGTTATATATAGTTGATCCTCATTATTTACAGTTAAGTTCTCATGAGACAAATTCATGAGAGTTGAACATTTTTGTCAACTGATTAATACATTGTCTTATGTGTGTTTCTGTTTAAATGTACTTTGTTTAGTATATATATATTTTTTAATTTTTTAAATTGAAGTATAATCAGTTATAACATGTCAGTTTCTGGTGTACAGCATAATGTCCTCATCATGCATATATACACATATATTTGTTTTCATATTCTTTTTCTTTAAAGGTTATTACAAGTATGAATATAGATCTTTGTGCTATACAGAAGAAATTTGTTTTTTATCTATTTTTATATATAGTGGTTAACATTTGCAAATCTCAGACCCTGATTTATCCCTTCCCACTCCCTTTCCCCAGGTAACCGTAAGATTGTTTACTATGTCTGCAAGTCTGTTTCTGTTTTGTAGATGAGTTCCTCAGTGTCCAATGATATCACACAGTATTTTTCTTTCTTTTTCTGGCTCACTTCACTTAGAATGACAGTCTTCAGATCCATCCATGTTGCTGCAAATGGCAGTATTTTATTATTTTTTATGGCTGAGTAGCATTCTATTGTATAAATATACCACAACTTCTTTATACAGTCATCTGTCAATGGACATTTAGGTTGTTTATGTGTCTTGGCTATTGTATATAGTGCCGCTATGAACATTGGGGTGCATGTATCTTTTTGAATTAGAGTTTCCTCCAGATATATGCCCAGGAGTGGGATTGCTGGATCATATGGTAAGCCTATTTTTTGTTTTTTGAGGAATCTCCATACTCTTTTCCATAATGGGTGCACCAATGTTTAGTATATATTCTTCTTTTTAATGTTCCTTTATCCTTTAATATTTCAATCTGTTTTCTTATGAACAAGGATATTCTCATATATAACGCATTCTGGAAATTTAACATGAATAACATACTTAAACTGCAGTTCATATTCCAGCGGCATCAATCATCCCAATAATTTCTTTTATAGCATTTTCCTTCTCCAGTAAAGGATTCAGTCCAGGGTCACATATTGCATTTAGTTGTCATGTCTTTAGTTTCCTTTAATCTGCAGTTTTGTTTTGTTTTTATGACACTGACAATGTTTTAAGAATACAGGCCAGTTATTTTGTAGAATTTTCCTCTATTTGTGTTTGTCTGATGATTCCTCATGATTAGATCCAGGTTAAAGCTCTTCAACGATGGTGCAGGGATGTATTGTTACACCTTCTCTGCCACCCACTGGCTCCTGGACTTGAGTTATTCACACTTGTCATATCCCTAAGTTTATACAGCATTCTATTTATATTAAAATATGTACATACACATTTCATTAAATACATTTCTAAAACTATTTTTGTATAAAATACATAATTCTACCATTTTAAAAGCAATTGTTGGGCCTGTATTTTATAGTGGTTTCAAAGAGAATTGAAATTTACTTAATAATGGCTCCATTCCTCTAAACTTAGTTCTCCAATTACTTTAACAGTTAGTGTAGAAACAGTTTCGTAAAGAGGACTATTGTAAAGTATTAAGGTTCAGTGATTTCTTATTACTTATCCTTGAAGAAATTAAAACTATAATCTCTCCATTTTTAAAAATCCTAATTTATTCCTCTTGATAATATAGACAATGGAGAGAAAACACTTAAATTCTATTTTAGTAAGAAGTACTTTCGGCTCTTGACGTGGTAAAGATTTTGAATTGGTGCTATCTCCCAATATTTCAGGGTGGTTTTTCATTGAAGTATAGTTGATTTACAATATTTCAGATATTTTAAAATGATGAGTGAGGGGAAAGGACCCGGCAAAAATACCTTAACTGTAGAGAGGCCGGTAATTCTTAAAAGAAGCTTTTTTTTTTTAAGGCTCTCACTGTAACTACAGTGCTCACACTGGAAACAGAATAAAAATGATTTTTCTGGGGTAAGAGTTGTTTCAAGGAAGAAACTGGCAGGGATATGGACACTTTGGACAGGGAACAAAAAATGCCGTAGTGTTTTGGACAACATTAAAGCGCTAGAATGTTTAAATAAATATCTTACGTTGTGAGAAATATGTGTGTTAACACACTTCCCCCCCACCCAAGGGGGAAATTAAACAATTATTTCTTTAAGAAGAAACAGAAGTCTCTCTTTCTCCGCCCCCCCCCCACCCGCACCCCAAGTTACAGTGTCTTTGGCTCTGGTTCTAGGACTTCTAGGAACGCGTAATTAAAACAAAATCGAAACAACCAAACCCCTGCAGCATTTACTGGTTTTTCTTTCGAGCGCTCAAGAAAACTCAAGAGCCCAACACTTTTTCCAAGACTCGAAGCTACGAGTTCCGAGGCTCCAAGGACGCGTCCCGCACACTCTTGGGACAACTCAGGTCCCCTGCTCGGGTCACCCCCGGTCGCCCGCGCGGCCTCCGCGCCGCCAGCCTCCTATAGGGGCTGTGCCCGCGCGCCAGCCGGCCGCACGCTCGCCCCCGGCAGGCCCGCCTGCAGCCTCCGCACCCCCGACCCGCAGCGCGAGGCCCCTGCCCTGCGCGGCGCTTTCGGACCGGCCGAGCCCCGGGAGCTTGGGCTCCTCTCTCCTTTCGGCCTGAACTGCGATCGGCCCCGCGGTGGGTCGGGGAGGGGGGATCTGCACGTTCTACACACACACACACACACACACGCACGCACGCACGCACGCACGCACGCACGCACGCACACCCACACCCACCCCCCCTTCCAAGTAACGGTGGCCGGGAGAAAACTTAAAAGGGTCCGGGCCCTCCGCCTGGGGGCCGCCTCCCGCCCCGCGCCGCCGGCGGCCCGCGCCAGCCCGCGAGGGCGGGCACCGCTCTCCCTGCAGCCTCAGCGGGGCGGGCCGGGGTCTGCAGGGGTCGGGGGCGGGATGCGGGGCGGAGAAGGAGCGGCCCCGCGCCGCCGCCGCCGCCGCCGCCGCCGCCGGCCGCTCCCTGGTATATATTCTTGATTCATTTATACCGAACTCCCAGCCGGCAGCACTCTCACCCACGCCTGACTAGAACTTACCTAACATGTATTTTCTCCATGAGGCGAACCACAGCCTTCTTCTGCTGAGGAACGCTACGCAGCACTTCAGCGCTACACTGGGGGGCAGTTTTAAACTGTAGAGCCACCAAGAAAGAGCACAGAGATGTGAAAAATGTGGCACCAAAAATACTGTGAAAATGACAACTTGTTTACACCTTGAAAGCTGAAACAGTAAGGCAGAGTGTTGCCCTGTGTGACCTCAGCCGGGGACTGTGAGTACTCCGCACACACGCACAGATAGCTGGGAAGCACGGCGAGCGCTGATTTGGGGTTACAAGTAAATTTTATACAACAAAGGAACTGATCAAAAAGGAATCTAGGAATGTGAGGATGGGTCTCTCTCCCTCCCTCTCTTTGTATATACATACACAACACACACACACATATATACCTATTCACATACACACATAGATGATCATATATTCATATAATATGTACATATATGTTTAATTTGATGCTACTATAACTCTACCAGTCTTCTTTATTCAACATTTTGTTTCTCAGATCCATCCATGGTGATGTCTGTAGACCTAGTGCATTCATTTCTCTCCTTCCAGCGTTACTGAGATATAACTGACACACAGCACTGTGTAGTTTAAGATCTACAACATAATGAATTGACTTACAAACATCACGAAGTGACTACCACAATACATTTAGCGACCATCCGTCATCTCATAGAGATACAAAATAAAAGAAAAAAATTTCCTTATAATGAGAACTCTTGGGATTTACTCCCTTAACAATTTTCATATATATCATACAGCAGTGTTCACTGTACTTACCACGCTGTGCATTACTTCTCTGGTGCATATTTATCTTATAACTGGAAACTTGTACCTTATGATCATCATCATTCCTCCTTCCCCAAGCCCCCAGCACTAATAGCCACAAATGTGATCTTTTTAATGATTTGTTTGTTTTGAAGTATCATTGACCTACAATGCTATCTTAGTTCTTAATACACAACACAGTGATCTGATATTTCTGTACATTATAATATAAACACCACAATAAGTCTAATTATCATTTGTCACCACACAAAGGCATCATATTTATATGGACTATATTCCGCACAGTGTAGATTTCATACCAGTGACTCATTTGTCTTATAACTGGTAGCTTGTACCTCCTAATCTCCCTCCCCTATTTCTCTCATCTCCCCACCTCTTTCCATCTTGCAACCAACTGTCTGTATCTATGACTTTGCCTCTGTTTTGTTATGTTTGACCGTTTTTTTTGTTGTTTAGATCCCACCTATACATGAAATCATATGGTGTTTGCTTTCTTTGATTTATTTCACTTAACATAATGCACTCTAGGACCATCCATATTGTCACAAGTGGTAAGATTTCTTTCTTTTTTATGACAAAGTAATAATCTGCTATATATATATATATATATATATGTATATATGGTTAGGGTTTTTATATATATATGGTTAGGGTTAGGGAGATATATATATATATATCACATCTTTATTCATTAAGCTATTGATGGGCACTTAGGTTGGTTCCATGTCTTGACTATCTTAAATAATGCTGCAATGAACATAGAAATGCATGTATCTTTTCCAATTAGTGTTTTCATTCTTTTTTAAATACTCAGAAGTGGAAATCCTACATGATATGGTTTTATTTTAATTTTTTTGAGATGAATCTTTGTACCATTTTCCACAGTGGCTGCACCATTTTACATTCCCAGCAATAGTGCATGAGGATTGCCTTTTCTCACATCCTTAACAACACTTGTTATTTCATCTTGTTTTGAAGAAAGTCATTCTGAAAAGTGTGAGTTGATATCTTATTGTGGTTTTGATTTGCATTTCCCTGATGCTTAGTGATCTTGAGCATCTTTTCATGTGCCAGTTGCTCATTTATATGTCTTCTATGGAAAAATGACTATTCATGTCCTCTGCTCATTTTTTAAATGAGTTTGTTGTTTTTATCCACGTGGAGCTGTATGAGTTATTTGTATGTTGTGGGTGTTAGTCCCATATCAGACATGAAGTTTGCAAATATCTTCTTCCATTCAATAGGCAGCTTTCTGTTTTGATTATAGTTTCATTCTCTGTGTAAAAGCTTTTTAGATTGATTTGGTCCCTTTTCATTATATTTGCTTTTGTTTCCCTTGCTGGAGAAGACAGATCCAAAAAAAAGTATTTATAAGACTGATGTCAAAGAGTGTATTGTCTGTGTTTTCTTCTAGGAGTTTTATGGTTTCAGTACTTATATTTAAATAGACTTTGACTGAAACATTATGCTGTACATCAGAAATTGACACAACACTGTAAACTGAATATGCTTCAATAATAAAGTAAAATAAATCCATTTTGAGTTTATTTTTATATATAGTGTGAGAAAGTAGTCCAGTTTGATTCTTTAGCATGTAACTGTTCGGTTTCCCCAACACTGTTTGTTGAAAAGGCTGTCTTTTTGCCATTGCACATTTTTGCCTCCTTTGTCATTAATTAATTGATCATTTTAGGTTGGGTTTATTCCTGGACTTTCAATCCTATTTCAACTATGGGTATGGGTCTGTTTTTATGTCAGTACCATACTGTTCTGGTTACTGTAGCTTTGTAATATAGTTTGAAATCAAAGAGTGTGATATCTCCAGCTTTGCTCCTTTCTCAAGATTGTTTTGGCTATTCAAGATCTTTTGTGTTTCCATACAAATATTAGGTTTTGTTCTAGTTCTGTGAAAAAACTTCATTGGTATTTTGATGGGCATTGCATTGAATCTGTGGACTACCAATCCATAAGCACAGTATATACTTCCATTTGTTTATGTTGGCTTCAAATTTTTAACAGTATCTTATAGTTTTGGAGTGTTTTTTTGTTTTGTTTTGTTTCGTTTTGTTGAGTAAAGGTCTCACACCTCATTAGTTAGATTTATTCCTGGGTATTTTATTCTTTTTGATGCAATTGTAAATGGGCTTGTTTTCTTGATTTCTCTCTCTGGTAGCTCATTGTTAGTGAGTAGAAATGCAATAGATATACAGATTTCTGTATATTAATTTTGCATCATAAAACTTTACTGAACTAATTGGTGGCTTCTAATAGTTATTTGGTGGCATCTTTAGGATTCTCTAAACATAGTGTCATGTCATCCGCAGACAGGTGTTTTACTTTACTTTACTTCTTCCTTTCCAATTTGGATTGATTTCTTTTTCTTGTCTAATTACTGTGGCTAGGACTTCCGATATTGTGTTGAATTAACGTGTTGAAAGTGGGCATCCTTGTCTCGCTCCTGACTTCAGAGAAATGTTAGCAACTTTTCACTATTGAGTATGATGTTAACTGTGGACTTGTCATACATGGCTTTTATTATGTTGAGACTTGCTTCCTATTTACTCACTTTGTTAGGGTTTTTAATTATAAATGGATGTTGAATCTTATCAAAATATTTTTCTGTATCTATGAGTTTATCATATGATTTTTGTTCTTCAATGTGTTAATTTGGGATATCACATTGACTGACTTACAAAGACTGAACCATTCTTAAATCCATGGGATAAATCCCACTTGATCATGGTGTGTGATCATTTTACTGTATGGTTGAATTTGGTTTGCCAATGTTTTATTGAGGATATTTGTATCTGCATTCATTAATGATACTGGCCTGTAGGTTTTTTGTTTGTTTCTTTGTTTTGTTTTGTTTTGTTTTGTTTTTGTAGTGTCTTTGTCTAGTATTAGTATCAGGGTGGTCCTGGCCTCATAGAATGAGTTTGGAAGTGTAATTTCCTCTGCAATTTTTAAGAACAGTTTGAGAGGAATAGGTTTCATCTGTGAAGCTGTTTGATCCTGAACTTTTGTTTCTTGGGATTTTTTTTTTTGATTACCGACTTAATTTTATTACTAGTAACTTGTCTGTTTATACTTTCTATTTCTTCTTAATTGAATCTTGGGATATTATACATTTGGGAATTTGTCCGTTTCTTCTAAGTTGTCTATACTATTGGCATATAATTGTTCATAGTGATAGAAATGATTCTTTGTGTTTCTGTGGTGTCAGTTGTAACCTCTCCTTTTCAACATTTGTTGAGTGCCTGTCCTATGCTAAGCACTATGCATAGACACTTTCCCAAGCTACCTCATTTAATTTTGGCACCAATCATGTGGTAGAAATATCACTCTCTCATGTTATAGATATATAAGCCAACTTAGAAAAGTTAAGTTGCCACAAATCTGCAGTTGCAACATTGGGAGTTGAATGTAAACTCAGGGTTCTCTCTACCACATCAAGATTCAATAGGTTTGAAGATGCAGTAAAAAATCAACAGCTAACATAGCTGTTATATTTTCTTCTGATATGGGCTCCTGGAAAATTGTTTCTCTTCCTAATTATTCATTTTATCTTATGATGGATATATAACTCTTAAAATGGCATCTTGCAATGCATTGTATTTAATAATGTAAAAGTACAATTTGGCTGTCATAGCATAATGAAATCCATCCACAAAACCCAGCTGATAGCCACAGAAAATGAGTGCTACTCAACCATCAAATGTGAATAGCAATTCCCAACACACTGTACAAATCTTCACCTAAATCAGTGCAAACTTCTCCTTTTTTTCCTTTGGCCTGAAATAGACTCAGAAGTATCTAAGAATTTTAATATATTTATACTTATAATTATATGCTAAATGATAGCTACATCAAAAATAAACACTTGTTTATGAAGAGTGTGATATGCTGCGTAGAACTTCATGACAAGAGAACTCCTAAGACAACACGTTATCCTGTGTTTATGTTTGCTCAGTGCTCACCCAGGGATTTCCAGACCTCAGATTTGATGTTTATTTTACATATTGTTTACTTTGAAGTATGTGATGTCTCTGAGTAGTGTATGTGAGATCCCATCTTAGAGAATTCTTTTCTTTATACTTTCATTAATGTTAGAAATGTGTATTAAAGTTTCCTGGAAAACTATTTTTAAAGCCTTCACTTATTCTTTCATTTTCAAAAACAGGTATAGATTGCTGCAGGGAGACCAAAATTAGAGGAGTTTTGCTCTTTACTAGAAGAGCCAGAAAGCTTATTAACCAGTCTGGTTAACACTTTCCTCTCCATTAAGAATAAATAGGCTGGAGATAATTAAGAGAACTGGTTAATGTGTATAATCTGTTTATAAACTAAGGCCAGAAATTGTTAAATATCAGGTATAATTTCATTTGGAAAATGATATCTCTTTATTTTCAGATATGACATTTGACAAGTGAAAGAACTAACTCATATTATGTTTCTTTGTGGAAAGGGATTTGCTACCAAAAAGAATTGGTTCCAGAGGGCTAAGCATTTTTGACATGTTCTTGAACGCTCATGCCCATTGTTTTATTAGAAAAACATGTTGGTTATTAGAATCCAAACTTTAATAAGGAAGCTAAAGTAGGTTTGTGAGAGAAAGCCTGGTGATACAACAAGAGAAAGTGTTATAAACATCAAGGAAATTTCTGACACCGATAGAATATTAATTTAATTCCAAATTTGCTGGACAATCCAAAACCTTACAGATTCACAAATTTAATCTTACTGTCAGACTTTCAAAGTATCTCCATTTGGTTGAACTTTCCAGGATGCCCTCAGGATGTTTAATTTTGTAAATGCCACAGTAACACAGCACAGTAGAGAAAACCTTCAGGTCTACAGTTAGAGAGACCTGGGGCCGCATCGCATCTCTTTATTTCCTAGTGATGGGACCTACATCAAGTTTTTCACTCTGTTTTAGCTTTCTTATCTATGAAATGGTGTTAATTACAGTACATATTTCATGGAATTGTTGTGAGAATAAAATAAAATAATGAACATACAATGTTTAACTCACAGTAAGCTCTCCATCCTTAGTCCTGCTTGTTTGTTATTATCGCATTATCCTGGGGCAAAAGGGGGACAGGGAATATGAGAAGTGATTTTCTTCCTCAGGACTGTCAAGATTCTACATATATGCAAATAAAGGACATCACCTAACATAGGAAAATACTCAAATATTCTAATGGTAAAAACAAAATCTAAAATAAACGCATTTTTGGCTGCCTCAAGCGTTTAATGATAGAATGACATAAATATTTACTTATGATGTGAGGTTTACCAATAGACCTATATTCTTGTATTTTAACATAGTTAATGAAACGAATATGTAACATGTTAATTTTAAAATGTTGCTTATTTTTCATTCTCACATTCATCTTCAGTGTCAATGCCATTGGCACCCCTAGTGTTACTCTTAGGATAATTGAACAGATCTCTGGAGCTCATATTCTCCAACTTTATGTAGACTGAGATACAGCAATGTTTTAATCCAGTAACAGGGCTATCATTGGAAAATTTATCCAAAGTCATAAGAACACATTTAAATGTTATTAGGAGTTTTGTGGGGTTTTTTAGTTGTTTTTTGTTTGTTTGTTTTCCAGTAAGTTTATGTTTATGATCACCACAATATAACAATTTGCTAAATTTCTTTTACAGCAATCTTTTAAAAATCTTTTTTTAAGTATTGAATAGAGTGCTTTGGGCTAACTAGTTTAGTCCTGGGAGGCAAAAGAAGGCATCCCCACAGAGGTGGTGTGTGAGTTAAACAACTAAATTGATTTAGATGTTCAATAGAAGAGGGTGGCAATAGTCCCCAAGGTATATCAATGGCAGGGATACTGGCCAAAGGCTACTGCACTAATATAGGGGTGGGCTGTAGGAAGCAGTGAGCTAGGAACTGAGTGGCAATGTCAAACTGAACAGTCACATCAAAGATTAAAGCACATAGATTTAAGCAAAGATAAAGAAAATCCAGTGGCCAATTGCATATAAGAGACAGAAAAGTCATAACAGGTGCTCAAGAATTATTTGTGAAATGATTGAGGAAATGATTAAAAATAAGCTCACGGTTTCAAGATGGAAATGATAATATTGGCAAAAGAAGCTTGTTCAGGGCTCAAGATAAATAATGAATCCAGTTGCACACTAGAAATATGTCATTCAGGAAGAGAAATGGGTGAAATACTGCAGATGGAGACTTAGATATATGAATCTTCCACATATGGGGACAGGTGCAAAGAAAATGTAGTGCAACTGAGGTTAAAAACTGTCCGTGCTGAATTAAAGATAAATGGTTTGAGTGTAGCTTTCAATTCTTGAGTGATTATGCTTGAGCGGTGAATACGCTGTACCTGTACAGCAGTGGAAAGAGCACTGGGCTTGAAATCAAGATGAACTGAATTCCCATCTTAGATTCTCCATTTACTGGCATGAGTGATTTTGGTAAGTTATTTAATCTCTCAGCTGGTTTATTTTTCATAACCATGAAAAACATCATCTCTCTCACTGAGAGTGAGAATTCAATGAAATAATCTAACATATGTCTGCCACATGGTAAGTATTCAGTTAATGTCTTTTTAATTTTAATCTAGAAAGAAAAAGAAGTTTGAGAAATATCTCTTTCCCCCCTGAAGGTACCTGTTCACCAGTAGAACCCAAGTTTAGCGAAGGTAAATGAGACAGGAAGAAGGAAGCATCAAGGACAGGAGAAGCATTCAGTCTAGCTGAGAGTCTCCTGTGGATCTTATTAGAATTCATCATGATGGCATCTAAAATTATTCCTTCATAACAATATCTCAGTACAAGTTTAACATACAGAAACCAACTGCATTTCTATACACTAACGATGAAATACCAGAAAAGAAAAGAAACAATCCATTTTAAAATTGCATCCAAAAAATAAAATACTTAGGAATAAACCTGACCAAGGAAGTGAAAGACTTACACATGGAGAACTACAAAACACTGACTAAGGAAATTAAAGATGACTTAAAGAAATGTAAAGATATCCAATGCTCTTGGATAGGAAGAATTAATATTATTAAAATGGACATACAACCCAAAGAATTTTACAGATTTAATGCAACTTCTTTCAAATTATCAGATGACAACCTTAATATCTTTGGCTAAAGGTCATTCCCAAAGTTCCAGGGCAAAAATCATAGAGAATGTGATCTTCAAAATATTTTTAGGTTGACTTTCTAAGCAGGACAAAGGAACATTTGATTGGGTTATAGAACTATTATTCAAAATACTCCCTTGTCAATGA
The DNA here is from genome assembly GCF_048564905.1 of Vicugna pacos. Taxonomy (NCBI): domain Eukaryota; kingdom Metazoa; phylum Chordata; class Mammalia; order Artiodactyla; family Camelidae; genus Vicugna; species Vicugna pacos. The sequence goes on from NC_133006.1 coordinate 3,743,944, forward strand.
CAAGTGCTGGCCTGGTGACTAGAGTTGGAAAACATCATTTAGCAGCCATGATAATACAGACTGGTTCAGACAAGAATCATCAGTGGCTGCTAAACCTGGGGGTGAGGGACTTTGAAGAACAGGATATTCACATAGCCTGTCTTCCTGTAGACTGCTTATCAGTCACAAGCGAAAAAATATGTAACACATACTGCATATAAATATACATTGGGGAACTTGGGGAAAACCTCAACTGGGTGATCAAAATCAATAACTCCCATGAGGGGTGGATGGACATCTTGTGTCTTGAGATGTGATACTCTAAAGGACACACACCACTTATGTCAGGTTATGGCCAAGAATGTAGAACCTGAACCTGATTGTAAGGATCACCAGAAAAACCTAAGGAAGAATGTTCTATATAATTTTTAAAAAGTGACTGTATTCTTTTAAAAATATGTTAATGTCATTGAATATGTTCCAGACTGAAGCTCTAGGAGACAGAAGAGATGTGATGACTAAAACCCAGCCCCAGACCACAGGTCCTGGAAGGCAGCTACTTCTCATCAAGGTTGATTTGGACAAAATTAAGAATCTTATTCATGGTCTAGACATCTTCATTAAATTTTTTAGAGAAATGTATCTAAACAGTTCTTTAAAATCTCCTTTTCACTTGATTGGATATGTAAAGAAGTTCTCTGACCAAGCAATGGCATTTCCTTTTGAAGTTGTTCTTACAGAGACGCCAATGAGGAGGGCCCCAAGCACGTCTAGCATGGCTTCAATTGTGGGCAGTGAGTAAACACAGCATGGACAAGAGCCTAGACTCAAAGCTCCTAAAATAATATAAAATTTCCCTGAACCTTCCTTAAAGACCAATATTGGACATGGTCTGTAGAGTCTCTTCCAGGCCTGGAAAAAGTATGATTGGTGGAATAGAAATGTTGATCACGTAAAATGAGCCACTGTCATCACAGCTGACAACCTAGAGTCTTCACATACTGTACTTGTAGTGGCAAAACCCTTGCTTGAAGGGAACCTTAGTAAAAACCTCAACTAAAGCAGAAGGGAGGAGCCGCTGTGGTGGATGTCTGGTGGTGGCCTGAAGCCTGGTCTCCCCATCACCCCAGCAGTGCCCCAACCCAATTTCTACAAACCCTAGGATGTGAATCTGGCGTTATCGACCACATGGGTTAAAAGGCATTCTAGTGACTCACCTTTTTCCTTCCTTTGATTTACATATATATTCTAACATAATTGCCTTAATTTTGACCTTATTAAAAATTCTAAAAATACTCCCTCTCTTAGATGGTTAGGCCTACTGATGGTTCAATTACGTATTATGTCTAAAGGAGCATATGCTTCCTATAGGTGACTGAGTGAACTCTCATTTCCCAAAACAGGCTTTTCTACTCTAATGCTATACATAAAGGGCGGAACCCTACTCTGCAAAATAGCACAATAAAATAGCAGAGACTATGGGGGAAAAAAACACGTTTGAGGAAGACTGCTCGAAATGTAACAAAAACACAACAATCCTAATAAAAATAGCAGCACACCTGCATTTGGACCAGTGTATCAGTCAGTTGCTCCTTTGTAATCAAAATCCCGGATTTTGTGCCTCTTCTTTGGAGATAGAGGTCCTGAGGGCATTCCTGTCTCAAAGAGATCAGTTTCATTAAAATTAGAAATCTGACCCCGAATATAGACATCTTTGTCAAGCAAATCTAGTTTAACATAAAGGAAATGCTTCCAGTCTGTTCAGTTTTGCTTTCAGCTTCACCAGAAAACAGAGTGGGTTCTGGAAACCACTAAACCAGCCACTATCGGCACAAAGAAAGGCCTTTCTGTCAACGTTCAGCGTGTCAGTCTCCTTATGGTCTTCTTATAATGCTAAGGCCTCCTCTTTAATTGTAAGCAGCCTTGCCCCTGGTGGTTTTATGCCATGACTATGTTGGGAAAGATCATATGAGAACTGTAGCCCTTCCATGTTATCCTGACGTCATTCCTTCATTCACCAGCCATCTACTGAGTGAGTTTTCATTGAAGAAACAGTCACTGTAAGAGAACAAGCTATATCTCCATTCCCATTTTTATAAGGAGCTTCAGGGGAGAAGAGAGCAAATGGGCATTTATCAAGTAGCCACTGGGTGCCAACTGCTCTGCTGGGCATTTTACGTATTTAATATCATCTAATTTTCACAATCTTACTAAGAGGTAGGTTCTTATCCCTGTTTAACAGATTAGAAAACTGAGGCTCATAACCTCCCCCAGGTGATGTAGCAGAGCCAGATTTACATTTCAGTCTCACTGCCATCCAAGTTTGTGCTCTTTATGTACATATTACATTGATTAGATTTTAATGCAAAATCCCACCACTTGCATTATTAACTGGATGGAACTAGTCCCTTTCATTGCTAATTACCTTTGGCATGTTATATATTATTGGAAGAGATTTTTCCCCCTAAATCATGTAAAAGTGTTTTACCAAGATCCAGAATGATTTATTCTAGGCCATCAGCTTTTATAGTAACTTTTCTTTTGTTACGTTTTATAGGAGTGTAGAATTTTATTAAAGCACTTTCAATATAATATTTTTCCTTTGATCTTTACAATAGTCATGTGATATAGACCAAGTAGCATATCCTATTCTCATTCGACAAATAATGGCACAGAGCCTCAAAGAGGTAAAGTAGCTCTTACCCCAAGTTACTAATTGGCTGACTCAGGACTCAAACCATGTTTTCTGCCTCAAAGATCAGCTTTGTCCTTATAAATGTCAGAGAAATGTGACCCATTTTCATGGGGAGAAAAAGATGCCAACCTGAGGATGACCCAGACTTATTATGGCTATGTTCAATGACAGAAAGAAAAATATGCTTATGATGAATAAAAAGATAACACAACTCAGCTGAGAGTTAGAAAGTATAAAAAGAGATTATAAAAGAAAAAGTACAGAGCTAAAATATACAAGATCAAAAAAAAGTCTCTTGAGGCACTTTTTCTTTTTTAGCAGAATGGAGATGGCAAATGAAGGAATCAATGAATTTAAACATAGATCCGAGGGAAAGAAAAAAATAGGGACAATAATGAACAAAGCCTCAGGAACTGCGGGACAATTTCTCAAGATCTACACAAGGTAACTATAGTACTGGAAGGAGGGGGAAAGGGACAGGAAATAATATTTGAAGAATTGTGGTTGAAGAATTCCCAAATAATAGTGAAAGACATAGATTTACAGATTTAAGAAGCTTAGAGAATCTCAAACAAGATATATTGGGGGAAAAAAAAGCACATCATAGTCAGGCTAAAAACAAAAGATAATGAGATTATCTTAAAAGTGGCCAGAGAAAAGTCAGTGTGTCTTTATATCTATATCTATATCTATATCTATATCTATATCTATATCTATATCTATATCTATCTCAGAATAATGATTCAAGTAACTGAGACTCCTCATCAGAAACCATGGCAACCAGAAGACAATGAAACAACGTCTCTAAAATGCTGAAAGAAAAAAATAAAACTACAAACCTGGACTTGTATATCCAACAAAACTATCTTTCATGAATGAATGGAAAATACAGACATTTCTCTGATAAAGGAAAACTTAGAGAATATATTGTCCAAAGACCTGCATGACAAGAGATACTAGAGGAAGTTCTTCAGACTAAAGAAATCCTTGGATCTTAAAGAATGAAGGAAGAGCAGGAGAAACAGTAACTATTGTAAGTATAAAATATTTTCCTCTTACTATCTTTAAAATATATATGAATGCTTACAGGAAAAAGTGTAAGATTGTCTTGTGGGGCATATGAATATTATAACATAAAGGGCAGCAGGGATGGGGGTGGTAAATGGACCTGTATGTTTTGATTATGTCGTTCCATGTTCTACATAAAGTGTTATAATATTAACCCTAAGTAGACTGTGAAAAACTGAAAAACAAAACACCTATATATATACATGTATATGATGTACGTATATAATATGTTATACATATATAATACATATACGCATGTACAATACATTATATATGTGTTTATATATATATTCTAGAGTAACCATAAAAAATGTAAAGAAGTAGAGCTGAAGAAAATCAATAGATAAATGAAAGTTAATAGCCTGCCCACCACTGTCTAAAGATGGGGTGGAGGTGGGTACAATATGGCCTGGTTTCTGTGTGCATCAACCCAAGGCCAGCAGAGCCAGCTGACAAAGATGACAGCTGACTTGGACTCTAAATACAGCCCTTTGCTGGGTCTTTGGGAGGAAAGGGGGAGAAAAGACAGAGAAATAGGCTTTCTGGGACATCACAAATGACCCATGTTGGGGAGGGAGTCAGGCACACTGTGGGGCCAGAGAGGGAGCCAAGATGTCCTGAGCACTGGACTCAGAGTCTGGATGCCTGGACAGAAGGGCCAAAGCTGCACTCACAAGCTATGTGACAGAGTGACTCATTTGACCTCTCTAGGCCTCGGATCCCTGCTCTGCAAAATGAGGGGGTAGGAGTTACATCAAATTCTTAGTAATTGCCTCTCTGGAGGGAAGGGACAGCCAGGCATCCATGCCTCCTACTTTATATACATTTGTATTGATCAGTGTCTGGCTTCTTCATGCTCAGAATGATGCCCTTTGTCACTCTATCCTCTTCTAAGTCAAGTACATTTACCACCCCCAGCCCATTCTGATTCATCAATGTAAAGACTCCTAAATATACGTCTTCATTTGGACTTCTTCTCCACGCTCCAAACTCATGTATCCAGCTGCCTATTCAGCAGCTCTACTTGGATATCCTACCAGCACATAAACATCAAAATATTCTAAGCAAGTGTCTTCATCAGAAATTAAGTATCAGAATCACCTGGGAAATCTTGGCAAGAAGGCAAAGGCCCAGACCATATTCTACTTCAGTGAGTCTGTGCCTCTGGGTTCCTTTTTAGCTCTCCTGGTAAATCTGATCCCCACCAAAATTTGAGAAACACTGCTTTAAACAAAACCCACAATTTACTCCCAACCCTTCTATTCGTCCAATCAGTTCCTTTCCAGCATCCTGCTTTTCAGAGAATGGCACCATCATCCACCCAGAGACACAGGCCAGATACAGGTGTCATCCTTGGACCTCTGTCACCCTCACCCCTAAGCATCACCCACTATTAAATGTTTTCCATGTTTCTCCCGGATCCCTCTGAGCTTCATTCACCTGCACTGCCCCTTGGCTTCCTGACACAACTTGCTTCTACTGTTGCTGCTCCCATCCATTCTCCACGTGTCAGCCAGGGGAAAGGTTTTTTAAAAATATTTTGAGACATTTCAACCTCTAGAAAAGTTTCAAGAATACTACGAAGACTGCCTGTACACTCCTCACCCAGACGCTGCATTCCAACTTCTAACAATCTTCACAGAAACGCCTTTTTGGGGATCACATGTATCACCCAGTTTTCATGCCTCTCTAATGCCCATCAGTCTGGAGCAGTTGCCATTGTCCTCAATGTTCATGACCTTGAGATGTTAAGGCCGTAGGTTAGGCATTTAATAGAGTGTATCTCAATTTTAGTTATTCTGATGTTTCTTCATGGTAAGTCCTAAGTTACACATTTTGAACAGTGTTCTTTCACTGTGTCCTCTCTAGGGGCACACAATGTCTACTTACGCTGTCATTGGTGGTGTGAACACTAATCATTTGATTCAGATGGTGTGACCAGACATCTCTGTAAGGTTACTGTCTCCTTTTCTGTAATAAATATTTTGGGAGGAAATACTTTGAGGCTATGTAAAACCCCATTTCTCTCCTCAGTTTCACCCCAAGTACTAGCACCCACTGATGTTTCTTAACTATTAATCCGATGGCTGCCAAATAGTGATTTTCTAATAACATCATTCTTTACACTATTCAGGGAAAGCTTTATCTTTTATTTCTTTGATTCATTTATATTCATATCAGTGTGGACTCCATCATTCCTTATTCAAAGTTTATAATCTGTTACAATCATTGCATATTTTGAGGCTCAGATTATCTCATATTTGACCCTTGGGGAGCCCTTCAAGCTGGGTATTGTGGTCTTCTGACAGATTCCCATCATTCTTTGCATACTTTCTTACTTTCTGGCACAAAAAATATGTACTAACTCATCTCATACTTCCCCTGCCCAAGCTCTGGAAGGGGTCATTTCTCTAATGAGCCCTGGTTGCTTTTAGTATAGAAGAGAATATAGAATCCAAGATGAGTGCCAGGTGACGTCTTTGCTACACAGGTGCCACTGCTTGAGCCATTCTCCCCTCATATTTATTTCTTTATCTCTTTATATATTGAAAACCACAAGTTCACACTGATAGCTCCAATTCCAATTCAGCACCATGTAATTCATTCTAGCTTTCGTGCTTTCCATATTCGAACATCCTTTTCCAAAAGCTCCTATTTCCCCAATATGTTTCTCAGTATCCCCCTGTATAGCTAATCTCCCAAGCTCACTGGGTTTCCATTCCCTCCCACGTGGGTCTCAATGCCTCCTAGGGCTTGCCTCCCTAACTCAGGACATCTACTTTGATTAGGCTTGCCAGATGGCTTTTTGGTGAAAGAAAGAAGGAAGAAAGCCAAGAAAGGTTTTTTTTTTTTTTTTGTCTTGTTTGTTAAGAAGGAAGGGAAGAGATTGGAAAGGGAAAGCCGGAGAAAAACCAGGTTATTTTTCTAAAGTGCAAATCCTTCACTTTTGGATGATGTGCGTCCAACTGCACACACATACATACAGAGCCCTTGAGTGACCCCCCTTGGTCTAAGGCTGTAAGTTCCATCACAAGGGTCCAGAAGGCTCTGCATAATGTAACTGCTGCTGATATCCTAGGTCCTTTTCCCCTTCTTTATCCAAATGCCAAGCATTGAGGTCTTCTCTCAGCTCCTCTAAAATTTCATCTTCCCTCTGGCCTCAGGGCCTTTGTATGTGCTGCTATGTTTCTCAGTGCTCTAATCTGCCCCATTTACTTGGACGACTTATTCTTCAAATCTCTGCTGGAGCACTATCTCCTCCTCTGGATGCCTTCCTTAATTCCCCTAGATAGAGTCAGATTACTTTTCTTATTTATTGTTTTATTCATGCTCTCATAGAACACAAGGGCTCTTATCTCAACTGGCAATTATGCCCTTATTTGTGTATGTGTCTGATTCACCTTCCCTTTCCTTATTCAATTGTGAGCAATGTAGGAACAGTAATGCTGTCTCTTTTCAATCCTCATTGTGCCTCTATAGCTTGTGGTCCAGGACTGGCACTAGTAGATGATCAATAAATATTTTTCATGTGAATAAACTGTGTTTTTAGAAACATACATTGTTTAGTCAACACACATGATCATTTTCTCTATTTTGAACAAAAGGCAAAGCATGAAGAATAATATGATAAGATGTGAAGGATCCCAAAAGCTGTTAGGCTGAGGAGTTTGTAAGATTTATCATTCAGAAGAAACATTTACAAAACCACAACCAATGATCTAAATAATGCGTGCAGGAAAATGCTGTGGGGAGACTTCCACCTAAGAAACTTCCAATGTAAAGCACATACATACTGTGTATTTGGTTCACATTATTATTTAGTTGACTCGGGGTCATCAAAAGGTTGATCATTCCAAATGTAGAATAAAGTTCTATTCAGAATCCATATGTGAGTGTATACATGTGTGTGCATTTTGGAACTGGACAAAGTGATCTTAAATTGCCCTTGAAAGAAAAGATATTTGAAAAGAGCCAAGAAATTTTTTTTAAATGAGGAATAACTTACTTTACCTAAACAATAAAACTTGCTAAAATTATTACAACCAGAGCAATACAGATAGTAAAACTTCTGATAAACTTATTATAATCAGAATAATATGGTTGGGCATAAGAAGAAACAGATCAATGGAGCAGAACTGAGAATCAAAGTTGATCTAAGGAACTTAACATACGACAAGGATGACATGTAGTCCAATAAAATATAGAAACTATCTTTTATAAATGATGGCATAATTTATCTATTCACCTGTATGAAAACAGGGTAAGACTATATGTCCTGCCACGTTCAAAGACATATTTAAGAATAGCCCTGGTGTTCTGCACAGCAAAGGAAACCAGAAGTAAAACAAGAAGAAAACCTACGGAATGGGAGAAAATTTTTGCAAGTGAAACCGACAAAGGCTTGATCTCCAGAATATATAAGCAGCTCATACGACTCAATAAGAAAAAAATAAACAACCCAATCCAAAAATGGGCAGAAGACCTAAACAAGCAACTCTCCAAGGAAGACATACAAATGATCAAAAAGCACATGAAAAAATGCTCAATATCACTAATTATCAGAGAAATGTAAATCAAAACTACAATGAGGTATCACCTCACACCAGTCAGAATGGCCGTCATTCAAAAATCCACAAATGACAAATGCTGGAGAGGCTGTGGAGAAAGGGGAACCCTCCTACACTGCTGGTGGGAATGCAGTTTGGTGCAGCCACTATGGAAAACAGTGTGGAGATTCCTCAAAAGACTAGGAATAGACTTACCATATGACCCAGGAATCCCACTCCTGTGCTTGTATCCAGAAGGAAATCTACTTCAGGATGACACCTGCACCCCAATGTTCATAGCAGCACTATTTACAATAGCCAAAACATGGAAACAGCCTAAATGTCCATCAACAGGTGACTGGATAAAGAAGAGGTGGTATATTTATACAATGGAATACTACTCAGCCATAAAAACTGACAACATAATGCCATTTGCAGCAACATGGATGCTCCTGGAGAATGTCATTCTAAGTGAAGTAAGCCAGAAAGAGAAAGAAAAATACCATATGAGATTGCTCATATGTGGAACCTAAATCACAAAAAGAAAAACAAACAAACAAAAACAAAGCATAAATACAGGACAGAAAAAGACTCACAGACAGAGAATGCAGACTTGTGGTTACTAGGGGGGTGGAGGGTGGGAAGGGATAGACTGGAATTTTAAAATTGTAGAATAGATAAACAAGATTACACTGTATAGCGCAGGGAAATATCCACAAAATGTTATGATAAGTCACAGAGAAAAAAATGTGACAATGAGTGTGTATATGTCCATGAATGACTGAAAAATTGTGCTGTGCTGAACACTGGAATTTGACACAACATTGTAAAATGATTATGAATCAATAAAAAATGTTAAAAAAAAAAAAAAGAATAGCCCTGGTGTCTATCAACAAGAGAATGGAGAAGCAAGTGCTGGAATGCTGCAGTAAGTAAGAACAAACTCCTTCCATGCACAGTGCTCACTGAATCTCACACGGAGACCACTAAGGGAAAGCAGGCTGACATGAAGAGCATCCTGATTCTACTTACGTCGACTTCTAGAACAGGCAAAACAAACCTATGGTTGAAAAAAGTCACAACAGTGGGCGCCTTGGTGTGGGGTGGGGAAGGGACATGAGAGAGCTTCCTGGCCTGAGGATAATGTTCTGGATCTTGACAGGATTTGGGGTTGCACAGTTGGGTGCATTCATTAAAACTCTGCAGTGTCCACTTCAGATTTGTGCACTTTCTTGGGGGGGGGGCGGTAAACAAAGTTTATTCTAGGAAGAGCAACTCATTGAGAGAGAAAACCATTTTAAAACTTACATATATGTACTGTTCATTGTTTCTAAGAACAGATTAGAGCTTTAGCTTTCTAAACTTACATAGTTATCAAAGGAATAAAGTCAACCACAAAATAAGAATCAACAGAATGCAGGAATCCAATCAAAAAGGACAGTCAGAAGATTTGTGCACTTTTTTTTTCTTTGTAATGCCTAAACGTGGCCAAAGGTCATCCTACTTGAAGTTTATTTCATGTGATTTCCAGCATGCAGTGTGCTTTCTTGGGAAAAAAAGTCCAAGTTCATATTACAAATTAATTTACAAATATAGAGCTGTTAAAAACAATATTTATAAAAGCCCATATGATTTTACACATAGAAAAATAGCCACAGAAACTGTTTTTTGTACACACTACATGGGGATAGGCAGTCCCTCTGGCTGTCTTCCTGCATAATATTAAAAAAGTAATAGTGATGTTATTTTTATCTCAGTGAACTATTTAAAAATCATTTTCTGTATGTGTATTTCAAAATAAAAATTTAACAGTAATACTGTGAGAGTCTTAAAAAAGAATACCTGGGGGAAAGTTTTTTTTTTTTACAATGTATTGTGTTCCTTTTCCTAAAAAAAATTAAAACCCCAAGCCAGCAACACTCCGATCAAAGACTGAACAGCATGGTACAAAGTTAACTCCTTGGACATTATCTTCATCTTAATGCATCGCTATTCCAATAAAATCAACAAATATCTGTATTGTAATGAACACTTTTCGGATAAGTTCAGTGACTGTCTGCCAGGTGCCAGGCACTCTGCTGGGCACTGGGAGGGTGATCATAGAAAGCTATTGAAATGAAGATACCTCTTGAGAAGTAAAAGGGAGTGCTAAAAATAAGTTATATTTTTTTTAAATTTTGATCCCAAAGTTTTTATTAAAATCTATAAAAATTCCATTTAAAAACTTTCTAATTAAATTCTAAAACTTTGCGTAAAAGTTGAAAAATCCAAGACATATGCTAAAAGGGACAGGACGCCGAGCTGAGCAGGACAGTAGTCACCCTAGACCTCAGAAACACGGCAGCAGAAGTAAGGCAAGAGGGGGTGTCCGTCCTCACTGCTCAGGGTGGTATTTATCTCACCTGGAAACTGGTCAAATGAAGTCGACCTCACTCCTACCCTGCACACACTGTGTCTGCCTGTGCAGGCCGGTGCCTTTGTTTTTTGGGAACTAGAGCACAACATTTACAAGCACCGATTCTGGAGCCAGACCGCCTGGACCTGATCCTGGCTCCACGGCTTGCTATCTGAGTGGCCCTGGGTGAGTGACCTAACATCGTGGCGGTTCACTGACCTGGTACAGAAAATGAGGGGTAGTGAGAACACCTGTCTCCCAAGGTGGTTGTGATGACTAAGTGAGTGAATACATGTCAAGTGTCTAAAACAGCTCCCGGCACACATGGCTGGCTTGCCTGCGCAGTTCTGTTGCTGTAAGTGTCTACCCTGCACCTGGCACTGAGCATAAGTAGAGGTGATCTGGGAGCTGGATGGAGTATTTGCATGTCCTAGTACCATATTCTTAAAACTTTCATTAGCCACAAAGAATCCAACTGGAGGTTTCCTATAACAATCCACTTATCTGACTTTTCTAGAAAAATCAGGATGCTGCCCGGTGGGAGATAACAGCCTTTAGCTGGCCAGTCTCAGTCCCTCCTTACTGCTTCTGCTGCCATCTGTCAGCTTTTTCCCACCCAAAAACTTCACTCACTTTTTTTCCTCCAGTTCCTATGCCTTTTAGCTTGTAACCCTGCCATATATTGATGAACAAACAGACATGGGCCCTGCCCTCACAGGGCTCACAGGTCCTAGCCCAGAACAGAGAGGGCTGGGGTTCTCTCCAGGGAGCCCCTTATCCAGAGAAACCGTCTCAGGAAAGGCACATTTTACCTTAAACAAGGAAAGAATTATAAACAAATACTTAACTCACATTAAAGACATGTATGCTGAAGGGTTCAGGGCTGATATGTACTAACATCTGTAACTTATCTGGAAATGCATCAGCAAAATAGGATGCAGCGATGGACAGAGGGGTGGATTAAATGGATATTGACATGAAAAAGCAAACATAGCAAGGTATTGATTCTAGAATCTATGTGGTCTTTTGCAAAATGCTTCAAAAAGTTTTCAAAATAAAAACTTGGGAAAACTAAGTAAATTTCAGGTGTACTAATTGTTTAGATATAAGAGAACAAAATCCTCCCAAAAATAGTACAAGAAATTTTGAAAAGCATTTTATAACCTTGGAGTGAAGAGAACTTTAAAATATACCAGAAAATCCAGTAAGTAGAGGAAAAGATACATATTTTTGACTAAATGAATATTAAACACTTTTGCAAGTCAGAGGACAGCATAAACAGTATCAAAAGCACAACTGTATTCTTTTGAATCCAAAAAAAGAATTTTATTTTCTGTACCAAAAAAGTGGAAGGACACATTGCATCAAATAAGGGAGGCAAACAGTTAACATCTCTAATACAGAAATGATTCTTATCAATTTCTAAGAAAGCAGAAAATAACCCAATAGAAAAATAAAGGCATGTCCAGATAATTAACCAAAGGGGAAACATGAATCCCAGGAACTGTGTGAAAAGATGGTACTATCTCTGGCAGTCAGTTGAAAATACAAATTAAAACAAAATGAATTATCAGTATTCATCTTTGGATTAGCAAATCTTTAAATATCGATTCCTTGCATTGCTGGTGAGCTGCTGGGAGACAGGCACCACAGCTCCCTGGTGGAGTGTGCAGGTTCACAAATGTCAGAGCAGCAACCTGGAGGAAGGATGCCCCAGAAACACCCAAGACACCGAGTAACAGGCACAGTATGATCCCATTTTTATAAAGTAAATATTTTCCAATTTTTTGAACGAGGAGAAGACTCTGAAAGCCTCCACATCTAACTGCTGAAACTGATGCTTTAATGCAGGGATCGGTGAACCACGGCCTGGGTACCAAACCTGGTGGGGTCCTCTGGTTTTCTACAGCCCACGGGCTAAGAATGGTGTTCACATATTTTTTAAAGGGTTACATTTTAATTGGTTCTATAATCATCTACATCATAGCCTCCTTTGGCATCTTAGGCAGCAAAGCCTAAAATTTTTACTGTATGGCCTTTTAGGGAATGTGTACCACACCCTGCTTCAGGGGAACAGTAGTTTCTGAGTTACTCCTTACCTCTTCTCTGTATTGCTGTGTTTTTTGTAATAGTCATGTATCATTTCTGCAAGCTGAAGGAATATAGGTGGCAGGTATGTGGGTAGGAAGACCAGTCACTTTGGCCACTGTTGGAAATGGCCTTCAGAAGACAAAAGGAGAGCAGGAAGACTAAATACGAAGCCACAGTAACAGCCCAGGTGACAGAGAATGATGCTTTGGAATCAGGTGGGGGCACAGTAGACACGGAAAGAAAGGGACAGAGTTTATAGAAACCAACAGGAGCTGCTGAGGGACTGGACATGGAAGGAGAGGCACAGAGAGGAACCAGGGCTGCTTCCTAGGCTCAGTCATGAGCTGGATCGTGCAGCCACTGAGCCGGAGAGTCCGGGAGGGGGAATTGGACAGGGAATCAGAGCTCTGTTGGGCCTGTGAACGTTCTGAATCGAATGGTGTGAACAGACAGCTAGCGCTGCGGGGCTGTGGCGGGAGGGGGCCGAGCGAGCATCACAGACCTGAGTGGCGGCGCTCAGAGCTGCCTGCTGGCGGGGGGGGGGGGGGGGGAGGAAGGGGCCAGGAGTCCGCCTGGTGCCCCAGTGCTCAGCCCCGCCAGAGCCGCTCCCGGCTGGCGGAGGTCCCTGATGCCACTGTCCAGACATTTGAATTCCTCCAAATCATGTTCCAAAACATCCTCTTGCATTGGCCAGGGAGCAGCATGGCTTCAGGGGAGACCCCGCCCCCCCCCCCACAGCCGGTGCCCGAATGCTTACCTGGACAGCCAGCTCCTGCTGTTCCTTCTGGATGAGTGGCCCAGCCAGCAACTGGCTCCCCAGCGTGGACAGGCGCGTTCAGGTCCCAGGCCCTCCCAGTATGCCCTGCCGTGTGCAGCCACCTGTCACTCAGGCCGTGCTTTGACCTGAGAAGACCCAGAAGGGCTCACCAAGGAGCTGGTGTAGGTGGGGTCTGAGGTGTCGTCCTGGAGGTAGCGGGAAAGGCCTGACACCTTGCACACCAGGTTACTGGTGATGAATGTTCCACGCAGCCAGGTCCCGGGGCACATAGTTCATCTCGGCCAGGTACTTCATGCCCGCGGCGATGCCCCTGAGCATGCCCACCAGCTGGATCACCGTGAACTGTCCATCATTTTGCTGTTATAAGACACCAACAGCATCCAGGTCAAGATGGGCTTCAGGGGTTAAACAGAAACTGCCATGCCATGATCCCACTGCTTGTCCCTCCATCAGTGCCAGGCTAAGCTGCTCCCACCTCCCCCTCCCCACTCCATCCTCATCCCTCCCCTTGGATGCTCATCTCTCTTCTCTGTGCCAAGCTTTGTAGGTTTAGTCTCCAAATCTCATCTCAAACCCATCCACTCCTCTCCGTCTCCACTGCCACCATTCCAACAAAGTCATCGTCATCCATCACCTGTAACAGCCTCCCCCACCTGCCCTCGCCCTCTCCCCATTAAATCCATCCTCTAACAGCAGCTAAAGCTATCTTTGTAAGACAAATCTGGTCATGTCACTTGCTGGTTTGAGGCCCTTTCCACTGCATTAAGGAAAAGCTCCAAACTCCTCAGCGTGGCCCACGGGGCCCCATGGGATCAGCTTCTGCCTCCCCTTACTGCCACTCTGTCCCTCACTTCTGCACTGAAATCACAGTGACTGGTGATCTTTCACTCCCTTCCGAAGCCAAGCCTTCCTGCCTCAGGGCCCTTACATGTGCCTCTCCCCCTGTCTCTCCCCCATAGTCAACACCTACTTGCCTCAGATCTCCACTTAAATGTTACTTCCTCAAAGAGGATGTCTCTGAGGCTGGTCCCCTCCCCTAAACATAATTAGCACTTTCTTAACCACTGTATTTCAGTGCATGCTTTTATTTCCCTCCTTAGCATATATCAAAAATTTTAGGGGTGTGTGTGTGCGTGTGTGTGTCTGAGGCTTCATTCTAAGCTCGTTGAGACAAGAAAAGACAAGAATGCTCTCCTGTAGCCACCAGAGCATTTCCAGTGCTGAGGACATTAATGCAGACAGAAAAGCTCAATAAACATGTGTTGGATGAGTAACTGCTACGTCTCTAACTGTCTCCAGAATTTAGGTGTTCAGATGTCTTTCTCAACACTGGGATAACCACACCCACCTCAGGAGGCTTGGTGGTAGGAGGGGCGCAAGGCCACCTGTGTGGGGCCCGGGGCCCCTCCGAGCGGGTGGGAGCCATTGCTGCCCCCTCCTGCCAACCTGAAGCCCTGCCTTCTCACCAATCACAGCTTCTCACCTGGCTGCCCTCCCTCCTCCATGCTTAGATGGTAGGCTCTTCTGTGAACAAATCCGGGCCTTCCTGCCGCCCCACCCCGAGCCTGAGTCTGGGGTCTGCACACACTGGTTACATTAGTGGACCCTGGGCCATGCTGCCAGGAACACATTTTCCCATGTAGGCCAGCCACAGCTGCTCCCCGGAGGGCTGGGCGCTGTATTCTGAGGTACAGCACGGCCGAGGCACTGAGATGCTCTGACTGGGGGGAGGTGGGGCACCCTGGGGCACCGCTGAACACAGACCCTGGCAAGGCAGTCCCTCCCTCTGCCCCAGTGTCCTCGTGTGACATGCAGGAAGCATAAGCAGAGCGAGCAGCTCCCACTTAAGGAGCGCCTACTGTCGATGAGACTGTCCACAGCGCCCTCAGGGCACTATCTCACTGGGATGGACGGGGCATAGCACTGAAGCATGCGCTCTTGCAAAAGTATTTTCTATGCAAAGGTAAGTAAGGGAAAACAAAAGAGCTGTTATAAAAATGCACTATTAGGGAAAAACCAACAATCAAAAAGTCTAACAATGTTAGTGTGAGTTGTTCAAGACCTCTGCTCCTCGTGCAAGATCGCAAGCCTGGGGGTTGGTTATGACCCACAGTCAGTTGGAGGAGTGGCGCAAACTGACACCCCCTCCACTCCTTCCTGACCCCCAGCCCCGACCAGAGGACGGACCCTCTAACACACTGAGTTTCACGCATGCGTCCTTAAAGCCAGTCCTGTGGAGCAGGCAAGACGGGCTGTTCCTCACTCCAACCTCGACCACTTCCCAGCCTGCCCAGAATGCACGCTCTGCAATCTTTGCCTGTAACCAACTCCAGAAGAAGGTGTAGAGCTGATTTTTGGAAACTGACTGGCTTCAGCACATGCTGCCTATCTGCCAGAGCTGGGGGTGCCGTGGGTGATGCAAACCTTTCTCACTAATGAACCTCGCTCAACATCTCCAGAAGCTCGCCCGGCTTTCCCCAGCACATCACTCCTCTAAGTAGGTCTCTGGGGTCTGCTTCCCCAGAAGGTTGTCACGAAACTTCCATGTATTAGGAAATGGATTTCAGACACAAGTCACATGGGTCATGTTTTTTCAATTCAGTTTGTTACCTTCCCTCTGTAAGTGAAAATGACAATGTGGTTAAAATGAACGTCTCCCTAAAGAAGCCCACTTGTAGACAGATGTTGGGGAGGGCACTGGTGGTAGCTGGAAACAGCTTCGAGAATAGCAGGACTGATATTTGCAGATTTGTGTCTATGTTTCTATTTAAAGTCATCAAAGACATCCTTGAGCTGCTTCATTTTCTGATTTGTTTTAATGTTTAGATCAGCCATCCTTATAGTTTCTGGGGTCCACAAAGGACAAGAAGTGATTAAAAGTCCAGGCTTTGGAGCCAGATAGCCTGGGACTGGAGACAGGCTCTGCCTCTCACTGGCTGTGTGTCTCTGGGCAAGTTATTCCCACATCTGGAAAATAAAAACACAGTGCCCATTCTTCCTAAGGTTCTGGATTCAAGGTTCAATGAGACAATACCTGTGAAGGCTTAGCTTAGCGCCCTGTGAACACTAAGAAGGCAGCATCAATTGCTGGAATTATCAGCAAGGCCTTGACATCTCATCCATGGAATATGTTTTCATGCTTAAAAACAGTCCTGTGGGGTAGGCAAGGCAGTGATAACACACTGTTTTTATAGAGAAGGTAAAGGAAGTCCAGGTTTAAGTGATCAGCCTTAAATCACTGTGTAATTTTGACTCATAACAAGACTCTAAGACCAGTGAATTGCTTCTCCACTGACATTTAATCTTTGATCAATTGGCAATGGCTGCCTCAAATGCTGTGTGAAGTCTGTGTATAAACTTTGTAGGAAGAAGAGCCATGTTTGATTAATGATGTCTGCCGTGGGCATAGAAACAGAAAGCAGAGACGTGTACCACCCATGGGCCACTCTCATCTGAATCTTTTCTAATCCCTATCCAGTGCCTTTGCCACTGGAAAATGCTGGCTCTGCAGCAGATTTTCTTTAGGATCTGCAGGGAAATCACATATCATGATAAGACAGAGTCATACCTGTTGAGTTCATAATCTTGGTAAAATTTAAAGGTATAAACATACTAATATTTTCTGAAAAGTTCAGCTGTTTTATGTTCAGCTCATAGGTATAAACTCCTGCAAGAACTTCCAGAAATATGAGCATCAACATACAAAGATAAACAAGACAGAAAAAGAAAATCAGATTTCTTAGAACTTTGAGAGAGGACCTGTTTCTATGCTGAGCACATGGTAAAAACAGAGCTCACAGAAGAAATACAGGCTAGGTGAAGTGATTTAAACTTTCCTCCCTTCATGAAGTGTTTTCTGCTGAAACTGCTTTTCTGCAAACTCACTGAAGCCATTTGCTGGCCCTTTTATTAGACCGGAAGGATTTAGGTATTTCAACTTTCACTGACAATCCCACTTCAGAAAATGAAACCCTTATTTCATTTGTTTGAAGAGAATGACTCAGAGTTTTTGTTTCTGTTTCTGTTTTTTAACCTGAAAGAGCCCTTTCAAGATCATCCAGTTCAATGCCTTTAGATCACAGATGGGAAATTGAGTTGACGGATTTGCTCAAGGCCACAGGGTGACTCACAGCAGAGCCCAGAGCAGGCCTCACTCTCAGGACTCCCGGTCTAGTGTCCTCTTCCTGACAACTGGGCTGCTGACCTCTAGCTCCAGCCCGTGAATGATAAATGCCCCCATCTGACATTGCTCAGTGACTTCCAAGGGGCTTCTTGTTACGACCACCCGTGAATAGGCCAGCAGGGACAGTAAGGCCGAGCTTTAGCCACGAAGGCTTCACGGGGGCTTCATGCCACGTGGCTGCAGCTTAAGTCACAGAGGGAGGCTTCAGGGCTTGTTCCTAAGATTACGGAAGAGCTGAAGATTGAATCCCTGAATCGGAGCCCCAAGAAGGAGAGTTTTACTTATGGATTTGCTGCCTAATCCCTGGCACAGACTTTTTAAAAATATGGATAATGATGAAGCTACTGAATGTGTGGCCACAGATAATGGTGTTTCCAGTCCCTCCAAAACGTGGATTCGAAGTCCTGCAATGGGAGAACAGCAGTGAGCTGCTGCGAGGAGGCCTGTTTGGCATGTTCACTGGACACCTGACGCCCAGGACCTCTGAGATGCTGACCGGGAGCTGGAGCCGTGGCCAACCTTCACAGCCACCACGTCTCGGGGGGGTGCAGGGAGGGAGGGAACAAGTGCAGAGATGGAAGACTAACCCTTTTCTTTGCTTCTCTGAATGGTGATCCTAAAATTATATTACTTCCCAGAAGATGGACCCTGCAGAACTGAACTATGACCCACGTTTCAACTTTATCAAGCAGCAGATACATCAATTAATGCTGCCAGGCTCCAGGGCTTGGTAGTCAGGCTGCAGCTAGATTCACAGATGGCCTGCCTTCATGCCACGCGGGCAGCAGAGGCGCTGCCGGCTCCGCCGCCCCTTCCTGCCAGCCTTTCCTTCCCTGTGCTCCTCTCTTGCCGCCCGCTTTCCCCCACTGCCTGGGCCACGCCATCATGAACAATACTGGTGTCCAGCCCATCCCCCTGTCCTGCCTCCCCTCCCTCAAGAAATCGGCCCGTGCAGGGCAGCGGTGTGCCGGGTTTGGGTTCTTTGTTCTCTTGCACGCTCTGGGGAGAGAATCTGATCACAGTCCCCAGGCCATGTCGTGTAGCTCTGTGAAGCACAGACAGGTGGCTTGTAGGAAATAAATGACTCCTGAAAGCCTCTGGAGGCTGGTTCCAGCAAAGACTGTTTCTTCTTACACGGCCTTCTATTACACCTAGATGGCCGTCTTCACGAGGCCTCTGCTCACAAAGGAACGTCCGCAGGAAAGCCCGGTCCATGCCCTGTGCTGACACGGCAGGCCTGCCACAAGGACCTCGCGCACTCAGGATGCTCCAGCTCTTCTGCCGCGCACGCCCAGACACTTTTGCTCCAGGAATGGTCTTGTATGCTCTTCATTCAACTCGCATTTACCAGGTGCTCACTGTGCCCGGTGCTCCCTGTGCCAGATGCTGCCGTCTCAAAATACAAAGCATAACCTATACCCTTGGGGGCCATATCAGGCAATGTACATAGGCCCCACAATCCACATCGGTCACCCCCACCCCGACAAACAAAACCCATTACTGCTCAACAACCCCGACGAGGCATTAAGTGTGTGCGCCCCGCCGCCACGTAGCTTCAGTGTGTGCAGTGCAGCTTCTGGACAAGTCCTCCGACACCTTCCACACGGCAGCCCCGGAGCTCTGCTGCCGAGCGTGGGAGACTCCACGCAGCTAAGGACTGACACTGAACAGGCCACGCTGACCGTGACCTCTGAACACCCAGTCCTGCTGTTCCGTCGGCCTACCAGCCCATTCCTGACCCATCTGGCAAATTCGTCTTTCTCCAATATCAGAGAAATTCTCTCCTCCTTGAAGCCTTCCCTGATTTCCTCAGGAAGATTTCAGTTCTTTATGTGATACTTTGTACTCCATGCACAAAGACAAGAAGCACCATCAAGGTGGATGATTGCCGGGAGCTTTGGGCACTAAGGCCGGGGGGCAGGGACCTCTGGGCAGGTAGTATTTTCGAAGATAGGCATGGTGGAACCCCCATGCCTTACATTTATGAAGCCTTCTGGTTGCTGCCCTCCATCAAAACAGGGGGCACGTTTCCTTCTCTTGACTCTAGGTGGCCCGTCACTGGGCTGAGGGAGGCTGTGAGACTTTTCAGGCTGGGTTACAACATGGATACAGCCTCTGCCTTCCATTCTCAGGATGCATTCTTGGGGCCCAGTTTGCCATGTGGAAGCCCTGGCAGGCCGGGTGGAGGGGCGCCAGCGTCAACTAGGGGGCAGGAGAGTGAACGAGCCTTCAGATGAGCCCAGGCCTGAGGCCTTGAGCTGCCCCTACTGGCAAGACATGGAGCAGAGCTGCCTCGCCGAGCCCACCCAAGCTGCAGGCTTACAAGCAAGACACAGTGTTGTGGTGCCGAGCCACCGAAGTCTTGGGGTGATCTGCCCCACAGCATTAGAGCCACACCCCTTTCCTCTCTTACAGGCCTGGTTCCCAGCAAAGGGCATGACCAGGGCAGCCACCTCATAAATGTTCCAGTGACTGATTCTGTGAAGGGCCCTTTGATCTGCAGCCACAGCCACTGTTTGGTGGCACTGGTGACAGCCGCAGCCTGCTCCTTGGTATTACCCTGAAGCCTTGCTCAGAAGCCCCTGCCCCATTCTTTGATGCTGTCCCCTGGACCCTGGGCTCCCAGGATGCCCAGCAGTCCCCAGCTGAGCCTCTGGTCCCAGTGAGGCAGGCCTTGGTCCCCCGCCTATGATAAGAAACCATCCACTCCCGCACACGAGCATCACGCTCACCATCACTCAGCCCCTGAGTAGCTCTGGGATACCCCACAGAAATTAAAGTGCTTCCACTGTGGCTGCCTTTGGGCACATCCTGATAATGGTCTTTTATCAATCTCCTGGCCAGAAGCCTTCAGGGACCCCCACCTCTGGCTGGCTGGGAGCTATCGTTCCGTATCAATCCCAGAAGAGACTTGTGGACCATGAGATCCAGTCTTCCCCTGAGCTGCCCAGGAGTTCCTCCTCAGAGGCCAGGCGGCCCAGGCATCAGAAAAGGACAACCTGTTCTATCTCTGGGCTGCCAGTGACAAGAGCAGGCCGGGAGGGAGAAGGCCGAGATGGCCACCAGCATCTGCGTGACCACGCAGGACAGCGTAGCCACTCAAAGTCTTCAGTCTCCGTGATCCACACGTATGCCAAGGGCCACTCTCCGTCCTCCCCAATTCATCCCTGCTCTTCCAGCAAGCACTGACCCAGGCCCTGCTCCGTGCCTTCTCCTGCCGAGCGGTCTGCATGCTCTGCTTTGTTCTTTCCTTTTAGCAACAAATCTGTTCACCTCCCTAACATCTCCAACACCTGCCTGCGTTTCATCAGGGGTTCCTGAGCGGCAGGCTGTC
Source organism: Vicugna pacos (assembly GCF_048564905.1). Lineage (NCBI taxonomy): Eukaryota > Metazoa > Chordata > Mammalia > Artiodactyla > Camelidae > Vicugna > Vicugna pacos. The sequence goes on from NC_133006.1 coordinate 3,765,014, forward strand.
CTCACACAGATGCTTCCCCTGGCCCGGCCACTGTCCTCCCCTGCCCACCAGCTCCAGCATCACCCATGCCCCTGAGCTGCTCTTACCCTGAGGATCGAATCCAAAGTTCAGCTCTCCATGAACTCCGGGATGGCCATGACCGGCCGACTATCGGTGAGCATGCCCTCCAGGCGAATGACGTTGGGATGGTGGAACTGGCCCATGACGCTGGCCTTGCCAGGAAGTCCGGACACTGCTTTTCCGAGTACCCAGTCTTCAGTGTCTTCTATGGCCACGTAGATTTCCCTCTTGCACAGAAGTTCCAAGCACTCCTTGTACACCTCTCCAAGCTCTCCTGCAAAAAGGCCATTATTACCTGCTTCCTTCTCAGCCTGGGGAAATACCAGGGGAAGCAGCTTATCAAGAGCAATAGTGGTCCCCAAAACAGACTCACGGTCGGAGAAAACAAACTATGGTTACCAAAGGGGAAAGGGTGGGAGGGATAAATTAGGTGTTGGGGATTAATAGATACACATTATAAAGTATAAAATAAACAACAAGGGCCTACTGTGTAGCATAGGGAACTATATTCAATTTCTTCTAATAACATATAATGGAAAAAGATCTGAAAAGAAACTATATACATACATGTATAAGTGAATCACTTCGCTGTACACCTGAGACGAACATTGTAAATCAACTCCATTTCAATAATTTTTTTTTAATAAAAGAACAAGAATGGTGATTAGGGTGGCAGAAAGGAAGCAGCGTTCCCTCATTGTAACTCTGATGTCTTGGCTCTAATCAGTCGTGGCAAACACAGAAGGAATACTCAAATACGTTCTTTACCTCAGGTCTTAGAATGCTTCCACAAAGTGGAATTTCAGACTATGAGTTTGTTTTTGCCACATTTGGCTTTCCATTTGTGCCCCAGCTGAACAAGTGACATGAAGTGGTCGGTTTCACTGTGGCGGAATCGTAACTTACTTTCAGCAGAGCCTGGGGCAAGGCTGTCCTGGGGCTAGGGGACACTTGGGTATCAGGTACTGGAGTCCTCTGAATGGGACGTCTAGCATTTTTGTTCCCACGTTGCCCTGGAAGTGTTTGTGTCTACTGAGTTCCTCAGAAAGCAGACACTGAGGAGTTAGGGAGGGAAGTGAGCAGGCCCTGTGCAGGATATAAGGGAGAGGAATCAGGATCAGGCAGAGTCCCAGATCACAACGCAGACCTGACCTCATGGAGAGAGAGGAAGCAGCAGGAGTGGACAAGGAGAGGCCCAGACTGCAACACAGATGCGGCTGGCGCAGACCTGACAGTCTCACCCAGCCCAGTGAGGAGTTCCAGAACAGAGCGCCCGTTCCAGACAGGCCCAGGCCCCAGCATCCCGCAGTGCTCAGCCACGGACTGGAGTTGCTGGAAAGAGCTCCTCCCTCCAGGAAAGCCGGGGCAGACCCGCGAGGGTGCCGCAGCTGAAGGTTCCCGGCAGCTGAACAGCAGGTGGCTTTTCCAAGCAGACGTGGGCTGCCCACCTCCACGGGCGCCGCAGCATCTCAGCACTCCTGCAGCGAGACCACCAGGAGTGAGAACAATTCTGGTTACACTACTTCACAGCTGCCTAGAAAAATGTGTCGAATCCCATTAAATGTGCTTTCAAAACTTATTTTCTGGTGTAACTTGGTTTTGTAACTTCTGTTCTTTCATGTGAAACAGCTTAGCATCTCCTTGAAGTGCGTCACGGAAATGCGTCAAAGGCCTGAGAGGAGAAACACGGGAAAACTTTCTTCTTCACTTTCAGCTCCTGGAGGAAAATGATGCAGCCAGCTGTGAGCAACCAGATAAATGCCCAGCCGCGTTAGAAAATCAAGCTAACATCTGTGACACAGCTGGGAGTCTCCTGTATTTTCTGCTGCGTGGGCTGGAAGGAAGCTGCATGAAGGGGCTGTGTGTGCAAAACTGCTCCAGAGCCAACGGAACTTGCTAGAACCTAGGGCTGGAGTAGAGGTGAAGCACCACCAGGAAGACGTCAGCACGCACCTGAGCTACACAGTGCGTGTGACACTGGGATGCGATCACGTCTCCTTCAGATCTGCGGCTTGCATCCCACTGCACGGTACGTGGCAGGCACACCAATACAAGTGGAGGTGTCACAGTTGCTGACTTGTGTGGCTTTCGCTTTGCCCATTCTTGGGTTATAAACTGATGGAGGCTGCTCTATCCAAAAGATGTAGAAGTACCAGTATTTACATTTTTACAAAAGACTGTCTATCACAGTATCTCCTTCTATAGCCAAACACTATGACCAAAACCAGGGGGATGGCTGGAAAACGGGACAGCCATCCTGCAAAAATGCCATGAGCTACTAAGAACTAATAGATGAGTGAGATATACTGACTGCAAAAGATGCCCACATTACATTACTAAGTGAAGAAGAAAAGAGCAAGTGATACCATGTGACCTTGTAGTCACCACCCTTATGGGGTGTGTGTTTCAATGCAGAAAGACACTAAGGGAAAAATTCATAGCAAATTTAGTTTCAACCTCAAATTATTTTAAAAAATAATTACACTAGCATGGGGGGAATACGAGTGAGGGAGTAGATTAGTAAACTTAACTTAGTTACTTTTATGTTGTTTAAACTGTTATAAGCATTGCTTTCATAGTTCAAATAAGTAAAATTTCAAGAAAAGTACCGAGGAACAGCGACCTGCCCTATACGGGTGTGTACGTCTATGTGTGTATATATGTGTGTGTAGAGTATGCATATGTATGTGGATATTCATACGTGTGTATATGTATGTCTATATGTACATGTATGTGTCTATATGTGTGTGTATAGATATTTGGAATCCAGCTCTCTGACACCACAACCTAGTAGGTGTGTCCAGTTAGTGTCACAGGGACAGTGCCATGTGGGTGTGAGCTCACAATGTGGGGACCACTGTGCCCCAACTATGCAGGTCCTAACCACTCAGAGGCAGTTACTCTCAGAGTGACTCAACCACCAGGGAACAGCAAACACGGTGGGACTATCTCATAGACAAGTGTCATCTTCATCAAAAGTTCCGGCTTGGTTAGTCGGGTGGGATCGGAATATTTAGGAATCAGAATATTACCCCTGTCTCCACATCAGTCTGTGCAGTTTATAAAAGTGCTGCCGGTGAACCTGCCCTTCCCCACAACACACACTCCCCCGGCCGGGACTGCTGCTCTGTACCAGGGGTTCCCAATGCTGGCTGCCCACTGCCATCCCCTGGAGAGCTTACAACGTGCAGAGGCCTGGGTCCCACCTCCAGCAATTCTGATTCATTGATCTGGGTGCATTCTGGGCACCTAGACAACTTTAAAAGCTGCCTGCAGGGTCAGCTGCCTAATTTCCCTGGCAAGATGAAAACACAGGAGCCCTTATTCGGAATGTATTAAGAATTTCAAGACTGTGATGGCAGAGCCTTAAATTAAGAGTGGGCCCTGCTGAGCACGGGCCCTGGGTGACTGCTCTGGTCACAGGCCCACGAAGCCTGGCGGCCCAGGGCGCTCGAGCTGAGGTTGCAAGCTGCGGGTCTAAACCACACAAGCACATTCCACACAGGTCAGGGACCTGCCAGAGGCCCTGAAGTACCTGGTGGAATTCATCCCTAGAGCTTCAAATTCTTTCCAGAACAGCACTTACATTCAAGCTGCCTCTTACTGCCCAGGGCCTGACACACAGTGTGGGCTCTGTAGCTGTGAGCAGGAAGAAAGAGGCAAGAAACTGAGGTAGGTGTGGCTCTGCGCAGCCCCTTCTATGCAGATCTGTGCAGGCCACCTACACTCCTTCCCTAAGTGACAAATGCCATGTCGTTGCTGGGTCTTTGTGGCGGACTGCTCTTCAGGGGCTGTGCTTCTAATACTTCAGCTCGAAATGATCTCCTCTGTAGGGAGAGGATTTATTGCTATCCTGTAGACATCAAATAGTTTCTAAAAATTATCAAATAAAACCGTGCTCTCCTGAGAGGATTTGAGGGCAGTGAAATTCCTCTATGGGAAACTGTAATGGTGGACACGCATCATGACACATTTGTCCAAACCCACAGAATGCACAGCATCAAGAGTGGACCGTAAACTGTGGGCCCTGGGCGATGATGACGAGTCAGCGGAGGCTCACCAGTCATGGCAGGTGGACTGTGCCCACACTGGGGCTGTTGGTCATGAAGGAGGCCAGACGTGTGCAGGGGCAGGAAGGTATGGGAAGTCTCTGTACCTGCCACTCAGTTTTGTTGTGAACCAAAACCTGCTCTAAGAAAATTGTCTTTTTTAAAAAGTGCTCTCCCTGGGTAGGCTGAGATGGGTTCTGCATGGTTACCACAGAGCAGTGCGACAGCTCTAAGAAATCTGCTCCATTATCGCTGGAAAGCAGTGGCTTAAAGGATGGTGATTCTGTAAAAATTGCTCCTTTCCTGTATCTGACAAAGAAATGACTTCATGTTCTCCAAGCCCAGAGGTTTTCAAATCCGACTGCAGAGGAAGGCTCCCGATCCACTGTCCTCACCCGAAGGCTCTGCTCCCCCCCTTAGCTGAGTGGCTCCCAGGGCAGCGGGGACAAACTCTGGCCCAGAAGAAGCTCGAGGAGGAAGCTGGTGTCTACTCCAGCCCCATCCCTGACTTCGGGCAGGTGCCTCCTACCAGCCTCGGCTTTCTCAGTTCAGTTTGACAAGAAGAAATGATGGGCTCTAGGGCCTTCCTATCAGGGAGTGAGGTCAGTGAGAAAGTGCTCGTAAACTCCACACAGGTGGGGCCGCACGGTGACTTAAAAAGAGCAGCCAGGGTGGGGAACAGGGGTGGGGTGGGGGTGCAGGGTTGGGAGTAGAGGTTGTGGGGTGAAGAGCTGGTGTTTGTGGTGGGGAGTGGGGGTTGGGGTGGGGAGTGAGGGTGGGTGCTGGAAGAGAAAAGGGAGGAAAAGCAGGTTTGTGCAGCCCAGCGGTACTGACCCAAGACACAGCAGGATGTCTTGCCAGGGGTGTGGGAGTCAATGGGCCTTCGACAAATAACAAACACAAAACCAAGGCCTTGTGTCGCTTACCATCTGACTGCCGTCACCTGTGACCTTTGACTTTGGGTTCCTTATATTCCGCTCAGGGATCTAGCTTTGATTTTCGGACACCCTTCTTGTAATGAGGGCCAGAATTTGAGGTCTGTGGTGCTTAGATCTGCCATGATCTGAACTCTAAAGCTCCAAATCATGGCCATCCATTTTTGATCCTTTTCATACAAATTAATACCTAAAAAATATTTTCAACAAATTAAGCATGAACACTATACTTAAAATAGACACTTACAGGAAATAACTGTTTGATGGTTGTGGTTGTTTTTCAGGCAGCTCCTTGACTGACAGTCATTTCAAGCAACCTAATTCTGGTCTGGCTGGACACTGACTGCAGTGTGTCTTTGCAGCTGACCTTGGATCCTCACCTGCAGCCGGACCCCCTCTTGGCTAGAACTCCACTCCAGCTTCAGGCCAGCTTAGTGCCAGTGGTTCTCAAACTGCTGTGCCTGCAGCATGACCTGGCAACTTGTTAGAAAATGTGGATTTTTGAACCCCGCCTATACCTACTGGATCAGAAACTCGGTAGGGAGAGACCCATGACATGGGTTTTAACATGCCTGAGGGTGATTCTGATGCACGGCCCCATTGTGAGAACCACAGCCCTTGAGGCTGTCAGAGGAGGGCCATTTAGCCAGTTCCTGCCACTTCTCTCCCAGACAGCTGCTAAATTATTCTCTACAAGTTTCAGCTCCTTGCCAGGTCCTCTTCCCTATCTTCCTTGACAAATCGAGGAAGAGAGGAAAAAATACTTCAGCAGCGTTAAATGTCTCAACTATTATATATAAAATCAGAAGGGAAGAATTTTCAAGTTTTGAAAATGAAACATCCAACCTGTCAGCAGATATTTAAAGCACTTGCTGTTGGCATGTGCAGCGCAGATCTGCACACAATTGCCTTTTTTTTTTTCCTAGCAGCATTTTGAAGTCACAAACTGCCTTAGGGGAGAGAAAAGGAAAGCAGAACTGTTAGTAATTCAAGCTTCCACCAGCAAACAAACTCTGAAAGAATAAATTTAAACTTGGTTTTAAAGTATGATTTCCAGACTAGCCCATGCAACATTGGTCATGGCTAATTCAGAGATAGTGAGACCATGGCCGGCGCTCCACCACCTCCTGACCCTGCATCCAGGACAGACATTACTAATTGATCACAACCCTGTTTCTCCTTCTCAGCAGAGATCCCCCGGTACCCATTACCAGGCTACCGGAGTTGGCAGATGAGACAGAATCTAAAAAATAGCCATGGTGCCCACAATACCTAATCCCTAGATGGTAAGAGCCAATGAGCTTTCTCTTTTCTCACAGCTTTTTGTGGTCATTAGTCAACCATATACCTAGATAGTACTGATTATTTCCTTCATGTAAGTAAGCACAGATGATTTACAATGCTAAATACCTTGGCCCTCATTACTGCCCTTCTGCAGGCAATGACTGATCAAGCCAGAACAGGGGGACCTGGCTGGAGGATGGGGCAAGGGTGCTCTGGGAAGATCGCGCCCTCCCCAGGGAATGTGGGACATCCTTGTGGTACCATCACACGGGCACCTAAAGTCTAGGAGGAAGTATCATTCCCATCCAAGAGGCTTGGGGCGTCCAAACTGCTAGACAGAGCTCTCTGCCAGGAGCGGTGTCCCTGTGTATATGGCTGCTCTTTTCCCGAACAGTAATGAAAGCGGCAGGTAGTGTGACAGTCACACTCATCAGACTAAGATCAACTGTCTCCGGGTCTCATTTCTTGTTCTAGCATTAGCTCACCTGGCAGCAGGGCAAGCTGTCTTCTGAATCCTTACATACACAGTTTACACACACACACACACACACTAACTCCCAGGGCTACCCAAGCTATTCTGAGGGTTTAATGAGACGTTGCTTGTAAAGTATGTACATGGTGAGGGTTCAGTCCATGCCAGCTATATTCATCATAATTACTGACGACATCTATTTGATTTACTGCTCTAGAAACCCTTCCTGCTGTGACTCTGCTCCAGTCTGAGGTGACCCTCACGCTGTCCGTCCTCACTCTGAATGAGCCTAGGAGAGTCAGGCTGGCAGGTGACTTTCTACTAAGTCATCCCCAAGAAACCCCTCCTCTTCTTCTGAGACACAAGCGGTGGGCCTCACTGGCCCCCTTCCCTCGGTATCCAGCACAGATTCCCTCTCCCCATCTCTCCTTACTCAGCCCTCTCACCACAGGCCTCCTCTCCTGTGGAAAGGCTGAATCGGCAGCTGCTGGAGTCAGGGGAGGATGTGTTTACAAGTTAAAATAATGCTGGCTTCTCTCCCCTTAGATGACACCTTCTGGTGACACCCCTACCTATATTTTAGTGCATTTGTCACACTCAGGCCTGCTACATACGGTTATATTGGTGCACACTGCACAACCCAGGAATGCTATTCATGCCATAAAGCCCAGTTATTCGGGGCAGCCCTGGTTTATGCTCTGAGCATGTCTACAGATCAAACCAATCAGAATTAACCCACGGATCAGAACTCCACAGGTCAGCTCCTGGGGACTCCTATTAGATTCATGGTTACAAAGAGCTGACATTCTCCACAGGCACCAGGCCAGATGGCCTGCCGCCCTCTCTCAGGAGACTTCAGTAATTCCCATCACCTGCAGGAAGAAGAGGAAGGACCAGCCTTCCTCCTACCTCCAGGCTGCTGTCAGCGCACTCACCATCTCTCTCTAGTCTCGCATGTGAAATTACCTCGCACACTCAGCCATGTCTCCCCATCAACTCCAGTCACCAGGCCCCCAGCCTCTCCATTTGCCGTGTCTGGATACCTTCTGACTTAGGTCAGTTGACTTGCTGCAGTGCAGCCTTCCTGACCACCCTAGGACCCAGCACTGGCCATTGCAAACCTTCTCCTCATTTCCAAGCCCCACAACTGGTCTGCATGTCTCTGAGTTCTTACCCACCCTTCCCCATCGCCCCTTCCAGTCCAGTCTAAACACAGCATCTGCCTCGTTCTCCCCACCTCATTCCCACCACTCACCCTGCTCAGAACCCACCTGCTCAGCACTTCTACAGGATCAAATCCAAACTGCAGCCCTCAGATCTCTAAGCCTCAGCCTGATTCTCCAGGCTTAATCCTTGATGCTTACCCTCAGGAAACCCCTCCCCAGCAGCCTTCTCTTACCCTTGTTCTCAGGATGTGCTGCACAGAGTATCAGCCCATCCAAAGCCTCCACATCCCCAGGGGCCCCCCAGACCCCCGCTTCCCTGGGTCCTCTCTGGCCATCAAGCCTTTCCTTCTGCCACCTCCAGGGCTACACGTTCTCTGGCCCCTGGTCTTAGCTCCGTCCCCTCCCCTCCTCTTGCAGAGCGGGACTGCACCTGTGTCACACCGTGGCCCGTCGGGCTGGGATGGTTAGGCACGGAGTGTGTTTCCCAGCACCCACCACAGTCACAGGCATGGAATCGGTGCTTCATGAATGAGGATCTTGAATTCTGAAGTTGATCCCTCCTGCCACAGACACAGCCCACTCCTCTGGGTCTATGCTCAGCAGGAGCAGGCCAGTTTCTCGGCAACCTCTTTGAAGTTACCTTGCACATTTTGGAAGGCTGGGGTGTCCTGATAAGCATTCAACAACCAGCTCTCCAGAAAACAAATACCCTGATTTGTAGCATTTGCCGATTTCCAGGGTGTAAAACTCCTGAAACACTCCACCCATGGCTGATGTCAAACTACCAAGATGATGTCACTTAACACGGGGCTGGAAACAGAGGCACAGAGTTGGCCCTGGTGAGACGGAGCAAGCTGGCTGCAGCACACACTGCTGGAAGGGCATGTTCATCTCCCTCCTTCAGTCATTTAATTTCCTCTTCCATCTTACCCTCTCATGAGTTTCACAAAAAGTGACTTTTTCTACTAGTTTTCACACTTGAACGCTCAGGCAGAGGGGATCTCCTTGGTGAAGACGTCCTGATCCCCTGACTCAAGCCCAGAACACGAAGCTGGCCACTGCTCTGTGTTGGCCCCGAGTTTTGTACATACACGCCTGTGTTGTGAGCTGTGCGAATCAGTGAGCATGCGCCTGGTCTGTTTCTCACTAAGACTGTCAGGCCTCAGAGCGGGGGGAGGCTGTCTGTTCACCTCTGGGACTCCACATCTGGCATGCAAAAAATATTCAATAAGAGTGTGTTGAGGGATGGAGGGAAGGAACAGAGTGAAAGAAGGAGAACTGACTTCCAATTCTTGGCTTCTCATGTTGTGTTACTATTTTGCAAGCCAGATTCTGCCCCCTGCACTCAATCTGCCAGGTGGTGAAGGGAAATATTGCCAATTACACTGTACACCTTTCACCTTAGAAAGTTCTTTTTTTTTAACTTGATCTTCACATCAGCTCTTTCAGCACAAACTGAAGTCAGTCTCAGTGAGGCAGGGTGAGAGCTGAGCAGGAGTGGTGACAGGAGAAAAATGACTGGAGAGGGAAGGCAGGTGGATGCCAGCCAGGAGTGACTCCCATTGAAACTGCATCAAGTGACAGAGTGAATTAACATCCACAGGGATTAGCTCTGCGATTTCTGAAACATGAGCAGAGAGGTATCTGGTAGAGGATGATCAGCAGCAGCCGGGCAGAAGTCTTTAGTCCAAGCTGCTGGGCATCTTATAAATGGCTAAATGGATTATCCCTGCCCAGGACCGGGTGAGCCATGGCGAGGACCGCGCCTGCTCTGAGCAGAATGCACAGCATGGCAGCATCAGCAAAGGTGACACAGAGATGGAGGATGAAGGATGGAGCGGGGCCATGATTGTCCTTTTACAGGCGGCCAGCACTGGGTGAGCTCACGGCAAGCAGCAATTCCCTGACCCGGTCATAAAGTGAGAAGGCTCTTTCCTTCTCCCCCGACAAAGGCGGGAAGGGGGCTGACGTGTGCTCTCTGGGATGAAATGCAGTCCTGAACATGCTGCTCTAAGCACATGACATAAATAACAACACTGAAACTGCTAGCACCCCTGCCACGTGACATAACAATGAGTAACGCGAAGGAACAGGGTGCGAGACTGAAAAACCTCCTCCCCAACATGCTTTCAACTTTACTGGAGAAAGCTGAGCCCCTACAAGTAATCCGATTTATCTGCTATCCAGCCTTCCAAGGCATGACCCTTAGGGATGTCAGCATCTCAGGGCAAAGGGAAAATTACCTGCACAGAAGGGGAAGTCGTGGCTCAGGAACACACTTAATGAAAGTCAGTGGGAAATCTGTGCAGACTCCTGTGGACCAGGTTACAGTCAGCCGCCTGGGACTCGGGAGGGGCTGGCAGGAAGAGAGGTGTGTCCCTGCAGGGAGAGTCCCGGTACCCACCATGTGATGCTGTGGGGTTGGAACTCTTTAAGAGGGAAACCAGAGCATGAAAACAGTGGCTTCATGGGGCAAGCTTTCAAATGTGACTTCCAATTTCACAGATGGCTCTTTGACCCCTCAGTGCATGACGAGAGGCAGTGAATGGAAGGATGGTGACTTTCCTCATAAAGATAACGTATGGACTGGCTGTCTGTAAGACTTGGACTCAACATACTTTCTGGAGTGAAAATATTACTGGAGGGCCCACGGCCCTCAAATATTGACGTGAACAAAGCACTTCCAGGCACAGGAGCTGCAAAGAAGGCTACAGCATGCGAGTGAAGAGAGCGTGAACAATGGCTCATCAGACTGGAAGAAAAAAGACAAAGACTGCTGTAGAAGGAAGCAAAAGTAGAAGAGAGGACGCAAAGCAAACATATCTTTTAAGAAGATTCAGAAAAGACAGCAGCGGGGGCAGCAAAGAGATTCCTCCCAAAGGAACGATACCTGGGGATGTTTTACTCAGTTATGTGAATGAGGCTGGATCCAGGGCCCAACTGACTCAATTACTGACCCATTAAAGGAAGATGAAAATTCTAGCTCAGTCTTGAGATAAAACTTCTGAGAGCATCTCAGGCAGTTAGATCTCTGCTAGGCTGGGTTTCTATTCCAATGCAGTAAGACGGATGGGAGCACGTTCCTTGGGAGTGACTTTGTCTTGTGTTACCATCCGTATCATAGATCTTTTGTAGGAAATATGGCTACCGGTGGGCTTCTGGAAACAGTGGTCCTTCTTCAGTTTATCATGGTCTGTCTCCAGATCCATGCACACTGCAGAAGGAGAACTGAAAGTGTGGGAAGGAATCTCGGCCCAAAGCTATGGAGCCATCAGTGTCCGTCAATGGGATACTGGATTGGACTTCTAAAACCTTACATTTATTTCAAAATATTCTCAATTGATTGCCCTATGTCTCTCTCCTTATCTGCAATTAGTGGTCCATTTCCAGAGCTATTTCTGAGTCTTTTAAAACTAGAGCTGCCTTCTCTGCATCAAAAAATAAGCTTGGACACCATGGACAAGATCCCCAAGTGATCCCTAGACACACACCACAGGGGGTTTAGACACATCTTCTGGGGAGAAAGAAAGATGGCAGTGGACACCTAGAGTGCTGAGAAAAGGATGTCTGGACACACGAACAGAAACGGGGTGAGGGGGTGGAGAGCCATAGCTGCTCCGATGACCTCTTCAATTTTCACACAGGAGACATCAGTCTCCTTGTCAAACTCTTGGACAGCTTTATTGGGGTCCTTGTAAGTGAGGGAGTCAAGGTAGATCTTCATCCCTGGGGACCCTCATTGGAGGAGATAAGCAGGGTTAACATCCCAAGAGGACACAGTGGTCACTAAGCGCTGGCTGATGTGCCAGGAGGAAGGGTATGGCTTGGGGGGAGGTTTCTCCTGCACACCTGGCTGCCTCTCTTTTCCTTGCTGGACTGCCCCACCTCCCTTCCCTCTGGGCCACACTAGCCTGGTTCTCTGTCCTCTACTTCTCCTCCGTATCTCTTTCTGTGTTTGAGCTCTTGATGAAATGTGGAGCAGGTTACTTATAAGTGACAGTCAAGACCAGTTCCCACACGAGGCACTCACAGAAGTAAAGAAGCTAGTTGATGCATTGACAGAAAAGTGGTGGTAAAATGTTAGGGTAGTATCAGTATTTATCCACTTGACAACTTCCCTGAGCGGAGGCCGCAGTTAAGGTTATAATGGATGACTGTGTCCAGGGCTAGAAGAGGGATGAGAGCAGATTAAAAAAAAGAAAAAAGAAAGAAACTGCTATTAGAAAAACCTCAAGATAGGAGTGTCAAGCCAGGATACCAGAAGAGAAAATGTGGAAAAGCTTAGAAAACAGAGAGAAAACAGCAAAGTCTATGAGAAAAAAAGTGAGGTGAGATGAAAGAAAAAGGGTAATTGAGCCCCCATGCCTTCAAACACACTGAAGGGTGAAAAGTGAACAAAATGGTGAATGAGAAATGCAAAAAGGGATATGGACTTTGTCACTGATGTTTACAGCAGCAAGTTAAATAGGTCTGCATGGGGACAAAATAGAGAATTGTCATTGCCATAAAAAAACGCATTCAAAAAGCAGAGAAGCGGGGACGTAAGAAGGAAATGGAACCCAAGAAATAAACGGATTCATCGCGATGTCATTTTCCACCACGTTGGATGTGTCATCAGGCAAGTACGGAGATTGTTTGCCTGGCGGTGGTGTGGTGCGAGGTGGGCTTCAAACGCTAAGCAGCACAGCCTGGCATCGCATCCTTGGGGAGAGGAGCCGCTGCCCTGCCCGCAGCTGCCGTCTGGCCCGTGGAAGAGGCGGGTCAGCGGGGCCGGTGGGGCTGAGACAGCACGAGCGATGCGCCTGCGGCCAGGGACCAAGGCCGAGGCGGGACCTACGGTTCCCTGAGCTCCGCCCTCCCAGCGCGCACGTCCCACCGCGGCTCCCCAGTGTCTCCCAGCCCTGAGCACGTGGTCTAGTTGTGACATCTTTCATCCGCAGAACTTCTGGTGACTTTACAGGCCCCCCAAATTCATGTTGCCCTAGTCACCAATTCCGTCCAGGATACAATCAGAGGGAGAAGGAAGACGCAGCAAAGAAATAGAGTGGGTGTGTTTTTAAAGCCAGTGAGAGCCAATGCCCTGCCCAGAGGAACTGCTTTTTCTCAAAGCTGGGTTAGCCCCAGTCATGAAATAGACTCACTCGTGGTGTACAAGGCAGCCTGCTTTAGGGTGGCCTGCATCACCCTAGAATGCTCTTTGGAAACTTGGGGTTGACAACATAGGCTTTGGAATCTGCTGATTGAAATTTGGACAAACCACATGCTCAACTTTACAACAGACATAGGGAACATAAGTTCGTTATGGAACTTACAAGATCCCTTATGTGATCTTACAAGAATCCTCAGAAAAATGAAAGCTTGTGAAGATTTATTAATGCAAACTGTGCTTCTAACTAGGATCAGTGTAGATGCTAAATAGTCATTTGGGAGTTGAGTGTGTTTCAGTGAAAAAGCTATAATTCATAGCAGTTTAAAAATAAATTCTATAGTCATTGAAAACTCTACCAAGTCCCATAGAATTCTAGCACTGGATTTCTTACAGTGGAATTAAAACAATCAAATATATTTAATCCACAAGTGCAAACAAACAATACTATTCTGATAAAAAGATAAAACAAAAGACTCTTTAAAATGAAAAAAACAAAATAATTCAAAAATTAAATAAATCTAATTATATAGCACCTACTTATAATCCAATAAGTGCAAGCACCAATTGTCAAGTTGTGGTAATCATTTGTGCATTTTCCTAAATGCGGCTGTCCCAGGCTACCTGATCCCTATTACAGAAGATTTTCATCAAGTTTCCTGGCCATTTGTTGATTCATGCCCAGATATAAAAAAGAAAACTTCATTATTAAACTTTATTGTTAAAAGAACCAAAGGAAAATTAGCACGGGAAAGATGGTACTACCAAGGTAAATGCATAGTCTGTTTACTCAGAAAGTGACGTGCATGTGAAAACCAAAGTCTGAGCCATGGCATCACCCCCTTGTTAATTATGTCACATAAGCAAGTCTCAAGATCTTCAACCTCAGTTTTCTCCTCTGTAAAGTGGCTATCTTATTAATATGTATGTCATAAAGTTGCTTTGGAGGGCCAAGTACTACAATGTCCGTAGTCCCCTTTTTAACCCTCAGATACCTCTTTACATAGGTAGAAAGTCTTGATTGCTGGAATGTGTCTTTGAGCTACAAAACTGTCATATGTAAGAGAAAAAAGGCATTTTGTAAACAAAGGCAAAGTATTATCATCACTCTCCTAATCAAAATTGCTCTAAATAAACATAATTCAGATGTTAAATGTATATCTCTCCAGGCAAATGACATGATCTTAAGTGTATAAAATCATAAAAATTCCACACACAAAAAATACTGTTAAGAAGTAAAAAAAAAAAAAAAATCAATAAAATTTTACAATACAAAACCAACTGACAACAATCATTGGCATATCTATAAACAACAAACAATATGAAAAGGAAATTAAGAAAACAATCCCACTTATAAGAACACTAAAAAAAATAAAGTATTTAGGAATAAACTTAACTAATGAGGCAGAAGACATGTATACTGAAAACTACAAAACATTCCTGAAAGAATTTAAAGAAAGACACAAAGTAATGTGTCCATGGAACCATTTGGCAATATTGATAGGAATGTAGAATGGTGCAGTCATTGTGGAAAACAGTGTGGAGTTTCTTCAGAAATTAAATATAATTACCAAATGATCCAGTAATTTCACTTCTGAGTATTGTTCCAAAAGAAGTGAAAACAGAATCTTAAAGAAACAATGTATAGTCATATTCACTGAAGCATTATTCAGAACAGCCAAGAGACAGAACAACCTAAGTGTCCATTATTGGGTAAATGAATAAAGAAAACGTGGCATATACATACAATGGAGTATCATTCAGCCTTAAAACAGAAAGAAATCTATCACAGGCTACAACACGAACGAATGTGGAGGGCACTATTCTAAGTGAAATACGCCAGTCACACACACAAGGCCAAATACAACATGGCTCCACTTATATAAGGTGTCTAAAGTAGTCGAACTTATAGAAGAAAGTAAAGCGGTAGCTGCCAGGATCTGTGAGGAGGGGAGTGGGGAGCTGCTGCCCAATACTTATAGAGTTTGTTTGAGTCACAAAAGATGAAAAGATTCTTAAAAATCTTCTGTACAACAATGTACATAGAGTTAACAGTACTGTACTGTGCACTCACAATTTTATTAATAAGATAGATCATGTTATGTGTTTCACCAAAATTTAAAAATAATTACTAATAAAAGATTTAAACTTCTAAATACTTCATCATATGATTCATCTCAGTTTTGCACAGATAATTCTCATGTATCTTTCTTCTTACAAAATAGAAAGTTGTTTGAATTGTATAAATGCTACTTGGATTGTGTATGGCTGAGCAATTATTACAAATTCCTGTGTTTTTAATAATATGGCTAAATTTACAGCTGATTGTATTTCCACCTACATATATTTTCCCCAGCAAATGTCTACAACATTCAGCAAATATCAAAGGTTTAGAATCCTTTATCCATATTCTGTAAGAGCACACCTATAATTTTACTAACTCTGAAGAAAACACAAAAACTTGTACTAAATAAATCTCTTCCCAAAGAATCTCAATAAACTCTAAAGTAGGGGTAAAATAATACTGAATTTCATCAACTTAGCACTATCTAATTAACTTTTTCTTACTTCATGGCTTTTTTTTTTTGCAGGGGGGAGGTAATTAGGTTTATTTATTTATTTGATTTTTCAGTGGAGATACTGGGGGTTGAACCCAGTACCTAAGGCACCACTTGAGCTACATCCTCCTCCCGCTCTCTTAAACTTTTATACATAGTAAATAAAATATAGGTTTAAAGTGATTTCAAGGGAAGGGATGTTAAAAGGAATCCTAAATCATCTGAGCCATAAAGGTGAGATTAATTACTGAAATATTTTAAAATATATTCCAATAGTAACTGCCTGGCCAAGTCTGAATCATCCTTTATGCCGAAGGACGAACACCAGCCCCAAGGAGCCTCCCTCATCCAGGGTGCAGGTCACGTCAGGTCCCCGCTCAGAACTGCTTCAGCGTCCTTTACTGAAGAGACTGCCTTCCTCGCTAAGTGACACTGCCTGTGTGATCCTGCAGGTGACTGCTATTTGTGTGTGCTTCCTCCTCTGTGGCCACAGTACCTGGTGCAGGGCCTTTTACACATTAAAGCAATTATTTCCTTCAGACAGCAACTACCTATCAAGCATCCAATTTATATCCAGTTCAGAAAACCATGAGGAAAAAGCCCAACTCCAGTCCTAAAGAACCTTATATCCTAACGTGGGAAATGGCAAATGACATGATGATTATAGGAGTCAGACACAAAGGCCAGAATCCAGCATAGTATTTACCGCCATGGGAGTCCCGGGAGACCAGGGAGTTTTTAAGTAAGAGGTTACATAAGGGCCAAATCCTGAATAGGAGTTAGGATTTAGCCAAGAGTCAGTTACCAGTGCTCTGGCTGGAGAAAGAGGCAGAAGGCAAGCACATGGTGATGTCAGGGGCTGAATGAAGTAGGGGTGAGAAACTGGCTGTCAGGGGGATACCCAGAGAAGAGGCTGAGGGAAGAGATGGGGGAGGGGGGTGGGGAATCTTGAAGGAGACGTTGAAAAGGAAATTAACCTTTATCCTAAAATAAGCAGAGTTAAGATTTCCATATTAAAAAGTCACTTGACTAGCAATATGACCAGAGAACTAGAGAGATGTCAGACTGGACGTTAACTGCGTGCTGCCCACAAGCACAGAGCCCCCAGGCCAGCTGGACAGAAGGTTTATGATGCCCATTCCCAATCACCTCACCGCCAGCCAGTCAGGAGAGCGTCCATGAGCTGATCACACACCCACAATCCCCCGCCTTTAGCTCGTCTTTGACAGCCTTCAGGGAGTTCGGGGTTTTTAAGCACTTGCTTCCGTGGACTTCTTGCTCAGTGCCTACAACAAACGCTGCACTTTTCTTCACCACAACCTGGTGTTGGTAGATTGGCTTTATTGTGCGCCGGCAAGTGCATGCAAGTTTGGTTTGGTAACACGGCTATACCTTGGAGAACAATGGGAAGGAAAATAAGAGTAAAAGCGGAGGACTAGCGAGCCAGCTAACGTGGAAACGCCACACTAGGGAGTCTGACCAAGAGCAGGGTAGTGAAGACGGGACCCACACACATAAGGGGAACCCACTGCATCTGATCCTGGTTGAACTATGTAGGAGGACGATGGGGAAGAAAGTGGCACCAAGGAGGATTTCTAGGCATCTGGCTCATATGTTCAATGCATCAGTGTCCAGAGAGCCAGCGCATGAGCTGAGGGGAGATGAGGTTAAGGAATTAAGCTAGAATCAGACCACGAGGAGAGCATCACGTCATATTGAACAAAATGGAGAATTTGAAGAAGAGCGACACGATCAGATCTGTGATTTACAAAGTCCGCTCTGCCCTAGGAATAATAATCGGTTGCCTAAAACTTAGAAAGAGAGGTCACAGGCCACTGAATTGGGTTAGGGGTGAAAAGGGGGGTAAAGTGAAGAGCAACCTTGGCTGACATCAAAATCATCTGGAAGCTCTTGAAAACCCTAGTGATCATACTGTGCTGCAGACCAAGTACATCACAACTGGGCCTAAGACTGGGCACCAGGTAATTCCAACGTGCAGCCCTAGCTTAAGGCATCATCTCTTCTAATGCAGCCATGGGTAACGGGAAGTCATGGCCACTGCACTTCTCATGCTCTGATCCCCACTGCTGAATCATTCATGGCTGTGAGATAAGGGTACTGGTGGTCTTGGCCTGACATCATCGGATATGTATTTCATCTAACCCTCTAGTTATGATTCCACGTGTGTCAACACACCTTTTGAAGATCACACAGCTTGACCACGGAGAAAGAATTTACCATGTTGACTTGAATATTTAAGGATTCCATGACATCATGATATGATGTAATAAAAATGATACATTTTCTCTGCAGTCTTTTCCACAAAAACCCATAACTCTATTCTAATCAAAAGAAAATCATGAGCAAAACCCCAATTGAGGGATATCCTACAAAATATATGAACTTGTCAAAACTCAAAATCATCATAAAAAAAAAAGGAAAGTCTGAGAAACTGTCACAGTCTAGAAGACACAACTTAAGATGACATGATGATTAAATGCAATGTAGTATGCTGAATGGGACCCTAAAACAACAAAAGGGGGCCAAGTAAAAACTGAAGAAATCTGAATAGAGTCTTTAGTTAATAAAAATAATAATGAATCACTATTAGTTCATTAGTTGTGACAGGTATCCTAAGGTATTAATAGTAAGGGAAACTGAGAATGGAGTATATGGGAAATCTCTGTATTATCTTTGCAAAAACTTCTCTGTAAATCCAAACTATTCTAAAATAAAAAGTTTATTTAAAAATAATATTGGAATTAACTCAAATTGGATAACAGATCTAAAGGTAAAGTGCAAACTATAAACTCCAAGAGACCACAGCAGAAAGCCTAGGTGACTCTGGGTATGGTGCCAACGTTTTAGATGCAACACCAAAGTGACTGATGAAAGAAATAGCTGATAAGCTGGGCTTCATTAAAATTAAACACTTCTGTGCTATGAAAGATATTGCCAAGAGAAGGAGAAGATGAGTTGCAGACTGTGCGAAAATATTTGCAAGATGTGTCTAATAAAAGGCTGTGACTCAAAGTACACAAAGAACACTTACTAATTTTAAAAAATGATTAAAAATGAAAAAAGTCTTAGTCTATTCCAGCTGCTACACCAAAATAGCACACACTGGGTGGCTTAAAAACAACAGAAATTTGTTTCTCACAGTTCTGGAGATTGGGAAGTACAAGAACACATCCCCAAGAGGCTTGGTGTCTAAGGATGGCCCACTTCCTAGTTCGCAGACAGTGTCTTTCCACTCTGTGCTCACATGACAAGGAAGGGGCAAAGGATCTCTCTGGGACCCCTTTATAAGGGCACTGGTTCCATTCATGAGGGCTCTGCCTTCATGACCTCACCACCTCCCAAAGGTCTCACCTCCTAATATCATCACATTGGGGATTAGGACTTCAACACAGGAATTTTGGAGGGAACACAAACATTCAGTTCCCAGCAGACCTGAACCAACATATCACCAAAGAATATAAGCAGATGGCAAATAAACATATGAAAATGCTCAACATAAGTCATTAGGGAATCATAGATCAAAACAAGACTGATATACTTCTACACACCTATTAGAATGGCCAAAATTCAACATATTGACAACACAAAATGCTGGCGAGGATGTGGAGTAACAGGAAATCCTGATCATTGCTGCTGGGAATGTAAAATGGTACAGCCACTGGGCAGGACAGTTTGGTGATTTCTTACCAAACTAAACTTACTCTTACCATATGATCCAGCAAATGTTCTCTTTGGTTTTCACATAAATAAATTGAAAATGAATGTACCTGGATGTTTATAGCAGTTTTATTCATATTGCCAAAGCTTAGAAGCAGTCAAGGTGTCCTTCAGTAGGTGAATGGATAAACCATGATACACCCAGAAAATGGAATAGTACTCAGCACTAAAAACAAATGAGCTATCAAGCCATCAATAGACATGGAGGAAACTTAAATGTATATTACTAAGTGAAAGAAGCCATTATGCAGGGCTGCACACTGTATGATTCCAACTATATGCCATCTGGAAAAGGTGAAACTGTAGAGACAGTAAAAAGATCAGTGGTTGCCAGAGGATAAGGAAGAGGGAGGGATGAATATGTGGACTATAGAGGATTTTCAGGGCAGTGAAACTACTCTAAATACTATAATGGTGAAGACACGTCAAACATTTGTCAAATGTGCAACACCAAGAGTGAACTATAAAGTAAACTAAGGACCTTGAGCAATAATGATTTTTCAGCATAGTTCATCTACTGTAACAAATATATCACACTGATGGGGGATGCTGATAATGGGGGAAGCTGTGCTATGCTTGTGTAGGGGCAGAGCACATATGAGAAATCTCAATATTTTCCAATCAATTTTGCTGGAAGTTCTCAAAAATACAAAATCCCTTTAAAAATATTTAGTGTGGGAGAGTCTGCTGGAAAGAAGAAAGGAGGTAGACTAAAATAAAGATATGACTCTCTTAAGTGAAACATTTCTTGTCTCTAGGCTCAGTTCATCCAACTGTATTTGGCCCAACAAGAGCAATGAGAGTGTCAGTTTCACTTATACCTCCTTCTCCGGTGTCTGTCATTCTGTCCTAGCACCTAGAACATGTTCGACCCCCAGTAAGTATTAATTAAATGAGTGAATAAATGAAATGTAACCATTCCATGGAATTCCCTAATTACCCTTAACAAGATTAAGTTATTCCATTTGTATTTCTCAGGTACATCTCTTTATTTCATGTTGTATTGTCAATTTCCTCCACTTGTCCCATATTACCCAGCTCACACCTAAATGCTTACATACACATGCACGCGCACGCACACACACATACACAATTGCAAGCTCCTTGAAGACAGACTGAGCCTCATTTATGTCTTTCACCTGTCAACACTCAGCTTGGGCTTTGTATGTGGTGAACGTGTATATGTGCTTGTCGAATTGAGTTTACTTTGCCACGATCCGTTCCGAAGTCCTTCTTTAGTTGTAATCATATAGCAAATACAAAATTTTTAATTATTAAGTTGATATCCAATAAATGTACTCATTAATCTAATTAATGTCTAACGACATTTGGCAAGAAATTCTCTTCTGTGTTTGTACATTCCACACCGCTGGGAGAAGATTCTGAAAGTGTCTAGTATGCTATTTGTAACAGCAGGGCCATTGTTTAGCATTTATGTGTTCAGATACCCATTTGATTTGCCTGTGGAAGTTTTCCTAATTCAGCAGCAGGTTAGGTGGAAACAGTGCCGGGCCAGTGGGGATCTGGAAACTAGGTCCTACTCTGGTCCTTGAATTTGGTGAATTACATGGCCAATGTTAATTCATTTCACTATCATGGCCTGAGAGACTTATTTTTAAAGATGGACTAGATTATCTGTAAGAATCTTCTAGCGCCAATATTCACTGTCATTTAAAGCTCTTTGACAATCAAACTGGATCTCTAAATTACAGGCCAGTTTTCCAAATCATGCATTTTTCTGGCCACAATATGGTGGACTTTATGCTGTTTTCCTTCACTCTCTACCAGTGGAAAGAACCTTAACCAACTTGCAGTTGTAAATGTTTAAAGCTCCCAATGCCTTCAAAAGTCTGGTAACACAACACGGACTTTGTATTCTGACTCCCAAGAGTGTCTCAGATGCTTTGGATTTTCGTGATAAAGAAGATTTCCTCTTTTGTGGGTGAATGTTGATTTAGACAGTATTTCTATACAAATGTAAAACCCCCACGATGAGACCAAAGGGAGCACAAGTGTTTTCATTTGTTTTTCTTTGTCCTTACATAGCCAAAGACAGTGCTTTTGGAATCCAGAATGGATAAAACCTTTACCATGGTGGCTACTGGATAGAATACTTACAATATATTGTCACTCTCGTATTTTAGCCATTGTCCTTGACACTTCTCAAGTATGCATCCCAATCTTATCTTGCGCCATTGGGTTCTAGGATTTTATTTGAGGCAGAAGTAACAAGGCAAAAATACATCTATTTCATGCACCCAATGCGGATTGAGGAAGAACAAGATTTGCACTTTTGAATTTCGAAATAATATTCCTTAATTGTATATAATCTATCTGCTTTAAGAAGAGGCATGATTTTGCCAACTTACCCTGGTCAGAAGTTCATTCATTTCTGTCACCAGCATATTCAGACTGCCCTCTGCCAACTGAATGAGCCTCTCTGCGACCCGCTGAGGCAAGAGCATATGCTGAAAAAGATTTCATTCCACATGCCTTTTAGTAAATAGTCTTGCAGTGATCATGGTGTTGAACATTTAACAGAATGAATTTCTCCTTCACACACAAAGACCTTAGACTTCTCACATTCAAAGAAAAGAGAAACAAATTATTTCAACTGAGCATTACACACACAGCACTGTGCAGGATAATCTGGCAAATAATACAAACTGCTGTAATTTACTGAGACACTACTATGTGCCAGGTCTTTTTGTTTTGTTTTGTTTTGTTTTCATCTAGTTCTTACAACAGTTCTATGAGGTAAATGCTACTTCGTTTTGTACATAGGAAATTGTGGCTTAAAGAAACTTAAAAACTTACACGAGATCACATAGCCGGGAAGGGGAGAGACAAGATGAAGTCTGATTCTTTAAGGCTCCGATTTCAGTCAACAGAGTTACAGTGTACAGGCTTCATACCTCTTTCTTAGCGGACAGGAGCCCTGACAGAGGGTCCTGGCTGGGCTCTAACTGGTGTGGCATCCGTGCTGTAAGGAGTGGGCCTGGCACCCACAGCAAGACCATTTTCTTCTCCTACTGAACATAACCCATCTCACAGAACACTAACAGTAGGCAGCATCACTCTGTGACAGTGACGGATGGAACAAAAAAATGAGACCGCTCCACAATCTTGTCTAAACACAGACAAAATCCTGGTCTCTGTGCAGACCACAGAAGGACCCCAAATCCCACTTCCTCGTTAATGAGTGGCCGCTGCCTCCTTCCAAATGGTGGGTTTAGTCTCCCTGTCCCTTCCCTCCTTCTAGATAAGCTTCACTGGCATACTCAGTTATAGAAGTGTTCCCACTTCCTGACAGCACCCAGTCCAACACAAACCCCTGCTTCCCTGAAACTTCCCCCCAATTCCCCAGCATAAACCCAATACTGTACGTTATTCCTACTGTCTGTTACAGAGACACCCCCAGTACCCCAGGGTGTGCAGGGTCCCTTTTTATGACAAGTTCACAAACCCAACTTTGTTCTACCCCGTGTGTGCTCCTGCTGGTCACTGGCTGGAACCTGGGGGGCACTGACACAGTTGAAGAAACTGAACAAAGAGGGTGGATAACTTACTGAGGGATTTAGAGGATCAAAATGGGATCCCAAGTGTCCAGATAGTCAATGAGTTATGGAATAACACAAACACAGAATCAAGAAAGACTGAGATTTAAGGCAAGTCAAGGTCATTTGGGCCAACACCTAGCCATCAGGAAATAGGTGACTGAACCCCTTGGCCTGGCTTGTGTCCACAGATTGGAACTCCTTTCAGAGGGCCCTTCAGTACTTCATCCATAGCTGAAAGATTTTTTAAAAAATTTTTACACCCTACTGAAGTATTTGCTCCTCTACATTAATTTTCTTTCCTTGTATTCCTTCCATGTAGAAGGAAAATAACTGGCCAGCATTGCCTTTATTAGAACTCTTCACAATCCTGAATGCTGGGCCTGCAAACTAAACTCAGATTCCCCTGCCTGGCTTTCAAGGTTGTCCTTCATGTCACCGAGCCCCACTCAAGTCTCCAGCCTTCTCTTCCACTAGCAGACCTGACTTCTAATGCCTGCTGGACGGGCCGTGCTCATCTGCACCTCCGCCTCTGCTCACATGGCTCTCCCAGATTCAGTGGCCAGAGTATGAATGGACAGGCTGGGGTCAAGGAGCCCTCGCCCTGGTGGCCTGGGTCCTTCCCTCTCTGAGCTGTGCAAAGGTAGTTTCACTCTCACAGGCCCTGAAGTTATGCTGCCTCCTTTCAAATCCCAGCTCTGCACCTAGTAACCACGTGATGCTGCGTCTCACAGGTAACTTCCCTATGCCTTAGTGTCCTTACCTGACTGCCTGAAGGAAATGCAGATAATACAGTACTCTTCTCCTGGTTCTCGGAGTCGCTGTAAAACATATGTGTAATTCATGTAAGGCTTTACTCGACTGCCTAGCACAGAGGTGCTCGCCAATAAACGTTAGTGAGCCTTGCTGTCACTGAGACTGGTCTCCTCATCCAGTAAATAGGGCTAACAGGCCTTACTTTAAAGGCCACGGTCTGGATTAAAGAATAAACTCCCTAGAACAGTGTCTGCCAGTGCCCAGTGAGTAACTCTTAGACTTCCTCCTCCAGTCCTCACCAACGATTCTCTAGTAAAATTGTTTCTATCCTTTTAAGTTCTAACACAAATTACACTTTGAATAATGATGCATTCTCTGGTTACTCTGAATCTTACCTGTTTCTCCAATTCTAGTATTCTATTATACAAAAAAAATTCATAAATTTTCATAAATCACATGATAATTATATATTTTTGCTAATTATTTATTGTTTATTTTTTTAACCACATACGACTCTAAGCTATAGAGTTGTGCCTACATTTTAGGGGCCGCAAAACCCCCAGGGAACTGAGTGCACTCCTGAGACATTCCAGAATCTCTCAATAAATATCTGATAATTGACCAATTGTGTATATGTAGTCACTGTTCATCTTTTTCTAAAAATCAGGGAAAACAACCCCAATTTCCTTGACATTTCCTCCTTATCCCACTAACACCTGAAAGCTTTCACAACGTCTTAGAATAGTGTTTCTCCAAGTGGTTCTTGTTGAAGTACATTCAAAAGGCTACCTATTCTGTACTATGAAACTTTAACCTTGTGTTTTCATCTTGACAGTAAATTTAAATGCTAATGTAGGCATTTCTGGAACTCAGGCTGGGCACCAGAGAGAGGAACACAGCCTGACCTCAGCACCTCCCCTCGCATGCCTGCTTGATCATAAGGCAGATGGAGCATGTGAGTCATGTGGGTTTGCCGAGCGATGCCAGATGCCCTCTGAGGACCCCTCACAAAGGGCTCTCTAGTTCCGATGGTGGGAAACTGGGAGAACTGACTTACCACGCGTCACATGCTGACAAAAGAACCGGGATGGAATTGCTCAGTATCATATTCTTGTTGCAAGTAGCAATCGGCTTTCAGCAAAAATCATCTGCTATTTTATATTAATGTTTTAATTTGAATTTTATGTTTTTTGGGGGGGTTTCTGTAAGGATTACTTTGTTTTTATTTTACACAGCTATTAAGTATAAGGAGTTCATATCTGATTTTATGTTTGTATGTATTTAAGAAAGATAATAAAATTGATTTAGGCCAAATACTGGTGGAATATGAGCCTGTTCCCTTAATAGCAATCGGTAAATTATAGTTCTCAAATTTGAAAAACACTGGCTCAGAAAGTCTCTGAATTTCCCTAGTGGCTGCTGGCCTTGACGTGGGACAATGGGAAGAGCATTTACCAGTTACAGCAACTACCCCTTGGGAAGATCCTGTCATCTTTCCCCGGGCTCTTGTTGTTTCTGTTCCAACCTACCTGGAGTTCCTGAGTCAGACTTTCAAGACCATATAGAATGTTATGCGGAGCAGGCAGCGGGCCAGTGAGGCTGACGTTCATGGCCGTCTGTTCCAGGCGAGCCAAGTCACTGAGAAGAAGGCCGGTGTGTTCATCTCCGCAAACTGGGAAAGGGAAACAAGGCATGTTTACTTATGCCAAGCATCCCAGGCAGATGTCCGAGATTTCACCTATGAAATATTTTATGGCCCAAGTATAATTCCGTGAAAGGTGATGTTTCTCATCTCTGATAATTAACACTTTCAAATGGATGACAGTTGAAAAAAGATGAAAAGAACAACAAAAGAGCAGACATGCCTGTCGCCCAGAACATGAAATATGGAGGATGATACAAACTGAAGAGCCACAGAGAAGGAGCAGATGCATTTTGAGGGGAACGAGTGTATTGCCTTAGTATGAAGGAGAGGTCAGATGTGGAATATAACATTATAAATGCCCCCAGAAATCCACACATGAACAATCTAGAGGAAATTTGTAACTGGGAATAAAATATGCTTCAGAATGTAAAAATGTATATAAGGACACACTGTTCCATTAGGTTGCACTGTGGAGTGTCTATAACAATTGAGTCTCCACACACTTCATGAATTACATATTCAAAATGGTACAACCCTTTAGTCACTAACAATGAATCAACAAGAAAAGAAACTAAAGAAACACTCCCTTTTAAAATTGAATCTGAAACAATAAAATCCTTAGGAATAAATTTGACAAAGGAGGTGAAAGACTTATATGTGAAGAACTACAAAACTTTGATTAAGGAAATTGAAGGCTTAAAAAAAATGGAAAGATACCCCGTGCTCTTGGATTGGAAGAATCAACATCATTAAAATGGCCATTATGCCCCAGGCAATATACAGATTTGATGCAACCCCAATCAAATTACCCAAGACATTTTTTTTTACAACGATCTTAAGGTTTATATGGAATCACAAAAGACTCAGAATTGCCAAAGCAATATTGAATAAAAAGAATGAAACTGGAGGAATAACCATCCCAGACCAGACATTACAGAGCTGCAGGCATCAAAACAGCATAGTATTGCCATAAAAAGAGACATGCGGATCAATGGAACAGAATAGTGAGCCCAGAAGTAAATCCACAGAACTATGGTCAATTTATCTTCAACAAAGGAGACAAGAATATACAACAGAGAAAGGACAGTCTTTTTAGCAAATGGTGTTGGGTAAACTGGACAGCAGCATATAAATCAGTAAGTTAGAACACTCCCTCACTACATACCCAAAAACAAACTCAAAATGGCTTAAAGATTTAAATATAAGACAAGACGTGATAAATCTCCTAGAAGAAAATACAGGCAAAATAGTCTGACATAAATCTTAGCAATGTTCTCCTAGGGCAGTCTACCCAGGAAATGGAAATAAAAGCAAAAATAAACAAATGGGACATAATTAAACTCATAAACATTTGCACAGCAAAGGATACCATAAGCAAAATGAAACAACAAATTACAGAATGGGAGAAAACTTTTGTAAATGATAACTGACAAAGGCTTAATTTCCAGAATATATGAACAGCCCATACAACTTAAAAACAAAAGAAAAAAGAAACAAACAACCCAGTCCAAAAATGGAAAGAGCATCTAAACAAGCAATTCTCCAATGAAGACATACAAATAGCCAACAGGCACATGAAAAAATGCTCAATATCGCTAATTGTCAGAGAAATGAAAATCAAACTACAGTGAGATATCACCTCACACCAGTTTGAAACGCCATCATTCAAAAGGTCATGGATGAGAAGTGCTGGAGAGAGCATGGAGAAAACGGACCTTCTTACACTGTTGGTGGGAATGTAGTTTGGTGCAGCCATTATGGAAAACAGTATGGAAATTCCTCAAAAAATTAAAAATAGACTTACCCTATGATCCAGCAATTCCACTCCTGGGTATATATCCAAAGGGAACTCTAATGAGAAAAGATATCTGCACCTCAATGTTCGCAGTATCGCTAAATACAATAGTCAAAACGTGGAAGCAACCTAAATGTAGCCAACAGAAGACTGGATAAAGAAGATGTGGTATATTTATACAATGGAATACTACTCTGCCATAAAAAGGATAAATTAATGCCATTTGCAGCAACATGGATGGAACTACAGATCATCATTCTAAGTTAAGTAAGCCAGAAAAAGAAAAAAAACATATGATATCACTCATATGTGCAACTCTTCTACAAAACAGAAACAGACTTGCAGACTTAGTAAACAATCTTATGGTTACCAGGGGAAGGGGGTGGGAAAAGATAAATCTGGGAGTTTGAGATTTACAAATATTATTCACTACATATAAAAATAGATTTTTTTAAAAAGTCTCTTCTGTATAGCACAGAGACCTACGCTCAATATAATAATCTATAATGGAAAAGCTGCTACAGCCACTACCTAAAGAAATTAGAAGAGGAGTTAGTTATCCCGGGCTGGAGCCCAGTCCTGCTAAAGTCCTTGCCCACTGCTGACGCTGCCCCCTGACTGCACTGCGCCCTCCTCCCAGGAGCAGGCTGACATGAAGACATGTGACCAGTGAACATGGGGCAGCAGAGGCCGCCCCCAGGACAGGCCTCTGGGAGATGGGAACAAGTCCACCTGCTCCCCCGGGGCAGCCACCCTTCCACCACCACCACAGCCACACTCCCAGCTGCTGCTGCTGCTGCTGCCTCCTAACAGCACTGCGCCCACCTCCCAGGACCCAACTCACCTGGAAATAAGTGTTCCATGAACCTAGGGCAGCAGTGGGGAGTTGCTCTATTTGCCCCTTCCTTCCCTGCATCATGGCCTGGGGAGCAGCTCCTGCTGCTCCAGCTTTGATGGAGGCACCTCCCCTGGTCAGCCTTCTCCTGGGAAGTGGCCACAGTGTGGTCAGGGAGGCAGTGGCAGTGGGTTAGGGGGGCTGCCATGAGAGCCTTTAGATTTGCTTCAATCTCCCCCACAGCCTGTCTCGGGGCAGCCTCTGCTACCCCAGATTTGTGGGATGCATATCTTGGGAACTGCTTGCTCCTGGGAGGCTGGTGCGGTGCAGTCAAATTGCAGAGGCTGCAGTAGGGACAACGACAGCTGCGGGGGAGGGGGAGATGCCCCCCCCCCCCGAGAACCAGTGGACTTGCTCCCATCTTCCCCGCAGCCTGGCCTGGGGAGTCCTCTATTGCCTCAGCTTCCTGGAAGGCAGATCTCCCTGTCAGCCTGCTGCCTGGAGCCAGGCGTGGTGTGGTCAGGCGGCAGCGGGTGCAGGAGATGCTTCTGTGACCTTGTCCATTTGCTCGCATCTCCCTGCAGCCTGGCTTGGGGGCGGCTTCTGCTGCCCCAGGTTCAGGGGACTCAAGTTACATGACAGTCAGCTCCTGGGAGGCTGGGGTGGTGAGGTCAGGGGGCAGCAGTTGTTGTAGCAGCGGCGGGGAGGGGGGCTGCCCTGGGAGAGCCAGTCCACTTGCTCCCATCTCCCCCGTCCCTAGCCTTGGGGCGGCCTCTGCTGTCTCAGCTTTGCAGAACGCACTTCTCCCTGTCAGCCTGCTCTTGGGAGGCGGGTGCAGAGTGGTCAGGGGGTGGCAGCGGTGGTGACGTGACTGGGGCTGCCCCGTGCAAGCCTGGGGATTTGCTCCTATTTCCCACTGCAGCCGCCCCCGCACACTGCACCGCGCCCGCCTCCCAGGAGCAGGCTGACCTGTAACCTGCGTCCTGCGAACTTAAGGCAGCAGAGGCGAGCACCAGGCCAGGCCACAGGGGAGATGGAGGCAAGTAGATTGGAGCATCTTAGGCAGGCCCCCTACCCCCACCGTCAATGCTGCCACAGCCCCCAGACCCCTGACAGCACCGCACAGGTCTCCAGGGAGCAAGGTAACCCTAACACGTGCATCAGGTGAACCCTGGTAAGCAGCTGCTGCCCCCAGGCCAGACCTTGGGGGATATGGGAACAAATCCAGGGGCTCACAATGGGCAGCGCCCCTCCCACCACGGCTGCCTCCGCTCCTGCCCCCTGACCACAGGGCGCAAAGCTCCTGGGAGCTGGCTGACCTGGGGCTGTGCCCCAGCGAACCTGGGGCAACAGAGGCCACCCCCAGGCCAGGCCACAAGGAATTGGGAGCAAACCTCCCAGCTCACAAATGGCAGCATCCTGTTACTCCCGCCTCAAAAGCTGTCACAGATTTCATCCTCCCCGCTGCTCACTGACTGGACCACACAGTCCTCTATGGAGCAGTCTGATCTAAAGAGTATCTTGGGGCAGCAGAGGCCACCCCCAGGCCAGGCAGCAGGGGAGATGGGAGCAAGTGACTGGCTCTCAAGGGGCAGCCCCCCTTCCTTCACAATCACTTCCAAGGCTACCGCCTCTGCCATCTTCCCAGCCCCTGGCCACACTGTGCTCATGGTCTTACTAAAGTGGGTATACAGGAAACATATCTCAGTATTATAAAAGCTATTCATGACATACCTAAAGTCATTATAACACCCTACCAAGAGAGTTGAAAGCCTTTCCGCTAAAATCTGGAATCGGACAAGGGTGCCCACTCTCATCATATCTATTCAATATACTTTTGGATGTCCTAGCCATAGCAATTAAATGAGAAAAAAATAAAAATACAAGGGATCCAAAATGGAAAAGAAGAAGTAAAATTGTCATTATATGCAGATGGCATACTATATATAGAAAACGTTAAAAGCTCCACACAAAAACTACTAGAGCTACTACTCATCATGGTAGCAGGACACAACATCCACACACAGAGGTCAGTGACATTTCTTTAAATGAAATAATCCCTTTTTAAATTGCATCCAAAAAATAAAGTACTTAGGAATAAATCTGACCAAGGACATGAAAAACTTACATGTGCAGACCTACAGAACACTGACTAAATTAAAGAGAACTTAAAGGAATGGAAAGATAGCCCATGTTCTTGCATTGGAAGAATTAACATTGTTAAAATGGCCATACTGCCCAAAGCAATCTACAGATTAGTGCAAACCCTATCAAATCACCCAGTACATTTTTCACAAAACTACAACAAATAACCCTAAAATTTATATGAAATCACAAAAGACCCAGAATTACCAAAGCATTGCTGAAGAAAAAGACCACTGCTGGTGGAATAACCCTCCCAGACTTCAGACAATACTACAAAGCTACAGTCATCCACGGTATTGGTACAAAAACAGAAATATGGATCAATGGAAAAGAGAGAGCCCAGAAATAAACCCACACACTTTTGGTCAATTCATCTTTGACAAAGGAGGCAAGAACACACAATGGAGTTCAAGACAGTCTCTTGAGCAAATGGAGTAGGGAAAATTGGACAGCTGCATGTAAATCAATGATGTTAGCATACTCCCTCACCCCATAAACAAAAATAAATTCAAAATGGCTTAAAGACTTAAACATAAGACAAGACACTATAAACCTCTTAGAAGAAAACATAGGCAAAACATTATCTGATATACATCTCAGCAATGTTCTCCTAGGGCAGTCTACCAAGGAATAGAAGTGAAAGCAAAAATAAAGAAATGGGTCCAAACTGAACTCATAAGCATTTGGAAAGCAAAATCACGCACCTGCTAAGTGGTGAACTACACATTCAGACCCAAACCAGTTTGATCTCAAAGGTTGAGCTTTTTATTCATTGACCCTCATATCTCTTTGAAAGCAGTTTTCATGTTTTAGCTTAAAGGTGGCCTCTGGGCTGACCACCTTAGAGATGTGTTTTGTTGATTTGCAGTGTCTTTGAATTTCAACTAGTGATCAGCAGTGAAAAACTGGGAAATTTCTCGATGAGGCTTATGAATTTCTGGATTTTTAGGGATGACTTGAAAATCCAGTCACTCATAGGCTGTGTTCCCACCTTCTGGGGCAGAGTGGTGGGGCAGTAGCTGCCGTTTGTAGGTCGGGGTATGTGTGCAGTCAGTGTGGTCCCCTCACCCTGGCTGGTGACGTGCGTGGCCTGCAGCACTGATGTTCTGTTACCTGTCTCAGTCCTCATAGGTGTGTCATTCATGTCTCTGCCCCAGCTTCCCCTTGCATGGATGACTCCAATCTTTAAAAACAAAACGTTTTTTGGACTGTGACCACTTATCCAACTTCTAATATATTGCTTGTCATTCTTAATTTTTTCAGAAGTCCTAAAAATGTGTTAATAAAACCTGTGGTATACATAATAATTTTTATCCAGTGTTAGCTTATTAGGTATTTTCTAAATCTTTGTTTTTTTAATAGTAACAATTTGAAAGTTCTAAAGAATGATGATTATAATTTTTCCACATCTCTTCATCTCAGTGAGCAAATAAAAAAGCCACTACTTTTTTTACTGGGATGAGGCTCACAAAAAAGAATTTGATTGAAGATCATATAAATAACTTTTTTCTTTTAAGAATGGGTTATAGAGATATCACCTCCCACTAGTCAGAATGAGCACCATTAAAAGTCCATGAATGATAAACACTAGGGAGGGTGTGGAGAACAGGAAGCCTCCTGCACTGCTGGTGGGAATGTAGTTTGGTGCAGCCACTATGGAAAAACAGTATGGAGATTCCTTAAAAAACTAAAAATAGGCTTATCATGTGATCCAGCAGTCCCACTCCTGGGCATGTATCCAGAGAGCTCTTAACTCAAAAGATACATGCACCCCAGTGTTCATAGCAGCACAATTTACAATAGTCAAGACTTGGAAACCACCTAAATATCCATAACAGATGACTGGATGAAGAAGTTGTGGTACACACACACACACACACACACACACACACACACACACAGAGGAATACTAGTCAGCCATAAAAAAGAATAAAATAATACCATTTGCAGCACCATGAATGGACCTGGAGATTATCCATTCCAAGTGAAGTAAGCCAGAAAGAGAGAAAAACACCATATGATATCATTTATTTGTTGAATCTAAAAAAAAAAAGACAGAAGTGAAATTATTTACAAAACAGAGACAGACACACAGACATAGAAAACAAACTTATGGTTACCAGGTGGGAAGGGACAAACTGGAGTTTGAGATTTGCAGATACTAAGTCCTTTATATGCAACAGATAAACAACAGTCCTCTACTGTATAGCACAGGGAACTAGATTCAATATCTTGTGTGGCCTATAATGGAAAAGAATATAAAAACGTATGTGTAATCAGGATTTATTTAAAATAAATAAATACTAAAAAAAAAGTATGTATATATATGTATGGCTGAGGTATAACATGGTACACTAGAAATTGACACAACATTGTAAACTGACTAAATGTCAATTAAAAAAGAATGGGTTATAAATATAAACTCTGCTTTCAAAATGAAGACAATGAAATGGAATAAGAAATTGAACAATAAGCATTTTTCTAACATTGTTGGTAGATGACGGGTTTGGCAAAGAGAAGATTGCTGTGTAACAAGTCTCTGGGACCAGACTTAAAAATTTTGGCTGTTTTTGATGGAAGTTTTTCTGAAATGTATTACATATTTATTGTGTCCCTAAAGTGGACTGAGTTTAATCTTTTCTTAAATGTTTGAAGTTTAGTATAAGAACAACTTATTGTTTTGAGCTCTCTTATAGTTTCTGTTTTTTATTTTTCCAGAAACAACTGAATGGGCATTCTAAATTTACTCTAGATGATGGTGTTTCTTATTCTTGTATCTAGTTTTAATACTATTTCCAACTTTTTATTTCAATTTCCTGGTTTTCTTGCAAACCTTGAGGATGTCACCTTCTGATTAACTGTTTCTAATATATTTTCTGTGGGGAAAGTAATCATACTTGTCATTTGCCTGTAAAGTGGAATAAATAAGTTCTGAATCTTCTGTGCAGTAAGATATATGAGCTTTAGACATTTTTTTATACACCTGTTTTGGCTGTGTAGAGTTTAGTGTGGAGATTGCCCTGTTACTTTGTAAACAACTGGGATGATGTATTAGTTTAAGTGAGGCAAAGTAGGATGGAGAGAAGAAACTGATGAATAACCAGAAAGACACAGCAAATAAAATGCACATTCCTTAGGCTTCAGGTAGATCATTTCTGAGATTTGAATCATGAGTACTCTGGCTCTAAACTGGTACACTAGGTTACTGATATTAAACATAGCCTAAAATGTCTGATTGTAATATGCTCTCCAGAAATGTAAATTATCAGTGAAGAAAAAGTACCTTCTGTATTTAAAGGAAAGATTAAGCAGGAGGTAGATGACAGGGGCCCCAGATGCTCTGTTTTGCTGTTAGTTTGTAGTAAGTCGCTGCTGTGTTTTACATTACAGGTTTGGTGACTATGATTCACATGAAGTGAAGTTTCTTGTTCATCTTTGAATTTTACTACATTCTAATGGTCTGGAAAATTTTGCCAAAGTTAGAGATATATTTTTAGGGTGGCCTAGCTTCAGATGCAGTCTATATGGTGTATCAAAAAATGAAGTTTGTTTATGTGGAGAGATTTGGGGGCAGGGCAAGGGTGGTCACTGGCTACAACTGCTAACACAAAGTTTAATGAGAGGCCCATGTGGCCACTAGTTGCAGGAAACAAATTGTAGGTGCGAAAGGCTGTGAACAGAGAAACACATGGTGCCTTCAAGTCAAAGCCCCAAGTCGCAGGGCGCTCACTCCGGGCTGCAGGACTTGATTTGTGTTTTGTGTTTTCACATGAGCAAGTCTGTGTGACATGCTTGGGCAAAGAGCCCCAGGGTTTTTTTTAAAGAAGGATTTGATTTATTGAATGATTGTCACTAATTCTTCTAGCAACTCTGAAGTCTGCTTGTTCTGAATGAACCCCAGCAGGGCTAGCCCTCAAGCAGCTGAGCTGCCTGGCTGCACAGCAGCGGGAGGAAGCCGTGCTCAGGGCGGATGGGAAGCGGGGGCGGCCCCCCTCCCTGTCAGACCCCCGGGAGGCAGTGACCCTGCCTCCCGGCAGCGCGCAGGCCTCGGCTCGGTGCTCGCGGGGCCAGTCCTGTCCCGGCCGGCCGGGCTGCGGCAACAGCAGCGCTGAGACCAGTTCTCAGGGAACGCGGGCTCCTTTGGCTGTCGGGTGAATTCATCCCGAAGCTACTACAATTCCAACTCAACAGCGAGTGAACGTGCGCAGGGAGAGCTCCGCTGCTCAGTCCCCAGACTTTCTGGTGTGTCTGTGACTCCAGGAGTCATGAGGCCACAGCCTGGAGGGGGAAGAGAAGTGAAAAACACAGTTTGTCGGAGTAGACAGAAATGCCAAGACCTAAAACTAGAGTTCCAATTATGTGTTTAGTTGCAGTTGAAATGAGAATTTATTCAGCTGGAAGGACATCCGGCAGCTGGGGAGAGCTTTCCGAGGCGGCAGGGAACGGCATGCAGTCTAGTGAGGCGCGTGCAGGTTTACCTGCCTGGAATGCGGAATCCAAGGCAGGAAATAAGGGGAGATGCTCACAAGACCATGGTAATTGCGACTCTAATTATTCACGTAACAGGCCATGATAACCGTGAGGTAGAGTATTTGGAACTTTGGTTGGTTGAGCAGTTGGGACATAATACAATAGGAAATAAATTAGCTGCTTGACGAACTGGGTGATTGAGTCCTGGATTAGGGTAGTGATTGTAGAAATAAATAAGAGTAGAACAAGACATTACATGGGAGAAAAACTGGTCAAATTTGGCAAATGTTTGATGTGAAAGTATCAAAATTTCTTGAGGGCTCACTCTCTGGGTTGAATTTGGACCACAGACGCTGTTGTATTGGAAAGAGTCTGATTTTATAAAACTTTAGGGAACTCAGGCTTTGAAGTTGAAAATGTCTAAAATTCTGAATCCAGATAGGAGGTTATAGGTTGGGGTTTGTGTCAAAGTCCGATTTTATCCTACTTGCAAGCTAATACTTTGGTTGGGGGTTGGTTAAAAGTTTGCACGGTCCTTCAGTAACCTGTGCCTAGTCATTAGGGAAGCTTTGGTCCAGATAGTTGGGAGGTAGAAGTTTGGTGAATTTGGAGAGGAGGGGAGAAATTAGATGTAAAGATACATTATCAATTATATTTCTCCTTTACAGGTATATATTTACTCTCCTTAAGCTGGAATTAGACTCTTCAGGTCAAGAATATGCTTGATACCATTGATTATATGTGAATTATAAAATTCCTGTTTCAGAGACAAGGTGGAAGAAACTGTGATCTCTGCATTGGAGGCAAGTGTATATGTATGATTTGTGGAGCAGAATTACCTTTTCATTTATCTTTTCTTACATTGATGATGGCAAAGGATACACACATACACATCTTTGAACTTTGAAGTTTGGAATTAGTTTTCAAAAGAACACAGATAGAATCTTATGCTTAGGAATTGAGTTGGATATTTATACACTGCTTCTTTTCCTAAGAATTAAGTAGGTTATGTTTGTGAAAATGGTGAAGAAACTGTAAAGTGCTTTGCAAATATCGTTAAAACTACGTTGTTTCCAGACCTACTTTCTTTTGGAATCCATCAGTTAGAAAATATGGATAAATAAATGTATTTTTAGAAGTTGAAATACTGGAACATCATTACCAAACATCATCTAATAGAATTGAAAAATTCCGAATTCCTTCTCAAATACGATTTTATCACTTTTTAATATTCATCATTCAGTCTTTTTAAATGCCAGTTGTTATGAGTTTACATCATAGTATTTATGCACTTTTGTATCCTTTAAGAAATTAACCTGTATTAAAAAATGTATACACAGAGCAGAGCCCGCAGCACTTGTAGGAGGCGGAGAGGCGGTTCGGTTGTCACAGCTGGAGGGGTGCTCCCAGCACCCAGTGCCTAGAGGCCAGCGATGCTGGTAAACAGCTTACAGTGCTTAGGACAGCCCCCGGCAACAACGAATTATCTGCCCAAATGTTTGCAGTGCTGAGGCTGAGAAACCCTGCCCTAGCAGAGATTTGTCACTGTTGTCACTGTCTTCTTTGTCTTTTTTGCATTGTTGTTATTTCCCGCTGCTTGCTGTCTTAACTGATTACTGCAGTTGTGTAAGCTTCCCGTATTCTTACCCTGTGAAGCCTCCCTCTTCCAGTGCTCAGGCACTGCAGTCAGAACAAGTAGAGTCTGCTTTCCAGGGTTGCCCATGCTTCTCTTCATCTTTGAGCTTGTGTTTGGGAAGAATATCTGATTCTGTTAATTTATAGCAGTGATGGAATGATGGCCCATGGGGGTTATCTCAAAACCATCCCAAACCAGTTGCTTGTTAACCCAGAAGAGCCGTGGATTAGAAGGGTTTAGTTTCTGTGGGGGAAGATTTTTAAGGCACTTAAGCAGCAACTTACTCTGCAAATCTATCTTCACAATTAGTTCTACTCAGCTTCAACTTTTCACAATATATTTCTTGAAAATTTTAACTCAGAAGTCCTAAAAAATCTTCATATCTTTCTCATAACTCCATTCCTCTCTCCCCTTATTTTCATCTGTAACATTTTTGGCAGAATTGTTTTATTTACACATCCAGATTTCCTGGAAAGAGACAGAGGCAGATGGTTTGAGGTGCAATATGGGAGAAAGATGAGGTCATGAGGGTGGGTTTAGGATATACTGCAGGATGTGGGATAGACAGCTATCAACATTGGGGGAGTGACTAGAGCCATTGTGTGTGTGTGTGTGTGTGTGTGTGTATGTGAGGGTGTGTATATTAGATGGTTGAAAGTTACAGTCCTTTATGTGGGTCACTAATTTAATACATTCAGTATTAAATCAATGTTTTATGTCCTTTGTGATTGATTTAGTTTATAATTTATAGTTTATTATTTCACTTTGAGCCAGCTAATTGTATTAGTTTTAATTCTTAGAGACTAGCTTGTCTGAAAAAGTGGGTGGGTTGGAATATAAGTATAACTGTAGACACACTCTCCTTTCTTGAACTTTCACTTGTAGCTCTTAGGCGTAGATATTTGTAGAAAATAATTTGACTAGTTTCTAATGAAGAAATAGATAATGTAGCTAGGTTTGAAGTCACATTGTACAAGTCACTTCTCCAAGACTGCAGCAGGAAAGGCACTTAAGTATGTTGCTGAAACATAAGACAAGACTGTTCCTCGAAATCTGCCTTTGTCCTACAAGAGAAGAGCTTTGTTAATGGAATTTAGTTCTTTAAGATCAGAGTGAATACATAAATGTTAGAAGCCTGGTCAGCACAGTGTGATGCCTAAGACATGGTTGATGACTCAAGTTCCTTAGGAAGAAAATACAATTTTATGTTGGGGAAAATGTTCTTGTTACCTGGTTTTTAAATTGCACAAGTGAAAAGGCTGTACAGAACACCTCGATTACAAGTGATTTTCCTGAGGAATGGGAATGTGCCAGCCTTAGCTTTTTCTTAAACATTGTCTCATATATTGTAATTGAGTTTTTTTTTGTTAACACGAAGATCTGTGATGTCAAAAGATTTTTGCAGATTTTCTTCCTCTATCCATAAGATTGTCTGATCAACTTTCTTTCATAGAAAATGAAAATGATTCACTTTGTTTCTTACGTAATATTGCTCTCCCACACAAAGATGACACTGAGCTACTGTCAGTGAGCTGTGCTGATGGTCTCTTCTCCTCTGATGTCAATGGCATGTTCATTCTATGTTTTTTGCCCTGTTACATTTAATTTAGATCAGAACAGAAGATTGTAGGCTTTAGATTTAGGAGTTAGGAAGGAAGTTTTGTTCACAGGCACTCCTGGGAAGCAAGATGCTGTCTCTTGATGGAACATGAGAAATAACCCCAAGGGCTGGCACTTAGGGCATACTTACTGTGTGCCAGGTTTCTGGATGGAGTTGATACACCAAATGCCCAGGTTAGGGTGTATCAACTCACATTCCACAACATCTCTGTAAGGCTCTGTTACTCTCATTTTATAAATGAGGGAACAGGATCAGGGAGGGTAAGCTATCCAAGTCAGAAAAGGCCTTTAGCTATTAAGTGGGGAAGCCAGGATTTGAATGTGTTCAATCTGGCTCCAGAATTCATGCTCTTAAAAACTTAACTGCCTCTAAGAAACATATACTTTAAAAAATATAATGAGTTTGTTAGATTCTGCCTCTGTATGAAGCTTGGATCATTTTACAATCAGAGCATAATTGAGGCTCTTTGTGATTAGAGTATTTGAGCCATTTGGCTTTTGGTCAGTCAAGTTCTTTGCAAGGTTTTTGGTTTTTGTTTTTGATGTTAGGAAGTATTTGCAATTAAGAGAGGGTAAGTAGCTTACAGAAACATTTTATGCACAATACCATTTCAGTTTTGTCAGAGATAAGTTTATATATGTATTCATTTTTTAAAAGCTGGGGACAGGTAATAAATCTCTGGATGGTGAGATATAGGTTCTATCTTTTACAAAAGTATCTATTAGAAAAGTAATCCCTTATGTAATTTTGTGATCAAGTACTCACAAAAGACATCAGGGGAAAAAACATTTTTTAATGGCAGAGTACCTTTAGTAAATCCAGGTGTCTTTCAAAAAAGTTACAGGAATTAAAATGCTTTTCTCAAATTATAAAAAAGAATAGACCTACTAAGCTCTCTAGTGGCAAGGAGACCAAGTTCTATTTTTTCTGCTTAGAGTCTGCTGACCATTTTCCTCTTATTCCTGTGTGTGTTTAGGTAAGTGAGTTTTTGGTGTAGCTTTACTCCCCCCCCCCCCCGTTTTTCTTTTAACTGTGAAAATTAGTTATCTGTTTTCCCATATCACAGGTACAATCTAATTATTCTTCTGCCAGTTTTACACATAGGCATTTGCTTGACATACTATGTTTGTTTTTCCCTAACTTTTTATCTTAAAAACTTCTATATTTTCTAAAAGGTTGGTAATATATATAGTCCAATGAACATCTATATACTTTTTACCTAAGTTTACTAATGGTTATCTTTTGCCACATTTGTTTTCTCTCTCTTAATATATACTGTTTTTTTTTCTGAACTCCTAATTTCATACCCTTAAATACCTCAGTTTGCATCTTACAAGTTTAAGGGCGTTGTCCTTACATAACCAAGAAGATTATTTTCTCTTTTTAAGTGTGGGGATGTTCAAATTTCCCATGGGGCTTGCAGGTACTAGGCACCACATGAATTTATTTTATGCAGATTTCTGGTGATTACAACTAAGGACTGGAAAGTAAAATGCTTTTTATGTATAGATAATGCAATAGTAGAGAAAAGAGACATTGCCAAATAACTACCCTGCAGGATGGAGCATTTTATATAAGAACGATGGCACAATAAAGCAATAGCCTAGAGGTTATCACAACATTATGACCTCTTAGGATAAAGATATTAGTAAGGATGAGCCTGGCTCAAGAAGATGCTAAAGTAGAGGACAAACAAACAAAACCCAGTACTAGTCAAAGTGGAAAGGTATCTGGCACATAGATAAACTTCAGTTATCTAGAAAGTTTCCTCAGTGGAACCTGTCATTTTCCTTTGATGTCAGATCACTACCATATTACTGTACTCTCGGTTAAATGTATTTTGTCTTCATCATCAGGAGACAGATCTGTTTTCTCCGTTGTTAAGGACTTTACATGATCAGAACATCCTCAGTGAGTGTTACATGCTTTAGCAGAAGGGAGAAAAGGAGTTAGAGGTCGGCATCCTTTGAGTCCTTCCTGGTCTGCTCCCTCCCTGCGGTTCCTGTGGCCCGGCTTGGGAAATGTATCTGAGTGAGAAAAGCAGCTCCAGGCCTGTATTCAGGGACTACAATAGAATATTCATTTTTTTCATTGTTCATTGTTTTATTATTTTTACTCCTAGATTTGTAGGTTTGTTTCCCTGTTGAGTATTTTTTTATTCCCTATTAATTAAAAAAATTACTTAGGCTGAAAGGGTTAGAATTTTCTCTATAAAAACTTAATTGCTTTTTCTCAACTACTATGTCTTCCTATTAAAAACATATTTTTTAAACACTTAGCAGTTGTCATTCCCTGCAAAAATTAGACTAAAGGGAAATGTAGAATGTCTTCATGGTTATCTGATTCTATCCAATAAAAGCTATAAAATTGACTATGTTATTAACATGAAACCTTATTAAAAAAAAAAACCCCTTTTCATTTTGGGGTAAATTTAGACTCACAGAATGTTAGTGCTAGAAGGAAGTTTTGTAGTCTTGGTTGGGTTACTTAACCTATCTGTGAATCATCTTAAGATTAATTGTACTCGTCTTATATGGTTGGTTTGAGGTTTAAGTGAGATAGTATATTCATTGATTAATTAAGCCGTAATTTACTGAATTCTTACCTGCTAGGCACTGTATGCTATTGTAAGCACATTAATTCATTTAATCCAGGTAACAACACTATTAGGTACAGATACTGCCATTTCACTTATTTTACAGACAGGGAAGGTGAGGCACAAAGAGGGAGGTAACTTGTCCAAGATCACTCAGCTAGTAAGTGGCAGAGCTGGGATTCTATCCCATGCAGTTTAGTTCTACTTATAAATAAAAGCTAGTGCTTGCTTTTAGACATTGACCACGTACTTCCGTGGTTATTGAAAAACTTAGTTGCAACAGCAGTATGACAGTTACAATGCTGTCCAGAAAGTCATGCCAAACGGTGCGGAAAGTTGCATGGGTAATTGCAGAGACCGGTATCTGAAATGTGCTCATAGCATCAGTGGAAGATTTTTAAAAACCTTATCTAGTGAATAGATCTATAATAATTTTATTTTTAACAAATTGCATTTTGCAAATGCTAGACCTATTAGACATTCTGATACTTCCTGGATGAGTATCATAGGATCACATTTCCTGATAATTGATGCATGGCTCTCTTATCAGCAAGGTATAGGCTGCTTTTTTTAAAATAAATATAAATGAAAACAGATATTTCCATGGACCAGTAAGTGGATTCCTTAATTCTTATGGCAGACATTTACTGAGCCCCTATTTTCTTTCTTACTCTGTCCTAGGTAATGAGGGTACATCACAGAACAAATCTAAGTCCATGTTCTTATGGAACTTACATTCAAGTGGTGGAGGGATGTGTCAATAAATGATAGTGTGAAGGAAGGTAAAGAAGGGATAGAAGGGGTGTGATTGGG
This sequence comes from Vicugna pacos, assembly GCF_048564905.1. Classification (NCBI taxonomy): domain Eukaryota; kingdom Metazoa; phylum Chordata; class Mammalia; order Artiodactyla; family Camelidae; genus Vicugna; species Vicugna pacos. Next base: position 3,806,291 of record NC_133006.1, read on the forward strand.
ACATAGGCTTTCAGACAGGATGATGAGAGACAGCTTGTGAAGAAATTGAGTACATATCTGAATGAAGTGTGGCAGCCATCCCTGCTCTGGGGGAGGATGGTCCAGGCAGAGGGACAGGTGTTGAGGCTCATGTGGCTGCAGAGTAAGGGGCGAGTGGCAGAAGGTAAGGTGAGACAGATAAGGGAGTGGAGTGGGGGGAAATGCAGCCTCCTGTAGGGATCGCGGCAGCCTTGTATGCTGCGGCTAGGACTTGGAGCAGCTGGGAAACCTTTGGAAGGTTTTGAGCAGAAGACTGACATGATATGACTTCACTTCAACATTATTCCTCTGGCTGCTGCGTGAAAAGGAGGCTGCAGTGGGGCGAGAGCGGAGGCCAGTTATTTGTCATGAGTTTTGACTGTCTAGAACCTTTTAAATCTTGCTTTGTTTGGTACATTTTCAGCCTTAAGAATTTCATCTCCCTACTTTAGACTCCTCAGCCTTTCATTTGCAACTAGGACACAGACATGCACACTAGTCTTCTTAAGTAGCTCCTTTAATCAGGAGCATCGCTGGAGACCTGGATTCTGACTGAGCAGGCGTGGATGCTTGCTGAAGTCTCGCCAATACTGTGCATCTTTCAGACAGTGGTGACAGGTTTTCCCCTAGTCATTTAAAGCTTGTGTTTGTGGTACACAAGGGGCATTGTACAGGCAGGGCTCTCCACTAGGGTTGATGTTTTTCACAAGATATTTTGGGGGTAATTATGGCATATACTCCTGCTTCTGGGAATACCTGGATAGTCTTGAGGAAGATAAATGTGGGGAGGGTGCCAGTATTATTGTCAAGTAATACAGTAATACTTCAAGTAAAAGAATATTGTTTGGGAATTATGGGAATTGAATGAGATCATAATGGAGAATGCTTTTATCATTTATGGAAAAGTCTATAGATTCTGGGCCAGGTTTCCTTTGTAGGATTTGCACATTGATTTGCAAGAAACACAAAACCTTGTATCCATATCTGTGTCTGGTGTTCCTTTGCTTGGCTCATGATGTCTCTTGGTTCGTGCTTGTTCTTATAGAAGCAATGATATTGCCAGCGTTTATTAGGGCATATATTTTCATAGGTTAATGGAACCTGGGAGAGTCTAGCAAGTAACAGGGGTCAGGAATAGGGTAGCCAATTAGGAACTGGAGTAGGCAAGTATGCAGCTTGGAACTAGGGCATCAGATCTGTATCAAAGGGGAGATAAGATAACAAATACAAGTAGATAAGAGGCCAGGGTCTATTCAGACATGGTTGAGGAGAGGAGTGAATATTTAAGTGCATCAGTGAGATTTGGCGTTAGAGCTGCATCTGTCCCTACTTTTTGAGCTTTTGACTGGTTGCTAAGGTATAGGAACAAATCTCAGTTAAGTAGGCGCAGGCTCTGCATGTGGGAGCAGGCAATTCTGTGGCGTCTGACGGAGCCAAGTAGCGCAGGAGCTGGAGACTGGAGTGGGCTCCTGTAGGGGAAACTGTGCCAATTTCAATCACTAGCTGTGGAAATCAAATATATATATTTGGTGTATAAGAAGTACATTCTTCTGTATTATTTCATTACATGTTTTTCCACATCTTTGAGGTAGATGTCAATTTAGATTTTAAACTGGTTTAAAAACCTATTATATGCTATATTAAGATAATTTTTTTCTTTTCTTTTTTTTTTTTAGTCATAGCAAAAATGTTAACCAGTAACTTGCCTTGTAATAAAATTATTCTATAAAGTTATGAAGATTGAAACCAAAGTTGTCTTCTTGGCATTGTCTCCTAATTGCTGTGTGACATTAGGCTTCTTATAGATCTCAATTTAATTGTCTTTATTTTATTTTTTTATTTATTAATTCATTTACTTTTTTTTTTAAATGGAGGTGCCAGGGATTGAACCCAGGACCTCATGCGTGCTGAGCACACACTCTACCACTGAGCTATACCTCAACCCAGTTTTCTTTAAAGCAGGCTAGTAGTTCTTACTTTATAGGTCAGTTGAGTGGCTTACATGAAAAGCTGCAGCAAGTGCTCAATAAGTGTCAGCTATCATTACGTCTAGTAATTGTTTCTAAACAAGAAGTTTATCTAGTCAGGCTATTTTTTGCACCTAGTGAGCTATCTGTACATTTAAAGAATTGAATACATTTTTGAAATAAAGGAGACATATATAGTTTTGGCTTTTTAATTTTTCCATTTATAGATGTGAAATGTGAAGCTTAAAAAATTTTGTTTTAAACACATCATTTTAGCCAGATTTTCATGTGAATTTTAAAATACTAGATTTCTAAAGTAGGAATGGGAGTAAACCTTAGTGTAATATTATGAATATATTACATGATGAAAAATATAGATACTTGTATTAAAGTCAAGAGCAAAGTGCAAATGCTCTCATTCACTGTTACTCTGCATGGCTTGATGGTCCTAGTTAGTGTAGTAAATTTATTTAAAAAGATAAAATCATAAATAAATGAATAAAAGATTTAAGTATGGAAACCAGAATCAAATATATATATATATATATATATATATATATATATATATATATATATATACACATTCTTAGAAATTTTTATTGTAAAAATCAAGGGGCTCGTGAATCCCCTCTAGAGGCACATGGATCTCAGGTTAGAACTCCCGTTATAGTGGAGGGAAAATGTGGTTATCACCAGTCAGCACTGATGAAGTTGAGTGCTTGAGTAAACTTTCTGTAGGTTTGGCATCTATTTTGTAAGCTCTGCCTTTTCAGCCCTGCCATTGTCATATGAAAACAGTCATAGAAAATACATGAATGAATCTGTTGAAAAAACAGATGGCCAACCTCGAGTTGGCCTTTGGGCTGTAGCTTGCCTACCCCTGCTTTATTTTATTTGGGAACTTTTTCTAATCAGTGCATTACTTGTGACATCAGGTAAGGCATATCTTGCTTAAATGGTAGCACCAGTGGTCACTAGCCTGATGAACATACTTAACGTTAAATGCGTAGATTAAAGCAAGCATGTAGAAGAAGAAGGCTCTCGCTGCTGGTGGAAGTCAGGGAACTTCTGTATGCAGAGCAGTTGCAGAGTTTCTCAAACTTGAATATGTATGCAGATGACGGTGGGGATCAGGTGCATCGGGGTAGAGCCTGAGTCATTCTGGGATCAGTAGATGTGAGGTGAGCCCAAGATGCTGTATTGGAACAGTTCTCCTGGAGATACCCGTGCAGCTAGTTCCTGAAATACAGTTTGAACAGCAAGATTCCATGTGTGAGGAAAATGCAAAATGTTGTACACACAAAAAAATTTGGTTGGTTAAGGACTGAAACATCCACAAACACATATTTCCAGTCTCAGGGGCAATGATTAACAAAGGAACATGTTATTGGAACACTCAGTGAATAGCAGGTTCCCAGGTTTACTTTTAGCTTTTCAGCCTAAATGTTGAGTCGGACCTGCAGTATCACTCAGAAGTTCTTCAGCATGGTCTAGTAGCTCCTCTCTCAGCTGACATTGTGCCTTGCTGTTTGGTCCCCCAGCTCTTCTGGTGCTTGTGACCACTGGCTGCCATTTAACCTTTTATTTCCCCAATCTATTGCTACTTACACTGTCCTAGTAGCAAAATATCATCATTTGTGAATAATGATTCATTATAGGATGCTTAATAGTTTCTCGGAGGTGAATACAATGTTGATTTTATTTATTTTCCTGAAGGAGGGCAAGTTGAAATGTTTTGAATTGTTTTTGGTTTTGATTCTGGACTTTATTTTTGGAAAAAGTTTATAATTTAGGGAAAAGGAAGGGAAAGGCCAAATACCCATATGCCTACCATTTTGTTTCAACATTTTTCTTTAAAATTTTTAAGCAATCGTTTTATTGAGGTATAATTTCTATACAAGAAAATTCAACAATTTTGAGAGGTGGATGTAGTTGTGTAACCACTACTGTAGTAAAAACAGTGTGGAACATTCACATTAGCCTGTAAAGTTCCTTGTGCTCTTTGCAGCGAATTCAGAATACTTTCTGATTTCCATTTTGATTTCTTTTTTGACCCATGGGCTCATTAGAAGTGTGTTAAGTTCTTAATATTTGGGGATTTTTCCAAGTTTCTGCTGCTGATTTAGTTGCACTGTAGGAAGAAAACATGCTCTGTTATTTCAGCCTTTCACATTCTATGGAGACATGCTTTAAGACCTAGAATTGAGGTCTGTCTTGGTGCACACTCCATGTGCCTGTGAAAAGAATGTGTATTCTTTTGTTGGGTGGAATGTTGTGTAAATGTTCATTGGGTCAAGTTGTTTGATAGTGTTCAATCCTTGTTTTTTGTCTACTTGTTCAGTGAGGACTGTTATGATTTCCAACTATAATTACAGATTTGTCTACTTGCATTTCTGTCAGCTTTTTCTTCATGCACTTTGAAGCTCTGTTATGTGATACACACTTAGGACTGTTACAGCCTTAGAATGCGTTATCAAATGTCCGCTTTATCCCTCAGATGTTTTGGAGGGGTTGGTTGCTTTGAAATTCACTTTGATAACACGGCGGCCCCTCCGGGCTAGTTTTGGTTAGTGTTTGGATGGTGTGACTTCCCCAACCCTTTTACTTTAACTCATCTTTTTGTGTGTGTTTAAAGTGCCTTTTAGACAGCGTGTATTTACATTTTCTTTTTTGAAAAATAAGAAAATTATTTTCTGTCATTTAATTAATATGTTTAGATCATTTACTTTTCATGTAATATTTATATGATTGAGTTTAAAACTACCATCCTACTATTTTTCTGTTAGTTCCGTTGTTCATAGTCTGTTTTTGCTCCTCATTTCCTACATTCTTTAAGATTAATTTGCTTTAAAAATGATTGCATTTTATCTCTGCTCTTGGTTTATGTAATATACCTGTTTATTATATATTTTTAGAAGGTGTTCCTGGGTGTACAGCATACATTTGTAAGTTACCAGTGTACACCTTCAAGTAATATGCCCCTTGATGTGTGGTATGCTTCTATTTCTCCTCCCCTCCATCACGCTGTGTTCTCATACATTTTAATTGTACGTGCATCATAAATGCCACATTACGTAGTTTTTTTTTAAGTACAGTCACTTAACTCTGAAAGAGATTTTAAAAATGAGAAAAGAAGCTTTTAAATTTTCTTATATATTCGTTATTTCTGGCACTATTCTTCATGTCAACACGGATATCCAGCTGGATTATTCCTTCTGCCTGAAAAACTTTTAACATTTCCTCAGTGCAGGGCTACTCGTGATGAATTGTTAGCTTTGATGTCTGAAAAAGAGATCATTTTACTTTTTTTTTCTTTCATCTTCATTTGTGAAAGATATTTTCACTGGGTATAGAATCTTAGGGTGAGATTTTTTTTCTCATACTTTAAACATGTTGCTGAATTACCTTGTGACTTATGTAGAATCATGCTGTCATTGACACCTTTGTTCCTCTGTGTGTAATGTCTTTTTCTCTAGCTCCTATGGTCCTATCCAACCCACAGCTGACTTTAAGGTTTTTGGTCCCTAGATTTCAGCCATTTGCCCATGACTTGTCTCTGAGTGGTTTTCTTTTATATTTATCCTGCTTAGGATTTGTTGAGTTTCTTGGATCTATAGACGGAATTTTATCTTTCACTTTTCCCCCATCATGTTTGTTTTCCTGTATGTTTTTATAATGTTCCTATAAAATGTTTATAATAACTTTTAACTTGTTTGTATACTGATTCCATCATCTCTATAATTTATTTCTAATGTCTGTTTTTTTTCCTCTAGTAATTGGAGAAAAAATATTTTCATGAATCTTCACATGCGTAGTAATTTCTGATTGGATGCAGATCATTATTGATTTTATTGTTTTTCTGTGTTTGACTTTGTCTCTCCTTTAAACACTGTCAGATTTTTTGGAGGGGTGTGAAATTAAACTATTTGGAATGAGTCAAATCCTTTGGAAGATGGCCTTTAGACTGTTAGGGTAGGTCCAGAACAACCTTTAGTTTGTGGGTAATTTTACCCCATGAATAAGGTGATGGTTTTCTGAAGACTTTACCCAGTGCTCCATGTATTACAGGTCTGTCTTCTCTGGCTGATGGGAATATGGACACTTCTGAGCTCTGTATAAGCTTTGAAAAATCCTCTGCTTACTTTCTTTGTGGTTTATTTTTCTGACCTGGGATAGTTGATTCGCTCACATGATCAGATTTGTGCTCAGCCAGACACGTAAGGGGATCCCTCCTCAGGTCTCCGAGCTTCCTTTCTGTGTGGCTTCCTCTTCTTTCATACCCTGACCCACAAATCCTAAATGCCCACCCTCTCTGCACTCAGGTATCTGGCTCCTCAATTCAGTGAGAGCAGCAGCCTCTGTCCGGGTTCCTTCAACCTGCACATGGACCTAGAAACTGCTTTCAGGTAGTACATTGGGCCAGTTGTGGCTCTTAACCTCATTTGGTTTTCCTCCCATATATTTTTTCTAGTTTTCCAATTATTTATGGTGGCAGGTTAAAGTGAGTCCCTTTTCCTCCATTATCGCCAGAAGTGGAAAGTGATAGTAATTTGTGTCCTTTTTCATTTTTGCCCTGTCATGAATCACTTCCATGAAAATTATGCATGGCACTTTACTGCTAAATTCTTCAAAATACATATCCAAACATTCAGATCCTTTTCCTACTATATAACCACAAGGTTTCTGTATTGAAGAAAATTAACAGTTTGTCCAGGATTGGTTCCTTCTCAATTGGGTTGTCTTGTCTTTTTGTTTGTTTGTTTGCTCTCATGTGTTTAGACAATGTCATGGTCATGGTTACATGGCTCTTCTCTGTCCTGTTGTTGTTTTTTCTGTGATATAACGTGGGTAGCTTCTTTATTCCTTGTCTCTGAGACCAATGTATTTTTTTCCCTCAAGTCACAGCTTGAGGGGCTGATTATTTTGTGTTTTACCTACTTTTCTGGAGTCGTGGGATCATGATTATATACAGCCAAAAATGGGCAGAAGGCCAAACCAAGCAATTCTTAAATGAACACATACAAATGACCAATAGGCACATGAAAAAATGCTCAATCTCACTAATTATCAGAGAAATGCAAATCAAAACTACAATGAGGTATCACCTCACACCAGCCAGAATGACCATCATTCAAAAGTCCACCAACAATAAATGCTGGAGAGGCTGTGGAGAAAAGGGAACCCTCCTACACTGCTGGTGGGAATGTAGTTTGGTGAAGCCACTGTTGAAAAGAGTATGGAGATTCCTCAAAAGACTAAAAATAGACTTACCATATGATCCAGTAATCCCACTCCTGGGCATATATCCAGAGTTAACCCTAATTCAAAAAGACACCTGCACCCCAGTGTTCATAGCAGCATTATTTACATTCACCAAGACATGGAAATAGCCTAAATGGCCATCAACAGATGACTGGATATAGAAGTTGCAAAATAGTTCTACAATGGAATACTACTCATCCATTAAAAATGATAAAATAATTTGTAGCAACATGGATGGACCTGGAGAATATCATTCTAGTGAAGTTAGCCAGAAGAGAAAGAAAAATACCATATGATATCACTCATATGTAGATCTTAAAAAAAACACACACACAAATGGACTTATATATAAAATAAACACAGAGTCACAGACATGGAATACAAACTTGTGGTTGCCAGCGGAGAGGGAGGTGGGAAGGGAGAAACTGGGAGTTTGAGATTTGCAGATACTGACTGGTGTATATAAAACAGATAAACAAGTTTATATTGTATGGCACAGGGAAGTATATTCAATATCTGTTAGTAGCTTATGGTGAAAGAGAATATGAAAGTGAACATATGTGTATGTTCATGTATGACTGAGGAATTGTGCTGTGCACCAGAAATTGACACAACATTGTCAATGGACTATACCTCAGTAAGGAAAGAAAGAAAGAAAAAGAAAAGAGAGACAAAAAGGATTGAGAGAAAATCATGTAGAAGATGATCAGTGAAGATCCAACACACATAGATATCCCTGAGGATGAAAATCAAGGAACAAGTATTAAAAATGGTATCTCAGGAATTAACTTTGATGAAATGAAAAATGGAGTGTGTAAATATATATATACACACATAAAGCCTACATCATATGCCTAGGAGAACTGACCCAAGGTGGCCAACACCAAGGAATATTGTAGTAAAGTGTTAGACTTTAAAGGAGAAGGGAAGTCCCCTGGGTGTCTGAGCAGTGTCATCAAGGACAGAAAAACTGATCGCCAGCAAGGAAGGAAGTGCAAATTAAGAATTCTGTGCCATTTCAGTCTTCCAAGAGTCAAGTCTGCTGGCAAGGACTCCAGGAAGACTGTTCCTGAGAAGCAGCTTCTGGGGAAGGGGTGTCCCCTTGGGGCACCCTCTGAGCAGAGGGCATCTCTGTGGGGTGGGGGTGAGGGAGCCCTCCAGCGCTTCCTCAGGATCCAGCGGCTGTCTGGGATTGGAGGCCCCCAGGGGCCCCTCCTGCAGCCTGGCTTGGTCTGGGCCACAGTATCTTCCCTGGCCTTGGTCTTACATGATTCAGGTCTTACTGGTTGAGGCTTTGACCGAGGCCCATGCCGCCCAGTACAAGTAGAATATGGCCGTGGAGATTGTTTTAAACATCACATTAGAAAAGGAAAAAGAAATAGGGGACATTAATTTTAATAATCAGTTTTATTTAACCCACTATGCCCCCAAATTAACAGTTCAGCATACAATCATTATAAAAGCATATTGACATGGGTATCTTAAATTCTTTGTTTTCACATTCAGTTTCTGAAATCTTGTGTGTCTCAGGCACAGTGAACCTCAGTTCGGACCAGCCATGTTCCCGTTGCTGTATGTGACCGGTGGCTGTGTGGTGGCTAGTGCAGACCTGGGCGGGTTTGTGGACAGTCAGTGTGACAGACTGGGAGGCTGGCTCTGAACGTGCTGGCCTCTCTGTGGTGAGGCTGTGCTTGGGAACATCTTCAGGTGCCTTAGGGATGCCACCTCAGGCCAACACCTGAGGACACACAGCCCAGTGCTCTCTGCCCCATGAGGGGGTTGGAGGCGAGCAGTGGACAGTGGGGAGGTGACCACAGTGGAGAAAGGACAGTAGCCCTGGGGGTACAGCCGTGAAAAGGAAGGCATTGCAGGAGCAGTGGAGAGGACGGGCTGACTCGGGGTGTGGGCAGCACGCGCGTGTCCCCCGCCAGGCCCCCGTGTGCTCCGGGCCTGGCCAGCGGGCCCCGCGGCGCAGCCCCCTCCCCGCCCCCGCCGCCCTGCCCACCGCGCCCCCCACCGCCGCCCGTGTGGGGTTTGGCGGCCGCGGTGCCAGGCCCGGCTCTGCCCTCACCCCACCGCCTCTGGTCCCATGGAAGCTGGATGGCCTCCTGGAAATCAGCCGCGTGACCCACACGCTGCTGAGCAGGGGCCTGGCCGGACACTCACCCCCCGCGTCCTCCGGGAGCCCGGCCCGGCTTCTCGCCCGCGAGCGCCGCCGCCACCGCCGCCGCGGGGGGTGCTGGGCGCCCCGCCAGCGGGCATCTAGCGGGGTGGTCTCAGGGCCTCCACCCTGCCCCCCGTCCCCCATCATTTCCCGCGTCCAGGGTGCTCAGGCCCTCCTGGTCTCCCGTGTGAGCAGGTGCAGCTGTGGGCCAGCCCGAGGGGGTGCGGCGTGGTCGCGGGTCGGCAGTGCCCGCACACTTTGAAGTCTGCAGAGGTTGGAACGTGCTGGGCGCCTCTCTTTTGCTTCTACTCTGAGATGTTGGGGAACATGAGGATCAGGTGGTCAGCCACCCTCCCACCCACCTACCATTTGACTCCTATATTGAGCAGCACAAAGCGACCCACTGGGTGGGTGGCATGGCTGCTGGCCACAGGGTCGTGCGGTCCCGCCTCGTGAAGCGGCCCACGTCCTGGGGTGGCCCTGGGGCGGCCCCTGCACTCTGGGCGTCCACCTGCCTGAGGCTCGGCCCCTCTGCGCCCTGTTCTGTGTCAGCACATGCAGGAGTGTGCGTGTATGTAAGAGTGTGTGAGTAATAGTGACAGCAGTGGGGGAACATGAGTGATGGTGGGTGTGTAAGAGACTGTGTGCGTGTATGTGAGCGTATCTGTGAGTGTTATTACCACTGCTTAAAAATAAGTGTCTTTGGCTTTTACTTTGCTTCATTACTGCATCTGAACATCCCACCACGTGCTGGCTTAATCACGGCTGATGTCTAGGCCTAGATTTTTGTGTCTTGATCCAGAGGGGCTGAGCTTTGACCCTGAGGGCCGAAGGGAGGCCCTCCTGCAGCCTGATCATACCTGTTGTTGCCCTTGTCTGTCTGGGACCCAGTGTTGCTTTCCTTGTGGGGAGGCAGGCCTGTTGTTGGTGTGTGGAGCTGTGCCTCAGAGCCATTGGCCCAGCCCCAGGCAGCAGAGGGGACATGTGGCCATGGCCACAGGGGCCACAGGTGGAGGAGCCTCCTTGGGTCGGGGGTCCCCACGCCTGGCTGGGCGTAAGCCACCGGAAGCAAACTTGAGACCACTCATTCCTGTCAGCTCCCTTCTGAGTGCCTACTTTATTAACAGGTGTTTTTAAAGTTGTTATAGTTAGAATTAACTGAAAAAATATTTTTATTATACAAGTAATTCCCCATAGTTGTAGAAAAGCTAGAATATATATATACATGGAAATAATTCAATTCCTAATGATTTCCATTGTAAAAATGTCTTCTAGAGTTTTTGCCGTATGGTCAAAGACAATGTACTTTTTTATTTTGCAGAAATAGTTGTTAATAGGCATGCTGTTAAATACACATTTTCCCCCACGTGATCTCAAAGGAGAGCAGGCCGTGCCAGCAAGGGTATGCACGTGCTTGCTGTGCTTCTGGAAATCTGCTTAAGTCATGGCCAATGTTTGCAGGATGTGCGTTGCTTAGGTTAGTCCATTTGGAACATTTGGAATGAATTTCTGTTATGTCCCTTAAATGATTTTTGCCCAGTGCTTAGAACTGGCACCTCCAAAGGGGAAACGCAGCAGAACCCCAGTGTCGGCAAGTCCAGAAAATACATTACAGTGGGGGCGGGGGTGGGGAGCAGAGTCAGGTGACACGGGAGCTGTGATTTTTGGGTATTACTTTGGGTTGCATTTTTGGTTGTCTAGTGTTTTGTCCCCCTTTTAAGGGATTCCCAGAGAGCTTGCAAGAGGAACAGTTGAAATGTTCCCTGGGCCCCCTTTGTGGCCACTGCACTGCGTGCACACATCGTCCACCTGTCCTGGTCATCTTGGTGACATAATTAAGATGGGCCGAGGCCTCAGAAACACCAGGAGCCATGGAAGGGACTGTGGGGCCGCGGGGGGAGGGGCAGGTGAAAGTGACAAGAGGAGGAACATTCAGCACGTGCTGTAAACCCTTCTGCTGAATCACTGTGTTTCCTGAAAAATGCTTCGGGCATCTGGATGGAAGCTGGGTGAGGAGTGTGGAGTTAGGGAAAGAGATTCTGAGGCTCCGCCTCTGAGCTGGGCCCACGTGGGTGCCCTCACCCCAACTGTGGCTGATGCTAGGGAACAACCCCGCTGTCCAGGTCCGCCTGTCCTGCTGGTGACAGGAGCCCCAATCTCAGAGCCAAGGTGGCCAGAACTCAGGTCAGGACCTCTGCCCTCAGTTCCCTGAGCTCAGTTCCCTGAGCCTGCCCTCCATGATGTCTCCATCATGTCAGTGAGCAGAAGGCTGCCTTCACCTGGTGCTGCACTGGGAGCCCGCAGGCGGGTCTACAGAGCCAGCCCAAAGCCCAGGCACCTGGAGGCTGGGCGATCACTTGGAAACCCAGTGTCATGTGTGTCAGAGCTGCAACCTTGGCACATGTGCTGGCTGGGACCAGCGTGATGTGATCTTGGCCTCCTTGGGCCCAGAGACCTGGGGTGCAGTTCAGGCAGGCACACACCAGAGCAGCTCTGGGGGCCTCTCCCTTCCATCAGTGCCGGCAAGAGCCATTCTGTATTTTTAGTTCTTCTGGTGGAACCCTTAATGCTTCATTAGCTGGAAAAGGCATTTTGTGTGTCCAGAGTGAGAACCGCAGTGTGTGCCCGGTGCTTTAATTCCCGCCTCAGGGCTTCCCGGGAGCCACTTGCAGGAGCCCAGGACTGCCTTTGTTGTCTGGCGTGTCTGCTTGTTTTGCTGCCTATTTCTGATGCATAAGTTGTGCCTGGTGACTCTGGGAGGGCGCTTAGGTGGCCTGTGACTTCAGTGTAACCCGCACAGCTGCTCACTGTGACAGTGCTGTAGCCTTGGCAGTAAGCCAGCAGCTGGGCTCAGAGTCGGGCCTCTGGCTGGAACAGCACCAAAGGCGGGTGTGCCCTGAGTGGGGCGTGGTGCTCCACGAGGCTGTCCCACCACTGGCCGTGCTCAGGGAGGTGGCTGCCAAGTTTGTCTGCTGGCGTGGTACCATTTTTCTGTTTGAAGTTGGTAAGTAATTTATAAGGAGATAATTTGAGACTTTAAATAAGCTGTTTCTTGTTAAAACTTGACCCACTGATTTCGGCACCTGTTGGTGATTCTCACCCAAAGCCGTTCTCACTGTGGTGGCTGAACGGTGGTGATGTGCGAGCCTTTTCCTTCCATCTACAGGCAGTAGTTGGCATTCTGCTGTGTGTGCTTGTTCGTGCTTATTTATTTGTTTATTTATTGTGAGTGAGGACTCAGGGATCCTAAAGTGGGGTTATGATCTGTTACTGGCAGGACTTGATTCTGCGGCTCGAGTCAGCCGTGTTTTGGCCAGTGGGATCCCCTCCCACCTCACCTCTGTGTCTTCTGGGCTGTCCCCCGGGCTCTGCAGCCCTGCCCTGCCTTCTGCACCACAGGGGCTTCCAGCTTCATCTTGGAATTCTCCTACCTTATCCTTGAAATCTGTGATTCACCAGGACTCCTTTTAATGGAGAATATTTTAAAATTAAGCCAAGCCTGAGTGTTATGTGTGTCCTTGCCTCTGGCCCCACTGGGACTCTGGGGAAGGACTTCTCTGGACTTCCCACTTGTGGTGTGGCCAGTGGTCCCCAGCCTGCAACCACATCACTCCAGCCCATCTCTGTCTCTGTCTCTGTCGGTACATGGTGATTTCCTTCTGTGTCTCTGTCCTCTTCCTGTGAGGTCGTCAGCCCTGTTATATTGGATTAAGGGCACACTCTGCTCCAGAATGACTTCATCTTGACTAATTACAACTGCAACAACCCTGTGTCTGAATGAGCGCATTCTGCAAGACTGGTGATTAGGGCTACAATTCTGTTTTTGGGGGACACAGCTAAACCCCTAATGTTTACGTGGGCCTCCGTCCGTCCTGCTGTCTGTGTATTAAAGCCATGCATTCACACTGTGGTCATCAGTTTCCATTCAGCACTGCAGGCTTCAGTTCCATTTCTGTAACTTCCTTCTACACTGAGGGTTCTTGTTTCATCACTCTTAGTATATTCCCTCATTTGCTCAGTTCTAGGCTGTGCAGAAAGTAGCTTCAGAATTACTGACCTTACCCCCTGCAAAATGCAAACTACTGACTGGAATTCAGTATTTATTTCCATTATTTTGGTCTTTAGATTGAGAAATACATACAGTCAAAATATGGTGTTTACCAGTTGTTTGGGGGGAGGGTATAGCTCTGTGGTAGAGTGTGTGCTTAGCATGCCCGAGCTCCTGGGTTCTGTTCCAGGACCTCCATTAAATAAACAAACAAACAAAGTAACGTAATTACCGCCCCCCCCAATTTTTAAAAATAAACGTTGTTTAGGATATTGGAGTAACAGTTTGGATATACTCTTTAGCCTTAAACAAGTGGGACTGTGGACACAATTTATGAAGCAACTGTTTTCACTGGATGTTCCCCTGAGGGAAAGGAAACGAGGGATGTGAACTCTGACTTCCCTGGCTTTCTGCCTGGAAGCACTTCAGACATCTTGCTCAGAGGAGGAGACAGACTGGAAATTGAGGAAGCCAAAACAGCTGGAATTTGCAAGGCAGAGTATGGGAGAGGAGAGAGATATGCAGAGAAACAGCTCCTGAGACCAATCTACGGGCCCTTTTTAGTCTTTGCTTGAATATTAAACTCCGTGACTAGGAGAGGAGGAGCTGCTGTAGGTGGACTAGTTCCCAGAGCTCACAGGGCTTTGCCCGCGAGAACAGAGAAACCTCACTGAGCACCCGGGCACTCGAGAGAGTTGCCAGAAGGGCCTGTCTCAGTACCAGCCCTCGGGGAGTGACTGCCGCACACCCTGACAGGTCACGAAAGGATCCAGCTGACTTGCAAGCAACTTGGCCATCTGCCCACAAACACTCAACACTCTTGAAAGGATGAGGGCAAAATCCAGTCACTCAGCAACATGCCACTGCTGTGCAAACGCGCTCAGTGCTGCGGGCCGCTGCCCACCTCTCAGATGCGCATGTTCACTTCATGCGCTGGTGTTGCTTTGAGAGTTACAACCTTGGTTAATTTCTTAAGGTGCAATATGTGCTAATCAAGGTCTTAGAATTTAGTAATGAGCAAATCTATATTTTTGTAGTCGATGTATAGTTATTTTGCAATGTGCTAGTTGTAGGTGTACAGCATAATGACTCAGTCATATATGCATATTTATCTGTTCTTTTTCAGATTATTTTCTACTAAAGCTTATTCTAAGGTATTGAATATAGTTCCCTGTATCATACAGTAGGGCCTTTTTATCTATTTTACATACAGTAGTTAGTATCTGCTAATCCCCAACTCCCAGTTTAGCCCTCTCTCCACTTCCCCTTGGGTAACCATGCTTTGTTTTCCATCTGTGAGTCTATTTCTGTTTTGTATATAAGTTCATTTGTATCTTTTTTTTAGATTCCACATATAAGTGATATCATTTGATATTTGTCTTTCTCTGTCTGACTTCACTTACAATGATGATCTCTAGGTCCATTCATGTTGCTGCAAATGGAATTATTTTATTCTTTTTATGGCTGACTAGTATTCCATTTTATAAATTTTTCTCATATTCTTTATCTAGTCTTCTATCAATGGACATTTAAGTTGCTTCCATGTTTTGTCTATTGTAAATAGTGTTGCTATGAACACTGGGGTGCATGCATCTTTTCAAGTTAGAGTTTTCTCCAGATATATGTCCAGGAGTGGGATTGCTGGATCATGTAGTAACTTTATTTTTAGGTCTTTAAGGAATCTCCATACCTTTTTCCATAGTGGCTGCACCAAACTACATTCCCACCAACAGTGTAGGAGGGTTCCTTTCATATTTTTTTAAATAATGCTTCTTTGCAAAAGTTTTATATGTTTAAACAAACCATTCTGATTTGAAAAGAAAGCAGGAGTAGGGGAGAGGGTGTAGCTTAGTGGTAGAGTGTGTGCTTAGCATGCATGAGGCCCTGGGTTCAATCCCTAGTACCTCCATTAAATAAAGAAGCAAACAAATAAATAAATCTAATTACCTCCCCACTAATAAAGAAAGAAAGGATGGAAGGAAGGAAGGAAGCAGGAGTAACTGTGTAAATGTAAGATAAAGTAGATTTTAGAGCAAAGACTATTACCAGGGATGGGGGGATATTACATAATGATAAAAAGGTCAGGCAAGAAAATACAGAAATCCTAAATGTTGATGCACCAAACAACAGAGTTTCAAAACACCTGAAGCAAAAACTGACGTAAGTGGAAGGAGAAATGAACAACTGCACAATTGTAACTGGAGAAGTCAGACTTCCTCTCACTTAGTAATTGAAAGATTGAGTGCACAGAAAGTCAGCCGAACACCTTCAACCAACAGGACACTATTGGCATGTACAGAACACTTCACCCCACAACAGCAGCACAGATTCTTTTTAAGTGCCCATGAGCATTCTCCAAGGTAAACCATATCCTAAAACAGACCTCAAAACAATTAAAAGAATTGAAATATTACAGTGTGTTATCTGACCACAGTGAACTCAAACTAGAAATCAGTAACAAAAAGATGACAAGAAAATCTCCAAACACTTGCAGATGAACACATTTCTAAATGAACCTTGGGTAAGAGGAAGACTCAAGGGAAATTTTTTAAAAAGACATTGGACTAAATGAAATGCAAATATATCAAAGTGTGCAGGGTGCAGCTAAAGAAGTGTGTGAGGGAAATGCATAGCACTGAATGCTTGCATTAGGAGTCTTCATGCTGAGTGTGTACCCTTGTCCTTAGACAAGCTTGGAGGTCCCCTCTTACAGGAAGCCACCCTGATTTCTTTTACTACCAGCCCACCCTGCATCCCTGAGCATGCAGCTCCCCTACCCCATCAGAGTCTGTCCTGGATGTCTCCCCCAGGAGACTGGGAGCAGTTCCATGGGGGCAGCAAAGAGGCTGTAAGATAATTTCATTTCTCCTTGCAGGACCTCAAAATGCTTTTGTAGGACCAGCAGTTTAATAAATGTTGAAAACCAAGTGGTTTTGTGTTCCTTCTGTTTTAGCAAGTTTGTTTTCACGTCTTCAGGTTGAAATCATAGATACCAAGGGGAGTCTAAGAGGTTCTCCGGATCCCTCCACCTGAGGGCCCTGTGTACTCACACACTTTGGCAAGCAGTTCCTCCTCTTCACGAGCGCATAGGAGCTGCGTTGAAATCCTCGAGACTCTGCCAAGCACTGACACTCTCTGTCCCGAGCCTTGGAGCCTGGCCTGCTCGGGCATTTACGGCGGCTGCCGCAGCTTCGTGGGCCCCCGCACTTCCAGGTCGTCTGCCGGCTGCGGGCTACCAGGGCATCGCGGTGGCCAGGGGGGTGCTACTGCAGGTGGCCAGGAGCCTGGTGTGTGCCCCTCCGGGGTGCGGCCTTCCTGGGGGGGATTCTGCACCCACTTCCTGGGGTGAGTGTAGTGGGGCTTTCCTTTCCAGCCAGTGATTCTCAATCCTAGGTCATCACAGGGCATTTTATGAACAGACTCCTTTTCCCAAGTCCCTGTCACACCTCGGCCTGTGGGGCAGTGGGGGCTGGTGTCTGACACGGCCCTTCTCCCTCAGCTGCGAGGCATGATCCTACAGTATGAAGGGACACTGATGGAGGTGATGCCCGAGGTGTGCCGGCTGCCTCGCACAAGTATGGCTCCCCAGTGAGCACGGCACCTCCTTGGAGGCACGGGGGCAGTGTCAGCCCGGCCGCAGGGAGGGAGACCAAGTGGGCAGTCACTGGCAAGGTTCCAATCTGCTTTCCCCGCTGGGAGGAGGTGGGGGCCAACCAGAACCTGAGTGTCTGCAGCCTTTCAGCCAGGAGCAGGCTGCAGGTGAGCGTGTGGGAGTTGTGGGGCGGGGGTGACAGGGCTCTGAACCCTGTGCACCTCAGCTCTCCTGCAACACCTGGATCTTGAACATCACTGACCAGTGAGGGGCGGGGAGCTCGACTGCCAGGTCCAGCTGCCCGCTGGGCTTGACCGGCCCAGGCCTGGGGGCAGCTCCACGCAGGGTGCAGCCCGTCTGTCACATTGGCTGGCCGGCTATCGGGCCCTGGGGCAGGGGTGCCCTGTCGGGTGCAGCCCTGCACGGCCTGAACAGCACTGGTTTGGGGCTCCCCACCCAAACAGCCTTTGTGAACTCAGAAAGCATCGTCCTTGATAAAACGGGACTGCAGGAACACTTGTCTCGTACAAAACTGCCTTTTGTCTCATATCCATTAATACTTTCCTGAGAGCTGGATGACTGCCTTGCTAAGCCCACATATGGACCACCCATGGGACACTGCCCTGATGGGCAGTCCGCTGGTGAGGTTGAGCCCCCAGGGCTGTTGCTGGTGTCTCAGGAGATGGCGAGGTGACCCATTCGACCGCTGAGAAGGGAAAGGGCTGTCGGTGAGCCTAGCTCAGGAGCCTGAGTCCATTGTCAGAAACAGATGGTAACACTGGGGTCATAAAACGGGCTCAGATCCTGGCCAGAGGGGGGCATTTTTAATGTCGGAGATGAAGCCATTTAGGCCAAATCCAGAGCTGGTCTGGGGCAGAGCTGTGGACATCAGGGTCGCTCCCTACATGTCCTCACCCCACTGTGTGACCAGGCCCATGGTACCTTGTGTGCCTCGTGTAGATGACACTGTGCTGCTGGGGCACCCTGCTCTTTAGTGCCTGCTGGGGGGCTACACGTGTGGAGGAACATCCCCCCCGGGAGGGTCTGAGCTCATGCTGGGTGATACTGAGGCCTGGAGGGTGGATGGGGTGGGCAGTGGACCATGAGAGGAAGCGATGGCCTCTTGGGCGGGCAGGGCCATGGGTCCTTGTGGGTCAGAACTCAGGGCCGACCTGTTGGGATGAGGGGTTTGAAACCTCTTAAGTCTCTGACTTTGTCCCTCTCCGGGTTGTTTTGGCTTTTCCACGTCTTCTGTGTGACCACCCATTCCAGAGTCAGCTCGGGGAGTCCTGACTGGGTCAGCACTGACTGTCGGACTGAGTCAGGGGACATTGACTTTCAATCAAGGCTTCATGCCTTGTGTCTTTTCCTGCCATATCACAATGTCAGGGCCTCCAGGACAGCAGTGGAGATGCGCTGTCTTGTGCAGGAGCCCTGCGGGAAGCTGTGCAGGTGTCATCGCCCAGTAGGAGTTTAGCTGCAGGGCTCTGGTTTAGTCCTTTATCAGATTAAGTACACTCCCCTCTGTGCCCATGAAGTGAGTTTTATCAATTACCTTTCCTACCTCTGCTGGCCATGATGCCTCCTCGGAAGATACAGGCAAATCTGGGAGACATGGCAGGTTTGGCTCCAGACCACCGCAAAGAAGCGAGCCCCCTGACTTGTTTGGTTTCCCAGGACATGCAAAGTTATGTTTACACTAGACTGTAGTGTGTTAAGTGCATAATAGCATTATGTCTTAAAGAACGTACACACCGTAATTAAAAAACCCTTCATTGCTGAAACATACCAACCAACATCTGAGCCTTCAGCAAGTTGTGACCTTTTGGCATAGTGACATCCAAGACCACTGCTCACAGGTCACCCTAACAAATATAATAATGAAGTTTAAAATGGGGACAGGGTGTAGCTCAGTGGTAGAGTGTGCTAAGCATGCACGATGTCCTGGGTTCAATCCCCAGTAACTCCATCTAAAAACTAAGTAAATAATTACTCTCTCCTTGGCTAAGTAAATAAATAAATAATTTTTTAATTAAAAAAAGAGAAAAGGGTGAAAAAATTAAGGGAGGAAGGTACAGCTCAAATGATAAAGTGTGTGCTTAGCATGCACGAGGTCCTGGGTTCAATCCCCAGTACTGCCATTACAAATAAATAGATAGGTAGATAAACAAATAAGTAGATAAAGAAGTAAATCCAAGCCCCCAAAGCAAAAACAAAAATAATATAAGGGGAAAAAAAACTAAAAAAAGTTTTTAAATTTAAACTATTCTAAGAATGACCACGATGTGACACAGAGGCGGGAAGTGAGCAGATGCTGTTGGGGAAATGGCGCCTGTAGACTTGCTCGATGCGGGGTCGCCACAAACTTCAATGTGCAAAACACACAGTGTCTGCAAAGCACAGTAACATGAGCTCTGCACAGGGCTGACAGAGACAGCTGCCCAGATGGTGCTGGGGTCAGGAGACAGGTGGCCATGCCCATGTGGGCACGGTGGCCGTATCAGAGAATGCTCCCGCCTGGGGCCCCAGGCGGCACCCTGGGGCATCTCCTGCCCCTCCAGCCTCCCCCAACCCCCTGACTCACCCCCCACCACCACAGGCATCCTGGAGATCTTCCAGCTCCAGTTGAAGGACGTCGTTGAGTATGCAGAGCTGAAGACAGCGTGCTTCCAGAACCTGCGAGAGGTGGGTGACGCCGTCCTCTCCTGCCTGCCCTGCCAGCAGTGCCTGGTGGGTGCCCAGCCCTGCCCGGGTCCTGCGGGCCCCGCCCCGGGGTGGTGGGAGAGGAAAGGATTTAGAGGCTTGATTTATTGGGATCATTAATAAGGGAAGGGGAGCAAGGGTTTTCTTCACCACTATTTAGACTTTAATTTGAATTTGTTTCCTACAATTGAAAACAGAAAAACATTCAAATTAAAAGTAAGCTTTTTTTTCCTATTTGGAAATATGATTTTTAAGCTTTAACAAATCATGGCATCATTTTTTTTTTGGTTCCTATGCTATTTTTTCTCTACATTTGATGTTATATTTCTGTCTATATATATTTCTAAAAAATACTACTGCATTTTTTCTATTTGTTCTATTCAAAACCCATTTTATTAAATAAAATTGGAAATTTTGAAAAATCATTACAAAAGGAAAACCAATATGAAATGGAGCTCATCACTAAAGAATGGCTTACTCTGTGAGCATCGCCAGAATGTTTTATTATACAGTATTTGCTGCATCTAAATTAATGTATGTGACACACACGTAAGATGTGGAGCATCGTTGCCTGGGAGCGCTGTCTGTGATAGAGAGTTCGGAGCTGAGTCTGTTGTGCCCTCGAAGTGCGGCTCCATGTGACAGAAGAACTGATTTTTAAATTTTATTGAATTTTAATTATTTTACATTTAAATAGATGCATGTGCCCCATCCCTGCTGTGTGGAGAGCCTGATAAAGCAGACACTAGGAGCCCCTCATCACTAAGAAATCACTTGTGGGACACCCACTTTCTCCACTGATTGCCTCTGGTATCATTTAGCCTGTCCCTGTGTCCCCTGTAGGTCATGTCCACTGACAGCTCTGAACTGAGGTCCTAGTGAGTGTGACATGGGCTCTCATGGGCCTCACTCTACGTCTCCCTCAGGACTTAGGATTGGGGCATCTTCCCTGCTGTTAAATGCTCCCTCCGTGTCATGTCATGTGTCCATTATACTATAATTTGTGTACCTTCTGTGTTGCATTTGATGCACACACCTCTCCTTGTTTGTGGCTTGAGTTTTCACTCCGGTAGTGGTGGTATTTGATAAACTGATACTCTTTGAATGTAGTCACTTTTTTTTTTCATGGTTAACACATTTTGTGTCTCTTAAAAGAAGTGCTTTGCTACCTAGGAGCCAAGGAGATATTCCTGCATATTTCCATCAATACGTTGCAGGTTTTGCTTTCTACGTTTCAGTTCTAATCCCTCTGGGGTTGGTTTTGGTGTCCGATATGAGATGTGGAGGAAGTTTCTTTGTCCCTCCCTGGGGGGGGGGTGACCAGTCGTCCTTCCTCGAGTGGCTGAAGGACAATGCCTCTCCTTGCTGGTCCCCAGGGTCACTCTGTCCCCCTGCAGCTCCCAGTGGACATGCTGCTCTGTCTCCTGGCTTTCTTCCAGGTCCCACCGGTCTGTGCATCTGTCCCTGGCTTCCAACTCATAGTCTTAAGCATTGTAGCTCCAACTTCAGTCTTGACGCCTGACAGGACGTGTTCCTGACCTTATGTCTTCAAGCACCTTCTGCCTCTTAGTGGATCCTGGTTTTGCTTTGGAAGGATTAGAATCAGCTTGTCAAATGGATTAAAAAGCATACTGGGATTTCAGTGGGAATTGCATTGCCTTTCTAGACCCATAAAGGGAGGTCTTTGCTCTGTTGCTGCTTTGGTGCTTATTTGGCGGGGAGAGATTAGGTTTATTTATGTATTTTTAGAGGCGGTGCTGGGGATTGAACCCAGGGCCATGCGCATGCTGAGCACACGCTCTACAACTTGAGCTAACCCCTCTCTTCCTGCTCTGCTGCTTCTTAAAGCAGTCTCTTGTCTCCAGGACCCTGGCAGCTTGGCAGGGGCAGGGTTGTGTTTTGCAATGACCGAGACCAGGGTGCCCTGTACGCTGTGCTGGGCATGACAGTCAGACTGCCGGGCCTGTAGGTGCTGGCTGTGCCACGGGACTGGCCGCCTCACACCTGTGTCTGCAAAAATCAAAGTGTGCTGGGTACAACCTCTGGTCAGGATCTTCCAGCTTTCCTTCTCCTGCTCTGCTCCAAGGAGACCCTTTCCAGAGAGAGGGGACCCCCAGGCCCTCATTGTCCTCCCCCCTGTGACTCGCATGGCCACCCTGACCTGCAGCACCGGTGGCGGGGAGGTGGCGTGTGGCTCCCTGAGGAGCTGGTGTCCAGGGCAGCCTTGCCCCAGGAACAGCTGAGGGAGAGCTGAATCTTCACCCTAAATACATGTGAATGTTTTACAACCAAATAAGTTAGGGAATATTCTTTTAAATAGTAATCACTTATCATGAAATTGAAATGTTTAATACAGGAAAGCTCCCCTCACGTGTGGCTTTTTCTGAACACACACATAAAGCACAGCCTTGTCCATGTGTGTCCAGGCCTGAAGGAGCCCCTTGGTCGCTGGCTCCAGGGCAGGGTGGGGGCCGCCCTGTGGGATTGATCGGGCTGGTGGCGGGGACCCCTTAGAGGCTGCTCTCTCTTCTGGTCCTGCTGCCCTTTTAGGAAATAAGATTAACTGTCAAAAGCTTTTCCTTTACAAAATAGAAAATGTTAAGGATGCCTTGTATGAACAAAAAATAATTATGGAACCAAACCCCTAAATTAGGAGTTTGGTACTAACAGATGCACACGGCTACATCTAAAATACATAACCAACAAGGGCCTACCGTACAGCACAGGTGACTGTATTCAGTCTCTTGTAATAACCAATAATGGAAAAGAATCTGAAAAAGAAGAGAGATATACATGTATAACTGAGTCACTCTGCTATACACATGAAACTAATGCAACTTGTAAATCACTACACTTTAATTTTTTAAAAATTCTAGTTTTCAGATGATTGATTTTCTTGAGCAAATGTTTCCTTGCTGACTTTTCATGTTCTGTCTGAAATAACTGAAGATGGGTTGGGTTCACTGGTGATTAACCCACAAATGGGTAACCTTGATGATAAAATAATCTTAGTACATCTCATTACAGTATAATGTAATGTAATATAGCACAATAATGTAATACAATAAAATAATTATATTCTGTTCCACATGAGAAAAATATAATTATGGAACCACAGGAGTTTGAAGCTGAAGGGGCAGAACTCATCTCTCATCAGCTGAAAGGAGTTGTCAGGGCAACACTTGGACATTTGTTGGCTTCTGGAAGGAGTGCGATCATGTGTTAGACACTTCGGAAAAGAGGGGGGAGGATATAGCACAGTGGTAGAGTGGGTGCTTAGCATGCATGAGGTCCTGGGTTCAGTCCCCAGTACCTCCAGTAAAATAAATAAACCTAATTATCTTCCCACAATAAATAAATAAATAAAAATAGTAATGAAAAATACTTAAAAAAAAAACTTTGGAAAAGAAAAATCTGGGACCGATGAGATCCTTACCTGCCCAGACCCTTAAATTCTCATTGTCTATCCCTGGACACAAGCACAGCCTTTCCGAGGTGTCTGGGACTCTCTAAGGCCCCCCAGCCCTGGGAGACCGGCCCCCAAAGTGGATGGTCCTTCCAGCTCTCAGGAGGTGGATGAGGGCTGGGCCCCGCTGCCCCACTGACACACATCCTTGGTGTCTCCTTCCTTGTGACACCTGGGTCTCGGTCTCAAGTCTACACTGTGTAATGGCTCCCCTGAGTGAAGAATGTAGCACTGGATATCTAGAAAATATGTTATGAATAGCTGTCAGTTGATCTTAAAGCTTTGACTTATGAGTGGATGATTGCTTCTGAAACATAGATAAAAAGACGGCCTGCAGCTAAGCCAAGCGCAGCCTCCTCAGCTCCAGCCTGGAATTCTGCACTGTTGCTTTGGTCCTTTTAGAAATAGGGGTAATGTCTTCCAGTCGGTCCACCGGGTGGACTTCGGAAGGTGGAAGATGCCTGGCTCCTCGCACTACATCCCATCACATCCAGGCTCCAGACACTGACCTCTCTTTGGTGGTTATGTTCTTGTCTCCAAGGAAAGTGGTGGCAAAGTACGTTTGGCATCCATGTGGGCTCCTACTAATATAGATGGAGATGTTAAGGGTGGATGTGGCCTTCAAACTGCCACAAATTAGGCAAATGGTTTCACCATCCCCCAGCTGCTGGGGACACCGTGCCTGTGGTGAGGACCCAGGGTGCTGGTGGCCCTGGCTGGCACCTGGAAGTAGTTCAATAACCAAAAATGTTGATCTTGCTCTGAATCTCTGCTTTCTGGAGAAGGGTTGTTTCATTCTGTTTTTCAAATTTTGCCATCTAAACCCAACCTGAAATTTTTGGTGATGTTGTATATTCTTTTTAATTTGTATGTGTGTATACTTGTTAAACTTTTTGTTTTACAATAGTTTTACACTGCTTTGTTTTGTTTTCTTTTTTAATTGATGTATACTTAGTTACACTGTGTCAATGTCTCGTGTACAGCATAGTGTCCCAGTCATGCATTACATACATATATTTATTTTTATATTCTCTTTTATTAAAGGTTATTAGAAGATATTGAGTATAATTACTTGTGCTGTACAGAAATTTGTTTATCTATTTTTATATATAGTTAATATTTGCAAATCTCAAACTTCTGAATTTATCCCTTCTCAGCCCCTATTTCCCCATCACCAGTAATAGAAGATTGTTTACTAACTCTGTGAGACTGTTTCTGTTTTGTAGATGAGTTCATGAGTGTCTTTTTTAGATTCCGCATATGAATGATACATGGTGTTTTTCTTTCTCTTTCTGGATTTTTTCACTTAAAATGACGCTCTCCAAATCCACCCACATTGCTGCACGCTTGTTTCTAATGCTGACTTTTATAGCCGCTCACCGTCTTTCTGTGGTTTGGTTTGGAAGCAAAAATCTGAGCTCATTGGCTGTGGCAGCAGGAAGCAGCATAGATGGCTGGATGGCCCGCCTGGAGGGGCAATGCTGGTAGGCAGGTGCTTTGCCACCAGTAGGACCCCTGTCTGTGTGGCACTGTCCCCGCGATGCCACCCATTGGCCGGGCCACTTCCTTGCACTCAGTCACCTTCCAAATGCCCTCCTGCCCTGCTGGCGCAGGCTGGCCGATCACCCGTCTCCACTTTGCGGTAGACAGTAAATATGTCCTGGAGATCACAGTACATGAGTGGTGACATTCCTCTATCTTTCTGTAGATGCATAGGCTCCCACAGACACCACCCTCGTTCCTGTTTGCAAGTGGTGCCTCAACATCCGAAGCTCTCCTTCCTGAGCATGTCCCCCCAACATACACGCACTCCTACTGCGGGAGGCCTGGGAACAGCTCGTGTGTGTGCTGGCTCCAAGTGCGCCTGTCACATGTGTTCTGCGCACAGGATTCAGGCACAGGTGACCAGGAGCTTGGGGGCTCAGCCTCCCTCCTGGGGGTTCTGGCGAAGCCGGGGATGGCCGCTGACCACTCCATTAGGTGTCTGTTAGGTGACAACAGGACCCTCACCTGTTGGGGACAGAAAGCCTTCTCTCCCTCCTCTTGGTCTTAGCTTTGTCACCTTGGGGGAGCTCCTCAAGGGAAACTCTTGGCAGTCATATGCTCTGACTCTCTGATTTCTGCTTAATAACCTGCATTATGGCTTCAGGTTAGGTGGAGAGTAGGAGATGCAGGAACTCATGCTCATCTTCTGCCCTGAGGTGAAGGCACCAGTCGGGGGAGCCCTCTCCTGTTTGTGGGCCCCAGACTCGGGAAGGGCGCCCTGTGCTTGACCATCTGTGGATGCACGGTGGGGCTTTGGGAGTTCCGTCACCCCCTGTGGTGCTGGAAGTAAATTGTTCTCCACATTGGGTTCTCCTGGAGAGTGGATGGGCCTTGCATGGTGTAGGGTGTCATCACCTCTCTAAAGCAGCTGGTGACCCAGCAGCACGCTCAGGGCCACTGCTCAGAAATTTGTCTGGGGCTCTGGGGACACTGGTGCCATCCCTTCCTCCTGCCTCCTGCCCTGTTTGCACAGGAAGTACCTTCTTTCTGCCTGTGCAGGGACGGCTGTCAGGCCATCAGTGCTGGAAAGCAAAGGCCACGTTCAAGGCTGGGTTTGTACGTGTCCACATTGAAATTAGTCAAAAGTAAGTAAACTGAAAATTCAGTTCCTCAGCAACATTCCAAGGACTTGATCACCGCAGGTGGCCAGCAGCTACCTCGGTGGACAGCAGAGAACATTTCCACCAGCCCCGAGACTCCATTTATTTTACACTAAGTGACAAAGATATGCCTTGTTTTCAGCACTGATTTCTTTGTCCATCTTTGCTGTGAGATAAACTACCTAATGTGACCGTCTCTCTTTGTTCTGGTCTTTAGAAGTCTGTGACCTGATGTGTGCAGCCCCTTTCCAGAACAGCTTGCCAAGAGTTCACATGAGAGGTGAGCCAGTGTCCTCTGACTAGTGTAGGGATGCACATCTGTGTGGCCGGAGGTCTCATGGCATTTTGTTTTGAGTTTAGTGCCTGTTCATTGGGATAATGGGTAATTAAATATAGTTAAATGAGTATTGAATCACTGAAGTATTTAGGGCTGAAATGATGTCTTGGATGTGCATCAGAAAAGCTTGGGTAGGGGGAGAGGGTACAGCTCAGTGGTAGAGGGCATGCCTCATCTACACAATGTTCTGGCTACAATCCCCAGTATTTCCATTAAAATAAAAAAGCCTTATTAACCCCCCCACAAAAAAAAACCCAGAATAGCATAAGAGAAGGGATGTTGAGTATCTGTCCAACAAGAGTGGCAGGAGCTTGTGATCCTTGCAGCAGATGGGCACAGAGGGTTTACTGTCCTATGCTCTGCTTTTGATTACTTTGGATTTTTCAATACATTGTTGGTTGGATTTGCATTTCTCCAATTATTAGCAAAGTTGAGCATCTTTTCTTTTTTTAACATTTTTTATTGATTTATAATCATTTTACAATGTTGTGTCAAATTCCAGTGTTCAGCACAATTTTTCAGTCATTCATGGACATATACACACTCATTGTCATATTTTTTCTCTGTGAGTTATCACAACATTTTGTGTATATTTCCCTGTGCTATACAGTGTAATCTTCTTTATCTATTCTACAATTTTGAAATCACAGTCTATTCCTTCCCACCCTCCACCCCCCTGGTAACCACAAGTCTGTATTCTCTGTCTGTGAGTCTATTTCTGTCCTGTATTTATGCTTTGTTTTTGTTTGTTTGTTTGTTTTTGTTTTTGTTTTTTAGATTCCACATGTGAGCGATCTCATATGGTATTTTTCTTTCTCTTTCTGGCTTACTTCACTTAGAATGACATTCTCCAGGAGCATCCATGTTGCTGCAAATGGCATTATGTTGTCAGTTTTTATGGCTGAGTAGTATTCCATTGTATAAATATACCACCTCTTCTTTATCCAGTCACC
Source organism: Vicugna pacos (assembly GCF_048564905.1). Classification (NCBI taxonomy): domain Eukaryota; kingdom Metazoa; phylum Chordata; class Mammalia; order Artiodactyla; family Camelidae; genus Vicugna; species Vicugna pacos. The sequence goes on from NC_133006.1 coordinate 3,833,446, forward strand.
TGTTAATGGACATTTAGGCTGTTCCTATGTTTTGGCTATTGTAAATAGTGCTGCTATGAACATTGGGGTGCAGGTGTCATCCTGAAGTAGATTTCCTTCTGGATACAAGCCCAGGAGTGGGATTCCTGGGTCACACGGTAAGTCTATTCCTAGTCTTTTGAGGAATCTCCACACTGTTTTCCATAGTGGCTGCACCAAACTGCATTCCCACCAGCAGTGTAGGAGGGTTCCCCTTTCTCCACAGCCTCTCCAGCATTTGTCATTTGTGGATTTTTGAATGACGGCCATTCTGACTGGTGTGAGGTGATACCTCATTGTAGTTTTGATTTGCATTTCTCTGATAATTTGTGATATTGAGCATTTTTTCATGTGTTTTTTGATCATTTGTATGTCTTCCTTGGAGAATTGCTTGTTTAGGTCTTCTGCCCATTTTTGGATTGGGTTGTTTATTTTTTTCTTATTGAGTCATATGAGCTGCTTATATATTCTGGAGATCAAGCCTTTTTCGGTTTCACTTGCAAAAATGTACTCCCATTCCGTAGGTTTTCTTCTTGTTTTACTTCTGGTTTCCTTTGCTGTGCAGAAGCTTGTAAGTTTCATTAGGTCCCATTTGTTTTTTCTTGCTTTTATTTCTTCTAGGAGAAAATTTTTGAAATGTATGTCAGATAATGTTTTGCCTATGTTTTCCTCTAGGAGGTTTACTGTATCTTGTCTTATGTTTAAGTCTTTAATCCATTTTGAGTTGATTTTTGTATATGGTGTAAGGGAGTGCTCTAGCTTCATTGTTTTACATGCTGCTGTCCAGTTTTCCCAACATTATTTGCTGAAGAGACTGTCTTTATTCCATTGTATATTCTTGCCTCCTTTGTCGAAGATGAGTTGACCAAAAGTTTGTGGGTTCATTTCTGGGCTCTCTATTCTGTTCCATTGGTCCATATGTCTGTTTTGGTACCAATACCATGCTGTCTTGATGACTGTAGCTCTATAGTATTGTCTGAAGTCTGGGAGAATTATTCCTCCAACCTCTTTCTTTCTCTTCAGTAATACTTTGGCAATTCTAAGTCTTTGGTGGTTCCATATAAATTTTATTATGATTAGTTCTAGTTCTGTGAAATATGTCCTGAGTAATTTGATAGGGATTGCATTAAATCTGTAGATTGCCTTGGGCAGTGTGACCATTTTAACAATATTGATTCTTCCAATCCAAGAGCATGGAATATCTTTCCATTTTTTAAAGTCTTCTTTAATTTCCTTCATCAATGGTTTATAGTTTTCTTTCATCTCCTTGGTTAGATTTATTCCCAGATATGTAATTACTTTGGGTGCTATTTTAAAGGGAATTGTTTCTTTACTTTCTTTTTCTGTTGATTTATCATTAGTGTAAAGAAATGCAACTGATTTTTGAACGTTAATCTTGTAACCTGCTACCTTGCTGAATTCTTAAATCAGCTCTAGTAGCTTTTGTGTGGACCTTTTAGGGTTTTCTATATATAGTAACATGTCATCAGCATATAATGACACTTTTACCTCTTCTTTTCCAATTTGGATCCCTTTTATTTCTTTCTCTTGCCTGACTGCTGTGGCTAGGACTTCCAGGACTATATTGAATAGGAGTGGTGATAGTGGGGATCCTTATATTGTCCCAGATTTTAGTGGGAAGCTTTTGAGTTTTTCACTGTTGAGTACTATGCTGGCTGTAGGTTTGTCATATATAGCTTTTATTATGTTGAGATATGTTCCCTCTATACCCACTTTGGCGAGAGTTTTTATCATAAATGGGTGTTGAATTTTATCAAATGCTTTTTCTTCATTGATTGAGATGATCATGTGGTTTTTGTCCTTTCTCTTGTTGATGTGATGTATTACATTGATTGATTTGCGTATGTTGAACCAGCCTTGTGTCCCTGGGATGAACCCCACTTGGTCATGATGTATAATCTTTTTTATGTGTTGTTGGATTCTATTTGCTAAAATTTTGGTGAGGATTTTGGCGTCTATGTTCATCAGTGATATTCCCCTGTAATTCTCTTTTTTTGTAGTGCCTTTGCCTGGTTTTGGTATCAGGGTGATGGTGGCTTCATAGAATGGGTTTGGGAGTATTTCCTCCTTTTCAATCGTCTGGAAGAGTTTGAGAAGGACTGGTATGAGTTCTTCTTTGTATGTTTGGTAGAATTCTCTGGTGAAGCCTTCCGGTCCTGGACTTTTATTTGTAGGGATATTTTTTATTGCTATTTCTATTTCCTTTCTAGTGATCAGATTGTTCAACTGGTCAGATTCTTCTTGATTCAGTTTTGGTGGACAGTATGTTTCCAGAAACTTGTCCATCTCCTCTAGGTTATCCAGTTTGGTTCCATATAGTTTTTCATAATATTCTCGTATGATATTCTGTATTTCTATTTTGTTTGTTGTAATTTCTCCATTTTCCTTTCTTATTTTGCTAATTTGTGCTCTCTCTTTTTTCTTCTTTGTGAGTTTGGCCAGAGGTTTGTCATTTTATTTACTTTTTCAAAAAATCAGCTTTTGGTTTGGTTGATTTTTTCTATGGTCTTGTTAATCCCTATTGTATTTAATTCCTCTCTGATCTTTATTATTTCCTTCTTTCTGCTGCTTTTTGGGGCTTTTTGTTCTTCTTTTTCTAATTCATTCAGGTGGTGGGTTAAAGTGTTTATTTGAGATTGTTCTTCCTTTTTGAGGAAGGCCTGTATCACTATAAACTTCCCTCTTAGCACTATAAACTTCCCTCTTAGCACTGCCTTTGCTGTGTCCCATAGATTTTGAGTGGTTGTGCTTTCATTATCATTTGTCTCAAGGTATTTTTTAATTTCAGCTTTCATTTCCTCATTGACCCATTGTTTTTTCAATAACATATTGTTTAATCTCCATGCTTTCCTTTTTTTCTCCTTTGTTTCTCTGTTGTTGATTTCCAGTTTCATGGCATTGTGGTCAGTAAAGATGCTTGAGATAATTTCTATCTTCTTAAAATTGTTGAGGTTTCTTTTGTGCCCAAGTACATGATCGATCCTGGAAAATGTTTCATGTGCACTTGAAAAGAATGTATATCCTATTTTTGGGGGGTGTAATGCTCTGAAATTATCCACCAAATCTACTTTTTCTATTGTAGTATTTAATATCTCTGCTGCCTTGTTTATTTTCAGTCTGGAAGATCTGTCTAGTGATGTTAATGCAGTGTTAAAATCTCCAACTATGATTGTATTCCCATCAATATCCCCCTTTATCTCTGTTAGTAATTCTTGTATGTACTTAGGTGCTCCTATATTGGGTGCATATATATTAACGAGTGTAATATCCTCATCTCGTATCACTCCTTTAATCATCATAAAATGTCCTTGTTTATCTTTCTTTTTGGCCTTTGTTTTAAAGTCTATTTTGTCTGAAATCAGTACTGCAACACCTGCTTTTTTGGCTTTTCCATTCGCATGGAATATCCTTTTCCATCCTTTCACTCTCAATCTATATGTGTCCTTCTCCCAAGAGTGGGTCTCTTGTATGCAGCATATTGAAGGTTCTTGCTTTAATATCCAGTCTGCCACTCTATGTCTTTTGACTGGAGCATTTATTCCATTAACATTTACAGTAATTAATGATAGATGTGTGTTTATTGCCATTTTGAACTTACCTTTGCAGTAGAATTGGTATATCCTCTTTGTTCCGTTCTTCTTCCTTTTGTGGTTTAGTAATTTTCCTTTGTATTATCATGGATTTTATTTAATTTTTGTGACTCCCTTGTAAGTTTTTGGCTTGTGGTAACCCTTTTTTGTAAATCTATTAACCCATTACTATAACTGTTTTTATTAAACTGATACTAACATGATCTCAAACCCATCCTACTGTTAAAAAAATTTTAAAAAGAAAGGAAAAAATATTCTATATTTCCCTGCCTCCCTCTCCCACTCTCAGTGATTTGTATGTCTTCTTTTATAATTTCATGTTTATTTTATTTGTAATTCATGAGTTATCACCTTTCTAGTTGTGAGTTTCTCATTTCTGTAGCATCCTGCTGCTTTTCTATTTAGAATAGCCCTTTCAATATTTCTTTTAGTATGGGTTTAGTGATGCTAAATTCCTGCAGCTTTTTTTTTTTTTTGTATGTGAAACACTTTATTTCTCCTTCTATCCTAAAGGATAGCCTTGCTGGATAAAGTATCCTAGGTTGCATCTTTTTTTCATTCAGGGCTTTGAATATACCTTGCCACTCCATTCTGGCCTGCAGTGTTTGTGTAGAGAAATCAGCTGAGAGCCTTATGTGGGTTCCCTTGTAACTTACTCTTTGCTTTTCTCTTGCTGCCCTTAGAATCATTTCTTTATCCTTGACTCTGGCCATCTTGATTATGATATGTCTTGGTGTGGGTCTATTTGGGTTCTTCCTGTTTGGGACCCTCTGAGCTTCCTGTTCTTTGATATCTGATTCCTTCTTTAAGTTTGGGAAGTTTTCAGTCATGATTTCTTCAAAAACCTTTTCAATCCCCTTAGATCCTTCTTCCCCTTCTGGGACCCCTATTATGCAAAGATTGGGATGCTTTATATTATCCCATAGGTCCCTTATACTATTTTCATTATTTTTTATTTGCTTATCTTGTAGTTTTGAATGGGTGCTTTCTATTGCCCTGTCTTCTAGATCACTAATTCGTTCCTCTGCATTATCTAGTCGGCTTTGCACAGCTATTAGATCATTCCTCATCTCTGTCAATGAGTTTACCCATTCTACTTGGCTCTTCTTTATAGCTTCAATTTCATTTTTGTCATATTTTATATCTCTAAACACTATCTCTTTTAATTTCTTCAGCAATTTGATCACTCCTTTTTTGAAATCTTGATCTAGTAGGCTATCAATATCTATTTCATTGATCTTTCTTTCAGGGGATTTCTCTTGTTCTTTTAATTGGGAAAGGTTTCTCTGCTTCTTCATCTTGCTCATACCTCTCTGGCACTGTGGTTTATGGAGTATCAGTTGTCTATTTTGGTCCTTAAGGATTTTACCTGTCTAATGCCTATTTAGGAAGAGAACTTAGGAAAAAAAGAAAAAAAATAAGAGAGAGAGAGAAAGAATTTTAAAAGAAGGGAGAAAGAGGGTTTGAAAACAGTGTATAATGAATAATAGAAGAGCGAATTGAAGCAGAGTATTAATCGGGTTGAGACGTCCTTTTAAAACCCTTAAAAAAAAGGGGGGGGTGAGATGAATAGATGAATTTGAAACCTGTGTCTAATCAATAACAGGACATCAAAACCCAAGAGAAATAGAAATGAATTAAGAAGTAAAAATTAAGGGAGTAATAGAAAATAGAACAGGTAAAAACAGATTTTAAAAAGGGGGGGTTGTCGGTGTTCTCCTGGAGTATGTGCTTTTAATGTGAAGTCTTTCTGTCTTCGTCCGGTTTTGGAAGCACAGCTTGCTGTTTTCAGAGGCCTTCTGTTGGCGCCCTCTTCTGTGCTGCTCCCAGCACCTGTCGGCAAGCAGGTTGTGCCTCCTCCTCCTAACACGGGGTCAGGTGCAGCTCTCCTCTGCTGTGGGCGGGCGGGTCACTGCCCCTCCGGATGCCGCAGTCAGATGTTGCAGACTGGCCAGGCAGGAGGGCGGGTCGTGCCCCCTCCCAGCACCTCGGCCAGGGGCTGTGTTCCTGCCCGACAGGCGGGGGGGCCGCTCTCCCTCTACCTGCGCCGCCGGTAGCTCCGCTGCTCTGTGCGGCTGCGTGCTCCGCCCTGGTCGCGCTCCGCGGGTGGGCTCGGGGAAGACCGAGGGACAGCCTCATCCCTGCTCGGAGCCAAGGCCCAGCTCCTTGTTTGTCTTTGTGGAGCAAGTTCTCTGAGGGACCAGGATGGAAGGATCCTATCTGCCCCGGGCTGTAGGCCAGTCTCAGTCTGGCCTTTGAGGCTGCTTAGCCCTTCGGTGCGGATGCAGGTTTTGCCCCTGCCCTCGCCTGGGTGCTCAGCGCCGGAGAATATGGCGGCTGTGCCTGAGCCCCGCCTCTCTTCCCCTGAAAAATTTCCGCGGGTTTTCAGAGATGGGGGTATGCACCCTTCCCCCAAGAGCACATCAACCTTGCTATTTTATGCAGGGCCCCGGTTGTTCTGCCCTGTGCACCCACAGCCACGGCGCGCAGCCCCTTGCAGTCCCCCGGGGCTGCCTCTGTGCAGCCGCCCCCGTCCTCCGCCTGGCTTGTGCAGCCTGGCCCTGCCCGCTGCTGCTGGCCCGCGTCTCAGGCTGGGTGTTGGGGGAACACTCTGTGCCCGTTTAACTTAGTTCTGTCAGACAAGGGCTGCTCTGTACAGATCTGAGCCTCGGAGGCTCCCCCTCCGTCCCGCTGGCCTCTCAGTTGGAGAGGGGAGACCCAGCGAGCGAGCGCCAGTCCTCCTTTGCCGCTCCCTCCACGCGGGACCCGTCCTGCACTGCTTTTGCCTTTTGTTCTTTCTTTTTTCCTTTTCTCCTACCAGATTTTTGGCGTCTTTATCTTTTGAAGAGGGCGATGTTCTGTCAGAGTTTGGCAGGTGCTCTGGTTGGCTGAGTGGGTCTGTAGATGTGGATCTTGGTGTATTTGTGGGAGAGGGTGAGCTACGAGCGTCCTTCTACTCCGCCATCTTCTCCGTCGGGAGCATCTTTTCATGTGCAGTTTAAAAAATAGTGACAATAACAAATACTGGTTATGTAATAGAACAAATCTGACTCCACATTAGATCTGTTCTTTTCCTTTAATCCTGTGCCCTGTTCTCTAGGCTTAGTCTTGCTGGCTCTGCACCTTTTGGGAAACAATGTTGCCTGTAGCCTTAAATAGACAGGAGAGCCTGTTCTTGGGGCTCTGACCTTTGAGGCTGTCAGTACTAATGCACTCCTATAACAACAAGTTGTAGAATAGAAAGTAACATTTGTTTTGTTGGAGGTTTTGGAGGAGAACCATGACCTGGCGCACGTGGACAGCTGCTGGAACAAAGAATTCCTACAGCAAGAAGTTTACAACAACTAACACGCACCCCATCCTTTTTTGTTGTTGTTATAAAATGGGCCTGTATTCTGACTGGGGGAGGATGGTTCTCCAATGCATTAGTCTGCCATCCTCTCAGTCGGCTGGCTTTCTAAATAAAGTTGCCATTCTTTGCCCCAACACCTCATCTTTTGATTTATTGGCCTGTCCTGCAGTGAGCAGAGTTTGGACTCGGTAACAGTTTCACACACACAGCAAAGCGATTCAGTTATACATATAAATATGTATATATTTCTTCTCTTCAGGTTTTTCTCCATTATATGTCATTATAAGAAACTGAATATCATTCTTTGTGCTCTACAGTAGGACCTTATTGTTTATATATTTTATATAGAGTCATGTGTGTCTGTTAATCCCAAACTCCTAATTTACCCCTCCCCCACCCTGTGCCCTTTGTTAACCATGTTTTGTTTTCTGCGTGCAGGAAGCATTTTTAGAAGCAGATTTCAGTGAGTTATAGGTGATGTACATTTAAGATTCTGGTAGATATTGCCAAGTGGCTCTTCAGAAAAGACCATACAACTTTATACACCCACTAACAGCATTTGGTGAGAGTGCCTTGCCAACACTGTACATTATCAACCATTTTTCATTTTTGACAATCTGAGAGGTCTGATTCTCACTGTTGCTTTAATTTGCCTTCCTTTTCTTAGGATAGAGGCTAGGTATCTCTCTGCCTCCTCCTCCCAGAACGCATAAACATCCTTGTTCACTGGAAAATACACATACAGAAAAAACAAATTTCTACTGTAGAGCACAGAGAACTATATTCAATATCTGGTAGTAACTTATAATGAAAAAATATGAAAAGGAATATATGTATGTACATGTATGAATGAAACATTAGGCTGTGCACCAGAAATTCACACATTATAACTGACTATACTTCAATTAAAATTTTTTTAATTAAAAAAAGAAAATACACAGAGAAATGTGCACAAAGCTTTATTTTACATGTGTGTATGTGCGTGCATACACACACATTAATGAATAGATACCAAGAAAACACTTGTACAACCATCACTCAGGTCAAGAAACAGAACACGGAATGTGACCAGCTCCCCAAAGCATACCCTGTCACCAAGCTCCTCTCTGATCATAAGCCCCTCCCTCTCGCAGAGGTAACCACTATCCTGTGGTCTCACCCAAATAATACAGTCTATTTTGGCCTATATTTGAATTCTCTATGGATGGAATCATATTACACACGTCCTTTTGCCCCATGTTGTGTTTGTGAGATTCATGCCCTGTTGCATGGTGATAGGGTGTCATTTCACACGATTAAAAATCATTTCAAATTCTCTGTACTGGGGGCTGGGGGTCTTCTCTCTCCCTTCAGTGTCTCATTGGTGTTGTAAAATCTCCCCACATTTCTAGGGAGAAAGATTAGAAGGTGGGAAGGGGGCTGGGAATTGGGAAGAAGGTGAGGCTCAGAAGCCACACAGCCAGCAGGTGCCAGCCCAGATTCACATCCACGACTGTCTGACAACAGAGTCCAGGCTCACTGCCCCATCCCAAGGAGATGAAGCAGCTTCACACAGACCAAGGGCGTCCAGGGTGACCCGGGCTCCATACAGGGCACATCCCATACAGTGAGGACTGTAGGGATGCAGATGAGAGTGAGTTCAGGGAAGGCTTCCTGGAGGGGGCAGCAGTTGACCTTTTCTCTGACCCTTCTTCCCCCCCAAGGCCCCTGCGCCCTTAGCCCAGTATGGGGGGCTCCAGATGCTCTCACCTCTGGGCAGTGTCTTCTTGGAAATGACTTGTCTGTCTGGCCCCAGATGGGTCCTGAGACAGGTTAGAAGATGGAGTCCATGGGCCTGTGCTAGGCTCCTGGGAACACTGTGGTGACTTATCCTCTGCCCTCCCCTTGCAGACACAGCCCTGGACTGCGACCTGAGCTGTGAAGTCAGGCAGGATAGGGGCTTTGTGGACAAAGTAGGGGATTTTCTGGCTGGGCCCAGAATGGGGGATGGAGTTTGGAGCTGCTCGAGGCTGGGCTAAGAGGGATGAGGCCCCTGAGGTGTCCCCCTACCTCCCGGCTGATGCCGAGGTCGGGGAGGCCAAAGAGGAACCAGGCATGGCTGGGGGCCTTTCACTGGGAGAAAAATCATCACCAAGAATTTTCAAGCACACAGGTGCCCAAACCTTCCTTTGAAGGGAAAACTCCTGGATTTTCAGTCTAGACTGGGGGTCAGCAAACATTTTCTGCAAGAACAAGCTAGTAAATATTTGAGGCTTTGAGAGCCATGGCGACTCTGCTGAATTACTTGGTTCTGCCACTGTGGGATGAGAGAGCTGCAGGCAACACGGAAACAAAGGAATGTGACAGTGTTCCAATAAAACTCCACTTAGAAAAACAGGCAGTGGCTGAGCCAAATGTGGCCCTTGGGCAGTAGTATGTCAAGACCCTGATGTAGGTGAAAAGGGAAACCTACCAAGGACGAAACTAAGAGCTTTGGGCTGGACTGTGGTGGCACTTAATGCACTGGGAGCTCAGAGAAGAAAGGTCAGGATGGGTTTTGTGAGCAAGGACTCAATTGAAGTCCACTTGAGCTGGGCTCCAGAGCGATGCCAGAAGGACGACATTCCACGTGCGGGGACAGCAAGGAACAAGGCCTGGACGGAGAAATGGATCTTACAATCAGGAAGTTGCCTAGGGAAAGAGGATGTTGGCTGGAGACATAACACGGACATCCATGAAAGACAGCTGTGTAGACTTGACGGCGTGGGCACTAGGGAGCCATTTCCATTTCTTGAGCAGGAGTGGACCTATCCTCAGAGGGTGGGGTGAAGATGAACAGATAGGGTTCAGAGGCTGGCCAGGGGGACACTGAGGAGGGGTGCTGGTTGGTCTGGGACCTCACCACCAGCTCTGCTCTGCCGTTGGCAGAAGTGGGTCTGGAGCCATCCTGCTGATGATCTGTGACAGGGACAATCTGAACTGTGATGACCAGGATAACTGAGCAGCACGTGCACTGTCTGCAAGGTGAAGGGGGCGATGGGGCAACTTGTGGTCCTGGACTTTCAGCATCACTACTCAGCTACCCTGCAGGGATTCTGACCCACAAGAGTGGCTCTGAAGGCAGAGCTCAGGGCCAGAGTTTCAGCTCCTGATACACCGTGATGTTCCTTCAAATCTACCTCAGACTGGCAGCTGGCCCTCCCCAACATCCACAGTGCCACCGGGCACACACCAGGGCAGAGCTCTGGACATGAGCTGACTCCCCTTTCTCCCCATCTAGGGGAGTGGAGAATGCTGACATGATTTAAGCGCCTACTGTGCGCCGGGCCCTTTCCCAGAACTCCCTGGCCATTCAAGCCAGAGGGCAGCATCTCCTCACTTCAGAGGTGAGGCTGCTGAGGCCCCTGAAGGCACTCCGCCAGTCTGCAGCAGAGCCAAGCTTTCCTATTCCAGCACCAAATTCGGCCTCCTCCCTGAGTGCTCTGCGTTCCTTGGCCCTAAGGATCACAGGGACAGAGGAGGGTGGCCAGAGGGGTCCTCAGTTCCTCTCCCCCACTTTTGGCCAAGATCCAAGCAATTGCCTGCGGCAAACATCATTGCTGGGGCTTGGCACATGGGGTCTAATAACCACAGGGTTTAGGGGCTCCCAGGACTGAGGGGCGTGTGGCCCCTACAAGATCCTGAACCTTCTGGCTGAGATGAGCACATCAGAACCAGAGAGCTGAAGGACCCACAGCAGGAGGGAATGTCCGTGTGGAGAGACGGGGGACAAAGGGACTTTGCTGCATCTGCCTGGAATTGCTTTCTCATCACCCGCATCTTCAGCCTCACCTCTGGCAGGTACTGGGTGCCTGCTGTGGGCATGTCACATGGTTCTTTCATCCTCAAAGCCTGAAATTAACCCTTTGGAAACGTTATCATCCCCACTCTATAGCTAAGGAAACTGAGGCCCAGTGAGAACAGCAACTGAATTCCAGGGATGTCCTCACCGGGTGGGTTCTGAATCCCAGCGCAGGCTGACTCCTGAGCTCTGCACTTACTCCCTCTACTAACAGGAACTGGGAGTCCTTGGGCAGTTTCTGTGGGATCAGTCTTCTATGTGGATTGTTTCATAGCTGCAGGCCCATCCTCTGAGGTAAGGACCTGTGTGATCCCCATTTTGCAGGTGAGGAAACTGAGGCAGCTCAGAAAGGTGAAGGGCCTTGGCCAAGGTCACAGAATCCACATTTCCTGGGCTCAAGTTGAGGTTTATCTGAATCCCAGCTTGAAGAGAGAATCCCTCAAGCCTGCCCCATCCAAACCCCTCATCTTATGGCTGGTGAAATGGAGACCCAAAGGGGAGTGGAGGCTCGCCCAGACCCCACAGTGGTCATCGGCAGCAACGGGACACAGGTCTCCATGGAGTCCCTCACATATAGTTTCCATTTTACAGATGGGGCAATTGAGGCGTGGAAAAATAAATGTCACAGAGAAGGCTAAAGGAAGAGTCAGGGTGGCAAACCCAACTTTAGCGCACAGAGATTCCTGAGGTCTCCTCCCCTCCCTGCCAGATCCCCCAAGACCTGTTTGGAGGCAGGGCTCTTGGCTTCATCCAGCTTGACCCTGGGCCCGTCTCTCTACAAGTTCAGATTTTCTGCCATTCCCGCCCTGAGCCTCTGCCCCTGGCCTGTGCGGTGCTCTGCCTCACCTGTGTTGATAAGCTGGGGGGGGGGGGGTCTCGGCCAAGGGCAGCGTGAAATTGCTGCTGTATGCCTTAAACTTATAATACAGTGCTGCATGTCAATTAACTCTCAATAAAACTGGAAGAAATAAATTGCAACTTGGGAGACACAGATTTGGGTAAAACTGAGTGTTTCAAGGACGGGAGTCAGGCGCTTATAAAGACAAAAAGCGAAGAGGCTGTCAAAAGTCTCCTGATGAGGATTGTGACTGACATTGACGTGAGCCAGTCATGAGACACGTGTCCTTAAGGAATCACAGGTTATTTTAGGGTAGGGGCTCAGTAAGTAGCTGAAGTTTCTGGCAGATGTTCAGGATGACTTCATTAGGGCAATAAATGCTCACAGGGCCGGATTCTCTGTGGGCTGAGATGTGCATAAGTCACACCTCCTTAGTGAGCCCTCTCGAGCAATGCAGACTCCATTTTTATTTTTCTTTCACAAAGGCAGTCTTCTGCTGCCAGCAGTGACCCCAGCTCAGCCTGGAGGACATTCAGGCGAGCTTCAGCTCACTGGCTAGTGCTGTAGGAATAGCAGAGTTTGCATCAATCTCTTCCCTGTAGGCGAGGCAGCGCCCACACCAGCTGTGAATGAGCACAGCTACCTTCACTACCTGTTAGGCAGACAGCCCAGCAGGTAAATGTTTACTGTTTATCTTGTAGATCGGATACTTTTCTTCAAAATCTCCACATATTCTTCACATGCTTCCAAAACCAGATCTGGACTTAAGACTTGACTCGTCCATCGAGCCTACGAGAGAGTCTGTAGGACTTAGATTCAAGTTCAATAGTAGCTGGAAAGAAAATGAAAGAATAAGATTCTTTACTTAAAATACTTCATACGTAACTAAATGTCAGCTTATTTTTTAAGAAAAGCTGAGACTCTTCTAAATTTTAACAAGAATGAAAAATACCTACATACGATTACAACACAAAACACAAGAGTACTACTCTACACTTTGCCCAGGGCTGCACGTTGAATTAACTGCTTTTGTGGCTAAGGATCAGAGCGCCTGGTTTTCTCATTCTTCATTCATTTACTCAGCAACCATGTGCTAAAGCACTGTGACAAGCACTGGAACCACAAGATGAAGATGACAGAGTCCACCCTGAAAGATCTTGTACCGTAAACTGGAGAAACAGATGAACAGGCAGTTTCGGTACAGAGACATAAATGCCATGACAGGTATAAAAGAGGGCAGAGTTGGAACACTCAGAAGGGACGTCCAGCTTTCTGTCAATATTGTCCCCTCTTTGGTGGCCGTGATGTGTAAGCAGATACCTGAAGGAGGAGGAGAAAGTGTGGGAGGGAGAGGCAAGAAGCAAACACAAAGAGCAGAGGCAGGAAGGGCGCCCGCGGAGCTGGACGCAGTCTGACCAGTCGCTGGAGCCAAGGGGCAGAGCAGGGGAGTAAAGAGATACGGCTGAAGACTCTGGCAAGAGCCAAATCGATGTGGGTACTTTTCTTCCAAGCTAAGGAATTTGGAATTTTTCCTGAGGGCACAATGTTATTAACCAGTGACAAAGTGAATGAAAGGAAATTAATTGTCATCCACCAGGGGACAGCTACATGAACTGTGATTGCTTGAGTCTGGGTTTTTGGCCTCAGTCACTACCAAACTCGAGAAGCTGATGACCTCCATGCTTTCTGAGAACAGGTCCGTGTGCAGGTGACAGGCCCACGGGGACAGCAGGAGAAGGGCACAGCCAGAAATAGAGAGAGAACACAGACTTCTTGATATTTTTTTAAAGCTATGGATCATGATGAATAAATGAGGAGTAAGTACATTTATCATTATGAATCAAATTACGCTTTCACATTTTTCATTACCTATGTGTAAGAAAAAACCTAACATAGTATCTCTTATTCAAACAATAGAAAGAGGTGCCATTTACTGTTTACAGTGTATTTCGGAAATCAATGTCTAAATTTAATTCAGAAATGTTGGCAACATACCTTCTTTTAATTCTCTATCTATATTATTCTCCAACTTCTTCCGCATCTGAAATAAGTCAAACATTATTTTTAATGTTTAATTTAAACAAGAAACACTATCATAGGAATGACAGCTAGCTTATCAAATGTGGCCTTTAAATAATACTTTTAGAGACTTGACCTAACTTGGGGATTGCTTAAATAGAAAAAATAATCACAGGAATAAGTAAAATAAATTCCTACTTTCTTTGATCTTAGATAATAGACAACATATGTACGTAAGGCTATTTAGATTCCCCTGATGTAAATAAAGCACAGTGAGCCCTGCCCTGTCGGATGCACATAATCTCAGAGAGCGATGCCCGATCTTATCAGCACAAAGAGTTTAAACAATTCAAGTCACGTTCTACACTGAATGCATTACTTTGCATTTCTCAGGAAAACTGCCCTTTATAAAAGTTTAGTTTTCTTAACGTTAATGGGTTTTTCCTTAAAATGAGCTTTCCATTCCTGCACTTTTAGAAAACTAAAATTTTAAGGTCTGTTCTCGCTAATGGTTTTAGCACAGAATTGTAGATGCATAAAATGAAAAAAAAAAGGGCTCTGTTATGATGTCAAGTGAAAGTTCTACTGGCAAACAAGTTAAGCAAATGTATTTTGCTCTCTGTATATGACTAAGATATTTCTATCAGAAAATCTGCTTGAAGAAAAGGAGAGGCTAGCGCCAGTTTTCAAAGTTGGTTCCTGATTCACAACTACCTAGAGTTAGAAACAAGGAAAACAATATGTAATTCTTTAACTGTAACTTTGTTTCTGTTCTAGAAATTAGGGCCAACTTTTTGAAACTTGACTTAATTAGTTACGTACTTGATTATGAAATGTGTGGGGACATTTCAAACTACGTGTCCCCATCTAGAGTGTTCTTTTAAAAATCTTTCTTATAAAAGTCACCTGCTCACTGAACAGGGTCTAAATTAGTACACCAGACATAATAAACACTGTGGTGATAACAGTGACAAAAGAGCTGAGGTCTTTGTAAATGTTAGATGCAAAGATAAAATTTGGGGATACCATTTGCCAGTATTTTCAGAGAATGTTTTCCGTAACACTGTCTGACAAGAGCATTCTAGAGAGGCCTTCTGCCATCAACAATGTGACAACAGTGCCAGGAGGGTCCTGTGAAGTGAAAAATGCCCAACAGATGAAGGCAGAAGCCTTTACTTAAATAACTTCATGTAACTGTTAATAAACTCTTTGCAAAATGTAGATCACATTTTTACATGAGTTGAATGTAAGATTACTATCTTTTCCTCTGCAAAGCTATTTTCCTAAATAGGTACTTCTGGGACTTTTATGTTTATTTCTAGGTGAGGACCCCCATGTCCTGATGGTGGAAGTGGTCTGAAGTCCAACATTAATAAGGAGAAGGCACCTGCAGTTTTAAACTTTTCCATTTAACAAAAACACAGAAAGATGAGAAAATTATACACAGGAAGACAATGTACCAGCAAGTTCTAATTCTAATGATTTTTAATTAGGAGGACTGTCTCATAACTGGCAGTTTGCATACCATGTCCCATAGAAATGGAAGGTCCCACTGGGGACACTGCAGGATTGAGGTCAAAACTCAGGTCACAGGCTGGAAGATAATGCTGCCCTCTCTTTCCGAGATCAACTTGATAAAAACACACTTGCCTCACACATATACACACACGTTCATTTCCGAAGTGAATATATTTTCCGATTATTGATACTTTTGAGTTAAAACTTGCTGTCATTCTTATTTTAAATGTTATAAAAAGTAGTACAATTCCAGAAATGTAATAGAATCAACTCATTTAACCACTTTGATTCATCATCCTGTTGTAAATAGGTTAATATATGAAGGAAATGACATTTGTCAGTTTGTAACTATTAAATACATGTATTTTGCTGCAGAGAAAAGAAATGAGAATTTGTTGATCTAGGAGCTGAAAAATTAAGTACAGAGAAAAAAGTGAATGAAAGAAAAAGAACTGGAAGAAGTTGAGTGATTGTCTTTCAAAAGATAACACGCTTCCTCATTTGTCCATTCAGACAAAATGAAATGAGGGCAGGAGGGAGTCCACAGGGCAGAGAGCTGATACCAGAAACAAGGTTACTGAACTCTGCCTCTGCCTCGAGAAATGAGCTTAACTACTGTGATAGTTTGATTAGAATTAAAATTCAGAGTGGATGCGCCCTGCCTCGGAAGCCTACTTTTAAAAGAAACGTGACCAGATTCTGCTGAGACACAGTGCTGTGTCGTGTAAAAAGTTACAGGCTTAGGAATGTTAATCGTTTTAGCTCTGGTGCACTGCTATAATCCCATTTAGAAAAAGAGCTGCTAAACTGAATGGACATTTGAGAAATTTAAAAATTACTTAAATAAATCATTAGAAAATGTTTGAAAGTATCAGTAATACACCAGAAGTCCAAAATCAATGAGTGTAAAATTTAGTCTTCCTATTTAAAATACACTTGAAGGACACTTATTAACTATTGGGGCCATGCTTCATGTTAGGCACACCAATACTTAAAAACTCTTGAACATAAAAAAATCTCTAAAACAGAGAAATTCTGTCTGTTATAAGATTGTCTGGAATCCACTTTTAAGTTTTCAGTTCTCAGAAAAAAATTCTATGCGCAAGAAAATCTAACAGTGATGTATCTGCTCAGGCTAATTTTAACTTTTTGTATTTTACAGTAATATAATTAAATAACACAACTGAGTAAAACTGTAAAACTGCTTCTGACATGTAGGACAAAACATCCCAGAAATAAACTAGAATGTGAAATCTGAGGGTACAAACTAGCAAAACAGATACGGGGTTCATCTGTTACCGCTACAACGATGTCACGTGACAAGGCTATACTTCATGCAGCAGTTGAGGCAATAAACCCAAGTTTTACGAACTGGAAAAAACTTTCTTCCACAACTAGCACAACTGAAATCACAGATTTAGAGCAACACTTCTGTCAAGTTAGAAGAAAATGCTGAGTAAGCTGGAACTTCACAGTAGGAACAGTCCAAAATGTTAAAACCTTGCACATAAAGGAGAATGTTAAAGTCAATCCCAATGCCATTTTTAACATTTTGCTTTCTAGAGCCATAGCTGAAAAGCTGTACAAGTCTGTTGTTTTGTTAAGCCCCATGCAAAAACTTCCTGTCATTTTAAACAGTATGTTCACACCTCTCATGGCATTTATGTTTTCCCAGCAGAAATAATTACATCCCTAGCAATTCCACAACGCACTTTCTTTCTCTAAGTCTGACTAAAAAATCTGTAAACAGTAACTGTACAGTAACTCCTGTGAGGTGCCCGGCAGCACTGAGGGAGCCGTGTCTCTGCACCAGGACAAAGCTGGGCTTGCTAACCTCCCTGCTAAACCCAGCATGATTCGGCCCCACAGAAGAACTACGTATACCTCGGAACTACAACACTGGGTTTAAAATAAATCACTTTCCAGTGTATCTAGAAGTACTGAAAAATAGACACCTCTTTCCTCCAAAAACATCAAAGGAAACAACTGTCCTCAGGAGTCTTCTCCTGTACTGCTTTTGCACTCACACTCTTCCACCGTCATCCTGTCAAGTGACCCACTGTCGATTTTTTGGTGACAACTAATGAAAACATTTCGAGTTTGCATCATGCTTAGCCACTGACAGAAGTGTTAGCCATGCATTTTTTTTTTTAACACCATGCAGTCTGGTTTCATGACTCTGAAGCACTTAGACTCAATTTACCCACAAAACTATGAAACCTGAGCTTTTTCCTTCTTCGATTTATTATGAGATGAAGCCAAGTGAGAAAAAACAGGTTGAGACCTCACTCAACAAGGGCCCGTGCTACCGTTTTCTGCATCAAGAAGATCATGAAAACACTATCAAACCATAAACCAACGCGCACCGATTTAAATGGCTATTTTAACAACAATGATACACAATGAAAACTGGTTGTAATTTAAAGACTCCCTATCATTGCCACCTCAGTATTCCTAGTGAGGGCAAGACAGAGATATAAGTGAACTTCATTTTAAAAACTTAAGTATTTGCTTTACTTCACTACATACTTAGAAATGTTCTACAATTGCTCAGTAAGACATTTTATAACAATTAAAATAACAATTCTGTAAGTAAAATAGCAATTAAGGATGTACTCTTACAGAAGAAAATGATAAAAATTTTAAACTTAAGAACAGAATGTAATGTTTTTAGTGTTACAATTTTACTGAATTCATAAAAAGAATATATCTTGGATTCTTTTAAATAAAAAACATCTGCATGTGGTTAAGTAGCTCAATGCCAATCATTTACTTATGCTTAGGGGTAGAAAAACTGGGGTGCAGCAAAACTTGAAAATGACTATGAACCAATGCCAAACCGAAATCAATCAGAAGCTAAGCCAAACATTGGAAAGTGGATCTCTAGTTATTTGGCAATAATACTTAATTTCTAAACTAGAATTTAAAATGGAGCTTTTTAAGAAATTAAGAATTTGTCAGTTGCATTTATTGAATAAAGTTAATGACAGGTATCTCTTGAAAATTACAAGTCCAGGGACTTTAAAGAATTATACAATTTCTGTCTCCTTTATTAGCACAATTAATTATGGCTTTTACTTAGTGTGCAGAAGTCAAATAAACAACTCAGAATTTCATCACATTAAAAACAAGAATTGTATCAGAAATCTGAAACCCAAGGAAAAAAAAGATAACATAACTAACCCTGAACAGATCGCTTATGCTAGTTGAAGGATCTGAAAAATTCCTGAAGTTCCTTCTTCGAGTAAGACTCCTTTCGGTCTCTACGCTACTACTAGAACTTTCATCAGAAGGCGGTCCGTCAACAGGCCTTGTGGGAACAGAGCCGAGGAGAGAACTCTTGTGCTGCTTCTCCAGCTGAAGCTCAGTGCTCACTGCTGCCAGCCTCTCATTAGCCCTGCGAGGATCGCAAAGCACAGATTTCATTCATTTCATTTTCTTTCTAAGTGATGTGTACTTTTAATGTGTATTTTTCAAGTTGCTATAATAGTAAACAGATTGTCCCATTAAACTGTGTTTTGACACCAAAACATACATCAGCGCAGACCTACTGTAAACAATTACAGTTTAAAACTGTCCTAAAGAAGGACGTATATGCCTGGGGGGCCCTTAACTAACAAGTACTTCAAAGTGGGGAGAGTCAGCGATGGAGACGCCCCCAAAGAGGATCCCTGCTGCCTTCTGCACTGGCTGCATCTAGACATACTCACCCTAAGGAAACCAGTTTAGAAATAAAAAATAAACCATCCCTCATAGCCATTTTCAAGCATTTGCTTTCACCCCCCTTATATACCTGGGAGAAATTCAGCACATGGCACTGAGGAACAGTTTAGAGCCACCACTTCTGGGGGGCACCAGGCGGCAGAGTCGATGGTGGGAAAGAACTATGACAGCGCCATGGGCAATTTCAAGTGTCCCCCAATTTCCCAAAGCTCACTTTGTTACTTCGCTTTTACGAGAGGCCTACATCAGCACCTGTTTTCCATAACCAAAAAAAAATCTCAAGCGGATTTTCACTTTTATGAAAAGAAAGCAAAAAGCCAGAATAGCGCTGGGTGTTTGTTTTAGCCCGAGCCATCAGAGGGGCAACTAGCACCCCGAGCAGCGAGAGGGGCCCCACCGAGCTCCTTCCGCAGAGCCACACTC
Organism: Vicugna pacos; assembly: GCF_048564905.1. Taxonomy (NCBI): domain Eukaryota; kingdom Metazoa; phylum Chordata; class Mammalia; order Artiodactyla; family Camelidae; genus Vicugna; species Vicugna pacos. The sequence continues at coordinate 3,852,768 of NC_133006.1, forward strand.
AGTGTCCCAGCATCACGCCACCACGGCTTTGGACTGTGTCTGTGAGTGCCTGTGCCTTATGCATATTTATTTCATGCATCCACCAGCAAGATGTGTCCTAACTGCCTCTTTGCTTTACACCAACAACTTTCATGAAAACACTCTACTTTTGGATAGCGGGGAGACCTGTAGCTTATAACACTGCTACTCAGGCACCGGAGGTGGGACCTACCCTTTCTGTCTTCCACACACCCCCTCGGGCAGGCCACCATATCCTTTTTAGCCACTTTGTGAACCACTATACTGCCTGTCACCCCTAAGTGAATTTCCCTCTATTCCCCAAGCATGCCTTTACGTAGCGGAGACAAACTTAGAAGGATACAGCACTTCATATCAGTGCCCATGAGCGGTGACACCAAATATCACAATCAAGAAAGTAAATTCACCAAACACCAGAATGGGGCCCCTTGGGTTTAAGATGTACTCTTCCAAAACACAGTTTAAAATTAACTCATTAACATTTCTATTTATGGGAATTTCAGCTACAAATTTTGTGATAATATGGCTGTCTAAGTTACAAAGTTTGCAAAACCCCTAGCTTAAAGACTAGATCAGGTTAAATATATGCAAATATAAAAAAAAAAGTCATGTAAAAGCAACAAAAGGCAGCGAGATGCAAACTGCCCTGGACTGACATTTTAAAGGAGAGTTCATTTACTAACACCACTTCCCAAGATTACACTATCTAGTCAGCTTTCACTTGCTACCCACCTCATGAAACTGGCTCAATAAAAATTATGCCTTAGAGGCAAATTAACAACCTAAATTACTTTCTATAATTCTACATTTTGACTTACGTGTTTAGTTGACTTGCCAATGACACACTATTTTCTAGCTCTTCCAGGTACAGCTGCCTGTATTTTTCCAGTTCTTTTTCATTACAATCAAACTGAGAAGTTTTCCTTCTCAGTTCCGTTTCCAGATCTTTAACTCTGTGTTCCATCTGACTTACTGAAGCACGTTTATACTCTCTTAGCAAGTCTTCTTGGGATGCTGCTTGGGCCTACAGCAAATTAAAAGGACATAATTTTAAAAATACTTATAACCTGAGTAGTTACATTTGTTCCCTTTAGTTTTGAGTCAGTGATTCAGAGAGCAATTTTAAGTGTGAAAAAAAAGCTGAACTTTAAACTACTTATCATCAATGTCAAGTGAATTAAATCTGAATTACGAAATTAAAGTTGAATCACTCTTATATTAGTACTCATGTAATGTGACAGTTCAAAGAATAATAGGATCAATCTAAACCTTTAAAAATTGAACAATACAACCTAGGAGTAATCCAAGAATGTGGCACAGTATTTACATCACAACATATGCTTTTCCTCCTAGTGGTCTTGATTTACACCAATTGGTCTTAAAAACGATTGTCTAGTGAGAGTTGTTCTGAAACATCAATTTAGTGATAGTAATGATGGAAACTGAATTATTTAAAGGGAGTAACAAATGTGGCCTGCCTTCCAGAAATCTACAAAACAAACTGCTATATGGGAAGTAGTGGAAACACATAAAATGTACACATCCGAACTGTAATTCTCAGCGAAGTGAGTTAGAGCACGTTACAGATCAATGCTTCACCTGTAAAAACTGGCTGAGTTCTTCCAATTTTTCTGCAATATCCCGTCTTGCTTGCTCTTCAGTCTCCTGTTTGTACCGCATGACTTGACTGAGTTTTTTCAGTTTTTCCACTACATCCCGTCTTTCTTGCTCCTCAGTCTCCCATTTGTACAGCTCCACTGGACTGTGTTCCACTGCGTTCATTTCTAGGTGACGCCTGAGATGCACTACTTCTTCTTCCAACTGCTTTTTCTCTTCCTCCAGTGTGTCAGATTTCTTTTGCAATTCTTTCATAAATAACTCCTTTAGAAAAAGTTGAGTTTCTGCACTAAAATGGAGAAGTACTGAAGACATAGATTCCACTTTTGCTGGAAGATCACCATTCTGCATGAAGATGATAAAATTGGCAATGAGGTTAGCAGACTGAGAACAGCCTAACTCTAACCCAGCATCAAAGGTTGAAATAAATTCAGTTACAATAAAATGGTATCTGCCTTGTGGAATGGAGAAACTCAAATTACTCAGAAAATCAAGAAAAAAGCTCAAACCACCAAGAGTCACAAAACAATACTGTTTACTGTCATCATCCTTGTTATTCATTTGTACTTGATTTTACACTATTTTTCTGTAATTGGTTCATGTCTTTCCTACATAAAATGACTACAAGGCACCTCTTAGTAGAAAGTCTCTTACCCCTTCTTCCCCCAAGTCTTAACTCTCCACGATTTTTAAAGTTTTAGGGAGATCATATTGAGTTACTTAGGGCTGAATTAATAAATGCCTCCCAAAACAAGATTTTGAAAAAAAGACTGCAATTTATACGTCTTACAAATATGGGTTCTAATGCCATAAGCCTTTTCTCTGAACCACAAATATTTTATGCTTGTTTGAATTGCATTCCAAGGAGCAATGAGTGATTCACAGAGTTAAGGAGAAATCCACCTCCTAGTGTAGTGGTTTAGTAAGGTGATCTATACATTTTTCTAAACAAACAAAATAGCCTTCATTCTTGTAATCCTTTGTGGCTCTCCACAAAACAAGAGAACATACTCAACAAAAACAAATACTTGCTGGAATTTCAGTGACACTGACTTGGAAAGAACTACTTTCCTTCAGATAGAAGAATTATTTGGTAAGACAAGGCAAGCGGAGGTGGTGGTTGTAAAACAACTCTACAAATTCCTTGACACTTCTCCTGTGAAATTCCCTCCCCTGAAGTATGTACTGGCCTCAGTCAACTGGTTTCTAGAGGACAGAATGTGGGGACACTGCTGTGTGATTTCTAAGGCTAAATGGCTTCTGACTTTCACTCCGTAGGGATGCTCACCCTTAGAACCCAGCCACCATGTTGTGAAGCCCAGGCCACTTACTGAGTCCTTGTACATGCAGCTATCCCAGCTGATGACCCCAGGGAATGTCCTTAACCAAAGCCAGCTCCAACTTCCAGATATGAGCATGAAGAAGCCTTTAGATTATTCTAGTGCCCACTTGATGCCAAGTGGAGAAGAAATGAGCTGGTTCCTCTGAGCCTTATCTAAATACAGATTTGTGAACCAAGCAGATGTGGTTTTGAGTCACCAGGTTTTGAGGCAGTTTATTATACAAATTATTAGCAATAAATAACTGGCACAGATATTAAAAATGGGGCACAGCCATTAAAAAAGAACCCAAAATGTGGGGATGCCTTTGAACCTGGAGGCAGGTGAAACCTGAACAGATGTAGAGAAGATTAAGAGTGAAAATCCAAAGTGTCCCCGAGACTGTGAGTGGAAGCCTGAGGGCCCTTGAAGGGCTGAGAGTGACGGCTTCTAGGCCAGGGAAGAAAATGACACCGAAACCGGAGGAAACGGGACTCTTGCTACCAAACAGCTGAAAGTAAACTTGATGAGAGAGATAAGCTAAAACAAACAAACAAATGCCCAATTGTCACATAACGGGTAAGCAGAGAAATGGCTTCTGGGCTAAGATCAAATCTAGGGTGCTGCCAGGAAAACAGTGTGAAGATGAAGCCAACATTCTGTTAAGACCTTGGAAAGATTTAAGGTGCCGCCTCAAATTCCTTTAAAGATCTTAAAAGCATAAGAGTTTTACAGGCATGGTCCCACAACAGCTTCACAGGAAGCCCAAGGTGAAGAGTTTATCTCAAAAAGACGTGAGAGTAGCTTTTCCAATGGCAGGAACCCCAATAAAATTCACAGGAAACTCAAAGTTTTAAAGAGAACTGTGGTAGCAAAAACACTGCTTGCTAGCTTGGACTGAAAGAGACAAAGATAGTGCAAAACGGGAAGAGGCCTTTGGGATTTTCTTAGAAGGTCTACAAGGAGGAAGCTGGCTTGAGAGAACTACTCAGCGGCAAACACAGGTCACTGCTCATGAAAGGGACAGAACAAAGAGCTCAGAGAGGGCAGCGAAGGAGAACCCCTCCCAGGGTTAGGACTAAGTCCTAATCAAACAGCCAGCAGCATCAGGCTGCATTTCAGAACTGTTATGGACCAGTGTGCCTCCTAGCTTCCATCTGTGAGTGAGGGAGTCCTTAGCAGTTAAGCAGAATGTTGGATGTGTGGCGGCGAATAACCCGTGTCTCCTTATCCTCAAGCCTCAGCACTGAGAGGAGTGTACCCAAGGGGCTGTACTCCAGAAAACATGCCCAGGAGCCTCAGCCCCACCTGGACCTAATGAAGATGGGAAAGTAAGACCCTGGACTGGAGCCTGAGCCTAACACCACAGCGACCGAGACCTGCTCAGGGACTGAGTGGGGATAAGTGGATTTCTTGTATGGAAGCAGTAAGAAAACATTGTGGCTAATGAGTAGATTATGCTGGTTTTTAAATGTCTCCATAAACTTTCAAAATTAATTCCATAAAAAAGTAGAATATGGGCCAACCTTAAGTGACCTGCTCCTAAAGAACAGAAAACAGTGAAAGTGGCACCGAGTGAACTGCATGGCTAGGTTTGAAAAGGCAGTTCAGCTTCTGCCTCGCTCTTAACCCTGGAACCCAGTCTCATGTGGGCAAGCTCAGGCCACAAAGACAGCTTAGGTGTTCCAGGGGAGGTAGTCCACCTGCCCGCCCCACCAAAGCCACAGCCCACTGCCAACACCAACCATCAGACATCAACGGATGAATCTTCAAGTGATTCCAGGCCCCCCCGCCTTCGAGCTGCCCCACCTGAAGCTGAGAGGAATAGAGGCCAGCTGTCTTGGCCACACTTTTCCTAACTGTCGGTTGTGAACAAAATAAATGCTTATTTAAGCCACTGAACTTTGGGCAGTTTGTTAGGCAAAAACATATAAACAGGAAAGTGGATGAATGGAGACAGTAAGAAATGTAACTTGAATAGAGTAGGAATTGGTCTCCTATAAAGTGGAAAGTAACAAACGTTGAGATTCACTTATTAATGACAAAATGCTGATGAGAAGCAGCAGATAAAGACCTAAGAACTAGTGAGAAGGAAGGTACTTCAGAGTTCCCTCCAAGTACAGTTTCTTACAAATTGGCATGTATTTCACAATTTCCCCTCAAATTTGAGGATAAGGAAGACTGGTAAGTGAGGAGACATAGGATTTGAAGTCTAATAACTGAAAAACAACTAGAAATACTCAGTTTACCAAAATCAGCCTTTTTACCTCATTTCAGTTAACTGAACTTCTAAGAGTCAGGCAGCTTTGAGAACTTATTAATCTAGCACTCACTCTTCATTTTCCTTTCCTCAGAGAGAAAATAAAATATTATGGAACCATAAATGTAGTGTCCTTTGGCAGTACTTAAATACAATTTTTCCTTTGCCTTACTTCAAAGCTTGTTGGTTAACGGAAGGTTAAGACTGTCTCAGCTTTATGTTGTAGCACAATGCTTCTCCATATCACACAGATTGGCATTGAACTTTTGAAATTCAAATTACTAATCTGTTATCTGTTTCTGATAAACTGAACATTATCTAATTTTTAACAGCTGTACTCTTGAAAAATTTTCCTTGGATGGGATGAAATATTTATTTCATTCATTATGTATTCAGCTATAGAATGCAGCTAGGCATCTCTCTTTTTAAGTAAAAGGAGGTAGACACAGGGAGCTTTAAGTAAAAGGAGGTAGACACAGGGAACTGAGAGTGCAGGACCTACACCAAGAACAAGATCAGCACCAGTGTTACACACAAGAACCAAGCCAAGAGAGGACTTCATCGTGAACCGCAAGATGGATTAGAGAGGCTTCCAAAGAGGAAGGTTGAATTAATCTTTTCCAGGCTTAATCTTTTGCCTCTAGATAGTGAAATCTATGGATGACTCTATGAATTATAATAAGTGCAACATAATGAAGTATATTGCAGACTGAGTCAGCAGATCCTGTGACCATGATTTAATGGAAACTGGAGTGAAATGGGAGGCACTGGGTGAGAAACTGAAGGTCTGAATGGGGGGAAGGAATGGACTTTACCTTTGGAAGCCTACTTTCTGTCCTGTCACAGAGTCAGCAAGGTATAAGCTGGCCACAGACCCCTTTAGGAAGCAGCAGATCTCCACAGAAGTGGAATTACAGACATTCCACGACACTGACTTTTTATTACTATGTAAAACAACTGGTAATATGCAAGGTGACTCGGAAAGAGTTCTCATAACATCTGACTTGGAACTGGCATAGGACATAGATCAATGCATCACCACTGAGAATCTAAAAGAAACCCTCACATTTACAGTCAACTGATTTTCAATATGAGTGTCAAAATAACTGAATGAGACAATAACAGTCTTTTTAACAAATGGTACTGGGACAACTGGATATCCACATGCAAAAGATCAAAATTCGACCTCTACCTCATACAGTACATATAAAATTAACTCAAAATTAAAGAGCTAAAACTACAAAATTCTTAGAAGAAAACACAGGTGTGTGTCTTCATGACTGGATCTGGCACTTGTTTCTTAGGTAGGACAGTAAAAGACAGAAATAGATTAACTGAACTTCATCAATATTAAAAACTAGTCTTCAAAAGACACCATCAAGGAGGTAAGAAGGCAATCTCCTGAACAGGAGGAAATACTCGAAAATCCTACATCTGATCAAAGATTTGAACCCAGGATACAAAAAGAACTCTGACAATTCAATCATAAAAAGATAATCCAATTTTAAAATGGGCAAAAGCCAGAACAGACACGTCTTCAAAGAAGATACACAAATGGATAAGCACATGAAAAGATCCCCAACATTCTCAGTCATCAGAAAAATGCAAATCAAAACCACAATGATGCCAGTTCACACCTACCAGGAGAGCTAATGACCAGTGTTGACAGGGATGCATAGAAATTGGGAGAATTACACACTTTGGATAAAAATGTTAAACGGTGCAGCCACTCTGGAAAACACTATGGCAGGTCCTCAAAAGGTTAAACAGAGTTACCATATGACCCACATCACAGCATTTCCATTCTTAAGTATATTCCCCAAAGAAATGAAAACATGTTTACACCAAAACTTGGACAGAATGTTCACAGCAGCATTATTAACAATAGGCAAAATCAGAGGCAACCCAAAGGTCCATCAACTGACGGATGGATAAACAGTTTAGCCCCACAACCGAGTAATGTTTGACAATAAACAGAAATGGAAATACTGACGAGCGCTGTAACATGGAGCAACCTTGAAGACGTTTTGTCAAATGAAAAAAGCTCATCATGAAGGACCACACAGCATGTGATTCCATCCATTGGAAACACCCAGAACAGGCACATCTATAGAGACAGAAGTCAGACTGGTGGTTGCCGGGGGCTGAGGGGGATGGGGGCTAGGGGTGATGGCCAAGGGGTGCAGGCTTTCTTTTTGGGGTGATGGGAATGTTCTAAAATTGACTGTGATGACAGCTGCACATGTCTGGATATACTAGGAGATACTAACTATACATCCTAAATGGGTGACTTATATGATACGTGATTTTTTTTTTTTTTGGTGGCGGGAAGTAATTAGGTTTTACTTATTTATTTTTAGAGGAGGTACAGGGGATCAAACCCAGGACCTTGTGTACGCTAAGCATGCACTCTACCACTTGAGTTATGCAATCCCCCCTGTAATATGTGAATTATATCTCCATAAAGTTAAGAAAAAAATCCAAAGGCAGGATCTAGACAATTTTCCTAATTCTCTATTTTGGGTGTACAGGCGTGATCTGAACTTCTCCATGCTTTGACAACATACATAAAATGAAGAGAAAATGAAGGCAATGCCTAACTTCAACTGGTTTGTATAATGACCTTTCTGCACAAGTTACCCTGAAATCCATGAAATCAATACACACACATTCTACATCCATTCACAAAAGTAAAGAGACATGACAATTTTCTGGACCATGCCATAAAACATTATCCTCTGATTTTATCTAGCTTGCCTCATTGTGGTGAGAGATCACTAAAAAATATTGTTTAATAGGAAAAAAAAGCTAACTTCTGTGAGGAAAGATGTGTAATTCTCAACTTATCTAAGGGTAAATATTATAAGAGAAAAATAAATAAATGGCAGAATGAAAGTCAAAGTTTAAGAAACAAGTACATCATAAAGATAATAAAAGTGTAATTATAATGAAGATACAAAAGAAAGCTGTCCCTGAAAAGCTAGTGTCCTGCAACACTCTGCGCTGCACATTCACGGCTGACGTGCTAGATTTCACACGTACTGGGTTCGCAGTTTGATGTGATTTCCTCTCTGAATCCTGTTTCTCATTTTCTGAATTAGTCTGATGATGTGCTGTCACCTCCAGGGAAGCTTCCAACATGGACACTTTCTTTCGGGTGTCAGTCAGCTCTTGCTGAAGCTGTCTCATACAGGCCTAAAAAGATAACTCTGTTACTGATTTTTAAGTCACCTTATCATTAAGTCACATTAATAACATATAACTCCAACACATGGACTTTGAGAACTATCCCCACAGACATCAGTTCACCTTCTTTTCCTCATAGGTACACATTCCTGTTTACTGAATTTCGTTAAAGACACAGAAGGCGTGACCCTCCTGCCTTACTGAGAGTAAGTTAACTAAGACAATGGATGCTGCTCCACCAGCCATACCCTGCCCCTCCCAGGAAATGGCCAAGCTTTACCCCCACTGAAGTCTCAAAACAGAAATGGGTGTGTAGGTGGGATGGGTGGCGGTAAGTTCCACACTGTGGAACATTCTCCCTCTTTCTCCTTAGAGGCTTAAGTTCAGAGTTCTTCACATATTCAATCTGGTGTTTAAATCCTTCCAATAGACTCCCATCTCACAGTAGAAACGAGATTATTCCAATAGCCTTTGGGGACCCGAGACAACCTGGCCTCCCCTGCCCCCTGGACTGCAGCTCCTACAGCTCCCCCCACCCCCCCACTCACTCCCTTCCTGCCACTCAGGACTCTGCCTGCTCCTCCTCAGTCTGAAAATGGGACCCCAGTGCCAAACTCGTACATCACAGAGCGCTCCAGTTCCTCTGTACTGGACAAACTTAGATCCAAGTGACAGTAACTGAGCCTTGAAGTGAGAATTGTGAGCACATTATTTGAAAAAATATTCAAAGTAAATTATAAATAGAACAGGGGAGACTAAGTCAAACACAGTTTTGCTAAAATTTATGAATTGTCCCAAATTATGACTGAATGAAAAGTAGATGCCTTTAAGGAGTGGAGAGGTCATAACAATACATGATTTGAGATGGAAATATTTCTAAATTTAATTCCAATTGACATGAATAAAAACAGAATTACATCAACTAAAAATATATGAAAAGCTACTAACGAAAAGTACAAGATACAGCATTTACACATCAGTTCATCGGGGAAATCTGGATTGGACTGTCAAGGTAATCCACACAATTGAATCTTTTTTTTCTTCTTTTACTTTTTTTGTTCACACAACTGAATCTTAATTTCAAAACACTCATTTTAGGTCTGAGCATTTCATTTATCTGCTTCGTCACGATACTAAAATGTGGTGACAGAAAGATTAAAATGATTTGGGCACTATAAGACCTGCCTGTATCTGTCAACAACTTATAGCTTAATCTCTTAAAATTGCAGGTGACACGGCATCTTTACTCAAAGTGAAGCACCTCTCAGGTCCAACTTTTGTTTGCTGGAAACAAGATATGCTTTTAGGCTGCTTTACAGTGTATATATTTACAGCCCACACATTTTTCATGTTCCACTAGTTTCAACCTTTAGCTTTCATCAGATACTACTTTGAACTTTCTTTGAGGAAGTCTGAAAGTTAGTTCCCTTTCTGGGTACTTACTTCCATTTCTGCTCTGTCAGTTTCATACTGATACAGTCTGTCTTTTACATGTAGGCATTCATCGATTAACTCCTTGTTTCCTTCCTCCAGCATCAGAACTCGTCTGCTCATGGCCTCAAGTTTTCCCACGTGATCCTGAAACGGCTCTGGGATATTAAGTATTGTCTCTTTACTTTTGGCCTCATTTTGAGCAACATCCAGTTGCTGTAGGAGCAACATGTTTTCAGTTTGTAGTTCGAATACTCTCTCCTCCAAGAATGCCTGGTTTCCAATGTATTTGTTGACTTCCTCTTGTTTGCTCTGAGACAAGGGTTCAGTTTCCTTGTTTGAACGCTGGGCTTGGCCTCGGTCTCTACGCACACATTCTACTACCAATGTCGTTGGTCTAAGAGCATCTCTCCTGGGATGGAGCTCAATTTCTTGGCCACGGAATTGACTTTCAGCTTCAAGAAGTTGCTGAGGAAGCACCTCGCTGTTATTTTTTGGGTCAGACAGCTCAAAATCCATTGTGTCCTGTAAGTGAAACCCCTCATCTCTTACTCTTTGAACTGTACACAATAAACTGACATATCATAATTTCCTTTGAAGTGAAAGACTAATCTCTCTTATACAACAAAAGGTTTGCAATAACTGGGTATCCAACTGGAAAAACTTAAGGTGGATACAAATCTCAAACTTTAAACAAGCAGAAATCCCCCAAAGTTCAAACATTTAATGTAAAGACAGTGAGTCCATGAAAGTAAAAAAGAAACCACTAAAGGATGTTTAACAAGCTTAGAACTGGGAAGGCCTTTCTTTCTCTGAAATACAACAAACCCAAAAGGCTTAAAACAAAATATGAATAACTCTGACTACACTTAAAAATTATATTTGATATCTAACCTTTACAGCTACCCCCAAAGTAAAAGCCTTAGCTCTGTATATATCTGGACAGATTAAATTTCCTAAAAAATTTTTTCCTGAGAATATTCCATAAATATTCTCCCTTTCTAACATTTTTAGAGCGAGTCATAAGAATTACATCTATGGATAAGTGATAAATCTAAGCACTGTACTAAGCACGTCTACAAACATCAGTTAACTCAGTTAGTTGTGACAATTCTGGAATAAAGGGTTAAAAACACACGCAAGCTGCAGGGTTTTCCCCAGGGCTTCTGACTCTCTGACTCTTACACCAAACCAACACTACTTCTCTAGGACAAATAAACACAAGAGAAGCCTTCTATTTCCCTAATGGCGAATACACTAAGTGTAAAGAAGGTCAAATTTACAGAGCTCTTCTTAGAAAATCAGGGGACTATTTGCTTCTGCAATAATTTTCATTTCTTCTTCATGGTGTTTATAACAGCAATGGATGTGACATAGCAGGGAAATACAGTGAACTGTTTTATTAAAAATAAAATACTGACCAATAAATCATCACTAAGTATAGATTATGCCATATCTATCACTATATTCAAGAGCTCCTTGTACTGAAATCGGATACCACATGAAGCAGAGCGTTACTTTTTATCACACGTAGGAGAATGACACCCAAACCTCGGTTTCTGAACTGGCTAGCCTTTTTCCTCCTTACCATCAGTGGAAATGATAAAGTAACCTCTCCATTTGTCTATCAAAGGAGTGAGATCACTGCCAGAAACTAGAATGCCTGCCGTTAATAGTAACAGTTTTGAGATGATGGAAAGTTAATCAATTCTTAGGGAAAATATGAACAGCCTCTCCTTGGATGAGGCCATTGTGAATGTCACTACGTCACTGTTGCCGGCAAGTGGATTTGAATTCAAAATATTGTTTTATTCAATGGACCAGAAGTGAAACCCCCAGAAAATATATTTACATATATAGGCTTTTAAAACCCTCTATACTTTCTGTACCTATAGTATTGGTTTTTACACTATGTAAATATACAAACTCACACACACACGTTTAAAAATGACTAAAGAAAATACCTCAGCATTCATTTTATTAGCCTTTTCTGCCTCCTTTTGTTGAGAAAGATGATGGGCCGAGATTTCATCTTGTATTACTCTGGCATTCTGCTCTCGAGAAAGTTGTCTCTGAGCGTCATTTCGCGCTTCTAAAACCTGGAGACATATTTCATTAGGTTTTGGGTTTTATACCATGAAAAAAATCAAAAAAGCTTAGGAGGGGAATCTTTTAAAAAATTTTAAAACTGTTAAAAGCAAGTAGCCTTTTCAAGCACAGGGATCTTTAATGCACATACATAACTCAAACTCTAATATATATGACAGCTAAACTTATCACAGAGCAAAAACACAAGGGATGTAGTATCGTGAAAGAAAAAGTTTTTTTAACACTATATAAATTGAGTTATAGTCATTTTACAATGCTGTGTCAAATTCCAGTGCAGAGCACAATTTTTCAGTTGTACATGAACATATATATATTCATTGTGACTTTTTTTTGTTGTGAGCTACCACAAGAGCTTGCATATATTTCCCTGGGCTATACAGTATAGTCTTGTTTATCTGTTCTGCATATGCCTGTCAGTATCTACAAATTTTGAAATCCCAGTGAAAAAAAATTTCTTTGTAAGGCATTTAACCAGTTCCATCACAGTCTCAAGGCAATTTAGCCTGGATTTAAACTTCAAAAAGCCAAAATTAACACATGGACTTGAATTAAGACTTGTTACTTTGTTGAATGGACCAAAACCGTCAATCCTTATGATAATGATTAAGCTCAAATTAACTTCCATTCCTTCATTCAGAAAAGACACAGAGCATCCTTTAGATGCCAAGAACACCAAGAAATTAGCAAGTTAAGCTCTAAATGTCATAGTTCATATTTAGGATGAGATAACTTTTATTTGTTTTAAATGAAAATATAGATTAATTCAAAACAAGATAATAAGTAATATTGATGAAACAGTGATAGAGATATGAAATTTTCACCTAAGACTAACTTACCTGATTTGGTTTATTCCTTATGCTCTTCAGTTTGCATTCTAGTGCTCGGGCAGTGCTTTCAAGTTGTTGGTTCGCGGAAACTTGCTCATCGTATTCTTTCTCTTTTCTTTTTAAATCATCTTTAGTTTTACCATATAATATATAAGCATTTTTCTTCTTCTTTGTTTCTTGTTTTGATGTGAATCTGCAGTGAAAAATGCTTACCTTAAAATTTATTCTGTTAGAAAATACAAAGTTCATTTTATGATCTGGTTCCTCACATGCTGATTTATTACCCTAATGGAATTTCTATGTTCTCAATTTTTTTTCATATCTAAGTCTCACATTTTAAATTCCTCACTTCAGTCTCTTCATAAAGAGAGATCTCTATATATGTATTTGAAAAGTAGCAATGAAAAGACATAATGCTACTGAGTTTCAGTCAAGAGTAACTCTGGTGAATAGTGTAGGAAAGAAATTTTGCAATTATTCAGTAAGGTATGAATTGAAAATTACCCTTTTTTCCCCACATAGTCACAAATTACTCCATTAGGACAGAGAATTTAGTTACTAGTTAAAAGAGAAGTTGCTATTTAGAAACAAGTTTATAAGTTCATGAGAGACAAAATTTCAACTTCATGAGCTATTACAGGGACTCCTACATGATCTCCAGCGAAAGGTAACATCCGCGGAAGTCTTTTCCAGAACACAGATCTGCTAATTAGCATAATCCAAGGCGAGGCTGGGGAGTCTACTAGCTGATGCCCTACACTTTATGTTTCTTCTTTTGCAACACTTTGAACTTACCTTGTTGAATATTACTTATGTAGTAAATCATTTTTAAATCCCTTTTGGTACAAGGCAGGATCCATAGTAAGTAAGAAATAAAGAGTAATCCGTGCTTTCAGCATAGACCTTTGAACTGATCTTATCTCTGCATGAGAGAGATGCTGAAGAAACTAACCAGTAATCACTTTCCATTTTACTTTTTAGTCCATCCATTCATATGTTAAGAATCAAACTGCATGAATTTTTTTTAAAGTTTCTGCCTTGAGAAAAATGGTCACTTCATAATTCTGCAAGTGGGAATGTAAAGTAATATAAACTTTCTGGAGGACAATTGAGAGATAAGGATCAAAGGTCTTTTTTTAAAGAAACATAGAATGAGGAGATATATATAGCTGTGTTATTTCCAACAGTCTCATATTCCACAATATTAATGAAATTTTCTCCCCTGTAAAATCCCAAAAGGTAAGTTAGCAATTGTAAGACTTCTCCTACATACCTACAGTATTAAAGTAAATATAAGGAGTTCAAATACTTCTTTAAAATCAAGAAATTCAGTACCTCATGCTGCAGAGCTCTTGTTCCCACTTCACATTTTGAAGTTTTAACTGTGATTCTGCTTCTCTTGTTTTCAACAGCTCTGTCTGTAGCCAGTTCACCTTATTTTCCTTTTTTTTTATTTCTCCTCGAAGTAGTGCACAGTCAGATTCTTTCAGTTCTATTGATCTGAATGAATGAACTGGATCCTCAATTTTCAATAACCTATCAGAATCTGCATTAGGAAGAAAACAAAAATAGAAACAAAATATATGAATAATTTTTGTGTATAAAGGACTGTGCATTTTCACATTCACTCATCCACACATTGAACAAATGGATATTGAGCATCTATGACGTGGAAAACATTCTTCTAAGCTCTGCAGATATTAAAAGAATGACAAAGTAATATTATGAACATTATGCAAGTAAACTTGACAATTCAGATGAAGTGGGTAAAATTCCTTGAAAGAGAGAAATTACAAAAGCTCAATTAAGAAAGAACAAATAAGCTAAAAAGCCCTATATCTTAAAAACCAAAACAAAAGTCCTATTTAAAGACCTTACGACAAAGAAAATTCCAGTCCCAATGGTTACACTGCTGAATTCTACCAAATGTTTTACGAAAATTTAATACCAATTCCACACAAATTCTCCTTGAAAAACGAAGAGGAAGAACTATGTCCTCATTCTATAAAACCAACATTACCCTGAATCCAAAACCAGACAAAGGTACTACAAGAAAGAAAACTAATGTTATGAAAATGGAAGTAAAAATTCTAAACAAAACATTAGCAAATTAAATCCAACAATACAGGATAATTCATCATGGCCAAGTGAGGTGTATTCCAAGAATGCAGGGCTGTGTTAACACGTAAAAATCAATGTTATTCATCATATTAACTAAAAAAGAAACCATATGATCGTGTCAGCGGATAAAAAGAGGCACTTGCCAAACCTCAACATCTATTCCTGATAAAAACTTCCAGCAAACTAGGAACCAAGGGAACGTCTTCACTATGACAAAGGTCCATGCTAACCCTACAGCTAACACCATACGCAATGGTGAAAAACGGAACGCTTTTCCCAGAAGGTGAGGAACCGGACAGGAATGGCTTCTCTTACTCCTTCTATTCAGCACTGTACTGGAGCCAGTGCAATCAGGCAAAATAAAGGAACAAAAGACATCTAGATGGGAAATGAAGAGGTAAAACTGTCTGCTAATCAGCGCGGAATATGATTACATGGTGCGAGTCAGCTAACTCCAACCTGTGGGCTGGGTTGCTTGCTTTGGTAAATAAAGTGTTACTGAAATACAGCCACGCCCATTAACTTGTGCACTGTCTATGGCTACTCTTGTTGCAACAGTGACAGAGCTGATTAGCTGTGACAGAGAATGTATTTATTGGCTGCAAGTCTTAAATGTGAACTATCTTTAGTAAGACAGTAGTTTAAAGAAGAAAAATCTTGACCACCTTTGGTTACATAGAAAATCTGAGAGAATCCATAAAAAGGCTACTAGAACTAATAAATGTGTTCAGCCAGGTTGGAGGGCACAGAGTCAGTATACAGAAGTCAGCTATATTTCTATCATCAGAAACTAAAATTTAAAATATAGTATTTTGAAACAAATAGACAAATAAATAAAAATACACTATTTACAACTGCACTGAAAAATAAGAAATACAGGTAAACATAAAAGATGGAAAGACCCAGACACTAAAAACTCTTAAAATATTACTGAGAAAATCAAGGGAGACCTATATAAATGGAGAAATGAACTTTGTTTGGGGTTAAAAATTCCATTTTGTTAAAAAGTCAATCCTCCCCAAATTAATCTCCAGATTCAACATAATCTACATCTCATTTCCAGGACATTAGCAGCTTTTTTTTTACATTGACAAGATGATTCTAAAATTCATGTGGAAAGAAGAGTAATAAAAGGAAACAAAATGAAGCCAGAGGACTGTGGCCTTTAACCATGGAGCTACGAGAAGCAGGAGCTGGATTTTAGGCAAGGAGGTAACAAAGACCTGAATTTTAAAAACTATCTAGTAATCATGCTTGTGGTGTAGACCAAGGTTCCAGGAGGTAGAACGGCGGAGAAGAAAGTCCTGAGGTGATTTCAGCGTTCTAGGAGGGAAGTAGTGATACCTTGACCTTGGGTGAAGGCGTAGGAGCAGCAGAGTCAACAGAAAGCACAGGGGGTGGGAACGGTCACAGCCCCTGGCTGGCAGCGCACAACACGTCTGCTTCTGCTTTAACACAGAGCACGTTTCTGAGACGCAGCGGACTGTAACATATCCGTGCTCCCTGGGGCAGTACTAGGTGTGCACAGGTTACCGCCAGATAACTTAAAAAGGCTGTGTAGTCATACGGGGGTCCTACCTTTACTCTCCGGGCCAATTTGTTCGATTAGCCTCAGGGTATTCTTACAGTTAGGGTAAAGCGACTTGGGATCCTCAGAAGCTGTTTCCGGTGCCAGAGTTAAGTCATGGAGGTCATCCACAGAATTAAGCCGCTCTTTGACCTACAAATAAATAATGCTATTTCACACTGTCTCCAACATAGTTATAAAATATGCTCAGTGTACCGAGGTGATAAATATCCACCTTTTTAAGCGAGCAAAAAAAAAAAAAAAAAAAAAAGACACTTCTCGAAAGAACTGATTTTTGTCAAAAGGCTAACTTTGTCAATAATGTTTCTAAATTATTTTTAAGTAAACGTCTCTACAACAAAGGAGGATTTGATGTTTTCCCACTCTTATAAATTTTTCTTACTAAGTAAATATTTTTATGATTAATATTTAACTATACCTTGTCCTTTTTAGTAGACATTTTCTTTGAAGACCTGAAAAAAGAAACAAGCAATTCATTTAAGCCAAATACTAAATACTGAAGATACAAGACGTATATAAACCTATTATTTTTTATATAAAATCTTTGCGTTGATAATTAATTTTCAATAAAACGGAGTAAACAAAAAATGGAAACAGTAACATTAAAGGACAAAGAAAGCATATCAATTATATTATTAACAAAGTATTAAATTTAAATCAAGCAGACAAGGAAAGGAAAAGGAAGAACATAAAATTACTTGTATTATTTGATAGGAAAAAATGTACCAGGATTTTCTTGTTGTCTTTTTCAATAAAAACTAGCTTTTATGGCAATAAAACCTATTTGGAATGTATTACTTAAGTCCTTATATGAAAGAAACCCTTTTCTCATAACCATGACATCAGCTTTTTTGAGAACTTAGTGTGCAACTGCTGTGCATTACCAGCACTTTACATGTCTTAAAGACATTTTAATCCTCACAACAATCCTGGGAGGTAGGTAATACATCAGGTACTTTACCCAGGAAGAAAATGAGGCACAGAAAGGATAAGTCATTTGTCGAAGCCTCTATGTCTGCCCAGAATTCCAACCCAGGCAATCTGGCTTCAATACTTGCATTTCACAGTACGCTAAGAAAATAATATTTATTTTTAAGTATTTTTAACTAATGTAGTAAATGAATCTCTATTATTATTCTATGTCTAGGTATAATTATAAGTAATAATTTCTGGGGCATATGTCCAGAAGGAACCCTACTTCAAAATGACACCTGCACCCCAATGTTCATAGCAGCACTATTTACAATAGCCAAGACATGGAAACAGCCTAAATGTCCATCAACAGATGACTGTATAAAGAAGAGGTGGTAGGTGTATTTATACAATGGAATACTATTCAGCCATAAAAACTGACAACATAACGCCATTTGCAGCAACATGGATGCTCCTGGAGAATGCCATTCTAAGTGAAGTAAGCCACAAAGAGAAAGAAAAAACCATATGAGATCACTCATATGTGGAATCTAAAAAACAAAAACAAAAACGAAAACAAAAAAACAAAGCATAAATACAAAACAGAAACAGACTTATAGACATAGAATACAAACTTGTGGTTGCCAAGGGGGAGGAGGGTGGGAAGAGACAGACTGGGATTTCAAAATGTAGAATAGATAAACAAGAAGATCATACTATACAGCACAGGGAAATATATGTAAGATCTTACGGTAGCTCACAGCAAAAAAAAAAAATATGACAATGAATATATGTATGTTCATGTATAACTGAAAAATTGTGCTCTACACTGGAACTTGACACAACATTGCAAAACGACTATGACTCAATAAAAAAAAAGTTAAAATAATAATACTTTTTGAATCTTAACACCTGTTTTTTAAAAATAAAAAGACTTTAGACCTAGGCAATACTGGAAATCTACTTTTAATAAAGATTTGCTTTCGCTAAAGACATTAATCAGCGGGCATTCATTATCCATTCAGCTGTTTGTTCATGCATTTCATAGGTCCTTATGGAGCATGATGGCTTTTTTAATTTAGAACTTAGTAATCCAAAAGTAATCATCTGTGATAGATTGTTAATAGCTTATTATTCTATTGTATATAGACAAAATCTTCCCCTTCTTCCTAGAATCTAAACAAATATTAAGTTAATGTAATCTGGTATTTTGCAATAGCATACAAAACCATAGCCACTGGTGATGATACTTTCAAGGACACTATAAAATCTAGACTCATCAAGGAATGATTAAACCCTATTCAGTATGGCCTAAGTGTTTGTATAGTTATTATGAGTATACAATTTTTAAAAAACCTATGGACAATGGTGTAACTTTAAAGTCATTATCTGCATATTCAATTGTGTAAGAATATTACGCTTCAGAACTAATGAATAAGCCCTTACAACAATACCATACATGAATAGTTTACTACAATATTTTAAAGATAACATACTACAATCAATACACTTTTTAATATCAGAAATCCAAACAAAGTTAAATTGAAAAACACGTCTTCTATGGAATCGCATCCAACAGCATAGAGACATCCTCTACAAACTATCATCTCATCATTAAACAAAGAAAGGGAACCCCCACGAGCCCCACGTTTCCCATCAGTTATCACCCAGTCCTCTCCTGCCTCCCCAGGGAATGTCCTCTGAGGGGCTGTTCACACTGATTCACTGCAGCCCGGCTTCCATGGGGACGTATTATTGAAACTACTTAAGGTCAAAGGCACTTGTCCTCATCTTAGCCTTTCGGCAGTGTTCCTCCAACACAGTTGAGAATTCTCTTGCCTTCGCCTTTGCACTATATGTTGCTGTTCTATTTCCAGAGAAGGTAATCACTGCTAATACGTCTTCAGCTAGAAATAAAGAATTTGTATGTTTTACCTGCCACAACCTTGATCTCCTTCACTTAAACTGCTGTTGTCATTCACGTGTAGGAGACCACCAGCCAGTGAGGTGGTCTTTGCAAATACACGTGAAGTCACAGATGCTTTTAATGTCCGTTTTCCACTTTCATTCTTCTTTACTCCCTTCATATGCAAGCCAGGACACCTACTTTAAAACAATCCATAAAAAAGCCAATTTAAAAAAAAATTCTACTGGTAAAAAAAAACAATTTTTGCAAAATTCCAACTCTTACCCATCTTCAATCATTTATTAACTCACAAAGTGGTTAACAAGGGCCAACCATATGCAAGGAAACACAAATCCCTGCTTCAAAGACAGATATACAATTATGATACAATGTGATATGCAAGAGCTGACATACGAAAGTAAAGTGAGCATGAGGAAGGCTTTACGGAAGAGGGGAAATGGACAGGAAGTCATGAGCAAAAGAGACAGGAGGAAATTATTCTACTTAAGAGATTAGAATGTGAGCACAAAGATTAGGCACATGGCATTTAGGTGTGTCCTAGGAACCTAGAAGGAAGAGTATCAAATATATGGAAGCAAGTAGAGAGATGAGTCTGGGAAGAAATTCTGAACAATATCTAGGAAAGTAATAATTACCTACTGCTGAACACTGATATAGGCTTACCTATCAGAATCTCCTTTCTGCAGAGCAGGAAACTGCTGGTCATCAGTTTTTCCCCTCTTCCTCTGCTGAGTTAATCCTTCATGATAACTGCCATCACATATGGTTTCTGATCCTTTCAGTTCACCACTTTTGCTTCTGTTCTCTTCTACTTCAACCTTCAGGGAAAGTTTGATACGAAGGGTAATTATTACTGTATTCATTATAAAGACTTTGTTAATCATTCACTTTATCATTTGACTCAGAGTTTGCCCTGATTTCAATTGATTAAAATATTTTTGTGCTTATTTTAATTTTTATCATTTCAAGTCATTGGAATGTTTGTAAATTCTGCTTCTTTCTGTTTGAGGAAAAGAAACAGAATTTCCAAAATTTCAAAAAGGACTTTCTGAATGCTGTGCTCTTACATCCACTCTTCCCCATGTGAATGGCAGAGACAGAGAAAAAGAAAGACAAAGGCATAAAATTTGTCCTCTTCTGTCTTTACCACCAAGATTTTGTATTAAACAGCCAGATTTAGAAGATGTCACACCTTGGTGCTTCAGTAACAGAAAGGAAACATTCTTCTTGCTGTGCTAAAGCTATCCTTTCCCTCCTACTTTTTATAATTCTTGTTTCATTTGGATCCTGGGGTATCAAAAAAGTGGTGTTTAATAAAACATATAAACCCAAGTTTACCGAAAGGAGCAGAGTGAAACTGATGAATTGCCAGTTAGTGTGGAATTCTGCAGAAGGAATGCTGCTTCCCAATTTCACATTCAATAACCATGCCCATTTTGTAGCTAGACGGCATAGGAGTAATGAGTGATCTACCTTAGCCCCACTGTTTACTGAAAACGGGAACACAACCAAGAAAGGTTAAGTCATTTGTCCAAATTCCCTAAAGCAGTATTCCCCAGCATTTTACGGTGTCAAAAGAGATGATACAATTCTGTAACACTGAATCTAATAAGCTACCAAATAAATTCATCAAATTGATCGGGTAAGTTAAAAGTGTGACTTTGGCAAAGTTGGGGGCAAGGCTCAACTCCTTCTTCTATTAAAGGAGAACATCTTCAGATTTCCATCTTTAAACACTCTTTGCACCTCACACAAAAGAACACACACATTTTAAAAATCTATTACTAGAACTAAAAAAAATCATCCAGTGCATCTCAAAACTCAAGTTTTCTCCTTTGGAGATAAATACTGAATTTTTTTTGCTGAGGGTTCATACTACCTATATGATAGAATCACACATGTCAAAACTTACTACGTTTTATTAAATAATATAATGTAAGTGTCTGTCTCAACAGAAACACCCGGAAGTGGTGATTCAAGAGTATGTGCAAGCACGTGTATTCTTAAGAATATCTCAAAGTGGCCATGATGGAATTCTGAGTGTCCAGAGATCAGTAAAACAGAGAAGCCTGCACTCACTAACGCACAATACGCGCATCAGTTTAGTGAGAGCGTGTGCTTATATCCCTTCTCTCAGTCACTGTTTCCTTCCCATTCTATGGAAGTGCAACTTACATTTAAGCCAATAGATTAAAACAAAAAAAACCAAAACCCTTGAGCTTATTATGTTTCCTAAGCTATTTCACTCGCGTTTATTCCGGCTCAGAAGGTCACGTGGCACACAGCTGAATTACTTTCCCACTTCATACCAAAGACTGGCACAGAGACTTAGGTCGATTAAGGAACAAAACCCAGGAAAATACTTCCCTGAGTTCCTGTTATTTAGATGGCAGAAATAGTCTGTTTCTACACGATTACATATTTAGATGACACCGTTTTATACATAGGCTATTTACGTAAGTGGAAAATCAGATCAAATATGGATCAGAATGGTAGAGATTATTGATAAAGAGGGAAAAAACAGAGTAGCAGCAAAGGAACCTCTACCTCTTTTTGAAGCTGAATTTTCTTTTTCCAAAGCCAGGAATTCTACTTGTAACATGCCTACCTCATTGTTAAACCTTTGCATATCTTGGTGTAACTCTTTTAGGCATACTGTGGATGTTCTGTTACCATTTGATGGAGAAGAACTCACGTTTCCTAATTCAGGGTCCATGATTTTAGAGTTACTAGCACCGCAGTTATCTGCAAGCAATGGCTTCTGGAGCTGGTCTTGCATTGGTTTGGTTTTCTTGTAAGTATTTGAAACAGCAGACATATCGTGACTTTTTATTTGAATCATGTGTTTCATCTCACTGGAGCGGGCAAGCCACCAACCAAAAAGGCTTTTTGGGTCACTTACCTGAGGTGCACGTCCAATGTCTGATTTCCAGTGAGTATTTTGGTTCCTTTTTTGTATTCTTTTTGTATCAAGTTCTTGGTCTTCATTCCCTGTAAATGGAACTCGGTTCCTTACTTCATTTTCTCTATTATAAAAACTCTCCTCATTTTTGTTAAAAACATGTTCAGTGCCTGGTTTGTCATGTTCATCTAACTTATTTTCATTTAAATAAAGTTTTGAAGATGACTGGCAACGATACTCTGTTGACTCAGACTTGGAATAAGATGGAAAAACATTTTCAAGACTGGGCTCTTTGTGTTCAGAGAATGCCTGGGATCCTACAGAGACAGAGGCTCCAGGTGCATCTTTTTCCTCACAATCAAATATATTATCTGTCACACTGGGAGGTAGTTCCTTTAAGTCACCATGTAGTTCCGAGCTGTCATGTAGTGACTCCACCTTACGATGACAAGTAATTTTGCATTCTTCATGGATTTTACTGATTTTCTGATTTGACTTCTTTGTGATAAATTCGGAATTATTTTTCCAGTCTAATTTGCCTTGTTTGACCCACATGTCCTCGTGCTTCTTCACACAAGAATGTTTTGAAGATACAGGTATGTCCTTTCTGTCATGTTCCTTATTCACTTCTGGTTCTCTAGGCGTTTTTTGCAGATGCACAAGTGAAAGATTAATCCGCTTGATTTGACCTTCAGATTTCTTTTCTTTCACAGTACGTGCTCGTAAAACACATGTATCCTTTAGTAGTCAAGTATCGATAAAGAAAAATAAAACACTAACTAAAATTTAACAAACTTCTTAATCTATGTTTGGCTACTCACAAACTAAGACGTGAAACATAACTTGCCTTAGCCTTCAAATAGGAGAAAAACAGGAACTCAGAAACCTAACTTTGTCACTGTTTGTTTCAACTAAACAATTCATACATGTCAAATCTACCAAGAATAAGAGAAGATTAGATTCTTAACATTACAAAGATTTCCTCACTAAAAAATATTTCACCTCACATACCTGAAATAGTGAGCCCCTCCAGTGCATGTAAAGACTTTTTTTAAAGGACTAATAACTGGAGAATAAGCAAACTGCAAATTATTAGGTGCCAAAATCAACTAACATCAGAGGAACAAATTCCTGAGTTTAAGTGCAAATGATATACTATGATAGTGATCTACTCAATATGTATTCTCTGCATCCAAGTTATATTATACTCTAACATTCACTAGTGAGAGTGAATAAATGAATTTTTAATAATACTTACTGATTTCCTACCCTGAAATGAAATAATTTAGAACATTTTTGTTTGTTCCCTAACAGCAAAGGTCTAATCCTGGAAGGTTTGATTCTCTTCCTAGGCAGCTGGGTTGACTCTATGACACCTATTCTCTCCGTGATTGTAGATTCTGAAATCGATTACATAGAGATCACAAGACAGAAGAAATCTTTCATCTTGGCATTAATGACTTGCAATTTGAAACTGCAAATTTTGGACCACTGGGAATGACTGTTCCTTACATGAAACTAACTCGGTGGCCATCACTGTGATATTATTTACAACTTCAACTGCTTAATCACATGACTTAATATTTGATATCACCTTCTTTATCATGTGAGAAAGCTATAAAAATGGAAGAAGTAAACAATATTCAGGAAGATTTTTTGCCTCAATTCCAAAGATAAAGTTGAATTATAATTATAGATTCTAACTTACTTTAAGTTTTGTAACTAGATAAAATGCTATTAAAAACTATTAAATAATTATTTATTGACTCTAAAAGTCTAGTTTGAAAGGCAATTTCTTTTCAATTTGAATAACTGTGTTATTAAAGCACAGAAAACAATATAAACCAGAAATTTAAATTTACACCTTTACATACCTGTGAGTGCTTATTTTCACTTCCATCAAGTCTTTCTTGCTCTTCCTCACATGTCCTTTGTAAGTCTAGTTCTGCTGAAAAATGAATATGCTTAGTTAAAATTCACTACTTAGAACAGCTAGATAAAAGGCATCATTATAAAAACATAAAAAACATTTCATCAATTAACAGTTTAAATTAAGCTTAATCTTTAGCTGGATATTTACTTCTTTAAGAAATACTCCTAATTATCTAAAACTTCAACAAACTATTTGGGAAATACTAGATTTTACCAGATAAAGGCATACAAACATCTCAAAGTTTCATTCACAAATTGATTCACCAGACATGAACGAAACAAAGAGAAATAAAACAACATTTAAAAATACAGTAGAAATATACATACAGTCACAATAGACTCTATTCTCTACCTCCTAACAGTACCTTTTTAACAACATACCAAGCTTCAAGAGCAATGTTATTCATGGTTTCCAAAATTACTGTTACTTTTTATGCTTTTATCTTTCCTTAACCTGAAATGTTTCCCTCTATTGTTCTGACAAGTTCCTTTTCCTCTTTGAAGACTCAGCTGCTCTGTGAAGTCCTCCTTGATTGCAGCCATCTTTCCACAGAGACACAGGGATCTCCTACCTCGGAGCTACCTTGGTACCTCTCACAGCTTTTTCTAGTGTGTCTTCATCAGCTGAACTGTAAACTATTTCTTTACATGTCTATCCTCTTTGCTCCTATGCTGTGGAGGACAAACTTACAAGTATCTTTGTATAAACAGTCTTTATTTATTAGAAAAACTGAGTTTAGAGCTTGCAGTCACTACTATAGGAGGTAACTGAGAATTTTTTGTAAACATGACATTAATTCTACAGGTAAGGAAAGAAAAGATAAAACAAAAGCAGAAAAAATATTGTATGATTTATTACTACAGCTCTGATCCTATCACTGATTAAGGCACTAAATTAATTGGTATGTAAAGTAGAACACAAGTTAGATGTGGTTAATCAACAGACTGAGTATCCTAGAAGAATTAGAATTGATATTCCATATATTATTTTTAAGTGCTAAAGCACTCCTTAAGACCAATACCCTTTTCGACCAATCAATCCATTAAAAATAATAAAACAAGCTGATATACTATGTGGACACGGTTAAGAAGGAGGTCCTGTGGAGCAAATTCCCAATGACTGCCACTACTGCTGGGAAAGCCATTTCTAAAATACACAAAGGCAGAGAATATACTAGAAATATTTTGATATTTAGTTGCAGAGGTGCTTTTTCAGTTACACCGAATATAGCTATAACTAACACATACAAATTCAGAGCTAGATAAAAATAAAGCTAAGAAACCACATTTTCTGAAGGGAATCTTTGGATGTCCATCTAGGTTTCCCAACTAGTCACAAAGCTCTAGACATCATCCTCCTACCCACTCCCAGGAGTGAGCTAAATACTAGTCTGAACGAACTTACTTTCTCCTAATCCTCTTTGCTACTTAATATGCTGCTTTGGTCAGAGGATGAATGTAAATGTCATGCTAAAAGGTCTTGTCTGGTTGCAGGTTGCATAAAAGGAGTAAACACAAAGGAGATCCTGCCACAAAGTGATTTCTGCGAAGTCGGAGTATGGTGAAGCCACGCACAGGTAGACTATGGCTAGCTCTCTATGCTGCTTTATTACCTTCTTTGCTGCTTCTGTTCTCTGGCAGCTGTGATTGACGCAGGCCACGGAGCGCTGCATTTTCTGACAGAAACATGGCTCCAATATTCATCTGTTTTTTACCTACTAGGGCCGTCTGCCTCAGTTCTGTGGGTGCTGACTGGTTTGTGGTCACTGACTGTGATACCAACGGACATTGATCAACTTTCAAAAGCTTGGCTCTTTGACCAGCCGCATTATTGGGGCTCAAACTAGTAGAATCCCAGTCTGAAGGATCTGAAAACAAAGTTTCCACTTATTAGAATGTGAAAAACAATACAAACTTGAATAACCTGTACGGATTCTCTTCCCAGAGCAGCAGCTCCACGTCCTCCTCTCCCCACAAACACGCTGCTCCTTCCCAGCTGGTTGTACTTTACATGCCATTGCTGTTCACATAGGGAACCACTGTCTCTCTTTCTACTTTTAATTTTCTAGTATTACTTATTTGGATTCACTCATCACTCTCTATAAAACAGTCAATATTCCGTAAGAGCTTTATGAGTAATTATTATTTCTTCAACATGTGAATTTTTTCATTAACAAAATGTATGTCTAACCAGCCATTTACTGGACATTTAAATATGCATGACAGTATTGTGTCCTAGAGACACGGGCTTTAAGAAAACTTTCACTGAATGGTACTACTTACATTACAATGAGACAGTCTTTCCTCAATGTACCAATATCTTCAGAATTCTTACCTTAAGTCGTGGATAAACATCATAAATTTATATAAGGAAGGATAGCCTTGAGTGACTAATTTTCTCCATATAAATCTAGGTACAAACTAGGTCCAAAGAGTACAGAGTGCCACGAGACAGGAAATATGTAACAAAAAATGTTTTCCTTTTTTAAAAAAGAATTAAGTTGTCAGCTTCAAACTTTTTAACACAAGTTAAAGAAAAAAAGGCAGGAAATGTAGAAGTGAACTTTTAAAGCCCACTTATTTCACATCCATGAACTCTGTTTAAAACCGCAGTTCTCAAGTGTCATCTGAGAAGCCCTGAAGCCCCAAGTTCCCTCCATCTAGGGAGTCCAGGAGTTCAAAACTATTTTCACAATAATACTGAATGCTATTTTCATTCTCATTCTCTGTTAAGTGTGCAGTGGAGGTTTCCAGATACATGACATGTGATAACATCACAGCTCTAATGGCTAATGGAATGTGTGTGTGTGCTTGTTTTTAAAATCTTTCACTTTTACTAATATACTGAACATCAGTAGATACAACCCACTTAAAAGTTCTTCAGAATTCTCAATAATTTTTAATACTATAAAAAATATCCTAAACGCCAAAACTTCTAGAATTATTGTTTTAAAAGATTGTGTCTACCAAATATTAAGGTAGGACTAATTACTTCCATCATTTTTAATAATCAAACACACCACATACACACACACACACTGCTAATCAAAACATCCAGTTGACATAAGATCTTTGGGCTAGGGAAATAGCTCAGTGGTAGAGCACATGCTTAGCATGCACAAGGTTCTGGGTTCAATCCCTAGGACCTCCATTAATAAATAAATACAGAAATAAATATCATCAATGTGATAGCACTAGATGAACTAATTAAAGTGAAATATGACTGACACGTTAGCAAGTGAAGCTTGACCCTTACGTAAAGGTCAGGATTCAATTAAGCATTTTAAAACTCTGGAAAAATCTTAGAACCTAATAATCAATCTCTCAGAATCCCTGAGAAGTATAGGGACTCCAAGTTGAGCACTTTAGTGTCTCCCAGCATCAACAGAAACATCCGAGTCAAAGCTGACATTTTAAAAACCTATTTCTTATGCTTATATGTATTTTTCAAACATGGATATCAATAATAACATCTTTCAATTTATATCATCTTTCAATTAAATTTGAAGAAATAAAAGGAATTATGAATAAGAAGAATGTACTTCTTTTCAAAGTGAAATTTGTATTGCAAAATTTACCTGATTTGAATGTTTGTAAAGTCTTCATTTCTCTTGTATTATTAGGAACAGAATCTTTCACTCCAACTGCAGGCTGAATGGTTTTTGAAACAAACCGATTAATAATGTACATTTGATACAACCTATAGTAATAATTCAAGGGGGGAGGGTCTAGCTCAGTGCTAGAGTGCCTGCTTAGCAGTGCATGAGGTCCTAGGCTAAATTCCCAGTACCCTCATTAAAAAAAAAAAAATTCAAGATAAAAGTATAAAAGTTTTTACCTTCAAGTGAGGATATTTTTCAGAAGAATCTAAAAGCCAAAAGGGACACATAATCAATTATATGCAAACATGAAAGCCAACTATCCATTCACGCAGAGTTAGTACTGAACACAATCCTCATGCTTGCTTTGGAAATGAACACGTTAGGTTTCAGTGTTTTGTTTTTCAGGGGCAGTTAGGACAGCAGCAAGACAGAAATATGAATCCGTTACAGATACTCAATAAAGAACAGGAATGTAGGTTTAACAAAACATGCAGTTAAGATCTCGAAAGTACGATTATGTTTCAAATGACTTTATAAAATAGAAACGTGCACGTATACCAATGTGAACATGCTGCCTGAGGAGGAGAAAAGCGATCTCCAGTCAGAGGAACAAGTCACGGCTCCAAGAAGACAAATGTGAAAGCTGACGGTAAAATGCAACAGCGCGTCTTTAATGTGACACCATTAGACTACAAGTATTTATCATGCTCTTCAATCTGTCCTGTGATTTAGGAAGTCCACAGTTGTGATGGCAGTTCATCTGAATGTGATATTCACTTCTCATCAGAGAAAGTGTTACGAGTTGATCAGCTTGGATACACACTTGTAGAATTCTAGTTCATAAAAATATTTTTTCCCATACCCACATGGGCTGTTGGTATGCCTACATTTCTTGGATTCTCTAGCCATCAAAGTTTCTTGATCCACTCATGCAAGAAAGAATGTATACTGAGTTTTCAATATTGAAATCTATTAATCAAAAAAAATTTAATGGCCACAGGATTATTAGATATTTAAAGTCTTTTACATTTCAAAACCTGTGTAGTATTCACTGAAAATAACAACTTTAGCATTTATGGAATGAACCCTATTAATTTCTTTTGTTTCCTAAATTAGTTTGGTTTGGTAAATCAGGCTAATGTTTGCAAGGATTTTTGTGAAAAAAACTATCTTACCAAAAAATTAGGAATCCTTAAAAAAAAAAAAGCACAACCAATGTTTCATATTCAAGTTAATCTCACTTGAATAACAAATACCAATACAACATTTATCTTTGAAGCCTGATAGGAGGAGTGGCTGTGGTTTACCCCAATTCTAGGCCCCCTCCTGATTCCAGTATTCTCTGGAGTGGCAATGATCTAACCTGGCTTCAGTGCAAATACACTGACGCCATCGAAAAGGAGTTCTCTCAACTTTCCTCAGTTCCAAAATCACCTACCTGCGGCCTTTTTTTCTTCCTTCCTTTCACTTCCCTTTTCAAAGGTACCTCTAGATCTGTGGTCTTAATTCTTCCCCTTTTCTATTCTTTTCATGGACGATCCCCACCACTTCTTTTTCCTCTCTGCTTATCAGCACTATCTTACAACTCTAACTTCTACTTCAACTCTTTGCCTCCCTCTGGCTATGAACGTGCTCAGATAGAAAAACAAAATCATGCTTTTCCTTGATGCTGGTATGTCTTTAACTCCCCAGTGGCTCTTCTTCCAGATTCCCCTAAATACAAGTCTATCCTCTGAGCGTGATCTGAAGACCAGCAACAAGGGCATCACCTGAGAGCTTGTTAGAAACGCAGACCCACTGCTCAGAATGTGCACTTTTCACTGGGTCCCCAGGTGACTGATTAAAATTTGAGAAACTCCGGTCTATACCGAGTCTGCTTCTACAGCACTCGGACTTAACTGATCCTTCTGAAATCCAGCTGCACGCATCTCACTGTAACACTTCCCCAAAAGCTGCATCAGAGGTTGTAGACTTTTCAGGGGACTCTTTACCAGGCTCCAGTGCCCCTGACCTCCCCGGAATGCACCCTGCCCTCTTCCTCTTTCCCACTCTTCTGTTGGCCTATGAGACACCATCCTATAAGGCAGCAACACGCTGCATGACACGAAGATCCAGATGTTGACAGCTGACCACACCTGCCTGTGCTCACCCACGGCAGGCACACCCAGCTCTGCGTGATCAGGTACCGCAGTCCTCACTGCCTTCCTAATGGTCAGGGGGACGGGGGAGTGGAACATTATGCTGTGCCTCCCGGACAAGCTTTGGTGCTGGAAGAAGCTCACTTCATACCCACCTCATTTCAAACACTCTTCTCTTCCTTCTTCTAAAGAAGTATTCTACATTAACACCTCCTGCCAAGGACCCCCCGACTCCTTTTCCTTCATTTACTCCCCTCCCTGCCTCTTCTCATTCTTCATTCCCTCCTTCCCTCCTCCTGGTTTCCTGACTGTCCTCAGGTCACAGAGCATCTTGAAAAAAAGCTAACAACTGAGCTCCTTAAACAGCATTCTAGTTTAATCTGTTGCTGGCACCTGATAAGATACACAATTTACTTCCTTTCCTCCTCTTTTTTCTCACTATATGTTCAACAGGTGATTTTCTTTGGCTGAGAGAATAGATCCAAATCCATAATTTAACTCAACATTCTGTCAAATGACTTTTTTATAAAATACAGTGCTTACTTTCTACTTGTCCATTTAATGTATTTTTTTCTCCTAGACCTGCAGCTCCAGATAAATGATCAACACAGTTCGGCAGTTGAATCTTGGAGGTACGCTGTTAAAATTAATATTAATAATGAGTTGCATAAAGATTTCCTGATCCCTTTCTAAGAAAATACCTGCGTTCCCTACCTTACTAGTATTTTTTTTAATTTCATACTTTAAAAGCAACTAGACATAAAAAACAAAATAAGCATACCCTGGAAACCCAAACATTTAAATAGAAAATTTCATATACACTCTTTAGAGCAAGTCTTATCTTTTATCTTCAGTTGGCTTTTGAAACTGAGCAGGGAAGGCCAGAGCAAATATTTTCACAGACAAAATACTGACTTACATGCAGATTTCAACGAAAAATTAACTTCAAAACAGCTAATTCCATTTTGCGTTCCTCAACAGAAGAAGAGGACGTTTAAAAAAAGATATATTTTTATCTGTGTAACTGAATTGCTTTGCAGTACACTTGAAACTAACATCATAAACTGACTACACTTCAGTAAAAAATAAAATTAAAAATACACATATTTAAATATATTCTCTAGTAAGTATATGTGCTGTAAGTTTAAAATGTTTCTTAGGACAGATACTGTTTTTAGTATTAAAATAACATACATGCCATGAAAAGAAGCCTCGGGAGTCTGTCATGTTGAATATTAACAGAACACTGTGGAAACTGCTACATCTCAGTAAACAAAGGCTTAGCAGAATCTAACTATTATTTGATAAAACTTTTTTGATAGGGAAAATAGTTGAACAAAGTACCAAAGTAGAAAGAAGAACATTTATGCTTAAATAAACAGCAGAAAAATTTTAAATGTAGCTATGCAGCTCTTCAAAAAAGTACCATAAGCCTTACTTTACTAAGGGAAGAGTAAGAACACTGTTTAGTGACCACCCGCACGTGCCAGGCCCTTATCATGCACACTCTCTTCTCTACACACAACAATAACAACAGTGACTCTAAGGACGGTTACCCGCTTGCTGCTTCCTGGCCACTCCAAGATGCTGGAGCACCGTGACGAGCAGATGGGACCCGCTGTTCTCTGTCCGGAACATCCCTCCCCGGGACCTTCGTGTGACTGGCTCCTTCCTGTCCATCACCTGGCAGCTTTGGTCACACTCAGCTCTTTTCTGACTACCTAAATTCCACCCTTACTCCACCCCCATCCTAACTACAAACTCCCCCACTGTTGTCTAACCTCATGCTCTCCACGTTCCTTATATGAAGGACTTACTGTCCCTGATAAAGGGTTGCTGTTTACTTGTCCTTCTGTTCCCGCCACTCCAGCCTAACCCCTCAGCTGCTACATTCAGTGTCTAACTGCCTGGTGCATAGCTGGTGTTCAGGAACACGAATTTATTTGAGGTCAAAACATCTAAATTCCCCAGAGAGCTTCAAGTACCAAAGCACTATATACCTATCGGAGATGTCCCATAATAGTCTACCGACACTCAACATAGTTCAAGGGAGAAATCCCCGTGCCCGCTCTAACTTTCCCATTTTATAGTCCTTCAGATTTTAAAAAAGTGTCCTCAACATTTCAGTAGGTAACAAGTGGCCACTGTGCTCATTCTTACATTTCTATAGCACCCTTTACAGTTGACAATGTGTTTTCACATTTGTTACCACACTTTCGTTCATGACACATAACCTGAGAGGTAGGTATCAGTACCATGTTTTTGAACGAGGTCACTGACATTCAAATAAGTCAGACAAGTTTTTCCAAGATCCCACAGTGGGTCAGAACCAGGATGCTACGTCTGCTGACTTCAAGTACAGTGCTGTGCCAGTAGACAGGAGCAGCTGGGATCCAAGAGTTCAGGCTCTTCTGACCTCTTTCCACGGCTATCACCTTGCAATAGGTCATCACTACCCTGCACTTAGCTTCCTTCAAGTCCGGTCGCCATAAAGGTACTCAGTGCCTGCTATTTTCTACCCGAAATGGGCTGTCCTCAGTAAAACATCACTAAACCAAACTGGTGGTATTTTAATCCCACATATTTATTACTAGTCCCCATGCTTTTGCTTCTCCTGAAATGTTCGCTGCAGATCTACTTGAAAATCCAAATATAATAGAACTTTCAAGTCACAGGCACTGTCTTTTCAAGGACAAAGTGGTTAAACAAAAACACCGTTTTTTGGTGGGTTTTTTTTTTTCTTTTTTAGTACGACCTGTTTCTCTCTGAATCTCATTAAGCGTTTTACACATTCATGGATAAAAAAGAAACAAACATCTGGTCACAGGCTGACCAAGAATTATTTTCTTTAGTTTTTAGAAAAGGTAACTTCAGAACCCAAACCGATTCCCTGTGACTTCTAAGCCTTGGCTTTTGCACTACATACACCAGTTTCACTAGGTGAGTCTGGAAAATTAACAGAAGTGCACTCTGCAGTGGTATGACATGTAGCACGGAATGACTTTACTAAGCGTGGGTTAAAATGAGGAAAAGATTTTGCTGGGCAAAAGCAAAAGTGAGAAAGTGGAGTCAAAACATCCCTCCATTTATGTTTTAACATCACGCAATGCTTATATTTGAAAATAATAATAATAGAAGACAGCACCTCAGGATCCCGGGATGATTCGACATCTTCCTTCTCTTCTAATCCTAAAGCTGAAGTTGCGTCTACAAAATGCAATCATAGATACATTAATGAAAACACATACCACTGGGAAGTTTAAATATATATATGTCTATCTCGATTCATGAATATGTCAATAAATTAAAGTGGCAGAAAAGAATTTCAGAGGGTTGAAGCATTTTCTGGAAGAAAACTTGGTCGTAGTTGGGATATTTACGAAGGAAGATGGCAGAAGAAAAACACTTAAGAAGAAATGGATATCAGATTTGGATCTACACACTTCAGATTTTTTACACTACTTTTTTCTTTTTTTTAATGGAGGTACCGGGAACTGAACCCAGGACCTCGTGCATGCTAAACGTGTGCTCTCCCACTGAGCTATACCCTCCCCCCTCCAACCACACGAGCTTTTAAGCAGAGAAGAAAGCCCACAGATGCTCCCTGACTTCCCACCTCTGTCACTTTTGTGTGCTCCATCTCCATCAGTAGAAATCAACTTGCTCTGATCTGCCTTCTCCTTTAGAACACCGTTAATTGTCCCAGTGCCGTTCTCTTTTCCCCCAGTTTTCGGCTTTGTTGCCTCTTCCTATAAAAACAAAACACAATGTAACAAAAACCCAACATCAGAAAACATCATATTCCCACACTTGGTCATTCAATCAATCAGTCAGGAAGACAACATATATTTACTGTATCCATCAGATCATAGGCATTATCCTGGGAGAAGCTGGCAATAAATACAAAAGACAGATTCTGCTCTATATTCTAGGGGAGGCAGAGACACATGAAAATCAGTCAACACAGAAAAGTATCATTCAACAGCTCTACACCTGCAGTGAACAGATACAGTAAGGGCACAAAGGAGAGAAGAGACTTGCTGCATGCCAATAGCTCCGGGAATGCTGGGAAGACCAGACTGTGTCTTAAAAGACAGACCTAGTGCAAAGAGCAGATGTGAAGGGGATTCTAAAAAGGGCAGCCTGAGCCGAAGGTCGAGGTGTGAAACAGCATGATAAGTCACATGGAAAACTAGAACTCAGTTACTGGGGACGGAATGGAGAGACAAAATTTGCTAGATTAAATGTAAGACATCACTTCATTAATTTAAATGTGAGGCTATCTAAAAAAATAACTTCAAGTTAAAACTAAATTCCATACGGAACTGTATTCAGTATCTCACAAAAAACTGTAATGGAAAAGAAAAGAAAAAGAATTAGATAAATACATATATATGTATAACCAAGTCACTTAACTGCACACCTGTAACTCATACAATACTGTACATCAACTACATTTGAATTAAAAAACAAACTTCTATAACCAAAAAGAAAAAAGGTGAGGATCAAATTTCCTTTCTGTTGTTCATAAAATCGGCTATATGTCCTTCAGAAGAGTCTGAGCACTTTTCTCCATGAGCTGACTTTTCCTTCTCTTAATTTGAATTTGAGGTGATTTCTATCATAATGTGTGCTATAGAGTTCCTGCTCTCACTTAACCCCACTATTTCTGCTGTGTCTGTATAATCATCTCTCTCATTTTGACACTCATTTATTTTGTCCTTATTAGATGAACCCTTCCCCTTTGTACCCCTGCCCATCTTCATATTCATCCAGCTGTTCTTTCCTGTTGCTCTCTTACTCTTTCTTTTCTTAATGGCATATTTGAGAACTGTTTATTGCCACCAACCTTTACAAATCTCAGTCCTGCACGTGTACCTCTCTTGTTATCACACTGTTTTCTATTGTGATCTTGAGGACTTCCATTCCTCTGTAGGATCCTTTTCATCCCCGTGAGAATCAGGGGGACGGTAAGTGAAAAAGCACAGGAAGGAAAAGTTAAAAACAAAACGGCTTACCTCTGAAACACCAAGGACTACTGAAGACGTGAGAGGTTCCGGTGCTGGGAAGGCAGGATGAGAAAAGCCTGAAACTTCACTGGATGGTTGGGAAAAGGTTCTAACTGCATCTTCATTTTCACTATTAGAATTATGGTCCTCAAAGACGGTGCTAGTTCCTGGTTTCAAAACACCATCTTTTGCCTCTGCTGTAGTGAAAACAAGGTACAGTAGATGAAATGATCTGTAATTTCTCATCAGTGACAACACAAAAAGACAATCTTCAAATAACTTACTGTTTATCACGGGTTCTTCCCAGGCCCGAATTAGCTTGGCAAATCTTGGATGCCGGACTTTCTAGAGAAGAAAATTGCAGCTTTAAGAACAACAAATATGAAATTGAATAAAGTAACTGTAACATTCCCCATTCCTAGATGATCTAACAAAGAGCGCTGGCTTTGGAGTCATTCAGATATGGATTCAAGTCCCGGGTCTGTCATTTACCAACCTACATCTTCTCATGGGGTGAGGATTATGACAGATGACCTCAGGGGTCCCAAAATGTTACTTTCTTTACCCCTCATTGATTATTATACAAACACTATGGTATCCATTAGATGACTTTCTTGACCAAAATGATCTAGAACAAAATCTTATACCTGATAGTTTAGAGTCGTATTGAAAAACCTCACATTAAGAAATTTAAAGTGGTGGTTGTATTTTGAAATGTGTTTGCATGATTTATATATGTGTGAATGATCTCTCATGGGGGAAATATGAGAGTTTACTTTTTAGCAGTATCTTATTTGGATGAGTTAGAACAGCAAACAGTATAAGCTACTTCTATTCCATTCGCCAAAAAGCTACAGAGAAATGGTTGTTCATAGTCAGTTACTTCTAAGAAAGAGGAATAAGAACAAAAGTAATTCTGAGGGGCAATGACTCATGAGTGAAAGCCACACACATAGTAAACAGAAAGCTGTCACTAAATATGTTCACAGAGGCAGAGTGAGATGGACTGAAAGAGCACACACCGAGGAAGTGTTTTCTGCAGAGAAATATTAGGTTTGGGGAAAATCATTAAAAAAAAAAAGTGGGGAGGAGGAAGAAAAGAAAAAATGAGACATGACTAGTCAAGCACAAACTTCAGGCAAGTAAAAAGGAAAATGTAAGTATAACAACACATGTGGAGAAATACATATATTTCAGCATTTATATATAATAGATCAGGGATGTATCAGTATTGTTAGGGATACAATATGAGTGAAAGCCTCTGTTTTACCTTTTTATTATATATATAAAAATACAAATTATATATGCAAGTATATATATTATTCTTCAAGTTTTATAAAAATATCAAAATACATGATATATAAAACATATATATAACAAAGGCTTTTGTTCATAGTATATCCCCAATAATGCTGACCTGTATTACCCTACAACTGTTTGTTTGTAAATACTACTATAGGTAAGAGTTAAATTTTGTCACTCTAAGTCACTCAACTGAACATGGTAGTCTCTCACTACCTGAACGCTGCAAATTATTACTAGAGAGAAAAATAGATTTTAGAAAGTTCCTAACATATCAAATTTCCACCTAGAGAAAGAACTGGTAATGAGGATTCTAAGGATAATATATAGCTTAAAGATATATTTAATGGAACATGAGAGGGGGCTAAAAGGAGGTTAAAAAGTTTTCATCTCAAATTCTAAGCTAACAGTTGGTGGATACTGAAAAACAGACTGTAACATTTCTGTTTATCATATACTTCTTATCTATTTCCTCGGCATTTATGACATACTTCCTCTCATAACAATTGAACTTTTACAGCCTAAATAAAGGGAATAGAAATTTAAGTCATATTTTTAGAATCTGAGTAATTTCACTATGACATAGTACGCATATCGTGTTACCTGTACCGTCAAATAGATTTCATTATGATAGAGTGTGCACGTTACAGTACCTGCAGCATGATGCAGAATTCCATGTCTCTTCATGCATTCACACTCAAAAAATAATCAAATGCTTCTTACTTTTAAGACCTTATTCTCGGTGCTCCAGGAAATGCACAATTACATTGCCTAATCTCTAGCGGTGTATACTGATGCAGGGGCTATAAAATGAGTATGGAAATAACTATACTGCAAAATATCTGAAACTTGAAGTTTTAGAATGGGACACGAGGACTGGACATACTTTTTAAAACTATAATACAAAAGAATTCTGAAGTAGGTTTTATCATATGGTTGTTATTAGGAGTCTACTTTGAGAGCTGGCTGTTATTTTAGGGAAAACATGTACTCTTCAATTAGATGAAAAGTTTTGAATATACTCAAAATGAGATAATTTAGAAAACACAGAGGAATCTCTTTATAACATGGATTTTGAGAAACGGAATTTTAATTTCTAAGTTTCTATAATTTCAACTATTATTTTAGTCTTAATGCAGAACCAGAGATAGAAATAAAGGAAAAAAAAAAAAACCTCTTTCCTCACAACTCTCTGATACCAAAATAAAAAGTGTCCTAGGAGGGAAAAAAAGATACATGCTACGTAGTTTTGGAACTGGAAGGCCCCAGGAAGAGGCCATGTTTATCACAGTAAGTAGCTGTGTGCACTGAAGATGTCCCTGAGGCACGAGTATTATACAAGTGCCATCAGTGTGGTTTTAAAAGTCAAAGAATCCTTATCCTTGGGCAAGCTTCACACTTCCTCTGTTGTGGGAAACCTTTTCACAGTACAGTTTTCCTGTCATGATCTATTTTCTACTCCATTTTA
This sequence comes from Vicugna pacos, assembly GCF_048564905.1. Lineage (NCBI taxonomy): Eukaryota > Metazoa > Chordata > Mammalia > Artiodactyla > Camelidae > Vicugna > Vicugna pacos. The sequence continues at coordinate 3,890,436 of NC_133006.1, forward strand.
CTTCAGCCTCATCTTCAGTATTTACCAAAGTAAAAAAAAAAAATTCAACCTGTCATATTTTTAAAAATGGTTTACTCTGACCAACTTTCAAATACAAACGTAAAACAATGATAGGCATGCCACTGCTAAATTTTAACAGTAAATACTACGCAAAACTAAACTCAGAGCAGAAAAACTAATTTCACAAGAAAACACTTTACCTTGGGAGCAAGATCTAAGTCACCGTCTGATGGAGGCCTTGAATCATCAACATCATGTTTTGGTGAAATACTTTGGAGCAAAAATACACGTCAAAAATGAGTGAGTTCATTTCTTTAAACAAACAAAAGTGACAAAAGTCTATGCTAAGGGATACGAAAGCAGATTTGGGGGCCAGGCTGCCTGATGGGTAAGTCACAGGTCAACTACTTGTTAACCATGGAATCATGGGTCAACTAGTCACCTCCTTAAACCACAGCTGCAACAGCACAGATACTCTGCAAAGCTGTTGTGGTGACTGTATGAGGTAACAAATGTCAAGTACATAACCCGGTGTCTGACCCAGAGTAGGACACTCAACAAGCCTTGTTTCTTTTCTCTGTGTTCCCTTAGTCAACATATATTTAAAAATCCATAAAATCCTACCCGATGACAGAGATGTCTTCAAACCTCGGTGAAATCTCAACCACTAAATCCGCTATTAAAGAAAAAAGTAAAATAGATTCTATATCAGCAATAGAAAAATACAGAATATTTAAAGTGTAAGACCAATGTTTTGTTAAAAAGCATTCCTTTGGGACCACACCTGGGACTACACACTTGAGTGAATACTGAGTACACTCCTGGTAGGTAATTAATGCATAAAAACCACTTCCCTCCTTCATATTTATCAAAAACAAAGGGTGTTTATTTAAATTTGACATCTTAAAGTGAACTGCTGTTTACAGGGACCAAAATCCCAACCAAACTTTATGAGACTCACAAAAAATGATAATCGTTAGAGTCAGCATCATTAACTGACAACGTCAAGCTCACACAGGGTGGTGTTTCTGGACGACACCCATGGGACAAACCCACCCCGCCATTTGGCTTTCTCAGCCTCGTGTTATCTGGGCACAGTCATCCCTATTCGCTCACATACTGTCTACGGCTGCTTTCACACTGCAATGGCAGACATGAGTAGATGTGACAGACACCACATGGCCTAAAATATTGACTCTCCGGTCCTTTACAGAAAAAGCTTGTGCATCCCTGCTTTATGTCATAACAGGAAACCCTAAGACTCTAATCGAATATTCTTACTCTTCTGCTCAATATTCTTTGGTGAATCCGTGCAGCCGCCATTGCTGGTTCCCAACTCGACAACCATTTCTTCTTCGTCATCCTTGCCGGACAACTGCAACTTTCCTTGGATGTTCTCTGCTCCAGTATGAGAAGAAGGTAAAGAGAAATCATTATTCTACAGTCATCACAGTAACTACATCTCCTTTCCCAGTGGCTGGTTTAGGAATGAGCACATGATGTAGCCCAGCCAATAAGATGCTAGGGGAAGTCTACCGGAAGCGTCTCTGCTTTCTTCCTAGTTAACAGAAAACATGCAGAGAGAAGCAGCCCTCCTCGCCTGCGGATACTGTCATGCGAGAAGATGACGCTTGGAGCTGCTGCCAATCAGCAGACCAGGGAAGGCGACATCAAACACCAGCAGCCTCACAGCTGAAGGAGGGACAGCGACTGATGACATCACCGAACCTTCTAAACAATCCTGACTCCTGTTGCTGTAGCCACTGTTACTTAGGTCTCTTATTATTTGCAGCTGAAAGCATTCTGACACATCTCCCAAGGTCTACAGCAGACCTCCTCCTTTCTATAGTACTAGAAAGGCTTTCAGAAGCATGCCTGAGCTAGGTAGTCACCTCATTTCCAACCATTCCTACAGCAGCATTTTTGCACCACCAACACGAAACTCATAGATCCTGCAAAGTTCACTGGCACATCTCAGCCTTTGCACCGCTGTCCTTTCTGCCAAATGTAATCTTCAAAGATGTTCCGCCCACCAAACACTGCCCTTCTGCCTCCCTCCCTGGCAAACTTCTACTCGCTCTGCATGGCTTGCCTGACATCCTACCCACTTTTGAAAAACTTCTTTCCTCACCATGGACTTAATTTGGCACATATTAAATACCAGTAAAAATATATATAAAGACAGTTACAAACTCCTAGTGGGCTCTGGGACATAGCAAGCACAGAATTAACTAAAGCAAATCATAAAACTGGTGATGACAGTAACAAGCTCCCGGAGGCCAGGAACTGTGCTTGTGACCTGTTTGCATCCTGCAACGTCAGAGTGGTGCTTAGTACCTAAAAAACACTTGATAGTCATCTGTTAAGTGGATGAATTAACAGACAACAGACAAGAATGTTTTCTTTGAAAGTCCTGTTAAAAAATACAGATATTAACCAGGGACAACTCTGTTGTGTTACGAGCACCGTGAAAACCAAAAGTCTTGTCTGTTCCATCTTTGTATTTCCTACAGCAGAAGTTCTTTGCTTGATCCAGGTCTACCAAGTTTAAGGTGCCCTCACACAGTTCAGACTGAACAGCACGCGAGGGGTCACACCTAGGCAACACAGTCCTTTTTTTTTTTTATGTGAAGCACTTCTGTGCTTTTATTACACTTTGTTGACTCCTGAGTTGTGCTATTTGAGTATTTATTATCACAATCCTTTAACTAATGGCAACAGACAATCTTGTTCTAACAAAATTATAGTTTCATGACAAGTATCCCCCCAAAAAGAAGAAAACATCTGACTCTCATGAAGGCAACATGTCGCACTCTGTCTGCACTTCTGAGGAATGAAATCAGTAAGAGAGACCTTGTTGGTGTAATGACGCGAAAAGTAACCCGTGCTTCTCAACAAGGCACTGCTTTCCTGACTTCTGCACTATCACTAGGTATCTTTAGAAAACAATCTCTTGTTAGTATGCTGCACACTGGCCCAGCTGTGCAGTTCTAATTGCTGGCCATTTCTTTATAGCACCAGGAAGGTATTGCCGAGCTCCCAGTTTTAAAGACAATCACTTTTTAGTGAGGCTAATCACTATGCAATAACTAGCGTTCATTCACCCAATGTAATCCATTTGCTGTAAAAATTAAAGATCCAGTTCTGTAACAAGGCCAACTTGTTATAATGTTACAGGAAACATACAACAAAGTAGAAAACCTGTTTTTCGTATCTACACAAAGATATAATATGGGATTTCAGGGGCCATGATTAAATAAATGAATTTCTTTTCAGACAATATTGTCCCAGATTTTAATTTACCTACAATTAACATCTCGAATAATTCTGAATACTAGACCATTAAGAAAAAATTAATTAAAAAATAAAAACATACATGAAATTTACACACTGGCTTTTACCACTGCTCTTTCATTATCAAAAGTTCCTCAATCTTACTTCCTTATCTATGGTAGGCCCAACAAGAGTAACTTATTACCAGAATTCTGTCCTAGGTCGCTATTTTGAGGGGAAGTATCTGGTATCTTTCCGGCTCTGTAGTCGACAATCAGTTGGTAAAGGCTATGTATACAAAAAGTGATAAATAAATATTACTACTTGAATACTAATATGAAAAGCAATTACCAAACATATTAAATTCTTAGATTATTTCACACAATATCAGAGGTAATATCAAAACTTCAATTGTCCCATATACTTCAAATTTGTACAATCTACAAACTTTTAAATTTAGCATGTATAATTAAAAAAGAAAAAAAGTAAGGTGAAGTAGTCATGAACTGAAGGCAGTACAGCTCAGTAAGTTAACTAGAGCGAGCCTGACATATGGAAAGTATCTCGAACTCAGAAGTCCCAGCTCTATAACCAACAGCTATTTGTTCCTGGAAAAGTTGCTTCTCTTCAGCTCAAAGTCTCCCTTTATAAAACTGGGATCTTACTGTCTTGTTAGGCAGTTAGTTATTAATACTCGTAAAAGTATTACAAAGATTTAATGAGATAATGTATACCCCAGATGCTCAGAGAATTAGTGGCAGAATGGAAAAATTTCTTCCTGAACTTAAATGCTGGAACTATTTGAGAATCCCAAATAAAACCCAATGTGTGTTTTCTTCCCTAGGTGTAACATTTAAATGTGGCAGTTTTCAGAAAATGTTACAAATTACGGTGATAAGCTGTTCTTCGTGGTTTATAATTCAGGGAACCTCAGCTACTATATAACTTGTAGTTAAACTTATTTATAAGTATATGACCTCATACAAGCATATGTATGAGAACTAAACAAGCTGTCATGCTGAAGTTTACGTGTCGATCACCACGAAGACCGCGGAAACTGGATCAGCACAGGCATCCCGGGAGCAGAGGTCAGGCACGACCCGACTGCAGGACCAGTTTCTTTTTCCTTTTCTTCTTTTAAAATTTTATTAAAGGTCTTTAGAGAGCAACATCCAGACCCCAGACCCAGCTGCCGAGGAGATCCTGCTAAAACCAGTTTTAGTACCAACTCTGCAGCAACAGAATCAAGGGAAACAAGAGAAGGATTAGCATGCCCTCGCCCTGCCCCAATGCCTTGTGGGAGAGGATCGTCACTGTGGCCTTAGGGAATCCCTTAGGTTCCTGGAAAATTCAAGAGGAAGATTATAGAAGAAAGTCCCCAAAGGCAAATACAGGATTTTCTGCTCTACTAAACATTTCAAGACCCAAATAACTAGGTAGAAAAATCAGGTATGTGACATTATTGGTACCCCATGCATAGGGGTTACACTGGAATGAAATGGAGAACAGTAGGACCCTAAGGATTAAGGTCTTACAAACCCTGAGATAAAGAACCCTGTGCCCACTGCTCTATCTCACTAGTCTGGCCTTTTGCTGGTTTCCAGTTGATGATGTGAAGGGTCTCACTGCCATCCCCAAAGTGCCTGCTCCCAACTAGGAACTCTCACCTGTCACATTACAAGTAACAGGTCATTTCCAACCTCAGTTTAGAGATAACTGGCAATTTAATGTAAACACTTACTCTTTAAAACCACTATAAGAAGCATATTGTTCAGCAGACTGTCCGTGTACATCTAGCAAATTGGCATTAACACCTTTCTCAAGCAGCAGCTTGACTATGTCCGGTGAGTCATGATATACGGCAAGCATGAGTGCTGATCTAAAATAAAAGAGACAGCTTCACCCTTAGGAACTTAGTTAGCTTAACTTAGTTAATTTGACCTATTTTACCAAGTTAATCTCCTGCCCACCCCTGGAGAACTGACCATTTACATGCTCGAGTGCTCATCTTTGCAAATTACCTCCAAGGCCAAAATGGAGGGACAAAAAAGAAGCCTCCTGTCCTACTTGGGTAGCACATAGTAGAAGTGGCTAATTTAAAGTCCTCTGATGGACAAGAAAGGATGCTGAGGTCACTTGTCTGAAGTAGGTAAAGATTTAAATAAAGGATTTCCCCATTTCTTCCCTCATCTGAAATATAATACTTTAAAATCAGCTAGAGCTCAGGTAAGGAGAAGCTGTTTGCAGGCTGAAAACAGTAATATGAATAAAACAGGCAATAAAAATAGTCACGGCTGCAGTTAATCACGCTGAGAAGCATGTGACAGGCACTAACATGAATAGTGTATGGTCTTTCTTAGGCACAGCCACCCTTGAAGTATGTACTACGACCCTCCTTTACATGTCAGGAAACATATTGGTTGGTAATAAGTCATGTCCCCCAGGTAACACACCTGGCCAGCAGGAGAGCTGGGAATTCAACCTCGTCTGACTCTAAAGCCCAACTCTTTCCTCTTTATCATCCACCAAAGAAAGACTTGTCTTCTTTAAAGGGAATGTTTATTCAATAATTAAAGCTATTTTCTTCCTTCTACCATTATCAATTAAAAATAAAAACATCAAAATGTACTAGAAATGAAAAAGGATAAAAACTGATGAGCCCACAGTATCTGGTCATAGTTACTCTCTTAGTGATACTCACTTAGTGATAACCTAATAACATCAGTATCTTTCAAAGAAAGCAATTTAAAGCAGAGTCATCCAAAAAGCAAAACAAACTCCTCTTTGTTTAATATGCATCTTTTAAGAAAAAAATATATACCAAGAAGAGGTTAAAACAAATTAGAAAAGAATGAAGAAATTCAACACTGTCTCATAAGGTAAATTAAAATTAAGAGTCCATACTAATAGAACTAAAATGAAACCCCTGAACTACTGTAAGATCGTATGACCAAAAAAATCAGGTTGAAAATGACATCAGTCACTATCATAAAGGAAGATGAATCCTGCTGCATACTGTTCTTTGTGACACCCCGGCAGAATAATTGCTTTTCTACCTAACTGATGATGTGTTGATTCTAAGTCAATCCTCTTCTTATTAAGTTAATCTTTCTGATTGGCTGTTACTACTTTGGAACAACATTAAGATTTAAAATAAAAAAGAGAGAGAGAGAACACACTATTGTACCTTTGCAGCTTGTCGACTGCATGTACATTTGCCCCGTTCTCTATCAAAAATTTGGCCATTTCTTCTCTGTTCTCCCTGATGGTGAGTAAAAGTGGTGTGTATTTATACTGTAAAATAGTAAAAACAGTTGACAATGTGTAAAATTACATAGAAATTTCAAAAGTGAGTTTAAAAACTTAAGTCTCTGAACTTAAACATACACTATTAACTAAAAGTAGCCCCTTCCTCCTTGCCCCTCTGTGCTCCTTCTCTTTAAAATGTTCCTCCTTGACCTCCTCGAAAGTTTCCCTGTGAAGTCATTCTCTGAAACTCACTTCAGACATTTGCTGGTTCCAAGAACCTTTGCTTCTATCGCAGTATCAGGCATTCTCTAGTTACCTTACTGCTCAACTACTACTCCTGAGACTCTAAACACTGCTCCAGAGAGAGCCATTCAGCTACTGAATCAACTACATTTCTAAGGAGCCACACTGAGGAGAAAGATACCATACTGTCTGCAACATACATAACCTATCCAATTACAACTACGACTAATCTCATAAAGCTTGCAGACATTCCAATGGGAATATGACTATTTGCATGTAAAGAAAAAGTTTTTCTTAAACCAACTTATAAATTTTAATTTGAAAACTTCCATCCCACTCTTAAGGGATTATTGTAAAATATGAAATAGACTATAAATTAATATAGACTGTCTTTAAAATCTTGAAATATATATCAAAATATACCACAGGAATTGTAAATCCAAATGCTTACAGAGGCAACATAGGTGGCCCGAGTAAGTCAAGGTCACAAGTGAGGACAGCAAACTGGAGAACACATGCCCCACCGAGAAGGGGCCACCTCTGCAGAGCAGACCACATGGGAGCCTGGGCTCAAGGGGGACCAGATTTGATTCTTTAGGAGAAGTTCTGAAGTGTAGATTTCTGCACAAGTCTCCTAAATTTGAAATGTTGACTCAATGTGTGGAGACAAACCGAACATATCCAGGGCCACGTTTAGTCTATAGCCCACTTGTGTTTTTATGTTTGCTGTGTTTCCAAACAGTTGGGTATAAATCAAGTATTTGTATGTAAAACCTTGCCTTTCTTTAGAATCATACGTCTTACACAAAAAAACACTGGGCCCCAACATGTAATAAAAATTGTGATTAAGACACATAATGCCCACTTCAAGAATTTTTCCAATGCCTACTAAAACTACAATCTATCTGTATCGAATTCTCCATGATTGTTAATCAAATGGATAATTAGGATTAAGAGGTATGAACAATCAGGCATAAAGTAAGGTACAAGGATGTATTGCACAACATGGGGAATAGAGCCAATAGTTTATAATAACCGTAAGTGGAGCCTAACCCTTAAAAATTTGTGAAACACTCAACTGTATACCTGTAACATATAATATAGTACATCGACTATACCTCAATTAAAAAAATATACTGTAAAATAAATACATTTAAAAAAGGCTCATAATACCCGCTTCAAGAATTTTTCCAGTGCCTACTAAGACTACAATACCTGTATCTAATTCTCCCCAATTGTTAATCAAATGGATAATTAGTTCATGAGATGGCTGAAACTAAATTATTGAAACAATTCCAATTTGTTACTAATGTCATGGGTCTTGATGTTTAAAACTGCCATCTTGCATGGTATACTTATATATAATGGAATACAACTCAGCCATAAAAAAGAATGGAATAATGCCATTTGCAGCAACATGGAAGGACTTAGAGATTATCATACTGAGTGAGGTCAGAAAGTGAAAGACAAATCCCATAGGGTATCACTTAATATGTGGATTCTAAAAATGCGATACAAATGAACTTATTTACAAAACAGAAATAGACTCTCATAGAAAACAAACTGATGGTTACCAAAGGGGAAAGGGGGTGGGAGAGGAATAAATTAGCAGTTTCGGACTAGCAGATACAAATTACTATATATAAAATAGATGAACAACAAGGTCCTACTGTATATACTACAGGAACTATACTCAATATCCTGTAATAAACCATAATGGAAAAGAATATTAATATGTGTATATATATATAATTGAATAAGAATACATATGTAACTGAGTAAGAATATATATAACTGATAAAAATATATATAACAGAATATATACATAACTGAGTAAGTATATACATACAACTGAATAATATATATAACTGAATAAGAATATATATAACTGAATAATATATATAACTGAATAAAATATGTAACTGAATAATATATATATAACTGAATAAGGATATATACAACTGAATAAGAATATATACAACTGAGTAAGAACATATATAACTGAATAAGAATATATGTAACTGAATAAGAATATATATATAACTGAATAAGAATATATATAACTGAATAAAAATATATATGTAACTAAGATTGTATATACAACTGAATAAGAATATAGATATATATATAACTGAATCACTTTGCTGTGCACCAGAAACTATCGCAACACTGTAAATCAATTAGACTTTAATTTAAAAAAACCTGTCATCTTGATTATGCTAGGGCTCACTGAATCTAACAGATATATTGCAAGAGTCCATCACACAGCTTTAACCAAAAGAAGGCTCATGATTTCCTATTACTGCAATCAGAAAAACCCTGTTGACCTAATGACCTGGATGGGAACAAAAGGTGCAAAATCTTTAAAGGGTCCGAACTCTACTTATTGAATCACTCACCACAAGCAAGTTTCTAAGACTGTCTGAGTGCCACTGAATGATCAGTGGTTAGAAGGGAAAAGGAGCTATTCTTCCAGGCAATAGATACTGCCAGTAATATTGCCAATAAACTCCTCAATCACAGAGGAACAGACGGATAAAAGTCAGGCTAACACGGCTGGAAAGCAGAGCACTGAAAGCAGCAGCATCTATCAAACCCCTGCTCTTCCAGAGATGTCTTATTTTTGAGATCTGTGAATTTACACGCATTACACGAATCCATTCAATAGTCCTTAACCAAGGGTTGTATCAGAGTCTCAGGGAAGTATTTCTAAATACCTGAATAAATGTACTCAGATGTAGACACAATCAAAATCTTCAAGGGAGAACCAGGAGAAAAAGCAGGAGGACCAGCTCCGCCATCACTTGCTCCCCACCTACAGCCACAGCCCCGCAGGGGAGCTACACCAGGCTGAGCACGGAAGACCCCAAGGTGAAGGTCTACGTGGACGGCCATGTGGCCACCAGCACAAGTGAATGCCCCTGCTGGCTGGCTGTCAAACATGACCTGACCTCACTTGCCCAGATTCTAGAACCTGGGATCCTGGGGTGCTCAGGGCCTGTGGCTTGCTGTCTCCCCTGCCCAGGTGCAGTCACCCAGCTCCCCCTGCTGGGTACTGGGTTCCTTTCTCCTCCCACCCATCCCCAGGCAGGCAGCCAGCCCCTGCCATCACTTCACTCCCCGCAAGCCTTCATCTTCTGTACGCTCTGAGCCTATCACCCACTTCCAGGCACTTCCTAATGGGACGTTGTTCCTTCTGGGGTAGAAGTGCGGCTGGGAGACAGAGCTCTGCCCTTTCTGTGGGCACTACCTCTAGCCTCTGGCCTTGGCTTTGGAGTTGTTTCCATGATAACAGGGCCTGATGTATTGTATTCAGTACACATATTACTATAAATAAAACACCCGTAGCTAGAAAAGACCCTGTATTTCAAATATCTTGTAAATAAAGTCAGTTGAGCTATACCTTGTTCATCGCCTCGATATCTGCCTTATAGCAGAGCAGCTTTGCTGCAATTGACGTATCTTCAGCCAAAATGGCGTAATGGAGAGCAGTGTTATGACAGTCGTCCACAAGATTTGGGTCAGCACCGTGTTCCAGCAAGACAGTGACACATAGTTCTTTCTGGCATTGTACAGCCTGTTGGTATCATGCCAAGAAACAGACTGTAAGTGCTAGGCATTCCAAGTTAACAGTCCTCAAGTTCCAACAGTTCATTACATTTAAAACAAATTCATTTTTATTCTAAGTAATTAAATCAAATCAATCTCACGTGGACACGGTTGGCTGCTACACACCTTGATGAGAGCTGTCTTGCCTTCCTCATCACGAGCATTCAGATCACACTTCCACTGGATAAGGAGAGCCACCACTGATGACTGGCCTCTGGTGCAGGCTAAGTGTAGGGCAGTCCTGCGAACGTTAAGAGGACTGCTTAGGAAATCAGAGCTTACTAGTTCAAAGATACAGTTACTCACGTAGTTGTCAACATTCAACAGCATGCTATTCCTACCCCTTTGAAACTAACATTTAGTCTTATCTTAGTTCTTTCTATGGGGAAAGAACAATATTTATTAGCTCTTATTACTCACCACATTAATGGAAGAACTACCTGTTTGAATAGAAAGGGCATGCCGTTGAGATTCAGCTCAACTTGGGTCTGACTTCTACTTTAACACTGTCCCTTATTAGCTCTCACTTAGCCTGACTGTGCCTCAATATCCTCATCAACAAAACGGGCATGAAGTAGTAGTTATCTTACAGGATGCCACTGTGATGCTTAAATGAAAAGCTATGCAAGGTGTCTGGCAGTTCCTTACACAAAATAACAGCTCAATAATTGTTAGGCAATACTATAATTGTTACCGTTACTATTTTACAAAGATAACATTTCAACTAAGTAAAAGGATAGTGTATCTACTTTGTTGCTGCAAGGATGAGAGAGAACACTGTACTTCAATGATTCTAACATGCTCATTGTCTCACACTTCAACATCTCTGACATGGGAAGGCAATTTAAAATTCATGTCTTACAACCATAGTTGGCAGCTGCTCCCAGGCCCGCCCCGCCCCGCCCTGCTGCTGTTACCTGTTCTTCCTGTCTCTGCTGTCTACGACATTTTCCTCACGAGACAGCAACTCCTCCACTGTACAACTGGCACCTAAATATGCGGCTCTGTGGAACTCCTTTAGCTCACTCTTACGGACGTGATACCCAGGCACGGGCTTCTCACAAACCCCTCGCGCTCTCTGACGGGCGCTGAAGCCCACCGAGCTCACGAACTCAAAGACTCTCTTCTTCATCTGGCTTATCGCCTTCCGACACCGCTCACTTCCCTCCTGGCCTCTTGCCGCCTCCCGATCTCAGCGCTGGCGCTACAGAAGAGCCACAGAGGTCTCGCTGCCACACCTTGGCTGCAAAGCTCAACGGCTCGGAATGTTTGGTTCGGAACACTCGTGGCCTAGCAACAGCACTGACCCTCAACTGCCCCTCAACTGTCCCTCCAGAGCCAGTGTTCCTGTGAGTGCACACAGAGGCCCAGAGGCCCGGAGGCCCAGTGTGCCCAGTGTGCACGTGGGAGCCAAAGGCATTTCAAATCTCTGCAATTGCTTGTGGGCCATTTTGGATTCCCTTCAAATGTTGGTGCTAGGTGGCTGAGTGTTTTGGGACATTGCCAGAAGTGAGGCTTGCCCCTGAGAAAGCCATGTTTGTATGCAACTGTGGTTACAGTGGGGTGGAACCACAGGATGCTGAAGGCCTCGTCACCCAGAGAGCTCCCCATCAAAAATCTCTAAATCTCCTTATCCCTCCGTTCATTCCTTTTCACATCCCTCTGGGCCCCAGCCAGTCTCCATGGAATTCAGCAGATGCAAACAGCAAAAAGCTGTTTTCATGGTTTCAGAGATTGTGGCAATATGTATCATTAAGCACAAACTTGAGAAACCAATACACGCTCTCCAGATGAAATGAAAATGTGTTTATGCATGTCTGCTGACCCTGCTCTGTGGCTCAGCCTTATGTTTACACGCTCTCTTCACTTTATTTTATTTTTTGCTTTTATTTCCACCAAGTAAATCTTTAATCAATCAAAGATTTATTTGGGAGCATGGTATAACATTTGAGAGCTTTTTAATCACGTAACTATGGAAACACATCAGTTACTCAGCGAGGCCACGCTGCTGGCTGACCACTTGCAGGAGAGGGGGAAGGCAGGGCAGGCCTCTTCTTCCTGCCAAACTCCATCCTTCCTCCCTCAGCTGGCTAATTATGGTCTCTGGCCCTGCCAGGATCAAAACTGCAGGGGGCGGTAGAGTTCCTAAGTGGCTGACACTCCTGGGAGCTGGTCTTGAGTGGACTCCACCTGGCAAGTGTTTTGAAGCTGACTCTCTCAGGAGCATTTCTGGGCCCACGCCTGCCATCACCTGCAACTCCCCTGACCTAAGTAAATGTGGTGTTACTAATTTACCCTTTTAATCTATTTTTTCTATTAGCATACACTGTTATTTCCCTCGCCTTAAAAAAAAAAAGATGCGTTCACCCTCCAGCTGCGGCTCCATCTCTCTGCTCTCCGGCACACACGCCTCCTGCCCCTGCAAAGGAGCTGTTCCCATTCGCTTCCTCTGATTCCTCTCATTTTCCATCCAAGCAAGCGTGTCCACTGACTGCGACTGCTCATGACAGGATCCCCCACCACCCACCAGGTGCTGACTTCACGGGCAGCTCTGTCCTCTCCTCGCACGGCCTGGCAGCCACACTTCCCACCGCTGCTCTCCTTGACTTCTTCAAGCCCTTTCCTCACGGGGCTTCCCGGGTCTCAGGCTGCTCTGGTTTCCTCCCACGGCCCTGGCCGGTCTTCTCAGTCCCAGCCCCTGAGTGCTGGCACACAGCACCCCTGAGGCTCAGTCTTCCGGCCTCCACTACTGTCTGCTGCCGCCCACATCAACCTTAGGGCTTTATGTATTCTCTACAAGTTGACAACCTCCAAACTGCTATTTCTAACCTAGACCTCCCTCCTATATTCCAGACTCAAATACCCACTGCCTCTCAACGTCATCTCTTGCAAGTTTAATAGGACTTCTCCTGGGCCTGCCCTCTGCTGGGCCTGCACTCACCTGTGCCTCCCCTCTGCTGGGCCTGCCCTCTCCTAGGGCTGCACTCTCCTGGGTGTACCCTCACCTGAGCCAACATGTAATTTGCCTGCCCTCTCCTGGGCCTGCCCTCAACTGGGCCTGCTCTCTCCTGGAACTGCCCTCACCTGGGACTGCCGTCACCTGGTCCTGCCCACTCATGGACCTGCCCTTTCCTGTGCATGCCGTCAACTGTGCCTGAACACACCTGGTCCTGCCCTTCGACCTGCCCTCTCCTCATCTTGCCCTCTCTCTCCTGGGGAAGCCAGAAAAACAAAGAAAAATACAATATGAGATCACTCATATGTGCAATCTTAAAAAAATAAATAAATATGAAACAGTAACACACTCATAGACATAGAATACAAACTTGTGGTTGCCAAGGGGGTGGGGGATGGGAAAGGACAGACTGGGAGTTTGAAATTTGCAGATACTGACAGGTATATGCAGAATAGATAAACAAGATTGTAAAGTATAGCACAGGGAAATATATACAAGATCTTAGGGTACCTCAGAATAAAAAAATGTGACAATGAATATATGTATGTTCATGTGTAAGTGAAAAATTGTGCTCTGCACTGGAAATTGACACAATATTGTAAACTGACTATAACTCAATAAAAAAAATGTAGAAAAAAAAGTGCTCCATTGAAAGCTATGGTTATGTGCTGATCTTTCAGGGACAAAGACTAGGTTGGAGCTAAATGTACAGACTGAAAGAGAAAGGGATTTCAACTACTCTGACCACTTCCTGTTGAATGAAACAGAGAAGCTAAGCCCTCACATTTCAAAGGGTGACAGGAAGTCAGGGGCCCGGTATGCCCTCTCCCACCTAGGCCTGGGTGGAAACAGTGGGAAGCCCCAGCCAGGGCCACAGGCAACAGCAGCCTCACCTGTGCCCATCTGGACAGACTGGCATGGCCCCATGAGCTCTGGGCCTGCCTGCAAGCCCCATGGTGGCCATGGGGGTCACTACCATCCTGGGCCTCTGTGGCCTCTCTGAACTCACCCCTCCCCAATCCCATCTTTCAGGGAAGGATCTACAAACCCAGCCAGAGGGGATGCAGGACAGCGGGGCAGAGGAGAAAGGTCATTCCAAGCATCTCACAGCCTCCCTGAAGCCCCACTCTCTGAACAGGAGCCCATGTCAGTGCAGAGACCCCTCCCACCTCTGCCTCCTCACATCAAGAGTGACCTATTCTTTGGAGGATGAGGGTGGGGTCAGACATCAGTCTCTGGCTGTGACTTTGACATCCAACTGCCTCCTCTCTGCCCCACCCACCCTGCTGCCTGTCACATGGCCCCTCGGGTGCCCCTTCAGTCTCCCACCTGCACTCCTGCCAGGAAGCTCCCTTCCTCCCTTAACCCCTCCAGACTCTCCTGGAGCTAAAGCCTGGACCCACCACTGCCTCCTGCCTTGGCCAGGCCAGCACTGTGACCCTCCCCCCATTTCAAGGTGAAGAAATTGAGGCTCAGACAGGGTCATAGTGAGGAGGCAGGAGTACCCACCCCTGAACTCACAGACTCACCCCAATCTCATGACCCTGCGGTGACCTGCACTGCTCAAGGAGAGGGTGCTGGCCATGTGCCACCCGCTCACACCAGGAGGGGGGCGCTCCTGGCCTGGGTGAGTGGGGATGCAGCAGAGCTGTCCTGGCCTCAGGAAACCAGCACCGCCCACCCTGGACTCACCCCCACATGAACCCTGGGAAGTTCCTTCTGCCTCTAACTTCACTTTTCCCATCCTTCCTAAAGCCCCTGGCCGGCCATCGCCCCACACAGAGCTAGGCCAGCAGGTGGAGAAGGGAGACTGAAGTCTGCACCCCAGTGCCCACCCGGCTTCCTGGTGCCAGCACCTCTGCTCTGCTGTCTGTGCACATGCCGGCCTCCTGCCCACAGGGACTCGTTGCTTCTTGTTGCCTGGGCCCAGCAGTGACCCAAGGTCGCTCACTGTTCTGCAGTCCCCTCCTGGCGTCCTTCCAGACAGGTCTTCTAGGCACAGCAGGAGCTGGGCATGGGTGGCCTCCTGGTTAAGAAGGCACCATGAACATCTCCTTTCTTTTCTAATAGAAAGGCAGTGACTTCAAGAAAATGATACTTGGGTAATCTAGGAAATACAAGATAAACCTTCACAAATCCAGTTCCTGGAGTCTCAAGATCCTAGAAAGATGGGGGAAAAAAACTTGATAATAAATAATGAATTCAAACCCTAGTTGTACACTACTTTACAGTATCATGTGCAAACATCTGACTTTCCAGTCTTGGAATGGCCCATTTGGGACACTAACTGAACCAGGGCCACCATTTTTTTCCACTTTTTTCTAAGTTGTTCTGCACCTGAATTATGTGTATCCACGACACAAAAGGTAACATGAACATATAAACAGTAATAGTATACTCCAGAAACTGACAAGCGTGACTATACACAAAATATTTAGAACAAAATGACGATGACACCACTACACACTAGCTTGTGGAACCTCAGTAAAAATTCATAAACTGAGAGTATCTAGTGAGTAAACAAGAAATGCCAACTAAGCTACGAGGAAACAAAGAAAAGTAGTACAGAAAAGAATGTCATAGAAAGAAACAGAGAGACAAGTTTTAAAAAATCCTCAATTCGTCTCTGAAAAAATAAAGTAGAATAATACTTTCCTACTAAGAAAAAAGAGAAGCACACGTAACATATTAACAGTTTAACACTAAGTCAGCCCGTTTATAAATCTCTGCCATCTGTGACGCCTTTCTGTCTACCCCTCACCCCGCACACTTAGACGAACTGTTCATGTTGTTACTTCTACCACTGTGTTCTCATACGCCCACTCCTTTCACCCCGGAAGCCCTTCCATACCTCGACTGCACTCCTGCAGCCGCCCCTTCGTTACACTGTCCAAATCTTGCCTTCCTCATTCCCTTTTATACCAACAGTAGAGCTCTCTTCAACACAAAGCCAAACACATCAGTCTCACTCACAGAAGCCATCAAAGGCGCCTGTTTTTTTAAAAGCAGAATGTCAGCCAACCTCTGACCCTAAATAAACACAGGAAACATTCCGCTACACCTTCTCACCTCCCACTCCTGTATCACTGGGTCATCTCCTGCTCCCCGAGGGGACCAGCCAGGTGCTTTCACGATCATGTTCCCCTCAGCCTACAGGACACTTCCCTTGGTTCTGCCTCTCAAATTCCTATTCATCATTCCAGTCTTAGTTAGTTTCAATGTCACATCTCCCATGAAAGTACCTCTGATCCATCAGTTACGAATAATTCCCTAATTTCCAACAATCCTTTGCCACTCTCACTGTACCTCTTTTGTAAAACACAATTCTACCTGCATTGGAAGTTTCAATTTACATTATCTGTCTCCTTCAAGAGACTACAGTTCTTTGGGTGATGACTGTGTTTTAGCCATCTGTGCGTAACCTTTAGGAACTAGGACAGTGTCCTGTAATAAGCAAATACTACACAACTCTTAAGTGTACAGTCAGAATTGGATCTGACAGTAAATGGTAATTATGAGACTACTACTGAGAAATTTATCTTCACTGGAATTCAACAAACTGACTTCTCCAGACACATCACCCACAAATCACTACAGTGACCTTGGGGAAGCATTTTCTCTACTTTTCCCTCAATCTTTCATGTAATGTCTGCAGAAATTACGTTCATAACAATAAATTGAAAAACAAAAATGCAATAAATGCAACAAACCTAACAGTCAAATTGGCTGAACACATTCTGACACTACAAAAATAGTAGTTAAGGTTTAGCTGAACTAAATATGAAAAAGCCAATCAAGCATTTATGGAAGTTCCAAAAACAGATAATCTACACAGAATTAGGATAAAGGTATTTAAAGGAATGTGTGGGCTAAGGAGTCCAAGAAATGCGTCAGTGTGTTAAAAGGGTAAAACAATCTAAAAATCACCTCCCAAGTTATTCTCTGAACCTCAGGAGGGCTATTTGAAAACATCAAGTCATAGGAAAACAATCCAATTCAAAAGCGGGCAAAGGATTTTAATGGACCTTTCTCCAAAGAAGACATACAAATGGCCAGTAAGGCCAAGAGAAGATGCTCAGCATCACTAATTATTAGGGAAATGCTTATCAAAACTACACTGAGATGCAACCGCACACCCACTAGGCTGGGCACTATCAAGAAAACAGACTATGACACGCGTCAGTGAAGACGTAGAGCCTTGCAACCCTTTGTGCACTGCCGGCGAGAATGTAAAATGATACACCACTATGGAAAACGATACAGCAGTTCCTTAAAAAATTAAAAATAGAATTACCACTTAATCCAGCAATCCCGCTTCTCGGTGTATACCCAGAAGAATTCAAAGCAGGGACTCTAAAGATACTTGCACACTCATGTTCCTAACAGTATTATTCACAATAGTCAAAAGGTAGAAGCAACCCATGGATGGATAAACAAAATGTGGTATATACATAAAATGGATTATTATTTAACCTTAAAAATGAATGAAATTCATTTACAAAAATGAACTTATTTATGAAACAGAAAAAGACACACAGACAGAAAACACATTTATGGTTGCCAAGGGGGAAAAGGGGTGGGAAGGGATAAACTGGGAGTCCGAGACTTGCAGATACTAACTACTCAATAAATAGAATAAATATCAAGATTCTTCTGTAGAGCACAGGGAGCTATATTCGGTATCTTGTAGTAATGTATAATGAAAAAGAACATGAAAAATAATTTATCTATGTATATGTATGACTGAAACATTATGCTATATACCAGAAATTGACACAATATTGTAAACTGGCTATCTTTCCATTTAAAAAAACAAAAAGGATGAAACTCTGACGTGTGCCGCAACATGGACCAATCTTGAAGACGTAATACTAAATGTAATAAGCTAGACAAAAAGGGACAAGTGTGGCTTGATTCCACTTATACAAGATACACAGAATAATCAAATTCAGAAAGGACAATGCTTAACGGGGCTACGTCAGGAGGAGGGATGGGGAGTAACTGTCTAACGGGCACAGAGTTTCAGTTTGGGAAGCTGATATGGTTCTGGAGATGGATGGCTGTGGATTGCACAACAATGTGAATGTACTTATTGCCACTGAACTGAATACTTAAAAATGGCTACAATACTGAATTTTATGTTATGTATATTGTACCACAATTTTATAGAATCAGTAATTTTTTTACTATCAAGGAATGTCATGGAAACTATATGTCTGTGACAAAGACTTATAATTCTAAACTGTCAAACTTTGCTGCATTGTGCTAAAATTACATAAATTCAACACAGAAAATCTGGCTACTACTGACTAATTAGAAGCCCACTTTGCTGTTGTTCAGCACATTATACTAATTTTTAGGGTGTCAGTATGTACCTCATTTTTAATAACCAAAACACAAGTACAAAAACATAGCCAAAAAATTCATCAGGATCAGTGAAGAGCACCTAAGTTCCTGTACAACGACCTCTCCTGACAATTAGCAGCACAAAATCACAACGGTTCCTTTCACTTCCTACTAGAAGCCCTTGAAAACAAAGACAAAATTGGGATCACTATTAAAGTGGATAAACAGTAATTATGCAGGTCAATGTAATTACTGTTTAACAGATACAGTTATCATTCAACATTTTTTAAAATGGGTCCACGGAAAAACAAATCATCAATTATACTCAAGAACCGACGTTCATCTTGATGTGCTCTCTCTGGAAGCTCGCTTTGCAGTCTCTAGGAGGTGAAAGGAACACTTTATATCTCTCATCCATCAATATCTGAATTAACATATTTTAAAGATAAAACCCAAGAAACAACAAAGTTATTAAGAGTGATCTCTGTCATTTACATGAGACTTGCTCTGTATACAGAAAGCATCACTAGTTGCACTGGAACAGATTCAAAATACCAAATATCACCAATTGTGCCCCACTTTCGCCTCCGTTGTGCCACCACACTCAATCATGACGTTCTTTAGGCAAAGCAATGAAGATTACGATTAATCCAAACTTACAGTAAGGGAGTAAAATTCATACTGGGTTATGAGAAAGAGGGATGGGTGGGAATAAAAGGCATGACAGATCTATCGCGACAGCATAGTGCACAGCCTCGGGTGTGGCCTCTCCTCAACATGCAGCTGCAGGATCCCCTGTTCTGCTGAATTCTGGATTCTTACACCCCCTCAACTGATGTTCCAAAGGCTTCTTAATACAAGCTGAAGCTCATCTTCATCTACCCCTTCTACCCAAATCTTCTCCTTTCCCTGAGGTTCCTCACAGGCTCATGTTAAGCTGAACTTCAGAGTCATCATTAATCCCCTCTCCTTCACCCTATACCACATTCAAATGATCAGTAAGTTCTCAAATCCACCTCCTCTCACTCCAAGACCACTGCCACGCCCAGCTCACATCCTGAGTCACACCTGTACTACTGCAGTACCCCCCAAGTGCTCTCTGCTTCCGGTGTTCCCTCCCTCTTCCCCCTTCTCCACCCTCCTCTCATAGATCCTCCTAGGGTCCACAGAGCAGACTTTATGAAACATACTATCACATCAGCTCCTTGTTTAAAAACCTTCAGCTGATCCTGTGTGAAATCATTACCAGTCCCAATTCTTTATAGCATGTCTTACAAAATCTTTCCAAATCCGGACCTAACTTCTGTCTCTAGCCTGACCTGCCTATACATGGACAGTTGTGCCCCCGTAGGGCTGCCGGTTCCTCTCCTACAAGCTCGTATTTCTTCACGTCCCTGTGCCTTTGCAAATGGCCATCTCACTCCCTGGGAGGACCTCCCGCTTCCCCACTCCCTATCCAGGCCACGAGTACTTTTACTTACCCTTTAAAGTTAGGTTCATGATGTCATCTACACATAAATTACAAGGGAAAAAAGAGATGTCGGGGTAATGCAGAGACTAAAAGATGGTAAGAGCCTACACAAATGCTCTGTGGAATAGTGTTCATGGCCTGTTTCACAATCATACGGCTAGAAAAAAACAAGAAGCCAATAGGAACCATTTTTTTAAATTAAAAATAGGACATCCCTAATCTATTCTTAGCTAGGTGACAATGTTTAAAAACTGATACCTAACACTTCACACCCATGATGATGGCTACCATCAAGAAAACAGGAAACAACATGTGTTGGTGAGGATGTGGAGAAGCTGAAACCCTGGTGCACTGCCGGTGAGAATATAAAGTGATGCAGCCATTATGGAAAATGGTATGGTGGTCCCTGAGACAATTAATGATAGAATTACCATTTAATCCAGCAATATCATTTCTCAGTATATATCCCGAAGAATTGAAAGTAAGGACTCAAAAAGTATTTGCACACTCATGTTCGTAGCAGCGTTATTCACACGAGTCAAAAAGTGGGAGCAACCCAAGTGTCCATGGATGAATGAATGGAAAAACTAAATGTGGTGTATATATAAGATGGAGTGTTACTTAGCTTTAAGAAATGAATGAAGTTCTGTTATGTGCCACAACACGGATAAATCTTGAAGATCTTACGGTTTAAGTGCAATAAGCTAGAAACAAAGAGGACAAATACTGGGGAAGGTATAGCCCAGTGGTAGAGCGCACGCCTAGCGTACACAAGGTCCTGGGTTCAATCCCCAGGAACTTCTCTAAAAATAAATAAACAATCCTAATTACCTATCACCACCAAAAAAAAAAAAAGACAAATACAAACACTGTTCGATTCCTCTTATATGAAGTATCTAGAGTAATCAAATGCATAGAGTCTAAAGTAGAATGGTGGTTGCCAGGGGCAGGGAAGAATGGGACTAATTACCTAATGAGTTTGGGAAGTTCAAAAAGATCTGGAGATGGAAGGTGGTGATGGCTGCAGAACAATGTTAATGTACTTAATGCCACTGAAATGGTAATAAATTTTATCTTATAACAACTGAATAGAAAAAAATTTTTGAAAAACTGATAGGACAAACTGTTGGCGAGAATGCGGAACAACCACAACTCTCATACATCACTGGTGGAACGTGAAATGCCACAATCACTTTGGGAAAATGCCTGCTACTTGCTTACAAAACTGAACTGATGCCTACCCTGCAATATCCCAGCCCCACTCCTTGGCAGTGACTGCAGGGGAAGGAGACCATTTCCGTACAAGCGTGGTCACAGCAACTGTACTCGTAATAGTCAGAAGCTGGAACTAGCCCAGGCATCAGTCACCAGGAGAACGGCGAAGCGGTGGTGTCTTCCTACAGTTAAACAGTGCGCAGCAGTAACAGGCACAAGGACTGACACGTGCAGTGACAGAGACAAGCCTCAAAACCACTACGCTGAGTGAAAGGAGAATTCTACTAGAGTACCTACTGAATGATTCCACTAATATGAATCAATAAAACAGGCAAAACTCATCCACAATGGAAAAAAAATCGGAAGTGTGGTTCTCTCTGGGGGATGGAAGTGGGGACTGGCTGTGAAGGGACTTCCTGGGTTGAAGGTGATGTTCCCTATTTTGTTGGGGACTAGGGTTACACAGATGCATGCATTTGTTAAAACTCAATAAATGCCACAACTAAAGCTTATGCATTGTGTACGGTTATTTTACCTCAAAAAAATGCCACAGAGAAAGCAACTCTAGTTAATGACACATATGTTAGCAATACTTACAGATAAAATGTACCCTGTCTGCAACTTACTTTGAGACATAAGAAACTAAGATGGAATGATGAAAACTTAGTTTTATACATCAAATAAAAAAGCATGGGACTGATGAATGGATAGACGGCTAGATAGAAACATGACAAAGCACACAGAGTAAAATCTTACCTCTAACATTATTAAAAAGGCACCATGAGTATCTTCTTTCTTCTCAAATAGGCAGTGACTTCATAAAGCTGATACTTCTGAGTAATCTAGGAAAAAGGAAATGACAAAACTTCATAAATCTTGTTCACCGAGTCAGAAGATTCTATTAAGAATGGAAAAAAAAAAAAAAACCCTGGATAATAAAACATGAGTTCAAACCCCAGAAGTATGCTACTTTACAGCATCACATGCAAATATTTGACTTTCTAGTCTTGGAGTGGCCCATTTGGGACTCTAACTGAACCAAGGTCATTCATTTTTTTCTACTTTTTTATTTTAAAAGTTGTTTGTGAACCTGAATTATGTGTATCCATGACACAAAAGGTAACATGAATATATAAACAATAATAATATACACCAGAAATTGACAAGAGTAACTACACACAAAATATTTAGAACAAAATGACAATGAAACCACTACACATTAGCTTGTGGGATCTCAATAAAAATTCATAAGCTAAGTTTCTAGGGAGTAAATGAGAAATAGCAATTAAGCTACGATAAAACAAAGAAAATACGTACAGAAAAGAATGTCACAGAATCAACACAGAAACAACAGAGGTTTTTAAAAATCCCCAATTAGTCTTTGGAAAGACTAATAAAGTAGAATAATACTTTCTTACTAAGGAAAAAGAGAAGCACAAATAACACATTAACAGGTTAACAGATCACACAAGGAAAATATGTGATCATCTCAATAAATAGAGAAAAGAGTCACTTGATAAAATGCAGCACAGCACCCGATCTTGACAAAAATAAAAACAATATAAAACACTCTAACCCAAGCTGTGAATGGAACTTTTGTAATTTAATAAAAAAAAAAAGCTATCAAAATCCTACAATAAAAACCATATTTAATATAAAATGGTAGACACATTCACTTTTAAATCAGGAACGACAATGCACACTGTCATTGCCTCTTTTCAGTAAAACCTCAGAGCTCCTAGACCTCTGACAGGAGGCTGAAAAAAGCGTCAGATTGGAAAGGAAAAATACTACCATGGTTCTCACAAAATATTGTGGTCATAATAAAAATCTAGACACTATTTGAATGAAAAAATACTTCAGCCTCGTTGCTAGATACAAAACAACATGCTAAACTTAGTAACATGCACCAACAATAATCAGTAAAAAAATGTCATTTCAAAAAATTTCCTTTAGAATGTTAACAAGTGTAAGTATCTGGGAACAAATTTAAGAAAATATGCAAGTGACAAGTAGGATATTATATAAAGTGATAAAACCTCACCAAAGAGCACAAAGGGCATTTTTAAAAGGCAACCATGGTCCTGGATATCAAAACAATACCATAAAATGTCAATTCTCCTGGAATGAATTTATAAATTCAATGCATTTCTTCATCAAAATCCTAGAAAATGTATTATTTATAAAGGTATGTGACAATGTGATTCCTAAACTGATATGAAATATTAAGAGTCGAAGAACAGCCAAAGGGTTTTAAAGAAAAAGAATGACGAGGGAAGAATTTTCTTTCAACTAATAAATCTTATTCTAAAGCAATGTTTTCATTAAAATCTGTGGTATTAGTATAAGGAAAGAAAAATGACCAAAAAAGAGAGAACAGAATCCACAGAAACAGCTATGTATATTTGGGAGTTTGGTATATGGCATTAAAAATAAGGGAAGGAAAGGACAATAAAATGACACGTGGACCATCAGTCATCCACATGGAAAAAATATATAAATCCCTCTCTTGGTCTGTTTACAAAAATAAACTCCAGATAAAATGTAAAAAGCCAAACTATAAAACTCATGTAAGAGGATATCATTTATGCCATTAAAATAGGAATGGAAATAAAAGTCACACACACAAAAACTTAACTTTAAAGGAGAATACTGATAATTAAAATGGAAATCACTGAAAATGCATTTTAAAAATCCGCTTTAACAGCATGGAAGGAGTCACCTCCAACATAAAAGAGCACTTAGCATTAGAAACCCAGAAATAACAAGAACTTCGAGAAATCAACACAAAGGGCAAATCCTCACTAGGAAAATGGGCCAATGATGTGAACAGATAGTTCAGGGACAAGAAAACCCAAAGTGTCATTGAACACATGGAAAGAGATGCAGTGTCACGAGTGATCAACAAGAACCATCAGAACTGGCAGAAATAAAGAGTCTAAAACAACAAGGCTACATGTCATGCTCCATCAAATAAAGAAAGACTTAAGATGTCTGAATATTAGGAACATGCAAGGATGTGGAAAAACAGCAAAAAACAGCAAACTAAAAACACGATGAGGAGAATGGAAACAACTAAGAAATCAACTTGGCAAAAACCAGTGGAATTAAGCTACTCTGTTGTCTAAAGAATCCCACTTCCGGGGATATTAAGGCACATTACTTAGAGAAACCTCATCTGAGTACCTAGGAGATAAGCACAAAGGTGTCCCATGGAGCAGTTTGTAACGGCCAAGGACTGCAGACAATTTGAACGTCCACAAATAGGGAAATACATGAACTGCGGCGGGTCAGTCAGTAGACTGCTTTTATTTATTTATTTACTTTTTTTTAATTGAAGTATAGTCAGTGTACAACGTTGTGGTCAGTCAATAGACTACTGTATAAAGATTAAAATGAATCAACTAGATCTATACATATAAAAACAGATAAAAATTAATAAAAAACAATTTGCATTTGGATACATACAGTGCATCATTAATACAAATTTTTAAAATACATAAAACTGTATCTTGTGTTCCTTAGGTAAATGCACGTAGAGGAAAAATAAAAAACATGGATGGGAAGGAGAAACTGCCCATCTTCACGTGGGTGATAAGCTCAGGGGGACGTAACAGATAATGGGTGCTTTATTTCTAAGACAAACAACAAAACAACAAAGATAGAAGCCAGAACAGCAGAGTGTTCACGTCTATAAAATTGGGTTGGTGGGTATACATGTATCTGATGTGCTGTACATTTCTATACATTTGAAATATTTCATAATTAAAATTTTCTAAGTGTGTGGGCAGTTCAGGAGGTGGATGTGGAAAACGCAGGTTACCGTTTCAGGAGTACTGACAACAGAGGAGACCAGACCTGATGGAGGCTTAAAAACAAATTTCAAACAGGGAATGTGCTGCCTCTTCTCGTAGGCTAGAATTCACGTGTATATGCGGTATGCGCGCGTGTGTGCACACACATTCATTTTCATTTGGAAACAGGAGAACACAAGGAAAAGAGGATCCAGGCAACGCCTGTGCTAAGGCTCCTGGCTGCCACTCAGCCTGTAGGTCCCGGCACAGCAGGACCATGTGACATCAGTGCCTGCAAGTTAGAGCGTGTTTTGTTCTCTTAGTATTTTTATGGTATTCCTTTTTCTACATTTATCATGTTGGCTAGAATGGCTGTGAACCTTGACTAGTAACAATGATGGACATGTGCTGTTTCTGATTTTACTGAAATAAACACAGAAAAACTTATCACAGCAATGGAGCCCATGCACCATGGAGTCAGACTGGGTTTAATCTCAGGTGCTAGCATTTACCAGGTATAAACCTCAGCAGATAATTTAATATGAGCCTTCCTTTGCTCATTTATACAATGGTGAATGATAAAGGGAAGTTGACTCTTGCCCCCTCTACACCACTGGTCTCACCTGAATGCTTTCTTCCAGGCGGCAGCACTCCAGGCCTGGCAGCTTCTCTAAAACCCGGCTGGGGCCGAACGGACACAACAGCTCAGTGAACGGCTCTGCGACACACGGAGATGTTTGCAGCAATTCCTGATTTACAAGGACATCGTCTCTGAAACAAAAAGCATTATGTAATCACATCTATAATTAAGGCTACAGGTAAAAAGTATGTTACCAAGATTGCTTTTTGGCCACGTAAAACTGCAAATTACATCAGAGACCTTCTAAAGTACGGTATTTCTCACTTTAAGTGGAAAAACAATCTTCAGTAACAATATTCAGTGGCGGCGCCTCTAAGTCTTCCTCACACTACAGGGCTAATTTTCTCTAAATTGAATCTAATGGTATAGTTCCCTTGCGTAAAACACTAAGTAATTCTCCAGCACACAGAAGATTCAGTGTGTTATTTCTTAGCTTTACATATTAAATTGTTCACTGTAAACCCCCAAACCCTATTTTCAAGTCTCTATACTTGTAACTCCTCCCCCCGACATATTTATAGCTTCATCTTCTGCTATCGCCCCCACGTCATCCTCTGAAAATGCATGTCGCTTTGTGCCTTTAAGTCTCTGCACACCCAGGACCCTTTATCTAGAACTCCTGCCCAATTCTCTGCCTAGACAACTGATACCAATTATTTAAGCCCAGTTCGTGCATTATCTAGGAACTCTTGTCTGACTCTCTCACAGTCTATCAATCTCTGCTCTTGTTCCTGCACCACTTTTTTACTATGTCCCGTGTAGAGCTTTTAACGCTGTACTGTGCTTATACAAGTGCTTCTCTGCTCCATATGAAAAAATTAAAGAAAACATTGTACACTCATCTGTGCCCCCGACAGCCCATCATACTGTGGTGGTGGGGCACAGTAGTGGGA
This sequence comes from Vicugna pacos, assembly GCF_048564905.1. Classification (NCBI taxonomy): domain Eukaryota; kingdom Metazoa; phylum Chordata; class Mammalia; order Artiodactyla; family Camelidae; genus Vicugna; species Vicugna pacos. Next base: position 3,917,125 of record NC_133006.1, read on the forward strand.
AAATGAAGCATGTCAATGAATGAACTCCGTATCTCTGTCTCTTACGCCAGCTGCCACCCACTCACTGCTGTGGATTTCATCTTGTGCACGTGTCTCCTACTACCATTACTGCCACGTGGGGACCCTGGGTTGTGCTACGTGTCCCTGTCACTGTCCTATTCCCTATCTCTACCACTCGTGGCCATAATGGTAGCGAACAAAGCACTCTCCCAGCAGTGCCGTGGTAGTGGTGAATGGAATACTAGCTCCATGATACACACAGTACTTCCAACTGAGCATCTCAGTATTCAACATTAATACAGCTATATTCCAATTAAGATTTTTTCCAAGAAAAATTCTAGTCATCATTAGAACAATGCGAGGATGACAGAAGTCTGAATAAATTACATGAAACCCAAAGAAAATACCGTTGCAGCCATTACAGCAGAAGATATGGGGGGGTGGGGCGGGGGGGCCTCTGTGGTTACAATGTCTAGGTTGAGTGCAGGTCACAGCTCCAGAAATGTTTCTGTCATGTTAGTATTTCTTAAGCATAAAGATAAGCATCCTCATTTCCAGCCTCAAGAGACCCACTACTGCTCCCAAATTCCCCCTCCCCGCACCACACACACAATGTGCAGAAATTGCTATTAAAAGCAACTAACAATTGAAGAAATGATTACAATCAAAAGTTCTTAAGTACATTTTCAGTAACTGTCTCTCCACTACATATTTCTTCCCAATATATTCTGCAAAATTTACCTGAAGTTTTTTAAGGACTGTTTCAATCTGTTTAGAAAAGTGAGTAGCAACCAGCTCTGCAGCTTTACCAGGCTTCAGGGACACAAGTTCCCGGAAAGAAAGGCAAAGATAACATTAAACTTAAATAGAATTTCCACAGATGTGAAGCATGATCACCTCCTTCAAAATTTTCATGAGCTTCTGCACTGCCTTTCAGGAGACCTCAACACAGGGTCTCAATTTTAATTAAACGCATATTGCAAATAAGCAAAATTTTAAAAGTACCATGTGAAAAACCCAATTTTGATATAAAACGTAATTCAGAATTCTTAGAAAATGAAAGCAGTAAACATTCAGGACGTAGGTGACGACACCTACAGGATGAAAAGGAAAAAACACTCCTCAAATTCCCCTCAGTGCATTTTACCCTTGATCTTAGACATAACTTTAAAGAAATGAAAAAAAGGAATATAGCTGTGATTTCTCTGGCTAAGAATGCTGAAATTTTACTTCTGGTGCCTGGTGGATTTTGAAATCAGAAGTGTCTTAAGAAAGGAACTTAAGGTCGTAACTCTAAGAGGTTGACCACTCTTCATAAGGCCTATTTCTGTCCAATCTAAGACCTCCAATCTGCCCTCTCCTTGAACTTTCCTCAGTACCACTGGCTCTTCTTTTCTTCTTGAAACTCTCTTCGTGCTTGGTTTCTGTGACACTGTTACACCTTTTCAATTGCATATTCTATTGCTAAAATGCAAAGATTGGCTGCAGATCAACGTATTATATTGCCAAATAAAAATAAGTTATGACTGCAAAATTTATGATATATCAATTTCATGATAGTATTTGTAGATGAATAATAATTAGCTGATAGAAATAACTGTAGTTTATACCACTTTATACATCTCAAAACAGAGAAGGTAGTATCACAAATGAAAAAGAAAATGTTACTGCTGATCTTCAGAAGTTAAGAAGAAACTATTATGAATTAATGTTGAGAATCTGAATGGGTAAATTCCTGGAAAAATATAATTTACTAAGCTGATGTAAGAAATGGAAAAGCTGTGTTGATTTTTAACCACTAAAGAAATTGAAAAAATAGTCAAAAATCTTCCCATATGGAACACTCTAGGCCCAAACAGCTTCACTCTAAGTCCTAGCAGTCATCTAAGGAAGAAGCATTTCCGACATTAAATCTCATAAAGAACAGAAAAAAGGGGAACTTCTTTAGCTCACTGTATAAGGCTAACAAAACTTTGATACCTAAACCCAACAGAAGATAACAAAGAAAAGGAAAATCACAGATCAATCTTAATCGTGAACACCGATACAGACAAACATCCTAAATAAAAACAAAACACAAAATGTATAAAAAGGATAATATACTAGGATCAAGTTACAGTTATCCAGAGTTCAAGGGTGGTTTAACATCAATAAAATTTATAACGAAAATATAAGGGAGAAAAGGTAATAAAATTTATTCTTGAGAAAAACTGTTAGCATACAAGAAATAAAAGACTTCCATAAAAAATTTTATAGTAAATACTGCACACGTTAGAAATAAAAAACTTTTTAACGTTAATAGCACTGTTGTGCTAAATAAAAAATATACCGTTGTGACAGTAAACCTAACAATCTAGAGATGAAAAATCTCTACAGAGAAAATTTTAAAACTTTATAGAAAGATAACTGAATAAAGGGTTATGCCAAATGGTCACTAAATAGAAGACTCACGATGTAAAGATGTCAATTTAAACTGACACTGAATGACAGATTCAATGCAACCCCTATTAGAATCAGAAGGTTAAAAACGTTTTTGGGTGGAATTTGACAAGTTGATTCTAAAGTGTATTTGGAAGTATCAAAGGTCAGGAACAGTCAATACTCTCTTAAAGATATCAAGACTTATAATAAAGCAACAATATTTAGGACAGTGTGGTACTGATGTAGAGACGAAGATCAATCAAACAGAAGAGGGCCCAGAAAAACAGCCCAAGCATGTAGACCCTTGCTACACTCATGTTAAGGCCGCACTGCTGAGCATGGGGAAAGGCAACCTTTCAAAATAACTGCTGCTGGGAGAGCTAGGCATCCATATTTTTTAAAATTAGATGGCTCTCCACCTCAAACCATATACAGAAACTGCTTTCAGATGGATGTAAGATTTAAAGATGGAAAAAAAAAACTTCTAGATAATAATATAGGAGAACTTCTCCTTTGATATGGAAAGAAAAAATTAATTTGACTACTTGAGAAAAAAGTTTTTATTAAAAAGAACCAAAGAAAAAAGCCAGAGAGGATATTTACAACAGGTATCACTGACAAAAAGACTTAACATCCAGCTACATAAAGAACTCCTTCAGATCAATTAAGACAAAAGACATTCCACCAGAAAAATGGGCAGAAGACTCGAACAAGCACAATACAGAAAGGAAATTTAAATGGCCAACAAATATAACAAAGCCACCAATCTCATTAATAATCAAGAATATGCAACATTTAAAACATAATGAAATATTACACATACACTAGATTGACAAGATTTTAAAATCTAGCAAGAATACAGAGCTAATGGCAAGGGGAGGAGGGTTGCCCTGCGGAAGCCTTTGGATTTGCCCCAGGCTTCCCTGTCTCCCCAACACCTGGCTTGTGGGCACCCTCTGCTGCCCCCAGTGGCAGGACACACATTTCCCAGTTTACTTACTGGAGGTTGGTGAGATGGGGTCAGCTGGTACGGTCAGGTGGCCCCCGCCCCCCGCCCACCTGGGGCAGCAGAGGCCACCCCCAAGCCAGGCCGCAAGGGAGACTGGAGCAAATGGGCCAGCTTCTCCAAGGCAGGCCCCATCCCCAGCTGCCCCTGCTCCCTGACTACACCACGCCTGCCTCCTGGGAGCTGGCTGACCACCAGATGAGCATCCTGTGAATCTAAGGAAGCAGAGCCATACCCCAGGACAGGATGCAAAACAGGATCCAAGAGGCAGACCTTTCTCCCCGAGCCGCCTGCGCCGAGGATACCGCCCCTCACCCCCCATACCCTGACAGCACCGCGTCACCTCCCAAGAGCAGGCTAACCGCCAGACGTGCACCCCAAAAACACGGGAAGCAGAACCCGGCCCAGGCCTCCGGAGAATAGAAAACAAATCCACGTACTCGCACTTGGCAGCCCCCATCCCACCGCGGCCGACGCCTGGGGCCAGTGAACACACCACCGGCCTCCCGAGAGCAGGCCATGACATGAGGGCCGGTCGGCGGTGTTCCGGGGCGTCCTGCGCCCTCCCATCTCCCGGGGGTGTCCTGCTTCCCCAAACCCAGGTACAAGTGGCAGCAGAGAAATGAAGAAGTGGGGTTCAGGGACTACGGACGTGGGGGGTGGAGCACCACGAACCTGCCTTAGGGTCCTAACGAGCCGCGCGGCCCGGGCCTCACCCACGCACCCCTACCTGTGCGCCTCCCCAGCTGCGCAGCCCAGGCCTCACCCGCCAGCTCCCGACCGGCGTGCCCCCACCAGCGTCCCCTTACCCTGCCTGGCACCAGCGGCAGGAGGGGAGGCGATGGCAAGCGACGGCCCAGTTCCCAGGCCGTCTTCTTCCTCCAAAGCTGGTGCAGGAGCACCCGGCCCCCACCCAGCTTCCATACGCTCTGGGCGCGCTCCCGTGTCCGCGCATGCACAGCCCCCGCCCCCACCCCCAGCAGCGCAGACCCTTGGGCTGGGGCTCCTGCTGTTTGGGACATGGCGAGTCAGGCCTAGAGGGGCTTAGCGGGGCCTGGCGGTGGGGCGGTGGGGCAGGCCCACCCCGCCAATTCTTCATACCCAACGCCCTGTCTCTCTGCCACAGACCAGGTCCTGGCACTCAACCAGAACCACCACTGGCCCAGACCAGGCCACAGCCCCCAGCTCCACTCCACCTGCTCGCCTCCGCCTCCCCGTTACTGCTCCCCCACCCCTGGCCAGGCCCAGTGACAGACCGGACCCCCAGGCCAAGGCTCCTTCTCACACCCAGGTCCCCCGCCCGCACACTGCACCCCGCTAGGTACTAACCTATGGCCCTGACACCACAAGCTCACCCCTCATGCCTCACTGCAGGACACCCAACATCTTGAGGTGGCCCCCCTCAGCTAGATCAATTCCACTTGGACCGGCCCCTTACCCCTCAGCCTGTCCCCCCTCACTTCAGGGTCCCCTCTCACTCAAGCGCCCCCATACCCAGAGCTGACCCCCTCACCCCTCTCCCTGCAGGTGGGGCAGAGAAGTCTGGGCTCTGGTCACCATAGGACTGCCCCCAGTAGGGGATCCAGCACAGCTAGTATCCAGGCTACAGGGCTCCGCGGGCCGGGCTGGAGGCGGTTCCCATTCCCGCCCGGGCACCCTGATCCCAGACCTGAGAACTAGCCAGAGATCTAGCAAGATCTTGGAAGTCAAAGAGCAGAGAAGGGCTCAGAGAGAACTTCCTGGAGGCTCGGATGACCCAGTGCATATGAAGAGTGCAGGAAGAGCCGGGTACACAGACAGGAAAACTGCCAGAACACTGACTTCCACGCCCTCCCTGCCCCACCCATGCAGAGATCCAGCCACAGAATGGAAAATTCCGCATCCACAGAATGGAAAATTCCGCAGGCTTGGGCGCTATGCCAAGCAGATATAGAGCAAATATTAGAACTCAGGCTAAAAAACAAAAATGAAAATAGAAAAGCGAAGCTCTGACCTCAGTAGCTATGTGACTTCACGAGAGAAATTTCAAAGAGTAATTCCAGGTATGTTACAAAATAAACATATAAAACAGTCCAAGAATTGTAGGACATTTACACATCTTAAAAACAAAAGGTCAGAATCCAGGTGACATATCACAATCTATAACGTCCAGTTTTTTAATAAAAAATTATGAGCTATGCAAAAACCCTGGGAAGTGTGAGCCGTCCTCAGGAAGAAAATCAGTTAACAGAAACTAACTGATGGGCCACATGCTGGATTCAGCAGACACCACCTTCAAAGCAGCTGTAGTAAATATGCTCAAAGAGTTCAAAAAGCCAGAGAAAACATGGTAACAAAGGAAAATATGATGACAATGATTTAATGAAAAAAGCACTAAAAGGAAGTTTTGGGGGTGCAAAGTACAATGACCGAAATGAAAAATTCACTAGCTGGACAAAACAGCAGCTCTGAAGTGGCAGAATAAAAGAATCACTATACAATTTTAAGGCTGTGCAATTTCTATTACTCTCTATCTGGAGAACAGAAGAAAAAAGACTGAATAGAAATGAAGTCAATTTGACACAACATTGTAAAATGAATATAACTCAATAAAAAAAAAGTTTTTAAAAGAACACTAAAAAATTAAAACTAAAACAAAACAAACTAAAGTCTTAAATACCTGCGAGACCACATTAAGTATACAAACGTGCATAATGGGAATTCTGCACCACCCCCACAGGAAAAAGAGGGAAGAGAAAAAAGGGGCAGAAAAAGTATCTGAACAGATACAGCCGCAAACACCAAATTGGATGAAAAATATTAATCTACAGCTCCAAAAACTAACAACTCCCAAGCAGGATAAACACAGATCCACATCTCAGACACATTAGACTGAAGCTGTTGAAAACCAAAGAGAAGGAGAAAATCATGAAAGCCACAAGAGGAAAAAAGACACAAAACACGATTATGACTTCTTCTGAGAAGCAATGAATGCAAGAAACTTTTAAAGTGGTAAGAGGAAAAGAATTCTAGCAACTAAGAATTCTATATCCAGCAAAACTCTCTTTCAAAAACGAAGGCAAAATAAAAACATCCCCAAACATATGTGTAAGAGATTGTAAATCCAACCAAATCTATATAGTTACATTAAATGTGAACAGTCTAAGCATCTCAACCAAAAGACAGACTATTAGCTTGGATTAAGAAAAAGCAAGACCTAACTAAAAGGTGCATAACAAGATAAACTTTAGACTCAAATGTTAATAGAGACAAAGAGGGGCATTTCACAGTGAAAAATGGGTCAAACAAAAATGGGAATATGTAACAACAAGATATGCACACCTAATAACAAAGACATAAATCACACAAACGAAACACTGATAGAAACATAAAAAGGAGACAAATTCACAATTACACCTGGGATCTCAAAGCTCAACTTTCAATAGCTGACAGAACAAGTAAAAATCAGTAAAGGTACAGACGATTTCAACAAGACCACCTACACCTTGACCTCACAGACGTTTACAGAACACCCTCCTGTGCCCCTCTTCATCTGACTATTCACCCGTACCCTTTTTCCTATACTTTATAATAAACCAGTAAACATAAGTAAACGTTTCTCTGAGTTCTGCGAGGTGCTCCAGCAAGATCATCAAACCCAAGGAAGGAGTTGTGCAATTCTGTAGCTCTTCTATAAAACAATGACAGTTGCTTCTACTGAAGCGATGGCAAAAAAAATGAAGCTATTCTACAGGCAGGGCCCCCCCATCTCCTCACTGGGACCAGCCCTGAGTACCTGGTATCTGCACTGTGCCACTGGAGGAAGTGTCTGTGCAGGGATGGCTGCTCTCCACCATCACAGGCTGGGAGGACAGGCGGCCACTCTGTGAGTCTGTGGTTATGTTCTCCAAGTCGGTGACAGAGCTCCAACAACATTATCAGCCACCTGTGGCAGGAAGCGGGAGACAAAGCAGGAAGACGTCAGGATGCCAGCTCTGATCCAGACCTTTCTGCAGGGATGAGGCAGAGTGGGGCATTTGGGAGACTGAGACATCTACTTTAAATCAGGACTCGGCTTCCTCACCTTTACAATCAAGACAGCCCAGAGCTCACACAGACACTTGGAGAGATCTAGGTACAAGTAGCCAGGAGGCACTGACACACACAAAACACCCAACACATACCAACTGATGAAACAAAAGGCCTCTGATTACAAGAATCTCTCTTAATACACAACCTGGTGAGGGAAGTCGGCCTCAGGAACAAAAACTATCAAGCGAAGCAGCAGCACCGTGATAAAAATGACCCAGATCCTAGAAGTTACTGCGGGTCACACAGGAGAGGGCAGGCATGGAGAGGAATGACGAAGCTTTCCAGGTCAAAGAGTGGCAGACTAAAATCAGGGCTACAAATATGAATACACGTGGGGGCGTCTCTTGACCGGAGATGTTGAGGGTCAGCCCCCAGTACCACATACTCCCTACAGTCCGTACTGTTCTGATTGCATTTTAAAGTTTTAGTGATTCACAACATTGAAATGGTTAATACTGCTGACTATAAACCCCCTGATTGCTATTTTTAAAGACAAATGACAATATATTATTGAAGTAGTAACAGTGGTGGGCTGTGCATTAAGCTTTGATGATTCAGGGGGAGACAGAAACAAAGTTGGGACTGTCTTCAAACTTTCCTGGCCAGTGGCAAGATGCTACTCCTGTGTCCCACGTTGACCTAATATTTGGGATTGTTTTTCTAAAAAGAGAAACATTTGAATTTATAACAACAATGCCTAGATAGCAGTGATCATACTCTGTCATTAATAAAACTACTTACTAGGCTATCTGTTACCTAATATGATATGAGAAAAAAATAGATCTTATTTCTGAAAAGTACAGAATAGAAAATAGTTTTCCAATTTTTTCTAAGTCAAAAAATTTGGAGTTTACTGTTACTACTGTAAGTTTGGGTTCAACTCTTAACATTACAGTTCTATTTCTGTAATTTGACCTCCTGTAATTTGTAAAACACACTGCAGTATGCATTTTTCTATTTTGCAGATTAACTACCAGGACCATTATTGTCTTTCACACTTAAAAAAATTATACTTCTTTAAAGAAGCTACTTTCAGCAAAGGTTCACTCTAACTGCAAGAAGATGCCAATCCTTCTGCAGAATGCACTTACAACAATTTAGCTGTACACACATAAGCTGTAAAAACACTACCACAATAACTATCTGTGTGTTTAGCTATCTTTCAAATGCAAGACAAAAAGTAATCCAAAACAATAGTGACAAGACAAGATTTCACAATATACAGTCCTAGTGGACACATGTTCCGGCTCACTGCCCTCAGGGTTCCCAGACCTCAGCAGAGGGAAGGCACCAGGTGGAGCCCAGTGGTCTCAGCGGGCATAGGAGGCAGGGCTCAGAGTGGGGGAGCCCGACAGGGCCAAAACTCACAGTACAGGATGCAAGAGGAGAGAGTTGCCTAGAGAGCACCCTGGAGATGTGCAGGTACCCTCCTCACCCAGCTGAGGATGCAGCAGAAACTGATGGGCGCCTACATGAGAGGGCACTGCCCAAAGCCAAAGAAAGAACTGCAGGAAAGGACTGTGCTGCAGCACACCGGCTGGGTGAGCACAGAGGGCCTGGCATAGTGCCTGCTCCCATCAGACAGATCGGAAGACCTCACAGTTCACCAGGCACTGAGTAGAACACCCAGTGGCTGGGTACAACTAGCCCCAGACTAGTATCAGGTCTGAATCCACTTAACAAATCCAAAAGCACGATCCAAAGGGATCAAACTACTACAGAGTAACTTAATTACATGAAAGCTCAAGAAAGTTTATAGACATACAAAAATCTCCAGAAACATTCAGAGTAAAATTGACAATGTACAGCATCTAACTCAAAGTTACCAGCTGGGCAGAAAGGCAGGAAAATATCTGTGATTCAGAAATAAGAAAAATCAATAAATCTCCACAATCCAGAACTGACACAGGTGTTACAACCAGCAGGCAAATTAAAATACTTATTATATCTGTATTACACATGTTGAAGAAGAGAACCAGAGACATGGAAGATACAATACCCAAATCAAATTTCTAGGGGAGGATGAGGGAGATGGGTGTAACTTAGTGGCGGAGCACATGCTTAAAATGCACGAGGTCCCAGGTTCAATTCCCAGTACCTCCACTGAAAAAACTAAATTTTTAAAATAACTTTTGACTAAACTTCAATAAAAACAAATAGTTAACAAGTGAACGAGTTTTACTTCTTTAAAAAAAGACGCTAGAGAGGAAGCTACAATGTCTGAGGCCAAAACTTTGGTAACATTAACAGCATATTAGAAAATGAAGAAAAGACTAGTTTATTTGAAGATATAGTATAGAAACTATCCAAAATGAAATACAGAAAAAAAAAAGTTAAAACATGAACAAAGTGCCAGTTTTCTGTGGGATAACTTCAGGAGACCTAATGAAACTAGACCTCCCAAAAAAGAGACAGAAAGGTACAGGAAAAAAGTTTTTGAAGGAACAATGACTGAAAAATTTCCAAATCAGATGAGTATTATAAACCCAAGATCCAAGAAGCATAATGAACAAGTACACAAACCATGAAGATAAAAACCAGGAAAATCAAGAGAAAATTCGAAAAATAGTCTGAGATATAACACACGTTAGGTACAGAAGAGCAAAGATAAGAATGACAGCAAATTCTCAGTGAAAACAATGTCAACCCCAAACTTTACACCCAGTTAGAGTATACTGCGAACACAGAGCGAAATAGCAACTAGTTCAGGCATAAAGAGCTGACAGGATGAACCCAGATCTGAGCTACAAGACATAATAAAAGAAGTCCTTCAGTGAGAAGGCCAATGATGCAGATGGAAGCATAGGTCTCCGAAGAGGAGTGAAGAGCACTGGAAAAGATAACCACATGAGTAAATACAGAGACATTCTTCTCTTAACCTAATGTGCAGAAAAATACTATCAAGTTTACAACATACACAGAAATGTATAACAACAACAGCACAAAGGTGAGGAGGGGAAAAAATAGAAATATACTAGTGTGTGACTCATTTAGTGTAAGTGGAGTAGCACAGCATCACTACGGTAAGTTACACGTGCACGATACGCATCCTAAAGCAATCACTAAAACAGCGTTAAGTTAGAGCTCAAAGAAAACAAAGACAAAATAAAATCACAAAGAACAACTAATTCAAAGAAAGGCAGAAAAAGAGAAGAGAACAATCAACAGTTAGAGAAGTAATAAAAAAACAAATAGCAAAATACCGATAGAGATAAATAAGTTCAAATTAAAAGAATGGAAAAGATACACAATAGTTTGTCATGGTATATGGTATACCATGGTTTAAATACTATACAGCGTTGATCAAAAGAAACGTTATTGTATCACGTTACCTATATTAATATCAGACAAATAACGATTTTAAAGTGAAAATTTCACAGCAAAGGGATATAGCGGGTAATCAGTCAATTAATCAAGGAAAGTAAATCTCTACTTAGAAAAGAAGGAAGACCCTAAGCCAATGACCTCAGATTCTTAGACAAAAAGAATTAATAAACATTAGTGCAGAGATCAGTGAAACAGAAAACAGAAGAACAATGGAGAAAATCAAGGAAACCATAAGCTTGTTCTTTGGAAAAACTTAATTAAAAAAACTGAATGAAAAAGAAAATACAACATACCCAAACTGGAGACACGTAGCTAAAGCAGTGGTGAGAGGGAAATTCACAGTGCTGAGTGTTTACATTAGAAAAAGGGTCTCAAATCAGTATATAAACTCTCACCTCAAAAAACTACAAAAAGAAGAGAAAATAAACATAAAGCAAGGAGAAAGATGAGCATATAAACCAATAAACTGAAAACAGATAACAACAGAGAAAAATCAAGGAAACAAAAAGCAGCAAAACGTAGTGGGGTCTATTTAAAATATGGAAAGCTGACTCAAAATGCTGCACATGAATACCCATAGCAGGTTTTATTTGTGATAGCCAAAAACTAGAAGTAATCCAAATGCCCTTAAAAAGAGCAATTCTATTTCTACATACTAGCAAGGAGCAACTGGAATATTTCTAGGTAATAGCAAAAGATACATATAAATTTTTAAAATACCATTTTAACAGGGTAAGAAATATGAAATAGGAATAAATACAACAAAAGATATAAAAAGACCTGTACCCTGACACTGCAAAACGCTGCTGAGAAATAGTAAAGATTTCAACAAACGGGGAGAAACACTACGTGCATGGGTTGGCAGATTCAATGGTGTGAAGCTGTCCCAAACTGATCTATAGTCAATGCAATCAAAATCCCAAGTAGGCTACTTGGTAAAAATTGACAAGCTGATTCTAAAAGTTATATGAAAAATGCTAAGGGCCTAGAATACCCAAAACATACTGTAAAAAGAACAAAGCTAAAGAATTAGCAAAGCCTCAATTCAGTCTTTTATAAAGCGACAGTAATCAAGACTCTATGGTATTGGCATCAAAACACAAAAATAAATCAATGAAAACAGAACTGACAATCCAGAAATAGATCCACACATACATGACAACTGATTATTGATAAAAGGACAAATTCTTTCACTAGAGAAGCAATAGTTTTTGTCAACAAATGCAACTGAAACAACCGAATATCCCTACACCAAAAATAAATAAAATTCAACCCACACCTCACACCATGTATGAAATGTAACTCAAGTTCAAACATATGCTTAAATGTCAAATGGCATAGAACTTTCATAGGAAAACCCAAAAAAAGAATCCGTATGATCTTGAGTTAGGCAAAGGTTGTTTAGACGCCAACATCCAAAGTACGACCCATAAAAGATAAAAATGGACCAACTAGACTTTATCAAAATTGAAATTTTCTGCCCTTTAAAATTCAACCTAAGAGAATGAAAAGACAAGCCACGCTGGGAGAAAATATCTGCAAATCATATATCTGATGAAAGACTTGCACCCACAATACATAAAGAATGTTCAAAACTCAATAAAACGGAAAAAAATTAGGTTTAATTACATGCAAAAGATATGAACAGACACTTCAACAGAAAATGTATCTGGATGGTAAATAAGCAAAACGCTCAACTTCATGAGTCATTAGGGAAATGCAAAATAAAACCACAATGAGATACCACTACACGTCCGTAAGAATGGCTAAAACTAAAGACTGGCCATACCAAGTAGAGACAGAAATAGGGAGGAGCTTTAGAACAAGCCCTTTGCAAAACAGTTTGTAGGTGTCTTAAGAAGATAAACATGCATCTACCATGTGACCCAATCATTCCTCCCCTGGGTCCTTGCCCTAGAGGAGTGCAAGTGCATGTCCATCTAAGACCTGTGCACAAATGTTCATAGCAATTTTGTTTGGACAGCCCCCAAATTGGAACAACCCAAGAGTCCGTCAACTGGCAAATGGAGGGACAGACTGCAGTACACCCATAAATAAAATTCTATTCAACAGTTGAAAAGAAGTAAATTTTGATGCAATGTGGATGAATCTCAAAATAATGAGAACAGATTTATGCCCACAGGCCTATTTGGTAAATATTAGTTGAGTGTTCCAAAATTATAATTTAATTTAGGAAAACACTTAATGTAGAAACACATTGTATTTAGAAAAAACATCATTTAAAAGGGAAAATAAGGATGTTTCATTTTCCTATCTGAAATGGCACTGTTAATATTTTGATAGATATCCTTGTACTTTTCTTTTTCATTTGTCCCTAATTGTGTTGTCCTATGGAGGTGGTACGGTATGTATTTTACAAGCCTTTTGTGCTAAATATTTTTTATTAGTTTTTAAATAAAAAATTTTAATTGTAGTAAAATATACATAAAACTTACCATGTAACCATTTTTACGAGCGCAGTTCAGTGGCGTTAAGTATCTTTACATCATTGTGCTTGACAGCAGGACGTGTGAGACACGGAATGTGCAGAAAGTCAGAGCCCCTTTTCTTAAGTGCTGGAAATCCTAGGCAGGGTTGATGCAGCCACATGAGTGGGGTCTCCCTTCAAAAGAAGTCACTGATTCACCAAGGATGTCCCTCCAAGGCATGGGACTCACGGTGATTCTCTTACTAACATGAAACGGTATGACAGCCTTCCTGAATGACTGCAAACTTTTTGTCTCAAAATTTTCTTAAACCAAGATGTATTAAGAAAGAGATTAGATGTCAGGTAGCCACAGAGCCTTCATACATTTCGGATTATGTACAAATTAGGGAAAACAGTACAAAGGGTCCCATAACCCCATCAACTAGTTTGACAATTATTAATGTACGGCCCATAGGGCTCACATATCCTAAGAAACTCCAGGCAGCATGCTGTCTCAGACTTTCAGTACATATCACTGACATATGGGCATTTTAAAAATATACCCACAGTACCCTTACGGCAGCTAAAACAATTACTTTTTATGTCATCTAACTGCTAGCAATGATCAGATTTTCTGACCGGGCAACGACTTTTGCCATCAACTTTTACTCCCTCTTCTTACTAAAGCTAGTGAGGAAGAAATTTGTTTTGTTTTCTTTTCAAGCCAATCTGATAAGCAGTAAATTCAAACTGTGTACCTCTCAAGTTTTAAAATAAATACAATTATTTAATTACAAGGGAAAATGGGCTCCATGTTAGTATAGAAATGACCCAAGAAACTCGTCTCTATCTTGCCATAGCTTACGGTGAAAAAGAATATGAAAATGAATGTATGTAATTCATGTATTACTGAAGCATTGTGCTGGGCACCAGAAACTGACACATCATTGTAAACTGACTATACCTCAATTAAAAAAATAAAAAAAGAAAGCCATCTCCTTTGTCACTTGCAAACCATCTAACGTTAGACGGGAACGCTATCTAATACACCTACCTCTGTGCAGTCGTTCAGGAGGGACGCTGTGGTGTCGGCGGGGTTAATGTTGACTGTCTTTAATTCAATTAGGTTATTTAGGGAATTTCCACCTAGAAAAAAAGGGAGGATAAAGGAAATCAGACTAAGGAGTTTTTATTATAGGATAGAAGATACTTTTTGAGTAAATGAATTCAATTACCTGACACAACCACCAGAGAAAGCATGGAGCTACTGTCAGCAGGATCTACTGTCATTTTTAATCTATGAATAAGAACATTGGGGAAAGTCTCCAAACGAATCCAATGCTTAAAAAAAAAAGCATTCTCAGTAAAATTCAGCTATTATTTTAGCTATTAAGATAGTATCACTAAAGCTTAAGTCCAAGTAAGATTTTTAAAATACATCATTTGGCTTTAGAGTTAGACTCTGCCTTTAAGCTGGCAGAAGCAAGAGTATTCTATTCCATTACTTGCTCATTAGAAGGAAGTTTCCCTCTAAGCCCCAGAAATGACGTGTTCATAGACTCCTAATCTAGGGCGGTCCCTTTATATCCATCAAAGAGTGGGTTATAGAAAACACGAGAGTCACGGTGGAGAAAAAGCCCATTTCCCCAGGTCTACCCTGCGTGTCTGGATGATGTGCACTTACGACAGCCTTCCAAAGATCATCACATATTTGTCAGGATATATTAGGAAAACTTCTAACCAGAAGCCGAATCTGAACTTGTACATTTCACACGGGGGAGTGAATCAACATAAAACTAAACACCCTATTACACCCTCTGTCTCTTGGTCGATTAGATAAAACTCGATTCCTGTATTGTTTAAAATTTCTGACAATAAAAACTGGATGGCATATTGCTCTAACTTTAAACTAATTATGAACTAAAATATGAAATGAGAACTGACAGGTACCATCAGAGTATAACTTAGATTCTCAAAGTTCATGTTGAAACTCTAAAAGGTAAAGTCATCCCAATCAGAGTGTGTGTGGTAGGGCCGCAGGGCACGCACCTTTCCTTGCGAGCCGGAGGACAGCCAGCTGGGCGCGCTGCCGGCAATGAGACGAGAAGCCTGGTTCACAGACGACGATATGTTTAGGCTCTTCACCATCCGCGACCAGCTGTCCGGCAGCATCCCTGGCTGACTGTTGTGACGACGCTTCAGCTGTTTTCCAGAACTGCCGCAGGATACTGCAGACAGTCTTACTGAATGGTGGTCAAACCGTGTTAACAGGTGTGGGACAGAACCTTTACAACCAAGAAATAAAGAATAGTAACCTCACTGTGATACTCATTTTGCAATTGTATGTGTAACAAATAATCACACCACTTTTTAAGCATCGCATCACTTTAGACTTACACGATGTCTTGTCAATTACAGCTCAGAAAAAGCTGGAAAAGTAATTAAAGCTCTAATAACCCAAAAGTAAATATAAAAAAACATTTATGCACGTGTAAAATTGTGTAAGATAAAAACAAAAGAATAGCTCAAAAGCAGACTAAGGGGAAACACAGAGACTGAAGAGCTAATGGAACAATAAGCACACGTCCAGCTGACTTGAGCAAAAACAATATAAACCGAATTATAATGGCACAGTAGGATTTTTCAAGTGCTGAAAAGAAGCCCCAGCAAAAATATTTTTCAGAAGCGAAGACACGCAAAATCAGAATTCATAACCACAGACATGCCTGTTCTTTAGGCAGGAGAAAAATGATGACAGATGGGAAGTGAAAGATACAGAAAGGAACAGAGAAATACTACAATATTAAGGATGTGAAAAAAACTAAACAAATACTGATTACATAAAACAATCATTTGTATTGTTAAAAATGTGTCTGTGTAAAACTTTTAAACATAATAAATAAACATGATAATCAGAATGAGGGTAAATGAAGTTAAGAGGATCCAACATCCTTACATTGCTTAGCAGGAGAGTACAAATAGTAACCATTAGATTTGATATGTTAAAAATGGGTATTTTAATATCTTGACTAACTACTAATACCAAAAATGTATGTGTGTGACTTCTAAGCCAGTAAGTGTGTGATGGTGAGGGAGCTGCTAAATAATGAAGAACTTACCAGTCCAAAGGAAGATGGAACAGAGAAAGGAGAACAGAAAACAGATCACTGAGAAGTTGATCAATTTAAATACAACTACTTCAGCAATTGCTTTAAATGTAAATAACTAAAAGATCCAAATAAAAGACAAAAGATCATCACACTGGAATTAAAACAAAACAAAACAAATTATTTACAACCTCCCAGAAATACAACTACAATACAAGATTACAGAAGGAGTGAGGGTAAAAGGGTAGAAAAAGATACAATAAGCAAACACTAACTTCCCCACAGAACTGCATGCAGGACGCACTCTTCTAGGCATGCACACAACACGTGTAAAACCCCATCATACACTGAGTCTTAGATCATATACAAGTCTCAAAAAATGTCAAAGATCAATCAGGGTACATAATCTGAATGCAATGCAGAAATCAGTAAAAAGATAGGTAGAAAACGCCGACAAATCTGAAAATTTACAAATCAATGAATGCAAGAAAATAATTCCACCGGAATCTCTAACATACTTTCAAATGCACGATAATGAGATATTATCACACAACAGTATTGCAGGATATAGCTTAAGCTTTGCTTTTAAATAAATTTAAATATTTAAGTTCATATTAGAAAAGATAAAAGTGAGACATTGATGAGCTAATAAGGATTCAAGGATGGAGGGGTGTTGGAGGTCAATCTAGACCTAACTTCCATTAGAACAAGAAAGGAATGATAATGATACGAGAGACAGCAATTCAGAGCCAAAAGCTGGTACTTTGAAGACTAATAAAATTGACAAACTCATGGCAGGCTGATCAAAAAATATAAAGTATAGGGGTTAAAATAAAGGTGATAGCCTTGAAAAGGAGAGAGCTCTGCAGATCCTGCAGATCTCCTACATAAGATCAGAGAATATTACAAATTAGGGCTAGAAAAGAATTTCCTCAAAATACAGAAGGCTATCAGATATGAAAACCCCACAGCTAACATTATACTCTGTGCTTAAAGACTGACAGCTTCCCCCCTAAGTTTAGGAACAAGACAAGGATGCCCACCCTTGCCCCTTGTATCCACCCTAGTGCTGGAAGATCCAGCTGAAGCAACAAGGCAGGAAAAAGAAACGTGAGGCATCCAAATGGAAAGGAAGAAGTAAAACTATCTCAGTTCACAGACAAATGATCTTTCTTCTATGTAGAAAGCTCTAAAGACTCCACCAAAAGAAAACCTGTCAGAGCTAATTAATTCAGCAAAGTTGCTGGATAAAAATTCTATACACAAAATGTGCTGAAAATATGTAGTGTATGTATGCAGTGTATATTCCTACACACTAGCAACAAACCTTCCAAAAAGAAACTTTTTAAAAATAATTCGATTTAATAAAGCATGAAAAATAGAACCTTAGGAATAAATTTAACCAAGAAGGCACAGGACATACACTGAAATCACAAAACACGGCTGAAAGAAATTAAAGATCTAAGTAAATGGAAAGCCATCCCTCGACAATTTTAGTGATATACAGATTCAATGCAATTCCTATCAAAATACTGTTTCTACAAAAGTAGAAAAATTCATCCCAAAATTTATATTCACTTCCAACAGACAATAGTCAAACAATCTTGAAAAATAATTCTGGAGGAGTCACACGGTCCCCTACAGAAGCTGTCATAACCACAATGTGCGGTGAGGTGCTGGTGTACAGACAGGCAACTGACCAACGGGGTGGAAAGGAAAGCCCAGGGAAAAGCTCTTCCACTTATGGTCAGCTGATTTTCAGAAAAGATGCCAAGACCATTCAATGGCGAAAGGACAATCTTTTCAATAAATAGTGTTGGGAAAACTGGGTACATATGTAAAAGGATAAAATTACATGTTATACCTTACATTATATATAGCATGTACAGAAACTAACTCAAAGTGGTTCAAGGACCTAAACTGAGGAGTTACAACTATAAACCTCTTAGAAAGAAACATAGGGTCTTATCTTTATGACTCTGGATTTAGTAATAGTTTCCTACAAGAAGTGTAAGTATGACACCAAATGCACAGACAACGAAAGAAACAAAACATAAATTAAACTTCATTAAACTTTAAAACTTTTATGCATCACAGAATCCTATCAAGAGAGCAAAAAGACAACCCACAGAATGGGATAAAATATTTGCAAATCACGTATCTGATAGAAGTTTACTGTCTATAATACATAAAGACCTCCTATACCTCAATAATAAAAGTTTGTAAATGGGCAAAGGACTTGAATTGACATGTCCTCAGAAAAGAGATACAAGTGGTAGAAAGCACGTGAAAAGAGGCTTAATGTAACTCAGGGAGGGAGGAGAGAAAGCAGGAAAGAAGGGAGGGAGGGAAGGAAAGAAGGAAGGAAAGGAGAGGGAGATGGAGGGAGACGGGGTAGAGGGGAAAGAGAGGAAGGGAGGGAGAAAAGAAAAAAAAAAAAGAAAAGAGAAGAGGAAAGGGAAAGAAGAGAAAAGAAACAAATGTTGGTGAGGATGTGGAGAAACTGGAACCCTCATACACCGCTGAAAGAAATGTTAAACGGTGCAGCCACTGTAAAAAAACACGTTAGTAGTCCTCCCAAAAGTTAAAGAACTACCTAATGACCCAGCAATTCCACTCCTAGTTTTGAAGACGGGGACTGAAACAGATTCGTACACCAATGTTGACAGCAATGTTATTCACGAGAGCTGAAACGTACAAACAGTCCAACTGTCCACAATAGATGACTGGATAAACAGAATGTGGTATATACGTACAATGAACTACTACTCAGCCACAAAAGGAAATGAAGTTCTGACACGCTACAACATGGATGAACCCTGGAAACACAGTGCAAAGTCAGTCAGACACACAGAAAACCCAATTTTGAGTGGTTTCACTTGTAAGACATACCTAGGGTCGTCAAGTTCACAGAGACGGAAAGCAGATTAGAGGTTGCCAGGGGTTGGTAGAGGGAAGAATGGGGAATTATTCCTTAACGGATACCTTCCTAATTTGGAGTGGTGAAAACGGTTTAGAAGTAGTGGGGTTAGTGTGCAAATTCCCTTAATTATACACTTAAAACTGATCAAATTGGCAAATTTTATGTTGGATATATTCTGCTGTTGTGAAAACACATACAAATAAAAAGACTAACTCTCTATTTCTCCAATTTCACATCCTATCCAACAAAACATATATTACTTTCTTGAGATCCTTTTACTGTTTTTTTATGGAAATACAAGCAAACCCCATTATTCTAGTCCCAGTGACTCCTTCATTGCTTTGAAAAAAATAGCAATTCACCAAGTCGGTAGGACCACCTTTCCTGTTTCACTCTGCACACAGTACAGTGCTGCCCACTTAGGTACGAGCTTTAAAGACCAAAATTAAGTACCTCTGTTTCCACAATAACTACCTCACTAATAAATTTTGAGGAAAGAGAACCATTCTACCATACTTTGCTCATTTATTCTGCTAAATGTATGCCTGCTGTTGTGTTTCCTGGTTTTGAAACACATTTCACAAAAATCAAATTAATCAGTTTCTGCATTTGAATCAAGATCCATTGATAGGAAACATCTGACAGTGATCCCACCTATTTTTAAAATAGCCATTGAGTTGATAAGAAAAAGATGAGGTCATTTGTTAAACTTGATTCCGAAGAAAGCCATTCCTCCCAAGTGAATCTAGTAATACAAAACTCAAAACTCGTGAAAGCCAGGATGGACACTGGGTACCAACTCCATGTCTCGTAAGAGCCCAGTCCAGTGAGACTGCTGAGGGAAGTTGACAGTAATGTCTTTCCCGTTGACACTGAAAGCTAGAACAGAATGGAAATTGCCTGGAACATCTTTTTCACCAATTAAAAACTGAAAATTAAAATTAAAACTATACCTAACCATGAGATATTATATTACAGTTTTCTGTGTTTTACAAAGAGAACTTCTCTCTGGGAGAGACATACTAAGGTACTTCTGGATGAACTAACACATGATGGCAATCAGGGATTAGCTTCAAAATAATGGAAGCAGGAGATCATGGATGGACAGTTTGGCCAGGAGCTGACAACTGCTGAAGTCAGGTAATGGGCACATGGAGGCTCATTATACTATAATCTCTACCTTTGTATCTGTTTCAAATTTTCCACAATAAGAAGGCTTATTTGTTTTTAATTACACCAACTAAAAACTCCACTCAGTATCTTAGGGAATAAAGATTACATTAATAATCATAAGATATTTCTTGCCGTTTAGTGAAAGCTACCCAAAACACTTACATCTAAACCATTATTTTTGAAATTTATCTTTATTTTGATTTCTAAAGCTTTTAAGAATCTCTTAAGTGAAGAAAAATGTTAAACCAAAATAAAATGTTAAGCCGTTTGTTCTTAAGTAACTTAAAAAACTAAAATCTCTGCTCGCTGGGGAAGCACCACCATTGCAGCCATTTCTAATCTAAGCTATTTGACCCAAAGATGGCTTTCCACAAGGCTGAAATTAAACAAAGCAAAAAATGGCACTGAAAGAATTCAAAGGCAAAATAAAACCACACATATATTTATTTTTCACGCTAGTTTTAAAATGGACATTGTATACCATGTGATTTGAAAGCTCAACAATGTCACATTAAATATACACTGAGGAGAATTTTGTTTCCAGTTATTCACACCCATCATTTCCACATTGCCAAGTCTTAAACTCAGTCCTAAATTTTTATACAGCATTAATAAAAAGAGAGAACACTGAGGGAGCTGGCCATCTGGCAGAAGGACTGATGGAAAAAGAACCCCAGTATGAGACAAAGTCAGCCTGAGACTGTGACAGATCAAGACAAAAACAAAACCACTCTAACACATCTGGTCACATCCAATCAAATCCAAACTACAATCCCCTCCTGACGAGTATGACCGACTGCTTCCCTGCCCAACATGACCTCATCCTGACTCATATTTCTGTCCTCCAGGGAATGTTTATTAACACATCCATTCTTAGGATCACCCCAATTCCTTGAAATCTCCCCCAAATACCCAATGCGAACCCATTAGACTTTGTCACACACACACTTATGGAGACACCGCATTCTCCACGGTGCATTCTCCCAAGTTGTAGGGACTTAATACACCTGACTGTCCAACAGCAGGCGTGCTCCTGGTCAAGAGGGCACTGACAAGCAGAAGGGCACTATTTTTATATCATAAGGTTTGCTTAATAATACTTCTTTATCCTGCCCTAGTTTACATTAGTTGATGAGAAGCCAACACCCAGAGTTTTCCTACCTAGGTATCATGACCTTTCACAACCCCCACACTTGGCTGAGTCACGGACCCCCCCACTTGTATTTCGGTGTCATGACTGAGGCTTTCAAACCAACTTTACCACCAATCTTGATGTGACAAGAACTTGGTGGAGGACAGCCTAGAGATTTCAATTAAAAAATCAACTATAGTTAGCATTCATTTCTGGGAACTCTTAAGTCTACTTAAGAAGCAAAGAATGTTCTTACCTATTAAGTTCCACGTGAATGTACCTAACCCAGGAAGTGCCTCCTTTCTGCTGCCAGTCACACTGCATACTGAGTCATGTAATCCATGTCTATCCAATTTGATAACTTTGCCCACATCTCCTTCACAAACTTCATCTGTTCAACAGCATCTATCATTCCCACCTAAAATTAAATTTAAAAACTCTAGTCCAGTGTATAAATGGGTGATCAATTTTAAATAGCATTATTCTATTCCTAAAGGAAGATTTCCTCTAGCACCCAGCATGATCTCAAAATCATTTCACAATATGTAGAACCAGGGCTCTTTCGATAACTGCCTGGCTTGATGTCAGGGGCAGGAAATACATGATGAACCTAGGTCAGCGTGTGCCATAAAGCAAGGGAGCAGTCAAAAATTTACTCCTCCACACAAAAACTACTAAGGCTGATACATGAATTTGGCAAGAAGCAGAATACAAGATTAACATACAGAAATCAGTTGCATTTCTTTATACTAAGAATAAAATATCAGAAAAGCAAAGTAAAATTTTAAATTCTCTTTTAAAATCACATCAAAAACAAAAACAAAACTCAGGAATAAATCTGACCAAGGAGGCGAAAGACTTATACGTGGAGAACTAAAAAACACTGACTAAGGCATTTAAAAATGATTTAAAGAAACAGAAAGATATCCCATGCTCTTGGACTGGAACAACTGATATTGTTAATACGGCCACACTGCCCAAACCAATCTACAGATTTAATGTGATCCCCATCAACCTACCCAGGACATTTTTCAAAGAATTACAACAAATTATCCTAAAACTTATATGGAATCACAAAAGACCAGAATTACCATAGCATTACTAAGGAAAAAGAAATGAAGCTGGAGGAAAAACCCTCCCAGACTGCACACAACACTACACACCTACAGTCAAAACACCATGGTGTTGAAGCAAGAACAGACATATGGATCAATGCAACAGAACAGAGAGCCCAGATATAAACCCACAAACTTTTGGTCAATTAATCTTTGACAAAGGAGGCCAGAACATACAATGGAGTAAAGACAGTCTCTTCAGCAAATGGTGTAGGGAAAACTGGACAGCTGCATGTAAATCAATGAAATTAGACTACTCCCTCACACCACACACAGAAATCAATTCAAAATGGCTTAAAAACTTAAACATAAGACAAAACACTCTTAGAAGAAAACAGGCAAAACATCACCTGACATACATCTCAGCAATGTTCTCCTAGGGCAGTCTACCCAACCAATAAAAATAACAGCAAAAATAAACACACAAATGGGACCAAACTGAATTTATCAGCTCTTCCACAGCAAAGGAAACCTTAAGCAAAACTCAATGAAAACCTATACAATGGGAGAAAATATCTGTAAATGATTCAACCGACAAAGACTTCATTTCCAGAACATATACACAGCTCACAAAACTTAGTAACAAAAACAAACAACCTAATCAAAACATGGGCAGAAGACCTAAACAAGCATTTCTCCAATGAAGACTACAAATGGCCAATAGGCACATGAAAAAATGCTGAATATCACTAATTACCAGAGAAACGCAAATCAAAACTGCAGTGAACTATCAGCTCACACCAGTCAGAATGGCCATCACTCAAAAGTTCGTAAATCTAAATGCTGGAGAGGGTGTGGAGAAAAGGGAACCCTCTTACACTGCTGATGGGAATGTAGTTTGGTGTAGCCATTAGGCAGAACAGTTTGGAAATTCCCCATAAAACTACAAATAGACTTAACCCTATTGATCCACCAATCTCACTTCTGGGTATATATCCAGAGGGAACTCCAATCTGAAAAGATACCTGCACCCCAGTATTCACAGCACCACTACATGCTCAATAGACAACACATGGAAGCAACTTAAATGAAGCAACAGACAACTGGATAAAGAAGCTGCAGTGTGTTTACACAGTGGAATACTACTCTGCCATAGAAAAGGATAAAATGCCACTTGCAGCAACATGGATGGACCTAGAGATCATCATTTTAAGTGAAATGAGCCAGAAAGAGAAAGAAAAATACCGTATCGCTCATATGTGCACTCAAAAACAAAAGACGCTATGAAATCACCTACGAAACAGAAAGACTTGCACACTTAGTAAACAATCTTACGGCTACCAGGGAAAGAGGGTGAGAAGAGAGAAATCGTGAGGGAGTCTGAGATTTACAGACGTTAGCCACTATACATAATAGATTTTCCTGAAAAGGTTCTTCTGTATAGCACAGAAACCTGAGTTCAATATGTGGAAATAACCTATAATGTAAAAGCCATTACACCCACCAACTCAGGAAGCAAGAGAAGACAGGAGAGTTACCTACCTGGGCTACAGCCAGGTCCTCAGAAAGTCCTTGCCCACCACTCATGCTGTCCCCTGACCTCACTGCATCCTCCTCCCAGGAGCAGATGGCATGAAGACATGTGTCCTGGGAACCTGCAGCAGCAGAGGCCGCCCCCAGAACAGCACACGGGGTAGATAGGAGCAAGTGCACTGGCTCCCAGGAGCACACTCGCTCCCCGCTGCCACCGCCGCCCCCGCTGTCCGCGAATCCTAACCGCACCTCGCCAGGCTCCCAAGAGCAGCTTGACCTGTAACCTGCGTCCTGGGAACCTGTAGCACAAGAGGCCGCCCCCAGAACAGCACACGGGGTAGATAGGACAAAGTCGACTGGCTCCCAGGAGCACACCCTCTTCACGCCGCCCCCTGCCGCCGCTACAGCTCACCGCCGCACGCTGCCACTGCCTGCCGCTGCCCCGCACCCAGACAGCAAAGTCTCGCCTCCCAGGAGCAGACTGACCGCCAGACGCGCACCCCGCGAATATGGGGAAGCAGAGGCCGCCCCAGGCCGCGAGGGAATCGGTAACAAATCCAGGCGTTGGCACGCGCAGCCCCCATCCCACCGCAGGCCCGCAACAGCACTGCACCCGCCTAGCCATAGCAGGCCATGACCTGAGGGCTGGTCGGAAGTGCTCCAGGCAGCGTCAGGCGCCCTCCCACCTCCCAGGGCTGCATTCACTTCCTCAAACCCGGATACAAGCTGCAGGGAAGAAAGGAGGTTGAGGGAATACTAACTTTGGGGAGGGGCGCACCACGAACCACGGAGACCGCCCGCACTCGCCTCGGGGTCCTGACTGGCCGCGCGGTTGGGGCCTCACCCACGCACCCCCAACCGGTGAGCCTCTCCAAATGCGCAGCCCAGGCCCCAGCCGCCGGCTCCACGACCTGCACGACCCCACCAGCGCCCCCTTACCTGCCCGGCGGCGCAGCGGAGGTGACTACAGGCGGCAGCCCAGTCCCCAGACTGCCTTCTTCCTCGGGAGCCGCTGCAGGAGCGCCCAGCTTCCCCAAGCTCGGGGCAGTTCCGGCGTCTGCGCAGGCGCATCCGCGCGTGCGTGCGCGGACCCAAGGGCTGGGGCTCCTGCTGCCCGTGATGTGGCGAGTGGGGCCGAGCAGAACCGATCGGGCCTGGCGGGCCAAGCGCAGAAGGGCGGCGGGGCGGAGGGCAGGGCGGGGAAGTGGGTCGGGCGGGGCTGTTGAGCCTGCCCACCCCGCTGCCCCTCCCACCGGGTCTCCATACCCAATGCCCCGAGTCCTGGGAACCTGCAGCAGCGTAAGCCGCCCCCAGAACAGCACACGGGGTAGATACGACCAAGTTGGCTGGCTCCCAGAAGCATACCCTCTCCACGCCGCCGCCCGCCCCTCCTCGCCGCTGCTCCCCGCCCGCCTCCCGCCCCGTCCCCGCACCCTGACAGCAAAGCCTCGCCTCCCAGGAGCAGACTGACCGCCAGACGTGCACCCCGTGACATGGGGAAGCAGAGGCCGCCCCAGGCCGCGGGGGAATCGGTAACAAATCCAGGAGTTCGCACGCACAGCCCCCATCCCACCGCAGCCCCGCGACAGCACCACACACGCCTCGAGGGAGCAGGCCATGGCCTGAGGGCAAGTCGGTGTTCCCTGGCCGTCTGGTGCCCTCCCATCTACAGGAACGGCACCCGCTTCCCCCCGGGTATAAGCGGCACGAAGAGGCGGCGTTCACGGACTACTACCGTGGTGGGGAGTGGGCACCACGAACCACGCGGTGGCCCCGACCCACCTCAAGGTCCTAATGGGTCGCGAGGCCCGGGCCTCACCTACGCACCACCGCTACCCTCTCCAACTGCGCAGCCCGGGCTTCACCCGCCGGCTCCCGACCTGCGCGCCCCCACCAGCGCCCCCTTACCCGCTCAGCGGCGGCAGCGGAGGTGGTGGCAAGCGGCCGCCCAGACCTCAGGCCGCGTTCCTCCTCTGGGAGTTGGTCCGGGAGCGCTCGGCTCCCGCCCAACATTCACAAGCTCTGAGCGGGTCCAGGTCGGCGAGTCTGTGCGTCCGCGCAGCGCGCTATTCCTCTTCCCGCCCGCACGACGGACGCTCAGGCTGGAACTCCCAATGCTGGGGACGTGGGGACTGGTGCAAGTCTGGTGGGGCAGGGCCTGGCGGTGGGGCGAGCAGGCCCACCCCCTTAACCGCCCCACCGGGTCTCTATCCCTTAACATCCCCATCCGGTCACCCACCGGTCCTGGCACCCAACCAGAACCACGACTGGCCTCGGGCCAGGCCACACCCCCTAGCCCCACTCCCCCTGCTCGCCTTCCTTCCCAACCCCATTACTGCCCCCCACCCCCAGCCAAGCCCCCAAGTCTCCCACCGGACCCCCAAGATGCGGCTCCCCCTCACAACGAGGTCCCCGCCCCTACACTCCATCACGCTAGGTAATAACCTGTGGCTTCCACACAAGCTCACCCCCCATGCCTCACTGCAGGACCCCCAACATCCCGAGATGGTCCCACTCACCCCTCACTGGGGTCAATTCCACTCTGAGCGACCCCTCACCCCTCAGCGTGCCCCCTCACCGTGGGATCCCCCCTCACTCCCAGTGCATCCCTACCCTAGCTGACCCCCTCACCCATCACCCAGCATGCTCAGGGTGGAAGTCTGGGCTCTGGTCTCCTTGGAGACTGCCACCAGCGGAGGATCCCGCCTAGTGTGCCGCTGCGCAGCTAGTGTTGGAGGCTACAGGGTGCGGAGGGTGGGGCTGGAGGCGGTCCCAATACCTGCCCCTGCACCCTGACCCCTGCTCTTTGCTCTGTGCCTCCTCTGAGCCTGCGGGTCAGGGTGGTCCCGGGCCGCCCACCACTGGCCTGTGGGCCATGGTTCATCGATGGCCCTGATGGTGATCGGGACCCTTAGGGCAGAAGCATTGGGCACGTGGACCTGCAGGGGGGGTGGGGGGAGGGTGCAGCTGAGCCTGGGGACAGACAGCAGGCGGGTGGGCTATGTTCATGGCCTGGGCTCAGCCCAGGTGAGTTCAGGGACCCTGTTCATTCACGCCAGGGCAGAAGGAAGAGGGATGGGAGCTCCGAAAGTGTCCAAGCCAAGGCTAGAGAGCAAAGCAGGCAGCTGCACTGGCCAGGCCACCTTGGAACCCTCCACAACGCTGGTCTCTGCATATGGAGAGACTGACAATTGACCCGCCAATGAGACGTCGCCTCCCCCTTCCCCCATATAGTTTACAGGCAATTGAAGGGACTTTGATAGGTAATTATAATCACCATTAATGGTTACTTTCTCTACGGAAGATCACGTACACAGTCACGGTGAACCTGGCAGGTTTTCTGCCTGGGGCAGAGGAGGACCCGCTCAGAAACATCCTCTTACCTCTCACCAAAAGGCTTTGTAGTACAAAAGAAAAATCTGACTCTGTATTAGTTCTGTTCCTTTTATTTTAACAGGGTGCTGTTTTCTAGGCTTAGTCTTGCCAGCTCTGCACCTTGTGCAAAACAACGTTGCCTTTGGCCTGAAACTCACAGGAGAGCCTATTCTCAAGGCTCTGACCTTTAAGGATATGAACACTTTCGCACTCCTATAAAAAGTAACAAGTTGCAAAATAGAAAATAACCTTTGTTTTCTTGGAGGTTTTACAGGGGCATGGTGACCTGACCCACGTGGACAGTTGCAAAGTATTCCAAGAACATAAAAAGTCCTACACCAAGAAGTTTGCACCAACCAACCACATCCCCTCCCCCTTTTACTAGAAAAGGAGCCTGAATTTTGACTTCTGGAAGATGGTTCTCCAGGACATTAGTCTACCATTAACTTGGTCTGCACCTGTCCACGTTGGTCAGGTCATGCTGGCCCTGTAAAACCTCTAACAAAATAAATGCTATTTTCTATTCTGCAAATTGTCTTTCTGTTAGTGCAAAAGTGTTAACATCCTTCAAGGTCAGAGCCTTGAGAACAGGCTCTCCTGTCTATTTCAGGCTAAAGGCAACATTGTTTTACACAAGGTGCAGAGCTGGCAAGACTAAGCCTAGAAAACAGGGCAGTGTTTAAGCCAAACAAGCATATCTAATATGGAGTCAGATTTGTTTTCTATTACAGTATATTCTATTCTTATGGTTTAAGTTTACAATAATAAAGTTTAGCCTTCTCCCATCTTAAATTGTGCAGTTCAGCAGCATTAAGTGCACTCACAATGCTGTGAGACCAACATCACTGTCTGGCTTCAGACTATTTCCTTCCTCAAAGTAAAAGCTTCTATCCAAAGCTCACCACAAGTCCTCCCTCCCAAAGCCTGTGGCAAACCCTAATCCCCTTTCTCTTTCTCTCTCTCTTCACCTACCCTGGAGGTTCCCTATCAATGAAATCGTATAAAAGGTGGCTTTTTGTGTCTGCCCACATATCTTAAGCGGGGACTGGAAATTATTTTTTACATGAATTCGCACTTTTGTATTTTGAGAGGAAAATCCAGATGGATTAAAGATGAGATACACAAAATGAAGCCCTTTTAGTAACTATAGTAACTATGTGCATAACTTCGGAGTAGGCACCCCTGTTCTAAGTGTGAAGCCACAGCCAGAAGGGAGATGCTTAGCTCTTCCTGTGGCAAAACAAAACCAAACAAAACCAAAAAATGACCAAAGGCCAAGAAAGACAGCTGAAAAGACAAAACCACAACGTGGAAAAAGCATTCTTCATGAGCCAAAGTCAGACAAAGGTTTCACATCCCTATGGTCCAAAAACCTCTTCAAACCCAGTGTTCTGAACAGAAACAGAACACATAAAGGCAGTTCCAAAGAGACGCAATGCAGGTGGCCAGTGTGTGCCCCACATCTTTAGGTCAGCCTGCTTGCTGGAGACCTGTGCGGTTTGATCAGGGAGCGGCGAAGACTACAGTGGCAGCAGCTGCGGTGGCGGGAGAAGCGGGGCTGCCCTGTGCCAGCTGATGGATTTGCTCCTGTCTCCCCTGTGGCCTGGCCTGGGGTTGACCTCTGTTGCCCCAGGTTGGGGAACACACATGTCCCAGTCACCCTGCTCCTAGGAAGAGGTAATGTCACAGTGGAGGCGGGGTACAGGGACCACCTGACCACTGCCAGCTGACCCCACCGCATCTGTCTCCAGTAAGCAAACTAAGTGGGAAATGTGTGTGCTGCCACCTGGAGCAGCAAAGGCCACCCTCAGGCAGGCATACGGGAGACAGGGGAGCCTGGTGGAAATCTACCGGCTGCACCGCACCCGCCTCGCGAGAGCAGGCCATGACCTGAGGGCCAGTCGGAAGTGCTCCCGGCCCCATCAGGCGCTCTCCCACCTCCCAGGGCTGCATTCGCTTGCCCAAACCCTGGTACAAGCTGCAGCGAAGAATCGGAGTTCAGGAGCTACTAACGTTGGGGTGGGGGGCACCACGAACCACGGCGTCCGCCCGCACTCGCCTCAGGGTGCTTACTGGCCGCGCGGCTGAGGCCTCACCCACGCACCCCCAACCCGTGAGCCTCTCCAAACACGCAGCCCAGGCCCCACCCGCCGGCTCCCCCACTTGTGCGCCTCCACCAGCGCCCCCTTACCTGCCCGGCGGCGCAGCGGAGGTGACGGCAAGCGGCAGCCCAGTGCCCAGACCGCCTTCTTCCTCGGGAGCCGCTGCAGAAGCGCCCAGCTTCCCCACGCTCTGGGCAGTTCCGGCATCCGCGCGTGCGTGCGCAGACCCCTGGGTTGGGGCTCCTGCTGCCCGGGATGTGGCGAGTGGGGCCGAGCGGAACCGATCGGGGCCTGGCGGGCCAAGCGGGGACGGGGAGCGGAGGGGCGGGGCGGCAGGGAAGGACCACCCCGCTGCCCCTCCGGCAAGGTCTCCATAAGCAATGCCCCTAGTCCTGGGAACATGCAGCAGGAGAGGTCGCCCCCAGAGCAACACACGGGGTAGACAGGAGCAAGTTGGCTGGCCCCCAGGAGCACACCTTCTCCACGTCGCCGCAGCTCGCCGCCCGCCGCTGCCCCGCACGCTGACAGCAAAGCCTCGCCTCCAAAGAGCAAACTGACCGCCAGACGTGTACCCCGTGAACATGGGGAAGCAGAGGCCGCCCCCAGGATAACACACGGGGTAGATAGGAGCAAGTTGGCTGGCTCCCAGGAGCACACCTCCTCCACGCCGCCGCGGCTCGCCTCCCGCTGCCGCCACCGCTCACCGTCAGCCGCCCGCTGCCGCCGCCGCTCGCCGTCAGCCGCCCGCCGCCGCACGCCTCCGTCCGAGGCCGCCCGCCTCAACCACCACCGCCACCGCCCGCCGCTGCCCCGCAGCCTGACAGCAAGGCCTCGCCCCCCAGGAGCAGACTGACCGCCAGACGTGCACCCCGCGAACATGAGGAAGCAGAGGCCGCCCCAGGCCGCGGGGGAATCGGTAACAAATCCAGGAGTTCACACGCGCAGCCCCCATCCCACCGCAGCCCCGCGAAAGCACCGCACCCGCCTCGCGAGAGCAGGCCATGACCTGAGGGCCGGTCGGAAGTGCTCCCGGCCCCGTCAGGCGCCCTCCCACCTCCCGGGGCTGCATTCGCTTGCCCAAACCCTGCTACAAGCTGCAGCGAAGAATCGGACTTCAGGAGCTACTAACGTGGGGTGGGGGGAACCACGAAACACGGCGGCCGCACGAACTCGCCTCAGGGTCCTGACTGGCCGCGTGGTTGAGGCCTCACCCACGCACCCCCAACCCGTGAGCCTCTCCAAACGCGCAGCCCAGGCCCCACCCGCCGGCTCCCCGACCTGCGCGCCCCCACCAACGCCCCCTTACCTGCCCGGCGGCCGCAGAGGAGGCGACGGCAGGCGACAGCCCAGTGCCCAGACCGCCTTCTTCCTCGGGAGCCGCTGCAGGAGCGCCCAACTTCCCCAGGCTCCGGGCAGTTCCGGCGTCTGTGCAGGCGCATCTGCGCGTGAGTCCGCGCCCCTCCTCCTCCCGCCAGAAGCGCGGACCCTGGGGCTGGGGGTCCTGCTGCTGGGAATGTGGCGAGTGGGTCCGAGTGGAACTGATCGGGGCCTGGCGGGCCAAGCGGGGACGGGCGGCGGGGTGGACTGAGATAAACAAAAAGGACAGAAGTACTGTTTTATTCCTAAGATGAGCAGGTATGAGGATGAGTGACCTACTCGGAGAAATTCAGTTCCACACACCAGCAAGGATGGAAAAGGAACAAAAGAAAAGCTACAGTCTTTTCAAAAATATTTTCTGGACTTTTCTATATTAAAATTTGCCATTATTTATTTTATTTATTTATTTTCTTTTATTTTGCACCACCTCATTCTTTCATCTGTAATGATTTAAGTAGCAAATTTCATGAGAAAACACTTGGCAAAGTCACTGAAAAACAAATCTGCCTTTACAAGATGACAAAATCCTCTAGAATAGCTTTTCTCAAAATGTGTTCCTCAGACAAATGGTCAGGAGGTACTCTCTGCCAAGGAGGGTTCTATGGCTAAGTAAGTTTAGGAAATACCATAAACTCATTCCATCCCACTTTGGAGATTTGCAGTATTTAGAGATTTAGTATAAACTGGGTAGTTTATACTAAACGTTCCAAGAAGTCAACCAGCAAAAATAAAAACTTATTTATTTTAATATAGCACTTTTACGTATTATCAGATCAGTGCTTCTCAAACTGTTGGTGGTGAAGGACTGATTGTCTTTCTAATTTCAAGCCCACTGTCATCTGATTTTTTGATAAAATGCAGTAAAATTGTTAGAGAAAATTAAATTTTCAAAATGAGGACATAAAAGATACAAGCCTGTTTTAAAAATTGTTAGATTCAACAGACATAAAGTTGCCCCCTTAAATTGGTAAACATTTCTAAAAGCTTGTTCTAATATGTTTACTGACTTTTATGTCACAAACCAGTAACAGCCTGTGACTGACACCCTGAGGAGCACTGTGTCCGAGCACAGACCCCTGTTCCATAACACCCATAAACACCAGCAGAGCACTCTGGGAAATACTTACACAGAATACAAAGACATAAAACACAGTCAAAATCTAATGCCGGACAAATGCCAATCCAATCCATCAATGCACTGTGACAATTTCTAACTGGAATTAAAATGAATTAAAGTAAAATACCAACACCTTGTTTCTTTTGGGTAATGCAGATAGGAAAATAGGAAATTTAAGAAACTCACTTCAGGGTCTCAAGTGACATCTGTAAATTGTAACTGCGTTCTTGTTCAGACAGCTTGGAGAACTCCACCAGACACGGGTGCTGTTCCTTATTGTCATCTCTAACCTTTAAAACAGGACAAGAAATCAGCACTTAAGAGCTTCCAAGGTCAGACACCAGTAGTGGTGATCCAGCCGCACGGAGGAAAGCGAAGGGACACCCAGACCATCAGCCCAGCAGAGCTGTGTCTAATCTCCCACACAGCTTGTGCTTGAGGTGGTGCTGAGACCTGGGGTGACCCGGGCTCCCTGCTGTCTTCCAGGATCCGCAAGGCTCCGGCCCCAGCCTCCGGGACGGCCCCACCCGAACCCCACACGCTCGCTCACTCAGCAACTCCCCTCTCTCAGCAACTCCTGGCAATGGCTTAAACCTTACTTTCTCAACGAGGCTCATCCTGCCCACCTGCCCAATGTGGCAACACAGAATGTAAGACCAAGGGGGACAGGGACTGGCTTCTTCTGCTCTTTGATGATGTGCCCCCAGCACCTGGAACACACCTGGCACGTGGCAGCCGCACGACCAATGCTTTGTAAACTGAAATGAATTCTAGGTAAGAAGGTGTTAGAATGACTTAGTTTTGACATACAGTAATTTATACGTGTTTAGAGCCAAACACACTGGGGACCTCAACTGGCATCAGAACAGACTGGCAGAAACTCTTTGAGGTGGTTTCAGCTGTTCATCTCACCCGCTGCAAGACTTCCTGCTCTTACAAATCACTCCACTGCCTTAGCAAAGTCAGTTAACATGAGACAGGCATTTTTTCATATTCGTCCTTGAAAATGTGCTTCAGTGACCAGAATATACTGAATTCAAGATTTTTAGGAATGAATTAATGAGAAAGATGCTCCACATCCCTGCACTAGTGCTTAGCTTTCTACCTTCTTGGAGACCTGAAGTGCACTGGCACTGCTGCCACGCTGGCACCTGGAAGGCAGTCACACGCTGTCAGAGGACAAATCACGCCATGGGGATAATTACCAGGTTTTATAAATGCCACAAGAAAAGTATGCAAACACTCGCAAGGGTTTTTTTTTAGAGTCTTCAGGAGTCGCCAAGTTAAAAACAAGGTATCTATTTTTCTCTTTTTGGTGATCGTTACAAACGAACAGGATTTACACAAAAGCTTACAGTTGTTTTTTCCTTATTTGAGTGCCTAACTTTGGAAATGAGATCCAGAGTTATGAAATTTAACCCTGATTCTAAACATAAAAAAGTAGACATGACTGGGTCCAAGCCCTGAGGTCAATCACTCTGCATTCATGTAACTGTCCCTCCCCCCGTATTCTCTAAACCCAAGAGTAACTGACACTGCACCCTCCAGCGTGGGTGTCCAAGCTAAAGTCAGAAATCTGTCCGGGTTTCCTTCCCTCTCTCACCAAATCCCATACTTGAGCTTCAAGCCATCTCCTGCAGTCCCGTCTCTCCATCCCCACGGTCGGCACACCGTGGGAGAACTCACCTGGGCCACCTGAGTCCTGTCCCTGACCCTTTTTCTGTCCCCAGGTTCACTGCCCTTCCACACTAACCGCAGAGCTCAGATCAAATATTTACCACCTCCTGGAAGCCTCTGATTTTACCAGGACAGAGATAAACATTCCTCCTTCACTGTCAGCATCTTAACACCCTCGAGGCACGTAAAGCCCGATGTTGCTTTAACCTCAGCCTCGGAGCAGGTGAAGGATAACCGGCAGCAACCGTGGGAAGGACGGCTCTGAGGCACCGCACTCGCAGTGTCTGGAAACTCAAGGGTGCTTTGAACACAGCAGGTCTGGTAATGAGATGAACTGAATTTTAAAGTAAGTTAATCATACAGAAAATTGAAATAGTTTATTCGAAGGACAGGAAGAAACCCACCTGCATGTGAAATAAAATGATCTTGAAATAATTCAGATAGTTTTTCTATCCTGAGTGCTGTTCTCAACAGAAGCAGAACGATATACAAATGTGTACTTCACACTTACATCTGCAGGGCTTGAGGGTAGACTGATGACTCAGTCATCACAGTATTTATTCTCCTGTGAGTAAGTGAAGGGGTTCAGAGTGTGCCACCCCAAAATACGCCACTTTGGCATAAGGATTATTTTGGGCTGAAGGCAACTAAGAAAAGCAAACACAAGAAAAATTCTCTACCCTTCTCTGCCCTGCCAGGAAGGATGGAAGGATGACTGAGACCACACCAGGGTCTCACCAGCCCAGACCTGCACAGAGCAATCTACGTGAACTGGCCCTTCTTGTCCACTAGTTTCCCAAAGTACTTACCGTCCCACAATTTGCTGCCCCAAGAAGCTCAAAATTCCTCTCCTTTGTCTTATCACTTCTCCACAAATTTACTGTTCTTTGTGTTAAAAGGCTGTAAAAAACTAAGTTCTAACCACCTCTTTGAGTTAGTCATTACTGAGCACTCCCATGGAGACACACAGTGTACACTTTAATAATCTTGTTTTTCATTTGTTCATCTGTCTTTTGTCAGTCTAACTTGCGAGCCCCAACCAATGAACCTCAGGTGAGTAGAGGAAAAAGAGCCCCTACTCCTACGTGAGCAGAAGAGCAGGTCCTCACTCTCAGGGATAACA
Source organism: Vicugna pacos (assembly GCF_048564905.1). Lineage (NCBI taxonomy): Eukaryota > Metazoa > Chordata > Mammalia > Artiodactyla > Camelidae > Vicugna > Vicugna pacos. The sequence goes on from NC_133006.1 coordinate 3,952,072, forward strand.
TCATCACAGACACTGGAGTCATCACCGTCATTACTTTTAATATTTAACTGAAGATGTAATCAATCAATAAAGAAAAGCTCATGAAAATTTATCTTTAAAGCAAATCAAAAATTCATTCTAGAAATTTGTAAGATGCTGTCTAAATTCGAAATTATGCTTTTGTTATCGTTGCTAGATCAAGGTTGTCAAATGAGGCAACGCACATGAAAGGAATGCTATCAAGAGCTGACCAATTAAATTAACTTACTTCACACAGGGAATGTGTGGCCCAAAGAATATTTTGAGGTCCCCATGGACACTGTCTTTCTAGTGGAACTTTCATAAGACGAACTCACATGCAGAAACTTACTATATGTGAAAGGAGAAAGGAGGGCTGCCCAGGCAGAGAGCCTGCAGCTCAGCTCCTCAGGTGGCCCTGCCCCTCGGCAGCCTCCATCCCCAACCAAAGCTCCTGGCGGACCCTGAGGCACTTCCCAGGAGCCCCAAGGAGCCAGCTTCAACAGTTTGGAAACGTGCTTTCCAAAGTCTGTATTAATTTAGACACTTTGAGCATCTGTTTTTCCTAACTAGCAGAAAGCAAATGACAGTGTGGCAAATGATCAGAGTGAAGACTGAGCAGACAGTAAAAGAAAACATCCTTTGCCAAGGGAGCAAAGACTTTCATCTTTTAAAATTAATACTTAGTGAGTGAGAAATAAAAATAATTGCAGGATTTCTCCATGGTCTGGTCCACTTGTTCCCTTGTAGAGTAGAACACCAGCTCATCTGCATCTCAAAACGCAGATGTCAAATACAGTCTTCCCACCAAGAAGCTGTTTCTCCAAGACAACGAAAGAAAAGAGACGAGTGTTGGCAGAAACTCACCTCTTCCTGGAAGAGATCCTGCTGGTTCTTCAGAGTTCGTAATCTGTTCCGTTTGTCTCATGCTCTAAGTGCTCCTCTGGTGGGTGGAAATAACCGATCAGGTCCTGCAGACTTAAGACTCACGGGCTGTATAGGGAAGTCTACTGTGGAAGCCGTCACTTTTTTGCTGAGAGTATCAAGGCCCCTAAAATAAATAACAAGCATTTCTCTACATCAGTGATTCCCAATTTTGTTTTATTACTTTTTAGTCTGGAGATGATTTAAAGCTCTACTCACTCTCCTGAGACTCCTACAAAAGGAACATACAAGAAAGGCCCTCAAATAACAGTAATAAATATACTCACATGAAAAGCATTACAGTCTATCAAGTACACAGAACACTATACATTAAAAGCACCAGTATCAACAGAAACTCGTCTGAAAGAACACCCAAAGGGCCTGGAGAACCAATGTCTGCAAAGCCAGTGGTCTAAATATGTAAAAACCAATTCATTTTCATTTTGAAGCACTCCATCCTTCAAGACTTAAGATGTAACTTTTCAGGTTCATAATTCTGACATTTACTTGTTCTGTTTTGTTTTGGAAGTAGTAACTGTTTATGGCTATGCAATCACTGACACTCACTGTCATCCTGTCTGGCTCCTGTCACTTAAAAAAAATTCTAATACTGATAATTTATAAAATTCATTTATTAATCAGGAAACAATATATTAACAGGCTTTTCTATCACCTGAAAGAAATACTTAGAAGGTAGGCTAAGAAACAGCAGCAAGTTGCATTCTCTAGCTTTGAAGGAAAACATACCACTGGCACATAAATGCACCAATCTGCTGAGCTTTCTGAGATTCTGAATTCTAAAACTGACAGCTTTGTGTGTATTTGGGAAGAATCTTATAGTGTTTGTAAATCAAAGTTAATCCAAAATAAAAAGCTTATTTAAAAAAACTCACAATAGATACAAGAAAAGAATGGGAGAATGCCTGTAGTATAGTTGATATACTAATATTCAGATTAGTCACAACAAAATTTAATGCATAAAAATACTATACTTCCTTTCCCACCCTCTGCATCAGCCAAACTGTATGGCAATATCTTCTTCAACGAAATGTTTCTAGCGAATTAGCTGACTATACTATAATTTACATTTTAAAAATAATAAAAATCTTACAAATGAAAAATCAGCTTACCTTTGAACTTTTATGTTGCTCAAAAATATTTTTAAATGTATCATCATTTACATAAAATTACTAACAATTCTGGAATATTTGACTTCAGCCTTATTAACACTTGAAATAGTAAAATTGCGTGACTATCCTAAAGTTTCTGCATAAAATTCCAAATCAATTATATCGCTAAAATTCATCAATTACCTAATTTTATCATCTCTATAAGTCTTTCTGTACCCGAAAAGCAACAGAAATGACTTGTCAGTAGGAGATTATTTCTCCATAACAAAGTCAAATACAATTCTCATCACACTAGAGGGAATAAAATTTTTAAAACTTCAAATATAATATCCACATTTTCAAACCTAAAGGAAAACAAGTGAATGCCAGTTTTTAGGTTACTAAATTGAACATGTATGATATCAGAAATGTAACCATTCAATTGCTTTCTAGGAAAAGCCTTTTTCTGCCAGAAAAAAAATGCTATCCAAGACTGTAAAATTGCTAATGATGCCAAGTTTTAGAACTTCTATCTAATATAGAGATTTTTTTTAACCTTAATTTATCAAGGACAAAAAAAATGAAGGAAAAAATTGGGGGAAACCAATGGTAGTAGTATTACACTATGTTACAGAAAAAGTAAAAGATTTTTTTAAAATATACAATGAAAACACCAAGGAAAAAAAAAGAGAGAAGTGCTATATTAACATCATACAAAGTTGATGTCATAGCCAATATCACCAGGAATTTTGAAAAGGTAATTTCGTAATAATTATCAAGGGATCAGTTCATTAAAAGGATATAATCCTAAACTTTTATAAACCTAATGACAGAGCTTCAAAATATACAAAGAAAAAATGACAGAACTGCCAAGGAGAAACAGAAAAACCCAGTTATAGTCAGAGACTGCAATACCCTTCTCTCCATAGTTAACAGAACATACAGACCAAAAGTCAGTAAGGGAACAGAAGATCGAAACAGCACCATCAGCCGACTAAATCAAACTGACGTTTTTAGCACTCCACCCAATAAAAGGAGAATGGGCGCTCAGAATACTCACTTTCCAGTGCACCCAGAACAGTTAGCCACGTAGAACATATTCTGGGAGAGCAACTGGCAGAAAACATAGGGAAAAAGTCTGAGAGGACTGGTAGTTGGGTTGATTATTAAGGCTTTGCTTATGAAAGTAACACAAGAGGGACCGGCGCTTACACTGAGTTATTACCCTGCTCCTGATTCAGTGATGGAGCGAGGGATGCAATCTGTTCCGGTTGACTCAGAGCAGCCATGCCTGCCTCTGCATACAACCTGCACACATCCTCCCATAGACCTCAAGTTATCTCTAAAGTACTTAACAATCTGCAATACAATGTAAATACTATAAACAAGTGTAAATACAATGCAAATGCTATGTAAATAGCTGCCAGCACGCAGCAAATTCAAGTTTTGCTTTTTGGAACTTTCTAAAATTTGATTTTTACTAGTATCTTTGACCCATGGTTGGCTGAACCCATGGATGCAAAACCCTGGGATACAGAGAGCTAACTGTAGTTAAATGCGGGTTATATAGCTATTCTGCTTTATCAAGATGAGTATATAAATGGATTTCATTCAAATAACCCAAGTAAAAACTGAATTTCAATACAAAGCAGCAAATATATTATTCAGTAAGTACTTCTGCCACAGAATCTAAATTTCTCATGTTTGGTTCTCTCTCTAATCAGTTAAGCAAGTGTTAGCTTCTAAAATTAACCTTCCAAATCACAGACCCTGGTTTTTTTTAAAAAATGAGTAGTCTTGAGCAAACAGCAAATGTAGTAAAGCAAATCACATCCAAGATGAACTGTCGTAATCTCACTCAACATACAGAATGTCACTTAAGCCAAGCCATCACTACATTAAGTCTGAACTGATATAGTATCTTTCTGACAAAACACGTTTGAAAACAAATAATCTGGTTTTTCTCTGGTATTAAGTTAGCTATTGCCTGCCAAATGGAAAAGCACTTCTGAAAGCACTACAGAAGTCACACTAATAAAGACCTGTCTTTTTGCATTGGAACAAGTCAGGCTGATGGATATAACGACATGGGAAATTGACTATTTTAAATATTTATGATGATTATTTCCTCAAGCTTTATAGAACTGGCTGGGCTGTAGTAAAGAAGAACTATGGAAAGAACAAGATGGAAAAAATCTAAGCTGAACTCATTTGAAAGTAAGTTACAATTTCAAAGTTGAAAATTTATTTATTACAAGCAGTCAGTCCTATATCAAATGATAAAAATCTGACTCTTATCCCATCTCTAAGCTTTCCGCCATCTGAAAAAGATTGGAGTTTAGATGAGGCAGAGAAATATGATAAATACTAAGGATATGATGAAGCTGAATGCTGTGCACATTATTTGCACAAATGTACACAGTGGGATGACGTACAAAAGTAGAGATTAAGTGAATATGTAATCTTGGTGGTGAAGCCCTTTCATAAGCTTTAAAACATAATTTATTGAGTAAACTACAATGAAAAGAACTTGAAATATTTTTCAAACCAATAAACTGGGAGAATATTTAAAATTTATAAATGATTACAGGAAATTAATATCTCTAATGTAACAAAAGCTCGTAACAGCCTAATAGAAAAATTAACAAATAATAGGGTAAATCATAAAAATAAATGAAGGTATCTGGTCAACAAACATGAAATATACCCATTTTCACAATTTTCACATAAATGCAAATTTTCAAAAATAATTATAATTACAGATAAATATATACATAGTATAAATATATACATGTACGTCAATTTTTTCCCATCAAATTGGCAAGTTTACAGAGAGAGATGATACCCATCACAAATCAGAGCGCTTACTGGTACACTGTTACCAGAAAACACTTTGAAAGTCTAGATCCACTTCCCTCTCTGGTTTCCTGTGATCCAAATTTATCTGAACAGCTGTCTATAATGGTTTAATTTCTATTCTGCTAGTCTCTTGTAATTCTACTCTAATCAGAATACTGTTTACCAATTCACTGAAACTTACCTTGACCTAATTAACAGACTTCCATATTAAACAAGTGCTCATCAATTTTGAGTTCTTATTTTGAGTGTAAATCTGATATTGCTGATCAAAAATAAAAAAAGAAAAGAAAACACTTTGGACACAAGTTTAACTTGGTTTTGTAGATATGCAATTGCTTCCATTATTAGGTGGGAAAATGGGAAACCTTATCACAAAAATCACTTTAATTTTTGAATACAGTTCAAACCCACAAGGCATCCAGGCTGTGCTGCCCCAGGGTGAAAGGCCCAGCACCAGGGTATGTTGCAGAATAACCCTGACACACAGCCACCAATTACAAGTTACGTATACAATATCCGAAACCATGGTCCTTTTTAAACAGTTATTTTAAAAGAAAGACATAAAATTATCTAACTAGCATTTTCTAATGTGTTCTGCAGAATTACCAAATGGTATGAAATTTACCACCATGGTGTATTTTAGGCTTGTTTATTTTTAAATCTGATAAGGAAAATTATATATGGAAATAAAATGTCCACCAGCCACAACAACAAAGGACTGCGTACCTAATAAATCTATTAAAGAGAAAGACTGTGCTTCAGGTGACACGTGCCGTCCGTGATTCTTCGTGCTAAGATATGGATAAATTCAGGCCGTCGTCCATGTGACCTTCGCGGTGCATAATAGCCTGTACGAAAGCAGAAATGCCATTACCCCTAAAATCTCCTTTTTAAATGCGTGTTTTTAAAGATGCCTCTCAAAAAGGTGAGCTGGGACAGTAAACAGAATCAAAAGGCAGGTGGAGGGGGCTGTAGGCTGTCGTGTTCAGGTAAAATAATACGCACAGGTCCCCGTACAAATCAGTCATGCAATGTATTTATTCAGCTACTGATTTAAAGATGAATCCATTGTTGTTTTAAGGAAGAAATCAATACATGTACTGATTTGAGAAAAACAGACGCCAGAGTGTTTTCGCATACCTGTGTTCAAATGACTCATCCACTTTCTAAGCAAACTTTGAACAAAGCAGCAATGGGAAACATTACATGGGATGACAGTTACACAGAAGTTTTGAACTTAGGTGGGTAAATTAGTAACACTAAGTAACGCTCCTAAGGCATCTCAGTTCTTGTAAAAGTATTTATTTTATTCTTTTGTTAGGCTTTATGTTTTGAACAATCTATGAAATTATAACATGGAGAAATAAGTGCAAACTCTTAAGAGCTGAGTGAAACTCACAAAGTGAACAAACCATGCAGCCAATACCCAGACCTAGACAGAGAACATCACAGCACCTTACACTCCCCTTCCTGCCCCTGCTCTCCACAACGTCCCCCCCCCTCCATGGCTTTCAAGCACGAAGGTCGGTCGTGCACTATACACAAAAAGAACCATTTGTGTCTGCCTTCCCTCACTCAACACCAACAGCAGACATTTTTAGAACACTTAATCAGGAATACCAAACTCAAATTAGTAACTAGAACCAAAATTATAAACTATCTAGAAAGCAATGTAAGAGAAACTCCTTACACCAAAATCAACACAGAGAGTATTCACAGTCAAATTTACAGCCTTAAATGCCTTCATTGAGAAAGGAAAAATGATTAAAATGAAGGAATGTATTACTCATTTAAGGACTCTAAGAAAGAAAAACAAAGTTGAAAGGGGGGATTAATGAAGATAAAATGAGAATTTAATGAACAAGAAATCAAAGAAAATACTAGAAAAGGATGAATAAATACAAGGTGTTTATTTTTGAAAAGACAAATAAAATAGGTAAACCTGTCACATAACAAGCTAAAGATAAAATGGAACAGACAAAAAAACAACACAGAGAACAGAATATAAGACACAAAAGACATTAAAATTGTAAACTTATAGCAACGCAGTGCTGCACGGAACTTAATGGCCGAAAAATTTTAAAAGATTTTAAGAACACAACTGATTATCCTAGAAGACAAGGATGGCTTCCTAGCAAATCAAGAATCATCAAACAGAATTGCCCCAACTAAGTAGAAAATTTGATGACATCAGTTTATTCAAAAGAGATTAGAAAGGAAATTTAAGATCCAGTATTTCAAAGACTGCAGGACAAGATGGTTTCACAAAAGAGCTCTAATGAACCTTCAAAGAACAGACACTTTTAATGGCAGGCTGCTTCAGTGAACTAGGACTACAGGCTCTTTTTGTACTGACTATAAGCTACAAGTAGTCTCTACATTTCTTAATGGTTAAAAAAGCCAAAAATAGAGTATTTCATGAAACCTGAGAACTGTATGAAATTCAAATTCTGGTGTCCATAAAGAAAGGAAAATTATTATATAAACTTTATATATAAATGAATATACATGATAATCCTAGATGAGTTCTAAATAAAATACAAATAGAATCTAACAAGATTTGAAAAGAATAATAAACTATAGCCAAACAAGGTCTGGTTTATGAATTTAAGGATTTGTCAATATCATGATGTCGAGTAACTTATTTATCAACAAATTAAAGGACACTAAAACAGGATTTTTAGTGCTCTTTGATAAAATCCAGCAATCACTGCTAATTTTTTAAAAGTCAGATAAAATAGAAAAAGCAGAACATTGTTTAAATATATAATCTATTTCACTTGGCCACGAGGTGTAAGAAGGCGTAAATTCTGTGAAAGAGGGGTGAAAATTTCCAGGGAGGAAACAGACGGGGAAGAACAGCCAGAACAGATGAAGAGACAGCAAGCTGAGGTAAAAAGTGATCTGAGTGAGATCATGAAAAATACAAGGAAACTAGCACTTCAGAGAGGCACAGAGAGCACCTCAGGAACAGAATGCATCAAAGAAAACAAAATGAGCAATTTGGAGGGCACATCTGAGAAGCAAATTGTAGAGGACCGGTGGGAATGACAGGACTCCTGCAAGGGAAGGTGCTGACGTGCAGGAGAGGAACCAGCCACCTTCCTGAGAAAGAAACCACAACTGAAAGGGAGAAAAGCCAGAGGGAGGGCTGAGCAATTCTCCTCTCAGCTTTAAAAGACCTATTGCGCTACTTAAAAAGCCTTGGTGACATAAATTATGATATTATGCATTTCATAATTCAGAGCTAATTTTTTAAAAGGTAATGCAGTGTATAAACTGCATGTGTGCAACACCCAGCAGGGTCTGTGCATCACTGCACAATCAGTACATTTATATTTCTGCATCAAAGCATGACTATCACACTAGGTGGGATACAGAAAAGCTATGAAAAGTGACTCAGACATTTTTTAATTAGCCAAGTGTTTGTTCATAGGAAATAACAACAGAAAGTCAGTTTTAAATATGCAAAGATTTGGCGGACCCATCACTAATATGCTTTTCTCATAAAATAAAATGATTTGAAGACACTAGCCAACTGGGAAGCACATAGAAATTAGGAGCTCTAGACTGGGAAGGCCTCATCTATCACGACCATACTGAATCTAATCTCTCGATAAAGACTCAGTACAGTAGATGGTTCTAGAAGGAGTAATAAATTTACAGTAGAGATTGTATTAGGTTGGCCCTTCTATGGCCCATGAAGTCTGCTTCACATGTAACTTTACTGGTGTAAACAAGACTGGTCTGTGTCTCAACACCCCATCAGACTCTTCCACAAGGCAAGCTCTTTGTTAGCCTATGATGTAGAAGATAAGCCCCATTTTGGCTGTAATCCTGGTTAAGGAATAAGAGAGGGGAGTAACAATAAAGAACGTCGGCATTACCGCAGTGGACTGAAGCAGGAGGGGCTGGAGATGAGGTGAGATGAGTCAGCTGGTTTGTCCTGCATGGTAAGGAGACTGGAATTACGACAGGAATAAGGCTCAGCCTCGAAGGGTTCTAAGCATGGTGTCACCCAGTCAGAGTGAACTGGAGGCAGGTCAGACTGAGGGCACAGAGATGGTTAGGAGGCAATGGAAACAGTGCACACCAGGCATGGTAAAGATGGAACTAGATTCTTAAGGGTGGAGCAGAGGGGACTGGGATGAGGTACACTTAGAAGATGAAATTGCCAGGGCTTGGTGCTTTATTGAACTCAGCAGAATAAGGTGAGGAAATTGTGGAAACTCTTGGGATTTATCTCCCATAAAACATATTTAAATGACATAGGTACAGTTCGGTTTACAATGTTCATGTAAAGTTTAAATTTATAATGAGAATTATGTCATGAAGTATATAGTTTAAAAATTCATTCAAGGGGTACATGCACAAAAAAAAGGTTGAAAGAACTGTTTAAGCCTCTTTTTTTTTTTGCATTTTCCACTGAATCATAGAATAGGGAAATAACACCTAAAGAGTTTCTAGCCATTTTCTGATTGAAATTTAATTCTATTTCTTCAAAAATATATGTCTACATGTTATTATTTTTACCTATACTTTTCCTATAAACATATGCCATGTTAAACTTTCAATAACGGTGCTAAGGAATTATTTACAATAGCCAATACATGGAGACAGCCTAAATGTCCAACAGATGACTGGATGAAGAAGATGTGGTATATTTATACAATGGAATACTACTCAGCCATAAAAACCGACAAAATAATGCTAGTTGCAGCAACATGGATGCTCCTGGAAAATGTCATTCTAAGTGAAGTAAGCCAGAAAGAGAAAGAGAAATACCATACGAGATCGTTCATATGTGGAATCTAAAAAAAAAAAAAAAAAAAAAAAAAAGCATAAATACAAAACAGAAACAGACTCACAGACATAGAATATAAACTTGTGGTTGCCAAGGGGGCAGGGGGTGGGAAAGGATAGACTGGGATTTCAAAATGTAGAATCGATAAACAAGATTATACTGTATAGCACAGGGGAATACATACAAGATCTTATGATAGCTCAGAGAGAAAAATGCGACAATGAATATATATATGTTCATGTATAACAGAAAAATTGTGCTCTACACTGGAATTGACACAACATTGTAAAATGATTATAAATCAACAACAAACGGTAAAAAAAAAAAATGGTGCTAAGGAAAAAGCGATGTTAGACAACAGCCCTTACAATGTAGTATCTTAGTTAAGAACTTTGTTTCCTCTCTCTGTTCTTCATGATTTGTGAAATCATACTTTGAACTTCTAACCTTGTGGTAAATATTAAGGTTTAACAACCCAGAATGCAAAATGGCAAATCTGATAAAATCACTCCCTATAAAATAAAAAAGCCCAACAGTGAAACTCACCTCTAGAACACGACAAGCAAGGACAGGGCTTATCCCCGAGAGCGGCAGCGGTGGGAGGGAAGCACCAGGCGGTCAGGGATGGGAGGTGAGGAAGTTGTTTTAAAACATGTAGCTTTGAATTTTCCAGAACTAACATTAATGTGTTTTGAAAAGGTAAAATTAATTTTAATACTTGTTTGACTTAATTCACTGTATGGAAAATATTATTGTTTCAACATGTAATAAATATACAAACTTGTAAATGAGATATTTTACTTTGTTTTATTCCATGTCTTCATAATCCAGTGTGTATTTTATGCTTCTAGAATAACTTGATTTGAATACTAAGTTACTAGTGAAAATACCTTTTTTCAGAATTCATGACATTTATAGTTGGGAAAGTACATTCACATATTCAAGTTATTCCAAACATGCATACAAGCTTTCTAATAACTTAAGTATAAGCTTTTAAATTAAAGTAAAGTTAGGCAAAACTAAAAATTCAGTTCTTATACTGCTAGCCACATTCAAGCACCAAACAGCCACATGTGAATTTGTTTTTTCCTCCCCCTTACCCTGAAAAAAGGAAAGAGCAGGAGAGCACTGAAAATGTTGAAAGTGACTGATGAACACACAGGGTCTAACTGCACTATTTCTCCCCATAATAAACAGTTAAAACCTGCTAGGCTCAGCTGCAGGAAACAGTGAATGACGTACAAATACCGAACACAAACAAATACATTCAAACAGATGGGCCTGGATCAAAGACCCCGAACACAAGTGATCATCTCATTGTGAAAATGATCCGGGTCTGGCTCTCCGTCCACAGCTCTGAGGAAGGTGGTACAGGGGCGCATCTAAGACCACAGCTCCATCCAAACAGAGCCAGCCCCCGACGTCGCTAAAAGCAGCGCTGTCACCGTGAAGAGATCACAGTGACTCTGAGCAAACCTTACTGGAACATGCGTGTTACGATGAGCAAGTCTACCGAGAATAAAGAGACCCGAGGTCTCATGTTCATAGAAATACTATTTGTCCTGTTATTAGATTCTGTGCTCTGTGTTATGTGGCGATATAAAAACGTGAAATCTGAAGTCTGTTGTATTACTGTACTCACCCTAAGGAAGCTCACAAATGAGAGACAGTGAGAGAGGCACGTAGCCTAGCAGATAAAACAGCAGACAGCGCACATAAAATTTAGTAAGTTATACACAATATTGTGAAAACACAAAGGAGGGTGTGCAGGATGAGCTTAGACAGTCAGGAAGACCTTCTAAGACCAACTTTTAATCTCTGGAGGATGGATAGGAAACGGGTGGAGAAAAAAAAAGTTTTAAAGGGCATCCCAAGCAGAGGAAACTATTCGCAAGGGCACAGACAAGTGAAGGCCGTGCTTCTCTGAGGGGCCATAAGGACTGCGCTGAGTGAGTGGCAGTGTGGGGACACTACGGAGGGCGCCCAGAGCCTGCGCAGACAAGAGGAAGGGGCCGAGGCAGGTCGGGAAGGGCATCCTGCACTCCCAAGACGTGCAGCTGCTGTCTTGTAAGCAGTGGGGTGTGTAGATGAAGGATGCAGAGGGGACGGGATGAGAACTTCTGCATTTCAGAAGCATAATGCCAGCAGCACCTGGAGGACCAGGGGAATGGGGCAGACTAAGCTAGAACCCGGGAAGGAGTAGCACATTTCTTCACTTAACATTTAAACCACTGATGTAACATCCAGCCCAGTTCACTGCACAAACCTGAGTCGATGAGGGTGGAATGGAACCTTTAGCATGTAAACGATGACAGCAGGTGGCTGAAGGGCTGGCCACCTCTGGTTGTCACGCTGGGTTCTTCAGTCATACAAAATGACCACCACACAGGACTCTGACAGCCTCTTACCTTATGCTGTACGGATCCCATCTTCACAGATTTCACGTCCGCAGACTGGGAGGTGAGCCACAGGCCGCTGTTTATGTGCTGTATGTAGCGCACTGAGTCCCCGTACTTTATTTCTGACGTCCCCATGCCATCAATTTCTTTCCTCACCCCTACATCCAATTTTTCCTGAGAGACAAACAATAAAAAAGATAAGCAAAAGCTAAAAAAAAAAGAGTTTATAACATCAAGAGAACCTTGCTGTAAATGTGTTCCATGAAAAATGCAACCCTCTGACGGCCTCAGAAATAATGATGGTCAAAATCTCCTCTCCTAGCAGCTCGGTCTCCACCGGAACCAAAGCAGGAGACTGCAAAAATACATCTCACAGTCCCGAATTATTCACACTGCTAGAAATTTATTTCGGCCTCAACACAAAATTTTACATTGCTTCATGGCAAACCCTAAACCAAAGAGCTTAAAATTGGTAGTTGAGGCTTCATATTCTTTCCAGATTATTATTTTTATTATTGATGACTAAGAGCAAAAGTATGGGGACAGAAAATCCAATTTTGAGTCCAATCTCTGCCCCTTATCACCTCTGTGACCTTAGGACAAGTTAAATAAACCTTTTTAAGCCTCAGTTTTCTCATCTGTAAATAAAGCTAACAAAAGAATCTCCCAGCTAGTATCAGAAAAAATGACTAATGGATGAGAAGTTTTCAGCAAAGTCCCTGGGCTAAAATAAATCCTTCAATGAATTTTAATGATTTTGACCATGAAAACAGTGTTGATGATGGTGATGACGATCTCCTTCTTCATAAGGGTGTCGGGGATGATGATGATTTCTTTTGAACTGATCAAAGCTACGGTTCAGTTCCCACCAGTACGGTTTCTAACCTGGAGCACAGGGGCGTTCCCTCCTAGAGGGCTGCTGCGCTGAGCTCCCTGTGCTATGAGGGAACAATCGCGCCTCTGATACCAGCTAAATGTTTCCCTTAAATCCCTATTTATTTTAACGCTCCCACCTTCAACATGCTCCCTTTCCATTCTCCCTCCCAGGCTTCATTCTGATCTTCAAGAACTTTGTATGTCTTAAAGTTCTCTATAGTTCTTAAAATAACAGCAACAAACAAACAAACAAAAACCAAAAAAAAAAAACTAATGTTCTACTGGTTGCAATACCTCCCTCTGTGGCTTCTTACTCTTCCTCTTGCTCTAACGTTCCTTGTTCAACTGACTAAGTTTCCTCTGTGTCTTTGGCTACTTGACTGTTGTATGAAATTAGTAATAGTTACACAACTGTTTTCGAAGATTAGGCTGGAGTAATCTTCCCATTCCTGTCACCACACAGCATGACGAAGGGGAAAAAGTTATGTTTTCAGAAAGATGCATTAACAGAATCTGAAAATAAATTATACCATTATGTACCGGGCCATACTGCCAGCCGAGTTCAATTTTATTCATGACCCAGAGTTCCTGCACATTCTCCACCAGTTTTCTTCTTATCCTCTCTAGATGGGGAGGCAACACGATCTAAAATTTAAAAAAGAGAGAGAAAGAAAACACATCAGAAACAAATGCAACAAAACAGGATGCTAATTGTCCTCACTGTGAATTGAACGAGACAAAACCATCTGATCAACCATTAAAATGTAATTGTGTAACTAGGCTCCAACCCATCTATTCTCAACTTGGACAGCTGGGTACAGAAACATTTGTTAGGTAAATTTGAGGCATTTACAAGCAAAAGTCAGAGAGAAAGAAAACAGTACTTACTGGTGAGGACTCCTCTTTCCTGAAGACAGAGGTCGAACAGGTGAGCACACACCATTCACCAGAGAACTCACCCCCACGTTCCTGAGCCAGCCCAGCCAGCATCCGCAGCCGGAGCGCAGGCGGCTCAGCTCCCAGAGGTAAGACGCCACCTCTCTGAGCCTATAAACACCTGATGGCAGTGCTTTGCATTTTCCCTTAGCTGCGTCACTTTGGTGGTTTCCAAATATAAGCCTCGGGGGCTGGGGGGAATCGGCACATGCTCTCCTCACAGAGAACACAAAGCGGTTTTCAAGGTGAGCGGTTGGTTGTGCACATCTGGGATGTCCCCCCACAACGAGTCCTTTACACGGAGAGCCCACAACTGCCCACGGCACCCTCGGACGGCAGGGCTTCCACTGGGCCAGGCCAGCACTGCCCCCTTCCCTCCAGACAGCAGAGGTCATCCAGGTCTCTGGGACCCTAAATGTGCTAGCGATGCTGCAGAGCCCCACTGTCCACCCAGCCCGTTTCTGTCCTCCAATCGTGTTCACCGCTCAACCGTGGTGGCACCACACCCATCCTGCCACGTCCCACCAACCAACAACACAATCTGAATTTCAGCCACCAAGAAAGCTCATCTGCTTGTTTTGCTTCATACTATCAACAGCCCGCATGGAGAGACCAGAAATATGGTTCAAGGAACTTAAGAACTGAGGCTTCTACGGCCCAGTATTAATTCTGCTTCAGACTTCAGAAGCAACGCCTTTGATCTTCAAATACAAATGGACACACTATGAATATCTAACCAATCTGACTAAAGTTACTTCACCACCAAAATAAACCAATACTGAATTCACTGTCAGTGTTAGGCCACCTCTATGTCTATGAAAGAGAAAAGCAAGAATAGCAGCCAACGTGGCAGGGGTGTCAATTTGCAAAGCACTGTGCCGGTGTGCTATTTACTGACCGCGTCAACCCCAGGCAACGTAATGAGTGATTCTCTCAGGTCCCACAGCAGACATCTGGTCTGGAGCCCATGATCTCAAACTCTACCCAAGATAAAAGTCAGTGAGGTCACTTCAGCACACTAAGTGTTATCTGGATGGGAGAAGAAACTGAAAACTCCACTACCCTGTGTAAAAGACACTCTGAAATTAGTACGCATCACCTCAGGTTGTGGCTCATTAGATGTTATAAAACCAATTTACTGGCCCGAAACCACACTTAAAAAATAGAACAGACTAGCAAGTGGGTAAGCAGACGTGGTAAAGGTGGGCACTATTTTGTGAAACGTGTCTCACTTGTAAACTGCATTACTGCGAAATGCATCCCTGTGGGTCTTGGCCAACAGCCTGCAGCCCGTATCTCAGGAGGACTGCGATGCAGCGGCTGCCGCCCCGGCTGCTCAGGGTACCTGGCTGGTATCCACAGGGATCGGGGTGAAGGCGGCTTGTGTCAGGGAGACCGTGGGGCCTGGCAGGTCCCGTGTGTAAGTCCTCTCTTGCTTGTACTCTCGGCTGCGTTCCACTTTCAACTTTTCTTTTGGCAGAACAGCTTCATAACATGGAGCGTAGCTAGGTGGAGGGAGGAATTTAAATTCTCCATGTCTCCCCCAAGCAGGAAGCGTACCCTAAAAAAAAAAAATGCTTGTTGTGGGCAGTTATATCTCTGGTGTACAGAAAAATTTCCTAATCAACAAAATACAAGGAATAAATTATTAGTACAAAATTAACGTTACTAGATGCCCCATTTTTTTTTTGCGTAAGTAACATCACTGTCAGTACTTTAGAGTTTCACGAGCCTCTAATCATAAAGTAAAACCTGATTAAATTATGTTAATGGCTCAGCAAAAGCTTATCACTCTCTGGAGAAATAACAAAAGCACATGCATCATATTCCTACGGGAACGAAATACCTGTCTGTAGTGTTTGGCCATTTAATGTCCCGAGGTGCCCAAATAATCAACACAGAAGAACAGACATGATCTGAATACCTATGAACTTAAAATTACAGGGCTGGGTGAGATTTGATTAAAAAAAAAAAAACCCAAAAAACGAAAAACAGTCACTTTCCAGCATCCAGTTTCCCAGTGAAATCCCTTAAAGGGAACTTGAATGATACTTCCATCTGCTGAATTATTATTTTCATTTCTCTTTCCATCTGGTAGTGGCAAAAAAGTGAAGGATTAGAAGAAACCATTCTGGCCCGGCTGAGAACCACAGTCGAGTTACAAGAGGAACAGGTAGACGGTGACATGGGAAGAAGCCAAAAAACACGTAGTTTCTGTAGAAATGAGGGGGTCTGGAATAGGGTGGCAGAATACCATGAAGAGAAAAGAAAAATTAATGAAAATAAACATGAGAAAATAACTGTTTCTTTGGTACAACCTTGCTGAATTATCCTGATTAAATAAAAAAGTGAACTTACATGGACCTGGACTATGTCAGGACACTGGACAGAAGGAGAGTTAGTTGACTGACTACGTGTAAATGGCTGGATACATGGACAAAGCATTCAGCTTCCTGAGAGTCCCCTCTTGGGTGACTCTCACCTCCATCCTTCAAGAAACAAACAAAATGCCCAGCGGACAGATGCCCAGGAGTGAGACAGGAGGTGGGTGGAGCAGGGGTGGTGGCAGTGCCGAGTCTACTGTGAACGTATGAAACATGAGAAGGCAAACAGACCAAAAATAAAGAAATACTAACTTTATTCCTGCGGAGAAACTGACAACTGAAAAGAAGAGTCCGTCAATGTTGACATTCTCAAACATTCCTTGAACAGGCTGTCCGTTAATTCAAAATGAGGTGCTTGGGGCACTTAGATCGAAGCAGCAACTGATGACGTCCTCAGTTCTCAGCAGATGCTGGCTTGGTGAGCTGACAGTGCGAGCAATACAGCCTATGGAGAGAGACATTAAGGAGGGTCATGCATTCTTATCTCAGATAATCACCTTCAGAGCCAAAGTCCCACATCTGAATAGGCAGAGATATGCAGAGATCTGTGCATGCAGAAGGATGCTGGTTGAAGAAGATACCACTTTAGAGCTGATGATAGTATAATGATGTCAGGGGAAATCCCTAGGGAAGGATTGGAAGCCAAATGGTTACTTTATCACCCACTACTTGTATGACCATCAGCAAATTACTTAACCTCTATAAACCTTGATTTCTTGTAAACCAAATGCCAACACCTTGTAGAGCTGTTACAAGGATTAAATTGATGGTTTAAAAGAAGTCTCAGATACAGCAGGTATTTATCTCAGACCCTTTTTCAAAGATTAAATCCCCTTTATTTTATAAAATACAAATGTATAAAGATAATGAAAGCAGAAAATGTGATCATTTGCACATTGTTTATTGAGAGACCACACATCTCAATTGATTTATGATTTCTTTCACACAGGATCTTGGTTGGCTTCTTAAGTAGGACACAGCAGGACACCAATGAGGCATGAAAATGATACTTGATAAATGTCATATCTTGTCCTGGCCAACCTGTGACCTACACCCATGCTTGGCTATGTCAGAACTCCTGTTCTGATTAGTCCCATGGGCACACTGGAAGACCAGAAGGTAAAGTTCTCCCAAACACACATGCCCACAAATGCAAACATAACAAAATTTCTCAGTTTGAGCTGGACAAAAATAGATTTGATTACACAGGCTTTGCATTTTTACAGTACCTTTAAAAAATTTCTAGTATGCCAAGACTGTTATCAGTAGCATATTTGAAATACCAATAGTGGAGCAGAGCTATTTTTTAAAATGTGTACACTTTTTATTTTATCAATATTCAAATCTGCAAGGAATAAATTCATTAGCAAGTGGTTCTCCGAGAACACCCTGAATATAATAAAGGCAGCTTTAAAAAAAATACCAAAAAAAATTATACAAAAGCAATACAACTCACAGATAAAGGTCTATATCCCTGTTTGTTACAAGATTTGTAGCTGATAAAAATGTTTTTTAAAAAGACTTTTCAGACTTTTGGTCCTTACAAACATGGCATGTGGATGCCCCAAATCCAATTCTCATTCACAGAGGAGAAATACAGCAACACTGGGCAGAGCCAAAGTTGGGAAGAATAAGTGAAGTAGAGCTCAAAATGTTTGCTGATGAGCCCAATGCTGGTCCCAGGAACACGCCTGCTCTCCAGTCACAGAGTTAAATGGCAGAGAACGTGCCCTAGCCCAGAAATCACAGATATCTGGTACTTTAAATTCTACTTCAACTATTAAAAAGGGAAAGAATAGGAGAATGAACCCAAGAAGATTGTGCGAATTCCAATTAATCCAACCACGGTCAGGCAGTCGAAAGCCAATTAATTTAGATGTGTCTTTACTGATCAAGAATCTAAAATCAGCAAGAGATCCCAGTGGCTGGAGAGAACACAGCTTTCAGCTACAGGCATGAGAGTGTGTATATTTCCTTGCCATTTGAAAAAACAGACATTTTCTCCTGATACAAAGTTTCAATATGATTTTCTCTGAAACTCCCCATCCCATTCTCCTTCCTGTGGCAAGTGCACAGGGTTACCAAACAGTTTTGTTGTTCTCATTGTTCTACTAACAGATCCCCGGTCATGAAAGGCATACTGCATACAGTTCCACTCCATATGCCCTGAACTCTTTGTGTTGATGTAAAAAGCTTCCAACTAAATGCTAAAATGAGAATGGTAACGCGGTGCTACGTGGCTAAAACGATTAGAAGCAATCAGCACTGTTTTATCACAGTAATGTTTTCTTTTGTTTTGTTTTCCCCCTAATCTCTCCGTAAGGGGAAAACAAGTGAACACACCTCATTCATTCACTCCATTTTGTGTGGGGTGATACTCAAAAGTAGAGAGAGAGGATAATAGTTAAAATGCATCGTTGTAAAACAGACATTAACTTTTTGTCGGTCAGGTCTTCTGAAGTTAGGGCTCTTTGCCTTTGTTGGTTAGTAGGAAAATTTGGGAATAGACACTGTGACTCTCGTGTGACCAGCACGGCACACGTGTGTGTAAAACATGCCACCCTAAGTCCCGAGCGCCAACCAGTGCCCCACACGTGACATGAGATATCCAAAATGTACCTGCATCTCCTCCAGGCTACTGAGCTACTGGCACTGAACAAAGGAAAAATTTAGCAGGTGTCACTGTTAGATACAACTCCCTGGAGTGCTTTTCTTTATAAACTCAGTAGCTCAAACTCTCAAGTTAAATTAAGTTTAGTTTTAAGATTTCTTTTCATAACTTATAAGGCCTATAAAGCAATAATAAATGAATGTCACCTGATTAGCCCATAAGAGGCAAGAATCAGCTTTCTGTAATGCAAGGAACCTCTCTGTATTTTCTATGCTAAATGTGTCATAAATGTGTTATAAACGTCAGGTTCATTCTAATGCAGCTTTATGAATAGAACACATGTCTGCAGAATCCAGATGAATTTGGGATCTACATAATCAGTAGCCACACTTTTAAATAGAGACAAGCAAAACACACCTTTTAATAACTCAGAAAAGAGAGTATTATTTTTATTTTTATATATTACTCATTTTAAATGTACGCTCAACCATCAAAGCTTAGTGTTGGTAGCTAGTGAAATGAACTATACATTTTTTTTCAATGGAGGGTGTGGGCATTGAGCCCAGGACCTCATGCATGCTAAGCATGAGTTCTACCACTGGGCTCCACCTTCCCCCCATACATTTATTTTCAAACAGTTCCACACTTGTGAAACAAAGCATCATCTGATTAAGAACTGACTCCTCACAACACACTTTACAAATCACCAATTTCTGACATTATATTATCTACCAGGAGGTGGAACTAAGTCTATTTATTCCAATTATTTTCCAGGATTTGTATTTGGTTCCTTTTTATATCAGAAGTTAAGCTTCGTATACATGAATTTAAGTAGTAAATAAACGCTTAAGTTTTTCCGATTGATTCACAGATCAGAACACTAATTCTGAAACATACCGCTCATTGGCAATCAAAATCAAGTCTTTTGGAAATGTACTATAATCGTGCGAGGTTTCTTTCTTCCCTAGTGAAATTCTGCTTTTCACTCAACCCTCTCACTCATCACGTCAGTGTTAGATTTCTGAATCACAAATGTATCTGATACAAGCAACATCAAGCACTTTCAGGACTGGGAGGTGAGGGTGAAAGATTACCTTCCGGAACGCTGTGAAAGAAGCCAGATACACTTACCTGACCAGAGGTGAAGGCCACCAAACCCATAGGAAAAATGATCATCTCCAACACCGTTGCCTCCCCACTCTTCGCCCCATCCAGGGTAGGGGGAGTAGCCTTCTGTGGAAGCCCAGCTCACGCACAGATGAGTAGCTTCAGCGGTCACGAATGGCTCGGTGTGGTCGACCATCAGCTCATAGTACCACTTCTTATACTGGGCAGACCCTTCACTGACATCAAGGAAAATACTGGGTCTCATGCTTTAAAGAGATGGAAAGAGCACGTGAGAAAGTCCAAATAAATATTCCATCATTTTAATTTACATTGTGCTATTCTGAACAGGAGCCCTGCTTTGCAAAGATGCAACAAGTGAAATGTGTATTTCCTTAAGTAAAACAAATTATTGAAACGATCACCAAGGCAGGATGCATGACAGCCAGTCTTACAGGCAGCGTTCAAGGAACGGTGTCTGCTTTCTGGATTACTTGGCGACGTCACTCAAGCATCTGATACTATTTTTTCTTAATTGCACTTCAGCTTCTTTTAAACATTAATCATGTTTAAGGTGAGGCACTCAGGATGGCAGAGCAGGCCCCGAGAATCAGTGCAGATAGTGTCAATCAAGGACACAGAGGCACCTTCTAAGCTAAACTTTGTGTCCCACAGGGTATAAGGCTGAAGAAAGCCATATTCTCAGTGACAAAACCAAGGTGACCAATCACCTTTGCTGTTCTCTATGACTTGCTGTGAAAAGAAGGATTTCTAACTAGTTATATTTAATTGCATTTTATGAAGGGACTTTGAGTTAATATCAGGGATGCGTGAAGGTCTCAGGAAATAAAGCTCAACAACAGCAGCTCTATTACACAAAGAACCATGAAAGAAGTCAAATCAATCCTGTTTAAAAAACACATCCTAAAAACATACACCAAACTCTGTACTTTTGTTTGAAACAGACTGAAGTAGGAAGTATTTCCTGAACAGCTGCCAAACAGTGTATCAAAGTTATCACTATCACACACAACATTTTCTTAATCATAAGCTGCCTTCTATGCTGATGATGGTCTTGTTCCCAGAAGGCACGGTGACATGGTGGTGAGGAGGTCCGTCTTCGGAGTTAGACGTTAGTTCCGCTTCCAGTTCCAACACCATAATCTGTAGTGTGGCTTCCAGTAACAGTCTTTGCAGACACAGTGTAAAATGCTTGCCAAGCCCTGGGCACTGTGGCTGGCACGTGTACTCAACGAACGTCTGACACCTTAGGAAGGTAGACCTACCTGAAAATATAGTTTCATCGCTTACTTGTAGAATTTATTACAATGTGGATATTTGAATTCAAGACCTTTATTATACATACCAGGCACTTCATCATTGGCACTGAAGGATACGGTGCTTTCAGTTACAGTCTAAGCAGGTGTAAAACGTAAGTCTACACAAGTGTACCCCTGTACGACGGTCAGTCTGCTCCTAAAGACAACGGCGGTGACTCAGCTGCACACAAATGTGCAGGAGAGCTCTTAGACATTTTTTGGTAACACATGTGCACTTCGCTTTGTTCATCTATTTGGTACAAAAATTCTTATACCATTCACTGGGGAAATACGTAAAAGATGCTAATAAAATAAAATAGACCATATGATGTTTCTGCTCCAAAGCTGGAACATGCATTGTTTGTTATGCTACCAATTTGGTGACGTCATCGATCTGAACTGACCTGTTGACATGGTTCACGAGGCAGGCTGCAACAGCACGTCTCTTCCTGGCAGGAGATTGTCACAGATGAGATGCTGGTTAGAACGGACTGCTACCCCATGGCAAACACAGAGAGAGCATAAGACATCCAGGACCTGGAAAGAGAAACTGCTTTCAGGTAAAACTCCCACAGACACAAACAATGTCCTCCAGGTACCGCTGACCTGGTCACTTTACACACGGCAGCAGCGCCCACTGCACTCACGCCTCGCCTTCACACACAGACCCAGGACGGCCCGCCCTCCCACTGATGACATGAAGACACGAAACAGTGTGATCTGACAGAAGTTAAAAGGTAGAAAACACTTTCCCAAAATCTGGCACCCTTTTAAAAATAATCTTTTTTCAGAAGTATTTTTTAAATTATTCCAGAATTCATTTCTGGTCATAAAATAGTTCCCTTACCTTGTGATTTCTTCCATGCTTGTCTAAAAGTGAGATAATGGATTTAATATGCCCTTCTTTAATAGTATTTAGAGCTTCTGGACTTTCTACTAACACACAGTGCAAAACTTCAAGAATACCTAAAGAAAAAAAGAAAAAGAGGGGAAGAATATAATTAAGCACCTACAGCAATCAGTGTCTTTCCTCTTCTTTATGCATTTGTTCAGGTGCTGAATGAACATAGTAACAATTCTCACGCGCTCGATGCGTTTGTCACAGGACACTGTGACGGGGCAGGTGGTGTTTGGGAAGCAGGGCTGATGATCAGAGATGATGGTATGAGTGAGGACGAGGCAAAGACACAGTGTTCAGTTGAGTGAGCAGGTAATTCTGCAGGCAGACGTATGAAAGAAAGCAGCAATCAAGTGGGGCCTTAGAGAAGTCATTCGTGATCGTTCTCCAGACAGCAAAGTAGGGTGCTAAAGTGCTGAGCGAAGTCTTGCATGGCAGGCACACCTGATGTGCCTCGGGTCCAGAGCAAATAGGGGCTGGGACAGGTGGCATAGGGCCACTTATGAAGCTTCTGGACACTAAACGTCTAACCCTGCAACAATGCATCCCAACCCATGGAGATCACAACATTCTCCTGGAGGGTTACAGTAGGAAATGTTTCTTGGTTTGCAGAACAAGAGAAATACTCAAAACAACACAAAAATGAGTAGAAATATACAATATATGAAACTGAGTAAGAATGGTGATATTTCTAGGTATCACCTATCAGAGAAGATAAAATGGAATAGATCCTTTTTTAAAGTTTAAAAAAGAGATTAGAAAATAAATCTCACTATCTGTATTTTTACTGTGAGCTCGGAAAGCTAAATGGCTACGTGTGTATTTATTTTTTCAGAGCAAGCCTGCCTTGTCAACAATGAGAATGGAGTTCCTTTGCGTCAATTAAACTTAACATTCAGAAAATGTAATGTCCGTCGGAGAGCGCAGTATTGAGAAGGGGCCCAGAGGAACCTTGTAGAAAGCTTTATACATTTCAAATGGAGTTCACTTTCTTAGAAGGTGAATGTAAAGTGCTCAGGTTTACAAATGGTAGAGTATAGAGGTAATTCACTGTAACTGTCACAATCTACACTTCATCCAAATCCCAACCCATTACAAGACAAGAGCTGTTAATGTTAATTTCTCAGCCAATGACTTAATTCTTTGAAATACAAATGTATAAAAGTAAGTTTTTGGTGGGGTTCAAAATATGTTGCTGTGTTTCAACAATTCGTGTCCGTTAAAAATCAAAGATAGCAGATAATAATAATACCAGAGGCTGGTGGGTAAATTAAAGACAACTTTTATACAAAGGTGAGGAAACTATTTCTGCTAGGATGCAGAATGTGGAAAGGAAACCCAGCTGCCCATTCTGAGGCTCTCTGTCATGTAGTGAGCCAGCAGCTGGCGGGGTGCAGACACTGCTGGGCCCTCCTCTGACTCCCACCCCCGCCCAAGGGTCACTGCAGACTCCCGACAGCCAGGTCCTGCATCCCTTTGCTTCAGGATTTGCTATGCCCACAGTGGCAGCTGGAGGAGGCCCAGAATGAAAGCCCCTGGGAGCAGCACCACCCCAGCGACAGAAGGGGAGTTGGTTACAAACACTCCCGACTCCCTCGCCCTGCAAGTGGGACGTCACTAAGGCACGTGTTCTCTGCAGAAAGCCCCCCAATAAAACAGCCCCAGACACTGTGGGGTAACTCTTACTAACATGCCCTCTCTGGACCCTTCCTCCTCCACCTTGTCTCACGCCCGCCCAGGTCCTGAATCAGCCCGCCCTCCTACTGCTGGTGGACCCCAGGGTGAGGTGAGCTGCTTCGTCAGCATACCCCTCTGCTGACTGTCCCCACGCCCTCGTCGATCTCTCCCTACGTCTGCAGGGCTTTATTCTGAGCTGTGCCCGCTGCCCTCTTCCGAGGGCACTGAGAGCCTGTAGAGCCCCCGCTCTGCTCTGCTGCTCAGACGGACACATCCAAGCTACGCACGCAGCTGGGGGACTGAGCAGAGCAGAGTGTGGTCCACAGCCTCAGATCAGACAGATCAGATGATGCCTATGGAAGCACTCAATAAACAGTGAAGCATGACTGAAACACATTTTGACTGTTACTGTGTGTGTGCATGTATAGATGTGTATCATTACTGCTACTGTCTCTTTTAAGAACTAAGCCACATTCTACTACCTCTAGGATAAAAACCCGTTCACAAAAAGCATAAATGCAACTACAGTAGAGAGAACTGTTTCAGTGGAAAATATTTTAGATACTTAAAAACTAGGAGGTTACAAGGGACAGTGGACATATTTCAAGCCTGACATGAGGGACCTGGTTTTCGTCCTGGCTACAGAAGTTAATTCTAGCACCTCAAAGTGGTTATTTCAATGTTCTATGCCTTGGTTTATTCCTCTGCCAGTGAGAACGTTAGTTTAAGCATCCTCTAAGGGTCCTTCCTACTCAGAATTTCACTCTGCTTCCTCCGAGCACAGGGCTGCTACTTGAGGTAGAAATGCCTGGGCGACAGCTGGATGGAGACAGGATGACAGCAGGTAGCAATTTGCAGCCAATGGAATTGTGCTTCCGACTAAACTCTGGACTCTGAGTGGCTGAGCCTGAAGAACGCTCAGCTCTGCTCTTTCCTTCTCTCTCCTCTTCTCCTTTAAGAATTTTTGCTGTGCTTTTTTTTTTTTTTAAGTGAAGCAGCATGAACGCCTCATTCTGAAGGCTGCTCTGTTCCTCTCTCTTTCCAGATAAAGGGACCAGCATACTTTTTTTTGCATCTTCTGGAGCTTGCCAACAATTCTAGATGCTTTGAGCCAAGAACTGATCCATTTTTGCATCTCCACCGTCACCCTGTTAGCACTAATCTGATCGCTTCCTCCCAATAGCTACTCAGTTTCTCCTTATTCAGTGCATTCTATATTGATTCACAGTTGTCTCAGTCACGCTGTGATGCCCTGAGAATCCTCATCTCATAATTCCTGCGCCTTTTTATCTCAACAACTTCCTTTCCTCCTCTTGCCGCCCAACAACCCAGCAATGCCTTAGAACTCATTGTTAACTCAAGTTTCTCTTAACTTTAGGTTTCTAACATCTTAAACTCTGAAATTTCGCTGTGACTTAAAAGTAACCTCCTTTGACCACAACCATCTGTTCTTCTATCCCTGTTCATTTGATTCCAACACTCCTGTCCCTAATGGGGTCTTTATGCAAAAATCACGGAATTATTTCTGTACTGACAGGTATTTTCTCAAGTGAATTCAAACATTCATTACTGCACTCATTCAGCAAATACCATGAAGCACCTAATAGGTGCCAGATGGTATGGCAAGTTCAAAGACTATGAAGATGAATAAAACCAGACCCCTACCTTCAAGGAATTCATAACCAGTGCAGGAGACGGAAAGGAAAAGCAAGCAACTGAAATGGACATTAGTGCTATGGAAGGGCACTGTGGAATACTATGCAGACAGATGGGGGAGCAATTGATTCAGTCTGGGGTGTCCCTGAGGCAACCTGCAGTGCCCCAGAGTTCAGGCAGGCCTGGTAATCACATGCACGTCTCCACAATGCCAACGTAAAAATAACATTACTTGTTAGATACAGACGCATCAGATTTATTGCCTTTAGATATTTCACAATGATGTTTATTAGTATTTACTGAACCCCTTTAAAATAAACTACTGTATTATATGATTTAGAAAGCTAATTTTTTTTTACCAAATCAGGCCAAGTAATCATTTGAACACAAGTTAAAAATAGGAATTCCAAATCAATCCTTTAAAAACAAATCCATTTACTTCAACTAAAACAAAAACAAAAACAGAAACAAAAACAGTTCACCCAAACCAATCCTTTTATTTGTATACTGCATTCCTACTGCATTCAGAGTAACTGATTTGAAAAGGAATGGGAATTCTAACCTGGTAGTGGATTTCAGGACTTCATTCTTTTTTAAATGCAAATGAAGAGGATACTGTTAGGTTGCTAGAAACAACTCATGAAAGTGCCAATGATTTTATCAATCAGTAAACTTTTTAACCTATTAAAGGGAAAACATTTTACTGCACTGAGTCTCAGTTTGGTTTTATGTCTGAAAGAACACAAAATAGAGGAAAACGGGAATAATATATCATGATAAGAAGGTATCTGGAAAACATACCGGAAGAAGCTTCCAGTCTTTCCAATCGGCTGATTAACCGGTCAGGGGAGCCAGAAAATTGAGCACAGTTTTCACGATTTCCTCTAATTAGACCTGCTGCAAAAGGAAAAAAGCAGATTTCAGTTACATAACTTTCTAGTTCAAAATGCAAGGTAAGCTAATGGTAGCTGGGAAGTGTTGGTTCAAAAACAAAATAGCTTTACTTTATACCTAAAGCATTTATACAAATACACACATACATACATATATACAATTGAGACATTAAAAAAAAAAGAACTGATGTTCACTGATGAAAACTGAAGAAGCATTGCTCATTAGAAGGAACGTGCTTTGAGAAAGTTACACTCCACACCGGGAAGAAATAATGACGGGCAGTGGGAGCCAGTGCGCTGGGGCTTTCCTCACTTGGGTCCTCATGCTGCTCTTCATCAGCTGTGAGACTACATTATTAAATTTCCCTAGACCGCAGTTTCCTCACCTGTGCAATGAAGAAGTTAAGGGAACACCAGTTCTCCTGAACATGCAGCACAAAATACTACTAGGTATGACTAGTAACTATAACCGACATATAAAGAGATGTAATTAAATGTTACAGGGGAGAGAGGCTGGGAGGGCCAGTGGCTAAGTGTGAAAACCTTTCCCCCTGTATCTTTCTGCCATGTAGAAATTCACAATGCACACTAAAGACTCTTAAGAAGTAACTCCTGCAGTCAAGTCACCTCCTCTAACCTTTGCTTCACCTAGTGTTTCCTACACTTCTTTGACCAAAGAATCCATCTTACGTGAAATTCCTATGTGACCCTTCTGATCTCTTTCAATCCAACTAACACACTCCAGTTAAAACTTTTGTTTCTAAATCATTCCATTCTTTCAAAAGCAAATGTGAGGTCTTCTGTAAATTCTACTTGTACATCCTTAAGACTGTCCAGAAAACAGTGTAATTGCTTATAAAAGGCTGGTGAGATTTTTATATAATATGATGCTTAATGTGAAAAAGCTGTTGCTGTAAGAAAAATCACCATTTAAAATCTGGTGGTGCTAGGGAGCAGTTTGAAAATCTGAGATTTGAGAATACCCCGTTTATCTTCTTGTTAACAGCAAAACAGAAGAGACCCAATAGCCACGGAGTTCAATCAGACTTAAAAGACTCCCTTCACATTTCCTCCTTCCTCCCCAAAAAGTTGTTATCTGACCTGAGAGGAAGAAAAGAAATAATGACAGAAAGCACAGGCTTCAGTTCTTACAACTGCGTAAGAAAAGCTGTTTTGTAAACAGAGTCCTTGTAACATTTGTACAACTATTAAAAGATGATGCACTGAATTACTTAGGTTCTCCAGCTCTGGGACCAGCAGCCCCCAACAAAAGCCACACACACACACACACACACACACACACACACACACACACACACACACACGGGCGTCAAGGATGAGGCATAGTGGCTTGTTTAAAATTTAACCCACTCCTTCAACTTTATCTTTTTATTTTAAAATGCAAGATATTAAATATTTTCTAGAGGTCAAATGTTAGACAAAAGGTAATTCTTGAAGACACTAATAACGCACAAATAAACTGTTTCAGTAAACCATGGAATATTCAAGAAAACCAGACAGCAGGTCACAAAGAAAACGCTAAATTTACCGCAAACAGAGATAGTACCTAGACTATGCTTTCTGACAACAATGTAATGAAACTTAAGATTAGTAAGAAAAGCAGAAACAAAAATAAAACTTGGCACATAAACATTTAAAATCTCTTCTGAGTAAGTTTTTAGTCAACAAGGGAATATCACATTATAGAATATCTAGAAAATATAAAAAAATAGGAATGCTGCCTTACACAAACAATGGTAGATGGTGAAAACTGTAGTCAGAGAAAAATTAACTAAACACTTTAAGTGCTAAGTAAGAGGGTGAGAAATGTTAACTAAACATTCCTCTCAAAATACAAGGGAAAATATAAAAAATAAGTAGAATTGGGAAAAAATAAATAGCAATAAAAGTAGAAATTAATACACTGGAAATGGTAGAAGTGATCTATGTAATAAGTTGAAATAGTAGGTGCGTGGGACTGATCAACATAGTCAAGGACTCTGTTTAAATATGAGCTAGACACCAATGATTTTAATCAAGGAGAAGGGAGAAAAACAACAAAATTAAAGAGAAAAAGGAATTACAGTGCCACTTTATATACCTCTATACTGGATTTTTGAACATTTAGGAAAAAGGATGGTCTCCAAATATACATTTTTTCACCCAGAATTAACCCAAAGGGGAAAATCTGAACAGAATAACAAACCATGGGTAGTACTGAGAAGTGTCTCAAAGACCAAACACTTTTTTCTATAATTCAAGAAAGAAGTCATTTCTATACTAAAGTGTTCCAAAGTAAAGAAACTAAGAAAACCTCCCTACTTATTTTACAGACAGTATACCTTTGATGCCAATGCCTAACGGAGAGTGTGTGCATGTAAGAAAACCAGAGGGAACTCTCACCTACGAATACAGATCCAGAAATCTTATACAAGGATGGTACTGACAAATCATATTCAGCAGTGAGCTAGCTAGCAGCATTAACTCAAGTGAGGGTTCATTATTCCAGTAAGACAGAAATGCATTAGGAAATCTGTTAGTAAGTCAAAGATGGAACATGACGACCTCGACAAACTAAAAATGTATTTATTTTTTAACAAAAAATTTTAACTCAGTAAATCAGAATGCCTCATGAACATTATGAATGTGTGTGTGCACATGCAGACGATATCTTACAGATAAACAGGGTATGTGACTTATAATTCAGCAAGTTAGTTATGAAGAAATCAGTTAAGCAAGTTTCTCAAGTATTAGAAGAGTATACAGAGAAATACAAGGGAGCGCATCACGACTCCATTTACAACAGCAAAGTACTGGGAACGGCATGCGTGTGGGCTGAGTAACTGCTGGCGTGTCCCGCAGCAGGGTGGGGCACACCCACTGAAACTTGGGGAGGGTCTGCAGTTACGGCCAAGGAACGATGCCCAATACAGAGGTCAGTGGAAACAAACACTACAAAGGAATACTGGGAATATGACCCCATTTTTGTGAAGCAAATGTATATACACATAAGTATATGCACAGAATGAAGAAACTGTTTTTTGGAGTATTTCTTTGAGAACGAGAGCTGACTTTTTGAGCAATGTATCCTGAGAAATGCCTGGGATAGAAACAGATCCTGAGGAACTTTGATAAGGATGAGACGGCTCTCCCCTAGTCAAAACGGGAAACTGTCTTCATCAGAAACAGGGAGCTGAGTGGAGCAAGGAGGAAAGAGGGGCATGCTCGGTGATACAACTGTGCACACAGACACCCTGAAGCCACAATAAATTCTGTAAAATAAGTAAATCAATCACAAATGCTCATTAAGAAACTGCGAAGAGGTGACGTTCTGTGGCCGAGATATTATGTAACCTCAGAGGAACAAGAATCACGAAGATGCATGAAAACAGGAAAACAGTGTAACTGAATAACTCCCCAAAATGTACAGACATCAAGGGAAAGCCTGAAGCCTATCTCCGTCCATGACATTGGAACTTGGACAGAGCTAACTAAAGCCTCAGGGGATCGGGCCACAGCTGATGTCTTAGCAGGACAGGGATCTGCACAGGCACGCACGATGCTAGTGTATGTGTGTGCATGTGGGTGTGTGAAATGGTTTGCATGTATTTAATGTTATATTTAAATTCAAAGAAACATTTTTCAAGGTTATACACTAAAAGGAGTGGTTACATTTAAAAGTTGTTTCTACCTTCTTTTTTATTAGTTATCTAAGTTTTTATAATGAAGATGTATTAATTTTAAAGTTAAATAGTAAGAGGGGTGGGTGCAGCTCAGTGGTAGAGCGCATGTTCCTTGGTAGCATGCACAAAATCCTGGGTTCAATCCCCAGTATCACAACTAAAATAAATACGTAAATAAACCTAATTACCCCGCCCCCTCAAAATTAAATACTACAGCTACTTTCTTTTTAAAAAGAGAAAGGAAAAGCGGCTTCAGTACCTATAGCGGCAGGCGCTCTCAGACGTCTCAACACGCCAGTGGCAACTTCAGATGGTGCTTCAAGGTTCATAAACAAACTCAAGACAAATGTCGCTTCCTCAATGCCTGACAAGAATGCCACACCCTAAACTACTCTGTAATTGCTGGCTAATTGGCCTTGAAGAGAGTCAGCAAGACCTTTCATTCGCCATTCTATTTTTCTTCATTTTAAGAAATATTAACATAAATGCCATCAGGCACTAGGGCTGGCACTATAAATACCAGCTTGGGTAAAATGTGAATGTAATACAGTGGTTTGCAGGTCTTCTTTTAGCCTATTTTAAGCTCGTTTAGATCTGATACTGTCTTACTACTACACCTCTGCACGTTGTCTGAAACTCGAAGGCATGTTATTTCTTAATGAATAAACAGTATCCAGTCTCTTACGGAACAAGAAGATCAGTGTTTAGGTGCAGTACCCTTCAAGATGACAAAAGCATTTTGAATTAAGCTCTTACCAAGGAAGTGCTAGTTCACTGAACCAACTTTCTATAATGTTAAATAACTCATTCAATCGTTAAACTTTTAACCAGTCAGAATACAAAATGCAAGCCATGTGGCAGTTAACTGAAAAACTATTATTGTTTAAAAAATAGTCTGCGTTTCTTATCAGCATCATAACATCCCAGTGTCCTCGTGCTCTTGTGGCTTCAACTCTGACTCAATAAACCCTCACTTAAATTCCTTGTCTGGCCTCTTAGTTTCTACAGTCCAGGGACTCAGGTCAGTAACCCTTTGGGTGGATTGGCCGGCATGATCACATTGGCCAAAAATTGCATGAGAGTTTCCCATGGGTCGTGGGGAGAGAGCATCTCTGTAGGGTCAGCCTGAGTCCATGCCAGAGGGCCACTGGGAGCAGTAGAAAGACTGCAGGGAGAAGAGGCGGCACGTAGACTACCGGCTGCTTATAAGCCGGGGAAGGCGCTGCAAACAGACACCCAGAACAGAGCTGCAGCTGCCGGGTCACAGGCACAGGGGCGTGGCTAGAAACGCCCAGCATGCCCTGCAGAGAGCCTGCTCTCAGCCACTGCCAGGGCCCCCGGCGACGTCAGCTTCCACCTTCCCACCAAGGAGGAGCTGCTGTCTCCTCCCTCCCTCTCTGCCCTCACATGGCAAAAAGCACCTTCCTTGGAAAGTAAAGAGCAGCGTGTGTGCACTGACAGCACACAGTAGGGCTGTGACTTAAAGCCAGGCAGTTCTGACTCCAGTCTGTGCTCAGGTCCTAGGCTATGCTGCACCCCCTCCCATCTCTTCTTGCTGGAACCCTCTGTCTAAAGAGAGCAGGAAGGCGAGGTTCTGGTAGTGTCTAAGCAGGTAAGAAAGTACCTCACAAAACTGGTTACGAAATGAATTTTCATTGAAGTTTGACTCTCATTTCATAGCCATGAGATTATTACCAAGTTGGAAAAAAACGTGTCTTATTTATAAAATGCCTTTTCGGGACTCCTGGAGAACAAGATAGGAAATACCTGTATGTACAATCACAAGAACACCTGCTATGCGCACGTTTGAAGCCAAGGCCCTTCTTTCTCGTGTCTTGACTGCCTACCCCCAGTATTTTAGGGCATTCAGGAAGATCTACCTCCCTAAGACCCTGGAGAAATGATCTGGGAATGCAAAAATCTTAAGGATTCAGAAACTGGTAACTTCTGTCATCCTAAAAGAGTAGCATTCTATTCTGTCTGTTTTGTACTCTGAAATTTCCTAAAATGAGTATTCACAGAGTCACCAAAGAGCATTTCTCAGACATCTTTAGAAAATCATCCCGGCTTGTAAGCCTCTTGCAGATTAATTGTGTGGATGTCAGAAAAGATGTACGAAAGCATGCCATGGTGATGCTTCGCAAACTGCGAATGCTGGTGCCTGTGAGACCCTCGCGTCCTCCTGATGGCAGGCTCACACATCTACTGTTGTCATTCCCCACCTAAAACACATATTAACTATATCCATGTCAAATTTTAAAATTGTTACAGATGATCATTCCCATCCCAGGCTAAATAAGCCTGCTGAAGCAAAAGAGGAAGAAAGCTGATTTCACACCACAACCTCCTGAGAGAATCTACTGTCCACCTTTTCACAAGAATGGGGAGAAGGCTTAATAAATCTGGAGTGGACACTTGACCCAAACTTTCTGACAGCTGTGTGAAGAGGGACAGTGAGACAGCAGTATCTTACTGAACTCCAAGCACTGCTGCTGACCAGAGACCACCCCACCATGGCGAACACCCGCGTACGCACACAGGACTGCCCCTCTCGTGAGCACCCTGGCTTCAGCAGAAACTACTGGCAGCAGACAGTTCTTAAGTCAACAAGATTTTATTCTATTTTTTATGATCATGAAATCAGTGTTCATTACAATAAAAACAGAAAATCAAAAGAGTAGTCAAAGGAACATTTACACCACAAAATCTCCCATAATTCTATCTCCTGAAACAACCACCAGTAAAACCACCACGCATACTGAAAGAGAGTCTCTATATGCACTTTATATGCACTGAAATAAATGCTGTTTTACCTCAACTGGAATTAACATACTGGCTTTTCCTTTCATCATCAATTTTCTAGCATTATACATTTCTATTGCCTATTTTTTCAATTATAAAAGTAGTACATGTAAATAGATTAAGAATAAATACGTAATAGAACACACAGAAAAGTAAAGGAGCTCCCAAGAAGCAGCCACCTACACTTTTCTGTGCATCTGTTAGGATGTCGAATGTTTATACAAGAATGTATCTTTACATATTTTTAATTTTATGCAATTGGAATCTAAGTTTACGTCCTTGCTTTTCTTTTTTTTTTTTTTACTTAATACCATGTCCTAGGATTGCCATACTAAAAAGACCAGCACTCTAGCCTGCTTCATACAATTTTCCAAACGAGGTATATTTAACCTCAATGTTCAGTGATAACTCAGCACTGCACTTTAGAGGTGTACCATTACTTACGTAACCAACCCCCTGTTGACAGAAAAATTGTTTTCAATTTTTATGCCACTTATAAACAATTCTGCACTGGACATCCTTTGTACTCTAGTACAAATGTATCTCTAAAATACATTTCTTAAAGTAGAAATTCTGAGAGTAAAATTTTATATATACTGTCATTAATTTACACTCTCACCAGGAAGATATTACCCAACATTGTCCCCAGTGATGGGTGCTACCAAGGTTTTCGTCTGTGCCAATCTAACAAGGGAAATCTGATCTTTACTTACTATTTTAATCTCCATCTCTTTATTGTCATGTTGAGATTCTTGTTTATCTACTGCTCTGGGAACTACCTGTGGCCACCTGTCATCTGTTTTTCTATCAGATGGCATTAATTTTTCTTACGGATTTATGAAAACTCTACATATTACAGAAACTGGGCCTTTGTCTTTCATACAGATTGCATATTTTACAAAATTCTCATTTGTTTTTTATTTTGTAATATTATTTTTCCTCTGTTTTAACTTTTATGTAGTCAAATTTATCAGTCTTTTACTAACTGTAAGTTAGTCACTAACATGACTTAATAGTAACTTGTATCGAGATGGCAGAGGCAGGAAGGCCAGAAACTGTGCTCACTGCGGCTAGCTTTGTGATTCACAGTGTCTGTCTCTCTTACTCCACCATAAGCTTCATGAGAACAGGGGCTAGACCCTGCTCACAACTGTGCCCCTTTGCCCAGAGTAGGGCACCTCCCATAGCAGGCATCAATTAATGTTTGATGAACAGATGAAACTTCTATGAAACCCAGACCCACTAGACTCCAAGTCCCTGTTCCCCCAATGTGACACAGACTGTTACAAAGGACACCCTGTCAGGATCTGGTAAAAGGAATTAAGAGGCAAGGCACTCGGGAAAACAGACAAAAGGGAAAAGGAAGCTTTTCTGAGGAGAGGTTCACACACACACAGATTGACAAAAACCCTCTCAGGAGTAGCAGTGTGGAAACACAAAAGTTACAGTTAAGAATGCATGTGTGTATAGAAAGTACTTTTAGAAATTGTGCCTCTTGTTTCATGAAAAAATTAGTTTAGAAGCCACAAAACAAGTACTGCTTGAAATCACTGTGTGTTATCTTAGAGATACATAGGGCTGTTATACTGTTACCATCCATCAAGATGTGAGTTTTCGGGGGTTCTAATTATGTCTATTTTAATAGCTCCCTTCAATCCTTCCTTAAATCAAATGGGATGTAAAGAATTAAGGAAATAAATGCATATATTAAGAAACATATGTCTTACTGTGTATCAAATCTCTGATATAAATAATTCTACACACTCTGGAGGCACAGCACCGGACTGGAGGTAAGGGCAGGAAGGACGTGATGCCGGGTGACTAGAGATGAGGTGAGGTCACAGCTGAAAAGGAAAGGGCAGACTGGCCCTGCGGTTTGAGTACCCCAAAGACCAGAACAAGCGGTTATACACCAGGCATCAGAGAGTCAGTGAAATGCATGAGGACATGCGTGAGGGCCCCTGGTGTCTGAAATACAGGTGGTGGAGACAAGAAGTGGAGGCACAGAGTTCAACCAGAAACCTGACAATCTCCAACTATCAACAGGGCCCCAGGTGTCTCTCCCTCAAACACTGGCCACGCAGCAGCCAGGGAGCCGGCGTGGAGGCTGCCGGCCTACGGAATGTGCGCTGCTGTGTTCAGAGGATGGGAGGAAACCGAGACCAGCGCGCATCCGCAATAATCACGATGCTATGCTTTCAATCAGCTAATCCAGGACCTTCCTTGCTCCATCCTCCAGCTCCAAGTGAAGTTTCTTTTTCAAGACATATTTAAAAGTCAAAAACAACAACAAAAAGAGAAGTTGATGAAGTCTTACTATGTCAATGAGAGAGAAGATGATAACAAAGTGTCCAAAAGAAACGGGAACACGTGTGAAGAACAGTACTGTGCTACGCTAAGCCTCCGACACCCATCGCCACACTGAAGGCAGCCAACAGCCTTAGGGAGGGCTGCCTCCTGCCAAAGGGAGCGCAGCGTCAAGCCCCGCCGCTGCTGCTGAGGGTGCGCCAAGGGTGCCTGGGAGCCACAAGTGCAGACCCCAACAGGCCCAGAGGAGGAGACCGGAGGGGAGCCCGGACAACATGGGACTGCGAGAAGCAAGACCGGCTCTTGTGGAACTAATTTCAGAATCAGAAAAGAAAACAGTTAACGTGCATCCATGCTGAGGCCCCTCGCCTGCAAAACTACACCCAAGACAACCCTCCCCTTTAACCAAAGGCAAAGCTGCTGCTCTGGCCACATCTCACACTCAGGAGATGGATTCAGGTATGAGACATCACTGACTTCAGTGCAACGAAAGGAACACTCGAAGGCCTCGATTAAGAAGCGTGTGATAAAACTGCTGTAATTGCTGCGATCATGTTGAATAGACAAGAGTCCCTTGCTTTGAAAATCCAATCATACTACTTACCCAGCAACTTGTACAAAGAATTCAGAATTGATTTCCAAGACTCCCTGGCCTCTCTGCGGGCAACGTCAGCGAAGTGGGCAGCACTGCTGTAGACATGCAGCCTGTCTATGCATTCCAGCACAAGGCTGATCATTCCCTGCAGGAGGCGAAAACCACATCAGAAACTGCAACTCTGCTCACAGACAAGAGGTGCTAAGTTGATTAAAAAAAAAAAAGTCTGGCTTAAAGGAAGTCTGTTAATCACAAAGAAAATTGAAATCGTTTATTCAAAGGGCAGGAAGAAACCCACTTGCATGTGACATAAAATGATCTTGAAATAATTCAAGTGGTTTTTCAGTCCTGAGTGCTGTTCTCAACAGAAGCAGAATGATATAAAAATGTGTATTTCACACTTACATCTGCAAGGCTTGAGAGTAGACTGGGCAGTTCTAGCTTAGTCCAGAGCCCAGGACCTCGGGCTCAGTTCTACCCCAGAACCACTTATCCTTCAGCGTTTCCTGCTCATAGAGTCCCTGGAGATGGCTAACTCGGTTAATTCACCCTGGAGTTAGGTTTGGCCTGTTTCCCTTCTTAATCCGTACAACCAGTCACTAAGTCAGATGCGTTGTTTCTACTTAGAAAATGCTCTGCCACCTGCCCCGTCCCCACCACCTCTCCTCTCCCTGCCTTGGACCAAGCCCCACATTTCCTGCCTGGAGTAGTCCCACGGGCTCCCTACTGGCCTCATCTCCAGTCTTCCCCACTGGAGTCCTTTCTGCTGCTGCCAGAGTGATCCAATTGACAATGTAAATCTAACTGCATCAAGAACCTCCCTTCCCCGCCCCTTCAACATGGTTAGTAGCTTCCCATGACCCATAAAATAAGGCACTACTCCCTGGGTTGAGCACATAAACGCCTCCATAATGTGCCCCAGCCCCCGTGTGCTAGGCAGGAGTCTGTGGTGGCCCCAGGGACCCCCTCCCTCCTTCCGTCATTCACTCTCTGTGTGATCTCCTCTCCCGACCCACTTCTAACCAGTAGAATATGGCAAAAGGAGTGGGATGTTACACCTACGATTAGGAAAAGACCTTGAGATCCACCTTGCTGGCACTCACCCGTGTCTCACGCTCTCCTTAAGCTTTGCCCACCTGGATGGAGCCGGCAGCCATGCTGTGAGCTTCCCCGTGGAGAGGGCCACATGGCAAGGAAGTGAGGGAGGTCTCGGGCCAATGGCCAGTGAGGAACTGAATCCTGCCAACAGCCACGTTAGGGAGCTGGGAAGTGCACCAACCCCTGGTGGAGCCTGGAGATGACTTTGGTCCTGATTGCAGCCTTGTTGGAGACAAGACCCAGCGAAAGGGTGCACAGAAGCTGTGAGATAATAAATATTTGCTGCTTTAAGCTAAGTTTTAGGATGGCTTGCTAAACAGCAATAAGTAATGAATACACTACGTGTCAGCCTTATCTTTTACCAACTTCTACTTACACTCCCAATATTCCAATCACAGTGAACTTCTAACTTGTCCCAAACACCATCCAACACGCTTCATCCCCAGGCTTTTGCATATATGTGTGTATTTTTCTACTCTTCATGCCATTTCTTTCTTTTCTGCCTGGTAAACACATGGTCCTTCATCAAGACCCATCTGTAATAGCACAGCTGTTCAGCTGCCTTTCCCAGTTTATAAGCTAGCTGCTCTTCCCTTCTGCCCCCAAGACCATCACGTGTGCTGGTCAAGGGTGAACCGGTGACGGTGCTCTGTCTCCACCTTCTCCCTCCCTGCTCCCCTCACACATGCTCCTCTCCTCCCAGATTGAGACTCCCGAGTGGAAGCAACTCTACCTTCATCTTCCTGTCATCCCCCACACCTAACATAGGGCCATGTACGTATGTGCCACTGATGCTCTTACTTAGACAAAACTTCAAAAATTGACGTTAGATCAATGGACCCCTTGACTCAGACTCTTCATGTGTAAAATAAAAATCATAGTAAAATAACAGTATGCCATAAAAGCAGTAATAGCAGAATAGCATAGCAATGATAATAGTAATGATATACTATTAATAATATAACAATGATAATAATAATAATAATAATAGTAATAATAATAAATAAATCCATGAGCCAGGCTCTACACTGCATGTCTTCAAATCCACTGTCTCTATGCCTCAAAACACCCTACAGGTTATTAAATTATATCCATTCCACACAGGCTCAGGGAGGTTAAATAACTTGTCTAGAGCCTCAGAACTAATGATGGTGCTGGAACTGAACCCCAGATCTGTCTGACTGCCCCGTTGGTTTTCTTTCCACTACAATCTTTAATTAAAAGGTCCCAAAGAATAAATTTTAAGGACAATATGCGGAGGCCTTTTGGAAAGGGAACAGGCAGGTTTCTCCAGGTTCTAAGTCTGGTGTGTAAAACTCCTCGAGGAGCTGAGTAGGGGAGGGGACAAAAGCATAGGGGATTCTTCTCCCCATGCAAACTGGTAAAGAATGGCTGGAGAAAAGATCGATAGTTCTGGTGGTAGTGGGGGGTGATGTAGGGAAGGCACAGGGGGTCCCCAAGTCTATAAGGAAAATGCTCTCCAAGGGCCTCAAGCTGAGCATGGATCCAATTAGCTGACTGATATTTGGATATATTTAAGATGGAGCCATGTTGGAAAGGGTTACACTTGGCCTTGGGAATTTTGATGAGCTTTTAAAATTCAGTGGACACCAACATTGAAATTGTGGATGCAGGCTTCCTCCGAGTTTTGCTGCATGCATTGGAAAAGAGGAGGTGCTCCTCATCACGTGGAGCTGAAGGATGTCACGACAGTTGGCGTGCTGCCCCTCCATGCACCTTCTGATAGTCAATCATTTCCCAGAGTTTCTCTCCATTACCCTCCCTCACTTGATTCAGCAAGGTCTAGACCTGGAGGATTGGGGTAAATCTAGGACATCTTTCAACAGACTGAACTTCTGTTGCAGCCCACTGGTGACATAAGAAGGAAAGGGGCAGGGCACAACCACTGAAGGAAGGACACAGCAGTTGAGGACAGGACACCCTCGTTAGAACCAAGATGGCAGAAGATTCTACTGCCAGGAGACCTTGAGCCTCAAGGCACAGCCACAGGCCCATGTTTCCGAGGCCGACCGTAAAAGGCTAGAAAGAGGGTGGGGGGGGTGCTGATTCCTGGAAATCCCTGCCCCTTCCCCAGAGCAGCTGGGCTCACCCTCCTGCTCACTAGCATATGGAATTACTGAGCCCGTAAAGACTAACAGTCCCACACCTCATGGTTGCTCGCTCTCTCACCTCTGAGACGGCCTCACTCTGCCTGTGGACTGCGTGTCTCCTTTCACTGTAAACAGCCCACACCTCTCAGTCTCCCTCCCTCTGGCCTTCTGAGACGGTCCGCATTCTGCCTATGGAGTGTGTGTCTTCTAAGTCACTTTTGATTCTGAGTGAGATGGGTCCCACTCTGTCTATGGAATGTGTATTTCTCTAAATAAACTTGTTTTCACTTTACTGTACCTCACTCTGGAATTCTTTCCTGCCTGAGGCAAGAATCTATTATCTGGCAACATTGAATAATTGTGACTTTAGTGACAGGTTTACTGAATCTTCCTTAGTATGATACAGAATAGTCTACAAAAATATGTAAAATATCATACTTAATAGTGAAATATTGAAAATATGAGCAAATGATGCCAAATACCATTGTTTCTATTCAAAATCATTCCAGAGGTTTTTACCCAGTGCAATAAAATACATTTTTAAAAGATATAAAGGCTAGAAAAAATTTGATTGTCATACTTCACAGATGACACGTGCTAAATTAAAATAGCAAAAAGAACTTAGAGAAACACTATTTGAATTAACAAGTGAATTCAGACGCTATACAAATTGCTGGAAAAAGTCTGCATAAACATAACTTGTACTTTCATGTGACAGCAGCAACCACTTTTTTAAAAATGAAAAATTAAGGAAGAAATAAAAACACCTGCACATCATACATATTCGACTAAAGACTTGTAACTAATCTATATAAAGAACACTTACAACTGAATAACACAAACAATCCAGTAAAAAACAGAGAATCTTACTAAAGAAGCTACATGAAAAAAAAGCCTCAAAATCTTCATTAGGGAAATGAAAATTAAAATCGTAATAAGATACCACCATACAGCCACTAGAATGGCTAAAATTCAGAAGCCATCCACATCAAGTGCAAATGAAGATGTAGAGCAACTAGAACTCGCATATGCTGCTGCCAGGAACTTAAAATGGTACAAGCAGTCTGGAGAACAGTTTGGAAGGTTCTTAAAAAGTCCAACAGATACCTGTCATGTGTCCCACCAATTCTACTCCCAGATACTTGGCCAAGAGAAATGAAGACATGTCCGACAAACACATGCACTTCAATACTTACCGCAGCTTTATTTATAACAGCCCCACACTGGCAACAGCTCAGAAGTCCATCAACAGGTAAATGGATAAACAAATCATGATGTCTCCATACAATGGAACACTACTAAGTGATTAAAAAATAGAGGATTATTAAGATGCATGACAACCTAATCCTATAAATAACCCAGATGCTGACAGTCAAATGAACCAACTTTATTTAATAAAAGCCGTGCAATGGAGCACCATAGAGCAATGAAAACAAACAATGATTGCTACAGGCAATGACATGGGTACATAGACAAACATAAGAATGAGGGGAAGAAAGCCAGACACAAA
The DNA here is from genome assembly GCF_048564905.1 of Vicugna pacos. Taxonomy (NCBI): domain Eukaryota; kingdom Metazoa; phylum Chordata; class Mammalia; order Artiodactyla; family Camelidae; genus Vicugna; species Vicugna pacos. The sequence goes on from NC_133006.1 coordinate 3,992,624, forward strand.
ATAATGCTCTACTTTTTATGTATATAAAGTTTTTTTAAAGGTAAAACTTACCTATTTTGTGTAGACTTTCGGGGCAGTGATTACTTTGGGGAAAAGATTACTTTTGGGGAAAAGGAGTTAGTGACTTAGAAGGGGCATGAAGTGAATTTTGGGGTGTTGAAACTGGATCTATTTCCACCCAGTGTGCAGCCGAATCATGAGCCATCCCCCAAAATACCCACACAGAATCCCACAGGCCTAAAACATGTTATTTTAAAATTCCTGAACACACAACCCATACAGCATGTTTGCAAATACACATACTGAACATCTGGTCTCTCAGAATACACACCCCATAAGCCCCATGAACCTAAACACACACAGTCACAAACAACTCAGATTACTAAATATACAGAAGACTATCCCACGGACACTGAAAACACATGTCAGCAATTCCACCAGGTTCTTCAACCATTACATTTCAGAAGTAACACAAAGAGGGTCCCTGAACGCTTCAACGCACACAAAATCTTTATGCACACACTCACAAACTATCCATGAACATAGACCCATCACACTCAGATACACACAAAACACAAAAACATCAACAATATACTAGAAAGTATATTAGATTTAACCAGAAAAAAACCTAAAAGCATTTTCAAACATGAAGACAGATTGCATTAGCATTTAGTTGCATAATGTTCCACAAAGATTTAAGTGCAACAGACTACAATGGTTTCCTTGTAGGAGAGAGGACTGGGATGGCAGGGGAAAGGAGATGGGAGGAAGACTCAGGACTGCCTATTCCACTTCACACAACTTCACTTTGAACTATGCAAAGGTACTACGTGTTCCAGTATTGTATTACAATCATTTAAAAGGTGAAAAAACAAATATTTATCAACAATATAATATACTGAGAAACAAAAAGGATTGATTTCTGTTCTTGGACATGTGGGCTGGGTGACCATTGTTTCATGGGCTGGGGCTTCCCTGCAGAAAGGCTCATTAGCGAGGCTGGTCCTGCTGGATACTGGCTGGAGCACAAGGACTGCTTCCTTACCAATGCTGCACAGACAGAAGGGGACAGCTCAGATCTGCTGAGACGATCTGAATTTCAAACACTCGGTTTCACATAGCCATAAATACCTAAGTGTTTATCAGACTCATAACTTCTCAATTTTTTCAGTCTATTTTCTGTTGAAGTCAGTCAAAAGCCAGGAAGGAAGCACAGTGGGATGAGGGACACTAAACTAGGTGGACGGACAAAGAAATGAAATAAAGGGAACATCAAATAACACCTTTGTGCTATGAATCTGAAAAACAACTTATAAATTGCCTAAAGCCTTAAACATAAGACAAGACACTATAAACCTGTAAGAAGAAAACATAGGCAAAATATTACCTGATATACATCTCAGCAAAGTCCTCCTAGGGCAGGCAACCCAAGGAACAGAAATAAAAGCAAAAAACATCCAAATGGGACCTAACTAAACTTACAAGCTTTTGCACAGCAAAGGAAACCATAAGCAAAACAAAACGACAACCTAGAGAATAGAAGAAATTATCTGAAAAAAATGAGAGACAAGGGCTCAATTTCTAGAATATATACAACAGCTCCTACAACTTAATAAGAAAAGAACAAACAACCCAATCCAAAAATGGGTAGAAGAACTAAACAAGCAGCTCTCCGATAAAGAGAAACAAATGGCAAATACGCACATGAAAAAAAGCTCAGTATCACTAATTATCACATAAATGCAAATCAAAACTACAATGAGGTATCAACTCACACCAGTCAGAAGGCCATCATTCAAAACTCCACAAACAATAAATGCCGGAGAGGCTGTGGAGAAAAGGGAACCCTCCTACGCTGCTGGTGGGAATGCAGTTTGCTGCAGCCATTACCAAAAACACTATGGAGATTACTCAAAAGACTAAAAACAGAGTTAACAGACGGTCCAGCAATCCCAGTCTTGACATATATCCAGAGAGAATTCTGACTCAAAAAGACACCAGCACCCCCAATGTTCACAGCAGCACTATTTACAACAGCCAAGATATGGAAACAACCTACATTCCCATCGACAGATGACTTGATAAAGAAATTGTGGTATATTTATACAATGGAATGCTACTGAGCCATAAAAGAGAATAAAATAATGCGATTTGCAGCAACATGGATGGCCCTGGAGAATGTCATTCTAAGTGAAGTAAGCCAGAAAGAGAAAGAAAAATACCATGATATCCCTCATATGTGGAATCTTAAGAAAAAAAAAAAAAGGACAAAGGAACTTACTTACAAGCCAAAAACAGACTCACAGACACAGTAAATAAACTTATGGCTACCGGGGGGGGGGGGGGGAGGCGGTGGGAAGGGATAAATTGGGAGTCCGAGATTTGAAAATACTGACTGGCATGTATAAAATATTTAAACAAGTTTATAATTTATAGCACAGGGAGCTGTATTTGATATCTTGTAGTAGCTTACAGTGAAAAAGAATACGAATACGAATATATATATATCCGTGTATGAGTGAAGCCTTGTGCTCTACACCAGAAATTGACACATTGTAAGCTCACTGTACTGCAATAAAAAATGAATAAAATAAAATAAATTGCCTAAAGAACCACAACCAGTTGTGCTGCCACCCTGTAATGTGGAAGGAACTTCTGGTTCTTGCCTTCCTGCCAGAGCCCTGCATGGAACGTCTCCCCACACCCACCCAGGCCCTTTAATGAAAATAAAATGAAACCAAATACATGTATACGTATATATACGTATGACTGAACCTATGATGCATACTAGAAATTGACACATTGTAACTGACTACACCTCAATTAGAAAAAATTTAAACAATAAGTAAGTAAATTTATCAGTTATTTAAATATCATTAATCTCTCAACCAAGAAATCCTTTATAAACCCAGCACTGTTAACCAACATTTACTAAATACTAATAAAGCACAATACAGATTAAACTTAGATTAAATGTCATCAACCTGAAGATTAAAAGCTATCATCTGGACCCAGGATTCCAATTCCATTATTTGTACTTGGATCTTACTTAAGAAAGGGAAAAAAATTACACTAAGAGGACTTCACATTTCATCTGATAGAGACATAGTCACGTAAGTCGACAGCCGTGATAGTTACCAGATCTACATCATCTTCAGGCTAGGAAAAAATCTTACCAGATTAAAAAAAAAAAGTTTTCAACAAACATGTCATGAAACTACGGACTTTTTTCAGTACACATTTAAGCTTTAATTTCTTCTAAGGGCCCAAGGACGTGATGGGCAATTCAGCACTGGCACCACGAAAGGTGCTGAACCAAAGCCGACCACAGAAAACGCAGGCAAGGGGGGCAAACAAGACAATGATTTCCGGGCTGTGCACACACTCCGCTACGAACCGCCTACCAGACCACGGCCGCAGCCCCTAGCATCTGAAGTACTTCGCGGCTTCACAGTCGGACGTCAAGGGTTAGGCCACGAGGCCAGCAACCGGGGCTAGGGAGCCTTGTTTCCTTTCTGTGGGGGGTCCCTGGGTGCCGGGGTCCCGGCCTCCACCACACTCCCCGCGCCCCCCCCCAAACTCCTCGAGCTCAGCGAGGGCCGCCCGGGAAGCGCCGCGAGCAGCGACCCAGCCCGAGCGGCCCGGCTCACCCTCCCCACCCCACGAGACCCGCGGCGCGCGGACGGCTGGGCAGCCCGCGTGGGATCGGGGCTGGGGCCGGGCCCAACGCCGCAGCTGCGTCCACCGAGGCCGGGCGGGGGCGGTCACTCACCACACCACGCGGTGGGAGCCCTCGCCGAGGTCGCAGGTTGCTGGAGCGCGGCCCACGCCGAGCACCTGCCCGCGGACCGCCTCGGGACACGCGCCCGCCGCCGCCATGCCGGGCACGAAGACACGCGGCCGCTGCTCGGCCCACGGCGCGCCTCCCGGAGGGACGGCACCGCCGCCGCTGCAGCCGCCGCTGGCGGGTGGGAGCAGGGCCGGCGCCTGGTGGGGGGAGACCCGAAGAGCCGCCGCCCGCTCGACCAACCGCCGCCTGCCCTCCTGACGAACTGACGATTGGGTGTGCGGAGAAAGGGGCGCGGCAGAGGAGGACGCCGAGGGGGGCCGGGCAGCGCGCTCAGGGCTGGGGACACAAGTATAAAGTGCTGTCTACACAGTTTTCAGAAAATAATACTGGGACGTGAAGGGTTAGGCCGCGAGGCCAGCACCCGGGGCTGGGGAGCCTTGTTCACGTTCTGGTGGGAGGGTCCCTGGGTGCCGGGGTCCCGGCCTCCACCCCAACAACGCGCTCCTCCACACTTCAACGCGCTCAGCGAGGGCCGCCCGGGAAGCGCCGCGAGCAGCGCACCAGACCGAGCGGCCCGACTCCACCCACACACACACACGAGACACGCGGCGCGCGGAAAGATGGGCAGCACGGTTAGGGTTGGGGTCGGGGCTGGGGCCGGGCACTACGCAGCAGCTGCGTCCAACGAGGCCGGGCGGGGGCTGTCAACAACACACCACGCCGTAGGCGCCCTCGACGAGGTCGCAGGTTGCTGGAGCGCGGCCCACGCCGAGCAGCTGCCCGCGGACCGCTTCGGGGCCCGTGCACGCCGCAGCCATGCAGGGCACGAAGCGCCGCGGGCGCCGCTCGGCCCACGCCGCGCCTATCGGAGGGACTGAGGCGCCGCCGCTGCAGACGCTGCCGCGGAAGCTGTCGGGTGGGAGTAGGGCCGGCTCCCCGTGGGAGAACCGCAGAGCCGCCGCCCGTTCGACCAACTGCCCCCTGCCCACCTGAGGAACTGACGATTGGGTGGGAGGAGGAAGGGGCGTGGCAGAGGAGGGCGCCGAGGCGGGGCCGGGCAGCGCGCTCAGGGCAGGGAACACATGTATAAACTGCTGTCTACCCAGATTTCAGAAAATACTGGGACGTCAAGGGTTAGGCAGCGAGGCCAGCACCCGGGGCTGGGGGCCTTGTCACGTTCTAGCGGGGGGGTCCCTGGGTGCCGGGGTCCCGGCCTCCACCCCAACAACGCGCCCTTCCTCACCACACCAAGCTCACCGAGGGCCGCACGGGAAGAGCCGCGAGCAGCGAGCCAGCACGAGCGGACCGGCTCCCCCTACCCACCGAGACCCGCGGCGCGTGGAAGGCTGGGTAGAACAACGGGGGTCGGGGCAGGGGTTGGTGTCGCGGGGCCGGGCCCGACGCCGCAGCTGCGTCCGCCGAGGCCGGGCGGGGGCGGTCACTCACCACACCACGCCGTGTGAGCCCTCGCCGAGGTCGCAGGTTGCTGGAGCGCGGCCCACGCCGAGCACCTGCCCGCGGACCGCCTCGGGGCCCGCGCCCGCCGCCGCCATGCCGGGCACGAAGCCCCGCGGCCGCCGCTTGGCCCACGGTGCGCCTCCCGGAGGGACGGCGCCGCCGCCGCTGCAGCCGCTGCCGCTGGCGGGTGGGAGCAGGGCCGGCGCCCGGGGGGAGACCCGCAGAGCCGCCGCCCGCTCGACCAACTGCCGCCTGCCCTCCTGAGGAACTGTTATACTGTGCTCCAGAAATTGACACAACATTGTAAACTGACTGTACTTCAACTAAAAAAAAAAAAAATCCCAAAGGGTAAGGAAAATGCAAGAAAAAAGAAGAAAACTAATATATACAGAACCTTCTCCTAAGTGTCTGGCATGAGTTTCAGGGAGTGGTTGCGAGTATTACCATTATTGTGAGGTGGTGGCTCTGTAGAACCCCCTTGGGAGGCTTGGGGGCCAGAGGGCCAGGGGACCATGAAAAAGAGCTGTAAGACCGATTTCCATCTCTCACCCGCCACCCCCTCCTCTCCCAGCACCCAGAGAACTGAGTAGGCATACAGTGAATGGTTAAATCAAATGGTGCACAATTCCTATTCCAAGTGTAAGCACTGCTCTAATGGATGGGCCCCAGCAGCCTTCCAGGACTTCTAGCCCAGCTGGACCAGCCTGGGGCAAAGCCTCTTTGTCTCAGGACTTAGCAGAGGGGCCCTGAGCAGGACAGAGGTGACAGGAAACAGTATTACACCTTTAGATATGTCAAAATTGAAAGAGGCTTAAACAGTGTTTGGAGGCTACATAGCTCTTCTTTTGTGCGTGCATTTTTATCACTTTATCACCAAGATAATACACGTTCACTGCAGCAGTTTTAGAAAATATAGCCAAGGGGGAGCGAATAGCCAGCCCAGTGCTAGAGCGCCAAGGCCCTGGGTTCCATCCCCAGTACCTGCATTAAATAAATAAAATAAGTAGGTAAATAAACCTAATTATTTATTTTTATTAAAAAATAAATACAAGTAAATAAATAAACTTAATTAGTTGATTTTATTAAAAATAAAAATAAGTAAATAAACCTAATGATTTTTATTTAAAAAATAAGTAGACCTAATCATTTATTTTTATTAAAAATAAATAAATAAAATAAGTAAATAGATAAATCTAATTATCTCCTCTTCCAAAAAGAAGGAAAATATAGCCAAGCAGAAAGAGTAAAATAATTCTTGATCCCAGATATAGATTGTTTCCTTAATAATATATTGTAACATTTTCCCAATCATTAGTCATCATTTTAAACAATTCCCATCATTTTTAACAGATGCCCAATACGCCATTAAATAAGCCTACCCATGTTTATTTAACCAATTCCCCATTACAGGAATTGTAACCTGCCTTCAAAATGCTGTTACTAAAAAGAAAGCTGCAATGATGTTTATTCCTTATGAATTTTATAAATCCCTACTCATTTGGTGTTCATTGGAACCCTGCCTCCTTTTCCAAACTTGGCAATTAAACCCAAAGGGAACTGACTTTCTTCCCCAGTCTGAGAACCTGCTCTCAGCGTGGTGGTGGTATCCTAAGTGGGCTCTCTCCTGGGCTGCTTGGGTCCAGGAACTGGCCGATAGGGAGTCTGTGTTCTTGGGTCTGAATGCTTAGCACCTCCTACATGACGTTGGGCTGATGGTGTCAGGGCCGGGGCTTTCAGGCTCTGCGTATGCAGGCCAGTTCATGAAGTGTCCGAAACCTGTGCTCCTAACTCCAAACAGCTGTTACGGACACTCTGGCTGTTAGTTTCCAAAGAACTGGGCAAAAGAGCTCGCATGGGCAGAGCAACACAAATCATCACCACTCCTGGAAAGACAGTGCGTCCACAGCCCCACTCTCCCCGTGGAAAAGAGATCTGAGCAGTGGTCGTGTCAAATCACGTAAAACTGGTGAGGCTGCAGAAAAAGGGGAAAGAATAATCCTGGGCAAAACAGTTGGCCGACTTCCTAGGTAATGATTCATAAGCTGCGTCTCTGAATCCCCCCATTCCTGTGTGAGGCCAGTACAGCAACGTGTTTTAAGTTGCTGCTGGATCTGGTATTTAATGGGCTGTTTCCTCCTGCAGCTGACACAGCGCTGGGCCTGAAGATGCGAATAAGGAGAAAGGGTGTCAGCATGACGTCTCTGTGGAAGACCTCACCGCACCACTCAGAGCCGTCCTTCGGGTTGGTGAGAACCTTTGACAAAGTGATTCTGAGACCTTCCTCTGGTTATCTGAACTGCTCCATTGCTAAATCTCCTAGAATAATGACTTTCTCTCTTCTTAGTCATCCACATGCCTATCACATTTTAACATATTCTTTTCCTAATATAAAATTTCACTGTATTCAACACAAAATGTGTTCTGGAAGGTGGGTGGGGTTTGACGAGCCAGGCCATGCCAGATGGGTTACATGAGAACTGGCCCGTTGTGTGAGTTTGTTGCTTTAAGGGCATCTGGGGCATAGATACAACTGGTTTTTTAAAATTATTTTTCTGACTCGGTGCTTCAATTCATGTTCTGTATTTTAGGTCACAGAAAAATCCCCCTATGTTATTTCAGGACAGGTTGAGTTCTGACCACAGGAAGCTACTCTGCCGTGAGTTCTCCTAGGCCGCTAACATAATTTTAAAGGCTGATCTTAATCTGTGTCCTCTACTGACGGCAGAAAACTCAGAGAGTGTCCAAAGCAACTTGTATTTCCAGGCTCCAGTCCCCCAAACAATCCACGATCTGGACTAAATGAGCTGCTCCAGGCACAGGCTGCCCAGTTCAATCCCTTCGGGAGAATGTGCACCTGTCAGGGAAATGCTGAGTGACCATACCCCAAAGAGATACCTCCAATCTTTTTGGCTTTTCCACCTCTTACCAAAAAGCCTGAAGAAAGCTTAAAATCTCTGGCCCAATTTAGCTCTTCAGATATTTGGTCTGAGCTCAGATATCAGTGTGACTGATTATTTATTTCTGTTTGTAATTGGTCATTTAGCATCGTGTTAGATGTTGCCCTACTTTGTGGTTGGGAGTCACTGGAAAAGCAGAAATGAGTTATAAAGATTTTGATAAATGTCTGTAGGGGCAAAGAAAATCATGGTATGATGAAAACGTGGACTCCAGAAGATGCTCACACGTTATCTGCAACAGCAACCCAAAAAGAAACGAACTAAAGCCTGGTTAAGTCCCAGTAGGACCTACAAGCAGCTGTCCCTATGGATGGGCAAATGTACCTTCCTACCTGTCCTGGACCGTCCCCAGTTTTGTCTCTTGTCTCATCAGGGGTGTTACTAACACTCCTTGTCTTTCTCAAAGTATCCCAGTTTGGGTAACTGTATGCTCTCTCTATCCCTGGGGATCCTAGAAGCCGTGGGTAATATTTAAACCCAGAAAACCCAAGAATATGTAGTAAAATGATACCAGAAGCCTTCAGTTAAAGGGACAGAAAGGCTCTGTACTGCACTGCCCAATACCATAGCCACTGATTACATGAGGCCATTTACATTTGAATTAATCAGAATCGAATACAATTTAAAATTCAGTTCATCAATGGTATTTCCAACAGTTAAATTGCTCAACAGCCACCTGTAGCTGGTGGCATGTGTGTTGGGCAGAGAAGATACAGTATGTTACCATCATTGCAGAAAGTCCTATGGGACATTGCTCGCTTACAAGTCACCTATTTATCCATCAAAGACCCTAATGTGGGCAGTTCACCCCCAGATTAGTCTGGCTTGCAGCAAGTGCAGTAAAATCTTATCTAGGGGAGCAGTTTAAGTTTCCTGAAAGCCATGCTCATCTGGGTTTGTGTCATTTCCCGAGGCCTTTGGAAGCTTCCTGCTTCGGCCTCACAGCCTCTAAAAAGATACGTGAGCTGCGGGAAAGCAAACAAAATAGGTTTATTCTGCTGGCTAAGCACTTCAGCCGCAGCTTAAGATTTACTCTGCGGTACCTTCCTCTTGAAACATGACTGACTGTTGTACAGTCCTTTGCAGAATTCCCTTGCTTTTCAGAATTCTTTCTTGGTTCCTATTTTTAACAGAACTTTATTATTTGCACACCTCTCTTTTTTGTGGATTTTGGAAACTTTCTGCTTGCTACACGTGACTCTTGATGGGATGTTTTTTCTCCCCCATATCCTGAGTCTGCTTAGTGGGTTTTTTCTAATCACTTCTAAGTTCCATTTAAAATCATTGGGATTCTGTAAAAACATAATAACTGTACTCAGTACTTAATACCTTAATTGGAGATCTTTGACTCATGATAGCACTTAATTTCTAAAAATCAAAAGACCAACCAATACAATGAACAGTTCTGAAAAGGAGTTTGCAAGTGTGAGTCCGTTAGTCATATGCAAAGGTGTCTTTTTCTGAGTTTATTTACATAGTGAACTGAATGTCAATTCACTAGAACGTTTTTGTCTGAACTTGCCCACCTCTGACAGCTGACTTGAAGCAGTATTTTATATGTATATTGCTGATTGCAAGTGTGAACCATCTCTTATTTTTCTCTAAAACAGCAACTTTGCTTTAGCATTTTTCTTCTTCTTTGTTTGTTATTTGGTTATTTAATATGACTACTTTTGTTTGTATTGAGGGGAGGTAATTAGGTTTGTTTATTAGTTTATTTATTTAATGGAGGCACTGGGGATTGAACCCAAGACCTTCAGCATGCTAAGCACTTGCTCTGCCGCTGAGCTGTACCCTCCCACATCCTGATATGACTACTTGGACATGCCTTTTGTCTTCCAGTAGCTCTTACAATAATAAAAGTTTTTCCTAAGGGATAAATCAAAATTAAAAAGTAAAACATAAAATATGTATTCCACTGCTAGGATGACAGCATGGAAAATAAAATGATTACATTTACAGAGTGGAGTCAGAATTCTCATTTTCAGTTGTTAATATTTATTAAGCATCTGACATTTTCCAGTAATTTTTGAAGTAAAGATTCTCAGGCAGTTAGATGGTTAAGGCCACTCTGCAAACTCATCTGAATCACATTACCTGAATGCACTTTCAGACTTTTTTTAAAAAAGCAAATGGTATCACCTTTCATAGCAGTGAACAACAGCTATTCTTAGACTTTCCAAAATATGCCTTAGAAGACAGAAAACTGCTTAGTTTTATTGAGTTCCTCCAGGATTATCACAGGTTATTTTCAAAATATTTTTCTGTCTGAGTGCGTGAAATTTGTTTTAAACTCATCTCTGGGAGTGAAACCTACAATTATTTTTAACAAAAGTTCTATATCTTGTTAATGATTTAATTCAGTGTTAAGTGTCTTTTCATCTACTCATAGAAATGAATGTCTAAATAGAAAAATGAAATTAGCCGGAAAGGAAAAAGACTGACAAGCAAATTGATAAACTCTTGAACATTCTACACATTCACTCCTCACTATACAGTGAACCCTTGAGCAGTGCAGGAGTTAGGGGTGCTGACACCCCCACACAGTCAAAAATCTGTGTATAATTTATGGACCCCCCAAAATGTAACTACCAACAGCCTACTGTTGACCAGAAGGTAGAAGTTACCTCTTCTCTCTCTCCCCCAGCCACATAGCAGCCTAATTACAGGCTCTTTAGAGGTCAGTTCATACATTCAAAGAACGTATCCCTGTGCCAGGCACAGAAATGAAAGCAACCAGAAAGACGGCTCCCTGCTTGGGGTCCCAAGGGGCTGCTCTGCAGGTTCCAGCCAGCTTACTGAAAGATGTGTGTTTAGGAGCGGCAGCTGCAGTCACCGAAGATCAAAGGTGGAGCTGGCATTAGAAAGCACGAGTGTTGGTGGGGGACCAAGATGGGAGGGATAAGGTCAGGCTAGATCAGAGCAGGAGCCGTTCTGGCAAGCAGGAAGGCAAAGTGCTTTTAAGGACAGAAGTAAATCTATCAGGTTGGTGCTTCACTCCATCCCATAGAAAGATGCCTCTGACTGCGGGGTGAAGGACAGAACGGGAAGAGGGGACACCTGTTGGTACAGTCCCTGGTCCGCTGGAGACCAGAGCCCAGCTGTCCTGGTGAAGAGTGGCCGGGGATGGATGCCAGGGCTCTGCAGACGGAAACAACAGTGGCGTTTGGGTATTTACTGGCTGGAGAGGATGGAGTGAAAGAGCAAGAGGAAGATCAAGGAGGAGACAGACGTCCGGGTGCCTGGTCTGTGGCCAGCATGGGGAGAGATGGTGCCTTGTTGTGAGTGTTGAGTTTGAGGGGCCTCGGTGAGGCCCAGCAGCCAGTGGGCCCCCAGATCTGAAGCCCAAGAGGGAAGTCTGGGATGAGGACAAACTTGGCTGTTGTCAGTACAGAAGAATGGGTGGTTTACAGAAGTGTCACCAGGGAGAGTCAGGAGTAAAAAGAGCAGGCGGTCACATGGAATCTGAGGCTCACAGACTGTAAAGCACTGTGTGTGGGAGGAGGAAGGCACGGATGGATGCAGACCCTGCAGACAGACAGACAGACAGACAGACACCAGGGCAGTGGGACGTGGAGGAGACGAGGAGAGCACTTGGAGCTAGAGGCAGGGTCAACGGTGTTAAATGCTGCAAAGAAGTCAAGAAGAGAGAGTGAGAAGGTCCTTCGAAAGTGGCAGCAAGGTGGTCACCAGTAACTTTGGAGTAAAACCCGAGAGGCAAAAAAGTTCAAAGTCAGATTGTCAGCACAACACTTTTGAAAATTATCTATCAGAATCTTATACTCTAAGAAATGCAAATCAAAACTACAATGAGGTATCACCTCACACCAGTCAGAATGGCCGTCATTCAAAAGTCCACAAATGACAAATGCTGGAGAGGCTGTGGAGAAAAGGGAACCCTCCTACACTGCTGGTGGGAATGCAGGTTGGTGCAGCCACTGTGGAAAACAGTATGGATATTCCTCAAAAGACTAGGAATAGACTTAACCGTATGACCCAGGAATCCCGCTCCTGGGCTTGTATCCAGAAGGAACCCTACTTCACAATGACACCTGCACCCCAATGTTCATAACAGCACTATTTACAATAGCCAAGACATGGAGACAGCCTAAATGTCCATTGACAGATGACTGGATAAATAAGATGTGGTATATTTATATAATGGGATACTACTCATCCATAAAGATGACAACATAACGCCATTTGTAGCAACATGGATGTCCCTGAAGAATGTCATTCTAAGTGATGTAAGCCAGAAAAAGTATGAAAAATACCATATGAGATCATTTCTATGTGGAATCTTAAAAAAAAAAAAAATGAACTTATTTACAAAACAGAAACAGACTCAGACACAGAAAACAAACTTATAGTTACCAGGGGGAAGGGGGTGGGAAGGGATAAATTGGGAGTTTAAGATTTGCAGATATTGATAAATATAAAATAAGCAACAAATTTCTATTCTATAGCACAGGGAATTGTATTTAATATCTTGTAGTACTTATGGTGAAAAATATGAAAACGAATATATGTACATGTGTGTATGACTGAAGCATTATGCTGTACACCAGAAATTGACACATTGTAAACTGACTATATATATATATATAAAACCTTACACTATCTTCCTATTAAGGAACATAAATGAGGTGTCAAGAATTTCTTTATAGCTAGCAAAGATTCATGAACTCCTCCGAAATTGCTCAGACCTCATCAGCCAGAAGAACCACCAATGACTCGTCAGTTTTGGGTGCGGGGCCAGCAGTGCAGATACTGCAGTGCTGGAATCTCGGGCAGAGTAATGACGTTTTCCAGTTCTTTTGCCTTGTGTTCTTCCTACACTATGATGCGTGTTTGAGACAGTTTGCTCACCATCCTCTAAGATGCATCCTCAACTCTGAGTCCTCCTTAAATCTTACTTCCTACCTCAGACAAAAATACTCCAGAAATAGAAATGAGAGGCACATGTCTGCCCTTGTGGGTTTTTGTTAAACCTACGAGCTATTTAATCATCACCAGTTCTTAATGTTGCTGGTGACATCTCTGTTCCTTTAGCAGAGATGATGGGTCTCTGTTTACAAGTCACCATGAAGACAATGTTGATGGCCAAGTCTATGACATGTGACATTAAAGGATGCTGTCAGAAGACCATTCTATAGATCACTTAGCACATACTTTTAATCAGCTAAGATATTCCTTGGAATATTCTTTTTGTTTTCATTTTGAAGATAATTTCTTGTGACCACATGTTGCCCTGAGGCTGCACTCAACTAGTGTTTTCACTGAAAACGCACTTAACTTTGCAGCATCTCATTTTTAACCTTTTATTTGGGTATGATTTCAGCTGAATCTCCTTTTTATTGCTGAGACCAAAAATATTCAAGAACAATCAACACATACGGGCAACTTGATTTATTGACTTACTTGTCTCCCACTTTAAAGTTTGTGCAGGATTTTATACTCCAAGGAAAATAAAGTCCCCCAACTTAATTACCGTATCAGTGCTCACAAAATCCTAGGCAGGAAAGTTACCCATCTGCAGACTCGCTGGGATCAAGAAGTTCTTGCTCGGGTTTACTACTCTTATCTCTTTAGCACAAGACCAAACAACGTGTATGGGACTGCCTACTAGATCCTGAATATAAAGCACAATATTAAGCATTAGAAGGATAACTGTGTCCAGTGGTGGAAACAGTGTGCCCAAAGAACTTTCCTGATCCCTAGGTCTGCCGTGTGAGGTATCTGCTTGCTCCTTTAGTAAAGACATCTGGTAGACTGTGTACCAGTGGGGCTAATGGACATGTCTCTATTGAGAGTTGAAAGCCAGAAAATGAGACTGGCCAGTGGATTCAGGGCCTCCTGGGGTCCTTTCATCACTGGCTAGTAGCCTAGTCTGAGATGAAAGAAGGACAAAGGGAGGGTACAGCTCAGTGGTAGAGCACATGCTTAGAAGTACGAGGTCTTGGGTTCAATCCCCAGTATTTCCATTAAAAATAACTAAATAAACCTAATTACCCCCACAATTATTTTAATAAAAATGTATTTTTTAAAAAGGCGGGAAGGATATATATAGCTCAGTGGTTGAGTGCTTGCCTAGCAGGCACGAGGTCCTGGGTTCAACCCCCAGTATCTCCATTAAGAAAGCCCTAATTACCTCCCCCACCTCCCCCTAAAAAGCATGCAGTGTATACCAATTACATCTCAATAACACTAGAAGGGAAAAAGAATGATTTGAAAAAAAATTCTTTAAAAGAAGGGTAAAAGAGTCTTGAAAATCTAATTCTCTAACCAGTTTTGAAGAGTTTCGAAGTTTAAATACTGTACACACACAAATGCAAACCTGTATTATAGAATCATGATATGTATTAATAGGAAAATAGCATTAATAAATCATCCAGACAAGTGACACATATGTCTTCAAGAGTGACCCAAATGATCAGGTTCTCTAGTCCTAGTGATCTGCTGAGTGTGCTCTGTGATCAACTTCAGCCCTTGGCCCGTCTCTAAAGGGCTAGAGAGGGCTGCCTTGGGATTCAGTGATCAAAAGGCCCTGGGTCACTTCAAGAATGAGCCCTAGTACCTGTGCTTTTTTGGGGGGGAAGAAGGGTAATTAGGTTTAGTTAGTTAGTTAGTTTAATGGAGGTACTGGGGATTAAACCCAAGACCTTGTGCATGCTAAGCATGTGCTCTAACCACTGAGCTATACCCTCCCCCAGGGACCTGTGCTTTTAAGGCAGAGAGATGCTGTGTTTCTCATGAGGAGTAAGAAATCAAAAGGTTGAATTTGCTGGACCAGGAAAGAGGTGGGTGCAGAATGCATGTCGGTAGAGTCAATTGACACAATTAGCCAATATACAGTAAGATGGGGGGCACATCCACACCAAAATCCTAAGATCTAGGAACATATGGGGGCTATTTCTAAGCCTTGAGAAATTTGATGATCTATCTGCAGAGATGGGGTGCAGAGCACCGGGGTAAAGGCCTGGAATCCTTTCCTAACCCCCCTGCCAGTCTGGGTTGCACACTCCTGTCCTGCACACCTGCACCCACCTGAGCCTGCCTGTCTGCCTGCCCTGCTGGACCAAGCCACAGGGCTTCTTTCTTCACTTCTTTATCCCTGGCATCCAGCACAGAGCCTGTCCCTCTGGTGATGGCGATGGTCAGTGCCTCTTCTGTTTTCCCACTGTTCTTATTTCTGCATATTCATGTACAGTGTTTTTAACCCTGATTTCGAGGGCTGGAACAAGACTTCTGCAAGATTTTTAATGCAACAAGTGCACCTGCATTTCCTTATAAGTGCACATGTGTCGTGTGTATATATAGACCTATTCCACCCCGAGTTTGACTTTGCTTTAGTTTTTGTTCGTGCTCAGAGATCCTGGGAGCTGACTTCTGTTTCAAGCGCAGCTGCCAGTGTAGGTTTGTGATGAATCTCTTCCCCCCTCTAGTGGTCCTGCTGCTCATGTCAGCTTTGTGTAGAGGTTTCCTCCCAGACACCTCGCCTTAGTTACCGACAGCATCAGAGGAGGCTGACTTTAGGGGTGTCTCTTTGTGCTGTCTTGTCTCCAGGGCTGCAGTTTGTCCTCGTAAAGAAAAGAAGACAATGGGAGTGCCACTTACTTCTCCTTTTTGTTGGTCCTGGAAGGACCTACCGACAACATCAGTAAGAACAGGCCATTCACAGGGCTGAGTTTTAATGAGCAGCTACTATATGCCAAGCATGTGGGCAGGGAAAGAGCCATCTCATAGCAAAGCATCCCTTCTGCTGTTGTTGTCTTCTGTTAAAATCCTAAGATCTTGGGGCAAGGTATAGCTCAGTGGTAGAGCATGGCGTGCACAGGGTCCTGGGTTCAATCCCCAGTGCCTCCAATAAATAAATAAATAAACCCAATGACCGCCCTCTCAAAAAACAAAATAAAATATTAAGAGCTTGGTGTGAACACAGCAGGAGAGCACTGTGACTGGGAGCCCAGCACTGGAGGAGGACTGACTCAGATCCAGTCCTCAGGAGTTGCTTAACCTCAGGCAAGTCACTTCACCGCCCTGTTCCCTCACCTGCTAAATGAAGCTGCCGACAGCGCCCTTCTCAGGGTTAGACCACCAAGGACTGCCCGGAAGTGCAGCATCTTAATCACTAACTGTACTTTAAAGGTCCTAATTTTACTCTGGAATGATTTGCTCAAACAGCCCTTTCTACCAGGGAATCCATAGATCATATTAAACTTCTTTTATAAGCATCGTTAAGAGTCTATTGACATTTTCTGCTTCTTTCTTCCACGCCAGTTCACAGGCTTTATATATATTTTATATGTATTATATATATATATTTGATTTTTTTTTAAATTGAAGTGTAGTCAGTTATGTGTCAGTTTCTGGTGCACAGCATCATGTCCCAGTCATGCATATACATGCATATACTTGTTTTCATATTCTTTTTCATTAAAGATTATTACAAGATATTGAATATAGTTCCCTGTGCTATAGGATAGAAACTAATTGTTTATCTGTTTTATATATATAATAGTTAGTATCTGCAAATCTCAAACTCCCAGTTTATCCCTTCCTATCCCCTTTCCCCCCAGGTAACCGTAAGTCTGTTTTGTTGTTGTTTGTTTTCTTGTTTGTTTTTAATTTCTGGGCACAAGGCATTTCCTCAGTGATCATCGTGTCTAGATCAGAGGTCAGCAAACTACAGGGTGGGGCCAAAAGCCAAGCCAATGCTTGTGTTTGTAAGTAAAGTCTTACTGGAACAGACCTCCATCCATCTGTGTCTGTACCGTCTAAAGTCGCTGTCATGCTACAATGCAGAGTTAAGTGGTGTCAACAGAGACCATATGACCCATAAAGCATAAAATATTTACTACCTGACCCTTTACAGAAGGAACTTTGCACCCTCTGTCTAGACTTTGAGTTGGTCTGGATTTATGTCCAGCTGCATTTGGAGTCAGATAAATGACACACAGGGTGGCCTGTGTGAGAATCAGGATGTGAAATTAGCATCTCCTCTTCCTCCCAGGACTTCCAACTGACATTTCCAACTAGGGGCTTCCCTAACCCCCAGCTCTCTTCCCCTCACCTTGTAGTTTAAAGTCTTAGTATCTGAAATGGAATGGCCTGGGAGAGAGAAAAAAAATCTAAGAGTTAAAAGAGCTATCAGATTTATAATCTAACAGCCACTTTGGACATTTTCCTCAATTTTCCTCAACTTCATGACTTTCCTGAACTCTGGGCTTCCTTTCTTCTTGCAAAACAACCAAGACCCAGGCTACTCATGCCCTGGATCGCAGAGGCTCAGTGTACAGTGTGCAGTGGTGGGTTGTAGATGGAAAATGCTAGGCAAAACCGATGTCCCCACTGGGGAACGGGACCTGGGAGTAAGGCTGAGATAGGAAAGGCCTGAACAGAATCCAGACACAATGCCAGGAAGTTAAGTCAAGTTCAAGACAAGGACTTCCCCCTCCAAAGGCAGTGAGCGGGAGAGAAACAAACCAAAAGAAAAGAACTTGATTTTTTAGAAAACAAGTATTGCTAGGGAGTCCAATTACCTAATCACCCTTTATATCTAAGCAGAGCATTTTGCAAGGCATTGATTTCTTTAATATACCCTTAATGTCTTTTGCCTGCATGTAGTACATTTTGCATATGAAAGGCTAAAACTAAACCTTCTTTACTTTTTTATTCAGTGGTGTACATTTTTTATCCTCCCCAAGAATGTTGTCCCCACCACCCCAAATTTGAAATTATTGATTCAATTTCTTGATACGTTTATAGTTAGAAGCCAGGTAACACTTGTGAGGTCTGCAAATCCAAACACTTAATAATATAATGGTGGCAAAAATTACCAAGGGAAACAAAGTGGAAAATGTATTTACCAGAAAGCAAAGCTGACTGCTTGTTAGAAACCACTGTTGCTGTCTCAGACCATCAGAACTTCAGCCGAGGTAGCCATTGAGAAGGCCAGGAAGAGCCAGACAGCTCTTCAGTTAAAATCCAGCCACAGAAGGACTCAGGAAAGAAGAGTTTTTTCCCTGCCGACAGTGCTGCCTCCAGAAAAACTCTCCCAGTAGCCAAGAGGAATGAGCAGGGTTATCAGCTGGCCATGAAATCCACCAAAGCCTTCCCATGCTCTCTCCCTCATTGGCTCTCTGCATCCCAGACTCGCCCCCTAATTTTCTCCTCCATTAATGGCGTCCAGATTCCCTGCCACTATTTTGCTTCTGGCCTTCACCATCTCTAACCCCAAGTAAACCACTTCTCCACTTCACCCAAAATGTGCTTCTCAACCTTTTAATATCCATGTCCCTTTTACAATCACTGAAATTTTGAAAGCACTCTCTTCTCACCCCACCTGGGTTCTCTACAATACACTCTCCTGGAGTGTATCATTCTGCCTGGCTCCTGAAGATGCACAGAAGATAACAGTCTAAATGTCACACACCAGTCAAAAAGACTTTATCAGGCTTTCAAATTAGTTATTTTCCTTTTTTAAACAATTTTAGGAAAATTGTTAAATGCAATTTTTCAGCTACCTGCATCTCTATTCAACTTGAAGCTGTGATCCATCCTCCCAAAGAGGGTGTACACAAGAACACAATGTGCATGCACTCACATGTGTGCACATACACACCCCTCCACTGAACTGAAACCAGACCCCCTGTGCACTCAGCAGGCCGTCTCCAGATACTGGCTGCGGCAGAGAGGGGAGGTAGCAACCTTCAGGTGCACTGGCTCTTGGACACACCCTGTTCCAGGTCAAGCCCCACTGGCAGCAGAAACTCTAAATGTGCTGGGGACCCCCCCCCAGGCCTCTTTAAACGCAGTACGGTTCATCTAACATTGCTGAAGATGGAAGAATCGGAAACAAAACCCATCACTGAGGTCTTAATCACAGCCAAACATGGTAAACCGTGTTGTGAAAAGCTTTCCTACATCGAAGCCATGACCATTTTGTGTCTGTCTTATGCTAGCACAAAACTTCTTGGATGCTAAAAGCTAGCTGTGTTGTGTGAAAACCGTCGGGCTCTGTCTGCCATGTTTGTCTCAGTAGGGTTTAGAGGGGACTCCCACTTACACTTGGCAGAGTCCCTTTGCTCAACCCCGGATGGTGTCTTGAAGTGCAATCTAGCTGAGCAGTGAGAAGCCGCCTACTTTCTCAGTTCAAGGTGGTCTGCCTTCTTCAATACACAGGGCTGACCGAGCTAACACTTCGTTGCAGATATCTCTTTTTTGGGGTTCACTGAAAAACATCGCTGTGTCTGATCTAAATGTTTGCATTTCGTTCAACTAAGTTAATGGCTGTAGATTGCAAGTTCTGTTTAAAAGAAAGACACTTGAGTTTTTAAGTCTTTCTCTCCTGTTCTAAGGTGACTTCTCACCCCCCAATGACTCAGCGATTCTGAAAGCTCATAATTTGCAGGTAAAACAGGCATCACAGGGAGGAGGAACGCGCCTAACTTCATGCCCATGTGCAAGTCAGACCCCTAAGGAAGGGATGATGAAAACTGAGCAACTAAATTAATTGGTCACTTCACTCAAATTGAGAAAAATCCAGAATATTCACTTACCACCCCAGAAGCTGGTATTTTTCTGCCTTCAAATGACATGGTTGTGTTTTTGTAAGAGAAACTTGATATAATCCCGTGCATTTAAGTGAGCAGGTGTGGAAGCCATCTATGACAATGCAGCCGTCTTTCCCCTGAAAACAAACAGATCAGCAATGTCATATTCACATTAAGCTACCAGTCAAATGTAATTTTCTTCGCTCTCTTTTACTGAGATTATTTGTTTCAAAGGAAAACATTAAAAAGATGTCTATAAACAGCTGGTGTTGACTGCTTTTATCTGGTTGGTTCTGAACGGACTGGTTCCAGTCAACCAAACTGATCGTATAGAGATTTGGGGTTGAAATGAAAAATTATCCTTTTGCAGTGTTGCTGAAGAAATCATCAGTCATTTGAGGAGGGGACAGATTTGCAAATGTGTTTGAGGGTGTTATAAGAAAAGTTAATTTGATATTATACTAGAGATTTATTTTGATATATTTATATATTTTTGTTCAATAGCTCAAAACTCAGATGCCAGTGCAGGTGAGCCTTGTGTTAACAATAGTGAAAGGGTTTGCTGAACACGAGAGAACAAGCGGGGAACAGGCACTTTCCCAAATGCTGCAGCTGCCTGGCGACTCAGAATTTTTAGCATCTACTGAGCTCTGCCTCACCAGGGAAGGGCTTCTGCTCCAAAAAGTGTGGTTCCCTTTTGCCCTAAAATATCCCCTTCCTAGTCCAGTAGCATTTCTGCACCAAGTGTCCACGACTAATTCCAATGGAATCATTTTGAAGGAGGCTCAGAATGTTAGAGCTCTGGAACACAAAGCCAAAAAGCCCTAAGAGAGTTGTTTTAAACAGGAGGGGGAATACAGGGGGTGTAGGATGGGGAGCTTCTCACCATGGCTCTAAAGAGATCAGACGGGGACATGCCTGTCCTAACACCTTCTAGGGACCCGTGGAAGTAATCCATGTGGAACATGCTTCTTGATCGACTTAAATGTGTAAACAGCTGCCAAAGACTTTGGGAGCCACTTAAACAGTACCTCTCACCCCCATCACTTGAAAGCAAAAGACATCACTCTACCCCAGTCATGGATAAGAGTAGGTTCCCAGACCTTAAAGCGGCCACTTTCATGAGCCTGGTTTCCACTGCTTTAAGAATCTAGGACAAATGATCATTTCTTTAAAAATGCTTAAATGACATTGTAAGCTGGCTATACCTCAATCAAAAAAAATGTTTAAGGGGTGAGTAATAACTCAGTGGTAGAGCCTGTGCTTAGCATGCAGGGGGGGCTGGGTTTGATCCCCAGAACCTCCACTAAAAATAAAGAAAGAAACCTAATTACTTCCCCTCAAAAAAAAATTAAAAATTAAAAAAAAAATCTAATTACCCTGCCCTCCCCAAAAGTTTTAAGTTTTAATGCTTTACAGTAAGACTTCACCCTCTGATCCGTCTAGCTCCAAATTATTGAGGTTCATATCTTACATTTCAAAGCAGAAATTTATCAGATACACGGTGTGTAAACTATAGATACACGCCCTGCCTGGAAACCACAGCACCCAAAACCGGTGAACGGCAACTTTCCAGTTCAAATAAATGAATAGAAAATCCAGACTGACACTGGTGTGATCTATTTCTCTGTCCATTCCCATGGCTGGATTCAATCTTCTCCTGATTTTGTTGACAAGCTGAAGTCCCATGTGCTCTGGGATAAACTTCACCTACTCATCTAAGTTCTCAACTTTTCACCTGTTTTTTTTTTTTCCTTCTTTTCAGCGAAGCTCATCTCTTTCCACTACCTGCTTCTTCCTTCCCCTTTGCTTTGCCTACACTGGTGTGACTACCTTTCTGGACGCCAACCCCTGGCCATCCCGTGACCCCAAGGGACTCACTCCTTCCCCTGGCCACAGCTCAGGGTGCCACTCACTCAGGAGAGCCATGAAGATATCAACACCCTGCGCCCCAGGTCCATGCTTCTGAGCATCTCTGGCTCTCCTCACCTGAGCCCTCTGGGCATTGATCCAACACCACCTCCTGTTACCAGAGACCTGTGGCTGCACTTGGTGGCGGGGATACCTGTCACTCCATGGAGGGAGCTTTTGCCTTAGGGGAGACTAATTCTTCCGCTCTGGACCCCCACGCCCCTGGCTGTCCCCTGCTGCCACTCTCCTTTCCCATAACGGTAGCATCTCACCCTTACTCTTTCTCCTCTGAAACAGAAGCAAGCCTCTCCCACATTACCAGCACCTCTTGAGAACGTACCTTCCTCTTTTACTCTACATCCCACCTTCCCTTTAGAACCAAGCATCCATCCGCTTTCCCCAGCATCCCTCCTGACCAGCAAGACAGAGCCTCACCCACCCAACCCCACAGAAACCAGTTCTCTTCCATCACCCATGAGCTCTAGAGGCTGATTCAACGGGCACCTTCAGTCAGTATCCCTTTTAACTTTTCTGGAGTTGACACAGAACACTGCCCTCTCCAGATCAACCATCTTCATTCACTTTTCCAAACTCCTTGCATGTCCTCCCAGATTCCACCCTCAGCCTCTTCCCTTTCCCTTGCCCTCTGCGCCCTCCCCCAGGTGGCTTCACTGATGACCGCCTAGGCAGGATGCTCACCCTGTCATGTGTCTCCAGCCCAGACTTCCCTCCTGAGTAGCACCTCTCCGCGTCTTCACTGGGGCACCACCTCGGACGCCCCAGACAGACGTCCTGAGGCCAGGGACATCTCACTGATGACTCATCTCAGGCTTCTCATGTGTCCTACAGGCAGCAGGTACTCGAGAACATTCAGTAAGTGAAAGTGTCTTCAGCAACTCCCAACCCCTAACTTCGGAGGCCTTTCAGTCAAGACTGTGATCAGCAAGCCTCATTCACACTGCAGCAGATCTCATGTTACTTCTTCTTGTAACTGGGAGGAGCAGCCCCTTCCTCATCCCCACCCAGCCCTCAGCATCCTTCACCTACATCCCTCTTCTGTTCGCGCATACAACTGGCTCAGCCCCCGTGGGTAGCACCCAGGCCTGGACTTTGCCCACCCACCAGGAAGACTGCTCAGACTCCACCATGTGTTCCAAGAAAAAAAGGGGGATTTAGTCTCTCTTCCCCATCCCTGAGGCCCATAAAACCACACCCTTGCTCCCCACTTCTCTTTATATCACATGAGTGCCAAGCCCACAGCCAGAGCAGGCCTAGAGTCCTTGGATCCCAGACTTTAACAACTCATGGGGGGAGGGTGTAGCTCAGAGGTAGAGCACATGCTTAGCACGCATGAGGTCCTGGGTCCAATCTCCAGCACCTCCATCTGAGAAAACAAACTTTTAGTAATAAAATAAAGTAAAATAAAGTAAAATAAAATAAAATAAAATAATAAAATCACTCATGCTTGTGACTGCCCAGTATCATGCCAATCAATCTTTCCAGGTGTTATCTAATCTAATCCTCACCACGTGACCACAGGTAATCTACCAGTCAGGAGGGACCTGGCTGAAACGACCTTGAACACAAAGACATTCTACTACCCAGCATAACTGAACTTCAGAGGAAGGGGGCTCCAGGCAGAGCACAATTTGCTCAATCACGTCAAGGGTCCCGGTTCTGTGTGTCTGCTGTCCTGCTGGTCAGCCGGGCACTGACTGGTGGCTCCTCTCACTGTCCGCAGATGGCTCTGGGGTGAGAGGCACCTCACGCCCCCCCATCACAGGAGGTGGGTGGAGTGGGGAGCCCGCCCCCAAGTGGGATAGAAGTCCTTTCCTGACACCCTATTAAACAGTTCCATGTTCAGCCCCACACCTGGTTACAGTCACGTGTTATGCCCTGATTGGCTTAAACCCATCAAAATCTCTGTGGAGTCTGGCCATAGTCCATCATGCTGGGGAGAGTTCCAAATGTGGATTTGGCATCCAGGAAAGTTCTGGAATGGAGATTTAGGAAGACTCACTAGTCAGTTTATTCATGACTGGTGAGACCTCAGGATACTTTGCTCCCAGAAACACTCCCCAGTCCCACCCCCAAAAGGCTGGCAGGCAGTTGGAGACCGTGCCTCAGCGCTTGCATGGTGGGACCGTGTTCTGCCTCCATCCACACTCCCACCTTTCTCCCCTCTTCTTTTGTCTACCTTTTACGTCCAAGGGGACCCTCAGGCTGCTAGGAGGGTCCTTTCTTTTCTAGAAGCCCTTGTTTTCATTTAACCCAGAGCAGCCTGCCCAGGCTTCTCTGAAGGAGATGTCAGCCCATCCCAGTGCCCTGGATCTCTGGACCTGCCCAGAAGCCGCCCCCCCCCCCCCCACCCGGGCTGGAGAAGCTCACCCAAAGGGAGGAACAGCACAGCAAAGGCTTTGCTCACTGAGACACTTACTTTACTGGATCTCTGCTCACTGACCACTTTCTTACATTCAAGAAAGGCACATCTCTCAGACGCACACCTAGAAGGCCTTCAAGGGACAAGACTGGACCACAAATTCAAGCTTGTGTCAGTTCTCTTTGCCCGCTTTTCTCATCAATGCCCAAGCCAAAACGTCCCCTCACATCAGCTGCCCAGGGGAGAGCAGTCCTTTACTACTGAGACTGAAATCTAGTGGTGTCGCCACTACCGGGCCATCGGTACGGGCAAGCCCGGGACGTTCCAAGAGAGGCAGCCTCACTCTCCGGGGGCAGAGACAGGGCCAGCGGGTCGGGCTGCAGGAAGCGGGGGACGGCCAGGTCGTGTGTGGTCAGGGGCTGGCTCCGGACCCGCTGCAGCATCTCTTGGCCTGCAGAGTGTCCTGGTGAGATGGGGCTCACGACTGGGACCCCAGGGCAGGCAAGGCCCCCCAGGGGACATTGAAGGGTGTAACCTCAGCCCAGGCCTTCCTGGCTGCCCCATCCATACCTCCCCACTGCCTTCCCATGACTCCCAAGTGCCCTGGCTCAACAGCTCAGGGCGCATGAGGATTCCCAGCCAAGCAAGTGACCCTGGAGGTGACGGGATGCCAGCAACCCGGGGTCTGGGAAATGCAGCTTTCAGGCTCCCAGAGACTAACATACACATGGCATGGAAGGAGGGGGTGGCGCACATGTTGAACGAGTCAGTCTGCAGGATCCCGCACAGAAGTGAGACAAGGGTGACAAACAATTACGCGCACCCTTGACCTTCCGAAGTCTACATGGTGGCTCAAGTATCCGTGGCCCTATGATGAGGGTGGCAGGAGGCTTGCTCTCATTCCAGGGAGCGCTGGCTGTCGGAGCGCCTGGCCCTGGGCTCCCCTCACGTGAACTGCCAGCACCTCTCTGCCTGGGGGCTTCTCTTGCTCCCAGAGACCCTTGGCCACCCGTGCGGCAGCTGAAGTGTGGAGGCTTACCCTCCCCTGGGGGCAGACGCAACCAGGACACAAACCTCCTCTCTGCACTGGCTCCCGGGCTCCCGGGTGGACCACTGTCCCCTGCCTGCAGTGGGGGCTCCTGCAGTGGAGGAGGTCCTGCAGTGGGGAAATCCTGCAGCAAGGAACCCTGCAGTGGTGAGGGGATCCTGCAGCGGGGCTGCGCCGTGGCGGACAGCGTGATGACAGCCATACTGACGCACCTTCTCTTCCTCTTCTCACTTCCCTACCCCCTTGCCTTCATCTCCCACAGAAACTCCTTGTGCCAGAAGCCTCATCTCCAGGTGGGTCTGGGGCAGCCCAGACTAAGGCACCTCTGGCCTCAGCGTGAGCACGTGTAAAGCCTCGTCCTGGCTCCTGCTGGGGTCAGTCCCCTGGACGTGAGCTAACAGGTGTGAGGCTGCTTCCATGACCTCACACCCATTCACGCCAGTTTGGAAAGTCATCCTGTTCTGGTTCTCCTCCTGGGCAGGAAACCAGAGGGCTCTGAGCTGCTCCCGCCGCCTGCTGCCTGGGCCACGCTGATGCCACGACCACGCACACACAGGCGTCTGCTGCCTGAGTCCTGCTCACCCCGTCTCCATGTCCTGTGCTGCTCCTTCTGTCCTAGGACCGGCAAGGATGCGCCACGGGTTACAGGCCGTCCTTGGAATGTGCTGTCTTTGGTTTATATGTGACTTGGCTGTCAGCAGGTGAAGTGAGCTCACACAACACACATTTCCTGGAGCCTGCTCGGGGCCAGGCGCTGCGCTGGGCTCCTGCACGCGGGGCTGCCTCACCCACTAGGGAAAGCGCCCTTCCCTCCATGCACCCAGGTCTGCCCACGAGCGCCGCCCAGGGGAGGCAGCTCACAGCCTCACAGTGCACCCTCAGGCAGGTGCTCGGAGAAGCGGCTTCCTTGATCAGCCCCGCTGGGCAGGTGTCCACCTTGTCTCCTTCCACATTCTTGGGGTTCATCGTTCCTGTCACCCCCAGTCCACCGAGGAGGAAATTGAGGCGCCTAGAGATGGAGTGACATTCTGAGGCCGCTTGGCAGACAGTCAGGGGTGGGGCTGGGCAGGGACCAGGAAGGCCTGCTCAGGGTCCGTCCTTGCTCCCTGGTGTGTCCTGGCCTCTCACACAGGACGTCCCAGAACGATGGGGCTCCTGGCACTGCTGTGTTACTGCACCTCAGACACTGATCCAGGGCCCCCACCAGCCTTGGCACCCGAGACCTGCAGTGCCCCTGACAGACCCGTGTCCTTATAGAGGATGACACAGGACACAAACAGATGAAGAGAAGGTCGTCTCCACAGCCCTTTGGGGTGGAGAGACGAGGAGGGTCGCGTGTTCCCGGTCCGTCGCTGCATCATGGCTCCTGGCAGCAAACAATTATTGTCGTGGGCTCTGGGGGCCAGGAGCAGACAGGGCTGGGTGGTTCTGACTCAGGGCCCCCATGAGGCCACAGTCAGGCTATCAGCTGGGGCCGCATCACCCGAGGGGCCGGGGAGGCTCGGCTCACTCCTGTGGCTGGTAGAGGAGGTGCAAGGTCCTCACACGTGGGGCCCTCACAGGACAGGGGAGGACAGCCCACAGGACAGGACAGCTCACAGGACAGGGCCACGGGCTTCCTCCAGGGTGCGAGGTCAAGATGGAGTTAAGAAATACACACACATGCACGCACTGCCCGCTCTTTCCTGTCACAGCTGTGATAAAATGCAGATGAAAAACACAGAGCAGGAGCCCTCCACGCTGCCCCAGGCCACCCCTCCTCACTGGTCTGTGCTGGCTTTTGCTTTGGGAAGTCCAGCTGACATTGTCACTGGGCCGACCTTGTCACTGCTCTGGGGCAGGAGGACCCCACTCGGGCCCCTGTCACCTGCCAGTGTCCAGGCGGCATGGCCAGGTCGGTGAGCACTGGTGCCCACCTGGAACTTTGGGAGGGGGTCCAGCTCCCTCCGGACAAGGGGTTTACACTCAGGCAACTGGGAGCCACTGGCTGTTCGCTCATTCGCTGCTGGTGAGACCGAGGGGGCGGCTGGGTGCTGCCAGAAGTCCAGGCTCACCCACCTGTGACAACGGGCCTGGGTCTTAGAGGGGAACTCTGTCCCACCTTTCAAAAACAGTAATTTGCTACTCTTGAAAAATTGTTTTTTTTTTCCATTAAAAATTGTGGATGCACACACAGTAGACGTACAAAACTCACCTACATAGGTGTGTGTGCGTGTGTGTTGTCAACAGTTTGAAGACCCACCGTCGTCACTGCTCGAGTCAGTAAATGAGAACACCCCTCTTCCAGGGGGGCCTGGCCTCAGCGACAGTCCTGTCCCTGCTTCACCTCATCGTCTGACTCCCTGGCGGGCACCTCTCGGCCCAGGCACCGGGCTTTTCTGTTCCACTTCCTTCAGACAGATTGTGACACGTGCCCTCTTTGGGGACTGGCCATCTGGATGACTCGCTCTGATGCCGTGGTTGGTGAGTGCCCCTCGTGCGGATGGGCCACGTTCATCCACTCCCCGAAGACACGCTGGGCCTGTCCTAGTTTGGGGCCCAGAACTCACCGCCCAGCCGTGCCCCGCGTTTCACTGGTGTTTACGCCCAGGAGCAGAACTTCTGGGTCAGAGGGGACCCTCCCCTTCCTGGCCAAGAACAGCATCCTCCCTAAAAACGGAGCAGGTGTGTGCCAGTCCCCGTGCCGAGCCGGGAGGAGGGGAGCCGCTGTCCGGCCACTGCTCAGGGACATCTGAGCCACCGCCGCCGCCTGCACCGTGCTGAGGGGGAGGGCGGCCGCTTTGAGAGTGGGGGGCGGGGGGGCCTGGCCGATGTCCCCACCGCCCACCCCGCCCTGCGTCAGGAGCACAGTTTCTGAGCGGCAGCTGCATCGAGCATCAGGCAGGAGGGAGAGGGTGTGCAGAGATGTCAAGGCCGGAGGGGCCGCCCCGACCCAGGGTCGCCGCCCGGGAGGCCTGGACGGCAGAAGTTCATCTTCCTACAGTGCTGGGGGCGGGAGGCCCAAGCGATGTCCAGCAAGGTCGCTTTCTGGTGATGACTGCCCTCCCGGCCGCCAGCTGGCCGCGTCCTCACTGTGTCCACATGTGGCGGGGAGCCAGCTCTGGGGACTTGCTCTCATGTAAGGACACCAGACCAACCGGGTAGGGCCACCCTCCAGACCTTGCTCAACCTTTGCACCTCCAAGCACGGCCACACGGGGAGACCTCAACCTGTGAATCTGGGTGACACAAATGCCAGTCTGTAAAGGTGAAGGGAGTCCAAGGACCTGGAGCAGTTGGGGGCGAGGGTGAGGCGGTGTTCGGGTACCTGCTGCTGTGAAATCAGTCACCGCTAAACGCAGTGGTTTGAAGCAGTCCTCACTCACTCCCGCAGCATGGCACGGTGCGGGCAGGCCCGGGGGGCGGCTCCTCTCTGCTGCCCGGGGCCTCGGCAGATGCCTTGCGCACAGGGGCCGTCATCCGGGGCTCAGCTGGGCTGGAGGCTGGGCCTCGGCCTCCGTATGGCTGCTGGGTTCCCTCACAGCCCGGGGGCTGGCTTCCAAGAGCGAGAAACCAAAAGCTGCCATTCCGTCATTTGCAGGTTGGGTCTGACCCTGGCAGGAGTGTCATTTGTCTCATTGTGGAAGTCAGGGCCCAGGTGCAGCTGCTGGCCACTCACATCCCAGACCTTATCTTTTTTTTTTTTTAAATAAAAATCCCATGAATTTAAGGTGTGCAACATAAAATTTTGGTGCGAACATACACAGTAAAATGATTACGGCCGGCAAGCTAATTAGCACAGCCGCCACCTCATCTGTGTTTCACTTTGTGCGGTGGGGGCACCTCGAGGCTACTCTCCTGGCGAATGTCCCCGACACGGTGCAGTGCCATCAACCGTGGTCGTCCTGCTGCACCTGCATCCGCAGACACACTCACCCTCCAGAACTGTCACTTTTGCCCCGGGGCCACTTCTCCCCATTTCTCTGTTTCGGCAGCTGGGCCCGACCCTCAGCAGGACAGCAGCCTAGGGGGGGACACTTCTAGTGGCCCCCCCGTGTCAGGCTGCTCCCAGGACCGCAGCTGTCTGAGGTTTCCAGCCCTCCCTTCTGAGGAGGGATGACAGCCAAGCCCGGCTCCAGCCCACTCTCCCCTCTGGACACTTCTCTGGAAGTCCAACGTGTGAAGATGGATGGTCCCAACTAAACGAGTCAGGAGCTGACATCTTCCCGGGCGCCACCCCCACTGTCCCCCAAAGACGCAGCTTGTGTGTAAATACGCTGCCCTGACTCTTTCCCTGCTGACACCTGCAGGTTCTCATCAAGTAACTCAGGGGACAGGGCGTCTCACACGTGGTGTCACTTGGTTATTACTGGAAAGATGAGTTTGGAACCGACAACTTCCCTGCTAAGCTAAGTGCAGAAGATTAATTTGAAAACCAATGAAACCCCACTCACAGCGTGAAGGCAGGACTTGGTCAAGCTGGTCTTGAGCCCTCAGTCTGGGGAGACAGATATGTAGAGCCTTACGGGCGTCTGCTCCTGTCCATGTAATTTTTATGTCTCCGCCACCCTCGAGGAGCCTGTGATTTTATAGGGAAAAGGAATTCTAACCCATATTAAAACAATGAACTTGTAGACGATGTTAAAAAGGTCTACAGGTCACTTGTTCTTCATTTGTTTATTCTATAAACAATGTCTGCAAAGCACCTCACAGGCTGGTGTGAAATAGATTATATTAGTAGGAAGAGTGAGGTTCAGAAAGGCCAGTGGGTCAGGGGACAACGGCCATTGAAAAGGCAGTTTCTACTCACCGGACTGGAGGCGCGATGGCACCACGCGGGGAAGCCAGGGCCAGGAGCCGAGGGGCAAGGCGCCGTGGACAGGGCCGTCACGGGGTTTCTGCAGGAGGGCAGGGCGAGGCAGGTGAGCGGGCTGAGGACCAGCCGGTTGAGTAACTTCATGGGCTCCGGCGGGGAGGGGTGGCCCCGAGGGTCTGGACCGGACTCTGGGCGAGTCGGGCGGGTGGACAGCGGCTCAGTGTGAGTCCGAGTCCAGTGGAGAAGGTGGGGGTTAGACTTAGAAGGAGGACCCCTCCTGGGGCGGGAGGGCCCACAAGGGAGGCGGGAGGCCAAGTCCAGGTGACTGAGAGCAGGGCGTGTCCCGCACAGGCCTGGAGCGCAGATGAAGGCATCCAGGCTACAGAAGGAAGAAACACGGTCCATACAAGGGCTCAGCTCAGATGTCACCTCCTCAGGGGAGCCTTCCCTGCCTGCACAGTGAACAGGGACCTCCTACACAGTCCCCATGAGGCATTTACAGGGACACAGAGGTGACACAGGTGAGCACTGCTGGGAATCAAGAGCAGGTCCTGGAGCAGAGGGCAGACGACGGCTCCCAACCCACCAGGGCACAGGCTATGGTGGCGGCCAGAGGCTGGTATCACACTGCAGCCCCGACCTCTGCCCCTCCCGCCCCTGCCCCCACCTGCGCTGTGTTTCCTGCCTCACCTGGGGGCTGCCCTCCCTCGCTTCTTGTTAGGGGAAGCCCGTTCATTCTTCCACACCCTCATTCATCATGTACGTGGGTCCTGCTCTGTGCAAGGTCCCAGCTAGATGACAGCTCATCCTTGGAGACCCAGCTCAGACCTCACCTCCTCCATGAAGCTCCATCAAGCGCCCTCCCACCTCCCGGGGCTGCATTCGCTTGCCCAAACCCTGCTACAAGCTGCAGCGAAGAACCGGAGTTCAGGGACTACTAACGTTGGGGTGGGGGGCACCACGAACCACGGCGGCCGCCCGCACTCGCCTCAGGGTCCTGACTGGCCGCGCGGCTGGGGCCTCACCCACGCACCCCCAACCCATGAGCCTCTCCAAACGCGCGGCCCAGGCCCCACCCGCCGGCTCCCCGACCTGCACGCCCCCACCAGCGCCCCCTTACCTGCCCAGCGGCGGCAGCGGAGGTGACGGCAGGCGGCAGCCCAGTCCCCAGACCCAATTCTTCCTCGGGAGCCGCTGCAGGAGTGCCCAGCTTCCCCAAGCTCTGGGCAGTTCAGGCGTCCGCGCAGGCGCATCCGCGCCCCTCCTCCTCCCGCCGGAAGCGCGGACCCTCCTGCTGGGGCTCCTGCTGCTCTGGACGTGGCGGGCGGGGCCGAGCGGAACCGATCCCATGATCCGGGCCTGGCGGGGAGCGGGGCGGTGGGGTATTAGCCCTGGGACAGAGGGAAGAGGAACAGAAGAGTTAAAAATAAATCCAGTCCATCTCTTCTTTCACGATTTCTTGAAAAGTTATCTTGGTGCTAGTCAGTGCACAGTGAATAAAAACCAAATAATTGTTCCAAACTTTCTATCTACAAGTTGGCCACTCTGCAGACAAAAAGTTCAAATCATCCTCATGATCAGTGAAACTCAAGGGATGCATTTACAGCCTACTGATAAATGAAGAGGTACAGAGGGTGAGGTTTCAACCATCTAGTCAGAGTTCCAGAAGGAGAAGGGGAGAGAGAGAATGGAGGCCATTATTTGAGGTTATAATATTTCAAATATTTGTGCAATAACACTTAAGAATTGTACAGAATTCTATTTACAGGCTATCATCTGGGTGTTTGAGGTGCTTGTCTTTCTTGGGTTGCCACTGCTTCAATGAACAAAGTTGGAGATACGCATTTTTTAGAGAACCTTGAAATTCAACATTGTAAAATTTATTTGACTACTTAGATTTTACAATTGTACCTCTTTTCCACTTGAAAACTTAATTCCTAATGACATTAAAAGGAACCACAGTAACTTACTCATTTTATTTCAACTTACTGATATCTACCTACCCACACACAAATACTAATACTTCAACATAGCCATATTCATAATACTTAAATAATGAGTTTAATATGTGAAATTTAAGATTTATCTAAAGGTTTTTTTTTAACTGCAGGCTATACATTACTAGCAACAGAGCCAAAATATTGTAGGTTTAGTGCACAAATATGATTCCTCATAGTGGGGTTATGCCACCAACTTTATACATAGTTAGATTAAGTTTCATCTCATTTTCAATTTTAATAATTGTTATATTTGGTTATTTTATTTATTTCACTTTGAGTTACGTAAAATATATACATGATTCCAAGTTCAAAAGTATAAAGCAGAATTTTTACTTGCATCCACATGCTTGTTTTTAATTTTCTCGTATAATAAAGATGAAATATAACATTTTATGTTCATGCCATTGTATCTTTGGACAGATTATTAGAAATAGGATTCCTGAATTTATAAGATGACCGTGTGTATACTTTCATTAGGTATTGCAAAAATCCCCTCCATAGACTGGTACCATTTCTCATTCCCATCAGCAATGCTTGAGAATGCATCATTATTTAGAGGCTGGCCAACAGAATATGTTGTCAGACATTTCATGTTTTGATAATTTGGTAGCTGAATAATGTTCTTGCAGTGTATTATTTTGAAATCCTTTATTATAAGGATTTACATATAATAAAGGATTTCTAAATAGGTTTAAGCTTTTCCCATATATTTAAGGGTCACATTTATTTATTTTTATGTGAAAATACTACATAAATATCATTAATCTTTCTATTAATTTGTTGGCCATTTTCTTCTCAATTTTTGGAAGTTTTAACAGAATTGTAAAGGAATTAACTTTAGGCCGAACGAATGTTAGTCTAGCCAGGGAGTCTGAAATAGAACAAAGGAAAGGAAATTAAAGAAAGACATCCATGAACAAAAGCAAGTAAACACTATTCAAGTCACACTTCATAGTAATAAAATGTCTTGTGATTAAATAAAATACAATTTTAAAACACGAAAACAGCAAAAGGGTTGGAGTGGTAAATGCATTGACATTGATCTAAGGTCTTTGTTAGCTAAAAGGAAGCAGAAGATTGAATTAAGTTTACACGTTGAAATGTTAACAATGCTTAATATAAATTATAGGTTAACCATTTAACAAACAGAGTGTGTAATTTTGAATTTAGTGGAAGGCAATATAAAACTGGGTTCAATCCCCAGTACATCCATTAACAAAACAAACAAAAATCTTTTTTAAAAGTCCATAAAAAATAGACGTATTTGAACAAGTAAAACTTGATAATATTTACTGCCCAAATGCCCTCAGTGATGGAATTCTAAAGGTTATACTTCACAGAAATAAACTCATCTCAGCTGAAGATTTGAGGGAAGCAAGCAATCGAGAATAAAAGCAAACATCTGTTTATAAAACAGGAATGACAGTGTCAACTTTCTTAACATTCAAAATTCAAGATAAAACTAAAATATGCAATCGGTTGTGAAGTAACAATGATCATTAAAACTATATTGAAATACATTCGTATCAATGAATTTTATATTTAAACTAAAATATAAATTAAATCTTACGATAGAAAATATAATAAAGTACTAATAAGTGGTTGGCAAAATTATGTCTGTCAAATATAAAGAAAAATAATACTGAAAATGCATAAGTAGTATCAAGACAAAGGAGATATTTAACAAAACAAAGGGAAACGTGCATGACGATGAAAGGCACACTTTTCTAAGAAATAAACTTGCATGAACAAACAATATAGCAGACAAATAATGCAGAAACAATGACCATGAAAGAACAGATAAAAAATGAAATTATAAAGAAATAGCAATGCATTTAATTTGTACTCTGTCCGCCGCCCGCCGCCGCCGTCGGCCCCCGACGGCCGCCGTCCCCGCACTCTGACAGCAAAGCCTCGCCTCCCAGGAGCAGACTGACCGCCAGACGTGCACACCGCGAACATGGGGTAGCAGGGGACGCCCCAGGCCGCGAGGGACGGGTAACAAATCCAGGAGTTCGCAAGCGCAACCCCCTTCCCACCGCAGCTCCGCGACAGCACCGCACACGCCTCGAGGGAGCAGGCCATAACCTGAGGGCCGGTCGGAAGTACTCCCGGGCCCTCAGGCGGCCTCCCAACTTCCCGGGGCTGCATTCGCTTGCCCACACCCTGGTACAAGCTGCAGCGAATAAACGGGGTTCAGGGACTACTAACGTTGGGGTGGGGGGCACCACGAACCACGGCGGCCGCCCGCACTCGCCTCAGGGTCCTGAATGGTCGCGCGGTTGGGTCTCACCCACACACCCCCAACCCGTGAGCCTCTCCAAACGCGCAGCCCAGTCCCCAGACCGAATTCTTCCTCTGGAGCCGCTGCAGGAGCGCCCAGCTTCCCCACGCTCCTGGCAGCTCCGGCGTCCGCCCAGGCGCATCGCCGCGTGCGTGCGCGGAACCACGGGCCGAGGCTCCTGCTTCTCGGGATGGGGCGAGTGGGGCCGAGAGGAACCGATCGGGGCCTGGCGGGCCAAGCGGGGACGGGCGGCGGGGCGGCGGGGCGGCGGGGAAGGATCACCCCGCTGCCCCTCCGGCCAGATCTCCATACCCAATGCCCCGAGTCCTGGGAACATGTAGCAGGAGAGGCCGCCCCCAGAACAACACACGGGGTAGACAGGAGCAAGTTGGCTGGCTCCCAGGAGCACACCTTCTCCACGCCGCCGCAGCTCGCCGCCCGCCGCCGCCGCCGCGGCTTGCCCAACGCAGACGCCGCCGCCCGCCGCCGCCGCCGCCGCCGGCCGTTGCCCCGCACCCTGACAGCAAAGCCTCGCCTCCCAGGAGCAGACTGACCGCCAGACATGCACCCCGCGAACATGCGGAAGCAGAGGCCGCCCCAGGCCGCGGGGGAATCGGTAACAAATTCAGGAGTTCGCACGCGCAGCCCCCATCCCACCGCAGCCCCGCGACAGCACCGCACCCGCCTCGCGAGAGCAGGCCATGACCTGAGGGCCGGTCGGAAGTGCTCCCGGCTCCGGCAGGCGCCCTCCCACCTCCCGGGGCTGCATTCGCTTGCCCAAACCCTGCTACAAGCTGCAGCGAAGAACCGGAGTTCAGGGACTACTAACGTTGGGGTGGGGGGCACCACGAACCACGGCGGCCGCCCGCACTCGCCTCAGGGTCCTGACTTGCCGCGCGGCTGGGGCCTCACCCACGCACCCCCAACCCGTGAGCCTCTCCAAACGCGCAGCCCAGGCCCCACCCGCCGGCTCCCCGACCTGCGCGCCCCCACCAGCGCCCCCTTACCTGCTTAGCGGCGGCAGCGGAGGTGACGGCAGGCGGCAGCCCAGTCCCCAGACCGCCTTGTTCCTCGGGAGCCGCTGCAGGAGCGCCCAGCTTCCCCAAGCTCTGGGCAGTCCCGGCATCCGCGCGTGCGTGCGCAGACCCTCGTGCTGGGGCTCCTGCTGCTCGGGACGTGGCAAGCGGGGCCGAGCGGAACCGATCGGAACCGATCGGGACATGGCGGGCCAAGCGGGGACGGGGGGCGGGTCGGCGGGCAGGGTGGGGAGGAGGGGCGGGCGGGGCTGTGGGGACGGCCCACACCGCTGTCCCTCCCGCCGGGTCTGCATACCCACTGCCGCGAGTCCTGGGAACCTGCGGCAGCAGAGGCCGCCCCCAGGACAACACACGGGGTAGATAAGAACAAGTCGGCAGCCTTCCAGGAGCATACCCTCTCCACGCCGCCGCGGCTCGCCGCCCGCCGCCGCAGCTCTCTGTCCGCCGCCCGCCGCCGCCGCCCGCCGCCGCCGCCGCAGTTCTCTGTCCGCCGCCCGCCTCCGTCCGCCGCCGCCGCCGCACCCTGACAGCAAAGCCTCGCCTCTCAGGAGCAGACTGACCGCCAGACGGGCACCCCGCGAACATGGGGAAGCAGAGGCCGCCCCCAGGACAACACACGGGGTAGACAGGAGCAAGTTGGCTGGCTCCCAGGAGCACACCTCCTCCACGCCGCCCGCTGCTGCCGCCGCTCGCCGTCCGCCGCCGCACGCCTCTGTCCGAGGCCGCCCGCCATAACCGCAACCGCCACCGCCCGCCGCTGCCCCGCACCCTGACAGCAAGGCCTCGCCTCCCAGGAGCAGACTGACCGCCAGACATGCACCCCGCGAACATGCGGAAGCAGAGGCCGCCCCAGGCCGCGGGGGAATCAGTAACAAGTCCAGGAGTTCACAAGCGCAACCCCCTTCCCACCGCAGCTCCGCGACAGCACCGCACCCGCCTCGCGGGGGCAGGCCTTGACCTGAGGGCCGGTCGGAAGTGCTCCCGGCTCCGGCAGGCGCCCTCCCACCTCCCGGGGCTGCATTCGCTTGCCCAAACCCTGCTACAAGCTGCAGCGAAGAATCGGACTTCAGGAGCTACTAACGTGGGGTGGGGGGCACCACGAACCACGGCGGCCGCCCGCACTCGCCTCAGGGTCCTGACTGGCCGCGCGGCTGGGGCCTCACCCACGCACCCCCAACCCGTGAGCCTCTCCAAACGCGCAGCCCAGGCCCCACCCGCCGGCTCCCCGACCTGCGCGCCCCCACCAGCGCCCCCTTACCTGCCCGGCGGCCGCAGAGGAGGCGACGGCAGGCGGCAGCCCAGTCCCCAGACCGCCTTGTTCCTCGGGAGCCGCTGCAGGAGCGCCCAGCTTCCCCAAGCTCCGGGCAGTTCAGGCGCCCGCGCAGGCGCATTCACGCGTGCGTGCGCGCCCCTCCTCCTCCCGCCGGAAGCGCGGACCCTCGTGCTGGGGCTCCTGTTGCTAGGGATGTGGCGAGTGGGGCCGATCGGAACCGATCGGGGCTCGCGGGCCAAGCGGGGACGGGGGGCGGGGCGGCGAGCAGGGAGGGTAGGCTGGGCGGGCGGGGCTGTGGGGCCGGCCCACACCGTTGACCCTCCCGCCGAGTCTGCATACCCACTGTCCTGAGTCCTGGGAACCTGCGGGTTAGTGTTTAGGATATAAGGAGTTTAGTGGTGAAAATACAAGCAAAAGAAGTAAAACTTCATCCGGCTCATTAGATATATACATAATATTCTTGGCCCATGTATGTATATGTTTATGGGCCAGGAGTTTGCAGACTATCATTGTAACTATGAGGAACGTTAAAAATTAAGAAAGAAAGAAAGAAAGAAAGAAAAGTATAAAGGTGTACCTAATAATGACTGGGCTTCCTTGGAAAGGGAACAGAGATCTGGAGACAGCGACAGTCTCCAAAAACACATGAGAAAACGTTTACTTTTGTATATGTTGTTTCCTTCTGTACCTGTACTGTATGTAAAATTAAGGAAGAAAGGAAGCAAAAATAAAAGAGAAAAAAAGGAAGGAGAAAAGAAAGGAATCTGGCCATTTATTCTTTAAATATATAGCTAGTATTATCTCCTGTGAGCCAGAGATCTTTCAGAACCCCTCTTAGGACTCAAAGACACCGAAATGGCAGTTCTCTTCCAAATGCTCCTAATCCAGTATCTCTGTAGCTTTATAACAGTAAAGATGATCTGAAGCAGAGACAAATCAACTCCAAAATCTAAATGCATCCAAGGTATACCTGTAACAAATTATATATTTGCATATATATTATATATATATAACATATATAAGCATACATGTAGATATATACTCAGACATAATATATATGTAGATATTTTTTAAAGAGATATATCCCCTAAAGTTTCTTCAGAACACTGTATTCCTTTAGTATGATTATCTTGGAAAAGACCTCCAGGCTCTAATTAAATATCCAGGGCATTCCCTGGAGAACTCCATTACAAACTTCAATCTAAAGGGTAAGAGATCCTAAGCCCCACTTTTCCTAGGATTTCTGGTACTAGGGTTTTCATTACTTGAGAACAAACTGATAAGTCAGCCACCAAAGCTTTTTTTGAATTGCCTTGAATGTAACCCAAAGAGCCCATAGATCTATTCACTCCATTGTCTAACTGTAACATTTTGTCTGTTATGTGCCAGGTTCTTGGTGAACAGCTGATCTGCCTAACTGAATAGTAGAACAAATTTGCCTTCTGTCAACTTATGCACTAGAGTCAAATGGACTCAAAGTCTATCTTTCCTGAGTCTCAGGTGTCATAGCAAGGAAAAAACAAGAGCAAAAATCCATCTACTCCCACTTTTCAGCACTCCTGGCACTATATACAAAAGAACTCAATATTAAGAGACCTTGTTTCTTATAATCCATTATTGTCAATATCTTCTTCTAATGAAAGATGGAAAGTTGATACCAGAAACATTTCTATAACTTTATACATTTGCTATTTTTAAGCTTTATTGATTGTATCCTATTTTCAAGATTGTAAAATGACCTGAACCTTTCAAAAGATTCAAAATTAAAAAGCAACTATAGATATCTCATTTATTTTTCATTTAAAAGTATCTTTTCTTCTTCAACTTAAGATTTCCTTTCTTTATGCTTTATTAGCTAAACACACACACAAACACACAAACACAAATATTTTGAAGCAATATCTGTGTGTATATTTTGTAATAATGAGAGCAATTTAATTATCCACAGTAATTGAATGAAAATGTTTAATTCTTAAAAAATTGTATTAACTCAAAAGGCAAGTCTTTTTCTTTTACATTATATCTTTTTGACCCAGGGAATGTCATTTAACCATTATTACTCAACATATTAGTAATTTATTCTTTGACTTTTAAAATCATATTAATAAAATAATTATTTATTAACTCATGAAAGTGTTTTAGGTACCATGAAGTTTGAAATAATATAGTTTTCCTGGAAAGAATATACATTTTAAAGATAAAATCCCTGTCCAAAGAGGTATTTTGATATTTGATACACAATCAATAGCACATAAAGTTACTTGGATGTTTATACATTTTTAAAATGATATTTTAAGTGGAAACATTGCAGAAGCATTTTCCTTGTTTCTCATTAAGAATTTTGAAATTTTTCTATCTAGAGGTAGATGCTTAATTACTGATTATTATTCAATCAATATGTTCTTTATACAACCACACACAAAAGTTCACTTTTCCAATTTTCTATCATATGAACCCAGGTGTGAATTTCTTTAGCTGGAAATAATTTTATAAAGCATCAGAAAATTGTTTAAGATCATTTAATGTTACATTAAGATTGGACCACATATCTAAATAAGATGCTGGTGGAAATTAACTCTATCTAAGTTTTACATGCTATTAATGAAGTAAATAAAGCACCATGGTAGAGTCTTTTATACATTGTGTGTTGTTGTCTATTGTGCTGCACAAAATTTAAGTTGTGGATTCAGTCCACTTTCTTCTATTATTTAAAAATTCAAGAAAGAATGTCATAAAAATACATATGCCATTCTTTCTAATTAAAACTATGCATATTTCATTAAGACGTTCTTATGACTTGCCTGGATTGCATGTTATGACACTCTTAACTGAGAAGGAAAGGCCAAGCAGATGACACAGCACACTTAAACATTATCCTCTGTGGATCTGCCCACATTAATCGTGCTCTTTATGAACCAAGAAGACATTCTATAATATTAGTTATTGTGGCAGTTTGAGAATACTATAAAAAAGTGAATTATTAGGCTTGCCTATCTTTGGAGAAAAATTATTTTATTCCAATAAGAAGCATAAACACAAAATGATACTGACTTTCCTGTCCGCGGTAACCCCACCCCCACCATCTTAGCAGGCCCTCTCTTTTGGGGGAAGGATTAAATTATCTTATTAGTGCATTTATTATTATCTTTTATACATTCAATTCACCAACCAGTGAAAAGTTGTTCATTGAGACTGACTACACTTAAAAAGCACAAATAGAAATATATTATAATCAGTCTATCTACCCACCTGTCTATTTTTTCTCCCTATCTCATCTTTCCTTCTCTCCCCCAACCCCCTTTCTCTCTCTCTCTCACACACACACACACACAAACCACATTGCCTGTGGGCAGTTCCGTGTCCTTCCCTGGTCCCCTGGAATCATGGGTTGTTCCAGTTCCCTAGTCTTGCTCTGTAACATTACCCGTTCTTCTATCTGTGAAATCTATTCTCTCTGCACTTGTCTCTTTTACTTAAGGGCATTAAAGCTCCCTCTTTGTAGGTATACAGATCTTGTCTATTTCTCTGCTGAACCAAAAAAAAAAAGAAATCTAAAATATTAAAAGTCATATAATACCTAGAGCAAAAAAAGTATCTTAAAACAGGAGAAAATGAATAAAACATTGATGAATATAATATTTGGGAAACTCGAAAGCTGACAGGTTGGAGAACTGTACAGCTAACAATGTTAAGATAGATTTCATGTCAATAGGGTAAAGATTAAATGATTTTATGAATAATAGTTAATCTGGAAATGGTTAATAG
Organism: Vicugna pacos; assembly: GCF_048564905.1. Taxonomy (NCBI): domain Eukaryota; kingdom Metazoa; phylum Chordata; class Mammalia; order Artiodactyla; family Camelidae; genus Vicugna; species Vicugna pacos. The sequence goes on from NC_133006.1 coordinate 4,032,876, forward strand.
GATTATGTAAGCAAAGTCAGAAAGGACTGTAGGCCTAACTCATTAGAATAATAGGACAAATTATCCTGGCATTTGTTAGATCAAAGAATAGAGACATGGCTGATGATTAAAATATTATAGTACAGGATTTCATTATGAATATGGTATTAGACTTACAGCAAAAATACTTCTAGAATAAAATCTTAATGGCTTCCAAAATAATGTTTTTTTCTTCTAACTTTCCACGTTTGCCCCTTTAGACCTCTTCTCACAGGCAGATTGTGTTTGCATGGAGTTTATGATTTGCTAATCATTCTTTTTTTTTTTAATCAAGTTCTTGTCAGTCTTTAGAGAAAATGATTTAATTTGGTCGTTTTCATGTTCAGATGTACCTGAAAAGGACTGGCTTACATTCAACTCATTTAAATAGAAGTTGTGAAAAATCTGTGGAATAGGAGAACTATTTTCCAAGCAAAATAATTTAGAACATACTTGTGATAACTGGCAGCTTATTTTTTCCATCTAAATTTACAGACCTAAATCCGAGTATTAGGCAGACTTTCATTTATTTCACATCCAGCTATGCTCCAAGGATTTGGAATCAATTCTGCATAGTGTGGATCTGAAGGAAAACATGATCCCTGAGATGTAAGATACAGCAATGACAGTCAATTTAGATTTATAAAGTGAACAGAACAAGAAACATCACAAAATACTATCATGTAAAATTGATAATTTTTGCTAATTTTTCAAACACAAAAGTGTTACATACATTGATTTAAAGTGAAGACATACAAACAAATTAAAATATACCAGAAAGTTTTGATGTATGAGCTGGTGACTATGAGACTGATATTAATAATTTGCATATGGACAATTAAGAATTGACTGGTTGGTAAATTTTATAAAATACTGGAAAAGTCACAGGATTTAGAGTCTGTATTTAGAGACCTGTATTTCAAATTCACTGTCATCACTTACTACCTATGCAACTTCAAGCTCTTTGCATCAATTATGTTAACTATCAAAAACCACACCAAAAGTATACCTACCTCATGAAATAGTTGAATGGGTTAATTAATCTACAATGCATGGAAGCATATTATAATTCCTAAAGCTTGGTATAGTTCTATCTGGGCTTAAATATGCTTTTCATGCTTCCTCTACTTTTACCACAATGACATGTCCCCGTTTGAATAGGTTTATGTCTCTCTTACTATACAGAACTACAGAGTAAAATTAATGTACTATTTATTTATTATGTATATGTATATATGTCTATATTTGTATCTTTAAATTCACCTTATTTTTAGCTGTTATAAATAAACATATATGCATACATGTACACACACAGACATGTATACACACACATGCATTCACACACACATATATAGTCATAATAAGCTGAAAAGGTCAATTGTAATCCCTAACACAACCACTAATAAAATACCAAAAAAAAACCAGAAATGGAAATTTTAAAAGAACAAAAATGGCACACTGCAAAATAAAATTAAACACAAAAAGGGAGTAATAGAGAATTTGAGAATCAAAAAAGGTACAATATTTAGGAAACAATTAGAAAAATGACAGAAGTAAATCCTTTCATTTGTGTAATTACTTTAAATATAAATGGACTAACTGCTCTAATAAAAAAACTTAGACAAAATGGATTTTAAAAGAACATTATCCTCTTACATACTGTTGACAAGAGACTAACTTTAGATACATATAAATTGAAATGAAAAGATGGAAAAAAACCTTTTCTTGTGAATAGTAACAAAAAGAGAGCTGGGATGGTATATTAATATAAGACAGAATAAAATTTAAGTCAAAAATTACCATAAGTTATAAAGAAGGACATTATACACAGAGGAATGGCCAATCTATTAGAAGACATAACAATTATCAACACACACACCTACCAATAAAGCCCCAAAGTACATGAAGCAAAAATTGACAGGACTGAAGAGAGAAATAGATAGTTCCACAATAATTATTGGAAACTTTTACACCTCACTCTCAGTAATGGGCAGAATAAGACACAAGAGCAATAAGGAAACAGAATATTTAAGTAACACTATCAGCTGACTAGGCCTACCTGATATGCGTAGAATACTCTGCTCAAGTACATGCATTATCCCATCTGCACATGGAACAGGCTCCAAGTTAGATCGTATATTAGGTCACAGAGCAAGTCTCGGTGAATTTAAAAAATTTAAATCATACCAAGTATCTTTTCTGACTACAACAGAATAAAACTAGAAGTCAAGACCAGAAGGAGAAATGGAAAATTTACAACTGTGTACAAATAAAATATCATGTTTAATGAATCAATGGGTCAAAGAAAACATTTAAAGAAAAATAAGAAAATACTTTGAGATAAATGAAAATGAAGACACAGTAATACCAAATGTCTGAAATACAGTGATGGCCGTGCTCAGGGGAAATTTATAGCTGTAAAAGCCTAACTTTAAAGAGAATAAAGATTTTATATTCCCCTACTCTGACTAGTTCTCCAATATTTTTAAAATACTACTCTCTCTATCCAATTTCTAATCATGGAGAATTCCATCAAATCAATCCTCAGTTCTTTCTTTTCTCTTCCTTTGAACCCTTATCTGTCTCATACTTTGAACAGATATCTCTGGAGGATGGCTTTGGGATCTCTAACTTTCAGACTGAAGTCTCTTATCTCCAACTTTCTTTCGAAAAGCTCAATTTAGAGGAACTGGGCTTCTCGATGTTCACAGCTCTCTGATTTCACTTCTTCCTAGTGTCACACTACTTAACAAAATCTGTTTTTTTTAATTTTATTTATTTTTATTTTTTTAAACTTTTTTGGCAGGGAGAGGTAATTAGGTCTATTTATTTTTATTTATGAACAGACGTACTAGGGACTGAACCCAGGACCTCGCGCTTGCTAAGCACACACTATACTCCTGAGCTATATACCCTCCTCCCAACAAAATCTGTTTTTAAGGAGATATTTTAAAAACCACCCACTTTTTAAAAATCATTTTTACTGTCACTTAAGAACTTCCAAGTCACTCTCCCATTTATTTAACAACCTTTGTCCTGAACAGAGTTACTGTTTCCCTTAATGACTGCACAGCCTTACTTACAGGTTTCTATCCATCTAAACTACTGTTTTCCTTGCTCTCTAGAGAGAGTTTTTCATTAAGATGATACTTTTTGCAAAACTACACAGACAGTAAGAAGATCAGCTGCTGCCAGGGGTTGAGGGGCACAGGGTAGGGAAGATGGAACAGGCAGAGCACAGAGAACTTTGTGAAAATGCTCTGTACGCTGCGATATGGATGGATACACATCGTTGTGTATTTGTCCAAACTCACAGAGCGTCCAACACCAAGAGTGAGCCCTAATGCAGACTCTCGAGCCCAGGTGGTCACCATGTGTCCATGAAGGCTCCTACCACTCTGCTGGGAGACCCTGAGAACGGGGAGGTGTGCGTGTGTGAGAACAGAGGACATAAGGGAAATCTGTACTTTCCTCTTACTTTTGCTGTGAATCTAAAACTGCTCTAAAAAGAAAAATTAAAAAAAGCTTTTAAAATTAAAAAAAAAAGACTTCAAAACAAAACCTATCCAAATCAATGTAAATCATTACGCAGAACTAGTGAAGGTATTGAGCTGATTTACTGGCTACCAATAAACAATGTTCCACTGAATTAGTGCATTTATTTAACACTTATTGTGTACTGCTCCCATATCGTATACTGTTACCTGTTATCCCATATCCCACTCCCGTTACCGCACCACTCTTCTTCAGCTCCCCTGACTCTGTCCCTTCCAAAACTTTCTACTTTGCCTCTAAAAACCCCTTCTATGATAGCAAACTTCCTTATATTCTCAAGCCATCAATGAATTCTTCCACCATCAACTTCCTTGCCTGCTGTCTACCTGCTCTACTCCCCTGACAAAAACCACACCTGCTTTTCATTGTGGCTAAATCCCAGGTGATGAATTCTTCTGGACATAATCACACAAATTTACAAACTTGTATCACCTATAAATTATGATGTCTAGCCCCCACGGTTATGTAATGTTTATCAACTCGACCTAACCTTTGTCACTCTCCACATATTTTCAAATCCTTCATCTTATCACTCACTTGCAATAAACTACTTCACCCTAACATACCAAGAAAGAGATCAAAACATCAGTTATATTTCACTGAACTCTCTGCTATCAAACTAATGGACTTACTGCACCTAATCCTTTCTCCTTCTCTCTCAGTATCACAATTAAAATAAGACCCTCTCTTGCTCTTTCTCCAAATCCATCTGTCTTGGCTCTAGACTGCCTCTACTCCAAACTGCCAAGACCCCAGGACTCCTCTTCCACTGATTTTAACTTTTTCAAGTACTACTATAACTCTCCCCTCAATTCGTCCTGCCAGTTTAGTAGAGTGCACAGGATTCATTTATTTGAAATGCATAGTACTCAAGACTATGGATTCTTGAGATTACATAAAGCGCTGTGCTTGTCAGAGTCGCAATGAGTCTCAGTGCGCACTGCTATTTTCTTAAACTTTTCTCTGACCTCTGGCAGTTCTGCCCACTGTCTCCTTGACATCTTGGCTGCTCTGACTTCACACTCTCATAGTCTCCTTTGCAAGCTCCTCTTCTGCTGCAGTCTCTAAGTTGGCTTTCCCAAAGACTGGTCCTAGGTCCTCTTCTCACACTAGGTGCTGTTACTGGGTGATCACAACCATTCACAGTGTTTTTCCTACCACATTTAAGCGGACAATCTTTATCTCCAGCCTAACGTGATACACTAAGTTTCAGGCTCATACATCAAAACCTTCAGGATGTCTTCATCTGAATGTCATAAGTCACCTCTAGCTCACATCTGAACCTGAACTTAACCATCTTCTCTGCCACCCCATCCCCCCCCTGCACCTCATCAGGCTCCTCCTGTCGAGTTCCCAGTCTCAATACAGGCATTTTCACACACCTGAAAAACTAGATGGCACTTTAAACTTCTCCTTGCTATCGTCTTCCCATATCCAAATATCCCTGCCAAAAAAAAAATCCAAACTTCCAAGTATCAGCTACTATCAATCTACCTACAAATGTTTCCACGTCTCTCCCTTTGCACTGTGACTTTCCCAGGACAGGACACTGACTTCTCATCTAGAATATTGCAGTGACTTCTTTACTCATCACTCACCTTCCAGTCTTGCTCTATCAGTAGAGTTTATTTACCTTACGGTAGCCAGGATAATCTTTCTTAAATACAATTGTGGCCATGAGTTTCCTTCCCTGGACTGCTCACTGTGCTTAGTATAAAATGGCTTCATGCCCTTGGTCCTCATTTGTGGCCATTCCTTCTTCAAACGCTAGCCTCTGACCACACTGAAGCTCTTTATGTTCAGCAAAAGCAAGTTCATACATAGCTCACAGGATCAGCCTTTTGTAGCCAAAGGTTTTGCATCCACGGAACCACTCAATCATGGGTCTAATTCAATTCCCATTTTATATAAGGGACTTGGCGCATCCACAGATATTGGTACCTGTGGGGATCCTGGAACCAATCCCAAGCGGATACTGAAGGATGACTGTACTCTGTTCACTCAGTCACCTGGCTAACAGCCATTTGTCCCTCAGGTTGTGGCTTAGATAGATACCACATCTTCCTTGACCCACCACTACCACAAATTTAAGTCAGATTCCCTCCCAGTGTGCTGCCTGAGCACACAATTAATTTCTTCAGGGAAGCACTTACCCTTTATCTTAACTGGTCATTTACTTTTCTCTGTCTCGTCCCCCAAATCCTGGCTATTAACCATAACAACAAGTCATTCAGGGCTACGTTTATTCATTTGTGTGTTTGTTTGTTTGATAGAGGCACTGGGGATTGAACCCAGGACCTCGTGCATGCTGAACATGCACTCTACCACTGAGCTCCACCTTTCCCGCTCAGGACTATGTTTAGCTGTTATTTCCAGATCTCAGAACAATATCTGGTACACAGAAGGCATTCAAATATTTTCTCAAAGACAAGAAACTTGAAAAGAGCTACACACTTAAGAAAAGCCTATACCACTTTAGGTTGCTGATTCCTTAGTGCTTTGTATGCAAAATAAACAATATTTGCTGTAAATCACATTAATAAGTTTTAGAGGCCAGAAATTTAGAATACTTCCGTCATTAAATTTTCACTAGGTATCTAAAACATTATATCAAATGTGAACATCCTTGAGTCTCTGCTCCCACACTGTGGTCACACATTTCTTGGGCAAGTAGCATCTATTTCCTTAGCTTTCCCTTGCTAAGTGGCTTGTGCTCTCTGTTAATGAGGGCATCATAATGTGACTCTCTCACAGAAAACTATCTCCACTTGGTCCTTATGGAAATTTTAATATGGGTCATAATGAAAGAAGAAGTGAACTTTAAAGTCTTAAAAGAAGAAAAATTCAAGTCCTAGAACAGTCAGTGGCAATAAAACAGATTTCATACATAACAACTTAGAACAGGAAGGAGAATGCGAGATGGAGGAAATTTAGCAATTGCTGATTAACGTAAGGAGAGGAGCTCGAACTGGTAACACACAGTCCATTCATCCATTGGTCACTTATGAATGGAGTCCATGGGCCAGGCACTAGGCACACAAGTGGTTCCCACCCTCACAAAGCTTACATTATGCACAAGAAGACAAACAATAAGCGATGAAACTGAGGTAGGATTACACTTAAGAGTTAGTACTGTGAAGGAATCAAGGATGTCAGAACAAGGGCAGGAGAGAAGGCCCAGAGTTTAGAGCTGGTTTCACATATTTGAGCAAGGAATGCAGCTATGAACATTACAACCAAGAGTGCCAAGGAAAACCACAAAGAGCTGTAAACCAGGAAAAGAAGATCTTTTTTCCTCCCTAAGATGATTTCAGCTAAGTAAATCCAAGAGCAGAGTTTAAAAGTAATTAAGATGACTCAGACAGCGTCCTATACTTTGGCTAGGTATCTTCAGCAGAGCAAACTCATCTTTTACTCAGATCTAAATCCACTTCTACAAGCAGCATTTTGCAGGAAAGAGGGAGGCACTTTTGTCTTGTCACTTTAGCAAAGCTATATTTTAACTAAACTCTGACTCAAGCGCACCTTTCAAATCTTTTGATCGCACAATACTTTGCCTAACCCATTGGTTCTTTCCTTAGGTCAAAGAAATAGAAATGAAGAAGAAGTAATTAACAGATGACCAGATTGCTTCCCTACCTCCCCTTTCAGTAATCTCCTGAACAGACTGTGTGAACACGACAGCGTCTAAGGAAAGATCTCAAGGAGTCGACAAGCCTGCACACAGTGGGAGAAGGTGACGCGTCTGATTCTTCATCTCAGTGATCAACTGAGATTACTTCTCCTTTTTTCTGTTTAGAAACTTCCACGGCCAAGTAGACTCTTTAAAGTCTAAAAGAGGACACGAGTCTGCCTTCTCCCCAGATTGCCAGCCTTTGCAACATTTCCATTCCTACCAGCACTTGTCTCTCCAGTATTGACTTTTCCGGCCACAATTAGCCAAGCCTGAGTTTGGCAACACCTCTGCTATACAAAAAACCATACTAAACATCATAATAGGACAACATCATTTTATTATATCAGTAAACTAGTTTATTTAATTTAATTATTACCAGAGGCAAAAAAAAAATAGAGTAGGTAGGATATTCTGAACGTCTTGTGTTTTTTTTTAAGTAGGTTACTAAATATTTTATACATGAAGCTAGAAAGAAAGCTTTGAAACAGATATCATACAAAAAGGCATTACATTAAGTAATTATCTGAATACTAGAAAAGCTTTAAGTAAGAAGGCATATAAAATTGAAGCTAAAAACTCTGGCAAAATGTAACAAAATGCTATTCTCAAAAGATACCTAAGAGAGGAAAACATTCTTTCATCGTGAGCAACATTCCAATCTCTCATGAACTTGGGGAAACAACTAGCCATTCTGAGACTATTACTTTATTAGTAGGATACGTTTCCCTAAATCTTGTTTTCAGTTTAAAAGAAAATGATTACTTTTTCATTTAATTAAACCATTAAAAGTTCCATGCTATGAATGAATAATCGTGAGTAGTTGAACAAACAGTTTTACTTCTTTTTATGGCTTCAATTGAATTACAGGCTATGTGTCAAATAGTAATTAATAAGTTTTGATCAAAGATCTTGGAATTTAAGACAGTAACTTTTGTATATGACCAAATTGAGTAGAGTACAGAGGAAATGTAATACTTTCTATGCTGTTTTCTATTTGAAAAATAAAGCAGTTAAATAAATTCACATGGAAAATATGCCCTAAGATTTTATAGTATATATATATGTGTGTGTGTGTGTGTGTGTGTGTGTGTGTATATATATATATATATATATATATATCTCTCTAAACAGTTCTTTTTTTTCTGCCCTCACCCACTTTCCTGAACCAGCCATGAAAGTAAACCAATCATATGCAGTTTTCTCTCTAATATTCCTGTTATGTGGCTATTTTTGCTAATTCTATCCAGAACACTCAGAATCACTTAACTCAGTAATGTACTATTTTTCTATAAATGTTAAAATACAGATCTGAGAAATTAAAGACCTATTTGTTTACTTATGAAACATATAACAGGGATTTTTTTTTAATCAAACAAAAAAAAAACATCGCTTCCATGCAGGGAAACCACTGATTAAGTCCAGTGTTTGACTTCTTACAAAATGAGTCATCCAGTTGCCACAAATTCCCTTGTGGGAAAAATGGGTAAAAGGCTTCAAATATGTGGAGAATGCCATCAAAGACATATATTGAAATAAACATACTAGAAAGGTGATGATTTTTTTCAAGTAAATATGACAACCCCATTAAAATGCAACACACGATTTTTTGCATAAAGAAAACCTAAGATGAAATAGATGCCTTAGATAAAATACTTACATATACAAATCATAAAACCCACTATGGTTAGTAACCTTTATGGCTTTGAAGAACTAGATATTTATATATCCTTCTTTCTGCATGTGCGTGTGCGTATGTGTGTTTTGTATTTATTTTTAACAGTTGATATCTGTTTTAGAGCATACAGAGATGCCAAGCTGAATGAGGGTCTTGATTTAAAAATAAAACATTACTACAAATATAGCAGAAATTAAAGAAATAGAAAAAAATTGTGTAATATTATGGCAAAATTTTTGAAAAGTTAGGCAAAATGGATGAATTCCAAGAAAACTAAAACTTACCAAGAGTTACCCAAAACAAAGTAGACAGTATAACTACATATATAATCATTAAAGAAATTGAGTAAGCAGTTTAAAATCTCCCTCCCTTCAAAACAAGAAGAAACTATGTGTCTGTTTTGGTACCAATACCATGCTGTCTTGATGCCTGTAGCTCTATAGTATTGTCTGAAGTCTGGGAGAGTTATTCACCAAGGAAGACATACAAATGATCAAAAAGCACATGAAAAAATGCTCAATATCACTAATTATCAGAGAAATGTAAATCAAAACTACAATGAGGTATCACCTCACACCAGTCAGAATGGCCGTCATTCAAAAATCCACAAATGACAAATGCTGGAGAGGCTGCGGAGAAAGGGGAACCCTCCTACACTGCTGGTGGGAATGCAGTTTGGTGCAGCCACTGTGGAAAACAGTGTGGAGATTCCTCAAAAGACTAGGAATAGACTTATCATATGACCCAGGAATCCCACTCCTGGGCTTGTATCCAGAAGGAACCCTACTTCAGGATGACACCTGCACCCCAATGTTCATAGCAGCACTATTTACAATAGCCAAAACATGGAAACAGCCTAAATGTCCATCAACAGGTGACTGGATAAAGAAGAGGTGGTATATTTATACAATGGAATACTACTCAGCCATAAAACCCGACAACATAATGCCATTTGCAGCAACATGGACGCTTCTAGAGAATGTCATTCTAAGTGAAGTAAGCCAGAAAGGGAAAGAAAAATACTGTATGAGATCGCTCATATGTGGAATCTAAAAAACAAAAACAAACAAACAAACAAAAACAAAGCATAAATACAGGACAGAAATAGACTCACAGACAGAGAATACAGACTTGTGGTTACCAGGGGGGTGGAGGGTGGGAAGGGATAGACTGGGATTTCAAAATTGTAGAATAGATAAACAAGATTACACTGTATAGCACAGGGAAATATACACAAAATGTTATGATAAATCACAGAGAAAAAAATGTGACAATGAGTGTGTATATGTCCATGAATGACTGAAAATTGTGCTGAACACTGGAATTTAACACAACATTGTAAAATGATTATAAATCAATAAAAAATGTTAAAAAAACAAACAAACAAAAAACCTAAAGAAAAATAAAATAAGAGTCTTGACATCTGAGCAAAGATAAGCAATTGTTACATCCAAAGTGGAAGAAATGAGCATGGAAATGTCCTGGAGGCTGGGCCATATCTATTAATTACATTCCATAACCCTCCAGCCTTATCTAACACAATTAACCTTATTACATACAAGTAGACACAAGTTCATGGAGGTTAAGTTACTTGCCTAACTTCACCCAGCCTGTTAGTAACAGACATATGATATGATCAAATATAAGCAAATTTTGGTTTCAAGGTCCATGCTTATTATTGTACTAAATGATTTATTTAAATAGTACTAAAAATTCAGATTTTGAGACTAGAAAGAGAGCATGTGTCAGTATGGTGACACTCACCAATATTAACAATTGATCATTCTTTGTCTTTCCTCAAGTGAGTGATATTAAAATCATATATAGACTAATAAACCTAATGAGTTCTTTAAATGAACTTTTTATTTTTGAATAATTTGGGATTCACAGAAAAACATATAAAGATAGTACAAATATTTTGCTTATATACCTCACTAATTTTTCTTTAATTTACATTATTATGGTTATTGTTAAACTAAGAAACTAAAAAAATACAGATAGAAAAAAAGAAACACGCACTAACAATATCATAAAAGATAGAGGGGATAATACTGTAGATCTCATAGACATTAATGATACTTAGTTGTGAAAAAACAAATTCTTCCCTCTAAGGTGGAGAAAAAGGTAGGAAGTTGACTCTCCCCATTCTTATGTACAAATTACTAAAATTCCTAGTTAACACAGTAAGGCAGGAGAAAGAAGGCACATAGACTGGAAAGAATTTAACTGTCCCTATGTGAAGATTACATGAATTTTCTACATATAACATACAAAAGACTCTGAACAAAAATGAACAAAAAACCCATAAATTTTCTAGAAGTTAGAAGTGAGTAAGCAAGCTCATAGAATGCAAGGTTAACACAAAAATGAATTGAAAATTTATATAATAGCAATGAACTACCGAAGAATAACAAAAAAAAAACCTTACAATAGTGCCACAAAAATCTAAAAACTAAGGTATAAATGTAGCCAAACAAATGTAAAATCTTTATGCTGAAATCTTCAAAAAAAAAAAGAGCTATTTAAATAAATCAGAGAAAAAGTTTGCAAATTATAAATTAAGCTGAGAACCTCTTCCAGAATATCAAAAAAGAAACCCTTAAAATTCAATAATTAAAAAAAACTAGTTTTTAAAAATGAACAAAATACTTAACAAAAAAATTTATACATGCAATTAAGCACTAGAAAATATACTCAGACTCAATTGTCATTAGATAAAAATTAAGACATCAATAAAATGACATTTTAAACCTATTAAAATGGATTTTAAAAATGAATAGTACCAAATGCTGGTACAATTTCAGAGCCACTGGAACGTTCCTGCATAGCTGAGGGGAATGTAAAATGGTAGATCCACTTTGGAGTACAGTCCGGCAGTTTCTTATAAAGTTATACAATATAACCTAATAACCCAGTTTGTATTACTCAATAATTTACCTTTACACAAAAAAATCTTTATGCCAATGCTTATAGAGACTTTATGTATTATTGCCAAAAACTAGAAACCCAAATTTTTCTCAGCTGTAGAACTGACATCTATAATATTTGATAAAACACTACCCAGTAATAAAAAGGATTGAACTACTACTGATACACACAGCAACATAAATTAATTTTAAATGTATAAGCAAAGTAAAGAAGCCAGAATAAAAGGTGACACATCATTAGACAATGGAGGCAGTGGGAAAACATATTATCACAATAGCTTTAAAATGTGAAGTATCCACCTTGAGTGATTAGCTCAGCTTGTCTTGGCATTGGGAAAAAAAATCATCACCTTTATCTTGGTCAGAATGGCCATTACCAAAAAAGTCTACAAATAAATGTTGGCAAGGATGCGGAGAAAAGGGAACCCTTGTACATAGAAAATGGGCTCCAAATAATCTAACAAATGAATGATAAAGTGAGCCTAAGAAACCATCTCTGAAGATTAGACAGAATTTCAATTACACATAAAGCTAAAATGAAAAACTCTCTTAAAATTGCATGGCAATAAATATGTTCAATGAAGCACAACTATAACTAAACATAGTTTGGGTCATCATGTTTTAGGAATAGAAGGGGCTTACGATTGCCCAGTTCAGATTGCCCTCATTTGATACACGAGGATCATATCAATTGCTTGAATAAATTGCTGAGGTAGCTAGGTAAAATGACAGTAGCAGGACAAAGTTTTCTGATCCCCACTGTAGTGTTCTTTCAATCTAATATTGGATTTATTCCACAATCACTGCAAACAGAAATTAAAATAAACTATTTAAGGGGCTTAAATTACATTAATGAAAATTTCAAATCTTTTCACAAAAAAACCTGATAGCTGTGTTATTTTATTTAGCATTCAATTTAATATTAATATTTAATAATTAATTTCTTCTAAAATTTAAAATCAGAGATTCATCATAAAAGAAACAAAAGGTGGATTATGCTTTCTTTATCATTTAATAAACCTTCTCTATCAAGACAATGAAAAGACAGACTGAAATCATATAAACAGATTGCTATGACTGAAATGCTTGCACAATTCCTCCAAAACAAACAAAACAAAACCACAAAAGCCATAATACTTCTCAAGCTAAGTAAACTGTAATACTGTCAAAATGGTTTGAAGTAGGTCATCTAAAAAAAGTAACCCTGAAGTGACACAGTAACATCACTGCAACAGCCATCAGGTGAAAAATGGTTTTTGATTAGTATTGTGAAAAAAAGCACTCGTTTGACATTTTCTTCCCCAGTGTCAGTCACAACACCAGTCTGAATGCAAGCTTATGCATTTAATTTGAGGAAACTACTCAGCCAATTAAACTTGAAATACTAGCAAGATATTCTTAAAGCATGATAGGTGTGTGAAGCATCACACACAAAAAGAGCTTTAAGTGTATATATTAAACACTCTCCAAGTATAAGGAGCACTGACGCTATCAGCATCAGAGTAAGACGCTATCAGCATCCACCAGTAAGGAAATAGTCACAGCTCTATTTGGCAAATTTACATGCAAAGGGGTGGGGGGAAGGGGAAAATGAAGCAACAGAAACAAATATTAGGTCAATCTGAAAAAGACCTGATATTTGGTTTACTATTTCCAGAACATAAAGAGCTAACGTATTAAAACAAATGGGTAAAGGGTAGAATATTTTAATTTAGAATGTATAAACAGAACGAACTTTTCAAATCTGCAAGTCTTTGCTTATGCTTTATAAACTGTAACCTCTCTTAAGCAAATTGGTATTAGGACTCACTCGTTCACTTTGTTATAATATTGTAGATGATAGATTTTATAGAAGCTGATGTGAATCCTTCCAAGAGGGAATTAAAGTAAATGTTACCTACATGTCACATGTCCACTCTCCAGATGAAATAAGAATTTTTGAAGACTCAGAAGAGGCACAGTGTAGGCAAGTGCTTCCATGTAAATTTCCATGACGATCTGGGAGCTGGACATACAAGCATCTCATGCTCCTCTGTTACTAAGAATAAAGAATAGTCTTTAAAAGGCTTGTGATAGTTTTACTGAGGACATCAGTAAAAGTTTCAACTTAAAATTTACTTGTTTTCCTACTCCATTTCCTCTGAGTTCAGGGAACACAACTAACAGGGCACATTAGAATGTAACCTTTGAACGTAACAGTGTGAAACATCACTTCCTGGGCAGAGATGGCACTCCAGGAACAGTCAGTCCCTGTTAAAGAGAACACACACTCGACACTGCTCATTAGTGCTGGCGCACTCTTCTCCATGCCCTCATCTGTCCTGAAGATTGTTTAAAAATCCGAGTTATTAGTCTTTATTTGGGAAAGGATCTGTTTAATACCTTTAAGAGGAGAAATCATTCATCCATACACTCTACACTGGAGCGTGATAATTCCTACTCCCCATGCAAGTTACTGACAACCTCCACGAACTTAGAGGCTACAAATCAGGAAGCGGGCAGCTCCCGTGCAACCCTGTTGATTTCTGTTTACAACCTATCCAGCTGAGAACGTTAGCCAGTCAGGGGAGAAACTAGGTGATGGGTCAGATAGTAGGAAAACGTAACAGCTTAAAGACAGAAAATAGCACAATGACAAATTAAAGCACCATGTGGTTATAAAACACGGGTTGAATATAAAATTAACCTTTAAAAATTAATATTCCTGAATGTTCACTTCATTTTAATTTGAACCTTCTGTGAAACACTAAAAGAAAAATTAAAATGATATTCGACTAAAGATTATGATTTTTTAAATTAAACAGAAATTAAAATTTTGTAAATAAAAAGTTGAAAGTATAGGTTTCTACAATTATAAAAGTCACAAGGTAAGAAAATGAAGCAAAATTCTGAACTTTCTTAGATTTATTTAACCTAAAATCGTGACATAAAATCTATAACAGTTAATCTCAAACATCATCCAGCATAAAATATCTTTGATGTGTTTCCTAAGAAACTCTGACACCATTCACCAGCGTGGAATTCAGTAGGCCAGTAGGGCCCAAAGGCCATCTAATAGGTTCCCTGTATCTACACATGTATTTTTCCTCATTAAGAAAACCGTTTTCCCTGAATAACACATCCCAGACCATAAACACTTCTAATTTCAACAGTCTTCATAAAAAGGCTTTTATTCATTCATTCAGTAGTCATTCTTTCAGGCACTGCTCTAAGCAAAGAGGTCCTTAGCTTTCACAGAGCTTAGATTTTAGTGGGGAAAGACGTACAAGAAACAAAAAACAGTATCAGACGACAATGAGACTATGAAGATATCTGAAACAGAACATCCTGACAGAAAGGGACTTGATGACTTATTTAGATTTGAGTGGTCAAGGACCCCAACTCTGAGAAGATAACATTTGCCCAGATGACAAAATAGAGCCAGCTGAGTAAGACTGGAGGGAAAACCATTTTGAGCAGAAGAAACCCTAAATTCCAAATTAACTTGGAATGTTTTAGGAATAGAAAAAAAGACAAATGTGCCTTACATACATTATGGACAATAGAGCATTTAGTAGAACGTGAGATCTGAGAGGAAGGTAGGAGCCAGATCACCTAGTGCTTGATAAACTTGGATAAGGAGTTTGGATCTTATTCTAAATAGAATGAGAAAGCACTAGAGGATTTTAAGAGTAGAAGTCGTACAATATGACTTACCATCTAGGAACTGGATTGTAGGAGAGCAAAGCTCGGAGCAGGAGGAGCAGTTAGGAAGCTAGTGCCATAGCTCACATGAGAGATGATGACAGCGTGTCAGGCTGTGGTCAGGTCCACCCCGTAATAAGCCCATAGTAAGTGGACATAAGGTGAAAACCCACAGGCGCTGCAGGGCAGGCTCTGATCAAGTGAGAGGGGCCCACTGCGGGGGGAGCAAGACCCTCACGGCCAGGAAGCCAGGACCGTAGCCTGTCAGACATCGCATTGCACTTGGGCTACAGATCTCATCAAACTTCAACAGAACTTCCCTGAAACATAGAGTAAGTAGACGACCTACACTCTTTCCCGTCTTGAAAATTACCTACCAGGAATTTTTCTTTTAACCTCGCCAGGGAAAAGTAGGGCCTTCCGTGGAGATTTGAACATAATTGTATTTATTAATCCCAACAACCAGACAAAGCCAAAGAAAGCTAAAATTTCAGAAAACTTGAAGATGGTAGAGAAAAAGAATAAAAGAAAGACTTAGGTTAGCAGGTCCCAATTACTCCTTAAGCACTCCTTTTGGTTCAACCTGTGCACAAATTGACAATGGCTAACTGAATATACATAGCTGGCACTCAAGAATATTTGCTGAATGAATTGCCCTTCCCATGGCAAATAACTAACTAACTAACTAACTAAATAACTAACTAACTAAATAAATAAATAAATAAGGAATAAGACCGAGACAAAGGAATTCTCTAGGAACCATTCCCTTCAGGCTACTTTTGTAAAATAACTAGTTCAGCTCTACTAATTTGTAATCTGGGACCTTTCAAACTGAAGCTATAGTCAGTGCTTTTAAAAGGCTATTATGATTAATAATAACTAATAGTTTATTGAGCACTTATGGTGTATAAGACCACATACTAAGTATTTTGCATGTAATAGTTCATTTAATCTTTAAAGCAACTTTATCAGACAGAAACTATTATCCTTATTTTCAAATGAAGAGATTGAGGCTTAAGGGCATAAAGTAACTTGTCAGCTATCACCCTGCTTGG
Source organism: Vicugna pacos (assembly GCF_048564905.1). Taxonomy (NCBI): domain Eukaryota; kingdom Metazoa; phylum Chordata; class Mammalia; order Artiodactyla; family Camelidae; genus Vicugna; species Vicugna pacos. The sequence goes on from NC_133006.1 coordinate 4,049,466, forward strand.
GCTTGTAAGCAAAGTCTGTCTAAAGTTAAGGCCCAGTGATGTTAACCACAACGTGGTGCTTCATTTAAAACCTTAAATAGCACCAACTAAGAACACTGACTAGCACTTTATAGCCTTTAGAGTAGAGTATAGAAGTAACTAAACAAATCTGTTGTAATCACAGCTGACCCTTGAACAACACGGGTTAGAACTGCGCAGGTCCACTTACGTGATGATCTTTTCAATAGTGACACTGCAGCAGTACATGACCCCAAACTGATCCGGCCCACGGCTACAGAATCGTGGATAAAGAGGAACTGGGTTTACGAGGACTGACTGTAAGTTATACACAGATTTTTGATTGTGGGAAGGAAACTTGCCCCTAACTCCTGTGTTATTCAAGGGTCAAATGTATTACATGCTTTTAAGTATTAATACTGAAATAATTAATTTACTAATTACCAATTCTCTTTCATTAAAGCAAGTCGCCTCCTCTGCTGGCTGTATCTTTTACCTTCTCTAGTTGATCTGTGTATTTAGCTGTAATACTATATAATTTTCATAAAAATAAACCCATAATTCATCTTTATCTAAGACTCAACCCAATTTCTGAGAGTTTGCTATATTTTAATAAAAAGCAAACGATTTTATAACTTACTCATTATAAGCTCGTATTGTGTAACAAATTCACACACACACACTCTTTGTATAGAAAGTTTCTATCTCATCCTTTTGCTCAACTTTGGGCTAAAAGTTGGCTGTTGCTGCCAATATTTTCACAGCCTACACATGTTTCTTTTCAACATATGCTTTCTATTTAAGTTGCAAAGAATAGTACACAATGATGAATTTTTAAAAGCATATTTAGGCAGAAGATGACTCTGTATAGATAATGATCATCATAATCTAATTTCAAATGTTTTTCCACAATGTTTCTTTTGCTTTGCCTTTAACCAGTATGTGAAGTCTTTGCCTTTTAATATAATTATATCCCTCAAAAAGAAAATGAATGCATACTAGTATACTAATGTAACATCAAGTTGGAAACACAAATTGTAAGAAAGTAAGTAAGTAAAGTAAGAAAAGTAAGAAATTAAAGAAAGAAAGTAAGAAACACAACACTACATGATCGTATTGATTATATGAAATTGGGCCACTGACATTATGGTAAATAATATCCAGGAAAATGTTCATCTATAATCACTTAATTATATATTTATATATATAAAACATCCTGTGTCACTGCAAACTCTGTTATATGATCTCATTCTGAAAGAGAGTATTATAAATATGAGAAAGGGGTTAGGGCTAAGCCAAAAGCAAAAAAGTTCTTTGGACTTTCATGCTGTGAATTCTTAAACATAACACTGTATTCATTTTTCGCGTAAATTTATATAACTTATATAAATGTTTGATTTTAAAACCTAAGAATGGCATCACCAGTATAGTTCAATAGCCCATCTAGTCTGACATCCTGTCTTAGACAGGGACCAATGGTGGCTGCCTCACAGGATAGCACAAACACATAACATAATGTATACAATTATGCACAAGTGCTCCAGATGGTAGTAAGATTATATTCTAAAAAACAAATGAAAGCAAATCCCAACCCCCATTCCTCCCCTATTCTAGCGTCAAGCGTCAACTGTTATTGAAAAGCCTGCGCATCTTTAGAAATTTTCTCCTCAAGTAACTTGCTCACTCCAGGAAAGTGGTATCTATTTATGTTTCCAAACATGAATTTTTTTTAGGAATAAAAACTATAAGATAGGCAAATAAACTTTACTATAGGTAAATAAACTTTGATAACTTACTTTTATTTCCCACCGAGGCAACCAGAGGCTGAGTTTCTGACTCCTAACTCACTTTCTTCACGACAGGATACCAATCTTCTAAGTTCTCAAAGCTTTGATAATTGTAGTGTCATTTACCAAGAGGATTCCCTGTCACAAAAGAGTTACAGAATATTTGGAACACAATACTTGAAAAAATATTAATACCAAATGTGCTTAAGCAATACATACTACTAGTCGTCTAGCAGAGTGTCAAAATACAAATGTGGACTGTTTGTATCTGACTTCAGTTTAGTTCTTAGCAGACAGATAACACTAAATATTTTCATTTAAGATAAATCCAGCAATTAAAATACAATGCAAGCTAAATAATAACTTTATCTCTCTGTAAGTGGCTTCCCAATGGAATGTCTGGGACATGTTCGGTAAGTTACAATAAATATAAGAAAAGGTGGGTCATATCACAAAGGTGGAAAAAAACTGTAAGGTCCACAAGTCTGCCTGTCACTTTCAGGAGGTCAAACATTTAAACTTTCCAATAAATAACCATCGGCTCTGCTCTCTTTTTAAATATTTTCAAAAATGGAGATTCCATGACATCCCTTGATAGTCCGTTTCAGTGTTTGCCACAGTTTCCTTTAAATGAAACAAGTCAACTTCCTCTTTCGGTCCTCAGTGCATCTGGAGAACAGCGTGAGAGTGTCCTCCTTATAATAACCCTTCATGTACTTGAAGAGCTATGTGACTCCTTTACCATCTCCTCTCCAGAATAAACCATCTCAATTCCTTAAACTTGCCTCAAAGGACCTATTTTCTCTCCCTTCGATCATAATTGCTGGTTCGTCCCAGGGCATGCTACATACAGCTTTTTGACATCCTATTTAAAATGAGCAAAGTAAAACTGGGCATGATACTGTACTAAGAGCCTGAACACAGCCAAATGTAACAGAGGAATTGCTTCCTGCCTCTTATATATCATATTCCTTTTAATATTATGGCATATATTTGCCATTATTTTGTGTGGGAAGGAGAAGTGTGTACACATACACAAATAACAGTGCCACATTCTTGATTCTCATCCAATTTGCGGTTAAACACTTAATACAAAACCCTGCATGTAGTATGTCTGGACCCTAATAGCATTTAGTCTCCTTCTGACTACTTTTTTACACCTACTATGTACCAGACACATGTTAATCTTCACAAAAGTCATCCGAGACGGGTATTATTATCCTCATTTTACTAATACATAATGGTCAAAACACAAAGTAACATAGAGCCAGGGTTTGAATCAAGGACTGCATGAATATAAAGCCCACTCATTCATTCTAAAAACATTTGTCTGTCAACTGTAAGCCAAGCATTGTGCTGGGTACTAAGGATAAAAATTCCAACCTCAAGGAACTCACAGTCTTGCAGCAAAGCCAGGCACATAAACAGACAAGTATGTAACACAGAAGTCATGACTAATCACATGCAGGTAAATATTAATCAACCAGCTCCAGCATGTCAGGGGTAGGGAAGAGAGTGTTGTCTGTAACATTTGTCATTTTATGTAGTGCAGATACTCCTCTGTGGCCATTTTCAAGCTATTCATGTCACTTTACTGAACTGAGTTGTGGAGGACACCACTATACGTAGCAAGAGCACAGAGAACAGAAATACACGGTAAAATAATTAGTAAGTGATGCATTTTGCTTATATAAATCTTTGTTTTTAATATAATTGGAGTTTACATGTAATTTTTATTCATGAATGTATTCAACAACATGCTCACAAAAATTCCTCAAAATTTCACAGTTGACTCTCCCAGTCTGGCTCTAGCTTACTACCATTATGACCTTCCAGTACTATGCTTTTTTTTTTTCCTCCAGTTTTACTGAGAAATAACTGACATACATCACTGGACAAGTTTAAGTCATACAGCATGATGGTTTAACTTACATATATTGCACAGTATTTTGTTATTAATTACACTGGATCCTAAGTCACTTAGCCCCTCTGGATCTCAGGTTGTTTGCCTGTTGAATTAAACAGTCTCTAAGATCCCTGTCAGTTTAATTATTCTATAATTTTATGCAAAATCGCTTTTCTGATTTATTTCAGTAACTTGTACATCTATTTCTGTGTGTCTTCCTAAATGCTTTGCAATAATGCTCAGTACAGAATTATTTGAAACAATGAGCATAATCCCTCTTTTCTCATTAAGAGTAACACACCCAAATTGGCCTCTGAACAAAGCTAATATTTAACCTATTGACTCGACCTCCAGTTGACATGAGTGGTACAATATATTATGTTAAAAGAGCTCTGCCCTGGAAGTCACATCACCGATCTTGGGCCACGCCTCTGTCATCCACCATTATAATACCTGTCATGCCTAAATGATTAAGTAAAGTAATAAAAATAGACTTATTTTAAAACTTAACATGCTACACAATTGCTGAGAACTTTTCAGATTATTCTGAATGAATATGAATCACATTTCAAGGCAACTTTGAGGTAGTTTTTACTTTCATAAATTGAGCCTTGATGGTGCCTCTTAAAGCTTAAAAATTGTAGAACCCTTCTACCAACACATTAAAACATCCATCAACAAAACATGGGTTAATATCTGAATGTAATGAAATGTATGCAAATAAAACATAGCCAGCATCTCTTGGTAATCAGTACTAGACAAGAGCTATACAATAAAAATTACATCCCACTGATCTAGACCAGGAGTTGGTAAACTGTGGCCCCCAGGTCAAATGCAGCTCATAGCCTGTATTTATAAATAAACTTTTGTTGAAATATAGTCATACTCACTTGCGTAAGTATTATTAATGACTGCTTTTGCACTGTGATAGCAGAGACAGTCTGACTTGCAAAACCTAAAATATTTTCTATTTGACTCTTTAAGGAAAAGTTGGCCAATTTTTGATCTAAACCAATGTGTCCCAATACTCTTCAGTCAGTGACACTTAGAAGTTGTCCAGGACTCATAAGAAAGAAAGATAACATTTTTTCGTAAATCTGTCTGTCTACCAACCCGAACACCTATCAGTTTACATACCCCTTTCTCAGTACTGTCTAAAGTAAAAATTATGATTTTATCTTTGCTCCTAACATGACAATTTTGCACCAGTTTTGATCAATGTGGTGAAAATCTGAGAGGGGAAAATGAGAAAACCTAAGACCTTAAAATACAAAAGAAGTACTAGGACTTTTGGTTTCATGTAGAGAGCTCAGAAGTCATCCCATCTGTCCTTACAGTAAGAAAGAAGCTGGACAAACTGAAAATCAATGACTTTTCTTGAACACAACAGAGAATTAAGTTTGTGTAGCAAATTGCTACCCTGAAATCTGGAGAGACAGGTGGATCCAGAGTCATAACCAAAATCTGCTTACTTGAACCAAAAGACACTAGAGTCAGTAAATAGTAGAAATATTTAAATGGTAATTTTGATGTACTGCTGGAGGCTGAGTGTGGTCTAGTTTGAGAGTGAGAGACTCCTAGGGGAGAGGGCCTTTGGACATACTTTCATGGGCTTTACCTTTAGGAACCTACAAGATCCTCATGGTAAAGAGTCAAGAAAAATCCCCTCACAGCTCTGGCCATGGGGAGGGAGAAAGTAACCACTGTAAAATACACCCGAGCATTATTCATAAAAGGGCATACTCTCCAAGAACAAAGCCTGGTTAGAGTCTTCTATCACATGGGAGAAGGGCAGTTCCAAACTCCAGCCCCTTCTAGCCATCCTGTCTCACTTAAGTGGGAAAAGACAAGAAATATCTGTGAAGGTCACAGCCTAGGGACACATACACACTAAAAGGCTATGACTTAATCATAAGAATATAGACTGTTCCCCCTCTTCCATGCTTTAGACACATCAATAAGGCTCCAGTATAATAGCAGTAGATTACATCTGAAAGAGCTGCAAGACACAAACTTCAACTAAGGAAGAGCTCTCTGTGATGGTCAAAAACACAAGGGAGGAAAGAGAAAACAGGCACACTATAGAGGAATCTGATGTCTCTAACATCTAAAGCTTCAGCAAACATTAAACATAAACCAATTCCTGGTCAAATTAATGTAACACTTCACACTGAAGACCTATTTATTTGAATGCATATTGCTTGATACATCATGTCTAGTCTTCAACAAAAAAATAAGCATTAGAACCACATTCAAATATGAGACAGATTTTAGAATGATCAGACCAGGAATTTACAATAACTGTGATTAATATTTCAATGACTCTAATGGAAAAGGTAGACAACATGAAAGAGCAGGTGGGTAACATACACAAAGAGATGGACACCTTAAAGAATAATAAAAGGAAATACAAGATATCAAAAATATACTATAACAGAAATAAAGAACGTCATTGAGGCTCATCAGTTGACTGGACACAACCTAGGAAAGAATCACTGAGCTTAAATATAAGACAATGCAAACTTCCAAAACTGAAATGCAAAGAGAAAAAAGAAAACAAAACATCAAAGAATTATGGGACAATTCTGAATGGTGTATCATACATGGAACCGGAATACCAGAAGGAGATGAGCAAATGGAACTTAAGAAATGTCTGAAGTAATAATAGCCAAGAAACTGACAAAATTAAGACACCAAACCACATATCCAAGACTCTCAGAGAGTATCAAGTAGGATAAATACCGGAACATCTACACTTAGGAACGTCATGTATTTAGAATTTGGACTGCACAAAACAAAACACAAAAGAGAAAATCTGGAGCAAAGGCAAGGGGTGGAAGCCAAAAGGAGGGAAGGAATACCCTATCTATAGAGGAACAAGGGTTAAGAATTATAGATAATTTCTCATCAGAAACCATGCAATTAAGAAAATAATGGAGTGAAATATTTAAAGTGTTGAAAGAAAAAAAAAGGGCCAATCTAAAATGCTATGTGTAAAATTATCTTTCATGAATAAGAAGAAATAAAGACTTTCTCAGATAAACAAAAACGGAGAAAACTCATAGCTAGAAGACCTGCCCTAGAAGAAATGTTAAAAGAGATTCTTCAAGGAGAAGGAAATGATAAAGGTCAGAAACTCAGTTCTATGTAAAGAAAGGAAGCATATCAGAGAAGGAACCAGTAAAGATAAAATAAAATCATTTTTCTTATTCTTAATTAACCTAAAATACAATTATTTCATAAAAGCAACAATGTACTGAGTGATTATAGCATACAAATAAGTGAAATAAATGACAGTGGTGCCATCAGGGGCAGGAGGAATGAACTGAGAACATTCTTTCATTAAATATTTTAACAACTACAGAGGAAGCAAGAAGCAATACAGTATCATATGAAGGTGAACTTAGATTAGTTTAAAATGTGTATTGAAAACTCTAGAGCAATTACTTAAAAAATGTTTTAAGTATAATTTACAGGCTAAAACCATGGGAAATAGAAAGGGGCTGGGAAGCACAAAGAACAGAAAACAAAGACACCAACTATATCAATAATCACTTTAAATGTGAATGGTCTAAATGTACCAACTAAAAGACATTGTCAGAATGAATGAAAAACCAAGACTCAACTATATGTTTTCTACAGGTAACACGTTTTATATATAAAGACATGGGTTGAACATCAAGGGATAGAGAAATACCACGCTAACACTAATGAAAAGAAAGCTGCAGTAGCCATATTTCAGACAAAGCAGACTTCAGAATAAGGGAAATCATGAGATATCAAGATTGGCATAATGATAAAGGGGTTAATTCTCTAAGAAGACATAACAATCCTTTGTGTCTACACACTTAACAAGAGAGTATCAAAATATGTGGTGCTAAAATTGATAGAACTGTAAGGAATTCAAAATCCACAGATCTTCCAGTATATTTGGAGATTTCAACAGCTTTTTCATTAATCGACACATCAAGCAAGCAGAAAATCAGTAAGCTGACCTGACCAGCACTAACAATCAGCTTCATCTAACTGACATTTATAAAACAGTCCATCCAACAGCATGAAAATTTACACTCTTCTCAAGCTAATACAAAACATTCTCTATGATAGACTACATTCTGGGCCATAAAACATACGTTAACAAATTTATAAGAATACAAATCATATCAAGCTTATTCTTAGATTACAATGGGATTAAACTAGAAATCAATAATAGAAAGACAGTTGGAAAAACTCAAAACATTTGGAGATTCAACAACATACTTCTAAATAACACATGGATCAAAAAAGAAGTCTCAAAAAACGTTTAAAATATCTTAAGCAAATAAAAATACAATCTATCAAAACTTGAGGATACAGCAAAAACAGAGCTTAGAGAAAATGTATAATATCGAACAAATACATTAGAAGAGAAGAAACATCACTAATCTAAATTTCTGCTTTAGGAAACTGAGGAAGAAGAGCAATTTAAACTTAGTGCAAGCAGAAGAAAAAATAATTAGAGCAGAGATCAATGAAATTGAAAAGAGGAAAACAATAGAGAAAATTAACAAAACCAAAAGCTGGCAAACCTCTAGCCAGGTTAACCAAAGAAAGAGAGAGAGACAAGAGACAGGGAGAGGGAGAGAGATCGAGACGGTCAAAGACAGAGACAAGAGTCAGAGTTGGAGACAGAGAGAGAGAGAGAGAGAAAGAGAAGGTACAAATTAATAACGGGTCATGACTACTGATTCCATAGACAATAAAAGGACAGTAAAAGAATAATGTGAACAACTCTACAGCCAAACATTTGATAACACAGATGAATCAATTCTTTGAAACACACACAAACTACCAAAACTCATACAAGCAGCCACCGACTCCCAGGGCCTCGACTCCCCAGCGCCAGCACACCGAAGCCAGACCTCTAAGTGCTCACCTCTTCGGGAGACTGTAACATAAGTGCCCTCAAGGCATCAGTCAACCCAGACCTCTTGACTCCTTCCAGAAAACTGTCAGAAAGTATAACTCCCTCAGAAACGCAACACATGTTGGCAATGACTGAAGTCTGAGAAGAATCTACTGGAAACCGCTAGAAATGATTGTCTCTTGGCAGTCCGGTAGCCGTCTACACCCATCACTGTGTCTCATGTCCCTGATACCCTCTTCATCACCGATCTGTCCACCACTTGTCCTTCTCCTATGTCTTCACCCCCATACTGCCCTGTGCTTCCTCTTCCTAATTTATTCTCCAACTGCTTTTCTTCTTCCTAAATCTTTTTGCCATGACTTGTGGAAATCAGACTTCAAGTTTAATAAGTCCTTCTATATCCTCAAATTCTTCATTAAAAACTGCCTCTATTTTCTATGCCTCAATTTCACTTTCCCCCCTGTAATTCCAAGATGATACCTCTTCTGCTTATAAACCTCAAGACTTTTAATAAATTTTGCATAATATTATATAGTACTTTATTTTCATCTATTTAACTTATCACCATAGCTAATAAGCATGAGTCAGTAAATCAAATGGATACCATTTTCAAAGGAATAACTGATAGCAGTCTTGAAGGAACAAACACTGTGGCAACAGAACCATAGTATAAGGTATTTCACAAATTTAGTTCTTAAATTTAACAGATACAGTACACAGAATTAACCTTCCCCCAAAATGAGAGGTTCCCCTTTTCCAAAACGCAGATATTTCCCCCCGATTTGTACAATAATCTTCTTTAGTTTTTAATTACATACAGAAATGAATCCAATCATAAAGCTATATAATAACCATAATAACATATACTTTGCTGTGTAAGTGCAATCTGTAAGAAGGAAGACTAATGCAAGCGAAGTCTGTAAGTACAATCAGTTATAAGTTGGCAAACATCCAACCAAAAAATTCATAGTGAAAGACAGCAGAGAGTCTCAGGCAGTGCGACTTTGAGACGTGCTCTCTCCCCAGCTGTCAGACAGGCAAATACCCTTTTGTTGGTGGTTAACAGGGTGGCTCATGTGTGGGGGATGCTGGCACAAAACAGTAGCCATGTTCTACCTCACAAATGGCTACACTTCACTGAGTTTATGCTCAGGGCAGTGTTTGCAAACCACTTAGATTCCAGGATGGAAGGAGCTACAAAAATGAAACACCCTAGTCCTCCTCTGAGGTTGGTTTTTAGCCTCTGTCAGCCGCAGGCTACAGGGCACTGAGCACTGCGCACTGTGTGTTCGCTCATAACCGCGATGAAAAATAGCTGACAACATCTTTCTGAAGACTCCTTGAAAATTTTAAGTTAATTTAAAATCTGGGAATTTAACTGGGACATACTTCAATTCTTAGAACTAGTTCTTGACAAAATACCTCATTAATTCTTTCTTGGGGGTCAATTCAATTTTCTTTTAACCAACATTATTCAATACACTATCACTAAAATTTAATGCTACTGGCAGGAAAATAAGTGAAGAGGGTAAAATAATCAGTTTTATTTGACTCTAAGTTAATTCCAAGCCTACGAATAGATTTCTTTCTACATGATAAGAAATGCCTTAAAAAAAAAGAGATCTATAGCTTAATAGCCCAGATACATATAATTCTTTCTATACACATTACATAAGTTAGAGAACCTAAATTAAAATCCTAAATAATACATTATATTGATGTCTTCAAAACAGCTTGTCAAAACACTTCTGAAAGATTTCTATCCTGTAGCATGTGCACAAAAATCCAAAATATTCACAAGAGAGGCAATATACAGCATCCACACCACCCATGACGCCAGTCCCTCATGGGTCCCCCAACAAATCTTTGAACCACATTACCTGCAATATCAGTGAGGCCAAGCACTATTCCTCTGGTTACTCTAGCGGTCTGTGGAGGAAAAGGCTTATTCCTATCATCCTCTCTTTCGGACCGTCAGCCCCTGATGTCGCTGTGGTCAGGCCCAAACTGATTAAATCTCTTCAACCCAGAGCAGATATTTCCAGAAATGGCAGCCAAAAATTAAATGATGATGTCAGACCTGCGATATGAGAATAAATTATAATTTGTATTTGCTACAAAAGTCAATTACTTGAACCTTACTTTACACATTTGATATGACTTACTAGATGTTCATGCCTTAACTTCCACTGGGAAAATATGTTGTGTGACTTTTTAAATACAATATATTTCAAATACTCATTTTAAAAAGGTTAAATACTTTTCTTTTCATGCAAAATCTTTAAGCTCTACGAGGTTACATTTCTTGAGTTATAAAATTAAAGGTATTTGCCATATAGTGTAAATAATATATTAAGCAAATACTTATTTTATGCCTACCATGTAATAATCTACTCTTCTAAGTGTTGGAGGAACCACAGTGGACAAAACAGATGGCATCGTGTCTTTTTTGAATTTATATTTTAGTGAATGAAGTTAGTAAAACACAAAACAAACAGAGGAGGCCTAACCATAATAAACAACATGAAAAAAAAAAAGAGACATAGAAAAGGAGATGAGAATCTTAGCGGAGGGAGCTTTAAATTCAGCCGGTCTCATGACGGCTTTGCTGAGCAAAGATGCAGGTTGAGCTCAGAAGTGCTCTCTAAAGGGCGCACGGTATCTGGGGAACATAATGTCCTAGGTGGGGAAAGCAGCAAGCCCGTTGTCCCCGAAACAAGAGTAGGCTGGCACGTTGAGAACCTGCAAGGTGGTGAGCAAAGCTGAGCAAGCAAGGGGAGTAACGGCAGACGACGACAGAGAAGGTAACACTGAGACCATATTATGGGGGGTCCTACTGAGAAATGTAAGCACTTTGATTTTACTTTTAATAAAATAAGATGTTATTGAAAAATTTGAAGCAAAAGCATAACATGATGTGAATGTTTAAGTGTTGTTGAAGTAAATAATACACCATACAATTCACCCATTTAAAACACACAATTTAATGATTTTTAAATATATTACAGGGTTGCACAACCATCAGCACAATCTAATTTTAGAGCAATTTTGTTTTCAGAAAAAGAAAACATTCGCGGTCACTCATTGCCCCTTTCTCTACTTTCCTCTCTCCAAGTCCTTAGCAACCATCAACCCTCTGTTTCTATGGATTTGCTTTTTTCACTTAGCATAGCTCTACCAAGTTCTATCCAGGTTGCTGCATGTATCAGTTTTGCCCCTTTCTACTGCTGAATGTTATTCAGAATATTATTCAGCATTGTTGTATGTACATGACGCATTTTTTAATCCACTCACCAGTTGGTGGGCATTTAGGCTTTTTCATTTTTTGATTACTGTGAAAAAGGCTCTTATGAATATTTATGTACAATAATTTTAGACACATATTTTTATTTATCTTGGATATACACCTAGTAGTGGAATTCATGCATCATGTGGTAACCCTGTTTAACATCTTGAAGAACTGTTACACTGTTTTCCGAAGTGGCTTCACCATTGTACATTCCCAGTAACAGAGCATAAAAGCTCTGATTTCTCCAATTCGTTGTCAGCGCTTCCTAGTACCTTTTGTCCGCATCCTAGTGAAGTGATGTCTCATTGTAATTTGATTGAATTTTCCTATGACTAATGACGTTGAACAGTTTTGCTTGTGTTACTGGCCATTTGAATATCTTCTTTGAAGAACTGTGTACTCAAATGCTTTGTATCTTCTTAAATTGAGTTAATTTTCTCTTTGTTTATGAGTTGTATGGATTCTTTATATATTCTGGACACAAGTCTCTTATCTGAAAAATGGTATTCAAATATATTCTCTAATTCTACATGTTGTCTTTTCACTTACTTACAGTATTTTCAGCAAAGTAAAAATTTTAAGTTGGACACAGTAAAATGTTCATTTGTCACCTGTATTTTTGATGTGATTATCTAAGATTTTGTGACTACTGCAAGCCAATAAATATTTATGCCCATATTTTCTTCTAATAGCTTCATGGGATTTATCTATTATATGTGAGTTTATGATTCATTTTGAGATACTTTTTTATGCATAGTGTGAGATAGAGATCAAACATCGTTCTTTTCCATGTGAACATTGACTTGTCTCAGCACCACTGTTGCAAAGACTGCACTTTCCCCAAATAAACTGTCTTGAGATTCTTGTTAAAATTATTAGCCATAAATGTAAGAGTTTATTTATAGACTCTCAATTATATTCTTAAATATGTATATTATGTTTATGTCAGTACAGCAGTGTCTTGATTATTGGAGCTTTATTGTAAGTTTTGAAATCAAGATATGTGCCTTCCAAATCCCAGTTGGTCATAGTGTATAATCCTTTTTATATGTTGATATATCCGTTTGCTAGTATTTCACTGAGAAATTTCGTGTCTGTATGCATAAAAAATCTTAGAGTCCAGCTTTTTTTTTCTGAGACATTATTGTCTGTTTTTAGTATTAGAGAATTTCTGACTCCATAGAGTGAGTTGGGAAATATTCCCTATCTTATTTTTTTTAGATGATTTGGTAAAAGATTGGTATTATTCTTTGAAAGTCTGGTAGAATTCAACAGTAAAGCCTTCTAATTCTGGATTTTTCTTTGTGAGAAACTTTTAATTATGAATTTAATTTCTTTACTTGCTATAGATCTATCTATATTTTCTAGTTGTTTTTGAATAATTTTCCTTAATTCATTTCTTTATAGAATTTGTCCATTTCAACTATTATCTCGTTTTTTGCATACATACTGTTGTCAGCAGCATTCCCTAATGATCTTTATAATTTCTGTAAAGTTCGTACCTATGCCCCTATCTTCAGCTTAATTTTAAGAATTTCACCTCATTTCTCTCTCTTGTTTCCCTTGGTCAACTGAACTAAAGATCTGCTAATATTCTTTATCAATATTTATTTCCACTTTATGCATTAGTATTACTATCTTTGGGCTTAGTTTCCTCTTCTTTTTCTTGTTTTTTTTTTTTAAGTAAGAGTGTTACTGATTTGACATCTTTCTTCTTTTTGAATACAGACATTTACAGCTAAAAATAGGCCTCTGAATGCTGCTTTTGCTTCATCCAATATGATTTCATATGTTTTATTTTCATTTACTTCAAAGTATTTTCTTATTTCCTTTGTGATTTCTTTTTTTGGCACATTGGTTATTTAATAGTGTGTCTTTTAATTTCTTCATATTTATGAATTTACCAAATGACACATGTTTTAAAGAATTTCTATTTGTAACTGCATTATGGTCAAGGGACATATTTTATATTTCAATTCTTTAAAAATTATTGTTAGTTTTTTTATAGCCTAGCATACAACCTGTCTTGGAGAGGCTCCTTGTGTGCTTGGTAAGAATATACATTCTGCTGCTGTTGAGTAGAGTGTTTGATAGATTCCTGTGAAGTCTAGCTATTTTATGGTGCTGCTCAAGTCTTACTTTTGTTGATCTTCTACCTAGTTGTTTCCTTCCATTAATGAAAGAGAAATATTAAAATCTTTGTTATTGTTAAGTTATCTATTATTCCCTTCAATTATGCCCATTTTTCCTTCATGGATTCTGGAGTTCTTCTTATAGATATATGTAGATTTACAAACGTTGTATCTTCTTGGCAGATTGATCCTTTTACCGTTTAGAGATATGCTTCTTTATCTTTAGTAACTTTTTGTTTTAAAATCTGTTTTATTTCAATATTTACCTGGCCACTCTAGCTCTCCTTTATAATTACTGATTGTATGGCATATCATTTTCCATTATTTTACTTTCAACCTATTAGTACTTTTAATGTAAAATATGTCTCTTACAGATAGCATAGTGTTGGATTTCTTTTTTTAATGGGAGGAGGGCCAGTTATCCAATCTATTTTTGTCTTCAGTTGAGTTGTTTAATCCATGAACATTTAATATTGCTGAAAAGGTTGGATTTACATCTAACACTTTTTGTTTGTTTGTTTTCTACATGTTTCATGGCATTTCTGTTGCTCTATTTCTCTTCTATTGCCTTCTTTTTATTAAGTGGATATTCTCTAGTATAACGTTTCATTTTTTTCCGTAATTTATTAAAGTTTATTTTTTAACTTTTCTTTATTCTTAGTGGGTGTTGTATGGCTTACAATATATATCTTAACTAATCAGAGTCAACCTCAAATTTATACTGAATTAATTCTTGTAAAAATAAGAAGTTTAATTCCATAGATCTCCAGTCCGTTTCCCCTCGTTTTGGTACTATTATTTTATATATATTATATTAAATATTAAAAATAGAATTATATTTATGTACAATAAATATACTATATATAATACATATATTAGCTCATTGACTCTTGAATAGCACAGGTTTGAATTGCATGGGTCCATTTATACATTTTTCTTCAAAAAGTATACTGAAAACTTTTTTATAGATTTGCAACAGTTTGAGAAAATTCACAGATGAGCCACATGGCCTAGAAATATTTTAAAATATTATTTAATTTAGATGTCATGAGTGTATAAAATGCATGTAGATATTAGTATATATTTACATAGGCATCAGGAAAGTGATATATAATATAAAATTAATAATGTGTTAGTTTTCTTACTTTTTATATCTTTGTCTCCAAAGAATTAGATTATCATATAGTATGTCTTTCTCATAATTGGAGAAGCTGTGAGTCTATTATCACAGGTAAATGTTTATTTTAAAATGTATTTTTGATAGTGTATGACAAATATAACTGTAATTCTGTATGCCATACAAAGTTTATAATTCATTCATTAGTCTATAGGCAAGCTACGTGAAGAAATCCAATTGACTACACTAAGCAACTGTAAAGCAATCATATTGCTGTTTCTTCATTATTGATGCATAAACTTCATATACCTATAAGTATTTGTGAACTTCCTCTACACATTATCTTTTCATTTTTCATGTCTAGTGTTAGTAGTATGTATACTATTTATAGTGTTTTATACCATATAAGGCAATATTGACTCGGGTACTGATAAGGATTCATCTTCTAAACAGACATAAACATACAGTATTGATAAACACAGTACACTGCTATAAATGTATTTTCTCCTCCTTATGATTTTCTTACTACATTCTTTTCTCAAGCTTGCTTTATTGCATAAATACAATACAAAATACACAACTTACAAAATACGTGTTAATCAACTATGTATGTTATCAGTAAGACTTCCGGTGAACAGTAGGCTTTTCATAGTTAAGTTATTGGGATCCAAATTTATAGATGGATTTTCAACTGCTTGGGGGCTTGGCACAGTTAACTGCTGCATTTTTCAAGGGCCAATTATATACACAAAATTTATAAAATTTAAACCCAATAATGCATTGTTAAAATTATTAATTTATATACTTGCTATAGATTGAATGATTTTATCCACCCCACCCCCCCAATTCACGTGTTGAAATCTTAATCCTCAATGTGATGATATTTGGATATGAGGCATTTTGGAGGTAATTAGATTTTGAGGATGGAGTCCTCATGACTGAATTAATATAAGAGACACAAAAGAGCTTGCTTACTTTTTCTCCGTTTTCTGCCGTGTGAAGATACAATGAGATTTCCATCTGCAAACCAGGAAGCAGGCTCTCACTAGACACCAGATATACTAGCATTTTAATTTTGGACTTCTTTGTCCCCTGAACTATGAGAAATAAGTATTTGGCTTTTAAGTAACTCAGTCTATGGCAATTTGTTACAATAGTCCAAACCAACTAAAATAATAATCATGTATCATTTTTATTATATAAGTTACAAGAGTACAATATAATCATTCATAACTCTTATAGGTCACACTGCATTTATAGTTATTGTAATATATTGGCTATATTTCCTGTGTTGTACAGTATATTTTTGTAACTTATTTTACACCTAATAATTTGTACCTGTTAGTTCTCTGCCCCTGTATTTCCCCCTCCCACCTTCCTTCTCCCCACTGATACCACTCGTTTGTTCTCTATATCTGTAATTATGCTTCTTTTTGTGGTATGTTCACTAGTTTGTTGTATTTTTTAGATTCTACACGTAGGTGTTATAATACAATAATTCTCTTTCTTTATCTGACTTATTTCATTTAGCATAATGCCCTCCAAGTTTTTCCACATTGCTGCAAATGATAAAAATGTCATTCTTTTTATGGCTGAGTAGTATTCCATTGTAATGTGTGTGTGTGTGTGTGTGTGTGTGTGTGTGTGTGTGTGTGTGTGTGTGTATACACACAGAGAGACACACACATACATATTATTTCGATATACGTATATGTAAAGATACATACGTCTTCTTTATCCATTTATCTGTTGATAGGCACTTAGGTGGCTTCCATATCATGGTAAATGTAAATAATACTGCTATGAACATTGGGTAACTGTACTTTTTCATATTATGTTGGTTTGTTTATTTTTGATATATATCCAAGAGTGGAATTGCTGGCTCATATGATAATTCTATTTTTGGTTTTCTTGAGAACCCTCCATACTGTTTTCCACAGTGGCTGCAACAATTTTGATTCTCACCAACAGCATATGAGGGTTCCCTTGTCTCCACATCCTTGCCAACATTTGTTATTTGTTCTTTTCGATGATAAGCATTCTGACAGGTGTGAAGTAATGTCTCACTGTGGTTTTTATTTGCATTTATGTGAGGATTATTGATGTTTCAGCTTATTTTCATGTGTCTATTCACCATCTGTATGTATTCCTTGGGAAAAAATGTTTATTCCGTTCTTCTGCCTATTTTTTAATTAGGTTGTTTTCTTGCTTTTGATGTTGAATTATATGAGCTCTTTACATATTTTGGGTACTACACCCTTACCAGTCACATCACTTGCAGACATTGTCTCCCATTGTGTAGCTTGCCTTTTTATGTTGCAGGTGGTTTCCTTCACTGTACAAAAGCTTTTAAGAATAATTAGGTCTCATTTGTTTATTTTTACTCTTATTTCCTTTGATTTAGGAGACAGATCCAAAAAATAGTGTTGTGATTTGTGTGAAAGAGTGTTCTGCCTATGTTTTCCTTTTGAAAAGTCTTACACTTAGGTCTGTAACCCAGTTTGAGTTTATTTTTGTATATGGTGTTAGAGAATGTTCTAATTTTATTATTTAACATGTAGCTGTCCAGTTTTCCTCATGTATCTTTTAATAATGCTGAGAGAATAAATGAAGCCAAGTTAGTTTTGTAGAGTTTGTTATATTAAAGTTCTTATCCCCCCATTCTGATTCTCTTCAGTTACCCCTGTGGATCTATGTTAACAACTGATTTTGTTTTCTTACTCCCATCCAGTTTTCCCCCACCCATCTCCTTCGTCTTGTTGTCAAATATACTACAGAATTATTAATGCAATTATGTGCCTATCATTTTAGGCAATTTAGTTTTGAAATCAGGAGAAGTAAGAAGAAGAAATATGCAATTAGATGGCATTTTGTAATTACATGCATGTTTAATTTTATTGGCACTCTTTCCTTTTATGGCCTGAATTATTGTCACTTGCTTTTACTTTTTAATTTTTTCCCTATTTTTACTTTTTAACCACCTTTATTGTGGTATGGCTACTATACAGTAAACTATACATATTTCAGATGTACAATTTGATGAATATTGATAAATACATAGCAGTGAAACTAACAATACAATCAAGACAGCTAACATTTCTGTCACTGCCAAAGGGGTGCACATTTTGAATTCCCAATTTTTCCCTTCCCAACCCTTTATCCCCTGATAACCATAAGTATTTGTTTCTCTGTATCTGTGAATCTGTTTCTATTTTGTAGATAAGTTCATTTGTGTCTTTTTATTTTTTGTTTTTCGTTTTGCTTTCACATATAAGCAGTATCACATGTGGTGTTTTTCTTCCCCATTCTGATTTCCTTCACTTAGAATGACAATCTCCAAGTCCATTCATATTGCTGCAAGTGGCATTAATCACTGTTTATGTCTGAGTAGTTTTCCATTGTGTGTGCGTGTGTGTGTAATACATATATAATCACATCTTCTTTATCCAGTCATCTGTTGATGGACATTGGGGTTGTTCCCGTGTTGGGGCTATAGTAAATAGAGCTGCTGTGAACACTGGGGAGCATGTGTCTTTTCAGGTTGTATTTTCCTCCAGCTATAAGTCCAAAAGTGAGATTGCTGGATTCTATAGTAAGTCTATTGTTAGTTTTTTGAGGAAGCTTCACACTGTCCTCCATACTGGCTGCACCAATTTACATTTCCATCAGCAGTGTAAGAGGGTTCCTTTTTCTCCACACCCTCTCCAGCATTTATCACTTGTGGACTTTTTAATGATGGCCATTGTGACTGGTGTGAAGTGATATCTCATTGTAGTATTGATTTGTCTTTCTCTAACAGTTAGTGATGCTGAGCATCTTTTCATGCTCAACCATTTGTATGGCCATCTGTGTGTCTTCTGTGGAGAGATGTCTATTTAGGTCTTCTACTCATTTTTTCATTGGCTTGCTTCTTTTTTTGATATTAAGGTGTATGACCTGTTTGCATATCTGAAAATTAGTCCCTTGTCACAAATATCTTCTCCCATTCTGTGGGTCTTTTTTCATTTTGTTGATGGTATCCTTAAATGTGCAAAAGCTTTTAAGTTTAATTAGATGTTATTTGTTTATATTTCCTTTTATGTCCATTCCTCTAGAATCTGATTCTAAAAAACTATTGCTGTGACTTATGTCAAAGAGTGTTCTGCCTATGTTTTTCTCTGGCAAATTTTTAGTATCTGGTCTCCAATTTAAGTCTTTAATCCATTTTGAGTTTATTTTTGTACATGGTTAGGGAATGTTCTAATTTCAGTCTTTTACATGCAGCTGTCCAGCTTTCCCAGCACCACTTATTGAAGAGACTGTCTTTTCTCCATTGTATATTCTTGCCTCCTTTGTCATAGATTAATTGACCATAGGTGCGTGGGTTTATTTCTGGACTTTCTATCTTGTTCCACTGATCTATGTGTCTGTTTTGTGCCAGTACCATACTGTTTTGATTACTGTAGCTTCGTAATATAGTTTGAAGTCAAAGAGCATAATTTCTCCAGCTCCGTTCTCCTTTTTCAAGACTGTTTTGGCTATTCGGAGTCATTTGTGTTTCCAGACAATTTTGAACATTTTTGCTCCAACTGTGTGAAAAATGTCATTCATAATATGATAGTGATTGCATTGAATCTATATATTGCCTTGGGTAGTATGCTTATGTTAGCAATATTCATTCTTCCAATCCAAGAACACTGTATATCTTTTCATCTTTTTATGTCATCTTCAATTTCTTTCATCAGTGTCTTATAGTTGTCAGAACTATGCCTCCTTGGATAGGCTTATTCCTAGGTATTTCATTCTTTTTGGTGTGATGATGAATAGGATTGTTTCCTTAATTTCTTTTTCTGCTGTCTTGTTAGTATATAAAAATGCGACTGATTTCTGTATATTAATTTTGTATCCTGCACCTTTACCAAATTCATTGATGAGCTCTAGTAGTTTTCTGGTTGCTTCTTTAAGGTCTTCCATGCATAGTATCATGTCATCCTTGAACAGTGACAGTTTTCTTTTCTTTTCTTTTCTTTTTTAGATCTGGATTCCTTTTATTTCTTTTTCTCCTCTGATTGCTATGGCTAGGACTTCCAAAACTATGTTGAATAAAAGTGGCAAGAGTGAGCATCGTTGTCTTTTTCCTGACCTTAGAGGGAACACTTTCAGCTTTTGACCATTATGATGTTAGCTATGGGTCTGTCATATATGGCCTTTATTATATTGGGGTATACTACCTCTATGCCCACTTTCTGGAGAGTTTTCATCATAAATTGATGTTGAATTTTATCAAATGCTTTTTCCACATCTATTGAAATGATCATATGTTTTCTGTTCGTCAGTTTGTTAACATGGTGTGTCACATTGATTGATGTGAGGAAAACTCCTTGCACCCCCAGGATAAACCCTATTTGACCATGGGGTAGGATGCTTTTAATGCATTGCTGGTATCAGTTTGCCAGCATTTTGTTGAGCATTTTTAAATTTATATTCATAAGTGATATTGGCCTGCAATTTTCTTTTTGTGTGCGTGATATATTTGGTTTTGTTGTAAGGGTGATGTTTACCTCATGGAACGGGTTTGGAAGTGCTCCTTCCTCTGCAATTTTTTGGAATAGTTTCAGAGGGATAGGAGTTACTTCTTCCCTAAATATTTGGTAGAATTCACCTGTGAAGTCATCGGTCCTGGACGTCTGTTTGTTGGGAGTTTTTAAATTACTGATTCAATTTTGATTTCTCCATCAAATCTGTAGGAGAGCCTTGCTGGATAGAGCACTCTTGGTTGCAAGTTTTTCCCTTTCATCATTTTAAATGTATCACACCACTTCCTTCCAGCCTGCAGAGTTTCTGCTTGAGTAATCAGCTGAGAACCTTCAGGTAGTTCCCTTGTATGTTATGTGTTGCTTTTCTCTTGCTGAGTATAGTATTTTCTCCTTATCCTTAATCTACGTCAATTTGGGTTAATCTTGTGTGGAATTCTCTGAGCTTCCTGGGCCTGGGTGACATTTTCTCCCCACAAGTTAGAGAAGTTTTCAGCTATTATCTCATCATATATTTTCTCAGGTCCTTTCTCTCTTCTTTTCCTGGTACCCCTATAATGTAAATATTAGTGTACTTCATGTTGTCCCAGAGTTCTCTTAAACTATTCACTTTTTCCTTCTCTCTCTCTCTCTTTTTTTTTTTTGTTCTGTTCTGTTGTAGTGATTTCCACTAATCTGTATTCTAGCTTATTGATCTGCTCTTCTCCCTCACTTTTAGTCTTTTCTTGGTTCCTTCTAGTCTGTTTTTCACTTCAGCAGTTGTATTCTTCAACTCTGTTTGGATATTCTTTATGTTTTCTAACTCTTTACTAAAAACTACCCTCTGTGTATCTATACTCCTCCTGAGTTCCCTGAACATCTTCTCCATCATTATTCTAAACTCTTACTTGGCTAGATTGCCTGTCTCTTTAACATTTATTTTTTCTTCTGGGATCTTATCTTGTGCCTTGGCCTGGGAAGTATTCCTCTGCTGCCTCATATTGTCTAACTTTCTATTTGTATTTTTAGGTAAGTCAGTTTCATTTCTTGACCTTGGAGAAGTGGCCCTTTTGGGGAGACACCCTATGCATCCCAGCAGTACACGTCTCTCTTGTCATCCAAGGACCAGGGTCCAGCTGGCCCCTAGGTAGAGTCTGGCTTGTGTTTGCAGATTTCTCCCACAAATTTGGGATTGTTGTTTTCTTATTTCTGGTATCTGTTCCCTGGTGGATAAAGCTGAACTGCAGCTTCTGTAGGTTTCCTGGCAGGAGGACATGGCGTCTGCTCACTGCTAGGTGGAGTTTAGGTCTGGCTTTTGGATGGATAGGGCCATGCTTAGTTGCATGTCTAAAGGTGGCTGTGCACTCAGGAAGACTGCTGATAGGTGGGGCTGAGTTCCTACCCAGGTTGTTGTTGGGCCTGAGGCTTCCCAACACTTAAGCCTTCCAGCTGTTGGTTGGGGCTAGGTCTTGGTGTTAATGATTTAAGCAAGATGTCAGGCTCCTAGAAAATCCATGTAGTTGAACACTCCCCAGATATCTGCCACCAGCTTTTGTGTCCCCAAGGTGAGCCATCGCCACCCCTCTTCTCCTCAGAAGACCTTTCAAATTGAGCAGGCAGGTCTGGCCCAGTTTCCTGCGAAGTCACTGCCTGTGCCCTTGGACATGGTCCATGTGAAATTCTTTGTTCGTGTCTCAAGAGAGTGAAGTCTCTTTTTTCCCCAACCTGTGGAGCTCCTGGAGATAAGCTCTGCTAGCCTTGAAAACCAGATATTCTGGTGTTTCCGTCTTCCAATGCCAAAACCCTGGGCTGGGGAGCCTTACGTGGGGCTCAGAACTCTCACTCCTGTGGAAGGGCCTCTGTAACTTAATTATTCTTCAGCTCATGGGCAGACTATTCAGGGGCTATGGGGCCTGCTTGTCTCATGAGCACACCCCTCCGACCATCCCACTAAGAGTCCCTCTTTATGCTTCCAGTTGAAGAGGGTTTTTTGCTAGGTTTTAGTCTTTTTCTTCCCCCATGGCTGTCTAGTGGTCAGTTGTGCTTTTGTTGTAGTTGTGAGGGCAGGTGAGCTGGTGGTCCTACTATTCCACCATCTTGACCGGAAATCTCTGTCCTTTATTTACTTATTGATTTATTTATTTTCTATTGTAAACTTTCTGTTAGCAATTTTTTGCTTTAATATATGGAATACATTAATACCTCGCATGACATATATGAAGCCAAATTACACTAACTAAGTTGTTTACAGCCTCGAATCTTACTCCCAGTACACATTCCAATAAATTTATTCTGTAAAAGCAATACTTTTTGTTTGTTTTTGATTTTGTTTTATTACAGCAAACTTTTCAACTACAAACCTCGAATACATGAAAGATAATCCAAGGACAAGCATGACAGGACTGATAAAACCCAAACTGACTAAACGTGTTCTCACAATATAAACTGGCATAAAAATAAGTAAAATTCTCTATTACCACAATAGCAACAATAATGTACACAGAATAATGGTTTGTGGGTGAATATTAACTATTCTAACTCTAATTCCAAAAGAAAACAGTTCATTTAAAAGTCTATTTTAAAAGTCAACGCTCCGTCTGATTTCCCATAGGGCTACTGCTGATTCCAGTTTAAAATGTAAAGTATCCACCTTGAGTGATTAGCTCAGCTTGTCTTGGCATGGGGAAAAAAAATCATCGCCTTTATTTTGGAGTAACACAAAATGACTCACTAACTTCACATACAGAAACTGAGTCTGTGTGTGTAACGACATGAGTTTGGAGAAGTGTGAGCGGTCAACTAGCTATTTCTAGTACGGAGTAGATATTTTACAGTATGATTAAACTTTACACATGGCCTCAAAACTGAAGGACAATTTTAAGTTTATCTTCAATATGCCAATGTTATATATCTAGGAATTGGTTCCTGGGTTCTGTCACAGAGAAGAAATCCCTTAAGCATGATGTTGAGTGGTCATTTAAAAAAAAATGCTTTTGTATTTAACTGAGTGTTTGGTGATGGCAGGATAAAGGCAGGGCTGATGAATGTAACTGCCTTGATAAAGAGTCCTAGACATGTACAAGTTTGTGCAAGCAAAACAACTCATCTTAGCCCAGGCCACATGATGCAGTTCAATTCAGTTCAGTGTAGCTGACTGAGCTTGAAAAGCTGGCCTAGCACCCAAGTCCACCCAGCTGATCGAGCCCAGCCCAGCTCAGCCCAGCTCAGCCCAGCTCAGCCCAATTTTGCCCAACTTTCCCAATTCAACCCAGCCCAGGTCAGTTCAGCCTGGTTCTGCTCAACCCAGTTCAATTTAACCCTGCTCAACCCAGTTCAGCCCAGCTCAGCCTGGTTCAGCCCAGTTCAGCTCAACCCAGCCCAGCTCAGCCCATTTCAACCCAGTTCAGCCCAGTTCAACTCAACTCAGCTCAGCCCAGCTCAGCCCAGTTCATCCCAGTTCAGCCCAGTTCAGCCCAGTTCAACTCAGTTCAACTCAAGTCAGCTCAGCTAAGCCTAGTTCAGCCCAGTTCAACTAAACTCAGCTCAAACCGTACCAGCTCAGCTCAGCCCAGCTTAGCCCAGCTCAGCCAGCTCAGCCAGCTCAGCCCAGCCCAGCTCAGCCAGCCCAGCTCAGCCCAGCTGAATCTAGTTCAGCTCATCCTAGCCAGCTCTGCCCAGACTAGCCCAGTGCAGCCCAGCCCAGCCCAGCCCCACCCTCCCACGCAGGCAAGCCCAGCCCAGCCCAGCTCAGCCTAGGAGGGCCCAGACTGCCTGTTTTGCCCTGCTTAGTGTGCCTGGTTTGGCCTCCTCAGTTGAGCCTGGTTTCTCCCAACTCAGCCCAGCTCAGTTCGACTGCACCCAGTCAAGTCAGGTCAGCCTGATTCAGGTCAGGCCAGCCCAGCTGAGCAGGCCCAGGGTGGGCGAGTTCCGAGCTCTGCTCATTTGGACCTGCCTGATCACGCCTATCCATCTAAATTCGCCTAGTCCAGAACAGCCCAGCTCAGCCCCACCTGGCCCCATGGAGGACGGTATTTCCTCTCAGCCCACTTCACCCACCCCAGTCCACCCCCTCAGCTCAGCCCAGCCCTGTTGGCTTAGTCCACCCAGCTCGGCCCAGCTCACCTTGGCTCAGGGCAGCCCAGCTCACTTCAGCTCAGTCCACCAGCCTGGCACAGTCTCACACAGCTGAGGACAGCCCCTCTGAACAGCACGGCCCGGTGGAGGCCAGGACAGTTCATCTCCCTCCAACCATTCAAGCCACAGTTCGTCCAGCCTGGTCCTGCCTGGCCTGCCCTCATCAGGCCCGCTCAGGCCAGCTCAGCTCAGGCCACAGGCTGCAGGCTTAGGCCAGCCTGCCATGTAGCCCCGCACAGAAACTAACCCCTGCTGTTCACCCCCAACCTGGGCTGGCGGCCACTGTCCCGGCTGGCTGCAGGCAGGTCCATGCCCAGAGCCCTGACTGCACCCTGTGTGTGGGTCCTGCCCTGGCTGAGATTCCCAGCCACTTGCTCTTCTCCAGGCTGGCTTCAGGCAGTGTCTTGCTTCCCTGTGTCCCCATGCAGGGAAGGGACCGCTGAGGGCCAAGCAGTGACCAAGAGGCCTGGTCCACACCAGGGGGGCAGTTAAGGCAGCCTCACCTAGCAGGGGCCTGGGCAGCCCACCCTGGCTGCCACTTGGGCCAACCCCAGTGGCTGGGCTACCTGAGGTGCTGGGTTTTCCGTCAGGTGCCTGTGGCTGGCATGGCCCGTCTGCAGGCTCCCTGGACAGACTCCCAGATGAGCTGAGTCATTAGAAACATTGCTGTTATCTTTACGTCTAGAAAATAGGGCCTGGGGGAGGGAGCTCTGCCCCAGTGCTCTCAGCTAAAAACGGGGTGGGAACCCCAGGGGCCTTGGCAGCCCTGGAAGTTCCCTTTTCTCTCTCTGCTCTTGGGAAGCCGATCGAGTGGCAGCGGGGTCTCGGGCTCTGCTCCTCTCTGCCCGGCTCGTGGCCCCTCCCCCTCAGTGCCATGGGCTGACTCGGAGGGCTGTCGGCACGCACGGTGGTCACACGATGGCCTGGGAAGGGAGGGGCGCGGGCACAGCCACCGCTGCTCCCGAGGCAGCTTCGTGGGAAGCGGTCTTGGCTTTTCGTGTGTGAGAAGCCAGGATGGAGGGCAGGGCTTCCTGACCACACACTGTCCTCGTCCCTGTGTCCCACCACCCAGGGGAGTGGGCCAGGGGCTGGCCCAGTGGGGGTGGCTCTGGGCATGAGCGCGGGGGCTATGGGCTCACCTGGGGACGGGCAGGCTCTGGTTCCCCCTGGCTCCTGGCACCCTGCTGCCTACGTACTGGCTTCCCAGTCGGACAGTGTCCTGAAGTGACTGGGCCATGTGGCCCTGAGGGCTGGCAGGGTCCTGTGAGGAGGCTGGATGTGGCTGTGAGCTTGGCCGGTAGCTCAGCAAGACCCTTGTAGCTGCTGGATCCTGGGCCATACATGTCACGTCAGGCTGCAATTGCCCCCAGGGGTGTGGGGACCATGGAGTGGCTTTCACAGAGGTGCCCACGGCATTTGACACTGGTCTGCCGGGGTGGCCGGTCTGCTGTGGACACTCCTTTAACACGCACTGAGCAGACGGCGGGCTGAGTCACTACCAAGCACTAAGCAGACGGCAGGCTGAGTCCCCGTGCTGTTGATGTGCCCTGCAGGCCTGTGTGTCCCCAGAACCCCCGATGGCCCAAGTGCACACGAAGGGGAGGCCATGGCCACTTGCCAGGCTCGCCATCAGCATGGGCTTCTGGGAGGGGACATGCGGTCTTTGAAGAGGGAGATACCAGGACCCCACTCCCTGGACACCCAGGACACCAGGACCCAGGACACCATGGCCAGTCGTCCCCACACAGGGAGGCTGTGCGGAGACAGGTGGGGTCAGGCTGCATCCTTGCAGGAATGTTTGGTCTCCCTTGGGAAGACCCCGGGGTTGCTGTGGGATGGCCAGGGCAGGCCCAGGGTGCAGAACCAGGGCCCTGGTGGGAGCCAGGGCCCAGCCTGACTGCTCTGTCCCAGCACAGATTGTCCTGGTCCATCTGGCCCCACCCTCGGCCTCAGGCTCAGATGCTGTGTGGGAGGGGGAGGGGTAACTGCTGAGTTCCTTGGAAGGACCCAAGGTTGAGAAACCACAGAGCTGGCAGAGCCCCTTCGGGGAGCCTCCTGCCAGGTGGTGCCAGGCCATGCAGCCTGCACTGTGTGAGTGTGTGAAGCTGAGGGCTTGGCCCCTGGCAGCTCCCTGCTCATTCTTCCCAGGCTGTGGGCACTCGAGGCAGAGGCCTCAGTGCCCAGCCAGCCCCTCTCCACCAGCAACTACCCAGGCTTCCCAGGAGGTGCTGGGCTGCAGGTGAGGGGCAGGGAGGGTGTGGGGCACGGGCTCAGGCCAGCAAGTTGTGTGGAGGGAAGGCCAAGCCACAGGTGTTTCTTAGACCCTTCCTGACCAGGACCCTGACTGGGTGGCAACACCAGCCCCTAGACCTCAGACTCAACCAGGGGCTCACTGCTCTTGGTACCCATGGTGGGGATCTGGCCCCGGCGTTCTCCTGGACGGTGAGACCAGCTGAGCCCCTTGTCTGTGGTTGTGACCCCAAATGCAGGCCTGTAGATGCTCTCAGCCCCCTGTGTGGCTCCCTCCGCCCAGAGTGGGCCTGGTCTGGGGCTGGCCTACGGCATCCCAGGCCTCCTGGGAGGCCCTGCTTCTCGGCTGCCACAGGCGTGGCCCCTGCCTCCAGCCCCAGGACTGCCTTCCCAGCGGGCATGCCGCTGTCATGATCCGTGGGAGCTTGCCATTCTGAAGGGTGCAGCGCGGTGTCTCTGGGATCTAATCCAAACCCTCCTGTTGCTGACGAGCTGGAGCATATCTTTGGAAACTCAGGAACCGTTTGGACTTCTCTTTGATCGCATCATGCTTGCTAAGATTCTCTTGGCAATTCCTGGAAATCTGCACGGCAGTCACCTCTAGAAGCCAGCCCCTTGCAAGTTTTGCATTGTGATGACCTTCTCCTGGATCATCCTCAGTCTGTTAACATTGCGTACTGAGCCCTCATTTGACGTAAGTTCTTGGTTTCCATGTGGCAGATTTGCTGGTTATCTACCCTGAATTTTGGAGGCTACTGTGTAAGTTCCCTGGGGCTTCTGTCACAAAGGACCACAAGTATGGTGGCTCTAAACCACAGGAATGGATTCTCACACTCTGGAAGCCAGAATACAGAAACCAAGGTGTTGGCAGGGCCGAGCTTCCAGGCTGGGGTGGAGGGGGGAGTGGTGGTGGTGGATCCCTCCTGCCTCGTCCAGCCCCTTCCAGTGATCGGCTACTGGCCTCACTCCAATCTTCCCTCCATCTTCACATGGCCTTCTGCCCTGTGTCACCTCCACTTGCTACAAGTCATTGGACTTGTAACCCTTCAGAAATCTAGTGTGATCCAATCTTAACATCCTTGACCTAATGACGTTAGCAAAGACCCTGTGTCCAAACGAGTTCATGTTCACAAGTTCTGGATGGACATACCTTCCACCAGGCAGAAGCCATCACCGTGCACCACCAGCCTGGGCTGGTCTGCCTCCTTTCAGCTTCAGAGTTGGCCTTTCAGGTGAGCCTGCTGGGTCCTAACAGGCTCAACCACCAGCCCCCGTGCAGAGGACTGAAGCTCTCCATGTGAGAGTCCGGTCCCCCCCCAACAGGCTTCCCCGTTGCCTGACGGCACCACTCACTGTGGTCCGAGCTCTGAGGGACAACTGGGCTGTCTCTGAGGCTCTCCTGTTCCTTGGGTCTAGTAGTTTGAGCATGAGTACCATTGTTTTCGGTGACGGTTTTGTGACCATGTCAATGTTTAGGGGGAAAGTCTCCCTGAAAACCTTCATCCTTTGCTTTTATTTTTCAAAATTGTCTAAGCTGTAAATGGATCTCAAAGACAGACAGACAAACAAACAAAACCAACCCAGCTGGAATTTTGATGGGGAGTACATTGTATTTCTTAGTCTGTGAGACAAATGGCGCTTTATCACACCATCCTTGACCAGCGTGTCTCTCCAGCCGACCAGTTTTCTTTTATGTCTTTTAATGGAGTTTAACTTTGTTTCACAAAGGTCTTGGGTGCCCTTCGTCAGGATATCCCTTGCGTTGCTGTGAGCTGCGCCTCTCTTTCTGTTACACTTTCTGGTAGGTTTGCTGTCACAGAGGACCATGACTGCTTTTGGTAAATTGGTCTTACATTTGGAAATCGTGCTGCTTTTCTCGTTACTTCTAACAGTTCGTCCGCTGCTTTTGTTTGCTTTTCCTTAGACATGATCATATTGTCTGCAAATAATGCCTGTGTTACGTCTCCTCTTTCAATCTTAACAACCCTGTTTCTTTTTCTTGTCATGTAGCTTTGGCTAGGATGGCCAATAATCTGTTAAATGAGCATTTTCCAAACCTTTTTGACAAAATCCTTATAAGAAAAACATTCTATATTGTCATCCAATACACATTTGTATGTTATATATATGTATAAAACATATATATTGTGTATATTTATTTATGTTACCAAAAAAAATTTTCATGGAAAATATTTACTCTTGTTATGCACAATGCAGAAAATTTCTCCTTGTTTTTCTTTGTTTACTAAAGAAAGCCTGGCTGTAACTCTTTGATTTGAGTTCACAGTCCACAGGTTAGCCAAGTCATGAAGCTGAAAAACCCTGCAAAATACTATGACAGCAGTGACAGGTGCCCTTGCTGCATCCCGGACCCCGTGTGAACACCCCTAAAGGTCGCCCAGTGAGGATGTTTGCTGCAGCTTTATTCCTTCTTTCCTCCATCCTCTTGGGCCAATGAAGTACTTTTTGGTATTCCATTCTGATTTCTCTACTGACTTTTAAGATAAGCCTGTTTGCATTGTGATTTTTGTGACTATAACGTGCACCCTGCAGTTATCACAATGAACCTCATGTTGTCATTAGGGCCTTGAAAAAGTACAGTTCCACTTATCAATTCATTCTTGGTGGTTCTGTCTTGTATTTTGCATCTATACATGTTACACGCCCCACAACATACAGTTACAGTTTTTACTTTCAACAATCGTCTTTTTAAGAAAGCAAGAGAGAAAAGCACATTTTTTTTGCACTTGCATGTTTACCACCCCTGATGCTCCACTTTCCATCCTGTGGACCTGACTTTCACTTTGGTGTCATTTCTTCACAGCACAAAATCTCTCTGTTAGCCTTTCCTTTACCTCAGGTCTCTTGGAAATGCACTCCCTCAGGTTTTGTGTGTCTGAAAATGTCTGTTACATAGTCATTTTAGAAAGATCTTTTCTCTGGATGTAGACTTCTGGGTTGAAACTCCCTCTTCTATTGTTCCCTGGTCACCACTTTTTTTCTGATGAGAAGCCAGTGTCATTTGTCCCTTGTGCGATGCGTCATTTCCTGGCTGCCTGCAAGGCCTCCTCTTGCCTTTGCTTCTCGCTTTCTCCAGGGCTTGCTGAATCAGAACTGCTTTCTCTGATGTGGTTTTCATTTCCCTTAAAACCGGTGTGGCTCCTTTCAAATGTTTCATGGCTATTTGGACAGCTTTTGTGAAACATCTGTTTAATTCTCCTGCCCACTTCTCTACAGGATTGTTTGATTTTTCTAGTTGATTTGCAGGAGTTCTCTGTCTATCCTCAATCTATTTCTGTCAGTTACACATGTCAGCAGGTGAAATTGTGAAAGACGTTGAAATGGACCAAAAAAATCACTCCTGGTGTCTTCAGTGGAAAGCAAGGCATTGTCTTGTGTGCACGTCAAGGCCATCCTGTCCCATGGGGCTCTATGGTTTTCATTGTCTTTGAGCTATTTCCCGACTCTCTAAGCTGCAGAGGGTGGATGGCAACACAAATCCCCTTCTTCGGATGAAGGATCGAGGCTTCTCTGACTCCCATTTAGAAACTGTTTGTAAACTCATTTCAGCACTCTTGATTCGACTGTACAAATGAAGTGCTTTGAATACTGCTTTGGCCGGGCTGTCACACCTTGATTAACGAGTTCAGTACAATTTGGAGATGTGTTCTTTATGTGTCTACAGGAGAGTCACCATCAGGCCGTTTTGAAGCCTAACCTTTAACACGTCACTAATGTCTTCTCCCACATGGATGAACGCACTTACCCTGGGTCTAGGAGGTTCTGTGGCTGGGAGGGCAGGAGACCAGCTGTTGACCAGCAGACCCGAGGCAGCCACCCTGGTCCTCCAGGGCTCTGCTTCAGGGCGCACCCAGGAAAGCTAGCCCTGACCCCACAGACCAGGCTGTTTCTTGCACTGAGCGGCCTCACAGCCCCACGCTGTGCATTCCCAGCTCTTATCCTGATGGTCCTCACATAGCTGTGGGCTGATTTACTTAGTGTCTGCCCTTGCCCTGTTCTCTAACTTCCTTGAGGGCAGAGGCCCCGTCTATCTCGGGCCCCACATGTACTCAGTGTCCAGTGGTGATGGGTGGAGTTGCCACCTGGTAAGCAGCTGTCTGGTAGATAAATGGGTGGCACCTTTGCAGAACTTCCAGGGCTTCTGTCTCTCCCAACACCCCAGGCTGCAGGGATGTGTCTGGCAGCCAGTCCCTGAGGAAAGGAGTGAGAGGAGAGGGCACCCAGGAGCCTCTCACAGGCAGCAAGGGCAGAGGGGCCGAAATCATACACGCAAGTCCTGGCGCCCTCTGCACAGGCAGGGACTGCAGGCTGTCTGGTCCAGGGCCCTGGATTCCCCGGGGTGAGGCTGAGGCAAGGCCCCGCCTCTCGGGGAGGTGTGAGCACAAAGACATATGAGGTCCTTATGCCGTCGGTCTCACGTGTCCCCGCAGCTGGGCCACTCCGGCTGGTGCCAGTCAGGGTGCTGTGAAGGTGCAGTGTCCTGCGGTGGATGTCTGCTTCAGTGAGCGCCAAGTAAAGGCGGGGATGGCAGAATCGCATTCTTCTGCTCGGCTGGGCGTTATTCCGCCGTGTGTAGACATCGTACCGCCTTTATCCATTTTTCTGCCGACAGACCCTTGTGTTGCTTCCGTATGCTGACTCTCGTTCATACAGTTGCTATGTACCTTGGGGTGCGTGTATCTTTTCAAGCTCTTGTTTTTGTTTCCTGCGGATGTGTACGCGGGAGTGGAATTGCTGGACCGTGTGATACTTGTATCTTTAGTTTTCTTGAGGGAATGCCTCACTGTTTTCCCCAGAGGCTGCACCCGCTTGCACTCCTGCGAACAGCGACCAGGGTTCTGTCTACCCCATCTCTTCGCCAGTATTTCTTACCTGCAGTCTTTGTGGTGACATCTCATTTGGTTTTGATTTACATTTCCCTGATGATTAGGAATGTGGGCAGCTTTTCACGTGTCTGTTTTTTCTTTAGTTCCCTCTGTGACCCCCCCATTTTTTTGATGTCATATTTTACTTCTCCCTGTGAACTGCTGTTTAGTGCAGTCACAGTTCATCTTACGTATTTGATCTTTTGATCTTTTGCTTAGTTAGTTGATGACCCTCAGGCTTTAATTTGCCTTTGCTGTAAATTCTTGCGTCTTGCAATAGCCTGTGTGTTCCCCTCCAGGAAGACCTTTGACATGTCTCTGAGGGCTGATGAACTGCTCCAGGGTTTGCTTGCCTGAGAAGTTCTTGTCTCTCCTTCAGGTCTGCACGACAATCTTGCGGGGTGACATCTCCTACCTAGGTTGTAGGTTTTTTCAATTCAGCATTTGTATAGATCATGCCTCTCCCGTCTGGTCTGCAGAGTTTCTGCAGAAAAATCAACTGCTAACTTTGGGGCAGTTCCTTGTACGTGACTCTGTTGTTCTCTTTCTGTCTTCAGAGTTCTCTCTTTATCCTTAACTTTTGCCAATTTAATTGAGACGTGTCTTGGTGTGGGTCTCTCTCGGTTCTGTTTGTTTGGGACTGTGTGATTCCTACGCCTGGAAATGTCTCTCTTTCTTCATGGTTGGTGAGTTTTTGCCATAATTTCATAAAGTACATTTTCAGCTTTTTTCTCCCTCTCTTCTGCTTCTGGGACCCCGATCATGCCAATGTTACGACAGTTGTGTAGTTCCATAGATTCCTCAAAGTGCTCTCAATTTTAAAAGAGTTGTTCTTCCTTTTGTAGTTCTGACTGGGTAATTCCCATGGTTCTGTCTTCCAGGTCACGTGGGGTCTCCGGTGTCACCTAGTCTCCTGTTCGCCCCTTCCAGTGTTTTAAGTTTTAGCTACTGTACCCCTCCGGTGAGTGGTTCTCTTTTCATATTTTCCAGGTCCCTGTAAAGGTTCAAATTGTTTTCATCTGTTCTTTTCCCTAACTTGGTTAGCATTCATATTACTAACGCTCTCAAGCTGCCCACTCCCCAGGGAAGACCTCCGGGCCCATGACGTGTCTCCCTGGCCCGGGTCCCCTCCTCGAGGCTGCGTTCCAAACCGAGTACCTCTCTTCCCACCCTACGTGACTCCTCGTGGACCTTTCTTCAGCGCCTTGGCTGTACAGGAGTCTCTCTGCCAGTCTCCATTTTTCTCCAGTGGGACGTGGTCCACATGTAGATGTAATGTGAATGTGCTCTGTGTCCTTCTACTCCACCGTCTCCGTCTCCTCCTCTCATAACCAACCTGTTCCGTCCACCCCCACCCCCTACCGTCTGACGTAAGACGTGTTAGTGGCGATGCTACATACCTCAGCATACGAGCTGCAGGACACCCAAGACGGAGGTTATTCATCAACGCGAGAAATGATCATCAGCCGAAGTTACGTAAGATGGTCAATGGGAGTTCTGGCCTTTCTTGGAGGAGGGCTGGCAATTTTATATTATATCTGAGATAGTTTCCCTGCATTAGGTGGAAACACAAAGTGTGTTGCTGTCTTTCAATCGGGAAGCTTAACGTGGTCCACGGTGGCCGACAAGCAGTGGGTTGTGCTGTTCTTGTTCTACGTCAGGTTAGCTAAGCCGTGAGCAGCTTTCTTAGCGTTCCCTTCCCTTCGTGTGTCTCTAGGTTAGGGTTGTCCAGAAGAGAAGTTTACACCTGTTGGAGAGCAAACTGAAGGAGCAGTCCCTTGGCTGGGGGGCCCTGCTACAGCCGTGCACGTTGTCTCTGACCTGCACCCTCACGCTGTCAGTGTGGAGAAGCTGCTCCTCCGGCGCCCGCCGGCCTCCACAGGGCGTCCAGCCCTGGGCCAGTCAGGTGTGCAGCTCCATCCTGCTGCCACCGGTTTCTTCCACAGGGAGAGACACAGGCTCCAGGTCTTCCTGAAGGCTTTCAGATTTTACTTCATGGGTTGGATTTCTCCTGCTTAAAAGGCTTTTTTTTTTACTGTGGTAAAAGAATAGGATTTGCCCCTAAGAAAGTGTGGCATGTTAACCCTTTCTCCGGGTTTTGGGGACAGTAGATACATTCATAAAGTGCAATCACGACCACCTGTGTCTCCATAGCTCTCCCCGTCTTTACATGTGAAACCCTATGCCCGTACACAATAACCCCCCGTTCTCCCCCGGCTGCAGCCACTTCTGTATTTTCTCTTTCTGTGAATGCGGCCACTCCTAATCGCTCACACAAGTGGAATCGCACACGATTCACCGTCTTGCCCCAGGCTCACGGTACGCGTTCCGGTGTCCTCCAGGTGCCCCCGTGCTGTCACACACGTCACAATATTCTTCTTTCTTCAGCGGCAGTACCGTTCCATTGTATGCTCAGCCCACATCGTGCTCATCTGTCCATCCACGGAAGGACACTCGAGTTCCTGCCTCGTGGTAGGTATTGTCAACGGAGTTGCTGTGAAATGGGTGTTCAAGGGCCTCTTTAAGACCTGTTGTATGTTCGCTCGGGTTTATTCTAAGCAGTGAGATTGCTGCAAGTGTGGTAGTTGTGTCTGAAATTTCTTTGAGGGGCTTCCAAACTGTTTTGCACGACGGTAATGCCATTTTATGTTCTCACCAACAGTGCACAAGGGTTTCTTTCCTCCACATCCACGGACACCGCACACGGACAGCAATCCAGGTATCCAAAGCTCAGACTGACAGATGTTCCCCTTGGAGTGCGGGAGGAGGGGGGACCTGGTGGGGGCCCAGGAGCGCAGTGGGGTGGCAGCCCAGGGTGTGTGTGTGTGTGTGTGTGTGTGTGTGTGTGTGTGTTAGATGTGGATGGGGGTGCGGGTAGGAGAGCTGAGACACTGACAGGAGTGTGTCGGAGGTCTTGCCCGGGGCAGGGCCCCTAGGGGTCAGGAGCAGCAGGAGGCTGACCTCAGGCTCACACCGGGGCTGACACAGGGGCTCAAGGGAAGGCGTCGGCCACTTCGCTTCCAGGGGCCCAGGAGGGGTTGTGCATGGGGGACGCGCTGTGGCCTGGTGTTGCCCCAGGGTCAGGACGGGGTCCTCAGGCCTGGTGGGAGGCAGCTGTCCTGGGACTGGTGCTCCTCAAGGACCCGTGGGGCCAGCCGGTATCGACCGTCCTGGTGTCCCCATGGGAATGTCTGGCTGGAGGCAGATCCGTGGTCCAGGGGATGGAGGTGAGGGGTAGGGCCTGGGGCCGGGCAGGCTGCAGGGACGATTGGCAGGTTCAGCCTGTTGGTTAGGTGTTCCGTGTGACAGAAATTGCGAGTGGGGGAGACCCCCAGGATGGTTTCCGGAGCCCTGATAGAGCCCTCGAGGCAGAGGGTGCCCGGTGTCCTCACGCCTGGCAGGGTCCCTGAGGGCCGGCAATGCTCCTGGACCCGGCTGCCCGCCCCATGGCCTCACCGTCTTTGCTGTACAGCCCACTGGAGCGAGCTGTCCCTTTCCTGCATAAAACTCTCTGTCTTCCTCTGTCTCTCTGTCTTTCTGTCTGTCTGTCCCCACAGGAAGCTGGAATGGCCCTTTCCAATGGCCCTAGGGTGCTGTGGCTTTACTGACAGAGACACAGTGCTGGTCCCAGCTCCCCTCCAGGAGCCTGTCCTGCTGGCCTCCCCTGGGGCCATGGAGCCACAGACTCGGCACATTGATCTCGCCCCCTCTGCCCTGACACACGGAAAGGCTCACGCAGACCCCTGGACAATGTCCAGCCACCCGGGGCCGCGTCCCGTGGGTGACTGAGCTCTCCTGAAGCGCTGGCCTGGACCGCCCAGCAGAGCCAACCCCGACCAGGTGCTGGCCTCCGTTTCCTGGAGGGTTTCCTGCGAAGGGCAGACAGCTGTGGCTCCTGTGTCTGCCCTCTGGGGAGTGCTGTGTCTCCTATAACCCGGGACCTGAGACTGTTCCTTTGAGATGGAACCGCCAGGAGGGACTGGAGCTCAGGGTCTGGCCTCCCGGGAGGACCGAGTCCTGACTCCGTCCCTGCAGCCTTGGCAGCCGGTGGGCACAGTGGCCTTCACGCTCCTTGACCTGGGACGTGCTGCTCCAGGACGGGAGACAATCATTTCTCTGGTTCCAACCCGACTGTGGAGCATGTTACAGCAGCCGTGCTGACCAGGCGTCCGACCCCTGGGACTTGCTGCTGACTCCACGCCCCCAGGGAACCCCAGGGATGGGTGTGGTGGGGGGAGAGCTGGGGCCTGGGGCTGGACGAGTGTGGAGGGCGGCCAGGCTGTGGAGTCACCAGGGGAGGGGCCGCAGCACAGACCGGTTCCCAGGGAACTATGGAATGGTAAAGGATGCTTTATTGTCTAAAGAACCCAAAACATGCCAAGCCAGAGTCTCCCAACAAAAACCCAAACCAAAGAGAAACAGCGCAGAAAGTTCATGGGCTCCAGAAGTTTAGAAAGGATGCACAGCTTCCCAAGCCAGGCCTGGCGTGACCTCTGGCTGTAGCACGCCCCCCCCTCCCCTGCCACCACCCGGCAGTGGGGCCTGCCCCTCCCCATCCAGGGACAAGACAGGAGAGGCCCAGGGGTCTCGGGCCGGGACGCCAGGGTGTCGGGCTCCCTCCTCCCGGGGCTCGCCTCTCACCCCACTGCCCAGTGCAGGGGAGCTGCTGCTGAAGGTGACTCAGGCCGCTGGCCACAGGACAGGCTGGCTGCGGCCACTGCCCTGTTTTGCCAGTGTCCCTCTTGCTCTGTCCAGCGATGCTGTGTCCTGCCCGTGGGGGACCCGGTCACCAGTCCCGTCTCTGGGAAGCTGGAGTGGGGAGACCTCACCCCCTTCCTGGCAGGCCTGGCTCCTGTAGGGGCCATGGGCCCTGGCCCTTCTCAGAGCTGAGTACTGGGCTGACCGTTGGTGGCGCATCCAGAAGCTTCCCTGCTGCAAGAGGTCGGCCGGTGCAGCACTGTTCCACCAAACATCTCACACAGTGTGCCTCCTTTTTGGAACGGTCCTTGGTCACCAGGCCTGATGATGTCCACAGAGAGCGGGCCGTGCCCACTGCCCCGGGATGCCAGCTTCCTGCTCATCCAGACGAACCCCAGGGTGCCCCGGGCACTCCTGGTGAGGACAGGCAGACCCCTCAGCTCAGGTTGGTGGTTGCACCTGATGGTGGGCAGGGTGCTGGGTGTAGTCAGTGGTTGTGTCTTTCTTTCCCCCAAACACAACCATCTAGTCAGAGTTCCAGAAGGAGAAGGGGAGGGAGAGAATGGAGGCCATTATTTGAGGTTATAATATTTCAAATATTTGTGCAATAACACTTAAGAATTGTACAGAATTCTATTTAGAGACTATCATTTGGTTTTGTTGGACTTAAGATTCTTGGTTGAGAGTTTTTACTTTCATTTTTATTAATTTATTTTATTCATTTTATTAATGCCATGTATCACATTTATTATTTTGCACATAGTGGATGACCCTTGTACCACTGGAATAAATCCAATGTGCTCATGGTGTATGATCATTTTAATGTACTGATGAATTCAGTTTGCCAATATTTTGTTGAGGATTTTTGAGTCTATGTTTAACAGGATCTTGGTCTATAATTTTCTTTTCTTGTCTGCTTTTGGTATCAAAATAATGCTGGCCTCATAAAATAAATTGGGAAGTGCTCCCACCTCTTCTACTTCTTAGAAGAGTTTGTAAAGGCTTGATAGGAATTCTTCTTTAACTGTTTTGTAGAATTCAACAGTGAAGTCATTTGGTCCTGGACTTTTCTTTGTTATGAGGTTTTTGATTATTAATTAAATCTTCTTGCTACTATTTGATCTGTTCAAATTTTCTATTTGTTCATGATTCAGTCAGGTAGTTTGTACATTGCTAAGAATTTACCCTTTTCTACTAGGTTATTAACTTGCTGGTGTATAATTCTTTATAGCAGCTTTTTAATGATCCTTAGTATTTCTGTGACATCAGTTGTGATATCTGATTTTATTACTGATTTGTATAATTTATTTCATCTTTCTTTTTTTCTTAACGTGTAGAAGTTTAATACGAAGTCCAGGAGAACAGGTTCTTCTTTAGTTCAAGGATATATTTTCAATGTGTAGAAGAATGCTTGGTACCTAGTAGATTACATATAATAAATATACACATCATATATTATACAAATGTTTACTATAAAAAAGAGAAACTGAGTGAGTTCTAACTCAGATGATAATTATCTTTTCTGCAAAGCAAGCTATGCAAGCTATATTAATAGGTGTATTGTAGAGTCTTGGGTTAGAGATCTGAAAATATTAAAACAATATGTTTATCAATATCCCCAACTGGAAGAAAGGCACAGTAGCTTCGATCTCTATTGCCAGCTAACGTCTAGCCCATGGTAGTGGCTCTCACAATATTTGCTGAAGGTACAGTCATGGAAAGAAACTGGAGCACGACTATTTATATTCCCATTTATTCTTGTCCTATTTAATCTATTCTCTATAGTACAGAGTGATCTTTTCAATTGTAATTCTTATTTTATTTCCTCACTTAAAACTATTTCATTATTTCTCACTTTTCTTAAGCAAAGGCAGTACACAGTCAGATTGCTGACAAGAACCTACATCGTCTGGCTTTTATGTGTCTTGCTTAAATTATCTCCTTCCATACTCAACATTTTATTTATTTTATTTATTGTGTCCTCTTTCTTTTCTTCTTGGTGGGCCTGGCCAGCGGTTTGTCAATTTTGTTTACTCTTTCAAAAAACCAGCTCCTGGTTTGATTAATGTTTTCTATTTTTTAATCTGTTTTCTTTCTTTCCTCCCTGATAGTTATTCATTTTCTCTGCTGACTTTGGGTTTTGTTTGATTGTTCTTTTTCTAATTCTTTGAGGTGGTGGGTTTGAGCTTGTTCTTGTTTTTTGTGTAAGAACCCTATTGCTATGAACTTCACCTTAGGGCTGATTTTGCTGCATCCAATGCAATTTTAGTGGTTGTGTTTTCATTCTCATTTATCTCAAGGTATTTTTTTAAATTTCCTTTTTGATTTCATCATTGACTTAATTTTTTTTTTTTAGTAACATGTTGTTTAGTCTCCATGTAGTCTTTTTTCCCCTCGTTTTTCATTCTGTGGTTGATTTTTATTTTCATGCCATTGTGGTCAGAAAATATGCTTGAAATAATTTCTATCCTCTTAAATTTATTGAGGCTTCTTTTGTGTCCAAGTATGTGATCTATCCCAGAGAATGTTCCATGTGCATTTGAAAAGAATGTGTATTTTGTTTTGGGAGGATGTAATGTCCTGAAAATATCAATTTAGTC
The DNA here is from genome assembly GCF_048564905.1 of Vicugna pacos. Lineage (NCBI taxonomy): Eukaryota > Metazoa > Chordata > Mammalia > Artiodactyla > Camelidae > Vicugna > Vicugna pacos. The sequence continues at coordinate 4,088,660 of NC_133006.1, forward strand.
TAACTGCTCTATTGTGTAATTTAATATCTCAATTGCCTTATTGATTTTATGTCAGGAATACCTGTCCAATGATGTGAATGGGGTGTTAAAGTCTCCTACTGTCATTGCATTCCCATCAATTTCTCCCTGTTTGTCTGTTAGTTATCTGTTTTATACATTTCGGTGTTCCTATATTGGGTGCAAATATGTTAATAAGTGTAATATCTTCATTTTGTATTGCTCCTTTGATCATTATATAATGTCCTTTATCTTTTTTATGGACTTTGTTTTAAAGTCTTTCTTGTCTGATATGAGTATTGCTACCCTCACTTTCTTGTCTTTTCCATTTTGCATGAAACACCTTTTTCCATTCTCCCACTTTCACTCTATGAATGTCCTTTAAAGTAGGTCTCTTGTAGGGAGCACGTTGTTAGTTCTTGTTTCATTACCCAGTCTGCCATTCTGTGTCTTTTGATTGGAACATTTAGTCCATTGACATTTACAGTGATGATTGATAGACGTGTGCTCAACTCAGTATTTTAGAATAATGCTGATAGTCATCTTTAAAAATCATATTGGACTTTTACTAAAATTTTATTAAACTTGTTTTGTAAGTTCTTGTTATATGAATAAATGGTTTCATTCTTCTCTTTCCCCTCCAGTTAAGGGAACAATTATTTTGACATAAATACACTGAATAACTAACCAGCCAATCAATTTAAAAAAAGAAGAAAGAGGAGACAAGACCAAAGACTTGGGGAAAGAAAGGACTATAGTTACATTCACAGAAGAATGCAAGTAAGAGCAAGCTCTGTCGCCCACTTTATTTCTTCTTCCCCTTGTCTCCCGTGAGGAAAAGGAAAATACAGATGCTGCCATAATGTTCAAGCCTTTCAAAGATCTAATCAGTTTGATATTTTCTGAAATAAAAATTTTAATGGGAAAAGTAAATTATTTTGTATTATAAAGAAGGCAACTTTGAAAACCATTTATATACTAATTAGAACTATAATGATTTTTCTATAATAACAAATATGTGATGAAAATTTTATTTCTCGAAGGATTGTCTAAGAATATCAGTAAGAAGTTAGTTTAGAAGCAACAGTCAATTAAGACTCTTACTTTGGATAGAAAAATAAACATAAAAAGCATTTTGCATAGCTATCTCTTTTGAAATAAAACTAAAGACAGATGATTGTGAGAAAAAAAAAGAAATACCTCTGCAGAGATTTTCACTTTTCTCTGATTTAGAATATAGCACCAAGAAATGAGGATGACACGGTTTTTCTGCTACCAGATTAAGTCCATTTTTCCTACATATATTTAACCCACAACCCTCTCCCAACTTTTTTTTTTTAATACTAATTGTTTCCCTAGGTTCTCATCTATTTTTGATCCACCTGCAGGCTACAGTTGAATTTGTATTCCATATGGGGGAAACCCCATTCAGAATAACAGTTCACACATCATTAGACAATGGAGGCAGTGGGAAAACATATGCAAAACTTTAAAAACTCTCAACCAAGAATCTTAAATCCAACAAAACCATATTTCAAAAATAAAAAAAAATTAATACATCCAAACTTATAAAACGAACAAAAAGTAGAATTGATTGCTAGCAGACTTATCTTAAAAGAAATGCTAATAGAAGTGCTTCAGTCTAAAAGCAAGTGACCTCAGAAACTACTGTTAGAAATCTTGGAAGAGTTTGGAAAGCATGAACGATACCAAAGTCCTGTGGGAAAATAAATAAAACTGCTAATTTAAAAAGAGGAAAGGGGAACTCGGTGGAGCCCGGGAGCCCGGGAGCCCGGGAGGGAGGCAGGCGGTGGCGCCTGTGAGCAGCAAGCGCGCGGCGGCGGCGGCGGCGGCCGCCTCGGCGCGGGTGAGAGCGAGAACCGAGCGGCCGGGGGCTCCGGTCCCCGCTGCCGGGCGGTGATCGGCCGGGCTTGCCGCGCCCGCCCGTGACCTCCGCCTCCGCCTCGCCGCTTCCCCTCGTCCGAGCGGCCGCTTGTCTGCCCGCTAGCCGGCTCCAGGACGGCGGGGAGCGCGGCGCAGTCCGCAGACGCGGTGGGGGGAGGCGAGGAGAGACGGGGGGCGGGGGGGGGGTCTCCCAGCATCTTCGCGGTGCCCAAGGACGACCCAGAAGGGGAGCGGCCGGGATGGTGCGTCCGTGGCCCCGCGAGGAAGAGGCGTGCGACCTGGTCTTCACCAAGATGAGGGGCGGCCGCCCTGGCCGCCCAGATTGATGAACTCCCAGAGGGAGCTGTGAGGCCTCCGGCAAATAAGTATCCTCTTACTTTTTTGGCACCCATGAAACTCCATTTTTAGATCCCAAAGACCTTTTCCCTTATAAGAAAAACAAAGGCAAGTTTGGAAAGTCAAACAAATGGAAAGGGCTTAATGAGGGGTTATGGGAAATAGAAAATAGCCCAGGAGTAGAGTTTCCTGCACACCAGGCAGTTCAGCACCAAAGCTCCTCAGAAACTGAGGAGAAGGCGGGATCCTGCAGATGCAGGCCTTGAGGAAGAAGGTGATAGAGTAGAAGAAGATGGACAAGGCAAAAGAAAGAGTGAAAAACCAGGGTCAAAACAGAAGAAGTCATATACTTCAAAGAAATTCTCTAAACAATCCTGGAAATATCCAGCATATGAAGATGACAAGGACTGCAAAGAAGAAAATAAAAGCAGCTCTGAGGGTGGAGATGCTGGCAATGACACAATAAACACTTTAGACTTGCAGAAAACCAGTGAAGGGGCCTAACTACCACAAGGAATGCTGCATGTAAAGAAAACCACAAGAAGGTTATACGTTTGGTTGTCTAATATTCTTGGATTTGCTATGAAGCAACACATAGTCTTTGTTGTTATTGACAGAACCCCAGTTTGTATGTCATTATTCACATTCCTCTCCGTTGTGTTTAGGGGAAAGACATTTTAGCCTTTTTTAAAAGTTATTGATTTAATTTCATATTATTTGGTTGCATGAAGTTGCCCTTAACTATTAAGTATTATCAAGAGTTTTGCACAAGCTTGTACATGTCTAGGACTCTTTATCAAGGCAGTTACATTCATCAGCCCTGCCTTTATCCCGCCATCACCAAACACTCAGTTAAATACAAATTAGCATTTTTTTGAAATGACCACTCAACATCATGCTTAAGGGATTTCTTCTCTGTGACAGAACCCAGGAACCAATTCCTAGATATATAACATTGGCATATTGAAGATAAACTTAAAATTGTCCTTCAGTTTTGAGGCCATGTATAAAGTTTAATCATACTGTAAAATATCTACTCCGTATTAGAAATAGCTAGTTGACCGCTCACACTTCTCCAAACTCATGTCGTTACACACACAGACTCAGTTTCTGTATGTGAAGTTAGTGAGTCATTTTGTGTTACTCCAAAATAAAGGCGATGATTTTTTTTCCCCATGCCAAGACAAGCTGAGCTAATCACTCAAGGTGGATACTTTACATTTTAAACTGGAATCAGCAGTAGCCCTATGGGAAATCAGACGGAGCGTTGACTTTTAAAATAGACTTTTAAATGAACTGTTTTCTTTTGGAATTAGAGTTAGAATAGTTAATATTCACCCACAAACCATTATTCTGTGTACATTATTGTTGCTATTGTGGTAATAGAGAATTTTACTTATTTTTATGCCAGTTTATATTGTGAGAACACGTTTAGTCAGTTTGGGTTTTATCAGTCCTGTCATGCTTGTCCTTGGATTATCTTTCATGTATTCGAGGTTTGTAGTTGAAAAGTTTGCTGTAATAAAACAAAATCAAAAACAAACAAAAAGTATTGCTTTTACAGAATAAATTTATTGGAATGTGTACTGGGAGTAAGATTCGAGGCTGTAAACAACTTAGTTAGTGTAATTTGGCTTCATATATGTCATGCGAGGTATTAATGTATTCCATATATTAAAGCAAAAAATTGCTAACAGAAAGTTTACAATAGAAAATAAATAAATCAATAAGTAAATAAAGGACAGAGATTTCCGGTCAAGATGGTGGAATAGTAGGACCACCAGCTCACCTGCCCTCACAACTACAACAAAAGCACAACTGACCACTAGACAGCCATGGGGGAAGAAAAAGACTAAAACCTAGCAAAAAACCCTCTTCAACTGGAAGCATAAAGAGGGACTCTTAGTGGGATGGTCGGAGGGGTGTGCTCATGAGACAAGCAGGCCCCATAGCCCCTGAATAGTCTGCCCATGAGCTGAAGAATAATTAAGTTACAGAGGCCCTTCCACAGGAGTGAGAGTTCTGAGCCCCACGTAAGGCTCCCCAGCCCAGGGTTTTGGCATTGGAAGACGGAAACACCAGAATATCTGGTTTTCAAGGCTAGCAGAGCTTATCTCCAGGAGCTCCACAGGTTGGGGAAAAAAGAGACTTCACTCTCTTGAGACACGAACAAAGAATTTCACATGGACCATGTCCAAGGGCACAGGCAGTGACTTCGCAGGAAACTGGGCCAGACCTGCCTGCTCAATTTGAAAGGTCTTCTGAGGAGAAGAGGGGTGGCGATGGCTCACCTTGGGGACACAAAAGCTGGTGGCAGATATCTGGGGAGTGTTCAACTACATGGATTTTCTAGGAGCCTGACATCTTGCTTAAATCATTAACACCAAGACCTAGCCCCAACCAACAGCTGGAAGGCTTAAGTGTTGGGAAGCCTCAGGCCCAACAACAACCTGGGTAGGAACTCAGCCCCACCTATCAGCAGTCTTCCTGAGTGCACAGCCACCTTTAGACATGCAACTAAGCATGGCCCTATCCATCCAAAAGCCAGACCTAAACTCCACCTAGCAGTGAGCAGACGCCATGTCCTCCTGCCAGGAAACCTACAGAAGCTGCAGTTCAGCTTTATCCACCAGGGAACAGATACCAGAAATAAGAAAACAACAATCCCAAATTTGTGGGAGAAATCTGCAAACACAAGCCAGACTCTACCTAGGGGCCAGCTGGACCCTGGTCCTTGGATGACAAGAGAGACGTGTACTGCTGGGATGCATAGGGTGTCTCCCCAAAAGGGCCACTTCTCCAAGGTCAAGAAATGAAACTGACTTACCTAAAAATACAAATAGAAAGTTAGACAATATGAGGCAGCAGAGGAATACTTCCCAGGCCAAGGCACAAGATAAGATCCCAGAAGAAAAAATAAATGTTAAAGAGACAGGCAATCTAGCCAAGTAAGAGTTTAGAATAATGATGGAGAAGATGTTCAGGGAACTCAGGAGGAGTATAGATACACAGAGGGTAGTTTTTAGTAAAGAGTTAGAAAACATAAAGAATATCCAAACAGAGTTGAAGAATACAACTGCTGAAGTGAAAAACAGACTAGAAGGAACCAAGAAAAGACTAAAAGTGAGGGAGAAGAGCAGATCAATAAGCTACAATACAGATTAGTGGAAATCACTACAACAGAACAGAACAAAAAAAAAAAGAGAGAGAGAGAGAGAAAGAAAAAGTGAATAGTTTAAGAGAACTCTGGGACAACATGAAGTACACTAATATTTACATTATAGGGGTACCAGGAAAAGAAGAGAGAAAGGACCTGAGAAAATATATGATGAGATAATAGCTGAAAACTTCTCTAACTTGTGGGGAGAAAATGTCACCCAGGCCCAGGAAGCTCAGAGAATTCCACACAAGATTAACCCAAATTGACGTAGATTAAGGATAAGGAGAAAATACTATACTCAGCAAGAGAAAAGCAACACATAACATACAAGGGAACTACCTGAAGGTTCTCAGCTGATTACTCAAGCAGAAACTCTGCAGGCTGGAAGGAAGTGGTGTGATACATTTAAAATGATGAAAGGGAAAAACTTGCAACCAAGAGTGCTCTATCCAGCAAGGCTCTCCTACAGATTTGATGGAGAAATCAAAATTGAATCAGTAATTTAAAAACTCCCAACAAACAGACGTCCAGGACCGATGACTTCACAGGTGAATTCTACCAAATATTTAGGGAAGAAGTAACTCCTATCCCTCTGAAACTATTCCAAAAAATTGCAGAGGAAGGAGCACTTCCAAACCCGTTCCATGAGGTAAACATCACCCTTACAACAAAACCAAATATATCACGCACACAAAAAGAAAATTGCAGGCCAATATCACTTATGAATATAAATTTAAAAATGCTCAACAAAATGCTGGCAAACTGATACCAGCAATGCATTAAAAGCATCCTACCCCATGGTCAAATAGGGTTTATCCTGGGGGTGCAAGGAGTTTTCCTCACATTAATCAATGTGACACACCATGTAAACAAAGTGACGAACAGAAAACATATGATCATTTCAATAGACGTGGAAAAAGCATTTGATAAAATTCAACATCAATTTATGATGAAAACTCTCCAGAAAGTGGGCATAGAGGTAGTATACCCCAATATAATAAAGGCCATATATGACAGACCCATAGCTAACATCATAATGGTCAAAAGCTGAAAGTGTTCCCTCTAAGGTCAGGAAAAAGACAACGATGCTCACTCTTGCCACTTTTATTCAACATAGTTTTGGAAGTCCTAGCCATAGCAATCAGAGGAGAAAAAGAAATAAAAGGAATCCAGATCTAAAAAAGAAAAGAAAAGAAAAGAAAACTGTCACTGTTCAAGGATGACATGATACTATGCATGGAAGACCTTAAAGAAGCAACCAGAAAACTACTAGAGCTCATCAATGAATTTGGTAAAGGTGCAGGATACAAAATTAATATACAGAAATCAGTCGCATTTTTATATACTAACAAGACAGCAGAAAAAGAAATTAAGGAAACAATCCTATTTATCATCACACCAAAAAGAATGAAATACCTAGGAATAAGCCTATCCAAGGAGGCATAGTTCTGACAACTATAAGACACTGATGAAAGAAATTGAAGATGACATAAAAAGATGAAAAGATATACAGTGTTCTTGGATTGGAAGAATGAATATTGCTAACATAAGCATACTACCCAAGGCAATATATAGATTCAATGCAATCACTATCATATTATGAATGACATTTTTCACACAGTTGGAGCAAAAATGTTCAAAATTGTCTGGAAACACAGATGACTCCGAATAGCCAAAACAGTCTTGAAAAAGGAGAACGGAGCTGGAGAAATTATGCTCTTTGACTTCAAACTATATTACGAAGCTACAGTAATCAAAACAGTATGGTACTGGCACAAAACAGACACATAGATCAGTGGAACAAGATAGAAAGTCCAGAAATAAACCCACGCACCTATGGTCAATTAATCTATGACAAAGGAGGCAAGAATATACAATGGAGAAAAGACAGTCTCTTCAATAAGTGGTGCTGGGAAAGCTGGACAGCTGCATGTAAAAGACTGAAATTAGAACATTCCCTAACCATGTACAAAAATAAACTCAAAATGGATTAAAGACTTAAATTGGAGACCAGATACTAAAAATTTGCCAGAGAAAAACGTAGGCAGAACACTCTTTGACATAAGTCACAGCAATAGTTTTTTAGAATCAGATTCTAGAGGAATGGACATAAAAGGAAAAATAAACAAATAACATCTAATTAAACTTAAAAGCTTTTGCACATTTAAGGATACCATCAACAAAATGAAAAAAGACCCACAGAATGGGAGAAGATATTTGTGACAAGGGACTAATTTTCAGATATGCAAACAGGTCATACACCTTAATATCAAAAAAAGAAGCAAGCCAATGAAAAAATGAGTAGAAGACCTAAATAGACATCTCTCCACAGAAGACACACAGATGGCCATACAAATGGTTGAGCATGAAAAGATGCTCAGCATCACTAACTGTTAGAGAAAGACAAATCAATACTACAATGAGATATCACTTCACACCAGTCACAATGGCCATCATTAAAAAGTCCACAAGTGATAAATGCTGGAGAGGGTGTGGAGAAAAAGGAACCCTCTTACACTGCTGATGGAAATGTAAATTGGTGCAGCCAGTATGGAGGACAGTGTGAAGCTTCCTCAAAAAACTAACAATAGACTTACTATAGAATCCAGCAATCTCACTTTTGGACTTACAGCTGGAGGAAAATACAACCTGAAAAGACACATGCTCCCCAGTGTTCACAGCAGCTCTATTTACTATAGCCCCAACACGGGAACAACCCCAATGTCCATCAACAGATGACTGGATAAAGAAGATGTGATTATATATGTATTACACACACACGCACACACAATGGAAAACTACTCAGACATAAACAGTGATTAATGCCACTTGCAGCAATATGAATGGACTTGGAGATTGTCATTCTAAGTGAAGGAAATCAGAATGGGGAAGAAAAACACCACATGTGATACTGCTTATATGTGAAAGCAAAATGAAAAACAAAAAATAAAAAGACACAAATGAACTTATCTACAAAATAGAAACAGATTCACAGATACAGAGAAACAAATACTTATGGTTATCAGGGGATAAAGGGTTGGGAAGGGAAAAATTGGGAATTCAAAATGTGCACCCCTTTGGCAGTGACAGAATGTTAGCTGTCTTGATTGTATCGTTAGTTTCACTGCTATATATTTATCAATATGCATCAAATTGTACATCTGAAATATGTATAGTTTACTGTATAGTAGCCATACCACAATAAAGGTGGTTAAAAAGTAAAAATAGGGAAAAAATTAAAAAGTAAAAGCAAGTGACAATAATTCAGGCCATAAAAGGAAAGAGTGCCAATAAAATTAAACATGCATGTAATTACAAAATGCCATCTAATTGCATATTTCTTCTTCTTACTTCTCCTGATTTCAAAACTAAATTGCCTAAAATGATAGGCACATAATTGCATTAATAATTCTGTAGTATATTTGACAACAAGACGAAGGAGATGGGTGGGGGAAAACTGGATGGGAGTAAGAAAACAAAATCAGTTGTTAACATAGATCCACAGGGATAACTGAAGAGAATCAGAATGGGGGGATAAGAACTTTAATATAACAAACTCTACAAAACTAACTTGGCTTCATTTATTCTCTCAGCATTATTGAAAGATACATGAGGAAAACTGGACAGCTACATGTTAAATAATAAAATTAGAACATTCTCTAACACCATATACAAAAATAAACTCAAACTGGGTTACAGACCTAAGTGTAAGACTTTTCAAAAGGAAAACATAGGCAGAACACTCTTTCACACAAATCACAACACTATTTTTTGGATCTGTCTCCTAAATCAAAGGAAATAAGAGTAAAAATAAACAAATGAGACCTAATTATTCTTAAAAGCTTTTGTACAGTGAAGGAAACCACCTGCAACATAAAAAGGCAAGCTACACAATGGGAGACAATGTCTGCAAGTGATGTGACTGGTAAGGGTGTAGTACCCAAAATATGTAAAGAGCTCATATGATTCAACATCAAAAGCAAGAAAACAACCTAATTAAAAAATAGGCAGAAGAACTGAATAAACATTTTTTCCCAAGGAATACATACAGATGGTGAATAGGCACATGAAAATAAGCTGAAACATCAATAATCCTCACATAAATGCAAATAAAAACCACAGTGAGACATTACTTCACACCTGTCAGAATGCTTATCATCGAAAAGAACAAATAACAAATGTTGGCAAGGATGTGGAGACAAGGGAACCCTCATATGCTGTTGGTGAGAATCAAAATTGTTGCAGCCACTGTGGAAAACAGTATGGAGGGTTCTCAAGAAAACCAAAAATAGAATTATCATATGAGCCAGCAATTCCACTCTTGGATATATATCAAAAATAAACAAACCAACATAATATGAAAAAGTACAGTTACCAATGTTCATAGCAGTATTATTTACATTTACCATGATATGGAAGCCACCTAAGTGCCTATCAACAGATAAATGGATAAAGAAGACGTATGTATCTTTACATATATGTATATCGAAATAATATGTATGTGTGTGTCTCTCTGTGTGTATACACACACACACACACACACACACACATTACAATGGAATACTACTCAGCCATAAAAAGAATGACATTTTTATCATTTGCAGCAATGTGGAAAAACTTGGAGGGCATTATGCTAAATGAAATAAGTCAGATAAAGAAAGAGAATTATTGTATTATAACACCTACGTGTAGAATCTAAAAAATACAACAAACTAGTGAACATACCACAAAAAGAAGCATAATTACAGATATAGAGAGCAAACGAGTGGTATCAGTGGGGAGAAGGAAGGTGGGAGGGGGAAATACAGGGGCAGAGAACTAAGAGGTACAAATTATTAGGTGTAAAATAAGTTACAAAAATATACTGTACAACACAGGAAATATAGCCAATATATTACAATAACTATAAATGCAGTGTGACCTATAAGAGTTATGAATGATTATATTGTACTCTTGTAACTTATATAATAAAAATGATACATGATTATTATTTTAGTTGGTTTGGACTATTGTAACAAATTGCCATAGACTGAGTTACCTAAAAGCCAAATACTTATTTCTCATAGTTCAGGGGACAAAGAAGTCCAAAATTAAAATGCTAGTATATCTGGTGTCTAGTGAGAGCCTGCTTCCTGGTTTGCAGATGGAAATCTCATTGTATCTTCACACGGCAGAAAACGGAGAAAAAGTAAGCAAGCTCTTTTGTGTCTCTTATATTAATTCAGTCATGAGGACTCCATCCTCAAAATCTAATTACCTCCAAAATGCCTCATATCCAAATATCATCACATTGAGGATTAAGATTTCAACACGTGAATTGGGGGGGTGGGGTGGATAAAATCATTCAATCTATAGCAAGTATATAAATTAATAATTTTAAGAATGCATTATTGGGTTTAAATTTTATAAATTTTGTATATATAATTGGCCCTTGAAAAATGCAGCAGTTAACTGTGCCAAGCCCCCAAGCAGTTGAAAATCCATCTATAAATTTGGATCCCAATAACTTAACTATGAAAAGCCTACTGTTCACCGGAAGTCTTACTGATAACATATATAGTTGATTAACACGTATTTTGTAAGTTGTGTATTTTGTATTGTATTTATGCAATAAAGCAAGCTTGAGAAAAGAATGTAGTAAGAAAATCATAAGGAGGAGAAAATACATTTATAGCAGTGTACTGTGTTTATCAATACTGTATGTTTATGTCTGTTTAGAAGATGAATCCTTATCAGTACCCGAGTCAATATTGCCTTATATGGTATAAAACACTATAAATAGTATACATACTACTAACACTAGACATGAAAAATGAAAAGATAATGTGTAGAGGAAGTTCACAAATACTTATAGGTATATGAAGTTTATGCATCAATAATGAAGAAACAGCAATATGATTGCTTTACAGTTGCTTAGTGTAGTCAATTGGATTTCTTCACGTAGCTTGCCTATAGACTAATGAGTGAATTATAAACTTTGTATGGCATACAGAATTACAGTTATATTTGTCATACACTATCAAAAATACATTTTAAAATAAACATTTACCTGTGATAATAGACTCACAGCTTCTCCAATTATGAGAAAGACATACTATATGATAATCTAATTCTTTGGAGACAAAGATATAAAAAGTAAGAAAACTAACACATTATTAATTTTATATTATATATCACTTTCCTGATGCCTATGTAAATATATACTAATATCTACATGCATTTTATACACTCATGACATCTAAATTAAATAATATTTTAAAATATTTCTAGGCCATGTGGCTCATCTGTGAATTTTCTCAAACTGTTGCAAATCTATAAAAAAGTTTTCAGTATACTTTTTGAAGAAAAATGTATAAATGGACCCATGCAATTCAAACCTGTGCTATTCAAGAGTCAATGAGCTAATATATGTATTATATATAGTATATTTATTGTACATAAATATAATTCTATTTTTAATATTTAATATAATATATATAAAATAATAGTACCAAAACGAGGGGAAACGGACTGGAGATCTATGGAATTAAACTTCTTATTTTTACAAGAATTAATTCAGTATAAATTTGAGGTTGACTCTGATTAGTTAAGATATATATTGTAAGCCATACAACACCCACTAAGAATAAAGAAAACTTAAAAAATAAATTTTAATAAATTACGGAAAAAAATGAAACGTTATACTAGAGAATATCCACTTAATAAAAAGAAGGCAATAGAAGAGAAATAGAGCAACAGAAATGCCATGAAACATGTAGAAAACAAACAAACAAAAAGTGTTAGATGTAAATCCAACCTTTTCAGCAATATTAAATGTTCATGGATTAAACAACTCAACTGAAGACAAAAATAGATTGGATAACTGGCCCTCCTCCCATTAAAAAAAGAAATCCAACATTATGCTATCTGTAAGAGACATATTTTACATTAAAAGTACTAATAGGTTGAAAGTAAGATAATGGAAAATGATATGCCATACAATCAGTAATTATAAAGGAGAGCTAGAGTGGCCAGGTAAATATTGAAATAAAACAGATTTTAAAACAAAAAGTTACTAAAGATAAAGAAGCATATCTCTAAACGGTAAAAGGATCAATCTGCCAAGAAGATACAACGTTTGTAAATCTACATATATCTATAAGAAGAACTCCAGAATCCATGAAGGAAAAATGGGCATAATTGAAGGGAATAATAGATAACTTAACAATAACAAAGATTTTAATATTTCTCTTTCATTAATGGAAGGAAACAACTAGGTAGAAGATCAACAAAAGTAAGACTTGAGCAGCACCATAAAATAGCTAGACTTCACAGGAATCTATCAAACACTCTACTCAACAGCAGCAGAATGTATATTCTTACCAAGCACACAAGGAGCCTCTCCAAGACAGGTTGTATGCTAGGCTATAAAAAAACTAACAATAATTTTTAAAGAATTGAAATATAAAATATGTCCCTTGACCATAATGCAGTTACAAATAGAAATTCTTTAAAACATGTGTCATTTGGTAAATTCATAAATATGAAGAAATTAAAAGACACACTATTAAATAACCAATGTGCCAAAAAAAGAAATCACAAAGGAAATAAGAAAATACTTTGAAGTAAATGAAAATAAAACATATGAAATCATATTGGATGAAGCAAAAGCAGCATTCAGAGGCCTATTTTTAGCTGTAAATGTCTGTATTCAAAAAGAAGAAAGATGTCAAATCAGTAACACTCTTACTTAAAAAAAAAAAACAAGAAAAAGAAGAGGAAACTAAGCCCAAAGATAGTAATACTAATGCATAAAGTGGAAATAAATATTGATAAAGAATATTAGCAGATCTTTAGTTCAGTTGACCAAGGGAAACAAGAGAGAGAAATGAGGTGAAATTCTTAAAATTAAGCTGAAGATAGGGGCATAGGTACGAACTTTACAGAAATTATAAAGATCATTAGGGAATGCTGCTGACAACAGTACGTATGCAAAAAACGAGATAATAGTTGAAATGGACAAATTCTATAAAGAAATGAATTAAGGAAAATTATTCAAAAACAACTAGAAAATATAGATAGATCTATAGCAAGTAAAGAAATTAAATTCATAATTAAAAGTTTCTCACAAAGAAAAATCCAGAATTAGAAGGCTTTACTGTTGAATTCTACCAGACTTTCAAAGAATAATACCAATCTTTTACCAAATCATCTAAAAAAAATAAGATAGGGAATATTTCCCAACTCACTCTATGGAGTCAGAAATTCTCTAATACTAAAAACAGACAATAATGTCTCAGGAAAAAAAAAGCTGGACTCTAAGATTTTTTATGCATACAGACATGAAATTTCTCAGTGAAAGACTAGCAAACTGACATATCAACATATAAAAAGGATTATACACTATGACCAACTGGGATTTGGAAGGCACATATCTTGATTTCAAAACTTACAATAAAGCTCCAATAATCAAGACACTGCTGTACTGACATAAACATAATATACATATTTAAGAATATAATTGAGAGTCTATAAATAAACTCTTACATTTATGGCTAATAATTTTAACAAGAATCTCAAGACAATTTATTTGGGGAAAGTGCAGTCTTTGCAACAGTGGTGCTGAGACAAGTCAATGTTCACATGGAAAAGAACGATGTTTGATCTCTATCTCACACTATGCATAAAAAAGTATCTCAAAATGAATCATAAACTCACATATAATAGATAAATCCCATGAAGCTATTAGAAGAAAATATGGGCATAAATATTTATTGGCTTGCAGTAGTCACAAAATCTTAGATAATCACATCAAAAATACAGGTGACAAATGAACATTTTACTGTGTCCAACTTAAAATTTTTACTTTGCTGAAAATACTGTAAGTAAGTGAAAAGACAACCTGTAGAATTAGAGAATATATTTGAATACCATTTTTCGGATAAGAGACTTGTGTCCAGAATATATAAAGAATCCATACAACTCATAAACAAAGAGAAAATTAACTCAATTTAAGAAGATACAAAGCATTTGAGTACACAGTTCTTCAAAGAAGATATTCAAATGGCCAGTAACACAAGCAAAACTGTTCAACGTCATTAGTCATAGGAAAATTCAATCAAATTACAATGAGACATCACTTCACTAGGATGCGGACAAAAGGTACTAGGAAGCGCTGACAACGAATTGGAGAAATCAGAGCTTTTATGCTCTGTTACTGGGAATGTACAATGGTGAAGCCACTTCGGAAAACAGTGTAACAGTTCTTCAAGATGTTAAACAGGGTTACCACATGATGCATGAATTCCACTACTAGGTGTATATCCAAGATAAATAAAAATATGTGTCTAAAAATATTGTACATAAATATTCATAAGAGCCTTTTTCACAGTAATCAAAAAATGAAAACAGCCTAAATGCCCACCAACTGGTGAGTGGATTAAAAAAATGCGTCATGTACATACAACAATGCTGAATAATATTCTGAATAACATTCAGCAGTAGAAAGGGGCAAAACTGATACATGCAGCAACCTGGACAGAACTTGGTAGAGCTATGCTAAGTGAAAAAAGCAAATCCATAGAAACAGAGGGTTGATGGTTGCTAAGGACTTGGAGAGAGGAAAGTAGAGAAAGGGCAATGAGTGACTGCGAATGTTTTCTTTTTCTGAAAACAAAATTGCTCTAAAATTAGATTGTGCTGATGGTTGTGCAACCCTGTAATATATTTAAAAATCATTAAATTGTGTGTTTTAAATGGGTGAATTGTATGGTGTATTATTTACTTCAACAACACTTAAACATTCACATCATGTTATGCTTTTGCTTCAAATTTTTCAATAACATCTTATTTTATTAAAAGTAAAATCAAAGTGCTTACATTTCTCAGTAGGACCCCCCATAATATGGTCTCAGTGTTACCTTCTCTGTCGTCGTCTGCCGTTACTCCCCTTGCTTGCTCAGCTTTGCTCACCACCTTGCAGGTTCTCAACGTGCCAGCCTACTCTTGTTTCGGGGACAACGGGCTTGCTGCTTTCCCCACCTAGGACATTATGTTCCCCAGATACCGTGCGCCCTTTAGAGAGCACTTCTGAGCTCAACCTGCATCTTTGCTCAGCAAAGCCGTCATGAGACCGGCTGAATTTAAAGCTCCCTCCGCTAAGATTCTCATCTCCTTTTCTATGTCTTTTTTTTTTTTTCATGTTGTTTATTATGGTTAGGCCTCCTCTGTTTGTTTTGTGTTTTACTAACTTCATTCACTAAAATATAAATTCAAAAAAGACACGATGCCATCTGTTTTGTCCACTGTGGTTCCTCCAACACTTAGAAGAGTAGATTATTACATGGTAGGCATAAAATAAGTATTTGCTTAATATATTATTTACACTATATGGCAAATACCTTTAATTTTATAACTCAAGAAATGTAACCTCGTAGAGCTTAAAGATTTTGCATGAAAAGAAAAGTATTTAACCTTTTTAAAATGAGTATTTGAAATATATTGTATTTAAAAAGTCACACAACATATTTTCCCAGTGGAAGTTAAGGCATGAACATCTAGTAAGTCATATCAAATGTGTAAAGTAAGGTTCAAGTAATTGACTTTTGTAGCAAATACAAATTATAATTTATTCTCATATCGCAGGTCTGACATCATCATTTAATTTTTGGCTGCCATTTCTGGAAATATCTGCTCTGGGTTGAAGAGATTTAATCAGTTTGGGCCTGACCACAGCGACATCAGGGGCTGACGGTCCGAAAGAGAGGATGATAGGAATAAGCCTTTTCCTCCACAGACCGCTAGAGTAACCAGAGGAATAGTGCTTGGCCTCACTGATATTGCAGGTAATGTGGTTCAAAGATTTGTTGGGGGACCCATGAGGGACTGGCATCATGGGTGGTGTGGATGCTGTATATTGCCTCTCTTGTGAATATTTTGGATTTTTGTGCACATGCTACAGGATAGAAATCTTTCAGAAGTGTTTTGACAAGCTGTTTTGAAGACATCAATGTAATGTATTATTTAGGATTTTAATTTAGGTTCTCTAACTTATGTAATGTGTATAGAAAGAATTATATGTATCTGGGCTATTAAGCTATAGATCTCTTTTTTTTTTAAGGCATTTCTTATCATGTAGAAAGAAATCTATTCGTAGGCTTGGAATTAACTTAGAGTCAAATAAAACTGATCATTTTACCCTCTTCACTTATTTTCCTGCCAGTAGCATTAAATTTTAGTGATAGTGTATTGAATAATGTTGGTTAAAAGAAAATTGAATTGACCCCCAAGAAAGAATTAATGAGGTATTTTGTCAAGAACTAGTTCTAAGAATTGAAGTATGTCCCAGTTAAATTCCCAGATTTTAAATTAACTTAAAATTTTCTAGGAGTCTTCAGAAAGATGTTGTCGGCTATTTTTCATCGCGGTTATGAGCGAACACACAGTGCGCAGTGCTCAGTGCCCTGTAGCCTGCGGCTGACAGAGGCTAAAAACCAACCTCAGAGGAGGACTAGGGTGTTTCATTTTTGTAGCTCCTTCCATCCTGGAATCTAAGTGGTTTGCAAACACTGCCCTGAGCATAAACTCAGTGAAGTGTAGCCATTTGTGAGGTAGAACATGGCTACTGTTTTGTGCCAGCATCCCCCACACATGAGCCACCCTGTTAACCACCAACAAAAGGGTATTTGCCTGTCTGACAGCTGGGGAGAGAGCACGTCTCAAAGTCGCACTGCCTGAGACTCTCTGCTGTCTTTCACTATGAATTTTTTGGTTGGATGTTTGCCAACTTATAACTGATTGTACTTACAGACCTCGCTTGCATTAGTCTTCCTTCTTACAGATTGCACTTACACAGCAAAGTATATGTTATTATGGTTATTATATAGCTTTATGATTGGATTCATTTCTGTATGTAATTAAAAACTAAAGAAGATTATTGTACAAATCGGGGGGAAATATCTGCGTTTTGGAAAAGGGGAACCTCTCATTTTGGGGGAAGGTTAATTCTGTGTACTGTATCTGTTAAATTTAAGAACTAAATTTGTGAAATACCTTATACTATGGTTCTGTTGCCACAGTGTTTGTTCCTTCAAGACTGCTATCAGTTATTCCTTTGAAAATGGTATCCATTTGATTTACTGACTCATGCTTATTAGCTATGGTGATAAGTTAAATAGATGAAAATAAAGTACTATATAATATTATGCAAAATTTATTAAAAGTCTTGAGGTTTATAAGCAGAAGAGGTATCATCTTGGAATTACAGGGGGGAAAGTGAAATTGAGGCATAGAAAATAGAGGCAGTTTTTAATGAAGAATTTGAGGATATAGAAGGACTTATTAAACTTGAAGTCTGATTTCCACAAGTCATGGCAAAAAGATTTAGGAAGAAGAAAAGCAGTTGGAGAATAAATTAGGAAGAGGAAGCACAGGGCAGTATGGGGGTGAAGACATAGGAGAAGGACAAGTGGTGGACAGATCGGTGATGAAGAGGGTATCAGGGACATGAGACACAGTGATGGGTGTAGACGGCTACCGGACTGCCAAGAGACAATCATTTCTAGCGGTTTCCAGTAGATTCTTCTCAGACTTCAGTCATTGCCAACATGTGTTGCGTTTCTGAGGGAGTTATACTTTCTGACAGTTTTCTGGAAGGAGTCAAGAGGTCTGGGTTGACTGATGCCTTGAGGGCACTTATGTTACAGTCTCCCGAAGAGGTGAGCACTTAGAGGTCTGGCTTCGGTGTGCTGGCGCTGGGGAGTCGAGGCCCTGGGAGTCGGTGGCTGCTTGTATGAGTTTTGGTAGTTTGTGTGTGTTTCAAAGAATTGATTCATCTGTGTTATCAAATGTTTGGCTGTAGAGTTGTTCACATTATTCCTTTACTGTCCTTTTATTGTCTATGGAATCAGTAGTCATGACCCGTTATTAATTTGTACCTTCTCTTTCTCTCTCTCTCTCTCTGTCTCCAACTCTGACTCTTGTCTCTGTCTTTGACCGTCTCGATCTCTCTCCCTCTCCCTGTCTCTTGTCTCTCTCTCTTTCTTTGGTTAACCTGGCTAGAGGTTTGCCAGCTTTTGGTTTTGTTAATTTTCTCTATTGTTTTCCTCTTTTCAATTTCATTGATCTCTGCTCTAATTATTTTTTCTTCTGCTTGCACTGAGTTTAAATTGCTCTTCTTCCTCAGTTTCCTAAAGCAGAAATTTAGATTAGTGATGTTTCTTCTCTTCTAATGTATTTGTTCGATATTATACATTTTCTCTAAGCTCTGTTTTTGCTGTATCCTCGTTTTGATAGATTGTATTTTTATTTGCTTAAGATATTTTAAACTTTTTTTGAGACTTCTTTTTTGATCCATGTGTTATTTAGAAGTATGTTGTTGAATCTCCAAATGTTTTGAGTTTTTCCAACTGTCTTTCTATTATTGATTTCTAGTTTAATCCCATTGTAATCTAAGAATAAGCTTGATATGATTTGTATTCTTATAAATTTGTTAACGTATGTTTTATGGCCCAGAATGTAGTCTATCATAGCGAATGTTTTGTATTAGCTTGAGAAGAGTGTAAATTTTCATGCTGTTGGATGGACTGTTTTATAAATGTCAGTTAGATGAAGCTGATTGTTAGTGCTGGTCAGGTCAGCTTACTGATTTTCTGCTTGCTTGATGTGTCGATTAATGAAAAAGCTGTTGAAATCTCCAAATATACTGGAAGATCTGTGGATTTTGAATTCCTTACAGTTCTATCAATTTTAGCACCACATATTTTGATACTCTCTTGTTAAGTGTGTAGACACAAAGGATTGTTATGTCTTCTTAGAGAATTAACCCCTTTATCATTATGCCAATCTTGGTATCTCATGATTTCCCTTATTCTGAAGTCTGCTTTGTCTGAAATAAGGCTACTGCAGCTTTCTTTTCCTTAGTGTTAGCGTGGTATTTCTCTATCCCTTGATGTTCAACCCATGTCTTTATATATAAAAGGTGTTAACTGTAGAAAACATATAGTTGAGTCTTGGTTTTTCATTCATTCTGACAATGTCTTTTAGTTGGTACATTTAGACCATTCACATTTAAAGTGATTATTGATATAGTTGGTGTCTTTGTTTTCTGTTCTTTGTGCTTCCCAGCCCCTTTCTCTTTCCCATGGTTTTAGCCTGTAAATTATACTTAAAACATTTTTTAAGTAATTGCTCTAGAGTTTTCAATACACATTTTAAACTAATCTAAGTTCACCTTCATATGATACTGTATTGCTTCTTGCTTCCTCTGTAGTTGTTAAAATATTTAATGAAAGAATGTTCTCAGTTCATTCCTCCTGCCCCTGATGGCACCACTGTCATTTATTTCACTTATTTGTATGCTATAATCACTCAGTACATTGTTGCTTTTATGAAATAATTGTATTTTAGGTTAATTAAGAATAAGAAAAATGATTTTATTTTATCTTTACTGGTTCCTTCTCTGATATGCTTCCTTTCTTTACATAGAACTGAGTTTCTGACCTTTATCATTTCCTTCTCCTTGAAGAATCTCTTTTAACATTTCTTCTAGGGCAGGTCTTCTAGCTATGAGTTTTCTCCGTTTTTGTTTATCTGAGAAAGTCTTTATTTCTTCTTATTCATGAAAGATAATTTTACATATAGCATTTTAGATTGGCCCTTTTTTTTTCTTTCAACACTTTAAATATTTCACTCCATTATTTTCTTAATTGCATGGTTTCTGATGAGAAATTATCTATAATTCTTAACCCTTGTTCCTCTATAGATAGGGTATTCCTTCCCTCCTTTTGGCTTCCACCCCTTGCCTTTGCTCCAGATTTTCTCTTTGTGTTTTGTTTTGTGCAGTCCAAATTCTAAATACATGACGTTCCTAAGTGTAGATGTTCCGGTATTTATCCTACTTGATACTCTCTGAGATTCTTGGATCTGTGGTTTGGTGTCTTAATTTTGTCAGTTTCTTGGCTATTATTACTTCAGACATTTCTTAAGTTCCATTTGCTCATCTCCTTCTGGTATTCCGGTTCCATGTATGATACACCATTCAGAATCGTCCCATAATTCTTTGATGTTTTGTTTTCTTTTTTCTCTTTGCATTTCAGTTTTGGAAGTTTGCATTGTCTTATATTTAAGCTCAGTGATTCTTTCCTAGGTTGTGTCCAGTCAACTGATGAGCCTCAGTGACGTTCTTTATTTCTGTTATAGTATATTTTTGATATCTTGTATTTCCTTTTATTATTCTTTAAGGTGTCCATCTCTTTGTGTATGTTACCCACCTGCTCTTTCATGTTGTCTACCTTTTCCATTAGAGTCATTGAAATATTAATCACAGTTAGTGTAAATTCCTGGTCTGATCATTCTAAAATCTGTCTCATATTTGAATGTGGTTCTAATGCTTATTTTTTTGTTGAAGACTAGACATGATGTATCAAGCAATATGCATTCAAATAAATAGGTCTTCAGTGTGAAGTGTTACATTAATTTGACCAGGAATTGGTTTATGTTTAATGTTTGCTGAAGCTTTAGATGTTAGAGACATCAGATTCCTCTATAGTGTGCCTGTTTTCTCTTTCCTCCCTTGTGTTTTTGACCATCACAGAGAGCTCTTCCTTAGTTGAAGTTTGTGTCTTGCAGCTCTTTCAGATGTAATCTACTGCTATTATACTGGAGCCTTATTGATGTGTCTAAAGCATGGAAGAGGGGGAACAGTCTATATTCTTATGATTAAGTCATAGCCTTTTAGTGTGTATGTGTCCCTAGGCTGTGACCTTCACAGGTATTTCTTGTCTTTTCCCACTTAAGTGAGACAGGATGGCTAGAAGGGGCTGGAGTTTGGAACTGCCCTTCTCCCATGTGATAGAAGACTCTAACCAGGCTTTGTTCTTGGAGAGTATGCCCTTTTATGAATAATGCTCGGGTGTATTTTACAGTGGTTACTTTCTCCCTCCCCATGGCCAGAGCTGTGAGGGGATTTTTCTTGACTCTTTACCATGAGGATCTTGTAGGTTCCTAAAGGTAAAGCCCATGAAAGTATGTCCAAAGGCCCTCTCCCCTAGGAGTCTCTCACTCTCAAACTAGACCACACTCAGCCTCCAGCAGTACATCAAAATTACCATTTAAATATTTCTACTATTTACTGACTCTAGTGTCTTTTGGTTCAAGTAAGCAGATTTTGGTTATGACTCTGGATCCACCTGTCTCTCCAGATTTCAGGGTAGCAATTTGCTACACAAACTTAATTCTCTGTTGTGTTCAAGAAAAGTCATTGATTTTCAGTTTGTCCAGCTTCTTTCTTACTGTAAGGACAGATGGGATGACTTCTGAGCTCTCTACATGAAACCAAAAGTCCTAGTACTTCTTTTGTATTTTAAGGTCTTCGGTTTTCTCATTTTCCCCTCTCAGATTTTCACCACATTGATCAGAACTGGTGCAAAATTGTCATGTTAGGAGCAAAGATAAAATCATAATTTTTACTTTAGACAGTACTGAGAAAGGGGTATGTAAACTGATAGGTGTTCGGGTTGGTAGACAGACAGATTTACGAAAAAATGTTATCTTTCTTTCTTATGAGTCCTGGACAACTTCTAAGTGTCACTGACTGAAGAGTATTGGGACACATTGGTTTAGATCAAAAATTGGCCAACTTTTCCTTAAAGAGTCAAATAGAAAATATTTTAGGTTTTGCAAGTCAGACTGTCTCTGCTATCACAGTGCAAAAGCAGTCATTAATAATACTTACGCAAGTGAGTATGACTATATTTCAACAAAAGTTTATTTATAAATACAGGCTATGAGCTGCATTTGACCTGGGGGCCACAGTTTACCAACTCCTGGTCTAGATCAGTGGGATGTAATTTTTAT
Source organism: Vicugna pacos (assembly GCF_048564905.1). Taxonomy (NCBI): domain Eukaryota; kingdom Metazoa; phylum Chordata; class Mammalia; order Artiodactyla; family Camelidae; genus Vicugna; species Vicugna pacos. The sequence goes on from NC_133006.1 coordinate 4,110,891, forward strand.
TGTATAGCTCTTGTCTAGTACTGATTACCAAGAGATGCTGGCTATGTTTTATTTGCATACATTTCATTACATTCAGATATTAACCCATGTTTTGTTGATGGATGTTTTAATGTGTTGGTAGAAGGGTTCTACAATTTTTAAGCTTTAAGAGGCACCATCAAGGCTCAATTTATGAAAGTAAAAACTACCTCAAAGTTGCCTTGAAATGTGATTCATATTCATTCAGAATAATCTGAAAAGTTCTCAGCAATTGTGTAGCATGTTAAGTTTTAAAATAAGTCTATTTTTATTACTTTACTTAATCATTTAGGCATGACAGGTATTATAATGGTGGATGACAGAGGCGTGGCCCAAGATCGGTGATGTGACTTCCAGGGCAGAGCTCTTTTAACATAATATATTGTACCACTCATGTCAACTGGAGGTCGAGTCAATAGGTTAAATATTAGCTTTGTTCAGAGGCCAATTTGGGTGTGTTACTCTTAATGAGAAAAGAGGGATTATGCTCATTGTTTCAAATAATTCTGTACTGAGCACTATTGCAAAGCATTTAGGAAGACACACAGAAATAGATGTACAAGTTACTGAAATAAATCAGAAAAGCGATTTTGCATAAAATTATAGAATAATTAAACTGACAGGGATCTTAGAGACTGTTTAATTCAACAGGCAAACAACCTGAGATCCAGAGGGGCTAAGTGACTTAGGATCCAGTGTAATTAATAACAAAATACTGTGCAATATATGTAAGTTAAACCATCATGCTGTATGACTTAAACTTGTCCAGTGATGTATGTCAGTTATTTCTCAGTAAAACTGGAGGAAAAAAAAAAAGCATAGTACTGGAAGGTCATAATGGTAGTAAGCTAGAGCCAGACTGGGAGAGTCAACTGTGAAATTTTGAGGAATTTTTGTGAGCATGTTGTTGAATACATTCATGAATAAAAATTACATGTAAACTCCAATTATATTAAAAACAAAGATTTATATAAGCAAAATGCATCACTTACTAATTATTTTACCGTGTATTTCTGTTCTCTGTGCTCTCGCTACGTATAGTGGTGTCCTCCACAACTCAGTTCAGTAAAGTGACATGAATAGCTTGAAAATGGCCACAGAGGAGTATCTGCACTACATAAAATGACAAATGTTACAGACAACACTCTCTTCCCTACCCCTGACATGCTGGAGCTGGTTGATTAATATTTACCTGCATGTGATTAGTCATGACTTCTGTGTTACATACTTGTCTGTTTATGTGCCTGGCTTTGCTGCAAGACTGTGAGTTCCTTGAGGTTGGAATTTTTATCCTTAGTACCCAGCACAATGCTTGGCTTACAGTTGACAGACAAATGTTTTTAGAATGAATGAGTGGGCTTTATATTCATGCAGTCCTTGATTCAAACCCTGGCTCTATGTTACTTTGTGTTTTGACCATTATGTATTAGTAAAATGAGGATAATAATACCCGTCTCGCATGACTTTTGTGAAGATTAACATGTGTCTGGTACATAGTAGGTGTAAAAAAGCAGTCAGAAGGAGACTAAATGCTATTAGGGTCCAGACATACTACATGCAGGGTTTTGTATTAAGTGTTTAACCGCAAATTGGATGAGAATCAAGAATGTGGCACTGTTATTTGTGTATGTGTACACACTTCTCCTTCCCACACAAAATAATGGCAAATATATGCCATAATATTAAAAGGAATATGATATATAAGAGGCAGGAAGCAATTCCTCTGTTACATTTGGCTGTGTTCAGGCTCTTAGTACAGTATCATGCCCAGTTTTACTTTGCTCATTTTAAATAGGATGTCAAAAAGCTGTATGTAGCATGCCCTGGGACGAACCAGCAATTATGATCGAAGGGAGAGAAAATAGGTCCTTTGAGGCAAGTTTAAGGAATTGAGATGGTTTCTTCTGGAGAGGAGATGGTAAAGGAGTCACATAGCTCTTCAAGTACATGAAGGGTTATTATAAGGAGGACACTCTCACGCTGTTCTCCAGATGCACTGAGGACCGAAAGAGGAAGTTGACTTGTTTCATTTAAAGGAAACTGTGGCAAACACTGAAACGGACTATCAAGGGATGTCATGGAATCTCCATTTTTGAAAATATTTAAAAAGAGAGCAGAGCCGATGGTTATTTATTGGAAAGTTTAAATGTTTGACCTCCTGAAAGTGACAGGCAGACTTGTGGACCTTACAGTTTTTTTCCACCTTTGTGATATGACCCACCTTTTCTTATATTTATTGTAACTTACCGAACATGTCCCAGACATTCCATTGGGAAGCCACTTACAGAGAGATAAAGTTATTATTTAGCTTGCATTGTATTTTAATTGCTGGATTTATCTTAAATGAAAATATTTAGTGTTATCTGTCTGCTAAGAACTAAACTGAAGTCAGATACAAACAGTCCACGTTTGTATTTTGACACTCTGCTAGACGACTAGTAGTATGTATTGCTTAAGCACATTTGGTATTAATATTTTTTCAAGTATTGTGTTCCAAATATTCTGTAACTCTTTTGTGACAGGGAATCCTCTTGGTAAATGACACTACAATTATCAAAGCTTTGAGAACTTAGAAGATTGGTATCCTGTCGTGAAGAAAGTGAGTTAGGAGTCAGAAACTCAGCCTCTGGTTGCCTCGCTGGGAAATAAAAGTAAGTTATCAAAGTTTATTTACCTATAGTAAAGTTTATTTGCCTATCTTATAGTTTTTATTCCTAAAAAAAATTCATGTTTGGAAACATAAATAGATACCACTTTCCTGGAGTGAGCAAGTTGCTTGAGGAGAAAATTTCTAAAGATGCGCAGGCTTTTCAATAACAGTTGACGCTTGACGCTAGAATAGGGGAGGAATGGGGGTTGGGATTTGCTTTCATTTTTTTTTTTTAGAGTATAATCTTACTACCATCTGGAGCACTTGTGCATAATTATATACATTATGTTATGTGTTTGTGCTATCCTGTGAGGCAGCCACCATTGGTCCCTGTCTAAGACAGGATGTCAGACTAGATGGGCTATTGAACTATACTGGTGATGCCATTCTTAGGTTTTAAAATCAAACATTTATATAAGTTATATAAATTTACGTGAAAAATGAATACAGTGTTATGTTTAAGAATTCACAGCATGAAAGTCAAAAGAACTTTTTTGCTTTTGGCTTAGCCCTAACCCCTTTCTCATATTTATAATACTCTCTTTCAGAATGAGATCATATAACAGAGTTTGCAGTGACACAGGATGTTTTATATATATAAATATATAATTAAGTGATTATAGATGAACATTTTCCTGGATATTATTTACCATAATGTCAGTGGCCCAATTTCATGTAATCAATACGATCATGTAGTGTTGTGTTTCTTACTTTCTTTCTTTAATTTCTTACTTTTCTTACTTTACTTACTTACTTTCTTACAATTTGTGTTTCCAACTTGATGTTACATTAGTATACTAGTATGCATTCATTTTCTTTTTGAGGGATATAATTATATTAAAAGGCAAAGACTTCACATACTGGTTAAAGGCAAAGCAAAAGAAACATTGTGGAAAAACATTTGAAATTAGATTATGATGATCATTATCTATACAGAGTCATCTTCTGCCTAAATATGCTTTTAAAAATTCATCATTGTGTACTATTCTTTGCAACTTAAATAGAAAGCATATGTTGAAAAGAAACATGTGTAGGCTGTGAAAATATTGGCAGCAATAGCCAACTTTTAGCCCAAAGTTGAGCAAAAGGATGAGATAGAAACTTTCTATACAAAGAGTGTGTGTGTGTGAATTTGTTACACAATACGAGCTTATAATGAGTAAGTTATAAAATCGTTTGCTTTTTATTAAAATACAGCAAACTCTCAGAAATTGGGTTGAGTCTTAGATAAAGATGAATTATGGGTTTATTTTTATGAAAATTATGTAGTATTACAGCTAAATACACAGATCAACTAGAGAAGGTAAAAGATACAGCCAGCAGAGGAGGCGACTTGCTTTAATGAAAGAGAATTGGTAATTAGTAAATTAATTATTTCAGTATTAATACTTAAAAGCATGTAATACATTTGACCCTTGAATAACACAGGAGTTAGGGGCAAGTTTCCTTCCCACAATCAAAAATCTGTGTATAACTTACAGTCAGTCCTCGTAAACCCAGTTCCTCTTTATCCACGATTCTGTAGCCGTGGGCCGGATCAGTTTGGGGTCATGTACTGCTGCAGTGTCACTATTGAAAAGATCATCACGTAAGTGGACCTGCGCAGTTCTAACCCGTGTTGTTCAAGGGTCAGCTGTGATTACAACAGATTTATTTAGTTACTTCTATACTCTACTCTAAAGGCTATAAAGTGCTAGTCAGTGTTCTTAGTTGGTGCTATTTAAGGTTTTAAATGAAGCACCACGTTGTGGTTAACATCACTGGGCCTTAACTTTAGACAGACTTTGCTTACAAGCCCAAGCAGGGTGATAGCTGACAAGTTACTTTATGCCCTTAAGCCTCAATCTCTTCATTTGAAAATAAGGATAATAGTTTCTGTCTGATAAAGTTGCTTTAAAGATTAAATGAACTATTACATGCAAAATACTTAGTATGTGGTCTTATACACCATAAGTGCTCAATAAACTATTAGTTATTATTAATCATAATAGCCTTTTAAAAGCACTGACTATAGCTTCAGTTTGAAAGGTCCCAGATTACAAATTAGTAGAGCTGAACTAGTTATTTTACAAAAGTAGCCTGAAGGGAATGGTTCCTAGAGAATTCCTTTGTCTCGGTCTTATTCCTTATTTATTTATTTATTTATTTAGTTAGTTATTTAGTTAGTTAGTTAGTTATTTGCCATGGGAAGGGCAATTCATTCAGCAAATATTCTTGAGTGCCAGCTATGTATATTCAGTTAGCCATTGTCAATTTGTGCACAGGTTGAACCAAAAGGAGTGCTTAAGGAGTAATTGGGACCTGCTAACCTAAGTCTTTCTTTTATTCTTTTTCTCTACCATCTTCAAGTTTTCTGAAATTTTAGCTTTCTTTGGCTTTGTCTGGTTGTTGGGATTAATAAATACAATTATGTTCAAATCTCCACGGAAGGCCCTACTTTTCCCTGGCGAGGTTAAAAGAAAAATTCCTGGTAGGTAATTTTCAAGACGGGAAAGAGTGTAGGTCGTCTACTTACTCTATGTTTCAGGGAAGTTCTGTTGAAGTTTGATGAGATCTGTAGCCCAAGTGCAATGCGATGTCTGACAGGCTACGGTCCTGGCTTCCTGGCCGTGAGGGTCTTGCTCCCCCCGCAGTGGGCCCCTCTCACTTGATCAGAGCCTGCCCTGCAGCGCCTGTGGGTTTTCACCTTATGTCCACTTACTATGGGCTTATTACGGGGTGGACCTGACCACAGCCTGACACGCTGTCATCATCTCTCATGTGAGCTATGGCACTAGCTTCCTAACTGCTCCTCCTGCTCCGAGCTTTGCTCTCCTACAATCCAGTTCCTAGATGGTAAGTCATATTGTACGACTTCTACTCTTAAAATCCTCTAGTGCTTTCTCATTCTATTTAGAATAAGATCCAAACTCCTTATCCAAGTTTATCAAGCACTAGGTGATCTGGCTCCTACCTTCCTCTCAGATCTCATGTTCTACTAAATGCTCTATTGTCCATAATGTATGTAAGGCACATTTGTCTTTTTTTCTATTCCTAAAACATTCCAAGTTAATTTGGAATTTAGGGTTTCTTCTGCTCAAAATGGTTTTCCCTCCAGTCTTACTCAGCTGGCTCTATTTTGTCATCTGGGCAAATGTTATCTTCTCAGAGTTGGGGTCCTTGACCACTCAAATCTAAATAAGTCATCAAGTCCCTTTCTGTCAGGATGTTCTGTTTCAGATATCTTCATAGTCTCATTGTCGTCTGATACTGTTTTTTGTTTCTTGTACGTCTTTCCCCACTAAAATCTAAGCTCTGTGAAAGCTAAGGACCTCTTCGCTTAGAGCAGTGCCTGAAAGAATGACTACTGAATGAATGAATAAAAGCCTTTTTATGAAGACTGTTGAAATTAGAAGTGTTTATGGTCTGGGATGTGTTATTCAGGGAAAACGGTTTTCTTAATGAGGAAAAATACATGTGTAGATACAGGGAACCTATTAGATGGCCTTTGGGCCCTACTGGCCTACTGAATTCCACGCTGGTGAATGGTGTCAGAGTTTCTTAGGAAACACATCAAAGATATTTTATGCTGGATGATGTTTGAGATTAACTGTTATAGATTTTATGTCACGATTTTAGGTTAAATAAATCTAAGAAAGTTCAGAATTTTGCTTCATTTTCTTACCTTGTGACTTTTATAATTGTAGAAACCTATACTTTCAACTTTTTATTTACAAAATTTTAATTTCTGTTTAATTTAAAAAATCATAATCTTTAGTCGAATATCATTTTAATTTTTCTTTTAGTGTTTCACAGAAGGTTCAAATTAAAATGAAGTGAACATTCAGGAATATTAATTTTTAAAGGTTAATTTTATATTCAACCCGTGTTTTATAACCACATGGTGCTTTAATTTGTCATTGTGCTATTTTCTGTCTTTAAGCTGTTACGTTTTCCTACTATCTGACCCATCACCTAGTTTCTCCCCTGACTGGCTAACGTTCTCAGCTGGATAGGTTGTAAACAGAAATCAACAGGGTTGCACGGGAGCTGCCCGCTTCCTGATTTGTAGCCTCTAAGTTCGTGGAGGTTGTCAGTAACTTGCATGGGGAGTAGGAATTATCACGCTCCAGTGTAGAGTGTATGGATGAATGATTTCTCCTCTTAAAGGTATTAAACAGATCCTTTCCCAAATAAAGACTAATAACTCGGATTTTTAAACAATCTTCAGGACAGATGAGGGCATGGAGAAGAGTGCGCCAGCGCTAATGAGCAGTGTCGAGTGTGTGTTCTCTTTAACAGGGACTGACTGTTCCTGGAGTGCCATCTCTGCCCAGGAAGTGATGTTTCACACTGTTACGTTCAAAGGTTACATTCTAATGTGCCCTGTTAGTTGTGTTCCCTGAACTCAGAGGAAATGGAGTAGGAAAACAAGTAAATTTTAAGTTGAAACTTTTACTGATGTCCTCAGTAAAACTATCACAAGCCTTTTAAAGACTATTCTTTATTCTTAGTAACAGAGGAGCATGAGATGCTTGTATGTCCAGCTCCCAGATCGTCATGGAAATTTACATGGAAGCACTTGCCTACACTGTGCCTCTTCTGAGTCTTCAAAAATTCTTATTTCATCTGGAGAGTGGACATGTGACATGTAGGTAACATTTACTTTAATTCCCTCTTGGAAGGATTCACATCAGCTTCTATAAAATCTATCATCTACAATATTATAACAAAGTGAACGAGTGAGTCCTAATACCAATTTGCTTAAGAGAGGTTACAGTTTATAAAGCATAAGCAAAGACTTGCAGATTTGAAAAGTTCGTTCTGTTTATACATTCTAAATTAAAATATTCTACCCTTTACCCGTTTGTTTTAATACGTTAGCTCTTTATGTTCTGGAAATAGTAAACCAAATATCAGATCCAAGCGTCTTTTTCAGATTGACCTAATATTTGTTTCTGTTGCTTCATTTTCCCCTTCCCCCCACCCCTTTGCATGTAAATTTGCCAAATAGAGCTGTGACTATTTCCTTACTGGTGGATGCTGATAGCGTCTTACTCTGATGCTGATAGTGTCAGTGCTCCTTATACTTGGAGAGTGTTTAATATATACACTTAAAGCTCTTTTTGTGTGTGATGCTTCACACACCTATCATGCTTTAAGAATATCTTGCTAGTATTTCAAGTTTAATTGGCTGAGTAGTTTCCTCAAATTAAATGCATAAGCTTGCACTCAGACTGGTGTTGTGACTGACACTGGGGAAGAAAATGTCAAACGAGTGCTTTTTTTCACAATACTAATCAAAAACCATTTTTCACCTGATGGCTGTTGCAGTGATGTTACTGTGTCACTTCAGGGTTACTTTTTTTAGATGACCTACTTCAAACCATTTTGACAGTATTACAGTTTACTTAGCTTGAGAAGTATTATGGCTTTTGTGGTTTTGTTTTGTTTGTTTTGGAGGAATTGTGCAAGCATTTCAGTCATAGCAATCTGTTTATATGATTTCAGTCTGTCTTTTCATTGTCTTGATAGAGAAGGTTTATTAAATGATAAAGAAAGCATAATCCACCTTTTGTTTCTTTTATGATGAATCTCTGATTTTAAATTTTAGAAGAAATTAATTATTAAATATTAATATTAAATTGAATGCTAAATAAAATAACACAGCTATCAGGTTTTTTTGTGAAAAGATTTGAAATTTTCATTAATGTAATTTAAGCCCCTTAAATAGTTTATTTTAATTTCTGTTTGCAGTGATTGTGGAATAAATCCAATATTAGATTGAAAGAACACTACAGTGGGGATCAGAAAACTTTGTCCTGCTACTGTCATTTTACCTAGCTACCTCAGCAATTTATTCAAGCAATTGATATGATCCTCGTGTATCAAATGAGGGCAATCTGAACTGGGCAATCGTAAGCCCCTTCTATTCCTAAAACATGATGACCCAAACTATGTTTAGTTATAGTTGTGCTTCATTGAACATATTTATTGCCATGCAATTTTAAGAGAGTTTTTCATTTTAGCTTTATGTGTAATTGAAATTCTGTCTAATCTTCAGAGATGGTTTCTTAGGCTCACTTTATCATTCATTTGTTAGATTATTTGGAGCCCATTTTCTATGTTCCCTTTTCTCCGCATCCTTGCCAACATTTACTTGTAGACTTTTTTGGTAATGGCCATTCTGACCAGTGATAGCTCATTGCGGTTTTGATTTGCATTTCCTTGATGATTAGCAGTGTTGAACATCTTTTCATGTGTCTTCTTCGGAAAAATGTCTATTTTGGTCTTCTGCCCATTTTTAAATCAGATCTTTGCTTTTTTGATATTGAGTTGTATGAGCTGATTATGTATTTTGGCTATTAATCCTTTTATTGGTCTTATCATTTGAAAATATCTTGCATTCAGTGTTTGTTTTGTTTTGTGTTTTTGTTTTTGTCTGTGGTTTCCTTTGCTGTGCAAAAACTTTTAAGGTTAATTAGGTACCATTTGTTTATTTTTGCTTTTATTTCCTTTGATGTAGGAGACAAACCCCTCAAAATACTGTTGTGATTTATGTCAAAAAGTGTTCTGCCTATGTTTTCTTCTAGGAGTTTTATGGTTTCAGGTCTTACATTTAGGTCTTTAATCCATTTTGAGTTTATCTTTGTGTGCGGTGTGAGAAAATGTTCTAATTTCATCTGTTATAGTTTTTCCAGTGCCACTTATTGAAGAGACTGTTCTCTCCACTGTATATTCTTGCTGCATTTGTCATAGATTAACTGACCACAGGTGTATGGGTTTATTTGGGGGCTCTCTCTTCTGTTCCATTGATCTAGGTGTCTTTTTTTGGTGCCAATACCATGCTGTTTTGATTACTGTAGCTTTGTAGTATAATTTGAAGTCAGGGAGCATGATAAAAATAGCATTTTTTTTAACTTAAATTTGTTCTTGACTTCAGAATTTAGTTACTTTTCCTTTTCTGTGACATTATTTTCTAAAATACCAGATGAATGTCTAGTTTTGCAGTATAAATAAAGCAATTCAGCAAGCATTTTCTTTGTTTGCTTTCTTATGTCATGTCTTACTCATTTATTTCATTCATTCAACAAATATTCATTAAGCACCTACCTACCTAGGTATTTCACTAGAAAAATTTAGGCAATAAATAAGTAAACATGTAATATGTTAAATAGTGATGTGTTGTATAGACAGATTAAGCAGGAAAGGAGAAAAGGGAAGTCTGAGAGAAGAGTGTTAAGAATTTAGATATAAAAGGGAAAGTCTGAGAAGACATCTTTTGAGCTGAGACATAAAGGAGATGAGAGAAAGTGCCACACAGATATCTGGAAGAAGAGTTATTCGAGTAGGGGGGGAAGAGCAGGTGCAAAGGCCTCCATCTAGTATTTAGAAATATATGAAACCACGAGGAGTCATGCGTGTGTTTTTGTGTAGTGAGAGAGAGGGAGAGGGAGCGTGTTCGTAACTGTGTGTGCAGCTGCATGTGGGGAACAGTGACTAAATGAATAGTGTCGGAGCTGAAAATATAAAGAGAGAAGGATCTAGGAAGAGGAGAGAACAGGAAAGACTCTGTAGGCCATCGTAAGGGCTTTGACTTTTACTCTGCGTGAGATGTGAAGCCACCAAGGGATCTGAGCAGAGTGAAGTGACTTAACTTGAAGGGATCACTGCAGTTCCTGTTTTGAGAATATATCATAGTAGGTAAAGTGGAAGCAAGGTAAACAAACAGGACACTTTTGGCACTCTGGGTGAGAAATAATGGTGATGTGATCCATGGTGATAATAGTGAAGTGGTGAGAAGTGGCTGGATATATTTTGAAGGTGGGGGTGATGGATTTTCTCATAGGGTGGTTGTACAGTAGAGATGAGAAGAAGCAAGATAATGCCAGGAGTTTTGGTCTCAGCATCTGGAAGGCTGACACTCAGTTTACTGAGAGGTCAGGAAGGGTGTGGGAAGAACAGATTGTGGATAAGTGTCAAAGTTTGGTTTTGGACATGTTCGGTTTGAGATACTAAGCCTCTATGTGGAGATGTCTAGTAGGAAGTTGGATATAGGAGTTTATAATTCAGGGGCAAGATGAAGTCTAGAGATAAAAGTCTGGCAGTCAACCGCCTATTGCTAATATTTAGGTCTTTGAGACTGAGTGAGCTTTACATAGGAATGAGTATAAGAAGAGAAGAAAGAGGTCCAAAGATTAATCCTTGGGTTACAGCCACGTTTTAAAGTTTGGGGAAGTGAAGAGAGATCAGCAGAGGAATTAAAATATGGCCAGTGGCGGAAAATTAGGAAAGTGAAGTATCCTGGAAGCCGAATGTATAGGAGTTTTAAGGAGAAGGGTGTGATCAGCAGAGGTGTCTGAGAATGGTTAGATTAAGCAGTACAGAGGCAACTGGTGGTGACCTCGGTGAGTGGGCTCACCGAAGTGCTGGGGGTGAAAGCTGAATAGAATGAGTTCAAGGGAGAAGGTGAATTGTAGATAATGAATAGAGGCAACATGTATACATGATGCTGCTGAACAAGGGAGTCCATAAGTGGGGTAGCAGCTGGAGGGAATCTGAGTCAGAGCTCTTGGTGTTTTTAAAGGAGAGTATTGCAGTGTGCTTTATGTTAACTGGAAAAGAGAGAGAGAGACATGGGATGGGTGGGTGTTGTGCAAACCCCTGATGATGTGTAAGATGCATGTCTTTTTAAATGTTTTGAACTGGTTCTGTTTTTAGACATAATTTTGAATGAGTCATCTCCATTCTTCACTCTTTAGTTTATTGTATTGCTTCTAATTAAGTGAAAAGGTGGAACCTGGGGTGGGGTCTATGAGAACTTCCCCAATTCCTAAACTCCTTAGAGGGTTGAGGGGAATAAACAAGTAGAAAAGGACCAGGACAGAATACTGGATAGTTTCTCACTTGATTTTAGTATTTACTAGCAATTTTTTGCTTTTTAAATTGTCTGATTCTTCCAGAAAATTCACCCTTTTTAAAGCAAAGTGCTTCGTTTTGTTTTTGATGTTGATTTGGAATCATGTGGGTGTGCTGTAAGTGCAGCTCCATGCAGGCAGGGACTGGCTGCCTTGGCCGCTGCTGTCTCTCTAGCACCAAGCTCGGTCCCTGGCACACAGAAGGTGCTCAATAAATCCTTGTTACTAGTAACCAGAAGGTTATTAATTCTCTACTCAGGAAAAGATGGAACTGTGGAAGTTTTGAGATAATAAAGTGAAAATAATTTTTTGAAGCTTCTGTAATACTCTGAGGCCAGGTTTTTCATCTGGGAAAGGAATCTAATAGCAGCCTCACGTGGTGCTCATGAGTTACTGCCACATAAGATCATGTAAAAAGCCTTTCATATTGCACACGTATTTATTGTGAGAACTAAACTTTTAGCCCTGATCTCTTAATTTTTATTCAAAATTTTAATTTTAAAAAGATGAGAAGTTGCATTTCCCCTATAGGTATTTATTTCATGGTGTATTCTAGCACTCTAATATTTTTCATGTAGAGACAGAAACACAAACTTCTAAGTAAGACCACTTAGATTCAGATATGGGCTCACTTATTTAAATGTATGACCTCGTTCAGGTGCTCAGCCACTTTGTACCTTAGTTTTGCCATCTGTAAAATGGGAATAATCATAGTACCTACCTTATAAGGAGGTTGTTACAGGAATTAAATGCATATAAAATTCCTAGAACCATGCGTGGTACATAATAGGTGCTATATGTGTTAGTTGATGTTATTATATTTCCCACTCTGTCTCCGAATCCTGTCTTCTAGTTATGGGTAGTGAGAGGAGCGACTGCTAAGTCTATGTATGTTTCAAATTTAAGGATTTAAAGATTGAAAACATTAAAAGTTTTGTGAAATATCTTTAGAATACCTAAATAATGATTAAATTTTGGGTTATAATTATTTGGAAGCCAACCTTCACTTGCAGTTTAGAAGTATATTTCTCTGGGAAATATTTAAATTCAATTAATTGATGGAGGTAATTTAATTTTGATATTCAGTCTGAGTGGTGTACAGTTGCCATGAATTTTTATCTCAAGTTTATTTTGCTATGTAGACATGTGTCTAGTGAAAAAAAGATGCTGCATAAATCATCATTTGAGTTTGAATGTGCTTCTCTTTTTGGCTGAGGTATAAATGTTATTTCTGGCTGTGTCCTTCATACTTAGCTCTTCTTACAACAAATGGAAAGGGCTTAATTGTACCTAAGGGAATACTTAATCCACAGTGGACGTATGTGGACAGAAGCCGAGTCTAGTAAATGAAATAAAGTTATAAATGGTAAACCTGTGAATGCTTACAAAGTCTGGCAGCTATAAAAGATAGCGTATAGTTTCAGATTAGTAAATTCTGTGTGCAGCACAATAAGAATAATTCTTTTCTTGGCACATTTGTGTTGTATATGTATATGTAAATTAAATTAAAAGGCGTACTCTGAACTATGTATAGAGTGTATTTGTCTTTTTTATTGTTCATAAGCTTTGTGATGTGGTTTTGATGTCAACAATAGAAGCTGAAGATCTCACATTTTTGGAAAGTTGCTTCTCTTTGATTGGGGACAGTTAATCAGCATTAACCCAGAACAGCGCCTGGGCTTTGGGATTTGAGCATTCTGTGCGGTTGCACTGCTCCAGCAAAAGGTTAAGTATTAACGGAAAATGGCCACAGCCCTTTTACTTAGAGAAAACATGTTACTTGTAAGTTTTCTTTTGATTTTACTTTTACAGTTACATTGAATGTCTTCATTCATTTAGCCATCCGTAAAGCAAATACTGCTGCGTGTGCGGTGGGTACTAAGCCTTCTAAGGACTGCTTGTGTGGCATGCCACAGATCATTAACTGCAAGTAACCACCTGACTTGAGGGAAGCCTGGAAGCATCATTATAGTGAAATAAGCTTTTATTTAGGTGTCACTGCAGTACACTGATTTATTGAAATGTCACCAACTGCTACTGGGAAAATATATTCTCCTTATTATTCAGGGAATGGAAAGATTAACCACTATATACTGTAAAAGAGATATATTTCTAACAGTGGAAAAAATAAGAATAAATATTAGTGTGGTCAGTATTTTGCTAATAATCACTCTTTTAGAATTAATTAGGTGATTAATTAGGCTAAATTAGGTGATTCCTTTAGGATGCTTTCAAATCTGTGTGTGATTCTATATATGTGTTAAATTAAGGGCATGTTCTGAGTTCTCTCTAATTTGAAAAACCTTAAACGTAAGCAGCATAGAACGACAATAGCAGACTTACTATAAATGTTTAACATAGTCAATTCAGAAAGTAGTCAGTTCTTTCTGTGAGCACATGGCTGCTTCCAGGCACATATAAGTAAATCCAGCCTCTTTGAAACTTGTTGTGGAAGCAAGATTGACATAGTGGACAAAAAGCACAAAAGAAAGACGACCTATGTGCTACTGCATCAATGGGAGGGAGAAACTGTCAGCTAAGGATTAAGAGGAATGTGTGACTCCAACTGAGTCTTTGCAAAGTTAGTAGGGTTTGGATATATAAATTCAAAGACTGAATTTCAAGCAAAATGTAGCATTTTGAGGTGAAGTATTTTTAGAGAGAAGTTGACAGAAATCTTGAGTCCTTTTTAAGTATTTGATTCATTAGAGTCTGTACCATCTATTCACTATTTTTTAAAGCAACATAAGCTGTTGTGTGAATTTAGATTTTATTTGTGCTTTATCAGGTAAATTATAATAAGATAGTAAAAATTATATAATAGCACTTGGGCACATTGGTGCTGTTTTTTTTTTTTTTCTTTTCTTTCTGTTGTGCTTAGGTGGATAGATTGCTGTTTCTCTTGGGCCAATACTGAGTTCTTTAAATATGGTAATAAAATGACGTCCCTTTTATACAGCATCTGTCATGTGCCAGGCTTCATGCTAAGTGACCTCCTTTTGCAAGAATGAGAACACTGAGTCTCAGAGAGTGACTTGCCAGTTGTTAAACAGCTAGTAGGAGACAGATCCAGATTTGAACCCAGCTGCTTTCTGCCAAAGCACCTCCACTTCTTTTCATCTTGTTATAGATAAGTCTTAAGACAATTCAAGGATAACTTTCTATTTGGAATTTAATGTTAGCTTTTTTTTTTTTGGAGTTAAAAAAATCTCTTAATAACTCGTTTTAAATTTTCTTGAAATTTGAGCTCTGCTCCCATATTTTGGTGTTTGTTTCCATGCTGAGATGATCTAAATAACAGAAAAATATTAGAGCTGTATTAGCTTGCGAGGGCTACCGAAACAAGGTGCCTCAGACTTGGTGGTTTAAACTATGGAAATTCATTTTCTCGCCTTTCTAGAGGCTAGAAGTCTGGGATCAAGGGGCCTGCAGAGTTGATTCGTGGATGCCTGCCTTCTCCCTTCGTCTTCACACGGTCTTTCCTTCGTGATCAATCTGAATCTCCTCTTAGGACACCCTTCACACCGGATTAGGGCCCATCCATATGGCCTCGATTTGACCTTAATTGCTTCTTTGAAGGTAATTACTGTCTTCAAGTAAAGTCACATTTTGAGCAAGTAGGGGTTAGAACTTCAACATATAAATTTGAGGTTGGCAGGGTTGACACAGTTCAGCCTAGAGCAGAACCATTATGGTTTAAGACATCAGAAGTAAATCTCAAAGAGTCATTGAAGTTAGAACTAGAATAATCTAGAAATCTTCTAATTTTTTAATTTACTAATGAAGAAACAGAAATAAGAGCTCTTTTGAATACATTATGAAACTCAGTGGGAATTAAATTTGTAGACCATCTTTAAATATTTACTATATAAAAATGTGGATTACTGTGTGTCAGATAATATACTTGAATGTTTTTTTTTGTCATTGGAAGCAGGAAATACACATACTATGCAAATTAAGGAAGAATGCTTCTAAAAGTAAATGACGTCCTTATTTCTGTTCTCTTCTAGTACTTCTAAAGTTACAATGGAAGCCAAAGGAAGAGTGAAAGTGAGTTGATTTACACAAATAGAATATCATGGATGACTTTTAGAACCACATGGGCTGTACGTTGGAGATACTGTGGGTTCTGTTCCAGACCACCACAATAAAACGAGTCATACAAATTTTTTAGTTTCCCAGTGCATATAAAAGTTATGTTTATACTACACTGTAGTCTGTTAAGTGTGCAATAGTATTACGTCTAAAAAAAAGTACATACCTTAATTAAAATATTTTATTGTTAAAAATGCTAATTATCATCTGAGCCTTCAGGAAGTCACAACTTTTTGCTACTGGAAGACCTTGCCTCATAGCTGATGGCTGCTGACTAATCAGAGTGGTGGTTGCTGAAGGTTGGGGTGTCTGTGGCAATTTCTTAAAATAAGACGAGAATGAAGTTTGCCTCATTGATTGACTCTTCTTTTCAGAAAGGATCTCTCTGTTGCATGCAATGCTGTTTGACAGGATTTTACCAACAGTAGAACTTCTTTCCTCAGCCATAAACAAAGAATGAAATACTGTCATTTGCAGCAACGTGGATGGAGAATATTATGCTTAGTGAAATAAGTCAGACAGAGAAAGACAAATAAATACTATATGATATCACTTACATAGGGAGGGAATGTTAAAAATAATACAAATAAATGTATATGTGAAACATAAGCAGACTCACAGATACAGAAAACAAACTTGTGGTTAACAAAGGGGAGAGGAAAGGGAGGAGTGACAAATTAAGGATATGGGGTTAACAGATACAAACTACTATATGTAAAATAAAGGAGCAACAAGGATTTACTGTATAGCACTGGGAATTATACCCATTATCTTATAATAACCTATGATGGAATATAATCTGTCTGCAAAAATACTGAATTGTTGGGCTGTACACCTGAAACTTACACAATATTGTAAATCAGCTGTATATCAATAAAAACAATAACAGCAACAAATAAAGTTAGTTACCTGACCCTCCCCAAACAATGAAGTCAATTCTCTCAAACCTGGCTTTATCAACTCGGTTTGTGTAATGTTGTAAATCCTTTGTTACCATTTCAACGGTCTTCACAGCATCTTTCCCTGGGGTACGTTACATCTTAGTTTTATGAAGAGAGTTTCAAATATTAGAAATAATTAGAAAAACTCAATAATGGATCAGTTCATTCAGAATATCAGATCTACGGGGAATTCTGATCATTTGGATCATGAGGCTGAGCCATTTCCTTACACCATGCACATCTTTTTTTTTTTAATTAAAGTATAGTCAGTTTATAATGTTATGTTATAGTGTCCTTTTCTGGTGTACAGCATAATAGTTCAGTCATACATATACATACATATATTTGTTTTCAAATCCTTTTCATTATACGTTACTACAAGATACTGACTATAGTTCCCTGTGCAACACAGTTTGAACTTGTTGTTTATCTATTTTATATATAGTAATTAGTATCAGCAAATCTCGAACTCCCAATTTATCCCTTCTCACCTTCTTCTCCCCAGTAACCAGAAGTTTATTTTCTATGTCTGTGAGTCCCTTTCTGTTTTGTAAATAAGTAGTTTGTCTTTTTTTTTTTTTTCAGTTCCACATATAAGTGATATCATATGGTATTTTTCTTTCTCTTTCTGGCTTACTTCACTTCGAATGACATTCTCCAGGTCCATCTGTGTTGCTGCAAATGGCATTATTTTGTTCTTTTTTTAAGGCAAAGTAGTATTGCATTGTATAAATACACCACAACTTCTTTATCCAGTTATCTGTCGATGGACATTTAAGTTGTTTCCGTGTTTCGGCTACCGTAAATAGTGCTGCTGTGAACACTGGGGTGCATGTGTCTCTCTGAATTAAAGTTCCCTCAGGAGTGGGATCGTGGATCATATGGTAAGTTTATTTTTAGTCTTTTGAGGAATCTCCATACTGTTTTCCATAACGGCTGCACCAAACTGCATTCCCACTCACAGTGCAGGAGGGCTCCCTTTTCTCCACACTCTCTACAGCATTTATTGTTTGTGGCCTTTTTGATGATGGCCATTCTGACTGGTGTGAGCTGATACCTCATGGTAGTTCATGGCAGTGCTGAGTGCCAGGCACTGTGGCAGCTCTCACGCCGCGTCACTGATTTGCTGGCTCACTTGGTAGGTGTTGGGCAGCACGTGGACTTCAGTTCCTTCAGCTCCTCCCAGCTTTCCCCCTTCGGCATCTCTGAATACTCGCCCTGCGTGTACAGCTCCCAGGTGAAGGGGGCACGTTCCTCCTGTAGGTCACCCTTGGTGTCAGGGTTGGGTTGGTGATAGACAGGTGCCAAGTTCGGTTTGTCGTTGCCAGTTCCTGTCATCTGCACAGGTTCCAGTCTGCTCTTGCTCTTCTCCTTCTCCAGTTCCCTTGCTGCCTGCTGGCCTGGCTGACCTGTAGTGACTTCAGGCTCAAGACTAGATGCTGAGGCAACAGCCCGCACCTGCCACCCCTGCAACACTCACAGCTGAGTGAGGTCTGACCACTGTGATAAATCTCTCTTCTTTATCACCCATACTGGTTCTGCCTCTTAGAACTGAGCCCTAATTGATACACCCTACCTATTCCAGGGTTCATACTAGAAACTTTTCATATTTGATCATGTATTTAGAAAGTTATTTCTACCAGCTCATCGTATCTTCCAGAAATTTTTGTTTCTCTTCTAGTCTTGGCACCTTTTTCTTATTTATTTTTTTTAATGCTGCTGTGTATGCTCATGTTTAGTATTTGATCTACATATCAGTGGTATTTTGAACCTTTAATAGTTTGGATTAAAAATCCTAACTGTGCTTAAAAACTAGTTTTAAAAACATTTAAGTAGACATAACAATCTTTTAAAAATAGTTGAAGTCTTTTTACCATAAAGACCTAATTAACAAAACAGTGAGCTGGGAGTATACAAAAAACCCAAAGAAGTTTTTACATTCAAATGGCCTAGAGTGAGATAGAAGTGTCAGAAATTGGCATTATGACAGAAGCACCGTGAGACGTGTGTGACAACCAACAGTGAGACGTATTTTCACATTATGCTCTGGGTGTGTAATTTAATATGTTGTGATCAGTTATAAAGTAAGGTCTTGAACATTTCTTTTTGGCAACTTTAAAGTTTGAACACCTGTTTCAGTGGCATGCATTTTTTCCATTGAAATTGGTTTGTGTATGTTTTGTTTTTAGCATGTTTATTTAATACCAAAGGTAGTATATTTTTTACTTTTGCAATTGACTTTTTTGTTGGCAATAGACAGGATTACTTAACCACTCAGGTTAATTGATGCCACTTTTGGCTGTACATGAGATTTTGTTATATTGCTTTATTTTCTCCTGAGACACTTATATATAAAAGACAGTATAATAAAAAATTGTTGAATGAATTATGCCAAATAAAGAAGTCCAAAACTATTATAACCTTTTAGCAAAATAGATTTTAAATATTAGTGAAGTAATTTCATAACTTTGTAAAGTACAAAATTACCATCGATATGGTTGTTTAAAAAAAACACTTTTATTTCCACGCATTTGTACTGTATATTGAAGTTTCAGCATAGGGAACTGCTTCAAATATGTCATTTGTGTCATGCATCGTAAGACACTGGTTTAAAGCCGAATACCAAAGGTGGTTGTGTAATCGTGTTTCTTTCTTTATTCCATCGTCTTCTCTACCCCTGCCATTTGTACCCATAGAGTTATAATTTGATATGTTAATATATTGAGACTATGAGCTGAATTCTTTGGTAGTGGAAATTAATGTTTTCTAGGTTTCCAGTTAAGCTCATTCTTAGGGTCTCTTTTTTAACCATTAAAGATTATTGATTGCTATTCTATATTTTAGTAAGAAGTGGTAAAATTGATTAATTTTGTGTTTTTAGTCTTAGGTTAATGAATGAAGTTTTCCTCTTTCAAAAGAAGGTTTTTGTTAGGAATTATCTGCACTTGTGCCTTTTCCTTAAGATGTTTCTTTTTTTCTTTTTAGAGGAAGATTTTTGGGGGGTCAGTTGCCTTATTATTTATTTTTTGGCTTATTGACATATTGGGCTAGCACCGTCTTCTTAGAGTTTGTTACATTACAGTTTAATATTAAAGTCTAAGTGATATTTTATAATTAAGAAAATGCTTTTAGTTTTTATGAGAATTTTAAAAAATGTCTATAATCAGCTTGGTTAAAATGTGTTTTGATAACCAAAAAAGCAAAAGTACCTGTTAGAACTTGACTTTGTTCTTACTATTGTAAACATTTGCACACATTCCGTTTCCTCTTATATTTGAAGTATTCATTCATTCATGCATGCATGCATGAGTGCCTTTGATGTACCAAGCACAGTGGTAGGAGAGACAGTGTGACAGTGTTGTCCTAGAGTAATGTGCTTGGTATACAGGAGGACTTTACAGTAGAAGTAAATGCTTAAACAGACTCTTAGTGTGCAGAAATGTGCCATACAGAGAAGGACAAGACATAACAGTTCAGAAAGAAGTAAAAAAGTATGAATAATGCCTCAGAAGCTAGGAAATAGTCTAAAATATAAGAGAAACTTATATTTGTCACAGCTGGAGCATAGGGTACAAGGCAGAAGGAGTTGAGAAACAGAGACAATATTTTAAGGAGTTTGGATTTTCTCTTAAGAGCTATAGAAAGCTGCTAAGGGATTTTAAACAGAAGAATCATTTGAGCAGTGATGTAGAGCAAGGGTCAGCAGACTACAGTGTGCTGCTTGTTTTGAATGGCCAACTGCCTAAGAATGGTTTTTACATTTTTAAATGGTTAGAAGAAAATCAAAAGAAGGATAATATTTCCTGACACCTGAAAATTATATGAAAACCAAATTTTAGTGTCCATAAATGGTTTTATTGCAACAGAGCCACACTCATCTGTTCGCATCTTGTCTGTAGCTGCTTTTTCACTACAGCGGCAGAGTTGAGCAGCTGCTGTGAAGAATCTGTGATCTGCGAAGCCTGAAATATTTACTCTCGGGCCCTTTACAGAGAACGCTTGCCAACGTCTGGTTTAAATACACCAATTAAAATGCAGAAATAGAATGGCTAGAAAAGCAAGAGTCTACTCTATGCTGCCTATAAGAAACTCACTTTACTTTTTTAATTTCTAAATTTTTATTATTTTTAATTGAAATATAGTCTATTTACAATGTGTTAGTTTCTGATGTGCAGCATAGTGGTTCAGTTCATACATATATAAATTATTTTTCATATTAGGACCTTATTATTTATTCTGTATATAGCAGCTTCCCTCTGCTGATCCCACATTCCCAATTTATGCCTCCCCTGCCCTTTCCCCTTTGTGATCGTAAGTTTGTTTTTTGTCTGTGAGTCTGTTTCTGTTTTGTAAGTAAGTTTATTTGTGCCATTTTTTTCAGATTTGACATGCGATACGGTACTTGTCTTTCTTGGTCTGGCTTAACTGCACTTTCACTTAGTATGATGACCTCTAGGTCTGTCCAGGTTTCTGCAAATGGCATTACTTCATCCTTTTTAATGACTGAGTAGCATCTCACTGTATATACATATACCACAGCTTCTTTACAAACTCACTTTAAATATGAAGATACAGATAGGTTAAAAGTAAAAGGATGGAAAAAGATACATTCTGCAAATACTAATCAAAAGAAAGTTGAAGTACCTGTATTATTACCAGAAATAAGGAATTTATCAGGGATAAAGAAAGACATTAAATAATGATCAAAGGGTCAATTCACAAAAAAGGCATCACAATCCTAAGTGTATATAAACTCAGCAACAGAACTTTAAACTACTTAGAGCAGAAACTGATAGAACAGAGAAGAGAAATAGACAAATTTACCATTGCAGTTGAGACTTGAAGACTCCCCTCAGTACTGGCAGGACGTGTAGAAACGAATGAATAAGGATATAGAGACAGCAACCAATGGGACCTAGCTGGCATTCACAGTACATTTAATCTTACGATGGCAGAATATACGTTGCTTTCAGGTGCACGTGGTACAAGAGAGACCATATTCTGGCCTATAAAAAGAGCCTTAACAAAGTTAAAAGAATTGAATGTGTTCTCTGACGATAATGGAATTAAACTAGAAATCAGTAACATAAAGATACTTGTAATATCCCCAGTTAGTTGAAAATTAAACAGCTCACTTCTAAACACCTTGTGGCTCACTGAGGAAGTCACAAAAATTAAATATTTTGAATTGAACAAAAATGAAAATGCTACATGTCAAAATTTGTGAAAAGCAGCTAAGCAGTGTTTAGAGAGAACTGTTTAGCATTATTAAATGCTTATGTTCAAAAAGAAAAAAATTCTCAAAATCAGTGACCTAAATAAGCTTTCACCTCGAGAAAATAGAAGATGAAGGGCAAATTAAACCTAAAGCAAGCAGTTAAGAAAGGGGAAAGGAAAGCTAAAAGTAGAAAGAAAAAGCAGCAGAGAAATCAGTGGGATGAAAAGCTAGTCCTTTGAAAAGATAAATAAAATTGATAACCTTCTAGCCAAACTGACTGAAAAAAAGAAGATTCAAATTACAGTATCAGGAATGAATGAGGGGAATTTACCGCAAATCCTGTCGGCATTGAAAGGAGAATAGGGAACATAATGAAAAGTTTTACTTCTGTAAGTCTAAACTGATCAAATGAACAAATTCCTTTAATGATGAAAACTTCCAGAGTTTAATCAAAAAGAAATAGATAACCTGAATACTGCTGTATTTATGGAAAAAAAACCCTGAATCTATTATTTTGAATGTTCCCACAAAGAAAACTACGGGCCCAGATGATTTTCCTGGTGAATTCTACCAAACATGCATGGGAGGAATAACATCAATTGTATACATATCCTCCCAGAACATGAAAGAGGAAGGAGCACTTCTCAACTCATTTTATAACAGCAGCATTCATCTGATACTAAACCCAGAAAAAGACACTGGGAGGAAAGAATACTGCAGACTAACATTTCTCATGAACATAGACAGAAAATCCTTAATGAAACATTACCAACTTGAATTTAGCAAGATATGAAAAGGATACTACATCATGATCAACCAGGGTCTATCCTAGAAATATAAGGCTGGTTCAGTATTCAAAATCAATTAATGGAATTTACTCTATCAACAGGCTGAAGAAGAAAAGCCATGTGATGGTCTCAATAAATACATGAAAACATTTGATAAAGTTTAACATTCATTCATGGCATTAAAAAAAATCCTCTGAGCAAACTAGGAATAAGAAGTAACTTCTTCAACCTGATGAATGGCATCTATGAAAAACCTACAGTTAACATTAGTGAATTAGTGAATTCTTTCCTGCGAACATCAGATACAAGGCAAGGATGTTCACTCACAGCACTCTTGTATTCAGCACCATTCTTGAAGTCCTAGCTATTGTAAAAAAGTAAGAAAAAAGGTATATAAGACATACATATTAAAAAGAAAGAAAGAAAACTACTACCAGATTCTCAGATGGCATGAATATCTACATTGAAAGTCCCTGTGTGAGAAAATGACATAATTTTAATATAAGACTCAAATAAAAGAAGACAGCTCCCATGCTCAGGGACACAGCGGCTCAGTATTGTAGAGATGGCAGCTCATCTCCAGCTGATTTACCAGTTCGGCGTGATTTCCATCAAAGCCCAGTGCTATGTGTGTCTGGTATTTAAGCAAACTGGGTCTAACACGTATACGGATGGATAAAGGCCCGAGGACAGTCAGTATGTTCCTAATGTACAATGTGAGGAGCGTGTGCCAGGCCAGCGATCAGATCTGTATATAAATAGCTTGTAATAAAGACAATGTGGAATTTCCTCAAGGAAGCAGAACAGAGATGCTGGAAACAAACCCTCACGTAAGGGAACTTTGATGTTATAGTGAAAGTCCTGTTGAAGATCTTCAAGAAGGAAGAGAAAGTTTGGTAAGTAGCCCTGGGAGAGTTGCTTATATTTACAGAGAAAAAGAAGATAGTGCCTGTATTACTGCCACAGACAGAAGTTAGTTCCAAATGGATTAAAGGCTGAAATGTTAATGGTACAACTTTTTTAGAAGGAAGAAATGAAAAATGACTTTCCTATCTTGGGATGTGGAAGGACTTCTTAAACAATGTAATGGCTGAATTTTAATGTTGAATATATCAACCACTTAAGAGAAACTTTTGTTTCTATCAAGTGATGTATTAAATAATTCAAAAAGATAAACCACAAACTGGGAGAAGGTATGTGTAACACAGATAAATGACAAAAGACTAGTGTACTTTCACAAATCTGCAAGAAAGACCATTCAGTAGAAAAAAAGGACATAAAACATGAATAGGAATTTCACAGAAGAAGAACAAATAGCCCAGAGATGTGTGAAAATAAGTGGAGGCTCATCACGGGTCAAGGAAATGTGAAATAAGACCACAGGTAAGTAGTAAGATGCAAATCAAGAAACCTGAGAAGGGATAAGAGACACAGTGTGAATCTACAGTAATTCATATCCATTGCTGGATGGGTTACAAACTGGTACAACCACTTTGAAAATAATCTGACATTATTCTGTAAAATTGAACATTCATAGACCCTATGATTCAACAGTTTTCCTCCACTGAATGTCAGACTGCTACACGTATGTATCAGGTGACACGGCGTGTATAAGGACTTCACGGTGCTTCCCTGAGGGTAATGGCTAACCGCCGGGGACAATTCAAGTGTGCCAGTTGGAGAACAGATGTATAAAGTGTGATCTGTTCATATAAAGGTATGTTATATGGCAACACAAGTGAGTGAACTGTTCCACTTGGGATGACATGAGTGACGCAATGTTGTGTGAAAAAAAGTCAGTGTCAAACACTGCATAACGAGGAGATAGCTGTGTGAGAGCTACGATGCAGACTCCAGAGCTGGAGGGCCTGGGCTTGAGTTCTGGCTCCGCCCTCACTAGGTGTGTGTCCTTGTGTAAGTCACTTCTGTCTATGCTTTAGTTTCTCACCTGTCAGTGATGGTTGTTGTGAGGGTTAAAAGATTTAATACGTATAAAGTTCCTATAAAATAGTGTGGCACTACATACACGTTAGCTATTCTTGCCCGTCTGAATTCCACTGCTATTAGGCAGTTTTGTCTTTACTATTTGCTTTTTGTTGTTATTTTAAATTATGTGTTATTATTTGCCATCTCCCAATGGATCTAATATATGGTTTCCAATTGAGGGCAATTGGAAAATAGAGAGAAATATAAAAAAATAATTAAATAACCGTAATACAATTGCTGATTGAAGCAATCCTTACTACGGCTTCCGTTCCTTGCAAGATCCTAGGATATACTAGTCTCTAAGGAAGGCAAATACACTTTTTTCCCCCCATACAATTCTACGTATAGAAGGCATAACTGAACTTATTATGCTATCTATCTATCATGGACAACTTTGCAAATAAACCTGTGTAGTCCTGTGCCAGTATGAAATCTCTAGGAAGAATTCCTATGGAGACTGCCTGAAACATGATTTAAAAAAAGAAGTCAGTAAGCAATGAAAGTTAATAGACAGACTCAAATATAGGAAGATTTACTTACTCCTTGGTATTATGTCCTCATTTAGACCTACAATTACATTTTATCCTGAAGTTAGAGAAGTTAATTATCCATTATCTATCACCCAAGGGAATTTAGGGAATCCAGTGAATGGTACTAAATAAGTGGAAATAATATGAATTTTACATACTCCCCTTCCTGCCCTCTTGCTACCGTCTGCTGTTAATGTTGTTCTGTGACTCCACAGAGTTAACAATATCCATCACTATCCCCTAAGAATGCTTGTAGGTCAGTTTGTAGATATGTATGTGACTGTATAAGTGCAATTCACATGAGAAATTGACACACTGTAAGCTGTAATTCAATAAAATATATATATACAAAAAATACGATTCAAAGTGATTAGGCAAATCTTATAGCAATATAGAGAATCTATAAAAGTGTTGCGGAATTACTAGAAGCAAAAGTGACAAATGAAGATCTGGTGGAGTCAGGTGATAAATAATTGAAGAAAAAATCCACAAGATTCATGACATAGATAGGTAGGTCAAGGGGGTGTGATTTGATAATTAAGGGACTATTAGAGGCCCTTGGGGAAAATTATGGAAAAACGTTTTTGCAACAGTTACCCTTCTTCATGATAATATGAAAAATTCACTTTGAAGTCTGTCATAACTTTGCTAGTCATTTTTAATATAGTGAGATATACATACAGAAGAGTATATAAAATATATGTATAGTTTACAGAATAGCTATCCCTGGGTCAGTGAACAGTACTGCCAACCACCCCAGAGGCCAGCCGGTGACTTCATCAATCCTCTCTCTATCTTCAGAATTAACTCCTGTCCTCTGTCCTGATCTTTTTCCCTTGGTCTTCTATTTTGGTTTCATCATCTGTGTATGCTTCACTGAGTAATGTTTAATTTTGTGATTTTATGATGTGAATGCTATTTTTTATGTGTATTCCTTTTTGTCTTTCTTCTTTTGCTCAACGTGTTTGTGATACTCATTCTTACGTGCTGTGAGGCTCTAGTTCGTTGATTTTTCAGTCCTGTATAGTATTCCCTATAAAAATGAAGGAAAATACATGGTGTTAGACACAGCTGATATTTTGTATTTCTTTTAAGAGCCTAAAATTGTTTCTCTTTATTTGACAAATACTTTGCATCTGGCTATTGTGTTATGTGCTTTTTTATTTGTTTTTGTTTTTAGCTGCATATAAAAAAAGAACCAAGTAAGTGCAGCTTATAAAATGATAAGCTTATTTTCTCAGTGTATTTGATTTCATAAAATCTTAATTTCATTGTTTCTAAATCATCATGAAATATTTAAAAGGAAAATCCTAACCTGAGGGAAACAAATGTTGGAACAAAGGTAGCAAATGTTCTTATGGTAGAAGACAGTATACACATTGGTAAGATAAACACTAAAAACAGTAGAAAATGGGAAAAGGAAGGAAAAAGCATTTCACAAAGAAATAGATGAACTGTATACAGGAAAAATGCTAAACTGCATTGAGGGTTTTAGATTTATATTAGAAACTAAAGTAGTTTCTTTGATGACACTTTTTTCTTTACATTTGTGGAACCTCGTGATTTTCAGGCATTTATGTTTTTTAAGAAGTTTGGTGTAAGAATCTGTAAAGTCAAAGTCAAGTTCTGGTAATGTTTTATTTCCCTGCAGTAGCAATTCTTCTAAGACAGCATGATTTACTATGTCCTCATAGAAAGACAGCATGAGCGCATGTACATGGCCGGGCAAAATTAAACATATGCTCACAATCAAATTAATGTATTTCATCTGTCTTCAACTAATAACAACCTGTCATGTTATCTATCTGAGTAGGGGCATAGACAGTTTATTTTGTGTTTGGAGTAACTTCTTGGAGGTAGTTAATGTGACAAGTAGTTTGTCTGAATTGAATATAACCAGATCAACAATCTAGATGTTTCCTTGATAACCTAAAACTTACTGTGAAAATCCATACAAGCACTATATTTGTATTTTGCTTCTTTAAGTTAGGCAGAGACGTATTTTACAATAATTTCACAGAGATTTGTCTGTTTCTGCCATTGTATATGGACTAAGATGCATTAAAAAGTTTATTCTTTTAGTGATTTCTTTCCACTGACAGGGATTAGACAATAATATAATTAGCGTCACACAATACTTTCCCTTTTTTAAAAAACATGAAGTAATGCATTCTGGTTTGAATAAAAAAGTCATATTCATTGTAGAGTATGTTCTTGTAGCATGTTAACAAGTGAATTTTTAGGAAAATAAGAATATTGTAAACTTTTAGGCCAATATAAAAAAAATATACCAACTATTGTAATGTTTTTCAGCATTTAAAATTTTTACTTAAAATTTTATATTCTTTAGTTTGATCAGTAACTCTGATTATTATACATTTGATTTACAGTTTTTAAACTACTTATTACACTCAATACTGTATCTTTGAAAACTATTCTGTTTGTTATATCAACAATCCTATAAGTAGATACAATGGAGATCCTGACTATGGATGCCTGAATGCCAGGAAACAAACAGGACTTACAAACAAATAAGACTTAAAAAGAGAAGTTGTCATATACTTGGCTTATTAGCATTAGTGTGTGTATTTTAGAAGTCAAAATATATACATAATTTTAAGCACAAGGAAATCAAATTTAATAAATTATTAAGGGTATTTAATTTGTCGTGTGTGGGTTAATCATGGTGGGTCATTTTTAAGCATTACGTAATTTCCCAATTTGTATGTACAGCTGCAAGTACTTTGTAAAGAACTTTATATAATCAAGTGCTAGGCACAGAGCATCTTATTTTATAATGCCTATGGGCTCAGTTTTATGATTTTTTGATGAATACTTAAAGTACTAATAAGCAATAACCAGGTTTATAATAGTTCACTTTTTTATAATAACGAGCATTTAAAGTTTGTATGTCTTTATTCTTTTAATTAAAACTCTAAATAAAAGACTTTAAAATGACCATTCCAAAGGCTAATGTTCCTTTTTTGTGAGACACTGAATCTGGAACCAGAGGGCTTGATTCTGATTCTGGTGCTAGCAATGGGGCTTTCGTTAAATCACTCTGAGCCTCAGGCTTTTTGTGTGTGAAATTAGATTAATGCTTTACCTGTTTGTCAAGATTGTTATGGGGCCACAAAGTTTTGTAAACTTTGAAACAGACTTTAGGTTGCTCCAGAAGTCTCTTAAAGTGGTTTCTCTGCGTCTGTCTTGCCCTCCTGTTTCCTTTCTCCTCATAGTAGCCCAAGTCATGTTCTCAGATGCAAAGGCCACGCTGTGCCACTGCTTACAGCCCTCCGCTGGCTTTGCATCACTGTATTTGAGCGATAGCCTCACGTTAGACTGTGCGTCCCCACGCCTGTTCATCACGCGTCTTTGTCCTCCTCAATTGTACTTGGTCATTTTCCTCTTCCAGGTTTTGTCCTGGTTCTTCCAGTGACTGAAATATTTTTCTCCTCCAGCCTCCACTTAGCTTGATTGGCTTATTCTCATCTTTCAGACTCAAATCAAAGAGGTTTTCCATAGCTACCGTGTAAAATTGTCATAATCGCTATCTTGCTTCCGGTCACTCTGTTACTCTTTATCTGCTCAGCAACACCTCTCCCCCTCCTGCAATTTCTGGTTAGACTTGTCACACTGACTTGTTTGTCTACGTGTTTACTTGTCTATCAGTCCTCCTCCCTCCTTGACGTGAGGGTAACACCAGCATCTGCCTTGCTCTCTCACTTACTGCTTGTGCCTAGCGTAGTGCTTGACACGTAACAGGTGTGCATGTTTAATAAATGAATTTTAAGGTGCTGCTTTACTTCTCTTAAAGGAGCACATGAACTTTTTTTGGATAGCCTGTGAGTTTTGTAACCACACTGTTAATCTGAATCATCTTTAGATTAATTAATATGCACTGTAATGACTAATTCCTTTTGGGAGAAAGAATAATCAGCTGCATGTGTGTGAGGATAAAGCTCGCCATCTTCCGTTTTTAAAGTTATGATATAGATAATGGCAATTATTTACAATTTGTAAAGGACCTTACAAGTTTACAAGGTAACTGAACAGAAAAAGAAGTCATAGTCCTGAATCTGTAGGAATGCAACATTTGTAATCATTTGTAATTTTCTTTTGAATAGTCTCTGAATTTAGAAATAAAAGTTGTCACTGTGTAGTTAATGGAAGTGCTCTGAACCCAACTTGGGAAAGTATCATATATGTCACCCACAAGAACTTCCTTTTGGGGTTATATTTTTGCTCAGATGGGCTGGACTGTGTGAGGTGAGATGGGCGAAAAGCGGAGCGGTATAGATGTTACCTATGTGCATGTGAACTTCTTAGCATCCCATAGTGACAACATGGCTTCCTGACCCTAAAGCTGCTTGCAGATTCATTCTGATGTAAATTCTTGCCACTTGTTTTTCTCTTTTCTCTGACAAACCTCCATCTCTGCTTCACTTGCTCAACTGCATTTGTGCTGAACAGCCCCCAGCCCTTCCATCTCCCTCCCCACTCCCTAGACATTCTCTACCCGGAATAGCTTATCCTTTAACACAGAAGCCGTGTTCCAGAAAGGCGGTAATGGGCTGACAGACTCGGAAAAATGAACAGACCCTCCAGGGCTTCTCCATATCACAGGCGGATTTGTCAGGATTAAGAGAAATACAGTACCCCAGAAAATGCCCTGATTGTTGCCACCTTTCTGTTCTATCTATAAAACAAATATTCTGCAAAAACAAAATTAGGTAGGTAGAGACCCTCAAACACTGCAATCAAGCTAAAGTTAGGTAACCAGAGACCCTCAAATAATACAGCCAAGCTAAAACTATGAGGTCATACAGATTAGAGCTAGCCAGGGCTTTCTGGTCCTTCCAAGTGGCTTTTTAATTTTAAACTTTTAAAGAAATCTTGAGTTAATGGGCCTGAGTTTCAGTTTTCTAGTTCCCTGCCTCCCTCAGATCCACACCATCTTCCGGCCTCAGCCTATATGAAGACTAGACTACTGGTCAACTCAAGTAAGTTAAAAAAATGATAATAACTCGAGTGGTTTGCTCCTATGTAGATAACAGTGAAATCAACAGGGCTGAGCGCCTGCCTTCCTGAGCATCCTATTTTCCTTACCTGCCAAGCAGAGGGATCGCAATGATCAGCATCACTGCCAATTTTAGCGCTGCCCAGTCTCAGGCTATCCCGCAAGTGACCATTCCAGAGTGATCGCCATTCCATAAACAGCTGCCTTCCCACATCTCCGAAACTGGAGGGAAAATAAAAAACAACCCTGAGTTAGTAGTTAACATTAGAATTCCAAGAATTCTCATTTCTCCTGAGGTCTTTTACATTTCATTCATTCTCTCTTCCTATTTTGTACCATCTCCAGCAGGTGCTCCAATCCCCTTTCTTCAAAATAAATTCCTACTCATCTTCCAATAAATTTGCTTCATTCACTTGAGCCCATCATGGCTTCTCCCTAATTTTATCACCCATGTTATACAGTCCCATGAATCTTTCTATTTTTAAGAGAATTTAATACTTGCACAACAAGTGGATTCTATAACCACAGTGTGTCTGCATATAAGCAATATACTTATTGAATAGGAACAAAAAGAAACTGTCTCACTTTTAAGATTTTTAAAGCAGAGCCAAAGTACATAGTAGGGTAAATGGACCAAAGCTTGGTTGAGTTAAATCATCAATAAAATTAAGTACATGGATAATATCACTTATATGGAAAATCTAAAAAAAAATAATGACACAAATGAACTATTATTTGATGGGTTATTATTTATAACTTAAATGATTGCATTCTGGAATGTGTGTGAGCACACCTGACTGTCCTTTATGACTGGATCACCACATCCTGTTGATTCTTATTTTGTGGCTGGCTTTATTCCTTTGGTAATGATGTAAGTTTAACCCGAGTTCCAGGTCACCGTCACCGGCTCAGGGATGTAGCCCCAGACCAGGCAGCCGAAGGCCACTGTGGAGCCAGGCATGTCCCCACATCTAGCAGTCGGAGGATAGACCGATGGGGCCTTGGTGGAGGCTGCAAGAAAGTAGGCCGTGTGACCACCGGGGCTTCACCCCTGGGAGGGTCCAGGCAGGGTGTCACGTGCCCAGGTCTGGGCACCCCTGAGCCCAGCGCCCACGTGCTTCCAGGATGTCTGCAAACCAGCTGGCCAGCAGGGCCCTCACCACCTGGGGCCTCGTGCCTCTGCAGCTGTGGGTCACAGCTGGGTGATCACCTGGGTGACAGCCCCCCAGGTCCCGAACCTCCTGCAAGTACCTGGCCTGACTGAGCCCTGTGTCTGAGTCCTGACCAGTGCTGCCTGCTCCCAGCCAACGTCCGCTGGTCCCCTGAGCTCCCCGTTCTGCTGCCCCAGCCCTGCCCTGGGTGAGCGGGCCTCTCCTTGGCGTGGTGGGCCTCCACCACCCAGAAGCCTGCTCGTAGCCCCTTGCCTGGCCTGCTCTTTGCTCACCGGGCCCGTGTCTTCTGGGTCAGCTCTGCAGCCAGAGCACCTGGGCCCTGGCCCTGCAGGCCTCCTCCTTGGCCCCTCCCCTTTCATCCCTGTGGCCTCAGCCCGGCTGTGAGACTGTGCCTTGGGGAGCTCCAGTCCCTCTTCTGGACCTCCAGCTGCAGCCCCTCGGCTCACTTCCCCCTCCCACCAGGGCCTCTGACCCCACCCCAGCTTGTGGCTCTCAGGTCCCTGATTTCCTTCTGCCCTTGCCCTTCCTCAGTCCAGCTCATCCCTCAGCACAGTTTGGAGCCCGACACTCCCCCCACCTTCCTCTCCTGTTCGGTGCCAGGAGCCCGGGCCCATCCCTGGCCAGGCCTGTCTCCTCTCACCCTGACCCATCTGCTCGGCTCCGGCTGGCAGCCCAGCTCAGGCCCTGAACGAGCCCTGCGATTTCCTTCCCTCTGCTGGGTCCAGGGTCTGTTTCACTCCACCAGGCTATGGCATGTCCACCCCTCCTTTCCCATCCGGCCACGGGCCCTTGAGCCCAAGGACTGGAGCCCATTGGGTCCCCTCAGGGGTGACCCCTCTCCTTCATTCCCACAGAACTCCCTTGCCAGGGACCGCTCTCCACCCCAGCACACCATCTGGCCAGCCCCTCAGGGGCTCAAGGGTCCTGCTGTCCCAGGAGCCCTCAGCTGGGCCTGCTCAGCTACTCAGACCTTAGCTCAAACTCTCTGCCATGTCCCCGGGCTCCTGCGGCAGCCTCGTACCCTCCTGTTGCAGTCCCCTGCTCACCCCGAAAGGTCTACCTCCTTTCTCTGAGCCCCTGCGGCAGCCCCCTGCCCTCCTGGTGCAGCCCCCTGCTCACCCCCACAAGGTCTACCTCCTTTCTCTGAGCCCCTGCGGGAGCTCCCTCCCCCCTGGTTCAGCCCCCTGCTCACCCCCACAAGGTCTGCCTGCTTTCTCTGCCCACCTTCGGCAGCCCCCTGCCCTCCTGGTGCAGCACCCTGCTCACCTCCACTAGGTCTACCTGCTTTTTCTGTGCTCCTGTGGCAGCCCCCTGCCCTCCTGGTGCAGGCCCCTGCTCACCCCGACAAGGCCTACCTGCTCTCTGTGAGTCCCTGCGGCAGACTGCTGCCCTCCTGGTGCAGCCCCCTGCTCACCTACACCCTCTCTGACCCTTGTCCCTGGAGCTACAGGCCTTGAACCGCCCCAGCCCCTCTGGCCGGCCCCAGAGCCCTCAGCCTATTTCAGACCCAGTCCGGGAATTTCTTTCCCAGGACTGGCTTTGCTCTTTGGATTTCCTGGGTCAGCTCCTTGCCCTCCCAGCCCCTTGTCCACCTGCATAAACTCTGCCTGCTTCCTGAAATCCTGTGTGAGCCCTGTGCCCTTCAGCCCCCAGCCACCTGCACAAGCCCTACCTGCTTCCTGGAGAGGCTGGAGCAGCCGCCCTGCCCTCCCAGCCCCTGCTCACCCGCACATGCTCTACTTGTGTTCTCCATATTCCTGAGAAGCCCCCTGCCTTCCTGGTCTTCAGTCTCCTGCTCACCTGCGGCCTCCCTGAGCTTTGTCCCTCGGGTGCTGGCCCTTAGCAGCCCCTGCCTTGTGACCTGCCGCAGGTCACCGCCCTCGTTCCGCTCTGCTCCTGGGCCCTTCTCCCTGGAGCTGCTCGGTGCCCCTCCCTTTCTGGGCAGCTCTCCCCCGGCAGAGTCTCTGTCCCACCCTGGTCCCCTCCCAGCAGAGCTCCTGGCCCTTGGGTACCTTAAGCCTCTTCTTTGCTCCCTGAGCCCCCAGAAGTCTCCCCTGTTCCTTAGTTCCCTCCAGGTGCTGGTCTGCGTCTCTGTGCCCACCTGCTCCCAGCCCACAGCTCCTAGTCCTGACCCTCTGTGCCCTGGCTCCCATCGCCCCTCCTGTAGCCAAGGGAGCTGGTGTGCAGCCCCTGTACTGTCAGCTCCAAGCTCTCGAGAACCCAGGCCAGCCCTGTGTCTCTGGCACAACTAGCCCCGTGCAGCCCGGGGCAGGCTTCTGGCCACTGATCGTGACCCGCTCCCTGAAGGCCTGGCGGCTCAGCTGAGCTCCACTGGCCTCTGATGCACCAGCTCCGCTGGTGTGGGCGAGCCCCTGCCAGGGCTCCCTCATCCTTGTGCTGGGTGGGCAGCACGACCCCTGGGCAGCTTGCCTTCCCCCGTGCTGGCTCAGGTGCTCCTGGACCCTCTGTGGGGTCCTGTCCCTGAGGTGGGGTCTCCCCTTCATTGCACCCCCGCACTCCATCTCTCCCTGGTCCTCCTGGACACTCTGTGGGGTCCCATCCCTGAGGTGGGGTCTCCACTTCATTGCCTCCCTGCACTCTGTCTGTCCCTGCTCCTCCTCGACCCTCTGTGGGGTCCCGTCCCTGAGGTGGGGTCTCCCGTTCATTGCTCCCCTGCACTTCATCTGTCCCTGTCCCCCCTGGACCCCACTTACCGAAGGTGGAAGCTGTGGAGGTGGCTCCCGTGCAGCCTGGGTCTCCTGGGCACCCCTTCCCCTTCCCTGCTCTGTCCTCGGCACCTGTGCTCCTCCAGGCTGGGCTCTTTGTCCACAGCCCCACTTTCTAGGAAGTGGTAGCTGAACTTCCTAGGAATTCAGTTGCGCACCTGGAGTGTGAACCCCCTAACCACCACCCTGCGAACACTAAGGACGGGACTGAAACCGGTGGCACCGCCTGCTTCCTGAAGTTCCCGTTTCTCTGGGTGGGTGCTGTCTCAGATGACCTGGGGGAGTTCACACGCAGCAGAGGCGCCTCATTGGGTGTGTGGGGGTGGGGCGACTGGAGCCAGGGACCCCAGGGAGACAGTGGGAGTCCTGGCGGTCACCTGTTCCCTGCCTCCCACAGGGATGCTGCCCACATGGCCCACTGCAGACCAGGGTACCAGGCCTTAACTTGAGCCCTCTGGTCCTCCTTGCCCTGGTGGGCACCTCTCCCTTCCCTGGTGAGGGTGTGGTGGGCACTCTAATAGGACAGGCAAAGTCTGGGTTCTCGGAGCTGCTGCAGCCAGGGAGTCTGCGCCCATCCCCGGGCTCAGCAAGGCCTCCAGGCAGGGAGGGGCCGGGGGAGCTTGGTGCTTGTATCATGTGTGTGTGCTGCTGGGTGTTACTGCACACACATGCAGGTCTGTGACAGACACACGTACTACAGGTATGCATAGTATATGATGTATATGTTAATGGGTTAAAATATTTTCTGTGTATGGAGAGCTTCTTTGTGGAAAAAGGGAGAGCTCAGGGGTGCCCGATGGGGGCTGTGAACCTGGAGACTGGACGAGGGGCGAGAAGGGGGCCCTGTGACGGCTGGGGGCACGTCCGGCTTCCCCCTGTGGGTCCTAAATCGGACGCAGGGACAAAATGATGGGCGTGGTCATCACTGGTCCCCTCCTGGCTGGCGACAGGAGGGCTGTGCAGACTGCGGCTTTCTGAGCTGTTGCTGGTCACGGAGCCAGTGGCAGCTGGTGCCTGCCGAGGCCCTGTGCCCCCAAACCTCCAGCCCTTCGGCGCCTGCCTGCTCCTCCTCAGAAGATAAACTCCTGGCGGGGGTCTGCCTTGGCAGAATTGACAGCCCTGGGAAACGACCAGCCTCACCGCAGCTCAGGCCGACGTGGCTCAGCCCATCTCCCCTTGTCAGTCATGAGTCCCACGGCCTTGCTGGCGTCAGCCCATGTCTCCATCTTACGGGAGTCATAGATCCACTATCCCCCCAAGTACCAAAGCCCCTCACCTCACTTACAGACAATCAGAAGTCTGTTCCCTAGTCCCTTTGTGTTCACGCCCCTTCCTCTTAAAAGACCCTGCACGTTCACACTCGGTGCACACGCGGGCACCTGCCGTCTGTGTGGCCCACGTAGCAGCGTAACTATTAAACTTTCCTTTGTTCTTGAACTCCTCCTGGCCTTTGATAAATTCTTTAACCACCCGTGACGCTGGCCCTCCATGTGTCCTCCAACAATAGAGGTCAGACTTTGTGGAAGTCTGATGTGTAGGGAGCAGGCGGCTTCCTGTACTGGTTCCTGTGGATGATTTCCAGTGCACCCTGGTCCCCCAGCACAGCTCTCCAGTGCACCCTGGTCCTCCCAGGACAGATCTGCAGTGCATCCTCCATCACAGTTCTGCAGTGCATCCCTGTCCTCCCAGCACAGTCCTGCAGCGCACCATGGTCCTCCCAGCACAGATGTGCAGTACCCCCTGGTCCCCTCTGCCCACCTCCGACTGGCTTCTGCAGGCCATTGGGTGCATGTGCGGATCCTGGGATGGGCAGTGGGGGCTGTAAATTTGAAGTGACCACCAGGCGATGCATCCAGTCTGAGGCCAGCTCGGTAACACTGGACAGAGGCCTGTGCTCATCAGCATAGAACTTGGGGCCTGCCTTGGATGTGGTGGAGCTTAGGGGAATTTGATTAACAATAGAAACCTTTTAATGTCCATCAACAGATGACTGGATAAAGAAGAGGTGGTATATTTATACAATGGGATACTAGTCAGCCATAAAAAACGACAACATAACGCCATTTGCAGCAACATGGATGTTCCCGGAGAATGTCATTCTAAGTGAAGTAAGTCAGAAAGAGAAAAAAAAAATACCACATGAGATCGCTCATACGTGGAATCAAAAAAAAAAAACATAAAAACAAAACAGAAACAGACTCATAGACACAGAATACAAACCTGTGGTTGCCAGTGGGGAGGGGGTGGTAAGGGACAGAGTGTGATTTCAAAATCTATAGACACTGACAGGCATATGTAGACTAGATAAACAAGACTATACTGTGTAGCACAGGGAAATACACACAAGATCTTGTGGTGGCTCACAGTGAAAAAAAATGTGACAATGAATATATGTATGTTCATGTACAACTGGAAAACTGTGCTGTACCCTGGAATTTGGCACAACCTTGTTAAATGACTGTAACTCAGTAAAAAAAAAAATTTTTTTTTACAAAGGACAGAAACCTTTTCAAAGGCTATCTTGTGCTAATAAAAATCAGTGCATTTGGCCATCCGACTCTGCCATTGCCGCATCCACGGATCCATCCATGTGTGAAGTAAAACTATGTAACCCCCCCCCCAAATCCCAGAATATTCCCTAAAGCACCTGGAACTGGCCACACACTGGCAACTATTCACATCACACTGACGTTGCATTAGGGGTCATAAGTAGCCTAGGGAGGAGTAACGCTTACTGGAGAATGTGCCTGGAGAATGTACGTGCACACACTATACGGCTTGACAGAAGGGGCTTGAGCATCAGCGGGTTTCGGTGTCTGAGGGAGCCCTGGGTTCAGTCTCCCGCAGACGCAGAGGCCCAGCTGTCCCGAACTGAAGGGCCCCTCGCGTAGCTTGAGACGTTTCCGTGAACCAGATGCCACCCCTGCAGCTTTCTCCCTTAACCCCCTGGATGCCCTGGACACGCATTACTGCTCTGAACCTCCCATTTCTTTTGGCAACAGAAGAAAAAGTGGTGTGTTCTGACCCAGGTTCCAGGCCTCAGTCACCACCCTTGGATCCCAGAAGAGCCTCAGGCCATCCTGGCCTTTTGGGCAGGGTGGGGGTGGCTGAGCCAGGTAGGTGGAATCCTTCAGGCTCCCAGCCCTGCACAGTCCCCCACAGGACGTGTCCCCCACAGGACATGTCCCCCCGTGGGCTGGCTTCTCTCAGGAGCCTGGGACCAGTACCTTCCATGTTCACCACAGTCATCCCTAGAGGTGTGGGCTGCACAGCAACCCAGGGGTCTTGTGACACTTCACCCCCAAGTCCACTTTGCAGCACCATGGGAGCTCGTCTCCGTCTGACTCCACGTGACAGAATGTTCTAGAGGCACTGAAGAGGCTCAAGTGGGGGCAGCCTCTCCCTCCAGTGCCCACCCTAGTGGCTGGTGTGGGCTGTCTTCCTGAATGGGAGGCTTGGCATGGTCCGCTCAGATGATCCCGACAGCCCACGGCCTGTGGTTTCCTCTGGAATGAGCTCCGGCAGGCTGGCCCCAGCCTCTCTGCAGGTGGGGCGCTCTGTACCTCCCTCAGACTGCGGGAGCCACCCGCCTCACTGCTCCACCCTCGGGCAGCCTCTGACAGGCCTTCTTCCCGGGCGCGTGTAGATCAGCCGGTCACGAGCACCAGCTGGAGGGATGATTTTGGCAGTGAGTTTGCAGGCACAATGAAAAAGCGCACTTTGTGAAAAGGAAACACAGTTAGTGGAACTTCACTGAAGTGGAAAATGCCTGCCTGTGGAAGACACTGTCAAGAGAATGAAAGGCAGGCCAGAGACTGGGAGAATCACACACCTGCAAACCTGGCCACAGCGCAGGGTGCCACGCACTCAGGTGAGCCATGAAGATATCAACACCCTGCGCCCCAGGTCCATGCTTCTGAGCATCTCTGACTCTCCTCACCTGAGCCCTCTGGGCATTGATCCAACACCACCTCCTGTTACCAGAGACCTGTGGCTGCACTTGGTGGCGGGGATACCTGTCACTCCATGGAGGGAGCTTTTCTTAGGGGAGACTAATTCTTCCGCTCTGGACCCCCACGCCCCTGGCTGTCCCCTGCTGCCACTCTCCTTTCCCATAACGGTAGCATCTCACTCTTACTCTTTCTCCTCTGAAACAGAAGCAAGCCTCTCCCACATTACCAGCACCTCTTGAGAACGTACCTTCCTCTTTTACTCTACATCCCACCTTCCCTTTAGAACCAAGCATCCATCCGCTTTCCCCAGCATCCCTCCTGACCAGCAAGACAGAGCCTCACCCACCCAACCCCACAGAAACCAGTTCTCTTCCATCACCCATGAGCTCTAGAGGCTGATTCAACGGGCACCTTCAGTCAGTATCCCTTTTAACTTTTCTGGAGTTGACACAGAACACTGCCCTCTCCAGATCAACCATCTTCATTCACTTTTCCAAACTCCTTGCATGTCCTCCCAGATTCCACCCTCAGCCTCTTCCCTTTCCCTTGCCCTCTGCGCCCTCCCCCAGGTGGCTTCACTGATGACCGCCTAGGCAGGATGCTCACCCTGTCATGTGTCTCCAGCCCAGACTTCCCTCCTGAGTAGCACCTCTCCGCGTCTTCACTGGGGCACCACCTCGGATGCCCCAGACAGACGTCCTGAGGCCAGGGACAGCTCACTGATGACTCATCTCAGGCTTCTCATGTGTCCTACAGGCAGCAGGTACTCGAGAACATTCAGTAAGTGAAAGTGTCTTCAGCAACTCCCAACCCCTAACTTCGGAGGCCTTTCAGTCAAGACTGTGATCAGCAAGCCTCATTCACACTGCAGCAGATCTCATGTTACTTCTTCTTGTAACTGGGAGGAGCAGCCCCTTCCTCATCCCCACCCAGCCCTCAGCATCCTTCACCTACATCCCTCTTCTGTTCGCGCATACAACTGGCTCAGCCCCCATGGGTAGCACCCAGGCCTGGACTTTGCCCACCCACCAGGAAGACTGCTCAGACTCCACATGTGTTCCAAGAAAAAAAGGGGGATTTAGTCTCTCTTCCCCATCCCTGAGGCCCATAAAACCACACCCTTGCTCCCCACTTCTCTTTATATCACATGAGTGCCAAGCCCACAGCCAGAGCAGGCCTAGAGTCCTTGGATCCCAGACTTTAACAACTCATGGGGGGAGGGTGTAGCTCAGAGGTAGAGCACATGCTTAGCACGCATGAGGTCCTGGGTCCAATCTCCAGCACCTCCATCTGAGAAAACAAACTTTTAGTAATAAAATAAAGTAAAATAAAATAAAATAAAATAATAAAATCACTCATGCTTGTGACTGCCCAGTATCATGCCAATCAATCTTTCCAGGTGTTATCTAATCTAATCCTCACCACGTGACCACAGGTAATCTACCAGTCAGGACGGACCTGGCTGAAACGACCTTGAACACAAAGACATTCTACTACCCAGCATAACTGAACTTCAGAGCAAGGGGGCTCCAGGCAGAGCACAATTTGCTCAATCACGTCAAGGGTCCCGGTTCTGTGTGTCTGCTGTCCTGCTGGTCAGCCGGGCACTGACTGGTGGCTCCTCTCACTGTCCGCAGATGGCTCTGGGGTGAGAGGCACCTCACGCCCCCCCATCACAGGAGGTGGGTGGAGTGGGGAGCCCGCCCCCAAGTGGGATAGAAGTCCTTTCCTGACACCCTATTAAACTAACAGTTCCATGTTCAGCCCCACACCTGGTTACAGTCACGTGTTATGCCCTGATTGGCTTAAACCCATCAAAATCTCTGTGGAGTCTGGCCATAGTCCATCATGCTGGGGAGAGTTCCAAATGTGGATTTGGCATCCAGGAAAGTTCTGGAATGGAGATTTAGGAAGCCTCACTAGTCAGTTTATTCATGACTGGTGAGACCTCAGGATACTTTGCTCCCAGAAACACTCCCCAGTCCCACCCCCAAATGGCTGGCAGGCAGTTGGAGACCGTGCCTGAGCGCTTGCATGGTGGGACCGTGTTCTGCCTCCATCCACACTCCCACCTTTCTCCCCTCTTCTTTTCTCTACCTTTTACGTCCAAGGGGACCCTCAGGCTGCTAGGAGGGTCCTTTCTTTTCTAGAAGCCCTTGTTTTCATTTAACCCAGAGCAGCCTGCCCAGGCTTCAGGTCTAAGAGAAGCACTTTGTGAAGGAGATGTCAGCCCTTCCCAGTGCCCTGGATCTCTGGACCTGCCCAGAAGCCGCCTCCCCCCACCCGGGCTGGAGAAGCTCACCCAAAGGGAGGAACAGCACAGCAAAGGCTTTGCTCACTGAGACACTTACTTTACTGGATCTCTGCTCACTGACCACTTTCTTACATTCAAGAAAGGCACATCTCTCAGACGCACACCTAGAAGGCCTTCAAGGGACAAGACTGGACCACAAATTCAACCTTGTGTCAGTTCTCTTTGCCCGCTTTTCTCATCAATGCCCAAGCCAAAACGTCCCCTCACATCAGCTGCCCAGGGGAGAGCAGCCCTTTACTACTGAGACTGAAATCTAGTGGTGTCGCCACTACCGGCCCATCGGTACGGGCAAGCCCGGGACGTTCCAAGAGAGGCAGCCTCACTCTCCGGGGGCAGAGACAGGGCCAGCGGGTCGGGCTGCAGGAAGCGGGGGACGGCCAGGTCGTGTGTGGTCAGGGGCTGGCTCCGGACCCGCTGCAGCATCTCTTGGCCTGCAGAGTGTCCTGGTGAGATGGGGCTCACGACTGGGACCCCAGGGCAGGCAAGGCCCCCCAGGGGACATTGAAGGGTGTAACCTCAGCCCAGGCCTTCCTGGCTGCCCCATCCACACCTCCCCACTGCCTTCCCATGACTCCCAAGTGCCCTGGCTCAACAGCTCAGGGCGCATGAGGATTCCCAGCCAAGCGAGTGACCCTGGAGGTGACGGAGATGCCAGCAACCCGGGGTCTGGGAAATGCAGCTTTCAGGCTCCCAGAGACTAACATACACACGGCATGGAAGGAGGGGGTGGCGCACATGTTGAACGAGTCAGTCTGCAGGATCCCGCACAGAAGTGAGACAAGGGTGACAAACAATTACGCGCACCCTTGACCTTCCGAAGTCCGCACGGTGGCTCAAGTATCCGTGGCCCTTTGATGAGGGTGGCAGGAGGCTCGCTCTCATTCCAGGGAGCGCTGGCTGTCGGAGCGCCTGGCCCTGGGCTCCCCTCACGTGAACTGCCAGCACCTCTCTACCTGGGGGCTTCTCTTGCTCCCAGAGACCCTTGGCCACCTGTGCGGCAGCTGAAGTGTGGAGGCTTACCCTCCCCTGGGGGCAGACGCAACCAGGACACAAACCTCCTCTCTGCACTGGCTCCCGGGCTCCCGGGTGGACCACTGTCCCCTGCCTGCAGTGGGGGCTCCTGCAGTGGAGGAGGTCCTGCAGTGGGGAAATCCTGCAGCAAGGAACCCTGCAGTGGTGAGGGGATCCTGCAGCGGGGCTGCGCCGTGGCGGACAGCATGATGACGGCCATACTGATGCACCTTCTCTTCCTCTTCTCACCTCCCTACCCCCTTGCCTTCATCTCTCACAGAAACTCCTTGTGCCAGAAGCCTCATCTCCAGGTGGGTCTGGGGCAGCCCAGACTAAGGCACCTCTGGCCTCAGCGTGAGCACGTGTAAAGCCTCGTCCTGGCTCCTGCTGGGGTCAGTCCCCTGGACGTGAGCTAACAGGTGTGAGGCTGCTTCCATGACCTCACACCCATTCACGCCAGTTTGGAAAGTCATCCTGTTCTGGTTCTCCTCCTGGGCAGGAAACCAGAGGGCTCTGAGCTGCTCCCGCCGCCTGCTGCCTGGGCCACGCTGATGCCACGACCACGCACACACAGGCGTCTGCTGCCTGAGTCCTGCTCACCCCGTCTCCATCTCCTGTGCTGCTCCTTCTGTCCTAGGACCGGCAAGGATGCACCAAGGGTTACAGGCCGTCCTTGGAATGTGCTGTCTTTGGTTTATATGTGACTTGGCTGTCAGCAGGTGAAGTGAGCTCACACAACACACATTTCCTGGAGCCTGCTCGGGGCCAGGCGCTGCGCTGGGCTCCTGCACGCGGGGCTGCCTCACCCACTAGGGAAGGCGCCCTTCCCTCCATGCACCCAGGTCTGCCCACGAGCGCCGCCCAGGGGAGGCAGCTCACAGCCTCACAGTGCACCCTCAGGCAGGTGCTCGGAGAAGCGGCTTCCTTGATCAGCCCCGCTGGGCAGGTGTCCACCTTGTCTCCTTCCACATTCTTGGGGTTCATCGTTCCTGTCACCCCCAGTCCACCGAGGAGGAAATTGAGGCGCCTAGAGATGGAGTGACATTCTGAGGTCGCTTGGCAGACAGTCAGGGGTGGGGCTGGGCAGGGACCAGGAAGGCTGCTCAGGGTCCGTCCTTGCTCCCTGGTGTGTCCTGGCCTCTCACACAGGATGTCCCAGAATGATGGGGCTCCTGGCACTGCTGTGTTACTGCACCTCAGACACTGATCCAGGGCCCCCACCAGCCTTGGCACCCGAGACCTGCAGTGCCCCTGACAGACCCGTGTCCTTATAGATGATGACACAGGACACAAACAGATGAAGAGAAGGTCGTCTCCACAGCCCTTTGGGGTGGAGAGACGAGGAGGGTCGCGTGTTCCCGGTCCGTCGCTGCATCATGGCTCCTGGCAGCAAACAATTATTGTCGTGGGCTCTGGGGGCCAGGAGCAGACAGGGCTGGGTGGTT
Organism: Vicugna pacos; assembly: GCF_048564905.1. Classification (NCBI taxonomy): domain Eukaryota; kingdom Metazoa; phylum Chordata; class Mammalia; order Artiodactyla; family Camelidae; genus Vicugna; species Vicugna pacos. Next base: position 4,153,652 of record NC_133006.1, read on the forward strand.
CTGACTCAGGGCCCCCATGAGGCCACAGTCAGGCTATCAGCTGGGGCCGCATCACCCGAGGGGCCGGGGAGGCTCGGCTCACTCCTGTGGCTGGTAGAGGAGGTGCAAGGTCCTCACACGTGGGGCCCTCACAGGACAGGGGAGGACAGCCCACAGGACGGGGGAGGACAGCCCACAGGACAGGGGAGGACAGCCCACAGGATAGGACAGCTCACAGGACAGGGCCACGGGCTTCCTCCAGGGTGCGAGGTCAAGATGGAGTTAAGAAATACACACACATGCACGCACTGCCCGCTCTTTCCTGTCACAGCTGTGATAAAATGCAGATGAAAAACACAGAGCAGGAGCCCTCCACGGTGCCCCAGGCCACCCCTCCTCACCGGTCTGTGCTGGCTTTTGCTTTGGGAAGTCCAGCTGACACTGTCACTGGGCCGACCTTGTCACTGCCCTGGGGCAGGAGGACCCCACTCGGGCCCCTGTCACCTGCCAGTGTCCGGGCGGCGTGGCCAGGTCGGCGAGCACTGGTGCCCACCTGGAACTTTGGGAGGGGGTCCAGCTCCCTCCGGACAAGGGGTTTACACTCAGGCAACTGGGAGCCACTGGCTGTTCGCTCATTCGCTGCTGGTGAGACCGAGGGGGCGGCTGGGTGCTGCCAGAAGTCCAGGCTCACCCACCTGTGACAACGGGCCTGGGTCTTAGAGGGGAACTCTGTCCCACCTTTTAAAAACAGTAATTTGCCACTCTTGAAAAATTGCTTTTTTTCCATTAAAAATTGTGGATGCACACACAGTAGACGTACAAAACTCACCTACATAGGTGTGTGTGCGTGTGTGTTGTCAACAGTTTGAAGACCCACCGTAGTGAAGACCCACCGTCGTCACTGCTCGAGTCAGTAAATGAGAACACCCCTCTTCCAGGGGGGCCTGGCCTCAGCGACAGTCTTGTCCCTGCTTCACCTCATCGTCTGACTCCCTGGCGGGCACCTCTCGGCCCAGGCACCGGGCTTTTCTGTTCCACTTCCTTCAGACAGATTGTGACACGTGCCCTCTTTGGGGACTGGCCATCTGGATGACTCGCTCTGATGCCGTGGTTGGTGAGTGCCCCTCGTGCGGACGGGCCACGTTCATCCACTCCCCGAAGACACGCTGGGCCTGTCCTAGTTTGGGGCCCAGAACTCACCGCCCAGCCGTGCCCCGCGTTTCACTGGTGTTTACGCCCAGGAGCAGAACTTCTGGGTCAGAGGGGACCCTCCCCTTCCTGGCCAAGAACAGCATCCTCCCTAAAAACGGAGCAGGTGTGTGCCAGTCCCCGTGCCAAGCCGGGAGGAGGGGAGCCGCCGTCCGGCCACTGCTCAGGGACACCTGAGCCACCGCCGCCGCCTGCACCGTGCTGAGGGGGAGGGCGGCCGCTTTGAGAGTGGGGGGCGGGGGGGCCTGGCCGATGTCCCCACCGCCCACCCCGCCCTGCGTCAGGAGCACAGTTTCTGAGCGGCAGCTGCATCGAGCATCAGGCAGGAGGGAGAGGGTGTGCAGAGACGTCAAGGCCGGAGGGGCCGCCCCGACCCAGGGTCGCCGCCCGGGAGGCCTGGATGGTAGAAGTTCATCTTCCTACAGTGCTGGGGGCGGGAGGCCCAAGCGATGTCCAGCAAGGTCGCTTTCTGGTGATGACTGCCCTCCCGACCGCCAGCTGGCCGCGTCCTCACTGTGTCCACATGTGGCGGGGAGCCAGCTCTGGGGACTTGCTCTCATGTAAGGACACCAGACCAACCGGGTAGGGCCACCCTCCGGACCTTGCTCAACCTTTGCACCTCCAAGCACGGCCACACGGGGAGACCTCAACCTGTGAATCTGGGTGACACAAATGCCAGTCTGTAAAGGTGAAGGGAGTCCAAGGACCTGGAGCAGTTGGGGGCGAGGGTGAGGCGGTGTTCGGGTACCTGCTGCTGTGAAATCAGTCACCGCTAAACGCAGTGGTTTGAAGCAGTCCTCACTCACTCCCGCAGCATGGCACGGTGCGGGCAGGCCCGGGGGGGCGGCTCCTCTCTGCTGCCCGGGGCCTCGGCGGATGCTTTGCGCACAGGGGCCGTCATCCGGGGCTCAGCTGGGCTGGAGGCTGGGCCTCGGCCTCCGTATGGCTGCTGGGTTCCCTCACAGCCCGGGGGCTGGCTTCCAAGAGCGAGAAACCAAAAGCTGCCATTCCGTCATTTGCAGGTTGGGTCTGACCCTGGCAGGAGTGTCATTTGTCTCATTGTGGAAGTCAGGGCCCAGGTGCAGCTGCTGGCCACTCACATCCCAGACCTTATCTTTTTTTTTTTTTTAAATAAAAATCCCATGAATTTAAGGTGTGCAACATAAAATTTTGGTGCGAACACACACAGTAAAATGATTACGGCCGGCAAGCTAATTAGCACAGCCGCCACCTCATCTGTGTTTCACTTTGTGCGGTGGGGGCACCTCGAGGCTACTCTCCTGGCGAATGTCCCCGACACGGTGCAGTGCCATTAACCGTGGTCGTCCTGCTGCACCTGCATCCGCAGACACACTCACCCTCCAGAACTGTCACTTTTGCCCCAGGGCCACTTCTCCCCATTTCTCTGTTTCGGCAGCTGGGCCCGACCCTCAGCAGGACAGCAGCCTAGGAGGGGACACTTCTAGTGGCCCCCCCGTGTCAGGCTGCTCCCAGGACCACAGCTGTCTGAGGTTTCCAGCCCTCCCTTCTGAGGAGGGATGACAGCCAAGCCCGGCTCCAGCCCACTCTCCCCTCTGGACACTTCTCTGGAAGTCCAACGTGTGAAGATGGATGGTCCCAACTAAACGAGTCAGGAGCTGACATCTTCCCGGGCGCCACCCCCACTGTCCCCCAAAGACGCAGCTTGTGTGTAAATACGCTGCCCTGACTCTTTCCCTGCTGACACCTGCAGGTTCTCATCAAGTAACTCAGGGGACAGGGCGTCTCACACGTGGTGTCACTTGGTTATTACTGGAAAGATGAGTTTGGAACCGACAACTTCCAAGCTAAGCTAAGTGCAGAAGCTTAATTTGAAAACCAATGAAACCCCACTCACAGCGTGAAGGCAGGACTTGGTCAAGCTGGTCTTGAGCCCTCAGTCTGGGGAGACAGATATGTAGAGCCTTACGGGCGTCTGCTCCTGTCCATGTAGTTTTTATGTCTCCGCCACCCTCGAGGAGCCTGTGATTTTATAGGGAAAAGGAATTCTAACCCATATGAAAACAATGAACTTGTAGACGATGTTAAAAAGGTCTACAGGTCACTTGTTCTTCATTTGTTTATTCTATAAACAATGTCTGCAAAGCACCTCACAGGCTGGTGTGAAATAGATTATATTAGTAGGAAGAGTGAGGTTCAGAAAGGCCAGTGGGTCAGGGGACAACGGCCATTGAAAAGGCAGTTTCTACTCACCGGACTGGAGGCGCGATGGCACCACGCGGGGAAGCCAGGGCCAGGAGCCGAGGGGCAAGGCGCCGTGGACAGGGCCGTCATGGGGTTTCTGCAGGAGGGCAGGGCGAGGCAGGTGAGCGGGCTGAGGACCAGCCGGTTGAGTAACTTCATGGGCTCCGGCGGGGAGGGGTGGCCCCGAGGGTCTGGACCGGACTCTGGGCGAGTCGGGCGGGTGGACAGCGGCTCAGTGTGAGTCCGAGTCCAGTGGAGAAGGTGGGGGGTTAGACTTAGAAGGAGGACCCCTCCTGGGGCGGGAGGGCCCACAAGGGAGGCGGGAGGCCAAGTCCAGGTGACTGAGAGCAGGGCGTGTCCCGCACAGGCCTGGAGCGCAGATGAAGGCATCCAGGCTACAGAAGGAAGAAACACGGTCCATACAAGGGCTCAGCTCAGATGTCACCTCCTCAGGGGAGCCTTCCCTGCCTGCACAGTGAACAGGGACCTCCTACACAGTCCCCATGAGGCATGTCCAGGGACACAGAGGTGACACAGGTGAGCACTGCTGGGAATCAAGAGCAGGTCCTGGAGCAGAGGGCAGACGACGGCTCCCAACCCACCAGGGCACAGGCTATGGTGGCGGCCAGATGCTGGCATCACACTGCAGCCCCGACCTCTGCCCCTCCCGCCCCTGCCCCCACCTGCGCTGTGTTTCCTGCCTCACCTGGGGGCTGCCCTCCCTCGCTTCTTGTTAGGGGAAGCCCGTTCATTCTTCCACACCCTCATTCATCATGTACGTGGGTCCTGCTCTGTGCAAGGTCCCAGCTAGATGACAGCTCATCCTTGGAGACCCAGCTCAGACCTCACCTCCTCCGTGAAGCCCTTCTGGGTTCCCACGCCCTCCTGCAGGCCCTCTGGCCTCACCTGGGACCCCCATGGCTGTGACCTCACTTCAATTACCTCTCCAGTTTGTGAGCTCTATGAGTATCCTGGGCCCAATAGGGAAAGGGACTCAGAAAAATGTGACCAAAAGGGAAAATGTTACTAGTTCTCTATCACAGACAAGGACACTGAGCAGCAAGAAGGCAGTGGCCACTTGAGCAAGGTCTTGGTGAGCCTTCCCGTGGCCCTGTTACTGGTTCTCTGTTACAGATGAGGACCCTGAGGCACAGAGAGGGAGCGGGAACCTGCTAGAACCTCAGCCCCATGGCCGGTGTCCTTTACGACTGGACAGCAGGGGTGGGGGCCTGGCATGGACATTAAAGCAGCCTGACCCCCGGTGCCCCTTCAGATGCAGAGTCATCCTCAGGAAGCACCCCTCAACACCCACTCCACACTCCTGGGACGGGGCCCTCATTGCTGCTCCTGGAAGCGGCCAGGCCTCCCTGTGGATTGCCCGGGACAGCCCAGGAAAGGCTTGGGGCAGGCAAAGAGCCCCTGAGGGTCCCTGTCCGCAGCTGAGCAGCTTTGGCCCCCCGGCTGTCCCTGGGAGAGGCCTGATGACAGGAGGTGTCAGCCATGCAGCCAGACGTGCTGTGGAGATGAGGAAATAAGGGGCACCATGCAGGTACATGCAGATGTTCAGGTATTCACTCAACAAACACCGATTCAGGCCTTGCAGTGTGGCCTGGGCCCGGGCCTGGGCCTGGGTGTCCAGTAGTGAATACAACCAACCCCTTGAGCCCCCTGGGAAAGCAGTGCTCAGAGAAACAGGCTCCTAGCGCCCCCATCCTGCTCCCCATGAACAATCACACTGACAGGAGGCTGCGGCCATGGGTCCCAGTGGAGGGTGAAGGGAGGAGGGACACCCAGAGTGGGCACTGACCACGAGCCCGGACCCTGATGGCCTGGTCTCTGTGATCTGGGGCGGTCACCTCACCTCTCTGTGCCTCAATTTCCTCATCTGTAGAAAGGGGTGATAACACCTGTTCCTGCCCCATAGGTTTCCACGAGGGGTCATGAGCTCCTCCTCCTAAGGCATGTGGGACAGTGTCTGGCTGTGGGCCAGGCTCCCACTCACCTCACAGTAGTCTGTCCCACGTTAAAGATGGGAAAGCCAAGGCTGAGGGGGTTATGGGACCAGCCTGGGCTCGCCCCCTCCTCGTGCTCTGCTGACGTCCCCTCAGTGCTCAGCTCACCTGCGTCCATGTCATCCCTCTGTCCCCCAAATCCACCCGGCAGAGTAGGTGCTAAGAATCTCTGAGCGAATCAGAGCATGACTGGGGACACACCCCCTCCCCACCTCGGGCTCTCGGGCTCCCCCACACCATTCAGGAGGCCCAGCCTGTCCATCACTGCACTTCCACTCAACATGGAGAAGGTGTGGGGCCAAGGGCCAGAGGGCGCCGGGATAACCCAGGGTGGGGGGGTGCCAGGCGGGCAGGGGGAGGCACAGAGAGGCCCCTGGAAGACAGCGTCCAGGCAGCCCAGGTGCAGGGAATGTGGGTGCCCAGAAGGGGCAGGGGACAGAGTCCAGCCTGGGTATCACCCCCTGCGGGGCCCTGAGCGGGGGTGAGAACCGGGACAAGCCAGGGCCCCGCTGGGACTCCTCCTCATCCAGCAAAGGGGCAAGGAAAAGACAAGGAGACCAGTGCCGCTGGCCCCACGGCGCTCCCTGCGTGCGGGCGCTGCTTCCAGTATCCTGCAGGGTCCTCAGAACCTTGTGAAGCAGCTGCTGGTTCCAGCAGGAGAACCGAGGCAGGGAGGAAAGAGTGACTCATCCCAGGACAGAGATAGGATTCGGCCCCCTGGGTGCTGGGGGTGCTAGGTGCTGAGGTGTGGGGCCCCTCCCTGAGAGCAGCCTCTGGGCATCGTGGACTCAGGGAGTACCCTGTCCTCCCTCTTAAGGCTCCTGGCATGTTAGGCAGGGAAAGTCCCAGTGCCCACACCTGGGCCTCTCTGGGGGACGCTGACCTGTGGGATCATGATGGTCCTGGGAAAGGAGAGAGGGTGTGGGCTGGGTGTCGGGTCTGCATCAGAACCCGGTGCTGCCCCTACTGCTGTGTGACCTGGAAACTTTCCCCAACCTCTCTGTGCCTGGTTTTCCAACCCTGACTCGGAGGACTGCAGTGCTTGGCACACAGTAGGCCCTCAATCGGAGGAAAAAGCCAGTCCTCCCGCAAGAACCTCTCCTCTTATGCGCCCAAAGCTGAGTCCACGTGCCACACGTCACCAGCGCTGACCCTTGACAAGCAGGGAACGTGCAGTCCAGCAGCTCCTCCCTCCTGCCTGAGGCCCTTCCCTCCTCAGTGACAGCGGCTCGGAGCAGCTCTCAGCGTCCCAGAAGCCGGAACTGAGCTTTGTGACCTGGGGGAGTCCCTGTTCCGCACAACCTGGTCTTCAGGTCCTTCCAGCAAGGCACAGGGTTTCAGCTGCAAGGCCCTCCCTTTGCAAACTGCCCCATCACTTCCGGGCTGGGAGGTGTGAATTCCAGAGCACAGGCCCATCTGACCGACGGCTTCAGGGGAATCATGCCTGCCCACACTGCACTCCTCAGAGCCAGCCTCCTAGAAGAGGGGTTAGTGACCGACGGCTACATGCAGTTTTATTGGAACACAGCCCCCTCCCACCCAGTTTTGGAAATGCATGTGAGAAGCAGAGACTCCTGAGTGCCTGGACTCACGTCATCCAGAAAGCAGAGGTCGGGGCAACAAACAGAAAGGGGAGAGCACTTTCAGATCATATGTCTGATAAGGGGTTAACACCCACAGCATATGAAGGAAGTCCTACATCTCAACAGCAAAAATGCCAAGCCATCCGATTTAAAGATGGGCAGGAGGAACTGAACAGTTTTCCAAAGGACACACACGGACGGCCAATGGATACATAAAAAGGTGCTCAATATCACTCGTCATCGGGGAAATGCAAACCAAAACCACAACGAGGTATCACTTCGCACCTGTCAGGATGGCTGTTACCAAAAATACAAGCGATAGCAAGTGCTGGCGGGGGTGTGGAGAAAAGGGAAACTTGGCTCGGCTGGTGGGAATGCAAACTGGTGCCATCACGGCGGAACACAGTGTGACGGTTCCTCAAAAACGTAAAAATAGAATTCCCATGTGATCCAGCAAGTCCGCTCCTGGGAATCCAGCCAAAGGAAATGAAATCACTATGTCAAAGGGACAACCGCAGGCCCACGTTCACTGCAGCATTATTTACAATAACCAAGACATGGAAACGACCTAAGTGTCCGCTGACAGACGACTGGACAGAGAAAATGTGACATATACATACACAATGGAATCTTATTCAGGCATTAAAAAGAATGAAGTCCTGCCATTTGTGACAGCATGGCTGGACCCTGAGGGTATTGTGCTAAGGGAAACAAGTCAGAGAAAGGCAAATACTTATGACCTCATTTATATGTGGAATCTACAAAGTAAGCCGAACCCACAGAAACAGAGATCAGGTTAGTGGTTGCCAGCGGTCAGGGTGGGGGTGGTTGCAATTGGTGAAGGTAATCGAAAGGTGCAAACTTCCAGGTTACGACAAACCGGTCCTGGGGACATCATGCACAGCAAGGTGACTTAATTAACAGCACTGTGCTGTGCATTTGAAAGCTGTTAAGAGAGCACGTCTTAACATTTCTCATCACAAGAAACATAATGTGTAACTATGGGCGGTGACGGATGTCAACTCAACTTACTGCGGCGACCATTTCACAAGATGCCCATCATCACGCTGCACACCTAGAACTAACCACGTTACGTGACAGTTGTATCTCAGTCACACACCTCCCAGGAAGCGGGGTGGGAGCCCGGACTATCTGCTGCAGAAGCCACCTCCGCCCTCCAGCAGCAGCAGGCGGTGGTTGTGACAGGGGCTGTCGGCCCCTCAAAGCCTGGAGTGTTTGCTGTCTGGACCTTCACAAGGAGAGTGCGCAGACCCTGCCCTGGAAGACAGTGGTCGGCAGCGACAACGGCCTGGCTGGGTGCAGGCTCAGCCCAGACAGCCCTAGCCCAGACAGCCCTGTGCTCTGCTGTCGCCCCATTTACTCCCCTCCCCACCCTCAGAGGGAGAGGCTTCAATGTTCCCATTTTACACATGAGAAAACTGAGGCTCATTTGCTTTGAATAATTGACCAAGTGGTGGGGGAAGCTTTGAATCCCAATGTTCTGATTTCAAAGCCACATCTCAACTCTCATTTTTAGAAGGCGGAGGATGTCCAGGCACTGGGGACCCTCCATCTTCCACACTTGTCGTCCTGCTCTAGGGCCACCATCCCCGAGGCAGCTGGGTGAACACATCTAATCCACTTAATCTGCACCCACTCAGCCCTCGGCTTCCACTCTGCTGTTGCTGCCTGACACCAGCTGAGGTTTTATAGGTGAACCATTACCCCCTGCCCGCCCATCTGCCCTGCCATGTGGGGCAGGCCCCTCCTAGCCTGCTCATTCTAAATCCTTAGCTCACACGTCTGCACAACTGCATCAAAAGAGCCCCAATCTCCGTGTGGAGGTGTTGACAAGGGGAAGGGAGGAAGAGCTTGGGGTGGTGGCCTGTTATGCTGAAGGTGACAAATGAAAAGACCAGAGTTTATGTCCATAATGGGACTCAATGTGAAGCTAAAAACTTGGTCCCAGAGAGATGTAAAAGCTTAGAGGCTGTAAGGCTGCTGAGAAAGGGGCTTGACTATTGGATTGCAAATGTGTAATTAAATTTAAAATATCAGCCCCCTGGATGATAACAATTTGCCCTGAAGGTGAGAATTGGCCCCCAGACTTCTGAGCTCCCCTCAGCTCCAGGATGTAATCATCTGAGCAGGGGGGCCTTAACTTGGGGTGCTGTCCTCTCAGTCATGGGTGCACCTGTCCACGTGTGCACCCGTGGACTGCAGCGCCCACAGGTCAAGGTGTGTCTCATGCCCGGCCAAGGAGGCCCAGGTCATGAAGAAGGAATGGCAGTCTGAGGGGTCACACGTGAGCCCCTGCAGGGGTGAGTGCTGTGTACAGAAGAGCCCACACCTCCCCTCCTCCCCATCCCCCCCAGGAGACGTGCTGGAGGGAGCAGGACTCCTGCGCCCCTAGGCTTAGCAAGCATCCTGGCTGAGGGTGGGGGGCTGCCCATCTGAAGTCACAGATCCGAAGGTGGACTGGGGTCCCACCTCCACAGCTCACCAGCAAACCCCTCCAGTCTGTTTCCTCCTCTGTGACCTGGAACCCAGTCACCCTCACCCTCAGACCTGGGGGCAGCCTGTGTAAACTATAACACAAAGCCCTGGGCTGATCCAGGTGCCCTGGGGTGTCCAGCCCCGAGGCCGGGCAGGCGGGAGAGGAGAGGGGCGGGTTAGCAGGTGTGACAGCAGAGCTGAGACCCGGCTGAGTGTGTGCGCTCTAACAGCCAGGACCTGGGAGCTGCCACTAGCAAACCCGTTCACTGAGGCCACGTTCACTCTCTCATCAGTTACAATGACTGAACAGAGGTCTCTGGACACATCATTGCCTGTCGCCACACTGTTTGGCCTAAAGAAGCAAACAGGGCAGGAGAGAATGACTTACCTAACCGAGACGTCCACGGGGAGACAGCTTCAGGCAGGGCTGCACGTGGTGCTCAGTGACGTCAGCAGAAGTCGTCCTTCCCCACCTCTGGGCTCTGCCACTGGTGCAATCTTCACATGGCTCTGCCGTTATGAGAGCAAGATGGCCACCAACTGCCGCAGGCTGACATCACGTCCCCTCAGGTGCCAGCTGAGATATAACTTCTCCTCCTCCGGGATTCCAGGCCTGACCGTGGAGTCTGGCTGGGCTGGTGCCCAGCCCTGAGCCAATCACAGCGGCCAGGGAGGACGGAACGTGCTGACTGGCCAGACTGGGGTCATGTGACCATCCTCTTGAGGAAACCTGTGAGCTGCTCTCCTGTTCCCAGGGTGGGAGGGTGTGATGTCTCTCAGAGGATCCTGCTATCAGCACAACCTGCAGGTGGCACGATGAGCTGGGAGGAGTCCCTCTGGTTGGTGCCAAGTGACAGGTCGCTCAGTGGTTCCCTGCTCCGGGAGGGAGGCACGTCCACCCGGGATTGGGGCTTCAGGGCCAGAATGCAGCAGAAAAGCCTCCCAGTCTCCCAAAGGTGGGCGGGTGAGCGGTGATGCTGGAAAGGCACTCCTGTCTGTGGCCCTTGAGTTTGCTCCCTGTAGCTCTGGAGAGTGAAGCTCGTCCCTCGCAGCCACTCCCCTGCTGGGAGGCCGATGCCGAAGGCGGAAGCTTGGAAAAGCCCACGTACCCCTCAGAACTGCTGCTGCTGCGGGCAGTAGTAGTATTTTCCTGCCAGTTGTGAGGGGGCCTGAGAGGTCCCTGAACTGGGGGGACAGACACCCACAGCAATGGAGCCCAGTATTACTGTTCGTTCCACAATGATTTACTGAGCACCTGCTGTGTGCCAGGTTCCCAGGGTAGAGCAGTGGTGCCGACGGGCACAAGCGCCTGCCCTCCCGGGGCCACAGACACCACGGGGGTACAGAGGTGAGCAGCGCGTGGAAGGCTGAGGACCCCCAGGTGAGGGAGGCCGGCCCCCCTGGAGGTCACAGTTACCTTTGCCTGTTACGAGACCTCAGTGTTAGCATCTCTGGGCCCCTGCCAACCAGACCTTTCTCCCAGCTTGTCCTCAGGACCGTTTCATCCAGAGCAAGGAGTGGGAATTTTCAGGGAAGAGCTATGAAATACATCTCCCAGGGGAAATTCTTTGTGGTTATGTGATCTAGTATACATACAGCCTGCTGTTTCAAGGGGCCCTGAAAATGGAGCCCTTCCCACGTCTGCAACATTCTGTGTCGTCTTTTCCTACTGGTTTCTCAGCAACAACAGCGTCATCAACAACCACGAAGTAACTTGAGGAAGGGAATGTTGCCACTGAGTTCTGTGAAATTTCGCTGCCTGTCAGCACCCCCAGGAGTGACTTCCTGGGGAGCTGTCAGGGTTCAGGAGGCAGAGACTGAAGGGAAGACGGGCAAAGCACTGTTCTGCAGCTGCTGCTTCACCCTGGAACCCCTTTTGCCCCAGCCCAGTGGTGTTTTGCTCTCGTCCTGGACCTTGGACCAGCTACCGAAACCCGGGTGGGAAGGATGGTTGCTGCTTATTGAGAAATCTCCCCGACTCCCACGCCGACACGCCCTTGCTACCGCCCAGGGGAGAACGTTTTGTTAGGACTTGTCAGATCCTAAACCCGGAGTTGGTGCAGGGCACTGAGAGAAATGAGAGGCTCCCTCTAAAACCGGGAAGGCCCTCGCCCAGGCCAGGCACCAAGATGGGACGAGGCGGGGTGCCAATGTTGCAAATATAAGCACTTCCTGCTTGCTTTTATTTTTTGCAACACTTGGACACTTTTGCTCCCCCACCTCTGACTCCAGGGTTGCAAGAGCAAAGAGGAAAAAACAAAAACAAAAGCTTTGCGCGCACACTTAGACGCACACCAGCGATGACAGAGGGGAGCTGGAAAGATGCTGGAGGGAAGCGGGAGGCAGGGGGCGGCGGGGAGGGAGCCCGTGGCGCGGGAAGCAGGCAGGTCCCACGTCTCCTCGAGCAGAAGGGGGAGGAGCGGGGGAGCAGGTGGAGGATGGAGCTAGTCCTGGGCAGCAGGCTTGGGCTCGCCTGGAGAAGGGAGGGGCCGCCCAGCGATCAGGGGATTGGAAAAGAAAGGCAGAGCGAGGGAGGTGTCGGCCGGCGGCGTAGACACCCGGGTTGGGCGCTCCGGAGCTCGAGCTCGCTTGGGGTCTCTCCAGGTAAGTGGAGCTGGGGGCAAAAGGACTGGAAAGTCTCACGCGCCTGCCCGCACAACAAAAGGGTAAAAGGAAAGAAAAGTTTGTGGTTTTTTTTTTTCTTTTGGTTTGTTTTAAATTTTCCTGCAGCCCCCAGTGCGGCTCAGGGCGCGGGCAGGGGACTAGCCATCTGCCATCGCTCCGCTGCGCCGTCTCGGGCTTCATTCTTTTGCCACGCGCATCCCCCGCTCGGCGCTCGGTCCTCGGTACCCGGCCGGCGCTCCCACTCCCGCGCTCGGGCAGCGGCCCCGGCACCGCGGATTTCGGCGAGGGGGGCTGCTGTGAGCGGTGGCGGCGCCGACCTCCGAGGGCCCAGGCAGGCCTGGGGGCCCGCGCTGGGCTGGACGGAACCGGCTCCCGGAGAGTCCCCTCTGCCGGGGCCCGCGGCGCCCTCTCGCCGGTTCCGCAGTGTAAGGAGCAAAGGAGGTTTTAAATTTTTTTGATTTAATTTTTAAAATTTTCACAGAGGGCATCTGGTAGGGGCAATCTTTTAAAAGTTTTGTGTGTGTACTGTTCGGCAGCGAGGTTACTGTGATGCAGACACAGAAGCCTGGGCAGAGATGAGGCGTGCGCGTCCCACGCTGGTGACAGCGCCCGGAGGACCAGGGTGGGCGCCGACCGACCACTGCCAGAGGGGCCAGGAGAGCCGGGAGGGAGAAGCCGGTCAGGGCTGGTGTGGAAGCCTCCAAAAATAAACGTTTTATGTTTTTTGTCGGTTTTCTCTTGTCCTTGGTTTTATATATACACACACACACAGATGTATATACATATATATTTATATACGCCATATACAGTAAGTATATACGTATATACGTGTCTGTATGCCTATATACTTAATATTTAAGATGTTATTTTGGGCACTACAATTTCCAGATTTATTCAGTTACCTTCTGTTTGGTGTGTTTGTAATAGTGTTTGTTACTCCATTAACTGTAGGAAATGACTTAATGATTTCTAATACTGTGTTATTGAAGGAAAGGAAAGATGGCCCATTTTTATTCAGCATGTTTCATGATTTTGTCATGCACAATAATAAATGCACAATACTTAATTGTTCAGCAACCACTTTTACTGTAGGCATATAAGCAAGTATGAATCTTGCAGTTGGTTTATCTTGTTTATTATTACTTGTTTCCAAACTGTGCATTCAGCATTTTCAGGAAAACTTAAGAATCCTACATCTTCATCTTACGATTTGAAGTCATTGGCAAATTCCACATTATTTGCTCAGTGGTGTGCTGAAGGATTCTTCATAGTGTTTGTTCTCAGTGTAAGTTTTCTGCCAGGAACTCCAGCTAATGGCCTTGCCACCTTGACTTAAATATTGCCATATGCACAGTGTTGACTGAGGAATGAGTGATCACTGAAGACCCTCTTCTGTTCATGACGCTGACAATGTTTTGTGCAGTGAGAACCCTCACTTCCTACAGGTGTCATCTTATGAGCAATAGAATTCCAATGTGTAATGGACCGAATTGCTTCTCCTTTAGGAATTATTTGGTGCAATCTAAGTTTTCTTCTCCAAATAAAGATTGCTGGTCCTTCTTTTGTATTTTAGGGATTACTCCTGTTTATAGCTTTCTTGTGCACACCAGGGCTGGAGCTTGGATGAAGGCTCCACAAGAGTGATTACAGCTCTGTCTTTGCTACACAATGACAATGTGCTCTTGTTTAAAGGATAGGTGCTTGCTGGCAGCTTTTTTTGCATTGGTTGCAAACATGAAGTTTCTCTACCGTGTGAGTTCTTTGGTGTGAATAAAGGTTAGCTCTCTGGCTACTGCTTTCCTTACATTTGTTATGTTTATATGGTTTCTCTAGAGAGGGCTGGATTTTGGTATTTCTCTTCCTTTAGGTCAGTTAAGTTCTACAGAAGCCTCAGTTGTTTGAGGTCTGGTAAATTGCTTCTCCTGAGGGTAGATGTAGTAAGGGAGAATGAAATTTGTAAGCCTGTTTCAAAATTGTTACTTTATTTCTCCTCTGCTGGAAGTGCAGCCCCCCTCCTTTATTTTCCCCCTTGTTTTCAGTATGAGAACCTGGTAGGAATCCTGAACAGAATTGCCCACCCCACCCCCACCCCTGGGCCCCCTGGAGTTTGCAACTCAGACTAGTGTCCTGAGCCTCCAGCAGTTTGTCAATTATGGGTCAGTTCCCCCAGCCATAGGGGGGTTTGTCCATGGAGGTTTCTGCTTGTGCATTTCCTCTTTGGTAAATTAAGAGTCTGTGTGTCCACCTGCCTATCTCCCCATCTGGGGGCTGGCATTCACCCTGTGACCTCATTCTCTGAGGGCTCTGTCAAGAGTTACTGATTTTCAGTTGGTTTGCTTTTTGACTCGTTAGGGTGACAGCTTGCAAACTCTTTACATGCTGAACCATGTACATGAAATGAAAAGTCTGAATTGTCCTTATTTTATTCCTTTCTTTCCCTGGAAGATTTGCTTTTTTCAGTTGTTATTAATAAAATAATTTTATTCATTTTGTTCTAATTCCATGCCCCATCCTGAGTCTGTTCTCTGCCTAAGGGTAATCAGCCTGCCCAGATAGGTCCTGGGGTGGGGCAAGGAGCGGTTGGACCTTGGCTTCCTTGCTCCCTGGCTTACCCTTAGCAGGCTTTAGGGTTAACAGGTGAGCTGGAGCAGTGGTGGATACTGACTGTAGTCACCCAGAAGGTTTGTTGTGGGAAAATAACCCACTGACTGTTTGCAGGTGTGATCTCTTCTTTTTGTTTATCCTCTGGGCTCTCTCCTCCAGATCTGTGCTGTGCACAGACATACAAAACAAACATTGATGAAGATAATACTGTGGCCCTTCTGCCAAATGGTAACAACACTTAGATCTTTTTTTTTTAATTATACAGAATACATACTGTAAAAAAAAAAAGGTCAAATTATACACCTATTACGTGAAAGTGTCTCCTTTCATCCACTTCTCAGCAAACTCACTCCCATTCTCAGAAGGAACTATTGTTAACAGGTTGAAGTTTATTCTTCTGAATATTTTTATGGTGTATAAATACATATAAAGGTTTTAAACATGTTACATGACTACGTTGTTTTGCAATTTGCTATTTTTCAAACTGTATATTATAGATGTCTTTCCATAACAGTGCATATAATTCTGACTCTTTCAGATGTTTTAAAGGTATTCCAAAGAACAGGAATACTAGGACCTACCTAACTATCCTTCTTTGATAGAAATTTGATTATGTCTACTTCCACTATTCTCAGCAATGCTGCAGTGAGATTTTTGTACATAACTTATTACCCTGATGTCTAACTGCTCAGTTTGCCTTGCCCTCTCCTAGTCATAGAACGTGAGTCATATTTTTAACACTTCTTTTGTAAGGACTATAATTTGCTTTATAGGAAAGTTAATGTTATCACTGGACTTCACGGTTGTCCATCTCATTATTCTGCTAGGAAAATCATGAAGTTTAGTAGGCATTACGCTCACTGCACTTTTTAACACATGTCATATTTTTTAAAGGGAAAAAACCCTTTGTTCATCGTAACACAATCTCTGTACAACACATAGTAAACGCTGGCTTATGGGAAAAGGAAGCACATGTGACAGTAAAAGATGGGACAGGCTCCAGATTTAAATTTAAGTATCTCTTCTTGTCCAGAGAAAGTATGATTTTCTCTGGTCGTTAAAACTTCCGACTCTGGGGGCTTCTGGGAGGATGAGATACTGCTTTTGCAATGTCTCTTTCACTGTACGCTGTGGTTTATAGATTGCAGAATTGGAGATGGTCATATATATATATGGTATTCAAAGTAATGAACCCAAGATCGGGATCTGCAACTTTGATTCTCCATAAAGAATATCCTTTGATTTTTTCCCTGTCTCCACGATTACTAGTCGTAACTCTCCCGTGGGTGAGCAGAGGTGTGTCTGCTGACAGGGTATGGCTGGAGCATTAGCAGTTAAGGCCGCCACGTCCACAGGTAGGTTAAAGTTGACCTATAAATGAATTCTGCCTTGGTCATTGGCCACAGGAAAATAAGAATTTTAAACTGATCAATGTTATTTTTTTTTTTACTATCTGTACTATCCATAAACAATTTTTATAAATTTTTATTCTCCATAAAATTTGCAAATTTCTGATTTTTAAAACATGTAACTTTTTTCCACAATGAAGCTGTGTGTATATTATTAGCTGTGTATATATTATTAACATGCCTGGTCTGAGTGATAGAATGAAATTTCTATCCGTCTTTCTACTTTTAAAATTGTTTCTCTTTATCTGATGGGTTTATCTTTTCATCCAGATTCTAAGACATGTGAAAGAGCATCTTGGTCCTTCAAAGGAAAGAAGCCATAGAAATTTGATTTTCTGTGTTTGGCGTCGTATAGGCATGAGCAATGCCTTATGTAGTAGTACAGTGATTCTGAAATCCAGTTGTTGGTTAAAGGGGCGAAATGGAGGATTGAGTGGTGACTCGTCCCTGTGATCAGGGATATTGTACACACATGTCATCAGTGACTGTATGGTGTTTGCAAATGCTTAGTTGTGTAATAGTTTAGATGACGTGTCTCATGCTGTTGCCAACCAGGGTTGGGTTGGAGAGGAGGGAGGGCCTGGGTGGTCTGCCCAACCCCCCACCTTTGCCCTGGGCACCTCAGAAATGGCAGTTGGGTTTCTGTTTCCTGCATCTTACTGCTCATAACTTGCCCCAACTGCCCGTGCATGCAGTTATTTTTAGTCCCTCATAGTTTCTTTGCATTTTGTTTCTCAAGGTGCAGGTCCCCGCCTTTCCAAACACTGTAGCAAGAGGTGCCAGGCCTCAGCCTGCCTCAGTACTGGAAACATGTATCACCCTGACTTTAAACTGCACAAGTTTTTCTTTCCAGCACTTTTGCACAGACTCCTTTCCTAAACACCCTTTGTTCTAGGCACAAGAACATCAGGAGTTTCCAAAGCTGGAGATGAGCAACATGCTCAGCAGGAAGAAGGGGACCGCTGATCTGCAAAAATAAGAACGATCTGTTGCCCTATGTGTGACCTCCATGGAAGCCAGCACCTCCCCCTTGAACTCTTGAAGTCTTACTATCACACCCCCTTTCTTCTCTCCCCAGCAGGCTCACCGTCTTGGAGGCAAGATTAGGAAACAAATAAAGCTGTCTTTTCTGATTCATTCAAAGCTCTGTTCTTGAGTGTCAATTCGGTAATTAGGTGATGGAGGCAGAGTTCTGGCAACACTGTTAAAGCATTTTGGCATTGGAAGCCCCTGCCTGTGTTGACAGGCAGTGACGGCACTTAAGCATCACATTGAAGAGGAAGAGATCTTTCCTTTTTCCTGCATCTAGAGAAGATTTTTTCCTGGCCCAGACTCACTCACATCCAGGTCACCCTCCACCTCCATGTCCAGCACCACCAGTCCGTGTGGACCTTGCTGAGGGAGGGATGACCCAGGTGCGGCTCTCAGGGACCCCCACAGACCATCCCCTGAAAACCCCTCACCCACAGCCTCCAGGCCCACCCCATGGTTTGCACGTGGAGCAACCTGGGACGCTTACTAGCCTCCTCTTGACCTCCCTGCCCCTCACCCTCCGAGATCCCCGACTCCTAATCAACCCCCAAGACTTGCTTTTGGCCAGTCACAAGTGTTTGAACTTGGCTCCAGCAAGTCCATCCTGCACCCGCTCTTCCAGGCCCTCCTCCCGATCACTCGGATGGAGGATCTTAAGCAACGTGGCAACAGGAGGCAGGGCTGGAGGAGGAGGGCCTCTCCTCCCTCGGTTTGGGGGTCTCCAGTTGGGGGGCCCTCCTCTGACCCTGCAGCCCATCCCCCACAGGGCATTTCACCTCCTTCTCCCACCCCTTCAGGGCCCTCTGGAGGCTTGTCACTGGGGTGGCGGCTGTGGCCTGCTGCTCCTGCCAGGATGGAGGACAGTCCTTGAGGCCAGACCCCCTCTCCCCATTTTCCCCAGCCCCCCGACCTCAGACCCTGATAGCTGACCTGGGCACTGGCACCAGTGTTACCCTGCAGCACGCTCCAGTTCCAGAACAATCCCAGCGCTGGCGCACATGGGGTGTGTGACCTGGGGCTGTGGCCTGGCCTCTCTGAGCCTGTTTCCACAGCTGGCAAGTGTGAGAGCCCCACCTACCCCAGGTTCTCCTGAGACCTCGGGGCCAGACGGCTTTTATTCCTTCACTGTTTTTCTCACCCTCATCCATCCTGGGGAAGCAGGACAGTAAGCTCACATCCTCCTTCCTTTCTCCTCATCACCACTCTGTGAGGCCTGCACCATGGCATCATTCTCCCTCCATTTCTGGGCTGAGGAGACAGAGGCCCGCAGTGGGGCAGTGATGTGCTCAGGGGTCCACAGAGGAGAGGCCACGTCCCCTTCTCAGCCAGAGGCCCTGGGACAGCATCCCCCCAACCCCAGCCCCACCACTGACAGGAGTCTCGTCTTCCGGGCCCTTGAGTGGCATCCAGGCCCCTGTCCGGGTGGAGCTGTGGATGGAGGGGACATGGGGCCTTCGAGGCCAGGTTGAGGTCCCTTCCTTCCTCAGGCCCTCTGGAGTCTCTGCCTCCCAGACTGGAACCAAGGCCATGCCAAAGCCTTCCCCTCCCCAGGAACAGCTCAGAACATCCCCTGCACAGCAGACTTTGTTCATCCCCTCAGGAGCGTGACCCCTGAGGCGCCACCTCTGACTCACAGGGTGAGACAGGACAGGGCATCTGGCTTCCGCTTTCACATAACGGTCCTGAGGTCACTCAGGAAGAATCCACGAAGCACCCGCCATTCCCCAGGCCCTTTCCATGAGCCACCTGGGGCCTGCGTCGTTGCTGATGAGCGACCCAGGCGGGAGTCCTGACCATGAGTGACCAGCACTGACGGTGACTTGGGCACAGCGGGAAGTCACAGCCACTGTCTCTGGTCCAGCCACTCTGACCCAGGACTGAGTGGCCCTTGTGCCCACCTAGACCACAGGATTCCCCCGTAGCACCGATCCTTGGGACAAGAACGGTGCCCTTCCCTCGAAGATGTGGCGCGGTGCCCTTCCCCCGTCTGGCCCCGAGGCCTCAGGAGAACCTGGGGTAGGTGGGGGTCTCACAGGCTCAGGGAGGCCAGGCCGCAGAGTGAGCAGAAGCACCTGGATTCCTGAGGACAGACGGGGCTGGTCAGGAAGGACGGTTACCCCCACCCACCCCGTCCACCCAGCAGCCTGCAAGAAGCCACGTGCCGGCAGGGGGACCAGCACAGGAGCCAGAGACCCACTAGTGCTGCTGTCTCAGCGTCCCCACCCGGGACAGCCCAGACGCGCCCTGCATCTCATTCCCACGGCTCCTGCCCCTCCACCTGCCTCTTCCTGCTGATCCAGAGAAGATGGCGATTTTTCCAAGACACTTGAAGTGAGAAACTGAAAACCACATCCTGCCCTACCCCCTCCCCTCGTCTCCCGTCCTCTCTCCAGACCCCAGTCCTCCATGCTACCTCGATGACCAAACCCCTGCTCCAGGAATCAGCTTTGACACGCAGCTCTTTGCATTTCCAGGAGCTCTTCCTGAAGGGAGGGGCAAGAAGGAAGGAGAAGTTCCGGGAAAATTTGTGTGTGTGAGGAGTTAAAGGGCAAAGCCCTTTTATTTGAGCACCTGGCATGCCCAGACTGCCTGGATGCCGCTTTTCACTGGGATTCTTGGGGCAGGAAGGTGCCATGGAGCTGGGGAGGGAGCCCCGGCCTTGGTCCTGGGGCCTCCAGTCCCATTTCTACTGAGAAGATCCACCTTCACCAGTTCGGCAAATGATAAAACAGAATGGGAACCTGGGGAATTTTCCAAATCAGATATTCAGAATGTGGTTTTCTTTTTTTTTTTTTTTATCATTGGAATGGAAATAGTATAAACTCAAAAGTTTATTCCAGTTCACACCATATATAAACTCAAAGTTTGAGTTTCAACGGGGCATAGACTTCTGTTGTTACAAAAAGAACACCTGAAATTCTCCATTTGGGCTCCACCGTCTGGGACATTAAGAAAATCAATTCCTAAAGCAATAGGAATGGTGGCCTATTTCTCAGGGGGGCTTAGAGACTCAGCCCCCACATAGCTCCTGCCTGTCAACTTGGCTGCCCCCAAGGAGGTCCCAGATGGCAGACAAATAACAGATCCTACCTTGACCCTGAACTTCCTATGGAGAGGCGCCCACCCACCCAGAAACTTCCCCCGTGTCTCCTTCAGACAGTAACTTGAGGCAGAGCAGGGCCTGCAGGGAGGGAAGGTTCCTGAGGACTTGCACCCATGGGGAGGCCAGCAGGGTGGGCTGCGAGGGGGAAAGCTGTCACCCTGCTTTCTCCAGCTTCAGTCCCCTCGCTGTCCTCCATTGTCCTGGATGAGACACACGCCCAGGGGCCCAGGGAGGACCTGGGGTCACTCAGTACATAAGACAGGAGGGTGTTTAAAATCCACAGGAATGATACCAGCTCAGCCCAAGGAAGGCAAACGTAGGAAGGATGCATCTGAGACCTGAGAGTCAAGGTCAGCATGACCCCGATAGGACATGACTGGGACTGTGCAGGGGCTTGGACCACAGCCTTCCGTCCTGGTAACAGAAAGAGGCCATTCCCAAGAGTCTGGAGAGGGACTCTGCTGGGTGGCCCATCACTTGCCCTGGCCACCGTGACCCAGTGCCCTACCAGCCAGGCCCTCTCTCCTGGGCCACCACACTTGGTCCCTGAGGTGGGTGGTGATGACACAGGTGGCCACACTGTTGAGCTGGGTGATAGTGGCATGGATGGTGGTACCATGTGCTCATTGCCAGGGTTGCTTTTCTGGGACCAGGTGGAGCCCAGGCACTGAGAGGGAGCCACTATTTTCAACACCCCCTGGGAGCAAGGGGGTGTCACATGATCTGCCACATTCCACCTCTGCATCCCAGTCAGGGGTCACCAATCGAGTGGGGGTTCAGGAAGCAGAGGACATGGCCAGAGCCCTGTGGGAACCCCTGGTTTTCTCTCTGTACACTGAGGACACCAGCATCACACTGACTGAAAATCAGCACGCACAGGACCCAGTATCGATGGGTAAAGTAGAGGGGCGTTTCAGCAACACTATCCTCACTAGAAGGCAGCTCAATTCTGCTTAACCCAATGGGGCGCCTTGTACCCACCCAGACCACCCCCTGGTCTGTCTCCCTATTCAGACGCACGTTCAGATGCACATTTGTGTTCACAGAATGCACGTTCTGACTCCCCGACCAGATGCACGTTCCCTGTGGCGACTACACCCCCGGGCCGTTTCTGTTTCTCTCCCATGTGGCTAAGTGCACGTCGGATGTGTGCTAACTGCTGGCTGAGCCTCTGGGCCAGTTGCTGGGTGCACCATGGTGAACTCCATCCCCCAACCAGTGGGCCAGGCCCCCCCTCCCCGCACTGTTCTGTCTGTTCCACCTCATTTAATCTGCACAGCCACTCTGTGCAGGATGTCCCATTATTGCCCATCCCTACTGACCTCGGGTGGACAGTGAAGGCTTGGGGTTTTTAAGTAAGTTGCCCAGGTCACATGGTTGACAGGTGGTGGAGCTGGGGATTTGGACCCTGGTCCCAGGAGTCAGGATCATAGAAAGGCCGGGGTGGGGCAGCTTATTGCAAAAGGAAGCCCTGCCCCAGCCCCCCTGTGACAGCCCACCCACTCAGCGCATCCATCGGGCAGAGTTCTGCTGCCAGCTTTGGGGGGAGGCAGGGAGTTCAGATGGCTCCTCCCTTGTCCCCTTCCTCCTGGTCACGTACCAGGGGCAGGGAGCCTCTGGGGCTGGAGCGGGCTCTGTCTCTCATTCTCTCCAGTGAAGCTGGAGACGGAGCACGCACTAGAGTGGATGGTCCCAGCTGCTCTGGCTCAGAGCCCACTCCCACTGGAGCGTATGTAGCTTGTCCCACCACAGGAGCAGCTGGTGGAGGTGACACTGGCTCCGGCACCAGAGATGCTGATAAAACAGAGGTGGGCCTCTCTCTAGTCCCTGAGTGGTCCTTCCTTCTGGCTTTTCATAAGCAAGAGACTTGGAGCTGGTGCTGGAGCAGAATGAAGAGTAAAATTCAACTACAGAATTAACTTTTATTGTGCCTTATCACTGCCCCCCAAAAAACAAAGATCTGCTTCCTTTAAAAAAATACCCAGCCTCTTAACCCCAACTCAGATCATCTCTTTTCCCTCCAGTCCCTCTTCGCTGGCTTTGTCTTTGTGGAATCAGTCCCTCTGGTCCCCAGGGAGGCCAGAACCCCACCCACAGCCATTTTTGACTCACTTCCTTCCTCAGGGGAATCCTCCACAGGGGAATTAATAAAAGAGAGAGCTCCAGGGTTCTGCCAGTCCTTCCCCATCACAGAGCCCACAAAGTTCAGAATCACCTCTGAACGTGGGTGGCAGATGTGTGGCAGAAAATACTTAAAAGAGGAAACAAGGATATCTGGTTCCTGCCCCAGCAGTGTTCCAGATATGAGCATCAAGCCCCTGTTTGGAGGGCGGGGTGATGCGTGGCCAGAAAGACTTTGAACCTTCTTTTTGTAAAAAACATTTTTAATATTCACTTTTTTTTTTGGTAAAGAGAGATAATTAGGTTTACTTATTTATTTTTTAGTGGAGGTACTAGGGATTGAACCCAGGACCTCATGCACACTAAGCATGCCCTCTACCACTTGAGCTGTACCCTCCTCCCAGCTTTGAACCTTCTGGTCCCCATAACTGTCAGCAAGTGCAGAATTCCCTTCTTCCATCCCCTTGGCCGGTTTTCCCTAGGGCTCCCTAGCTAGCATTGTTCCAGTGTTGGTCCAACAGAACTTCAGAGCACTCAGTGGCAAGAAAGGTGGTTCTGGAAAAAATGTATGTGCGTGTGCGCTGTGCCTGTGTGTACTTACACACACGAATAAGCTATAGAGATGGAGACAGAGACCCGTAGCTATTGTGACATTCCATGTACACCTGTCATGATGTTGCCGTGGAGCATCTGCACTGAATGCGCCTGGGCTTCCATACCCTCTCCTCTTTGTGTGTGCTCCTTGAGATCGCCGCCCAAAAGAGGCTGAGAGAAAGCAGGCATTCATCTCACCCTCTCAAACAAGGATCCTGGCGCAAGCCTTTGAGAGGGACCGCTTTCCTGGCGTCCCCCACGCGGAAGAACTGGCTCGTCAAGCAGGACTCCCCGAACCTCGAGTCCAGGTAAGTCCTCAGCGGGTGGAAGATGATCTGTGCCAAGGCGGGAGGGCCGCTTACCCCTGCCCAGGTGCTGAGTATATGTGAGCTCTTGCGATGGTTTTGGATGTGTGGGTGGGGGCTGAGGGGTTGGGGGTGTGGGGTGGGGGCGGGTGTGATTCGCCATAGGAATTCACTAAGGTGGCTGACCTGAAGGCATCCGTTTCCAGATGGCGGAGGGTGGAGGAGGTGCTGGACAGCCCGTGACAGGGCCTGATGGTCCAGCCAGTCTATGGGGGATCGCTCATAGAAGCCAGGGGTCCAGTGTGGCCGTGACATTGCCCCTCATTTACAAGGGCCTGGGGACAGGTGGAGGTCAAATCGCTATGGGTCAAGGCCTACTAGAAGGCACTGTTGTGGCCCAGTGCCTGTCAGATCACGGTGGCTGGACACAAATCCATCCAGAATGTCTTGCTTCTGATGCACCTGTCCCCTTTGTCTCGTCTTCCCTAGATAGTTCAGAGCCAGAGAGCTCGTCACCTGGAGCAGAGCGGAGGTGGGCCTGGGAAGGCCGAGGCAGAAGCCCTCAGTGCCAGATGAGCCCTCACTGTGCTGTCGGGCCTAAGCCCCCTGCCCACTGTCCACAACAGCGCTCATCACTGTCCTCCATCTGATCCACTCCAGAGCATCCAGTCCTTGGCCACAGCAGCCCCTCCTTCATCGTCCAGCTTCTTTGCACCTTGTACTCCCTCTGGTGGCTGGGTGGGCCAGCCTTGATGCTCCTGGTGGTCCAGCCCATCCTGGCTGTGCAGGCAGCAGAGAACCCTTCACCTCTGGGCAGAGTGCCCTGTGGCTCCTCAGCAGGACTGAGTCCAGGAGGGGGGCTCACACCCATTCATGCAGCACTCATGCCCTCCACCCAAGAAGGAGCTTGCCCGCCCAACAGCCTGCACACTCCAGCTCCAAGGCGCCCCGCAGCCTGACCTCCGGTCGCAGCAATCCTCACAACCCTTGCAGCATCCGGCTCAGCTGTGCGCCACCCATGGGGTGATTCTGCAGCCTGGACGGACTGAGACGCATACCTGGCAGCAGCAGGACCCGAGTGAAGACACATCTCCTCCACTGGACCCACAGTACCAGCCCCCAGGCCCCAGATGCTCAGCCAGCCTCTTAGATGAACTTTTGTCAGACACGGGGCTTCTGGAAAAGGCACAGCATTTTCTAAGCACCAATGCCCAGGAAGAGGGACTTTTGGCCACCCTGGAAGCACCCCTTGGGGAAGACGATCTCCAGGCTCTCCTGGACATGCCACCAGGCTCCCCGGGGCCTCAGGAGAGCCATCTGCCGAGCCCCTTTCGGGCCTCCTTCCCTGGGATGCAGAGCCATGGCTGGGAGGAAGGACAGGAATCAGCCACACTCCTAGGGCTCGGCGGCAAGGGCAAGGCGCCCAGACTGGCGGTGGCACTCAGAGAAGGAAGAGGCTCAGAGCAAGGGCCCCCAGTCTGACTGATCACCCTGCCTCGCGTGGAGGCTGCCAGCCACTGTGACGGGGCCCCGAGGTCCCGGGGCTGGTGCTGGCCCACTGATGAGGTGAGCCAGGGAGTGGGTGACTGAGGGGCCAGGGGTACCCGATCGAGTGTTAGCCTGCTGTTGGGCAGGACCAGCTTTTGACATGGCTGACTGGGGGTCTGCAGTGTCCCGGAGCTGGTGTTGGCCCCCTGGTGTGTGGGCAGGTGGCTGAGGGCTCCTAGGTGTCTTGGAGCTGGTATCAGCCTCCTGGAGAGAAAGGCTGGGACCCAGGGGCCCCGAGCTGATTGATGCCTGCCCACTTGGGGTGAGGGTGGATCCCGGGGTGAGTGTCCTCTCGCTGATGGGTGGGGCCAGGGCCGGGCTCTCTGGATAAAGGGCCTGGTGATTCTAAAGCTGGTGCTGGCTCACTGGTGGGCAGTTGGGTCCTAGGGTCTCTGGCCTCAGGCCCTTGGGGTCCAGGATCTAGTGCCATGTACTGGTGTGTGGAGCCAGGCCCCAGGCCCCCTGGTGGCTCCAGGCTAGGAGTGGGCTCAGGAGGTCTTAAGGAAGGAGGAGCTGTGTCCCGGCCTGGCCTGAGGCACCTTGATACTGGTGTTGGCTGGCTGGTGGGTAGGGCCAGGTCAGGGCCAGGTCCGGAGGCTAAGGTGTGTGGGGATGGATTCAAAAATTGTTCTTGCCAGCAGCAGTGCTCCCGTGGTAGAACAAGCCCCCATCGTGGCTGCCTCCTGTGTCCGTGTCCCCAGGGTCAGCTTCGGGTGCCGCCTGCGACCCGGGGAGGCTCTCCGAGAGCAGCAGGCAGGTCTAAGCCCGGCTCCCTTCAGGTTACTGCCCTTGCCCTGGGTCATGGGGTACGTGAGGTTTCTGTGCATACCTTTTGTTTTTTTAATTTTATGCAATTGACTTTTTAATAACAAAAATACTATTTTTAACATGGTCAAATATGCTAAGTCCCGATTTTAAAAACCAAAAGTATCTCAACAGCACAAATGTACAGCTTTGTACAGAACACTCCACAGAGTAACAAAAAGTGCAGCTGAGCACGAAAATAAAAAACATTTAAAGAGAACCTCTAAGCAGCATTTTATTTCTGCAAAAGAGACATATCGTACTGATTAAATATGCACAATCGCTTTTCCTTTATAAAAACACATATATTCTTAATAAACTAAGTCATTAACAGTGACCTGGTGATCTTTCACGTCAATTTGAATGATTTATAAGCTAAACCTTACAACCACAAAAAGGGTTTTCTTTGTAGTAAGATGTTACCACTTTAAAAAACAGCAACAAACAAAGCTTGCATTATTTTACATTTCAAAGGGAAATCAGCAACACGACGGCACAATACAGTGTGCGACGGTTGTATTCACAGCGAGGGCCACTCCGTCAGACGGGCGCGCGATGGGCTGCCAGGTGCAGGGGCGCAGGAGAGCACCGGTCCCTGCCATCTAAGCTCTCAGCACGGACCACGGCTTCTTAAGGACACCTGGGCCCCCCTCCCCATTCAAAAAAATACAGCAAAACGAACTGACCCCAGACAATGTTCAGTGTATGTACCGTTTAAGAATGGGATCCCTATTTCCCACTGCCCTGTGTCTCTGCCTAAAACAAGCTCTGACGGCCTTCAAAGCCAAGTGCCCTGGAAGCTTCTCTTCCTGGAGCAAGACCCCGGGGACTCGACGTGCAGCTCAGACACCTCACTCCTTGGGGAGACCCTCTGCAGTTGTAATTGTTGCCCCATTTGTGGGTCAGCCACCTGGGCATATGTATGGGTCTTGACTGCCCTGCTACACATCGTATTGCGGTTCCTTCTTTGTATCTTTAGCTGTAGAAGGTCTTTTCTGCTCGTCTTCCTGTTTTTCTAATCGGTAGTGTCTCTGCGTGTAATTTTGGTGTGCCTGCGGGAGGGAAATGGGCTCCGGGTCCTCCTCCTCCATCAGCTTGGCCCCACCTCGATGGGACAGACCTTTACTGTCTTACACCTCTATTGTAAAGGATGTTGGAGAAAAGGATCTAGATTTTGTTCATTATTTGGGCTCCTAATGTCATTCTAATTTAATTTTGGATAAGCCAAAATAAACCAGGTAACACATTATTGCCATGTAAATGAGTATATCCAAAAAATGTGCTATTAGCTCTGTATACTACTGATAAACTGAAAATAAATATATTTATAAATATATAGAGAAATGGAAAATGTATTTTTATATGTTGTTATTATGCAATAATGCACTTTTAAGAAAGAAATGCCAGATGCAAGAATACGCAGACGTTGCCGGGGAGTGCTTTGTATTTACTAGCAGAAAGTGATGTCATTCGGGTAACTGGTTATTTTTATTGTTATAAAGTTTTCATAAGCATATGTAAATTATGTATTCGTTATTCCATCAGGGTGGCCAGTTTTATAGTATGCTTTACTACAAGTGTAAATTAGGACTCATTCATTCCTGATAAGTTTTCTATCAATAAATTATTATTTTAAAACATGTCCATGTTCAATTAGCTTTGCAAACATTGCCACAGTCAAAAAAGATGTCTGCAAACCAAACTGGAAATTTGTTTTAGGGTTTATGATGCCTCATTTTGAGGCTCAGAAGTGTTGGGCAGTTTTTGTAGCCGCTGCTAATTCAGAGAGGTGCTAGGTTTCAGTTACACTGATTTGTGATGATTTCTCAGATGAAGGAACAACCTCCCCCCACAGTGGATTCCCCACTCCAGTGCAGCAATAATTGATACATTTGGTGTCCTTGAGTTTATTCTAGCCAGCACACTGAGACTAATGTAACCAGTTTTACCCCAAAGAGCTTTATTTCAAAAAGCAAAATCCAGTAGTGGCTCCCAGAGGGACACTTTCCATCCTTTCCGTCCCCACCTCTGGGCTTGGAGTCCAGCCACCAGAAGTCCAGCTTTTCTGACTGTGAATGGCCAGCAGGGTCTGGCAGCTGTTGTGTGCTCTGTGTACCCAGAGGAGGGTGAGGTCTGCCACCTGTTCTTGAAGTCACAGTCAGCCCTTGTGATGACTCTGGCATTTCAAGTCATCAAATATGTTAATTTGGCAGGGGACAGGATGCCTTTGCGAATGAAAAATGTTGCAAGCCATATCAGTAAACACAGGATGCTGTGGCCATCAAGTCATCAGCCACTATCGCAGCTCCTGGCAGAGCAGAGGGGACTCAGGATGCTGACAAGCAGGCAGCCCAGCCTCTGCAGCCACCCTCAAGGGTGCCCCCTGAGGGAACTCAGGGTGGGAAAGAACAGAATATTTGTCAATATCCACTAAGACAGGAGACCATAGAAGGCGTTGATCTTTGAAAACAGCTTGCATTGAGAAAGGGCTTATCATGCCTCGCACCAGCCCTTGTACACCCCCATCCTGCTGGTTAAATAACCTAGTGGCATGGGTTGGAGATTTGTACAAGATTTGGGATCCATCAATGCTATTATTACTCCTTATCATTCTTTAGTGTCACACCCTCATACCGTACTATTCTACATTCCTAAAAGCAGTGACTTCTTTCTGTGGCACATTTTTTAGTGTTCCCATCCAACCAGATGATCAGTATCCTTTTGCCTTGACTTGGAGTGAGAGGCGATACACGTGGATGTAATGCCACAGGGCTACGCTGAAAGCCCCACTTACTCCTCCCAGATACTAAAAGCAAACCTAGATGATCAATATTTTCCTCACAAGTCAGTTTTGACACAATACATTGATGATTTGCTGCTGTGTTCAAATTCTTTGATAAAGAGTCAGTGAGACACGTTGTATTTACTTCAGAAGCTAGCCTTAAAGGGACACAAATTGTCCAAAGAGAAATTACAATTCTGCAAGACTAGTGTAAAACATTTAGGACACAGGATATCGAAAGGACATTTGATGGGTCTGGATAGAGTAAAAGGCATTCTAGCCTTCCCTGCCCAGAAGACAAAAAGGCAATTAAAGGGGTTAAATTTGGGCCTAGCAGTCTACTGTAGGAACTGGACTCCAAATTTCCCATGAATAGCTCAGCCACTATATAATTTACTCAAATAAGACCAACTTGAATGTCTTTGCTGGGACATAGAACATTTTGAAGCCATGGAGACCCTAAAAAGACTTCAGGCCAAGGTCCCGGCCCTGAGCCATTCAAATTATGATCAGCCCTTCTCCGTCTTTGCTCATGAGGACAGGGGGCCTGAACTAGGAGTACTAACCCAGCAACACGGTGGTTACCACCTATAGGAGCCAATAGGGTCCTATAGCCAACAGCTAGGCTCAGTAGGCAGGGCCTCCCCCCTTGCCTCTGGGCTGTCACAGCTATGCTGTGCTGTGTCAGATCACAGAAGAGATAGTCATGAGTCATCCTGTCACTGCCCGTATTCTTCACTCTGTGGAAACCTTGCTCAACTCTCATCACACACGACATTACCCAGCAAGTCGACTAACCGCCCATGAAATTATCTTGCTCTCACTGAATGTTACTCTTCACACATGTAACAAGCTTAACCCAGCTAACTTGTTATTGGAGGAGCCAGACATCAATGATGAAAAACATGATTGTATTCTTTTAATTGCCCGTCTTTTATCTCCCAGGATTGATCTCTGAGAAAGCCCTATGGATAATCCTAACTTTATATTACTCACTGTCATTTCCTATCTGCTAGGACCTCATGGAAAGTATCAGGCTGTTTATGCTGTCATTTCTCCAATGCCAATCCTTGAAGAAAGTCCCTTACTTAATGTCTCTTCTGCCCAACAGGCTAAATTAGTAGGACGAACAAGAGTCTGCCCACTGGACAAAGGGAAGTCCATGAACATTGACACTGACAGCCACTACACTTTTGAGGTAGCACATGATTTTGGCCTACGTTAGAAACAAAGGGGATTTTTAACATCCTCAGGACAGCCAATTACAAGTGGGAGCCAGGTTGCAGGATTATTGGATGCAATTCTGTTACCAAGGACATTAGTTATTATTAAGGTATGGGGCTATTCAAAGGCTGATACCACAGAAGCAAAAGGGAACTCCTTGGCTGATCATGCCACCAAGACAGCAGCTCTGCAAAATGATAACAATGAACTAACAACCATTTTTTCTTTTCAGCCTCCCAGTAACCTTACAGACACCCTGTAAACTTTTCAGAGAATGTCACTGATAGGAGAAAATGATGCTTGGAAACAAAAAGGAGGAAGGTTCAGTTCCAATAAAGGGCTCTGGACAGGCCCAGACAGAAAGCCCATCCTGCTGTTTGGAGCTCAACACCACATTTTGCAATGTATTCATGAGTTAACTCATTAGAATCCAGATGAGACGGTTTTGTGGGGGAAATAGTATTTTTAGAAGCCTTTCTTCACCATAGCTCAGAAAGTTTATTCTAGATGCATCATGTGTCCAAAATACAACCCAGGAAAGCCACTTCATAGTTCTCAAGGAGGCTTTCCATTACCTGCATGTCCCTCTGAAATTTGGCAGATCCATTTCATCCAAATGCCTCCTTCTCAAGGTTATCAGTACGCAGTTGTTACAATTTGTATGTTTTCACACTGGGTGGAGGTGTTTCCACGAAGAAGGGCCACTGCACAGTCAGTAGGCAAATTAATTTTAGAAAGGGTGGTTCCTATTCAGGGAGTCCCTTCAGAAGTACATAGTGATAGAGGAACCCACTTTACTGAACAAATTATTAAAGAAATGTATAAAATTTGGCCTATTACGCTAAATTTCCATTGTGCCTGTCACCCCCAGTCCTTTGGGTTGGTAGAAAGAATAAATGGAACAAGTAAAACCTAATTGAACTTTAGATGTTTACTCTTCACCTTGGCCAAAGACCCTTCCAGTGGTCCTCCTCTACCTCAGGTCTACCCCCTTTGGAAATCATCATTTGTCTCCTTTGGAAATTATCACAGGGAGACCAGTGAGATTAGATGAAGGATTGTATGAACCTATATTATTAAAAGGGGGCATGTTACATTATTGTAAAACCTTAATTGAGCTTCTCAAAGGACACTCTAAGCTTGTTTCTGAAGCTTATCATAGTCATCAGTTTTTGGATGAAGATCAGATACCCCATGACCTACAATCAGGGCATTATGTATATTGGAAAAGACATCACCTAAAAGACTACAACCTAAGTGGAAAGGCCCTCACCAGGTACTCTTAACTAGCTCATGGGCAGCAAAACTTGAGGGAATTGACTCTTGGCTTCGTAGTCCCATCTGAAAATGGGCCCTGCACCAGACTGGTCTATAGAGAAAACTGCTGACTTCAAACCCATCCTAAAATGCTACTCAAACAGAGGAGAAACTACACTCACATCAGGATGAGAAGAAGATGACATCAGATGTGGACAGTTTACCCAAAATGCTGGACCTGAGTTGTAAGATCATTTATAGTGCTTTCTTAACTTCTTGGACCTTTGCTTAGGAATCAAATGTATTTTTATCCTGGGCATGATCCTATGCTAATTTTAATAATCAATCAATTGTTGAGTTTGTGGCCAATCACCTGTGTCTAGTACCTCTGGGTTACCTTGGGGTTCCTCCTCGCTAGCATTCTGATTGGCTAGCCCTTAGGAAATTTATTTTAGAAGAAAGCAAGCTCGGCTCTGTCCAGGCTGTGATTGATATTACTAGGTGGGATCCCCTCACCTGGCCAATTAATACCTATTCTGATCCTGGCCGTAAGTATGAATGTTTTAATAGGGTCACTCAAGCTCAGTCAGAACAATGAACTAAGTCTCAACTGAAGACTGTAACCTCCCATATATTAGAAGGAGACCTCCTATAATCATGGGACGGATTTATGTGGTTTACACCAGGTTATGGTCTTTTAAGCTTAAAGACTCCTCTCTGTTGGGGACAATTAAATCATACTAAGGCTAATCAGCGAAGTAGCATTAGGAAACTGGGCTGTGTACCTAGTGAACAGTGCCTACACATCCTTACCCTTAGGGATAGTGATTGGTATGGAACAGACGGGGTCAGACAGCCAGAGATTCACTGGGTTTTACATCTTGTCAAACTCAGTGGATTCGTAGTACTAATTTATGGCCTTGGCTTCCACCAGGATGGACAGACATAAGTTAGAGGTGGCTTCAAGCAATTTGCTACTGATATAAGCCCAGTGGGCGAAGAGATCAGTATCCTACTGGTCTGATCATTTAGCAGCAATTTTTGCACCTTCAGTGGGATTGGCAAATATAATCAGCCATATTGAATAACATGCTTTAAAAAAATTCACTCAACAGGCTTTAAATGATAGCAATCAGGCTATTAGCATGTTGAATTCTGAGCTTTCTATGATGAGAAAAGCAGTGCTACAAAACCACATGGCCCTTGATATTCTTACAGCATCTCAGGGAGGCCCTTGTGTCATAATTCAAACCGAATGCTGTGTTTTTGTATCTGTTGAATCCTTTAATATAACACATTTAATGAGCCATATGAAAAAAACAAGTTTCTGCCTTAAGTGACCCACTCCCTAGCCTTTTTCTTGTAATTGAAATATAGTCAGTTACAATGTGTCAATTCCTGGTATACAGCATCATGTTTCAGTCATACATATACACACATATATTTGTTTTCATGTTCTTTTTCATTATAGATTACTACAAGATACTGAATACAGCTCCCTGTGCTCAACAGAAGGAAATTGTTTATCTATTTGATATACACTAGTTAACATTTGCACATCTTTAACATCCAATGTATTTCTCCCCGTTTCCCCCGTAACCATAAGTTTGTTTACTATGTGTATGAGTCTGTTTCTATTTTGTAGATAAGGTCATTAGAGTCTTTTCTCTTTTATTCATTCGTTGTTTTGTTTTGTTGGATTCCACATATAAATGATATCATGCAGTATTTTTCCTCCATTTTCTGGCTTACTTCACTTAGAATGATGATCTCCAGGTCCATCCATGTTGGTACAAATGGCATTATTTCATTCTTGTTTGTGGCTGTGTAATATTCCAGTGTATAAATATACCACAGCTTCTTTATCCAGTCATATGTTGATGGACATTTAAGTTGTTTCCGTGTCTTGGCTATTGTATATAGTGCTGCCATGAAGATTGGGGTGCATGTACCTTTTTGAATTAGAGATCCTGCCAGATATATGCTCAGGAATGGGATTGCTAGATTAAATGATAAGTCTATTTTTAGTTTTTTTGGAGGACTCTCCATACTGTTTTCCATACTGGCTGCACCAAACTGAGTTCCCACCAACAGTGTAGGAGGGTTCCCTTTTCTCCGCAGCCTCTCCAGCATTTATCATTTGTGAACTTTTGAAAGATGGCCAATCTGGACTGGTGGGAGGTGATACCTCATTTTAGTTTTGATTTGCATTTCTCTGATAATTAGCAATATTAAGCATTTTTATGTGCCTATTGACCATTTGTATGTCTTCATTGGAGAATTGGTTGTTTATGTCTTCTGCTCATTTTTGGATTGTGTTGTTTGTATTTCTGTTATTAAGTTGTATGAGCTATTTATATATTCTAGAAATTAAGCCCTTGTCAGTCACATCATTTGCAAATATTTTCTCCCATTCCATATGTTGTCATTTTGTCTTGCTTATAGTTTCCTCTACTGTGCAAAATCTTGTAAATTTAATTAAGTCCCATTTGTTTAGTTTTGGTTTTATTTCTATTGCCTTTGTAGACTGCCCTAGGGGAACCTTGCTGAGATTTATTTCAGAAAATATTTTGCCTATTTTTCCTTCTAGGAGGTTTATCATGTCTTGGCTTACATTTAAGTCTTTAAACCATTTTGAGTTTGTGTGTGTGTGTGTGTGTGTGTGTGTGTGCGTGTGTGTCTGTATCCATAATAGAGTTTTGGTTTGTGGCCACCATATATTTTATACATAGCAACCTATTTATGTACTTGGTTATTTTAATTTGCTGATCTCTTAATTTCAAATACCTTTCAACAATCTTGCATTTTTATACCCCTTCACAACATTTACTGTTTTTGCCATCATATTTTGCTTATTTTAGATATAGATGATTTTTACTCGTGTTTTCCCTTCTAACCTCGTTACTAGATTTGTTGAACACCTTACTACTCACATCATACAATGGGTAACACTTGGTTTCACTTTAAGAACACACATAACAGAATGTTCTCATCAATGATCTTCACTGAAAGAGCCCTGTGTAGAATAGTTTTCCATTGACATTTAAGAAAAGATTTTTAGAAGTCCTGTTAAATGCATCACTACACATACATCAAAGAATTGGTATCACTTGCTTTCACAGAATTAACACTGTACAGAACACAGTTAGCAATTATCTTTTAATAAACTTTTCTTATAAGTCCTGCTTAACACTTTGTTACAAATACCATTGAATTGGTATGACTTGGATTCACTTAACATAGTGTTTGTGACAGGTTTCTAAAAATATTTTGCTGCAAGCCTTTTCAAACAGTTGACTACACCCTTCTCCATATGGGTACCGTGTACTAGCCTGTCAAAAACATTTTCTTAAAAGACTTGGTACACATATTTCAGTATGGGTACCCTTTGAATTTACTAGGAAAACCTTGCACAGTACACAGTTTGCAACTAGTTTGTAAGAAACATTTTCTTTCAAGTCTCTTTACACACTGCACAGAATGAGTATTGCAGACTCAGTTAAGAACACAATGTATAAAGCTGTTTGCATGTAGATTATAAAAAATGTTTTATTAGAAGTTTTGTTAAATCTTTGACCATAAGCATCATAGAATGGGTATCATTTGGATTCAAAAAATGAACTCTGCCGAACACAGTTTACAACTAGCTTCTAAGAAACACTTTATGAGAAGTCTTGTTATGTATTTCACTACATACATCACAACGTGAGTTTACTTGCATTCACAGATAGAACATTGTATAAAACACAGCAAATGGCTCCTAAAAACATTTTATTTGACATTTTGTCAAACAGTTTGCTACCCACATTACACCATGGGTAACATTCGCTTTTATTTTAAGAAAATACTTTATAATGCAGTTCCAACTCGCTTGTAAACACTACATGTATCACAAATGGCTATTATTTGTATTCTTCGAAAGGGCACAGTGCTGAATGTAGTCTGCAACTATCTTTTAAGAAACATCTTTGAAATTCCTGTTATTTCATTACTTGTGTCGCAGAATGGGTATTACTTGGATTTGCTCAACACGTTGTAAAATTCAGCTACTGATTCGATAGTCAAGAAAATTTTATTAAAAGTTTACTAAACGCAACTTCAGGATTCAAAGAATGAACACTGCTTAAATTCAATGCTAGAACTTTGTTCAGAGCACACTCTGCAAACAGCTTGTAGGAAACTTTTTAATAGAAGTCGTGTCAAATACTCCACTACATGCATCAAAAAGTAGGTACTATCATTTGTTTTCACAGATAGAACATGGTGTAAAACACAGTTAGCACTTAGCGCTTAGCTTCAAAAACATTTTGTTAGAAGTCTTGGTGCAAAATGGCATCACAGAAAGAGCCTTTCTTTTATTAAAAGACAAAATACTTATAAAATGCATTCAGTCACCAGAATGTAAAAACGTTTGATTAGAACTCTTATTTAGTATTGCACTTATTAAACACTGAATGGGAAAAATACTGGTTTCACATGAAGAGCTACCTATATAACGCAGTTGGCAACTAGCCTGTAAGAAATATTCGATAAGAAGTCCTATTGAGAACAAGTCACATAATGGATATTGTTTGGATTCACTCAAAGACATTGTGCAAAATGCAGGTGAAAACTAGCTTGTAAGAAACATTTTGTTACAATTTTTGTTAAACGCTTCCCTACACACTTCACAGAATAGCTTTCCTTTGATTAAATTAAGCCTGTGCAGGATTCAGTTTTCAACTGGCTTGTAAAAAAAAACTTATTAGAAGCCTTGGCAAACACATCACTACATGCTTCAGAGAATGTGTATCACTTGCATGCACAGTTAGAAGACTATAAAGCACAGTTAACAAGTAGATTCTTGACAAAGTTATTAAAAGTTTCATATTATAAAATACTTCACTACACAGTTTTCAGACTGAGTATTGTTTGGATTCTCTATAAGTGCCTAATGAAGAATGAAGTTTGCAACTACCTTGTTTGAGATTGGGCATCACACTGCAAAAGCTGTGCAAATACATTTTGCAATTAGCTTGTTAGAAACATTTTCTGCATGTCTTGTTTCTATGCTACACAATCACAGGATGGGCATTACATTTACAAACACAATGTAAAATGTTGTTTTCAAGTACACTTGTAAGAAACATTTGATTAAAAGTTAAAAAAAATTTTTTTTAATTGTATTGAAAAAATGTTTTTGGTGGGGAGGTAATTTAATTTACTTACTTTTAGAGGTGGTATTGGGGATTGAACCCAGGACCTTGTGTATGTTAAGCATGTGCTCTACCATTTGAGCTATACCTCCCAAAAGTTTTCTTAAACCCTTAACTAAAGGAATCACAGAATACGTATTTCTTGGATTCAATTATTGAACATTGTGCAGAACATAGTTTGCAACTAGCTGTAATTAACCATTTTATTAGAAGTCTTGTCAAACACTTCACTTCATGCATCACAGAATAGGTATAACATGCTCCCACAGAGAGGACTCTGTGTAGAACTCAGCTACCAGTAAGCTCCTGAAAACATTTTAGTTGAGGTCTTGTTAAACATGTCACTGTGAGCATTACATAATGGATGTTCCTTTAATAGCCTGAAAAAACATGTGTAACAGTTTGCAGCTACTCTTTAAAAATATTTTACTAGAAATCTTCTAAATTACTTCATTACATCCATCACAAAATGGGTACTTCTTGGATTTTCTGAAAGGACACTGGGCAGCACGCTGTTTGCAACTAGCTTGTGACAAACATTTTCTTACAAGATTAGTTAAACTATTCAAAAAGGGCATTACAGAATGGGTGTTGTATTGCTTGCAGTAACAGAAATAATGTTTTATAGAATACAATTAGCAAAGAGCTTCTAAAAAACATTTGCTTACAAGTCTTACTAAAATTTCACTTGCATGTATCAAAGAATAGTCATGGGTATGACTTGGATTTACTAAAAGAATGCAATGTTCAATGCAGTTTAGAAATAGGTTGTAAGAAACATTTTCTTACAAGTCTTACTAAACATTTCACTACAGGCATCAAGGAATGGTTAATTTCTGGATTTACCAATAGAACCGAATGCAGAAATAGTTTGCAACTATTTTGTAAGAAATGTTTCAAAAGAAGGCCAGTTCACACTTTGGTATAGCCACCATAGAATGGGTACCACCTGCATTCACAGAAAGAAGCTTGTGAATTATGCAAATTGCAACCTGCTTGTAAGAAACAGCTTCTTACAAATCTTGTTAAACACTTCACTAACACATCATAGAATGTGTGCTACTTGCGTTCACTGAAAAAAAAAAAAACTGCAGAAAGAAGTTAGCGATTATCTCCTAAAAAACATTTTCTTACAAGTCTTGTTACACACTAAACTTACGTCTATCACAGCATGGTTATGTCTTAGATTCACTTAAAGAACACAGCACAGTTTATAAGTAGATTGTAAGAAATGTTATATTACAGTCTTCTTAAACATTTGATGCTAAAGTGACAGAATGCAAATCATTCTGTCACTTGGATTCACTGATAGAACTCTGTGAAGAAGAGTTTGCAACATCTTTGTAAGAAATATTTTAATACAAGTTTTGTTAAACTTCACTGGACATCTCCCAGAATGGGTGTCACTTGTATTCATGGAAGGAAGCTCATACAGAACACTCTTTTCCACTAGCTTGTTAGAGAAATTTTCTTACAAGTCTGGTGAAACAGTCCGCTGAGTGCATCTCAGAATAGGTATTGACTAATTTTATGGAAAGACATCTGTGAAGAATGTGGTTAGTGATTAGCTTCTAAAACACATTTGCTTACAAGTCTTGTGAAACACTTCACTACACTCCTTTCGGAATGGGTAAATCACTTGGATTCACTGAAAGTACACTGTGCAGCTAACAGTTAGCATGTAGCATCTAAAACATATTGTTAGAATTGTTCAGTGTATCACTATGCTCATCACAAGTTGGGAA
The DNA here is from genome assembly GCF_048564905.1 of Vicugna pacos. Lineage (NCBI taxonomy): Eukaryota > Metazoa > Chordata > Mammalia > Artiodactyla > Camelidae > Vicugna > Vicugna pacos. The sequence goes on from NC_133006.1 coordinate 4,191,502, forward strand.
TCACGTGCACTCACAAAAAAATCACTATGTAGAAAGCAATTATTTTAAAGAACTTTTTTTCTTAAACATTTTGTCAAACTCTTAACTGCATTTATTACAGAATGGGTATGTCTTGAAATCACTAAGTATCGTGCATAGAAAGTACTTTGCAACTAGATTTTAAGGAACATTTGTTTATAAGTCTTGTTAAACACTTGTCTACATGTATTACAGAATATCATTTGGACTGGAAAAGGGAAGGATTAGACTAGTCAAGACAAGAAGTTCTGGCATAGAAGTTTGTGGAAGATTTTTGTATTATAATTTAATGGCAAAAAGAACTCCACTTCAGAAGTGCTGAATAATCAAGTAGACAAAATGACTTGGCCAATGACTTTAGCTACCCCAGAATGGACATTTGAACAAAGTAGTCACAGTGGAACTTGAAGAAGGAAACATATTCAGGTACAGAAAGCACAGAGAGTCCTAAACAAAATAAAGCAAAAACACCAAGACATATCATAATTAAAATGAGGAAGGTTATTGAAAACCATAAAGGAGGAGACTAAAAGAAGAAGAAAAGAACAGAGAATTATTTTAAAAAACAACCAGAAAACACATTTTTTAAAATGGCAAAAATTACACAACTATCATTAATCACTTTAAATATCAGTGGATTAAATGCTGCGATCAAAAGAAATACAGTAGCTGAATGGATTAAAAAACTAGACTCATGTACATGCAGCCTACAAGAGACTCACTTCAGAGCAAAAGACACACATAGACTGAAAGTCAGGGGCTAAAAAAACATCTCATGCAAATGGAAATGAGAAGAAAGTTGGGGTAGCAATACTCATATTAGACAAAGATGACTTTAAAATGAAGTCCATGATAAAGGAGAAATAAGGGCATTATTTAATGATAAAAGGATCAATACAAGATGAGGGTATTACATTATTGAACATATGTGCACACAGTACAGGAGCAATATATAAAGCAAATGCTAACAGACGTAAAGGGAGAAATTGCCAATAATGCAATAACAGTAGGAGACTTTGACAACCCCGTTTACATCAACTGATAGAAAGTCAGTAAAGCAACAGTGGTCTTAAATGACACAATAAACCAGTTGGATTGAATAGATATCTCAGGACATTACACCCTAAAAAGAGTAGAAAACATATTTTCTTTCAAGTACACGTGGAGCCAGAATTTCAGAAAAACTAATATTCATTTGCTGTCCTTCAACAGGGCACGTGTCATTTTTCCCTTCTTTGTTCTAATCCAAATTTTTTGTACCTGAACCTCCAAACTCAACAAAGGCTCACATTTCCCACTGTGGAACAAAACAAACAGTGCAACACAACCCGGCAGCCCTCACTGTTTCCCAACAGGGAAGGAACCGTGCCTCAAAGAGTATTTAAGCAATAGGACATTCTCAGGCAGCTTTGCAATCCTTAATTCGGCATAACTTCTTATCTTACCCATATGCTCATTGATCATTAATGATGAAATACTCACACTTTAAGTTTCTTATTTTGTGGCAAAGAGAAGAAGACAAGATTCCTGTCTCACTAATCAAAAATGATACACAATTCAGCATTCATTCAGAAAAGAAATTCATTTAACAGAAAAGAAAATGGCCTTGGGAAGAAATGGCGATCTTGTGAGAAAACATAACCTTTGCAAGTATCAAATCCTGGAAGGGGCTGCAGGGAGTTTTCTAAGCCTTTTGAGCAAATGGGTTCCGGGCCATTAGGTCTACACCTGTTTTAAAGAGATCTGTATGTTCTGAGACTGCCTGGTCAATGAAAATACTGCAGAACTTGGATGTTATACAGCTGAATTTTAAAGTACAGCAATATAAATGTGAATAAAGATGAATGTGTTTGAAAATGAACATAAAGGGAAAAATGAAAATTTACTTCTCTGAAAAGTATTATCTAATAAGCTTCAAATTTCTTATAAGATGACATATTATTTTTATTTACAATCAATAGAAATGCATTTTTACAGATCTTGCTTTGTAGAATATAGTCTTACAGTGGTTCCATATTCCTCTCTGGGTTAATGTTTTCTCTCAAATAGTACTTTCAATCATTTAAAGGTTTGTGGGTCAATGCACATTTAAGAACACTCAGCAGGAAGTTAAAAAAAATTAACTCCCATCAACTCAAAGGGATAGCAAAATTACGGACTGACATAATGGTCTATGAGTGACATGGTGACTAAAAAGTTCCATTATTTTTATTTTCTTCATCTTTTCTTTTGAACTAGTTGTTAAGCATTGGATTGAACTGGTAAGAAATCAGACTAGTAGAAGAAATGTAGACATGTACATATTTTAAACACTTGTTTATTTTCAAGCTTTACAGAGTTATCATATAGTCCCGTAAGTAAAGATCACACTTGAACCAAAGTTATTTTAAGCTGTAAAAGGTAGAGCAAAAACATAGGTGAATAACTTCTTTCTGATTAAGGCCCCCAGCGTCAACTGCTGGAGGTTAAAGTGTCTTCCAACAGGCTTGTCTTTGGAAGAAAGTACCTGAAGCCAAACTGGAAGTGTATGATTGAGAAAGGCTTCTTGGGAAATTTCTTGCATGCAGTGAAGGGTTGATTTATGGCAACAGTGCTGTGTATGTTCACGGGGCAAAGTGAATTCTGAAATGATGCCTGAAATGAGGAAGTGTAGAAAAGGGACCAATGGAGCGTGTTTTCTGTCTTAGGGGTCCTCGCACTGGGCAAATGAACAAAGTGGCCAGGGGACAGTGGCAAGAGTGGTGAGCAGGACTGTGGAAAACAGTATGGAGATTCCTCAAAAGACTGGGAACAGACGTACCATAGGACCCAGGAATCCCGCTCCTGGGCATATATCCAGAAGGAACCCTACTTCAGGATGACACCTGCAGCCGATGTTCATAGCAGCCCTATTTACAACAGCCAAGACATAGAAACAGCCTAAATGTCCATCAATAGATGACTGGATAAAGAAGAGGTGGTATATTTATGCAATGGAATACTATTCAGCCATAAAACCCGACAACATAATGCCATTTGCAGCAACATGGATGTCCCTGGAGAATGTCATTCTAAGTGAAGTAAGCCAGAAAGAGAAAGAAAGATACCATATGAGATCGCTCATATGTGGAATCTAAACAAACAAACAAAGCATAAATACAAAACAGAAACAGACTCATAGACATAGAATGCAAAATTGTGGTTGCCACAAAATTGTGGCGGAGGGTGGGAAGGGATAGACTGGGATTTCAAAATTGTGGAATAGATAAACAAGATTATACTGTACAGCACAGGGGAATATACACAAGATCTTGTGGTAGCTCACAGAGAAAATAATGTGACAATGAATATATATGTATGTTCATATATAACTGAAAAATTGTGCTCTACACTGGAATTTGACAAAACATTGTAAAATGATTATAAATCAATAAAAAATGTTTTAAAAAATTAACAAAAAGAGCGGTGAGCAGGAAATGCCATCGTATCACCAAGAGAGAAGAGCTGGGGCTCTCTAGGTGTGGGGAATAAAACTGTCCCCAAGAATGACATCCTGGAGTTCGGTGCATGTGTCTAGGGCTCTTGACTTTTTGGCTTTTTAGAGTCCTTAAGGAGAGGCAGTACTGCTATAGAAACCAGTTATTTTAAGTGTCATGTTGGGAGCCCCATGTCACATCTTTTTCTTTCTTTGATGAACTGCTGACCATTCCCAAAGAAGTTAAATTTGGTCCAAGTTTAGGGGGTGGGAGGAAAGATAAAGACAGAGAAAGAGGGAAAGGCAGCATTTTTACCTAGAAGAGATAGATCAGGACACTTTTGGCATCAGAAACACAGTACTTAATTCAGTAAGTGCCATTCATTCAATAGTCATTTGGGGGCATTTCCTACATGCCAATACTTTGGTAGGTATCTGAGCTATAAAGATGAATAGAACATGATTCTGCCCATGAGAAACCTACATCCTAATGGGGGTTATGGACAAATAAGCCAAAAATAACAATGCAGTGTGACCCGTTCTCTGATGGATTTGCTGGAGGTTCTCTGGGAGGGGACGTATACCACGTCAGGGACAAGAGGACGTGTCAGAAGCATTTTTTTAAAAAAGAAGTGGCTGAGCCCAGTTTAACTATCGAGTATCTGTGCTGGTGACTCGCTTTGCGTAGAGGGCTATCTGTTGAGATGCGACAAGTGATCATATGAGCGGTACTCAAAGATGAATTAGCACGGGGCCTTGAATGTCAAACTGGAGGAATCTGATTTGATAGAAATAGGAGATCATTGAAGTTTCCAAGCTGGGAGCAAAAATATTACAGAAATTCTTTTAAGGCCGAAGGAAAAAAAAATACTCAATGAGCACTTGTGATATTCCAGACATTGCACTGGGTGCTTTACTGCAACAAAATATTTCTTGAACTGGGATGTGTATATATTATACTTCATCATTTTAGTTGGGAAAGTTAGTGGAATGACATCAGTTCATTCTAACAAATAAGATTACAGCATAAAGAGTTTTGAAAACTAGTTTAGACTCAAAAGGTAAATGTTCAGGTCAAATTAAAGACTTTTGGGCCGTTGATTGTGAATGACACGTCCTTGATTACATGTATTTTCTACCTTAGTTTATATGTGGTTATATTTGCTGCTGCTTATGCTCTGAGTTCAGTCACTTGAGGATGGCAAATTTTGTTCTCCCTTTTGGTAGAGGGGTCATTTCTCTAAGGGGCCAGACACCTCAGATTCATCACTGCCACATGAAAATGGACAAGCCAGACACCTTGCAGATCTCAGCTCACAGTACTCATCTCCGTATATGAAAGGCCATGCTCATTTGCACACTTATAAGTGAAAACCCTTGGTCTCCTTTATACATTCTGATCTATCTCTGAGCTGCCTTTTTTGAAGTGATCATGATTTGATGTTAAAAAAAAAAAAAGAGCTGAGTAACAGCCAACTTAGAACAACATAAGTGCCCCTTTGACATCCAGCGCAGCGACCTCGTATCTGAGAAAACCAGAACCTCGCAAAAGTTCAATAGACTCAGAATGAGACCACGTGTGACCGACTTACTGAAGCAGAAAATGCCCCGCAGGTTTTTCGGTATTTCTTTTTCTCTTTTTCCTTCCCAAAGTAGATAAATCATATTTACCAGCCAAAGAATAAAACTGCTTCTAGACTTACTTATTTACGGCGAAACTGAGAGAGAAAGAGAGTGAGGGAAACAGTAACTCTGACTGAGAAAGATCCTCCCCAAATACAATGTGGCGGGTTTAAAAAAGTATCACAGGCATGTCAAAATAAGGGAAATATTTGACGAATTGACGGAAAGGAAACTAGTAATTAGTGTAGATCCTCAGGTCCTGAGGATGCCGTAAGTATACTGAACAGCTTATAAATCACATGTTGTCCTTGAAGTTTTCATGAGGAACTTCTAAGATTTTTATCAAGGTTTAAAATACATCCTGGAAAAAGAATAAACAATATTACAATACAAAACCCCTACTCTGGCTTCTGTATGCTCCTAAGTGCTCATCTCTGTGGGGAGACCTGCATTCTGCTGCAGTTTAACTGTCTCTCCTCGACTCGACTGTCATCTCCTTGAAGATGGAGAGCTCAGTCTCATGCACCCTCCTGCACCCGGTCCCTTGTGCTGCGCCTGACGCGTCACACACCAACAAGTGTTTGCCAAATGTAAGGATGGGGAAACAAAAACTGAAGCCTATGGCCAATTATTATAAAAAGAGTGTTAATATATGGACTGAGATACTTTTAAATTAACCAAGTGTTTAACAGACGAATATGATCACGGATTGTGTTTAAATATCCTTCCAAAAAGTACTTACATAAAACTTATTTTTATCACTTAACAGTTTTATAAAATACCAAAAAAGCATGTTGTCATTGATATTACTTTAAAAATTCCAAGTGGTGAACATCATGTTGATCAGCTAAGAGGATGAATGAGGGTACATTTTTTGATTTCTTGAATCTTTTGATTTTTTTTTAAATTCATGCTTTAAGCCAAAGTCAGAAGAAGTGGGACTAAAATTTAGTTTTCTAACAAGCTAGGTGGTTTGTCTTTTTATTTAGTTCAATATAAATTTAAAATAAAATAGAATTAAAAAAAAGCTTTCAAAGGCAGCTCCTTTGTGCATTGGCAATCACTCCTTGTGGACTGACGGAACAGATCAGATGTGGCTAGAATGAATTCTGTTCACAATGCTACAGATCAAAATAAGAAAAAAAAGAAGGAGAGAAAGAAAATAGCTTTGGGGACCCTAGAAAACCACTTCCAGCCTAAAGCCACAAGGGCAGAAATAATCAATGGTGGTAGCTGTTTGGTTCATTCATTCCTTTTAATGAACACACTCACAACTTCCAAAAAGCATTCTTGCAGGGCTGGGGTGGATTTCCATTCTCTGGTAATTAATTGACAGAAACAGAGTCTTTGATAAAACCTGGAGGGAGTTGCATTGCTCCCTATCCTCTTTTCTCTCCACTTCTCATCTTTACAATCTTGCACTCTTCAACACAGAAGAGCATGTCATCTTGGCACAGAGTGACAAGCAGGTGATTGGCAACTGTTAGCAAAATTCTTCTGAATTTTTATGTAATTTATTTTAGGAGAGCATCCCAAAATTGTGGACCGGTTTCAAATATGTAGAGTTTGGTAAATGTAGGAATAAAGGCCTCAAGAAAAAAAAGCGGGGGCACTGAACTGGTTTAATCATTTCATTAATATTCAATAGGATTTGTTCCATTTCTGTAGTCACTGCCTTAGTCCGAGGAAACATTAGTTTGTATTTAATGAAATGCCACTCATACTGCAGATATTTATAAACTGTTTTTAATAAGTGAATAACATCTGGATTACTGCATCAGCCTCTTAACTTGTCTCATTTATTCAAGTTTCTTTTGAATATTATCCATATTCTGTCTAGCTGCCAGAAGAAAAGCCCTTCTCTTTAACTTCCACTGTATTTAATTCCCTTCTTATAAAGTAGAGTTTGCTTATTTAACAAAATCAAAAATTCTTGTGCCCGAGATTATATTTTCTCCATCTAGTTCCCTAGATTCTCCTGTATTACTATCCAGTTAATCTCTTATCACTTCACTGCATCTCTATTTTCCAAAAAGTTCATTTTAGTTTTTGGTGTCTACCAAACATAGTTGTTACAATCTCAGAAATGTTAAGTTTAAGCATTGCTGAAATAAATATACTATTCGGTTGACAAACAAAGAATACAAGGTCTCTGTGACTTCAGAAAATGCCCCTTTCTTGGATCCAAGTCAGGGGTGACTTGGGCAAGGACGGAAGATGACACGGGGGAGAAGACTAGATGGTGACTCAACAGGTCTCTTTGAAGTTGCTCCCTTTTCTCCCTATTTTTAATACCACATCATGCTTACAAGAGAGATTTTAATGTCCAAAGAGTTAGTAAATATTTTCAGAGCAAATGAACAGTGTAGTTCAAGAGTAAATTTACTAAGAACACATTTTAACCTTTTAGATGGTGTTTTTCAAGGGTTTTAGTGTTTTATTTGTGTATCACATGAAATTGAATTATGTCCTTTCCTAATATTTCATGTTCCAAATGGGGATAAACTTAGACCAAAACTCTTAAAAAGTATAGGAAAGATGAGGAGGCTTTTAAAGTCTGCTTGTGTGGTAAGAACCTCAGTGTGGATACAAGTTAATTTTAGAGATCTTTGCTCAGCAGGCAAGTAGTGAACACTTTTTTCTGTGTCAGGCCTTGGAATGCTAAATTACTTTTCTTCAGCAAAATTATTTAAATGCCTAGATTCACAGTGTATATGTCACTGCAGTTATTTTTGAGAATATGATCTTTGTCTTCACAATTCTGCAACATCGGTTGCAACTTTCCACCTCACGGATCCCAGAGAAATGGGACATACTAGCCAATCAGCTCTACCATGAAGTGTCAAGTCTACTATGAGAAAACAATTTCAGCAATTTACGAGGTTAAACAGAGACAGGCTATAGAGTGCATTCCTTCAGTGGATTTTCCTCTCTCATCCCATGTTGGAAAATACATCTCTCACAAACATATTCTCCAATTTCTGCCAAATTATATCCTTAACTGAGTCCCAGACCAACAAACAGACTCTCTCATTAGCCTAAATCGCTCTTCCCAGAGCTGCCATATTAACATTTCCCACATAATACTTATTTCACTTCACCGACATGTCCAAGTGGCATCCTTGCAAAATGGACAACATTCTCTTTGTCTTATATTCAAGGACCTGCAGAACCTGAATGCTTTTACTCCACCAGCTTTCCTCCACTAACCATCTCCTGATCACCACATGCTACATGACTCTTGAACATAACCACTGGATCAGACACAAAATGTCAATACTGCTATTGTTAAAAAACCTCTAACTTAATCCAATTTGATGCTTGTGTTCTAATCCTGCTTGTAGTTTTACTTCTATATGTATACATTTCATTATCTGTACTAGAATTTAAGCTTCTGGAATATCAAGACCACATTTTTTTTTTTGGCTTAAAGTTTTTTTTTCTTTAATTGAAGTACAGTCAGTCTACAATGTTGTGTCAATTTCTGGTGTACAGCGCAATGTCATACACAGATATACACGTACTCATTTTCATATTCTTTTTCACCATAACCTACTATAAGATACCAAGACCACATCTTATACACAGTTGTATTCCCTCAAAAGTCTAGCACAAAGTCTGGTATATGTAGACACTCAAAAGTATTTAAACATCTATATGATATGGAACACCTGGATCACCATTTATTAAAGAACAAGTATGCAAAAATAAATTACTTACCAATCAAACTGCATTGTTTGATGTATACTTTCTTTAAAGGCTTCGATATTTCAGCTGTCATGTGATGATCTTTTAATGATGAAAATCAATTGCATTAGGCTGGTAAAGAGAGAATTTATGGGTCAATAATACATTTATTGTTGATAGGCATATTGCAAACTGTATTTTCATAGCAGATGAAAAGTGTAGCACTTGACATTTGCAGGGCTAGTGTGTGTGTGTGTGCATGTATTTTAAAAATATATGTTATATATATATTTAATAGAGTCATCATATCTCTCCTATGGTAAATGTGTTGAGTTGTGATTACTTTGCTTTATGAAGATCTCTCAGCTGCTGGGTAGTATGTTGGTTGGTTAAATCAGTGCCAATTTGTCCGTGTTCCTCTAAGTGGAGCATCTAATTATTGGGCAAAATAAAACATTAGATTATTTTGCCACTTGCTATAAATATTTGAAAATGATTGCTGTTGGAATACATAAACAGTTAAGTTTTCTTATGAAGTGAGCAGATGCATTTTGCTTATTAATAGAATGTTTATGTTTACAACATATCCAAAAGTCTCCTAGAAATGGAAAACTGAATGGAGCTAATAGCCCCCTGCTCTGAGGACAGTGTTCAAAGCTGTTTAGTCTACCATTCAAGGTCCTTCCAAATCTGCCCCTACTTACCCAAATCTCTCTCACAAGTGTCCTTCTTCAGTTGAGTTATTTCACTGATAATCTCTTGAATGCATCTCTTCCTCCCCTCCCCTCTAAGGTTTATGCTCTTTTGTCCCCCCAGTTTTTTTTTCATTATAGAATGCACTCTGTCTCTTTACCCTCTTCTCACCCAACTGCTTCTTGAATTGTTGGTCACTTTAAACCATCCATCACACGTGCCGACTTCTCCAAAATGACTCCCTTCATCTTCTAAACCATGCTTCTGCCTTTAGCGACGTGCGGACCTTGTTTGGCTACTGATTGGAACAAACTAACTGCCAAGGAATATCTCTGACGTAGTTGGAGAAATGTGTATGTGGAATGGGAAGAAGATGACACTGAGGGTCTTACAGTATGACAGAAGCATGCTCATTACGGCAGACGAGTTCTCACCGGTTAGACATGCACCCTGAATTAGTCACCAATGGTGTGTTCGATATTTGATTTAAAATATTCAAATCAAAAGTATGAGACAGAATAAGAAAGTTGTCAAAATTTGGCAAAACACCGAAGCATACTGAAGGATATGTAATGTTCATTATACATATTATATAGAAAGATATTTAATGTATGTGTTTTTTAACAAAAAAGTTTAAATACATATAAAGAGCAATAGGGGAAGTAACTTTAGCTATTCTTACAATAGGAAAGTAAGCTTTCAGTGACTTAACATAGTAACTGTAAGAGACTATGCACGTGGATAAAATTTTATTTTACAGTGTTTAACTCAACACTTAGAATCAATTCAACATGTAAGAATATTACTTTAGTTGCACAATGTCCTCCCCCTTGTATGTCACAGAAGACTGGCGGGTGCTCAGTGACTCTAGCTTTTCCCCCTTCTCTAAGGACCTATTTTTTATTGTTCATAACCGCCTGGCTTGAAGGAAGTTAGAGTCTACACAACAGCCAGCCACTGACCCAAAATATCTTACTCTCTTGTCCTGAGAATGACTAACAACTCTGTGAAAAACGAAGAGTGTATTTTTTTCTTTGCTAGCAGAAGTGGACCCACTCATTCTTAATGTCATAAAAGAGAAATTATGTGTAGAAAACTTCCCTTTAATAGACATTAACAGGGATTAGGTAAGGGGATATAGAAATTGTGGACATGACTAAGTAGTAAGTACCAAAGAAAGATGGCAGTCAAAGACAGGAAAAGATGGATTGGTGACTTGAACACTAGACCTCATCATCGTCAAGTCTTCTTATGTTTTTTGTCTTTCCAATCTTTGTTGCCATTTTCCTAAACAAGCTCCTTCACTCCTTCAAAACCTCTAACCTTGCTTTTCTCCATTAACATGCCCAACCCCCCCACAAAAGCCCCAAATCTAGTTATATTCTCGTGCTCATTAAAGCAGCACAGCCACCAAAGAAGCCCCTCCCCCCAGCCCTCACCCAGCCCCCTTCCATCGACAGAGGCGCTCTTTCACTTCCCTGTGGGTTCCTCCAGCAGCTTTCACTTTGGTCTTTTTCTTCTACTTTTTTTCTTTCTCCAATAAGCAAGATCAGGAGCCTCCAGATTAGGCTTCCTAAAACACAGCCCTTACCCCACCACTCCCATGCTCAATGGCTCACTGCCTCCTCTCCAGTAAAGCCCGTTCTCGGTCACTCAGCATTTTAGGCCTGATAGGTCTGTCTGGAGTTTACATTCTAATCATGACTTTTTGTAAGCACTTGCAGGTATAAATCAACGGAATTAATTGCACTTCCCTGAAAATATCCTATACTTTTGGGTCTCCATTCTTTTATCTTATTACTTTAAAACATCTCATTTCATACATGTCTACTTGGGACCCCCCCAGTTCCTTTTTCATCATCCTTCAGCACAAGTCTTTCCTAGTCCTTGTTAGAGGCAGCCTTCTTCTCTGGAAGGCTCTGCCATGCTTCATGTGTGTCTTTCTTGGAATATTTCCTCTCACCGGCATTATAACCTGGCATGAGCTTTATTTACCCACTCAGTCATAAGTGTTTGAGAACACAGCTTGTCCACTTCATCTTTGTACCCCTAATCTTTGGCACGGTGGCCTGTGCTTAGGATGTGTATAGTAAATATTGGTAAAAGGGCTGGGAGAGAGAACACTAAACGTTCCATGAAAAGACCATGAGAGAGCAAGGCAAAACAATGCTTCCACAAACTCTAAACATTATGATGTTCAAGTTCTAGTCATTAAATAAATGATTAACATTTAATCAGGCATTAGGCTAGTGCATTCTTTGCCCTGTCATATTGAATCCTCTCAATTCAGTAACTTCCTAGATGAGGAAAGTGTGACTTAATGAGATTCAGTAACTTGTTTGTACATATTCTCTCTGGTTCAAATTCAGCTTTGCTTGAAGTCAAACCTTGCCACTTCTCTGTTATTAAATGTTTCTGGTAAACCCTAGAGTTCGTAACACACGACTCAAAGGGCACCTTAAGAGACTTTAAAAAAAAAAAGAGACTCAAACAGATGGTATTCTGCTTCCCCATCCCCTACTTCAGTATCAGAAGCTTCTCTTGTTTTTTTGCAGTGAAGTTTTTTTATTTTATTTTTTACCTACAAGGTGCGGCACTCACTTTCCTATTTTCATTATTTACTTTATCATCTATTATCCTACACCCAAGGATTTCACATACTTAATCTGCTTGGAGGTATTAAATATATAACCTTCGCTTAATGTCGCAAGTTGCCTCTATTTACTCCCCCAAAGTAGGCGCGACATGAGCCTATGTGCATATTCAGCTCCATCACACTCTAACACGTGTGTTCTAATTCACTTTCACAGCTGTTCTCAGAATCAATTTCTAAGTAAATTTCATATGAAAATCAATTTCATTGCTTGATAGTCTCAATTTCAACTTGCTACAAAGCGTCTTGGTTCTTTCCAGAAATTCTTCAACCCTGACAAGACGAGACCATTGCGAAGATACTTAAAAAAAAAAAATGCAGTTCTTATTCACTTATTTTAATTGAGATATAATTGACATAGGACATATCGGTGTCAGGTGAACAGCACGGTGTTCGAAATCTGTATATATTGCAAAATGATCACAACATGATGACTGTAGTTGATAATACTGTGTTGCATATTTGAAATTTGCAAAGAGAGTAGATCTTAAAAGTTCTCATCATAAGAAAAAAAATTGTAGCTATGTAAAATGTAGTTCTTTGAACTTTAAACTTTAAAGCCAATTCCAAAAAGAAATTTTAAAAATTATTTGGGTGATGCATAGCTCCTCGTTGGTGGCCACTTAAAAGAGAGCTCATTTGAACATATAAATCCTGATGTAGATTTGCATTCTGATATGTATATATGCACATATATATGTAATGTATTTGAAATATATATATTTTTTAAAATTCATATTTTTCTAATTACAGTTTATATCATAAGTGTCAACTAACTATAGTATGTCAGAAGCTTCAGAAAGATTTGAAAAAGGAAATTTCTTATGGGGATAAGGGAAACAGGAAAATTTCCATGAAGGAAATGTGATATTTGAGTAGTCTGTGGATAACCTTAGGATATTCCAAAGTTAAGATTTTCCTGGAATGCTGTCCCCACAAGATGCTGTCATATGCAGAAGGGAGGGTCATGGTCAAATGCGTTGGAAAAACTGCATTCCCTCTTGGAGACGTAAGGAAACTTAATGGTATATCAAAGATTCAGAAACATTTGTCAGGAAAAAAAAGGTTTAACTTTATATTTCCATAATAAACACATTCATTTAATAACATAGCACTCTTATTTTCTTATATCACCTTTGATAACCCCCCAATTCCCCATGAGAGCAGAGCTGAGTTATTTAAGCTAATGGTTATGATCTTTCTTCCAATGAGCACACACACTTTTGGGCCTGGAACAAATTCCTGTCTTCTTATTCAGTTTAATATTTAGAAGTTGTATGATTATGGGAAGTTATTTAGTTTCTCTGAGCCGCAGTCTCCTTATTTCTAAAATAGGGATTGCATAATATAAAGTCACGAGGTTTTGAGAGGACTTACTAAGTCAGTCCAGGCAAAGTGTCTGGAGCCATGTGCAGCCACTCAATATCGGTGTGATACTGGACAATTCCTTTAGACCAGCTAGAAAACATTAATAATTCCACACGGTGGCAATCTTTCCTATTGGAAGCCTCCAGTTATGGGAAAGTTATGTAAATGAGTACACAGAGCTGTAAACAGAGGTATTTTTCCTGCAATGCACACTGAACAATCTTCCAGAGCATCAAATGCCTGGAAACAGTCTGTGTGCCTCTAGAGCCGGTCCAGATCGCGCACAGTGTCCGTGCCTCAGAGCATGAGTCTCCATTTTCTCTTTTTCACGGGTTAAAAAAATACACGAACTTCTTCTCACCTCTAGAGAATCATTTATTACACAAGAAAATAAAAAATTTACATGGACTTTATTCTGGGTATGCAAAAAGCACAGCCTTTGAGAATTGTAGCGAGGATGACACAATATGTACTCCTGACTTGTCCATTATTAAGAAGATAACCATTCTGTTTCCTCGGATTTATAAAGTGGTAAAGAACAGAGCCTTTGTGATTTGTTATTTCCATATATTCAAAAAAGTCCCTGAGCTTCCTTGGCAACCATAATTCCTCCTTAACCTTCCAGAAAAACACATTTCATTCACCTGTTAAGCCAGAAAGATTCATTAGGTATTTGGACACTTTTAATCTAATCTTTATTAGGAAAAACAAGTAGAAAATGAGTATTTAAATGTGCAACCTCTGTTGCTCTTACAACCTCTCTTTTGGATCTAAGGATAAAATGAGACTACTGAGAAATGATCGTGCAAGCGTTCTGTAAATAGTAAATTGTTATGAAAAAATGATTATTCATAGTAATAATAACAAGTTAGTGTCTGGGGCTTTTCCCACTTAAGTCTACGATTTTACTTGTTTTATACCTCATAGGGGGACTCAACCTCAGTATTTCCACAAATAGACATCAATAAGTCAATAAAACATAATACTCATGCAAGTCAGTATATAACTACCTGCTGTTTTATATAATCATAGATCATTACATAACATAAACCCAGAATTCTGAAAGATTTGATAACCATTGCTTCCTGCCGCAGAAGTGAATTCAGTTCAGTTGTTAGTTGTGGCACACAGGGTTTTTAAAAGTCAGCTCTAATATACAATGATTCAATTTTAGATTTTGAAATCAGGGTGCTTCTCACAATCAATATCCAAACATTGCTGATTATTTATATTTTATGCTGAAAATTTTTCATTCACTTTGTTTCACATTTAAAGAAATAGAGGAGGTTCTATGATCACATGTCTGGAGACCTTTCATGGATGTATTACTTGATTGGCCTCCATGATCTTTTATACAGTCTATTTATGTTTATTCTTTTTCAGATTCCATTGTATATTATTACAAGATATTGAATATACTTCCCTGTGCTGTACAGTAGGGCCTTGTTGCTTATATACTTTACATATAGTAATGTGTCTATGTTAATTCCTAACTCATAATTCATTTCTTCTCCCGCCTCTTTCCCCTTTAGTAAAACTTAGTTTGTTTTCTATGTCTGTGAGTCTATTTCTGGTTTGTAAATAAGTTCACTTTCTATCATTTTTTGATTCCACATGTAAGTGATATCATAAAAGAATTGTCTTTTTCTGGTTGACTTACTTCAGTTAATATGATAATCACTAGGTCCATCTACGTTGCTGCCAATGGCATTATTTCATTATTTTCATGGCTGAATAATATTCATATATATATATATATATATATATATATATATATATATGAATAAAGGAATATATATACACCAAATCTTCTTTATCCATTCATCTGTCAGTGGACATTTAGGTTGCTTCCATGCCTTGACTATTGTAAATAGTGCTGCTACAAACATTACGGTGCATGTAACTTTTTGAATTTGAGTTTTCTCCAATATTTGTCCAGGAGTGGCACTGCTGGATCATATGGCAACTCTGTCTTTAGTTTTCTTAAGGAACATCCATACTGTTCTCCATAGTGGCTGGATCAATTTACATAATCTTCAGCAGGGTAGGATGGTTCCCTTTTCTCCATGCCCTCTCCAGCATTTACTATTCGCAGATTTTTTAATGATGGTTATTTTGACTGATGTGAGGTAGTTTCATTGTAGTTTTGATTTGCGTTTCTCTGATAATTAGCGATGCTGAGCATCTTTTCATGTGCCTCTGGTCATCTGTATGTCTTCTTTGGAGAAATGTCTGTTTAGTTTTTCTGCCTATTTTTTTTATTGGGTTGGGTTTTTTTGATATGAAGCTGTATGAGCTCTTGGTATATTTTGGAAATTAATCTCTTTCAGTCTCAACATTTGCAAATATAGTCTCCTATTCCACAGGTCTTTTTTGTTTTGTTTATGGTTTCCTTTGCTGCACAATAGGTTTTAAGTTCAATTAGGCCCCATTGGCTTATTTTTGCTTTTATTTCCATTACTCTAGGAGACAGATCAAAAAAAATATTGCTGCAATTTATGTCAAAGAATGTTCTGCCTAGGTTTTCCTCCAGGAGTTTTAGAGTATCTGGTCTTACTTTTAGGTCTTTAATCCATTTTGAGGGGGTTTTGTATATAGTGTTAGAGAACATTCTAATTTTATTCTTTTACATGCAGCTGTCCAGTTTCCCAGCACCACTTGTTGAAGAGGCTGTCTTTTCTCCATTGTATATTCTTACCTCTTTGTTGTAGATTAATTGACATAAGTATATAAGTTTATTTCTGGACTTTCTACTCTGTTTCATCGATCTCTGTGTCTGTCTCTGTGCCAGTACCATACTATTTTGACTCCTGTAGCTTTGTAGTATATTCTGAAATCAGGGAGCATAATTCCTCGAGCTCTCTTCTTCTTTCTCAAGATTGATTTGGCTATTCAGGGTCTTTTGTGTTTCCATACAAATTGAAAAAAAATTTTCTCTTCCAATTCTGTGAAAAATGCCATTGGTAATTTTAAGGGGATTGCATTGTCTCTGTATATTGCAGAGAATAGTATGGCCATTTTAATAATCTTGTTTCTTCCAATCCAAGAACACTGTACATCTTTCCATCTGTTTGTGTTGTCCTCAATTCCTTTCATCAGTGTCTTATCGTTTTTGCATTACAGGTGTTTTGCTTCCTTAGGTAGGTTTATTCCTAGCTAGTTTATTCTTTTTGATGCAATGGCAAATGGGATTATTTCCTTAATTTCTTTTTCTGATGTGTTGTTGATAATGTATAGAAATACAACAGATTTCTGTATATTCATTTTTATCTTGCAACTTTATCAAATTCACCCATGGGCTTCAGTAATATTCTGGTAGGGTTTCTTGTAATTCCTGGTAGCAATTTTATATAAATATAGGGATGACTATACAAAACCTCATAACTGCAAAACAAATATCTGTAATAGATACACATACAATAATGAAAAGGAATTGAGATACATGCTAAATATAGTCACCAAATGCAAGAGGAGAGAGCAAAAAAAAAAAAGGAAAAGGAAAAAAAGACCTACAAAAACAAATCTGAAACAATTAATGAAATGGCAATAAGAACATATATATCAAAAATTACCTTAAATGTAAATGGAATAAATGCTCCAACCAAAAGACACAGACTGGCTGAATGGGTACAAAAACAAGACCCATATATTTACTGCCTACAAGAGACTCATCTTAGATCTAGAGACACATACAGACCAAAAGTGAGGGGATTAAAAAAATGGTACTACACACCAATGGAAGTCAAAAGAAAGCCAGAGTAGCAATACTTATATCAGACAAAACAGACTTTAAAATAAGGACAGTTACAGGAGACAAAGAAGGGCACTACGTAATGACCAAGGGATCAATCCAAGAAGCAGGCAGAACAATTGTAACTAGATACGCACCCAACACAGGACCACCTCCATATGTAAGGCAAATGTTAACAGACGTTAACAGGAGGAATTGGCAGTAACACAATAATACTGGGATGTGGACTTTAATACCTCACTTGCATCAGTGGACAGATCATCCAGACAGAAGATCAGTAAGAAAATATGAGCCTTAAAGACGCATTAGACTAGATGGACCTCACTGATATTTATAGAGCATTCCCTCTGAAAGCAGCAGAATAAGATTCTTTTCAAGGGCACTGGGGACACTCTCCAGGAGAGATCACATGCGGGGCCACAAATCAACCCTCGGTAAATTTAAGAAAATTGAAATTATATTCACCATCTTTTCTGACCACAACGCTGTGAGACTTGAAATCAACTAGAAGAAAAAAAACTGTCAAAACCCCCACAAACACGTGGAGGCTAACCAATATGCTACTAAACAACCAATGGACCACTGAAGACATCAAAGAAGAAATAAAAATATACCTACTGACAAATCAAAACAAAACCACGAGCATTCAAAACTCATGGGACACAGCAAAAGCCATTCTAAGAGGGAAGTTTACAGCAATAAAAGCTTACCTTGGACACACAAAAAAACTCAAATGAACAACCTAACCTTACACCTAAAGCAACTAGAGAAAGAAAACCAAACACAACTCAAAGTTAGTAGAAGGAAGGAAATCATAAAGATCAGAGCAGAAATGAATGAAACAGAGACTAAAAATAAACAATAGAAAAGATCAATGAAACTAAAAACTGGTTCTTTGAAAGGATAAACAAAATTGATAAACCTTTAGCCAGACTCATCAAGAAAAAGTAGGAGAGGGTCCAAATTAATAAAATCAGAAATGAAAAAGGAAAAATTACAATCAACACCATAAAAATACAAGGGATTGTAAGAGGCTACTAACTATACACCAACCGAATGGACAACCTAGAAGTAATGGGCAAATTCTCAGGAAGGCAGAACGTCCCAGGACTGAATGAGGAAGAAAGAGAAGATATGAACTGACCGATTACCAGTACTGAAATCGCATCAGTCCTTTAAAAATTCCCAGCAAACGGAAGTCCAGGACCTAGTGGCTTCACAAGTGAATTCTACTGCACACTCAGAGAGGAGTTAACACCTATCCTTCTGAAACTATTCCAAAAGAATCCCTGAGGAAGGAACACTTCCAAACTCGTTCTGTGAGGCCACCATGACACTGATACCAAAACCAGAGGAAGATAACACACAAAAATTACAGGCCAATATCACTGATGAACATAGATGCAAAAATCCTCATCGAAATACTAGCAAACTGAATCCGGCAGTACCCTCAGAGGATCATATGCCATGATCAGGTGGGATTTGGCCCCGGGATACAAGGGCTTTTCAATATCCGCAAATCAATCAATTAACCACGTCAAAAAATTGAATAATTAAAACCAAGTAATCATCTCAATAGATGCAGAAAGAGCTTTTAATAAAAGTCAACATCCTTTATGATAAAAAAAAATTCTCCAGAAAGTGGGCATAGAGGGAACTTACTTCAACATCACAGAGGTCATGCAAGACAAACGCACAGCTAAATACAATTCTAGCTGAACAAAATTAAAAACTTACTTTCCCCAAGTATAAAATCCCTAAATTGATGTCTGCAGGGAAAATACAACATGATGAAATCTTTAAATTACACCACCATTCACCACAGGGTTTATGATTTACCGTGACCTACTCCACCATTTTGGCCAAAGGATGTAGTTTTTAAAACAGTTTATAAGCTTACTGTAGCAAAGACTGTGTACATCATCCATATTGCACTTTTTATACGGAAGAATGAAACAGTACAGTCAAGCGGGTTGCGTATACTAAGAACAGTACAAATCTGTCACAGTTAAACTTTGTGCAGAAGGTGATGTGTGTATGAAAAACATAGAAATGTTATGCAGGTATGTACACAATGCCAAGACTGTGGCAGCAAACTCTATGTACACACCAATATACTCTACTACGTTCAAGTTTTAGCATATTTGTGTCCATCTGAAT
This sequence comes from Vicugna pacos, assembly GCF_048564905.1. Taxonomy (NCBI): domain Eukaryota; kingdom Metazoa; phylum Chordata; class Mammalia; order Artiodactyla; family Camelidae; genus Vicugna; species Vicugna pacos. The sequence goes on from NC_133006.1 coordinate 4,210,909, forward strand.
GGTGAAAAGCTGAAAGCATTTTCTTTAAGATCTGGAACAAGACAAGGATGCCACTCTCGCTGTGGGAAGTGTCAGTCAGGGAGCTCAGAGGGCAATGGTGTCTTGGTTGGTTTTTCGGTCACGGTTTCTCTGTTGTTAGCAGAAGTGGGGAAGGGAGATTTTGCAGCGGTATGCAAAGCAGGCAGGCTCTTAATGGCTAAAAAATCTGTTTGGTTGGTCTATTTGGAAAATAAATAGCTGTGTAAAAATTTAATTTTGTCCCTAATGGGCTTTTGAGCTAATGGGTCTCAGCTTGTGGTGAAGAAATAAATGACCTAGGGACCAATTCACAGAGGCCACCTTTGGCTCGTCTGTGTAATAGCTTCACATTAGCATAATCAAACGCTTATTTAACGTCATCTTTGGGGTGTCACAAAAGTGTCATGAAATTAACCTGATCAAGATGGAACTCCTAGTACCTCTCCAGTTTTTCCTTCTCAGTAAATGGAACCAATATTTGAGGCAGAGATTTGAGTCGCACGTGGTCCCTCCCTTTCTATGTAATCCATCATCAAATTCCGACGCTTCTGCCTCTTAATCATTTCTCACATCTAGTTCTCTACACCTCAATTACCAACACTCACGTCTAAGCTACAGATCTCCCTCCCTTGGATTATGCTAATATTCTGCTAGGTGTCTTGTTTTATTTATGACCCCTTTCTATAAAATCTTCAGACGGCAGCCAAGGTTATCTTTTGACACGTGTACCAGATCACGCTCGAGCTACAGCTCCTTGTTTAAATACCTTCCAACAGTGTCAGTTCCACATCGAGAGTATATGTATCAGAAGACCCGGCATGGCCTGACCTGCCCCCATCACTCCCAGCTCTCCTCGCATGGTTTGCCTCACGGCTCACCAGTGTCCAGCTGCAGACCCAGTGACTTGAGCAAGTTCCTTCCCACACCGTGAGCCCTGCACCTCTCCTCTTTCTGCCTGAGGTGCGCTCCCCACCCCACAATTTGAACAGCTGGTTCTTTTCCTTCCTTCAGGTGAGAGCTGTCCTTTGCTCTCAGAGGCCTCTGAGACAGGTCTGACATAGCCCTCCCCTACCCCTCCCCACCCACCTTCATTATCTTATCTCAAGTTCTCCATTTAGTTCTGGCTTAACAATGATCTCCATTTGTAACTAAGGTATTCTGTGTTTTGTTTATTGCTCCAAATCCTTTCTAGACTCTAGGCTTCGTGAAAACAGAAGCTGTCTTGTTTGCTGCCTTTTGGTTTTGTTCATTTTTGCTTTCACCAGTTTCTACTGTAGTATCTGGTACATGATAGAAACTACACAGATACCCGTTACATACAATGCATACACACATTTATAAAGAACAGATAAGCAGGGAAGGGTGCGGCCAGAGGGGAAGGGTGCGGCCAGAGGAGAAGGGTTTTTCTTTCTTTTTTTTTTTAAGCTAAACTTATTGCACTGGGTTCTACAGTTAACATGGAAATTTTAAAAGTGCCTTTTTTGATAAAGTAAAGGAATTCAAAGAACTATGGGAAATATAAATGATTTTTGAGTAAATAGATTTGAAAATCATTAAGTTAAATCACAGAGAGATTCCTTATCAAGGATGGGGGGGTGGTCATTGAAATTGAGATTGTAATCAGCTATTCTCCAAATATTTTAGACCAAAGAAGACGGAATGAGTGATCTCCATCATTAGGTATTTAAAAGGTATATGAAGGAAACTTATCTGTTAAGGGTAAGAATTAAAGAAAAGCTTTATCGAGCCCTGACTTTCTACTAAGCCTTTTTGCTCTCCTAATGCGTGTATGACTATAGTCCTTTTTTCATATTTAATGTTATCTGTGTATGCATTCTCTGTTTTCCCTTTGCTTGGTCTTAATGGGAATTCATCCATTCTGCATTAGAAGTAAAGCTGCCTTAATTCAGAGATGGTGGCAAAAATAATGATACAAAGACTATGAGTAGTTGGCATTTTTTGAGTGGTTAGTATGTGCTAGGCATTATTTTAAGGACTTTACATGTTCTAAGTAATTTAATCCTAATAAAAGGGTCAATGAGTGAGGTACTGTTATGATCTCAGTTTTACAAATAAAACAGGAACAAAGCAAGGTTACCCAACTCGCCTGTGACCTGACAGCTAGGAAACAGCAGAGCCCGGGCTCGGGACCAGGCGGCCTGGCTCCCGGTCCTCACCGTCAGTCACCGCGTCCTGCAGCTCGCTCCTGTAATTATGCCCTACTCTTTCTTTTCAGACCTCAGACTTTTTATTTAGGAGAAAGAAGTGCACACAATATAAATATATTCCAAAGATAATAGATTATACTCACAGAGAATAAATAAAAGGTTGCAAGTAAATTCTAGGAACATCCGATTCATTTTTTTGTTTTGTTTTGCTACATTATTTGGAAATCATTAGCTTTTTGGTAAGATATTGGTAGTTTTATTAGTTAGTAGCACCAACAATGGGCAGCAGAAATTTTCTTGTTTTCCTCTTTTTTCCTCTCTAGATAAGAACAAACTGAGATGTCTCAGAGCCTCTTTCTGGGAGGAGATAGATTATAAACCTATGAAATTAGTGGAGAGATGAGTATCAACTCTTCTTCCCCCCCAGGCTTCTAGTCTTCTCCCCTTCCCACCTTTTGGTTCAGTAAACTTAAGATTCGATGTGACTAAGCTTGGAAATAATTATTTGTTCTCAGAGCTTCATTTGGAATTGAACATTCAGGTGTTACTTATTCAACAAATATTCACGAGTACCTGTGATATTTCCGGCTCTGTGTTCGGTTTGGGTGGTAAGCGGTGAAGCAAGTCATGGAGGAGAGAATCTGTTGGGGGAAAAAGAGAAAATGAAAATATAAAACATGCACATATGCACACACACATATGGGTGTTTTTTGTATCTATTACTTGTACATGTATATGCATATACTTTATTATCTACTATGTATTTTACCTGTTTCTGTAAATTTAATTTCTTTACTTTGTGTGCTAATTCTACACATAACTTCATATCATACAAATTATGTAAGTACTATGAAGAAAAGGAGCAGGTTCAGTGACAGGGAACTAATTATCAGTGGTGGAAACTACCAGAAGGGCCATAATGATTCCCTAGGAAGCAGCAGTTTTGGGACATTCCTGATTCCCGATCTTAAAGAAAAATGGCAAAGGATCTTGAAAGCTCTGTGCTGCCCAGCCCAGCCCAGCCCACAGACTCTGGTGTGGAACACAGGAAGCTTTTGGAGCTGTGCCCTACGTGGGTGACTAAATGCCCGTGAGTCTAGCCACACAGTGTGTCACCAATGTGATCATTCAATGAGGAGCTAAAAACATTAGCGCAGATATTGGTGGAACCTAGAAGGCATTTAGTTCACAAGCATAGGTTGTGAACCTGCTTGGAGATGGAGAAGATATTTTTAAAAAAGGTACCTCTGACTGCAACGCCCTGCGTCTAATTGGGTGGAATAAACAGATGCCTGAGAAATGACACCAGAGGCAATGGACCAAAATGTGCAAAAAGAATCATTATAAATGGAATAAACAGAGCAGAGTTGACTTCCTTTTCAAAGGAAATGAGTTAGAGACACGCTATTTACTTAACTGACGGTGGTGGCACCAGGAATACAGCCCAAAATACATATCTATAAGGGCTTACATTTAGGAGACAAACACAGAGAGGATGCAACTGCTAGCGAAGGAGAAGATGAACAAGAGAAAGGTTTGGGGAGTTTGCCCAAACCTTGTTAAGGTGCTACTGCTCCTCTTGTGTGGAACCTCTTCAAACTGAGTGATCATAAAGTCGTCGTACTATTCAGGAATTGCTCATCTTTTTAAAGGTGCCGTCTTTCCATTCTATGACTATGTATTTTTTTGCCTTGATGAATGCTATCTGTGTTTCATCAAATATACAATATATTCCATGTAGAATGTATCTTTAATGCATTTAGTCATGACAATACAGTATTTTTAGTATGAAAAAATGTGGGATTTTTAAAGAATCAGATATTTCAATAAGGGTGAAGTTACACAAATGGACATCTCCTTTGATTTGGAGAGAGCTGGCCAATCCCACAGGACTTCATGGGAGAAACATTACCAACCTTCTGAAAATTTACATTTCTTAAGCAAAATGTTCTCATATGTGTGTAACTGTGTTTGATGCTTTGACCCAGTTTTAGACAATTCCTCAATCTCCCCTTCTAATTTATATATATCCATAGTATTCTTGGCATTCTCTTCTTGGAGGATCTGAGTCTTATTTCCATATTTATCAAAGTTGTTCAACAAAAATAGAAGTGCTTCCATATGTGAGGCACAAACACTAAACATTTTGTGAAATAACTCCTATCTGTTATATGTTTGTTAGTAAAATTTCCTAATCTAAAAATACAAAACAAACAAAACCTTCCATTCCAAGATCCAAATATTAATTTTTGTCCAGCTTGATAGGACTTGGAACTTTCATGGTGTTGCTCAGAAACAGTTAACAAATATATTTTGAGTAATTCCTAAGTGCCAAGGAAGTCACAGAGCACTAGAACCGTAAAGATGAAACACTGTCCTTAGTGATAGAGCTTAAGGTCTAACTCAAGATACAGACAAAAATATACTTCACACAAATTGTTTTGGGGCATTAACAGGGGACAAGGAAGTAGGAAGCTTCAGAGAACACTGCTGGAAAGATGGTTATTTGATTGAGAATTTATAACTTAAAAAAATAAAAAGAAAATGGAAGGAAAAAGATTATTTCAGGAAGTGGAAACCACATGGACAATGCATTAGGATGAGGTGTAAGGAAAAATGTGAAGCACTTCTGTAAAATATTATTTTTAGAAATTCAGCATTAATATATGTTTCAATGTTCAGAGTCCAAGATAAGTTTTACAAATGCATGGGCATACAACCCTAGTTTGATATTTTTGGATTAAGAGTATATTTTATAGAACTAATTTAAACTCCCTAAAACCAATTTAAGATATGGAGTTGTATTGTGGTCCAAATTTATATCCTTAGAAGGAAAGCAGAAGGGATACCCTTTTAGAATGTTAACAGCTCACAGATCCATATTCCAACCCTACCATTCACATATATGGAAATTATCTGGAGGCTCTGTCAACCTTTGTGACTTTCTAAGAAGGGGACTAACATCTGGGGGAACCACCACCTTAAGTGAATCTGAGGGGGGCGGGGTGTGGCCCGAAGAAGGGAGGCAGGCTAGGCTAAGTGTGAGGCCTAAGAGTCTTGTAACTCTCATGTTAGCAGAAACAAAGAAAAGTACTTTTTCTCTGCTTCCATCTCAGAGACACAGCACAGAGCAGTTTTGAGTTAGAACTGTCATTTAACTAGACGGGAAGAGCTGCAAAGGGAACAGTGATGCCGGCGTTTGTGCTCTGGAAGGGCCTCTGAGACCTCTGTGATGGGTCCAGAGGAACTACACGTTCAACAGCGTCACCTGCCTAAGAATTCAGTTGAGCAGGTGGCCTGTGTTAGATCTTGGGTCAATCAGGGACCAGCCTGGGAAAACATGATTCACCTGGAATATTTAAATGGTGGCCTCTCATGTAAGAAACTGACTAAAGCATGAAAAAGGTGATTAAATAGACAGATGGAGCCAATCAGAGTAATAGTGAGGCAACCCAGAAATTTGCAAGAGGAGCAAGTCATAACCAAACCCAGGATGCAGGGACACACGGACCAGGGGGTGCTACTGCAAAACAGGAGCCTTGGCTTGTCTGGTGAGGGCTGGAGCCAGAGTAGCCTCCAGTGGTTGGAGCGGGGCGTAGAAGATTCATAGCAGCTGCCTAAGGAGGTGCAGGAGGCAAGCTGGCCATTGGGAGAAACAGCCTGGCTCCTCCCTTCTTCCTAACCTCCAGCCCCCATCATCAGAAGCCAGCTGAGCCAGCTTTCTGGGTCAGGAAGCCTCAGAGATCAGACCCCTCTCCCCATCACTGAGCCAGGGGTTCCAAGCGCAAACCCACCCAAGACTCAAGAGAGATCACAGGACAATCGACTGAAGAAAAGGAAGCCTGCAGTCCGGAGACTGGGCTTTTAGAAGGTTTGAGCGTAAGAAAATATATTTAAAACATGTCTCCCTTCTTCCTCTGCAGTGCTTGGCTAGAGGGTCAACATAAAATGGGATCATCTGCATGCACGTCCCCAAATTTGTTTTAATTCGGCTAGAAACACTCATCAAAAAAGATAAACTATATTTTTTCTCACAAAGAAATTACATTCTAATATCCTATTTTGCAAAACTTAGCTTGCAGGTAAGATTTTCTGTTTGTTGTGAGTTCTACAAATCAGAAGATACTTGAATTATCAAACAAAGGCTTGTTTGCCTTTGTTTTAAATTACCGTGCTGGCCTGACACTGAGATGCGGGGCTTTGATTTGAGTCTTTGTACGTTTGGTGACCTGTGGTATTTTGATAAATGCCGTTGCCTAGAACTATTCAGTAGGAGGCTCGGGCACCATCTGTGTTTGTTTCTGTAGGAGCAGTAACTGCTTAGAAAAAAATCTGATGCTCATTTCAAAGATGCAGTGTAAACAAAATTCAAGATGATGCCTTTTACATAATTATTCCACCTTTTATTACATAGTGCTTGATGCATTTCAAAATGATTTGATGTGCTTTCATTGAACTGATCATCACCACATTTGTGGAAGTTGGGTGTGGGTTTCTGAAAGACATAAAAGCTCAACAAGGAAAATAACACAATTTAGGCAGTCTTTTATGAGGGGATTGTAAACAATCATGTAGTCTCATCTCCTGTTAATACTAATAGAAATTACTAGTTGAGCACTTTCTCTGTGCCAGGCACTATCTAAAGTGCATCGCACATATTAACTCATTCAATCATCAGAAAAATCCTATGAAGTAAGTATTATTATGTTCTCATTCTGAGGATAGGAAGACTAAGACACAGGGAGGCTAACTGACAGCTAATAGTAATGCGAGCCTTGGCAGTCTAACAAAATTCCACCTCTTTTAAGCAGTGTTTTCTTTAAATATTTACCCCAGCAATCAATAGTCTTAATTACAAAACATGTATTTATATTAGGGCTCTACTTCTAAAATGTGCTGATAAACTGTCTCAGTAGCTGTCTGCAAAATAAAAAAAAAAAAGAGAAGAATTAGGTTTTATTCAGCAGATTTTCCAAGGACTTCGAGCCCAGGAGAGAGTCTCTCTGCTCTAAGGGACTGCTCTGAAGAGATGTACCCGACTAGGACGGGCGGCCAAGATGGTGGAGTACAAGGGGCCAGGGTGCACCTCGTCTCATAAACACCCCAAAACACAACGAGCTGCTGCAAACCATTGATTGAAAAGACTGGAGCCTACCAGAAATGATCTTCTAAAACTAAAGACATAAAGAAGAAAGAAACAGACAGGGGCAAACTCACAGCATAATCAAGTCCCACACCCCTGGTGGGCAACCCACGAAGTGAAAAATGAGATTGTCCCACAAGAGTGAGAGTTCTGAGCCCCAGGTCAGGCCTCCCCGTCTGGGCGTCCAGCCCAGGCAAGAGGAGTCCTCGGAGTACTGGGCACTGAAGCCCAGCAGGGCTTACTTGCAGGAGCCCCACAGGAGTGGGGGAAGTAGAGACTTCATTCTAAAAGGATACACACAAAATCTCATACTCACTGGGACCGAGGGCAAAAGCAGTAATTTCATAGACGCCTAGGCCAGACCAGTCTGCCAGTTTTAGAGGGTCTCCTGGGGAGGTGGGGGCGCCTGTAGATTACTCCAGAGTCATAGACATGGTTGTGGAAATGAGGATTATCAGCATGAACTCTCCTTCCTGGAGGCTTATATCTTGCTTGGGTCTTTAGCACAAGACCTGGCCCAACCTATCAGCCTGTAGAATCTAGTGTTAAGATGCCTCAGGCCAGAGAACTAACTGGGTGAGGACACATCCCCACCCAGCAGCGAACTGGCTGCCTTATGTCTTCCTGGGTTCACAGCTGCCACTAGACACATCACTAGACACAGCCCTGCCCACCAGAGGGCCAAGACTCTGGCTTGGCAGGCACTGGCTGTGGGCAGGCACTGGCTCCTCCCACCAAGAAGCCTGCACAAGCCTCTAGACAGCTTTTTCCACCAAGGGGCGGACACCAGAGGCAAGAAAATGATGCGCCCCCAGCCTGTGGAATGAGTCCACAAATGCAGGCCAGACTCACCCTGGGGCCAGCTGGTCCCAGGCCCTTGGGTGAGGACAGGGAAGTGCACTGCTAGGATGTATAGGATGTCTCCCACAGAGGGCCACTGCTCCGAGGTCAAGAAACATAACTGATCTATCACACACATAAACATACAAATAAAAAAGTAGACAAAATGAGGGGAAGAGGAATAAGTTTCAGACAAAGAAACAAGATAAACTCCCAAAAGAAGAACTAAGTGATGTGGATATCGGAAATCTACCTGAGAAAGGGTTCAGGGTAATAATCATAAAGATGATCAAAGAATTCAGGAGGAGTCTGGGTTCACAGAGCAAGAAGTTAGAAGTTTTTAACAGAAAATATAGAGAACAACCAAGAGAACTGAAGAATACAGTAACTGAAGTGAGAAATACACTAGAAAGAAGAAACAGTACACTAAATGAGGCAGAAAAATGGATCAGTGAGCTGAAAGACAGAGTACTGGAAATTACTACTGCAGAACAAAAAAAAAAAAAAGAAAAAATAATGAAAAGAAATGAAGACCTTTTAAGAGACATCTGGGACAACATCAAGCGCATTAATATTCACATTGTAGGGGTCCAAGAAGGAGAAGGGAGAGAGAAAAGGCCTGAGAAATATTTGAAGAGATAATAGCTAAAAATTTCCCTAACTTTGGAAAGGAAACAATCACCCAAGTCCAAGAAGCATAGAGATCCCCATACAGGATTAACCCTAAGAGGAACACACCAAGACATATTATAATTAAATGATAAAACTGAGGATAAAGAAAGAATATTAAAAGAAACAAGGGAAAAGCAAAAGTAGCAAAAAGGAGCTCCCATAAGAATAGCAGCTGATTTTTCAGCAGAAGCTCTGCAGGCCAGAGGGGGTGGCATTGTGTATTTAAAGTGATGAAAGGGAAAAACCTACAACCAAGAATACTCTACCCAGCAGGACCCTTGTTTAAATTTTATGGAAAAATTAAACATTTTACAGACAAATAAAAGCTGAAAAGAATTCAGCACCAACAAATCAGCTTTACAACAAATGCTAAAGGAACTTCTCTAGGTGGAAAAGGAAAGGCCACAACTAGAAACAAGAGAATTATAAAATAGAAGAGCTCATCAGTAAAGGTAAACACACAATAAAGGCAGAAAATCATCCACACACAAACTAGTGGGAAGGTTAAAACACAGGCATAGAAAAGTCACCTGTATCCACAATAAGCAGTTGAGGGACACACAAAATAATTAGATGTGAAATATGATACCAAACACAGTAACCACGAGGGGATGAGAGTACAAATGCAGGGTACTGAAAATGCATTTGAAATTAAGAAATCGGCAACCTAAAGCAAACACACACACACACACACACACACACACACACACACACACACACACAGACTGCTATATCAAAACCTTATAACTGCAAATCAAAAATCTATAATAGATATAAACACAAAAACTAAAAGGAATCTAGACATAAGAATAAGATAGTTGCCAAGTCACAAGAGAAGAGAACCAAAAAAAAAAAAAAAGGCCAAAAAAGACCTATGAAAATGAAAAATAATCTGAAACAATGAACGAAATGGCAGTAAGTACATACATATGGATAATTACCTTAAGTGTAAATGGAATAAATGCTCCAACCAAAAGACACAGACTGGCCGAATGGGTACAAAAACAAGGCCCGTATATTTGATGCCTACAAGACACTCATCTCAGATCGAGAGATACACACAGACAGAAAGTGAAGGTACTACACACCAATGGAAGTCAAAAGAAAGCCAGAGTAGCAATACTTATATCAGACAAAACAGACTTTAAAATAAGGACAGTTACAGGAGACAAAGAAGGGCACTACGTAATGACCAAGGGATCAATCCAAGAAGCAGGCAGAACAATTGTAACTAGATACGCACCCAACACAGGACCACCTCCATATGTAAGGCAAATGTTAACAGACGTAACAGGAGGAATTGGCAGTAACACAATAATACTGGGATGTGGACTTTAATACCTCACTTGCATCAGTGGACAGATCATCCAGACAGAAGATCAGTAAGAAAATATGAGCCTTAAAGACACATTAGACTAGATGGACCTCACTGACATTTATAGAGCATTCCCTCTGAAAGCAGCAGAATAAGATTCTTTTCAAGGGCACTGGGGACACTCTCCAGGAGAGATCACATGCGGGGCCACAAATCAACCCTCGGTAAATTTAAGAAAATTGAAATTATATTCACCATCTTTTCTGACCACAACGCTGTGAGACTTGAAATCAACTAGAAGAAAAAAATTGCAAAAACCCCCACAAACATGTGGAGGCTAACCAATATGCTACTAAACAACCAATGGACCTCTGAAGACAACAAAGAAGAAATTAAAAAATACCTACAGACAAATCAAAACAAAAACATGAGCATCCCAAACCCATGGGACACAGCAAAAGCCATTCTAAGGGGGAAGTTTATAGTGATAAAAGCTTACCTTGGACACACAAAAAAACCTCCAATGAACAACCTAACCTCACACCTAAAGCAGCTAGAGAAAGAAGAACAAGCAAAACTCAAAGGTAGTAGAAGGAAGGAAATCATAAAGATCAGAGCAGAAATGAATGAAATAGAGAATAAAAATAAACAACAGAAAAGATCAATGAAACTAAAAACTGGTTCTTTGAAAGGATAAACAAAATTGATAAACCGTTAGCCAGACTCATCAAGAAAAAGTAGGAGAGGGTCCAAATTAATAAAATCGGAAATGAAAAAGGAGAAGTTACAACCAGCACCATAGAAATACAAAGGAGCATAAGAGGCTACTAAGAACAACTATACACCAACCAAATGGACAACCTAGAAGTAATGGGCAGATTCTCAGGAAGGCAGAACGTCCCAGGGCTGAATGAGGAAGAAAGAGAAAATATGAACAGACCACTTACCAGTACTGAAATCACATCAGTCATTTAAAAACTCCCAACAAACAGAAGTCCAGGAACTGATGGCTTCACAGGTGACTTCCATCAAACATTTAGAGAAGAGTTGACACTTATTCTTCTGAAACTATTCCAAAAAAATTCCCAAGGAAGGAACACTTCCAAACTCATTCTATGAGGCCACCATCACCCTGATACCAAAACCAAAGATACCACAAAAAAAAAAAAAAGAAAATTACAGGCCAATAACACTGATGAACCTAAATGCAAATATCTTTGACAAAATACTAGCAAATAGACTCCAACAATGTATTAAAATGATCATATACCTTTTAATACAGTGAGATTTATCCCAGGGGTGCAAGGACTTTTCAGCATCCACAACTCAATCAATGTGACACACCATATTAGCAAACAGAAGAAATAAAACCATGTGGTCATCTCAATAGATGCAGGAAAAGATTTTAATAAAATTCAACATATATTTATGATAAAAATTCTCTAGAATGTGGGCATAGAGGGAACATACTTCAACATACTAGAGGCCATATATGACAAACCCACAGCTAACATCGTACTCCATGGTGAAAAGCTGACAGCATTTTCTCTAAGATTTATTCTACAAGACAAGGATGCCCACTCTCACCACTTTTATTCAACATAGTTTTGGAGGTCCCAGCCACAGTAATCAGAAAAGAAAAAGAAATAAAAGAAATCCAGTTTGGAAAAGAAGTAAAACTGTTGCTGTTTGCAGATAACATGATAACAAACATACAAACTCCTAAAGATGCTGCCAGAAAACTAGTAGAGTTCATTAACGGATTTAGTAAAGTTTCAGGGTACAAAATTAATAAGCAGAAGTCTGTTGCAATTCTATACACTAACAACAGCATATTAGAAAAAGATATCAAGGAAACAATCCCATTTACCATTGCATCAAAAAGAATAAAACAGCTAGGGATCAGCCTACCTAAGGGGTGAAAACAGTTGTGCTCTGACAACTAAAAGATGCTGATGAAAGAAATTGAAGACAAAAAAACCCCACAAAAAACCAAAAAATAAACAAAACAAAACAAAAAACAAACAAAAAAACTAACTTGGATGGTACATCCAAATGTTATTATTAAAGAAATCTTTTTCAAAAATAAAAAAGTAGTTATTAAAAAAATGATAATAATAGTAATAATAATAAATTTTGCTTTCAAAACTCTCAGAAAAAAAAAAAAGAAATTGAAGACCATACAAACAGATGGAAAGGTATACCATGCTCTTGGATTGGAAGAATCCGTATTGTTAAAATGGTCACAGTACCCAAGGCAATATGCAGAGTCATTGCAATCTGTATCAAATTACCAATGACATTTTTCACAGAACTGGAACAGAAGATTTTTTAATCTATATGGAAACACAAAACACCCCAAAGAACCAAAACAATCTTGAAAAAGAACAAAGTTGGAGGTCATGACTTCAGAGTATATTACAAAGCTACAATAATCAAAATAGTATGGTACTGGAGCAAAACCAGACACATAGATCAATGGAACAGGCTGGAAAGCCCATGTACTTACTTACTTACTTAATTAATTAAGATCAATTAATCTACAACAAAGGAGGTAAGACTATACAATGCAGAAAAGAGAGCCTCTTCAAGTGGTGCGGGGAAAACTGGACAGCTACATGTAAATGATTAAAATTAGAACATTCCCTAACACCATGTACAAAAAAACCCTCAAAACGCATTAAAGACCTAAACGTAAGACCAGATACTCGAAAACTCCTGGAGGAAAACATAGGCAGAACACTCTTCGACATAAACTGCAGCAATATATTTTTTTTGAATCTGTCTCCTAGAGTAATGGAAATACAAGCAAAATTAAGCTAATGGGACCTGAGTAAATTTGAAATGTTTGCACAGCAAAGGAAACCATAAACAAAACAAAAAGACAACCTGTGGAATGGGAGAAAATATTAGCAAATGATGAGAATGAAAGGGATTAATTTGCAAAATATACCAAGAGCTCATACAGCTTAATTAAAAAAAAAATAACAAAAAAACACAACCCAATCAAAAGATGAGCAGAAGACCTAACTAGACATTTCTCCAAAGAAGACATACAGATGGCAAACAGGCACTTGAAAAGATGCTCCATATCATTCATTAGAGAAATGCAAGTCAAAACTACAATGAATTATCACCTCACATTAGTCAGAATGGCCATCATTCAAAAGTCCACAAATGATAAATGCTGAAGAGGCTGTGGAAGAAATGGAACCCTCCTACACAGGTGGTGGGAATGTAAAGTGGTGCAGCCACTATAGAGAACAGTATGGGTGTTCCTTAAAAAAACTAAAAATAGACTTATCGTATAATCCGGCAGTCCCACTCCTGGGCATACATCCAGAGAAAACTCTAATTCAAAAAGACACCTGCACCCCAGTATTCACAGCAGCACCATTTACAACAGCCAAGACATGGAAACAGCCTAAATGTCCCTCGACAGATGACGGGACAAGGAAGCTGTGGTATACGTGTATGTACGTATGCATATATACATATACACACCACTGTGCACATATACATACATGGACATAAGAGGGGTACATAGGATTTATAGGGCAGGGATAAATTAGGAGTTTGGGATTAACATATATACACCACTGTATATAAAATACACAGCAAGGACCTGCTGTATAGCACAGGGAACTACCTTCAATATCTTGTAATAGCCTATAATGGAAAAAATCTGAAAAAGAATATATATGTATATAAATGTATAATTGAATCACTTTGCTGTCCACCTGAAACTAACACAACATTGTAATCAACTACACTTCAATAAAAAAAATTAAAAATAGAAAAAAAGAAAGCCTTGATTTGTAGCATGCTATGGCCTGAATGCTTGTGTCCTTCTATGCCCCCTGCCACCACTGGCCAAATTCACATATTGGAATTCTTACATCCAATATGTTGTTGTTAGAAGGTGGGGCCTGTGGGAGGTAAGTATGTCACGAAGAGGGTGCCCTCCCGAATGGGATGAGAGAGCCCACAAAGGACACAAGGAGACATTTGGACCCTTACCTGACCACGCTGGGCACCAGGTCTCAGACTTCCGACCTCCAGAACTCTGAGAAATAAATTTCTGTTGTTGGTAAGCCACCTACCTCGTCTGTGGTATTTTTTATAGCAGACCAAATTGACTAAGATATCCCATTGGACAATTCTGAGGTATAAAAGTCCCACCAGGGTCCACTTCAAGCTGCCAAAGTGAAGTCACTGATGGCCTGGTTGAGGAGAGATGCTCACACTTGGATGTCATGGACGTGTGGCCCAAGCACACCCCGGTCTGATGAAAGTCACTGCTGTGTGCATGACATGTAGGCCATGAATGTCGTGATCCACTCTTGAAATGTTCTTAAAGCACAAATTCATTTTATCTTCAGCCGTTTTGTACAACTCGGTGTGAATTAACCTGTTTAAGATCATGTTCATGTTCAATCATTGCTTACAAGGAATTATGTCATCGTGTTTATTTTCTGTGTGTTTTTCACTTAGGGCTGGTCTGGGACGAGGCAATCAAGCAGCAGCTGGACAAGGGATAGGGAGGCCAAAAAAAGTGCAACCACTCATATGCTGGCCAATTTGTATACGCCTTGAGCCAGGTCCCAGACGTTTTCCAAATCATAGTCCCCGAGGGCACTTTGCAGCCAATAGTTACTAAGATTCCAGTTAGCCATTTGGAAGTTGTGAATTTTGGTCCAACTAAGAATTCCACATGTTTGATACAGAATACAGTCACCTCAAGAGTTCATTCAACAGTTCCTTGAGGAGAAGTGGCCATTTATTTAAGCCCCTCTAGCCTCCAGCCATGTCACCTGAACCCTGTGCAATCAGTGGGACAACCGGGACTTCTGAGCGACCCCAAGGCGAGTTCACAGGCACCTTGCACTCTGCCGGGTTCTTCTGCCCAAGTCCCCTCTCCTGGATACTAGCCCGGCTTTCTCTGGTACCAGCACGAGTGTCCATCCTTATTGTCAAAGCTGTCACACTAAACATGCTTTACAAACACATGGCCATGACTAAACACCGTGTGACACCTTCCATTTTCTCCCCCTCTAGTCCCCTAAACACATACATAAATAATAAAATCAAAGTCTCTTTTCCCATCTGTGTTTTGCTTTCTTTCTCTTCTTTCTTCTTCCTATTATTTTTCCTCCTATGACATTGTTTCCAAAAGTGTTTAAAAAGTCCACTGGGGACTATGAATACATTCTGACATCTTTCAAAAACAACAGCAAAATGGTAAGGAAACCTGGCTTGACTGGCGCTGAGCGGATATAATGCAGGGAGGTGACGAACCTCAGGGATCTTCCTGCCCGTCGTGCCTCTACAAGCCCATGAACAACCCCAAACAATGACAAAACAAAACCTCTTCTCCGAAAAGCAGGTCAGGAGAAGGAGCCTGGGCCAGCCCGGGAGGCCCTGCGCCCTCCCCTGGACCGGGCGGGGACGCGGCGAGCTCCTCCCTCCGGAGAGGCCGGTCTGCGAGGGCTGTGCCGGCTCTTCGGGGACGCGCGCAGGGGGAGAGCTCCCCTGCTCTGGGGCTGCCGGGGTGTCAGGATGCTTGGAATTTTTTGCCCTGTCCACTTTGCTTCTTTCCCTTCAGTCTTTTCAATGGGAAAGAAAAAGCCTAAAAGCAAATGATTGCTGAAAATCTCTGCCAGCTCATCTTGATCTTTCAAGTGGAGACTATTGAAATCTGCCCCACAATTGAGGTGGAATGAATAAGCCAAGGAAATCCAAAGATCTCACTCATTCAACAAACAAATATATGTTGTGTGTATTCTAGGTACCAACCCCAATGCTAAAGGTCTAAGAATCCACATTTGAATAAAACGCCAACCCTGCCCTTGGCAATGTGCAGTCCAAATTGCATTTATTAATTGTGCTAAAATTTTCTTAGTAAGATATTGATGCTAATCTATAGATACTTTATGAGCTTTCAAGCAAGACTTTAAACCTGAGTTTCATGTAGCCATTTCAAGGCTGTATTAGAAGACAACTGAACATTTCCAGGTATTTATTGTTGTAAGTTTTATTGCCAATTCTAGATCAATCCAATTAGGAATCTGAATGCAGGAATAAAAAAACCTTTACAGGCAAGATTTTATTCTGAGCTAAAATATAAAAGAAAAGTCAGTTTCACCTACCTTCTGTCCATAGCTGACCTTTCATTCAAATCTCATCTCTTCTATGAAGCCGTCTTTTAAAAATCCCAGCTCAAATCAACCTCTTCTTTTTTCAATCTGCACAATTAACATACTAACGTTAATCCGGTGGTTGTTATTCATAGCGCACTTTACAATTAGTTGTGGAGTATAAAATTACACATTTCCAGGCTCCAACCTTTGTAATTTATTTGGTTAACACATGTATGGTCCTGGCAGCTGCATTTTTAAAGCGCATCACATGTGACACGTTCCCAGTTAAGAAGCACTGTTCAAATTCCACTCTACAATTTGGATTTGGCATTTTCTAAGAGCGCCTTGTCTATATTTGTGGGTTCACATTCTCGTAGCCCTACTGAACTGTGACCATCTCTTGAGGACAAGCACAAACTTGAATTTACTCTGTTCTTTGCAGCACACAGATCTTACTCGGCACTAGTGAGAATTTCCACACTTCTCGTCTGAAAATGTGGCAAGGACTTTCAACAGCCTCTACACAATAGGATCACACCTGTGCTTTCCACTTATATTACTTCTGCAGTGGTGGAACAGATTTGATCATGAGCAAATATCATTTATCGTTAATATTGCTTTTCGAAAAGGTTCCTAAATTTGAGCTGAGGCTAGAGAGCCAGAGAAGGGCGCTCTCCCCAGCATGGTGGATTTAAATTTATGTTGGTTCAAATCCAAATCCTTTTCTTATTAGGCCTATGATGAGGAGAAAAACAAAAGATAAAAGTTTGTAAAATGCACGCCTTCAGTAAACACTCAGTACATGATAGTTAATATAAATATGAGGTTTCTGGGAAGTCTGCCCCCAGGAATTTTTCTCTGCGTACAAACTTATGCCTTACCTCCTGGTAATCAGTTACTCCCGGAGACATCTAATCATCTAGTTACAGAAGGTAGAGTTGGAGAGGCCTGCTGAAATTATTGAATTCCCCCAGTCTTCATTTTTAATTTCTTTCATTTTTTTAAAAATTGCGGTATAGTCAGTTTACAGTGTTGTGTCAGTGTCTGGTGTACAGCACAACTCTTCAGTCATTCATGAACATACATATATTCATTTTCCAATTCTTTCTTTTGCTTTATTTATTATATGATTTAATTCCTTTATTTTGGTGAGGGGGAGGCAACTAGGCTTATTTATTCTTAGAGGAGGCACTGGGGATGGAACCGAGGACCTCATGCATGCTAAGCACGCGCTCTGCCACTGAGCTACACCCTCCCCCTTAATTTCTGAACTAAATTGAGGCTGAAGCAATTCATACACATTTGTGGGGTGCAAATGTCCTGCCTCACAGAGCTGTTTCAAGGGTTAGTGAGAGAACACAGAGAAACCCCAAGTACAGTGCCTGGCATAAGCTAGTCACTTAACAAACCGTGATTATTACCATTAACTTAGCAGTAGTATCCTGAACTACAACCCAGCTGACGTTCAGTTCAGTTCAGTCCTCTTTTCCTGACTCTGCAAATGAGTAGTACTTATAAAAACAGGTTTATAATAGCTAGGAAGTGTAACAGGTTAGAAGTACTGACAATCTTTGAATGTGGGAAGGACAACCAAGTTAATCCTATCAACCAGCACATAAGAGGACAGCACATCATCTTCTGGTATACGTTGTGCAGAATCAGACCGTCATCTGGTTTCAGGTTGGCCCCCCAAGAGGGGAAGAAGAAGCCATGCTGTTTAACTGCTCCAACTCACTGTTTCCTCAGCTGTAAACTGGGCGCACTGAGATACTTCTCTCATTGGGTGATTTCGAAGAAGTTATTACACACGAAAGCATTTCAGAGTCTCTGACAAATAGCAAGCCTCCAATAAAGGTTACCCTATTATTATTAACAATTCATTTTTATTTTTAGATAAGGCTACCTTGTCATCCATACTGGGGTACCTCTGAGAGTGAAAGGTCGTGTTGTTAATAATTACACTGGGACAACAGGCACAATTACACTGGGGCAGGATGCATGGTCTGTTCACAATGTATTTTCTACCTCCAAACAAATCCCTAAAAAAGAGTGGTCTATTATGTAGGGGAATTTACAGGGGGTGCTTCAGAAAGATGTTACGTCTGGGTCAGATTCAAAATGGGCACAAAAGAATGGTGCTGCCTTCCTCCAGACTCTTCTGAAACTAAATAGAAGCAGATGGACTGTTTCTATGGTGTTTATAACTTAACTTTCCCTTTTTATAACTTAGTCTTTCTTAGGGTCTCTTTGGAGGTCAGGTCCTGGGGGATACACTTTAATTTTTTTTTAATTAAGTGCTTTCTGAAATCGCCTATACAATTTGCAGTCTCATTGAACTCACTGTAATTTATACTTCCCAAATAAGTTCTTTCTTAAATAAAAGTATGTATAAGAAGGAAATGGAAGACTTCTCTTTGGAATCATCTGTGTCACTGACCACACATCCAGCCGTATATTTCTTTTTCCTTTTGTTGGAGAACAAACTGGAATTTTAGGAGGAAATAAATCGTCACGGTCCTAGTCTGCCACGTGCTGTTCTGCTCCGTCCCAACCCCTCTAATTCTGCAAACGTTTACTGGAAGCCTCTCTTCAATAAAGGCAAACGTTCCCCCCGACCCAGAAACGGCATGTGGGGAAGGACAACTGTAACAACTCTTTAGACAAAGGCTCCAAAAGTCCCACCAGATGTGGTGCGTGGCATTTCCTCTCCTCCGGAAATTTTGCCCTCTACTCCCCTTATTAGCAGAAATATTGCAAATATCCATTACATTGTCTCAAAAATGTATTTTCTTATTAATTGATTTTTTGTTGTTGTTTTTACTTCAATGTAGAAATTCATAACTTCAAGTTCCGGTGATGTAAGACATATGAAAATCGTGCGCATAGCTAAAAATCAACACATTATTGTGGTGCTGCAGTGTAGACTAAAACTAAAAGTTGCTCCCTAGTTTGACATTAATGTCCCGCTTAGCTTTGCTCAGGCGCCAAGAGATGCTTCATCCATTTAAACATTTCTTTTTGGGTCCATAATGAAGTGTTCTATACCCGTCTTGTAAGCAGAGGTCACACGTGAAATCACAAAGAGGTAAGGGGACTCACCTCCATTGACAAAAACATGGACCCTCCAAACAGCCAGTGTCAGATCAACTCCAGTTATTGGTTTTTTCTGTCACACGTCTTCACTTCTCGTCCCAGATGAGCAGGACAGCTTTAAAGCATCTCGCAGTCGCGCACACAGGCATCTATAAGGTGTCCCCACATGGGATATCAATTAGGTTCATGGCAAATTTAGCAACAGTAGCAGTTGTCACACATACTCAGAACAAAATAAATTATTCATTCAACCTCTTGTACTAAGCGTTTTTTATTTTCTGTTTTAGAAAAACAGTTTAACTTTAAGCAGTATTCTAGCTATGATCAGTCTCTCCTGAGGAAGTTTTTTATGGGAGTGAATGATGATGGCCGTCAGTCACTGCCATTAGCATGAGGCACGAGGCGCACTGTGATGTTTATAAGCAGCTGAGCCACGACAGTCAAAATATGACTTCCTCCACCACAGGCAGGCTTCTGAGCACAGCTGACTGCTTTTCTGTGAAGTGTGCATATGGTCTCAGGCCATTTGATGGCATGTTTATCTTAAGACCTAACTGTTTTCCACCACAGGATCCTCTATCAACCAAAAACAAACAGTCGTACTGCTTGATGGCTGCTGAACACATTTTTACGTGCTTCTTTTATACCCTGAATTATTTGATGAGTGGACTCTAAGAAGCTATGGGGGGAACTAAGCATAATAAAACCTTGACTATTATTTTAAAAATTCCCAGGAATCTTATAGCAGCTCAAACTATTCGCTAGGAAATATAGCGCATACACTGATACTCAGGGATCTTCTACTCTCCTATAAGAATGACAGAAAAATCAAATGTTTCGAAGGAAATTATCTATGTAGCTTGAGCATGGCTGTCTTCAAAATGAAGATCAAAGTAGGGTTAGGATAGAAATGACCCAGTCACACCAAGTCAAAAGATGAGACTCTGTTACCCTAGAAAGGATCCACTTTTGTATTTCAACTACTTTCTTAACTCAGAACTTCACACCTATCACAGGACTTAGGTGAAAGCACTAGTCCATTGAATATATTCATTCAGCACCTTTCCTTTGGTAGAAGATTTGTAAAATTATCGAAAATACATTTTCACTGAAGGGTCGCCATTTTTGAATTTGTGAGAAAAATGGCTTCTGGCTTTTGAGTTAGTTGGGTATTGCGGTTTTGTATTCATTCTCTGTTTTTCATTCTAACATGAGCCCTGATGTTTCTGAAACCAGGGCAGGTAATTACAAGCATCCCTTGTCATCCCAAATTAGTTGGGTACCATTAGATGCAGGAAAAAGAAAGACAGGAAAAAAACCCAAGAACTGAGGAAATGAGAGATACTGCCCATTCTCTTTTGGAAACTGCGGCTCTTTCAATACCATGGGTGATATTTACAAACGCTGATATGTGTATTTTAATACAACTGTGGCTGTCTTCTTTCTGCCTCGTAGTTTAGTGTATCCACATATGGTTCGTAAGCAGGGACAAATGAGACAGTAAGTTCAAGAGATGTCAACCATGCTTGACAGCTCCTCACTAAGAACACGAGTGAGACGTGCCAAACCTGCCACCTGGCTGGTTGAAGTTGAAGGCTCCCTGCTTTTGATCCTCAGGTGATGTAACTTTCACTTTTCAGTTCACGTTTCTTAAACACTGTTTCACTGAAATGTATCTAGTTGAATTGGTTTGAATTTGAATATTATTTGTTTAGTAGATAAAGGTGGCCTTGTGGTGTAAAAGCACATTGAGAAGCATTTTAGCAGAGCAATTGATTTCTTTCATTATCATGATAGATGGGTCATTATTTGATATTGCAACCAAAATCACTGCAGCCTGACTGGATATACATTTTCTAATTCTACATATTCTTAGATACTGATGTTCTAATTCATATCTAGTTTAACTCTGAAGCCACTGAACATGTGACAGAAGTAACATGTGACATAAAAACTTGAATGTGTTGGGTCGGCATTACAAAGATAAGCTGATTAGGAATGAAATAATTCATCCTCAATATCCTTTCTAATTAAAAATCTATATAGCATGTTTCCCCAGCAATTTTCTACCTGATTTTCAGATGTCAAAAATTCGAGTAGAGGAAAATATTTTTAGAAATAGAACACTGGAAATAAGTCTTGGGTGTTTTTATGTTAATATAAGATACAAATCATTTGTCAGAATTATTGGGTAATACTTAAGTGTTTTATGTTATACATTTCTTATATTAACTCCATTATAAGGGTATATTTTCAAATGTAAGAGGAATTACATCACTGTAAGTAATGCTTATATTCGCCACAAATGCAGAGTGGAGGAGAGAGTTGACAGCTTTTTGGGAAATTTTGGCAAACGTCATACTTTGGATGGATTATCAGTTCAAAAGATAATGCTTATTTCTAAACTTCATTGTTTTAAAGTAGAAAAGAAAAGAAACTTTCAAAACTGCTCAGTCAATAAAGTTGGAGGCTCCGTAAATATACAATATGGAAAATAGAAAATTTACACAAATTCAATTACAACCTGAAATAAGAATCTTATTCATTAAGTTTTGGTAAGATCTGCGTATCCTTTGAAGGAACAAGTATGCCCAGAATTAAAGATATTGCAAAACTGATATTCTATACAATATAAGCAAGACCTTATTTTGTTAGTTTTTAAAATCTTAAAGATTATCATAGCTTATTTTTTACTCCAATATTGATTTTGAAATTTCATTTCATCATAATACATAGTCACAGACAAATTAATAGTGTTTGTCCTGAAATTGTTCCTAAATTCTGCTTTCTTGTCTACTTGTACACTGAAGGCAATTAAAAAGAAATGAAACAAATATTATATGTAGGAACCAGTCATCTGATAAATTAATTATATTTTTGTGTTGTCTCTGGTCTTCTCAAGAATAAAAATATTAGCTACAAATACAAATCATTTGGGAGATGAGGTCTGTGTCATTTCTACAACGTTTCTATAAAACTGACTGAATGCAACTGTAATATATTAATGTTAACAATCACAGTTACTTTGAGAGATCAGGTATGCTTCTCCTGCTGTAATAATGAAGTCTAATTAGAAAATAAACAAAATTAAGCATTTATAATATATTTCAACATGCTAAAAGCAAAGTCAGCCACAGAAGAAAAAGAGGAAATAATGCCCAATTGATGTTTACTAATACCATTATCAAATAATTTATCTTTATAAATAAATATATGTTCTAGAAAAACAGCAGCATACTGAAATTTTACGTGTGTGTGTGTGTGTGTGTATGTGTGGACACTGTAGACATAATTAAAGTCGTCTTTCATTTATCCAGCATTTCTAGACCATTCCTTTCCCTACACCAGGATCATCTCATTACAAACACACACATTTGTTTAATTATTTGCAACTTTGGTGCCACATCTTATTTACACAACGTGCCCTAATATTTTAATTAGTCACTTACGCTTAATGAAAAAATGATCTCGGCAGTTCGCCAGAAATACGCGAGGCTCCGAGCACACCACGTCCTGGAATGTTTAACACAGGCCGGCTATTGGACGACAGGAGCGAGAATTTCGGAATTCATATCAAATTCAGGAACGAGGTTTGACCTGAAATTGAGTAAGCTTGAGACTCTCAAATATGCTGCTATTGTTTTGGGAAAGGGGCTAGTATATTTTCTATACAGTATAATAAAGC
The DNA here is from genome assembly GCF_048564905.1 of Vicugna pacos. Classification (NCBI taxonomy): domain Eukaryota; kingdom Metazoa; phylum Chordata; class Mammalia; order Artiodactyla; family Camelidae; genus Vicugna; species Vicugna pacos. The sequence goes on from NC_133006.1 coordinate 4,233,983, forward strand.
AGATTAATTGTAAAATAGTAAATTCTGTGTTAATCTGCCGTTTATTGCTTCAGCAGTGGTTCTGCGGCAAGTAGATATTCCTGGGTTCTTGCAATGCACTTTAGCAATAGAAGTGGACAGAGGGAAATTGGATTAAATAGCAGAGTCCTTCCAGATGATTACACTCTTCTGAAAGAATCCCGGCTCTCTGCACAGTTACATGAAATTGCTCAGTAAATTAAATCAAGATCAACCACTGATCTGTTTAATTTAGACTCAAACATACTGGAATATTCTCCTCAAAATGGGTGCTTGGTTTAACATTGGGAAATTGCAGTGATTTTTTTTCTTTTGGCCTTTGCAAACCAAGCCAAAATTAGGTTTTGAAATTCACAGGGCATTAAAAAAAAAATCTCATTTATCCAATAGTCATACAGGCCTTTAAAAAAATTAAGATAGACCAATGTAAATATAGAAAAATGATCGCCAAGTTTATGCTAATTCTTACTTAGTGGTAGACTTATTACTCACTTTCTATTGAATTTCTTATAACCATATATGCTAAAGAAATGGACTCACAATCTTGCTATAAGTAAAAATTGGAATGTGTCCATTAATTTCTTTCTTAATTTCAATTCCATCCTCTTCCAGCTAAAATCAGAAACATCAGTATTTAATTTCCATATTACAAATTCAGTGTACACTTTTGGAATCATTAGACTCTTGATTTTGAGTAATTTCATAGGCATTAGACACCAATATGGTGGGTTATTTTTAAAGTATTCAATATTTGGGCAACTTTAGAAGAAGCCATCTAAGTATTAATTATTAAAGTTCTAAGTAAATATTTATATAGAGGAAAAATAAATCTCAAAATTTTTGTTTAAGTTACATTGTGTTTTATTAAGAGCTGTTTAATAATTATTTCATATGAACAATGTGAAGTAATTATTCAGTCAATTTATTCAACTCGATCTCTCTTCCACCCTTCACAAAACAAGATGGTTAGTTCTTCTGGAGAGCTTAATGTTTCAGACCAAGCCGTGTGAGTTTTGGATAAACCTCTCAACCCTTTGAAGTTTTGTTTCCTTATCTTTAAAATGAGGGTAAGAAAATCTGCCCTGTTTTCTTCAGAGAGCTGTTGTGAGAATTACATCAATATTATCTTAGTTTTTTAAAGTATCAGTGCATACAAAGATACATAGATAACACATATATATGTATGTACACATAATGTCATATACAATATTGGCATCTTACAAATAGATCAATATAATTTCCCTATTTCACAAATAGTACACAAGAAATACAAGATTAGAAAAAGAGGGAAGCAAAGTGACATTTATTTGTTTAGTTATATATGATAAGTGCCTCCCATCAATTTGGATCCATGTACTAGTTAAGATTAAAACGTTAAGACTTTTCCTAGAAGTGCTCCAACGTTTGCCATTAGAAAGGTAAAGTCTGACTGTTCTTTCACAAACTATTCCTTGAATATCTTTAAGGAAGAGGCTGTACTTGGTGACACTTTTCCTTCTGTACTGTTTGGCTGTCGCGGAATACGTCTCGTCTGTAAACTGTCACTAAACCCAGTTTCTTTTGACCCTATTACATTAAGTCACAGTCTCTCATTTCTAGACTCGTTTTCAGGTAAACGTGTTTGCTCGAGTGATATAATTAACTGGTAAACTGAAAGATGGAAAATTATGTGGAAAGGATAAATCATTTGCAGATTATTTGAAACACAAAAACACCTTGGACTGGAAATTCTGGGAGAATTAATTAATGGTCCTCACCATTAACTGAGCAATCGAGACCACCCATGATCAAGTTTTATTTATTAGCATTTCACCTTTAATAATGTCCTATGTTAGAGATCTTCCTAGTCATCTAAACACAAGAAATAAACAATTGTGACTGAGAATCTTACAGTTAATGCTTCCAACAGGCTTTATCTTTTTACTCACAGTAGATAGGACAGTACAGCAGATAGTAGACAGGATTCTTAAAATATAGGTTGGAAGACAGTATCTCTCAAAGATCAACACACTTGTAAATCAATGTGATCAAACTACTTTGGCATCTCCTTGAATTACAGATTTCGTATTCCTATTTAAAAAAAAAAATCCCTGAACAATTCTGAAGCTCTGTGACATGCAGTAATTTGTAATTTTCTAAAAGCACAAATTGGTGCACATTTTGGCTCTTTATTCAACACTGGATGCAGAAATTTTCTTGAAGTGGTAAAAAAACAAAAACAAAAAAATAAAAACAAAAAAACCCCCCACTCTGCTGGTAGATGTGAAAGGGAAGTGCAATGGTCCACAACGGTGACTTTTCAGATACGGGCAACAGCAGAATATTCTGTATTTGCTGTAAAGGCAACACATATTTTTACCTTCTAAAGTTACTGCTGTATGTGATAAATCGCACATGATGACAAGTTATGAGAATCTTCAGATGCCAGGACGCTCCATTCCCTCAAGGTTGTAAGGGGCGGTCTATCTTTTGTTTTTCATGGTGCCACCTGTTTTGTAATAGCACATCTAAAGGGTCTTTCCCAGTCTTCCAGCTATGTTCATTTTCTTTCTAAATCTATTTTTCCCTTATTCTCATTTTGATATCCTATATATTAAGTATAATAAAATGTGAATACATCATACATTTAAATGGTATGTATCATCTATTTAAGACAAGAGATAGTAAAGGAAAACTCCACGTTATTTTTGCAGTCACACAGATCGGGACGAATCAACACAACAGAGCACGCCATCAGTAAACAAGTAAGCGGTCATGACTATTTTTCTAGAAATATATTTTTCCAGTTTTATTTTCATTTTTCATTGAAGTTTTATGTTATCCCCCACAAAGGCTAAATTCCACACTTAGACACATAACTTGCACTTAGTCAATGTTAAGATGGGCAAATAAATATAGTTGGGCACAACGTATACTGAGTTAATGTTATTATGCAAGACTTACTTTCTAACTAATTCAAGAAAAGACATATTCTGAATATTTTGGCTTGTACACATAGAGGCAGTATGAAATGTATCATCAGACTTCAAAGTGAATACTGATCTTGGCAGTATGCACAGTAAGAGTGTTTATTCTTATTCCTTTTAATTGGCTTTAAGAATGAATTATACAGCTGCAATTTGGTTTCTTCTAAAATTTAGTTTACGACATAACATGTGATCGAAGTCAGAGGGGATAGTAAAGGGTAGGGGTTGAAAATGGAGTCTCTGGGTTTAGAGTCCCACCCACTGCCCAGTGGTGACCGTGAGTGGGTCACCTCCTCTCCTTATTCAGAAAATGAGAACTTGTATCATAAGGCTGTTGAGAAAAACATATGAAGTCATTCCGAAAATTACTTAATACAGGATTTGGCATGTGCTATGCATCCCCTTGTTGCAAATACCTCTCTAGTCACATTTTTATTGTTACTATTGAAACAATTATACAAACTTATCACTGGTCTTCATTTTTAGCCCTATTTCAGTGTGAACAATATATGTACAACATCATTATAAGATTCTTGTATGTCAGTGTAATGCATAATATGTATTACGAACATACCCGATCTATGCTTCCTTATGAATATAATGATGAGCGCTTTTACAGTGGTGTTCTAAAGCCTGCATTATCTGATTCTATTTATATTTAAAATGTCTAAGCTGAAAATTGATTTGGATAATATGAATAATTTTGTGGGTTGAACGAGCTTCTATTTGCACCTTTGATACCTACCATGAAGATATTTTAAAGTTAAAATTTATTGTCAAGGAAAAATACTTTGGAGGAGAATATTAACTAAATTTAGGAAGGACATACTTATGATTTTACTTGACATACCTCACAGTTCTATTAGTGGGTACTATGATTATTTTTTAACCCATTTTTACCTATAAGAAACCTGAAACTTGAGAAGTGAAAGTAAGTTTGCATACACTCTAGAGCATGCGCGGTGGGTTAAATTTTCATAATATCACAGTGTAACTTTAATCCTCCACACAAATCAACCCGACGGAAATGGGTCACTTTTTCATAAAGGAACAAAATTCATCTCACTTCTGAAAAATTAAAATCGCACTTATGTATAGAACAGAATCTCATTCCAAATGGATAAATAAGTAACAAGCAGTTGAAGAATGGAGGAAGAGAAAGAAGATGAAGAGGAATATAAACCCATTTATTAACAGAGTTATCCCTGAGGAGTAGGATTATAGACTTTTGATTTTTACACTAGGTATCTACAGTCTAATTTTTACATTAGATATATACAGTCTATTTTCTTAAATCTTGAATATGGTTCCTTTTGTACTTTTTAAAAAAAAGAGACATTATTAAAAAACAAAAACCTTCCAAAAGATCACCAAGTAACTGGCAATTCTGCCATTATTGCATGATAACCATTATTGGTCCCAAAATGATTTACTTGTGAGAAATTTAAAAAAAAAGTCTTCAAGAAATTAAACCAATTAAAGGTGATTAAAGGATTCCAGAGAAGTAAGTTTATCTGACAGAATGTGGTATTACTTATTTTAAAAATTATTGCCTTATAAGAAAGCAGCACATCTAATGTTAGTTCTAAATAATTATGTATCAGTCAATAAATTTATATTCTTAAATCCATTTATATTCTTAAATACACAACTGGAAAGTAAAAACAGAAACTAAAACTATTTAAAAATTAAATATTAATTCCATTATGAAGATTATCTTTATCCAACATGTGAATACAATCTTCTCTGTTTAAGAACAATTTAAAACTAACTTCCATCCAGTCACAGACATTATGCACTGATCTTAGTGAATTCCAATAGGTTTATTTCTTTCTAATTTTAAGGTTTATCTTTTGAAATAGAGACATTTTCTTACCTATTGCATCACCTTATGCATTGTAGCTAAGAAATCAAGATGTGATCAGTAGGTTATATATAAATATTTACAATTATTTGTCTTAACTGTGACTTTTTTCTTTTCATACTGTTTGGCTTACAATGGACATGCATTGGTTTCATAATTAACACAATAAACGTTTCTTTATGTGGGGGCCCTGTTGCACAGATGGGACAGCACTCCGTTCTCTAATTCAATTAATTGTCTTTCTCTTTCCTCTCACATCCCATGTACAGTTGGGAAGATGGCAGATACTGATGAGGGAAGGATTAGATGGCATCAGAGAAGCTGAAAAATGTCCTGATGTCATAAAAGGCAGACTGGGAGGTCAGAATATAGGAAACATGGTGCACCTTTCTTAGGGCAGACAGAGAATGAGCCAGAAGGGAAGGGATGTTTTCCTCCTGGTGGAAGTCGTCCTGAGAGGCCGCGAGGTGATGGGAAACCCGTGTCTAGAGGTGATACTCTAGGAGAAGGATCCAAGAGTCTCCAAGTTTCTCTTGGAAATTGATCATTCTCTATATCCCACTGGGAAGCATAAAATAGGATGAAACAGAAGCTGGAACGAAATTAGTGTTTAGCAGCTTGTTGCCAATTCTTAAGATGTCTCAGGCTGTACTTGGTTTTGGTAAAGGCGGATAAGCTGGAGGGTGTTAAGGCATCCAGTGATGTACGAATCAGACAACTTCCTCTCTTATTTTCCCAATTTTTCTCACGTAAAGTGTAAGAAACTGAAATAAAAACAGCATATCAAGTGGAGTGACCTTTTTACCCACTGTAATCATCTTTTGAGTACCAATGAGTAAATTCTATGTAAAGAGACTGGAAGATTTTTAGGGAAGATTACTTCATGATGGATATAGAAGACTGGTGCTTCCCCGTTGAAAAGAAAAGCTGTCTGACTGTGAACTTAGATATTTTATTAGAAAACTAGAATGTTCAGACACATGCTACGCATTCTATTGGCAACAGGAAATATTTTGCTTTTAAAATATTTAACATTGAGTGATACCTTCACTTTGTGTTGTTAACACATGACTGCATGGCTTATAGAACGATATCTCTGATTTTAATGGACTCGGGTACTTTAAAGCAGAGTTCTTGTTTATAGATGGAAGGATAAAAGCCTGAAATTGCTTTCATGCTTATTTAATCATGTGAGGGTTTCTTTTTTAGTGTTAAAAAAAACCTTAGATTATAAATGAATCCATTTGTTCTACAAAAGACTGCACCAGGCTTTATGGCAAACGTGGGATGTATTCACCTATGTTTTCTATGATGGAACTGCTGAAAGATGATGAATTTGAGGAAAGATCAAACGAGATGCACTTCAAGCGAAAATATTTTATCATAAGCTTTTGCTTTTTTTAGTCAGTATTCATCATACTGCTACAGAATAGAAATCATGCTATGACTGAGATTTTAGATTCTCTTTTAATCAAATACGTTAAAAGCTGGGAATCATCACAGCATTTTGGAAAATGTATGGGTTCTCAAATTTAGTTCTGAATATTGCTTTTGCTATATAATAGAAGCGTGACATCAGCTAAAGCTCTGACCTTCAACTTCCTCCTCTATAAAATGGGGTTAATTGTACTTTCTTTGCAAGCTTGATGTAAGGATTACAGGTGTCCTATGTACACTTTAATGTGAAAATTCTTGCCTGCTATGTATGCTTGGAAATCTGATGGCCTCATGCTTATTATTGTTACTATCATTAATACTTTGTCCTCATACGAAACACAAATAATGTAATCCGTTTTGTAAATTAGCACTCAATTGGATATTTTCAATCATCCATGGCATGATTTTTGCAGTAAAAATTAACCCTTCCCTTGGAGCCTGCAGAGTAGCAAACAGATGATGTTTATAGTTACCAGGTAGCCTCTTTTGTTTTTTTTTAAACTGAAGTGTAGTCAATTTTCAATGTTGTGTCAGCTTCTGGTGTACAGCATAATGTTCCTGTCATACATATACATACATATATTTGTTTTCATATTCTTTTCCACAATAGGTTACTACAAAATATTGCATATAATTCCCTGTGTTATGCAGTACATATTTGTTGTTTATCTATTTTAGGTATAGTAGATAGTATCTGTAAATCTCAAACTCCCAGTTTATCCCTTTGAACCCCTCCTCCCTACCCAGAAACCATGTTTGTTTTCTATGTCTGTGAGTCTGTTTCTGTTTTGTAGATAAGTTCATCTGTGTCTTTTTTTTTTTTTTAGATTCTGCATATAAGTGATATCACATGGTATTTTTCTTTCTTTTTCTGGCTTACTTCACTTAGAGTGACAATCTCTGAGTCCATCCATATTGCTGCAAATGGCATTATTTTACTTTTTTATGACTGAGTAGTATTCCATTATACATGTATACCACATCTTCTTTATCTAGTTATCTGTTGGTAGAGATTTAGGTCTTTTTTCCCATGTCTTGGCTGTTGTATATAGTGCTGCTGTGAATGTTGGGGTGCATGTGTCTTTTTGACTTAGAGTTCCTTCTGGATTTATGCCCAGGAGTGGGATTTCTGGATCATATGGTTTTTAGTTTTTTAAGGAATGCCCATACTGTTTCCCATAATGGCTGCACCAAACTATATCCCAACAACAGTGTAGAGGTCTCCCTTTTCTCCACACCCTCTGCACCAATTATCATTTGTGGACTTTTTAATGATGGCCATTCTGACTGGTGTGAGGTAGTACTTCACTGTAGTTTTGATTTGCATTTCTCTGATAATTAGGGATACTGAGCATTTTTCATGTGCCTTTTGGCCATTTGTATGTCATCATTGGAGAATTGCTTGTTGGGTATTCTGCCCATTTTTGGATTGGGTTGTTTGTTTTTTTTGTGTTATTAAGCTGTATGAGCTGTTTGAATGTTCTGGAAGTTAAGCCCTAGTCAGTTGCATCATTTGCAAATATTTCTTCTGATCCATGGGTGGTCTTTTTGTTTTATTTATGATTTCTTTGCTGTGTAAAAGTTTATAAGTTTAATTAGGTCCCATTTGTTTATTTTTGCTTTTCTTTCTGTTGCCTGGGTAGACTGCCCTAGGAGAACATTGCTAAGATTTTTTTCAGAAAATGTTTTGCCTATGTTTTCTCCTGGGAGGTTTATCATGTCTTGTCTTATATTTAAGTCTTTAAGCCATTTTGATTTTATTTTTGTGTGTGCTGTGAGGGAATCTTCTAATTTCACTGATTTACAGGCAGCTGTCGAGCTCCCCCAACACCACTTGCTGAAGAGACTGTCTTTTTCCATTGTATATTCTTATCTCCTTTTCAAAGACTAATTGACTGTAGGTCTGTGGGTTCATTTCTGGGCTCTCTGTTCTGTTCCACTGAGCCATATATCTGTTTTTGTACCAACACCATGCTGTGTTGATTACTGTAGCTCTGTAGCATTGTCTGAAGTCTGGGAGGGTTATTCCTCTAGCTTTGTTCTTTTTCTTCAGTATGGCTTTTGCAATTCTGGGTCTTTTGTGATTCCATATAAATTTTAGGATTATTTGTTCTAGTTCTGTGAAAAATATCCTGGGTAATTTGACAGGGATCGCATTATATGTGTAGATTGCTTTGGGTAGTATGGGCACTTAACAATATTAATCCTTCCAATCCAAGAGCATGGGATATCTTTCCATTTCTTTAAGTCATCTTTAATTTCCTTAATGAATGTTTTATAGTTCTCTGTGTGTAAGTTTTTCACCTCCTTGGTCAGGTTTATTCCTAAGTATTTTTGTTTTTTGGATGTGATTTTAAAAGGGATTATTTTTTTACTCTCCTTTCCTGATATTTCAATGTTAGTGTAAAGAAATGCAGCTGGCACTTGTTGTTAATCTTGTATCCTGTTACTTTGCCAATTTTTAAAAATCAGCTCTAGTCATTTTTGTGTGGAGTTAACAGGTAGCCTCTTGATACTGAAATTGAGACTTGATATTTAGCCAACTTAACGTATTATTAGTTACAGTTTTCAATTCCCTTTTAAATCCCAAAAAGCAGACAAGCTTCTGTATTATATTAACCAAGAGACACAGACACAGAGAGCAAATGCTATATAACTAAAGAGTTACATTTTTAAGGGGCATTTGTGGTTTCAAAGTACATCCTTATATATTTTTAAGTGAAGAAAGGAACAAGAGTAATATTTTAATAATACAGTTTTAAATTTTTTTCCTTTAAAAATTTCCTTTAAATACCTCCTTTAAAGGTATTTGTAAGAACCTTTAATGCCATTCTGTGCCAAATTTATTTAAAAACAGTTAGGATTTCAATTGTTATTAAGCCAAATGGTCTGAATTCCGTTAATATACTGAAAGTGAAAATTATCTAAATATTACCCAGAAGACCTAAAAATACTATTTGGTGTCATAAATGGCATGAAATGGATTCTGATTTGATCACATTTGAGTGTAGTAAAACTTCTGTTATAGAAATATAAGCAGGCACGAAGACTTTCTTAGTTATTAATGTGTAGTGCCCAAACTTTTGGTGCTTTGATGAGTTCCGTGTTGTCACAGGATCATCAGTGTACCAAGAGTTACAGCATCATCTGCAAAAATGTGTGGAACATGCACATGAATAACGTCAACTACCCTTAGAGCTGGCAGGTACCTGTGAGACAGGAGGGAAGGGGGAAGGGCACAACCATTCAAAGAAGGACACAGCCGTTAGCAACAAGACGGTGGGAGATTTAACTCCCAGTGGACCTTGAGCTTCAATAGCTGCTCATTGAAATACAATGTCCTCCCACAGGTGCCAGGACAGGTTCAAGGCTGACCATCAAAGGTCAAAAAGTGGGTGACGGGAATCCCAGCCTCCTCCCCAAAGTAGCCGGAACGGTCCTCCCGCCTGTCAGCACATGAAGATGCTGAGCCCAGAAAAACCAGCAACGCCCACGCCTCGCGGCCGCTCCCCTTCTCAGTGAGACAGGCCGCGCCCTGTCTCTGGAGTGTGTGTCTGCCTTTACTTTAAACTGAGCCCTCAGCCCCCACAGCTCATGGCCTTTCTCTTGCCTTCTGAAGCGGCCTGCACTCTGTCTATGGAGTATGTATCTCTGTGAATAAATCTACCTTTACTCAACGGGGGCTCGCTCTTGAAGTCTTTCCTGCGCAAAGCCAAGGACCCACACTTGCGGGGTGTGTCCCAGGGGCTCAGCTGAGACCTGGGGCGTGGCCATCCCCTCGTGCTCCATTTTCCTCTCTCACCTGTGCCTGTCATCATTGGGAGCCAGCACTTTGAAATGAGTGAGAGGGGACATGATGTCATGAAGGGATCCAATGGAACCAGTATCACTGACAGGAGAAGAAAGGTCCAGGTCCCTCCAACTGGGCAAATGGTCACTAGTTAGGGCCACTCTTCGAACAGTTTTCATTCTATCGAAATTTTCTGCTGAGAGGCCACTAATTGAGGGAAATTCTCTTTCCCTGTTGCCAGGGAAACCTACTGTTTTCACTTCTATTTTGAAAGTTGGGGAAGTTATGCAATAAATGACTGTGATGTATCCATAATTACATTTTCCTATACTTCAGCTTGATTTCAATCTCAAGTCCCCATACTGCTAAGTGGACAAAAAAAAAAAATCTCAGCCAGTTCAGGTTAATTTTGGGGGTGAGCTCCTCTGTCAACTGAGGGCTTCATTTCTGCCGCTCCACTTTTCCTGGGTTGGATTTAAGTTTTGGAGGTGTTGGTAGTAGGGAGCAGCTAATCTTGTCACCTCTCAACATTGTATCCACGGATGCCTCTGCATCCTGGTCAGTGCTGGCCTGAGCCAAGGCCCCTGCACCATCCCCTGCCTTCCTGCAGAGGTGCCCATCTGTGGTGCTTTGCCACACCCCCTCCAACCCTGCAAACATGGAAAAACATTCTACAAAAACAGTTTTTTTTCTCTATAGGATTGCACCTAGAACTCACTGACGTGGGGGAATTCAGTGAAGCACGCTGTCTTCCCTGGCTCCATTTCAGGGTCCAGATCTACTGGAAACTTCTATTGGATAACTGACTTAGTGTGCAGAGCCAGACTCAAGAGCACACTAGTATCTTACACTAACATCTCAGATTCTGTTACCTCTTGAACTCTCTTCTCAGCCTGGACCATGTTTATCTTGTAGCTTACAGAGGCAGGTGGATGGGAGTCTTTTATCTATTTAATTTTGGATAGGAGATTTTAAACGTACCATTAACACATAAACTTTAAAGCTCACTCAGAGCCTACTCAAAATGCAGGCTTTTGAAACTCAAAAATCCCCTTCCTCACAAATTATTGTTTTTGAGCTTTAAAACCTCTTAACTTTTCATTTAAACTCAACAGCCAAGACTGCTCTCTTCTGTTGTTCAGAAACTGGTGTTTCTGCTGTGACAGCCCTGCCCGGAGTTACTGAGTTCAAAGACGGAGTCTGAATGGTGAGAGAGCCACAGGGTTATAAAACAACAATAACACCGAGGATAAAATAATTGCAATGGACACAAAAGCATATTGATTAATATATCAAAACAGGAGCAAGTTGTGACATTTCTCTGTCATTGCTTTACAGGATCAAGCCTATCGTTTAAAAAAAATCAAAGGATAATAACACACAGGACAGCTGGACAAGAGATTCTTTCTCTCCTTGTTTTATAAAAACAATACCATCTTTTAAAAGTCAAATCAGGTACCTGGTAAGTTACTGATAAATAAAACTTCAGAATTGCGTCCTCTGGGACATTTGATCTTTGATTCTGCAGCTTAGCAAAGAGACTTGCTTAGTGTAATTAATAGTTTGAATCTTAGAAAAGTGACTCAACGTGACGTTTGCCTTGTTTCCTTGGGACAGGTTCCTTAGGGAGAGCTCTGACGCGTTACTGCAAACCTACAGCGGCTTCCTTTTATTTCCCCCATAAAATCCAAATAATTTAATACAACACTCAGAGACCATCGTGACCTGACTCAGCCCCACCTCTCCAGGCTTTGATTTGCTTGGAGCCTTTAGGAATTGGGCTGTCAGGGCCCACTGACCTTCTGTTTTCCCCTCAACCACTCCCCGAGCTTTTCCGACTCCATGAATGGACTCAGCGCATTCCCTCCCCCAGGTGGGGCTCCCTTCTCCATCAGTGAATGGCCCGGCCCTTTCATCCCGTGGTACCCCAGTCTCCGTTCTGCACCTAGTCATCAGGCGTCTCTGGGCTCTCCCCCCTCTCTCCCACGGCACGTGTCTAAGGTGACCTCTGCCAGGGATATTTGTGCAGTGAGAAGTGGCCCAGACCCTGAAGGAGGAAACTTGGGCTCTACCCCTGTTTCAAATCTCCTGGCAAAACCGTTTCATTTCTCGGGTCTGTCTGTGGTTCTCATTACCGCCCCTGCACTGTTTCCAGTCTGAGGTCTATTGGCTACAGTTTTCAACTCCTTTGCAGAGAAGTCAAGTCTCCATTTTCAATAGCGGTTGAAAATGTGGTTTTCTTTTTTTTAACAAATACAGGTTGTACTTAGTAAATATTTGCTGAATCAAATAAAGTGGCAGATGAGAAACAAGAAGTTGACTGATAAATCCCATGGGATAAATGGGGAAAATCACAGTAAGTTTGTTTTATTTGACTAAATAAATAGTAACGTTAATAAATATTATCTTAGTGACAGCGGGCGGGCGAGGGCTTAGTTATGGGGCTCCCTCTCCTGTCCTTTCCATCTGAGCCAACAACAGTTGCAATTTCCTTCTCGTACGTCTGCAGAATCAAACTTTTAAGACTTCCTGTATACAATTAGCAGTTCGTAGCAGAGAGGAGGGCTGAAGACTGACTACAAATTCACGTTTCCTTTGACAAGATTCTGAATACACTCAGAAAGCCTTGCCAGGTAAATACCGAGTTAGATGGCTTTATTTCAGAGAAGCTAAAAATAACTCAGTTCCTTGGCAACAATCTAAACCTTCTTTTGCAAGCGGCATTTGGTGTTCTGGCTTAACTGCAAAGCTTCGTGTTGGCAAAGACTGTTTATCTCAGAGAAGATCAACATAAACTTACCTTTGTCTTTGTTAGCCCATCACACCTGCTATTCAATTATGTGCTCTTTGCTTGTGGGTACCTGGAATAGTGAGAAAGAATAGAAAAATCAATTAAATATGACTCAATAGCAATGTGTCAAAGCCAAACATTTACAATTTTAATTGATGACAGACACACACTTCATAAAACTATTAGCATGCAACTCCCAGCTGCAAAAACTGAACAGCAATGTGCCTAAGCTGGTTAGCAGCAAAAAAGTAAACCAATCACATTGACAAAAGCCACCGTAAACAAAAAAACTGTATTTAAAAGAGGAACAGTTTTGGCATTCGTCCCTACTATCGAGTCTTTCATTTTCTTTTTTTCCATCAAAATTTAGCTTACGTTTGTTGTTAGCAAGAGTTGCATTACTATTATTGCTAATTTTAGTTCTGTTTATTGCCTTGAGGGTTATATATTGTAAAATAATTTTGGTGCCTCTAGTTAATTTTAATTAGTTGTTTTAATAACCTATAGACCTATTTGTTATATTTTTGTAGGTTTACTTTTTTAACAATTAGGAACTTAATAACTGAGAATCTTTACCATTACTGTGGCATAGGCAAAATTACAGAGTTACTCTGAGTGTTACCTGTTTAACGTTTAGTCATCCTTTGAGTCCTGCGACATATTTCCTTAATAATCAACAGCCAGCAAGTCTGATAGTCTCAAAAGAAATATCAGCCCTCTAAACTGCCTTCAAGGGCGGTGATATTTAGCACTGAAAATTACAAATAAAGTTTTTGAGGTTGAATAGCAATAACTGGCCAGTGACACGGATGATTTGTTTGCCAAAACAAATTGTTATCAACTACGCAAATGAAGTCCACACACTCCTTTGAGTGAAAACAATACGGTGAGTGTACGCAATGCTTACATGTTGGATGGGATATTTAATGTGCGGGAAACTCAAAGGTTGAAGAACTAGGCATTTAGACAGTGGTAAGTGGTAATCTTACCTCTTTATACTCCATTAGTCTTTCTCACGAGAGACATGCTAATGCAAACAAGTCAACCAGAATTTGTGTTTAGCAAGATAAAGCTTAGAGGATAGTTTAAAATCCATTTATTCTTCTAAATCCACTTTTTCCATTAACATGTTATATAGACATTAGTGTTCACTAACCATGATTCATGTCACAGGTTAGTTTGTTAACTTTTAAATTATTTAACAACCAGAAGTTATTAATACACTTTTAAAGTATTACACAAATATCTTAAAAAACAGGCTTGGGTTCATTTTTGTAATTTTTAAATAGAAAACATTTTAGGCGTCTCTTGAAGAAGAAATAAAGCAGGCATTTAAAGCTAGAAAACAAGTGATTCCAAATTTAGTTTTTACAAAAGTTTTCAGCTTTATTGACAAATTATGGCAAACATATTTGACAAATTGTGGTTTCCTATTTAGAGAAGCTTACACATGGAACTTTATGTGTGTTGTGTTTTCCTTTGTTTTAACAAATACAGGTTAAAACACTGAACAAATTCAGTTAGCTACATACATACAGTAGCTGCTTGTTTTCAACCCCATTAAAACAGCATTAAAATTAAATTTACAAACTTAATATCAAACATCTCCATCTAACTAACAGATATTAAAAGACAGGTTAAAACATCTTATCTACAACTTTATTATAGCTAGTTCAAATATCATATTACAGTCTTTTAGCAACCCTAAACAAAGTTTTTGCTAGTTGAGACTCAGAATGTGTTAACAGGTTCATGCTCTTTCTTAAAAAGAAAAAAAAAAAAAGAAAGGAAAGAAAGAAAAAGAAAAAAATAAAAGATTACACACAACAATGAAAACAACCCAGAATCGCATCTTGCTGAGTGGTTTATAGACAGCGCTTGCCAATGTCTTTTTTTTTTAAGTCTGTTTTGTAAAATAATAGTAGTGTCAATGTCACGCCAACAGCATAGGGGAAATACAAGAACTCCGTGGGCGCAATCATGAGCCGTTATCCCAAGAATAGGAACAACAAAAAAAAGGACTATTACTTGTCATGTTGCTGTTTACGTGGAGACCTCAGGCTATGACCCGTCTTTGCGGCGAGGTCACGGGGGAGGAGGCCCCTCAGTATCTACCGTAGGGGTGCTCCCTGCGGCCCCCTCGGGCTGGCCTTGGCGGCGGCGCCTTCAGGCTGGAGCGGGGCGCGGCCCATTCCTCTGGTGCTGCGGACGAGAGAAGACGGGCACACTCACTTGGCTTCACTCACAGTTACCGAAACAGCCATTTGAGATGCAACATTCGATGCCCTGAGCACACAGACAGGCACTTGCTTTTCACGATGATGCTTAAGAGAATGCAAGAATAGTTGACACTTTTCCTGAGAGATGCATTGATGGGATCAAAGTTGGCTTAAAAAAAAAGAAAAGAAAAACACCAACCCCCCCGCCAAAAAAAAATGCAATAATTCAAAAGAGAATAAAAGATCTTAACACGGAAGACTCAAGCCTCACTACAGGTTCCACACGGTGACAGCTTCCCAGAAAGTATCTATTTATGCAAGCACTTGGAATTAAACTCGCAGGGTATCTTTCAAAGCAGAGAAAGTTAAAAGTCCATTTATTAGGAGTGAAATGGAAAGAGGAGCATCGGTGTAAACCACCCCCACGAGTCTGTCAAGTCTTTGTGCCCAGAAGGGAAACGTCGTGTTCCTTCACGGGGCCAAGGGCTTCATACTGGGTTTACGGTGATTTATGGGATTCCAGAAACTAGGTTATCTGAGTCTTTCAGGCAGATTTCAGCTCTTCATTAGAGAGCAGATTTCACACATTGGGCTATGGTGAAAGGAAGTATGGACATTAACAAAAGGGGATTTCTAGAAAGAGACACACCGACATTGACAGCTCATATGAAAGGGGGTGAAATGGCTGCAGCTGGAAAAAATCACTGCGGGTGAAGCCCAGCTGATGTAAGGCAGGTATCTCTGGATAGTCCAAGTGCCTCGAAGAACATGGCTAGCAAAAAGCAGTAAGAAAAGTTTAAATTGCACTTACTGTACAAGGCAAGGGATAATGATGTATAATACGGAAAAACGAACAAGAGTGGAGCAGTATGGGGAGAAATAGCATTAAATGGGCAAACACTGGGTTTCTCAGGCTCTCATTCACCAGGAGACCTTCATTACGAACGGTATTCGATGATAAGTGAAAACTTATATCTCTTACTATTTCAGGTCCACGCGTTTGTTTATTTCAATATGTGATAGGACATAAAATAGAAGTGAGGCCCTAAATAAGTATGAGAAATGTTACCTCGCTCAGAATACAGCTCTGCCTAGATCGGGAGTTGGCAAACCATGGCCTGAGAGCCACGTTCGGCCAGCTGCCTGTCTCTGTGAATGAGATTCTCCTGGAACACAAATGTGCCTATTTTTCGCCCCATTGTATGTGGCTGCCTTCACTCTACAAAGGAAGACTTGAGTAACTGTGACAAACACCACACTCCCTGCACAGCCTGAACTATTTACACTCTGGGCTTTTACAGGGAAAGTTTGCAGCCCCTCGATCACATCTCTTTTTTTGGTGGCAGATCGTGGGTGTGGGTCTTTCTGATGTGACCCCCTGAGGACAGGAATTTACCCCTAAGCTGCCAGACTTTCTCAACATAGACATTGTGGAGAAGAATTTTATGTATGTACTTGATTGGAATTAAGTAAAACTTTCTTTGATGCACTGGAAGGGAAAATGGATTTTGCTTGCCAAGTTTGAAAGCGACTTGTCAGCCTTATGTAATGTGAATTTTACACTTTGTCTATAAATAGTCTACAATATGTCAATGTCCTTATCCTCTAGTGGTAAAATACACCCCAGAATGTAGTGCTTTTTGCTTCACTTGTTCTGGAACGTTAGAGATCCCAGGATTGCAGTCTACGGATTTTAGAAGCTGAGCTAATACAGGTTTCAAGTTTTCCTAGGAGATGGAAGTCCTGGAGCATTCTCGGATGCTGAGTGTTCCTGGGAGGTTCTGCAAAACAGCAGAACAACTACTGGCAGAGAAGTGTGGTAAAAACTCCCTCACTGATGTGGCTTTACTAGACTTCTATCTAAAGCTCCAGGGCAGCAAACTGATGGACTGAGACCTTACATTTCCTGACTGTGAACCAACATTAAAATGGGGACTGACAGATTCACTGCTGTGTCCCGAGCACCTGGAGAAGACGCAGTGCCTGGTCCATGGCGTGAACTGATGGTTAAATGCGGGAACTGAGAGGCAGAAAGAGCTTCCAATGACGACCTTAAAAACACTAACAACTGAGTTGAATAAATTCAACATTAATTTTATAAACTCCCTAACTAGAAATCTTCTATATTTGTTATAGTCAGACTTCTTACTCAAGATGGTTATTAGTTAGCTAAGCACTGAAAAAATTTCACTACTGAATTCAATGAAACGATCATAGAGGCGTCCTATTACAAAAAGTGTAAAAACTTTTGGTTTTATTGCAGAAAAATGTGCTCTTTTAAAATTCTCTGTTGGTGTGTGAGTTAATACTACGCTCTTTCCTCCTTGCTAAAGCCTAGGAAATTGGGAAGTTCTATTAGTCTACCATAAATGTAACCAGAAAGGCAGCTGAAACGAATTCCTGCTCAGGCAAAGGGAGTTTTAGATTTTCTAAGATGCCTTACTGTTTGCAGAGGAAATCAAGGATTTCTTTCACTTAATTCAAATCTTGGGCCCATTGTTTATGTGTTCTCAATAACAGTGGTGAATTGAGATCAGGAAAATAGTTTTTCTATTTGTGTTAAATTTCCTTGGTCTGTATTTTTCCTAATGTCAGAATGTTTACATACAGCCACACATTTGCAGTCACCACATTACAATACAAGCCAGCTTCCCTCAGTCCAGTTATGGTCTCTGGATTTGGGCTGAAGAGCACCGACCCAATGAATAGTTTTTTTCTTTGTCATCATTTAGTGTGTCATTGAGCTTTGTATGGTCAGCCAGTGTCCTCACTGCTTGCTGGAAGCTCTTGGGTTACTTCAGAGATAGAAGTGATTCTTAGAAACCCAAAGGGATTCTAACTTTAGTCCCCATGGAACCTTGCACATGGGAAAAACCAAACATAGGAAGAGACAATTCATTTTTAAGTCCTCATGATGAGAACTCTCTAAAATTTGAAATTATAAAGAGCCAGGAATGGACTTAGAATTTTTCCATCTGCTTGGGGTTCTACTATTCAGCAGGGAAAGTGGAATTAAAATCTGTTGGGACTTCATATAAAATCTGGAGTCCTGGCCAAGTGTGTCTATTCCCAAGAGGGATGTCATTAAAAAAAAATCACTGTAGACAGTATAATTTAGAGATAATTTTTTCTTTTTACTTTTGGAAAATGATAAAGGAAGTCACACACTCTCAATATTAGGATCTTGTTGTCTGAGAAGCACTAAGTAGACTATGTGTGTATGTGAAATAAGTAAAATATTCCTTAGAGAAGGTGCAGGGTTTGAAATCACTGGGATGGTTTACAAACTTGTGGATTTTAAAAAAGCATACGAAGATGTGAAAAATAGAGCTCAAGTGACTTGACCAAATTCCCACCATTTCTGAGCTTCCAAATTTAGATTTCAATGTACCATACAGTATATGAAATAGGAAGGAAAGGGGGCAAAAAAAGTATTCATTAGATAAAATTTTCTTGTTTACTTTTTACTAAAGATCTCCTGTATATGAGTCATTGTCCTTAGCCCTGCATACGAGGGGGATAGTTTAAGGAGCCTTAAGGAGAGGACAGGACCAAACTAACATGAAACTTCATAGAGTACGACACCATTGTAAATACTATTTGAAGAAAATGCTGAAGAAACCCTAGAGGAGGGAGCTACTGAACTCCATCATTCGGAGAACTTGGATTGAACTCTCACATTTAATCATTTCAAAGAAATAAATTTCTGAGCAAATATACGGCATAACTAAGAATTCAGATACTGCTTAACCTATTTAAAAGAACTCACTTTCTTTAAAGACTTCCCTGTATTGTTATTTTGTGTCATCTGGCCTGGTTTTTAAACTGGATTCCAAGATCTATGACAGGAAAGACTGTCTATGGTTGCCTTCAGGTAGTAAGGGCATCATAAATCTTTGTTAAGTACCAGGTAAATAAATGGCGTTACTAGCTCAGAAGGAATTTTAAAATCAATTATGCAAAATAAATGAAACAGGACTTTCAGAAACACATGGTTAGCAATTAGGTTATAGTGGTCTTTTGAAATATATTTTTATTGAAGTATAGTCACTTTACAATGTTGTGTCAATTTCTGGTGTACAGCACAGGGCTTCAGTCCTACAGGAACATACACATATTTGTTTTCCTATTCTTTATCACCGTAGGTTACTACAAGATATTGAATACGGTTCCCTGTGCTAGTGTTTTGGATATTTGAAATAGATCATTGTTTCTTTAAAAACTTATTCCATATCTGGTTTTGTAAACTCAGATTGATTTTTGTTTTTCACCCAGTTGAATGAAGTTTTACAGAACGCCACAGAGTGCATCTCCATCACATGCTAATAAGCATCACTGAGAAACGTTTACTTTGATAAAGGGGCGTAAATTATGCAGGTAATTCCTCTTGTGCGTTAAACGCACTGACTTAAGCAGCTTCTGCATCTCAAATATTCCGCTCTCGGCCGAATCAGGACTATTACGTGGTGTGTATTTCTCAACGTGATCTCATTCCTGCCAGGGAACCAGGAACTGTGGGGCGCATTCAGAGCACGAAAGAAAAATCTGGATGATTTTTAACACTGCAAAAAGGTGTTCTCTGATGAACACTGAGGTTGGACCAAAGACAGGAAGCACGGGAACAGGGCACCAATTTATGAAAAGTCGGCACTTTTTACGTACCTGGAAAGTAAACCTTTAACGTCTGTCTTTCCAGAAGTAGGTTAACAGGACACCTTGAGAGTAAGTTAACTTTAGAGGACAGTTCAGAAGGGACACAGGGCATCGTAACGTTACTGAGGGCACAGTCCTTACGCTCACGCTTTGCCAGTAACACAGCTACTTGTTTGTATTTCTGAGCTCTGAAAAAGAACCTCAGGTTTTTTTTTTTTTAAAAAACACACTAAAACGAAAAGGGACAGCTCTTGCTATTTCTTTGGCACACTGTAAACGAATACGCAAAAAACACAACAAAGGTGAGAAACCTAAATTAATCTCTGTTATTACAAGCCGCTAGTGTCTTTGGTTTGCCAATCCTGTGAGAGCGTTGCAACAGGCTGATGAAAGTTCACACCGGCTCTGAGACACTCAGCCTGTTGGTCCCAGTGAGGTTTCTTATCTTTTAGAGGAATATCATTCCATTTAAAAGCACCTTCTGAATATTTGAGTACATGTTGTTTTATAGCTATTTATTCCCCAAGAGAATATGTTAGGTTACTTGTTTTGTAGTTGCTGTAACTAATTATAACACCACCATCCATTTTCTTCATTTAATTTTTTTTTTAAGTTAGGACTAGCTTTTATTTATTTATTTATTTATTTATTTATTTATTTATTTATTTATTTAAAGAATTATTTTTAAATTTTTTCCCCTTTATAAATGTTTTTTATTGATATATAGTCAGTTTGCAATGTTGTGTCAATTTCAGGTGTACAGCACAATGCTTCAGTCATACATGAACATACATATATATTCATTTTCATATTCTTTTTTGCCATAAGCTACTACAAGATACCGAATATAGTTCCCTGTGCTACACAGTATAACTTATTTATTTTATATATATTTAATTTTTGAATACTTATTTAAGAAATGAAGATGGCTGCACTCCATCACAACTTGTAGGGGTCAATCATTGCTAGGCATTTTATGTATATTATTAACATATACAATTTTCTTGCAAAATAGGTCCTGATGTCTTCCTTTAAGAAGACTTATATTACTCCCTTCTGATTATATAATAATTGGTGATCCCAACAACAAATTGATTAGCTAAATGAATGAGATTGTAGTTTTAACAAAAATGCATGCTGCTCAAATTGAATTTGCTACTGTGCAAATCTAGGTATTTATTCATCCAAAGTGGAAGGCAGGATTAGCTGATCTACTCTGAGCATTTTAAAATATTATGGAATATTGGAACCTAATGGCTGAACCATTGCATCCACATAATTTGTACTGTCATTATACGTAATTGCAGAGTTGTAGTTTTAGGGTGCAGAGGGTAAAACAGAACAGAACTGAAGGAGACATATGAATGGCCAGCATCCCTCTTTGAAGATGAACATAATGAGTTACGTTCCAAGAAGAGTAAACTTTCAGTTCACCGTCAGTTAAGTTCTCAGGAAATTCAGGCAGCTTCTGGGAAGCAATTACAGCTTCTATCATTTTTGAAATTTTAATTAGACGCCCCCTGTCAGAGACAACCAACACTTGGGATAACCCATGTAGAGGACAAAAGAGGGCTTCACTCCATTTCCAAATTTAGAGTTTTACAATGCACACGGCAGGTACTCCATAATTATTTATTGAGTAAATTAATTATATTTACATGTTTTGCATCTTCATTTTGTACCCAAAAAGAAGCCACAGGCTTCTCTCAGGTGGGTATATTTACTTTGAATGGAAGTCCTGGGAGTCCTACAGCCAGGCCCGCATTTGAGTTCTGGTTCTACCTCTCTCTTGTTGAAAGACCTCTTTGCAAGTCAGCAAGTCCTTTCATCTACATACTGATGACACATTTTGATTGTCACAAACTATTCTGAGCTTCGGACACCCACACCTCACTGCCTGTGAGACATTTCAGGGGTCTCAAAGTCAGCTTTTTTTCCCCCCAAACTAAAAACATCTTTTTCTCCATGCTACTTAAACTCTTTCTAAATTTCCTGCTTTAGTGAATATTGTTATTGCCTACAACTTATCCAGTCACTCATCAGAAACCCTTGGCATCTTGTCAATTTTGCTCATTAAATCTAAACAATCTTTTCTTCCTTAATATGTATTTAACTCATCCATTTCTTTCCATCCCCATCAATCCTATTCCATGGCAAGCCATTGTCATCATTGTCCAAAGTACTCAGCTGCCTTCTTATTTTTTGTGTCTTTCCGTGATTTTAAGCACATATACATATATATATTCAATACAAAAAGACATCGATTATAAGACACCAATAATTACAATCATATTTCAACTGACATAGTGTTTCAGTTCCCACTGAGTCATTCAATAAATTATGACATCTTTGATAAATGAAGTGTAGCAGTTATTTCAGAACAATGTATCTTAGTCTTTTTTTAAAATCCATGTACTATTTTAATAAATATAAAAATCTTCCCTGGAAATTCTGTGAAGATAAACTAAAGTAGCATATCTCCTGGATATATATTTTTCTAGTTGGTGTATTTCCATGTTGGGAAGAAAATGTTTTCCCAGCTTTTTATTTTGTACTCTGCACTTTGTGTTTTTTAAAAACAATTCCTTTTTTGTACATTCTAAATACAAATCTATATCATATTGAATGTATTTTTTGCACATGATCAGTTGACCCTAAGATTCTGACAATAAATCACTCAACTTTCCCCTCCTCCTCATTTCAAATGATTGTACCATTAACCCAGCAGAAAATTAAGTAATAAAAGAACTTTCCTATGACTTGTTTTATTGGTGTAACAAGAGAGTTCTTAGATGCATGCGGATTGTAATTCTCTGTGGACTTTGGTTGGATGAGTTTTAGACAAAATCAAGTTTGAGATTTAACTTTTCAACATACTTGTTCAAAAAGAGACTAAATTTGTTCAAAAAGGGACATTTTACTTTCCATTACTTAAACTTATAAATTAAAAAATAAATGTAAAATGCCAGATTCTATAACACAGTGTTTGCTTATAAAATACCCAGTATTTTGAAAGTATGTTGCCTTCAAGAATGCAGATGGTGGACACGTTTCGACCTTTCATATTAAGATCGTGGGCCACTTTTTGCCATGTATCTAAAATTTATTCTCAATCTTAGCTTCTAGTAGGACCACCCAGGAAACTTATAAACTGATGCCCGGTTCTCATCCCCAAAGAATGTGATAGAGCTGATCCAGCATAGCAATTGGATACTGGTATTTTTTTCAGAATTCACCAGGTGATTCGAAAATGTATAATTAATGTTAAAAATCTCTGATCTAAAATACTGAAAAGCAGGTTCCAGTGTTGCCGAAAACTGTTGCATTCAGGACTACATGATTCAAAACAAAATTTAAACCACTGTTAATACATCTAATTTAAAATGAGCAAGGCAAGAATGAAGTAGTGGTTATCTGCTCTTTTTGGCTGTTTCTTGATGAAGCAACTTAGTCTGCATTTATTACCAAGACTAGTTGGATTAGATGTCCATCCCACTGTAACCTCTGAAACAGTAGGGAACAGAAAATCAGCTACTTCTTAAGTTAATTTTACAACTGGATTTTAAAACACTTTAGGAGCACAATTTCTTTAGTCCTCCTTTCAGTTAAAAATAAAGTTTAGAAATCTATATTAAAAGTTAAATTGAATAAATCACAGTGGTATTTTTCTCAATATCTCTCAATAACTTCAATATTAATAAATCCTACAATAACATTTTTAAAAATGACTGTAAACTTTCCGCCCACCTTAAGAAAACTCATCTTCATTTGTAACATCAATTTCCTCAAATTTCTATGTCTGTTTACTATTGCAAATGGCTCATCTTTGCGCTTGCATCGCGTGGTGGCGTGATTACCGGGTAGCTTCATTTTCCTTTGCTGTTTTCACAGATTAATCAAGACAGAGCTTATATTCACACTGGGGAAATAATCGTTCCATCTCCTCAACAAAATGAGTGTGTTTGTGTTCTGCAATCAGCTTGAAGTGAGGCACTAGTATGTTCCCGAATTGGGCACAAAAATTCTTATTGCTTTCATTCATTTCAAGACATTGTATTAATATTACCTTCCTTGTTTCCACACAGCTGTTATCTAAAATGCCACTGCAGAACAGACCCATAATTAGCTCTTCAGTTTGTACTTTAAATGTGTTTTAATAAGCAGCTCTCTTCTCTGAGAAGAGAATGTTGCTGTCCGTTCTTAGCTGTCAGTCTCAGAATTTAGAGGGTGTTTCTTATGTGAAGCATTGCTCAGACAGGCTGATCTATGCACTGTATTTAAAATGCACCCTTACTGAATTATGAGCTATTCAGATTTATCCAAAAACAATTATAATGATTCTGATAGATTAGGAAATATTTTAAAAATGTGAAAGCTGATTTGGAATTCCTGTAAATCAAATATTTATGTTCCAAAAATAAATTCAAGTTATCAGAAATGTAACATTTAAAAATTAATTTAATAATAATTTGACATCAATGAACCATTTAATAAATATTAATACATTAAATAATATATGTAGATTCTTATATTTTATATATTAAATATAATTGTATCATATTTCATACTATTTATTTTAAATATTTAATAGTTAAAATTTTTATATTTAGTTATTGCAAGAAAAATAGTTTAATATTTTATATTAAGTTCTATGAAAATATCTTGAATAATTTAATTGCAATGAAGCCCAAAGGACACATGATATTCACTGAAGTCAATGCATTTGTGACTTCAACATGAATTTGGGCCCAAAAGAGACAAACACAAATTCAATATGGTGATACACGAAGCCACAATGTATAAAGATTCCAAGTGAAGGGTCACACTGAATGATTGGATTTTACTTCTAGTGGTTTATTCAAACCATTTCTGGAATCCAGAATGAGAGATTCTGGATATCTGTGCCTTTTGAATGCAGGACCCAGTTGCCCCAGAGAGCATTTCTTGTTCCTCTATCAATGCCTCTGTTTCCCCACAGGTGCTTCCTCCCACCTGAGCAGAGGAGAAGTGTCTGGGCAATTTACTGCGAGCCTCCTCACATTCTGCCCAAGTCTGGGTGCTGCCAGCGGTCTGAGAATGGAAGCTGCTCATTTTATACTAGCACAGATCTGTATCCTGGATACAGCCAAAATGTAACAGAGAGGAGTCAGTATTCAGAATATAAGTGGCTAAGCAGTGAGATGCAAGATTTACGTTTTGGAGTAAGTGTTACTGATGTAAAAGATCGTGCACAGTTCATTAAAGATGAGCTATAAATGGATACTTGTTGATATACTAGGCAACATGTGAGTTATGGAAAATTAATTTTAAAAAAGTCAGTCTAATTGACATAAACAGGTCCTCAAATCCCTGCTCCATGTGCAGATTTAGAAGTTATCATCTGCCCCTTTGGAGGTGACAGGATGAGCCTATGAGCAAGAAGCCTGAACTCAAAGCTCCCTTTGCACAATCACCTAATACCAAAATCTGACCGCACACAATGCATGTTAATATAATTAGGCGTCAAGGCTGCGATGCTGAGCTCTTCCTAGGTCTCATCATTTGACTTTGTCCTTTTTGTCCTTTTTCTATGGTCTGGATCGGATATGAGGACGTGAGCACATTTAAATCTCATGACCATATGGAGTGGCATGCAGGCAGTTTCCTTACTTCCTGGTTATACAAAAAGTTATACTAATTATGTAGATTTGGTTCATTATAATGGCACATATGAAAATGTATTAAGTTCTGCATTTTGTCAATGTATTATCTTAATGATTATGAACTGAGAAAAAAAACCCTTGATCTTATGATGGGGAAATCTTAAAGGAATTTTTATACATCAGTCTATGTGTATTCTCTTTTCAAATAAATTATGTATCATGATGGATTTAAAAATTGGTAAAATATAAAACAAAGTAAAGAGTAAATAAATATGGGAGTATAATTTAAATTTCCATCTTTTATAACCTAAATGTTCTGCAGTGTGTATTTTTAGAGTAAAAAATAACTTATTTTTAAGTTTAATCATACCTATGTAGCTACTTAGTTCTAAACACCTGTGGTAAAAAAATTTTAAAATGTATAATTAATTTCACACATACATCATTTAAAACGTAAGTGTTTTTATTTGTAGCAATATGGATGGACCTAGAGATTATCATACTAAGTGAAGTCAGAAAGGAGAAGACAAATACCATATGCCATCACTTATATGTGGACTCTAAAATACAACACAAATGAACTTATTTACGAAGCAGAAACTGACTCACAAACATAGAAAACAAACTTGATGCTTACCAAATGGGAAAGAGGGTGAAGGGATAAATTAGGAGTTTGGGATTAGCTGATACAAACTATTGTCTAAAACAGATAAACAACAAGGTCCCGCTGTATAGCACAGGGAATTATATTCAATACCCTGTAATAAACCACAGAGGAAAAGAATGTGTAATATATGTGTGTAACTGACTCACTTGACTGTACACCAGAAACTAACACAATGTTGTCAATCAACTATACTTCAATTAAAAAGATATAAATGACTTTGTGCTTTTGTTCAGGGTTCCCCGACCTCATTCTGTGGCCCAGTGTGTAGCAGAGATGGGTCACAGTGAGCAGAGAGGATAAGGAGGTGATGGAATGGCCCTGGGCTGCTGGAATCCTGGCTTACGAGCAAGCCCCTTCCTCAGCTCCAGTGTTTCCTATGAGAGCTGCCCATGACGAAAGGTTGCAATGTGTTGGCTGGATTTATTTGCCTCTGTCCCTGGAATGTCATTTCCTGACCTCAGCAAAAGAAGTCAATAAATCCTGTCCTGAATACTTGCCCTCTGACATGAAAATCAAACAGTACTTCCCAAATCAGAACGCATTGACAGGTGACTTATCAACATTTTCAAGCAAAGAGGAAAACATCTTAAATGTGAACTGTAGTTTGAACTAACTCCTGCTCAATAAAGTCAGAAAATGGCAAAAGATCCTAATAGCCAAAGAAAAAGTCAAGATCTTAAAGCGAAGTCTATGTTTAGGCCTACACGTGCCTAATCTTTCAACCTTAAGAATATGGCCAATGTGGCTGAAATTTTAGATAATGGAATAGAAGAAGAAAAGTTATTATGAAAAACCCCTGCCTAACGTAATGTCTTTCTTACTCTGTCCAGACAGTCAAACCACTTTCTGCATTTTCCTCATTACTTTATTAAAAATAATTGATCAGCTGCTTTCTGTGTGCAGAGAATAGCCTGTTGGTAAATCATGATTTGACCCAGAATGGAATCCAGTGCAGTGGCAAGAGCAGGTGTTGCTTCTACAGTTACAGACGCTGTTTGTCTCTAGCCTTGGCAGCAGAAAGAGTTAAACAACCAAGAGAGAACAGAGCAAGACCCACAGGTCACAGAGGTGAGCCCAGCTCTCCTGATCAGCGCTCCCGCCTCTCGCTTAGAAGGTCTCAAAAAGTAATGGCTTGTATTCACATACTTTGCCCTATGGTCTTGCTTACATGGTATTAACATTTTAAAAATACAAACCCTTGAGCATGAGAAATCTCATACCCTGTTCCCAACTATGCAGTCGGATTTCATCAAATTCATCCCTGCCGCTGATTTTGGTGTACTTAATTCTATAAAGTAAATCTCCCTCAAATGTATGTGCTATGTGTAAAAAACAATGACTGCATTTTGTGTTGGAATAAAGTCAATGGAATAAAAATTCCACTTAAAAATGGCTTATAAATAATACGTCTTCCCATCAGAATGTAAGTCGCAAGAGATGGTTCACTGCAGTGTCATTAGGACTGAGAACAATGGCTTACATGTGTTAGACGTTAAATAAACATTTGTTACATGAGTAATGGTCTCTGCGTCACACGATTTACAGCCTGACACAACCTGTTATATGTAGGAATACTTGTCTCCACAGTAGACGGTAGGAACCAGGGGTGCTGGATTGTGCACAGCGTCGTATTCCTAGACCCTGACAAACCCTTTGTGCACAAAGGACAAATGTGCATTTTCATTATAAAATGGAGATAAAAGTTCTTAATATTTCAATGTTACATAAAGAAATAAATAAGAAAACATATGTAAGTAGTCAGCTTATGGATGGCTGTCATTGTGCTGGTGGCTTATTTTTATATTTTAACTTCTGAGCTCAGCTTCATGATGGTCACCCAGGGAAGTGAGTTGTCCCCATAAAGAGGAACAGAGTGGCCTTGGTATTATTTTCTTAAAAATCCAGGACTGAATACATTTAAATGAGGGTTATTTTTTCAAGACAGTCAACTGGTGATGCTGCATATGTTTTAAGGAACCAGAATCTGCCCTCCTAAGGGAAGTACTGTCTTGATATATCATATGGCATTCAATACATCTTACTGAATTGAAGTACAATTAATTTTAAGTAGTTTTTAAAGTAAACAATGTAATTTTGAAGTTTATTTTGTAGACTGACGTGCTTGTTAATGATGAATTCTTATGCATCAATTATCTGGCATTTTCAGGAACTACACACACTATAAAAATAACTTGAAAGCTACAATTTCTGCCCTTAAATTTTGAAAAATCTTTTCATTGTATATTATTCTGATGATTTTTGTAATAGCAGGAAAGACACAATTGTTGTCGACTCAATGAGTCAGACCATGGACACGGTGAAACATGCAAGAAAGACACTATTCAGAATGTTTACTGTTGCTGTTGCAAATGATCTATGATTGTGATTAATTGCTTTTGAAATTTGGTCAAAATTGATCTGTCCAATTTTCTGGCACCGGCTCTGTTATGTCAAATCTCACCCTAGAATTACATACATCAACGTAGCCTGGACTGCTGTAAAAACAGGGGGGAGCAAGACGGAAGTAATTTCTGAGTTGTCAGTGACTGATGGATGTTCTGGTTTCACAGTTTTAGTAAAGAAAAGGTCTTACCATAGCTGGCATAGGCATCCTCACTTACTCCATGACCATAGTCATAGTACTCAGGCACACTGCAATAGATTTAGACAGCAATCAATGTTACGATATTCAGGAGGAATCAACCCAAAAAACTCAAATGGAATTTGAAAGCAAAATGTGTGTTAAGCTCATAATCCCAAGAATCTCTAGGCATAAAACACATCCTATAGAAATTTTCAGTGAGAGAAATACATGTTATTGACAAAGAGCGCTGTGATTTTCTCTTACCAGCTCAGCACTTCCTTATTTCTATCCTCCAATTATATAAATCAAATTTCCTCTGAAACACAAGTCTAATACTTCAAGAGGAGAGTTATAAAAGGTCTATTTCCAAGAAAAAGTGCTACATAAGATGACAATCTGGTCAGCTGTATGTGGTGTTTAATGCTGTTACCTTAAGAAATACACATCAATTTCGTCTTCACCTCCAAACACTGAAATGATGTTTATAGTCCCCTTCAACCCTTCCACAGTATGTCCATGCACTTCTCAAATAAAGACACTATTTCTTTTCTCTTAATGTCATAATTAAAAAAAAACACTATACAAAAGGTGGAAATTATTTTACTTTAGCTTAGTATTTGGAAAAATTATGCATATTTTAATTTTACTTAGGAAATCTATGAATATTTGTAATACAACATATTTTTCATTCAAGTAAGCTTCATTTAAAGTTCTCTGCCTGAATCTTAATTTATAAATTTATATATGTATATATTTATAAATTATATAAAGATTATTCATTTAAGTATATAAAAGTGTGGCAAGAAAATGGCTTAATATCAAGTACCAAATTGTGTAGGGGTGAGGGTGGGTGACAGATACCAAAGGGTTAGGCTGGAAGGAAGACAGAAAGCCTCAAAATTATTTAAAAATATTTGGTTGTTATTATCCCTCAAAGCAATCCCATAGGTCTTATTATGTCAAATACTTGAGATTTCATTGATATCAAGAAAAGAGAAGCAAAAAAGAAAATGAAAGTTTAAACGTTAGAGATGAAAAGACCGATGGAGAGAAGTTTGGCCATCTGTATCTTTCTGGGAGGTGGCTGATCATGCATTAACTCAATTTTACTGTAATGTAGCAGGAAAAAAAAAAAGATTCCCTACTCTTTATTGCCCAGGATATTCATATACAAACTCTCTAGGAAGAATATATGGTGATAAGTTTTTCTCCCCATTCTTCTAATGACTTGAGATTGTAGAAGTCTAAGGCCATTGGCTGGTGGCTGGATGTTTATCTCTTCAGTAGCATACTTATCTTGATAGAAATGATGCAACTCAATTGAGAGACCTCACGTATGTGTAGCAAAGTCCTGAGAGTTGTCACCTTGATTTCCTGAATGTTCAAGAAGTGGCAGTCGTGAGATTGTGATTTAACAAGCGTGTTCCCATGTATCAGGATGAAGAGAAAATGAGGGCGTTGAGGCTGCTCCCTGCCTTCCTCCTAACCAGTAATCTTTCCATGAGTAACCCTGATTATGTGTCCCAGCGCGTGCTGTGTGAAGACCAGTAGCACCAAACATTATCTAGTGACATCACTCTGTTTCTGATGGGATTTCAATTTTAATTTTAATTGATGAATTAATGTGGAATCTAAAAAAAAAGGGCACAAATGAATTACTTCTTTGTAACTTAGATGACTGATTTCTTGAATGTGTGCAAGCATATCTGACGGTCCTTTATAATGGGATTACTGCATTCTGTTGATTTGTATTTTGTGGTTGGCTTTATTCCTTTGATAACTGTAAGTTTGAAAAAGCTTAAACTCTAACCTGTTCTTAGAAACAATGAACAGTACATATATGTTAATTTCAAAATGAAAAAAAAAAACCCACTTAACCATGAAAATAAAGGGTGAATGGGTGGAAAATGAAATAAACTTGAGTTCGCATTATCCACTATTGTTTAGTATATATTATTGCTTGCTCTTAATAATATTATCAGAAGCTTCCAAAAGAAAATAATTGTTTGTGTAGCTGCTTTATTTTTTAATTATTAAAAAGTATGTTTTGAAATTTTTAAGAAAATGGGTTTCATAAGCAAAAGAAAATACATGTGAAATATATGGCATTAAAATATAAAGAAATTAGAATAAGGAAACAATAAGGATAATTAAGAAGGTCTATATTAAAGTAATTCCCAAATTAGTTTCTATAGAGAATATTTTCTGGTTATTGTGAATCAAGGAACAGTCTCCTTTGAGAGGCGATGTAAAAAAAAACTCAGCAATTTACCAATATTTTCAGTTTTATTTATAATATCTCAGCACTGAGAAATTTGAAAGAAAGAATTAAGAAATCTTAACTCAGTCTAGACACTGCTTTAAGAGTTGGCTAAAATTGCTAAATAAGTAGCAGTGATTTATTTGAGGAAGTGTTTTCTGCAATAAATCAAAATTTTCATATTTGATTCCATTGTATAGGTGCAGGTGATATGTACAATTCATGATCCACTTGGGAATCTAACCATTGCGTGACGTTTATTGATGACGCCAGTATTTCCTACTTCACAGAGAAAATTTCTCCAATTTGGAATTAATAAAAAACTAAGAACTATGATAACTCAAGAAATGTCTAATTTAACGTTTTTCCATATAATATGTAAGTTATATGAAAATATTTATTATGACAATAATTAATAATTTTGCCAAAATAAAAAGGAAGAAAAATACATTAAAAATTTTTAATTGATGAAGCTAAGAGAAGGAAAAATAAATCGCAGTGAGAGAGACCACGACAAAGCAGCTGAGTTATTCTCTTCTATAAATAATACAGACCCACCAAGAGGGAATTTCAACTTTCAGAACTCTAAATAAAAAGGGGAGACTGAAACATATAAGACATTTGTAAAAGAACGGTTCATGCGAAATAATGGAAGAATAATGGAGAATAATCATCCTGGACTCCACCAGAGTCCATACCTCTGCTAATCCAAGTATTACTTCTCATTTCTTCCCTAAGAAAATGTTTTACATGGACAAATGGCCACACAGTGAGTGGAATACACTTGCCAGCCTGCCTTGCAGCTAGAGGTGTCTTGTGACTGTGTCAGGAAAGGTGGGATGTGCACAGAAGTGAGGGGTGTCAACTTCAAGTTCGTTTCCAAGTTGAGAACAAGCTCCTCGTCTTGGGCTTGTGCACCATCCCCTCGTCAGATGGTAGAATGCACTCAAAGCGATGATCTACCATCTACCATGCAAATGAGATAATGACTTAGGAAGTCATGTACAGCAATATGGAAGGAACTTGTCTCAAAATGATCACACTGGAGCAGACTTCCTCTAAATCATTGCCTCCTTCAGGGGTTGTTATCCAGAAAATAAAAAATCACCTTTTCTCTTTTTTGAGCCACTAATTTTTGAATCTCTGTTACAATCATTTAGTCAAATATAAAAATCAATATATAGAAGTGTACAACTGCCATTACAGTCCCCAAATTTGGGCTATTAGCTCAGTGGGAGGGTGGAAAGTGTAAGGGAAAAAAAAAAACAACAAAAAACTGGGAAGGCCCGAATGGCAAGCTACAAATCCTAGTGCATTTCAGCACTGTGGGAACCAGCTGGACAAAGCCCAGTGGCTGGTACTCCCTGATGCTTTCTAAAAGGCTGGCAAAAGTTATGAGCTCAAGTAAGAATCAGTGGTGAAGCTGGGATTTGAACCTTGGTGTATCTGATGATGCAACTCTTCGGGGCAACTTATAACTCATCTAGTCCATTCCATGTATTTCAATAATCATCAACTTTATCTACATAATCTCAGACAAAAAGATGCTAAATAATTCACTTAACATCATTATGACCCTGAGCTAAGTGTGATTAGGAAGATCAGGTGAGCTGTGAGCACATTTACCTATCTTCCTCCTTCTCAGAAGATTCCCAAATACTGTCAGCAACAGGGGCCTAAACCAAGCACACGAAATTCTCAACACCCTCTTCATTCCCTCCTCAATTATTTCCTCTTCTAAGAAGCCTTCTCAGGTCCCCTCTAATGTGTTCCCACAATGCTATTTACCTCTCACGAATAGCACTGTCATTTTTTGCAATTTGACTTTTACATGTGCTGTTATTCAATTGTCTGTCTTCCCAATTAATATAGTTTCCACGAGGTCAGGGCAATTTGGACCATCATGTATTTACAGGGAGGAACCCAGTGCCTGACACATAGTAAATGCTTTAGAAATGTTGGCCAAGTGACTGTGGAAAACAGTATGGAGATTCCTCAAAAGACTAGGAATAGACTTACCATGTGACCCAGGAATCCCGCTCCTGGGCTTATATCCAGAAGGAGCCCTACTTCAAGAAGACACCTGCACCCCAATGTTCATAGCAGCACTATTTACAATAGCCAAGACATGGGAACAGCCTAAATGTCCATGGATAGATGACTGGATAAAGAAGATGTGGTGTATTTATACAATGGAATACTACTCAGCCATAAAAATGACAACATAACTCCATTTGCAGCAACATGGATGTCCCTGGAGAATGTTATTCTAAGTGAAGTAAGCCAGAAAGAGAAAGAAAAATACCATATGAGATCACTCATATGTGGAACCTAAAAATAAAAAAAAAAAAGAAAAGAAAAATGAACATGAATACAAAACAGAAACAGACTCATAGACATAGAATACAAACTTGTGTTTGCCAGAGGGGAGGAGGGTGGGAAGGGATAGACTGGGAATTTGAAATTTGTAGATACTGACAGGCATATGAAGAATAGATAAACAAGATTATACTGTATAGCACAGGGAAATATATACAAGATCTTGTGGTAGCTCACTGTTAAAGGGAATGTGACAATGAATATATGTATGTTCATGTATAACTGAAAAATTGTGCTCTACACTGGAAATTGACACAACATTGTAAATTGACTACAACTCAAAAAAAAATGTTGGCCAAATGAATGCACTGAGGTCTTGGAACTGATGAGATTTAAGTTCATTCCAGTTTAAACAGCCACCTTCTAACCTGTAGGCATCATCCAATAATCCATTGCACTGATTACCACCCATCATTGCCTTTGTATGCACCCCTGAAATCCCTTTTCTATTTGAAGAACCAAATGCTACTTTATTCCACAGAGCCCTTAGCATTCAGTTCTATTTAGATCAAGGTCTCCAGTTTCCTTGACCAATTTCCTTGATCCTTCTATGACATAACTATAATTACAGTTAACCTTCTAACTATATTAAAAAAAAAACCTTTAAGTTTTTAAAGGTTTGTATCAGGAAAAGTAGATTTGATGTTTACTTAGAAATCTTCTATGTAACAAAAATAAAAGATTCTCCTCACCTACAAAAGAATAGGACATGGGTTAGGGGACTTGGAAGCTTTTCAACTCTAGACATGTTACGGAAGGCAAGTTTGTGTGCCCCACGCCCCATGAGGCCAAATAAACCAAAACATCGGAGTTTCGAGCAGAGAAAGGTTTACTGCAGGGCCAAGCAAGGAAGACGAGGTGGCTCATGACCAAGAAAACCCCAAATTCCCCGAAGGGTTTCAACAAAGCATATTTAAAGGCCAGATAAGTTGGGGGGGGGGCGCAGGGTACATGATCAGCTTGTGCACAGTCCTCTGATGGGTTGATGCAGAGGTGACAGGGAGGTCAACATTATTACCCCCAGGCACCAGGAGGTCTGGGAGCCACATGCTCTTGATCGTCAAGTAGTTTATTTCTTCTTCTGGATGGTGGGTTTTAGCATCTGAAAAACTCAAGAAATACACCTGAGACACTACTATTTAGGTCCTTCAGGGGGGAGCTGCAGCAGAGGGTGTGGGGGAGGGGTCTGACCCCAGAAGCCCCCACCGGGGTTTGAACTATCTGCTCAGTTACAGGTAGTCTGAGCCTTGGATTTTAAAGCAGAGAGATTTTGAGTTGTTTATTCTCCTTTTTAACATCTCATGGGACTGAAGGTCAAAAACCTTTGCCTTCTATTTACATAGAAAATTTGTGACTGGATGAAATCATTCAATCAATATTTATTGAGACCAGTACTATTCTGGGGATACAAACATATTTCTTAGATGTGTTGGAATAATAAATGTAAGTACTACAAGGAAGTATCCATAGATGAATATTGTGGATATTTTCAACCTACTTTCTATTTATCCAGCACAATTCATTGAGAATCTATTATGTGCCAGATAGTATTCTAAGTGCTAAGTAATACAGTGGTGAACAAAACAGACAAAGATGCCAGCCCTCAAGGAGTTCAGAAGTAAAGTATAGGCAAAGTTAAAGAGTTTTAAGTGTCAAGGAGAAAAGACTAGAGCTGGAAGATGAACATCCAATGTTAGGTTAAGGGGTACAATTTATAGTTGAAGTAGTCAAAAAGTCTTTACCAATGAATCGATACTGAACAGACACCGGACAGAGATAAAGGAGCGAGCCTCGGAAATTTAGGGAAAGAGCATTCCAGACGAAAGGAGACGTAAAGACCATGAGGCTGAGGCGTGCTTGGGGCATCTGAGGAATGGCGACGCGCCAGCGTGTCAGGGCCAGGCGAGTTTCAGGAGATGAGGCTGGAAGCACGGCTCAAGGGACGTGGATGTTTTTCCATGTCCACCCCTGGGGTCCTCCCCAAGGCTGTCTCCTGAGCTCACTTCCTCTGTCTCTGCCTTCTTCACTTACACTGTCATATCCATCCCTAGGACTTTACTGATCACAAACTCTGTAACATCTATAAGGAAATTGCTAGTATAAAAGCAAGAATTGTTTGAATCCCACATTAATATCAAATTAGCATGACTGTTTCAAAGTATTCCTTGTAATATTGTAAAGGTTAACATGTAGATCTTCATCCAAATATTAAAAGCTAATTATTTAATTTAAATGTAAAATAACACAGTGATTTAGAGGAGGCATTATTTGAAAGCAACCAAATGTGACTAAACTTTTATAGCATAAACGAGTGGTGGTCTCTGAATCCACTGTCATGGTTAATACTGTAAGTAAATTGAAGTGAGGGCTTGTAATATTTATCAGGCTGCTACCAACAGTTTTCAAAAGCTTATAAATGAAATACTCTGAATTATTAGAACAGATGGATATAAAACATGTTTAATACACCCAGTCATAAGGCAAAAGGAAGCATAGGAAAGAAAATATATACCATATGCAACTGCTAATTATGAGTGAATATATACATATGTGTGTGTGTCTATATATATATATATATAGCTCCAAATTGTTAATCTCATATTTTTAGAATTAAAATCACAGGCACCAATATTATTGGAATTAATAAGAGATTCAAATGTGAAAAGTGTATAGCTTATATCATTAGCCACCATTATGTGTACATATTTTATACATTTCATTTTTCATTCAAGAATTTTTCCATTTAGAAATTGGCCTTTATTCTGAGGACAACAGGAGAATTAAAACATACAAGGTAACCTCTCTGATACTAGACAACAGTGTTCTCACACAGGACAATTTTCTTTGTTGAGAATCACTATCACTGCACTCAGACTATTGGGAAATAAGAAGTTGGGATAAATACAAACCATAGCAAACCCTTAAACTCTTTTGCACAACTTTTATTTCATGCATTTCTAGTACAGAAATAATTAAAGTAGATTTTAGAATAAAATTCAATATATGTTTATTTGAAAATTGAAACACGCTGATCATTTTGTATGTGTGCTCAGAAATATTAAATAAAATATGTTCCTTTTTGTGTGTTCGTGTTTTGGCTAAAAGGCAAATAGCTTTTTCTGCATTCTAATATCCGTGCTTTTCACAGAGTTCTAACACAGGGAAAAGCAATGCTCTACATGCTGTATTTCTGCAGTATCTCTGAGATTCCATCAAGATTCCATCGAGCTTTAAAGCATCTTTGAAATTTATACTGTATTATTTGGCTACTTATTTATTCATTTCATTCAGCCTGCAATGTTACACAGGGGGCACTGTGTTACAGAGCAGCCATGTTTGTGTATAAATATAATATAAATTTTGTGTTCTGAAGTTAACCAATAAGCTAAACAAATTAGACATCAATGTATATGGAGAGATAGGAAACACAGCAAAGCTCTGTATTTGTTTTTCTGGCCAGTTTGTTTTGAGAAAGTCAAAGCTGCAAGTATCCCACACAGAGGTAATTCTTCTTATAAGACAGTAAAAGTCTACCATCTCAAAAGTATAGAACACTGAGTGTCCACTCTCCAGCCCATTTGGAGGGAAATCAGTATGCCTTGTGAAAAGTGATACAAAGAATTTAGAAAAAAATATATATCTGAACTCCAAATTGAGAGTGGCTATTTTTCATTTTTATTGAGTGTGTCATTTAGGACAAATCATTTAATTTCTTTGAAGAAGGGTTTTTTTACCTTTAATACGGCAAAAATGATACCGCGGGTATTCAAAGGAACCTGTGACAGCCCTGTGGTAAGTGCCTGGTACATAGCAGGCGCTCAGGAAGTATTAATAATGGTGATCATCCAATCAACGAAGGCGTATACATAAAGTGCCTCTTCCCCATATTCATAAACATTACAGTGCTGAAAGGGATTTCATCTTCTTGAAATATGCTGAAACATGAAATAACCATATATACCCTCATAAGTTTCAGCTGACAGTGTTTTATGTTCACAGGATGAAATATAGGATGATTATTCACGAGGGAAGTGACATATTTGTTCTGCTCATAGATTTAGGATGAAGACAAATGATCTACATAAGGCATCTGGTGTAGAATTATGATCAGCTTTGCAATGATCCCCTTGATAGAAAACGGATCTTTTGAGGGTGCAACCCCAAATGAGAGAGGAATTTAGATATGCTTTTGTTTTTCTGAATCAGTGCTTTGCATAAATTTCTGCAAATGGTCTTTTTTATAGACACTCTCCAATCATTTTTTTCTAGTTCAGCTTGTATTTTCTGCTTACTTTGACCCTCTATTACATGAATGAGGGGTGAGCAATTTTGTAACAGAACATTAATCTTCTGTGTTATCATGCGGAATTATCATTAGACCATAGTAATTATTTTCTATAAATAAGAACTTCACTGGCTGGTTAATTAGGTTCAGTGGTACATGACATTAATAAATGAACTGTTACCTGCTTTTGGTCCAAACACACAGAAGCTATTGAACCCTAGCTTGAAATGGACACAATTTTGACTCTCTATACATAATTTCTTTGGCTGAGTCATAATTTATGAGTACCAGTAAGATTTCAGTCCTGTAAAAATCAGCATAATTTCTAATTATTTCCATCCTTTAATCTAGTTGACTTTGGATTCATCGGCGCAAGTTGCACTATGGTTATGTATTAATGATGATTTATATTCTTCTCCATTCAAATCACAAATGAAATCTTGCCTGCTTTGTGTAATGTTCCAGGGCAACCTGTTAGTTATTAAATGGCTATTTTCATGCACAAGACTTTGGGAGTGGAAATAAATAAGAGTCTGGGGAAAGAATATATGAATTGATAACAATTGATTCTATTTCTGTAAGTCTTTTCTTTACGTGTGGAAACAAGGCCACATTTATCCAGAAACTCTAAGCAGACAACCTAAGTCAGGGGCTGTCTTCAAGCAATACCAGGGTGGCATGCTTTGAACTGAACTGTAATTATGTATTTTCATGTCTTCCTTTTTTCTAATCCTTAGACTGTGAGTGGTAATTCCTTAGCACTGGCCCTTTTCCATCTGTGTTCTAGCGATCTACCCAGCCTCTTCTCAGTTACTCCCTGTTACCACACCCAACACCCTGACATGATGGAGTATCTTCCCAAGTCAAAATCTTTTCAAGGCCCCCTGCCCCCGACCGTGGTTGTCCTGTTTAGAGGAAACCCCCCCCCACCTCTTCACCTAATGAGGGAGTCATCCTCTTCCTGGGAGCCAGGTCAGTGGTCAGTGTCTTATTAGAGCTTTACCCAACCTTGCAGGCAAGCTGTCGGCCCTTCCCACTCGCCTTGTGCAAGACCTTGCTCATGTCTTCATGTAGAACAGCTCATTGGGCCAGAATTCCTTTTTAAAACTCTGTATCTCCAGCACCGTGGTTCTTAATATCTAGTGTACACAAGCATCAGAACGATGCTGTGCTTAAAATACACAGTATGAGCACTTTAAGAGCCCCTTTCTTCATATTCTGAGTCAGCTGGCCTCAGCAGGGGCCCAGAAATCTGTTATTTCACTTGCAGGTGTTTCTGGTGCAGAAGCCCAGGGTCATACTTTTTTTTTTTTTAAACAAACCTACACTAATTGTGAATAAGCCAAAGTGTGAGCTGTGTGTTATTTGTTTTGAATATATAGGCCCAGAAGAGTGATGGGGAATGAAAGTTTGTTGAGAAAAAAAATGAGCAGCTTTAAAATACCACTTACTTTCTTTGTGAATTATTTGTAAGGTGCCTGATGGTACAGCCATGGAGGTTCGTGGCTACGTCTACAACTGTTCGTATGGAGTTTTAATTAATGGCCAATGTCAACTTAAAGGGTGCTACTGAACTTTGTCCTTGGCACTGTATGTTTTCCAGAATTAAAAAAAAAAAAAGATTGGGTAAAGAAATACAAGATATGCTAGGAAGGATAACTAGTATGCTGGTTTTAATAATTAGCATTCTAAAAAGCAGCTCCAAATCAGCCACAGAAGGCTAAACGCAAGGTCAACAGTCACAGAGATCAATGTCCATTTCTGTGTTTGGGTTAAAGAAAATCAATTCCA
Source organism: Vicugna pacos (assembly GCF_048564905.1). Classification (NCBI taxonomy): domain Eukaryota; kingdom Metazoa; phylum Chordata; class Mammalia; order Artiodactyla; family Camelidae; genus Vicugna; species Vicugna pacos. Next base: position 4,273,329 of record NC_133006.1, read on the forward strand.
AAGATGCAGAGTGGCGTTAGAACTGGCTCAACAGCAGTTCATTTAGAAAGAACCTAGGTTTTCAGTTGAAAACAAATTCGATTAGACCCAGTCATGTGACAGAGCCACTTAGGGAAACCAGATGGCCGGACAATGGGGAAGGACTTTGCAGCACGAAGCACAGGCTGTAATGATGTCATTTCTTTGTACCAGCCTACTGTCATTGGATAAAATGTCACCTCAAAAAAAAAAAAATGTCACCTCAGATCACTGTGCCACACTCTAAAAGGAAAACTTGGACAACTGGAAGGTTTTCTAGCAGAGAAACTAGGGTATTTGGTGAAATGGAGACCACGACACACTGAGAACAGCTGCGGAAAGCATGCCTGTGTGGTGGGGATCACCCTGGATGCGGTCACTGGTACAATACTGTTGCCTGACAAGCAATCACAAAGTACTAGCTTCACACAAAAGCAGTTATTTTTTCAGTTCGTATGTTTTGGCTTGGCTGGAGGTTTGCTGATCTAGGCTGGGCTTGCTGGGGGCTCTGCTCCAAGCTGTGTGTGGAGCGGGGCTCTGCATGTGTTCATACTGGAGCTCAGACTAAGGGCACAGCAGTTACCTGGGGAAGCTGCTCTATGGCGATGACAAGAGGGCAATTGGAAACACACAGTCCCTTAAGGTCTATGCTTAGAGGTGTCATTATCCTATCAGTCAAAGCAAGATACGTGACAGTAAAGAATCAGGTAAATATACTTTGCCACTTTTTAAAGATGGGCTGAAAAATAACACAGCAAAGGGTGTGGACACAGGAGGGGTGAAGAATTGTAGTCAAGAACTCACTCTACTACACACTGGATTGGATATTGGCAGAGGAACATTATCTTCGTAAAGACAGTTTGAAATATGGAAGAAAGCTAGATTCATTATGTGTATCTTCACAAAGCCGATTAGTGATCAATGTATATAAATGGAGATTACGGGATAGAAGAGACTCAGGTTAAGAGTTTCCTAATAAGATGAAATGTTTAAAAAGGTAAGAGCAAAGGGAAGCGATATGGCTTTAGTACAAGTGCCCAGGTCTTTGGATTTGGACAGGAATCAGTTCAAAGCTTGGACCTTTTACCTATAAAATCCAGGCAAGCTAAACTGTCTGTCTTAGCTTTTTTTATTTGCAATGAGAGGATAGAACTACCTACCTCATTCAGTATTTTTGAAGTACTTAATATGGGCATCTGCTCACAGCAACTGCTCTCTATTGTGGATATTATTATTATTATTATTAAAGTTTTATCACCTTTAGAAATGGCCAAGTGTTCCATACCTAGCCCTTCATACTCCTCCCTTGCCTCCTTCCCACATCTCCTATAATTCAATATTACTAAATATTATACAATGCAAGAATACAAGTCCACAATTACTTACACCTGAATTCCAAATCCAAGTATTTTGATGCCAGTTTTTTTTTCTTTGAGTGTATGAAACCATCAGGTAACAAAATTCTGACCTAAAATGCTAAGAAGCCATTTATAACTATTTAATATCCTGCTTAGTTTAGTTATTCATACCTTTTAATACAATAATATTAGCATATACTTTTGGCCTAGCTGCCACTGGGGGTGAAATGGACCATATAGCACTTTGAATCTTACTGCCTTTCTGAAATACTAACAATTCTCAGTATGAAACACCTGGCCCACAGTACTGTAACGACAGGAGTGTGAACTTGTACTTGGATGCACCAAACTGTCACGATCTACTTCCAGCGCTTGGAAAACTGCAAGCCCTTAATAAATACGAACTTAATGAAATGGTAAAATATGATGTTGACAATATTATAAAAGGAAGTCTAATTATTAAAAATGAATTATATCTATATCTTAACTCTATTTCCCGTGCATCTGAGATAAACTGTATACCCTTTCCTGAAGCACTCCCAGGACAAGGGTGACTTGTTTTTGGTGTTCTGACTCTCCAGCTTAAAGATCACAAAGATCCGTGTTTTCCTTCTTGAGGACGGTGTTACGAGAAAAGTATCTTCCTTCCCTCATTGTTAGTGTGCGAGTGCAAAGAAGCAAGACCTGGAGTGTTTTTTTGTTTTTTGTTTTTTGTTTTGGGTGAAAATTGACTAAGAAACCAAAGAAAGCAATGAAGGGATAGAAAGGTTTTTCAGGAAAGGGATGAAATAGAAACTAACGGAGAATTTACTGAGTGTAAACGGCCAAATCAGCCTAAGGCAGAAAAAAAAATACCATAATTTTCTCCAAAGATGAATTTAGTTTTACTAATTTCGCGATTGGATGACAACCTCAAATTTTACTCAAATGCCATTCTTTTCTCATTTCTACATGTGGTGTCCAGGCTTTCCCGTTCCCCGTCTGTCAGCTAAACGCCCTGCCACTCCCAACGGTTTTATGATGTGATTCACCTGAAGGCCATGTGACTCTTTACTAATGAATCATATTTTCATTTCTTTATCTTTGCTCATGAAGCTGCCCTTGCTGCCTGGCTAAATTTTCTTTAGGCAGTTAAATGGCAGCTTGGCATCAGTTCTTAGAAGACTTTTGGTACTTTCTCTTAGCCCTTCACTTAGATGGCCTCCTACGTACCCGCAAACCTTCTAGCATAGTAGTCATCACGTGCTGTATATCTATTTCCACATCTGTCTTCTCTAACAGCCTCCAAGTAGACCACGGTTGGATTTTAGGACATCCTTCAACACACCATACAGTGCCCTCCAATGCCATTCTGAAGGACTCCTTGTCACTGTGCCCTTGGAAGCACTTTCTGGATATGATTTCTTCTCTATCTTGATTATTTTGCAAAGAGCAGTTTTAGGAAACATGTCAGTGGCTACATAACACTAGTCTCTTAAGTGTTTCATTAAAAAAAATTAGTTGTCAGGGTGTAAAAATCAGAGTATTACACTGAACAGCTGCTGTCTCAAGGTTTATTTTCCAAAAATGGCCACAGTAAAATAAAAATTTTCATCCTTGACCCAAGCCAGTCCCCATTATATGGTGACGTCTAATATCCCTTCTCTGAAATCTGGTCGGACTTGTGGCTTGGTTGTAAGCAGCAGAATGAGGCTAAGTTATAAAAGGCAATGTGATGTCTAGTTTGTTCTTTGGGATCCTCACAGATGGTGCTCCGAGCTGCCATGCTGTGAGAAGCACTAAGCAACGTGGAGAGCACTGCACGTGAGTTCTCCAACAGCAGCCCCAAGTAAGATGTCAGCTGACATTTAGCATCAGCTATTAGATATGTGGGGAGCATCTCCAGATGATTTCAGCTCCCAGCCATTGAGTGAACCTCACCTTTTTAGATTTCCCAGCTGACGCCCCAGACATGGGAAAGCAGAAAAAAGCCACCCCTGCTGTGCCTTGTTAAGATTCCTGATGCACAAAGTCCTCGAGCATAATAAAGATGAGTATTTTGCACCACTTGGTTTTGAGGTGGTTTGTTATGCAAGAGCAGAAACTGGAAAAGTTAGGTTTCCAGATTGTCTTCAGAAACACACACACACACACAAACACACACACACACACACTACTGGGCCTTGCATCCTACGGGGACTACACGACCACAGCGTCCTAAAACTGACCAGAAGATAATCTCCTTTAGACAGAACACCACTTACGAGAGTTTGCCACAGGCTTGACAATTTGTTATACCTGGACAATTATGTACATTCATGAATATTCATGTCCCCATGGGTATGCTGATTAACTATATTTCTCTTGGCAGAACTAAACTTTTTATATTGACCATGGAAGCCTTTCAACTTGGGTTCTTTAACTCATCTTTTTCTTTTTTCCTAATTGAAGTATAGTTAGCTTACAATGTTGTATCAATTTCTGGTGTACAGGATCATAATTCGGTCATACATATACATACGTATATTCATTTTCACATTCTTTTTCATTATAGGTCACTGTGAGAGACTGAATATGGTTCCCTGTGCTACACAGTGGAAACTTGTTTATCTATTTTATATATAGTAGTGATTATCTGCAAATGGGCTTTTTGCAACACATCAGGTTGTTTAAGGGTCTAAGTTGATCTAATACTTCCCATTTCTGAAGCTCTGTTCGTATTCAGTTTGCCTAACACCTTCCTGTTCCCTGTTGAGGGGTGTCTACAGATCTAAACTAATCTGCTGAGGAGAAATGACTGACATGCTAAGTGTCCTGATCTCAGTAAATAGTGACAAGGCATTCCCTTAAGTTCTCTTGAGAAACGTGTCATTCAAATGACTAGGGAAAATGTTTTCTCTGAGTTTTCTTATTACAGTCTTATAAAATGTACCTTAATGTATATCTTTAAATAGAAATTGACAATTTAGGTAAGCAGTTTCACCAAAATTAACCTTAAATTATCAAACAATCAACAACTACAATGAATAATACATGGTGAATAATTTGAAGAAATATTTCTTTCCTAAAGCTAACCACAGCTATCCTAGACACTTAAATATGCCAAATGAGAATACCGACCAAAAAATATGTAACAGAGGAGAACAAATCTGACTCTATTTTGGATCTGTTCCTTTAGTTTTGACCACTGCGCCCTGTTTTCCAGGCTTAGCCTTGCCAGCTCTGCACCTTTTGGGAAACAATGTTGCCTTTAGCCTGAAATAGACAGGCTCTGACCTTAAAGGATGTCAGCACTTCTGCACTTACCCAGAGCTGGCAAGTTGCAAAACAGAGTAACCTTTGCTTTGTTGGAGGTTTACAGGAATAGCAAGGCCTGACACACATGGACAAATGCAAGAACAAAGAATTCCTACAGCAAGAAGTTTGCAACAACGAACCACACCCCCTCCCCTGTTTTTTTGTGTGAAAGGAGCCTGCATTCTGGCTGAAGCAGAATGGTTCTCCAAAACATTAGTCAGCCATCCTCTCAGACTCCCGGCTTTCTGAATAAAGTCGCTATTCCTTGCCCCAGCTTCTTGTCTCCCGGGTTATTGGTGTGTTATTGGCGTGTCGTGTGGCGAGCAGAACGAATTTGGACTTGGAAACAAACATAGTGTGTATCATGAGCTGGATTCCCACTCTGCTGAGCTAAATTCAAATGATACCAAATCCACTGTTTATTCTGAGTTCTGCAGATGCATGAGAATGCCACTACCTTGTAGAATAACTGTGGGAAAATCTCTCAAATCCAATAACTATCAGCAAATTCAATCTCATCGTTGACTATAGTTTGAAACAAGAAAATTGAATTACAAAATGAGGGTGAGTCACTTTATAGGAAGTAGTGACACTTAAATGAATAGGACAAGCTGTTACATTATAACTTTCATTAAATTGCTGGGTAAAGTGCCTTACACTTAAGTTTTCATCAGAAGGATTTTTGTAGACTCTTGATATCAAATACAGGGGCTCACATTAAACTCATGGCCTATAAACAAGAATTATTTTGTTTTTTTTCCTGCTTAGAAGTATCCTTTGGTCAGAGCTCTTTGAAAAGCATGCAAATAACTCAAGACATCCTTACTATATTAAAGTATATTCTCTCTAGCCTGTTGAGGTGCATAACAGAAGTCTGTTTAATCAATAAATTAATTTAGATTTTCAGACAGTATTTGTTACCCTGTATGTCTGAGGCCCCTGGAGTTAGCAGATAAAATTCTGAATCCAACATTTACTCCTTGAAGGAACATAGGAAAGTCATGTAACATTTTTAAGCTTCAATTTTTCTGTCTCACATGTCATTGCAAGGATTAAATAAGATGAAGATCCTAAACAATTAGCAGAGCAGCCAGCACAAAACCAGTGTTAATTGTTCTGAATCATTAGTTCCAAGCAGCCTCTGAACAACGGAGCAATCATTCCCATTGTGGGGGCCCTAACCCCAAGTAACGGAGTTGTACCAGGGTGTCCAAGAAGCCATCTTTTCACAAACGTATACTTTTATGTTCATTATACATTGTAACTTTCTTTAGTATAAATGCTTTCTCATTAATAAAACACAAATTCATTTTAAAACATTGCTGTTTCCATAGAAAAGGTATGTCATTATTTATATCTGTATAGACCCTGACAGTTACAGATCTTCCAAGAGGGTCTTTAATCTAGAAAACTTTGGAAACTACAGCCTTATATTTCAGAGAGACCTACATGCTTGCTCTCCTAGGATATTCCTCCATTAATCAAGAGAAATGAGGATTATTTTCCTAGGTTGTGTGAGTTACACACCTGATATATGCTTCAAGGAAAGCAAAGTCTTCCATTTTGATATTTGCCAATTACAAATCTGCAGTTAGAAATTTACATTAGAAAACTATAAACTCTTAACACTTCACATTCAAGTTAAAATTCTGTTAAGAATCAAAGATCAGAACTGGTCTTTTGATTTGTAATATTACTATTTGTATCTGAGTACACAAAAGTTACTTTTTCCTGCATTTCTGATTTGGTTGAACATAAAGTCTTAACTTAAAATTTGGCCATTGAAAAAAATGTTTGGAAGGTGAGTATAGCTCAGTGGTAGAGTGTACACATAGCATGCAGAAGGTCTTGAGTTCAATCCCCAGTTCACTCAAAATTAAAAAAAAAAAACTTAAAAAAAATGGTTGGTAAAGCCTCATTAATTTACACAATTTAAGAAGATTGACCTTTGAAAATATTAATGACTGAGGAATGCATAAAAAATGGGGTATCAGAACATGAGTGGAATCAAATATTTGGTTCAATTAAAGGTATTGATCACAGGATGTAACATGTCTTCAGACAATGACTTCAAGTAATTGAGTTCCCCTGGAAACTGCAATACTAGTCCTGCAATTTGAAACTTGCATAATAAATGAATCAATCTATTTCTTTACTTTTTCTCCTCATAGACTCAGAGCAAGAGAAAAAGATGGTCAGAGAGCCTTCCGGTCATTGTCATCCTTAGCAGTCCTTAATATGTCACTTAGTTGAGCTGCCACCTAAGGAATTATTAGCAAAGTCCATTTTCTGATCCATTTGATCTTTTCCATAATTAACAACACCTTACAAGACAACTGGGGATTAATTACAGTTGTTACAGTTTCTGAACTCTAGGTGAACCTTTGTAAGGATGTTACCTTGTGAACTTCCTTTAGACTCTGCATGAAGGTGACATAATTATTCCATTGAAGCACCTGACAGATTCCACTTTATAATCTCCACAAATTCTGTATTCCTTGTTCTGACTAACTAGTCAGTTAAAGACCATTTTATCTAAATTTTTTTCTTTTCTATCAGTTCTAAGTCACACATAACATTTTGTTTTACCTTCAAGATTCCAAATCGGCGTTTCTTCTGATTTGACCACAACAATGTCAAAGTGATATTCATTTTGTTTGTAAATGAAGAAGATTTATGCTCATATACTTTGCTTTTTTTATTGAAGCATAGTCAGTTTATAGTGTTGTGTCAATTTCTGGTGCACAGTATAATGTTTCAGTCATATGTATACATACATACATACATACTTTTCTCATTATAGGTTACTACAAGATCTTGAATATAGTTCCTTGTGTTATACAGTATGCGCTTGTTGTTTATCTACTTGATGTATATTAAATAGTATCTGTAAATCTCAAACTCCCAATTTATATGTTCTCATGCCCTTTCTCCACTGGCAACCATAAGTCTGTTTTCTATATCTGTGAGTCTTTCTCTGTTTTGTGAAATAAGCTCATTTGTGTCTTTTTTTAGATTCCACATATAAGTGATATCATATGGTATACTTCTTTCTCTTTCTGGCTGACCTCACTTAGAATGACACTCTCCAGGTCTATCCTGTTGCTGCAAATAGCATTATTTTACTCATTTTTTTAAATGGCTGGGCCACATTCCATTGTACATATATATCACAACTTTTTTATCCAGTCATCTGTTGATGGACATTTAGGCTGTTTCCATGTCTTGGCTATTGTAAATAGTGCTGCTGTGAACATTGGGGTGCAGGTGTCTTTTTGAATTAAGGTTCCCTCTGGATATCTGCCCAGGAGTGGGATTGCTGGATCATATAGTAAGTCTATTTTCAGTCTTTTGAGGAATCTCCATATTGTTTTCCATAATGGCTGCACCAACCTAATTCCCATCAGCAGTGTAGGAGGGCTCCCTTTTCTCCACACCCTCTTTAGCATTTATCGTTTGTGGAATTTTGAATGATGGCCATTCTGACTGGTGTGAGCTGATACCTCATTGTAGTTTTGGTTTGCATTTCTCTGATAATTAGCGATATTGAGCATTTTTTCATGTACTTTGTACTTTCATGTACATGTACTTTCAAGTACATGTACTTTCATGTACACTATTGGTCATTTGTATATTTTCATTGGAGAATTGCTTGTTTGGGTCTTCTGCCCATTTTTGGATTGGGTTTGTTTTTCTGTTATTAAGTTGTATGAGCTGTTCATATATTCTGGAAATTAAGCTCTTGTCGGTCTCATCTTTTGCAAATATTTTCTCCTGTTCCATAGGTTGTCTTTTTGTTTTACTTATGGTTTTCTTTGCTGTGCAAAAGCATATAACTTTAATTAGGTCCCATTTGTTTATTTTTAAGCTTTTATTTCTATTGGCTGGGTAGACTGCCCTAGGGGAACATTGCTAAGATTTATGCCAGATAATGTTTTGCCTGTGTTTTCTTCTAAGAGGTTTATAGTGTCTTGTCTTTAAGTCTCTAAGCCATTTTCAGTTAATTTTTGTGTGTGGTGTGAGGAAGTATTTTAACTTCATTGATTTACATGCAGCTGTCCAGTTATCCCAACACCATTTGCTGAAGAGACAGTCTTTATTCTATTGTATATTCTTGTCTCTTTTGTTGAAGATTTGTTGACCAAAAGTTTGTGGGTTCATTTCTGGGCTCTCTGTTTTGTTTCATCCATCCATATGTCTGTTTTTGCACCAACACCATGCTGTTTTGATTACTGTAGCTCTCTGTATTGTCTGAAGTCTGGGAGGTTTATTCTCATAGCTTCATTCATATTCTTTAGTATCGCTTTGTCAATTTTGGGTCTTTTGTGATTCCATATAAATTTTAGGATTATTTATTCTAGTTCTGTGAAAAATGTCCTGTGTAATTTGAAAGGGATGGCAATAAATCTGTAGATTGTTTTGGGTAGTATGGCCACTTTAACAATATTAATTCTTCCAATCCAAGAACATACAATATCTTTCCATTTCTTTAAGTCATCTTGAATTTTCTTAGTCAATGTTTTTTAGTTCTCCATATATAAATCTTTCACTTCTTTGATCAAATTTATTCTTAAGTATTTCATTTTTTGGATGCAATCTTAAAAGGAATTGCTTTTCTACTTTCAATTTCTAATATTTCATTGTTAGTGGAAAGAATAGCAGCTGATTTCTGTATGTTAGTCTGGTACACTACCCTGCCAGTGCTTTTGTCAGCTCGAGTAGTTTCTGTGTGGAACCTTTAGGGTTTTCTATACAGAGCATCATGTCATCTGTATATAATGACAAGTTCACCTCTTTTCTTCTAATTTGGATCCTTTTTATTTCTTTTTCTTGCCTGACTGCTGTGGCTAGGACTTCAAATACTACGTTGAACAGAAGTGGTGAGAGTGGGCGTCCTTGTGTTGTTCCAGATCTTAACAGGAAGGCTTTCAGCTTTTCGCCATTGAGTATCATGCTGGCTGTGGGTTTGTAATAAATAGCTTTTATTATTATGTTGAGATATGTTCCCTCAATACCCATTTTGGTAAGAGTTTTATCATAAATGGAAGTTAAATTTTATTAGATGCTTTTCCCACATCTAGTGAGCTAATCATGTGATTTCTGTCCTTTCTCTTGTTAATGTGGTGCTATCACATTGCTTGACTTGTGTATGTTGAACCATCCTTGTTTCCCTGGGATGAGCCCAACTTAATCATGGTGTATAATCTTTTTTTGTGTTGTTGGATTCTGTTTACTAATATTTTGTTGAGGATTTTTGCATCCACATTCATCAACAATATTGGCCTATAGTTTTCCTTTTTAGCAGTATCTTTGTCTGGTTTTGGTATCAGCGTGATGGTACCTTATAGAATTAGTTTGGGAGAATTCTCTTCTATTCAGTCGTTCGGAAGAGTTTGAGAAGGATCAGTATGAGCTCTTTGTATGTGTGATAGAATTGCCCAGTTAAGCCGTCTGGTCCTGGACTTCTGTTTGCAGGGAGGCTTTTTATTGCTGATTCTTTTCACCTCTAGTGATTGGTCTGTTCAGTCTATTTCTGTATGATCTGTTTCTTCCTGATTCAGTTTTGATGGACTGTGTATTTCTAGAAACTTGTCCATTTCTTCTGAGTTGTCCAACTTTTTGCCATACAGTGGTTCATAGTATTCTCATGATTTTTTGTATTTCTGTGGTGTTGGTTTTAATTTCTCCATTTTCATTTCTTATTATGTTTGTTTGTGTCCTTTCTTTTTTCCGCTTGGTGAGCCTGGCCAGAGGTTTCTCAATTTTGTTTACACTTTCAAAAAAGTCAGTGCTCGTTTTGATTTTTTTTTCTATTTTTCAATCTGTTTTATCTATTGCTTTCCTGACCTTTATTATTCCTTTCCTTCTGCTGACGTTATTTTTTGTTTGCTCTACTTCTTCTAATTCTTTTAGATGATAGGTTAGATTATTTATTTGAGATTGTTCTTGTTTTTGAGGGATAACGGTAGCAATAACTTCCTACTTAGGACCAATTTTGCTGCATCCCATAGATTATGTGTGGTTGTGTTTTCATTATCATTTGTCTCAATGTATTTTTAAAATTTTTTCTTTGATTCATCATTGACCTATTGTTTGTTTGTTTGTTGAGGTATAGTCAGTTTACAATGTTGTGTCAGTTTCTGGTGTGCAGCACAGTGCCTCAGTCATAGATGAACACACATATATTCATTTTCATATTATTTTTCACCATAAACTACTACAAGGTATTGAATATAGTTCCCTGTGCTGTACAGTATGAACTTGCTTATCTATTTTATGTATATGAGAACCATTGGATTTTTAGTAGCATGTCTCTGAGTCTCTATGCAGTAGTTTTTCTCTCATTTGTTTCTCTGTGGTTGATTTCTACTTTCATGTCATTGTGGTCAGAAGAGACGTTTGAAATAATTTCTATCCTCTTAAATTTGTTGACGCTGCTTTTGTGTTTGAGTGTGTGGTCTCTTCAAGAGTATGTTCCATGTACACTTGGAAAGGATGTATATTTTAGGTTTCTTTGTCTGTGAATATCAATTAAATCTAAATGTTCTATTGTGTGATTTAGTATCTCTGTTGCTTTATTGATTTTTCTGTCTGAAAGATCTGTCCAATGGGGTATTAAAGTCGCCTACTATTATTGTATTTCCAATAGTTTCTCCCTTTATGTCTGTTAGTATTTGTTTTATGTATTTAGGTGCTCCTATTTTGGGCATTATGTTAATGAGTAATATCCTTTTCTTTTATTGCTCCTTTAATCACTATATAGTGTCCTTTATCTTTCTTTATGGCCTTGTTTTAGAGTCTGTTTTGTGTGATATGAGTATTGTTAACCCCACTTTCTTGTCATTTCCATTTGCATAATATATCTTTTTCCATTCTCTCACTTTCAATCTACGTATGTCCTTCACCCTAAAGTGGTCTCTTGTAGGCAGCATATTATACTCTCTTGTTTTATTATCCAATCTCCAACTCTATGTATTTTGATCGGAACATTTAGTTCATTGACATTTATAGTGATTATTGTTAGATGTGTGTTTATTTCCACCTTAAACTTTGTTTTCCAATTGATTTTGTATTTCATCTCTTTTCCTTTCCTTTTCTTTTTATTTTACCTTTTGTGGTTTGATAATTTTCTTTTGTATTAGGTTGATTTCTTTTCTTTTTTGTTAAGTGATGCTACTATATGCTTTTGATTTGTGGCTAACTTGTTCTTCAAGTGTGTTAACCCATTACTCTATCTATTTGCTTTAGACTGGTAATCATAAAGGCTTAAACACATCCTAAAAACAATGAAAAAAAAATCTACTTTTTCTTGCTCCTAACTCTCATTTTAAGATTTTGATGTCCTCTTTTACATCTTCATGTTTATTCTCTTGCTGTTCATTGTCATCACATTTCCGACTGTGATTTGCTCTTTTTTATAGTTTCCTGCTTCCTTTCTAGAATAGATCTTTCAATATTTCTTTTAAGGTAAGTGAAGTATTACTGTATTCTTTTGCTTATCTGGGAAATTCTTTAACTCTCCTTCTCTCCTAAAGGACAGTCTTGATGGATAGAGTATCCTAGGCTGCAGGGTTTTCTTTCTGGACTTTGAATATATCTTGCCACTCCCTTCTGGCCAGTAATATTTCTGTAGAGAAATCACCTGATAGCCTTATGGGGGTTTCCTTGTAACTCTTTGTTTTTCTCCTGCTGCCTTTAAAATCTTCTTTATCGTTAACTTTGGCCATATTAATTGTAGTATGTCTTGGTGTAGGTCTGTTTGGGTTCATCTTATCTGGGACCCTCTGTTCTTCTTGTACTTTGATATCTGTTCCCTACTGTAGGTTTGGGAAGTTTTCAGTAATAATTTCTTCAAATATGTTTTCCATACCCTTTTCTTTCTCTGTTTCTCCTGAGGCACCTACTATGCATAGATTGGCACGTGCTATATTATCCCAAAGATCTCATATATTGCTTTTTATGGTTTTCATTTGCTTTTCTGTCTTCTCTTCTGATTGGGTTATTTCCATTATCCTATATTCTTAATCACTTTTTCATTTTTCTGCTATTTATTGACTTTAGCTTGGCTTTTATCTCAGCAACTGAGTTTTCTGATTTTAACTAGCTCCTCTTTATAGTTTCTATGTCCTTTTTACAGTATTCTGCATTTCTATTGTTAGCCACTCTTATCTCCTCCAGTGCTGCTGTCACCTCTTTTCCAGGCTCAGGATCTAGTAGACTGTCAAGATCTATTTCACTGTTCTTTCAGGGGCTTCTTTTGTTCTGCTAATTGGGAGTGTTTGGGGTGGTTTCTCAGCTTCTTCATGTTACTTATATTTATTTTACTCTATGAATTTAGAAGTAACAGTTATCTACTATGGTGTTGAAGAGTTGTTTTGTTTTGTTTTGTTTTGTTTTTTTAATGTGGGAGCATCTCTGTGTAGACAGTGTGCATCTAATGTTTTGTTATGGGAGCTGTTTTTAATATGGATGGTTGCCATGTCTTTCCTCATGGGCATGTGGCTGACATTGTGGTGCCCAGAGCCTGCCATCATTATTGAATGAGGCCTCCTTTTGGCTCTGTGGTTGTCACAGCCCTGACAGGGTCTGCTTCTCTGTTATCGGAATAAAGGCTTCCAGACACTTTTCTGAGCTGCACTGTTTGGTAGGTGGGATGGTAGCACTTCTGCTGGAAGACAAGATGCTGAGTATTCCTCTGCAGGAGATGTCCACTGGGAAGTGCTTTCTGTGGTGTTGTCTGTCATTTGCTATGTGGTCTTACAAATAACTCTTTGTTGATGCTGCCCTTATCCCTGCCTGAACTGTGGAAATGTTGGTATCCTGCCCTGGTTTTGTACCCAGAAAGCCACCAGTGCAAATCCTCTGATGTCAGCCAGCTCACCTAGGGGGAGGACACTTTTCCTCCTTTGCTGCTCCCTCCCCAAAGTCAGGTACCGCCTTCATTTCCTTTTACTTTTTTTTTTTCTCCTATCAGGCTTTGTGAGAATTTTCCTTGTACTTCTGATTGTAAGAGCTATTCCACCAAGGTTCAGTACGTGTTCTGTGTGAATTTTTCCGTGTGTAGTTATCATTTTTGATGTATTGATGGGAGAGGGTGAGCACTGCATCCTTTCTCTCCACCATCTTGGCAAACCCCATCTATTTCTCTTTATTCCACTTCTTTAGAAACTTTCTCTATTTCCCTCCATAAATCCAAATAATACTTTAAAAAGTTCAATGAAAAGAACCATCTCTTGAAAAAGAAACTATTCAAGACTGATTCTTGTAGAAAATAGACTTTTCCTCATTTCTAATTCCTAACACTTGATTACTCTATAGTAGTTGCTTCACTTATATTAATTTAAATATACATGCAACTTGCATATGACTCCTCATCATTCAACAAGTTATTAGGAGAAAATACTAAAATACATTTAAAAATTGAAAAATAAGTATTGTCACTGTATGGTTAGTAACTCTCTGGCACAAGTAATCACTTAATAAGTGCTTATCTAACTAAATTGTTAATCTTAACTTCTGGTGACATGGTTGGTTCAATAGAAGTAATCTAAAGGTAGGGATTTAATTCATTATATAATAAATGTTCCCAGTGTTTATCCATTTCTAATACAAATTGGTGTTATACTTTAAAATTCTTCCTCACAGAGTTTTCAGAAATCATAGCACTAATTTCATTCATTCAATGCTGCATTCATTCATTTTTCATTCATTTATTCAATAAATCTTAATTGAGAATCTTTTGCATGCCAGATAATAAAACAGTACTGAGTATATGTTTTGACTACATAGGTATTTTATAATTGTTGTAGTATAGAATATTAGTATCTTTGTAACTAATTTCATGACCTGCTTTCTTTAACCTTTCTGGTTTAGCATTAAGATATCTCAGAAACACATAAATATTTTATCAGTAAAAATGATACATATTATTCTGAATATTATATATTCTTTTTATCTCCTTCATGTAGGTACATTTTAGGCCTGACATTCATGCATTGAGCAATCATCAATTCAGCATATATCCTATAAAAGACTCAGTGCTTTTTGCTATGAGGGTCATGCAGGTGTATCAGTCTAGGAGTCTGGGCAAATAGTAAGAGAAACAAGGGCATGAACACAAATGATCCAAATACAAGGCAGAGATAGAAAGTGATGCAGAGAAACAAAGATATGATGCTATTGGTATTCAGGGTGGAAAAAGATTGTTCCCAAATAAAGGATTAAGGAAAGACTTCTGGAAGAGTTGGTTTTTGAGCTGGGTCTAGGAGGATGGGAAGAATTTAGCCATAGGAAATTGAATGGATAAGAAAGGGAAAAGATAAGGGAGCAGGGTACATAGAAAATACATTTTTACATATAAATTATACTTAATTGAAACAAGAGAAAATGTTTTTTCCCAAGATTATCCTATATTGCTGTTAATTTTTATACATAATTATGTTCAATTATCCTAGTATTTACTTTTCAAATATTCAAGAAGAGTTATTGTAATCCCCATTTTTTCTTTTCCCTTGTTTCTTAAGGTGAATGAAACCCAATTAAATCTCACCAGAATAACATGCAGAAAGTTTCTCACTTTCAGAAAATTATTCCAAAACCTCTACAAGTTGAGTGTAGCTCTGTAGTGCTACATCAAGAAATGATTTTACTCTATTTTAGTAGTGTTGTAGTGTGTGGTAATTATGTTTTCTGCCAGTTTCTGAAACAAGTTATAGAACTTTATCAGCACTATTTTTATGCACTAATATACAATGATGAAATAGAACTCTGATTGAAAATATTAGCAAGTATTTTCAACATGTAGCCAATTTGCATACAATATTCTATTTAGTGTCTGTGATGTGAAGCAAAACTTCCCTTCATCTTAAGTTACTGTGCTGTGTTCCAATGTGTAATTGGAACAATTAAGATAGTACCTGCAGCAGAAGCTCTTGGCTCATAATGTCTCCTTCATTCACCCTCCGACAAAGTGACCAATGATTCAAAGTGGAAAGTAGTCCTTTCCATAATGATATCTTAAGTTATACTGAGCTTGAAAGGTATCTGTTCACATGAAGTCTGTTTTTCCCTTATAGTCTAGAGTGGTTTCCTTATATAGAATTCCCTTTCACATCATTCACTATGCTGTCCCTTGGGCCATGAAAAATTCACACTTATGAAATATGTGTAGATTTTCTCCACTCCATAATGACCTTAAAGTTGTTTGTTTCTTTGCCACCTTCCTCCTCCAAATATTACTTAATATATCCAAATATCTTTGGGTGTCAATAAAGTTGATCAATAAATGGTCACTGCTATAATGAGTTTGCAATAATTAGTCCCATTGGTTTCTGTCCATCACAAATAGGGGAGAATCATTTAACTAATTATCACAAGGACTCCTTGTATTTTCCCATGAACTTTGTAATATTTTCAGGGAAAATACTTAGGTGATACATTTTTCTAAAAATGTATTTGTTTTATGACAACTTTATTCAGAATTACAAAATATAGAAAGAACTCAAATGCCCTTCAACTGGTGAGTGAGGAAACTGTGGTACATCCATACAATGAAACACTACACCGTAATAAAAAGGAACAGAATACTGACATAAACAACATGAATAGGTACCAAATACGTAAGATGCCAAATTGAAAAGGATACATTTTGTATTGCTTCTACTTATATGACATCCTAGAAAAGGCAAAACTGTAGTGACAACAAATGAACTGTGGTTCCCTGGGCCTAAAGTGGGGAAAAAGTTGACTCTAAAGAGTAACCAGAAAACTTTCTGGGTAGATAAAAATACCTTATATCTTAATTTCAGTGGCGGTTACAGGATAGTTTGTATTGGTTAAACTTACACAACTGTACCCTAAATGGGCACATTTTACCACATGTAAATAATAAATAAATATAACTTCAGAAAACTAAAAAATTCATTGATATTATAAATTTTGAGTCAATGTAAAGAGATTCATCCATCAGTGACTAAGATCTATCAAGAAAGGAAAGGAATTCTTAATTCTATAAGACATTTGAAGAATTGCCCTCTTTTCAGAGCACCAATAACATTTCTCTCTCTTTTGTTTTGAAAATTTTGCAATGAAAGTTGCATTGGTGGGGGAATCCACATGGAACAAGTGCTGTGTTTTACTGTTGTCTTAATTATGAATTCACTAAAAATAACAGTTTTTTAAAATTAAATACCAGTTTAATGAGTTGATTGGTTTTGATAATCATCTTGTTTTAAAATAGCACACTCTCGCAGTCTAGTAAGCAACTTAATAATTCAGAAAGACAGTGGAGGAAAAACACTACTAGAAACTCTCACGTAATATAACTGATATTCACATGCAAGAAACAAAACGGCAGGATTAGAAATCATCCTAAGAAGGATTTTTTAGACGGCATATACCTCACCTTTGCGCTTGGTTGGCATAGTTGTTATCATAAACCTCGTAAGTCTGGTCATCATATTCACCGCCGTAGCCATCATCATAACCCTGAGGCAAAAAATGGTAGAAAGATGGATTTGCAATCAATTTGAGTAATTATGATCTGGTTTGGGTTAATGAGATTTTATATATAATTTGACCATGATTTAGTTTTTTTGTTTGTTTTTAATTGAAGTACAGTCAATTACAGTGTGTCAGTTTCTGATGTACAGCACAAGATTAAGTTTTTATGTTTGTTTGGTTAGTTGCTCGGCATCACATTTTACTAGATTAACAATTTTCATACAACATTAACTAATTTTTCATGGATCAGATATTGTTTAATAATTTAACTCATCATATTATTGAAGAAGCAATACCTAGTCTAGGATTTATTTAGGATTTTGATTGATACTAATGAAGACAATTTAAGAAATTCAAAATAAAATTTTAAATACTGTGAGTAGATAAGAACTATTATGATAACCTAATGGTGATACTAACATATTTGTTACAATTCCACTTGGATTTTTTTTCTTCCCCTGATAATAGTCATAATTAGAATTGAAAATAAAATTCTGGATTTTTAAATTGTGTTGAATTTTCCATAAAAAGGTATAGTAATTATTGTTTTAAAAAAAAGGAAAAAAAGAAAAGGAAAAAGAAAAGAAGAAAGGAAGGAAGAAATGAAGGAAGAAAGAAAGAAAAAGAAGGAAGAAAGAGAGGATGAGCAAAAAAAAGAATTGAAATAAAGATCTTTTTACTTTGTTGTACATTCTATGGCGTTTAAATATTATGACTAAAATTATGTTATGTGGTGGTTTAATTATCCAAGTTCACACTAAAAGCTAATGCAGATTTGTGACTGCTGAATGTGCAAGCAAGCTAGCAAATCCACACACTAGTTACATGTCTCTCTGTGAGTGATTCAGTTTCATTTCCTTTGTGGTCATTGACTTTATGCTAAACCCTAATCATCCATCTTGATTACTCCTCACTTTGGAGAAAACTTTTAGCTTTTCTGCTTTTGGACCAGTATTTACTGGTGCACTGCTTTCTTTGGAATGTACTTCTGTCTTACCCCACCAATTCATAACATCATTTCAGTCTGCAGGCTTATAATCTCTCTCTTTATAGTGTTCAGAAATTTAAACTAAAAAAATGTGCAGATGTGAAAGTTTCCACATTAAATTTGACCAAGACTTTGGGCCCATTGAATCTGAAGACTAGTATTTTTCATACTTAAGAAAGTTTTAAAAATTTTAAAAATATTATGCCTTTATTACTTCCACATCTAATTTACCCATTACATACTATGTAATAATTGCAAGGTTTTCTGAGTCTGACCTTAATTTCTTCTATTTTTCCATTCATGATTCCCATTTCATCATATTTTTGCTCTTCAGTATGGGACAGTTTCTCCATTTGATCTTTGAATGTTCTAATTAAGTTCCCAAGGAATTTGTAAAAATATTAATTTAAAATTAATTTTAGTATATAAAAATATTATATACAGATTATTTTAAAATAGTACTAAAAAGTTTATGTCCAAAAAACAGCAGCTACTTGTCACTCTCCAACTTCCAGTCCTCATTTAGCATTTTCATCTATCATTTTAGTATTTATCAAACATTAAAAAATGTTTAAATTTATGTTGCTTGACTTAACGAATTTTAGTTGTCTTTCTATTGACTGCCCATTTGGGTTGGTAAGTATTTAGCCCTATTATAGACTCCTCCCATAGGCCTCCCTATAATTGTCTTCTTAATATAGCTTCATCATAATTGTTTGTTAACCAGTAAGTGTGGAAGTTGTCACTGGGTAATAAATAATTATTATTCACTGGTGAGCCAAATAGACAGGTATAATTCTGCTTAATTTTTGTATATCATTTTGTTTCTCCTAAAGTTAATAATTACCCATTTATTTTATTATTTTCTTGGTTTCCTCTGTGTTTAGAATTATTCATCTTTAGCTGTACCAATAGTTACACTAAACTAGCAACACTATTTGCAAATATTCCAAACATTAGCTAATCTATCGCTTCCTTTTGTTTTGCATGAAGACGACCTCCCGCAGAACCATGTCACTGCACTCTGATCTAAACTGCTGAATTTCTACATCTGAAGGCAGAGTAGTTTTCCTCAAACTTCCCCTGCCCCGCAATCCGTGTAGAGTTTCCTTTTACCAAATTCCGTCTTCTGCTTGCTCTCATTTCTTGCTGAAACATCTCTTTCAGTAAACTCTAGTAAGAGATGTACTGGACAAGAATATTTACATTCTCTCTCTCTCTTTAAACGTTACACTCTCTCTATACCTTGTCTTTTTATTTTTATTTTTTGAGTGAAGAATTTTTACTACACAGAAAAGATAAATAATAGCAAAATAAACTAAAATGCTCTCGCTCGCTCTCTCTCTCTATATATAGTAAGTCTGCTTCAGAAATATGATTTCATCCCTAAGTACCTCAGCTTACATCTCCTGAGTATAAGAATATGCTTACACAGTCACAGTATTATTGCTCCCTCCAAAATCTCACAATAATTTCATAATATCATCTACTGTGATGTTCATTGGCCATGTTCCATTATTGTCAAAAATCTTTTATAGTTAGTTTTTTTTTTAAATCAGAATCCAGTCAAGAGTCATGAATTGCATTTGGTCATTATATCTGTTTAGTCTTTTTGGAAATAACATAGTCCTCCAACCTCTTTTTGCTTCCTGTACCACCACCTTTTTGAGTAGTCTATACCAGTGGTTTTGCAGACTGCCCCACATTCTGAATCTGTCTGACTATTCTCTTAATTGCATTCCCATGGAATATTTTTGAAAGAATGCTACATATGTGATATTGTGCCAACTTTTACAAATTTTAAAATTCTTGGCCCGTGTTTGACCGATCGGCTGAGTATGGAAGTTTATGCTAAAAATTATTTTCAGTCACAATTTTGAGGGCTTTAATTCAATGTTTTCTATCATTACATACATGTGGTGTTGAGAATTCTGTAACTCGTCGGTGACCTACTTTTGTTTTGTCTCATTTTATTTTTTTTTCCTTTCTGGATGATTTTACAATTTTTCTCTTATGCTCTAAAAGTTCCCAGAGCTGTGCCCACGTGTGTGCGCTCCCTTCCACCCCCTGTGCGGGGTGCTAAAGGAGCTCCTTCTGGTTGGGAGCTCATATCCTCCAGTTCTGGGAAACGCTTCATTGTTCTTCCTTCTTTCTAGAACTCTCACTGGTAAGATATTGGATCTCCTGGATTGGCACATTCATTTTATCTTTTTCCCTATGTGATTTCTCTTATTGCTTTTGTTTTCTTAGTGGGAGAATTCTATAAATTCATCTTCCAACCACCCTTTAAAATGTGTATCCTCAGTTAAAAGCACACACACTTTAATAACTGCTAGGGTGTGGAAAGGAGGTTTCTGTGTATCAGGTGAGATTTAAGCATCCTAGTCTTATCTCAAGGCCTCATCTCCCCTCTGATGGAATAAGAGTTAACATCACAGAATTTCTCGGTGCTGCAGTAGACAGTGTTTGTCCCCAGTTCTCTATCCTGCGGAACCACCTGGGCCGGTAACTGGGGGATTAATGATATTTGCCACAGGGGTCTCGTTTTTAAGTACCTGGGTTATTGTTCCTCTACTCAGATTATAGAAATTTAGCTTCACTCATCTTCCCTTCCTACTCAGGACTCAAAAGCTCTAGCTTCCAACAGGAGGCAAGCAAGCTGTGTTGTGTCTTGTTCTATTTTTTGGGTGTGTTAGTGCCCTGTAGCAAGGGGCTAGAACAGCCATGCAGGGGGCAGGCACACGTCTTCAGGGCCTCCAGCCCCCTGAATTCTCTTCTTTCCTCCTGTTTCCATCTGTTAAAATGTTACTGATTTCTAAAGGCCACTTATATTCAATGATCTTCAGGGAGATTTTCCGGCTCCTACTAAGCCTATGATAACCGTCTGTCCTCTGAATTCTAATAGCCTGTTGTTTTCTGTCACTGCTACCCAGAATGTCAAAACAGGTACCATAGTTATTTTTTTACAATTTTCTCTCTTTTTAGAATTTAAGCTCCTGAGAAGCAAGTGAATCACTTTTTTTTGATATCTTGTGGTGTTTGGCATACCATATGCCACAGAGTATTCATTCAATAAATATGTATTGAATTGTCAAGTTAACACAGCTGAGGCCATCTCATCCAGCGTAAATATGGATAGACTGAAATCAATCACTGCTGAAAGTGAAATGTGACAAAGGACGAATAGACATATGAAGAACAGCTTTGTCATGTCATCTGTGGAAGACTATTACTTTTTCTTTCTTCATTTACACTTTCACTTTTTAAAAATCTTAACACAGAAAATCCACAGAATAGATAGAAATCTTCCCTGACAACCCACAGCTTCATCAAGCATATTGTGCAGTAGTCCCTAAATAATTGTACTTCTGTAAAAAAAGAAAGTAAATGTGAATACTTCATTGATTTCTGTTTTCTAACATTCAGTGTAAATATTTACATGCTTTTCTTAGGGTAAGTAAAAATAAAGATCATGCTAGTGATGTTCTAAGATGAATCACGAAAATAGATACGCCCCCTAAAGGGCCAGTCAATAACTGCAAGGGAGTCATATTAAATATGAGCATTCAGCTAAGAATCAAAACGTAAAAGACCAAAAAATTCTAAATTTTTCCCAGTTGTTTCTGCTGTTTGCTCCACTGTTTCTGCTATTTCCTTCGAAGAAATTGCTGGAATCTTATTTCCCAGCCTATTAGCATATTTCTACTGAAAAAATTAAAACCATTTTAGAGGCTACCTATGTTATCATGGCCTCAAAGTAGAATTTCCTAAAGAATAAAGGGTACAACTGATGTTCCAGTAAAATAAAAACCTCCCTCTACAACTGAAAGTTTTAACTTCACTTCCTTCTAGCTGAAGACAGGTGATTTGGCGTCTCTCACAAAAAATTCATTTTTTTTCTGGAACATGGTCATGAAGAATATCCCTTTTATCTAGAATTTCTTCATATTTGTGAAGTTACTAGGTGCATTTATTTATTTATTAGTGGGGATACTGGGGAATGAACCCAGGACCTGTGTATGCTAGGCACATGCTCTACCACTGAGCTACACCCTCCCCCCAAAAGAAGTTATAAATTCTTTAGTTTTCTATATTTGAGCCACATAAAACCAGATCTTTATAGGATTTTTTAGGAAACACAGTCTTGGCTATCTTCCAGTTCTTCAACAAGTCCTCGACATTTAACATAAGGTACAATATGAAAGGTAGGCCTGTGCAATGATGAAAGAACAGGACAAGTTCTTTGCAGTGTCCTATGAACCACAGATGACTTTGCACCTCTGCGTATTGGGCACAGCAGCATATGGGATGCATGCACATTACTATAAACACATAATCTTACAAAGCCAGCCTTTTTCAGACCTACTTTGAAAAATGGATTTCTTGGCCCAAATCTGCCTATTTTTTCTTTTTCAATTTAAGGAGATCATTTTGATCTAAATGCCCTTTCTTGAACTATAATTTATGCACCAATTTTGGGCTTTCAAAACTAATGATAGTGTCTCTACACATAAGCTTAAATTAATAGTAATTCATCGGACTTTATATTAACCATGGAACTACCTATTATCCTGACAGTAGAGAGAAAGAATAAGACATGATTCCTGCCTTTCAGACATTCGTAGCCACTGGTGTTGGTTTAACAGATGCCTTTCTGAAAAAATTATATGCATGTGTATATAGATGTGTATAAATTATATCATTATAAATTTTACTGACAAAGCACACTATTTACAAATAATAATAAAATGCTACATTTAACTTATATCTAAAATAAAAGTGTATTTCACTTATATTAAAAATAAAATCTATAGCACTCAATTTATAGATAAAATATAGAATTCATTTTAGGGTCTGTGCACATATAACTTCAGTATGACTTGTTATTTCTTGAAAAAATTACTATCAGTTTTTATAATTCTGTTGTTACCATAACACCACAATAAATCACAGCACAGATAACTTGATTACTCTTCAATTCAGCAAAGACACCTCTGTACTGATGAACCTGTATAATTCTTGCATTAGTGTCACTTGAAATTTTCATTTACGTTGGCAAGCAAAATGAAAGGGAACCCTCAAATGTGTGTGTCAGAACTTGACTCATTTGTCATTGACGTGAGCAACTTTGTTCTGAACTGGACAATAGTTTTTACATACTAAAGGAATATTTCCTCAATTTTGCGTCTAGTCACAATGTAAACACACATTTAAGTTA
Source organism: Vicugna pacos (assembly GCF_048564905.1). Lineage (NCBI taxonomy): Eukaryota > Metazoa > Chordata > Mammalia > Artiodactyla > Camelidae > Vicugna > Vicugna pacos. The sequence goes on from NC_133006.1 coordinate 4,296,688, forward strand.
AATTTGCATAATTAACATTTTTTTCCATAGTTCTGTCTATATGATTACTGTAACAAAAGATCAAGTCTGGGCTGTTAGCATTTGCCAGTATCTGTGGTGTAAACACCCTACAATGGCTTATTTCAAGCTATCAACATGACATCCTTAAAAACAGATTTGGGAAGAAATAAACAATAGCACACACAATATAATACATCATGATATATTATTTCCACCATACAGAATAGTAGCCATGACCTCAAGCATATATTATAATGAAATAATTAGATAATGAGTTTGTAAATACTCTTCATCCTTATATAATTTATTTAAAGTTTATATAATTTAATTTTTAAATAATGGCTGTGTTTAACAACCAATTCACAAAATCCCTGGAAATTTTACAAGGGATCTTAGGGGCCAGCACAAGTCAGCTCTAGCACACAGCTGTTGTTTGCTTACCAAAGGACACCAACAGGTGTAGAAAACATTGAAATACCGGTGGAAAGTGTTTCAACAGATTATGCAACAGGGACAATTGGAGCACACTGGAAGGAACACCTCAATCTGAGGGTTTTAAGTGGAATTTCTCAGGGAAGGTCTTATTTGAGATGGTTATTTGTAGATAAATATATATTTTCTAGATGGACAAGTGGGTGGTGTGATAGCACTCCAGTTTCCCAGTGTGAATGCATGGCAACATGAAAGAAAGCACTGTGTTTGGTGAACAGCTCAGCAGCTGGATCTAACTGAAGCACAAAATGCCTAAGAAATGGTAGGCAGTTGGGCTAAAGAAGTAGGTAAGAGTCAGCTCTGAACTGCTTCCTATGACCGGATAGGGACTTTATTTGTATCCAAAAGGCAAGGAAGCCATGGAACATTTCCAGCAGTGGAATGCCAATACACAAATCTGCATTTTGTTACATCCTTTTGACTTTTAAACATTTCCAAGTCTTTGGGGACCAGGCTCCACTTGTACCCTCTACTTTCTTGAATATGTTAATCATAATTATAATAAAACCCCTGGATGATAACTCCAACAACTGAATCACCTGTGTCTTTATTTTTCTCTTGGTTTTTGTTGATTTTTTTTTTTTACCATGCCTTATTATTTTCTTTTACTGAATTCTTGATCTTGCGTACAGAAATTTGTGAAGGCTTTTGCCTGAATGTATTTTCTTTCAAAGAGAATTAAGTGCTTCCCTGGGAGGCAGTTAGAATAGCAGGAGATAACCTTGATGCCATGGAGAGAGAGTTTTAGACAACTGGATACAGGATTTTGAAGCTCAGCAGTACAGGCTAAAGACAGAGCTCTGGAAGTGATCAACATACAGATGAGGGCTGAAATAACCGTTGTTCAAGGTGTCTCCTGGGAAGAGAAACTCAGGCTACACAATACTCTACATGAATCTACTTCCTGTTCCTGTCTTTAATCGGCCTTTATCTCACTAGGAAATGACGGCATAGACTGTAATAATATAATAATGTTTTTTTTCCCAAGAAGATCCCACTCTAAAAAGAAAATCAGTCTTGAATTTATAAAAGGATGTTATTTCTCTAAAGGCTTGGTGTAAAATCCCCATGCCAGGGTATGTTTTTAACACTGACCTGTGAGAAACTCCGGCAATAGCCACGTGTTCATTACTACCCCACAGATACCAACTCAAAAATTCTTCCAAAAATGGAAAAATAAACAGAATTGTATTAAATTTCCCCTAGATACAGATTTTTTCTAGTCAACACTAATTTATGAAGTTTTTGAAGATTTCTTATAACTCAGAAAAGAGAGTCATCACGTGAAACAGTTTAGAACATCTCTTTTCACACATTTTGGAAAACACATGTTTCAAAAGTGTTATGTTACTGCCAATTTGGCTAATTGATACTGTATCGAATTTATTTATATAAACAGTTAAGTTGGACCATATAAAACTGCCATTTTTATAGGTACAAAAAATGTGTTTGAACTTGTGAATGAAAAATACTGCAACCGCATCAGTAAACAAAAAATGCTGAAACCAAGGCATCAGAGGCTGCTGCACCCCCTGCAGCCCGGCCTCTGCAGCCACTCACAGTGGTGCACCCTGAGGGGGCTCAGAATAAGAAAGGGCAGGACACTGGCCCTAAGTAGGCGCTTGTCAAAGGAATGAATTCAATGGGCCCAACGTTTGCTCCCTCCCATACATAGAAAAGCACTTAAACTCTTTAACTTGAGATGCCTGGTTTTCTTCAGTTAACAAGTAATCTTTTAATGTTTAATGTCCCGATTACCTGGTCTTTGTTGTAAAACTCCTGTATATCCTGGCTCCTTCCCTACCTCTTCAGAGCATCCGCTCAGAGCGATCTGGGAGGCTGTCATCTCAGGCTTGAAGGGGTTCAAGTCCTCAGAAATGTCCACCAAGTAAAACATTAACTCTCAGTTTTTAGGCTGTGCATTTATTTCAGTTGGGAAAGTGTAGTTCGACCTAATATTCATACTATAAACTATAAAGCTGACATGTTTCTGTCAACTAAAGAGAAGCAAAAATGTCTTGTGATGCTAGTATATTATTGTGGCTTCCAGAAGAAGATATTTTTTGAAATTTAAATGATATGAACTGTCATCCTGACTTTGTTATATACCCACACTTTCTTTGAAGACTTTTCAATGTAGTAGGCTTTGGTGAGAGGTTTGGAATTTGTCATTATTTTCATTATGGCTTTTATTTTCTGTGTAAGGTCAGCAGGTATTAAAAGAAAATAATGTGGAATTTTCTAATACGATTGAGAGAAAAAGAAAACAGTCAAGCATGCAATCAAGATCCGTAACATATTCTAGAATGAAAATATTCTAGAATTACTTAATTCTAAAATTAAGTAATTTAATTATGAGGATCAATATCATAAATTTGTCACCGAATTCTAAAATACTAGGCACAGAAGCAACTTGCAAATGCTGCCCTTTAATGTTATTGAATGTAATTAACAGATCATATAGGAACTTGACATTTAACTTTCTTATGAACTGTGGTTAATTCTTACACACCTACGTTCCTTTCTTGAGTTAAGCCATAAAATGTTTAGCATGTCCATTTCATATGTAATTTCTTGTTACTACCGAAGCCCTTCATGGTAATAATTAAAATTAAAAAATACATCATGAAATATGATTAAAATACAAATGATATATGAAGTGCCAATCTTTTAATACGCAATATCCCCCTAGGATGTTAATGATCAATGTTTAAGAGAAGTATCTGCTTGATCATGGACCTTATACTTTGTCATGTGTCTTTTCTTAACAGTTTTATTTTTATGTGTCTATGTCCCTACACTTTTATCACACATTCTTTGCTTGAAGTATGGATGGGTTTCTTATAAAACAGAATGATTTTAATGGTATCTCCCATCCCTTTTTTCCACTGAAAGAATAGCTTCCTATTACTGATTGCTGGCTTGTTTGGAACAGCGCAGCAAGGGACACCTCCCTCTGCCCCAAATGTGTGGCTTTTGTTACTGGTGCAGTAGGTCAGCTCAGCTCACTCGTTATGGAAAATCATTATCTACTCAAAGTCTTCCTAAGCACGAGGGTCCACACAGCAAGTGGGGAACACTAAACCTAATAGCCTCGCTTTACAATGAGGCAATGCATAATTTCCTAAAAGTTTTCTATGGAAATGAATGAATAAGCCTCTAATAAGGGGGGGGAAGGGAGTTACTCTTCGATACCTTTCCCTGCTGGGTAGATTGACACTAGTCAACAATTTCCCCCCATATATGTACACCCAATATGAAGGCTAGAAATTGCATATTTCTGAGATCTAACTTCTTTGGAAATTAAAAGGAACTACAAGACCATTTCTGACAGACATGCATCTACATATACTGTACTACAAAGTTAATCTCAGGCTCATGCTAATATTTTTTTTTTGAGGTATAGTCAGTTTACAATGCTGTGTCAATTTCTGGTGTACAGCACAGTGCTTCAGTCATACATGGATGTACATATATTTAAGCTACTACAAGGTATCGAATATAGTTCCCTGTGCTGTACAGTATAAACTTGTTTACCCATTTTATCTATACCAGTCAGTATCTGCACATCTCGAACTCTTAAACTAGCCTGCTAAAATCAGATAACAAACCTCAGCAAGTACATACGAAGGTTATATACATTTTAAGATGAAATTAGTAATATTCCATTCAATTAAACAACAATAGAATTCATACCCAATACGCATATATTGGGGGTCTACTGAGTGAGAGCATGAGAGGTGCTTGTACACACAGTATTTCATTAAAAACCTGAATCGACCCTACAAGGTATGTTCTGTATCTTTACACCCATTTTATAGATTGGGAAACAAATAATTTCATGAGGCCATACCCCACCAGCAAGAGGCCTGGCTAGAATTCAGACTCAGTCTCTGACACTGTCTGGTGCATAATCTCCCGTTGTTTTATGATAGGTAAACAATAACATGGATGGCAAAGTGTAATTCTCATGACGATTTTAAAATCATTTTGAGTAAGTTTTTAATAATAGTAAAAACACAGTTTGTGATTTTAGCTGTTAAAACGTGTGGAGAAATGATTAAAATATTTGGAGTTAAATTATGTTCATATATGTTTAAAAGCAGTCTTCTACCTTTAAATGTCAAGAACTCTGCAGGGTCTGAGATTTTAATCTAGTGATAAGTTGACAAGCTAGCATGCTACTGTTTCATGGATGCTGGTAGAACACATGAGAATCAGACACAAGGGACTTCATTACTCACAGCAAAGCAATAGCCAGAGCTTCATATTGGTTTGTGCCAGTTCCCCATGTGTCCCACATCCCATACAGGCAGTGCAGGTGGGGTCAGGTTGGATGCCTCTCCACTCACCGGGCTGAGTTATAAGGGAGGACCAACGAGCTTAGGGAATTTCAAATGGAATCAAACCTACTGTCTCTGGGGGAGATGATACCTCATCCTTCAGTTTTTTGATGGAGGCACAGAAACAGCAGGGGCAAAGAGTAACGGGGTCTTTATTTTTGGCACACCCAGCTGGGAAATGCAGAGACACTCAGGGTCCACGGCTGCCTCTGCCAACACAAGATAACCAAGACACCTGAAATCCAGGAGACCTTTAAAAGTGATTATTGAGGAAGGAAGGATAGATCATGATACTGCTTCCTTGTTGGATAAACATTTGAAGGCTAGGTCAGCAGATGATAACATGTGCCTTTAATTTTATCTCTTCAGCAGAACTCAGTGTGCTTTCTCCTGTTTATTCTGCACTCCTTTTGTCTCTTCAATTTTGATAATGTTTTATCCAATGGGAGTGCCAGCCAGCAAACCTTTTCTCTTAGTAGCAATACATGTTGTCAACTGTGATATACTAGCTCCTAAAACAAAGATATATATTTTCAGAGAGGCACCCCCCCTCCCAAGTCCCTGCAGAATATTAATATTTGCCACTATGGTGCTTTCAAATCTGCTTCCTTTTATTGCAAAGAATGAAAATTAATTTCCAGTTTTACAAGTAATTTTAAAGCTCATCTAACTACATTTGGTGATCCAAACTCTTGGATGTGATTTGAATTTCCAAGTAGGTGATTCTTAATCATGAACATTCATATCAATTTTCTGTTAAGAAAAAAACTATATAATAAACTTTTACTTTACATCACAAATGCTAGACTAATAAAAATAACAAAACTTTGTGCTTGATGAGGAAGAGAGAAGCAATAGCTATTTACAGAAGGCTCCCAGGCCATAATTCAAATTAGACCTCTTGTAATATTTTAGGTATTTTCCCCTAGCATGCAGTGAAAGGCTGCTAACTTTGTGTTTTTGAAAAAAAAATTCATTTGTCAGTAGAGTTCCCTGATTCCCATTTTTACACATGTGTTTTAACACGTTAGAAATCAGACCACAATGTGTTCAATCCAGTTAATGAACAGAACTGTGATTCATGAAACTAGCAGTTTACAGTAATGAACTCATGAGTGCTGGTTTGCTAATGGATCCATTCTGAATGTGTTCATGCTTTTGTACTTCACATCGTAGGCACCATTGTTGCTTCAGCAGTCAGCCCAAAGCAGATGCTTCAAACTTCAGTGGTACAAGTCGCTAAGGCCTTCTCACTCACTCAACAGAAAAAAAAATCAGTAAATGCTGTCATGACTAAGAACAAGACCAATTTTTAGAAGATAACTCATGTTGTTCACTCCTAAGTACCAAAAAGTTTAAAGCTGAATAGAATTCATGACAATTTAAGAATTGTCACATTTTAAAAAATGTCTAACCGTAGGGAGCCAAGCACTAGCTCCACAAGAGAAGAGCTTACTTCTTAAGGTCTTTTTACCTCCAATAATCTATGCAGCATCTTGAGGTGGCTTCTGTATGTTTTATATTCCCATTTGAGGCTACATGAAATTAAAGCCAAGAAAAATTAACCTCATTGCAGCTGATCTGACTCCACCTGTGTATGACAGGGATAAATCAGGAAGAAACAAAATAGAAAAGAAGCCAAGAGTGCAACAGCCCATCCTGACTCCTGCCACACTTCTTGGTGATGTTATTTTTATTGCTGAAACATGGACTTTATAGCTTGTGAAACAAGAGTATGGCAGCATGATGTATCTATTTAATATTTTTCAGTATTTTCCCCCTAACGTCTTGGAATTCTGATCTGTAGTGACACTTTTTCAGCTAGAAAGCAATGTAAGACTCTATCACTTATTTACATTCATAAATAGAACAATTTTGGCGTTTTGTTTTACATAATTGTCACTTTCTGATAAATTATGCATCAGACAAATGCATATCAAAATGAGATAATGATTTCATATAAACCAGCTGAGTAATCTTCATTTTTACAGTGATTTTTCCCCCTGTTATATGGTACCATATATAACAAAAATTCCTTTATTATCCTGAAAGGAAGGTGTTTCTGATCTCTTTGCAATTCCTATGATTAGAAATAGAAGCTATGACAATGCCCTCTATTATAGTTTCAATCTTTTGACTTAACAAATGAAAAACACGAGTGGTCTTTTAAAACTTGACCCTGTGTTTCGTCATGACAGCGTTACTAATTGTATTTTTCTGCACTACTTTCTGTTTCCATGGTGCGATGAAAATGTAAATATTTAAGTTAACTAAGTCATTAATAAGTGTTTATTTTGACATTGTTTGGATTAAGAAGAAGGTCTCATTGTGCAATTCGGTTTAGTTCTTTTCCTTTTTTATTTTTGGAGGGGGAGGTAATGAGGTTTGTTTGTTTGTTTGTTTGTTTGTTTGTTTAAATAAGGGTGCTGGGGTCAAACCCAGGACCTCGTGCGTGGGAAGCATGAGCCCTCCCACTGAGCTACGCTCTCCCCCAGGTTTAGTTCTGATTTTCCGTTTTCTACTTTTTAAACCACTCTCTCTTACTCTGGTCAGGGCCCACTTTTTTGTTTGCTTGCTTGTTTAAAGATGGTGCAGGCTCTCCACGGGGCTGGTGACTCACGGGTCCCTTGGAAACCAGCCACGCTGGATGCAGGCCACATGAGCAGGCAGCGGCCCTCTATTTCTACTGCAACCATACGAGCTAAATTAATTTATCTGAGATTCACTTGAAAAATTTACTCTAAAAATGTTTCATGTATGCTGGTGTACAGCATTCTGCATTATTAAATACTTTTTAGTGTTCTACTGTAACTACTGAATGTATGCTCGTGGGGCTAGAAATATCCGTTTGCCATAAAGAACCCCAAATCTCTCTCAAAGGATTAATCAAATTGCTACATTATTCCATTGACTATTTTTTCCCTGTGGTGATTCATTTACTTCAAATTTAGTCTTATTGTGTTGTCTTATGATGTTGTAATTCTTACTGTATTTCCTACGTGGAGGCTCCATACATGCAGAGCAGCGTTGTGCAGTAGATCTTTCGGTGATGATGGAAATTTTCCACACTCTGCGCTGTCCAACTAGGGACTCACTCATCAGACGTGGCTTTTGAGCACTTACATGGGGCCAGGGTGACTGAGGAACTGACTTTTTAATTTAATTAAATTAATTCAGTTTTACATTTAACTACTCCCATGTGGCTACTGGCTACCACAGTGGACACTGAAGCACAGGTCAATAAATACGTATGAAATACTCAGCTCTCTAGAAATTTTTTAAATGTCTGTTTTTTGTTTTTTTTTTTTTTCAGTTCAAACTTAACCACAGAGGAAGAAAAAGCCACAGGACTTAGATTTTATAAATGATGTCATTTTGGGAGTAAAAAGAGTATGTATTTTGAATTTGCCATCCGCTCCCCCTTTGTCTTTGTCCCCTTGTGGAAATTACCTTTGACTTGCTCTTTTGTGATTTGGAGGGGCTTTGCTCTCCAACGAATGGGACGCACTGGGAGCTTGGGGGGCATTTTCTATAGACTACTTCTTTGGGACTATTTGAAAATACAGTAAAGACAGAAGCCATTCATGTCACAAGAATCTTAAATAGTTCTTTGGGGATTCCAGTAGGCAACCATCCAGACAACAGCAATGAGAAATGAGATGAGGTAAAATGGAAAATACCTCTTGACTCTGCACTTGTCCTTCTAATAATCATTGTAAAGAACCAACAAAAGACGTATATGCCTGAATCTTCAGCCTTTGATGATTTAAAAACTTCTATTTTAAGGTAGACTCTTATGCTGTCAGTTCTTCTCTATTCCTTATTGTTTCTTTATAAACTAATGGAATGAGCCTCTATGCTTAAGGAGGCGTTCGACACTCACAAAATTGATCATGAAGAGTTTAGTTTAAGGATATACAAGACTGCTCTATGGGAAAGGATAGACGGCACCAGAAACATTTCATATGCGATTTTATCCTTTTTTGTTTTTAAAGAACAACAAGCATTCTTGTCACAAGGAGGAACTTAAGTGTAGGAAGAAGAAAACAGGGATTGAAAAGAGCATCAAAGAGGTGAAAGGTCAGTTTTTCAAAGTCCGTGGTTGGCTGAAGTCTGAGGTCAATGAAGAAAGGCTTACTTTTGTTCCAGTGACAGATGGTGACAGAAATGAAAGCAGAATGTGGGCGATGCGGCTTATTCACGACTGGCCAGCACAGAGAAAGGCGAGGGGAACTAGCCAGCAGTCTGGGGGGTTCCGGCTCTTCATGCCCGGGTTTCTGGGAAACCTCCGTGATGAAGACTCTAGCACGCAGCGCACAGCGGGCTTTGCTTCTCTGAACGTCCGCTGTTCTCCGCGCACGTTCTCTGGCTCTTAAGCCCGGGCGTTACCAGTCATGCCGCTCGCCTGGCTAACCAGACTCCCCGTCTCGACCTCACCTCTTTGGAAAGCCATCAAGGTTCCCACCAAATCCATCTTCTGATCCTAGGCCCTGTACTTCCTTTCTAAGCTTTTACTATTTCTGGGTTTCCCTCTCTCATATTTTCCTGGTTTACCAACAGGTGACTGTCTCTCCTCATTTATGACCAAAAGAGAAAACAAAACAAAACAAAACAAAACAACTAGGAGGCAATAGGTCATCACAGGGATAGTCAAATTTGCCAGATGTTAGAGTTTTTTCCATGGTCCTATTCCTATGTTTCTGATTTAACTTGAGTAGCGTCGCATGTAAATGGTGTAATAATATATCTGCATCAAGATTAAGGTAAATAATGATACTAATAATAGTGTTATTGTTGTTATTACCATACGCAGCCAAAAATATACAATTATGTAAGTTTATATTGTGTCATAGTATAGTAGAATATTTTGACATGTGGTAGGACCTGAGCAAATGCTTTACAAAGATTATACCATTTATTGTTAGGAGGTAGACCTAAAGATGCATTAATCACCATTCACATCCTTCTCCCTTAGTCTGTCCCCTCTCTCTTCCCTTCTCTTCTAATCTTTCCATTTCTCACCTTTCTTTGTCTTTCAGACATCTCCTCTTGGCAGAGAACATAGCCACCTGCGGCTCGGTGGTCACATTATTCAGCTAATTGGCTGACCAAACAGAAAAGAAGGTTTCTCTCTCAGCTTCAGCTTTCAAACTCCCAGCAGAAGAACTGTGCTCAGCGTACACCACATGGTCCCCTTTGTACCTCTCATTATTGCAGGCGGAGGGGGGACAGGGTCATGACTTGCAGGATCTGGTTACCCCCTCAAACTACGTGAACACTTTTCAGAATAAAGAGGGTGATATTTGAGAGAGGTAAGAGGAACTGTCCAGTAAAATGGATATTAAACACCTTTCTTTAAGTAGAGAAAAAAGTTGTAACTCAGAGTCAGCCCCACAGTTAGTCAGTAGCGGTCATGCTAAACAAGCTGTGCGTCTTTTGCTGACATGTGTGCAGCATCAGGACTTTTATCTTCTTCCCTGGGGCCATATGGGAAGAGAAGAAATTATGGAGATGGGAGGGAGACTGGCGATATGGGAGACATGCAGAAAAGGCTTCAAATCTGTGGAGCCATCCCTGCAATTAACATGCTGTATACAGGATGGGAGGCTGCTAATGCCCAGAGATGCGTCCTTGTTGTTATCCCAGGAATCTGTACCTGCACATTCATTTAGAAAGAGGACTTTGCAGATGCAGTTAAAGATCTCTGACATGAGGAGATTGCCCTTTATTCCCTGGGTGGACCCAAAATGCCATCACAAGTGCTTGACAGAGACAGAGGGGAATTTTACCGGGGACAGACACACACACACACACACACACACACACACACACACACACACACACACACACACACACACACACACACACACACACACACACACACACACACACACACACACACACACACACACACACACACACACACACACACACACACACACAGGAGGAGATGATATAAGCAGGGATACAGGGACTGGGATGATGCAGTCACAAGCCCAGGAAGCTGGCAGCCACCAGAAGCTGGAGTAAACAAGGGAAGATACCCCTCTCCCCCGAGAGCTTCTAGAAAGAATAAAGTCCTGCAGACATCTGGCCTCTAGAACTGTGAGAGAATGAAGTTCTGTGGTTTGAAAACATCAAATCTGTAGTAATTTGTCACAGCAGCCACAGGTGATTAACACAGATGTGGAGGAGTAAAAAGACAGCCATTTCACTGGAGTTCTCAGCAAGCTGAGATGCTACCAGCTGTCTGCCTTGAAACAAAACCTCTGATTGAGGGCTTCTGGCGGCGGTTGCAGAAAATGCAGCAATGACCTGTCTCGTTATTCATGATTCGGGCAAGAGAACAGCCCAGCTTTGGGAGCTCACCGACCCGCAGCCCCACGTGTGTCACAGACTTGACGCTCAGTCAGTGAGCAGGCGGGCCTGTTGTTACTCCTTAGAACTTCTGTTTTTCTCTAAATTGAGGCGTATCTCTGAGAACCGAGGCTCATAAGCTTAGACTACCTTTAGAACCACACAGGCAAGGATGTTACGAGCTCACAGAAGTCACTGTCCTGCAGGTACAGACGAGGTCGGACGCTTCATCGCATCGGTTTCCCACCTGGTTCAGTACCTTACACAGGACACAGCTCATGCCTTTCATAAATCTTTGTAACTGATCATTGGGAGAATCTTTCTTTTCTTCAATGTCTCATCTGTTGCTAATCCCATCCAGCTTCTTTTTCATCTTACATTTTGTAATGATCATTTCTAGAAGTTTGATTTACACCTCTTTTTTATATCCTTCATGTCTCTGCCTTACATTTTGAACAGCTATAATTTAGTTATAACAATTGTTTTAGTGTCCTTATGTACAATTCTAACAGCTGTGTCCATTACGGGAAAGTGATGATTAATTGTTTTCTTTATTATGTGTCATATTTTCTAATTTCTTTGCACATCTGTTATTTTTGATTGTAGGCCACACGTTGTGAATTTCACATTTTTGGATATTGCATGGTTTTTTTCCATGGAGATATTCTAGAGCTTTGTTCTGGGGTTCAGTTTAACTATATGAAAACCATTTAGTTTCTTCCCATTCTTGCTTCTGATATTGTTAGGTGGGACCAAAGAAGTGCTCAACTTAGGGCTCATTATTCCACATTCCTAAGTAAGACCTTTGCATGTGCTCTACTCAATGTTTCATGCGTAACAAATTGTTTTCCAGTATGCAAATTGGGAACAGGCAATATTCCGGTCCTGCCTTAGTGTCGGGCACTATTACTACTGATGATTCTGGGTGGTATTCTGCACCCTAAACTCAGGTATATTTTCACATATGTGTGCTAGTCAATATCCTGCAGATTCTATAATTCTCTCTCTGTGCAACTCTCTCCTGTCCAGTACTCTCACAATATCTGGATGCCTTGGTCCCCATGGACTTTCAGCTCTGTCTTCCCAATTCAGGGAGTTTTCTGAGCTTCCCCGAGTCCCTCCTCACCCCATCACAGCCTGGAAACACTTTCAAGGCTGTGAACTGGGTCAAATCAGGATTCACCTTACTTTTTCCCCATTTTTCAAGGATCGCTGTCCTTCACTCCCTGATGACCAGTGTCATGAAATGTTGTTTCATTTATTTTATGTGTTTTTTTTTATTGTTTTGGGTGAAAGAGTAAGTCAAGTTCATGTTTTCCCCAGTTGGCCAGCTGCACTTGTTATCTAAGTTACATTCTGCTAACAAGGACAGCCTGTGTCTCTCTTACAAGATCATGAGTTTTTGAAAGGTATATGTTTTGTGGGCTATCATCTTCATCTCTGCTCCTCATGAATTCAATAAAGAGTAGAAGATTTTAACACCCCACTAACATCATTGGACATATCCTCCAGACAGGAAATCAGTAAGGCAATGGAGATACAAAATGACACAATATAAGTTACATGTAATTGATATTTTTGGGACATTACACCCCAAAACCCTGAAAATACAGTCTTTTCAAGTGCACATGGAAAATTGTATAGGATATTTCACATACTCAGACACAAAACAAGCGTTAGCAACAAATTTAACAGGATAGAAATTATCTGAAGTATCTTTTCTGACCACAATGTCATGAAACTAGAAATCAACCACAGAAAGAAAATTGTGTAAAAAGACTGCATGGAGACTAAACAACATACTACTGGAAAAAAAAAAAGACAATGATGAAATCAAAGAAGAAATTAAAAAAAAAAACACCTTGAGACAAATGACAATGAAAACACAACACATAATCTATGGGATGCAGTAAAAGCAGTCTATGAGGGAAGTTCATAGAGATACTGGCCTTCCTCAAAAAAAAAACAAGAGCAATCTCAAATAAACAAACTAACCTGCCATCTAAAAGAATTAGAAAAAGAAGAATGAACAAAACTTAAAGGCAGCAGAAGGAAAGAAATAATAAAGATCAGAGAGGAAATAAAAAAAATAGACATTAAATAACAACAAAAACTCAATCAAATCAAGAGCTGATGTTTTGAAAGAGTAAACAAAATTGACAAACTTCTGACCAGGTTCACCAAGAAGGAAAAAGAAATGATACAAATAAACAAAATAAGAAATGAAAAAATTATAGCACAGGTATACAAAAAATAAGAGAATACTATGGAAAACTATATGGCAACAAATTGCAAACTAGAAAAAAATGGACAAGTACAGTCCACCAAAAACTGACTTGAACAGACCAGTTAGTAGAAGTGAAGTAGAATCAGTAACAAACAAGCAAATAAACAAACAAACAAAAGGCCAATATCTTTGATGAGCACCGACACAAAAATGCTCAACAAAATATTAGCAAGTCAAATCCAAATTGGGAGAGAAAAGGTAAAACCGTCACTATATGCAGATGACATGATACTATATATAGAAAACCTTACAGACTCCACAAAAAACTACTAGGGCTGATAAAAGAATTTGGCAAGGTAGCAGGACACAAGATTAACATACAGAAAGCTGTTGCATTTCTTTACACTAACACTGAAACATCACAAAAGGAAAGTAAAGAAACAATCTCTTTAAAAATCCCATAAAAATAGTTAGGAATAAACCTTACCAAGGTAGTGAAAGACTCACATGCAGAGAGCTATAAAACATTGATTAAAGAAATTAAATATGACTTAAAGAAATCATCCCATGCTCTTGGATTGGAAGAATTAATATTTTTAAAGTGGCCATAGACCCAAAGCAATCTACAGATTTAATGTGATTACTGTCAAATTACTCAGGACATTTTTCACAGAGCTACAACAAATAATTGTAAAATTCATATGGAACCACAAAAGACCCAGAATTGCCAAAGCGATACTCAAGAAAAAGAATGAAGGTGCAGGAATAACTCTTCTAGTCTTCAGATAATACTGCAAAGATGCAGTTATCAAAACAGCATGATATTGGCACAAAAACAGACATATGGCTCAATGGAATGGAATAGAGAGCTCAGAAATGAACCCACAGATTAATAGTCAATTAATTTTGACAAAGGAAGCAAGAATAGACAATGGAGAAAAGACAGTTTCTTTGACAAACGGTGTTGGGAAAACTGGACAACTGTATATAAATCAATGAAGTTAGAACACTCTCTCACACCATACACAGAAATAACTCCAAATAGCCTAAAGATTTAAATACAAGACAGGACATGATGAACCTCCTTAGAAGAAAATATAGGCAAAACATTCTCTGACATAAATCTTAGCAGCATTCTTCTAGGGCAGTCTACTAAGGCAGTAGAAATAAAAGCATAAATAAACAAATGGGATCTAATTAAACTTACAAGCTTTTGCACAGCAAAGTAAACTATAAACAAAACAAAAAGACAACTTATGGTATGGGAAAAAATATTTGCAAACAATGTGACTAACAAGAGCTTAATTTCCAGAATATACAAGCAACTCATACAACTAATAACAACAACAAAAAAAATAACCCAATCAAAAAATGAATAGAAGACTTCAAAAAACACTTCTCTAGTGATGACATACAAATGGCTGGTAGGCACAAGAAAAAATGCTCAATATTGCTAATTATCAGAGAAATGCAAATCAAAACTATAATGAGGCACCACCTCACACCAGTCAGAATGGCCATTATTTAAAAGTTCACAAATGATAAGTGCTGAAGAGGGTATAGAGAAAAGGGAACCCTCCTACACGGTTGTTAGGAATGTAGTTTGGTGTAGTCATTATGGAAAACAGTATGGAGCCTCCTTAAAAGCCTAAAAATAGAGTTAGCATATAATTCAGCAATCCCACTCCTCGGCATACATCTGGAACAGCTCTAATTAGAAAAGATACATTCACCCCAATATTTATAGCGGCACTATGTACAATGGTCAAGACATAGTAGCAACCTAAATGCCCACTGATAGGTGACTGGATAAAGAAGTAGTGGTATATGTATATGCAATGGAATACTACTCAGTCACAAAAAAGAATACAATAACGCTATTTGCAGCAACATGGATGGACCTGGAGATTGTCATACTAAGGGAAGTAATCTAGAAGGAGAAAGAAAGATACCGTATGATATCACTTATATGTGGAATTAAAAAAATGATACAAATGAACTTATTCATAAAACAGAAACAGATTTACAGACATAGAAAACAAACTTATGGTTACTGAGGGGGAAAGGATGTGAAAGGATAAATTGGGAGTCCAAGATTTGCAGATATTAACTACTGTATAGAAAATAGATTAACACAACATTGTAAACTGACTATAGTTCAAAAACAAACATTTGCCCGCTCATTGTTAACTGAGCGTTTTGGATATATTAAGCAGTTAAGAAATGTTTGCTGATTCTGAACAGTTAAACAAAGCTCCAAGGTGGGAAGTATTGAAGGTTATATATGGCACTTTTCATAAATTAGAGAGATGGAGTGTTAGTTTCCCCCGCCCCCAGGCTGAATTCACAACCATATTAAATATGGCCCACAAGGGTTAATATCTTTTCCAAGCCTAGTTAGCGTCCAACATAAAATGCAGTCCTGTTGTATGACTTAAAGAAAATTATTTAATCAGCCTATGGTGGATGGTTTTCATCCATCTGTAAAATGGATATAATACCAGCTCTAAACAAATGACTGTTGTATGGCTGAGATGAAAGCTTAATTTGTGTGTAATAGACTTCCCTCAGGAGCTCTTAAATATTAATGCAAAACTCTATAGATGTAGATAGTTTGAGCAAAGGATTCAAATAATTTCAAAGAATTCAAAGGAAAAACATAAGAGAATACTATTTCTTCATTCAAATGGAAAACACAACATTCTTATTTGGATCTCTGATGTAGGTCAACAACGTTGATAACTTTGATGAGAATACAGCCAACCCATGGCTTAGCTAACGCTGTTACAGCAAAAGAATTTATTCTCCTACGTTGCTGCATTTATTTTTTGTGTGTCCATTCCTTTATGTGCTTCTTGAAAATATAGCAGAAAAGAACAAATCCAACTCTGTATTAGATCTGTTCCTTTTCCTTTAACCCTGTCCCTGTTTTCTACGCTTAGGCTTGCCAGCTCTTACTTTTTGTAAAACAATGTTGCCTTTTAGCCTGAAATAGACAGGAGAGCCTGTTCTCAAAGCTCTGACCTTTCAGGATGTCAGCACTTCTGCACTTAGGTAGAGTTGGCAAGTTGCAGAATAGAAAATAACATTTGTTTTGTTAGAGGTTTTACAGGGGCACCTTGACCTGACCCGCCTGGATGGCTGCAGGAACAAAGGATTCCAAGAACAAAGAATTCCTATAGCAAGAAGTTTGCAACAACCAACCACACCCCTCCCCTTTTTAGTAGGAAAGGAGCCTGAAATCTGACTAGAGTGGGATGGTTCTCCAAAACATTAGTCTGCCATCCTCTCAGGCTCCAGGCTTCCTGAATAAAGTCGCTATTCCTTGCCCCAACACCTAATTTACTGCCCTATCGCATAGTGAACAGAAGGAGGTTGGACTTGGTAACAAAAACTCAAAAGTTAAAATGCTACATCCATTCTTCTCATATAGCACTCTTCTAAATACATCACAAAAACAGTTTTAATAATAATTCTGAACTTCCCTGTAGCTCCTCATTTAAAACTTCATAAAAATAATATTAAAATGGACTTGTCTTAATTATCTATTCTCAGGTTATTGTTGTTGTTGTTTTGGAGAGGTAAGAATTTCTCTTAGTCCACTAGAGTTTAGGGGTATTCCAAAAGTTAGCCATCTCTCCTAAGTACAGATGAAATCACTAAGCCACTTGCTCTCAGTTGGTGACATCCTTTGGCATTTGTAAAATACCAAGCTGTTTTGAAAAACATAAGAGCTCTTTCATTTCCTTTGGTAGCACATTATAGCCTCACGTTACGATAAACAGGTGGACAGCCTGATACAATTCATGGGCATCAGAATGGTGGGATTTGGCTAATTAACAAAAATTGAATGAACACTAGCAGCTTAAAGGAACCAGAATGTGTGCAGATGATTGTCATTTCAACTTTAATTAGCTTCATCTTCTCACAGAACACGCCGTCTTTTAAGCCTGGCCAAACTGTTTTAGAGGTCTGAGCCTTTGGGCTGACTCTAACTGGCAAACTTCATTTGCTGGAGAAGAATTCAGTCCATTTGTACTTGTTTACTTACTCACAAAATAACTTAAAAAAAAAACATACAATTATGTCCTAATGTTAAAATTCATCTAAAAAGATGAGCTATTTAAAATGCATGTTGTATATTTTTAATTGAAAAATTCAATTATACAGGGTCTGCCTAACATGCTGAAATTAGTATAGGTAAGAAAATTCAATACATTTATAACTGTTTTTCTAAAATCATTTGAATTGTTCCCTCAGAGAAGGTTTGCAAAAAAGTGTGAGAACAGCAAAGAACAAGACCTCAAACTGTTCTTGACACCATCAAACCCATAGTGGATACTTTGGAGAAGATGATTTCTGAAGGAAAAGCCATCACCCACAGAACAGGAAATCATAAACTTTAGGACTATCTTTTGACACTTCTGGTTTTAACTTATTTGAAATGGAAATAATCATGCAAATTTATTGGAAAGCCAATAATTTGGCAGAGCACCTTCACATTAAGTATAAAATCTAACTATGCTGATATATTTACATACATAACACAAATATTTATGAAGTGACACTTGGGGAAGGGCCATGGAGAAATGCTTGAGTAGCTTTGAAAATTTCTTTGATAACTGAGTGGCAGAGACGATGGTTTTGTATCATATGTTGTTTTATTATTAACATTAAAGGTAACTTGGTGGTGCGATTCAGGCAAATAGGGTTGAATGACGTGGGAAATAAAATTTGCAGCAGCTATACTTCCAGAATATTTTTCCTATTTTTACAGTGGACCAGCTTCATACACTGTCAGGGAATAGGTATTTCTGTTGTCTTTTAGGTACGGATTCCCAGAGAAACTGCTTTTAAGCTTTAAAATGTGAGGTCAGTGAAAAGATGTACTGTCTGCATGATGCAAATAAGGATGCAGATTAGGGAAGGATGTTGTCAATCATAAGGATGCAGATTAGGGAAAGATGCTGTCCATCACAGGGGCTGGCCTGCTTTGGGATTAATCAGGCTGGCTGGGTTTAAATTTAACTGACATTTTTGACTGCTACATATTTTAGAAAACAAATACATGTCTGCTTAGCAATTCCTGTAAACACCTATTTGATTTTTGTGCCAACGACACAACAGTACTTGCTTATGTTCTCTGTTATAATAATAATAGGCTGGTGATATCAGCTTATTGTAATGGTTCACGTTAATCTGGAGGATTTTGTACATACCAACTAATGTGATCCCGGATATTTAAAAAAACAGATATTCAGATTTTTACCTTAAGGTATTTGGAACTATTTGTCTGATAACCAACACTATAAATGTCAAATAAAGATCGCCTAGCACAGATTCAACCTGCTGATGGAAATTCTATGAAACAAATGCATATGCATTAAATGGAACTGCCATTGCATAAGCAGGTTATGAAAGTTTGGAAGATTAGAGTGATCCAGTAGAAAACTATGGAGTTTAAAATTAGATTTACTGTTTGAATTTTGGTTGTTAGCACTTTCCCATTTTGCTAAAACATTGTATTTTGGTGGGGGGAGTGGATTTTAAATTAATCTGCACAACTAAACACAGTGCCTTGGTATCTTAAAATTACACAAGACCTAAGTTTTCCTACATTTTGTTTGTCCCCTAAGGCTTTTAAAAAACCCTTTCTGTGGTACCTGTTATTACAAACAAAAATATCATTTCAGTTGTAATATCAAATAATGTAACTATAATATCAAAAATATCTTGCTCTAAGGAAGAAAAACTGGAACGAAAATTTTTGGTATTCTTCATTGCAAATGAGTAATTTATAGATCCCAATATAAAATAACTTAAACTGGCAGACGGATAAATTTCACTGGCTGTGTTTCATACAGGTCAGTGACCAGCCTGCACACATCAAGGGTGTAATCCACAAGACTAAAATAAGCAATTTGTGGAAATGTCCTAAAAACATGAAATCACGCACAACTGCTCTATGACCATTGCTCAGGTTCGTCTGGGGAGAAACTGGTCACCTTTTCTCCCCCAATTTTTGCCCTGCGATGATTCTTCTCTGGACTTGTGTTTCCCCCCACAAAAAAACAGGGCAGACTCGCAGCCAGTCTCAGCTTGGTGTCACAAAGAAAGATGCTCAAATCCAATGCCAACAGCCCTGAACAAAAATCAACACCTAAAGTTTCTCAAACAAGTAGCCACAAAGGCTAAAATACAGAGCATAATGTCCCCCCAAACCTTGTTCACCCACCTGTTTCTTCAAAGCCATCACAGCGTAAGCCAGTCTCACTTTTTTTTCCTGTTCCCAAGCTCCCAGAACACTCCAGCCAGAAGTGGGGGTGAAGTAGCGGAGGCAGTTCGTCTGTCTTCTCTTCGTTGGCTTTTATAAATCTCACCTCCTTACGCCACACCCTGCCTCTGGGAGCTGTCTACTCTTTCATGAAGAGCTCCAAGTTCTTTCTAATACATGGTAGTGTAAATTCTCCCAATATTCCTCCTCACCTATGGCCTTTTCATAACAAAAGACCGCCCAGGAGTTGAGCAGAGAAATCAGAGATGTCTCAGCAGGGGGAGAGGAAACAGAACTGACCCCCAGCAGCAGGGCGTGTCTCTGTGTTTGCGTATCCCCCACCCAGCACGCAGACAGGGCTTGAGAAATATTTGTTATTGTTAGATCAGTAATTGTATGAATAACAGAATATTTAAACATTCAGATTTTGATTTCTAACTCACTTGTATCTGGCTTGTGGAGATGGAACACAGGTCTCTCAGATTTTATGGTGGAGAATGTGGAACACTGTCTGGACAGAGATGGCAAAGGGGAGTATATTTAGCAGTAGGAACAGCAGTAAACATGAATTTCTGTCCAGATTAAAACATGTGATTGGGAGCCCATTAAGTGCTGAAAACGGCTCAAGTTTCTAAAATAAGTAAATTAGGGGAATCATTTACACACAATAAAAACACACATGACTCCCACTGTATTGAAATCAAACCAATAAAAACAGAGTATGGTGATTTTTTAAATGTACATGGGGGACCTCATTCACTACTTTTTAGACTTGGGTGGAAACCTTACATCATTTTATGATTATCCTTCCAAGATTAAGTGCAGATTAGAATTTCTGTGCACAACTGGGTGGATAGAGATTATCTTTTTGGTTCATATTTCTACATCCTAATCCAGGTGTGCCTTAATTTATTTTAAAAAATCAAAACTTTAAAACCTACATTAAGTTAAATTTTCAAAAAACTAAGATTACATACAGATTAATAAAACAGAGCTATCAGAGGTAATTATTTAAATTACAAAAGTTATTTCTCAGTTGTCAACAAAAGAGTGCAGAGAATTTAAAATGGTGAACTCATTGGTTTTCAGATTTGATTAAACTTACAGAGAGTTTAGAAAGAAACTCATTTCTTTTGAATTCAAAGTATGTATGTTACATTCTCCTCTGAAAAATGGAAGAATCGTAAGGCTGACACTTTCTTCAATGTCTTTGGTAATTTTTATTGGTAATAAAGTCAAATGCTCATAT
Organism: Vicugna pacos; assembly: GCF_048564905.1. NCBI lineage: Eukaryota > Metazoa > Chordata > Mammalia > Artiodactyla > Camelidae > Vicugna > Vicugna pacos. The sequence continues at coordinate 4,317,630 of NC_133006.1, forward strand.
AAGGAGTTGTATGTAATCATTTTTACAGTTTGATATGTTGTGTTTTAGGCTGATGTTAAATGGAAGTCAACCTAAAATATTTATGATTAAACAATTATACAGGGTTTGATAAAATATAAATTTTATTTTTAGAAGAGGACTTGAATAAAGGGAGGAAAAGAAGGTATTTTGCCATGCTGTGCTGTTAATCCCCTCACAAGGACTGTTGACAACACAGAAAAAGAGTAATAAAGTTATTGTACTTCTTTTGCAAATAAACACTGAAGCAGACAATGCCAGGAACCTGTGGGGCAATATTTAAAAAAATGTATTCTATTACTTACTCAACTGGGAAAGAACAGAGGGGAACTAGAAAGTGACACATGATGCATGCATCCAGAGAGATCCATGTGTAGCGGAAAAGGAATGACTTAGGGACAAAAACTTCAAGGGAAACACCCTCAGTTTGGGAAAAAGCATAACGACATATGTTTGGTAGCTTTCTAAGATTCCAGCACTCTTGTATTAAGGGTGTGAAATACACCACCACCCAGCTCTAAAAAGAAAGATTGTACTTTAATTTTATATCAGCCGCCGTATTGTTTAATATAAATCATTTACCAGTGTCTCTTTGAGACAATGAGCAACAATTTAAATATAGTCAGACTAGCTCCAAAAGTTAGTTTTTTTTAGGATTTCTTTAGCTCCCTGGACACAGGACCTGGGACTGAGGCATTTGGGCCAAGTTGGCACCGCCTGTCACGCCTAGGCCAGTGCAAAGTGGCTTCTCACCCTTGACCTCACGTGTAACCTTTTATCATAACTTGATGAAACAAGTTATTGCTTCCCTCAAATTAAAGCTGAAGAAATTTTAAAGAGATGATGATAATTTACCCAAGACCACACAACTGATTCATCTGACCGTGAATTCAGGTACGTTTCTCCAAACAGAGTGAACATAACTTACAGAGAAGAATATTATAAAATAAAATGGGCAGTTAAAAAATAAAACATAAAAAGGTAAATTCTAGGGAATCAGTTTGCTAAAGTCAGACACGTCACAGACGAATCCTCTGCCAAGACCCAGCCCCCACCTGCCACGAGCTGCTTTTGTGTATCTGCCTCCATTCCCTCCTTCAATTCACCGTCAGTCCTAAATGACGCACTCCGCCCCCTCGTGTCAAGAGCCATTGGGTTATGTTTTGATCTCTTTATTCAATCAGTTTAAAGGACAGGATGTCAGAAAGGGGAGCTGGACTACTGGCAGGGGCTGGACACTTCTGCTGCGACTTCAGACCCTGGGCAACGTGATCCCACTTCTGTAACGACGCCTCCCGGTGGTGAGCTCGCCAACAGTCCACCACTTGTTTCCTGCCTGACTGCTGTTAGTGTCAGATTCACTTCCACACTGACATTTCCATCCACCCTACTAAGCTTATTGCCCGCATGTGCTCTGGTTTCTAAGTGCTTGAAGGGGGAGAAAAGGGGCACTCAGTTTCCTTGGCATTTGGGGGATATTGGTAGACATTATCTCAGTCACAACCTCAGCTTCTAAACTAAGTATCCTCCCATCCATCAACAAGAGTGGAACAAATGCCCCTATTTAATGATGCTAATTTAAATACATCAGTGTAATACAATATGAGAATTTTTGTTGTATTTCATTGACACCAAAAATATCTATATAGTCTTTCTTGGGTTCACTTCTTAGTTCACTAATATCTAAAATCTCTCTCACTAATATCTTACTGATATCTAAAATTCCCCAACTCAGAACTCTCCTCCCACGGGGACCATACAAATTATAATACGGTGTGGGATAATCTAATGATAAAAGCTAGACATTGTCTTAATAAATGTCTAGCAATAATATAAGGATGAAGGCAGCGTGGAAACACCTGAATTAAAAGTGCTGATTTTCAGATGAGAACATTTTAATTAGCATCACAAGAAAAAAAAAAAGCATGGTGATTTGTATAAGATAGTGGCAAATCATATACTTCTCTTGAACGGATTAAACTGGAAAATAAATTAAAAAGTAACTGAGAACAACATTGTACCAGAAAGTGTGTAAAATGCTTTATTTTTTTTTAAACTACTCAATCAGAAAACAAACCAGTTTGAAAATAAGGCAGTGCGAAATGCGTGTGTCAGACTTCAGATCTACATTAACACTAACAACAACTAACATTCAATGGATAGGATGTTCCTGGCATATTTTTTACATTAACTATCATAATTTGTCCCGATTACAGCCCCAAGAGGTAGATACTATCTGTCTTCCTTTCTCTCATCATAACACTGAGGCACGAAGTCCCTAAGCCACGCAGCTGGGATGTGCCCGTGCTGGGAAGTAAAGCCACGTCTGTCTGACTCCAAAGCTGACTGCTTAACATTCACGGACAGAACCCTGTCGTAAGATTCGCCAAACTGCAGTTCTTTATTTGCTCTCCCAGGTGCGTTTCAGGACATCGGCTCTCGGTGCGTCTTATGATAGCAGACAGTGCGTTAGAGGGGCTTCTACATACGTGATGTAGCCTCGGTCCTTTTTAATCTATGAAATGGAGAATTTCGTTTAATCAATGAGATGGAATGCGTTATGAACTCGTTTTAGATCCTCTTAGGGTCTCACTCTGAAGACGTCTGCACGTCAGAAAGAGGAATTAACTTCACTGCCTGATGTTGTTGTCGTCGTCAGCTTTTGTCTTTGTTTATATTTGTTTAATATTTTAGAGTTGAAAATACCAAGTCTATATCACATGTTAGGAAATCAAAAATCTCTGGCTGAGGCCAGTTCGGTTAGGTGTTGTATAGACAACAAGCTATCTCTGCTTGTTTTTGTCCAGGAAGTGGTCCTTCTGTCTAAATAAAGCATCAATTATTTAAATCACTGTTTTGACAGGATTCAGATTTGAACCCCTGTCCTCAGGTTGGGTGGCCATGCCAGGATTTGAAAACCTCATGAATTTCAGATGAATTAATTGCTTTTTGTTGCTAGCTTTACTCTGTTATATACTATGGAAGGCCATTTCTGGCTTGTATTGTTTGTTTTATGAGGGGGAGGTAATTAGGTTTCTTCACTGATTTTCGCTTGGAGGAGGTGCCCGAGATTGAACCCCTGACCTCTTGGGTGCTGAGCATGCACTCTACCACTTGAGCTCTACCCTTCCCCACTAACGGCCATTTCTGAAGGGATAAAAATACAAGTTTCCTGTGCTAGAATCCTGGTTTGTTCTTTCAGTTCCAGAGGAACTGAAATTTCCTCTGGAAATTTAATTTATAAAAATTTAGATAAATCCAGTTCCTAAAAAGGTACAATTTAAAGTGATGAGAGCTCAGATAAATTCTTTCCACCATTCAGGAAAGTTGTCTTGACCGCCAGTATGGCAGCCCTGGTACTCAGCATTGTGTGTGAGTAGATATTGCTGCATTACACACACCACAGAATTCAGCAGATACAGCAATAAGCACCTGTTTTTGCTCGTGGCCCTGAGCTGTCTGCTGGTGGGCTGGTCTGGGCTGGCGTGTCTGGGTTTACCCCACGCTGAGGGTCCCATCCACCTGTCCCTCACCTTCCTTGGCTGAGAGGGGTACTCGGGCTGTATTCTTCTCACAGAAATGGCAGAAGCATAGAAATGCAAGCACATCACATGCCTTTTCTTACTTTATTTCCACTGTATCACATTGGCTAGAGCAAGTCACGTGACCAGGGCCACGGTCACAAGGTGGAGAAGTACACTCTGTCCAAAGTCAGACTACAGCAAAAAAAAAAAAAAAAAAAAAAAAAAAAAGGATGTGCAATGCTGCCTCAGGCGAGTACCATACCTGAGACTTCTATAACTTGCGAGAGAAATTTCTACGAAATAAAAATAACTTTGTTGGAAAGACTAAAGACCCTCAGTCTCCATCACCCCTCATCTCCTGTTCATTCCCACACCTGATTCCTTCCCCTAGAATGTTTTGCTTCCCCTTCTTAACCTGATAATGTTTTTACTAATGTTTTAAAAGCTCAACATATGCATCACCCTTTATTAGAAAGTAAAATCTGGCCGTTCTCGTTGAGGTCAAGACACACGTGTGCCCCCCAGCTCAGCGCTTTCCATGCTGCCCTGTAATGGTACGTATGTCAGACTCCCCCGAAGGCCGAGAGCTTCCTTGGATCTTTCGTTTCTAACATTGCCTTCTAGGAGGCAGCAAGAGCTCATTATATGTTTATTAAAGAAAGACAAAACTACAAGTTTAATACAAGTGAACTTGAATTATTTTAAAAACGTATTTTCTTGTGGCAATGAAGTCACATAATCAAGTGAAGTACCGTTTTGAGGATAGAGGCCAGAAGGACAAAGCAGAAGGCGCTGGAGCTCATCTTCTCCCATGAACATACCAAGATCACGACCAACTACAGAACAGTTATCAATAAAAAAGACGAACCTACCAAAAAAAGACCTTCCATAACTGAAAACATAAAGAACAACACACAACAAGACAGGTAAGAGGGAGGGGTCGACCAATGATACACTCAACCCCCACGCCTCCCGGGGGAGTGAACCACAAGTTGGAGAACAATTACACCGCAGGGATGCTCCCACAAGAGTGACAGTTCTGAGCCCCATGTTGGGCTCCCCAGCCTGGGGGCCTGGCACTGGGAAGAGGAGCCCCCAGAGTATTTGGCTTTGAAGGCTGGCAGGACTTAACTGCAGGAGCTCCGTGGGACCAGGTGAGGCAGACTTCACTCTTATGGGATGCACACAAAACCTCACACTCACCAAGACCAAGGACAAAAGTAGCGATTTCATAGGAGCCTAGGCCGGACCCACCTGCTGCTCGTGGAGTGTCTCCCGGGGAGGCAGGGGACAGCTGTGTCTCACCTCGGGGACTTAGACAAGGTGGTGGAGCGACCGTGGAGTATCATCTGCATGGCCTCTCCCTCTTGGAGGCTGAAATCTTGCTTGGGTCCTTAACACCAAGACTGGCCCTACCCAACAGCCTGTAGGATCCAGTTCTGGGATGCCCCAGGCCAAACAACTAACTGGGTGGGGACACGTCCCCACTTCTCCACCAACAGGCTGCCTAAAGACTTTCTGAGCCTGCGTCCACACCTAGACACACCCCTAGAGACAGCCCTGCGCACCAGAGGGCCAAGAACCAGCTCCACCCAGCAGTGGGCACACACTGACCTCTCCCACCGGGAAAGCTGCTAAAAACTCACACCTGCCTCACCCAGCAGGGGGAAGACAGCAGAAGAAGGAAACTGCCACCCTCCAGCCTGTGGAATGAGTCCATAAATGCAGGCCAGACTCACCCTGGGACCAGCTGGCTCTTGGTCCCTGGGTGACGAGAGAGGGGTGAACTGCTGACATGCATAGGACGGCTCTGCAGAGGGCCACCACGCAGAGGTCGAGGCATGTAACCAAGCTGCTAAATACATAAAACGCAAGCAGAAACTGAGACAAAATGAGGTGGGGGAAAATTATGTCTCAAAGGAAAAAGACAAAATTCCAGAAGAAAAACTGAATGACACGGAGACAGGCAATCTACCCGAGAAAGACTTTAGAATAATTATCGTAAAGACGATCAGAGAGCTTGGGAGAAGAATGGATGCACAGAGTGAGAAATTAGAAGTTCTGAGTAAAGAATTAGAAAACGCAGGGAACAACCAAACAGTGTTGAAATAAATAAACAGAGGGGAGCACAAATGGAGGCTATTTAAAGTGCATTTGAAAATAAGAGATCAGCGACCTAGAGCAGTCATGTGTATATATGGACAGTCAGTAGACGGAAAGAAATCATAAAGATTTAGATCAGGAATAAATGAAATAGAGACCAAAAAAAAGAAATAGAAAAGATCAAACTAAAAGCTGGTTCTTTGAAAAGGTAAACGAAATTGATAAACCTTTAGCCAGATTCATCAAGAAAAAAGGCTACTATGAGCAACTATATGCTAATAAAGTGGACAGCCTAGAAGGAACGGACAGATTCTCCGAAAGGCACAGCCTCCCACCACTGAATGAGGGAAAAAAAAGAGAATATGAACAGACCAGTTACCAGTACCAAAATTAAATCAGTAATATAAAACCCCTCAGCAAACAGAAGTCCAGGGCCCAGTGGCTTCACAGGTGAATTGCATCAAACACTTAGATAAGAGTGAACGCCTATCCTTCTGAAACTATTTCAAAAAAGTTACAGAGGAAGAAACACTTCCAGACTCATTCTATGAGGCCACCATCAGCCTGATTCCACAACCAAAGATATCACAAAAACACAAAATTACAGGCCAGTATCATTGATGAACTTAGATGCAAAATCCTCAACAAAATACTAGCAAACAGACTCCAACAACACTTCCAAAGGATATTACCCTATGATCAAGTGGGATATATCCTAGGGGTGCAAGAGTTTTGAACACCTGCTAATTAATTATTGTGACACAGCACATTAACAAACTGAAGAATTAAAACCATATGATCATCTCAATAGACACAGAAAAAGCTTTCGATAAATTTGACATCCATGTATGATAAAAATCGTCCAGAATATGGGCATAGAGGGAACATACTTCAACATAATAAGGACCGTATGTGACAAACCCACAGCTAACATCATCCTCAGTGGTGAAAAGGTGAAAGCTTTTCCTGTAAGATCAGGAACCAGACAAGGATGCCCCCTCTCAACACTTCTAACATAGTTTTGGAAGTCCCAGGCAGCAGGAAGAGAAGAAAAGGAAATAAAAGGGAACCAAACTGGAAAAGAAATAAAACTGTCACTATTTGCAGATGGCACAGAAAAACTTAAAGAGGCTTCCAGAAAACTACTAGAGCTCATTAACAAACTTGATAAAGTTTCAGGATACAAAATTAATATACAGAAGTCTGTTGCATTTCTATACATTAATAACAACATATAAGAAAGATAAATTAAGGAAATAATTTAATTCACCATTGCACCAAAAGAATAAAACACCTCAGGATAAACCTAGCAAAGAGGTAAAAGACCTGTACTTCTAAAACTGTAAGACACTGATGAAAGAAATTAAAATGATGCAAACAGATGGAAGGATGTACCATGCAATTGGGCTGAAAGAATCAGCATTGTTAAATGTCCACACTACCCTCAGGTTCAATGCAATCCCCTTCATATTTTTCACAGAACTGGAAGAAATTATTTAAAAATTTGTATGGAAACACAAAAGAGCCCGAATAGCCAAAGTAATGTTGAGAAAGAACAGAGCTGGAGATATTACACTCCCTGACATCAGACCATACCTCAGAGCTATGGTAATCAAAACAGTGTGGCACAGGCACCAAAACAGACACAGAGATCACTGGAACAGGATAGAGAGCCCAGACGTAAACCCATGCACTTATGGCCAATTAATCTGTGACAAAGGAGGTAAAAATATGCAATAGAGAAGAGACAGGCTCCTTGATAAGCGTTGCTGAGAAAACTGGACAACTGCACGTAAAAGAATGAAATTATAACCATCTCTAACACCATATACAAGCATAAACTCAAAATGAAGTAAAGACCTCAATGTAAGACTGGATACTCAAACTCCTAGAGGAAAACAGGTAGAATAACTGCAGAAATATTTTTTTCAATGCATTTTCTAGAGTAAGGGAAATGTAAGCAAACAGGACCTGATAAAACTTAAAAGCTCTTGCACAGGAAAGGAAACCATAAACAGAATGAGTGGACAATCGATGGAACGGGAGAATAATGTTTGCAAGTGATGAATAATTGAGAATCACATTTCCGTACCCCTGAAACTAACACAACATTGTAAATCAACTATTCTTCAATAAAAAAGTACCATTTTACCGTTATCTCCTTTGAAATAATGCTACATGTATTTACTCTCTAAAACTATCAGCATTTTTGTTTTACATAGGAGTATAATAGTACAGGATACCAGTAGGTGGAGCCATTACCTGTAAAAGTTAATAATCATATGTCAACTACTGCGTTGCGATACTGGAAGGAAAATACAACATTTAAATATTATGTGTGACTGTTAAGAACTACTTGATAGTATCAGGCATCACTCTTCTAAATTATAAAACGTGAACCATTGAAGCAATTAAGTCAAAGCAGTCACAACTCATGCAAGAAGTCTGAAAACAAACCTTAGAATGACTCTATCAAGTCAGTTTCTTTTATTCAGATTAAAAAAAAAAACAAAACCCTGATTATTAAGTTTAGCAATAAGTATAGACTTCCCTGCTAGGAATATCTAAACCAGAATTACTTTAACATTTAGTCCTAGAGATTTATTAAAATATAAATTATTTAATTTAAAAAACACATGTGTATCCCTAAAGATTTTCAGGGTTTTAGCAATCTTAAGTTTCATGTCCTGGCGCATAGCTTCTCATTAAGAATTTGAAAAGTAATTATTATTTTAATCATTATAGTAATCAAATAACAACTTAAAAATGATCTACTTCATTTAATGGCTTTGTCAAGAAATGCACTTTGTCATTCAGTAAGTCTATGAAGATTATTTCTGTTCAGTTATTTTGAAGTAGTAAGTTTTTAAAAATCTAAACCAAAAGTAAAATGTGTGAGAAATAACGCAAACTATGAGTGCTTTTTATCAGAACATAATTCCTTTCACCACATACCAATTTTGTTTTATAAACTGACCTAATCTAGAATTTAGTCTGGTATGTGTGGTAATAAATGGTGAGAATAATAAAATTAATGTATAAATAGGAACTGTTTTACCTCAATAGTGTTCATGTAAGTTTTGTTGAATATATTAAGTTGAACCATATAAAGTTGACAATGTTGAATTTTTTCACCTATAAAAATGGTAATTTTACACAGTTTAACCTATAGAATTGTGCAGCCTATGGAAGCTTATAGAAATACATGCATGTGTACCCATACAGGAGTGCTTGTGCTTAACTTTTTAATTATTATCGATACTGGGATTTTTGAGTTCATATAAATTTTATTTTAAAAATACATGCATTAAACAGGCAGTCAAAGAAAATAACGTTAAAAATGAGTGTCAGAGATGCTACCCTAACCCTAATATTCAGACAAAAACAAATTTTATAAAATGAGAAATTATTTTTATTTGCCTCTCACTACAATAAAAATTACAAACTGCTTTTCTTATTCACAGTGTAGGAAAAGTAATATTCCTGTTCTTTAACTGTGGAAGTAAAAATTCATATAATCATTCTGAAAATTAATTGGACATTAATCAAAATTTAAAAATTGAGCATAGCCTAGGACCTCAACGCATATAGTCCACTCTGTTCTACTGCTTTTACCAGGGTGAAATTGCACTTGGACCCTTTTTTGGAAAAATAAAATTTGTGTATATGTGTATACATACAAAAATCAGAAAGACTTAAAAACTATTTAAAATAATGTTCTATGGGGTTGGTATAGGGAAAAAAAATGCTTTTTAAAATTACATACTCCAAGCCAAAGAGAAATGAGGATCATGTAGCCTCTCACTTTTTTTTGTATGTTTAAAAAACATTATCTGTTGAAGTTGAAATTATTTTAAAAATTAAAAACCAAAAACCAAAAAACCTACCCTTCTCCACAGCCAAAAAGGGAAACAGAGTATATACATGTTATGACTATGTAGTAACAGTGATAGTATGGATGAACTTCCATGGTCCAGTGTGCTGAATCTCTTTCTTTTCTCCCAATCTTATTCAGTTGAACTTATTCAGGCAAATGCAACACTAATTAGTTATATCTGTTCTCCTGCTGGCTGCATCTTTAGACAAAGTTAACACACACACACTCAGCACGCTGACCTGCTGTTCATGAGGTACCAATGACTCTTTTAAGACCGTTTGAAGTGTAAACAGTGCTTGCCTTTAAATTATACTAATTTACTTAGTTCCTATTAAATGAGGAAAAGAAGTGTGAGACAGACAGACAGACAGACAGAATTAAAAGAGTGGAAGAAAGTGAGATGGAATGCAGAGTGGAAAATGTTCTCAGTAAGTCAGTTAAAGCATGTGTTGAAAAATACTCCATGCCTCCTAAACTCCCAACCACGTAAGTTTCTTTCGGTGAATTTCCTGCGAGTCTTTTCCATGATGAGTCGTATTCACCATGAAGTATATTATTTGCTTAATTAGCACTTTTGATAACAAAAATAACATACATTTCATTGGAGAAATTTGTTAAATATTTTGAAAATTAAAATCGTTACAGTTCTGTCAAGAGACTGCCAGAAAAAGTGACCAAAGAATCTGCTAAATCAAGCAAAGCTAACTTTATCAGTGCCCTTACATGGGAAATTAGGACATAATATGTATACAATCTCAAGAAGTGGGCTGTGATTTTGAGGTGTGTCTTGCAAGTAAAGGGATTATTGGGGAGTAGATACAGCTAATGAACGGGCTGGTAGGTGGGAACAAGGGGGTGGTCCTTATCTCTGTCTTTAGGAATCAGTAGTCAGTTTTGTTAAGTAAACTGTTTAGTTAGTTGTCCTAATTTCCTGAAGCAGGCAGCTTAAGTATGTTTGCTTGTCCTTACTGTTGCTTAGCAAACGCACGCACGCACACACACGCACACGCGCGCACACACACACACACACACACACACACGAGGAATGTGTGTTTTGTCACAGAATTCCTTAGCACAGTAACAGGAAATTATTTTGGCTTTTCTTAGTTCCACAATAAAAAAAAGAATCCCAATAAAAATTTTAAACAAATTTCATTATCCACATTTCCTTTTACATAAATCTGTATGCATGCATCTATATACAGTGGGCAATGATTTATTTATGCTAGTTTCCTTTTTTTTTTGGCAAAGAAATTTTTATTTGAGACCTGAGAACAGCAATTCAGGTAGAAGTGAAAAATGTATTCCAAGGAGGAGAGAAAAAGCAGGGGTTTATAAAGGCAAAAAAACCAAAAAACCAAAGAAAAAAAACCCAAAAGACTCCAGCAACGTTGCAAAATTTCTTTTGAAAGAATTCTGGTTGGTGCCAGCACGCTTGAAGCTGTTATTGTCTGTATACAGACGATTGCTGAAGGCTATCACTAGAGGGAGGTAGAAGTCCAGTACTCTGACAAGTTGCCGGTGTTCCTGGCTGTCCTTGGCATTTTTTTCTTCCAATGTAATTGAGATATAATTGACCAATATCACTGTATAACTTTAAGGTGTAAAAGTATGATGATTTGACTTATACGCACATCACGAAATGATGATTATATTAAGTCTAGTGAACATCCATCATAGGTACAAGATTAAGTAAATAGAAAATGTTTTTTGTCCTGTGATGAGAACTCTTAGGGTGTACTCTCTTAACAGCTTTCATATGTAACACACAGTAGTGTTACTTATATCTGTCACGTTGCATGTTACATCCCGAGTACTTACTTATCTTATAACTGGAAGTTCATCCCTTCTGACTACCTTTGTCCAATTCATTCTCCCAACACCTCTTGCCCGTGATAATCACAAGTCTGATCTCTCCTCTGCATTTGTTTACTTGTTTGTTTTTGAAGCATAATTGACCTACAATACTATGTTAGCTCCTGTTACACAACATAGTGAATCAGTATTTTTATACTTTTCAAAGTGATCACTGCAATAAGTCTAGTTATGATATGTCACCATACAAAGATATTACATAGTTACTGATTATATTCCCCACACTGTACATTTCATGTCCATGACTCACTTATTTTGTACCTGGAAGTCTCTACCTCTTAAATCTCCCTCACCCATTTCTTTCTGCCTCCACCCCTCTCCCCTCTGGCAACTACCTGTTTCTTCTCTATATCTATAGCTTTCTCTTTTCTTATGTTTGTTCAGTTTTATTAGATTGCACATGTAAGTGAAATCATACAATATTTGTCTCTCTACATCTGATTTATTTCATTTAGCTTAATGTCCTCTGAGTCCATCCATGTTCTTGCAAATGTCAAGACTTCATTCTTTTTGATGGCTGAGTAATATTTCATTGTATAGCTATACAATATTTTCTTTCTCCATTAATCTATTGATGGGCACATAGCCTGCTTCCCCATCTTGACTATTGTAAATAATGCTACAATGAACATAATGGTGCAAATATCTTTTCAAATTAGCATTTTCATTTTCTTCAGATAAACACACAAGTAGAATTATTGGATTGTATGGTAGTTCTATTTTTGGTGTTTTGAGGCATCTCCATACTGTTTTCCACAGTGACTGCACTAATTTACATTCCCACCAACACTACATGAGGGGGTAGGACGGGGAAGAAGGTATCAGATCAGCCCTAGCATCCCTGGGAGGGATACCATATGTAAGGGAGAGAAGGTCCACACGGGTGGACCCTTTCCCTGGGGAGCCCCTTTGCCTCCAGGGAAGTCTTCTAGGACAGAGAGAGGGGCTGGAGGAGCCCAGAGCCCGCTCCTGAGGACTGTGTCTGCCAGCTTGCTAACACTCAGGGAAGAGAGAGACCTGTGCTGGTGGCCGCCACCTGACTGCACTTTCAGTTTGAAGGGGAGAACACCCCAGCCCTGCTTGCTGCACATGGCAGCCTGGCAGAGAGAGTTAGTCTAGCTAGACAGAGACAGACGGGGGACCTGGGGTGTGATCTGAGTGGAACGACAGAAGCCATGGCACCGGACATTGTTGGTGAGCACAGCAGGCAGCAGCACAAGAAGGTGGCGCAGAGAAGCCCTGCATCTCGGGCAGACAGCGCTGGAAGAGGCCCTGGTCTAGCTGTGCGGAGAGTCGGAGGGCCTGGGGTGTGGTCCTGGGGTAGCTCTAGCCACACAGCTTATTGTAAGCTAATGCACAGTAGGGGTAGGGCTGGCCACGGCAGACACTGTGGGCACACAGACCAGTTGGCGCCACAGGAATGCCCAGGGGTGGGTACTGAGTCTCCAGGGAACAGACCGTAGGCAGGAGTGTGTGGCAGGTTGTTTCCTGGTAGGAGCACTCCACCTCCACCCAGTCTGCACAGTAGCTTGGCATCAGCTCTGTGGCCGACAGGTCCTCGGGGAGGTTTGCCACAGACGCAGCGGCACAGCCACTCTGATTCCTGCAGCCAGAATGGCCCAGCCCTGAACCCAGCAGACTCCACACCACCTCACACTAGGTCTGGGAAGGACACAATGGAGAAAGGGATGTGACCTTGGACTGCTTCTAGGTGCAACCATGGATGCCTGCATGGGTGGCACACAGGTTGACGGTATCTGTGTGAGCCTCACTTGTTTCAGCCATCATCTCCTTGCAGGGCGTGCACTCAAGGGCGATGGAGCTTGATTGAACCTGACTCTCAGGGATTCTACTCCAACAACTGGGGAGAAGACTGTGACCCTGACAGGGCTGTGACAACCATTGGTCAACAAAGGATATCCAGCCCCACATACAGCACAGGCCCTGGACACCACAGTCCGAGTCATGCTCACTGTCAAGGGGATTATGAGAAACAACACAGCTGGCATCCAAAATAAAACAAGCCCTTGTAACAAAATTATTGGGCACACACAGTCTACATGGGGGTCCTCCCACAGAAAAACACCACTTCAAGACCACAGTAGATAACTGTTTCTTCCAAATTCACAGAGACAGAGGAAGTTAAGTAAAATGAAAACACAAAGGAAGTATTCCAAACTAAAGAATAAGAGAATACCTTGGAAGAATAAATAATGAAACAGACCTCACCAGTCTACCATAACCTGAGTTCAAAAAGGAAGTAATAAAAATGCTAAAAGAATGAAGAAAGATTATCAATAGAAAGGCAGATCACTGTACTAAGGAACTAGAAACTATAAAAATGAATCAATCAAAAATCAGACAATTCCATTGCCGAGATAAAAAGCAATCTAGAAGCAATGAATAGCTGACTAAATGATACAGAAGAAAATATAAAGTGATCTGGAATGCAGAATAAAGGAAATCACTCAAACAGGAAAGCATTTAGAAAGACAAAGAAAGAAAGAAAACAATATATGAGATCCATGGGATACTATAAAGTGTGACAACCTGTGCAAAATAGGGGTTCTAGAAGGGAAGGGGAGAGAAAAGGGGTTGAAAATGTACGTGAAGGAATTATGGCTGAAACTTTCCCAAGCCTAAAGAAAGGAATGGATATAGGAAGAACAAAGGGCCCCAAACTTGATGAACCCCAAAAGACTCACACCAAGACATATCTTAATTAAAATGGCGAAAGTTAAAGATAAACAGAGAATTTTAAAGGCAGCAAGAGAAAAACAAAAGAGCAGTAACAAGGGAACCCCCATAAGGCTCTCAGCAGATTTCTCTGCAGAAACTTTGCAGGCCAGAAGGGAGTGGCATGATGTATTCAAAGTCCTATAGGGAAAAACCTGTAACCTAGATATTTAGAATTTAGAATAGATGAAGCGATAAGTAATTTCTCAGACAAGCAAAAACTAAAAGAATTCAGCAATACTAAACCTATCGTAAAAGAAATATTGAAGGGTCTTCTCTAAATAGAAAAGTAGCAAGAATCAATAAGAAAGAGAAAATCATATAAGAAAGGTAAATACATAAAAGGATTAAAGATCACTTAAATAAATCAGTACATAGATTAAAAAACAGGAAAAATTGTGAAAGTGATTATAACTACAATTAACAGCGAAAGGATAAGGATGAAGGTGTAAATTGTGATATCAAAATCAGAAAATGGAGAAAGGTAACATAAAAGTGCAGATCTTTTAGAATGTGTTTGAATTTGTACAATTGGTTTAAAGCAAGTAGATACAGTTATAGGTCAACATACTTGAGCTCTATGGTAACTACAAATTGAAAACATGCAATAGATTCACAAAACCCAAAAAGAAAGAAACTCAAGCACACTGCAAAGAAAATCATCAAACCACAAAAGAAACACAGAGGAAATAAACAAAGGAGAACTACAGAAACAACTGGAAAACAAGGTATAAAATGACAGCGAATACATACCCATCAATATTTGCTTTAAATGTCAATGGACAAAGGGAATAAATGTTTCAATCAAACACACAGAGTTGCAAATTGTATTTAAAAAAATAAGAAGCTACAATATTCTGCCTATGAGAGATCTACTTCAGGGCAAAAGCCACACGCAGATTTAAAGTGTGGGGACGAAAGGAGATATTTCATGCAAATGAAAATGACAAGAAAGTGGGGATAGCAATACATATACCAGAAAAAATAGACTTATAACAAAAGCCATAGAGAAAGACAAAGAAAGACGTTGTTGAGTGATGGAGGGATTAAGACAAGAGGATGTTACACCCCTCAGCATATATGCAATCAACATAGGAACACTTGAATATGCAAAACAAACATTAACAGACAAAAAGAGAGACATGGACAGTAATACAATAACAGTAGGAGTCTTCAACACTCCACTGACATCAGTGGATAGATCATTCAGACAGAAAATCAATAAGGAACAGAGGTCCTAAATGATACAATGGACCAGTTGGACTTAATTGAGATCTGCAGGATACTACATCCAAAACAACTCCAGAATGCACATGATTTTCAAGCTTGCATAGAACAGTTTCTAGGAAAGACCACATACTAGGTTATGAACCAAGCCTCAATAAATCTAAGAGGATAGAAATTATTTCCAGCATCTTTTCTGACCACAACAGTATGAAACTAAAAATCAACCACAGAAGGAAAACTAAGAAAAGAATTAACACATGGGGACTAAACAACACGCTACTAAAATGCCAGTGGGTCAATGATGAAATCAAAGAAAAAAAATAAGAAAATACTTCAAGACAGAGGAAGCTGAAAACATAATTTTATAAAATCTATGGGATATAATAAAAGCAGTTCTAAGAGGGAAGTTTATAGCAATACAGGCCTTCCTCTGGAAACAAGAAAAACCTAAAATAAATAACCCAACCTATCACCTAAAAATTAGAGAGAGAAGAATGACCAATACCCAAAGTTAACAGAACGAAGAAAATAATAAAGATCACAATGGAAATAAATAAAATAGAGATAAGATAACAATAGAAATGATTACTAAAACCAAGATCGGACTTTTTGAAAAGATAAACAAAATCAACAAACCTCTAGGCTCACCAAGAAGAAAATGGAAAGTACAGAAATAAACAAAATAAGAAATAAAAAAGTGGAAATAATAACCAGTACCACAGAAACACAAAAATTGTAAGAGAATACTGCAAATAGTCATATGCCAAAAATTGGACAACCTAGAAGAAATGGACACATTTCTAGAAATATACAACCTGATAAAACTGAGTCAAAGAGAAACAGATAATTTCAACAAGTGATCACTAGAAGTGGAGTCTGTAGTGTAATAATTAAAAAAACACATTCCAAACAAAAGTGCAGAACTGGATAGCTTCACTGGGGAATTCTACCAAACATACAAAGAATAACCAATATTTATCCTGCTCAAACTATTCCAAAACAGTGAAGAGGAGGGAACACTTCCAAATTCATTCTATGAAGTCACCATAACCATGATACCAAAACCAAAGACACTACCAAAAAAGAAAATTATAGATCAGTATCTTTGATGCTTATAGATGCAAAAATCCTCAACAAACATTAGTAAACTAAATCCAACAATACATAAAAAGGATCATACACCATGATCAAGTTGGATTCATTTCAGAGTCACAAGGATGGCTCAGTATATGCAAATCACTGTGAGGCACCCCAACAAACGTCAAGACAAAGATCATCCGATTATCTCAACAGATGCAGAAAAAAGCATTTGATAAAATTCAACATCTATTCATGATAAAACTCTCACCAAAGTGGGTATAGAG
This sequence comes from Vicugna pacos, assembly GCF_048564905.1. Lineage (NCBI taxonomy): Eukaryota > Metazoa > Chordata > Mammalia > Artiodactyla > Camelidae > Vicugna > Vicugna pacos. Next base: position 4,334,354 of record NC_133006.1, read on the forward strand.
GGAACAGAACATAATAAAAGCCATTTACCTTAATATTACAGTCCATACAGTACTCAATAGTGAAAAACTGAACACCTTCCTGCTAAATTCAGGAACAAGTCAAGGATACTCAAGCTCATCACTTCTATTCAAATGGTATTGGGAGTCCTAACCGCAGCAGAGAAGATAAAGATGTAGAATTATTTAAATTGGAAAGGAAGATGTTAAAATTGTCACTATTTGCAGATGATACAATACTCTATTTAGTGAACACCAAACTCCCCACCCAAAAACTATTAAAACTAATCAATGGATTTAGATAGCAGAATACAAGATTAATATGCAGAAATCTCTTGTATCTCACACTAATAATGAAATATCAGAAAGAGAAAGTTAAAAAAACATTTAAAATCACAATAAAAAATGAAATTAAATACCTAGGAATAAACTTAACCAAGGAAGTTATAGACGTATATGCTGAAAACTATAAAACATTGATAAAGGAATTTGATGATGATTCAAAGAAATGGAAAGATATCCCATGCTCCTGGATTGGAAGAATTAATATTTTAAAATAACCATACGACCTAAAGCAATCTACAGATTTAAGTGAATCCTTATCAAACACCCATGACATTTTTCACAGAACTAGAACAAATAATTCTAAAAGTTATATGAAACCACAAATGGCCCCAAATTGCCAAAGCAATCCTGAGGAAAAAGAACAAAGCTGGAGGCATTAACTTTCCAGACTTCAGGCTGTACTACAAAGCTACAATAATCAACACAACTTGTCACAAAAACAGACATACGGGCCAAAGGGACAGAACAGAGAGCCCAGGAATAAACCCACACACTCAGGGTCAATGAATCCATGACAGAGGAGGCAAGAATATTCAATGGAGAAAAGGCAGTCCCTTCAACAAGTGGTGCTGGGAAAGCTGGGCAGCTGCATATAAATCAATGAAACTAGAGCACACTCTCCCGCCACACGTAAAACTTAACTCAAAATTTTAGACCTAAATATAAGGCAAGACACCATAAAACTTCCAGATGAGGGCGTAGGCAGAATGTTCTCTGACATAAATCACAGCAATATTTTCTTAGGTCAGTCTCTAATGGCAAAAGAAAGAAAAGCAAAACATAAACAAATGGGACCTAATGAAACTTAAAAGTTTTTTGCACAGCAAAGGTTTGGAAAGCAAACCATCAACAAAATAAAGAGAAAACCTAAGGAATGGGAGAAAATATTTACAAACTATGTAGCTGACAGGAGATTAATATCCAAACTATACAAAGAGCTCATACAACTTACTATAAAAAAAGAAGCTATTCAAAAAATAGGCAAAAGACCTACAGAGACATTTTTCCAAAGAAGACAACCAGATGGACGACAGGCACATACAATATGTTCAGTAGCTCTAATTATTAGAGAAATGCAAATCAAAACCACCATGAGATGTCACCTCACACAGGTCAGAATGGCCAACATCAAAACATCTACAAATAATCAATGCTGAAGGTGTGGAGAAAAGGGAACCCTCCTTCTGTTTTGGTAGGAACATAAATTGGTGCGTTGTTGCAGTCACTATGGAAAACCGTATGAAGTGTCCTCATAAAACTAAAAGTAGAGCTACCGTATGATCCAGCACTCCCACTCCAGGGTGTACATCCAGAAAAGAGAAAAACTCTAGTTCAAAAAGATACATGCCTCCCCATGTTCATGGCAGCACTGTTTACAATAGCCAAGGTATGGACGCAACTTAAGTGTCCATCAACAGATGACTGTCTTAAGAAGACAAGAAGACAGTAACATTCCACTGTATTTATTACTTCAGTCATTAAAAAGAATGAAATATTGCCATGAGCAGCAACATTGATAGACCTAGAGAAGATTATACTTAGTGAAGTAAGTCAGACAGAGAAAGACAAATGTTACATATTATCACTTATATGTGGACTAAAAAATATAATAACAAATAAATCTATGTATAAAACAGAAACAGACTCACCGACACAGAAAACAAACTTATGGTTACCAAAGAGGGAAGGGGAGGGTAAATTAAGAGTATAAGATTATCTGATACAAAGTATAAATAAAATATATTCAATACCTTATAATAACATATAATGCAAAATAATCGTGTGTGTGTGTGTATATATATATACATATATATATATATATATAATGGAATCACTCTGCTGTACACCTGAAACTAACAAAACAATGTAAATTAACTGTACTTCAATTAAAAATCAAACTGTAAAATTCTATTTCTTATAGCTGTTAGATGAGATTCACGTGGTGATTATTTCTAGTCATTATCACTTCAGACAAATCATTTACCTAATGCCATTATATTTTAAGAGAGTGAGAGAATAGTATTTTTTTTCCAGCTGGGGCTCAAATGTTGCTTTATTTTATCATGCAAAGTATCATTGTGAGTACAACTTACATACATTTGAAATCTTTTCATGAGACATTTACGTAGTATCTCACACACATTCCTATTTAGGTTTTGTAAAATATTCTTGCCTATTTTATGCAAATACAATATTCCCTCGTTCTCAAAAATAGACCGTACATATCTAACAAGTAAAACCTGATGATAGATTAAATTCAGATAAAATAATTTTATTTAAACTTAAACATCCTAAGTTTTTTTTTAAGCTAGCATGCTGATTCTAGGATAATAATTTTCAATTAGAAGTTTAAAAAAATTGCCTAGAGTTTATACAAAGTATACCATTCCTATGAAGTGAAACATTCACAAACTACATCTGTAAAAATCATACATCATGATGTTTGAAAAGATGCACATGAAATTATCCCTTAAATATAGTTCTACATATTAAATACAAGATACATGTAAAAAGCATGAAGATAAATTAGAGATGCGGTAAATGCAAGTTAAGAGTGGGGTTCTGAAACTCAAAATTCTTGGTTCAAATCATGAATTTACCACTTAGTTACTCGGGCAAGCTCTTAACCTCTCTGTGCCTCAGTCTTCTTATCTGCATAATGGTTCTAAGAGTAGTTATCTTGTAAGTTATATAAACAGAATAGTGCTGGGAATCTAATAATCTTCAATGAATATTAATGCTATATGAGTAGCAACTTATATTGAGAAACTGCATATTCAGTTATTAGCATATTAATATTTGTTGAAAACGCAAAGTATGTAGAATATGTATAGCTATCAGCAATTCGCAAAGATACACTGAAAAGGCAAATCTCGAGTATGTTAGATTGAAAAAGTTACGAGAGAAGTGTGAGCACAGTGAGGAAGCAGATGAAGTCACTAGAGCAATTGGCAGCGAAGGCAAAAAACAAAAAGGGCTTATTAAATATGAATATTAAGGAAATAAATCTAGAAACTGAAAACTAAGCACACAAACATGGAAAGAAGAAAAACGTAGAGTTAGTATTTTGCAAGGAGTTATCTGTATAGTGACCTATTATGATAATAGTCAAAAGAAAACTCAAAGAAGCAAATAAATGAAAGACCCTGTAAATTATGTTTCTAATGTTTTATCTTGACACACCCACACACAAGTTTGGTGTCTGCTTTTATAGGAATAGTGCTGGTTTTCCATGATTTCTTTACTCGTAAATGTTGTTTTCTCCTAAATATGATGAGGAGACTAATTTTCAAGATAATTCTTTAGGGTTAGAGTTTCAGAGTTTACTTAGTTAATGGGTGTACAATCATATCTACATCATAAGCAGTGAAAACTTACTTAAGAACACTTATCTCACAAGTATCTGTTAGAGGTAACATTATGCTTATTTTATTTTGGAGAAAAGAAACTTCTTTTCTTCATGTGCTCAAAGTCCCAAAGTGGCAAAATAAATATTCTGCAATCCTGCCCAACTGTTTTGTTTTTTAATTTATATTTTGGGGGGAGGGGGTAGTTTTCTATTTCTGTATTTTTGTTTGTTTTTCATTGGGGGGGTAACTAGGTTTATTTATTCATTCACATCTGGAGGAGGTGCTGGGGAATGAACCGAGGCACTCTGCAGGCTGAGCATGCGCTCTGCCACTTGAGCTATCCCCCCACCCCCTGCCCAATTTCTACGTTGATGCTTTTCTTTGGAAAACGCACTGTCTCCATAAAACTTGAAAGAGGACATTGGATGGCAAAGAAATAGGAATAAGGAATTAGAAAGAAATGAGAAGAGGAAAACATTGAAGTTTTGAAAAACAGTGTTCATTTGAAAGAAAAGCCTAGATGAAAAAAGCAGGTGGTGGAGGCACATTTCTTTTGAAACTCTGGAGACAAAAAAAGAGTGTTAAAACAAATAAACCCCAAATGCTGCCAACAAAATAGTTTAGTCATCACCCACTTCCAAAAACCAAAAGGGTGGGTCCCATTGTTAATTAGTAACCATGAGATTTTTGCTAAGAAGTTAATTGAAATTTTTGAGAAATGATATTTTCTTTTTTTGGGGGGGTATTTATTTATTTACAAATTAGGTTTATTTATTTATTTACATAATGGAAGGACTGGGGATTGAACCCAGGACCTCATGCATGCTAAACAGGCACTCTACAACTGAGCTATAACCTCTCCCAGAGAAATGACATTTTAGAAAGAGGGAGTATAAATATTATTCATGTTGGTCTGGGGGTAACTGACTTGACTCAAGCATATACCTTTGTAAAATCAATAACATTTTATGTCTAGAACAGGACTATAGATTGTACTGACCAAAATGAGTAATGCACTTCCCATATGAAGGGTGCTTTTCAAAAGATATCTTTATTGGAAATAAAATTAGAAATAAGTCCTTGTAAAAGCAAAATACTACCCAAATTTCCCCATTAGGTACTCTTTATCTTTCCCTCTTCTTATCTCGAAGTTATTTGCCCTTTAGTTTCATGAGGATTTCTAATCCATTAGATCTGAAAGACACTTATGTGAGTGCAACGTAAAGCAGCAGTTGCTGAAGAGATTAATCAAAGCTCTCACGATACACTTTACTTGTGCTTTAAAAGTAATACATAAATAAAAGCAGAGGCAGACAACAGCACCTCGAACAACAAGAATGATTCTCTAACAGCACTTCAACTTAAAAACCCCTTCACATGCACAGTTCCACCTCGTCCTCAGAATAACTCCAAATTAATCATTTGGCTTTTCTCCTTTAATCTCTTCTTCAGATGAGATCATTCACTGGTTTTTGAATTAAACTACCCTGTGTTCTTGGGATAAATCTACTTTATCCAGAGTATATCTTATTTTGTTAAGTTACCATCATCATGGCTGAAGACAGCGTACTAATAGTTTACTTAGGATTTTTGTGTGTCCGTTGCTCATCACGACGGCAGTGTGCAGTAATTTACCTTTCATGTATTGCCTTTGTTAGGTTTTGGTGTCCAAGTTATGTAGCTTCAAAAAATGAATTCTTGAATGATTTCTGAATTTCTCTGTTCTGGAATACTTTGTGTAAACATTGGCATTTGTTTTTGGAATGTTCACATTCCAAAAACACTTGTGAAGTCATTAGATTAGAGAATCTTCTCAGCACTTTTCTTTTTGGTGACCTCGCAATGTTTCCTTAATGGTGTAGAGTCATCTTCATTTTCAGTTCTAGAGCCAATTTTGTCAAATTATATTCTGGAAATTGGCCACTAATGCAAAATGTTGACATGTATTGACATGGAAGTTGTTGAAAATACATTTTTATTATTGGAATATTTGTGAGTTTGGGTAATTTCTTATTTTCTATTTTTTTATTGATTATTTAAACCAGAGATAGATCTGCCAAATTTTTTTTTTACTACATGATGTCACTTATTTATTTTTTAAATTGAAGTATAGTTGATATACAATGTTGTTAGTTTCTGGTGTATAGCACAGTGATTCAATTTTATATACATATATTTGTCATGTAATTTTTCATTATAGGTTATTAGAGATCTGCCAAATTTATTAGTTTTTTTTCCTATAAAAGAATCAACTTCCTGCTTTTTTCTTTTTCCGTTTGAACTTCTCTCCCAATTGTTTCTACTTCATCAATTTCTGTTCTTCTTTTTTCCCTTGGGACTGTTTTTCTTTCCTTTCTCTCTCTCTTTTTTAATGTTTGCTTGTTTCAATAAAATTTATCCTATATTCTTTACTAACATATTTTAAGGCTCTAAATTTCTTTCTAAATACTGCTTTAATTACGTTCCCAAGTTTTAATCTGTAGCATATTATTGTCATTGAATTATAAATATTTTCTAATATTTGTGATTTCTTCCTTAGAGCATGGTTTTATAAAAACATGTGTCTTACTGTTTTGTACATTAAATACATTGATATCAGAGAAAATTCCCTATAGGCTCAAACTTCTTATTTTTTGAAGTGGAATAGATTTGTTTTGAGTCTTTCCACAATAAAGTTTTCTAAATCACTTCATGCGTCTAAAAATAATGTGATTCTGCAACTGTTGAGCGTAGTGCAAACATTTTAAAATTATTGCAGCTTACAGGTATATTGAAGCTTTTAGCATTACTAAGTTACCCTCTCTGTATAGTTTTTTTTTTTTAACATAATTGACATTCTGGTCATATGTTAACATAACTAAATGTGTTTACTTAAAAAAATTACCTGGTATATATTTCCATCCTTTCCCTATATAATATTTCTTTCAATTTAGTCCATTTATAATTGTTATAATCATTAACCCATTTGAATTTAATTCCTACCACCTTATCTTGTTTAATTTATTCTTTACACTTTGTGTGTTTTTTCTTCTATCTTAAATCTGGCAAAAAATTTTTTTCTCATTCCATATTTTGCTTGTTACTAGTTTGGAAATTGAAGTCCCTGCTTCTAGTCTTTATTTGTAGAACATTAAAGTCTTTAATTTGTCATAGTAGACTTAATTTATCAAAATCCGAAGTTGGTAACTATATGAACCTCTTAAAAATCAGTAACTGAAGTACTTTGTGTCTGTCTGCTGGCCCGGTTTCCTGACGCATATGCTGCTGATCTATATACAGATTTGTATTTATATTTAAACTCTATATTATTTTTAATCACGTAAGATATTATATTTTGTCTTACACAGTTAATATTTATTTGTCCTCTTTTAAAACATTTCAATATTTTTATCAATTCCTGAAATTCATCTTTTTCATCAGGAATCAATGTTTATATCATTTCAAAATATTCTTTAATAAGGATCTGATAGTGGATCTATTAATTAGTTTTACTTTGATAATTTAGATCTCATATTTCAAAGACTGAGTTTGAAATTTGATATGCTATATAAAGGGCATATAGTTCTAGATTGATTGTTTGTTTTTTTTGATTATTTTTTATTTTTGACACTTTGAAAGTATCATTCCTGTCACCTAACTTCCATTGTCTTTGATGAAAATCAGAATGACAATTAATTAGAAAATAGAATAAAATTTAAATACTATTGCCAAATCTATAAGCTATATGCTATAGCTAGGGGTAAATATGAATTTAGTATTGAAAATTCTAAATGAAAAAACAAATCATGCTTCTGAATAGAAAGATTCAATATCATAAAGATGTCTGCCCTACCTAAATTAACCTATAAGTAAAACACAGTTTCAAACATAATTCTAAAAGGTTTGAATGTAGATTCCTGAAATTCACATGGAGGTATAATAGACACTAATAGCCAAGAAAATTCTGAAGAAATTTAAGCAGAGTAGTGTGGGTTATTCTCTACATACTTTAGACTTACTACAAAGCTGTAACACAGACTTATTACAAAGTTTTGGTGAATGAGATCTTTGAATTTATATAGGGATAAAAAGACCTTAATACTTGGTACTTTTTTTTTCTGAAATAATGAAGGTTATCATTATTCTACTCTCATAGAATCCATGTTAGATTTTTCAAACGGAACTGAAGGAAAAAGAACGAACGCCATAGTCTAGTGGCTAAGAATTTGGAATAAAGTGGAATAAGTGTGAAAATAGACTTATGATTGGTCCAGCAATCCCATCCGTGGGCTCATATCTAGAGGGAACTCTAATTCGAGAAGATACACACACTCCAATGTTCATAGCAGCACTATTTATAATAGCCAAGACATGGAAGCAACCTAAATGTCCACTGACAGAGGACTGGATAAAGAAGCTGTGGTATATTTATACAATGGAACACTAATCAGCCATAAAAAAGAATAAAATAATGCCATTTGCAGCAACATGGATGGACCTGGAGATTGTCATTCTAAGTGAATATATAATGTCTTGGAAAAGATAACTTGCATGTTTTTGTGATTCAAATCCCATACAGATGAACTGCACACCACAACACGTTGCAGTATTAGAACAGAAAGTCAGGTGGTCCTGTCTAAAAGTGTGTTTTAAAGGCAGTTTCTCACACCCTTAGTGCCAGGAGCTTCAGTGAGGCGATCACAGGGGCTCCTTTCCACTGCGCCCTGGCTCCCCAGTCCTACCCATGAGCCGCAAGGTAATGCTACCTGCGTCTCAGAATCATGATGTTCAGAATTAAGCCGGTTCTGCACTGGGAAGAAGCTGCTGAAACAGCAAAGGAGCTATAAGGCCACCTTTTGTACCAGTGAAATTTCTTTCAAGCATGTAACATCATTAGAAAACAGAGATTAGTTACAGTTATAGTTAGTTTGGTTGGAGAATACTATAGTTAGTTCATAAGTATAAAATGTAAATTTTTTTAGTATGGATGCATTTTATGTTGTCTGTTTAAGTAATCTAAAAAACTATAGAATTTTATGATATTAGCATGAGTTCTAAATTATAAATTTTATAAGTATTCTACTTGGTACCACAGTTATGATAAAGGGAAACAATTATCTTTTCTTTCTTAATTATGTTAATGTCTTGGGTAATGAGGCATTTTAGCTTATTTAATATTTAAAAAGGTAAAATAGGAAACAGTACTTTTTATGGTTTTCAGTTATTAGTCTGTAATTTTATCTTAAACAAACAAAAAACACTATACAGAGTTCATGGTAGTGTATACTTATAATATATATATATATAGATATATACTAATGTGTGCATAAGACCAAAAAAAAGGCTATTCAATATATTTAAATAAGTAGTCATAATGTTAAATTATGAATTAATTATTATAAATGAATAGAAAGATAAATTGATTGTGAAGACTGATACTTTACCTTCAATTTTTTGTGGAATATTTAACAGCCATCAAAAATAAAGTCAAAGAAATAAGTGAAAACCAGTCTGGACTTGAAACATCTTCTATGAGGCTTAGTATTATTTCACTAGGCTTTGCAGCATCAGTCACGAATTATAGTATGGTAATATTTTAATGCTGTTTCGGCAGTAAGAACACAGATTAAGCACTTTATGCTCAAAACATAAAAGATGAAATAATTCACATTGCATAGGGCTCTTTGTTTCTGCATTTGTATGTGTCTGCTCATATGCAGAATGAGCTGTGCACATAGGCTGGTAACAGTGTGATGTGGCTGCACCAAAATGACAATTCTGGAGAATAACTTCAGCATCATGACTATGTAAGACATTCTTCCTTTTCATCTCTCTTCTTAAACAATAAGATGGACATCCGTATGCACACACACACAAATGCCTTTGTGGGTGTTATGGGGTCTAGCTCCATGCAAATGCCAAGGAACCTGGGAGGAGTCTCCCCCACCTATGTACCCACCAATAGGCAGGCAACCCTCAGCACAAGGTGTGGAACCAGGGGAGACAGTGGACATGCCCAGACTCCCCTCACCCAGCTTGGCAAATATCCTGAGACCGCTGACCCAGGCACTTGCCCACACGTGACAGAGAATTTACAAAACAATCCAGCTTTCCCTAGCAGAGATTTTAGTACGTCATTGGAGGAAAAAATTGAGAGTTTGGTCACAGGGGAGGGGAGGCAATAGTAAAAGAAATATTCTCAGTGCTGCCCTTGCCCAAGGAAACACTGCACTGGGCTGCTTTCTAACCAGTAGCAGTGACCTCTCTGGCACGGGAAGAGGAGAGTGGTGGGTAACTGCCTGGCTACTCCAGTTATTCAGGGCACAGTTGGATCAAACAGTTTCCCTCTAGCAACACCTGGAGTATTGATGTAGGGCCTCCACGACTGGGGCAAGGAAGAGCTCGGGAAGGACTTTTCACAGCAGAATGTCCGCCCACAAGCTTCTGGGAGGACCACACCCAGGAACCCCCCACTGGGCCCACAAGCCTGTGGGCACCGTCTGGAGGGCTGACCCACACTTCCACCTACTCTGCAGCTGGCCCTTTTACACACTCCTGAGTGTGACAGCAAAAGGCCTCCTATAGACAGAGAGGGCACTCAGGAACGGGCCGTGGTCTGTGGGCAAAGGAGAAACCACAAACAGCTACAGTGCCACCTTTGGCAACACAAAAGAGATTTTCAGTGGCCTGCCTGGTGACTTGTATGTACTAGAAAAGGCATAAAAGCGTAAAGATCCTGCCGTGAGAGAGAGCAGTGTACAGTGCAACAGGTGTACCAATACCCCGTACAATACAGTAAAACCTCATAGAATGAAAACTCCAGCAGAGAGAAGATCGCATCGCGAAGAAACAAGCGAAGAGCCAATGAAGTGTCAGCTACTTTCAATGTGAAAGTGGCAGCACAAACCCACCAGGAACCTATTAAAAATTAAGGAAACATGCCATCGCAGAAAGAAAACGTGACTCTTTATCAACTGAGCTCAAAGATGTAAAGTTTGTACTCTCGTGGATAGAATTCAAACAACAGTTTTGATCTTCCAGACAGAAAATCAATAAGGCAACAAAGATACAAAAGGGCACAGAGGAACAGCTAGGCTTACCTGATATTTTAAGGACATTGCATCTCCACAAAACAGAATATACATTATTTTCAAGTGTACGTGGAACATTCTTCTCTAAGACAGACAAAAAAAAAATAAGCCTCTAAACATTCAAGAGGATTGAAATATTTCAGGTATCTTTTCTGACCACAATGGCATAAAACAAGAAATCAACCACAGAAAGAAAAATGAGAAAAAAATGACTGCATGGAGACTAAACAGCATGCTACTAAAAAACCAATGAGTCAATAATGGAATCAAAGAAGAAATTTTTAAAAATGTTTTGAGACAAATGTCAATGAAACAACCATACAAAATTTATGGGATGCAGCAAAAGCAGTCTTAAGAGAGACGTTCATAATGATACTGGCCTTCCTCAAAAAAATAAGAACAATCTGAAGTAAATAAACTAACCTGCCATGGAAAAGAATAGAAAAAGAAGACCAAACAAAACCTAAAGTCAGCAGATGGAAAGAAATAATAAAGACCAGGGAGAAAATAAATAAAATAGATTTTTTTTTTTAAAATGGGACAAAAAATCAACAAAACCAAGAGCTGATTTTCTGAAAGAGTAAGCAAAATTGGCAAACCTCTGACCAGGATCACCAAGAAGAAAAGAGAGGACACAAATGAACGTAATAAGAAATGAAAATGAAGAAATCACAACCAACAACACAGAAACACAGAAAACCATAAGAGAATACTATGAACAACTGTATGGCAACAAACTGGAGAGCCTAGAAGAAATGGACCAGTTTCTAGAAACACACAGTTCACCAAAACTCAATCAAGAAGGAACAGAACAGACTGATCACTAAAAGTGAAATAGAATCAGCAGTAAAAAACCTTCCTGCAAACACAAGTCTGAGACCAGATGGCCTCAGCGGGGAATTCTACCAAGAACACAACGAGAAGAACTTGTACCTTTCCTTCTCAAACTCTTCCAAAAGACTGAAGAGGAAGGAACACTGCCATACTCATTCTATGAAGCCTCTGTCACCCTGATATGAAAAACAAAGATGATATCAAAAAAGAAAATTACAGACCAGTATCACTGATGAACACAGATGCAAAAATCCTCAACACAATAGTAGCAAACAGACTCCAACAGCACAGAAAAAAGATCATACACCATGATCAAGTTGGGTTTATCCCAGGGACACAAGGGTGTTTCAACATATGCAAATCAATGAATGTAATACATCATGTCAACAAGAGAAAGGACAAAAACCACATGATCATCTCAATAGATGCAGAAAAAACATTTGATAAAATTCAACAACCATTTATGATAAAAACTCTTACTAAAGTGGGTATAAAGGGAACATATCCCAAAATAATAAAAGCTATTGTGACAAACCCACAGCCAGCATAATACTCAATGGTGAAAAGTTGAATGCTTTCCTGCTAAAATCTGGAACTAGACAGATGCCCACTCTCATCACTTCTATTCAGCACAGTACTGGAAGCCCTAGCCATAATAATATATAAAGAGAAAGAAACAGAAGGGATCCAAATGAGAAGAGAAGAGGCAACATTGTCACCATCTGCAGGTGACATGATACTATATATAGAAAACCTTGAAGAGTCCACACAAAAACTGCTAGGGCAGGTACACAAAGTTGGCAGGATAACAGGTTACAAGATGAACATATGGAAATCTGTTGCATTTCTTTACACAAACAATGAAATATCACAAAAGGAAAGTAAAAAACAATCTCTTTTCAAATTGCATCCAAGAAAAATAAAATACTTAGGAATAAACCTGACCAAGGAAGTGAAAGACTTATACATGGAGATCTTCAAAACATTGATTAAGGAAATTAAAGATGATTTTAAAAAATGGAGAGATATCCCATGCTGTTGGCTTGGAAGAATTAATACTGTTAAAATGACCATAGTATCCAAAGCAATCTACAGATTTACTGTGACCCCTGTCAAATTACCCAGGACCATTTCACAAAACTACAGCAAATAATTCTAAAATTTATATGGAATCACAAAAGGCTTAGCATTTCCAAAGCAATACTGAAGAAAAAGAGTGAAGCTGGAGGAGCCACCCTCCCAGACATCAGACGATATTATAGAGCTACAGTAATCAAAACAGCATGGTATTGGCATAAAAACAGATGTATGGATCAATGGAACAGAATAGAGAGCCCAGATAAACCCACAGCCTACCGTCAATTAATCTTCAACAAAGCAGGCAAGAATATAAAATAAAGAATAGATACACTCTTCAGAAAGTGGCATTGGGAAAGCTGGGCAGCTACAAGTAAATCAATGAAGTTAGAACACTCTGTCACACACAAAAATAAAATCAAAATGGCTTAGAGAATTAAACATGAGACAGGACACTATAAACCTCCTAGAAGAAAACATAGGCAAAACATTCTTTGACATAAATCTTAGCAATGTTCTCCTAGAGCAGTCTACCAAGACAGCAGTGATAAAAACAAAACAAAACAAAACAAAACAAAACAAAACAAAACAAAACAAAGGAATCTAATGAAACTTATCAGCTTTTGCACAGCAAGGGATATCATAAGCAAAACAAAATGACAGCCTACAGAATGGGGGAAAGTATTTCCTAATTATGCAACTAACAAGAGCTTAACTTCCAGAATATATAAATAGCTCATAATGCTTAATAACAAACAAACAAAATAAACCCCATTCCAAAAAATGGGTAGAAGACCTAAAAAATCATTTCTCCAATAAAGAAATGCAAATGGCCACTAAGCATGTGAAAAAATGCTCAATGTCGCTGATTATCAGAGAAATGCAAATCAAAACTACAGAGAGGTATCACCTCACACCAGTCAGAATGGCCAGCTTTAAAGTGTCCAGAAACGATAAATTCTGGAAAGGGTGTAGAAAAAAGGCAACCCTCCTACACTGTTCATGGAATGTATTTTTGTGTAACTGTTATGTAAACATTATGGAGACTCCTTTAAAAACTAAAGATAGACTTATACATTCACTTATTATGTATATATATATTTTAAAAAACATTAAATAGGCAGTGGGAGAAATAAACAAGCGAATATATATGCTACAGAAATGTCCCTTTTTTCCTTTCTTGTAATCATTTTAAATATCTGGAGGGCTTTTCATTGCAGATTCACACGGCTCTAACTTAAAAAAAACCTCTTATTTATAAGCTTACTAAATATTTTTCATAGTTTATGGTTTTATGAATAACATATATTCAATAAAACAATCAAGAGACATTAATATCATTCTGACACCTTAATGTAACAAAGTAATGACTTAAAATTTCTACTATGAAATCAAAGTTTTTTTTAAAGCACATAATCACAAAATCTCTTTTGGTAGATTTGCTTTTCAGTTAGTTGCCCCCCCACCCCATCCCCGTTAGAGTTTGTCAAATAAATCTTTTGACATATAAAACCAAAATGCTCATCAACATTACTGCGGCTCTGTGTTTCTGTGTCTTGTTATGTATATTCAGGCACAGAATGTACTAATATAACGTTTAGAAGGAAAAAATTGTTGGATGGGCAGTAAAGATGGATTTAGTAATCCGTATTTTATTTGTCTGTCTAATTCTACCTCCTTCTACTTCCAGCACTTTATAATTCCACTGTGGCTCAATAGTGCTATGAAAATGTTATTTACGAGCATTGATTTTAGCGTGTGAAAGTTATAACGTAGTAAGTCATGTGTATTAATCAAAACATGGAAGTGTCTAAGTTATGAGTGTGCCACTCTACACACATGCATCTCTAAGTAATAAGATTTCCTTTAGAATATACCTCCAAGAATGCCTTGTGCAAAAGGCATATTTTAACGTCCTTAGCTCACATTCAAACTGTACTGGTGTTGCTTATCCTACTGTCCCTAAGTTCTTTATCCTTTGAGATAAGAAACAGTTCTTGGTCCCCGATTAATCTTGGCATAAACCTTTTACAAGGGGAATGATTAAGAAGTTAATTGCATGTTTTTGTGATTCAAATCCCATACAGATGAACTGCACACCACGACACGCTGCAGTGTTAGAACAGAAAGTCAGGTGGTCCTGTCTAAAAGTACGTTTTAAAGGCAGTTTCTCACACCCTAAGAGCCAGTAGCTTCAGTGAGGCGATCACAGGGGCTCCTTTCCACTGCGCCCTGGCTCCCCAGTCCTTCCCCATGAGCCGCAAGGTAATGCTACCTGCGTCTCAGAATCATGATGTTCAGAATTAAGCCAGTTCTGCACTGGGAAGAAGCTGAGCAGTAGTGTAGGCAGTATGGCATTTCCCTTTCTTAACATTAGTTTTAACTGGAAAAAAATCTTACTCTGATGTGCTGTTTCCAGGATCCTCCTGAGTCTGGACCTTTCTCAATTTAAGAACTGAGTCCTTCAGATATGAGGCCCCTCTCGGCTGTAGGGAGGGGGCACAGCCCTCATGTGTCCACCTTTGGTGCTGGCCTAGGCATCTCCACCCCTGGTATGGAAGGAAGTTCATTTGTTAAATTGTTCACCGTGGCTGGAGTTCCTCTTTTAGTTTCCTACCTGTATCTCTAGGATTGGGGTACCACTTTGTTCTTACACATCCCTCACCACTGGACAGCACTTCTGCTTCTTAACACCCGGGACTGTGGTCCTACTGCCTGACGCAGATTGCTTTTGTGGATATCAAAACATCATCAGCCCTTGAGTTCTGTGTTACCGCGGCACACTCACCTGCCTGTGAGGGCGTCCTGGGTGCATATGCTGGGCTTCCTTCATGGTGCCTGCCTGCATGAGCACACCCGTTTAATAATGATAACAGGAGCTATGCGGCAAGTTCTTCCTGTTTCTACCATAACCCTAAATCTTTCACATATTCTCTGTATTACACTGAATCAACAGGGCTTTTCCCTTGCTTTAATATTAGATAGTGTGCAATACATGAAAGCAATTCTTTTTCTCAAATTTCCATTGATTATTTTTTAAAGGACATTTACATTAATTTTTTAAATTGAGTTATAGTCTATTTGCAATGTCGTGTCAATTTCTGGTGTACAGCACAATGTTTCAGTCATACATGAACATCCACTGATTATTTTTAACTTATCAAATAGTTTCAGAGCATGTTTGTTCTGCCAGGACCTTTCCTGGGGACGACAGGCATTAGTTTTTATCTTTCAGGAGGTCCAAGTGCTACTTGGAGAACAGAATATCGTAACAGCAGATGGCTCTAGAAGAGAAGAAGGCTTCCGTCATTAAGCTGGGATGGAAGAAAGGAGGAGATGGCATGAAAGCTTGCTAGAGGAGGTGACAGTGTTTATGCTGGCCATTAAGGATGAGTATTATTTAAAGCAATATCCAGTGGAATTATATCTGCCTCCACATTTCTCCACTTAAGTTGGTAATTCAGAGACATTATATCGATCAAAGAAAGAACGTCAATGAACAACTGTTTGGTCTCATTCAGTTTGTCTGCACTTCAGCCAAAATTGATTTAAGGTGTCACTGCCCCCGCCCCGACTCTTCTGCTGCTGATGCTAACTGTGATGGTGACAACGGTGAGGATGAAGCGGGGAGCAGGCGTCATCTGAGTGCTCGTGTAGTCCAAGAAGTTTGCTGAGATGGCTTTATAGCTTCACATTTCTTTTTTTTTTTTAAACATTTTTTAATTGTGTTATAGTCAGTTTACAATGTTGTGTCAAATTCCAGTGTAGAGCACAATTTTTCAGTTATACATGAACATACGTATATTCATTGTCACATTTTTTTCTCTGTGAGCTACCACATGATCTTGTATATATTTCCCTGTGCTATTCAGTATAATCTTGTTTATCTAGTCTACAATTTTGAAATCCCATCTATCCCTTCCCATCCCCCACCCCCTTGGCAACCACAAGTTTGTATTCTATGTCTGTGAGTCTGTTTCTGTTTTGTATTTGTTTTGTGTGTGTGTGTGTGTGTGTGTGTGTGTGTTTTAAGAATCTATAGCTTTACGTTTCTGATTGCATTTGGTCCTTGCAGGAGGTAGGATTTTAAGATGACCCCCGGCTCCTGGCTGCTGGTGTATATACAACTTCTCTCAATATTCAGTCAAACACTAACTGAGGTACTGCCATGACAAGATTTTGTAACTGTAACTCAGATTTCAAATCAGTAGAACTTAAGATGGGGGTATTATTTAGGTGGGCCTGAAATAATCATATGAGTCCTTTAACTCTGGGCATAGAGGGGGGGTCAGAGAGAGAGGAAGTCAGACAGGCCTCAAGCATGAGAATTCGCTGTGCCACTGAGGAGCCACATGGCTCTGAGAGTGACCCCTGGACAACAGCCAGCAAGCAATCAAGGGCCATAGACTCGACTCAGCTGAGAAACTGAATTCTTCCATGACATGACTACGTGAGCTTGAAAAAAAGACCTGGAGCTCCAAGCGAGATCCGAGTCTGGCTGATGCCATCATTTAGACTTGTGAGACTCTGAACAAAAAACCCAGCTGAGTCCACCCAAGTTTTGAACCTACAGGACTGTGAGAAAAGAACAGGTATTGTTCTGTCATGCAAAGGCAAAATACAGACACGATTGTCCTAACCAGTGAATCAGTAGCATCATCATACTCATTTTAAGGTGCGTGAAACTTTAGGACTTTATTATTTTGCTCATATTTACCATGTATCAGTGTGGCCAATAATGCAACACCCAGAACTTCAAAATTGTGAAGATAGTGGTTTCAAATTACAGTAGTTTTGTTTTGATGTTATGACTAAGAACTGTTGCCTATAAATATATACACAAGAAATTACATTATTCTCACCCTAACTCTAGTTCCAAACATGGACATGGAAGTCAGAAATGACTGTTACGTCTTTAAGTGCAAAACTGAGTGTAATATTTAGAATATGCTCCAAATCTGATTTAAGGTGAGGCAATATCCTTTCTTCAGTATTTTATCTATAATTTTATACGTTTCTCTAGGTACAATTTGTAGCCATGGGCTTCAGGATTGCCTTTTTCTCATTTTTTCACTGGCGGATCTTTCTTCTCATCTAAGGGCTGGACGGGTCATGAAAGGGAAGCCTAAGGAGAGCTATATCCGTGGCTTCACTCCCCCATTTTGGGGCGGCAGAAGGATGAGTAGCAGATGGCAGGATGAATTAAGTACGTGTTGGGGGTGGGGAAGAGACGGCAGAGACAGAAAGTAATGGCTCTCTACATCTTGATAAAAAACAGACGTAAAGATTTAAGGCAATTATCTCAAAAATTTATAAGGATAAAAAAGGGAAATTAAAGAGATTTTTGGCTACAACACTGTCTAAACTGAAATCTATGACTGGGACATTATGTACACCAGAAATTGACACATTGTAACTGACTATACTTCAACTTAAAGAAAAAAAAATCCTGACTTCTCACAGATTTAAATATATTTGTTTAAATAAAATATATTTTCTGAATTATGGACTGAATCATACTTCCCTGTCGTCTTCCTCCTCCTCATTCTTTAGCTGCTCTATAACTAGGGGGAATTGAGAGCAAAACACTTCGTCAATTGTTTGCAGACAAAAAGATGCAATTCTTTTACAGGCAGCCCTTGGAAACAATGTTTATTCAGAAGGAAAAGTACCAAGGTCGTTCCCAGCTCCCCTTCCAGAGAAAGACTGAATGCTTAAAAGCATCCTTGCAAGAAACAACCTTAAAAGCCTACTGAGCCTGGAGTGGTGATTCAGACACACTACCTCTTATTAAAAATCCCACAGACTCATGTATGTTCTCAGACTTTCAAACTTGCTTGAATATAAAACTGAACAATTATAAGAGAAGACACTTAATTGTGCTTACTGTATGCCAGGCGCTTACTCATGGTATTTTGTAAGTATCATCTCATTTAACCTTCATAACCACACTATTGCATGGGCACAACTACATCCCCATTTTAGAGATGAGAGTACTGAGGCCGAGTGGTTCAATTTGTGCATGAGCATGCTGGTAGTTAGTCCTGGAGCTGGGAACACGAACCCAAGAAATCAGGCTTTGGAAACTATGCTCTAACTACCGACGCTGGCGGGATTTACTTCCCACAGATGTTTGCGACAATATTCCACATGCAACTTGTTTTTCTTACAGACGAATATCTGTTTATGTCCCCTCAAGAGGTGAGGGCGATGCTCCTTTTTCTTAAGTCTGAGCAAGGTTTGGGACTGAGTGAAAATGACACTATGTAACATTCTAGGCCAGGTGATACAGCTTTCAGCTGATTCTCTGTTGAACTTTACAGCTTTGGAGCCCTGAGCTGCCATGTAAACAGTCTGCCATTCCTGGGCCAGCATGGTGTGAGGAAGCCCAATTTCATCCGTAAGAGGAGAGACCATGGAGAGGCCCTGAGTTTACCCGAAGTTGAAGAGATGCTCAGGAAGCCGCCAGTGGCTCCAGCGTCCCCACAGCTCCAGACCTGGCCACCTGAATCCAGCCACATGTGAGGCCTGAGTAAGCACTGCCTAGCCAAACCCAGATTCTTCCCACATTCTTGACCCAAAAAACCCAAGAGGAAATAAACAGTGGTTTTAAGCCATTACGTTTGGGGTGACTTGTTACACAGCAATAGATGATTTGCACACTCTTTCTCTTAATTTTGTAACGTAAGTGGATTTAGTTAAAAATGAAGCACATATAATTACTACATATATTGCTTAAAAATACATTATAATTGTTAGTTTATATCTTGGTATATGTACTAGCTTCCCCAATAGAAATATTCTTACTGTAATATCATTTGAATCTCAAAAGTTGGTTTGAGCCAGTCTCCAGTTTTGTTTTGTCCCCTTGTTCTAAATTTTAAGCATTTCATGTTAACAATGGAGCTTTAAACCAAGCATGGGGCCCTTCTGAACTCAGAGCCCCTGGTGACTGCACAGGTCAGACACGTGGGAGGCCAGCCCTGACACCAACTCATTCCTGCCTCAGGGCCACCACACAGGCTATTCCTTCTCACTGTTCCTTCTCCCTCCACCCTGCTTATTAAAGGATTTGCTGATTTCTTCTATTAAAGGATGGGCTAATTTCTATAGTAGCTAGACTCTAAAAGTAACTTTTTTTTTGAAGTATAGTTGATTTACAATGTTGTGTTAGTTTCTGGTGTACAAAATATCGATTCAGTTATGTGCATGTATATTCTTTTTCATGTTCTTTACTAGTATAAGTTATTATGAGATTGAATACAATTCCCTGTAAGACCTTGTCACTTATTTTATATTGAGTAGTTGGTACCTGCAAATTCCAAACTCCTAATTTATTCCTCCCCCTCCCTTTTCTCCCCTGGTAACCATACATTTGTTTTCTGAGTCTGTGAGTCTGTTTGTTTTGTAAGTAAGTTCACTTGTGCCATTTTTTTTTAGATTCCACATATAAGTGACATCATATGATGTTTGTCTTTCTCTCTGATTTACTTCACTTAGTATGATCATCTCTAGGTCCATCTATGTTGCTGCAAATGGCATTATTTCATTCTTTTTTATGGCTGAGTAGTATTCCATTGTACATACAAATATATCTGTATTTCCATATCTTCTTTATCCAGTCATCTGTCGATGGACATTTAGGTTTCTTCCATGTCTTGACTATTGCAAGTAGTGTTCCTATGAACAGTGGGGTGCAAGCATCTTTTTAAATTAGAATTTTCTGTGGATATATGCCCAGAATACGTATCCTAGGATTGCTGGATCATATGGTAATTCTATTTTTAGTGTTTTTAAAGAAATCTCCATACTGTTTTCCATAGTGGCTGCACCAAACTACATTCCCACCAACTGTGTAGGGGGTTCCCTTTTCTCCACACCCTCTCCGGCTTTTACTGTTTATAGACTTGTTAATGATGGCCATTCTGACTGGTGTGACATGCTACCTCATTATAGTTTTGATCTGCATTTCTCTGATAATTGGTGATATTGAGCATCTTTTCATGTGCCTGTTGTCCATTGAGAAATGCCTGTTTAGGTCTTCTGCCCATTTTGTGTTTGTGTGTGTGTGTGTGTGTGGTTAACATAATTAACCTACTGTTTTCCCTACGTCAAATCATTTATTAGGAATGAAAGTACTCTACCTTCCTGAAAAACATCTCTTTTTGTGAAATATGCTCTGTTTTGTGAACAAGATGCCACAGATCACTCTAAATAATCCAGCTACAAGACTCCCACTGGATAACAATGCTAAATCAACTGTCGTATTAGGGGGGAAATTTGAAGAACAAATTAAATTCCCATTTAGTCACTCAAATAAAGCAACAGCTGCAGGCTTACCCAGTAGGTACCATCTCAGCACTCTGGGCAACTTATTTGAGGAGTCGCTCTCCTGGCAAGCTTATTTACTTCATAATCTAAAATATATACATCAAGTAAAATGTGGGAGAGTGAGTAGTTTCATTCTAAAGAACTGATTCGTCTTAAATGTTTGAGGGTAGACTTCTTTCGAGGAGACAACACATTAAGTACCTAGTTTCTGTGTATGCCTGCTAGAAAGATACAGAAAGTGATATTAATCCACTGATATTAACTTGAAGTATTCAAAGGGGCCTTAAAACAAAATATGCCACTGAGCGTTTACAAGGTGTTAGGTTACAAACACGAAACCACATCCAGAATTCTAGCTCTAATTCCATTAAACAAGTGTTTTACCAGAAGTCCATGTAATTACCATGAAATGGGACTTGGGCATTATGTTTCTGAAGAAGTATCGACCAAGGGTCAAGTGTGATTTCTCTCAGTGACATTGGTCTGTTTTCTCCTAAATGTAACTGTAAAGTGGCACCAAAGGCACCACTGCCAGAGGCAGATCTTTGGAGTGTGTGCTCATTAAGGATGAAACACTGAAAACAGATACATGAGAAATGCATTCTTTGCAAGATTAGGTAGGATATGAATGAACGTCTAAATTTCTATAGTTCAGTTACTATAATCATAACTAAAGGTAAAATAAGACATTTTAGGATTTAAAATGAAGTAAGAGGTGACAGGAATGTGAAAAAAAATATTCAGATTGCCACTTTCAGCTGTCTTCCTAAATTAAATCCCATTTTTTTTCTATTTTGTTGATACCTATATAGATTGAAGCAACATTACAAATTCCTCTCTTCTGAAAGGAATGAAAGAAAGAAAAAAGTAGAAAATTAAACAACACTTAATTACATTTGGCATTAGATGTGTTTAACGCAATTTGTTAAATGCAACATCTATTTCTTCATTTTTGGATTGAAATAAAAATAATCTTTAATAATCATGTCCTGAATATATTTCTTATCAAAGTTGTAGCTAGTAGACGCCACTGGGGGAACAAAAGGTAAACTACTAAACGACTGTGTCACATTTAAGCACTAGCCTCCTTTTACTCTATTTGCTGGAG
Organism: Vicugna pacos; assembly: GCF_048564905.1. NCBI lineage: Eukaryota > Metazoa > Chordata > Mammalia > Artiodactyla > Camelidae > Vicugna > Vicugna pacos. Next base: position 4,356,466 of record NC_133006.1, read on the forward strand.
TCAAAATGTACTAATTCCAGACTAAGGATCTGTAGTCCCTTCATGTAGCTGGTGGCAGGCATAATAAATCAATAGGACAAATTGTCAGAGCAGCAGTGTGGCTTTCTTTGTTGTTCACCTTCTCATTAAAGCCAGCAGCAACTGCAGAAAAGTTATTATTGCAGCCAGAATTTTTAATGAGATTTGCTACCAATTAGTTTACTGCCCAAGTATATACTTTGACATTTGGTTAGCTAGAGACCTGGATCGCTTTTCGTGCAAAAATATTACTACACATGAGCCTAAAAAACTGTTCTGCTGTCTGAACCAGCGGACAGAATACTTGCAAAATATCTTAAGAAATTTTGACCTTCAAATTCCTGCTTTCTTCTGAGCTGATGTCAAATCAACAAAGGGACCTCAAGCCAATGTTTTATTGATATCTGAACTAATGTGGTTTGCAAAAAAAAATTTTTTTATTAAGCTTTGCAAACCATTGTCAGGTTACACTATTGTACCCAGAAAAATGTCAGCCTCAAAAAATGGTCTGACGAATGTGATGGAGCTTCTTTGACACATTCTCATCGAAACCCTACTCTGATGCCCTCTGCTTTTCAGTCACTTCAAGGTTATGAATGAATATTGCAGTGATTTTTACGCTGGAACTGGGATTTTAGCTGTATAAATCATGGCAGAGTTCATGGTGCATTAGTCATCGAATACTTTCAGTTTTATCATTAGAAAGCAAGCTTTGTGATGTAAAGAAAACTTTGTAAGATATCATTAGAGAAAAATCTATGACCCGAGTTATAAGATCTCAAAAATTAATGTTAAAAGGAAACTAATGCTCACAAAGAGAAGAGATTTTATACAGGTTATTAAATGAATGTTGATTGCAAATTGAAATAGAACATAAGGACATGGCAAAAAATACTGATGAAAGAACAAAACCCTTTTAAAATATTTAGGCTGTTTGGGAATTGGATGCAAGAAGCTACTTCTTACAAATGAGAATAGAGTGAAACAGCGAAGGATGCTCTGAAGATCGTGAAGGGGGGTTCCTGGGGCCACAAAGGGGAGGATACGAAGACACAGAGGCAGCATGCTCCCTGAGACAGGGCTTCAGGACCGCTTGCTCCAGCTAGTTCCTCCCTCCTTGCATGCCTCCTTTATCCCCCAGCTTAAAAGCAGTTACCATTTCTCTCCCTGCCTTCCATGTTTCTATCACTTTAGATACCGAAACGTCACAAAACTGTACTTTTCACTCCTCTGAGGGCTTATGTTCAGCCTATGATTAAACCTGAAGTTTCCCCATGCACACCACGGGTTACATTTCTTACTCCAGTTCCAATACCATTCAATTTATTCATTGTTAATGAATTAAATTTTACATTCAGGAGCCTTCTAGCTCCTGGATTTTAAATGCCTGCATCACACCCTCCCTGTCTCTTACACAGACAAAAAATTAAGTGTTATCTCCTGTAAGGATTATTCTGAAGAGTCAATAAAGTTCTTACCTTCCTTTCATAGAGTGTGGGAAGAAAGTTTTGTATTTCCCATGATTCTGTATGAATGAGCTTTTAACTCACTTTGATACCACTGAATATCACATTAGTGTCAGAGACTCTGCCTTCCTTGGAACCACAGTGACTCATTTCCCTTGCCTTGCTGTAACCAAATTTTTATGCTAAATTTAATTAAATTTTATTTAATTTTCTACTGCTTTTCTTCCTTTCTTCCATTTAGAGGAGAGGAATTTGCTGCTTCAATCCATAAATACACACACACACATTCATCACTTAGAAAAAATAAAATTTGCGTTTAATTAAAAAAACTGAAAATGCATGAAATGACCACCTGAATATATTTTTACATTCCTGTAATCACTTTTCTCATTCCAACTCTTAAAATGTCTTATTTTTTCTTTTAGTTACACATGTAGTAATTGAAATATAGAGACGTGGACTGTAATTCATACCCAACTTAAAAAATATTGCCAAGAAAACACTTGATCTCTCGTATCTTTCAACCATCAAGACAAAGCAGACTTGCAGCACTCTTTTAAATTAACCAGTGTGATTTTGTGTCCTCCATGTTATTAGGCCATGAACTATTCATTAATTAAGAGTGTCCTTTACTTCTTTGCCTTCCTGGTAGAGGATACAATTTGGCACGTCGTAGGTGCTCAAAAATGAATGCTAACTGCTAACTCCAGAGACAATGCTTACTAAGTATCCAGCCCTTCATGCAGAGTTTGACACGTCATCTGATTTAATCTTTCTCAGTACCCACGGGAAAACTCAAGTCCGTAAACATTAGGTAACTTACTCAAAGTCAACATTACATAGCAGAATTAGTAGAAAAGCATTATAACAATGCAAAGTAAGCCCCATCGATCAGCTAGTTGATAACTTAATGACGAATGTACTGCAATATTCTTATTAAAAAATACTGTTCAATCGAAAGATTCATAATGTCTTTTGTAGAATCACCCTTATCAATAAAAAGGATAAAATAAAAAACAAATTACTGCTTTGGAAAACAATAAACACACATGTAATGTGGTAAAATCTCCTTACAAAAACAAAAATAAAAAATATTGTTAGCAAATCATAGCTTGCAAGTTGAGATATGAGCATTTACCTGTTCTTCTAATATACTCATCCTTGGCCTTCGCATATTTTCACATTTTTATACATATATTTTAATGTATTTTTCACATGTATGTTATGATCATATTTTAAGTTACTTGAAGTCATCCAGTGTTTGATTTTAAAAACTCAAAATCTAACGTAGTTTGCAACCACTAGGGTTTAGTTCTCTGATAAAGTAAGTGAAACTTACCATCACATATCGCGTGTGCACGGAAGTGTACCTGGGTGAATTGTGTTATCAAAAGTCAGTGAAAAAGTAAATGAGAGAAGTAAAACCTGCAAGAAAATAAAATCTAAGACAAAACATAGAATGGAGAAGACATGTGACACTTTGACAATGGCATAAAGGAGGAAGGGAAAGATGAGCCAAGGTGAGCAGGCTGGAGCTAGCTACGTTAATGAGGCAGGTGCTACTCAGAGCAAAGACTCACTCTGTCACTGTGTGACAATACTGCGTCTACAGTTATTGTTGCCACTTTATTATTAAAGCCCATGACCACTGGGAATTCAGCTGTAGTCCAACACAATTAGGTTTATTAAGCTTGCTTCTACATAACGAGGCAAACCATCGAACTGGCAAGTGTTAGTTTGTAAGCTAAGGAATCACTAAAGCCACGTGAGTCTGTGCGAAGTTAGTTTTCAGTGGCTAGCGCTGAATTTATTTAATCTTTTATGGAGATCTGGCTGAAAATTTACATGAGCTGACCTTCAGTTTCCATTCAAATGAGAGTTTCTACGACTCTTTGAAGCCTGTGGCAAAAATATGCCAGATGAATTCTTCAGGGTGAAATTACTGTTTACCAGTTCAACAAAAATCAGGGCTTTGAACTGTTCTTGCTCTTTGTAATAATCTAACAGCCCACCATGATTGAAATTAAAATGAATGACTACACTCCGAAGTAAATGAGCACTATTAAAAATTGTATGCATAAGGCTAATACAATTCAGCCCTACTTAAAATTTGGAATTCTAAGTGTTGGTTCAAGAGACTGGGGTGAGGAGTGGGCGTAAATGACATGATGACGATGGTAAGGATCTAGCCCTACAGATACCACTACTTGCCCATAAGTAGCTTAGGTACGTATTTTAACTTGCAAATTTAACAAACACTGTGGATTCTTGCTGAGATATTCATATATTTACAGAGACCTCGTGACTTACTCTGCATTTGCAAGAGGTTGGCGGGGTTATCACTAGGGGCAATGGTCACGGACATGAGAGAAAGCACCTGGTTCTCAGGATGTTCGATTCCACGATCCTTGGTATTATTAGAAGATTGGTGTGGACTTAATGTCCTGTCTCTGAAATAATAATTAAGGGGAAAAAATTTTTCTCTTCCTTTTAATGAAAAAGATGTGAAATTAATTTACTCAACCATGTAAATGAGTTCTGGACTCTACTTCCGCTTGGCCGAGTTACGTAAATTCTAGGCTTTGTAAGACTTGTCCTGGATACCCACCATAAAACCCTATGTTGATAATAACCAGCACACTGAAAAATTCTGCCAAATGTATCTTCAATACATTCTAGTAGAATATTTGTTACTATTAAAGCAGAATCAATAAACAAAATACAGATTTTATCATAGAGAAGATTTTTCAGCCATGCTCTTCAATGAAACAGCTCTTGCAAATATCTAAACTCCCTCAGTGAGCCAGATCTTACCCTCCCATCCCCAAATCCAGGGTGATGGAATAACGCACCTTTTAGACTTCTTATCACTTGCCAAAACAATAGAGGAATTTGAGTTAAATGATTATACATAGTGCCTCTGACTTAGAAAACATTTCCATGGAACAGTTGTGAACTGAATTTGGTTCCCTCAAAGATGTTGAAAATCTCACCCCTGGAACCTGTAAATGTGACCCTATTTGGAAACAGGGTCCTTGCAGCGGCGTTATAGTAAGACGAGGTCATTAGAGTGGGACCTGATCCATATGGTTATAAGAGAATTCACAGGGAGAGTCCACGTGTCCACAGAAGAGGAGAGAGAGCTGATGCAGCCGTAAGCCAAGGAAGGCCAAGGGCTGACAGCACCACCGGCAGCTAAGGAGGGCAAGGAAGGAGTCCACCCTGACTCTCAGAGGGAGCACAGCCCTGCTGCCCCTTTGATTCCAGACTTCCCAACTCCAGAACTGTGAGAGAATACATTGCTATGGTTCTGCAGTACCCAGTTTCTGGTTCTTTGTTCCCATAGCCCTGGGAAAAAATACTGTGACAGTGTAATCTATTTTTATAATCAAATTTGCCAAATGAAGACTAGTTTGCTCTTAAAGAATAAATCTATTAAAAAGTGAAATGCCATGATCTTACAAAATGAAATATAACTAACTCACCATATTGATGTGCAATGACATTTAGAATCCGCCCACGTGAATTTTCTTCATGTCAATATTTTTATGTGCAAAATATTCTTCTTCAACATATGGAAATTGTCCTAATTTAAACCGTGTATCTTCTACAATTGATAGCACAGCTAGAAGTTGGTAGATTTCAATTCTGGAATTTCTATTTAAGACAATTACCTGGTATTTCAGTCATGGTCTCTGGAAACAAGGCCCATAGAGGCGGCTCCTGAGGTACTAAGCAAAGCCACAGGGGTGTGAAAAATATTTATCCCTGTGGATAATATATAGATTTTCTGATAAAATTTCCCAAATGCGACCGGAGTTCTCTTGTTTCTCTGCAAAGAATGTGAATGTTGTCCCCTCAGTGGTGACTGCACTGCAGAGCGAGGATGATACTCCTTGCGAATCACACTGAACACTAATGAAAACCAGCATCGCTGATGATGGAGTTCAAGCTTTGTTTTTTTTAAAGGTACTGATTTTAGCGAATGATAAGATGAAAATCAGGGCTGTATGATTTTCCTGCGCCTGTGCCAGCGCCCAGAGCTGTCTGCATGTACATTAAGCTTTGCCTTCTACTTGTTACTTCCGTTGTCAAATGTCACATTGTGAAACCACAGAAGAATGGCAATTATAGAAACGCTAAGCACTATATTAAAAAAATTTCACAGTGTGTTAAAAAGCTGCTGGTATTTGGACTTTTTTTTTTTTGCAATAGGAAAAATCTACATAGGTCTTCTGGAAGAAAAATAAAATACATTAGATTTGAAAAATAAAATGCCATGTTTTTACATAGTCTGTTTAATAAATATATTTGGTTTGGGGAAATTTCAGTTTATAAAACCTCTTTTTTTTTTTTAAACCAGGAACTGTGGCTTTCCAAATACATTAGTTATTTGCCATATTAGTGCCAAATCCAAGCTGTGGTTGGGGTGCATGACACCCGGAGAGCTCACCCTACTGACCTTGTAAGTAAACTTACAAGGCACTGGTGCGTAATAAGTACGACCTTCATTTAATGAAGCTAGATCTTTATATTTTTAACACTCATTTGGAAAACCAACTAACTCTAGCTCTGTTGAACAAATTGAATAGGAAATAAATCAAGTGCTAAAACATTGGTGACGAGCCAGACTTTCTGTAATTAGAATACTGATATGCCCAAGGCTGGAGTTCCAAATTTTGATTGACATCTTTCACAGACTAAAGGCATCAATTTCTTTTTTAGTGCGCTGCTACTATGCCCCATCTCAAAAACCAGAGATCTGAATCACAGAGAAAAAAATCCCTAGAAGTGTCAATTTACAATATAAATATCACTTATTATTTCATTTTCATCTTGCTAAGATAATATCTATTGTGCAATTCAACTGTTCTTCACATCAGTACCAATTCTGAAATGGCATTTTGCTGCCTGCTTAAAAAAAAGACCGTCACATTGTGAAAATCAGAAAATTAGGCAGGGAAGGTATTTTGAAGTGAAGTGACGACATGGTGGGCAGCAGAGAGATTAGGGAGAAAGAAAAGGATGAAAAGGAAGAAGGGTGTTAGGGACACTTAAGAGGTAACTGAAAATTGGAATAAGATGATGAGAAGGAGGAGGATGACTAAAGACAGAAGTAGTTCGAAAAGGACCAGAGGATGTGAACTCTGTGCTCCTCTTGAGAGAGTGAGTAACCAGCATCCAGTGGATGGAGGACCCCAGTCTCTGGATGGGTCTATTTGGTTTTGGTTAGAGTAAACTCACATGTTCTTATCAAAGTCTAGATGAAATACCCTTCAAGACTGTACACTGTATTTTGCTGGTGTTCCATCTTCACCAGAAAATTTTGACACTGGACATTAGAAATGATGTGAAGGTAACTGAAAATGTGTGCCCCTTTGTAAATTGCTAAATGGAAATTTATTGTGTTCATTCATTTATCATGGGTCTCGTTACTCTAAGCCATCCCTCTGGAACATGTGAAGTATAGAAAGTTAGTAAAACTGGACTTCTAGATGCACAAAGTGAGCCAAATGAGCATAAAAGATGATAACACACAGTGTTGTCGCCTTCTAGTAATTTTCTTTGTTTCTTTAAGCAATCGTTGTCTGGGACAATGTCTCAGTGGTCTCAAAGGAAATACGCATCTTTATATATGTCACTATGAATTGCTTTACTGAACCTTAAAAGGTGTGGGGAAATCTATACTATCCTTCATAGTAGAGTGAGTACATAATTGAACTAACTACTTCCTCTAAATTCCTCTTTTCTCTCTTAATTTTTCCCAATATCTTTTCCATTTAGAGATGTTTACTTTGGCTCTAATATTTTTAGTGCTTTTTAACCATCGAGAGACCTTCAGCCCTTTTGTAAGGCAGGCAGTATTTAATTTGTAAAATTGAAATAATTATTTCATTCATACAAATGATCTGGCAGAAACAAGTGTGATCAATGAGGCCAAATGAGGGCATGAGGGATTAAGGGATTGAGAGCAGAATTTTCTCACTCAGTTTTAATGGATAATTTAAATACAAAGTTTTAAATATTAATTCTTCAAAATATTATCTAATACAGTATAACTTAAAGAAATAGGACAAACTTTTGGAGCTCACCTTGTCCCTATTGTGATTTTTTTTCCCCTTCTCTCTCTCTCCTTCCTCAGAGATTTCCAAAATTCTGGGTTTGATATGTGCCTTGCTTTCCATGTTTATGCTAGATATATGGATATATTTATCAATAATATCAACATTGTGTTTTCAAAATTTTGTTTTTGTTTTCCTGGTGAGTAACTGAGGGCATTGCTTTTCCATAGATTAAATGAGATCCACAAACACACTCTTCTTTATTCCAAATAGGACTTTGCAAAAAATTTGATTCCTGCCTATCCGCATTGTTTTCTGTAGTAGAGAAAGCAAAGTTTCTACTCCCCTAGAATTTAGGGGAAGAAATACAGGGAAATAAACAAATCAACATGACAACTGCTGATGAGATAAATAAGCAGCTGGGGGAGAGGAGGTATCTCTGAGGACCTTACTTCCAACTAATTCCAGCTGATAAGGAGGAGATGGCCAAGCCAAGATCTAGGAATGAAAACTCATGGTAAAGGAAGCAGCAGGTGCCAAAGTCCTGGAGAATGAACAATTGTGTGCTTTTCAGTAAACAGAAAGCATCTCCCAAACCCTAAGAAATACAGTTTATTTCATCATTTATCTTCAGGCGAGGCACAGAAATTTCATTCACGTGCCTGAGCTAGAAAATGGTAAATAAAGCCTAGATGCAAACCGAAACAATCTGCCCCCAGAAACTTGCTCTTAATACACAAACAGCTCGGCTGAGCGAGCAAGAGAATTAATGGATGTGTGTAGAAAAGGTAGCAGAAGGCCTTGATTTGCTAGGAAAGGAGATTCCCTTCCTCCCTCCCTCCCTTCCTTCCTTCCTTCCTTCCTTCCTTCCTTCCTTTCTTTCCTTTCTTTCCTTTCTTTCTTTTCTTTCTTTCTTTCTTTCTCTCTTTCCTTTCTTTCCTTTCTTTTTTTTCCAAATTGCAAGAGGAAGACATTGAAGGGTTGTGAACAGTTGAGCTATAGCTGACTTATATTTGAGAAGAATGACTCCTGTTTCTGGGAAAGACATGAATTATTGGAAGGCGTTAGAACTGAAAGCCACGAGAAGACTTTTATGGAATTGTAGGCAAGAAATGATGATGGCTCAGATCAAGCTACACTGATGGATGTGGAGGGGATGGGGAGCTTCAGGATGTTTTGTAAGTGTAGCCAGCACAACTTTCTGACGCAGGAAGTGAAAAAAAAAAAAGAATATGGGATGGCTACATTTTTGGCTTGAGCAATGAATAAATGGAGGTGCTCTACAGAGGATGAAGGATCCTGGACAAGGAATGGGTTTGACAGGGCCTGAGGTTGTAGAAAAGAAATTCTGTTTTAGCTATTGTAAGCAGGAAGTTAGAATAACAAATCTGGATCTTGAAGAGGGTTTAATTTTGGAAAGTCAATTTAAGTTTGATGAAAGAGCAACTATTTAGAGGGTCAAACCAACCTGTGCTTCCTTTCAGGAATAATTTTTGCCCTTAGAGACTCTCTGACACTCGCATTTGCATCTGTTACTGTTTGGGTGGAAATCTGTGTATCCCAAGCTTTTAAAATCCATTATTCAGAAAGAATATTCTTTTTTTCATTGAAGTAGAGCTGATTTACAATATTGTGTTAGTTTCAGGTGTAGAGCGTAATGGTTCAGTATTTTTGCAGATTATATTCCGTTATAGGTTATTACAAGCTAATGGGTATAATTAACCTGTGTGATACAGTAGGTCCTTGTTGCTTATCTATTTTATATAGAGTAGTTTGTATCTGTTAAACCCATACTCCTAATTTGTTCCTCTCTACTCCTTTTCCCCTTTATAAACCACAAGTTTGTTTTCTTTATCTGAGTCTGTTTCTGTTTTGTACATTCATTCATTTGTATTATTTTTTAGATTCAACACATAAGCGGTATCAGATACTATATGTCTTTCTCTGCCTGATTTATTTCACTGAGAAAATTCTCTAGGTCCATCCATGTTGCTGCAAATGGCAGCACTTCATTCTTTTTTATGGATGAATAATATTCCACTGAATATATATATATATATATATATATATATATATATATATATATGCCACAAATTCTTACTGCAGTTGTCTGTTAATGGGCACTTGGGATGCTTCCATGTCTTGGTTACTGTAAATAGTACTATGAACATTGGGGTTTGTGTATTTCTTCAACTTAGGGTTTTCATTTTTTTCTGGATATATACCCAGGAGTGGAGCTGCTAGATCATATGGTCGTTCCATTTTTAGTTTTTTTAAGGAAATTCCATAATGTTTTCTATAGTGGCTACACCAGTTTACATTCCCACCAGCAGTGTACAAGGGTTCCCTTTTCTCCACATCCTCTGCAATATTTGTAATTTGTAGATTTTCTGATGATAGCCATTCTGACCAGTGTGAGGTGATACCTCGTTGTGGTTTTGATTTGCATTTCTTTAATAATTAGAGATGTTGAGCATCTATTCATGTGCCTGTTAGCCATCAGTATGTCTTATTTGGGAAAATGGCTATTCAAGTCTTTTGCCCATTTTTTTTTTGATTTTTTTGTTTGTTCTGTTTTGTTTTTTCAATATTGAGTTGTATTAGTTGATTGTATATTTTGGATATTAACCCTTTATCAGTTGCATTATTTGCAAATATTTTCTCCACTCCATAGGGTTGTCTTTTTCTCTTGTCGATGATTTCCTTTGCTAGGCAATAGCTTTTAAGGTTAATTAGGTCCCATTTGTTTATTTTCCCTCTTATTTATTTTGCCTTAGGAGACGTATCTAAAAAAAATATTGCTACAGTTTATATCAGAGAGTGTTCTGTCTGTGTTCTCTTCTAGGAGTTTTGTGGTTTTAGGTCTTAAATTTAGGTCTTAAACTTTTTGAGTTTATCTTTGTATATGGTTTGAGGGAATGTTCTAATTTCATTGTTTTGCATTTAGTTGTCTAGTTTTCAGAGCACCACATATGGAGGAAACTGTGTTTTCACTATTAAATATTCTTGCCTCCTTTGTTGTAGATTAGTTGACTACAAGTGTGTGGGTTTATTTCTGGGCGGTCTGTTCTGTCCCATTGAGCTATGTCTGTTTTTGTGCCAATACCACACTGAGTTGATGACTGTAGCTTTGTAGTATATTCTGACATCTGTGAGGGTTATACCTCTAGCTTTGTTCTTTTTTCTCAGGATTGCTTTGGCAATTCTGGGTCTTTTCTGGTTCCATATAAAATTTTAAATTATTTGTTCTAGTCCTGTAAAAAATATCATGGGTATTTTGATAGGGATTACATTAAATCTGTAGATTGCTTTAAGTAGTGTGCTCATTTTAATGATATTAATTCTTCTAATCCTGCAGAATGAGATATCATTCCATTTCTTTGAATCATATTCAGTTTCTTTCATCAATGTCTTATAGTTTTCAGAATATAGTTCTTCTACCCACTACATATTTTATTTTTTGATTTTAAATGGGGTATTTTTAAACTTCCTTTTTCTAATAGTTTATTTGTTTATAGAAATGTAACTGATTTCTATATATTAATCATGAATCCTGCAACTTTGCTAAATTTATTTATTAGTTCCAATAGCCTTTGGGTGGAAACATTAGCATTCATTTTATAGAGTAGCATATCATCTGCTAATAGTGACAGTTTTAACATCTTCCCTTCCAATTCAGATAAATTTAAATTTTTTTCTTATCTGATTGCTGTGGCTAGGATTTCCAATACTATGTTCTACAGATGATGCAAGAGTGGGCATCCTTGTCTTGTTCCTGAATTTGGCAGGAAGGTTTTCAGCCTTTCACCATTGCGTATTATGTTTGCTGTGGTATTAATGTAAGTGGCTTTTATTATGTTGAAATATGTTCCTTCTCTATCCACTTTGGTGAGAGTTTTTTTTCTTTTATCATGAATAGACATTGAATTTCACTTTTTATGTGTCTATTGAGATGATCATGTGATTTTTGCTTTTCCTTCTGTTAATGCAGTACATTACACATTGATTGATTTGCATTTGTTGAACTATCTTCCCAACACTGGAATGAATCCAACTTGATCATGTTGTATGATCCCTTGTATGCATTTTTGGATTCGATTTGCTAATAATTTGTTAAGGATTTTTGCATCTATATTCATCAAAGATATTGGCCTGTAATTTTCTTTTTTTGTAGTGTCTTTGTCTGGCTTTGGTATCATAGCAGGGGTCTTATTCCTTATGGCCTCTTTGGTGTATATGGCACACACTTAACAAAAATATTTACCAGGGCTGTGGTTTTTTGATACTAATTTTTAGGAGATACATTAAGTGGCAGTAAACACCAAATAACTTGAGAAAGCAAAGTACAGCCTGGATACATCTTCCTCTCAAGTTTGTAATCAACCCTAATGGGGCTGAATAGCTTCCTAGCGACTGTGTAAGGAAAATTTTAACTCAGAATTGGTAAATCTATATAGACTGAAGACTTGAGTTGACTGAAACTGGATTTAAAGATTTTAATCTTGTTAAGATTATGATTTTTTCCCTTGGTTTCCTAAGAATAAGCACTATTAAAGACCTCCATATTTCCTTGTCAGTTAAATAAGTTGAATCCCTCAGTTACTGGAATCAGTTCTGTCTTGGAATATTTGGCCTTCCATTTTCCTGTACTTCAGAGATTTTCGAAATGTAGTCTGCAGAATGTCTCTGTCAGCATCCACTGGGGTGCTACCTAATAGTATAAAAACCCAGGCCCTAACAGGGCTTCTTAAATCAGAAATTCATGATTTAGGGCTTGGAAAGGTGCATTTTAAATAAATTCCCAAGATGATTCTTATTTTTGCTAAAATTTGAGAAGACTGTTTTATTTAATTTGTAGGATATATGTAATTGTACTGTCTCATTAAAAGATGCTGAATATGAATAAGAGTTCACCCCTTTCCCATCTTCTTACGCAGAGATCAATATCTCTTTCTCTGTATTCATGACAGCCTGAGTTGTTTCCATGGCAATCTTTGAAAGAGTCTACTACAATTTTTGTAAGTCTGTATTCCAATAGTTGGTCACCTCCATGAGGACAGACACCATTCCTGGTTATTTTTAAATTTTTTTTCACTGTTGAATCTCTGGTGCCTGAAATAAAGCCATTATGTGCTGAATCATGGATGCTCGGTCATTCTAACGCGTAGGTGTTGTTTGCTAGGTTGACTTGCATTGAGGTAGGTTCGAAGCAGTTGGCAAAGGGGCCGTGATTAGCCACGCCTGCCGTGGTTAAGCAGGTGACACAGGTGAGGCACACACCGCATTGCTGCCTGTCCGTGGCTCCCACTGAGGGTTCCCTCCAGCTCTCAGGGAGGGGAAATTAGGAGTTCACATTGGAATCCTCTATAAAAGCTATATATAGCTTTTGAAATTAAGCTAAAAATATTTTTTAAATTTTGATAAAGCATGTGGGCTCATTCTTTATCATTGTGACTCTTCATAAAATTCTTATTTTAAAAAAGCCTTTTCTAGACGTAGAGATTGCTTAGAACTTCTCTGATGGTTGCAGATAACAGCCCAATACAAGTGAGCAAACTCCGAAGCAGAATGTTCCTTCCAGAATGTTGTCCTAACACAGGTTATTTCTCTCGGAATGTGATGCACATTAGACGTAAACTAATTTAATGACTCTATTCATCAATGGGTAATTGTGTCAAAATGGTTCTTCCATTATTCCTTTTCCTGACTAATGAGAGATATCTATGAATAGACACTTCCTCATAATGTAGTTTGCTTCCCAAGTATTTATATGCATTTTACATGACTTTGCGTTGGAAGTAAAGCTTCCAACACAAAAATATGTGGCTACTACAAAATCTGGAGATTACAAAACTAAAATGGAGAAACCTGGAGCCAGTAAAACAAGTATATGGGTCTCTTCGTGAAGAAATGGTGCCTGAAAGAACATGTTCCAAAATATCAGATCTCTAATCCAAATTAAATCACGTAGGTATGTTTACTTTCCACCTTTTCTTATTCTGATGATATAGAAAGCATTTTATTTTATTTTAAGTTTTCCCAGATTTTTTCCTCCACAAGGAGTTCAAAGAGTATTTTAATAGAATCAAGCATCTGAGTTTATGGCCAATCAAGCTCTGAACTGAGAAAAGCTTATGCCCCTGTTTTTATTCACCTTGTCTAGCCAACATCTACTGAAAGCATAGGACACCATTTTGTACTGGAATCTGGGCACTAGAAGATTTGCAATTTAGAAATTCCACTTTCAGATACATCAGAAAAATTAAGGTGCCTGAAAATTCATGCAACAGACGTAACTGGGAAGGAGGCTTGATTTTAAGTTCTAATAGTAAGACATTAAATCATTTCTGTTGTTTTAAGTGATACTATGATGTGGTCCAAATTCTGTTATTATATAGTCTTCAGATGCCGCTTATATGAATTCCCAGACTTTTATTGGAAACCTAAACTTCCTCAAAATAAAATTTACTACCTATTTTTTAAATGAGAGTAATGCATTAATCATGCTCAAGTCATTCAAATGGTTTATTGTCCACTTTGCCAGTATTCAAACTGGGCAGATTTATTGTGCTGGTGGTTTTAAGTCTATAACTTCACAGCTCTTATTTGGAAAAAGTTCATAGAGATGCATCATTTTATTATAAATTTAATTCAGTATTCACTTTAATATGCATTTCATTTTAGTTGAAATCAAGGGAAAATTATTTCATTAGCCAAAAGCATGTGGGAAAAGATATAACTTCGATTCTGAAAATCAAATTAATTTATGTTAAAAGGGTATTTTTATAAATTGTCATTGAGGTCTTTAAAAAATATTTGTCAAAAAACTCTCATCTGACAATGTGGACATTTTCTTTCTAATAAAAGTCAATGAATTATCAACTTAAAATGGAATTTTCATAGTGGCGATTGATGATACACATGATAGATTTGGCCATGTTAATAGTTGCTGCACCTCTGCATCTAATCACACTTAATCCTCTAACGGTCCTCTAAATTCCCAGCTCTGACAAACAGCACTAGATATGTGTGTATTTACACCAAAATTTTCTTGAATAGTTTTTGCAGTAGATTTAACTGTAAGTAGAAAATGCATCTTCTCTAAAGGCGCTACAAAAAATTCAGTATAGTAGAGGAAGTTGTGAGAATTCATGGTCAAAAAAAAAATCACCATCTCTGATCTGTTGGTATGGTCACCATTTAAAATTTGTTTGTGGTGGGAATTTAGTCATGAAACAAGTCCCCCAGGAAAGAGGTGGCACATTGTGGGATTTAAGAGCACAGACACGGGAGCCCAGAGCTGTTCAAAGGGCAGCCCCACTACCTCCTGTCTGTAATTTCTGCAGGCGCTTCATTTCTTTGGGTCTTGGTGTCCTCAGTTACTGAATGAGGACACTTCACATCACTGTATGAGGGTTAAGTTAAATAAGTCAGTATTTGTAAAAATAAAAATATTAGAGCAGTACCAGCCACATAGTAAGCACTGCGTAACTGATTATAAATAACATTTTAAAGGAATAGTGCTAGATTAGAATGCTGTCACTTAAAAGATTTCTCTCTTTTCAAAAAATAGGATATTGGATATTCTTACCTGACAAAATAGTGTAAAATGACTTCTGGGGTGTAAACAATGAAAGATGGACTATTCCTAAATATTCTGCTTATTTTACAAATGTTCTTAACTTATTGTCAGACCTTTGCCCTGACCTTACTATAAAGAATTGTGACATTTTTAGGGATTTCTGATGGTTATTTCTGTTATTTCCTATATCTCTTCTTTTGCCTTCTCCACTGTGCCCTGTACCCTAGGAGGCTGACCTCCACAGGCTGGGACCTCTGGGTTTCTTGCCACCTGGCTTTCTCTTGAGTTAAGCCAAGGGGGGTCACTGACAAGAAATCAGAGGACGGGAAAAGAAAAAGATGAAGAGTTTCATCCTTCACAACTCGGGCCCCCGCTCTCGTCCGCTGGACCCAGATTTGACAGTGGGTCCCATGGGAAGCCCCGTTCACCCAGTGTGTCTGCTTTCGTAGGTTACATCCAGTGCCTCTGACTTGCCCCTTCAGGGCAAGGTTTCCCAGACTTCCTGCTGTTGTGAACTGAACCCCTCGCTGCTTCACCATCCCTCGTTGAAGGCGTCCCTTTAGTGAGTTCTCCTGAATTGCCTCTGTGATTGTGCCATCTCGTCAATGCTGGAAACCAGGTCCATACAGGTAGCACTTCAATGAGTTATAAATTTGTCCTTTCTATAGCACTTCAATGAGTTATAAATTTGTCCTTTCTGGCCTCTAAAGAAGTTCTTGAATTTTCAAAATAATTGGAAAGTTCACTGCCTCCAATATATGTGGAATTTCTTATTTGCATAAAATTCAGTGGCTCTTGGTGGGGATATTTTCTACCTTTTCAAAAAGCTTATTTTAAAATTTAGCAAATTTTTAAAAAGCAGAGTTCTTTCATAACTTTTCTAAGTGTGAGTCACAGAACCCAAAGTAATTCTAAAAGTAAAAGATCTTACTTAGGAAAATAAACAGAATTAAGGAAAGCTAAGTCCAAGGTGCTGAGAAATCAAACGGATCAGATAGAAGGAAAAATACAATATTCATATTTATTAAACTGATAATCTACAGGTCTATTAAGCACTGAGGCAAACAAAGTTACACAGTTACATTATAGGTAAGGCCAGAAATAAAATAGAAAATGGTCCCCATTAAACTTAGCAGGTGAGAAAGCAGTGGCATAATATATTTAAAGTCATGAGAAGGAAAAACCTGGAATCTAGGATACGCTAGCCAGCAAGATTATCATTTAGAAGGAGACATTTTTTCAGATAAATAAAAACTAAAAAGGATTCAAAAACTACCCTAAAAAATATGGAAGGGTCTTCTCTAAACAGAAAAGAAGCAAGAATCAATAGGAAAGAGAAAATCACAACAGAAAAAGTAAGTACATAAAAGAATTGAAGATCACTTAAATAAGCTGCTACACAGATTAAAAAACAATAAAAAATTGTGAAGGATTATAGTTACAATTAACAGTAAATGATAAGCATTGAGGATTTAAAATATAATATCAAAATCAGAAAATGTGGGGGAGGGGAGCATGAAAGTGCAGCTCCTTTAGAATGTGTTTGAACTTGTATGGCTACCAATTTAAAGCAAGTAGATAGTTATGGGCCAACATACTTGACTCCACAGTAACCACAATTCAAAAACATGCAATAGATTTACAGAAAACAGAGAGAAAGGAACTCAAGCATGCTACAAAAGAAAATCATCAGACCACAAAAGAAAAAGCCAAAAAGAAGAAGAAATGAACAAAGAAGAACTTTAAAAGCAGCTGGAAAACAAGGATTAAAATGGCAATAAGTACATACCTATTAATAATTATTTGAAATGTCAATGGACCAAATCCTCCAAGCAAAAGACAGAGAGTGGCAGATTGGATTAAGAAAAATAAGAACCTACGGTATGCTGCCTGCAAGACACGCCTTCAGGACTAAAGACATACACAGACTGAAAGTCAGGGGATGGAAGACAATATTTCATGCAAATGGAAATGACAAGACAGCAGGGGTAGCCATATTCACATCAGACAAAATAGATTTTAAAACAAAGGCCACAAAGAAAAAGAAAGACATTGCATAAGGATTAAGGGATCAATACAAGAAGAGAGTATGACACTTGCTAACATATATGCATCCTAAACAGGAACACCTAAATATATCAAACAAATACTAACAGACATAAAGGGGAAATGGACAATAACACAGTAATAGTAGAAGACGTTAACACTACACTGACATCAATGGGCAGATCATCCTGACAGAAAATCAATAAGGAGCAAAGGTCCTAAAACACAATAGACCAATTGGACTTAATTGATATCTACAGGGTACTATGGCCAAAAAACCCCCAAAATGCAGGTTACTTCCAAGTGTGCATGGAACATTCTCTAGGATAGACCACATGCTAGGTTACAAACCAAGCCTCAATAAATCTAAGAGGACAGAAACTGTTTCCAGCATCTTTTCTGACCACAATGGTATGAAACTAGAAATCAACCACAGAAAAACAGGAAAAGAATTAACACATGGGGACTAAACAACATGATACTAAAACACCAGTGGGTCAGCAATGAAATCAAAGGAATAAGAAAATACTTCATGACAACCAAATTGAAAACACAACCTTACAAAATCTATGGGAGATGGTAAAAATAGGTCTAAGAGGGGAGCTTATGGCAATATAGGACTTCCTCAGGAAACAAGAAAAATCTCAAATAAACAACCTAAAAGAATTAGAAAGAGAAGAATGGAAAAAACCCAAAGCCATCAGAAAGAAGGAAATAATAAAGATCAGAGAGGAAAGAAATAAAAATAGAGATCAAAAATAACAATAGAAATGATCAATAAAACCAAGAGCTGCATTTTTGAAAAGATAAACAAAATCAACAAACTTCTAGCCAGGCTCACAAAGAAGAAAAGAGAGGACCGAAATGAATAAAATAAAAAATGGAAGAAGGGAAATGATAACCCATACCACAGAAATACAAAAAACCATGAGAATACTATGAACAGTTATGTGCAAAAAATTGGGCCACTTAGAAGAAATGGACAAGTTTTTAGAAACATACAGCCTGCCAAAACAGAGATAGGAAGAAAACAGGTAATTTCAACAGACTGATGAATTAGACCTGGCACGGTGGGCGGGGGTGGGTGTGGATCTTGCTCCAAACTACAAGCAGGTCTAGATGTCTTCACTAGGGAATTCTATCAAGCATTCAAATAATAACCAATACCTATCTTGCTCCAACTATTCCAAAATAGTGAAGAGGAAGGAGCACCCCCAAGTTCACTCTTTGAAGCCACCATAACCATGATACCAAAATCAGACAGAGATACTACCAAAAAGGAAAATTACAGGTCAGTATCTTTGATGAATACAGATGTGAAAAGCCTCAACAAATTATTAGCAACCTGAATCCAACAATACATAAAAAGGGGTCATATGTCATGATTAAGTCCGATGCATTCCAGGGTCACAAGGATGGTTCAACATATGCAAATCAATCAAAATGACACATCACATTAACAAAAGACAAAAACCACATGATCATCTCAATAAGTGCAGGAAAGGCATTTGACAAAATTCAACATGGATTTATGATAAAGACTCTCATGAAAGTGGGTATAGAGGAAAGGTATCTTAACACAGTAAAAGCCATTTTCCTTAATATACAGCCAACATAATACTCAATGGTGAAAAACTGAAAGCTTTCTCGCTAAATTCAGGAACAAGACAAGGATGCCCACTCTTACCACTTCTTTTCAAATAGTATTGGAAGTCCCAGCCACAGCAATCAGACAATAAAAATAAATAAAATTATCCAAACTGGAAGAGAAGATGTTAAAACTGTCACTATTTGCAGATGATGTGAGACTGTATATAGGAAACCCGAAAGTCTCCACTCACAGACTACTACAGTTAATAAATGAATTGAGCAAGGTAGCAGGATACAAGGTTAATGTGCAGAAATCTGTTGCATCTCTTTATACTAATAACAAAATATCAGAAAGAGAAAGTGAAAAATAATCTTATTTAAAATTGCAACAAAAAATAAAATAAAATATCTAGGCATACATTTAACCTAGGAGGTGATAGATCTACTTGCTGAAATCTATAAAACATTGATTAAGGAGTCTGCAGATGATTCTAAGAAATGGAAATATATCCCATGCTCTTGGATTGGAAGAATTAATAGTGTTAAAATGGCCATACGACCTAAAGCAATGTACAGATTTATTGCAATTCCTATTGAAAGACCCATAACATTTTTCACAGAACTAGAACATCCTAAAATTTATATGGAACCACAAAAGATCCAAAATTGCCAAAGCAATCCTGAAGTAAAAGAACAAAGCTGGAGGCATTAACCTTCCAGACTTGACTATACTGCAAAGCTACAGCAATCAAAACTGCAAGGGATTGTCACAAGAACTGACATATAGATCAATGAAATAGAACAAAGAGCCCAAAAACAAACCCACACACCTATTGTCAATTAAACTACGACAAAGGACACAAGAAAATACAATGGAGAAAGAATAGCCTCTTTAACAAGTGTTGGGAAAGCTGGTCAGCTGAATGCAAATAAGTGAAATTAGAACACTTCCTACATCATATACAAAAATAAACTCAAAATGTTTTACAGACCTAAATATGAGACACGACACCACAGAACTCCTGCAAGAGAACATAGGCAAATCATTCTGTGACTTAAATTGTAGCAGTATTTTCCTAGATCAGTCTCTCAAGGCAAAAGAAACAGAAGTTAAAAATAAACAAATGAGATCTAATCAGACTTAAAAGCTTTTGCACAGCAAAGGAAACCATCAACAAAACAAAAAGACAACCTACAGGATGGGAGAAAGTATTTCCAAATAATGAAACAGACAAGGGGTGAATATCCAAACTGCACAAACAGCTTATACAAGTCAATACTGAAAAAACAAACAATCCAATCAAGAATAGGCAGGAGACCTTAAATAGACATCATTCCAAAGCTGTACAGATGACTAACAGGCACATGAAAAATTGCTCAGCATTGTTAATTATTAGAGAAATGCAAATCAAAACTACAATGAGATGTCACCTCACATTAGTCAGAATGGCCATCATCAAAACATCTACAAGTAATAAATGCTGGAGAGGGTGTGGAGAAAAGGGAACCATCTTACACTGCTGGAATGCAAATTGGTGCAGCCACTATGGAAAGCAGTATGGAACTTTCTTAAGAAACTAAAAATAGAGCTACCATATGACCCAGCAATTCCACTCTTGGGATCTGTATCCAGAACAAATGAAAACTGTAATTTGAAAAGACACAAGCACCCTAATGTTCATAGCAGCACTATTTACTGTCCCAAGATGGAGCAATACCAGGGCCCATCAGTGGATGGCTGGCTTAAGAAAAACAGTGTGTGTGTGTATAAGTATATACACGGAAACACACACACACACATATATATACACTTATACACACACAATGAAATATTACTTAGCCACGAAAAGAATGAAATAATGCTATTAGCAGAAACACTGATGGACCCAGAGAATATTTTATTCAGTCAGACAGAGAAAGACAAGTATTATATGGTATTACATATATGTGGAATCTACAAAATAATAGAAATGAATCCATATACAAAACAGAAACAGACTCAGAGACATAGAAAACAAATTTATGGTTACCAAAGGGAAGAGAAAGGGGCGTAGGGACAAATTAGGACTATAAGATTAACAGACACAAACTACTATACATAAAATAGGTAGGCAACAATGATTTACTGTACAGCACAGGGAATTATATTCAATATCTTGTAGTAGCCTAAAATGGAAAATAATCTGAAAAAAAGTATATATATAAAACTGAATGACTTTGCCATACACCTGAGAGTAACATAGTATTTTAAATCAACTATACTTCAATCAAAGAAGGAAAATGTCCCCTGGAAACTTGCAAACTAAACCTTTTTCAATATCTATAGCAATGCATCAACTTAAAACTGGAGTCATACATCATACACTCAGTATTTCGTGCAGTAAAAATGTTGAGGTTTAACTGTGGACCCACACATAGTCTGGGACCTCAGAGAGGTTTAGCCATAGTGAAAGGAAACATGGTCCTGGGACTAGACGGGCCCAACTGGGAAGCAGCGTGGAGGTTAGCAGCCAAATCTTAACATCTGCTTTCATCTTTTATTTCCTGTGCTCACTCATAAATATTCCAGAGACACTGCAATATGGTATTCTCTTACAATTTTGGCTCAAGTTGACTAGTGCTCTGAATCTGTTCTAGGTAAATGGGAAAAAAAAAGACACATTTATGATGCATAAAGATAGCATCTTGAAAAGCTTGAAGGAGAAGGCGTATGGGGCACACACCACGAGGAGCCACGCTCCCCAAGTCCTCTCTGCTCGAGACTGTGTTGGCAAGAGTGGAGCCAATTCCTAGGAGAGAGGGGTGTGGACTCTACCTTAGCCTGGTTGGGTGTGGAATCATCAGTTTTTGTTGTTTTTTCCTGCTTAAATCAAGTCCATAGTGAAATCCAGTGGTGATTTATTGAGAGCTATAAATTCGGGAGTTTCTGTTAGAGATTTTCTCCACCACCCAACCAGGCCTTCTCCAGATTTGTCCTTCCCCACGTCACCGTCTGAAAGGAAACTGGAGGGAATAACTGGTGTGCAGTAGAGAATTTCAGCAGCCTCTCTGTTTTCCCTAAAGTGATGGAGAGAGCGATCGCCCCATTTATTATGGAATTCTGCATTTCTGCATCCTGTACAGAATTTATCTTTTTGAAGCTTTGAATTCTCTTTCCTCTCTCTTCTTGTTGACAGAGAAGCTGGCAGTCCAGACTCTTCTCATCAGTCTGTTTGCTCTCATGTGGCACTTGTGTCCCTGGCTTCTCATTTGTGGATCTAATGCCATGGCCTGGATCCTATTAAAGCTTGCTTGCCATTCAGCCTCTGAGCAAAGGGTAAATAGGAGCTGACACATACATACGCTTGTTCATTGGTAACAACATACTCTGACAGCTTGTTAGCAGTTATGATTGATAAAATAAAAATTGTATTACAAATACAGATAATTTGGACTTCCTATGACATTTTATTTCATCAAATCTGATATGGTTGTAAGATAGGTCATAATTTTATATACTATTCAGAAAGAAAAAATGCTCCCAACTAAATTCTTGACTCTAAGATGTACCTCTTTTTCAGAGATGCTAGAATGTGAAAAATATGCATCTGACAATTTGAGAAAAACTGCAGTTAGACCAGATACTTTTTTCTTAACATACTTAAAAATGCAGTGAATGTAACGACAGATTAGAGGTTTGGTGGTTTTCCTCTTTTTAAATTTGCTAAATCTCTTTATAGCTCAAGGCTCCTTAAGCCTTTGTAATGCCATGTTCAGTAGTTTCTATACCAAATTAACTCTTAGTCTCAAAGAACATTAAGCAATATCTTTTTGCTGTTTTAAACTGGAATATTATCAAATGACTGGCATGTTATTAATATCTTATTACATAATAGACTAAAAAAACACAAATAATGAAAAAAAGTGACATATCTATTTATACTTAATGTATCATCAATTGCAAAATTCCTCAAGGCAAAAAAGGGGAAAATGTGTGTGGATGTATGTACATTAGGGTTCCTAATGTACCCCCAGTTTTAATTTATGAAATATTATAGGTTTCTATTGATTTTTTTTCTCATCTATACTGTGATTTAAGGGATGCTTGAAGGTACCATGAGATCTTAGCCAATATTTCAGATATTTTCCAGAGAAAAATTGAATTCCAAGCAGCTGATTAGTACAAGAAACTGTAACGTAACTCAGTTAAACACTGGGAATTTCCTGTGTTTTTATGAATGTAATTAACAGTTCAGTACACATTAAATGTACATAATATGGTCACTAGATTTATCTATAATTTCTCAATTACCTTCTTAAATCTTGTGGTGATAATGTAGTTTTATTAACAAAAATTTCCTTATTGGCAAGTGCAAATGAAATTATATAACTATTCAAAATACATCAAAATAAAATAACTTGAGTAATAATTTAATTACATAATAATTTTCCATACAATTTCCAAGGGCAATCTTAACCATAATAAACTATAAACATAATCTAGGTATAATTAGGAATAATAAGTCATTATATGAAGTGAATATGTTTATACACCAATAAAGTGGGAAATGATTAAATGTTTAAATTATTTCCAAATATTATAATGACTAGATACTTTACTCAGGGATGACTAGAAATGAGGCCACTTAAATCATGATTTGGCATTGTGGCTTGCATGGCTTCTTATTTTAAAGTCTCTTCTCTCTTTATCGTCTTGGTGTGTCTCAAACCATAAATAGCTCCAAAAATGTTAATAATATGAAAAAGTAAATAATCGTTGCAATTTGACATCAGAAAATACGAATTCAGCTGCTACTTCTGCCTTGGAAGAGCCCTGATTTTGTTTTCCTCAAACCAGATGATCAGAATACCTATCTCAAAGGATTGCTAGGAGGAGCCGAGGAGAAAGTGTTTACAAGAGCATGTGTTTGCCTGTGAAGTGTCATGGTCAGCAGCGAGCACCTTGTAAAGGATGAGGGAGAGCCGGTGAGAACCAAACACCGTAAGAATGGTTTAAGTGGAGAAAGACAGATGACTGAACCCCAGTCACGATCTGGTTACTGGTGACCCTTGGTATATCTGGAACCAAAAAGACCGGTAGGATGGAATGCAAGTCCCGAAGCCTTGTGTGTCTAAGTGGGCTTGTGTGATTGAATCATAACTTTTTTAGGTTTCGAGTCAATAGCAAAGAATATAATTCTCAAATGCTTTTGAAGATCAGTTTTAGGTTTCATAGTTTTATCTTTAAAATAGCAATTTGAAATTAATGGTAATTTAAAGTTAGTAAATAGTTAAAAATAAATCTTGTAAATGCCTTGTAAATGTCTAGATCAGACATACACAATTCATGCTGATCCTTATTTATATACACTAGCCACGATTTGACAGTTTCTTTTTGTTACAACTTTCCTATAAAGCACCATCTCTTCTCTAAGATGCTTAGAAGATGAAATGGGCAAGCTGTTTCCATAAGACACCTCAGTATACCTATGAAATCACTTTGCTGAGTTATTATTGGCATTGGTGTGAATGATGCCTGTAGCACAGTGTCATGGCAATTCGTTAGCCATGCTTTCTGGCCTGAGTGACATTTTCTACATCACCTACATTCTTCGTCCTGGAGTCTTTTCAAAGCTCTTGCTGTTGATTAAATTCTAGGCCAGGCAATCGCTAACATCTCCAAAATGGAACGTTTTAGAAATAGCTTTGAAAATGCTATTTCATTCACACATTCTGGAAGAGTTTCTTTTTCTATATAATGCCTTATGTTCAGCTTCTGCCATACAGTCCCAATTAAAAAAACCAAAACTGTCTTATGAGGTTTCACATCAATCGACAAGGTGTTTATTTCGAAGACACTCGGTCATGAGCTGTACCATTTCTTCCAGATACAAGCTGAATGAAACCCCAGCATATAGTTCTCCATCACTCATCATTGGAGGTAGTTGGACAAGGCAGGCTTTAAAGACTTGAAAAGCTCTTCCAAGGGCAAGTGCAGCTCCAGACATTTTGGTGTGAAAAATACTATGGTTACACTGAACTTGTGCCCAGTTTCTCTCCTGTGAAATATATTTCTGGGACTTTTTGGAGAAAACCTATTGAAAGAACAGAACATCCCTGAGCAACTCTCGGTTTCTTTAAAGTTAAAATGGAAATTCTGTCTCCATCTGTCTCCCTCTTGCCCTCCCTACCTTCTATCCTCTCTCTGTTTTTCTTTCTCTCCCACGCCCCTCTTTTCCTTTACCTTGCATGTGAACCTTTTCCAAATGATCGTTACAAAGCTTTCTAAACAACAGCCAGAGTTCGGCCGAAGATTATACATAGAATGCATATGTTAGGTAGTTAGATAGGTGGAGGCACCAGGCAGATAAGTGGAGGAAGGGGAAGATGGTCCAGAAGATGGTGTCATGCCCGCCTCCAACATAAAGCGGCTTTAGTTCCTCTGAGTGCCAGCCAGAAACCTGTTAGAACCCAATGGTCGCGACTGCACAGTAGTGACAAGGACCTAACCGGACGTGACCCAATGCTTATCATAATACAATGAGCATTGTGGGTTCTTCTGTGTGCATGATGGGTGAGGACGTGCGCAAAGGGGACTAACAGGACTAAGCACTCCAGGGGGAAGGGCCGTCCGTCAATCAAAAGACCACCTCTAAGCGAGGGTGTAAGAGAAGGGGCGAACAAAGACCATCGCTGTTCACCGATGTATCACCCCGCCTCCCATTCTTGGAGGTGCTTCTTCCTCTCCTATATAAATCATTTAAAATCTATTGCCGCGCAATGCACCATCACTCATCTGCATCCTTGTCTTTCAGGTAAAACAGAACCTGGGGTCTTTTCCCTTCTCCTTCTGGGGTAACACATAGACATAAAGTAGAAGTGGACAACACCTGTGAATAAATACTGAGGACTTAACCCATATCTGCTGGGAGATTTTCTAAGACTTAATCTGTATCTGCTGGTAGATTTTCTAAGTGGACAATCATTTTACTTTTCCTTGCAAAGAAGTCTTTGCCTAATATTGCCACTAACCTCAGGGCTATTTCCGTGCTGTTTTTCTTTAACCACTCATTATTTCTGTATATATTACTCAACATTAGTAAATTTGAAATAAAAAATACTCTTATGGTAGAATTAATCGAATAGAGATTATGTGTGACCAAGTGTATTTCCCTCATTTTTGGAACCCAAAATTGTGGGGTTTTTTTCAATATTGTTTTTTAAAAACAAAAATATATGCTTAATCAGCATACGAAATATAAGATATAATGAAACTACACAATGAAGTGAACGTGTAAATGTAACCACTTAGCGTCATAAAACTAGTTAACAGCAGAGGAAGAGCTTCTTTCACCTTCGTTAATTCTGATTCTATTTTAATTTTCTCTATCATAATAGCAGTGAAGAATATTCTCAAAAGTTAATTCCTTTTGTTTACAGGCATCTATCCTATTTGTATCTTTTTATGTCTGTTACTCTAGAAGCAAATACAAAGATGCTGGTACGTCAACGCCCCAGCAGGTAAGAGTCAGAAGGCAGAGATGGGTTGCTTTCTTGTGACTGACAGTAGGGTTTGCCTTCAGTTCTGTTCACTAGGAAGGATACACTGAAAGCAAGTCAAGTTGGCTCAAACTTAGTGCATAGATGTCTCTTTTGTAAACAGTCTAATTTAACAGAAAAAAATACAATTCTATTTAATGTTTATTTATAAATTTGACTCATTTATTTATCACAATTTCTTACCCACAATCATCTTCCTGTTTTTCTTCCCCCCTTCCTCCCTCCCTTCCTTCCCTATCTCTCATTCTCCCTCCTTTTTTCTATCTTCCTTCCTTTCTTTCAAACATGAAGTGCCCACAAAGAGGAAATCAAAGGATGCAAAGTCCATTTATTAAGGCTGGAATTCATTTCTGCCAGAATGCTGCCTTCCCTCTCACAGATTTTACTCTCATCAGATTTTTCAAATTTGCCAATTTGATGAGGAAAGTAAGAAAAGCTTGAGGTGCACCATTTGAATATTGGAGCTTTTAAGTCTGGAGAGATGCAGGCAAAGTCTGCTGACATTTTGATGAATGTGGGTGGAGATGACAGCTTCAGACTGTATGAGATACAGAGGCTCCTAATAAAAGCATTCTTCTTATGCCTACATAGTGATCCCATATTAAATGTTTCTTATGAATGTGTTTCAGTTGCAGAAGCAGTGAGGTGTAAAAAGAGTCACTGAGAAAGTGTCAGGGGTCTCTCACTAATCAGCTGTGGTGTGAACCCTGGACATAGCTCATTAATCATTAGAGCTGTATTTCTCGTTTCCGTGGCGTAGAGATACTGCCATCTCCCAGTTCTGTCACCAGGATTCCTGAGATAATGCACATGAAAAAGCTTTGAACGGTACAGGGTACCGCAGAAAGACAAGGACTTATTCCAATAAGAACATACATGGGTGTACGTGTACAAATACTCTCTCAAAGGGACTTGGTTTACTCCCTTTGAATCAAACAATATTATATTGACATCATTTCTAGATTCCAAAAATATAGACATAAATATACTCTGTTAGTCACTGCATGTAATATATACAACAATTCTGAGACAAACTCCAGAAAGTTGCACCAATTAAGGTACTAATAAAATTAAGAATATGCTGCAGCCTTATCAGTGAATTAGACGGTTTTGCAAATCTAATGCCTATCATTTTTTTCAGCTTTCCATGCATATAGTGAGAACTTGTTTATCTCATTATTTTTAAATTCTGTGAAGTTTCCCAGGATGACAACCTTGACTGTGAGCAACCATCGACGACAAACCGAGCCCAGCTGTAAAGTGGTAAGCCTGAGGTTCATGACGGATTAAATGCTACACACAGAGTCCCCTGGCTCAGGAAGAGCAGAGCTGTGATAATAATGTCCTCTGATTCTGAACTTAGGTTTCCTTTTCACCATCTTCCATATGGACCCAGAACTGTTTAGGGGATTAGATGTCTGTCCAATAATATCAACTAGCATTTTCTCTTCTCTGCCACCATTTTGTTTGACACAAAGTGACTTTTCAAACTGTTGCAGAACCCCCTTCTTTCTGTGCTGTATTGGTAGCCAACGCAGGACTCTTAGTTCATGTGTTCCATATATGTTTCCAGATTTCCTTTACATGCAGACTCCACAGAAGGCAAGTTTGGTATTTTTCTTTTCACATGAAAGATACATGCATCTTTGGATGGAAGCTTGTACCATACATACTGACAAAAAGACAGGATGAGCAGGCAGCCTGCTTTTTCTTTTTTCCACTTTATATAATTTATCATGTTTTATTATCCATCTACTAGGATAAAATTAGGTGGGACACATATTTAATGCTTCCAATAAATAAGAAAAATGTGCCTGCAGCATGAAAAATCCTGGGACTGCCTTATTTGCAACAGAAGGATCTAATTTGTATTCAGACATCAGAGCTCTAACTAACTAGAAAAATAAAATGGATGTCTGTGACCTCTCTTCAATTATTTAGTAAGGATGAAGTGTCAATTGGCTAAAAATAATGATGCTGTGGCTATATTTAGTGTTACACCTATGAGACAGAAATTCAAGATGGAAAATGCATACACACACACATACATACAACAGGTTAATAGCGTTGAACGTAAGCAATCCATAATCACCATATTACTTTCAGGAGAACAAGGCATTTGTACTTCAACTAGTTGGTGTTGATAAGAGGCTTAAAAGTCTTCTACGGTGTTATGTGAATAGAAGTCTATTTTTCTTTAAACATTACAAAACATAGAAAATGCATTATTTGAAGCTGTAGAATTTATCTACTGAGTGGTTGTAGCAGAATTCATTCATCCAGGACGCAGTCCTCCTAGACCAGGGATACAAGAGGTCTTACAAAGACATTAAAGGTATCATGAAGTGGACTAGGAAAGCCATTCTGAGTCTACCCTACACGCAGGAACTTTCGCATTCCATATACATTCCCAGATTTCCCTCATGCATACGCTCCACGTAAGGCAAGTGTCATATTTTTGAACCCTGCATGCATTATGGGATGGTGACTTTTAAACTGCCACAAGACAATATAATTCACATATCAGAGCCTGCTCTAGTCTGTCACCACAGACGAAGCATTTGTATGTAAGTGCCACGTCACTATTCAAAGTGTACATGATTGTTTTTCATTTTAGTAGCTACCAAAATGATACAGAATGCAGGGATATAACTTTAACATAGATTCTGCATGCTTTTCTGCGTCTGTTGTCACTAAACCTCTTACCATGGAGACCATCCCCTCCTTAGGCGCCAATAGCTAAGACGTGAGCCAGCTACTGTTAGGGTGGAGGAGAGGGTCACAACACAACCCAAAATCGAAGGCAGTGAATCCACGACTATGGGGTGGGGGGGACCCCCACCAGCCTTAGAACAAGATAGAAACAAGAGTGAATATTCCTGCCCTCTTTCCCCTTTACTCCAATGGTATGATGACATGATTGCTGGGAACATGGAAGGGGTGGCCACAGTGGGCAGGGATGGCTCCTGACTCAAAGATTAGAAGGGTCAACAGGACACCTGCCATTTTTCCCTGGTACTAGGGACCGTATGGAAACTGAGTTAGTGACTAGTTGTCACTAGCGCCTTTTTTTCTTTCTGGTATACAGGAACACCCATCCTGACCAATTTCTGTGACCAACCACCTGTAACAGCTGTCTGCTACCCAAACCACAAACAGCGGTGAGGACCCTGGACACCTACCAGAGTGAAAGGGAGTTGATGCCCTGTTGGCTGACCATGGAGGGAAAATACGTAACTGTGAACTCCCGTTAATCCTATACAATGAGAAAAAGATCCTCTTCTGGTACAAGTAGAGGAATCAGAAAAAATTTAAACACAGCACACTTTTGTCTGGAACTAAGGAAAGGGAAGGAGAAAATTTGGAAAAGGCACAAAGGAAGCATACTAATTTGATGAGATTTTTTTCTACCTGTATATGGGTTTTTCCACAGTGATTAAGCACAGATGGTCTCAGTTTGGTGTTGACGTGGAATATTTCTATTAAGTTACACTTACATGTGAGTAATGCCTAAGTCAAATATATAACAAATGAAAGATACCATGGTATCACCAACTCTTTCCTAAGCAAAGGACATGATGTTTTTATTATTCTTAATATTATTTTGTGTATCTTCAGTGTTTCTAATACATAAAGTTTATCTGAAAGATAATTATATACACCATTGTCATGATATAATAATGAAAACACTTTAGTGTCTCTTCTGAGAGATCAAAGCGACTTAACTTAGATTTCTTTCTTCAACTTGGTGTAGAATCTAGGAGATACAGGAGACACTAAAGCCCGGAATGACTTGTGATTTATTCAGGCTCCTCTGATTCCTTTTCTCGACTGAAATAAATGCACAACTTAAAAGATGACAGTTATGTTTTATCTGGTGGACATTTCTGAGGACTCGAGCCCGGGATGACAGCCCCTCAGATCGCTCTGAGGGCTGCTCGGAAGAGGTAAGGGAGGGGCCAGGATATAGAGGAGTTTTAACAACAAAGACCAGGTAGTCAGATCATCAATAGATTATTGTTAATTAAAGAAAACCAGATACTTCAGGAATTTAGTGCTTTTCTATATGTAGGAAGGTGCAAAGGTCTGGGCTCACTGAAATCATTCCTTGGATGTGCACCTGGCTGTCTAGGGCCAGTGTCCTGTTCTTTCCCATCCTGAGTTCCCCCGGGGGCACCACTGGGGGTGGCAGCGAAGGCCGGGCTCCCTGCTTGTCTGCATCCTGAGATCCCCCCACTCACTGTCGGGGGTGGCGGTAGCAACTGATGACTTGATGGTCACAGCACCTTTTGCTTCCTGATATGGCTGCAATATTTTTCATTCACACTTTTAAATAGAAATATATCTGAATGCACCTACTTTTCACCCTCCCCATCAGCACCACAGCAATCCAAGCTACTACGGTCTTTTGCTTGGATCCCTATACTGGACTCATAACTGGTGCCTAGTTCTTCACTAGCTTACCTCCAACTCATATGCAATGCTGCAATTAAGGTGATCTTTTAAAAATCCAAATATGTTCGTACATTCTCTTGGTTTAAAGATTTCTAATTGTATTGCATAAGATTAAAAAACAAAAAAGCAAAAAACAAGCAAACCTCAAGGAGTTGCTGACTGCTCGGTACTCTGGCTCTGCCTTCCTCCCCAGGGTCATTTCTCATCACTCACTGTCCCCCAGGATTACAATGTTCCAGTAACTCTAGATTTTTTTCAATAGGTCAACTCTTTGCCCACATGGAGGATCTTGCAAATGTCTTTCCTTTATCTTGAAAGGTCTTCCCATTGCTATAAACGGCTAATTTTTCACATCCTCCAGATCTCATCTTAAAGCCCTTTCCTCAGACGGGGAAAAAAAACCTTCTCTGAGTTTCTAATCTAAGAGTCACTCATTTTGTCTCCCCACAATATCTGTTTTTCTTACATGGCAATTGGATTATAATTAGCAGTTGTGTGTTTATTTCAGTGTTTATCTATGTGATTTCTTTATCACCTCACTCTCCTTCATGACTGTTTTCCAGTTGCTCTGTGTTGGACACCCTGTGCCTAGCAAGGCAGTGGCTAGTGGCAAACCAGTAAATAATAACTATTTATGAGAGAGCAGATGAATGATTAAAGGGATGGACAGGTGGATGAATGGACAGAACCCTAAGCCAACATCCAAGGTGGCAGAAGTGTTTAATCATCAAGTGTACAGGGTCCATTATTGTCGAGGTTTAAATTCCAGCTTTGTTTATTTTCTTTGTGAGATTGTACAAGTTGGTAAGCTTTCTAAGTCTTTTTTTACTTTATAATTTGGGTTTTACTATGATAGTAAACTTGAAATTATTTGTTGAATAAGAAAGTTTGCCAAGAGGTAAAAAGTGATGAGAAGGTCGAGAAAACTGACGTGTTAGTTAGTTATTGAAAGTCAGTAAAAGATCGAGAACACAGGTGTTTGGAGAGCCTTAGATTAAGAAGAAGCAAAAATACGGTCTGAAAGGAGATAGCGTATCATATGGATTGAAAGGAAGAAGTAAGTATGGTGATAAAGAAACACGGAGGGGAAAGAAATGTGGCAGTTCATGACTAGCGCTTCTTTTTGGGGGGAGAGGTGGTAATCAGGTTCTTAAATTTATTTTTAATTTAATTTAATTGTTTTAGTGGAGGCCCTGGGGATTGAACCCAGGACCTCGTGCACGCTCAGCCCATGGGCTGCCACTGAGCTACACCCTCCCCCCCACGACCAGCACTTCTAGTTTTGCGGTTTCTTCTCTCATTGGAGCAGATCTTTATTTAAGAATGAGAACATCCGGGGGGTGGGTGTGGCTCAAGGGGTAGAGCACATGCTTAGCATCCACAAGGTCCTGGGTTCAATCCCCAGGGCCTCCTCTAAAATTAAATAAGTATACCTAACTACCTCCTCCCCCCTTAAAAGGAATGAGAATATCCATGTATTGTTTGTGCATTACTTTAAAGCACAATATTTTCAGTGAAATAAACTATCCAGTTTTTGTTATCTTTATATAATAATATTTGTCCTCAATTATTACTAGAGTAAGAGAAAAATAGCTTGAATAGAGACAAAGGGCCACTTTCAAAGAACTTTCAAATGAGTATTACAGTATCGTTTTCAATTGAAATGAGTTGTGATTTGAAAAACAACAAAAAACAGATTTACATTGTAAAATGGTATTAAGATAGCATATATTTAAGTGTATGATGTTTGCCTATGTCAAACTAGTAGCAAGCAATTTTTTTTACAATATTACAAATAATAACTTTTGACATCATAAGGGCAGACAATATAAATATGGTTTTGTTTGGTTGCTTGCAACAACATCTCATTCATATAGCCCAAGATGCAGCTGTAACACATAGTCTAGTGCCTTTAAATAAAAACAATTTTCTGTTAGTAACTGATGTAGCTGTGAATGAAAAATATTGCCAACCATGTCAGTGAACAAAGAATGCTGCGGCCATCAAGTCATCAGCCGCTACCGCCACCTCCAACAGTGAGAAGATGGAACTTAGGATGGAGAAAAGCAGGCAGCCCGGCCTCTGCTGTCACCCCAGTGCTGCCCCTGAGGGGACTCAGGATCGGGAAGAACAGGACACTGGCCCCAGACAGCCAGATGCACATCCAAGGAATGGTTCCAGCGAGCCCAGACCTTTGCACCTCCCCAGACATAGAAAAGTACTAAATTCCTTAACTTGAGGTACCTAGTTTTCTTTTATTAACTGGAATCTTTTGATGTCCCTACTACCTGGTCTCTGCTGGGAAAACTCACATATCCTGGCTTCTGGTTTGCCACGTGGGAGCAGCCCCTCAGAGCGATGTGAGAGGCTGGCATCCCGGGCTTAAGTCCACAGAAATGTCCACCAAATAAAACACAGCTCAACTTTTAGGTTGTGCGTTCTGTGTCAGTCGACACAGCAAGTAATAGTTAAAGCTACTATCAGATCTTCAGATAGGTGCTTCCTAAAAGCAAACAAACACAAAACAAGGAAGGGGAGAACAGCTGGAAGCTTAAAATCCTCTGCAACAAGACGGAGAAGCTAAAAGATACACAATATCACTTTCATGATAGAGAATGAGAAGTATACGAGCTGACTCTGAGTAGCCCACACTGAGCTCAGGCTCCCTTGGAAGTCCTGGCAGCAAGGGAGACAAAACCCACTCAGCGTGCCCCCCAAGGCGCAGGGAGAATCACCTCCCCACCCAAGGCAGCGCACGTGACAGCACGTGCTGGGGCTGGTCACACTGGTGGCTTCGCTCCTGCTTCACTCCATAGTGAACCCTCCACCTTGGCTCCCCCCATCGTTAAACTCAGAGGCTTGAACCAGGGAGAAAGGAAATTCTCCATCTCGCTTCCCTGTAGGAGGAGAAAGGCAGCCAGCTCTGTCTTAGCTCCCATCTTTCATTTCCTGATGACACAGAAAATGATCTTTGTCAGCTGAAACAGACGTGCAGCCCCAACTGTGTCTCGTGTGTTTATCACGTTCTGAAATTAAATTTGAAAGTTTCCATTTTTATCCAAATAAATCCGAATTTGTAGCCTTAGCGCAGTCCTCAAAACAATTTAAGGTCCAAGACCTCAGGGCCTTTGAGCCTGCTACACTAATCACAAGAAAAGGCAGTTTCCTTACTTTTAAGGTGAACCGCACGTCTAACAAGCTCTAACTGGAACCAAGCAGTTTCAGTTTAAGCATTTTTTTTCAGCTGACTCTCCCTTACTGCTATTTAAATATCCTGAAAATAGTTAATCAAATAAATGCACCAGGCATTAGGTTGTGTGTCTTCTAGATTGTAAGTCCTCTCAAGGGCAGGCTTTGTCTTCAGATTTACCCCTTTCCCTATGATGGTGCTTTTCGGATGGAAAATACTTCAGTAAATACTTCTTGAATACATTCATAACATCAAAGAATCAAACCTTTCCAAATTTCATGCATATGCTTAAAATAAAGCAGCATAGTAGATACAGATAGTAAATAAGACCCAGGGGATTAATTGGGCTTTACAAAGATTAATGCTGCTCTCTGATTTTATACACACCTCATTAATAAACATGTCGTGTGTCCTTACGGGTGACACGCCCTGGTCTAAGCACTGTGGATTAAGAGCTCCGTATTTCCGTGCTCTCTGCTGGGATCGGACTGACTGCATCTTTCCAAACAAGCCCCCCCTTGGCTCTTTCTGGGAACGGTATGAATCAGCCACAAGCGTCAGCACTGAAAACCACAGCTGATGTGTTAACATGTCTTACAAAATCGACTCATTCCAAGTAGTCATTGTTTTGCTACCAGGGCACAACTCCTCATCACATCCCTTAAACAGATTTTTCTTTTTTTAAATGAAGATGGAACTTTCATTTTTTCAGCAGCTACCAAGCGCAAGGCGAGAGTACCTTCCCTGATTTGTTTTCCGTCCTGTATCCCTACCCGGAGGCCATCATTAGCTAATCTGCTGATTGATGGTTGTGGTTTATGAGCCTGAAGCAATGCTAAACCCCTTTGGTTTCTTCCTCAGCGCACTGGCAGATGAAGAACGCCCGTCCTTTATAGTCCTGGCTGCGTAAAGGAAGCTCACCTGGCCCGAGGTGTTCCTGGCTTCCATGACAGCTGAAATGGCTGCCTTATTACTCTCCTGCTGGATCTTAACTGAAGGCAGTGTTTACCTAGTCACCAATGTGAACGCGGCTAAGGTTCTTTGCGCCGCCACCTACGACAGAACAAGGTCACAGCACCGGTTTAGCACGGGGATCTAACAGCTACTACTTACACAGTTTTCTAGTGACAGACATACTGAAGAGAAAAATTGGGCACCGCTGTGCGGGCTGACAGGGCCTGGCATCCCAGCTGTATGAGGCATGTTTTCATTATTCAACGAGACTCAAACATTCCCATTCAAGACTTGTCTGGAATAATGACCTTCTATGTTACCTTTGCACGTGTGACCCAAATTTCACAATAAAGAGGGGAACGATTTTGAATGCTTCCTAGTATTGACCTGGTGATCATGCCTGCGGACAAAAAATACTGCAAACCACATCAGTAAACAAAGAAGGCTGAAGCCATCAAGTCATCAGTGGCTGCCCCACCCCCAGGGAAGACAAGCCTGTAGCGGGGCCTCTGCAGCCACTCACAGTGGGGCACCCTGAGGGGACTCAGAATGAGAAAGGACAGGACACTGGCCCTAGGTAGCGAGGTGCTTGTCAAAGGAATGAATTCAATGAGCCCAAATGTTTGCTCCCTCCCATACACAGAAAAGCACTAAATTCTTTACCTTGAGATGCCTGGTTTTCTTTAGTTAGAAAGTGACCTTTTAATGTTCCCACAACCTGACCTCTGTTGTAAGGCTCCTATATATCCTAGCTCCTCCCCTAGCTCTTCGGAGCAGCGCCTTGGAGAGATCTGGGAGGCTGTCATCGCAGCTCAAGTCCTCCAGCCAAATAAAAAGAACCCTCAACTTTTAGGTTGTGCATTTATTTCAGTTAAGGTGTCTTATCCGCGTAAAGAGCTGAAAAGGCCACAGTGTGAGACAGCGTAAGAATGCTTCTAACTGTGTTGATGAAATACACATATCGGATGAATGATGACACGTGCTGGCAAGGACGCCGCGTGACTGGAACCCTCGCGCGTTGCTGGTGGGAACCTAGAATGGGGCAGCTGCTCTGGAAGGCAGTCTGGCAACTCGGCAATTCCACTCCTAGATATATACCCAGATCATTAAAATCATATGTTCACACAAAAGTTTGTACACAAATGTTCCTGGCAGCCTTATTCATAATACGTGAAACATCAAAACCACCCGAATTTCCATCACCTGAAGAATGGATAAACAAATTGTGATGTATCAGTCCAATGGAACACTGTTCAGCCACAAAAAGGAATCAACGCCTGATACACACTCCAAAGAGCATGAACCTTGAAAGCATTATGCTGAATAGAAGAGCCAGACATAAAAAGCCACAGATTGTACGCTTCCATTGTTTGAACTGTTGAGAATCAGCAAATCCATAAAGACAGAGAGAGTGAGTGACTGATCATGGGCATCAAGTTTTTTTGGGGGGTGATGAAAATGTTTGGAATGAGATTGTGCACAATGTTGTGAATATACTAACACCCACTGAATCTGCGCTTTAAAAGGACACATGATATGGCATTTGTATTACAACTAAAGAAGTTACTTAGTAAATTATTTAACAAGTTACTTCTTACTGATGTCTTCATGCGACATGCACCTTCATATTAGACATTGTTAGGTCATTACATTTTCCATATACAGATAGAAAACTTGTTTGGACGAATTTCTTTTAAGAAGAGTTTCAATGATAATAACCACATTCTACATTTAAAAAAAAATCAAAACGCCCAGGATTTAGTTTTTAATAGATAATTGTTAATGTATCTAATTATCATTTGATCTACCACATTTGATATTTTCATTTTTTCCTTTTTTTTTTTGAATGAACCCCTAATTCTCTTTTTAAAGATTGCTTTCATGTGTTTAATGTGTTCATCTTTTCTGTTTCAGGTAATGAGGATTAAGCCATTGTTAATATTCACACGGGTTTAAAATCTGAGCCGTTTTTTAATTTCTCCTATTGCCTTTGGGCAATGGGATGAAGGAAGAGAATGATGCTGTGTCTACTTTGTGAAAGTCTACTGCTGTCTCTCAGACAAAAGTAAATACATTTTAAAGGCTTCAAATTACCATATTTCTCAAAATCCATCCCATGATTTCAGATCCTTTATTGCCTTTCACTCAGACTATAAAAATGATCTCAGCTAGCATCATCGGGTCTCTGGCCCCACCTCTCTAATTTATCACACACAATTTAATCTTCAGCAAAGCACATTCTGTCATGGTGTTTCTCTCCTCCAAAACCTTCAATAAATACCACTTTCCTATTGATCTTACTGATATTTCTGCTTCCCTCCCCACCGCATATCCCACTACTTCCTGTGTGTACCCTGCACTCCAGCCACGCGGGCTCCTTCCTGCTTCCTGTTTTCTCACACATTCTTATGAAGATCCTTGGATTTCCCACTGCCTGGGAGGACTTCACGTCATTTCCCCTAATTGATACTCTGTCCACTTCTTAAGGCTACATCCATCACAGCTCCCGTGGACAGCTTCCAAAAGCAGGGACTGTGTCTTGTTCCCCAGTTTAACCCCAGTCCAGACCATTGCCTGACAGAGTTGAAAATCAAGAAATAAATAAACAAGTAACAATAAATGTATACTTTAAGTGAAGGAGCTAATAGCTTCTATATACCTTCCTGACATTCCACTTTCTCCTTCTAATATAATGTAAAATACTATTTCATTGTATTTAATATCCTGCTACACATTCGAGTTATCTGAATATTTACCTTTATCTTCTCTGTCTCTTATTCATTTCTTTTTCCTGCATTTTATTATAGCTCACCTTAATCCTAGTCTCTGTTCAGTTAATACTGGCTAAATCAATCAACGGAGCTCAATATCCTCGCTTTGGAAACTGCATCTGCTTTGCAATTTCCCCCCCTGCAGGCTGGGTTACATAAATGTTACATGCTTAAAAAGAGAAAAACTTTACTGTGACAATGAGCCAGAAAAGCTCTAGGAATTTTATTTATTTAGTTTTTATTTAAAATGCATCATGATACCTATTGTTTGGGAACTTTGGATTTTGATAGAATGTGTCTTTTAAAAGCAAGTATGATTGACATATGGACCCATATAAATAAAAATCAACCCAATGTTCATAGCAGCACTATTTACAATAGCCAAAACATGGAAACAGCCTAAATGTCCATCAATAGGTGACTGGATAAAGAAGAGGTGGTATATTTATACAATGGAATACTACTCAGCCATAAAAACTGACAACATAACGCCATTTGCAGCGACATGGATGCTCCTAGATAATGTCATTCTAAGTGAAGTAAGCCAGAAAGAGAAAGAAAAATGCCATATGAGATCGCTCATATGTAGAATCTAAAAACAAACAAACAAAGCATAAATACAAAACAGAAACAGACTCATAGACATAGAATGCAAAATTGTGGTTGCCAAGGGGGTGGAGGGTGGGAAGGGATAGACTGGGATTTCAAAATTGTGGAATAGATAAACAAGATTATACTGTATAGCACAGGGGAATATACACAAGATCTTGTGGTAGCTCACAGAGAAAATAATGTGACAATGAATATATATGTATGTTCATATATAACTGAAAAATTGTGCTCTACACTGGAATTTGACAAAACATTGTAAAATGATTATAAGTCAATAAAAAATGTTAAAAAAACTTGTGGATTTTGAAGATAAACATGGTTATTAAAAGCATTTTCCTATTTTACCAATAATTAGATGGAAAAAGCTATCACTTCCTTATTCTGATTCACCTTTGAGATCAGAGTTGATCCCAATGGAATTTTAGAACTTTTCTCACTAACTGCTCCTGGGGGGAATGATGGCAGTAGACAAGGGGAGGCTAAATCTGAGAACGTCTAATCCATCAATCTTGCACAGACATGTAGTGTTTCACAGAAGTTGCGGGTCCCTTGTTTTCCTTCTATTACTTTAACTACCATTTCTAGACAAGGGTAATACACACCAAATTACAGACTACTGATCAAATTACATTCTGCATTGAGAATATTTTGAATGTCAATTTATTTATTTATTTACTTATATTTTTTAAATTGAGTTGCAGTCAGTTTACAATGTTGTGTCAATTTCTGGCGTACAGCAGTCATTCACGAATTGTATGTCAATTTATAAGTAAATTTCTGATATAATAAAATAGAAGCTTTAAACCACAGTCGTTACCCTAATTTACCCCAAAGTGTCTACTATGTCCATAGAATAAATCATACAGATACATCCCATATATGTGTATGACCTTCTCAGCTGGTTACACAGTGCATGACTGGTGTCTGTCTCTTGGAAATGAGGTCAGGAAAGTCTGACCTGCGTTGGCTTTTTCCCTATTTCTAATATTTCTCTATTTGAATATATTTCTCTCTGGAAAACTAGGATTAAAATTTTAAAATATTAACAATAAATTATTTGCAAACACAGTTTTCTCACAATTATTACAGAGATTTATAATTCAGTTCTCAAAACTAGCAGATATTCCTTGTCAGCTTTAAACATTTGCACAAATAAGGACTCCAAAAATAAACACCATAGAATCTGGTGGTTCTAAAAATGCAAGACAGAACCCTATAGAAAACTACCTGGTAAGCACGGGCAATTATTGATTTGTTGTGTAGAAATAATAAAAGATTTAAAAAATTGCATTCATTGGAATTTTTCCTTCAATGCCTTTTAAAAATAGAAAAAAAATGTTATAAGCATACCTCATTTTATTGTGTTTCGCTTTATTGAGCTTCCCAGGTACTGTCTTTCACAAATTGAAGGTGTGTGGCAAGCCTGCATTGAGAAGGTCTCTCAGCACCATTTCTTCCAACAGCATTACTTTTTATTTAAGGTCTGTACCTTGTTTTCCCAGACACATTGTTATTGTACACATCACAGAATACAGTAATATAATATAAAAACATAACTTCCATATGCACTGAGAAACCAGAAACTTCACGTGACTCCCCTTACTGCGACATCTGCTTGATTGTGTGGTCTGAAACCGAACCCACATTATTTCTGAGCTATGCCTGTATTTTGTTCCAGTAAAATGATAGTTATAATAATTCATGTATGACGGTTTTCAGTGTTATTAAAGACAGAGGATAAATAAATTATAACTATCATAGATTTTTCCTGACAACGTACCTTTATAAGACATTTACTGAGGTAAAAATGTATTTTATATAAACTGTATTGTAGTCATTTAATACAAACCACAGAAATTTACCTAAACTGAGAAAGTGGTTCTAATTTTTGGAGGGGGATGATCAATCCTTTATGTAAAATGCTTAGTATTTGCATATAACCTAGACACATCCTCTCGTAGCCTTTAAATCATCTCTAGATTGCTTGCAACAGCCAACACAATGTAAATGCTATGGAAACAGTTGCCAGTGCACGGCAAATTCAGGTTTTGCTTTTTTGGAACTTTCTGGAATCACTGCTTTTGAATATGTTCTATCCTCAGTTGGTTGAACCCTCAGAGAACCTACAGCTAAGGAGGGCTGGCTGTACTTTAGAAGACGTGTGACTGTGAGCATCTTCTCCTCTCTTTGAAATGTACACAAACCTTTGGAAGAACAGAAAGGACTTCTGTCAGCACTGTGACCTGGAGATGTCTTTCTCAGAGACATGGAACCCATCCCTTTGAAATGTAAGTGTCAGAACAGGTAACAGCCCCACCCCCCAGTTTCTGTGGGAGAGGATGAGCCTAACGTCAGTGGGCGCCCAGCTCCAAGCTGCAAAACCGTCTCCTGTCTTAAAGATGCTGGATCCCCCCCCCACCGCTTCTGGATAAAGCCAATTCGCCAATGCAGATGGTCACTCCAATAGCCAGATAAAGGTCAGGTGAACTCTGCGTGACAACTGCTGCTGTCAAATCCTCTTGCCTGAGAACTAGCTAGTGTTCGTCTTGAAAACACATGTGGAATGGGTTGCATCAGTTGGACATATAAAAGGGTGCGACTCCTTTCCGGCTTTGTACTCCTTTTGTGGATTTCCTGTGTGTCACACATCTCACGCGGGTTTAACGCTTATTTAGCAATAAGACATTTCCTTTCTCTACATTTGTGGACAGGATTTCTGAAGTGGGAGATTTTGCTTTTATATTTCCCCAACAATTTTGTATGTTCTTAACATATAGAGGTATGTTATTTCAGAGTAATGAATGTAATCAGTTAATTATACAGGTTAGAAAATATTTGATACAAGTCTTTAAAATGATCGCCCCTGCTTAATGGGATAACCCGATATTGTGGTTGTTGAATTGAGAAATCACTGCCCCTCCATAATTGATGTGTGTGACACACTTTTGCGTTCCTCTTCTCTTTGGCTTCCTCCCTGGCAGGCTTTTGGTCGTCTCCAACCCCTTAGCCAAACACCTGTTACTGTACTGGCTCCTAAAATTCAGTTTAGTAAGTAATTGCTTGTGCATTCTTATGTGCCAGACTGCATCCAGGGGCTGTGAGTACAAGACAAGATGAGGGTGGGAAAGTGGTTTCAGGAAACTGCCTTTTAAACAGTCCTCTGAATTCTGGTGCAGGTGGTCTGTAGCTCACATTTTATGAAGCACATTTAGGAAACTGACTACCCTGCCACTGTTTCCTTCTATTTCCAAATTCTAAAAACTTAACACATCCATAGAAAATTGCTTAACATCTATGCGAGTGAACAAGCAGGTCGCAATGTTGTGTGGACAACACTGTATCAAACTCCCCATCCAGAAATGAAGATAGAAGGTAACCCACCAAAAAGTTATATATTGAGAGAGATGGAGGTATATTTTCCTTTCCCCACATTCCAGGAGTCTCATAACATCCCATCTCTTCTTCAGTGCACTATAGTTCATGTCATCTCTTTCAGGAATTTCCCTGATCACCAAAACCTGAAACCCCTGGCCCACCTCAGAACCCTGCCATCACTCATCCATATGTTTTTTTATGGCATTTATTCTAATACACTGTACACCTGCGCATTTCCCTTTTATACTGTAAAATATTTGCAGACAGGGAAATTTTCTTATTTATATTTTCAAACTGTGTTGAGTTGAAAAGCAGACACACAATTTTGAACAGTTAAATAAATGTATCTGCTGACAAACATGAATTTAAGCATTCTGTTGCCACGAAAATTGCTCAAACTTAAGGGGGAGAAAAGCAGAGATGTGCAGCATCATCTTTAAACATCACACAGGAGCAACGGCTGCCCAGGGATTGTCCATGGAGGAATTTGGTTCATTCGCTGTTACTCTTCATTACAGGCCCCAGACTTTATTTGCTAACTTGCAGATTTCTTCCAGTTGAGATGCAAATAATTTCTGTCTGGTGGAGCAGATAACCACAATGATTGATGGCCTGTGAGATACTAACCAGTGTGTGACTAACTAATCAGTCTCTCTGCCACCTTAACATTCCTTTGATAAACTGCCTAGAAATACCATAACTTCTTAAACACTACTCGGCCATAAAAAAGAACAAATTAACAGCATTTCCAGCAACATGGATGGACCTGGAGATCATCATTCTAAGTGAAGTTAAATCAGACAGAGAAAGACAAATACCATGTGATATCACTCATATGTGGAATCTAAAAAAAAAAAGAAAAAGAGGACACTAACGAGCTCATCTACAAAACAGAAACAGACTTGCAGACATAGCCAATAATCTTGTGGTTACCTGGGGGAAAGTACACGGGAAGGGATGAATTTGGGAGTTCAGGATCTGCAGATATTAACTACTATTTATAAATAGATGAAAAATACAAATTTCTTCTGTAAAGCACAGGGAACTATGCTTGGTATCTTGTAATAACCTTTAATGAAAACGAACCTATGTGTGTACATGCATGAGTGGGACACGATGCTGTGCACCAGAAACTGACACACTGCAACTGCCTAGACTTCAACAAAAAACAAACAAAATACTCTAACTTCTTAAATGCTCCTTGAACTGATCACAGTTATCACTGCTTCACTCATTAATTAATGAATTAAACAGAATCTTTAACGCACATTTCTGTCATATTTGCCTGAGTAATGATCTACCTCTTAGAAAATTGAACTTTAACAGTAATATTTTTTAATTAAAAGGAGTATTTTTTATGACATAATTTAGACATTGTTTACATGTTAATAAAATCAGGCTATGTTGAAATAGTCCCTTTATAAAAATAAATGATGAAGTATACAAACAAGTTTTATTCAAAAGGAAAATCTCTTTAATGAGCTCTAAGAGAATTTCAGCATCCTTTCAATTGATGGGCTTGTTCTAACCATTAACTTGGTAAGTCTAAGAAAATGTACTTGTCCTTAGTGTTGACTTTGGACTTCAATGGCCTGACGATCAATGTTCCTCAGAGAAATGAGGTTTTCCCAGCTTAATTTTAAATCAATCAATCAATTAATTTTTAATTAATAATTAATAATTAAATACATTTTTAATTAATTAAAAATGTTTTTCAGCTTAATCTTTCCCAAAGACATAGAAGGAACTTTCAATGAGATTCATAAGATGCTATTAATATGACTCATAGATCATGATTAACCATCTTTAGAGTTTTATAATGGATAAAGATCTCTTAAGATCCCCATTGTGCTTAAAGTTTTATTAGAACTAATCTTACTTTATGGTGGAAACGGGGACTAGGGTGCTGCCCAGCTTTGGCTGGGGCAGGACCCACGACTCACTGGAGGGTGGGGAGTGCCCATATCCACGGGCCGTCTTCCTATAAATGAACCTACTAGCATCTCAGTTAACTTTGTCTGAACTTTGGAAAAGAAAAGAATGCTCAGATACGAATGCTCCCTGAAATCAAAGCCCCCCAGTGCAGGACAGTGGACTCTGTCACCCAGAGACTTGGGTCAAGTCCAGGCCATAACACTCAGAGCCTCAGTGTCCCAACGGGTGGGATGGAGACAGAAAGCTGCATTTCAAGCTGTCAGCTGCCCAGCACAGAGCTCCCGTGCAGCCAGCTTAGACAGTCGCCAAGGTCCTGCTTCTGAAGGGGCTCCTCGGGCTCCAGGGGCCTGGGCCAAGGGGAACCCAGGACAGCAGCACGCTTTAGGTCATCGCCCTCCACATGGTTGTCACAGCCACCACAACCAAAGGGTTCTCTTATGCCCTCTAGCTCTGTTCTTGCTGGAGAAGTTTGTAAATAACTTCGCTAAGAATCAGAAAATATCCCCTGAATGTCCTCTTGCCCTGCACCTGGGCGACTGCGCATCTGCGAACCCCAAGGTTCCTCTCCTGGGTTGTTCCAAGAGTCTTCCAGGTGCTCACTCGCTTCCAGTTTTCTCTAACCCAGTCTACCCCTACCATGCTGTTAGATTAACCATCTCCAAACCAATGTGATTATTTCACTTCCTTGTCTAAGAACCTCTTCAGGAAAACTGAGCCAAAAAATACACCCCACTGGCTTGACAATGGAAACCTGCCTTTTTGCAGTTGGATGTTATAAGCTGACTGTGCCTCCACAGAATTCACATGTTGAGGTCCGGGCCCAATACCTCAGAATGTGGCTGTGTTTGGAGAGAGGGCCTTTAAAGAGGTAACTAAGGTGCAGCAAGGTGATCCGTGTGGCCCTAACCCAATATGACTGGAGATCTCACGAGAAACGCTTAGGACACAGACAACACCCTGACTGAGCGGTGGCCACGTGGGACATGGGAGGACGTGGTCATCTGCAAGCCACGGAGAGAGGCCTCAGAGAGGCCAAACTGGCCGACCCTTCAGCCTCAGACTTTTAGCCTCCGGAGCTATGAGAAAATAAAATTTCTGTTGTTTAAACCACCCAAGTTTGTGGTATTTTGTTAGGGCAACCATCAGGAAATGAATATGTATGTATTAAAGAAATAGTCACTAAATTTTAGCCCTTA
The DNA here is from genome assembly GCF_048564905.1 of Vicugna pacos. Taxonomy (NCBI): domain Eukaryota; kingdom Metazoa; phylum Chordata; class Mammalia; order Artiodactyla; family Camelidae; genus Vicugna; species Vicugna pacos. Next base: position 4,401,257 of record NC_133006.1, read on the forward strand.
AATTCTACTGCATCAATGCATTAGAATGCAGTATATGCTTGACAGACGGGTGAAGGGTCTTAACATACAGTTTACTGAAGAACTGTAGTGACTATGTAATTGTAAGAAAATGTCCGCCTTCTGTATTAAAGATACATAAACCAGAATATTGATTTTTGTCACCTATCAAATATAGATTTTTTTCCTTTTAATGATTTCCAATAGCGCCCAGTGTGATTAAAGAAGAAAGTCAAATCCATTACTAGTTACTATTTGCTAGAAACTTGATGGAAAGTGATTAAGACAATTGTATAAAGAGACTTGAAAATATATATAAAATGGATTGTAGCCCAGCAATTCCATGTCTAATGGTTTATAAAAGTAATCTCAAAAATTGGGTGTATGTGTATGGGTTATGCTTATTTTTCTTAATTGAAATATTGTTTATAAAGAAAAATGAAAATCTCCTTACCACCAATGTGACCATGGCACATACGTCAAGGTTCACTTTATTCCTAACTCTCCCTGCCACACCTCATCATGTGAGCAAAAACAAGCCACTGAAATGCTAAGGCCCTGTTCCCTCCAGCATTGTACCCGCATGTACACACCCACACAGGCATGCACACACAGGCACACTCACACCAACACACATGCATGCACCTATGCAGAAGGCACACACATGTACACACACGTGTATCCACACACCCACATGCACACACCCACGGATCCACACACATGCATGCACACACACGCACACATACCCACGCATGCTTCCACGTGCACACACGTACATAAGCACACACACAAGCACACACGTACCCATGTGCACATACATTCACACATACATTCATGTACATGGACACACACATGCACACAAATCCACGCACACACTCACACAGGCATACACACACACTTTCACGTGCACACACATGTACATATGCAGTAGACATTTTTCCAAAGAGGCTATATGAAATGACGAGTCCATGAAAAGATGCTCACATCGCTAGTCACTGGGGAAGTCCAACCTAAAACCTCAATGAGGCATCACCTCATACCTGTTAGAATGATGGTCATTAAGACAAGAGATAACAAACGCTGATGTGAATGTGGAGAAAAGGGAATCCTATGCACTGCTCGTGGGATTGTAAGCTGATACAGTCATTCTGTGGAAAACAGAATGAGGGATCCTTAAAAAATTAAAAATAGAACTACCATATGATCCAGCAATTCCATTTCTGGGAATGTATCCAAAGGAAACAAACAAACAACAACAAAAATGAAGTGGAGGACATATTTGCAACCCACGCTCATTGCAGCATTAACCAAGACACGGAACAAACCTAAGTGTCCACTGACGGATAAATAAATAAAGAAGATGCGGTGTATACACATATTCTTTTTCAATATTAGTTTTTTTCTATAAACTATCTTCAACACATACCCTATAGCTTTGAATTTTAGCTAAAATTTTGAATTTTGACTCATACAAATGTAACCATTTGAAACTTTATCAAAAAGGCATATATATTCTAATTTATTGCAGTGTATGGCATCAAGATCATCTCTTACCTTCTATACACAGCAGAATATTATTTAGCCACAAAAAGTGAGAAACTATCCCATTGACAGCAACCTGGATGGACCTTGAAGACATTATGCTAAGTAAGATAAGTCAGACCTAGAACAACAAGTACTATATGAGATTACTTATATGTAGAATCTAAAAACACAGAATAAAACTTATAGGAAGAGAGATCAGACTTGTGGTTACCGGAAGTGAGGGTGAGGGCAGGGAGGACTAGAGGAAGGTGGTCAAAAGGTATAAACTTCCACTAACAAGACAAATAAGCAGTAGGGACATGCTATTCAATGTGATGACTGTGCTCCAAGTGCTGAATGATGGAGAGGAAAATGATTGAGAGCATTAATCCTAATGGCTCTCATCACAAGGAGAAATTTTTCTTTTTCTTTTCCTCTTTCTTTTCTTTTTATTGTATCTGTATGAGATGATGGATGTTGGCTGAACCATTTCACAATATATGTAAATCAAAATACACTATGCTGTATGCCTTAAACTTACACACTGATGTATAACAATAATTTTTCCTCAATAAAACTGAAAAAAAAAAACCCAGCTCAGTAGCTTCCTATCTTGTTGCATCAATTTTACAACGTTCTGGCCATATGAACTTCATAAAGGTTGAAAATTTGCTTTTCCTTTTACTGAAGTCTACAAAAACATAAAATTTTCCATGATTACTTTTTGCTTGTAGTTAAGGAAATCAGTACATATAACAAAATATATTTTAAAATACGTACTTTTAATTATATAGGTGAGCAGGTATACAAATAAGGGAGCCTCACATGGTTAGAAAGTGTGATTCCAGAAAAGTTAAGAAGCTCTGTGGCCAAAGGTATGGAAGCAACCTAAGAGTTCAACAACAGATGACCGGATAAAGAAGATACCACACACAGACATATATATACATACACACACACACACACACACACACACACACTGGAATACTACTCAGCGGTGAAAAAGAATAAAAGTTTGCCATTTGCAGCAACATGGATGGACTTGGAGGGCATTATGCTAAGTGAAATAAGTCAGACAGAGAAAGACAAATACTGTATGATATCACTTATATGTGGAATCTAAAAAATACAACAAACTAGTGAATAAAACAAAAACAAGCAGACTCACAGATATAGAGAACAAGCTAGTGGTTACCAGTGGGGAGCAGGAAGTGGGGGCAATACAGGGGGAGGGGAAAAAAGGGTTATTGTGGGATTACATGAAATCATGTGTATAAAACTTTTGGAAAATTGTAAAGCACAGCTGAATTTAAAGAATCTTTCATTTGATTAAAAAAATGCTCTATGGCTAAACTTTTCCTTGGAATATCTGCTTACACATGCTGCTTAACGCTTGACTTTTAATAGGCTGTATGCATGCTTGGGACAGGGGATACAGTGACTTTAGCACTAGACAGGGAAAAATTATCAGGTAAAAAAACCTCACAAAATGTTGGAACCCCTTTTAGAAGGTGAGTAGGGGAAAAAAATTATCTAATACAGAAAAACAATGAAAATATCTTCCTGAAATGATGTTACCTATGAGCAAAGCTGGAGACATTTCTCATTCACATGAGTCTTGGGCTTATAGTCATAATATCAATTGGCCCAAACCCCCTCAAACTTAGAATCTGGTTAGATAGCCCTGTTTGGCAGTGCTGCCACATGCCTGGGAAGTACCTTTGGCCTTTAAATGTAGTTCCAAGGATTCTGAGCTCATCCTTCATTCAACACATGAGAAAATTAGCCATGGTGAGTATGAATAAGCATTAAATCAGAGTCTAGAATGATATTCAGGAAGATTTCATGTATCAGAATTGCATAAAGGTGTTCAACATATTCACATAAATAGAAGAGCATAATTGAGAAGAAGAAAGATGCGATAGGCTTTAAGTTAAATATAAAATGTTTATAAGTTAAAGATATCATAAGTAAAATAAATCAAATATCAGGTTAAGTGGAGTAAATTGGAAGAGAGATCTGAGAAATTATACAGACTCATGCAAATGAAAGGAGTTAGAGACAATATTTAAGAGCCATAGGAAAAAAAGAATGAGATCATTCTGTGGATTATAGTCACTCTTTTGAGAATAACATAATGAATGGAATAAGAAAAGGACATTTTTTTTGAAATTCCAAGAGCTTCTAGAATTGTTGAAAAGTCTAGCCCACAAATTTGGTAAATCTGAAAAACCTAAAGTAGTATGTATAAAATAAATCTGCACTTAAGACACTTCAGGGTGAAAACTGTAGGACATCAGAGATGAAGAAAAGATCTTAAAAACAACCAGAGGAAAACAGATCCCCTGCAAGTCAGGGTTGACTTCTGAGTAACAATCCTGGAATCAAGCCAAACATCTTGAACATAATGAGAGAAGACACTTGGCGACACAGAATTCTATGTCGAATAAAACTATCTTTCAATGCACAAGGGCAAAATAGAAACATTTTAGACATTAAAAACTGAGAAAATTGCTTTTAACAGCCTGACAAAATTAGCTTCTAAAGACTATATTTTAGACAGAAGAAAATTTATCCAAAGAAGGTTTGAGAGCAAGAAAACATGAAAAAGTCAGGAAAGAGGAAACAAGAAGACAAATCTAAAGGAAAAATGGCATATGAATAAACAAATCCAATCTCTAAATTGAGAAGTAAACTGAAAGTATTAGAAAACAGTATACGATTTGAGAGGGACATTGTAATTGATTCTGCATTCCTTGTGGTATTCAGGGGGAGTTTTAAAATACTGATGGATTCACTCCCTTACACCATAAACAAAAATAAACTCAAAATGGATCAAAGACTTAAACATAAGACAAGATACAATAAACCTCCTAGAGGAAAATATAGGCAAAACATTATCTCACATACATCTCAAAAGTGTTCTAGAACAGTCTACTCAAGCAATAGAAATAAAAGCAAGAATAAACAAATGGGACCTAATGAAACTTACAAGCTTCTGCACAGCAAAGGACACCATAAGTAAAACAAAAAGACAGCCTACAGAATGGGAGAACATATTTGCAAATGAAACTGACAAAGGCTTGATCTCCAGAATATATAAGCAGCTCATATGACTTCATAAGAAAAAAACAAACAACCCAATCCAAAAATGGGCAGAAGACCTAACTAAACAAGCAATTCTCCAAGGAACACATACAAATGATCAATAGACACATGAAAAAATGCTCAATATCACTACTTATCAGAGAAATGCAAATCAAAACTATGATGAGGTATCTCCTCACACCAGTCAAAATGGCCATCATTAAAAAGTCCACATACAATAAATGCTGGAGAGGCTGTGGAGAAAAGGGAACCCTCCTGCACTGCTGGTGGGAATGCAGTTTGGTGCAGCCACTGTGGAAAACAGTATGGAGATTCCTCAAAAGACTAGGAATAGACTTACCATATGCTTACCATATGACCCAGGAATCCCACTCCTGGGCATATATCCAGAAGGAACCCTACTTCAGGATGACACCTGCACCCCAATGTTCATAGCAGCACTATTTACAATAGCCAAGACATGGAAACAGCCTAAATGTCCATCAACGGATGACTGGATAAAGAAGAGGTGGTACATTTATACAATGGAATACTACTCAGCCATAAAAACCAACAACATAACATCATTTGCAGCAACATGGATGTCCCTGGAGAATGTCATTCTAAGTGAAGTAAGACAGAAAGAGAAATAAAAATACCATATGAGATCACTCATATGTGGAATCTAAAAACAAAGAAACAAACAAACAAAGCATAAATACAAAACAGAAACAGACTCATAGACATAGAATACAAACTTGTGGTTGCCATGGGGGCGGGGGGTGGGAAGAGATAGACTGGGATTTCAAAATGTAGAATAGATAAACAAGATTATACTATATAGCAGGGAAATATATACAAGATCTTATGGTAGCTCACAGAGAAAAAAATGTAACAATGAATATATATATGTTCATGTATAACTGAATATATTCATGTATTTCCCCAAAGAGAAAACAGCAAGTCAATAAATTGTGCTCTACACTGGAATTTGACACATTGTAAAATGATTATAAATCAATAAATATGTTAAAAAAAAATAAATAAAATACTGATGGACTGTATGTTTTGTTAAGGTAACTGTATTGCACACAGGTTCAAATTTCTGGGCCCAAAAAATTTTAGACAAATTATTAGAATTAATAAAAAGTTTTATAATAATATTGCTGGAGATGATATCAATATGTAAGATTTAATTAAGTAGCTATACAATAATATTAAAAATTTAGAATAATTACATAGAATTTTTAATAAAATCATGTGTTTTAGTACAACAAGAAAGATGTTACAGTCTAAAAGATGTTAAAGACTATATAGAAAAACATCAAACTTTTTGAAGGAAACTAGAGCAGAGTTAAATAAATAGAGAGATACGCCTGAACAAAGAGAGGAAACTCAAATCCCCTAAAGATGTTAATTCCTTTGCAAATAATGTATGAATTCAGTTTACATGAAAGATCAAAGGAATCTAAGATGATACTGATGAGGAAGGGGAAACAAGAAGACTTGCATCACTAGCTATTAGGATTCAATAAAAGAGTTAGGAAAGTAAGTTAGTGTTGTATAGATTTGCAGAAAATAAAATAGAGACCAGAGAACTTAAAAACGGTCTGCACGTATATATGTAAGCCTGAGACCTGAAGCAGCTGGTGTTGCATTGTTGTGGGGAAAGAACAATGTATTGCAATGATTTAACTGGTAATCATGAAGGGAAAAAAAAATGAAACCTAAATCTCTTCACGTACCGTACACAAAATCTGTTCCTGGTCAATCAGTGTGGAAAGAAACACAATACCATTTTAAAAAGAAACTTGATGGGAACATTTTTACCATTTCAGAATAGGAGAGAATTTCTTATATAAAACACAAAGATCACATTCTGTAAAAGGAAAACTGATCAATTCTTCCCCATTCAAAGAATACCATATGATATCACTCACATGCAGAATCTAAAAAAGAAAAAGAAAAAAAGAAGACACTAGTGAACTCATCTACAAAACAGAAACAGACTTGCTATAAAGTAAACAATTTTATGGTTACCAGGGGAAAGGAGGTGGGAAGGGATAAATTCGGACGTTTGAAAGGGTAAGCAGGGAAGAAAAAACAAATAAAAACCCAAATTTCTTCTGTACAGCAGAAGGAACTATACTGAGTATCTTGTAATAACCTTTAATGAAGAAGAAAAGGAAAACAAATTTGTGTGTGTGTGTGTGTGTATGCATGACTGGGACATGCTGCTGTACACTAGAAATTGACACATTGTAACTGACTCTACTTAAAAAAAAGAAAAAGAATAATCTGTAATTACCAAACATCATAAAAGAGAGTGAAAAACCACAAACTAGGGGGTGATTTCAAAAATAAACATAAATGACAAAAGATTACTACCTTTTATATATCTTATACATAAATGCAAAAGACAGCCCCAAAGAGGCAAACATCATGCAAGCATTTCCCCAAAGAGAAAACAGCAAGTCAATAAATATATGAAAATATAACAAATCTCATTAGTAACCGTAAAAATGCAGATTAAAACCACAGTGAAATTTGACTTCAGATTTGATTAGTTGGCAAGAATGTCGAGTAATAAGGACTCTAATAATATACTGGGTAATTTATCTCAAAAAGTTGAACACGCCGGTTCCCCATGGCACACCTCCAGGAGGCAAGCACAAAAATGTTAATAAAAGCAAAAAAACGAGAAACTCTCCAAATGCTGATACACAGTAAAACGGTTTTGTTTTTTTTAAAACTCTGGCACATTCCTCAGTGAAAATGAACAAGCCACAGCAACCTGCATTAATATAAGTAAACCTCGAAATTAAGAATATGGGGAGTCTGCATATAAAGTTTAAGAAGAAGCAAAATTCAGTGATACATCGTTTTGAGACACGTAAGTGATAAGGGAAAAGCAAGGTGGTGATTATCACTCCGCGTGGCCTGTCGTATGTGAGACGGATGTGACTGGACAGGAGCCTGGGGCTTGCGATGTTTAAGCTTTTCATCTCTGCGTCTTATGTGTATGTATTTTATGAACAGTGTTATTCTTTAAACTCAACATTAATTATATAAACTCTTCTATGCATGAAAATTTTCGCAGCAGTAAAGACTAATGAAAGCCACTTAGGATAATGGGATTATTGCATTTTTTATTTTTGAAAATTGCCTTTGATTGCATCATATTATTTTTATATTAAATACCAGAGGAATCGATTCAGTTGTATGATATTTTTTCAGATAAGAAATAGTAGCTAATGTTCATGACACACACACACAAAACATAATTTTAAAAATAAATGTCTTCACCAAAAATAAATGTGGATAAGTAACTTTTTCTAAGAGATCTAAGAAATTGACATCCTTTCCCACAAAGTGCTTTGCTCAAAAATGTTTGCCAATATCGTATTCATACTGATTAAACAAAACAGCACAAAAGTAGTCTCTAATTTACATTAGGAATTACTGATGAGATTTAGCCCCCTTCCACCTAAATGTGTGTGCTTTTAATTTTCCTCCTTTTCCACCTAAACCAGTACTTACTACTAAGAAAATACTTCACCTGATCGGTAACTAGTCTCAATATTTGCTCTTTATCACTTGTGCGCGCCCCGCAACGTGAGCCGGTGGAGGAAGCCATGTGTCACAAGAACGCACAGCCCAGCCTTACCTGGATGCATGTGAAGGCCTCAGAGATCAGAGTCAAGCACATCTGAACACCCGAGGAAACTGGGCGGAAGGCAGCCCGGACGCGTAGGGCACAGCCGGGTCCCCCGCTCCCCACCCCAAGTCAGCCAGGGAGTCCAGTCAGAGCCCTCGAGGCCACAGTCTGAAAGCCTCCTGGGACTCCCTGCGTCATTCCGTCCCCTCGCTGGGGTTCCACACCTCTTCTCAACTGCCTGGCTAGACTGATAAAAGTCATCCATTTAATTGATTTTTTTATTACTCACTTATATGCAAACTAATGTAGTAAAGAAATGAGAGCAAGCCCTACCCTGTCCTCAATGGGGCTTACAATCGAGAAGAGACAGGAACTTATGGAATTAATTACATTAAAGGCAGACCAAACCAAGGGTCACTTTCTAAGATGTTAGTTAACGGAATGCTGCTGAACTCTGAGCTGGGGCCTGAAAGTTTGAGTAGACCGTGTCACACGTAAATGTGTGCACGCATGTGTGTGTGTTTCAAAGGTAGAAAGAATTACATACGGAGTAAATGAAGGGGGTGTGGAAATGCATTTAGCGTTCTGGGATAGTAAATGGATCAGGCTGAAGCTAGCATTTACAGAATCAAGACGCAGGGAAAATGAAGCAGGAAGTGAGCCTTACCAATGAAAACCCAGTACGGGGGTAAACAAAAACATCGCATCATATAATCACGTAACAGGTGCCAGTAAGTAAGGTCCTTTCAATCTATTTCACTCAGACTCACTCTTGCCTGAAGGTGATGCGCTTCAGAAACTTACAATCTGCATTATCAGGACTGATTCAGGCCTAATGCTGAGAAATCGGTTGCAATTACATCTAAGTGCCTGCCCTTCACAGACCATGGGGAGCCTTGAACAAGGAGCTTTCCACATTTCCACGAAGCATTACATCTACCCTATTGAATTGTGTCATGACTAGAGCACTTGCCATTAAAATCAAGCTTCTGCCAGACATCGAATACAAATAGCCCTTTTCACCCTCTCTTGTCAGCTGGATCACTATTTTAGCCTTCATGCTCATAGTGGTTAATTCCATATTCCTTTATTCCCAACTAGCATATTTGGTTATAACTCTTCACATTTAAATTTAATTACAATCATCCTATTATACATATCAGGTTATTCTATTATTTTTAAAAATCATTTGCTGCATGGTTCTGTGTTTTCCTGCTGACCCTCTGTGAAGTTGGGATCATCCTAAAAGACTCAGGTTAAAAAAAAATACGAGAAAGGAAGACATTATTTATTTATTCGTTTGTTCATGTGGAGTACCCTAGAGCAGGAAGAGCTGACAAATAAATGACCAGCTTGAAAGATTAGGTTTGTAACCTGTTCCAATTTCTCACTTTACATCCTCAAAACCATTACCTCGAAATTCAGTTGTTCTCCCTCTGCCTTACTGATTGCTGAGGTCTCTGAGTGGCCTTACTGTCAAATCTAAGGTGCTAAATTTCATAACAAGATCAATTTTCACAATATCTTTACCACCAAATACATTTTTTAAAGGACGCATTAAATTTGAGTCCATCTGAAGTATGATGGCGAACAGGGTCTTTCTGGAGAAAACAAGTGTGCACTTGTGTGAATATTTATCTGACAGCAACTTACAATACTAGATTATTACAAATGGCAGGGACATAGTACTACCAGGGAGGTGACACAGGAGAATTTATCATCAGAAGCAGGTAGCTTTACAGAATATTGGTATTACTGTACCTACCTGCTTCTAAAAAATAGGAAGGTCTAAGCTCATTTATCATTTAGCGAGACCTGCACAGTGCCTCTGTCACCCAGCCTGAAAATGAGATTTTTTTTTCTTTAGTGGTATTCCGCTGTTGCGGTGAGCATTTTAGTGGTGTGCTGCATCACACATGCACCTTTAAGAGGGCAGGAGGGACTTGAAATGTAATTAACTCTATACAAATTGCCACCTCTGAGAACTGATGGAGTTAATTCCATGTTTTTTTTTAACACCTTTCTTGGGGTATGATTCCTGTACAGTAAACTACACATATTTCAGATGTGCACTGGATGCATTTGGATAGATGTACACGCCCATGAAACCACGACCACAATCAAGATAGCTCATATTTCCATCACTCCCAGGAGATGCAGATCTCGAGTTTCCAATTTATCCTTTCCCGGTCTCCCTACCCGCTGGTAACCGTAAGTCTGTTCTCTGCATCTGTGAGTCTGTTTCTGTTTTGTAGGTGAGTTCATTTGTGTTCTTTTTCTTAGATTCCACGTAGAAGCAGTACCACACGGTTTTATGTAATATTTTATCCCTCCTCTTTGGCCAGCAGCTCCCTTGAGAAAAGGAGCAGCCTCAGGCAACACAAAAACGCTAAAATTCCAGGGTCTTCTGTCTGCCACCGTGGCAGAAATACGTTCCTTGTAAGTTTGATTCTGATATTCGTCATGTGATAAGTACAAGATGCAGTGGATGCTACACACTAAGCCCATGGGTCGAATCAGCCCTGCCACCTGTTTTTCTGTTTTTTGGGAACAGAGTCATCACTCTCATTCACTTCTGTACTGTGTGCGGCTATGTTTTTGCTACAATAGCAAAGTTGAGTATTTGTGACAGATACTGCATTTCTCATAAGTCAAAAATGGTTACTCTCTGGCCCTTTATAGTTCACATTTGCTGACCCTGCATTGGAGCAGCTGTCTTGTGTACTGTGGGCATGTCCCGAATTTGGCTGAAGGAACAGAAGGAACAGAAAGAAAAGGAGGCGGCTAGAAGGAAGGCAAATGTCTAGGAAATATACCATGATGCTGTGCACCAGAAACTGACACAACATGGTGAACTGACTACACTTCAATTTAAAAAAAAAAAACTATTTTGGGATAACGACAATTTCACAGTTCCTAAAGAGTGGCTTTTAAATGTTCTCCGAGGACTTGAAAGAAATGAAATGGAGGTGATAAGGAAGAGGAAGAGGATGTCTCTTAGTCATCAGAAAGTCCTGGCATCGCTTCTGAGACTCAGCCCTCTCCGTCCCCTTAGAGGTCACCGTGCACCCAGCCCTCCGCTGCTCCCTTGAGAGCCTGCAGAGAAGTGACTTCTGACAGATCACAAAGATAAAACTACTACACAAAACAAAACAACAAAACAAAAACCGCGTTCTTCACTATTATGCAACCAGAGGAGGGCTAAAATTGCCTTTGACAGATGGGTGCCTCTAAAAAAACTGGTGTAAAAACCAGGGTGTTACAGGGATAGTGTGTTTAAAATACAGCTTGAGAAAGTGGCACAAGCAGTTGGCTGAGAAGAAATCTGTAGTCATTGCACGACTGCGTTGCATTATTTTACTTACAGTAAAAAGTGCGTATCATTCTTCTCTTCTAAATCTCTCTTTTAAAATCTCATTTAAAGAGTGTGGTTTTCATAAACAATTGTCTGAAGTGTGTCCTAAATAAGGCTTTCATCATGATGTAGATAAATTGGAAAACAAGGTTTACAGTAAAAGAAGGGTGAGAAAAATAATATTGAGGGTGGGAAAAATGGGGAGATGTTGGTCAAAGGGAATAAACTCCCCCTAGAAGATAAATCGGATTTCAGGTCACTATAATTAACAATACTGTGTTATATACTTGAAAGCTCTTAAGAAAGTAGATCTTAAATATTATCACCCTACTCACAAAAATATCATAATTATGTGAGAGAATGGACGTGTTAACTAACTTCACTGTGGTAATTACATTGTAACATACACATGTATCTAACGACCGCCTTATGCACCTCACACTTGCATATGTTTTCTGTCAATATCTCAATAAGGCTGAAAAAAAGAAACTAATTTGCCATCTGTATAAATTTTAAAAAGGCATTTTCTATAACAAACCATTTTCAAGTGGAAAAAAGGGAAAGAGAAATAATGTTGAATAAGATTTTATTTTTAGATTACCCAAAATGGTGTGCAGGACTGAAATTCTGGAATTAGTTCCAAAGTTCCTGATTAATTTACTGAATCTCTCATAACGTTCCTTGTTGTCCCTTTTTCTATTCTGCTCCCGTTGAGATCATTGCTTAAAGCTTGCGTGGTGCTTCCCACTTCTGGTGTCTCCCTGCTTCATCCCTATTGACCGGCAGAGCCACGTTCGTCCTTGGATGACTCAGAAACAGCACACCAGTCCCCACTTAACAGTCAACTTAATTACTCAATTTTCTTCCAGGCACTTTTGGGCCACAATTCATTTTATGATTTTGCACCAACTCATTCTCTCCATCTCCCACAGATCCTGGATTTTATTTGTTCATTATGGTCCAGGTAGATTTACTAGGTGATTTCTTGAAGTATTTCACTCTTTTCCATTGGTATCATTTGTAACTAATTGTCCAAGTGCATGTATCTTTTTGAATTAGTTCTTATTTTGTGGTTGGCTTTATTCCTTTGATAGCTATGTAAGTTTAAAAATCTAAAGCTCTAAAACATTCTTAGAAACAATGAACACAACATACATGTAAATTAAAAAATACATGTGCTGTTGAAAAAAAAGAAATGAGCTATCAAGCCATGAAAGGCATGGAAGAAACTTGAAAGATATATAACTGAATGAAAGAAGCCTGTCTGAAAAGGCTGCAAACTATATGATTCCAACTAAATGACATTCTGGAAAAGGCACAGGTACAGAAACAATAAAAAGATCATGGTTCCCAGGGGTCTGGGGAGAGGGAGGGAGGGAGGGATGAACAGATGGAGCACAAGGGATTTTTAGGGCAATGAAGTTATTCTGTATGATGCTATAGTGGTGGCTACATGTCGTTATGCATTTGTCAAAACCCATATGATGTACAACATCAAGAGTGAACCCTAATGTAAACTATGGACTTTGGTTGATAATAATGTGCCCATGTTGGTTCATCGATTGTACCAAACATGCCGCCCTGATGAGGGAGGCTGAGGGTGGGGGAGTGTATATGTGTGGGTGGGGAGGGCTTTGTGCAAACTCTGTATTTTCTGCCCATTTCTGCTGTGAATCTGAAATTGCTCTGAAAAAAATAAAGGCTATTAATAAAGAAAAAAATAGGCTAAGCAAAAAAAAAAAAAAAAAGATTTTTGCTAGCTTCCCCAGAGATAGCAAAGCAGGGTGGATTGGAGCCAGAATGGTTTGAAATCCCAGCTCTGCTGCTGGTTCCTTGGATGATGCTGGCGAAGCTGCTCACTCCCTCCCTGCACCTCAGCTTTCTAAGAAAGTAACAGTTCCTGACTCATGGAGGCGCCCAGAGGGTAACCTGGGTCTGTGCACGTCCAGCCCGGAGGCAAACACCTGCTGTGGGTTAAGTACTATATTACAGCTTGTGGAATATAAACTCCACCCTTGGAATCTTATGAATACTGTGCTGTTGCTTACCTGGCCATGTACCCTTGGGTACGCTATTTAACCCCTTTAAACCTCAGTTTCTTCAACTGTAAAATGGGAATAATACCAACATAATAAGATTGCTGTAAAAATTAAATGTTGAAGGTAAAAAATATTGTGTAGTGTCCAGCTCATAATAAGTACTTAATTATGTGAACTGTTTCTATTATTATTATTATTATCAGTATCATTATAATATTATTATTATTATTACCATCATTGGGGTTTTTTTGCTACTTCTAATATTCTAGATTTCCAAAGAATTTGAGAATGTGCCTAACTGCCCCAGTCGCTTCTATCCTGACTGCTATAAAGTTGAAGATTACTGGCCGTTTCTCCCTTAAATTCCCTTATTTGTACTATATCGAATAGATAGCGTTAGAACTAATCAGTCCTTCAAACTGTCTGAATGGAAGAAAAGCAGATGAAAACCTATTACAGACATAATTATTTTAATGGGGTTTCCAGCAGGTATCATAACTACGTTGCACCCAGTTTGGGAAGCGGGTCAGGAAAACCTCCACGTATTTCTTACGACGAAGTCTGGAGTCCACTCTCGTAATTCATACTCTGCCTTGACTCTGTGGACCTTGGGATTTGGGGCTTTTTGGTCCAGGTGTGTTATCTGTTGCCCTTTGAAAGCCAGGGGCTTTGTCTTTTACATGTTTATATCCAACAAGTTGCTGATTTCGAAGACAGAGCTGGCTGGCTCTTCGGTCAGACAGGCAACGGACAGATTTAGCTAATCCTCAGACCCCCAGGTTCCTTAGTGGAAAGGCAAGGATTATACTCTAACCTTTCATTATTGTGAGAGTATATAGGGAAAATCCTAAAATACAACAGACGCCTATTGAAGGGGACCATATTTTTTCTACCCCTCATTGCCTCTTCCTGTGGAAACTGGCACAACATAGAAGCGGCATTCAGTAAGCGTTAAGTGAAATTGAGTCAAAGAGCACAATACATTTTAACATACTGAGACTTAGAAAGTTTCTACCACCTGGATTAGCTATATACATTCGGATTTTTCTGTGTTGCTTGTTCATTTAGTTTATTTGTAGTCAAAAAACTCACTTGAAAATGAAACACAGGTAATAGTATGTAAGCTCATAAGATTAAAGGACTTATCTTCATCTTTTCATAAAATCAAGAAGTTCGAATTGCATCCTTTAGGCACCAGGAAGAGATTGATGTTTTTTAACATAGAGGTGACACGATGAACATAGCATTTTAGGAGAACAAACCTGAATTTAGCATTTCAAACAAAACAAAGAACCAAAAGATGAATTTAAAATTTTTGAGATTCAACTAAATAGGAGGCAACTCAGGTGGGATCCTAACTTGGGAGACACTGACGGATGGCTTTCCTTGCATGGGTGCAAGGAAAGAGGCACTGTTTGAATGGAAAGGGCCACAAAAAGTTGGAGACTCTCAAACAATAAGGGGAGTCAAGGTTTAAGGTAGTTTTTGGAGAAGAAAACTGAAAATGTGGTGTAATGATAGCCCTTGTAAGGAGCTTAGAATAGAAAAAAAGGTGAATAGTCTGTATGAAACTTGGTAGTTCGAGAAGAAATTTTAGTGGAATTTTTTTTTTTTGGATGACAAAGAGATTTGCTAGATTCATTTTAAACAGCTATTTGTTGCCTAAGTTACGTATGAAAACAATCACATAATATGATTTCACTTAAAAGGAAAGTAGTTTCCCATCTTTAGTAATGAAGAGAAATTACCTTAATTCAAATAATGAGATTATTAAACGCTATTGCAAACAGCTTTTGCAGCTTCCCCAGTAAAAGCCTGTAGCTCTTAAGATATCACAGGAAGTAATCACAAAACTCTGTAACCGATGGCAAGAGTTAGCAGCCGCTGTCTTCCAGTGAATGCGGACCCCGTAACGGAAGAGGACGTTGCAAAATGTGGATGAAGACTTAATCCTACGTGACCATTCTTCTTTGGCTTTCGGCAAAGGCCCTTGCTGATCTAACTACCTATGCAAGTCGTATTTCATCAAGTTTCCTTTGGCAGAAAATTATGAGAGTGACGTTGGTAAAACACAAAGAACGATGCTTTTCAACCAGCAAAAGAACAAATGAATTTTGGGATTCTTAGGTATGCTTCAGCATTTGTCATCCTATACAGGGTCTTAAGTTTTCAGTGGGCATATAATCGTCAAAATCATAATCAACTCAGAAGAAAAAAAATGACATAAAACTATTGATTTGTACCCAGTATAGCCTTTTAAGAACATACCTATAGAAATAAATTAAGCTCACTTCACTTTCATTATTCATCCATAAGCCATGTGTATAAACTAAAGATAAAAAGTAATATAACCTAACATATACTAATAACGTTAAAAACAAGAGAATGGTAGCCTCCTTAAGGCTCACCCTATAGCTGACACCTCAAAAAGGTCACAACCACAGAGCCTCAAG
Source organism: Vicugna pacos (assembly GCF_048564905.1). Taxonomy (NCBI): domain Eukaryota; kingdom Metazoa; phylum Chordata; class Mammalia; order Artiodactyla; family Camelidae; genus Vicugna; species Vicugna pacos. Next base: position 4,417,370 of record NC_133006.1, read on the forward strand.
AAAACTTTAAAATACTTTATGATATAATGTTTTCCAGCAGCTAAAATTCATCTTAAAAAATATAGACAAGAAACCCATTTTCATCCTAATAAGCATTACCAAACACAATAGTCATCATGGTAATTATAAGGTACAAGTTTGGATACAATCCTAAGTGTATGGCCACTAGAAGAATCCATTCTCAAAGGACTTAAACATCTAGACCATGTTAGAAGATGGGTGGCTTATTCAAGCTTCAACTTCAGAAGAAAAAAATGCACATTATTTTAAAAGACAGCATCTTATATTATTGGGGAATATAATTAAATGTTTTAATAGTGTTTAAAGTACCACTAACTTTCTATGACGTTTGAACCACAGCCGTATTATGCCCATCCTGTAGTTTCAAAAAATATCTCATTAACCTTACATGCTTTGCTTATTGTAAATATTACTTACACGTCAAAAACAAACCCCTACAATGCATTCTGGTAAATTAGTCTCCACTAAGAGGAGAAGAGAGCATGACACTTAAACAAGAACGTTTAATGGAACACACATATCCAATCTAGAACCTCTAATAAAAAATCTCCCATGGCTGGTTGAAGGCTCTTAGCTATTACACGAAACCACCACAGGTGGCTCCCCTCAAAATGCATTACAGTTTGGGCTCATACTCTTTCCTTCCACAAAAATGGGACAAGAATTGATTTCTATTATCATTTAATACTTATCTCCCTCTCTTGTCAAAAAATATTCCACACACATGAAATTGAAGGTTGGCGGCCTGAATTCATTTGTGGAGCTGAAAAGGACTATTGATTTACAGTGAATTTTCTAGTTCTCCCATTGTCACTGCATGGATTTCTCAGAGTCCAAAATGGATGATACGATGGGCTAGAGTGCCGATAGGCATAGCAAGATGATGGAAAGAAACGCTTCTCCCAGATTTGTCAAAATGAATTTTATAAATTAGGTTAACATGACTGATTATACACAACCAACATTCCTCATACAGCATTCAACTGACATCTCGTCTTGCTTTCTTCTGTCCCCTATCTACCCCTTTGATGTCTGGGTATTAACTGTTGGAAAATAAATGAGGTATTTAAAAAATATATCAGACCTATGTCTTTGGAAACTGGAAAAAATTTTGTGTATCTGAGGATTTTGTTTGTTTTTTCTTTGTTTCCATGCTACAATAACACATATGCTACAAGAGAGTGTTTCTTTAAGCCAATATTTATTTTGTCAGTGTGTTTTCATAGAATGTTAATTTCTGATGGAAACTTCCAGAAGTTGTGTGCCTTTGCTTGCACACCCAATTCTCCCCCAAAACTTCTGTCAAAAGAACAGCATCTCTGCAAGGAACAAGCATCCTTATCAATGGTACCAGCACGGTCACAGCTAAGCACAGCAGAACAGGTTTTCAGAAACTCAAGTTACACAGATTTTCTTTAATCAGCACCTCACCTCATCCTTCCAGCCCAAATAGATGCTTTCCTGTAAATGCTGCTACTGTTTTCCTCTAGAGGATCCAGAGTTCATGTGTCTAAAGATTATATAATTTGCATTTTATCTTTAAGAAAGTTTATAAAATTATGAATGCAATTTAGGCATTAAAAAGTCAGTATTATCTTCAAAATAAATATTGCAAAATTTTTGCAAAATTTGAAAAGCTGAAAATACTACAAACATCATAGAAAACAATATAGTATTTTTATTAACTGCCTGATATACCCCTAAACAATGTTTCCATATTTTATGAAGGCATAATCTTTATTTCCTCTAATATAACAATCCTTTTATAATATTTTCAATAAAAAGATGAAGAAATGCAGTTTTTTTTTTGCTTTAGCATGGTTGATAGAAAAACATTTTTAATACTGGCAGTTTTGAAAAATTTCTTTCAGTGTCACATCTCAGTATTGGTTATGTTACAGATTATTAAGATTGTTGTCAATTTTGGCGAAGCCTCTATCAAGTTTCTGTCATAGCTGAGCTAAATGATATAGATGAGTTTTTGACAGAAGATTTCGGGCCCAATACAGCTCAATCCTTGTTTCCCCAACACTAACTGTACGTCCCAGAACGAGTGCTGAAGTTCACAATTAAATAGCAGAGTCAGACCTCTGTCCATGAATACCTGTGTCATGACATCAGATGCGATGAGGAGGGTATCGGTGGAGTCATTTCTACAACAGAACACTAGCAACACGTAAATCATACAGGTAAAACAGTCCGCTAAACCCAGCTAAATGAATCTCCAACACAGGCTCCACTTAGCACCGACTCACTGCCTGTCCTTAGTGCTCCTCCCACATCCATTTGTCATCACACCTTAGTGTTTCCATCTTCAGTGTTACCTTTGCCTTGGTTCTTCCAATCCAACTTCTGTGCTCATAGCCAAGGACACATCTCAGTAAGCCTCATTAGCATTGATTAATTTAGACTTAATTGATATTTTCAGAAAATTACATCCAAAAAAAAAAGTATATGCATTCTTTGCAAATGCACATGGAACATTCTCTAGGATAGACCACATACTTAAACACAACACAAGCCTCAAAAATTTTAAGAGGATAGAAATTTTATCAAGCACCTTTTCTGATCACAATGGCATGAAATTAAAAATCAGCCTCGGAAAGAAAAACAAGGAAAAAGATGACAGCATGGAGATCAAACAACATACTACTAAAAAAACCAATGGGTCAATAATGAAATCAAAGAGGAAATTGAAAAATACCTTGAGAATGAAAACACAAGCACACAAAACCTACGGGATGCAGCAAAAGCAGTCCTAAGAGGGAAGTTCATAGTGTTATAGGCCTTCCTCAGAAAATAAGAACAATCTCAAATAGACAACCTAACCTACAACTTAAAAGAATTAGAAAAATAAAATGAATAAGCAAAACCCAAAGTCAGCAGAAGGAAGGAAATAAAGATCAGAGAGGAAATAAATAAAATAGAGATTTAAAAAAATAGAAAAAACCAATCAAACCTAAGAGCTGTTGTTTTGAAAGAGTAAACAAAATCAACAGACCTCTGGCCAGGCTCACCAAGAAGAAAAAAGATATAAATAAAATAGATATGAAAGTGGAGAAATTATAACCAACACCACAGAAATACCAAAAAAAAAAAAAAGAATACTATAACAACTCTAGGCAATGATTCGGATGACCTAGAAAAAATGGACACATTTCTAGAAAAACACAGTCCAGCAAAATTGAATCAAGAAGAAATAGACAATTTGAACAGACTGATCACTAGACGTGAAATAGAATCAGGAATAAAAAACTCCCCTACAAACAAAAGCCCAGGACTAGACGGCCTCAATGGGGAATTCTACCAAACATACGTAGGAGAACTTATTCCACGCTCATTAGATTTGCTTGGAGAAGCCCATGTTCTTGCCTTCCCCGTTATCACTCCTTTTGGCATGGAGCATCCTACCTCCTCCCCCTGCTTCTCAAAGTTACACTTATTCGTCTTGGTCTGCTGGTGTCATTTTACTCGCCTTCTTAGAGGCTTTCTAATACCTGTACTCATAATGATAATTCTATGGAGAGACACTTTTTGACACTTAATATATGCTGTGTTGTATCTTCACTCATTTAATATTTAGATAAAGAATGTATATGTATGGTACTGTGCATATGTATAACATCTTTGCAACAATATCAGAGGTTTAAGTCAATTGCTATTACCAAACACTTTACTTAGAACTGCAAAGATAAAATAAATTTAAGAACATCTGTAGGCTGATGTATAAATCTTGTAAGTGGGAGAAGATAAGAGTGACAATTAATAGTGAAATAGTTTGTGTGTGGAGATCAGACTTACCCTGTGATCTAGCATATTTCCAGAGGGAACTCTAATTCAAAAAGACACCTGCACCCCAGTGTTCATAGCAGCACTGTTTACAATAGGCAAGACTTGGAAGCAACCTGAATGTCCATCAACAGATGACTGGAGAAAGAAGCTGTGGTATATTTATACAATGGAATACTACTCAGCCATAAAAAAGAATAAAATGATATCATTTGCAGCAACATGGATGGACCTAGAGATCGTCATTCTAAGTGAAGCCAGAAAGAGAAAGAAAAGTATCATATGATATCACTTATATGTGGAATCTTAAAAAATAAAAAGAAAGAAAACAGAGGACATTAATGAGCTCATTTACAAAACAGAAACAGACTCACAGACGTAATAAATGATCTTATGATTACTGGGGAGAGGGGAAGGGAAGGGATAAATTTGGGAGTCTGAGATTTGCAAATGTTAACCACTATATATAAAAATAGGTTAAAAAAACAAATTTCTTCTGTACAGCACAGGGAACTACATTCAATATCTTTTAATAATCTTTAATGAAAAAGAATATGAAAATGAATATATGTATATATTAGGCATGACTGGGACAAGATGCTGTGCACCAGAAATGGACACATTGTAACTGAGTACACTTCAATTAAAAAAAAAAGAGGAGAGTAAGATATGAGCCCTACTGAGCAATTACATATTTTATGTTAATTGTTAGACTCTGACCCTCTCACTCGATGGCATACTTTTGAAAGGACAGGCAGCATCTTTTAAATCACAGTGTTTATTTTTCTGGCACCTAGTTTCTAGGTATACTGAGTTCTCCATAGTTTGAGGTGTTGCTGTAGGGACTGGGCGACGTTCTAAATATTGCTGATGGGGACTTGAACACTGACTAGTGGTCTGGATCTAAGGTATGAGGTACAAGAGATCTGTGTTTGAGTTCTCTGTGAGACAAATGCTATACAGAATAGTAAACTGGGTGCGAGTCTCAGTTTCAAGCTCCAGTTTCCTCGTTACTAAAATAACTCATCAATAACTGGTTGATAGTGTTGCTGTGAGATTTTGACTGGAACCTAGTAGGTATTCAAAAGGTTCCATATTCTCCACTGACAGAGCCATTCAGCTTATATTTTGTTGTGTGGGAGCTCTTTTGAAATCTACTTTTCAGTTCCTAAAATCTACTTGAGTCATGATGATGGAGCTGAAAAATGTAAAGCAGAAAATCAGTGAAAAGAAACTTTAAAATATTTAAAGTCTGGATTAGGATGTGTAACAATTAAGCTAAACGTCATATTTAAAAAAAAAAGATTTAATTACCACCAATGATGGTTTTAAACAGCAGTCTCGTTGACAGTAAGCTGTTTTCTGTCAGGCAGGCTGCAGGGAGAGGGTGTGACTGCCCGTGTGCAGCCCCTGTGCTCAGAGACCCAGCAGGGAAGAAGGAAAAGTCTGAAAGTGAACTGGCTCCCAGTGTCATTTATAGTAAAGGGAACCTTTTCTAAGACATTTTATCTGAAAGTTAAGAACTTCTTGGAGATTTTCACCGTCGACTCAGCATGGTGCTACTGTTTTGCTAGTGAGACACTTGAACTTTTGTTTTTCTCACCCCTTACAGAGGGATCAATTGTTTGAAGCTAAAGCGGAGAGCAGTGGTCCGTGAGTGTCAATCTGGGTTTGGATGGAGACTTCAAAGACCACTGCCAGCAGTTCACCAGCCACGTATCCAACGTGGTAGGTACTCACTGGATTGTTTATAGAAAAAAATTAAAATATGAGAGTTTTTAATAAAATGCAACACAAGAGTGTTTGAAAGACATTGTCTACCTTGTCCTGTTGTCAACAGTATGTTGATATATTAGTAGGTCGTTATGTTATTACAGATGTTGTTACAGGTGTATTTTAGGATATCTGCCAAGTTCACAATACTTTTATGTTATTCCAGGTATGTTATTATTATACATATATTTTAGAGTATCTGCCAGGTTCATGATATTTGTCTCTGTCTCTGGAAACGGGTGTCTCCCTATCATCCTCGGGGCTGGGTCCCCAGTAACGGTGCCCATGTTGTGTGGATGCCACGCCTACCTTACCCTCTCTGCTGGTGGCTCGTGAGTGGTAGGTCCCAGATCTGATTTCCAGAAACTCCTGCTCTGCGGCCACAGACACCTGGCAACCCTGAGTGAATACGATTCTCCCACCTGGGGATATAGATCAGGACCGAGAAGCGGCCAGCCGGTCAGTCTCTGTAGGTGACAATGACTGGGCGTGTAAATGTGGCAGCCCTAGTGTGAACATGGTTCATCATGTGCTGAGCCAGGTTGATCAGAGCAGCCAGAAACTCCAGTCTGCACAATAAAGTGGAATGGAAACACATGGGGAGGGAAAACAGACGAAACGTGGGGAGGGATGCTTGTTTTCCAGTGCCTCCATCTAGCTATTTCTTAAGGTCTGATGGCATTCCGACTACGGGACCTCACGACCCTATATTCATATAACATCTGAAAGATATATGTATATGATAAAAGAAATGTTCACATATGGAGGTCTGGGGGAGTCATTCTGGCTTGTACAGCAGTTAACTCAAATTTTATGCTAAATAGAACAGCGTGTTGGTGGCCTATCAAACCTATGTTGCACATCTTGTTGTAATTATTAAAGAAAAGGGCGAGTTGAGCAGAAGTAAAAAAATGTCCTTCTAAGTGAAGTCAGCCAGAAAGAGAAAGAAAAATACCATATGAGGTCACTTATATGTGGAATCTAAAAAAAAAACAAAAAAAAACAAAAAAAAAACACAAAACCACAAATGAACTTATATACAAAACAGAAACAGACTCACAGACACAGAAAACAAATCTATGGTTACCAGAGGGGAAAGGGGGTGGGAAGGGATAAACTGAGAGTTTGAGATTTGCATTCTGTACAGCACAGGGAACTGTATTCAATATCCGGTAGTAACCTATAATGAAAGCTGATATGAAAGCAAATATATGTATGTATACGTCTGACTGAAACATTACAGTCTACACCAGGAACTGACACAACGTTGAAACTGACTGTACTTCAAAAACTAAAAAAACATTAAACGTTTCTCTTCCTGGGACACCAATGATAAGACTCCCTCCTCAGGTGCAGGCCATGCTGACTCCCTGTGCACCTGCTGATCTGTTTTTTGTTTTGTTTTGTTTTTTTGAAACCTTGCAGGAATGTCTCCCTGACTGGTTTGATATTCTTTGTTTTGACAAGACATAAAGTTGTGCTGGAAACCTTGCTTCTCTGGAGCAGTTTCGCAGAGTCATCTGGGAAGCCGATTTCTGGGCTACAGTCCTCAGTTTGGTACAAATAAGACTCTTTTTTGTTCCTATTATAGATTGTTTGTTGATTGTTTTTGTCAACACAATCCCCCAGGCTTGTCTGTTTACTTATTTATTCATTACTAAAAGAACATGACATAGCTTCTGCTATTTGCCGTTAATTCACAAAAAATAGCTAAATGTCTGTGACTTCAGTGGCTTCACCACGTATCCCAGGGAGAAATTAAAGAGTAATACATGTGAGGAAATTTTACATAATAGTTCCTTTTTATTGAACGTCTGTAATGTTCTGGGCACTTACGCCTGCTTATGTTACAAGTGCTTTATTTCTAATATTCAGCGCAGTCTTGTGAGGCGGAAACGACAGTCCCCATTATATAGAAGGGGAATCCAAGCCTCCGGAGTGTTATAAACTACCCAGCTGGTGACACAGCCGAATTCAAACCCCGGGATGCTGTTGTCTGTTTAGAAGGTCAGGTGCAGTCTATCCAGCAACACAGCAGACATCCCTGAAGGTCATGCTTCAGTAGATCTCAAATTGAACTTTCCACTCCCCACCACCCCCATACTCCTCATTTCAGTAAATGACGCCTCAGTGTAACCCAGCTGTTCAGTCCAAGACTCAGTTTAACCTTTGCGTGGCAAAAATTTCACAGAATTATCTTTTCCCACACATCCTACCTCTATCCCGTCATCAAACCCTACGAGATAGTGTTCATAGAGCACTTAGAATCGACTCCTTCTCATCCCCTGAGCCATCCTCTTACCAGGGGGTATGTTGCAAAGAGTTACTTGTCAGTCTCCTCGTTTCTCTTCTTGTGCCCACCCCATTCCATATTGTGTTCTCATGATGCACGCAGAATAAACCTTTTAAAATGTAACTCTGAGCATTGAATTGGCCCATCTATCCCTTGACCTTATCTGGCACTTCCCCTTAAACACATTCTTTTTTTTTTTTTTAATTGAAGTACAGTCAGTTACAATGTGTCAGTTTCTAGTGTACAGCACAATGTCCAGTCATGCATATGCATACGTATATCATTTTCATATTGTATTTTTATTAAAGGTTATTACAAGATATTGAATATATCTTGTAATATATAGTTCCCTGTGATATACAGAAGAAACTTGTTTTTTTTAAACCTACTTTTATAAATAGTAGTTAACATTTGCCAATCTCAAACTCCCAAATTTATCCCTTCCCACCCCTCCCTTTGCCCCTGTAACCATGATTGTTTAGTATGTCTTTGAGTCTGTTACTTTTGTAGATGAGTTCATTAGTGTCTTCTTTTTTCTTTTTTTTGATTCCACATATAAGAGATATCATGTGGTATTTTTATTTCTCTTTCTGGCTTACTTCACTTAGAATGATGATCTCTAAGTCCATCCATGTTGCTGCAAATGGCATTATTTTATTCTTTTTTATGGCTGAGTAGTATTCCATTGTATAAACATACCACAGCTTCTTTCTCCAGTCATCTGTCAGTGGGCATTCAGGTTGCTTCCATGTGTCAGCTATTGTATGCAGTGCTGCTATGAAAATAGACTTGGCATATGATCCAGTAATCCAACTCTTGGGCATATTTCGGAGGGAACTCTAATTCAAATAGATATATGCACCCCTTATGCATTCTGCCTCAGCTTTAATGTCTTCCTTGCTGATCCCCAAACACTTCAAGCAGGTTCCATGTCAGGACCTTTCTGCTTGCTGTTTCCTTTATCAGGGATGCCTATACACACACACACACACCCCGGCCTTGACCTAGACTCTCCATCAGTTAACATTTGCTGAAGTCTCCAATTCAGAGACACCTTTCCCAACAGCTCTTTAGATGGTTGCACCCTCCCCACCTGTCTCTGGAGCCCTTATCTCTACCCAGCACTGCTTTATTCATTTCTTTATATATGTTTGTTTCTGCCTTCTCCCATTTAAAACGTAAGCTTTATGAAAGTAGATATTTGATCTGTTTTGCTCACAGCTGCATCTCCGGGACTGTCAAAACAGTGCCTGAATGAAATTATTCTGTGTGATACCACAGTGGCGGCTACATGTCATTATGCATTTGTCAAAACCCATAGAATGTACAACATCAAGAGTGGACCCTAACGTAACCTATGGACTTTGGTTGATAATAATGTGCCCGTGTTGGTTCATCAGTTGTACCAAATATGCCGCCCTGATGAGGGAGGCTGAGGGTGGGGGAGTGTGTGTGTGTGGGTGGGGAGGGCTGTGTGCAAACACTGTATTTTCTGCTCATTTCTGTTGCGAACCTGAAACTGCTCTAAAAGAATAAAGTCTATGAAAAACAAACAAACAAACAAAAACAAACAAAAACAGTGACTGAAATAAGACACAGGCTCAGTAAATGACTGAGTGAACCAATTAAAGGGATGGGAAACTTTAAAATCTAAGTAGAATGATTCAGACTTCCATGGTTTATATATTTCCTTTTACTTTGAGAACCGCCCTCCTTATAAATGTCCCTGTTCAGAATATAACCTTTCCACCCATGCTTCCTTGAACGTTTACGCCTTTGTAGCTTACTGTTATTTGCCTAACAGTCCAGTGATTTAGTCACTATAAATTGGAACGCATGTGAAAGGAAACGCCACTATTGCTCTCTTTCTCTGTGCCCTATGAACCCTGTAAATTTTTTGATTAATAACAGTGTCGACCACTGTTTCTCTTTTAATTTTTGAAATCAAGATCTATTCAGAAGATAGAAACATCAGAATGCACATAAAGACGGTAGACCTAGTTCCTCAGAGACGACAAACAAAAAGAAAAACAAACCACAACCCCATCATCCCTGCTGTGGATTATTAATTCACTCATTTAATAAGTACTTACTTCCTACACACTATGTCTCAGGGAAGAGACGGCAGAACCATCACCGGGCTCTGTGTTTCCAGACCTCGTTCCAGGCTTGTTCACAGGGTAAAATATACTTTCTGCTACTGATTTTGCAACTTTCAGACTGTCTAAGATTTTAAACGTTGATACCTGACTCTACAAAAGAGACTTTAGATGAGCACATTTCCTCTTCTCCCATAGAAATGGAATTTCAGACTTGATACTTTTTCTTCACTCTTGCAGATGTTAGTCTATGTTTCCTATTTAATCAGTGACATTCCTAAAAACTAACATGCTTTAATGTGTTCTTAGTGACATCTACCAACATCTTCATTTTACGTTAGGATTAAGTTTTGCTTGGGTATTAACCAGTCCATAAAACATTTACGTGTTCTGAGTGCCCCGGATGTGACAGTGACTGTCCTCGGAGAGTCTACGTTAGTGATCATCCACAGAGGGTTATCTGAGAGGACAGCACATCTGTGGGTGGTTGAATGAAATGAACACCTTGATTTGGGGATGGGCATGCTGGCGAGGTTAAAGGCAAAAATGAATCTGTTTCGTAGGACACTGATCGGCTCACAGCAATTCCACCAAACACTTAAAGTGGACTCACTATGGTTACCCAAGTAAATAAGAAACTGACTTTTCATAATTTGCACAGTCCAGTAGGAGAAATGGATGCCGTGACTAAAATACAATGTAACTAGAGGAAAGGTAACCTGGATGAAATGTCGAAGGGAGTATGAACAGATACAGAGGACTGGAAGGGAAAGAGCTACTCAGAGACCGTCCCTCCTCTGCTCATTCCATATTTTTTGAGTTCTGAATTCACACCTACCAATTCCATACCTTTCATACAGTGAAATAAAAGACCAACCACATGGTCTTAAGTTATTACCAAAATTTATAATATAATCACATTATGTTTGTCAAATATTTCCGAGGTACGTTCATCTTTATCACATCCCAGGAGAACTTTCTGAATACACCACGATGCGCATTACCTTCATGCGTATTTCCACCTGAAACTGATCAAGTCTTCTAAAGATAAGAAGACCTCAGGATAGTTTTTCCTTAAAATGCAAGAAATGTTTTTAACCGGTACTAACCACAATGATGGCACCCATACAAGGAAATCTTTTCTCAAAATGACCTCATTTAAACGCACTGGTAAATTCTGTTTTCCACAACAACGTCACCTGCTGTATTCATGTATGTGAATGTCTGTAAAGCTTAACTTGTTATTCAACCAATTTAACTCCTCCTCACAACTGGGGATGCTTTAAATATGTCGAGGTACTTACATATTCTTCATACCCCTCATGGGCTGGTGGCGGGGGTGCCCTGTATCCTGGCACTGTTGGTGACCCCCGGGCTCGTGGGGTAGGGACACCTCTTGCTACAGGCGGCACTGGGAGGGCACCACGGGTCACAGTGGTCCCTCGAGGGGTGAGGACACCTCGTCCAGGTGGTGGGGGAGGAGGAATGGCGCCCCCACGGCCCCTAGGAGAAACAGGTCACATACAGGTGAGAAACAAGTGCTGAGAGAAAGGAATTAAAGCAAGTGAATTTCTCATCTTACAGCCTCCATACAATGGGAAGGAAACCAGATCTATTTCCTCAGAGTGTGTGTGAGTGTGTGTGTTTAATCACAATTCTTTAGAATGTGAAGTATCTTGCACAGAATAAGTCTTGTAAATATTGGTTGTGGCTTAGTTATCATGAAAACCATGTGAAATACATTGATATGTATTTTTCTAGCACTACAAACTCAAAGCAAAACAAACAAAAATCAGCCCACTCTGATTTTTATTCCAAATTTACCAAAAATGCTCAAATCAGACCGTTGGCTAATATATGACTCCCGGAACCACCCATCGCTGCTAAAGGTCAATGTCTCTTCCGCTCTGGAGGTTACTGACAGCACCGTGCAATTTTGTCATTTACAAAATAAAAGTCTGCCTGCGCTTCAGTAACACGTGCAACTCTAACCATCGCGATATCATTCTGCTTATTACAGCAGCTTAAGCCTGAGGTTACCTGAATCCCAACTCATGGTCACTCTCCTTACGCATGGAACCCTGAACTGGACCGTCTCTGATACAATTTGTTACCTCTGGTAGCAATGGTGCCAGTAAAATACATCAGGACTCCACCGAAAAAAGAAAAAAAAATGCAGACTGAGTCCTTGGTACCGGAGTGCTCGACACAAAAGTAACCTGGACTAAAAGCGTAAGAGCGCATGATGACAGTTCATTCCTGGTGGTATTCTGGGGCCTTCGCGGAAGGCTGAGTGTCTGTCTGAAGTCTTTGGGCGAAAACATGGCTATTTCGCTCTTTACTATGTCTGAGGGGTTGGCCTCCAGAAAGCACTGCTTTCGGCAAGAACGCTGAAGCTTGGGGTAAAAGATGATACTGGGATGTCAACCATCACACCGTTCGTCTGCACCCACAGAAGGGGGCTGCAGGGGCTGCTTTCTGCTGTGAATAGTGGCCAGCTGGCTCTTGCCGACAGAGAATGAGCTTTGACGAGTGAACAGTAAGAATCCTGGGAAGCTTTTAAACTTTTTAAATAGATTATAGAGCTGAGCAGAGAGATTATTAGAGAATTTATTGTGAGTCTAACGTATAGAGAATGCTGTCCTACACTGGGGAAGGTGACAGTTTCCTGTTCCATTGAGTATTTTAATGCTCCTTAAAGTGTGCCTTTGTGGGTAGGAAATGATGTCACCCCACTTTAAATTATATTCACAAGTCCTGGCTACACTGGGGAATAATCACAGGTGACTATTATAAACCCCCGAGCCTGAGGTCTATTTTTTTTTTCTAGTAGATTAAAGATTTCTTCCTGCTTCCCAAATGCATGACGCTCACTTCGAATCTAATGTCTCAGCCCATTCCCTCATCACCTGTCTCCCAGACAGAGCCCTGGCAAACCTGTCTCCGGAATCTGACTCACCACTCCTGTGCCTTCTGTCCTTCCCCTGGAGTGTTAACCCTACGTCTCTCTCCAACTCAAGGCCTCCGATTCAACTCAAGACTCACGTCGCCTGTGTTAGAATGCAGTGTCCCTGGATAAATCCACGCTGCCGTGTTCTTCCCTTTATTTTTCTGGCTTCTTGTAAGTTTTCTGTCCTTAATACTTCACCTCCCGCTCGGTCCTGAATCAAACGCAATCTGGTCATTGTTTTCTCCACTTTACTGAAAATATTCCTTCCTGCTATCATCAGTATCCTACCGACGTCCCAGTCCACTGGGTCATTGACAGTCCCCGTCCCCCTCTCCCTGTTATGTTTGTCACTGTGAGTTACTACCTGGAAACGCCTTCCTGAAACTTTCATGACTCTGTGTTTCTCCATAGTTTGTTCAGAGTTACCCAAAGACCTTTGAAAAATTCCAGATTGCAGACCATACCCCAGGCGCATCAAATCAGTCCCCAGCAGCGGCAAGCCCTCAGTGACCCCAGTACGCAGACCATGTTGGGAGCCACTGCCTGACGCGTAGCAACGTGACTTAAGAGTCTCGACAAGCGTGTCGCGCAGCCATTCCCAAGCTGTTTTAAAGGCTGAGAGCCAAGCCACGGAAAGTACGAGTCACCTGCCCCAGGTCACACTGCCAATCTGCGGACCCAGGATTCATGATAGGAGTGAGTACGTTCTTCACTAAGCTCGGTCCTTCACTCAGTTGCAGTGGATGGTGTCATTAGCCCTCAGCCAGGTCAGGCATGAGAGCGTCATCTAGGACCACTCTCCCTTCTCGGACGTCTAACTGGGCACAAACTGTATGGACTCTAAACTAAAATCTAGTCCTTTATCTCTGCTACACTCATTTCTGTGCTGGATGGGGACCTGTCTTCTCACGGACTTCCCTGCCGTGAGTCGGTGTCTCTCTGTCTTGTCTGTCTGTCCGTCTGTCTGTCTCTCTCGTTGCTCTAATTCTCTCTCACCCACAGTGGTGACTGAGAACTCTTTCTTAGAAACAAATAAAATAACTCCTCTCTTTAACAAACTCCATTAGTTCTACTTATGTATTAGCTCTCATTGTAGTTAAACAAAACCTTCCAAGTCTGCCCCAATTGTTTTGCTTTCCATTTTTTCTCTCACCCAGTGTGTAATGGTGATGTATGTGAAGGTCTTAGTTCTTCAATTATGTAATATGAATCATTATAATATGCAGACGTGATGCTTTGCTTTTTGGTATGCATTATTGTTGGAAGATTAGATAGTTTTCGTAGTCATGCTTGTTGAAACATAAATTCTGTTAATTAAATAAATTTTCAACAGAGGTTTAAAATATCCCAGGTACCATTCTTTTTTAATTTAAGTGTAACTGAGTAACCTAATAAAGTCACAATTTCATGACTATGTACAAGTTAGCATCCATTAACCCACTCGTTCAAGACCTTTGTGATCGATATGACCTTTTGTTTTGTGAGTCCGTTTCTTTATTCCTTTAAACTGCAGTTACTGCATCATGTGGTTTGAAACAGAAGACAACAGAGTTCTGCTGCATTCACTTTTATTAATGTTAGTTCATTAATGACATCAAGATAGCATTGGAAGAGAGGTTTAATGTTCAATGTTAATTTTTTTTCTTTTGACATATGCAGTATCAAATCTGTATGATATATGGAACATTAGAAAGTAAAAGCTTTCAATCAGATTTTTCTTCTAGGGGGAAGGGTATAGCTCAAGTGGTAGAGCACATGCTCAGCACCCAAGAGGTCAGGGGTTCAATCCCCAGTACCTCTTCCAAGCAGAAATCAATGAAGAAACCTAATTACCTCTCCCTCAGAAAACAATGCAAATTTTTCTTCTAAGATATTTAAAAATCTAGATCATAATGTACTATTCTTTTTCAAATTGTTAAAGAGATTACTATTTTAGAATAAAACTTCACTGAAATTGAAATGTTACATGGTCCATTCAAATATGGCAAATGTGATGTTACATTAAGGAGCATCAGTAACAAAACAAAATCCTTAATTTGATAATTTTATAATCGCAAAAGCAGGTTAATGCATTATTTTTTTTAAATGGCTCCAGTTCAAAGGAATATAGAATCGAAAAAAAACTGTCACCTCTATAGTCATTTGATATGTACTTAGATTACACCATATAAAACTGCTAAAACTGGCTTTTTTTTTTGGAATACAAAAGCGACAATTTCATGATTTAAGCCATATGCTTTAATCAATTTAGGATTACCTGCAATGAAGCTATTTCACAGCCATCATGATGCGATTAGAAATGTATATAAGGTTTTATAAAAGGTTGATTCTATTTTTAAAAAGTCCATAAAAATGTTGTTACGTCACGTTAATTTTTAGCAATGAACAGAGGTCTTGGGTAGCATTAGACAGCTCAGTTTTTTAATTTCAAAGATAAAATGTGAAAGTAATTGCTAAAACATTTTCAGAAGTTTTTCCTTTAGTCAATCTGCAACCTACTGATAAATGCATCAAAAAAATAAGATGGACTATTAGATAGTTTTGTGATAAAGCAAAGTGTACAATTCTTTAAAAAAAAGTAATTTCCACAATTGCCACGTTTTGCTTTTAGATAGTCAACCATTTCCTTGATATTTTATTTGGAAATGAATAGTTCTTAACTTCTTTTTCTGATAAGTGTAAAATTTTTTGAGATTTTTCTGACTTAAGTGTTCAAAACAGTGGTGTTTTGACACAGGTGGTTGAAAATATTTGGGGGATAAAAAAAATTGAATTGGCAAAGTACCTTAGAATCTCTTTAGGTAGTTTCTATGCAATATATGAAATCATATTCTAGACCTTCGTCATTTAGAGATTTGCAGCCCAACTATAATAGGGTAAAGAGAATGACAGAATTACATGGTCTGCGTGTGAAGGCTGTATTTTTCACTTTACTCTATGCAAAACAATGCTTTCTGTTGAAAGCTTGACAAATGTAGAATCCTACCAAATAAAATCTGGTGCAGAAAGATTCCAGTATCTTTGCAAAATAAACAATATCTAATAAAATCTTCTCTGATGACCAAGAATATTGTAGAGTCAAATATAACAAAAATTTAAATATTCTTATCATCAACTGTGTAAGAAGTGTATTTCTGGCTTTCTGAACTGGTGGTATATAGATAGATAAATAGATAGATTATAATATACATTATTTATAGTAATTAATTAATATAATATATTGTATATAATATCTACCTAATTATCTATTATATAGAATAGATATTATATATAACTACATATCTATATAAATATCTATTACACATAATAATAATATAATATATATAGTATCTATCTATATATCCATCTATCTAGTCTACCTACCTCCCTACCTGTATCATCCTCATCTTCCTATCCACCTGTCTGGCAAGACTGTATCAACTCAAGGGCCACTTAAGGCACAGATATTATTTATCATTTCCTCCTCATGCAAGGTCATCCTGGTTGATAGAGGCATACGATTGTATCACCTGCATGCCCTAATCTGGGGACAAAATCAAAAAATAGAAAGTCTTATATTTGCACCTTTTATTTTCCTAGGATATTTGTTAAGAGCTCAGACTCTGAATTCTGGAGTCAGACTGCCTTGTGACCTTGGAAATATTGCTTACATCTTTCTCAGTTGCTCACTTGTAAATAAATAATGCTTAACCCTACTATGGAGAATTTGAGGAATTAATGTATGTGAGGCTCTCATGAGCACGTATCTGTTGCTACTGCCTTTGCGGTGGTGGTGGTTACTGCTGCTCATGTTACGGTTAATGCCTAGCTGTGATCATGACACATAACGCGTCAGCAAAGGGTTGCCATCCTCACTGGCTGTTAGCTTATTTAAGGTAAGAATGAACGTACCTTGAGGGAGCAGTGGGAGCTATCCGGGTCCCTCTGCCTCTGATGCCTCTGCCACGACCAGAGTCCTCTGAGCCATTTAAGTAAGATAATTCGCGGAGCTGTTCCTGACGAATTTCATCATTGTAGTCCTAGAAGAAAACAAACATGGCCTGATGAGCTAAAGTGGGGCATGGCGTTCTTAGAACTGAACAAACATAGTCAGAAAGGAAATTTTTCATTCATTGCCTGGAGCCTTGGATACAAAAATCTAAAATGATGTAAAAGTAAAATACACTTTAAGTTTCTAATTTTATAAAGAGAAATTGAAGTGGCCTGTCTTATCAAGGAAGTGCTCAGCGGGAAGTCGGATGAGATTTGCTGGGATGTCACTTGATACGTCAACCAGAGAAGGGAAGATGGTTGCAGAACAGTACAGAACACGATCTTCGAATGCACCGAAGCTCTGGCTGTTAACATGAGGACTACTGAAAATCAGCGTCCCAGGGGTGAGTATGTATACATTGTAAATGTACTTAAGTATTTCCTGATGCATAAACTGAAAAGGTGCAGTCCCCAGGACCAGAGTAGACACTGTGATAAAATAATAAAAAAAAAAGTGCCAATAAATAGCACAATTTCAGACG
The DNA here is from genome assembly GCF_048564905.1 of Vicugna pacos. NCBI lineage: Eukaryota > Metazoa > Chordata > Mammalia > Artiodactyla > Camelidae > Vicugna > Vicugna pacos. Next base: position 4,434,809 of record NC_133006.1, read on the forward strand.
ACAGAAAGGCTGCATAAACCAACTAAACGCTTGATGGGTAACGTTCAAAAAGAAGAGCTTGCTGTGTGTCCTAGCACAGGGCTGATGGAGAGTGACAGACACAGCGGAACAGGACCTTCACAGAGATTTAGTCAGCGTCAAAGAGACTATCAGGATCTTTCATCAGCGTTGAAATGTATTGGTCATTTCAATGGGATCAAAGGGTGGATCTGAGTCACTGAAGATGGATGCTGTCTGCAAAACAACGAGGGTCAATCTTACCTATTTCTCTTCTGACTGCTACACACACGTGAATGTCCACACACACACACACACACACACACACACACACTCCTGGTCCAACAGCACAAAACTGAGTCATGGGTTATTTTTTGCCGTATGGGCAATCTGAGTAAATGCTTTTCCAGTAAGTACAAACATGTGTGAAAGCCATGCGGTGTCTAGGAGTTGAGACTAGGAATGTTGGTGGAGGGAGGGTTCACATAAATGCTGTCTGAGGTGGACACTTGAGCCAGGTGAGTCACCTGGAGCGGCACCTGGAAACATAGCACTCACCCGCGCAGCCCAGTCTCGCAGGTGGCGGCGGGGGTGCACTCAGCCTACGAGCATTTCTAAGGCACAGCTTTACCTCATGCTCCCAAAACTGCCGTGATCACAAGCAGAAGTACGAGTCTCTCCAAAGCTTTTATTTTCTCATTTCTAACATGCTGCTTTCATGTTTAGCCTGTTCAGCATCTGATTATAGTGATAATGGGCTCAACACAGCTGACTGACAGAAGAGCTATACAGTAGAAAATTATACTTTCTAGCAAGTCACATATTATTCAATTTCTACCTCTTAATTTTCACTTTCAAGCAACAGCCAGACGGAAGAATAAACACATCTACTATTTCATTCGGATCAAGGGACGTGGGGACTTGCCACTCCTGACTGAAATGCGCAGCCACCATCAAAATGAAGAGCTAATTCTATAATTTCCCCCTGTAATGTCTCTAATTTGAAAGCAGATCTCTGCAGCTTCCTATTTGAGGAAAATTCGTGGACTCTCAAGGGCTTTTATGAATAATAAGAGGAGATCGATTTTCATTTTTGGCTCTCCTGAGGGCTGAGATGAAAATTAACAGATTGCAGATGGATTCATATATGTACAAGTTTCCTCTGGAGCATAAATATTTTTAGGCCAGAATTATGAAATGTAATGTTGTGATTATTAGCGTGACTGTTTGACACTACAGGTAGAGTCAGTTCTCAGTGTGAACAGAACAACTATTGTTAGTATATAATCAAGTTTCTCATGAGCTCAGCTGGATATACTCGGTTTTAAGAAGTGGACCATCTTCCAGGGTTGGGATGGCCAAGGGAGCGCAGACCTCTAACTACAGGTGAAGCTGACTAAGAGCCCCAGTTGCTCTGCTCCGAAATCACACTGCTCGCACGGCCACGCTACCCAAGAGCCACTCCCCGCCAGTGACCGAATATGCTTGAGATGCTTAAAACGGATCCATTCCCGGGAGTCACAGGGCTCCTCTGCCTGGGCCTCAAGCTCTCCTTGCCAGCCTTGCTGAACTCCCTCTGGGCGCCGCTGCCCAAGGGCAGTCTACAGTCTCTCTTTCCTTTGGGTCGGACAGTCCAGTGTGATGGCTCTCCAGTCTCCCTTGGCCCCCTTCTGATTTTATTTATTTATTTATTTTTGGTCAAAAAAGCATTTTCCCTAATAAAGTCCTTATATGTTTAAACTGAATTAATCCTACTTCGGGGAGGACCCAAACTAACATACAGAATGTTGACAAATTAAGTTCCTAAGATTGCAAAGCTGAGCACGTTGGTACATCCATTAATGTTAATGCTGGTGGAGCCTAGTCTGTTCAACTGTGTAACTTTTACTCTGATTAAGTTGGAGTATTTGCTATTCTCCTGCTTAAAAATGGTTCCCTACAGGTTAAACAGGAAACTGATTACTGACTACCAAAAAGGGTAGTAATCAATATTTTTTAAAAAAAGTTAATTGTACGGTGCCCAATTTTGTAAATCATTTCAGTTAATTAAAAAAGGATGAAGGAGTGACAGAGTGACCAAACACAAAGCGTATTTCGGGCTTTGGCTGATGCAGATGAATTGTGGCAACAACAAAAAGGTTAGTGAGTGAGTCCCCTCGCGTGATGGAGTGAGAGAGGCAGGAGACGGGCAGCCACAGGGAATTCAAGCGCGCCCTAGTGGAAGGTAGGAATAAAAGAAGTGTTTAAATGCAGAAATGGTTAGAAGTGTAGTGACACCGTTAACCAAAAAAGAAAGGAATGAAAACAAGTTTGGAGGTGGAGAATTTATATTTGGTCTTGATCACCTTAAGTTTAAAATGCCAAGGAGACATTAAGGGTTATCTAAGAAATTCAGATCTGGGTCAGGGGAGTAGATTTTAACATCATCTGCAAGTATTTGTGACAAATGAAACACAGAGATTGCATAAGAAAATAGTAGAATAATACAGTGACAGAATTTTCTTTTTTCTTTAAGATTATCTATGTTTTATTTTTTAACATATTTTATTGATTTATAATCATTTTACAATGTTGTGTCAAATTCTAGGGTAGAGCACAATTTTTCAGTTATACATGAACATATATATATTCATTGTCACATTTTTTGCTGTGAGCTACCACAAGATCTTGTATATATTTCCCTGTGCTATACAGTATAATCTTGTTTATCTGTTCTACATTTTTGAAATCCCGTCTATCCCTTCCCACCCCCTGCCCCCTTGGCAACCACAAGTTTGTATTCTATGAGTGACAGAATTTTCTAATCATACTTTTAGTGCAAATTTATATCATTGAAGATGATCAATTGACTTATTAATTGCAATATTTGGATCATTAAAGACCAAGTCTTTTAATAAACTTGTTTTTTCTAATTAGACATCTAAAATATACATACCACTGTATTTATAGTGATGAAACGTCTGTCTGTTTTAAACAAGTACAAAAGAGATATTGAAACTCTATTCTCTAGACTGAATGTATCTTGTGTATTATTTTTATGACATAAATATAATTTTTTAAACCCCAAAGTCTTTAACTGTATATTGTATGCTTATCTCTAGTTCTTCATTAAGCACAGATAATGGGTTTGAATGAATCTTTCATACCTAGCACATGAGTCCAGCTCAAGCTGAAACATCTGGTTGAACATTTAATTATTTTGTATGTCGCTGATGCTTCAGTTACGTATAATCTTATAAACACTAGTAAACAAAATATTCCAAGTTTGCCTTGTAAATGTGATCTTACCAGAAATACACTGCCTATTAGCTGACTTGAGTCATACTGAGCTCTAAGATTTTGGAGTCATAAAATAATTATACATATAAAGGATGATTGCAGTTTTATGACATTTATAATCGTTATGCTTAATTTGCTAAAACAGATATTTGCTGAAAAAGTGAAAATATAAGTTCATAAGTAGTAATAATAATTATATTTTTATGAGATTATTTGAGTATTATTTTATTTATCACTTTAATGTTAAAAGACCCTTGAGACATAAAGAAATGCAGAAAGACACATGATCACTAAGTATGAGGTGTTCATTGAGGACAAAGATGTAGTTTTGACAATTCAGGGTGAACAAAAGGGAAAAAATTAAATTCTAGTCATTTAAAATAAATAATAAAAGACAACTTAATATACGTATTTAATTGGTATGCAAAACTGCAATATTCCAAAAAATCTTATAATAAGGCCTACCCATATTATGAAGACAATATTCTTGTCAAAAAGTAAAAGTTACACTAATGCACAAACCTTAATATTATCTTAGCTAGAATTTCAAATTACTGGGATTCCAGACTTCAAATATTAAAGAGTGCTTTACTAGTCTGGGGTATACTTGCAGTGAGTTAAACATATGGATGCTAACTTTCTCCTTGCCTTGCAAGCTGAGTAGTAAAGTTACTTCAAAAATGCTGATTGGTTTGATTGGCAGGTTTGGCTTCAGACAGAAGGGACTCAAACAGTGAACCTTTCAATGAATTCATCAAGGCTCAAATAACACAAGCACATCATATAAAGGCATTTTAAGAATTCATTCAATTTTGATGTTTCCTAGAATGTCTAAACATTGTCTTCTTTGCTACCAAAATCTTTTTTTTTTTTCAAATTTGCTATCTTGAAATAACAACAAAGATCTCCAGAGCACCGCTGTATGTTCGTTTGGCTCAGGGCGAGGCAAATTCTCCCTGGGAAGCAATTTCCATGAAGTTCACGAGTGCCCCTTTGTGCGTCCCCAGCAAGGCCCTACCCCGCCGCGGCAAAGGGTGTAAACGGTGCGCACACAAGCTCAGAGCAGACAGATGCTGGGATGCTCCTGGAAAGGACTCACGCTCAGAGTCTGCGCGTTTAATGTATGTGCATAACCCCCCAGTTACATACACTCATGTCCATCTGTCATGATGGCATGCTGCCCAAATACAAATTGGGAAGATTATTTCACTTGTGTAGAGATGCCAGGTAATGACAGGTGTAGACAGGCTGCCCGGGGACACAGCAAGGGACCATTTTCCTGCCAGATTCCCTCCTCTGAGGCTCCCACGGGCACTGGTGTAGCACATGAAATCTGTGATTCTAACCACTGGTAGCATGCAAACATGTATTTTAGCTCTAAAATACAGGGCTGTCAGACGACATTGGGGGAGGAAGAAACGCAGACTGTAGCCCATCTGAGCTACCCACGCATGACAAAAAGACGTGGGATGTCCTGAGCCGTACAAACAGTTAGGCTAGGACACTTCGACCAGAGATGTCAACATGAAAGCACAGGCGGCGATGGGTCCCGGGCCAATATCCCATCTATAGCCAAGCTGGAGTGAGGAGGAAGCTATTTCAGAAAGCAATCCGTGCTGTACTAGACGTTACTCAGCAAAGCATCCTGGGCTATTAAATAGCATCTCTTAGCCAACACAGGGTGAGTTTTAATCAGTCTGGGCTAGGGACCAGAAAAACTCATTAACAAAATGCGGTCAAAGAACAGTCAATTAAGATTTATTAAAAAATCTGCTCAGTGCATGACTCTGCAGAAGGTCTGTATAAAGGCTTTATAAAGCATATTTACCCAAGGAGATTGAACATTACAAGCCAAAAAAGGTTGTAGACTTTGTACCTTGAACTGCTAATGATGGTAATTTCTGTTACTCTAGAATTTTTTTTCTTTATCATTATTAAAGTCATATTGCACACTTTGTAAAAATCATCCAAGAATAAGATAGTTACTATACAGATTTTATGTAGATATTCTGCAGGAGGATTGGAAACGTTCATTTTCTATCTTGTTTATTTTACCTGAGTCAACATTAGCCATTGATACACGAGGTCTAGGAACCAAGACCTTCTAAATGAGCACCAGACTCATGTATTTGGTCTTATATCTTCACTGCTCCTACCTTATAAAGTCAGCCACTACCTCAGGTTAGATGTGAGGTGATAGATAAATATTTATATAGCACTCAAATGAGAGACCTGGACTATTATCCTAAAAATATCAAGCTCCGTTTCTTTAGGTTGAGTCAAAATGACTATATTGTCTTCAGCAAATTTTCTTGGCAACTTCCTGTGTACGGGATACAGGAGCACTCTGCACCTTAAGCTGAAATAGGCGTTAATGTGCTATTTTGGCGTGTTACTATACACCTTAATCTACAAGCACCAAAAAAGAACTCTTGCTTAACACAGAATCAATGATAGTTATTGGTACATTGACCCAATGGGCCCAAATCCTTCTCGACAAAGAAATCACCGTAATAAAGTTACCTTTAAAGCACAGTGTGAATTCTGCACATGAAAAAGGTTGGTGGTAGTAGCCCACATGGGTGATTTTTTTTATTGTATTTTTTTTTTTGGCGGGGGAGGTAATTAGGTTTATTTATTTTGAGAGGAGGCACTGGGGATCGAACCCCAGTGCCTGCTAAGCATAAGCTCTACCATTTGAGCTATACCCTTCCTCCTACTTTTTTCTGTTTTTTTGTTTTTGTTTTTATAGTCTTATATAATTTTTTTAATTTTTGTGGTTTTTATCAACAATCTTGCAATTCCTGCCCTTCCCCAAATATGAAAAATTTATATATTGAAGGTGGTAAAGCATCTAACCACCTAGAGTTTTTTAAATGACTAAGGGAATTTTGTTAAAATAAATTTCCCATTCATTTATTCAATGTATTTTTACGCAGCAATTAAGTGCCAGGCACTGACGTAGGTGCTGGGGACACAGCAGAGGAAAGTCCCTGAATCAGTGGCGCTTAAGTGAATGTGGATAATACATATTTGTTCATGAAATGTCAGAGCAAGCAACATTTCAGCCAAATGTCTAGGGAGGGACAGGTGCCTTCTTCAACCTCTCTGAATCATTGTCCACACCATTCAACTTTGACCCCTTTTGTAGGTTTAAAAAAAATTATTGCCAATATTGTATTAATGCTTCAGTAGCTGCTACTTTGTTTTTTCTTTTTATGTTACATTTACTAGTTTATTTTAATTTTTAGATTTCACGCATAAGTGATATCATGTAGTATTTGTCTTTCTCTGCCTGACTTATTTCACTAAACATAATACCCTCCAGGTCCATCCATGCTTCATGTATCTTTTCAAATTAGTGGCGGGGGGGGGGGGGGGTTGTTTGGATATACACCCAGGAGCGGAACTGCCGGATCTTACGGCAGTTCTATTTCTAGCTTTTTGAGGACCCTCCATACTGTTTCCCACAGTGGCTGCACCAAGTTACATTCCCACCAACAGTGTACGCGGGTTCCCTTTTCTCCACATCCTTGCCAGCATTTGTTATTTGTGTTGTTTTTGATGACGGCCATTCTGACCGGTGTGAGGTGACATCTCACTGTGGTTCTGATGTGCATTTCCCTGACGCTTAACGATGTTGAGCATCTTTTAATGTGCCTGTCGGCCATCTGTGTGTCTTCTTTGTAAAACTATCTATTCAGGTCTTCTGCTCATTTTTAATCTGGCTGTTTGGTTTTTTGATATTACGTTGTATGAGCTGTTTAAATACTTTGGGTATTAACCCCTTATCTGTCATATCATTTGCAAATATTTTTGCCCATTTGGTAAGTTGTCTTTTTGTTTTTACTGGCTTCTACGTTTTAATTTTATTTTATTAAAAAATGTTGAGCTCTATGTTCCTGTCTTAGAAAGACAAGTATGAACTGAGGAGAACTATGCCAATGGCTCATGAGAAAAATCTCTCCCAGAAGTTCTGTGTTTTCTCCCAAATGAAAACGCTGTGATGATTCCTTCTGACATCGTCATTTAATCAGGAAAACACCAGTCACGGTAAGTTTTTTGAAAAGTTCTTTGCAAAGAGTACAAAATAGGTGGTGCACGCCTCTTTTAAGCAATCAGTTTCACTTTACCAGAGGAAACATACTTGCAACATAGTCTGCATGAATGTAAATAAGCCATCTGCAGCAGGTGATAAGGCAGTTGGGCAAAAAGCATACATTGGAAAAGAAGATTCTCTTGAAATGAATTTTTAAAAATTCAAACCATTATCATAAAGGAGTGTACCAAGACCTGCTTTAGTTCCCACATTCCACTTGCTGGAAGTCAACAAGAAAAATGTTATATATTTTTATTGGGCTTACAGCTTCTAATGACTTCCAAATATAATCGTTAAAAGAAATCTTTGCGTAGTATTCTTCCTGAATATTTAACCATAGTTGAATACAGTAGCCCTTCAAAATAATTAAAGTGCCACCTTTTCAAACAGTGTATTAGAGGAAAGCAGAATTATTTGCCAGATGGGAAAGGGGAATCTAGCCCAGGAGACAAGCAAAGGTGAGCTGGGATGAGGGTACCCAGCTAGCGCTGAAGGTGCTGAGTGAGGAATGGGAATATTAGGGATGCTGCAAGGAAAACGGGCTAAAATGGAACTGAGATGGGAGCCATAGTAAATGTGAGTTTCCCTCTTGTTTCTATTCTTAAAAAGAAATGCAAATATTTTTGTAAATGAGGAAGCTTTTTAAATTGGCAGTTTTTAAAGGTGTGACAGGATTCTCTTCTATGTGGATAGCCTGTCTTCTGGGCAGACATGCAAATTTTTAAGAACCCTGTGTAAGAAAAAAAAATGTAAAAAAGACAAAAACTTAATTATACAAGGGAAAATAGATACCTTTACATGAAGGTACCTGGGGATCAGAAAGAGAGAGGTAGACATTTGTTAGTTTCCAGGTATATTTCCAGGGATTTAAAGCCATGAAGTCATGATGGAAAAACGGTAGGGTTAGGGAAGAGTTCATGATCCAACTGCCCTGAAGCGTCCCGTCTAAGGGAAACAGTAGAAGGGTGTGCGGACAGACCCTGGGCTGGGGCACTGGGGCCTGGATTCTCAAGGCAGTGAGCACTCACAGGGTGGCGTCACCAGGGACTGGCTTTGGAAAGATCACGCAGGTGTGTGGACAAAGGATGCTACTCAGCTGTTCCACTGAAACCTGATCATGGTCGAAGCCTTTCATAAGCGGTCCAGGCAGGAGACAATAAAGGTGGGAATGAGGGCAAAAGTCAACTTTTGCTCTTAACTAGTTTTTGTCCCTTTGAACAAGTCATTTCTAGCCTCAGTCTCAAATCTGGAAACTGAAAAGGTGGAAGGTAGTTGTAATCAACCTGGTGTCCCCACCAGACTTTCTCACGAAGAAGGCTTCTGAATGCTGACCTTGCTACTGCAGTATCGAAATGCAGTCAGGGTGCCCCGTGTGCATGGAAATGTGGCTGCATGTTTGTCCATTTCTATAATAATTTCCTCACAAAACCCACACCAAAGTAACACTCTGCTTTGTATGCCATCTTGACTGCAAACAATGGCTTGACTGCTAAGTCCCTGAGAGAAACAAAACGAAATTTAAAGAATAAAAATAAAAATAGTATCAACAAACCCTCTTGAGGAGAAAGAGACTGTTTTAAAAAGAGGTTTATGTTTGGTTTGTGGTATCAGCTTTAACGCTGGCATAGGATGTGAATTGAGATTGGAGTCTCAGGAGTCTAGTGGCAGTAAAGGCTTTTGTGGTTATTAAATACCTCAACTTTACTCAGGCAGTTAGCAAACCAAAAAAGCCATTAATTAGCTGCCTTCTGCACTCTCACGGTTATTGCTTCCGAAGCGTCAGTAAGTACAGAGCAGACCTGTGGCTTTCCTTCCTCTCGCACCCTCCAGGTAATTTACAGATTAGAGATTCATGCCTAAGTCTTGCTTTGATAATGAACAAAACCATTCTTCCAGGAGGTCTGATTTCCATCAGTTTCTAAAACACACTTAATTCTAAACTTACTTGGCCCGATGCTTGCAAATGAGCCATTTTGAGGTTTCAGACTTAATTTGGGTGATTTTCATATGGTCTTTTCTGAAGAGTTTAAAAAATATTTGTAAAATCTTGTTGGCCCAGAGGTTTATATTATTCTACGTTACTGATGTTTGTTTACACAGGGGAAGGTGTTGGTGTGAATCCAACTCCCACCAAATAATTCTTGTAATTCTGTTAAATAATTGCAACACAATTAGAGTTCAAGGACTCCACCCAAACGTTCTAGATATCTCAACCTCTGTTTTGTCCCAATTTAGAATATAATTGTAGTATGTTTATATATGTAAATCAATATTGGAAGAATTATCAAGCTGCTTACCTAAGCATTACAGAAATGTTTAGGTTCAGAATCAAATGCAAATACTGATTTGAAAGCTAATAAACAATCTGAAAAACAGTGCAAGATAAATTTTAAAAATCAGTCAGGATATCAAGAGAATAAGAAGACAAACCAGACTAGGGGAAAAAAATACTTGCAAAAGAAATAGCTGATAAAAACTGTTATTCAAAATACACAGCGGACTCTTAAAACTCAACCACAAGAAAATGAACAACTTCATTAGAAAACGGACAAAATATATGACAGACACTCCACCAAAGAAGATGTATCGATGGCAAAGAAGCATATGAAAAGATGAGCATCTTGTGCCATTAAGCAAATGGAAATTAAGATAATCAGATATGATTACACACCTATTAGAAAGACAAAAACTCAGAACACCGACAACACCAAGTGCCGGCGAGACTTCCTAAAGCAGTAGAAGCTCTCATTTACGGCTGCTGGGAGTGCAAGACGCTGTAGCCACTTCCAAGACGGCTTGGTGGTACCTTCCCAAACTAAATCATTGTGCAATCCACCAGTCATGCTCCTTGGCATTTACCCAACAAAGCTGAAAAGTGATGTCCACAGAAAACCTGCACATTAATGTTTAGAGCAGCTTTATTCATAATTAGCAAAATTTGGAGGCGACCAAGAAGTCCGTCAGTATGAACCGGTAAATAAACTGTGGTCCATCCGGACAATCGAATACTATTCAATGATTTAAAAACTGAGCTCTCAAGCCATGAAAAGACATGAAATAAATGTAAATACGTATAACTAAACAAGAGAAGCCAATCTGAGAAGGCTGCATGCTATATGATTCCAAATATAGGACATCTGAAAAAGGCAAAGCTATGGAGATGGTAGAAGAAACAATGGAGTGAGGTAGAGGGAGGGATGACAGGTGGAAGACGGTGGATTTTTAAGGCAGTGGAGCTGATCCGTATAATACAACAGTGGTGGATGCATGTCTTAGTCCATTCAGGCTGCTGTAACGAAAAGAACAAATTATAAACAACAGAAATTTATTTCCCACTGTTCTGGAAGTTAAGTCCAAGGTCAAAGAGCTGGCATATTCAGTCTCTGGTGAGGGTCTACATGTTGGTTCATGGAAAGACTTCTTTTTCTCTGTGTCCTCACATGACAGAAGAGGTGAGGGGTCTATTTTTAAGGGCTCAAATTCCATTTATGACAGCTTTACCCTTATGATTTAATCATCTTCAAAGGCCCCCGCCTCCTAATGCCATCACCTGGGTGTTAGGACGGCAACATATGCATTTTAGGGGCACAGTCCATAGCCACACATGTCACTGTATCTTTGTGAAACTCGTAGAATGTACAACACCAAGCCTGAGCGCTAATATAAACTATGGACTTCGGGTGATAATGAAACATCAGTGTAGGTGGATCACTTGTAACCAGTGTACCACTCTGGTTGGGGAGGATGAGAATGGGGGAGGCTGCGCATGTTGGCGGGGCTGGGCAAGAAGGTATGTGGGGAATCTGTGTACCCTCCCCTCAATTTTGTTGTGAACCTAAAACTGTTCTAAAAAACCAAGTTTATTTACAAAAGCAATCAGGAGATGACTCTGAGAGCACGGTGCTCCTAAATAAAGAAGATTTTCATCAGACTGAAAGAGTTCATGCAAGCTTCACAAATTCTGGTGCTGGGTAAGCACATCTTTGCTCGTCAGAGGTAGGAGGCTGCTGAAGCCTCCTCTTACATGCAAACCTCCAGGGAGTCCCAGTGCATCATAAACAACTGGCCTCACCTTCTTGGCGCCTTGTGAATGACGAGGGTTTGGAGGGTGAGTACCCCCATTTACAGGTGCATGTGGGGAAATCCCACGTGGGGGGTCAGTGGTAGAAAACCTTTTAAATACCTCTTATTTCTCATCTTTCTCCCAATTTACTTACTCTTTTTTTTTTTCCCCTCTTGTTCTAAAATCCTATCAGCCTAGACCTACTCAGAAATTAAGTATGTGGAATCAAAGGAGCCAAGATTTCTGAATCAGAGTTCCTGCCCCGACTGTGGACTCCCGGCTGTGGAGGGGCTGTCCTTCCAAATCGATGGGTTTTCTTTGCAAACAGAACAGACGGTCAAAGAATATCCCGTTGCTCTTGTTGATAAACTGGTGTGATTGCTGCTGGCAGCGGTGGCGGTGGCTGCGGTGGACGTGGGCTTTTGACGTCTGTGTGAAGACTGTGACTGCTGGCTGTTTGACTACGCGCTTGAGACTCGGTAAGCCGATGATTAGATACGCGGCGAAATCAGATGGGCAGCTTTCTAGGCATAGAGGCAGGGATTCTGAGCTCCAACTTGGATTCTGCCTGCGTGGCAGTACAAAAATCGCGTTTCCTCCCTCTACTACCTATGTTGAGTTTACAGAGAATCTGACTCCTAAGTTGAGTTGCCTAAGTTGAGTTTACAGAGAATCTGACTCCGCTTCTGGAGATTTGAAGATAAACTGAAATACCCTGTGAGCATCCAGGTCAGCACATTTATGTGTACGTGATTTTATAACACTAGAAAGAGATGGAAAACTGAGGCTGAGGATCAGATAAATAGAAAACAGAGCATACAGCAGCCTGGCGTTCATGTGAAATACGTTATCGCGCAAGAAAGTTTTAAAAATCCAAAAGACAGCTAAAGGAGCCAGGAAAGGGTTCGCAAGAGCAGCCCAAGCCGTGACTCAGAGCACAGAGAAACGGGGCTGAGTCGCTTACGTTGTAACAAAATGGGCAACAAATGGCAGCAGCATCATTGAAAGGTGGAAACTGACCATACAAAGCTTGATGGGATCCAGTTTCACAGTGTGATTAGATCACAGGATTATGTCAAAATTGCTTGTGGAACCAGCCAGCTCATAAGAGCTTCCCCCACCCCCGCCCCCCAATTCTTACGTACTGGCTAGTTTTGGCATAACTTCAACTTGTAGAAACATGACCACAACATGATCTTAAAAATTAAATTTTCTGTATAGAACTCTGGACACATTACATCACACAGCGATGATGAATGCAACTGTACGGCCCCATTGCCTGGGTCAGATTTAGGCGTAGATGGTTCTCATTTGCATGACAGTGTAACAGGCTAAGTGCTCAAGGTCCTGAATTATCTTATCTATAAAATAAAATTAATCATAACAATAAACAAAACGGTATGACTGCATGGGGGATTAGCTTTTATCTTTTCCATGCAGATGACAGGATCCTCAATTCTGAGATACCACCTATTTGAATTGATGAGACAGGTCTGTTACATCTACTTTATTTTATTTCTTTGAAAGGCTTTCGCTAAAAAGGAAATCCTCAAGTGTTAAATGTCTGTGAATACATTTTATCCCTCTTATAGAGTGGTAGAAATTCTTAGGACTGTAGTAAATTATGAAATATGAAAAATTTGTTATTGGAGATTTATCCTTGAAAGGTTAAGGCCTTGGGTGAAAGTGTGTTACAGGGAAACCCTGGCGGATGAATCCAGGAAGGTTCATAGCCATGAATCAGTGTAGGCCTGGGGTTTTTCATACAGTACATTTAACCAGCAGTCAAGCTTGAAGCCAGCCTTGACTGAGCACTTGGAAAAGAGCCAGTCCTAAAAAGTCTGTAGCCAGAGTCTATTTAGAATTAGTGGTCATAATATCATTGATATGAATTTAAGACCAATGGAAGATACTGACTTTTAAAAAGAAGGTTTTCTAGAAATGCAACTGGAAAGAAAGAAAAGTGAAACACTTGTGATGAAATAGAAGACTTATTAATATCACTCAATAAAAGCCAAAATTAATAAAAGTTCAAAATAAAACAAAGTATTTTGAGGGTGTGAGGAGGAACGTTACCCACTTTGAAATCAGATATTTTTAACATAAAAAGGAAACTAAAAAGGCTAAAAAGTTAAAGAAATACTCAAGACAAAAATTTCAAATTCAATTCATTTAGAAGAGATGTATAAACAAGGAAAACATAAAATATCAGTTTATTATTTCAAACAAGTAGTTTCACTTTAAATTACATGGTAATATACTTGGGCAATGAGCAACAGAGGTCAAAGTCACAGACATGTTGAAGTACTTCTAAATGTTCCTGACATTTCTAGTGCCTTATTTTCATGGCAAATTTTAAATTGTATCCATCTGCAAAAGTTCTGATATCATTTATCTACTAGGTAATGTCTCTTGCAACTTTATATAAACAGTATATTCTATAAACTTCCCAAGTTTCATTACATACACATTAAAGTGGCCTTCTTCGTTGATTTTCTTTCAGCGTGTATGTAAATATTTTAGCAAATTATATCGGACACTGATTGGCAACGTGCCTGGGATTTTCAAATTGTCATTTCTTTTTTTTTAATTTTGAAAGTAATACTTGCTTAGTGTAAAAAGTAGTATGATACAAAGGTAAGTAATAAAAAAAGTTAATATTTTCATAACATCGCTCCAGCACATCCTCCTGATGCTTTGGGGGAAAAAAGGATGATGTTTATTCTTTCACTTTTTCTGTTTTCTATTAAAAAAAGGATTATAGTATACATGTTGCTTGTAAGTTTCTCTTTTAACTGGATAATATATCACAGCCAATCCTCATGGTCTATGCGACAAAATTCAGTCTTTGTAGTACCTAGTTAGTTTTCTACAGCATATGTATAATTTACTGATACATTTGACCATTCTTCTATTTAGGGATGTTTAAGAGCTGTCTACCGCTTTGTGACTACAATGCTATGATTATCATTCTATTAGCTGTTTTTTAGATTGTCTGAAAAGAATTACTGTGTCAAATAACGTGTTCTTTTTTAACTGCCATATTTTCCAAAATGGTTTGCATTATTCACACTACTATTAACAAGATATTAAGGTGCTTATTTCCCATAACTGTGCTAACAGTAGTAAGTCATCTTTTTTAATTTTCCATTTATATGGGTAAAAAAATCGTATCTCACAGTGAGCATCTTATTAGCCACTTGGATCTCCTTTCTGAATAGCCTATTCACTTTTATGTTGGGTTGTTTATAAATTTTAAGGCTATTTGTAGAAACTTCTGTTTCAAAGCATGATGGGGTAACTGGGAGCAAAGTTACCCTCCCATCTGAGAAGGACAAAAAAGGGGAAAATAATTTTTAAAAATTCCAACAGTTTCAAAGCACTGTGCTGAGGGCAAGTCAGGATAAACATCTCTGAGTCCCGGGAAGCAAATGAGGTGAGCCCTGTGATTTATTGCCTTGAGAAAGCCTCCAAGCCATGCCATAGAGAAGGAAAACCCAGGCAGAGCCCAGAAAACGTCCTGATTTGTTGAGACATTGTTGAGAGTCCAGGGAGACCCAGGTGGCTAGAGTTTCCAGGAAAAATTAATGAAGAGGTATAAAAATAGACAACTCTGAACCTCTAAAGATGATCCCTTTTGAACATTCAAAGAGTCCTCTTCACTGCCGGTATGAGAGGAAAACACCCGAGGCCAAGAAGAGCATCACTGGAAAGGACTAGAAGAAACTGCCCGCATGCTCAGAGGGCCCTGCATCAGCGCGGGGAGTAACCAGCCCTACATTAAACAGCTCTCTGCTCAGCAGGGTTAATCTGTTTACAGGTGACATAACCACACCCCAGAATACAGTTCAAGAATACTTAGTAATGAAACCATATCCAGCACTTAATAAGGTTCACAAAGTCTAATTAATTAGTGTACAATTAGTATGCAAGCAAAGAAGCAATTTAAAATATGATCAATAGTCAGGAGAAACTTCAATGAATTGAAACAGGTAACTGATGCAAAGGTTAGAATTAGCTGTCAGAGGTATTAAAATAGTTATTAAAACTGTATCTGACTTAATAAAACCGTTAAGTAGGCTGGAGGGGGAGGGGCGAAGAGGCCTAAATCGAGTTCCTAGAGGTGAAAGTTACAATGTATGAGATGAAAAGTACACTGGACAGGATCGTGACCGGTTAGCTACTACAGAGAAAAGATGAATGAACTCAAAAACACAGCAGCAGAAGCTACTTAAACTAATAAATAAATAAGATATATTTATTAGTTTAATAAGATATAAATAAGAATTAGAAACAGAGGAACAGAAAAAGAGAAGAGAGGTCACTGACGTCAGAAACAAGAGGGTATCACCAGTATACATCCTGCAGGTATTAAATATGGAAAAACAAGGAAACGCCGTGACCAACTTGATGACAGTAAACTCAACACCGCAGACACAGCGGATATATTCTTTGAAAGACAAAAGCTACCAAACTTCACTCAAGATGGTACAGTTAATAAAGAGCTCAATTAGCATTTTTGTCTATTAAAGAGAATGAATTTACAGTTAAAAATCTGAGCTTGGATGTCTTCACTGATGACACTTACCAAGTGTTTATAAAAGAAATACTGACTCTCCACAAAGTGTTTCAGAAATTTGAAGAGCATGATATATTTGTCTGACCAATAAAATAAAATATAATACAAGTAAAATAAAATAAAACCTATCATCTTTTTTCAAGAAATTCAGTTTTGTGGACTAACAAAATTTCGAATAGAGGTAAGGACATGAGTATTACTCAGGGCATTTACTGAACACTCACTGTGTGTTAAGCATTTTATTTTACATGTGTTATATCTTCAATCTTTTCATGTCTATAAAGTAGTCAGTAATATTACTGCCATTTTCGGGAGGGAAAACTGACATGGATTAAATGACATGTCTACAGTCACACAGGGAGAGTAAGTAACTATGAAAACTTTTTTGCATAGAAATAATTGTAAAAAGCGTTTGGTGTTGTATAAAAGGACTGTGGGTTTATACGTGGAGGTCCAAGGGTATGTGGGAAGTATAATAGAAAAGAAAGTAACAGGTGGCTCTCATTCTGGGTGACAAAAAAGAGGCAACGTGACAAGAGGAACCACAAATGCAAAGGGACAGTGTAATTTTTAAAGGGCTGCATGAGAGGCGTTGATCATTGCCGGACAGTGGTTCCGCAGTGGCGAAGCTTAGGAGGAAGAGGGGCTGAGCTTGGTAAGGTCGTTTGAAAGCAGACTGTGAAAGTAACCATTCTTGGAGCTTGAAACTGAGCCTGCTGACAAAGGAGTTTCTAAAGGTTTCAAAGTGGAATATAAGTGCTTTCAAAGGACAATGGAGTAGAAACATACAGAGTTCTCTCCTGAGTAAGTAGTTCTGTAATACGATGAAGAAGGAAAACAAGCAAGGGCAAGTATGGAGAACAAATTTGGAAGAACAAACCAGGAGACTGGTGCTGCCAGTCAGAGGTTCAGGTCCAAATTTGCATGCTCAAAGGCTGCAGCAAACTCCAGGATGATCCTGGCCAGGGGCCAGCTCTGAGGGCTCTCATGTGGCAGCAGGGATTTGGGATTAGTGGTCATGGAAATTCCTGGTAAAAAGGAGGATGGACACCGAGTCTGTGGGTTTGAAACTCAGGAGAAAATGTGCAGTAAGATGTTTTCGTGTCATCAACAGGAGTCCGAGCCAGGAGAGTGAAGGATGTCGTCCAGGATGAACAGCTTGAGCGAGAGAAAAAGAGGCCACAGATTAAGGACCATTTTCCTGGATTTTTCTCTTATTATTATTTTTTATACATGTCTGTATAATTCATTATACATGTGTGTATAATTCATGTCTGTATTATTCATTATACATGTCTATATAATGAAAAATTGTGGGAAAGGATTTCAAACAAGTCTTGGCTTCATTCATTACCTCCATCATCTTTAGCAACCATCACCTAGTGCTTTTTCTAAGAGCAGTAACTGGCTGACCCAGTGGAGCTCAGGAGAAGCTGCCAAAGATTTGGAATATGATACACTGTACATTACTGAACAACAAAAGTAATAAAAATATAGCCTACTTTATAGAGTCATTAGAAGGATAAGCGATAATAAACATAAAGCACTAAGTAGGGACTTAATAGGTTTTTAGACTTATTTTACAAAAAATATGGAATAACTACTATGTGCTAAATATTGTGGTTATTGTTATGAGCAAGTCACCATTTTTACTGATAATATAAAAATCACAATTATAAGCTGCTCTATAAAACACTTAAAAAGTCACATCAATTTTACTCATTAAAATTTGAGAATTATTCTTGACTAGGTGCTCACAACTTCAGAAGGGTGGTATCTGTTCCTCAGAGCGTTACAAAGAATAGAAAACATCTCCTTCTTTTAAGTCTCCAGGCCAACTATCTTGGGGCTATCACGTTTTAAAATAAATAGAATTACTACATTCTGTCATCTCAAAAGCAAAATTTCCTAAGTGCCTAAAGTTAAAAATCGATTGCCCAAATCCACAGTCTGTCCCGTTACCACTCTAACAATTGGTAATTTGAGGGTGACCACATTCATAATCCACCACGTTGAAGACACAGGTTGATACAACTCAAAATAAATGCATAAAAATCTGCTGGAATGTGTAAACTGTATGATTACATCTGCTGCTCAGAAATGGGATAACACAAGGACAAGATAATTATTTTAAATTTTATAGCTGAGTTTTCATTCAGCTATAAAATTGTAGCAAGGTAATTATTTTAAATATTATAGCTGAGTTTTTCAATCAGCTATTAAACTGTAGCAACGTACAGAAATTGTTGTTCTGTACCTACAAATAAAATAGGCCATGAAGGCAATGAATTATTGGGATCTGTTTCAGGGATGCAGAGATTGACCTTGTTGATGCTGCTGACCTTCCCCCAGCTCTGCGCACTCTTGGGTGCTCCCTACACCTGGAGTGCTTTCTAGTGTCCAAGGAAATACTGGTTAGGTTCTATCATTGCCTGCACGGGTTGAGCAAACCATTTTCTTGTGTTCATCTCAATATACAGAATGCTAAAATTTCCACGGAAAAATGGAATTTTCCTATAGGGAACAATGTGATTGTTACCAATCTACATTTTGACTGCCTATTTACATTCAACATGTAATACGATTCTTTCTGCTTTTTGTATTCAGATTTACACTTAGTACTTGTAGTCCCTGAAACTTACTTAGTGTAAAGTGCTAAGCAAAACTGGGTGAATTCTAGAGGAAATCGTTCCTTTCTCTTCCTTCTTATTTACAACCCTTCAGTTCCTAGAAGAGAAAAGCATTATTTTCATGATAAAATTATAAGACTGCTGTGCGGAGACAGGTTAGTGAAGAGAAAATACAGACCCTGCTATTTGCATAATTCTCACTCTGCGGAGGGGTGAGTATTTAAATTCTAGATCATTCATACTGATTCACAATGGCCAAATATCTCATACGACCACTTCATTTATTTTATTTAGTCTGACTTTACTCACGATATACTTTCCAGTGTATCTTGGGATCATATAAACATAACAAATACGCCTTTCAGTGGGGTCCTACAATAAGACATCGATTTAAAAGAGGACTACATGTAGGTCATTATATTTTTGCACTATAGGAGGAACAATTATTCATATAGGTATGTATGTTTTGTTAGTTTCTATCATTGTTGATATTTCTACCCCTATTTTATGGCAAAGGTAACTTACGATCTATAGCATATTTACAGTTGAAAAATGGATTTCATGATGCTTTGGAAAGATTATAAAACTAGGGTTGTTTGTTGGGTCATAACATTGATTTTCTGTCTGATTCTCTTTTCCATTTTACCTCTATTTTTAAAGACTACTGGAAGCTCTTTGGTAGTGAAATGTGAAAATAAATAGTGCTACTTATTATAAAATATCACATTTTAGCAATTACACAGAAATCACAAGCAACTGTACTTCCTCTAAAAATGACTGAAAAAGGATCCAAATTAGGCAAGGAACCGTTTTCAATCTATGGAAAGGCTGAAGGCAGGGCATTTTTGTGCCTTTTGGGGTTGTCAGCATCACCAGAAAATAGAGTGGGAAGGAGGACTAATATAAAAAGCCATAAAGAAAATGGGGGGAGATTAGAAACTGAAACTCAAAAGTTTATCATTTTATTAGAATAACGTGTGTCAGCTCTGTGCCTGAATGTGTAACAAACTTCCCCATTTGTCGTCAAATTATATCCAGTGAATGGTAATGCTTTATTGTACATGGGTATAGTATCTAATGCTCAAGTTTAAGTATCGGCCAACGTGACTCTGTCTGTTTATATCTAGGAGGTATTTATTCCTTAAATATTTTCTAGAATAATAGTATTTCAGCCATCCTCACTAAATCAAACTCTTACAAAGCAATACAAATCCTTAGTGCCAGTAACATTTAATTTCCATTGTGGTTTGGCTGCCTTATACATCATTTTGCTATACCCAATTATATTTGTGATTTTCCAAAGTAAAGTTTTAAAATTAATCTTAAATGTTAAAAAAGAACATACCCTACTGATGTCATGTTCTGTCTGACTCAGGTAATTGCAGAGTCCTTTCCTTCTAAGTAATTATCAGAAAAACAGCTTTGGAAGATGATTCTAATTTTATACCTTACAAGCAAATTCTTCAGACTGAGTCTTCATAGCTGTGTTAGTCGAGGCCAATATCAAAAGCTAGCATCAGTTTTTCTACAAGCATGAATTTGGCTCAGGAAACATTTTATGATAACACCTAATTTCCATCACGTAGTCATGTTAATAGCAATATAATATGAATGGGCCCAGGGCCATTTTCCACCATCTGGATACCTGAGGATTATTAGGACCTCCTCAATTGTTCACATTCAACCTACTGAGAAGTGTGGGAAAATCCAGAGGTGCTGGGAAGATTTTGGATATGTCGGTTGAGGACAGATAAAGCTGCGTACTCAAAATGGATTAATTTATTGACTCCTTGACAGTATTAAGTTTTTGAATGATACCATGAAAAATAACAAAACCATATTGTGAACCCAAGTTTAATGACAAGCAGAAAATTCACAAGCTAAAAAGGATATAATTGTACTTTAACAGGTGTTTAAACAGATTAGTCTACATTGACTATAAATAGCTTATAATGTCTTCAGAATCAGTGGATGAAATCATTGTTTGTATCAAACTTTTTGCATGAATTGAAACGTCATTTCTCTGGGTTTTTCAGTCTTCTCATCCATTCAATAAAGATAACAACTTCCCCATTTGTCATCTTAACCCTCTCTTTCCCAAATCAAATATTCTCCTATAGCTTGACATTTCTATTTGTAAAGGCAATGGAAACAGAAGTGTTGAGAAACAGACAGGTTCTTACAATGTGCAGTTCTTAAAGGAAATGTTCAAAGACAGTAACTTTACCATTGGGTACCAAAGTGGACCTGCTGAATGAATTGACAGGTCATGATGGACTCCATAAAACCCCTAAAGAAAGATGACTAGTGACATAAATTCATATGTATATGTGTGTGTGTGTGTGTGTGTGTGTGTGTATACACACACACATATATATGTGATGAAAAGAAGAAACGGGGGAATTAAACAAGTTAGTTCATGGGTGGCTTGGAGGAAGCTAAACATCAAGCACATATATTTTTATATATAAAGAAATGCCCTCAGAATTCCAAATTGGGTGATAGAAACTTGGAATTCAGGAATTCTCTCAGATTTCCTGGGGCAAAGATTCAGGAGTTTGAGAGAAGTATACGAGATTGAGTAAATTCATGGGCATATCATATCTCTTTTTCTTTTGTTTCCTAAGACCATACTTTTTCATTGAAGGAATTTAGGTAGACTCTTGAAGATTGAGGGTAATGAACAGAACTCTGAAGAGAGGGCATGAGATAATAAATGTTGCCTGAGAGTCATCATTTTTAGAACTTAGTGGAAGTCAGTGGATTTTGAATGAAAAATGTTTATTAAATTTCTTTATCTGTCTTTTTCCCATTGCCATTGCCACTGCCACTGACAGTCTCACCTCTGTCAATTTTGTTCTCAACTAGCAATAGGACAAGGTAGGAAGGGAGATAATGGCTGAGAAGTATCCAAGTAGCAGAAAGATAACTCAGTGGGGATTGGCAAAGGGAAGAGGTGAGATCAAGTTCAGGGTCAGCTGGAGAACGGGAGATGATATGTCCAACCAGGGCCTTCTTCAGAGGTTGTTCTGCACAACACATTGTGTTGGAGACTGTCAGAATAGCAACGACACATTCACAGAGTATGATTTCCAAAGTTTTGCAATACCATGATAGAAATTATGCACATTGTTCTGTAAAATGGGAGCAAATTCCCATGAGTAAAATTGTTTGGCTCAATGCTGCTAAATCCTCAATATTGTTTACTTTCTGAATAATGCATTAAGATTTAATGAACCATGATCCACCACATTAACAAAACAAAGATAAAAATCATATTGTCATCTCAATAGATGCAGAAAGAGCATTTGACAAAATTCAACACCGATTTATGATAAAAACTCTTAACAAAGTGGGTATAGAGAGAACATATAATAACGTTTGGCATAATAAATGCCGTATATGACAAATTCACAGCTAACATCACACCCAATGGTGAAAACCTAGAGCTCATCCTTTAAGATCCAGAACAAAACAAGGAGGTCCACTCCAGCTGCTTTTATTCAACATAGTATTGGAAGTCCTAGCCACGAGAATTAGAAACGAAAAAGAAATAAAGTCCTCCAAATTGGAAGGGAAGAAGTAAAAATGCCACTATTTGCAGAAGACATGATACTATATATATATAGTATATACAGTATAGTAAATATATAATATATATAGTAAACCCTAAAAACTATATATACACTATATATACCATATATACATACTATATATAGTATACATACCATATGTATATACTATTATTTTTAGGGTTTACTATATATATTATATATGGACTATACTATATATACTATATAATACAATGTATAGTATATATATATCGTGTATATATATATATTAGGATTCAGTATATATATAGTAAACCCTATAGACTATATATACTATATATACACTATATATATCATATATACATACTATATATATAGTGTATATATATACCATATGTATATACTTTTTTTTAGGGTTTACTATATGTATGATATATGTACTATACTATATATACTATATATACCATACAATATATATACTCTACAATGTAGAGTATAAATATAGTATATATATAGTAGGGTTCACTATATATATAGTAAACCCTAAAAACTATTAGAACTATAAATAAATTCAGTAAAATTGCAGGCCAAAAATCTAATATACAATCTGTTGCATTTATATATGCTAATAACTAACGATCAGAAAGAGAGATTAAGAAATCCCATTTATAATTGCATCAATAAGAAAAAAATTACTAGGAATACATTTAACCAAGGAGTTATAAAACCTATACTTTGAAAACTAAGAAACTGATTAAAGAAATTAAAGGCAACAGAAATAAATGGGAAGTTATATCATGTTTATGGATAGGAAAAAATTAGAACTGTTAAAACATCTATAATACTCAAATCAATCTACAGATTCAGTGCCATTCCTATCAAAGTGCCAATAGCATTTTTCACAGAATGGAAATAAATAATCCTAAAATTTGTATGGAGCCACAGAAGACCCCAAAAGACCAAAGCAATCTTTAGAAAGAAGAACAAAACTGGAGGTATTATGCTCACTGACTTCAAACTATATTGCAAAGCTATAGTCACTGAAGCAGTACAGCATCAACATAAAACAAGCACAAATATCAATGAAGAATAGGGAGCCCAGAAATAAACTCATGCTCATATGGACAACTGGCCTATGGCAAGAATATGTAATGAGGAAAGGACAGTTTCTTAGGAAATGGTATTGGGAAATTTCGACAGCTGCATGCAAAAGAATGAATCTGGATCACTATCTTATACCATATGCAAAACTAAACTCAAGATGGATTAAAGACTCAAGATGGAAAATGTACGACCTGAAAACAGAACTCCAAGGAAAACATTGGCAGTAAGCTTTTTGACATCACTCTTAAAAATATATATATATTTTTGGATATTTCTTCTCAGGCAAGGGAAATAAAAGCAAAAAATAAGCACATGGGACCACATCAAACTAAAAAACTTTTGCACAGTACAGGAAATTATCAACAAAATGAAAAAACTGTCTATTGCATGGGGGGGAGATATCTGCAAATCATATATTCAATGAGGGTTAATATCCAGAATATATAAAGAAACCAGACAACTCATAAACAAGAAACAATCTGATTTTTTAAAATGGGCAGAAAACCTAGATATTTTTCTAAAGAAGACATATGGATGGCCAATAGGCACCTGAAAAGATGCTCAACATAACTAATCAGCAGGGAAATACAAATCAAAACCACAATGAAATTTCACTTCACACCTGTCAGAATGACTACTATCAAAAAGAGAAAAATAAATGTTGGTGAGGATGTAGAGAAAAGGGAACCTTCCTTCACTGCTGGTGGGAATGTAAGTTGGTGCAGCCACTACAGAAAACAGTATGGAGGTTCCTCAAAAAATTAAAAATAGAGCTACCATATGTATGATCCAGCATTTCCATGCCAGTATATTTAACCTGAGAAACAAAAACATGAATTCAAAAAGATGTATGCACCCATATGTACACTGCATCATGATTTACAGTAGCCAAGATATGGAAGCAGCCCAAGTTCCCATCAACAAATGAATGGATAAAGTAGATGTTATATATATTTTATTCATATATATATATATATATATATATATATATATATATATATATATATATATATATATATGGTGGGATATTATTGAGCCATAAAAAAGAATGAAATCTTGCCATTTGTGACAAAATAGCTGGAACCAGAGAATATTTTGCTAAATGACATAAGTCAGACAAAGATAAAAACTATATAATTTCTTTTATATGTGGAATCTAAAAATCAAAACAAATGAACTAAATGGAAAAAGAGTCATAGATATGGAGAACAAACAGGTGGTTGCCAGAGGGAAGGGGGAAGGGGAGGAGAGAAATAGGGGAGGGAGAGTATAGTTATATATGGTGGATGTTCACTAAACCTTCTGTGGTGATCATTCCATGATGCATGTTAGTCCAGCAGTCATGTTGCATACCTTAAAGGTATATACAGTGTTGTATGTCAATTATATCTCAGGATAACTGTGAAAAATGTTTGACATTATTATTATGAGAAGGTAATAGAAAAACCTTTGATAATAGTGTTTTAATAAATAAATGTCCCAAGATGAGTGTATTATCCATATTAAACACCTATATGGTGTCAATATTGATCATAAAAATGCATTCAAAAAACTTCTTGTTAAAGTTTATTTTTAATAGTAATGTTTCATTAATTATAAATAATTGTCACTAAACACCTCAAAACTGTAAACCATATTTTTAGGATGAGTAAATTTCATGAACATAAAATAGGATTGCCTTGTTTAGAATATTCTTTATTAAAATTTTACAGATACTATTTGCACAAGGAACTAATTATGTTTAAATATTTATTGTACTGAATAATGTGCTAAACTGAGCAAGAAGGCAGACTGTATCACCACTTCTCCTTCTCTGTGAACGTGTCCATTCCTACAGGCTTTATTTATATTTTGTAGCAAGACACATCTTGATTTTTGACTGAATTTAATACCTGAGTGCACACAGAAATATTTGCATGTTAAATTTTATTTATTTAGAAACATTTTCTTTGCAATGTAGCTTCTCCTTGTTCCCTGGAAACCTAATTTCCATGGATTTAATTTTAAATGTCTTTCCTTGATTTTCATTATTCTTTCTATTATTTCTTTCCATATAAAATTTAACCAAATAATGCCTTTCAAAATAAATAGAAATGGGGATTTTCAGTCAAGATGGAGGAGCAGTAGGACCAGGAGCTCGCCTCTCCTCACAACTACGCCAGAACCACAATGAGGTGCTAAACAACCATTGATTAAAAAAGACTGGAACCAAACAGCATGGTATTGGTACAAAAACAGACATGGATCAATGGAACAGAATAGAGAGCCCAGAAATGAACCCACAAACTTTTGGTCAACTAATCTTCAACAAAGGAGGCAATAATATACAATGGAATAAAGACAGCCTCTTCAGCAAATGGTGTTGGGAAAACTGGACAGCAGCATGTAGACAAATGAAGTTAGAACACTCTCTCACATTCTACACAAAAATAAACTCAAAATGGCTTAAAGACTTAAACACAAGACAAGACACTATAAACCTCTTAGAAAAAAATCATAGGCAAAACATTATCTGACATAAATCTCAGCAATGTTCTCCTAGGGCAGTCTACCCAGGCAACAGAAATAAAAGGAAAAATAAACAAGTGGGATCTAATTAAACTTATGAGCTTTTGCACAGCATAGGAAACCACAAGCAAAACAAAAAGGCAATCTTCAGAAAGGGAGAAAATATTTGCAAAAGATGAGACTGACAAGGGCTTAATCTCCAGAATATATAAACAGCTCATACAGCTTAATAACAAAAAACAAACAACCCAATCCAAAAATGAGCAGAAGACCCAAAAAAAGCAATTCTCTAATGAAGACATACGAATGGCCAACAGCACATGAAAAAATGCTCAATATCACTAATTATCAGAGAAATGGAAATCAAAACTACAATGAGATATCACCTCACACCAGTCAGAATGGCCACCATTCAAAAGTCCACAAACGATAAATGCTGGAGAGGCTGTGGAGAAAGGGGAACCCTCCTGCAATGCTGGTGGGAATGCAGTTTGGTGCAGCCACTGTGGAAAACAGTATGGAGATTCCTCAAAAAAACTAAAAATAGACTTACCATATGATTCAACAATCCCACTCCTGGGTATATACCCTGAGGGAACATTAATTCAGAAAGACATATGCACCCCAATGTTCACAGCAGCACTATTTACAATAGCCAAGACATGGAAACAACCTAAATGTCCACCAACAGACGACTAGATAAAGAAGACGTGGTATATTTATACAATGCAACACTACTCAGCCATAAAAAAGAATAAAATAATGTGATTTGCAGCAACATGGATGGACCTGGAGAATGTCATTCTAAGTGAAGTAAATCAAAAAGAGAAAGAAAACTACCATATGATAACACTTATATATGCAATCTAAAAAAAAAAGTCAAATGAACTCATCTACAAAACAGAAACAGACTCACAGACATAGAAAACAAAGTTATGGTTACCAGTGGGGGAAAGAGCGTGGGAAGGGATAAACTGGGAGTTCTAGATTTGCAGATACTAACGAATATACATAAAACAGATAAACAGCAAGTTTATACTGTGTAGCCCGCAGAACTATATTCAATCTTGTAGTAACTTACAATGAAAAATAATATGGAAAGGAATATATGTATGTTCCTGTATGACTGAAGTATCGTGCTTTCACCAGAAATTGACACAACATTGTAAACTGGCTGTACTTCAATTAAAATAAATAAATAAATAAATAAATAAATAAATAAATAAATAAATAAATAAATAAATACATATTACATTCTTAATTTATAGAAGCTGGAAAATGAGGGGAAAAAAAAGACTGGAGCCTAGGAAAAAAGATCTTCTTCAACCGGACACATAAAGAGGGAACCACAGCAGGACGGCAGGAGGGGCGTGCTCTCTATATAATCGGGCCCCATACCCCCCCGGGTGGGTGACCCACAGGCTGAAGAAGAATTAAGTCGCAGAGGCCCTCCCACGGCAGTAAGAGTTGTGAGCCCCATTTCACGCTCCCCAGCCTGGGGTCCAGGCATTGGGAGGAGGAGGCCCCAGGACACCCGGTTGTGAAGGCCAGCGGGGCTTAACTCCCGGAGCCCCACAGGACTGGGAGAGACAGAGATGTCAGTCTCTTGGGAAGTGCACACAGAATCTCGCGTGTGCCAGGCCCAAGAGCAGAGCAGTGATTTCATAGGAACCTGGGCCAGACCTGCCTGCTGGTTTTGGAAGGTCGCCTGGGGAGGTCGGGTGGGGGGTGGGGCGGCTGTGGCTCACTCTGGGGATGTAAAAGATGGTGGTGGACATTTGGGGAGTGTTCTTCTGCATGAGCTTTCCTGGAGGCTGGCATCTTTTTTACTTGGTGCCAAGACCTAGCCCCACCCAAAAGCCTGTAGGCTGCAGTGCTGGGAAGCCTCGGGCCAAACAGCACACTGGGTGGGAACACAGCCGCATCCATCAGCAGTCTTCATGAGCCCACAGCCACCTCTAGACACAGCCCCACACACCACAGATCCGGGACCAAGCTCCACCCAGCGGTGGGCAGGTACCTCCTGCCAGGGAGCCTGCATCAGCCTCTAGTCCAGCCTCATCCACCAGAGGCAGACACCAGAAGTAAGAAAGCAACAATCCCAAAGCCTGTGGAAGGAACCCACACACACAGGCCAGACTCCACCCTGGGACCAGCTGCAGCCTGGCCCTTGGGTGACAAGAGAGGAGTGTACCGCTGGGACACATCGGATGTCTCCCACGGAAGGTCATTCTCCAAGGCTGAGAAACATAACCAACCTTCAAAACAAACAGGAAAGTGTTAGGGGGAAAAAAGAAGAATTGATACTATCAAGCATAAAACACTAAAAAGCAATGTTAAGATAAAATTCCTAGAATGCTTACATCAATACATGAAACCTATTTAAGTTTCATAATAGTAACAACCAGTTATTTCTACAAAAACTACTTCCCACTTAGAAAGGGACCGAAACCACACACAGAGTGGCACGATGCATGCGCTTAAAGAATTAAAGAACTGGTAACCCTGCCTTTATAAATCACATCGATGCCTCATCTACCTGTGTGTTTAAGCGCACAGGCACACACCAACAGAGAGAGAAAATGGTGCAGGGGTACAGACTCAACCTTTTACGAAGGTACTTGGAAATAAACCAGGTAGAGAAAAGAACCAGACACGGATGTCAGATGCAATTCGGAAATCTGCTCACAGAGCACAGAATCAATGCTCTCTATTACACTGAAAACCACCAGACATTATAAATATCGTTTTATGCATCACCTCTGTATTTCTCATTATAACTTAGGTCCACAGTGAGGTCCACTAGATTAATCAGTTAGCTTAGATTCCTTTAACGATATCCTAATAGAAAAATACCGCATATAAAAAGGCACTGATTCCACCTTTTAAGAATGACCTCTTTTCCCTTCTCCTTTCATGTTTTAAGATAGAATAGTAAAGAGGAAAAACTGGTCTTTAAGAGCAGAATGAGTGAAAGTCCCCGATCGCCTGTGCCGCCGTCTAGGACATGACTTCCTCAGTTGCTTTCAAACGGCGCTGAAGAGCATACTAAAGTCAAGCCTGTCCTAAATGCTTTAAACCTATGTTTTTTAAGTTAAAGAGAAAAAAATACTCTGTCACTCAAAACCTCACGCCCCACCTAAGCCAGAGTGCTAGGAAGTGAGGTGTGTACAAGCGTCAGCCTTCCTGGTCTGAGAACCGAGAAGAAAGGACAGGTGAATGCATCTGGGCGGGCAAACGGATAAAAATCCAATAGAGATACCGGGGCTTTTAAAATTGTATAATTCTTTTAACCCTAAAATGATGTGTATCAAACCAAATTAAAGGGATCAAAAATCTATACGATGATTTGATCAAAACTTCTTGGCTAAAACTCTGTCAATCTGTGGATTACAATTGACTCACTGACCTCAGACAGCTGACCACTACCTAGTATAAGATGCCTGCAAAACCGAGGTCGGTGCTCAGGGGTCAGTTAATGTGGACTGGCAAACAAACTTTCAGCTGAGCTCAACAGCCGCAAAATAGTAATTCTGAAAAGACCACACAAGGTGATGCAACTTCACTGTTAACACCAGTGCGTGGTTCACGTCTCACTCCCAGGACACAGACATTGACATTCTGACAGACGCAGTTAAACACAGCCTTAGAAAAAGTAAAAAGCTCACTGGATGCTTGTTTAATTGAATTCTGTAGTATGAAGTAGAGATACTGTGAATGAAAAACATGAGTGTTTTGGTAGGGGGCAAAACGTGAGTGGAAAGGCCAAGGGGGAATGTGACATTTGACTTTGGATCTGAAAGTCCCTAACAGAGGAATTAAAAATTGCAGTCAATTAAAAAAAATTACAGTCTACACTAGGAAAAAAAAATATAAATATATATATATATATATATTGCAGTCCAGTATGGTGTGAGTCACACGTCAAGAGTGAATCAAAAATTCAATCTGGTGGGTCTTGACAAGCATTTTAAATAAAGAGTGAAATAGATAATGAAAATGGAAAATGTGAATTTTTGCAGTGTATAGCACAAATAGTAAGGATATGTATTATGGAAATTTTATTTCAGTTAATATTCATGATTATACTAAATCACATTATGTAATGCTTATTATGTAGAAATGCATAGGAAATAATTTTCTAGTAATTCATCCGAGAACAATATTTAAGAAATCAAAGCCTCTGAAGGCTTGCATTTTAGTTAAATTTTATACTGCACAGATAACTTGGGAAGAAACCGTTCTGGGAAGGCAAATGACTGCAAGAAAAACTGATTATATAAAATGCACCCAAATACCAGGACATCTGTAGAGATAAGTAATATATGTAGCTAACTAAATGGTCTCTGAGACAACTTGGTTGTAATATGTACTCATTATTCCATCTGTGTGATCTGTACCGTTGCATTTTTATAACCAGTAACGACTGCATCAAAAGGGTGATTTAAAATCCAGAGTTCTGTTTTTTAGCTGAAGAAAATCTTTGTCAACGTTAAAAATAGATGGATCCTTTTGCCCCTTGGTTGCCATTTCTTCAAGTTCCAGAAATGCCATCCTGGTCACCGAAGACGAGGAGTGAGTCTGACATATCCAGCTATCTCTGAGCAATTTCCAAAACTTTCCAATCTGATTTTTTTTTTTTTTGGTAAAATGAAGAGTCTTAAGTCTTGCCATAAAGTGTCATTGTGAGGATTAAGTCAGCGATCACGCATGACAAGCAGTTCACACATCACACACTGGAAGCCCTTACAAGCCAGTGGCTGTGGTCTTAATGTTGATAGTGGAGGTGAGAATCAGGGTTGCAAGCCCCCCCACGCCCCACTTTTCATGGTTCCACGAGGGAAGGTCTCTGGTAGAAGAAAACTCCGGGTCTTTCCACTCGCCCATGGGAGGCGCGGAGACAGCTGACTTGTGAGAAGGAAGTAGACTCTCTGGCTCAGCCCTTTCTTCTTTCCCTGGATGGAGAGCAGCCTTCCTCTTGGGGACACCCTCACCTCCGCCCTGTGTCCAGAAGCAGGTTCCTCAGAGGAGGTACGGGGTGTCCCACTGCCCCACGGGATTGGGGGTGACTCTGTTTAACTGGGGGTGAGTATTATCAAGCACTCTTGGCTAAAGATAATATTCCTGTGTCCTTTCTGCTATACAGTCCATGTTTCCAAAAGTGGACACACACAGAAGGACCCTCCCTCAGTGAAAGGCACTGTCACGGATGGGACAGCTGAGATCAGTCTGTTAGGCTTCTCTAGATAATATTTCACAATGACACAGTTCCACACGTACCTTCCATAACTCAAGTGGCACCCTCTGCCCTTTGCACTAACATTGTAATTTTATAAGTAGATGTAGGTTTACAGGAATGAGAGTCAGACAGTAGTTGTGTATTTACATAAAATCATTTAGACTAAATTTTTAAAGAATAACCCACACACCCAATTTATTTACATCCTCAAGTATAAATATTTTTCAGGTTTAATCATCTCTTCCTAAAGGTCAAAATGCCTATAAATTATTTTATCATTCATTCTTTTATCTCATGTTTTAAACCTGAAATAGAAATGGTAATCTTACCAACAGCTGGTTTAAGTGTTAAAAACAGAATGTGTTTTCTTGAGTTAGCCGAAGGTTCGTCAGCACGATATTCAAAACCAAAAACGCGGTGTTCTATGACAGCTGCATGTTCAGAAAGAATTAAGAACACTGTGCTTGTGAATGTTGTTATTCCTTTAAAAAAAAAAAAACCAAAAACCTAGTAACGGAATCAGCAGGAAGCTGGGTGGCTGTGTGGTTGGAAATTCTTGCATCTTGGAGAATTGCCCTCTTTGGCAAGCTTAGTGGAGGACCAAGCTGATACACTGTCAGAAAAGAGTCTCTGTGTGAAAATTCTACTTTGTTGCATTTTAATTCTCTTCCCTTGGATACAGTACAGCTCCAAGAGCTGAATGGCTGGCTGTTTAACAGCAAGCGCTGATGTTGAAAATTCAATATATGACTCTGGTGTAAATGATCGGGTAACCCCCCCTGATACCATCAACTTCCTTCTGAAACAGATGTTAGGAAATGGATTTCCTGAATTAAGATAGGAGGGTGTTCAAAGGCTCAGTAAAAGATAACATCCAGATGTTCTGGGAGTCTTTTAACCCTCCACTTTTTTTTTTTCCCCTGTATCTTCTGTTTCCCTGATCAATCCACCACGCTGAGACGGTTCTGGGTTCTGTGTTAATACACTTCACACCGAGCGTTAGGAAAGTGCATATTCCCTATGAAACTGTCTCCTCTTTCTTTATTTCAGCGTTTGGTTTATTGCCCTCCCTGGAGTAGGATCATTTGTCTTTACAAGACTTAGAGTGTGTAAGACAAGCCATCCCTTGTGGATCTTAAGTGATATTTGCTTTAAGTTGATTTTCCCTGAGGCGAGGCTGAATGTCACACTGCTCTTTAGAGAAGGGAATGGAATCTGAGTTCTACTATCATTCTGTGTGTGTGTGTGGCTGTAGCTCTTTGTCTGTGGGTATATAGTAAGCTTAAATATGCTGTGAACTCAGGTGAATTCTAGTGATGCAGCTAATGATGAAATCTCACTAATATTACCAGGCACAGACCTGGTGTGACTGAAAGGAGAGTTTTCACAAGCACACACAAATGTCCAGAGGTAAGCTGCCCGTGTCTTTTGTTTTTTTTTTCCCCCAAGAGACGCGAGAGGCATGAAGTGGCGCGGAGACTGGTTGAAATAATGCTATTTCTGCTCTGCTCTGTGATCTTTTATATGAAAGTATAAAATAGTAAATAAACATTATTCAAAAATGAGCAAGAACGAGTAAGGGAGAAACTTTGTTTTACATCAGTGAAACTGCATTGGGGACAGATTTTTTTTTATACTAAGAAAATTACTGTAGACAAAGTGCTGTCCTAAAAATGTAGACTTGAAGTTGACAAATGGCTCCATGTGCAAACAGGGAATAAATCCCTTTGGAGTGACTTTAAAGGGGATCTCCAAAATATTGGCGTGGTGGGTGAAGGGGTGACTGGAAAATTTATAGTTATCAATCTACTAATCATTTTAATTGATACGCAAACTAGAACATTTTAGTTTGGAAAAATTAATTTTTCTTCTGTACTAGCATTGTACTAGAAATAGTCTAGTACTGATATATATATATATTTTTTTTCATTACAAGCATTTCTTAAGATACTTGAAAACTTGCTTCCTAACATAATTCTCATGAAAACAGGGCATGTGGACAACATCTCGCTGTGTTCATTCATCCAGTTCCTATACTGTATCAGCATGACAGGAAGATTCTTTAAGACATTCAAAGGCAGGTTTAGAAAATTAGCCTACAGTGTAAATTACTGACATTTTTACAGGATCCACCGATCTTGGGTTAGTGGCCGTAAAGTGACCTTGACAGACCTATCTACAGCCATGATTAAAATGCACCATCTAACCTGAAGTGAATAAAAGGTATTTATCCCATCAGTGTCTACATAAAGTAATCCTTCACTCTTTTCTGGGGGCTTTTTTTTTTTTTTTTACATACAACTGAGAAGTTAAAAATACTCATTAGAGAGATTCTATAATTATAATTTTTGCAGTTCAAATAACCTTTTTAAAGAGAAGTAAAACATTATCTGTGCAATCAAAGAAAACCACTGCTTAGCTCAATTCTGTTCACCAGAATTCTGTGATTATGCCCAACACGTTGCATCGGAGAGTGCCATCCATGCTCTAGTGAAATCGTCTGACAGTATAATTACAGTGTAACTGGCTGCCCTCACTCATACCATGTGCTTTTGATAATTATGGCTAAGGAAAAATTCATAAGACTTCATTAACATTTCCAGTTCATTTTTATTAATAACTGATCATAAGAATACATGGCAGACACTTTGACCAATGTTTCACTTTTGTGTGATGACAAACTAACTTTTTTTTAAAGCACTGATGATGAAAGCTTTTCAGTTAAAAATCCTGTATCGAAAAGGCAGACTTGGAGATACCCAAGTCAGAAGCACACTGAGGGTGACCTGACTAGGGACAATGGCTTTGGGGACAACACACTGAAGACTGGAATCAGACAATACTTCTGAATTTCCCACCTAATCTTCCCTCTGTCATCTTGCTATGATGATATTTTTTAATTTTCTCAATTTGGACTTTCAGGACTATTCATTGAGGGCACTGAACATAAATTCAAAACGTGCTTCAACATGTTTCTTATAGGCCCATGGATGATCCCATGACTCACAGCCTTCACCCTTACTCTCTACACTATAACCTTCCACAAAGTACAATTGCAAATAAATACTCGAAGCAACACTATGAAGATTATGTGATGAATACCACAGCCTATGAGGCTAAGTGTATTACATATGGTCTCAAAGTGTCGCTGTGACTTGCAGCAACTATTAATGAAACTACACAACACAAATGCATTGAGTAGTTTAGCCTCGCTGTTGATCATTTTGCCCCATTTCAACTCAAGACACCTGTGTGGATGTCCCGCTGTCCTCTCCATTCACCTGCTGTTCAGGGAGCTGTGTCACAGCAATATGGCTGTCACTCTGAAGTCACTTCTTTTGGTTATATTTGTAAAAAAAAAAAAGTGACTATAATAATGACACTGTTTTCCATAGTGGCTGCAACAATTTACATTCCCACCAAAAATGTATGAGAGCCTCCTCTTCTCGACATCCAGGCCAACACTTGTTACTTGTTGACTTTTTGATGAAAGCCATCGTGACAGGCATGAAGTGGTAACTCATTGTGGTTTTGATTTGCATTTTGCTACTAATTAGTGACATCAAATATCTTCTCATGTGCCTGTTGGTCGTCTGTGTATTTTCTTGGAAAAAATATCTATTCTTCTCCTCTGCTCATTTTTTAAAAGTTGGAGTACAGTTCATTTACAATATCATGTTAGTTTCAGGTGTACAGTAAAGTAATTCAGTTACTTTACTCTGTTTGTATTCCATTATAGGTTATTATAAGCTATGGAATATAATTCCCTGTGCTCTACAGTAAATTATCATTGTTTATCTATTTTCTGTATAGTAGATTGTATCTGTTAATCCCATGCTCCTAATTTTTACCTGCCTTCCTCCCTCTTCCCTTTGGTAACTTTAAGTTTGTTTTCTGTCTGTGAGCCTGTTTCTGTTTTGTATCTAGATGCATTTGTATTATTTGTTTCCGATTCCGCATATAAGTAATCACATATAATATTTGTCTTTTCCATCTGATTTATTTCACTATGCATAATATTATAGATCTACCCACATTGCTTCAAAGGGCAGTATTTTATTCTTTCTTATGGCTGAGTAATATTTCATTGCATCTACCACATCTTCTGAAGCCAGTCGTCTGTTGATGGGCACTTGGGTTGTTTTCACGTCTTGGATATTGTACATGGTGCTTCTGTGAACATTAAAGTTTTTGTGTTTACCAGATATATGCCCAGGAGTGGAATAGTAGCTTGATCAAATAGTAGCTTTATTTTTGTTTTTTAAGAAACCTCCAAACTGTCCTCCATAGTGGCTGGTCCAAGTTACATTTCCGCAAACAGTGTAGAAGGGTTCCCTTTTCTCCACACTTTCTCCAGCATTTATTTGTAGATAATTTGATGATGGCCATTCTGACCAGTGTGAGGCGATACCTCATTATGGTTTTGATTTGCATTTCTCCAGTTATTAGAGATGTTAAGCATCTTTTCAGGTGCCTGGTGGCCATTTGCATGTCAGCTTTGGAGAAATAACTATTTAGGTCTTCTGCACATTTTTTTGATTGGGTTCCTTGTTTTTTCAATATTGAGTTGCATGAGCTGCTTGTATATTTTGGATATTAATCCCTTGTCAGTCACATGATTTGCAAATATTTTCTCCCATTCTGTAGGTTGTCTTTTTGCTTTGCTGATGGTTTGCTGTGCAAAAGCCTTTAAGTTTGATTAGATCCCTTTTGTTTATCTTTTGCCTTGGGAGACTGATCTAAGGAAATGTTGCTATGATTTATGTCAGAGAATGGTTTGCTAATGTTCTCTTTTAGGAGTTTTATCATGTCATGTCATACATCCAGATTTTTAAGCCATTTTAAGTTTATTTTTGGTGTAAGGGAGTCTTCTGACTTCACTGATTTACATGTAGCTGTCCAGCTTTCCCAACACCGCATGCCTTCTCTTCATTGTATCTTCCTGACCCTTTTTCAAAGGTTAACTGACTGCAGTGTGTGGGTTTGTTTCTGGGCTCTGTTCTGTTTCATTGATAGATCTGTTTTTGTGACAAATCCCATGCAGTTTGATAGTTGTAGCTTTGTAGTATAGTCTGAAGTCTGGAAGGTTTATGCCTCCAGCTTTGTTCTTTCTCCTCAGGATTGCTTTGGCAATGCTGCACATTTTGTGGTTCCATGTCAATTTTAGGATTATTTGTTTTAATTTTGTGAAAAACATTATGCGTATTTTGATAAGGATTGCATTAAATCTGTACATTGCTTTGGGCAGTATGGCCATTTTAACAATTTTAATTCTTTCAACCCAAGAGCATGGGATACCTTTCCATTTCTTCGAATCATCTCCAATTTCTTTCATCAGTGTTTTATAGTTTTCTGTCACTTCCTTGCTTAGGTTTATTCTTAGGTATTTTTTTTTATGTGACTTTAAATGAGTTTTTTAAAATGCTTTCCCTTTTTGATATTTCTTTATTAGCATAAATAAATGCAAAATATTTCTATATATTAATCTTGAATCCTGTTATTTTGATGAGTTCACTCATTAGCTCTGATAGTTTTTGTGTGTAGACTTTAGGGTTCGCTACACAGAGTATCATGTCATCTGCAAATAATGACAGTTTTACCTCTTCCCTTCCAATTTGGATATGCTTTATTTTTTTCTTCTCTGCTTGACGTGACTAGGACTTCCAATATTATGTTGAACAGAAGTGGTGAGAGTGGTCCTTTGCCCATTTTTTAACAAGGTTGGTTGTTTTTTGTTGTTATTTGTCTGTTGCATGAGTTTTTAAAAATATATATTTTGGATATTAATCGCTTATTGGGTATATGATTTGAAATGTCTCATTCAGGTGGTTATCTTCTTCATTTTGTTGATGGTTTCCTCTGTTTTGCAAAAGCTTTTTAGTTTGCTATAATGCCATCTGTTCATTGTTGAGTTGGTTTCCTTTCCTGGGGGGACATACCTTGAAAGAGCAATGTGAAAGAGCATCCTGCATTGTTTTCTTCTAGGACTTTTATGGTTTTAAGTCTTACATGCACATCTTTAATCCATTTTGGGTTGGTTTTTGTATATGATCTGAGGTACTGGTCTAGTTAATCTTTTTCACATGTGGCTGTTCAGTTTTCCCAACACAATTTGTTGAAGAGATTTTTCCATTGTATAGTCTTTGCTCCACTGTCATCAATTAATTGCCCATGTATGCATAGGTTTGTTTCTGGGCTCCCAATTCTGTTCCACTATGGAAAACAGTATGAGGGTCCCTCAAAAAATTAAGAATAGGGCTACCATATGATCCAGCTATCCCATTTCTGGGTATTTATCTGAAGGATACTTAAACATTAATTTAAAAACATACACGCACTCCTGTGTCCCTCATTGCATTGTTTACCATAGGCAAGACATGGGAACAACTTATGTGTCATCAACAGATGAATGGGTATAGAAGATGAGCTATACACACACATACATGTGCGTGCGCACACACACGTACACACACACAATGGAATACTACTCAGCCATAAAAAGATGAAATCTTGCCATTTGTTACACATGGATGGACCTCAAGGGTATTATGCTAAGTGAAGTAAGTCAGAACAAGCAAGACTAGTGCCATAAGAGTTCATTCATATGTGGAATATTAAAAAGCAAACAAAGAAACACCCCCCCCCAAATACATGAATAAAACAAACAAAACAAACATAGATACAGAGTAGTAGTGGTTACCAGAGAAGGGGTTGGGGAGGACAAAACAGATGAAGAGGTCAACTGTATGGTGACGGATGGAAACTACATTTTTGGTGGTGAGTACACTGTAGTGTATACAGGAGT
Organism: Vicugna pacos; assembly: GCF_048564905.1. Taxonomy (NCBI): domain Eukaryota; kingdom Metazoa; phylum Chordata; class Mammalia; order Artiodactyla; family Camelidae; genus Vicugna; species Vicugna pacos. The sequence continues at coordinate 4,472,663 of NC_133006.1, forward strand.
AGAAATATAATGTATACATGAAACATGTTTTAAACCGGTGTTATTTCAATATAAAATAAATTTTAAAATAGGGGGGAGGATATAGCTCAAGTGGTAGAGCATATGCTTAGCACACACAAGGTCCTGGGTTCAATCCCCAGTACCTCTTTTAAAAATAAACAAATAAGTAAACCTAATTACCTCCACACCAATTTTTTTTTTTAATAAACGACAGTGACTCAATGACCTGTGATATCTGGTATTATAACCCAGAAAATGTGTTACATATTTCATTAGATAAGAAATCTTTTCTTTTTCTGGGATTTTCAAAACACTTTCATACATCTTAGGTAACTGGAGATTCACAATGGCCCAGAGAGAGACAGGAAAGCCATGGTCACTTCTGCTTTTTTTCTCTCTCCCAGTTTTTCTGAGAGATCATTGACATTCAGCAAGAAGTTTAAGGTGTACAGAGAGCATAATTTGACTTGCGTGTGTCATGAAGTGATTATCACAGTAAGTTTAGTGAACATCCATCATGTTATATGGTTACAACATTAAAGAAATAGAAAAAAATTGTTCCCTTGTGATAAGATGTCTTTGGATTTTATATATAGTACAGCAGAATTAATTATATTTATCATGTTGTACCTGACACTCCTAGTCTGTATTTGCCTTGTAACTGGACATTTGCACCTCTGACCGTCTTCACCCCACCCCCACCCCCCTGCTCTAGTCGCTACAATATGGCCTCTTTATCTATGAGTCTGTTTGTTTGTTTCCTTATGAAGTGTAAGTAACCTACAACATTACATATTTCCTGTTATACATCATTTCTGGGTTTTAAAGATGAGGAAATCATGGCATAAGTGATACCATTCAGACTACGTGTTCTTACTGTGACCAGTCCAGTCTGACTCTTCAAACAATTTTGAGTGTTTTAAAAAATATAATAAATCCCCGATATACATATTCCTAAGCATTAGAAAAACAGGTTGGAGTGGCAGGTGTGTTTGCAAGTGTTCCTATCTCTCCTTTATACATGCCCTGATATGTGCTGACACAGAACCACTTAACTCAAAAAGGTGCACTGAAATTTGGGAATATCATTACAATTTTAAAAACTGAGTAAAACTCTTGTTAAGTCAGCTCAGCTTTGACAGAAAGTGTGGGATTTCACTTCATATTGCAAGCTTTTTGACATAGCTGCTTTCGTGTCGGATGACAATAATACCCTTCAGCCACCAAGAGAAAAAACAGGTGATGAGAATGATTAAGCACTGCTCTCAGCCATAAAGTTGTAAAAAATGAAGCTCTCTCTTCGTGTTCATGAAATTTATTTTTCTATAGGAAAACAGAAAGCTTATGACCCTCCTATGCTTCAGAAATCAAAACAAATTGCGAACACCATTGGAGAGATACAGGGCCAGGACCGCTCTGCCTTCTTAGAAGATGCGAGTGCAGGGAGAGACTGGACAGATTTAAAGGCTGACTCTGAAAGAGTAAGGGGAAGGGCATGGGCCGCCGCAGATAAAACCCAAGCAAGATACCGGAGTCAACTTTGCAGCCAGCAGCAAGGAAAGAAAGCTGTGAGCAACTAACTTAAAGAAGAACTATGACAAATTTCTAGACTGAAAAAAAAAAAAAAAAGAGCCAGGAAAGAAACAGATGGCAGTGGACACACCACAGTGAATAAACAAGACATCAGGACAAAGTTGCCACAAAATCAAGGTCTGTCAAATAGTAACAGAGAAACATTCCAGCAGAAGGAGGCCCCACAAGCATTTGGAGAGCACACCCCAGACATTGTTATAGGAAAGAACAAACCAGACTTCACATTAGATCTGTTTCTTTGTCTCTAGCTCTGTGCCCTGTTTCCTGGTCTTAGTCATGATGACTTGGCACCTTTTGTAAAAGAATATTGATCAGAGCCTGAAATAGACAATTTAGCCCATTCTCAAGGCTCTGACCTTTAAGGATACTAACACCTTCCCATTCATATAAAGATAACAAAAGTTGCAGAATAGAAAATAACAAATTATAAATTTGTCCTTTTGGGTGTTTGCAGGGACACCATGACCTGGCCTACATGGATGGCTGCAAGAATAGAGGATTCCAACACCAAGAAATTTGCAACAACAAACCACACCCCTTGGGGAAGATGGTTCTCCAGGACATGAGTCTGCCATCCTCTCAGTCTGTCAACTTTCTGAATAAAGTCGCTATTCCTTGCCCCGACACCTCTGTCTCCCAATTTATTGGCCTGTTTTGGGGCAAGCAGAACCAGTTTGGACTCAGTAAGAATGTGACACTGAGAAACAGGCTTCAGTGGTCTGTCACTGTTTTGCAGAAGCACTGTCAAACTCCTGGTACCATCTTCAGTGATCACCTTTTATTTTAGTTTGAGAACTCAGCCCATGGCGGGGGGGGGAGTGTGTGTGTGTGCGCGTGCACGCACATGCGTGTGTGTGACTAGAAAGATACACAGATAATAATGCACGTCGCAACCACTAGCATTCACTGAGCACTTTTACATGCCCATCACCTATCTAAATGCGCAGAAGGATCCCACGAGGCCAGCACTACAACCATCCTCAGTTTACAGGGGATGAAGCTGTGGCTCGGAACAGGTAACTTTGCCCCTTGTCACGGCCGGTAAGCAAAGGAGCAAGGATTTGGAGGCAGGCAGTCTAGAATTTGTGCTCTTAACACGCTCTTAGTACGTTCAAAGTATAGCACACAGTCTATGTAACTTTCCCCATACATGTAATTCAGAGTCTCATGAATCTACATGAATGACTTTGAGGGTGTGACACTAACTAGCACATTTAGAGGACATCACAGGATGTAAACTGCTAAACATATGATTTACTGACCGAACTGGAATCCAAATAATGTGTTCCCTCCACTTTGTTAATTTCATGGGGAGGCAGAACTGTGGCCTTGATATTCAGTCTTTGTTGATTTCATGGGGCAAAGTCATGGCCTTGGTGTTCAGTCACTCAAACACCTTCCTCCAGCACGTCTTCTGTTGCTTCTGTAGGCTGTACACCAGTACGGCCATTATGGGAGTCTGTTCTCTGAGCCAGAAGGCGCTCAGAGAACGGACCGCGGGCCTCCACCAATCCCCTTCTCAACGTCTTCACACAGACACCAAGAAAAGTCCTCCAGGGGTTAATAAGGCTAGCATCTGATACAAAACATAGGACCAGGTAAATCCATCACCTTTATACCTTTGGTTGCAAATGAAAGTACAGTCCACCAATCTTCCTAGTTTCTTCCCACATGAGCTCTGTGCCAAATCCTCTCAAACTCTCTGGTCTAGTTCAACACATTTTAAAGTTCAGAACCACAACGGGTCATCTGATGTGAAGTCTGAGTTAAGCCAACAGAACAGCACCTCACACACAGCAAGCATTCAGTAGCGGTTAGCTCTGTTCACCTTCATTATTACTGCAATCTACCCCATCTCCCACCCTTATTGCTAATGTTTTATGGTTCTTGCCCCTAATTCAGCCTCTGACTTCTCTATTCACACCTAAGCCGTTTGGGTCTGTTCTCCATACTCACATTCCCTGTATAACAAAAGGCAAAATGAAATACCCTGTATCCTCTTGGAATTCCATTGTCTTAATGGAAATGGGGCCCTCCTCTCTCTGAAATCCAGTTAGTGTAGACTATTTCTGCACATCTTGCATCCATCAGAGTCACAAAGAGGGCTAGGTTTCCTCCATCCTCACCAACGTTGCTTCCCAGAACTAGCATCCAGAAGGCCATTTGGCCACCCTCTTTCATATGCTGCTGTCTGCAAGCCATCTAGAAGTAACCTCATTCATTTGTGATTTTACAGTTTGGTTTATTCCAAGAAAATATTCCCTAATATGAAAATTTCAAGTAGCCGTAGGAAGATCTCAACCCCGTTCCGACTCCTCACCACAGTGTGATTTCTTTCTGTTCCACTTCAACAGTGGAACAGAAGGAGTGTGACATCTAATGGTCACGCTCTTGGCTTTGCCTTACTGGGAACTGCTTCGCCTCTTAAAAATGTTTAAGCACTGCCAATCTTGTTTACAACTTTGTTCCTTAGGTGTTCTTACTTCTTCAGCACTTGTTCTTTTGCTGATTTTAATACCTTATTCCAATTTCTTCTCATTATTGTAGCCCCCCTCTTGCCTTCTGCTTTACCCCCTTCCCTGTTGAGCTTTGACCTCATGATCTGCAATTCATACCATGCTCCTGAGAATGCTTTCAACTTCCTTGGCTCCTCTCCCTACCTCAAGTCCACCTGCCACAAACCCAGCTCTGGATCAACCCAAATCTCTACCTCTCAGCACCCATACTTAGGTTGCTGTGGACAGCTGGCCGGACAGACAGTGCAGAAGGATGCATTTTTAGCATCAATGACACTACAGTAACCTCACCTGATGCCACTCAACAGTATCTGATTCCTCAAGTGTTTTAGGGTTTTCCTAGGATCTCTCACTATCCACAAGTATTTAAAGCTTTTCACATCTCCCCAGGCTTCGGACCCAACATCTCTGCCCTTACACTTAGCAGATAACACACACTGCCTCCTACTTCACAGAGAGTTATTGAATGAGAACTTTAAGAGTGGAAATATTGATATGGATTAAAAATATAACAGCATACTCCTCATGACCACATCACTTGCCAGTGTTCTCAACTACTTGCATTTAAGGACTGACTGTTGAAAATAGTATATAAAGCTATATTTAAAGCTATCAGTAGTTTTAAAGATTCAGTTTTAGATGTCATGAAATTTCTGTTAACGCAAATAAGAAATATTAACTTGTGAAACTCCTTGAATTTAAATTTTATGGATCCGTCAGGCATAAGTAGAGCAAGTCTGGTAGCTCTTAATAAAGTCAGAGAATAAATTAAGTGGAAACTCACACACATTTCAGCCAGATTTCTTTTGGCATTAACAGGCCGTAAAACGATCCACCGCGTGCTGCCAAGCTGCAGAGTTCTGTAGGCTAATTCTGAAATGCAGCATGTAGTTTGTGGCAACCATCTGCTGAAATCTCTTTACTTCCTGTCATTTGACTCACATGAAATTAAAATATCGATAGAAACAATTTCTGCAGGGAAATTGGAAAAGTCAATAAGGAGAGCCAGGAAGGGTTTTTATGAGATTATACTGTCTACTTCCTTGATGCTTCCACTATTCTTAATTATGTAACAGGACTAAGACTAAATGCAAAAGGTAATAGAAAGTACACTCTGCCAAGTGCAAGCCAAAATGTGAAGATAGTTACGGGTCAGGTCCAACGCAGCACGGTGTTAGGGTCATCGCAGGAATTAAGTCTGCACTCAGCGGCAGCTATCGTAGTAAACAAATTCCAATAAAAAAGTAAATCTTGGCTCTATAAACAAAAAAGCTAAGTATCACTGTCAGGAACGTCTCAGCTCCCCCGTCTGTGCTCGGATGTTCCAGCGAGGCACAGGTCTTCCCTTTCAACTGACCCAAGGCTTGGTTCCAATTTCCTTTAAAAAACACGCAAACACGAGGATCCCTTGTCTCAGAAAACGCTATGTCACTATCAAGGCTGGCTGATGAAACGTAGAGAATGGAATTAATGCTGAATTTCTTGATCTTGTTGGCAAACATTTTTTTTTTTCTGCATGTCAGGCCCCCGGCGTGGCTTCAGGGCTCCCTGTGATGACCTCTGGGCTTGGAAGCGTCCTCCTTTACACCCTCCATTAATGCATTTTTTTTTTGTCTGAGCTGAAATTTTTGTCCTGTAGTCTGAAACCTGCTTTCCTGTCTGGATTTTGAGTTCCTACTCTCTATCGCTTAGCCTGGTAATCTTTCCTGACCACAGGTGGCCCTTAACTCTACAAACCCTGGGTATCTTCTGGTCCTTCTGTCCCTGGTCTCTTCAGACCTGTATCCTTCTATTGATATGAAACAGCTAGCGAGACTGACACATTCCAGAGAAGATTTATAGTAGTTTCACCCCAAAATGTTTTCAATAGCCCAGAATAATCAGCAGACACCAGCTAAATTCTACATCAGGGTAAGACAAAAATATATATATATATATATATAACTTAAAATCACATGTTTAGTTCATTTAAAAGCCCAATTTAATTCATTTCTTTGTATTAAGTTATTACATTTCTAGAATAACAAAAACATATGTTATTTTCTTTTTGAATCACACAGATAGAGTAAACTCAATCAGCATTTTCCTATGTTTTAAATTGCAATCCACACAAAATTTGGGGCAAATGATGTTTCTATTCACAGTAATATTATTAATAGCAATTGACTCTATTAGTTTGCTAATTATCATTTCATGCTGCAAATGCTAATTTGCAGAGAAAGAACATGTTAGTATACACACTGGAATATAATATTGGACAACATTCTTAGAGAAGGTCTTTATAATTTTGAAAGCAGTTTAACTGTTTATTTTAAATAAAATTCATAGTCAAAATAATGTGAATAAACTTCCACTGAATATGTGTTTTTAAAAAGGAACACTTTAAATATATATCTGCTTAAAAAAAAAAACAAAAAATAACTTGAGATCTTTATAAGCCAATGTTTCCTGAAAAAAAAAATCAAACTGAAACACCATAAAAATTTTTATGTCCTGAAAGAATGCCCTATAAAAGGAAAAGAAAAATCTTTGGAATTTGATTGTGGTTCACCACTACAAAAATGTTAAAGCATAGATGTTTAAAGATATTTAAAAAGACCATAAGCATCGATCCTCTTCTATTGGTTTTTGGAAAAATTACAAATAAGAATACTAAAATGCTTTTCTAATTTCTACTTGTGATGCAGCACAGGGGGGAGAACTGCATTTAAGCAGGGTGTTTTTATGATCAACTGGGTGTTAATAATCACAATTATGTGTGGTTTGATGTTTTCCATGATGCTGTGGTCAAAGAAAGTGAGCTAATTCAGAAGCAATACACGCACTGTCCCTCAGACCGATAAAAACAAGACCTGCTTACACAGATGGGTTTTATAAAGTAAACAGAAAAGGTCAGATCTGCAGCATTTCCACAAGAAGCAGTATGTCTCCACGAAACAACAAGAACAAAATTCAGCTACAGATAAACTCTTCTGAATATTTTAATAAATTTGCTCTATAAAAATGGCCAATTTTCTTTCTTCCTCACACGTCTATTTTTGATAGGGACTGTATACATTTGAGAACAAATTTTGAGCCAAAGGCTTAATCTCAATGAGGAAGAGCAGAAGAAACACACTGGAGGCTCTGGTTCGGGTGGGGATGGAATGAACACGCTCGGCATCGTCCCTCCCACGCACGCGTGAAGCAGCTTTTCTGAGGACTCCAGAAAGGATCATGCCTACTGGGGACCAGAACTGAAGGGACAGGAAGGGAACTAACTTCCCCGATGCTGAAGGTGCTTGCTGGTTCTTTCTAAGGAATCTTGCGGTTTGCTGTCTGTCCCGATTGTGCTAAGAAATCCCCAAATGTCTCCCTGACATTCTTTACAATAGGTTTAAGCCAGAGGCTGTGCTCCGGGAAGAAGGTAATGGGTCGATAATCTCAGAAGAATGGCCAGACCATCCACAGTTCCCCCAGGACGCAGAGGCTAACAGGAAGGTAGCAGCGCCCTGTAAAAGCGCCCTGATTGTTATCACCTTTTCTCATCCATCCAGTTTTTCTATAAAACTTCAAGACTCCAACCCCAAGACAGATTCCAGTCTCTAAGGCATGAGCCCACCGTGACTCCCCTTTGTCTGGCAAAGCAATAAAGCTGTTCGCCTTCTCCCAGAACTCTGCCTCCGAGCTTCAGTCTGGCTTTGGGGGTGCAGAGGCCGATTTTGCAGCAACAGAATTTGAAATGACACTGAACTGTGGGGAGTTTTGACTTTTTAACCTTCCTTTGTCCCCTGGCCTGGACTTGAGTCCGTCCTTAACATGGAAATGGGCCCTGTCATGGATAAAGGGAAACTTGACAGGAACTTTGCTAATGGGTTCTGAAGCAAGGGAACATTATATGATGCTATATCAACAGCCCTACGATAGACTTCCATTCACTGATTAATTCAGAGTTATTTACTGAGTGCCTACCATGAGCCAGGCATTCCTCTTAGCTCTGGCGATTGTCAAGAAATAAAACAGACAGAGATCACTGATCTTACAGTCCAGTAAAGAGAGACAGAAAGTAAACAACAGACCTAATAATTAAGCAAATGATATGATGGTTCACAAGGTGATGAGCGCTGTATAAAAGGAGAAGACAGTAAGGCAACCAGGAGTGCTGGCAGGGGAAGCACCATGAAATTTTAAGCTGGGCTTTGGGAAGGAGTCATTGGGAAAAAAAATAACATCTGAACAGAGATTTTCAAAAGGTGAGGAAGTCTACGATGCTGAAATAAGGCGAGTGGGTTTCAAAAAGAACAGCCTGTACAGAGGCTGATGGGCGAACAAGCCAGACTTGTTCAAAGTAAAGGGTGAAGGTTAGAGTGGTGGTCACAGAGCATGAGGTCAAAGACAAACTGTGCAGTGGGCAAATCACGTAGGGTCCTGCAGCCCGTTATAAGTTCTTTAAGTTTTACTCAGCTTGAAGCAGGGAGCCATTGAACACAAGACTCATATTACTTGGCTCACAGTTTAAATAGATCATGTTGGCTGCCATATTGAAAGTCGACTACGTGAAGGCCCTAAAATAAATACAACAGATGTAATAAGACATTTTGTAGGGATTTCTTATAAAATATTACCCTGAAGGACAGTGTGATCATACACAAGTGTAGGCAGATACACATACACACATATGTGTTTGTGTTCTTTGTAGAGAACTTACTAGGAACTCTGACCCATGGAAACTGGACCAGAAATAGTACCCAGAAATAGTAACTCATAAAGTTATTTATGCTCTAAAGGCAGCCTATCTTATGGGCAATCTTCAATAAAACTTACATCTCACAACCAAACACTGAGAGGAATTGGGCAGCTGAGCATTTGGGTTTATAATCTCTGGCAGGATCTGAAGGGCAGGGCCCAGTACTGGGTTGCCAGTCAAAGGCATAACCAAAGGTTTTGAAAGTTTACAGTTACGTTCAAAACAGATGGTCTTTGGGCTGACTGGCACAGGGCTAGTTTGGGTTATCACTGGTTTACAGAAGAAGTGGCAGGGACGTCAGTAATGGCAGTAAAAAGAAATAAAGGGTCTCCCTAGGATTCATATCTTGGTGGAGAGACACACGGCTTCAAGTCTCGATCCGCTGTAATGAAGCAGTGACTGTGAACATATCCAAGACTGCTCTCCGGAAACTGCTGTTAGAACACAGACAGAAGAACCTGTGTGCCCCCAGCTCTGTGCTCGATTGCAGTGGTTCCCAGCCCACGGGCTGCAGACTCCAGATTAGGTTTTTTTGTGGGAGGTGTCAAGCTTTTGCAAAGGTGTCTGTTTCTCTACCTTTGCGTGCAAATTTTACTTTTCTGTTACTATAAAAATACAATTACTACATTGTGGAAGGTCCATTGAATTTCCCAACATTAAATGTGTTTACAATGGTGGGGTGTTTTTATCACCAGAAAACAATCAATACATTAATTATGATAAATACATTTGGATGAGAGATGCCAAAATGATTTAGTTTTCATCTTTGCTTTATGACAAAAAGTAATGCCAGTTATTTAAGTAACTAGCTAGGTAACTACAGTCATAGGTAGTAATAATAGCCAGTAATAGGAATCGGTAGTAATAACAACTAGGTAACTCTTAGGTGGGGACAATAAGATGCCAGTTTTATACAAGTCAGATGTATCACGGATATTCCACCTGCTATCTATGTAGAAGTCCAGATTTTCCATTTAAATATGATATTAAATGTGTGAATAAGTCTGATGTGTAAGAGACAGACAGGATTAAAGAGAAAAAAGAATCTCAATAGTAAACATGCTTGTTAATCCTTCTGTTGTTTCCTCACAAAGGTAGAAGCAGACTCGTCACATTATCAAACGCTCCTTGTGTTGGCTACCACTTAGCAGTGACATGAAACATGGTGGTAAACGTGCTTGAAGGGGACCCTGGGGCAGTCAGATATAGGCAAGAGCAGAGAAGGTTCCAATCAATCCGATTTACCTTAGACTATGTTGTTGAGACAGGAGAGAAGCGCACAGGGCACAGCCATTCAAGAAACATCACAGTAATTAACACTAAAGTGGCAGAAAACTCAGCTCCCAACAGGATCTGAGGCCCAAGATGGCAGGAGATTTGACTCCCGGTGGACCTTGAGCTTCATTATCCGCTCATTGTAATATATCAGCAGGGTAAGTGAACCTCCCACACACGCCGTGACAGTCCTGGGGCTGACCACAAAAGGTCAAAAAGCGGGCGGTGGCCCAGTTCCTGGGAATCACAGCCCGCTCCCCAAAGTGGCTGGGATAATGCTCTCAACTGTTAGCACATGAAGGTACTGAGCCCAAAAAAGCTAACGACCCCACGCCTCGTGGCCGCTTCCCTTCTGCATGAGACAGCCTGCATTCTGTCTACGAAGCACGAATCTCTCTGAATAAATCGACCTTTACTCAGCTGTGGCTCCCTCTTGAATTCTTTCCTGCACGAAGCCAAGGAGCCACACTTGGTGGGGCCAGTCCCAGGGGCTCAACTGAGACCTAGCACACGGCTGTCCTCTCACCCCACATTCTTTTCCCTGCCTTATTCTGAGCATGATATAAGATGGTTTAAGGTAATGCTAAACTATGGCACTTAGTGTGATGTAGTATGGCTCAAAACAAATGAACAATAGCATGTTGGTAATCGAAGAAAGCCCCTGAGGATACAGAAATTTCAGGATGAGATAAATAGTCGCTTTAAGGACTCACTTTGCATAAGCGAAGGTACTGCTGTAACGAACATTTTCTAAAGTGTGCTGAGGATGAGAGAGAGAATTTCCTAAACAAAGGGATATTCAGCCAAATAAAGACTGCAAATCCTGGGTGAAAAATTTAGCTCATCTCTTGTACCTCAGGACCTCTTCGAGCCTTTAAATTGCTAATCTGCACGTGAACCTCTAAGAACGTAACGCTGAAGGCAGATTTCCTAAACTTAATTGACCACAGGACCCCTCTAACTTCTCTTTTCTCATAGACAGCTGGGTAGAATGACTTTTCATAGAATATTTTGGGAAATAGTATTCTAAACTCTTCTAAATTAAGAGAGTTTCCTAATGCAGTCTGATAAATCCAAGTGAAAAGCTGCTTCTTGATAATCACACCTGTGATCTATAAATTAGAATTTCTTTTTAGGCATATGTTAAAAAGTGAAACTGAGAAAATTCTATTTCTTCCAGGCAGCTAATTTTAAGACTCTCACACTGTGCCCTGTGGAATGGCTGACTGTAACTGTTTTCCCAGTTGACTTTATAAAATGTAATGTTCTCTAAAGATATACTAGAGATCCAGAAGTGTACTCCTTTCCCTCTGAACACAAGGCAACACAAAATACCATATCACCTTGTACAGCAGCTCAGTGACCACATGGATCCATTTATAGAAAAAAAAATCAAGAATGAACGTGGAAGGTCAATCCTTATGGTTCATTGTATCACAATTGGTGTTATTTTGGGATAACACTGCTCTTTAGAAATCCACACATTTCATATATGCATATTGTAATAGAGGAGAACAAATCTGACTCCATATTAGATCTGTTCCTTGAGCTTTACCCACTGTGCCCTGTTTCCTAGGCTTAGTCTTGCTCGCTCTGCACTCACGTAAAGATAACAAGTTGCAGACTAGAGAATAACCTTTGTTTTGTTGGAGGTTTTGCAGGAGCACCATGAGCTGACCCACGTGGACAGCTGCAGGAACAAAGAATTCCTACAGCAAGAAGTTTGCAACAACCAACCACACCCCCTCCTCTGTTTTGTTATTGTGTTTTTTTGTTGTTGTATACAAGGAGCCTGTATTCTAACTGGAGCAGGATGGTTCTCCAAGACATTAGTCGGCCATCCTCTCAGTCTGCTGGCTTTCCAAATAAAGTTGCATTCCTTGCCCCAACAGCTCGTCTCCTGATGTATTGGCCTGTCGTGTGGCGAGCAGAACAAGTTTGGACTCGGTAACATATATGACTTGAATACAAAAGAATTTCTGGCAAACATAAAAATTCTGTTAAATATCTTTAACCTTTTCACATTGAAAGAGACTACCTCCATCATCAATACCTATTGAGGCTGACTGTATGCACTGTATGCAGTGGTAGGAGGTAGCACGGGGGCTTGTAAAGTACAATCTAATTCTGACTTCTGACGTCAGCGAGCTGGGTTTCTAGGGGGAAAAGGGGACATATACGTGTGCAAATAACACATCCACTGGGAACGCACACGTCTCTCCAGCCTATCAGAGCTGCACTAGCATACTGATCAACCTAATTTTAATTTCTAAAAGTAGACTGACTATTACCCAAAGATATTTTTTTTCTCCTTGAAATGAACAGTCTATTATTCCTTGTCGTGATTGGATATTTGATTTTTTTTAAAAGTAGCTTCTGAGGAACTTAATTAGCTAATGTGATTTACAGATGTTGAGTCATCTAAAAAAATAAATTAAGCAATCATTGTCTTGGTCTAGCTTTTTCAAGTGATTCTGACATAAATAACAGATGAATGAGCCAAACAGCAGTGGCGGAAAAATGTTTCAAAAGGAAATCTCTAGAGCAGGTTTCTACACAGGTGTTTAGGCAAAAATAGAGTCTGTCAACAGGATAAAAAAAATCTTTAGTCAAATATATGTACATTTTGTTCTTCACACGAGTAAACATCTGGATATCTAGAAATATTTAGATATTTTAATGTTTAGTGTTACATGTATAATCCACTATGAAGTAACGTAATTCATGAATTACACGTATATTGCAGAGAATCTGTTTTTCCTAGCAGGAGGAGGGTAAGCTAAGTTTTGCTGCTATTTGGTAAAGGGGAGTTCGATTTGACTGCCTAGAGCTGAGATGGAAAAAAATATAGGGAAAATACTAAAATCAGGTGATAGGAGCTGTGAATGAAAAATACTGCAAACCATATCAGTAAACAAAGAAGGCTGAAGCCATCAAGTCATGATCAGCGGCCGCCACCCCCCAGTGAAGACAAGCCTGCAGCCCGGCCTCTGCAGCCACTCACAGTGGTGCCCCCTGAGGGGACTCAGACTGAGAAAGGCCAGGACACTGGCTCTAGACAGCAAGATGCTTGTCAAAGGAATGAATTCAATGAATCCAAATGTTTGCTCCCTCCCATACCTAGAAGAGTGCTAAATTCTTTAACTTGAGATGCCCGGTTTTCTTCAGTTAATAAGTAATCTTTTAACGTTCCAACAACCTGGTCTTTGTTGTAAAACTTTTATGTATCCTAGCTCCTTCCCTATCTCTTCAGAGCAGTCCCTCTGAGTGATCTGGGAGGCTGTCATCCTGGGCTTGAAAGGGGTTTGAGTCCTCAGAAATGTCTGCCAAATAAAATGTAACTCTCAACTTTTAAGCTGTGCACTTATTTCAGTCAACAGAGCTCAGAGGGTTTTTCATATGCCTCTGGGAGGGCATAGGGTCTGCCACGTGTGGCAGCCAGGTTCAAGGAACTGCCCCCAGGCAATGACACCCTGGGAGGGGCGCGGGAGGACACGAGGCCCCCTGCTCTTTCCCTATCTCTGAGTATTTACATTCAGATAATAAAAGTCAAGTGGGATTTGGAGAGACGTTTAGTTTGCAGGTCAGCATTATTTCCTGCAGTTCCTTTTCCCCCTGTGACCCTCATATGTGATGCATAAAAATAAACGGAGACCACAAAGTCGGGGAGGGGGGGAGTGATTTTGTCCAGATTGGTTGGATGTGGGTTGTGGAAAATCTAATCTCCTACTAACATCCTAAAAAGAGTCACTGTGGTCACCAATACATGGAAGCATTCCTTCCATTATATTATACAATTATTTTTTATTCTCAATCAGAAATAAATAATAGGTACAATTTATATTATGTATGCTCCAGCCTGTGCTAAACTTTTCCTATTTTAGAGAATATTAAGGCATTTTCTAGGGGGATGAGTAGAGCGCAATGGGGTGCCTGAGGGTTTGACGGATAATGTTTAGAGAATGAAATGGAGTGGAAGTTTGAGTGACTGCAATAAATTGATCTAAAGTGTAAAAAATGACAACATAATGCCATCTGCAGCAACATGGATGTTTCTGGAGAATGTCATTCTAAGTGAAGTAAGCCAGAAAGAAAGAAAAATACCATATAATATCACTCATGTGTGGAATCTTAAAAAAAAAAAAAAAAAGGAGAAACATGAAAACAGAAACAGACTCACAGACATAGAATACAGACTTGTGGTTGCCAGCGGGGAGGGGGCTGGGAAGGGACAGACTGGGAGTCTGAGATTTGTAGATACTGACAGTATATGTAGAATAGATAAACAAGATTATACTGTCTAGCACAGGGAAATATATACAAGATCTTGTGGTAGCTCATGGTGGAAAAGAATGTGAAAATGAATATATGTATATTTATGTTATGACTGAAAAATTGCTATGTACACTGGAAATTGACACAACATTGTAAACTGCCTATAACTCAAAAATTAAATAAATAAAGTGTAATAGACAACCCACAGTCAAGTTTCTTCACCCTTGTGTCTGTTTTTTATAATGAGCCACATTTCCTGACTTTATTACTTAGAAAAGAAGTTTAGGGTCAGTTGGTAGCAGGCAGGCAAGTTTCATATTTATGTAGCACGTACAGAACCTTATTCCTGCTCAAAGTCTTACGATCGATACTGAGGGAAAAGAAATCTCTGGATAAAATACATTCTAAATGTAACAAATTGATAGAGCATTTTTTATCCTGCTTAAAATGAACTATGGAAGTGAGATTATGCTGAAAGGTAATGAGTTACAGTTTGGTGGTCAAATTACCTCATTGTAAGATAAAATATTCATTCCTTTCAGAAGATAACTATGAGAAAACTACTTTTCTATTACAATTATCTTCAGGAAGTCTGAGGCAAAATGACCTGTGCTTTTCAATATAGATCATTTAATTTTCTAATAGAGAACAAGTTTAGCACTTTAATGGGGTTTTAGTCATGCATTTTTATAATTCCTTCTCCCATACTAAGCGTTTGACGCCTCTAGTTGGAAGGCCCTTAAACTTAGACCCATGGTGCTGATCCCCTGGACCTCTGCATAAAATATTAATGTGACTGTGCCTTTTTCTGGGCACAGTATCTGGAGGTTTCATCTGATTCCAAAGTGATCTAAAAGTGTCACAGTGATCTACCAGGCAACAGGAAATAAGAATGACACAATAAGTTAAGGAGTCAAAGATTCTGTGACTTTATGTGATGTGACAGTCCAATTCTTATTTTTTGTTCTATAAATAACATAGTTTGTTTTTTCCAGGTTTACTGAGGTATATTTGACAAATCAAATTATAAAATTATATAAAGTATACAAAGTGATGATTTGCTATATGTGTACCTTGTGAAGGAATTCCCCCCACTGAGTTAATTAGCATCCATAATCTTTACACATATGTATCTATTTCCCCCCAGTTCTTAATATTGCACCTAGCCTCAATAAGTGTCCCGTAACCATTGTACCCTGACTTCACCTTTTTGGAAGGTGGATTTTGAGAGACCTAAGAGTTCATAAAACCACTGGAATGAGGCGAGTATTCCTGGTCCAGACATTTATTTTATTTTATTTTAGCCGCTCCCTATCTTGTATCTAAATGAAACATTTCCCTAAATAGTAGCATAATCAGATGTTTATTCATTCATATATTTATAATTTCTAAAAATAAAGCTAATTTAAGCTACATTAAGAACGTATTTGGGCAATTTACCAAACAATTCCTAATACATATTTATTCAATATATGGGATAGTGTTATCAAACTAAGATCTATCAAAATTGTATATTTTCAATTGGAATACATTTTACAGCAAAACAGGATCTTTTAAAATTAAAAAAAAACTATCACTCAGGTAGTCATACAAATACAATGTTGAATTAAACAAAATTCACTACCTAAAAGTTGAGAATTATATTTTATTTGGCAGATTTTTCTGAGGACTCAGCCTGGGACACAGTATTTCAGATCATTCTCAGAGGCTGTTCCAATGTGGCAAGGTAGAGGCCCCGATATATGAGTTTTTGCAACAAAGACCAGGTAGTCTGAACATCAGAAGGTTACTGTTAATTAAAGAAACTCAGATATCTCAAGTTAAGGAATTTAGTGCTTTTCCGTGTAAGGGAAGGTGCAGAGGTCTGGGCTCACTGGAATCATTCTTTTGATGTGCACCTGGCTGTCTAGGGCCTGTATCCTGCTCTTTCCCATCCTGAGTCCCCTCAGGGGGCACTGCGAGGGGCTGCCTGCTTGTCTGCATCCTGACTTCCCTCTGCTTGCTGTCAGGGGTGGTGGCAGTGGCTGATGACTTGAGGGCCACAGCATCCTTTGTTTACTAATACGGCTGCAATACTCTTCATTCACAATAGCAACATACATGAAGTTATAATTGTAATATTGTGCTACATTTGAATTATTAGACTAATGTGGGCTTTCTCTCCCCTATATTTATAAGAAAGAAAGAAAGAAATGCCTCCCCTGAAATTTGAGAAAGAAAAGAAAAGAAGAAAGGGGAAAAAGTGAAGAAAGAAATACCTTAATAGTTACCAGTGAAATTTGAAGCAGAAAAGAATTAGATCTATTTCAAAGTGTCAATTTTCCAAGTTTTACACCTTGAATCAGTAGTCACATATCCATGCATGAATGAGAACAAAGGGCAGCGGGGAGCTACAGCTGAAAGGAGAGACTGAAAGGGTCAGAAGGAAAAGGGTTTACCAGCTCTTACGGCAAAACAAAGTTGGGAGGAGTCCCGAAGCTTGAGTGAATGAGCAGCAGTGGGGAGAGGAGAAAGAAGGTTGGTAAATGTGTTGGGAAGGAGCTGAAAGGTGACCAGGCACACAGAGAGAGATGGGTCATTGTAACCCGGAGCTACTTCAGATTCCCTCCTGTGCCTGGGACTCCCAGGATGAAGTTCTGACCACTGGTTTTCGTGATCTTGAGATCTCCTTGAGATCCTGCCACCAGTCCCTGTCTCTGACTCTCAATCTCTCTCTCCCCTCACCCTTCATTTATTCGTTTATTTTCAAATGTCCCTCTGATCTAATCTAAATGAATCACTTTTCAAACAATCTCACTAAGATCAAATAGTCCTCTCTATAGTGTGTGGGACCATTGGTTAAACCTGTAACTTCATTACTCAGGTGAGAGGACCTTGAGGCTCCAGGATGGTTACTTCAAATAGCGTTTTGTTTTTATTCCTGAGAATAACCAGTAATATATGCATTATTTTGTCAGCCCCTTTTTGTCTTCTGCAGTCTACTTACTAAATATATTTTAATACATTGTTTTAATGTGCTGCATTATTAAGCATTACTGCTGACTGCGAGAATGGTCTCACCACAATCTAAGAAGAATCAACTTGTTCTCAGAGACGACTGAATATTCCTTTGAGTGTCTGGCAACATACAATTCCAACACATGTTATTTAATGCTTCTACTCCTGCCGTAAAAGTTCTCTCAAACACCCCTCTCCTATGTTTAAATCACCTGTGAAGTGCTTTCACTAAGGGTACATTTGTGCCATGATTAAAAAAAAAAAAGGGCAAAGAAGAGGTCCATAAGCGAAACAGATTTACGAAGAAATTATTGAATGAATGAGTAGCTAAGCATTAGCAAGAAAAAAAAACTCCCCCTGTTTTACCACTAAAAATAATGTTGGCACATGCTTACTGAATGACAAATCCAGAGTTGTCTATGTGAAAAGAATTAGGCAAAAAGGATGCTCTAAATATGGCAGAGCCCAATGCCACCCAAAAGAGACTTCCTTCATCCTCTCCAACAGAGGGCGAGAGAGGCCATAGCAGGCGGGCCTTCCCACTGTGATAATGTCCCTGATTAGGGACCATCTGACCCAACCCTCCTGCCGCCCGACCTTGGGCCATTCAGATAACCATGCTGGCCGTTAGTACCTTTAATCATAAAATGAGGGCTAGATTCTACCACTGGTTTTCAAACCACCCTCTTTGGGATGTTATGTCTCTGAAAATTCTTTAGGAGGCCGGCAAAAATATTTTCAAGTATTTTCTTCCAAACCATTACTATTTAAACTGGCTTGGAAACCTATTAATTGCTCTAAACTCAAAAATCCCTTCCAGATCTGCAATTATGTGAATGCATCTGTACAGGTGTCGGGATAAAAGCTGTAACAGAGAAAATGTTTTCTGTGACAAAGGGGGCTGGATGTAATTCCAGGGTAGCGGGGGGGTCTGAGGAATTTTGGAAAACAAGACTATCTTTGTTCACAAAACCGAAGATTGTTATTACCATTCTCATGGGTGTTGCCAACTGAAATCAATGCACAACCTACGAGCTGAGAGGTACATTTTATTCGGTGGACATTTCTGAGGACTTGAACCCCTTCGAGCCCGGGATGACAGCCTCTCAGATCGCTCTGAGTGGCTGCTCCGAAGAGGGAGGGGAGGAGCCAGGATATAGAAGTTTTACAACGAAGACAAGGTAGTTGGAACATTAAAGATTACTTATTAACTGAAGAAAACCAAGCATCTCAAGTTAAAGAATTGAGCGCTTTTCTATGGGAGGGGGCAAACACCTGGGCTCACTGAATTCATTTCTTTGACAAGCACCTAGCTACCTAGGGCCAGTGTCCTGTCCTTTCTTATTCTGAGTCCCCTCAGAGGGCACCACTGTGAGTGGCTGTAGAGGCCAGGCTGCAGGCCTGTCTTCACTGGGGGCTGGTGGCAGCCACTTATGACTTGATGGCTTCAGCATTCTTTGTGTACTGATATGGTTTGCAGTATTTTTTGTTCACTGTATGATCTGTGTTTTGCTGCATTTTGGTCAGAACATCTAAGTTCTAGAGAAAGGGTTACTCTCCTCTTATTACAAACTTGTGCACTAATCAGCTCACTGTTAATCCTAATAATTCAGTACACTTTTTAAAGTAAAGAATAGTTCTCACATAGTTGGTCTTTTATTCATTCCTTACACAGTAAGTCTGTTTCACACTTAAAAATGTGCCTGGGATAGGATGATGTCTGTACCTTGCATGAAGACAAATTTTAGCTGAAACCTTGTCCTATGTGTTGCTTGTCTATTTCTGGGCTTAAAAGAGAGAGTATTTATCCATCTTCGTAGAAGGATCTCCATTCAACATAAAGAGAATTCCACTCTGACTCTGACATATATCCTTGCTTATAATGCGTCTTTCTAAATCTCAAACTTCTCAAGTAAGAAGTAGATTAGGATAAAAAAGGGAAGGGTAGAAAAAAATATTTAACTCATCTTGGGGACATGTGCTAATACTAGATAAAGTTTTCTGTCCTCTCACTGTCCCCTGGGGAACAGATGGGACCAATAAGTTTGGCTAAAATTATTACAAGACTCTGTGTGCTCAAATATTATTTTGACCTAAACAAAGATAAATACCAGTTGGAGAATGTGGACTTCTAGATGACAGATGTGGCTTAAATAATACAGTCACTTAAAATTTTAAGATCTCATTATTCTTATTGCAACAGAGTAACTAACACATCCATATTACAGCAGCCAAGCTCTCGAATTCTAAACTTTAGAATAGAAAAAATGAAGACACAAAGGGCATCTGAGAAGTGGCAGCAATCTAAAAGTTAACAGGCTTTTAAGAATCTCAAAAGAAGTTTGCACTGAAAAGGGGCCAGTTTCAACAGTTATTTAATATTGATAACAACAGACAGATTGTGCAAATAGATACCAGAAGTGATTATTTTCTTTGTATGTGAATAGTGCCAAAGTCCTAGTGATTGACTAACCAAAAATGGTAGCATTATCACCCTCACGTATCAATAATTCAACATTTCCATCCATATTACTTGACGGAGTATTTTGGAGAAAAGATTCTTAATTGGCGTGAGTCACATGAAGAACTGACTAGTTAAAATGATTATATATTTCCAGTCTCTTTCAAACGCATTTTAAACAATCTTTCACTGTCATAGGAACCAAAATACCCATTCTTCCTATTAACATTAGAAGCAGTAACAAGAAAAATGCCAACCATCCCCCATTTCCCTCAAGCTCATTACAATGTTGCATTTTTACACTCTGCCTGCCAGGGCACACTCTTCAAATACCAGATGGTTTAATTAATTACATTGTAATAGCTTGTGCCTCCATCTCATGTGAAAAACTAAGAGAAAGTACAAACAAAATAGGGAAGGAAACCATTCTTACCAGAAATCTCTGCTAATACCAGGATTTGAACACAGACTTAAGAAAAACTGCCCTGAAATATTAGTATTTTCACAACAGCAATTCTTATCCTCTGATGATTGTTCATCACACTGATCTCCAGACACCAATGGTTAATACCACATGAAAATGTACAAAAGCGGTATTTTCTATGTTTTATTCAAATCTAGTTTATACCACTTATCAACTGATTTGTAATGACATACAGATGTTTTAACTGGTTTGACTCTTAGACATTCTATTCTGCTTTTGTTACCCGATGTGGAAAGAACACGCTATTGTGAGGAAACCCTGGGCTGTAATGTCAGGTACATCTTGCCATGGATTCACGCTGCTCGTGCAGCTACAGATGGTCTCAGCCTCAGTCTCCTCACTGAGACGATAAGCATTCCACCTCCTTCTCGGACTTGTGAGGATCACAAAACGTGGTCTGTAAGCCACGCAGCAGGCTGCCTGACAGGCCACAGATTCTAAACCAGTGCACAGTCCCTTCCCTAAGGAAAAGTCTATAGGCAGAAGGCATATGAAGAGAGCAGAAATAAGCCATGAACATTTTAATTTTTCTAATGAAAACCTTCTTAAAATGAATCTTACCATGAGAATTGGCTAATAATGGCCACTAGGTACTGCCGTTGGCACACTTATCACTTATGAGAATGCTCTGAATTCCCAAATAGGTTATCGTAATAATTCTACCATTAGGGAAAGACCTTCATTGCTATCTGTGCAGAATAACTTGGCAACATCTGTATAAACATCTGTATGGAAACAGCTGTGGATCTCGTGTTTACAGAGGTAGATGTTCATGGAATACTGAGCTTCTCTGTGGAATATGTATTTTTTTATTTTAAAGACATAATTCCTGATTTATTACAAAATGAAACACTCAGAAGTGTTGAGCGATACCCAAAGTTCAAATGTAAAAGCTCTCCTGCCTATAAACTTACTTTGGCTGCTTCTTTCCACCTGCTAAATAAAAAGTGAACTCATTAAACTGAACTAACTGTGGAAGATTTAGCCATTCTGGGAAGATAGTGACCAAGAATGATGACTCTCTCTTTACCAGCTCTAACGTAGCAGCATATTTTGCGTGAACTAAGGGCTGGGACGATGCTCAGAAGCTTCTGTGCACAGCAGGCCTTGAGTCCTCTGCGAGGCTCGGCTGAGGCAACTGAAGGGATTGGGCAGCATCCCCTGTGGGTGGAGTGAGTACCTGAAACCCAGTGTCGGAAAACCCGGAGTGCTGACGGTGGAGTGAGCACTTGGGCAGGAGTCTGGCTTGCCCAGATCTATACTTCACCCACATGGAAAGCTGCCACAGACCCACGGGGGAATGTCTGGTCTCCCTGGAGGCAAGAGGCCAAGAGAGATCAGAACAGTGAGCCCTCAGTCCGCAGAGGTGATGGGAGACTGGAGCGTGCGATGGCATTTTTTTAGGTTCTCACCTTGTTTTTGGTGGCCTGCCTAGTTCTACGTTTTTGGTCCATGTGGGGGAGACTATTTCACTTTGTAACACTTTGGAGGACTGGTTGTAACTGAGCAGGACCCTGGGGGGCCTTCCGGGTCAGACCCCTCCCCCATACCCTCCGCTGCAGCTCCTCTCTGAAGGATCCAGGTAATAGTACCTCATGTCTATTTCCTGCTTTTTTCAGATGCTTAAAACCACCACCCAAGGGAAGGAATTAACTACTCGATGATCCAGAGCACGTGGTCCCCACATCTTCTGGCACCTGGGGGTTGATGGTGTTGACCGCCCTGTTACCTCAACACCAAGCAGTCGGAGAACTGTGCATAAGCTAATCATGTGCCCTGTGACCCTCTCCCTCGCCTGGCCTTTAAATATGTTTTGCTGAAACCTTTCGGGCAGTTCAGGGTTTTCTTGGGCATGAGCCACCCCGTCCTCCTTGCCCGGCCCTGCAATAAACCTTCCTCTGCTCCAGGCTCATGTTTCAGTTTGGCCTCATGGTGTGGCGGGTACACAAACTTGCCTTCGGTAACATGGTACCTGAAGAAAACCACACTACATCGAGACAGAAAGAAAGGAAAAAAGAAAAAGGGAAGAGCATCCAGAAAAAGCAGAAAACAAACCAAAAAAAAAACAGTCAGAAAAACTACCCGGTGAAAAAAAAGTGGCTGGAGAAGAACAGGAATACACCTGAACAGAAAAACGGAAGAAATGCCTGAGATCGTACAGCTACAGTACTTTCTGAAGAAACAGAACAAAACAGTATCTTCCTGATTTCCGCCTAAACCATTCACCTGAACCTGGCGGCTGAGAAGACCTTGAAGGCCGTATCTCTGGAACACATGACCAAAATGGTAAGATGAAAACTGTTCGAAAAAGAAAATTTGAAGCAAGCTCCGGGAAACTTGCCACAAGTTAACAGGAGCTCCCAAAGGAGAAAAAAAGGGAAAAATATAGAGAAAAGAACATCTACAAATAATAGGGAGAGACTTCTGAAAGAAAGACCTAATACTGCGAGCAGGCTGAGGGAAGGGCCAGACCGACGTGGGTTCCGGTGAAGTCCTTGACCTCTGAGGACGAGGCACCGCAACCTTACAGGGGTGCAGAGAGAACGGACAGAGCTCATCTGCAGCGCCAGAAGCAGGAGGAAGGCAGAACTTCAGTGAGAGGTGCTGAGAGATGGGAAAGGGCTGTGTTGTGAGAACCGGAATGCCTCCCTGACATCTCTCAGCTGAGAGGAATAAAAGCTATTTGATGATCAGCAAGAATTCCATTAGTCTGTCATCTAAACAGCCCATCAGAGGATGATATGTGAACTAAGACTCAAACCAAGCAAGTGAATTGGGTTATGGCAGGACGAGTTTTACAGCCCGACTTCCTCCGATTTCCTATCCTGTCCTACACCACCTGCCAACCCATTTGCAAGGCCCAGGAGCAATGGACACCTGGAATGGAGAAATTGGGGACACTGAGTGAGTCGTCCATGCTGCCTTCATCACACCTGCTCCCCAACTGTAAATACGGGGATGAGGGGAGCTTTGAAATGGATTTGAAACTGACATCATAGATTGGAACTAACTGGACTTAAAACCTGAATATTGTAAATTAAGATTCTTCTTAGAGGAGAATGAGTGGAAAGCTATGTGATTTGCTCAAACTGTTGCTAATGAAAAAGAGTGACAGTGGTTATTGAAAAATAAAACCAATTACAGTTTGTACCACGTTGAGTACAGACTATACCCAGTCAGCCATTTGTACTGGCATTTTAAGGAATTGTTGTAAATGCATCCTCATGTGCACTATGTAGAGAGATTGGGTAGAACAGACAGAGAAAGGGACAGAGGAACAAGAATTCAGGATGAGATAGAAGATACAGTTTTTGGAGGAATGAGGATTCATCTAAGTTCCCTGGAAACTAGGTTGGATACTGTCTGGAGGAACCAAACATTTTCCATTATAGCTTCTCGAAAAAGAGGCTTCAGAACCACTAAATGAGCTCAGTTAATCAAGGAAAGGCAATTCAAAATACGCTTACATTGTATCTTACGTAGCTGCAAAATTTGTTGTTTTAAAAGTAAGAACTAATGGCAAGAATAGAAGTTGAAGACACATTTCAGGAATTCATAATTTTGCAAAAAATAATCCATTTTAAAATATGCTTTTCCCTATGTAATAGAGAACAGATCTGACCCCGTATCAGACCACTGTGCCCTTTTTCTAGCCTCAGTCTTGCCAGCTCTGCACCTTTTGGGAAACAATGTTGCCTTAAGCCTGAAATAGACAAGAGAGCCTGTTCTTGGGGCTCTGACCTTTAAGGATGTCAGCACTTCTGCACTTAGGTCCAGATGGCAAGTTGCAAAACAGAGAATAACCTTTGTTTTGTTGGAGGTTTACAGGGACACTATGACCTGGCCCACATGGATGGCTGCAAGAACAGAGAATACCTGCAGCAAGGAGTTTGTGACAATGAACCACACCCCCTCCCCTATTTTTTTGTCTAAAAGGAGCCTGTATTCTGACTAGAGAAGGATGGTTCTCCAAGACATTGGTCTGCCGGCTTTCTGAATAAAGTCGCTATTCCTTGCCCCAACACCTCGTCTCCTGATCTATTGACCTGTCATGCGGGTGAGCAGAACGAGTTTGGACTCAGTAACACATGTAAGTTTTTCTTGTTACATTAAAAATACTTTTTTTTCAATATGAAATAGTGGGTCATCAACACAGTCAAGAAGCAATCAAAACATCCTCTCTTTCTTCACCCTCGCCCCCGACTTCATTCATCTCACTCTTTGTTTCAAGGAATAACTTGCCATTGTCTGTAGAGCCGTGGTCTCTGTCAGTAAAAGATTTCTCTTAGAAATGACACCTTCTGTTTGATCACAGTGTTGCCTGATGTATCCTCACTATTGTCCCATCTGGTCTCCCATTTCCAATTCTTCCTCAAAGACTCCTGCATATTATTTATCTTTTATTTTTAAACTATTTATTTTTAATTTCTTTTTAAATGGAGGTACTGGGCATTGAACCCAGGACCTCATGCATGCTAAGCATGTGCTCTACCACTGAGCTATACCCTCCCCCCTCCCAAATTTATCTTTTAAATCTTGAAAATAGTTATCTGGTTCTTAAACTCCACAAGAGCAGTGGCTGATGTGACACAAACTCCTAAAATTGTTCCTGGCATATATGTGATACTCAGAAATATTTGTTACATTTCAACAAACCCTTTGCCTTGCATTAATTAATATCATCTATTTTACTTATTTAAACAAAGCTTTCATCTTGCATTAATTAGTACAATTTATTTTTGCTTATTTAAATGATTTACTCAGTTAAAATGTATGCATTTTATTTAACAGATTCTGATGATTGAGCTACTTTTCTGCTTTGTTTCCTTTTTTGGTACCAAATCCTTCAATAATCATGAGTTGCTTCCATCTGTAATTTGCAAGTCAGCGTTGGTATGTTTATCATATACCTATGTACAAGTCTGGATTAGCACTAAGTAAATGTTTTGGATATAACATACATTTTCTATTTGATCCTCTAAGACTTTCCTTAATACCAGAACCCTGTAAGAGGTGAGATCCTTCCTTTGGAGATCAAACCTGCATCTTTAGGAGCTACAGTCTGTAACAACACAGATAACTTTTTAGGAATGCTGCGAAGCCTTCGATGTTAATAACTACCTATGGAATTGCAAAAGCAGGTCCTTTGATTCTAATGTCAGTTAACTCATCAAGATGAAATCAAGGTGCTGTAGAAAGGGGAGATTGAAGCTGAGCATCTAAAAAGCAATCAAAGCTCATGAAAAGAGAGGCCTTAGAGAATTCAGAACCCTGGCATCAAATGGGAACAGAGATAATTAGCAGTAAATTCTGTCTTAAGATAGAACGCAGATGATCACACCCTGACCCTAGGCTCAGAGAGTGCGTATCTGGCTGTCTGCCCTGGTGAGGAGGAAGAAGGCACTTACATTAGGGTGAGCAGGAAAATCACACTCAAATGGTTATCCACTGCCCCTTTTATCTGTCTTTCAGGTTATGTCCATCAAATTGGCAATGCTAAAATGGCCTTGGGTTTTAATAATAATAATAATAATAATAATAATAATAATAATAATGTCAGTATTATTATTATATAATTATTATTAGTTCTATTCTAAGAACCAGTAATAATTTTAATTCTTTTAAAGTCATAGGCTTATATTACTTATTACAACTTAGCAGATAAGAAGAAATACTCAGCATTAGATGATGACAAATTTTTCCAAATAGAATACGATCATAGTGCTATGGCAAGACAGGAAACACTCTGCACAAGCAGCAGCTCCACCAATGCATGGCTTTGTGCTTAGCGCTTTTCGCTACCACACTATTAGAATACAGTTAATCACAGGAAAGCAAAGGGAATTCACTGGTTTTGAGGATGGAAGTCCGAGGCAAACTCTTGACAGCACTGTAACAACCGCCACATCAATGAAGGAATGACATCCAGGTGGAGGGTTCTGTTTCTCCCTCTGCACTGAATGTTATTGTTTTACTCTGTTCCTGGCCATTCTCTTGCCTGCAAGGTGTTATTATTGCCTTCATCGTGAACTCCTGCCATCAGCCAGACAAACGGGTCCGCCATTCCCCACCTTGTAGCCTTGACATTCATCAGTGTTACTTTCGCTGGCTGGTGGGTTTTTATTTAATCCCTTGTATTCCCTGTATATTCATCTGCATGAAAGACTCTGACCAAATGTTCACTGTTTACCAAATTATAGCATGAATTCCTCTATATTTATTTCTATTACATCTATTTCTAAGCATTCTTATGTGAAATAAATCTTCCAAAATGTTATTAATTTTTTTTTGTGTATGAAAGTCTAGATCATCTTCTATCTCCTAGACTGAAAATACCCTGATTTCTTTTCTCTTTTCTGTATTATATCTACTTAACTTTCCTGTCTGATTGCTGTTGGCAATCAGTGTCATTTTCCCATTTCACAGCTAGGATTACAATCTTTGAGGACTAGAAAGCAAGAATGTCCTCTATTTGCTTTCACCATATGGAGGAAAAGAGATTTACTTTTCCTCCATAGGCACTCTTAGTAGGTTTCCTGTATGGGTTTCCAATATTTCAAATGTGAAATGAAATAATATGCCCTAATTGCCCCATTTCAGGGGCAATCACATCTGTCACCAAGACATACATCCCATCTAATGCAGGAAAGAAATAACCTGGAATGATTCTTTTTTTTTTTTTTTTTTTTTGCCTGTGTTGGATTGACTAAAAGTTGTGTATGTGAGACTGGCAGGACCAACAAAGGACACACACAGACAAATATAAAACTTCACATTAGTATAAAAGTTGTGTGTGTGTATTCACGCCACTTTATGTGTTACTAGAGATGACGTGAAAATCTTCAAACAGTATGTTTCCCTTTCTAGCAAAGAAGGAACTAAATATGGGGAGCTGGGAATGTCCATCTGGGTTTGTTCGTTTTCTACTGGAGAGTGTTTTTGTTAAGACCTAACACACACTCACACACACACACATATTTTCTTTAAATGATGCAAACCTCTAGTGATGCTCATTAGAGATTAAACGCAGGCATGACAAATACCACTTTTCACATTCCGTCACCTCTGGTAATACAACAGTACTGTGTAGCATAAACACCAGAAAGATTCTGAGACCAGGACAGGGTTGGTGGAAGTAAGTGCTGCGATCTCTTAATCCTGTGAATGACTAACTCTTAAGGAGGTAACAAAGATATTTGTGATCTGTGACCTAGATCTGGTTTCTTGTTTGTGTGGAAAACCCTCCTTTCATCTTTTTTTTTTAAACTAAAGGATGTGTAAATTCACATTCAAAAGGCAGAATCTTCCTGAAGACTTCCTAAGTTCTGATCATGAGATAGTGCATTTTGTTTTAATGATGAGTTAATTACTAAGCATTGGTATAACTTACCAATGCAACCTAATGGAAGGTGAGAGGCAGCCAATTTAGGAAAATGCGATACAGTGACGTTATTTTAAAGTACATGCCCTCCCCAACATTTTGCAAGGAGCAATCTGCACAGCCCTATGTGCCAGCCTTAGTGCCTGGGCTATTAAAGAAAGGGGTGTTACAAAATATAATAATGGCAATTCTTGTTTCCCCATTTATAGGTTACAAAGGGAAGAGACGGGCATTAACATAACTGAAACATGTGTTAGTGTAGGATTTTACATCCCTTTTGTCATGATTTGTCAAATTTATTTACCGCTCCTAATCTATATTTGCAAGACAAATTAGCAAATATTAAAAAAAAAAACTTTAATACAGCACCTTCACAGAGCATTAGAGATTTAAAATGAGCAAGCTTCAGTTGATTGATGTGTTATTGACCTGCCACACTACTTGTTTTGATAAGGCTGAATGGCGGCCACCAAGCTGGAAATTTTCCCCATGGCAATAATATTTCTTTTGCCTTTAATAAATCACTGAAGATGTGAAAACTATGCTGATTTCCAACATCTGACATGATACAGACATTTTTGAGGAGCTGGATGCTTCTCAGTCAGCAGCCTTAGACGATTACATCCCATTGGAGGGCAAAGTTGGGTACGTGGTGGATAACGTAGAGGAAGGTGAAAGCTCTAACCGTGGAAAGATGTTCCATTTAGCAGAGGAACTGGGTGTCAGGAGAACCCCCTATCAGTCTGCGTTACCTTTCCGTGCTGTTCTAGCTTGCCTCCTGCTGGCTACGGTTCTTCACCTGTGATGTTTCTAAGAGTTAGTATCCTGACATGTTAGTTCTATGGGCTTTTATTTAAATGTCAAAGGAAACCTGAAATCACCAAGTGATTTCGTATAACAGTTCATTTTTGCCCCTGGTGGTTCTGGCAATGAAGGAAGTCAACAGCTGCCATCCTTTGCTTGGTACTAAGGCAAATGGGAAAAAAAATTTACCAAGTAGAATGCCTTTCATTGATTGTAAGATCTGCTAATTCCACATTGAGTGATACAGAATTTTTTTTAAAGCTTATTCATTCATAGACAAAATATTTATGAAGTGCTTACTTGGTGCCTGGCATCATCCAAATTGGAGAACAGAGCAGTGAAAATGATACAATAAACCCTGTCCTCACGACATTTATATTTTAGCAGGAAAATCGGCAACAAATAAGCAAAAAAATAAACATAGTATATCTGAAGTTAAGAGCTAAGAGGAAAATAAACAAGTGAAAGGGGCCCCAGTCAGACCACTTCTTCTTTTTCTTTTTTTAATAGAGGTACTGGGAATTGAACTCAGGACCTCATGCGTGTGAAGCATGCGCTCTACCACTGAGCTACACCGCCCCCCTTCAGCCAGACCCCTGAACAAACACTTATTTGTGCCAGACAATTCTCTAATGATGGGAGCACCAGAGACACTGCCAGCCCTGCCCTCACGGAGTATACATTTCAGGGGTGAAGACGTAAATGAAATGATTACAAGTACTAGGTCTAAGACGTAAGTGACATGCATTACTGGTATTTATAAGAAAATAGAGTTAACCTAGCCTACAGCCTAGATCTAAAATCTATGTTGTAATGAAATGGTATTTCTTTGTACATAGCTCACCTCAAAAACTCATTCCAAGATTCTATCTACAATAATAAAATAGATTAAAATATCAATGAATTTATGTATTATATATATTAAAATATATGTAGTGCATTTTAATTTTCTATGTCCTTTCATATGCATTATTCCATTTGATATTCAGAATAATTGTGAGAGAGGTCAGCTGAAGATTATCTTTTTAAAGATGATTAAGCTAAAGTTCTGAGAATTAACTGACTTGTCTACAGTCACAAAATGAGTCAGTAATGCAGGCAGTCCTAGCTTTTTCCTCTACCACTTAATCACCAGAGGTCTGGTCTGAGCTAAATATAGTAAAACTCTTTACCCAACAGCACCAGCTTTTCTGTTCAGAAGCAAAAGGAAGAGAGAACACAGCATCCCCGTTCTTAAGAAATATGAGATCTATTTAGGGAGGTGTTCACATAAATACCAGATAGTAAATTGTGCGGATGTTCCATGTGCATATAAAGCCATGGAATGATCAGAGTGCTACGGAATGATTCTATAACCTTCCCTTGACAGAAATTTTTAAATTGGGCATAAAAATAGACTATGTATTTAGATTTTTGAGGCTTTTCCATTCCGAAATTCTTTGTCATTGGTTTTTCTTTTCCCATTCTGAAAATCACTGGCCAATCAATGAATCTTACCTACCATTTCCTCTGAGTTTATTGCTTAGTTTAGAAATCTACAGTGTTCCTTTATTGCACAGATTAATCTTAGCTCTTCTCTTTCTCTCTTTCTGCTGAAAATTTCTGCCAGGGCACTCCAGAAAACTTTACTCAGCATTCTCTAATTATCTTATTCCCAGCTCTAAGCCAATGCCAAGATTTCTATTTGAACAACCTCTTCCTCAAATGCTAAATTGTCGACCTTTAGGAAAGCTTCATGCATTTAACCTTCCTCTAGAAAATCAGCAGGGAATTCTATTCAATATGCAGCCCTGAATCTGCTGTTTCTCTCATATAGAGCAATGACTTTATTTTTCCAATTTTTGTGTGACCTCAACACGTCTGACTCTATTCATATTGATTATTTTATACGATTTTTTTTCATGAGCCAGCACCTGGCATACTACCGCAGAAAAAAACATTTGATATTTTCAAATACTATCATTGTCTGTTACAAATATGATATATCTAATCTCTTTCCCCTCCCACTGTGCCTGAAAAGAGTTTCTCTATTAATTAAAAATTATAAATGATACATGTCAACTACTAAGGAATTAAGGCACAAGAGAAAAGGCTACAACCTCACTTATGTGTTTGTGGTTGTGTGTTAACTGTCTTAATTGTGGCTAAGAACTGATCTGCAGCCTATAGCTGAACACAAACGCTGCTGTCAACCACTACCGTGTGGCAACATGCCAAAGTCTTTTGTGTATTCTTTTTTTATTTTTGCCTTCATATCAACTCTACAAATAATTAGTCTGCAATATCAATTGCCTTCTAAAGAGTCAGTGATGATCAAAGGCACAGTTTTTAATAGAAACTGATGAGAAACATCTTGATGAAAAATGAAAAAAATACTTACGGGAACCAGAAATTTTTTAATCTCTTCCAAGGCGTGACTCATACGTGAATAAGCTTCCCCAGGTGGAGCAAACACTTCAATTAACACATGAAGTTCATCACTCAAGTGGGCATATTTGGCTTCCCCACTCTTCCTTAATTCTTCTTCCTGTGAAAGAGGTTATTTTTAGAAATACAAATCCCCTCATTTTGCATTGACTTAACATTTACTGAGAAGATAACAAAAGAGCATTGTCTAAGCAAATTTTCCACAAGTAGAAACACTTTGAGAAATAAAAATTGGGTACAAGCCATGGAAAGATTTTAAAATTATTCCTGAGTGTTTGAAAGATTAAAAAAAATCCTAGCATAATTATCTACACCATATTTTAATCAGCATAAAGGAAAATGCTATGGGGGAGGGTATAGCTCAAGTGGTAGAGTGCATGCTTAGCAGGCACGAGGTCCTGGGTTCGACCCCCAGTGTCTCCTCTAAAGATAAATAAATCTAATTACTTCCCACAGCCAAAAAAAAAAAAAGAAAAAAGAAAAAAGAAAAGAAAAGAAAGAAGATGTGGTTGCCAGGAGGGAGGGGGTAGAAAGGGATAGGCTGGGAGTTGGAGATTTGTAGATACTGACAGGTATATATATAAAATAGATAAACAAGTTTATATTATACAGCACAGGGAAATATATTCAATATCTCATAGTAGTTCATGATGAAAAAGAATATGAAAATGAATATATGTATAGTCATGTATGACTGAAGAATTGTGCTGTACACCAGAAATTGACACAACGTTGTAAACTGACTATAACACAGTAAAAAAAATCAAAACTAAAAAAAGAAAGAAGAAATTAACTGAATGCAAATGCTAAATCCCTGAAAAGAAGTTACAGAAATGCCGTTAACTCTTCAGAGTACACCGCTGGACGAAAAAGATCGCAATTCTTTAAGAAAACCAGGATTTTCTAGATACTCTTGGAGAAGTGGTGAAAAGGTTGCTTGTTCCCATTAAGCCGAGGCTTCTCTCCCAGCCTCATGCCTGCCGGGATTCCTGCCCACAGCTTCTCTAGCATCTGCTGCCTCATTTTGGTCAATTCATAGGAGGAGTAAATTACAGGGATGGCGGCTAGGCATTATGTTGGCTTTGATTCTGCACAAACCACCTACCCTCAGCCTAACCACCAATGGCACATTTCTGTTAGAGGAGATATTTTGGAGCACTGTACCCAAGTGATTACTGAAGCCTGATCGATTCAGTACAGATGCGGAGCAAATCAGCAAATTATGATCAATATGCTTTGCCTGTGTGTGTGTCTAAGGTGTATCATCTATAATTGCACAGTCACCTTGCACGGGATTCACCGATTTGAGTTGAAAAGATTTTAAGTCACTTCAGCACAGATGAAATTCAAACCCAGCTCATTTTGCAACCAGATTTGTATATATATATTTTTTAGGATATCCAGGAAGCAAAATTCGGTTAAAAGTGAACATCAATAATATTAATTATGTTTTATCTTTCTTGACTCTCCTCCCCCTGAAGCAATTGTTTCCCCGAATTTCAAAGGATAAACATTTTAAAAACAATTTTTAGTTTTATGTGTGGATTAAATTGGAAAAGTGTCATGAATAGAACTAACCTGGGTAAACTAAAGTGGTTTGGTTCTGCTGTCATTTCTCTCTCGAGTAAGAGTCTAAGGCTATGGGCAGCTTGGAGGAGGAGCAGGTGGCCCTTCTCCATACTGCCATCCAGCTCCTAAGATGCTGTTCTCATGGGTGTTAATGAAGGATGCTGTCTATCATAACCGCTGGATTCCACCCCATGGAAAAGAGAAAGAAAACGTAGACAGCAAAAGGCTTCCTTTCAAGGACAGATACCAGAGGTTGTATGTATCACCTCTGCCGACAATTTCTTTGGCAAACGTGTGGTCACGTGGAGGCAATGGAGGCCGTGAAAGTGGTCTCAGACCGAGCAGCCAAGAGGCCATCTAAACTATGACAGCTTCCTTTACAACAGGAAAAAGTGAGACTAGACACTGGTTGATTATGAACTAGGAAAATCTTCGGTGTATAACATTTGTTTAATGCAGGGGAGGTAATTAGGTTTCTTTGTTGAGTTTCACTTGGAGGAGGTACGAGGGATTGAACCCCTGACCTCTTGGGTGCTGAGCATGTGCTCTACCACTTGAGCTATACCCCTCCCCCATTAATTGAAATGAATAGTTCCAAAGTTAACGCTAGGAACCACTGGATTTCCATCTAATAAAAAGGCACAGAAATGGGCACAGGCAATAAATCAAAAGAACATAAGATGCACACATCAGAAGGTAAATCTGTCATGATTCAAAATTCTGTTTTTAGCAGGGGGAGGGTATAGCTCAGGTGGTAAAGTGCATGCTCGGCATGCATGAGATCCTGGGTTCAACCCCCAGTACCTCTTCTAAGAAAAAATAAATACTAAATAAACCTAATTCCTTCCTCCTACCATAAAATAAAGAAGTAAAATAAATAATTTCAAAATTCTGTTTTTAAAAGACTATGCACTCGGTCAATATTATTTAATCTTCCCTGTAAAAGGTACATGTATCCAACCGACAGTATTTACTTTAGCCATGGACCTTCAAAAAATGATTTGTGGTGTTTAGCTACTACAAAGGAATCACAAGCTAATCATTTTAAGTAAAATCATTAGTTGCTAAACATTAGGGAGTCTAAACCAAAATCATTAGGGGATAACAAACCTGGTTTTACATCTTCCCAAACATGCTAACTCATGCTCTACCATAAGGTATAATACAAGTAAAACATGCCAGTTTTTATCAGTTATTCTTTAGGGAATAGCATGGCACGAAATAGAATCTAATTTAAATCACATTCATGTATTTAACTGTTAAAAGAATTTTCAAGGGAAATTTCTCTTAGGAATTACCTCTTGTATTTTATCTCCTACAAAGATAGAAGTCAAGTTTCTGACTTGAAAATGATTGGACAACTAGAAAAATGTCCTCTTAATTCAAAATAGCATGTTCAGTGAAGAAACTTGAAAAAAAAATACCAACAATTACAAATATATTTTTTAAATCAACGACCATACAATTTAAGATACACTGTTCACATTTTCAGTATATTTTCTTCAAGTCTCTTTACAACAGTACCAGTAATGGAATAGAAGTCTTAAGTTTGGCATTACTTTCTAGGTTCCAGGTATGCAAAGTACTTTCCATGGATTATCTAATTGTATCTGCATAACTCTACTTTGGTACAGAGTTACACAGACTGTAAATCAGAGGACAGGAGTAGAATCCAGGTTACCTCATTCCAAAGGTCAAGTTCTTAATCACTACACGTGTGTTCCGGTACAGGCACTTCAGTGTAAGTAGACATTTTACACATCCATATTCTCTACGGATATCCCTAGTTTCCAGAAGGCACTACAGTTTTCTGACATCCACACGCATGTGCACTGTGCCCTTCAGAATATCTTGCAGCAGATTCCAGGTCCTGACACACCAAGCACACATGCCGTTCTGATTCCTTAGTAGCCGTGGGTCCATCAGTGCTGGGAGAAACCATTCTTTTCAAGGTTCTCCGTCACCTCTTATTTTATGGAAGGTTTACCTAAAAATGCTAGTGATCATACATCACACTATTTACCCCTAGTTCTCTGATTGCAATCATCAGTTAAAAGGAAGACATTCATCCAAAGGTGTTGAGGTTGAGCTCAGATTAGCTTAGACATTTT
Source organism: Vicugna pacos (assembly GCF_048564905.1). Lineage (NCBI taxonomy): Eukaryota > Metazoa > Chordata > Mammalia > Artiodactyla > Camelidae > Vicugna > Vicugna pacos. Next base: position 4,507,282 of record NC_133006.1, read on the forward strand.
CTCTTGGAAAAACAGGCGTGCTTCATGACAAGTCATTTCCCATTTCCCTGAACAGTTTGTCCACGAGCAAAGGCAGGGTGGTTAGGACCCCAACACCATTTCTGTCTCGGGGTAGGAACTCAAGTCAGCTCACAACCGGAGAGTTCATCTTAGTTCAGATGATTCAAGACAAATTTTCCAAAATAGGGCACAGAATTAGATGTTCTCTTGTGCTCTGGGGCAGCCATTTGGCTTCTGGATTTGCCAACTGCAAATGTTACTACAAAACTCAAAATTTCTTAAAATACCTTATAAGATCCACTCTCAAAATCATTTATGGGTGACATCAACTTTATTGAACATATCAAAGGGGCTGAAGCAAAGAGGTCACATTGATCAGCTCATTGCAGACAACTCAAGACATCCACCTTCTCTTGTGCCAAGCCCTTCCCGCTTCATTACACAATTCCAATTTTTTTCTCTTCTGCCTCTAATTTTTGTTATTACTCTGTCCTCTGGGAATTCCTAGGGAACTGAAAATTATTTTCACCTCTATTAAACAGAGTAATTTACTTTCTGAGTGCCATTTCTAAAGCTTATACATCCAGCCCATTAATGAAATAAAGGGGACAACAGTTAAGTGTCCCTACTACCCTTAGAAGTCACAGTGGTGATCATTAACTGCTATTTGGAATGGCCTTTTAGCATCACACACACACACACACACACACACACACACACACAGAGCTCTTTTTAATGAGGGCATTCTAGTGAAAGAAAATGTGTACATTTTGTCAAATTGAGAACAGTAGTAACCTGTATTGGATTTTTTTTTAAGAATATGTTATAATTGTTCACAATTTGATGTAGGCCATGTGTCCTCCTTTGAGCAGTTTTTCACATGCCTGTTGGCCATCAGTATATCTTCTTGGGAAATGCGTCTATTCAGAACTTCTGCCCATTTTTCAATTGGAGCCTTTGTTTTTGATACTGAATTGTAAGAGCTGTTTACAAATTTTGATTATTAACCCCCGGTCAGTCATACAATTTGCAAATACTTTCTCCCATTCAGTAGTTTGTCTTTTCAATTGCTGGTGGTTTCCTTTGCTGTGCAAGAGCTTCAAGTTTGCTTAGGTTCTGTTTGTTTATTTTTGCTTCCATTTCTTTTGCTTTAGGAGACAGATCCAAAATACTGCTATGATTTATGCCAAGGAGTGTTCTGTCTATATCCTCTTCTGGGAGTTTTATGGTTTCCAGTCTTTAATCCATTTTGAATTTTTTTTTTGTATATGGTGTGAGAAAATGTCCTGATCTCATTCTTTTATGTGTAGCTGTCCAGTTTTCCTAGAAACATTTATTGAAGAGACTGTCTTCTCTCCATTGTATATTCTTCCCTCCTTTGCTGTAGGTTAATTGACTATAAGTGTGTGGGTTTATTTCTGGCCTCTCTATTCAGTTCCATTGATCTGTATGTCTGGCTTTGTGCCAGTGCCATGCTGATTTGATGACTGCAGCTTTGTAGCATAGTCTGAAGTCAAGAAGCACGATGCTTCCAGCGTGTTCTTTATGCTCAATATTTCTATGGCACTTTGGTACCTTTATATGGATATAAATTTTAGGATTATTTATTCTAGATCTGTGAAAAATGTCATCTGCAAGTAGTGACGTTTTTACTATTTCCCTTCCATTTTGAATGCCTTTTATTTCTATTTTTGTCTTAATTGCTGTGACTAAAGCTTACAATACTATGTTAAATGCAAGTAGCAAAAGTGGGCATCCTTGTTTTGTTCCTGATTTTAGAGGAAAAGCTTTCAGCTTTTCACTGTTGAGTGTGATGTTGGCTATGAGTTTGTTAAAAATGGTCTTTATTGTATTTAGATATGTTCCCTGTATACCAACTTTAATGAGAGTTTTTTTTATGACTGGATGATGAAGTTTGTCAAATGCTTTTTTTGCATCTACGGAGATGACGGTCTGACTTTAATCTTTCTTTTTGTTAATGTGGTGCGTCACACTGATTGATTTGTGAACAACAAACCAACCTTTTTAAATTGTTTAAGGCTTGGTTTGTGGCCTAGCATGTAATCTATCCTGGAGAATGTTCCATGTGCACTTGAAAACAATGTGTGTTACACCAGTTTTGGATGGATGTTCTGTAGATATCTATTAGGTCTAACTGGTCTATTGTGTCATTTAAGACCACTGGTGCCTTGGAATCCCACTCCTGGGCATATGTCCAGAATGAACCCTACTTCAAAATGACACCTGCACCCCAATGTTCATAGCAGCACTATTTACAATATCCAAGACTTGGAAACTGCCTAAATGTCCATCAACAGATGACTGGATAAAGAAGAGGTGGTATATTTATACAATGGAATACTATTCAGCCATAAAAACCGACAACATAACACCATTTGCAGCAACATGGATGTTCCTGGAGAATGTCATTCTAAGTGAAGTAAGCCAGAAAGAGAAAGAAAAATACCATATGAGATCACTCATATGTGGAATCTAAAAAAGTAATAATAAATAAATAAAATATAAATACAAAACAGAAACAGACTCATAGACATAGAATATAAACTTGTGGTTGCCAAGGGGGCGGGGGTGGGAAGGTCAAAATGTAGAATAGATAAACAAGATTATACTGTATAGCACAGGGAACTACATACAAGATCTTATGGTAACTCACAGAGAAAAAAATGTGACAAAGAATATATATATATGTTCATGTATAACTGAAAAATTGTGCTCTACAATGGAATTTGACACAACATTGTAAAGTGATTATAACTCAATAAAAAATGTTAAAAAAAAGACCATTGGTGCCTTATTGATTTTCTGTTTAGAAGATTTGTCTATTGATGTAAGTGGGGTGATAAGATCCCCTACTATTAATGCCTTGTTGTCAGTTTCTCCCTTTATGTCTGTTAATATTTGCTTTATATATTTAGGTGCTCTTTTATTGAGAGCATATATGTTAACAAGTGTAATACTCTCTTCTTGTATTGATCCCTTCAACATTATATAATGTTCTTCTTTGTCTTCTGTTATAGACATTGTTTTAAATTCTATTTTGTCTGATCTGAAGATTGCTACTCCCTCTTATCTTCTGTTACAATTTTCATGGAATTTCTTTCATGTAAATTCCCTCACTTTCAGTCTGTATGTGTCTTTAGATCTCAAGTGAGTTTACTGTAAGAAGCATATAGATGGATCATGTTTTTTTTTATCCAATTAGCTGCCTTATGTCTTGCTGTGAGTCTGTGTGGTTTCATGTTTTTGGGGACCCTCTATGCTTCCTGTACCTGGATACCTGTTTTCTTCCTCAGGCTTCAGAAGTTTCATCCATAATTTCATTAAATTCATTTTAAACCCCTATTTCTCTCCCTCTGGGACTGCCATGATGCAAATGTTGGTTCCCATTTTATTATCTCAAAGATCCTTTAAGCTTTTTTCACTTTTTAAAATTTCATTTGTCTTTCTGCTATTCTGATTGGGTGATATCCATTATTCTATATTCCAGATTCCTTATATATTCTTCTCAATCACCTCATCTGCTTTTCATTCCTTCCACTCTGTTTTTCATTTCACTTATTGTAGTTTTCAGTTCTAACTTTTTTTTTAATATTTCCTCATTCTTTGCTAAAATTCTCACCATGTTCATTTATTCTTTTCCCTAATTCAGTTAGTATTCTTATTACTAAAACTTTGAATTCTTTATCTGGTAAATTATTTCCATTCATCAGTTGTTTTCAGGGGTTTTCTCTTGCCCATTCAATTTAGACAAATTCTTGTGTCTTCTCATTTTGCCTATCTTCCTCTCTCTCTATGAATTTAAGTGAAGCAGTTACCTATTGTGATCTTGGAGGGATGTCCTTAAGTGGAAATGTCCCTATTTAGTCTGCATGTGCCCAATGACTTTGTTAGGAGAGCTGGATTTGATGTGAACACGAGTCATGTCTTTCCTCAGGGTGTGCTGGCAGCTATGACCTTGGTAGAAGGTAAGGCTGGAGATGGAGGAGCTCTGGCCAGAGCCTGTTGTGAGCTGAGCCTTCCTTCTCCTCCGCCCGGCAGCCATCATTTCCCTAACAAGGGCAGAGTAATGTCCCAAATCGCTGGAGCAAAAAGCCCAGAGGGTCAAGTCCCAGATGGCTCAGCTCCCTTTAAGTGTTTGCTCAGCCCTTTCCCAGCATCAGCACCAAAGAGGAGGAGTGCTGAAGCAAGAGGCACTGGTGTGGGAGTTCAACAACTGCTGGGGCACAGGGCGTGGTGGTCTGGCCACCATCAGGGCTCTGATCGGTCTCTGGTGCACCAGCTGGGCAACTCCGGTCATGGTTGCCCCTTCCCTGCTCAGAGGCTGCTTATGGTTTGATCTGCCAGTGTCTCATGGCCGACCTGCATCCTGGGTCATGGCAGGTGTCCACCAGTGTTATCTTCCTTTTCTTCCGAGCCCCCTCCCAGTGGCACTCGTCCTGACCTGATTGCTTCTCTTCCCTTCCTACCCAATTTCATGTGTACGTTTCTCACAACAGCCTTTCTGCCAGTTTCCAGCTAGTTTCCCTGGGGAATTGTCGTGCATGTAGGTGTGTTATTGATGTGTTCATCAGGGGAGCTGAGCTCTGAGTCCTCCTGCTCCACATCTTGATCTGAATTCTCCTACTCATCATTCTTTAAACACCTATGTGTTCATCTTAATGTATACACGTGATGCTACATATATGTTGTCTTCTCTTAAATACCTAATTACAGAGTAAGTAGTTGTTGCTGATTCACCAGATTTACTAAATATTTATTCCTAGATAAAAATATTTAAGATAATGTCCAAGACAACCTGACTGAACTCTCACCTAAATCTTGTAAACCAGCATTCCATGATATTTTTTCCCAGAGATTTTATAATATTATATCTGTTCTTGCTATTGAAATTTATTATATTTTTATAACTCCCTTGTAAACTTTGTTTTAATTAAAAAAATTCCAGACTAGGTTGAGAGGTTTTACTGTATTATAAATTGCTTCTGTAGTTACATTAATTCCTTCATTATATTTGTTTACAATATTTTGTTCCTAAACCAGTTACAGCAGCATCATTCTATTTCATCATTTATCTTTATACATGTCTGTTTCATCATTTCCTCATCTTTCAAATTATTCTCTCTATATAAGTATATTGGCTAGGATATGTGGAAGATACTCAGTAAAATCTTGATGAATGAATTACTTAAGGGTGAAACCATGCTGCATTTTTCTTCTATCCTCACACTATATCTTTACTCTACTGTCATGCTAAGGTTTTCTTTTAATGCTCAGCCATTTATTGCCCTGAAACCCTGGAACAGCGTGAGCTGTGTATACTAATATGATTTTCTTTTTCGCTTAGGAAAAATGTCTGCAAGTTATTATTGCATTCCCTATGTCTCCTATTAAATGAATAGCAATGTATAGCTCATATATATATACATGCAGATTCAGTGATAACTTATTTTGTAGTCAAATAATTACACAGTTGCACTTTGCATAAGATCCCATATTTGTTCTGTGATTATGAGCACAAACACAGTCTGCTTAAGTGAACAAAAAGGAGCTTGCAACTCAAAAAAGCACAGCAGTGCTGCTCATGAAAAAGTAGAAGGTAAGCACCTGTTTGACATCCAGTAATGTAAGCCCCTCCCATCCGGTCCCGCCTATGGCTGGTTACGTTACTGGACAACGGGCTTAGCAGTTGCATTAGTTCTTATTGGCTATTCCAGCTTCAGGGGAATCAACAGCTGTATAAATGCAGTGCTTACTCTTTCCACCCAGGAATCAACCTCTAGCAACCTTCCAACTGGAGTCCAAACAACTGCCCCCATCTTAGAGACTGGAAAAAAAAATTTTTTTTGTATTACTCTCTATGTACAGAAATAAACATTTCAAAAATCCTATGAACAAACACCAACCAGTGCTTTCCTGTACATGCTCTTTTGTAGCCCTGGGCTCTGGAAAGCCCAAACTTGGACCAGGATGTAGAAAGGGTTGAGTGTGATGGCTCTTCTAGTCATGGCTCCACCACTGAGCGCAAACTTCCGCAGGTAGTTTGTTCCTATGGCCCTCAGTTTCTTCACATGCAAAAGGAGAGGGGGTCACTAGAGACGGGATTTTCAAATGATATCTTGGGGAGCCACCAGGGTTCCAGAAAGGTGCCTCATGGACCAGTGGACCAGCAGACCTCTCCCATCCCATTCAACCACACCAGCTTCAGCTCAGGCCTGTTCAAGTGCAGAAAGAGGATGATACATGAGCTCATCAAATTGAAAACAACAGACAACATTAGATGTGATGCAGTGTGAGGGATTTCACAGTTTTAAAACACCACGGCTCACCCTGTGACTTCCCTTCAGGGGCACCCTCATCCTGCCATTTAACATTTTAGTATTAGAAAGTTACTCTCCAAATAGAATGTCTTTAAGATACATTACTAAGAAAATTCAAAATGGCAACTGTTCACTTTGATCTTGGAGCAGCTACAATGAGGCTGCTGCTGCATACTTTGTATATATGATGTCATTAATGTTCATAGTTTCCTTCAGTGGGCTTTGGGAGAAGCAGAGAGCAGTAAAAAAGTAGAAAAGCATTTTGGAGTCAGATCTAGATTTGAATTAACAGCTCTGATATTTATTATCTACAGTACAGGAAGAAAGTTACTAAGATTTTTGAGATTTAGTTTCCAAACTTAGCTCTAGGTCTCTCATGTAAAGATGAAATGAGGCAGTGTATATAAATCTCAAGCACAGTGCCTGGCTCACTATAAATGAACAGAAAAAGTTAAAGGTTTTCTTTCAGCGGAGCTAAGAAACTTGGCTGCAGTTAAGTAAGAGATTTGCATTTGGTGTGCCTACTCCAAAGCCACATTTATGTTAATGGATATTTACTGCGAACATTACATTCACTTGAAAGAACAGAATTGTAAAAGTTGCAAATTATGTCTTGCTTTCAGGTCACCAAGAGTCTATCTGCTCAATGCTGGCTTAATTATTAAGTTAAATTAAATGTACAAACTTTACTCGAAGAGAACATATGTTTGAAAAGTACCCTAAGCCAAGAGCCCACGTGTTTTAGCACAAGGGGAATTAAAATCATGGTGTGTACTTTCTTGAGTTTTAACTTTCAAATGGATCATAAATGTATTGTCTACAGTATCTGAGACGGTCCATATAACCTTGGAAGGCTACGTATCATATTAGTTTTAACAGCCCAGGTTCTGACTGGGATGGCCAAGGGTAAAGCCTCCGCTGATCCACTCAATGGTGCGTACATCTAAACAAATAACGTCACTATTTCAGGTTTCTAATTCTTCACCTCCAAACTGATGACAGTAATAACAATAATACCAATCAAATATGATTATTGATAGATATTATTATGCTAAATATCTAAGAATCAAAACAACACAAAAAATTAAATATGAACTAAAAAACTTAATTGATTCGAAGCTCCCATTCTTCCAAGAATAACTCTTCCAGTGACAAGAATAAGCTAGATCGTTTTAAAAAGAAATGTTGAAAACACAAGATAGAGAGTGCATGCAGGTTTTATACTTTGGTTTTTACTTTGGCAGTTATTCTTGTCATATTTTATCCTCAGAGTTATAATTTACTAGACTGCTTTTTGCACGCTTTTTCCTTCTTAATGCCCCAGGGAGCTTTCTTCGAATATAAATCCTCTTCAGAAATAAATAAGTCTATTGTCTGCACATCTTTCGCTATGAAGAAATTCAAATAAACACACATGTATTATTTATACCTGAGCCTGAATGGGATTCGTGTGAATCACCAATTTAAAAGCATTTTTAAATTTACATAGATGAAAATTCTTCTATGCCAGTAGAAATTTGTTGTCCAAAATTTATCCTCAGAAAAGGGTGTTTGTGCAAATGAATGCACATAAATATATGGTAGAGAAACAATGGCTGGATCCTAGAGAACCTCACATTCCTGTCACCTTCGCCCACAAAGCCCTGCTCTCCTGAGCTGAATGGGCAAGGTGCTCCCAGGTCGCAGCAACCACACACACACACCCCTAATGGCCAGCCCTAGAGGGGGATCTTGTCAGAGCTTCAGACCCATTCTAATGAGACAGGAGGGAAGGCGGCAGGGCACGGCCATTCAAAGAATGACACAGCAATTAGCACCAAGATAGTGGAAGAGTCAACTCCCAGTAGGTCTTGAGGCCCAAGACGGTGGGAGACTTGACTTCCAGTAGACCTTGAGCTTCGTTACACGCTCACTGCAGTATATTAGCCTGGTAAATGGCAGTCCCACAGGTACCATGGCTGTTCCAAAGCTGACCATAGAAGGTCAAAGAGGGGTGGTGGCCAGATTCCTGGGCATCTCAGCCCCTTTTCCAAAAGTAGTTGAAATAATTCTCTCACTATTAGCATATGAAGTTCCTGAGCCCATAGAAACTAGCAACACCCACAGCTCGCGGCCGCTCTCCCTTCTGGGTGAGACAGACTCTCATCTATGGAGTGTGTGGCTACTTTTACTATAAACTGAGCTCCCAACCCCCGCAGCTCGTGGCCTTTCTCTTGCCTGCTGAACAGCCTGCTCTCTGTCCATGGGGCGTGTGTCTCTGAAAACATCTACCTTTACTCACCTGGGCTGGCTCTTGAATTCTTCCCTGCATGAAGACAGGGACCCTCACTTGGCAAGGCACGTCCCAGGGACTCAACCGAGACCTGGAACACAGCCATCCTTTTGCCCCACATTTTTCTTTCCTGTGTCGCTAACACTATCTAGACTCATGAAGAGTAAAGGACCAGAAGCATCAACGGGACCAAGGATGATATATTTAAAAAGTAGGTCAGGATTTTGAAAGCAGAGAGGCAGACAGTGCCAAACAGAAGATTCTTTCTGTTTGAGTTTGGAAGTTGAGGGTTTGTAAAAGGGTCTCAATTCAGAACAATCAAATCATATCATACCTAGGTAATATCAAGGATGGTCCAACTTTTCAACCTGTGAAGAGGTTTTGTCCAAAACAGCGAATATTGTTTAATACAATGAAAGAAATCTTTCACAACTCAGGGGGTTAAAAAAAAGGCCATTGATCTTGATGGAATGAAACCTGCAGGAAGGTTAGATCACAGGTTGCTCTCCCGAATGTGACATTATATTTCTTAGTAACTAAGATACTCACATTTATTTTATAAGAATAGAACAATCTGCAATGCAATTACCTAAATATGTTTCCCCAGCATCTTCTTATCCAAATCCCCGGGAGGTTGTGAATGAAAAATACTGCCTGCCGTATCAGTAAACAAAGGACGTTGCAGCCATCAAGCCATCACACTGCAGCTGCCCTCAACGGTGAGCCCTGAGGGAACTCAGGATGGAAACAGGATGCCTGTCATCAAGCCGTCAGCCACTGGAGCCACCCCCAACGGTGCCCCCTGAGGAGATTCAAGATGAGAAAACACTGGCCACAGAGAGCTAAGGTGCATATCGAAGAAAGGATTTCAATGAGCCCAGACTCTTGCCTTACATACACAGCAAATTCTGCCTTCATTAACTTGGGATGACTTGTTTTATTTAGCAGTAATCTTGCTGTTCTAACTCATCTTCATTGTGTTTGAGACGTTCATTTTTCCCTTGGATGAAGTCATTTATCTAACCAATCACCAGGCAAAGTTAGGATAAACTGTGTGACCAATAGTGCTGTCAAGACCTCTAATGGGAGGACTGCCCACTGTTTCTGCTGAGCACACGTGTGTAGTGGGTTGTATCTGCCTGGCTCTAAAAGAGTGAGATTTCTTTCTGTCTTTGTATCTCTTAGTGGATGGCCCATGATGCCCATTGTGCCCAGATTTAATGTTTATTCAATAATAAAAGTATCTTCTGTCTCTTGGAAAAGAATCCTTTTTGTAGAAAGGACTCTGGGCTGGGAGAAAATTTTGTTACTAATTATATTCCCCCAACGCTCTTCACAACAGGTGCTGCTGATTCTCTGCCCACATACCCCGGCCTTCCTATCTTCACGCGACCCGCATCTATTTACCCTCTTGCCCGAGGCTGGCCTGGGCCTGAGGGTAGCTCTGCTTACGCACAGAGAGGAGGCGCCAGGGCGTCAGCCCTCTAAGGAGCAGCTCCCAACTAGCGACTGGGGAGGTGCGGCGACCTGCACATTCTCCTTCCTTAGAGCACCCGGTAAGTTCCGTGGTCTATGTTCAACTGATAAGCTTCAGCTGCTGTAAATGAAGCTTACCAGCTGCACGTAAGCAACTGCTCTGTGCATAAGCAGAGCTATTCCTTTAAGGCGTCCGAGAACGCATGTTACAGTGTCAGAGCGGGCAGAGAGCTCGAGAGGAGCAGAGAATGGGGGGCGCGGGCCAAACGGCAGGAAGTGGGCAGAAAGGAGGGGCGCAGAACGCCATACATCATGAAGGCAACAGGGCAGAGAAAGGCAAGCAGGAACCTCTGGGCTGGTAAGCAGTCACACGGTTTCGGGCGACAAGCGGCCCTGAGGCTGACAAAGAAAGGTGAGAAAAGGAGGGCAGGAATCTCCAGTGTACGAATGTAACCTTTTGCTCATTATGCCCTGATTTCAATAAAATTAGCCTTGCAGATTAGAAGTGCCCATCATGCACCGATGCCATGACACTTCTGACCCAGACTAAATAACGACAAAAACCCCTCTTCCCCTTGGGAAGGTGGAGCTGGAATAAAAGTCGGGAATATGACCCCAAACGCTTCCCTCCCCAGTGAATATTCCGCCCATTCATTTTACACCCTCTGTAACCAACTTGCCAAAGACACTCAGGGCAGCCGCTCACCTGAGCCTGCCCACCTCCCTTTGAGAGGGTGCTCTCCATCCCTTAATAAATCCTGACTTTACTTCCTTAACCTCCGCGTCCCATCTCTGAATTCTTTCTGGGATGGGACAAGAACCTAGTCACCACTGGAGACAATATGGGTCTCCTTCATTTCTTATTTCCTTTCATTTCTCACTCTTCTACCAGTGTTTCCAGAGATTTCCTCCCAAATAAACTTCACATAACTACATCTAGCCACACTGTCCATTTCCAAAGGAGAAGATGATTGAAATCAGAGCTTTTGTATGGAAAGACTAAATGCAAGAGAAAAGTAAACGAACAGATAAAGACCATGAACAAAATATCAGAGACATGGAGGATAAATCCAGGAAAGCTAATGTGTAAATAGTAAGAGTTCCACAGGGAGAAAACAGGACATAAAAACAAAAATAAATAAGCAAATAAGAGGAGAACGTTTTCATATTCTGCAGAAGATAAGAGTTCACCTAATTCTACCCTGAATTGAAGAGGAAGAGTCATACTGAGCTACAGCTCAGGAAGATCCTTGAAATTAAGAAAAATGAAAGCAAACAAGCAAACAAATGAACAGCAACAAAACTCTTACAGGCTTAGAACTAGATCTGAAAAGGGAAAAACACACACAGCTGGCAATGGACTTCCCATCCACAAAACTTTGAATTGAGAAGGAAGGATAATGTGTTCACCAGGAAGTACGCGCTAGTCTCTGTGCTGAGTGCTTTCCGTGGGGAGTTTCTTTACGGCCCCAGAAATGACACAGAGCCTTCAAGAACCCTTCCAGAGCACTGACAACTGTCCGACTTCAGAGCTCCCAGGGCCATGGATGCTGATGATGTAATAGGGTGATAATTCATGGTTTTAACTATTCCACTATAAATTATGTGCTTGCAAGACATACAATGTTTAGACTACCTGGAGTTGGTCTGTTGAAAAACTTCCACCAATGAAAAAGACAACGCCTCTTTCCAGGAAGGCTCAGGAGTCTAGAATTCACGAGGTCATGAACTGTCCTGAGCACATACTGATGAAAGACAAAACAAAAGATGCTTGGCTAGAACACGGGTGAAGGTGGAAAGTGTTTTATAAATCGCTTTACTTAGCATGCTGACTCTCAGGGTACCTGCATCCTGTTTTCTATTTCAAGAAGAGGCAGCCTCAAAGATGAAAAGCCTAACACAGGTATCTTTCAAGTCTGCAGTGGGGCCTGGAAGGAAGGTGCGCTGGGAAGGGGAGCTCAGTGCACTCATCTTTCCCCTGATAGATGCGGCCAGAGTTGCTTCTGAGCCTCGTGGTGCCGAAAGGCCAAGACCTCACTGCCAGCCAACGATGGAAAAGCCAGTGCTAATGGGTCCCAGTTGGCAGGGAGCAACAGGCCAGATGCCTGGTTCTTATAGAAAACTGAGAGGTGGAATATCAGTTTGGGGGAGGTCACCTCGTTACAACCATCCCTGTTTGTAGTAAGACAGCAACAGGGCACCAAAGGAGCTCTGACCAGGGTGCTGAAGCCGGAGACGCAGAAACAAGAGCAACAACAGAAAGGCCACGAGAGCGGCGGAAGGCGTTCTGCAGAGTTTAGACATGCAGCCCTCCCCCCTCCCCCCCCCCCCCCCGGGAAGGCAAAGCTGCACACAGATCAACCGGGCCCTTGAAGAAATGATACGGAAGACTTTGCTTTGGACAAACGCGTTATGCTGTTCATCAAGTGACCAGACTGAGAAGCGAACGCCATTAGGACCTATAAAGTGGCTAACCACTACCTCGAACACATCTGATAGCACGAGATGGCATCGAAATTTACAGCACGGACTCAAGGTCAACAAATGCCATGGACAGAAGAATATATATTGTTGCCACTTTTAGCTTTCTGTAAAAAAAAAAAAAGTTTCCAGATCATCCGAGTTCCTGCTGACAAGCCTCTGTTGATAGCCTACTTGCCTAAAATTCATCAGTTTCAACCTGGCATCTCAGGGCTTTTTAGCCCGGGGCTGACTTAGCTCACCAGCTGCATCTTCTGCCCTGTCCTCTGCAGACCGTCTTCCACTCACTAGAAAATCCTCACTTTTCTCTGAAATCACCGTCTGCTTTCAAACCCCTTTTATTCTTCTTGCAAGGTTCAGAACAAATATATTCATCTAGACGCCACACAGCCAGCAACGCAGAAATGATTGCTCCACAGAATCTTAACCATAGCACCTTCTAAATATTATTATACCATAAATATTCGGTATTACAGCACTAATATTGAGAGTATCCGCCATTAGAACATTTGGTTCCATGGATCCTCAGACAAGGAGTGTTTTTCCATAAGCATCTTCTGGGTGTATGTGTGTGCACGCACACTTGTGTGTGACTGAGGGGTGGGGGTGGATCAGGGCAGAGGATAACAGTGATGCTTCTTAAATCATATCTCAATCTTAAGAGGTGTAATCTCTATTTTTATATTGATTGTGTTAGTCAAGCAAACAGCAAAGCTTTCTCATTACCTGGATGATCAGTATTTTCCAGGGGGAATGGGGGACCTAAGAATGTGATCTTTTAGATATTGTGATGTCTTATCACACGTGACTTTCCCCTTTCTGCCCTTCACGCTGTTTTAGCAAAAATATACTTGATAACACATAAGAAAAAAGTTTCTTTTACACACTTGGCAGAATGATGGGAAAAGGGTAGAGAGTTTTATATTTTTCAAAGAATTCAATTACATTGAAAAGACTATTGTTGTAGTAAGTGAATGCTAATTTTAGAAACTTTTTTTTTCTGATGAGTTCATCTCTGCTTTGTTTTTGTAGACTTTCTGGATGTTCTGGCAGTGCTGGAAAACACAAGTGCAGAGCCAGAGCCTCCCAAACGCGTGAACGTTAGGCACAGGGTAGGAAGGGTGCACCAGCGCCCTGTGCAGTGAACATCCAAGCACCACGTGACCAGCTATCTGAACTCGGGCATATGGCACTGGGGCTACTGCAAAATTAATTTTGGATGTAGGAAGTCCTTTGGCAAATTTTTTTCTTAAAGTCTATGAAATGGACTTTTTTGGGAAAAAGTGTCAGGAAGAGTTTGGAATGAGGGGCTAAGGCCCTGGACTTGGACTGTTTATGACACTTTATATTTATGGGTGCACATCTGGCCTCAGTTGGCCCAGAAAACATCCTCCTGGGGGAGGAAGCTGTCCCTCACAACCCTGACAAGCGCTGCCTTCACAGCATCATCTGAAAATCTCTCAATACCACCTACTTATGTTTAGGTGGGATTTAGACTCACTCTTTCTTTTTAAAATATTTTTTTATTGAGTTATAGTCCGTTTACAATGTTGTGTCAGTTTCCAGTGTAGAGCACAATTTTTCAGTTATACATGAACATGCATATATTCATTGTTGTATTCTTTTTTGCTGTGAGCTACCACAAGATCCTGTATATATTTCCCTGTGCTACACAGAATAATCTTGTTTATCTGTTCTACACATGCCTGTCAGTATCTACAAACTTTGAGCTCCCCCTACCCGCTGGCAACCACAAGTTTGTATTCTATCTCTATGATGGACTCACTCCTTCTTGAAGCATCTTTGGATGCTGCATAAACAGAAAAGCGGAATTCTAACAGCTTGAAGAACTAGTGTCTGCCTACAGCACTGATAGAGGGTGGGTATAAAAAATCTTAATAGAATCTGCAGTGTATTCATCCAGTCTCTTCTCAGCGCAGACCCCTCCCTGCCCCTGCTAGCCCAACAGCAGGCATGTCTGTGGCTGTGGCAGTCGGCAAAGATGGAAACCAAGAACACAGGTCAAGGGCAGGAGGGCTACAGAGGTCCTCCCTTCCCTCAGCCACACACACACACACACACACAAACGCCCCCATATAGATTGTGTTTTGAAGCAAGAGTATATATTCAGCTGCCTTGCCCCTGGAGCTACACTGCTAGTTAAGACCCTGTGGGGGTTAAAAAAAAAGAAAAAGAACATATATTGACAACGTGCTGGAGTTACACCTGGGATTTCCTCATCTGTGATCTATTTAAATCTCATAAGAGGTTAATATTACCCGCATCTCAGCTCAAAAGCAAACAAAAGATTCTTTCCACAAGCCAGACAACCTGTAAGAAAACGGACTGACTCAAATGTCTGGCTCAGTAGTAACTGTTGAGCTCACAACGGGTAAGCGTCCTGCCCCATACCACAAAAGGAAGGCTGGGTCTGCCCTGCAGTGTGTTCTGGTGTTGACGTTGCCGCCAGTGATGAGAGGAACAGCTGGCAGGCTTGCAAAGGTTTGGGATGCACAAGAAAGTCTCCTCAGGGAGCTCAACGAAAGGCACGGTGAAAGGTGCCCGGTCAGTTACAAGTTCCCTGCTCTCAATGGCCACTGACATCCTAATAAAGCCTTATTTAGCCCTGAAGGGAGGACGTCTGCCAAGAGGAGAAATGCCGGGAGCCAGCCCCTCCAGTCTTAGAGATCTCGTTTGGGGTGAGAGGGGGCACTGGGATAGAATTCACCTCTCAAGGCACGGCTGGCACGGGTTGACCGTGGGTTACTTTTGTTTGAGGCTGACTCTGGTAAGAGGAAATCTGATCACTTATTTAAGAATCTTCTTTCCTTCCCCTTTGGATACAAACTGGCTTTTTCTGAAAAATAAATATCTGGAAAGATCGCATTGATGTTTCTGCTCTACACAGTCACTAACACACATGTTAATTTATTTCAGTCACGTGTTTAAAAAGCATCTTCAAGGGAAGGCTCTGTGCTAGGAATTTTGGAGGCAGACTTTGACTTCAAGAGTGTTCATTTTTCACATGGAGAGAGAAGGCATCTACACATAATAAATTCTGGTAAGTGATAGTGGTCAGAAGAAAAGTTATGGAGGTTTATTCCTGGACATATGTGTTAGGTGGTTAGATAAGTGGGGGGCACCGGGCAGATAGGTGGAGGGGACGGAGAGTGGTCCGGAAGATGGTGTTATGCTGCCTCCAACATAAAGGGGCTTTACTTCTTCTAAATGAGCGCCAGCAAGAAACCAGTTAGAACCTGACAGCCACAACTGCTTGTCAGCAAGAAGGACCTAACTGGACATGACTCAGTGCTCATTGTAAAATGATCAGCAGTGAGTTTAGGCTCCCCCGTGGGTTTTCCGTGTGCATGATGGGCAAAGGGGCCAAGCATGACTCAGCATTCCAGGGACAAGAGCCATCCGTGGGGCCAAAAGACCCCCTCTAGGCGAGGGTACAGAGAGAGGGCGGACAAAGACCACTGCTCTTCCTCCCTTGGGTTGGCCCACCACGCATTCTTGGAGGTGTGGGCTCCCTTTTCTAAATAAATCCTGTAAGATCTTTTGCTGCGAAATGCACTCCATCTCCCACGTGTAATCTTACCTTTCAGGTAAGACAAGGAGCGGGGGCTTTCCCCTCTTCCTTTTGGGGTTACATAGGTATTCATCCAGCAGTACTGACTGGCTCCTCCGCTGTGGGACACGGCAGTAACCAAGGCTAGCCTGCTTGCTAAGCTCCGATTCTAGTGGAAGGAGACAGATGATGAAAGCCTGAAAACTTTCTATGTATATTTCACCTCATGAGTGCAATGAAAGAAAGAGAGTCTGGAAGCACAGAGCGCTACCTGATAAGGGTGGTCGGGGGCCTTCTCCGAGCTTCGTGCTGACTGCACAGAGCTGGTGGGAGGGACAGTGAGTCGGTGGGACGGCAAAAGTGAAGAGTCAGAGAAAATGGCTTCAGGCAGGAAAATGTTGGCATGTTTCAGGAACAGGGACAGAGTGTGGCTTGAGCACAGGGAATAAAGGAGAAAGTAAGGCAAATGAGGTCTGCAGTGGAAGACAGAGACAACTAACATGGGGCCCCATGGACCATGGGAACGCATCTCAACAAGGACAGGTGTTTTGGTAGCGGATACAGATGTGTCGTCTCTGTAGGGAAGGGGAGGCTTGGTCCCTGAGTTTCGCGAAAGTAGCCAGATGCACTGCAAGAGCTGCAATTAACTGAGAAGATTAGAATGGTAAGGACTGCTCAGCTTTCAAGTGATTAAATTGCTAACACAACATTTAAAAACACTACGAAAAAAAAGGGTTTCAGACTAGAAGTGACTGCTTTGGCTTTACTTTTCAACTTTTTTTTTTTAACATTTTTATTGATTTATAATCATTTGACAATGTTGTGTCAAATTCCAGTGTAGAGCACAGTTTTTTCAGTTATACATGAACATATGTATATTCATTGTCACTTTTTCTCTGTGAGCTACCATAAGATCTTGTGTATATTTCCTTGTGCTACACAGTATAATCTTGTTTTCAACGTATTTAATGTCTGCTTTCATAGCATAGTATATGCAAAGCATTCTAGAAGAGGTATTTATTCATCTGGGTTTGGAAGGATGGCTGGGATTTGAAGATGAGAAGGGGCTGGGGCAAGAGGAAGGAGTATGATGAGTGTGATCTCACGTACCTTGGAGAGCCCAGCTTGCACCACTGACTTCATGCAATAATGGATACTGCCTCCTTAAAAGCATTCAGATTTGGACAATAAATTAGACGGTCCTTAACCACCAATAATAAGATGATCCTAATCACCAGCAAAGGCATGGAGGCCGGAAACCACGTCCTTGGGTCAGGAACAGCAAAAGTGCCCGGCAAAGTTCTGGAGGCAGGTGTCAAGGAGGGCGGAGTGACCTCATACAGGAGACTGAGGATGGAGTGGAGTGTGAGGCCCCAAGGTCGCGCCTGGGGAACTGGGCTTTACTTCTCTAATCTACGGAGGGATATCTGGGGAGTGTGAAGAGGTCGTGTTAGCACCAGGTTTTGGAGAAAAAAAATTCAGCAGGCAGTTTATGAAATGCTGTCATCTGCCTGGTTTTAAGTTGACTCACCATCCTTCTCCCCAGAAATTCTCTATCTGCAAATAGAGGGTTGTCTTCAATTCATGTCGGGTTTTTTAACTCTCATATTACATGGGCTTCATAAACTGCTTTATTTAAAATAAAATGGTTTGTCGGAGGTACGTTAGTCTGTAAATATAAAGACTCCCATCAGTGCATGCTAGCTTGATATACTGTAGGTCATCTAATAAGGTGGGTTAAAAAATAAAGGAGGTGAAGAAATTGAGCACAAATATAATTAACTCTGGAGATAACAACCTCACAATTGGCTATGTAAGCAAACTTTTAAAGATCACATTTAAAAGCAATACTATCATGTTTTATCCGTTTGTAGGGCCAATGATAAAAATGTTTTAATGCTTTGTAAAAGGGTATCTGTCATTTGGGATGAAATTTCCAATCAGAGCATCATACAGAAATTCAAAAACCGTTAGATCAAAAATAACTTACATGAGAATGAAAATGATGTACTAAGGGAAGCTTTTAGGTGACCCAAACATTGTCTGTGGAAGATAACGACACCAAGAATCTGATAAAAACATCAAATGTGTGAAATAAGTAGGAAATATGTCTGTATCAAATTTAATGTCTATTTTAAGGTATATTCTTAAATGTTTTTACAATTAAGTTTACTAAGAACCCTTTTTTTTTAACCCCTGGGGATTTGTATTAGAAAATTAAGTATTCACTTTATGTTTTGAATTGTATTATATCAAGGAACGGTTAGTAAACATGGAAATGCTTTCCCTCGGAAGCAGTAGCTTATTCCAACTCAGGGCATCCCATTTCTTCAAAGGTTCTCTAAATCGAGTTGACAGCTTGAACTTTAAACTTCTACCTACTGCTACTTTTGCTCTCTTGAGTCACACAGGACTTTAGCGTCTCTTCATTATGCTAGCTTTTCAATTACTAAATAAGCACACATGTATTTTTAAGCTTAAGCACTTCCATTCTTTGCTTTCTGGATTAAACTATATTTTTGCACCTGTCACTATCCTGGACTCTCCTGATGTACTCTAGGATGCTAATATTCCTCCTAATGGGTAGCTTTTAAACTGTTTACATTTTTTAAAGTTATTATTTTATCACAGTGGAAGGAAAATAATTATCATCCTATTGGTTCTGGGCGAAAAAGTATGTAAATACCAGATAAGGTAGGTAGTCCTACCCTTGGCTCCTCTGTAACTTGTCATCAGTAGAGACATCATGCATTGTTGAATGCTCGTGAGTAACATCAGTGATATTCTGAAATCAGCTGTTAACATTTTTAATCGAAAGAATCAAATACAGCCCATTACTCAAGTTTATCTGCACCTGTTTGTCCTGAACATTTTGCTCCAAGTTCTCTCTCATGCAAATTTGCTGAGAAAGATATTGACATTCTCATCTCAGTCCACTAATAAGATTGTCTTCCCTCAATCTGGGATTTCTTCCAGTTTAACACCAGTCCATTAATTGAGCAAGTTGAGCGTTCAACTAGCTATGAACCATCCTCATCCTCAACAAAGCCCTTTAAGGTATGATGAGAGCATCGCTGATTCTGGAGAATGTTCTCGCAAGGTCTTCTCCCAACTAACTCCCAGCCCGGGTGATCTGTTTCGAAGAGGAGCAATGCTCCTCATGGAGACAAGCTCAGCATTACAGAGGAGACAGATCCTGGGAGCACCATCAGAAACCACTAACTGTTCCAAAACATGTCTAAGAAGAACGATCTGGTCACAGAAGCTGGGGCCCCAAATCAGCTAGAGTCAATATGTTCGGTTTGCTAACGTTTGACAGAGTAACAGTTCGCAGATACAGTAATCATGATTAATTTTAAAACTGAGTTATGGATATAAATTAATATTAAAAAGTTTATTGTGCATACAGTGGTACTAGAAAAAGTATATATTTTCTCTTCAACATATTTAGCGAAATTCAAAGCCTTCATGGGAGAGACTCATTGAAAACTTCAAAGCATTCTGAAAGACCATGAGTGAAATAACAAGCCATTAAGGCAGCTTAATTAAGGCAGTTTTAAAGAGTGGGAAGCAACTGAATTAATTCAGTGACTGAGTACTTCAGTCACCCATTTTGTAGTCATATGTCATTGACAACTTTTACCCACAATGCATTGCTATTTCTTCCACTCCTGAAAGATTCTAGTCTAAAGTTTCTGGAAGGCATCCAATTCCTCTATGAAAGTAGACTATTTTTGGTTGTGAAATCTATACTTTTGTTTTAAATAATCAATTTCTTCCCTACCTTATGAACAAAACCAAATTGGCCAAACGTGCCAAATTTGACAGAAATTTCCTTCCCAGAATGGAAAACACATTTCTCTTGCCTTTTATTATTATTATTATTATTATTATTTTTGAGATCATTGTATTAAACCAAGTTAGATTTCTAAAAGTTCCAGAAAACACTGTTTTGGTCTTCTTTTCTAGCATAATTTTAATATATTAGGTTTCTCTGTTTTCACTTTTGTGCTTTCCAAATTAAACAGGCTACCTTGAGTATAAAACAATAATAAATACAAATTTAGGTCCACTAGAAATTGACCTGCAGACTACATGATAACATGGAGCCCCCTTTCCTCCTCTAGAACTTTCCCACTTCAAATCCACCTCAAAATCATCCCAGGTGCTGTATGATCATCTAAGTATAACTACATAGATATACATGCATGCACATATTTTTAACTGTATCTAACCAGCTTTAGGCTTAGTCATATTTTAAAAATCTGTGTTTCTTTGACTACATCTTCTCATCTATTTTGTTCCTTAACTTTTTGCATTTATGCATTTTTACTGACTAAAATTTTCTTGCACTAAGACGAATTATAGATCAATTTGAAACTGTTCCAAGAAGGTTTTGGTAACACTAGAGCAAACTGAATTTTAAAGCCAGTTAAAAACAATTTTACCTATTAAATCACGGAAAGCTGTATTTTCTTTTTAGAGGTTTTTTTTTCTTTTTCCCTGTTCATTGAACTCACTATGGTATCTATTTGACAAAACCTTTATATCTAGAAAGTAAAAAAAATCAATCTTCATTATTCACAGCAAAAACAAAATTAAAGATTACATGTTCCTTATATTATGGTGGGAATCAAACAACATTTAATAACCATTTTCTCATAAATAACAAAAACAAAAACAAGATAAACATCAATAAAACTATAGCTGAGCACAACTCCAAGTTGCAACAGGGGCAAAATGCAAATGAAAGCTAGAAAAATTAAAGTATCTAAAAAGAAAGCAGTTGTTAATTCTCACTAAAATATGTTTCATGATTATAAGGCTCATGATCATTTTGTTCAACATGTATCTAGTCACTGTGTAGCATGGCTTCTGTGCAAATTAATACTGTAAACTATTTTTTAATAAGTAAACGCATCATTTGGACCTAATGACTTGGTCTAAAAAAGTTACATTGATAGCAGATGTGTTTGCAAAATGAGATATGCAACTTTGAAAGTCCATTTTTATAGGCATAAATCCTGAATGTTAAGAATTAAAAATTGAAAAAAAAACTGTGCCATTTTTTAAAAGTCGTAGAACTTACAGATCTAAGATTAAAGACATAACAAATCTTAAGATTTAGTAAGATTTAAAATAAAAAAAATAAGAAAACCAATTTAGTCTTATATTTTTTGGTTTATTAAACTGACTATTAGTTTAGCAAACTGTAATAAATGATACCAACTTACTGGGGTTTTTTTTTACATTTTTTATTGATTTATAATCACTTTACAATGTTGTGTCAAATTCCAGTGTTCAGCACAATTTTTCAGTCATTCATGGACATACACACACTCATTGTCACATTTTTTTCTCTGTGAATTATCATAACATTTTGTGTATATTTCCCTGTGCTATACAGTGTAATCTTGTTTATCTATTCTACACCAACTTACTGGGTTTCAACTGACACTTTAAAAAGTGTAATAGAATGAAATACAATAGAATAAGAATATCAAAGAGCATGCCATATAGTAAGGTCTGACAAGGTAGAAAGCACACACACATGCAGCCCCCTAGTAAGTATCATTTTATAGAACTTTTCTTTTGATTTCATATTATTGTATTAGTTTCCTATTGGGGCTGTAACACATTACCACAAACGTAGTGGCTTAAAACAATACAGATTTATTCTCTTACGGTTCTTGAGGCCAGAAGTCTAAATCAACGTGTCAGCACGGCTGTGTTC
Organism: Vicugna pacos; assembly: GCF_048564905.1. Lineage (NCBI taxonomy): Eukaryota > Metazoa > Chordata > Mammalia > Artiodactyla > Camelidae > Vicugna > Vicugna pacos. The sequence goes on from NC_133006.1 coordinate 4,529,154, forward strand.
CTTCTGGAGACCTCAGGGGGGATATATTTTCCTGCCTTTTCCAGGTTTTGGAGGCAGCTTACATTTCTTCGCTTGGATTGGCTTCTTCCAACTTTAAAACATATCACTCCAACCTCTGATTCCATCTCCACACTCACTTTTCCTAACTCAGAACCCCCAACCTTCCCATTACAAGGTCCCTGTGGTTCCCCTGGGCCCTGGCATATCCTCTCCATCGGAAACCCTTCAGTACATCTGCAAAGTCTGCTTCAAAATGTAAGGTAATGTCCATGTTGCTGCAAATGGCATTATGTTTTGTTTTGTTTTTTAAATGGATGAATGATGTCATTCTAAGCCAGAAAGAGAAAGAAAAATACAATATGATATCACTCATATGTGGAATCTAAAAAAATATATATAAAAGAAGACAAATGAACATAAATATAAAACAGAAACAGACTCACAGACATAGAATACAAACTTGAGATTGCCAGGAGGGAGGGGGGTAGGAAGGGACAGACTGGGAGTTCAAGATTTGTAGATACTGACAGGTATAGATAGAATAGATAAGTTTACATTGCATAGCACAGGGAAATATGTACAAGATCTTGTGGTAGCTCACGGTGGAAAAGAATATGAAAATGAATATATGTATATTCATGTATGACTGAAGAATTGTGCTGTACACCAGAAATTGACACAACATTGTAAACTGACTGTAACTCAGTAAAAAAATAAAAAAGTAAAAATCAATTTTTTAATGTAAGGTAACATCTTTACAGGTTCTGAGATTAAGATATGGCCATCTTTGGGAGGCGTTATTCAGCCTATCGTGTGTGTGTGTGTGTGGGTCCACACACATGCACACACTGAATGATGATGTACAATACTTCTTACTACGAGTTCTGGCTTAAAAGAAAATCAGGAACACTCATTTAGACCCAGTGACAGGCAGATACAAAGCAAAAGTGCTACCATTTCCCCAGAGTAAATATCATTAGCTGATCGTAATTTTTTTTCTACTGAGCTCAAATGCGACCTCAGAATCCTTCTCAACACAGATTTCAATAAAGCATTTGACCAGATTTGAAACGTAGTGCAAACCATTTATTACCATTCCCCATAATTACGCTATTGTTAAAAGACTGAGCAACAATGGACTTTAGATTTAAACAGAAAGGCGACTTATTACAAACCCGACATTGAAGAATATAATGATAAGTGATTATAAATCAATAAAAAAAGTTAAAAAAAGAATGTAATGATAGGAAAGGAAGATAAAAGCATCAAATCAAGCATCGTGCAGATTAACAAAATTTAATCAGTGTCCTTGTAAAAGGACAAACACTGGATGATTCAAGACTGAGAAAGCATGGTCTTTCAACAGTAAAAATAAAAGTAAATTTGGCTGTTCTGAAAAGCTGGTACTGTCAAGTCTGTCCAAAATTCAGCAGAAGCGTATTCAATTGACATACAAATATATAATTTTTTAAAAAAGAAAAAACATCACAGGGAATATCGGCAGGAAAAGCAACAACATTTATGCGTGAGAATGATATATGGTGTTTGAGAGGCAAACCCCTTCGGCCCCATTCTGAATATTATTGGAATCATTTATTGTGTTTTGGTCACCATACTTGAGAAGGACAATTAGATGGTCAGTGAAATGTGAAACTTGATGAGCACCGCAGGGGCAAAGTCCTTAGAGAGCATGCAAACTAGGCTTCAGCCTAATTAGTGGGGTTAACGGGTCAGTTATCTCTGAGTTAAAGTTTAAAAAACCATCAAATATGCCCCGAGTTTCAGCGACGCAGATAACACACTATTCCCTAGGAGAGGAGGGTCACTAAGGAAATGTGCATCTGAAGCTGAGGATGTGGCCTTGCAGATCTTCCAGTCAGTGTTTTTAATGCACTGGGACTCCTCTTACTGGGACACTATGGCTAGAAACACTGAGTATATTAGAAAAAAATGAATTACATTTCAAAATAGCAGGTACTTCTGAGAGACTGCTACAAGAAGGCAAACTTGAACTTCCCCAGAGTGGAAAAAATCATAGAAAACCGAGATTCACTAGAATAACAACAAAGCAAACTTCCACGATAGCAGCACAGACCAGAGTCTTAATAAAATTAAATTTTGGTAAATACCTTCACTTCCGAATATTAATGCCAGTCACTCATAGACTCAGCTCACATTACTGTTAAAACTTGTTGAACGCCTATGGAATAGTTTGGCCTTTCCACGAAACATGACCATCGAGAACTGTGCAGATGTTAATAACAAATAAAGATGAACAAAAACGATGCCAGGGTCAACAAATCTCAGAGGTAAAAAGCTTTAGGACTGCTGCCTCAGCTTTCTTTGTGCTTACTACTAACGCATCTATTTCAACCTTAGGTTGAAGAGAAATGGATTCTCTGGCACCGCCCTTACGGAAAGAAAGTTATTTGAGAAGTTACTTGAAAGTAGCAAGAGGTCATGCAAAGCAGAACAAAGAGAAAGTTACATTTTAGCGGACACGTCACTGTGCCAGCCTAGACGAAGCACGAGGGTGCGCCTCCCAGAGCCCTGTAAGATGTTCACCAAAGAGCGCAGGTGCCTTGAGTAACTGGAAAGTGAGGACTATGGAAAACGTTCATTTTTGCTGCTAAGTTTCCTTTATTAGCATAAGAAGCATAATCACGACAGTGATTTTTTTTTTAATTTAACTGAAGACGTTCGATATGTTTCTTCGTGAGTCCCCCAATTTTTCTTTTTTGAAATTGAAGGAGAGTCAGTTTACGATTTATTTTTATTTAAAAAAATTCTTAAAACAGATTTTCTATTATTAAAGATGGATCATGTGTAAAAGGAGACAATTCTATCATATGTGAATGCTTTTCTTGGTACACTGCTATTACTAGAAATAATGAGTAAAATAAGAGTTAAGATTTTTTAAGAAAACTATTTGTTATTCAGTTGGCACTGGGGAAGTTCTCCGGTAAAAATGTGTCTTCAAATCTACTAATTAAATATCATAAGTATCTGTCTTTTCTACCAGTTCTGTCTATAGTAATTATGATAGTAAAAATAGTTATAAAATTAGTTTTATCTAATTTCCTTTTTTATATAAAAACATCTAGTAAATACTGTATCTATTGTTTTGCTTTGAAATAACTCTGAAAATGTAAATAGTAATATGTAATTTACATTCAAAATATAATATATATAATGTATAATGTAAAATCACTAAAATTATTTTAAAATTGTACTGATTCAATGAAAATTACGAAGAAGGGAATATAAATTGCCATTATAAAAGCCTCGTTTAATTTATGTTCTTTTGTGTGATTAGATTTTAGACAGACACAAAGAAAATACAGTATAAGTAAAATTTTTTATAATTTAATTTTCCCATTAGTTTTTATAGCCTATATATTAAATTAAAATATGAGATTCTATAACATAATTTATGTAAGAGAAAAAATTGAGACAATTGAAATGTCATCATTCCTACATTCAAACAAAACCATTTTGGGAATTTAGTATATTTACTACTACTTCCTACTGTAAAAGTTTTCATAGATAAATCTAATGTATATAAAATCTCATCTCTTTCTTTTGGGCTAAATTACACATGTTTTCCACTGTTGTTCTAACTTATTTTCTTTGTATATAGTCATACTTTAAATTAAGACAAAGGTCAGATCTTATAACACTGTCTCTCAGTGGTGGTTTCCTCATAATATTTGTGAATTAAAAAAGTATCAAATATATTAAAATGTAAAGACAATAACAATAGAACAAAATCATGTTAAGAAAGAAATCCCCCAATCTAGAAGGAATTAAAAAAATTAAAAATAAATAAATAATGTGCTAAAACCCTTGGTAATTTTACTAGGTCACTAGTCCTCCTATCCAGCATATTATCATTTTAAATAGTCTTTGGATGTTAGAAATTTGCTTACTTTGGTGATATAAAGGATGACATACTAATTGCTCATAAAATTCCACCCCAGAGAGACTAATGTCCCCAGATGTTGTCAGTGAATAACATAGTAGTCATCCTCGGCAGGTTCGCTGAGCTAACGTGTGGATTTACTAGTATTGATTGTCTGTAATACAGCATCTTAGCACTAGCTCTAGTCCCCTCTGACCTGACCTCTCTATAAAAATTATATTAATTTTTTCAACAATAAGAAAAGCACAACTTACTAAATGTTGATTGAATTAATGCTGGCTGACGCACTTTAATTTACAATTATTGTAATATGTAGCATGTGTTAGTAGCAGAGTATATCACTGTTTCTTCCTACGGTATCACCCTATTGTATTTTTTAAGTCAAATCAACATTACCAAAGTAGAATTATTATGAATGCCAGACAAAATAGAGCTACTTCCATCACAATTAATAACATTTGTATCCACATAGATGGATTTTATACAGCGGAAAAAGGGGGAAAAATCATTTATCCAATTAAAATTTAATTCTTGTTAGATAAACCAAAATAATTGGAGTAGAAAATCTTCACATCCATGGTTGAAAATTGTGTCTGTCTTTTTCTTTAGTTTAGGCAAAGGCAAAACACATTTTCAAAATTCACTTAAGAAATCGGAATATCTGATTACAGCTTCTTAATGTTATTGGTGCAGAAGTCTGACATTAATGGGGATTCATCAGCAGGGTAATGTCTGAAAATACTGCAAATTGTTTTCAATCCACTCACTTTCCTAGTCAACAAAGTAACTTCTTTAAAAAAGGCTACATCAATGAAGAGAATCAATTATATATACAAATATAACTTCAAACGTTGACATTATTGTTATTATTAATCTTTTCATTTGTATGACTATTTGTACTCCTACTGACATCATTTTGAAGCCACTACAATACTCTATACTTTTTATAAATGGAACATTAAAATTTGCTTCTACTATGAAAAAATAAAACCAAATTATCCCAATATGCTTTAGCAATATAAAGGATTAGATATTTTGAAGACCTGCCTCCCTAAAATATGAATTTTCTTCATAGATAGGACAACAGGCATAATTTTCAATACATTTATGTGCTTAGTTAAAAAAAAACAAAACAGGAAAATCCTTTAATTACCAAAAATTAAATTCAATTAAATATTAGTAACAGACAAAGAAACAAGTTATTGCAAGTGAGTTTGAAAAAAAATAGAAACAACCGTTTTTAGATCTCAAAATTATTCATAAAGAATCTAAAGTAACTATATTTTGCAATGCTTTAAACATAAAATATAAAAGAAAAGGAAAACCATAGATACAGAAAAAAGATGATAAAGCAGATATAAAAATCACAAAATAGAACTTTTAGAAATAAGAAAATAAAATTGACAAAGTTTAACTCAACTGATAATCTAAAGATGAGATACAGCTTGAGAGGTAACTAGAATACTGAAGAAGTTAACCCAAATGCCGTGCAGAGATACGAGGAGATGAAAAATAGAAGAGCTTTTCATCAGAGCTGCAGTTCGAAGGGCAGGCTTTCAATGAAACACACCTTTAAATGCTGACTTCCTGAGACCTGAGACGGGGAGCACTTTTTCTGCTCTCCTTCTGCTCCGCTTGAGCGCCAGCATCTCTGGGAGGGAGCTATTATACATGCCTGGAGCCCCGGTTTTTACGTCTGGTGCGTGGTTTCTGAAGCTGATTCTCAGGGAATACTCCCTTGATTGCCAGGCTCTAATGACCAGGGGTCCTTGTGTTCCTGGGTCCCTTTGGGACTGTAACAGTTAGAGAGACAGTTCCTGGCTGGTGGCCACCCCAGGGCACTGCACAGACAGCAGCCTGAACTACACCCCCAGCCTTTCTGTGAACGGCCAACTTGCTTTCCTGGAGCTTCAGCCTGAGGGCCAGGCTTCAGGTTTAACACAGTGCATCTACGGGGTGCCCTCAAGAAACACAGACTGGAGGATGCTATCTTTCCACTGTCCTGCTGCCTCACTACAGCTAACTGGTAGCCTCCAAAAAAGGAGCTTACACACTTGTCTACAGCCCCAAGTTTAGCAACTGCCACTCAGGGGATACCAAATATTTGTATACTTTTAAAGCTGCTGCCTGAGGTCTGGCTTCCAATCAGCCTAAATCTAGGTGTTGAGTGAGATCCCTTTGGGACACGGACTGTCTTGGCATAACCTAAACTGATGGTAGCTATTAAAAATAAAATAGGCTTCTTGGATAATCACATCAGGTTGACAGACAACAGGGAGCCAAGGCAGGGTAGAATGATAGGGTTCATATTCTGCACAAGGTCAATCCTACAAGCCTAGAGAGGTGACTGTTTCATTTAATGCATAAAAACAAACACAGGAAGTTAAGAAAAATAAAGAGAAATAGGTTCCAAATGAAAGAACAAGATAAAACTTCAGACAAAGAGCCTTAGTGAAATGGAGATATATAATTTACCTGATAAAATGTTAAAATGATCATAAAGATGCTCACTGAAATGGAAAGAAGAATGGATAAACACAGTGAGAACTTTAACAAGCAGATTACACAGTACAAGAAAGTAGCAAATGTGAAGTCACAGAGCTAAAGCATAAAATAACTAAACTGAAAAATACACTAGAGGAGTTGACAGAAGATTCGATGAAGCAGAAGAAAAAATCAGGGCAGAAGAACCTACCAAATTAGAGCACCAAAAAGAAAAAAAAAAGAATGTTTTTTAAAAAGTGAAGATAACTTAAGAGACTTATGGAACAACATCAGGTGGACTAACATTTGCATTACAGGAGCTCTATAAGGAGAAGAGAGAGGAGGGCAGAAAACTTATTTGAAGAAATAATGTCTGAAAACTTCCCTAAACTGGGGAAGGAAACAGATATTCAGATCCAGGAAGCCCAGAGTCCCAAACAAGATGAATTCAAACAGGTCCACATCAAGACACGTCAAAATGTCAAAAGTTAAAGACAAGAAGAAGAATCTTTAAAAGTGGCAAGAGAAAAACACCTTGTTTTTTTCTGTACAAGGGAACCCCCATAGTACTACCAGCATATTTTTCAGCAAAAGCTTTGCAAACCAGAGGGAGTGGCATGATATACTCAAAGTGCTAATAGAAAAAACAAAATCTTCCAACCAAAAAATACTCCACCTGACAAAGTTATTCAGAATTGAAGGAAAGATAGTTTTCCAGAAAAGTAAAACCTAAAGAAGTACATCTTCATTAAAGTGGCCTTACAAGAAATATTAAGGAAACTGTTTTAAGTTGAAAAGGGGCTAAAAGAAAACAAGAAAACACATGAAAGTATAAATCCCACTGATAAAGGTAAATATATAGTAAAAATAGTGGATGAATCATTTACAGAGCCAGGACAAAGATTAAAAAACAAAAGTAGTAAAAATAATTGTAACTACAATAATAAGTTAAAAGTTACATGATAAAAGGTGTAAAATGTAACATCAAAAACATAAAATGGGGGAAAGTAAAAATGTACAGCTTTAGACTGAGTATAGGCAATGTAAATATAAGACCATTATAGATATAGGTTTATAATGTAGCAGAGCTTCACAGTAACCATCAAACAAAAACGACTACTACATGAACAAAAGATAATGAGAAAGGAATCTAAGCATAGCACTAAAGAAAGTCATCAACACACAAAAAAGAGAGCGCAAGAAGAAAGGAACAGAGGAAATACAAAATAGCCAGAAAACAACCAAATGGTAATAAGTACATACTCATCAATAAGTACTTTACAGGTAAATGGACAAAATTCTCCAATCAGATCAAACTATCAGAAAGAGAAATCAAAAAGCAACCCCATTTACAATCGTATCGAAAAGAAGAAACTACCTAGGAATAAATTTAACATAAGTAAGTAGAAAACATGTATCTTGAAAACCATAAGACACTGATGAAAAAAAAACTTTTATAAGACACAAATAAATGGAAAGATAATGCATACTCATGGATTGGAAGAATTAATACCATTACAATATTATTACTATAAAACTACTTTACTACCACCCAAAGCAATCTGTAGATTCATTGCAATACGTAATGTAAATTCCAGTGGCATTTTTCACAGAAATAGAACAAATAACCTTAAAACTTGTATGGAACACAAAAAACCTCAAATAGCCAAAGCAAACAAAGAGAAAGGACAAAAGTCACATGATCATCTCAATAGATGTAGAAAAAGCATTTGATAAAATCCAACATCCATTGATGATAAAAACTCTAACCAAAGTGAGTATAGAGGGAACATATCTCAACATAATAAAAGCTATTTATGACAAAACCACAGCCAGCATAATAGTCAATGGTGACAAGTTGAAAGCCTTCCAGCTAAAATCTGGAACAAGACAAGGACATCAACTCTCATCACTTCTATTCAATAGAGTATTGGAAGTCCTAGTCATAGCAATTAGGCAGGAAAAAGAAATAAAAGGGATCCAAACTGGAAGAGAAGAGGGAAAATTGTCATTATATGTGGATGGCATGATATTATATATAGAAAACCCTAAAGGCTCCACACAAAAATGACTGGAGCTGATAAAAGAATATGGCAAAGTAGCAGGATACAAGATTAACATACAGAAATCAGTGGCATTTCTTCACACTAACAATGAAATATCAGAAAAGGAAAGTAAAGAAAAAATCCTTTTTAAAATTGCATCCAAAAAAATAAAATACTTAAGAATAAATTTGACCAAGGAAGAGAAAGACTTAGAGGCAGAGAATTACAAAACACTGACTAAGGAAATTAAAGATGACTTAAAGAAATGGAAAGATACTGCATGTTCTTGGGTTGCAAGAATTAATATTATTAAAAGGGCCATACTACCCAAAGCAATCTACAGATTTAAGACAATCACTATCAGGTTACCCAGGACATTTCTCACAGAACTTGAACAAATAATTGTAAAATTTATAGGGATTCACAAAAGACCCAGGATTGCCAAGGCAGTATTGAAGAAAAAGAATGAAACTGGAGGAATAACTCTCCCAGACTTCAAAAAATACTATAGAGCTACAGTAATCAAAACAGCATGGTATTGGTACAAAAACAGACATATGGAAAAATGGAATAGAATAGAGAGCTCAGAAATAAATCCATAAACTTTTGGTTAATTAATCTTTGACAAAAGAGGCAAGACTATGCAACACAGTAAAGACAGTCTCTTCAGCAAATGGCGTTGGGAAAAACTGGACAGCTGTCTGTAAATCAATGAAATTATAATACACCCTTCACACCATACACAAAAAATAAACTCAAAATGGCTTAAAGGCTTAAATATAATACAAGAAACTATAAACCTATTAGAAGAAAACATAGGAAAATATTATCTGACATACATCTCAGCAATGTTCTCCTAGGGCAGTCTACCCAATTAATAGAAATAAAAGTAAAAATAAACAAATGGGACCTAATTAAACTTATAAGCTTTTGCACAGCAAAGGATACCATAAGCAAAACAAAATGACAATCTATGGAATGGGAGAAAATATTTGCAAAAGATGAGGCTGACAAGGGCTTAATCTCCAGAATATATAAACAGCTCATACAACTTAGTAACAAAAAACAAACAATCCAATCAAAAAAAGGGGAGAAGACCTAAACAAGCAACTCTCCAGTGAAGACATACAAATGGCCAATAGGCACATGAAAAAATGCTCAGTATCGCTAATTATCAGAGAAATGTAAATCAAAACTATAATGAGGAATCAACTCACACCAGTCAGAATGGCCATGATTAAAAAGTCCACAAATGATAAATGCTGGAGAGGCTGTGGAGAAAAGGGAGCCCTCCTACACTGATGGTGGGAATGCAGTTTGCTGTAGCCATTCCGGGAAAAAGTAAGGAAATTCCTCAAAAGACTGAAAATACACTTACCATATGATCCAGCAATCCCACTCCTGAGCATATATCCAGAGGAAACCTTAATTCAAAAGGACACCTACACCCCAATGTTCATAGCAGCACTATTTACAATAGCCAAGACATGGAAACAACCTAAATGTCCACTGACAGATGACTGGATAAAGAAGTCGTGGTATATTCATACAATGGAATACTACTCAGCCATAAAAAATAATAAAATAATGCCACCTGCAGCAACATGGATGGCTCTGGAAAATGTCATTCTAAGTGAAGTAAGTCAGAAAAGAAAAGAAAAATACCATCTGATATCAATTTTAAAAAAAAGCTATAGCTACATATAGTGAATGTTAATATAAATCCACCTAATTGAAACCATCATAGAATCAAGTGTTTATTTTGAGTGAAAATTACTTTTATCATATACACACCTTAATTTTATATATATATATACACACACAACACATATATATGCACATATATATTTATTGAGGTGTAGTCAGTTTACAAGTTGTGCCAACCTCTGGTGTACAGCACAATTCTTCAGTCATAAATGAGGATACATATATTTATTTTCATATTCTTTTTGACCATAAGCTACCACAAGACACTAAATATATCTCCCCATGCTGTACAGTATAAACTTGCTCGTCCACCTTATACATACCAGTCACTTTTTACTGTTAACAGTTTTGTTGTTGTTTATTTGTTTGTTTGTTTGTTTTTTGGTTTACTTTTGGAGAGGAGGCAATTAGGTTTGTGTGTTTGTTTATTTATTATTGTCCAATCCATGCCTTTAAAAAACCACATTGTGGGGAGGGTGTAGCTCATGTGGTAGAGCCCAAGCTTAGCATGCAAGAGGTCCTGGGGATTGATAAATAAATAAAGATAAATAAACCTATTTATCCCCCTGCCAAAAAGAAAGAAAGAAGAAAGAAAGAGAGAGAGAGAGAGAAAGAAAGTAAGAAAGAAAGAAAGAAAGAAAGAAAGAAAGAGAGACAGTTAAAGGAAAAAAACCTATGAACTCATCTACAAAACAGAAACAGACTCTCAGACGTAGTAAACAATCTTACGGTTACTGGGAAAAGGGGATAGAAAGGGATAAATTTGGGAGTTTGATATTTACAAATAGCCACTATACATAAAAATAGATTTTAAAAAAAGTTACTTTTGTATAGCATAGGGAACTTGTAATATCCTTTAATGAAAAAAATATGAAAACAAATATACGTATGTAGGTGCATGACTGGGACATGGTGCTGTACACCAGAGATTGACACACTGTAAGTGACTGGACTTCAATAAAACAAAACGACACAAAGCAAAACAAAACAAAAAACCTTCACACTAACAGCAAGAAGTCCAAATCTCTGTTTGCCTATCCTTAACACCTACAAAATACCTGAGGCTCCTCCAGTAACATCTGTCTTCCTCCTTCCTCTCCAAAATATGTCTGAGAGATTCAAGAAACACATTACACTCCCAACAAATGTGCAAAGCTCTGAGTCACCACCAAGAAGCTCCCTGAGGTCGTCTGTACCCCACCCTTGAGGACAGGTGCCGCCTGCGCTGCCCCCGCGGCTTCCAATGTGCTAACTTCTCAGGATTAGGACAACGACAACACAACTTTTATCATGAACTGACCCTCAGGTGGACTTCGTTCTACGCACTTTTACGTTATCCTGTCTACACCTCACGCTCATTCAGTGAGGCTGGCACTATCTGCTGGCAGTGCGCTGCCTAACGCTGGGGCACCCCCCCCGCCCAGTGCCACCGTGCTGCTCCTACCCCCATTTCTATGAGCACCGAATAGTGAAGACTTCACCAGAGCCCCTGGATGCAGCCAGCGGCAGGGCAAGGGTTCAGAACCAGCCGCAGGCCAGGAGGTGCCAGCGCCCCCAACACAGAGGTGTGTCTCCACGGGCCGCTCACTCCCCGGGGACAAAGCCTCTGCGTGTGCCCCCCGCGCCCCAAAGAATTCTGACGGGGAGATCTGAAAGGGTGAGGGGCGTGCTGCGGTGACAGCCTTCCGCACGAATGACACTAATGATGAATATTTTTTAAGAAAATAGTGTAAAAACATGGGGTTAACTGCACGGTGGGTGTACTGAGTGCAAAGATACCTTAATAAAATAAGTATTACTTACTTCTCCACTCTCAATGAGTTCTGTACGGATTTTTCTCCAGTTTTCAATATATTCATTCCTAATATGTCTAATAGGAATCAATTATACTTTCTCTCTTAGAGCTTCTCATAAATAAAGGACAAATGTACTAGAAGATCTTGCTTCATGTCCTTGTAGGGGTAGAAAGGCGCTTTCTTTCTAGCTTGGCTTTTTAACTCAACATTTTAATTGGGGTTTTAGTTTTAGCAGGGGAGGCCTACAGTTTGTCAAAATGCAAGCTCCAGACCGTTCTGTGAATAACTAAATGACAGTTAAGTTGCCTGGATGTCTAGACTGTTTCCTTTTGAACACTGATAACATTATTGGCTGGATAGTGTATGAATGACAGGGGGAAAAATAAGGAAAAAAGATAATTTAATTCATATGGTAATGAAAGACCTAAAAAAGTAATTTATGTAACAGGAAATCTAACTAATTTTACGAACATTAACAAAGGTGAACTGAATAATCCCTTATTCTTAACTGACATGCAACACTTAATTTGGATTTTTTCCAAAATTTCCTTCTTTCCTGAACTGAAAAATCTTAGATTTTACTTCTGTCTATTCATACAAGACATGAAATATTTTCACTTGAATGTAATTATTTCTGATAGCTGGTCATAGAGCTGTCATACATCTCATGATGTCAATCACACTGTACAAGAAGATAATGGGAATCTGATTTCATTTAGGGAGATTTCTTAATAATACACAAAGATGTATCTGCAGATCTCTTCTCCTCTAGTCTCCCAATCTTGGTTTTCTTACTGTGACTTTTTGTTTTGGCAAAACACGCCTAGAATGTACTCCAGGAAGGCTGGAAACATTGGTGATGACACATTGCAGTCAGGATATATACAGACACATGGACACTAACACAACAAGGGGCACTTCTGAGCGATTCTTTCCTGTTTTCTGCATCTTTCAAACTTTGAATAACTATTACATCGCTGTTTCAGTCATAGCTAAATCTGCTAAAATTACAGATTAAGAACACATAGAGTGCCTATGAGAACATCACAGAGTTAGAAAAGTCCCCTGTTTAGGCAATTCGATTTATAAGGACAAAGTCACTGAGGCCTGGTGGTTAAAAGAAAAAAACATATTTAAGGTCATACAACTTGAAATAGGTAGAGGCCAGCCTAGAACCCCCATCTTGGTCTACTTAGCTCTGCAAGAGGTCAAGGAAAAGTGGGGCAGACATCGGTGCCTGGATTACGCCGGCCGCAGTATTTTCACACCCTGCCACGTGTTCCCTTAACCAGCACTGCGCAGTGCATCTTCTTCTAGTAAAAACACCTCAAAATCAGGCTAGTTCATAATCAGTCTTTCACCCACAGGTCCTGTGATCTCCCTTCTAGTGCAGTGACAATTTCCAGAGCTGCAGACAGAAACTGAAAAGCTCCGTGTCCCCACTTAACCTACCACACCTCCAGACTCATGGTCAAGTACTCAGACACACACAGAGGAGCCCTGACAGACGGCCAAAACAGCAACTCCATCTAGGCTTAAAATATCTGAAAACATAGGGAAAGTCATTATATTTTCCAGTCCTACTGATGACAGCCAGCAGTAGTACCCACAGGTTAGAAAGTTACATGGGTTTCAGGTCATTTGAGTTTCTCTTAACGCAAGTATGATTGGCATTCCCTCTTGAGTCAAAGGCTTAACTGTGTGAGGCTTTCCTTCTTGCTCTGATGATCGCAATGACTTCATTCCTCTGGCAGCAAAGGGAGATGGTGCCACTTATGCCTGGAGTAATTAGCTGACCCCCCTCAAAGCGGTCACTCACCCAGGGTTAGACTTTCAAGTGTATTTGTCAGTCAATCCTTGATATAAATAGCCAGGCCCCGGAAGGGAGACCCCAAAGAGTAGCCAGTCAGGAGTCCCTCTCAAAAAGGATCTTTTTCTTTTTCTTGTTACTACCTCCCTCCCCCAGATATTTTAGTTTCCAGTGGTTCTACTGGCTTACACTTGGGAATTTCAATTTTCAACCCAAGAACATATAGTTCACTGTAGAATGAAGTGGGCTGATCAAATTCAACCATTTAAAAACGTTTCACTGCATGAATACTTTTGGGAAATAGTTTGGGAGGCTCAATTATTTGTACTCATGTGCTTCTGTAGAAAATGTAGTTTTGGTCAAACTGGCAGCAATATAAGAGCATTGAACATATTGTTGACTACATACTGTGTTTAGAAAATACCTGTAACTGATGGCTTTGGGAAGGGTCCAATAAAGTATCTGGGTGAGGAGGAAATACATTTACATATAGTTACCTAGAATATGTTTATATTATAATTATGTATATATCTAACAGAGAATGTCTAACCAAGAGCAACATTAAAGTACTTAAGAAAGTACTTAAGGGCCAGCAGAGCATGGGTAATGATCAGTCAGTGGTGTGTGCTGACCAAATGCTCCTGGACACTGAGTAATCCGAAGAGGATCTGGCCATAAACAGCGGCCATAACTGTGTTCTCAGTTGGCATACCATCACCACACCTAAGGCAGTCTTCAACCCCAACATTACATGGATGCAGAGCATGGCCTTCCTCTCTTTTAGTCACATTTTATTGCTTGAAAGAATATGTACCAATAAGAAATCAAATTCAACAAACCTGAATTTGTGACTCAACAAATCACAACAAGACAATCATGTGAGAACAAAAAAAAAAAAACAATCTATGGAAACAAATTATCTAGTTTTTTCCTATGAAATAATTTTCATTCTCTAATCTCTTCTCACTTTCTAACACAGATGTTTTTTAACACCTTTATTGTGGTCTGGTTCCTGTACAGTAAACTACACATATCTCAGGTGTACAATTGGATGAATTTTGGTAGATGTCTACACCCATGAAACCACTACAACAATCAAGATAGCTAACACTTCCATCACTCCCCAAGAGGTGCAAATTTTGAATTCCCAATTTATCCCTTCCCACCCTCTTTCACCTCTGGTAACCATAAGTTTGTTCTCTATGTCTGTGAGCCCATTTCTGTTTTTTTAGGTAAGTTTGTTTGTGTCTTTTTTTTTTTTTTTAGATTCCACATGCAAGTGCTAACATGTGGCATTTTTCTTTCTCTCTCTGTCTGACTTCACTTAGAATGATGATATCCAGGTCCATTCATGTTGCTGCAAATGGCATTATTTTATTCTTTTTTATGGCTAAGTAGTATTCCATTATATATATTATATATATATATATATATACACACCACTTGATTTATTTTTGATAAGGTACAGCAAATGAACCAAACTAAGACAAGAAAGCAAATCCAGCAACAAAGCCTTTCCCTAATCTCCCAGTTGATGGACCACACCTATAAGGGGTTGTGTCTAAAGTCACATGACAGTGGTGACACTCATAACCATACTGGAACCTTACAGGAGGATAAAAGCTGTTTGAGACAAAAATTGACTAAATGACAAGGAGGAATGATCCACCAAAGTCTAAACATGATACAATTCTGTAACAGGACTAGCAAAAGGAATATGTATTGTAAAGTTTTAACTATGAACACAACATTTCAGAGTTGAAATGAAAATCTGAAATGGAATTTTAAAATCTTCTTCCTCAGTCCTCAAAATTCAAACAAGATTGTTATAAAAGGGGGAAAAATACCCATTTATTGTCTCTGAACTCTCTCTTTGATAACTCTAAAATAGAAACTTATGAGAGGAAATGTATAAAAATGTTATATTCTGAGAAATGATATCTATATCTAGCAACGTGAGTGGCACAAATTGAAAAATCACTATCAAATGGGATTTTTTTATCAAAAGAAATATCCATAGAAATCAGTATTGAAATTTGCTTCCTATAATTTTGTGTTCAGAGATCTGGAGCTTAACAGCAATAAACTTAATTTAGAATGGTAATTTTGGATAACAATTTAGATTATAACCCTTTTCCTTCTACAAAGTAAATAAGTGACAAAATAGCAAACTCTTCCCAGGAGGAAGCAAGTTCAGAATATTAATTTGATTTGAGTTACATAATTACAGAGGGCAAAGTCATAGCTGCTTTTAATACATCAATTTGCTTCTTATAAATGTGATATTAAAACCTCTCTACTGCAAGTTATGAAAAAGGGTGATTTTATTCCAGTACTTAGTAATCCTAAAAAATGCATCTATCCGAAATTCCAGCACTCAATTCCACTAGAAATACCATAACTACGACAACCGAAAATAAATGCTGCTAGAAATCACATTTCAATCACTGAAATGTGATTTGCATTAAAATGGATTATTTGTTACTCTCTATTTTACATAAGTTAGCTTTATTGTGTCTTCCTCCTGAAAGTTCAGTAGTGTTAGAGATAAAAATTCTTTTCAATTTAAGAAAGAAGCTATATATAGTTGATATTTAAAAAATATGCTCATGGTCAAAAAGTCATGACAAATTATATTATTAAATAATCATTTGAGTATACAAACTTAAATGAATTTTAACATATGCCTTTTAATCTGTACTATTTAATAAGTAAACTGGGGAATAATGTGAAGATATTTTTAAAATGAGAAAGTTTTTAGGTAATCTCTAATTTAATACTGCATTCTTCTGCTGGCTAATTAATCTTGTGTTCATCAGGCTCTTGGAACCCTGGAAAAGTTTCACTTCTTTCTTCCTGAATATAAAAGTAATACGGTTATAATAATAAAACAACAGTAATAGTTAACAAAAATGTTACCATGTGCCAGGTACTTTTCCAAAGGCTTTACAAATACTAACTCATTTTATAGTTTCAATACCACTCTGACATTCATTCTATGATTAATCCCATTTTACAGATGGGGAAACTGATACATTGAGAGCTATGATGACCTGCCCCAGTTGACAAAGCCATTCAGTGAGGGATCTGGAATAAGAGGTCAGGTAGTTCAGTCCCAAAGTCTGTGCTGACAACATGCTATCGGTGATCCAGACTTTGGCTAATTTTTGTTATCTTTGAAGTTAAATCAAAAATTCAGGGTTGGGCCTTCTTGGCACTGCAGAGTAAATAGGATCTATTTGTCCAACCCTTACACCAAAACCATACCACCTTTATTATTACAGTTTATGTGTCTTGAAATCAGAAAATGTTAGCCTCCTTTCTTCCTAAATATGTCTTGCCTGTTTTAGGTCCTTAGCATTTCCACGTGAATTTCAGACTCAGCTTGTATTTCTCTTCAATGAAAGGATTCTGAGACCTTGACTTGGATTGTGCTGAATCTACGGATCAATTCTGGGGACACTGACATGTTAACAATAGAGACTCTTTTTACCCAGCAGCACAGTAGATTTCTTAATTTATTTATGTTTTCTTTGATTTCTCTCAGCAATGGAATTTTCAATATACAGCTCTTTCAAGATTGTACTGAGATTTAGCCCTAAGTATTTTTCATTTGTGATGCTATTGCAAATAACACAATTTCCTAATTATTTGAATTGTTTTTTGCAAGAATATAGAAAATGACTTTTGTATAGTATTGTGTATCTTAAAACCTTATTAACTTATGTATTAGTTTTACTTGATTTTAAAAATATCTCAGAAGATTTTCTCAAAGCCAATCATATTGTCTGTGAGTAAAGTCTGTTACTTCTTCCCTTCCAATCGGAGGCCTTTAATTCAATAGCCTTGTCCTACTGCGTCGGCCAGACAACTCCCAAGCAATGTTGAGTAGAAATGGTGGGAATCACACCCTATTTTGTTCCTAAACTCAGTAGAAAGTATTAAATCTTTCAGGATTAAGTATAATGTTAACTCCAGATTTTAGATAGAAGTCTTTCATAAGGTTGATAATTTTTGCTTCTATTCCAACTTTATGTCTCTTCATTATGAATTTTAAAGTGTGTTTCTTGTAATCATACAATGGGACTTGTGTTTTCACTCGATTTGACAGTCTCTGCCTTTTAATTGGCGTGTTTAGATCATTTATATTATTGTGATATTGATATGGTTAGGTTTGAATCTATCATTAATTGTTCACTGTTTATCCCATCTTTTATTTGTTCCCATTTAACTCTTTTTCTTCCTACATTTGGATTAGTTGATTATTTGTTTTTAATTCTATCTCATTTCTTTGGTTGGCTTAATGGCCCTAACTTAATTTTGTTACTTTTGTGGTTGCTTTGGGTGTATGGTATACATCTTTAATGTATCAGAGTCTACTTTCAAGTTACATTGCACATTCCTTGACTTCTTGAGTATGTCAAACAGTATGTACCACCTACAGTGCTTTGTTTACTAAATCGTTTCATATGATTTCAATGCAACAACTTGTAAACCTTGTTTAAATTTTTCACTCATTCCTTGAAGCTTGAGTGAGTACAACTCAGAAGGATAATTTATAAAAGACAAAATATCATAAAATTGATTCAGTAGCATACGAAGGGTCATACAATTATATTTTCATTTGGCAAATCTTCTTTATTATACTTCTGACCAAAGGACTGAAAAGCATTATTGAAAGGATCTATCTATCTGTTTCCATACATTTACTCTCTTTTTTAGTCATGGTCTCAACAGCATATATAAAGACGACTATATGAGTGTACTGTAACTTTGAGTAAAGGCAGAGTTACTCATTTATATAGCAGCTGACTGAAATTGGAGGACATGATTGAAAGATTTGGATAATTCTAAATATTAAGATAACTTCATTTTTGTGTTAATCAAATTTAATGGCTATTCACTGTGTACCCCTAAGTGGTTACACGTTATCTCCTCCCATAAATTTTCTTTTTAAACTGACAAGTTATTTTCGTTAAACTGCCAGAGGCTATGTCCAGGTAACATATTAGAATTTGCTCTTGGAAAATAATGAATCCCCTGAGCCAATGCTTATTTTAATGTCTAATTTAGAACACTGTTTATAATCATCAAGACAACCATTTGCTTATGCTGTCTCTGTCCTTCCTTAATCATATTCTTAGAATGACATTTTGTCCTTCCAACTTGCCCAGGAAAAATCAAAGATATTTTGATAACATTGTGAAATTTGGGTTTATAAATAAAATCATGTGAATATTAAAGGGTTATCTTTCATGTTTACAAACTTACTCTTAAAAAAAAACTTTACCTCAAATATTTTCCAGTGACTGCTGAGACTAATTAATTTGTAAAGAAATTTAATGTGTTTTTTTTAACATTAAAGGAGAATATATTGCATTAAGGAAAACAAGAATACGAGAAAAAAGACACAGTTCACCTCAGTATTACCAACTACTTTAAAATAATCTAATTTGAAACATAATAATGCACCTTGCCAACACTTGAATGAGAGGAATGAGGAAGTTCACTTTGTGTAAGTCATAATTTTGCTGTGAATAATGGTGTCCCACAACTTATAAGAAAATAAAGGGGAGCACTGAAGAATTTGTAATTTATGCTATTCACAGAGAAGGTGTGAGGTTCTCAGTCGACTGTAAAAGCATGTCTCTGATGGGAAAATGAGTCATGATCAATAGCAGTCATCTGCTTCACCAACCAAAGTCATACTTATGAATGTCACCAAAACGACGTCACCCTAAAGGCACCGATACACTACCCTTTCATTCTGAAGGCTAGAATGCAGAAGTGAACAAGTGAGATTCTAAAATGGATGAACATAGAATACAGGGTAGCTCCTTTAAGAGTCA
The DNA here is from genome assembly GCF_048564905.1 of Vicugna pacos. NCBI lineage: Eukaryota > Metazoa > Chordata > Mammalia > Artiodactyla > Camelidae > Vicugna > Vicugna pacos. Next base: position 4,548,767 of record NC_133006.1, read on the forward strand.
TTTTGGTCCTACTGATTGTACAGAAATAAAATTAGAGCTTATGGGAGCAAAAGGAACATTTTAAGATGGAAAAAAGGTAAAGTCTTCTTTTGAAGAGGGGAGGACCCTTGAAGGAAATACCTAAACGGCAGTTGCAAAAGAAATAAACACTCTGAGGAAAGCCAGAATTTATTCCTTTGCTTCATCAGTTTTAGAAAAGCTCTCAGAGAGGAGGGTATAGCTCAGTGGTACAGCATGTGCTTAGCAAGCACAAGGTCCTGGGTTCAATCCCCAGTACTGCCACTAAAAAAAAAAAATACATAAATAAGTAAAAAAATCTAATTACTCCCATCCCCCAAAAGCTCTCAGTCAATGTTAAGTCAATGTTAGGGTTTCATCTGGGAAACAGATCACTCAATGGAGCTGGAAAATAAATTTCTCTTCATGAAATGGACATCATTACTTAGCCGACTGAAGTGGGAATTTCTCATATTCTAAAGTATCTTCAGGTTTGCCAAAGGCAATAGGCCTGTTTGAGCTAATCAATTTGTCCGCATCAAAACAGTAAAAATACAGGGAGGATGTTTATCTCCCGGTGTTTCACTTTGTAGGTAACGACAAGCTATCATATTCCATTTGTCATTTTCCTAAGGGAAGAAAATCTGGGTGAATTATTTGTATGCTATATCAAAAGAAGATAACTGAGATTATAAAGAAAATTATTTTTTATATATTTCTTTATTTTTGGTTGTAATTTTTCATTAGAAGCTTTTTTGCCTCTGTCTACTTGATCTTAATTAATTTTATTATCTTACTCTTTGGGTTATTATGCCAGCTTCAAATTTCTGATTCAACAAAAGCAACAATCAAACTTCAACAGAACGGTCACTTCAAGAAATTTCTGGATTCTTACTTCATCAGTGTAATCCTTCTATAGTACGTGCGTGACATAAAAATTTGTCCTATAAGAAAATGTTTGCTTTATTGCAGAAGTCAAGTTCTTTGGGTTTTTTTTTCTTTGTTGTTGTTCTTCTGCTAGCTCATCATGCCACGTGATAAAACAACAAAAAAATACGTTAACGTAAGAATGGGAGAAAATATTTGCAAATGATGCCACAGACAAGGGCTTAATTTCCAAAATATATCAACAGCATGTACAACTCAATATAAATGAACAAACAAATAGCCCAATCAAAAAATGGGCAGGAGACGTAACTAGACATCTCTCCAAAAATACATACAGATGGCCAACGGGCACATGAAAAGATACTCAGCGTTACTAATGATTAGAGAAATGCAAATCAAAACTGCAATGAGGTATTGCCCTACACCAGTCAGACTGGCCATCAAGAAAAAGTCTGTAATAAATGCTGGAGAGGGTGTAGAGAAAAGGGAACCTTCCTACACTGTGGGTGGGGATGTAAATTGGTGCAGCCACTATGGAAAACCATATGGAAGTTCCTTAAAAAACTAAAAATACAGTTACCAAATGATCCAGCAATCCCACTCCTGGGCATATATCCAAAAAAGATAAAAACTCTAATTTGAAAAAAATACATGCACCTCAATGTTCATAGCAGCACTATTTACAATACCCAAGACATGGAAATAAACTAAATGTCCATTGAGAGATGACTGGATAAAGATGATGTGGTGTATACGCGCGCGCGCACACACACACACACACACACACACACACACACACACACACTGGAGTATTATTCAGCCATAAAAAAGAATAAAGTAATGCCATTGGCAGCAACATGGATAGACCTGAAGATTATCATACTAAGTGAGTAAGTCAAAGAAAGACAAATATGATATGGTATCACTTATATGTGGGATCTAAAAAATAGTGCAAATGAACTTATTTACAATCCAGAAACAGACTCACAGACATAGAAAACACACTTATGGTCCTAAATAAGTAAATATTTGATGGTTTTAAATTCTTAAGAGAAATTATGTCTATTTTAATATATTTACCACTAAAATATCAACAAAGGAATTACATTTATTTCCATAATATTTCGCATCATTGTGTAAACTAAATTTTCATCAGCAATATTTACAACGTGAATGAAGTTGGAGTAAGACTACAGTCATAATGAAGTTGAGAATATTTTATATAATCACTATTTTTTGCATATCTAAGTTCTTAAATTCTCAAAATATAGACATTACTAAAAACAAAGAACAAGAATTTTCCCCTTGGAGTCCATGTTCTTTAAACACATACCGTTACTTTTTTAGCATCTGTATAGATGTTTGCATCTTCAGTGCAGCAGACCATTATTTTCGAAAGCTTAGTGATCACATACCTGTCTAATTTGTTGAACACACACACCTTACGCAAGAAAACACAAAGATAACTTTGACATATACACAGTTTCAATGAACATATTATCTTAGAGAAAATTAATCATCATTCTCATAAAAATTAAAAATAGAATTTATAATATTTACTTTCCACTCCACCCATGATAACCTCATATAACTCTTAAGTCCCATATACTGCAATGAATATTACTACAGTGGTATGAGTAGTAATTATAGTATTGACCCGTGACTGTAATGCACAAAGCAACTAGATCTTACCGTAGAGTTAAAAGCAGGACACCAAAATGAAAATTATTGACAATTTATTAACACTAGTCTTAAACATTTACTTGGAAAATATGTGTTTAATTTTTTTTTGGTAGTATCATACACTCAATTTCCAGCACAGGCAAGGTAGCTGAAGCACAGATTGGAAACTGCTATAAATAATTTTTAAGAAAACTATAAATTATTGTAACTTTGCCATACCTAAACCTATTTAAATTCATAACCTTAAAATTAAAGTGATTCACCATAGATACATGTTGAAGGCAAAATATATTGCTCTAGCAATTTAGCAAGATAAAATAATTTATAGATCAATCTTTTAAAAAGATATCTCATTCATCTTTAATAATGGTATTATACAGTCAAAAAGATTTTGTTTAGTTATTCAAACCCTGTTTATCACCTTCTTGAGTTGTTTATCAAGGAATCTAATTTCTCTGGGCTCAAAAGAACCTCTGCTTTGAGTTTTTATTTTTTCAGCATTCAGTGTAACTGTATCCCTGTAATATAATTTAATGTAAATGCTGTCTCCATTGTGGCAATGCAAAATTCCTTGTAACAATAACCCATTAAAGTGTATTAAAAGTATTTATCATGAACCTCATGAGAACCAATAACACAGCAAACAAAAACCTGGGATACATGATCAGTACAAATAATTCAGAAACTCTCTCTTCATTCATCTACATGTAAAGAAAAGCAGAAAAATAATTAAAACTAAAGAATAAAATTAAAATTTATTCTACAAAAATAACGAAGCATTGAAATTTAATCATTTCTATACCTAAAAATCAGAATAAAATCAATCTAACCATGAGTAAATTTCTCTAAATTCGCCAATATTGTCAAATTCATGTACTTGATGAAACTGAGCTTTTAACTTTGATGGCTGCTTGTCCCAGTCTCATATTCTAGGAGACAGACTGTCAATGGCATATAATCCTTCTAAAATCCTCTGTCAGACATTTTTCGATTTTACATATTCTTCTCAAATTAAATACTATCAATTGCTTACAAGTTTCCTCTTCCTAATTTTTATACCATGAAATTTCCTTTAAAGATATTGGTGCCTTTCCACCTCTGAGAGGAGTATTTTATTACTAGTTTTTAACCTAGAAATGTATAATTTATATGTATATATATAATTTATATGTAATTTATATATAATTTATAACCTTAGATTAGGATAAAAAGTGTTCTTCCATACATCTACTTTATTTTTGTTAAAAAGCATCTCTCTATTTCAGTATGTATTTCTAAAGAACAAAGACTTTAAAAACAAACATAACCCCTACACTACTATCTTCTATAAAAATTGCTAATAAAGCTTATTTTAAAAGTATCAAGTTAGTATTCATTTATCCAATCATAATTTTTTTACACTATTTCTTAGTATGAGGAGTGAAATGTGGTGCATGCGTTGCAATTGGTCCAAATGTTTCCCAAGTCTCTTTCAATTTGCAGGAAGTCCCTCAAACTCTTTTACTTCCTCACACTTTCTCTCTTGTTGGAGATGCCAAGACACGTTCCCCCTGTGTTGCGACAGCCCAGCTGTTGCTTATGACATCCCTCCTGTGTTGCTTAACATGTTCTTCCCTCTCCTGTAGTTTCCATAAAATATTAAATTACATCCAACGGCTTGATAAAAATCAGCTTCAACTTTCTTAGCAAATGTTTTGCATCAGGTGGCATTGTAAACATCTATCAGAGAATGAAGACTATTTGATGGATTTCAATTCACCGGAATTATTCCCCTTAAGGACACTCGCATCGTGCAGAGGGAATCATTTCAAGTTGGCTCCTGAGACCCATGGACCTAATCCTGAAGAAAACAGACCTCCTAATTTCCATTATGACAAATGCTTTGAGCTCAAAGTTTATATTTAATTTTTTTAATATTTATACTCCACTTTTCTTAAATAAATGATAGAATTGTATATTTTTCTCTGTGGTGCTTTACCACTTAGCAATATGCCATGGGAATAACTCAGTAACTCTATGACATTTGGCCTCTGTAGTAAATTACTCAGAAAGGACTTGAAATTTGACTCTTCTGCCATCTTGGTTCTAAGCAGTTTGTCCTGGTTTCAGTTGCTGTGTCATTCCTTCAGTGGCTGTGCCCTGCCCTCTTCCCTCCTTCTCATTACTAATAATTGAAGGCTTTTTGTGTATAGAGTTCCTACAACTGAATAAAAATTCCTGATCTACATTATCTTTCCTTAAGTATCTTATATAAGTTATTTGATTATCTCCGGCAAAAACCATTGCTGAGATAGTCTGATGATGTTTTTTGTCCCCTTGTAAGCTACTTGGTATTTTTGCCTGAATGCTCAGAGACTTTTTTGAAGTTTAATTGTTTTTATTAGAATATGTCTTAATACATTATTGTTGATTTTCCTAAGGACATGGTGAGCACTTTCTTTAGTTTCAAATTTTGCTTTTAATTCCAGAAAAACATTTAAAATTGTATTCCATTATGGCTTTTTACTCTGTTCCTTCATTTCTGAGAACTCCTATTGCACATGTGGTGGATTTCTTGGCCTGCATTCTATACACCTCCTCCTCTCAAATTCTAATCATGTTTCTCCACTTATATTTGAATTTAAGACATTACCATTTGTGTCTAGTTGCATTTTTATTTATCTTATTCTTTAGTTCAGAAATTTATTTTTATTTTTATACATAATTCTTTCATTAGTCATGCCACCTTTCTTTATGAATCTCCTTTTCCCCAATTTAATCATTCTGAGGTTTTCTATTTCTGAGTTACTTCAATACTTCTTTCTTTTTTTTAGCTTGCCATTAAATATGAGATTCCATGTTTTTCCTGTGCACATCTTTCTGCTTTCATTTTCATTCTGAAGCTTCACCTTTTCCTTAAAATATCTTCCTATGAAATTCAGCCAAAATCCTTTTCTGTTACTCATTTTTAAGTGAAATGAAACTTTCTTTACTTTTTAGCAAGGGGGTGTAAGGACCACGAATCCCTCTTTTGTTACTCTTCCAAAGGGATGAAAAATACAGACTGTTGGTGGGGAGGGTAGAGCTCAGTGGGAGAGCACATGCTTAGTTAGCACGCACAAGGTCCTGGGTTCCATCCCCAGTGCCTCCATTAAAAAGCAAAAATAAAAATAAATAAATAAATAGACCCTATGACCTCCCTCCCTCCCAAAAATAAATGAAATTAGAAAAAAAATACAGCTTCTTACTATCTGAGGTATGCCTTCTCTCTCAATGGCCCATTTAATTTAAATATGCCACTTATTTTGCCCCTGTTTTTTTCTCCATGGCTCAGTTTGGGGCTGTTCTCTGAAGTTTCTTTCATTGTCTAGCTCTGCGGTAGAATTTCAAGAGTTCAGAGGACCTAGACTTTTCCAGGATCTTTAGATCTTGAATTGGATCCAGTGGTTTCACCCACAAATTGAGAAATAAAATCACTGCTCAGTTTCAGCTTCTATTCTTAGATTTACCTGAAAAAAATACTGTTATTCAGGGATTTTCCTGTTCTTGTGCCATCAGATACTGCGTTTCCTTTTTTTCTGCTTTTCCCCCACAAATGTTGGTGGCACAAGGGTCTTGTAGCTTCCACTGGTTTTTCCCCACACACTTGCTCTTTGGGTTTGTGAAAGATAACTGTCACCTGGTTTGAGTATAGATATTGATTTGTTTGTGAGTATGTTGGTTTTTCTATCTTATTTGTACTGTTTTTATTCATTTTCTCTTTAAAGATGTTATTTATATCTTTTAATATCCCTATACCTCAAGGATAATTTAAACTTTAAGTAGTGTGTATTTTTGTCTTCTTTTAAACCTAACTGCTGAATGACTAGCTCATATGAAAAGTCTTTCCATATCAGCAGTACTTATTACGTGCGTGTGTGTGTGTGTATTTTTTAAATGAAAATAAAGCAGTGAACAGTCTAGAATACCAGATACCACAGAAAGTTCTAGTACACTAGAGCTTAAGAAATAATTCTCCTTTTGGAAATAAGTAGCCCACTGAATACTTCTTTTCCTCTTGTAATATAAGTGGAGTGAGGACCCAAAACTGACTGCCAGGGTTTATATAGGAAGAATGAGTTGAAGAACATTATTAAGTTCATAAAACCAAAGGAAAAATGCAGCTTGTACTTTCATTGCCAACGATTTTCAATAAGAGCCTACCTAAAATCAAGTGCAACTATGACTGTCAATGTAATATATATTTTATTTTTTAATGCTACGTACAAAACTGCAAATTTCAAACTAAACTGGGCTGAGCATGGCAAAACCTGGACAAGACTTAAGGCTATTTTTAATTCTTCTCTGAACAGGGAACTTCAATGAAAATATTTGAGAACCCAATACCTTAAAATTTCATCTGTACATATGTGGACAGATCTGACCCTTCATTGATAGTGTGGGTAACCTGGAAATGAACTGTTTGCTTTATGTGCTCTGTGTCCTTACTGACATCATACCTGTGCTAGTCTTCTGTTGACTATGTGATTAGTTGTGCAGTGTGAAAATCCGTGTTTACTCTAAAACCACTAATTTTCATATATGCTTATATTCACCATATATCTTTAGTCAAAACTTCCAGTTATATATTTTTAACGTACTTTTTTTTTTTTTTACTATCAGAGCATGTTTCCATGTGGGTGTGTGCATGCAATATCAAACTAATTAATGCTTATTGGCAACATGTTTTCTTAAAGGCATCAGCAAATAACCTGCTGAAATAAATTAATATTTAACTCTCAACTAATCAGTTTGACAGATGTGAAAATTCACTTGTCACCACACAGGGCAATCCACAAGACCCTTTACCTTAGGGTATTAACAACATGTCTTCGAGATAACTAAGATTGAAAAGTGATGATTTTTTTTCTTTTCCTTTTGTGACTTGAAGTTACCTTCTCTGACCTACAACTAGAATTCTGTTAAAATACTTGGACAAATGATGAAAACTGTAACTTTTTTTGCACATATGTATCTGGCAAATTATATCCTCAAACCAAGGAGTTAGACAATCATCAAAATTTAACCATAGTCACAAATTATAATCTAATTTCACTAAGTATGGGTTATAGTCCCCCTTCTTTTTGAAATATTATATAATAACTAACCAGCCATAATTTTGATAGCACATAATTTAACAACGTTAAAAATATAAAGATACATGAACAAATTTTAGTAACAGATGCAATAAAATATTAGGGATAGCAATAATACTTATTTTCCAACTTTGATATGATCAACTGGAATGTATTATGTGACATTTGGGGAAGAGGAGGGATTTTTGTTGCTCTTTTGTAACATGTATAGCACTGAAGAAACCTTCCAAATAACTTTTAAGATATGCCCAATTTATCTAACATCCTTCTCTGAATCTGTTTCACAAAGTGTATCAAATATTTTCTAGTCAAATAAACTGTCATTGACTACGTTCTCCAAAACTGTGAATAAGTAACATTATAAGGAAACACGACTAGATTTAGAAATTAACCTGTAATGCGCATGCAATATGCCAGGGAGGACAAACAGTCCCCAGATTCACAATCTAAATCCATCTGTCCTCCGTCAGAAACAAGAGCTGAATGGTTAATCTGTGTAGCACCACTAATACAGCACAAGAGAAAGATCTTTCTGAGAGAAAGATCAGAAATCGAAGCAGAAAAGGTAAAACAGGAGTATGACATATTAACAGACTTGTGGACTTTCATAATAAATCAGTTTCTGGGACTTTTCCTAATAAAGCCATTATAAGAAATATTAAACTAACAGACTGCAATGCCATAGATAAGGTTCTATTAATATTATACACAGATTTCACATTGTTGTTTATTTTAAGTGAATATGCATATGTAGATATAAAATACTTCTGTAAGAAGTAAAATTCTTTGAGTGAGAGAGAAAAACATATTATCTTCTGAAATAAATCCTCCACGTTCCATTAGAGGAAAAGACTCCTTGGAGTCTCCACAAAAAGATATGCATTGAACTTAATAACTAGAGTTTAATTTACGGTAGAGGAGAAAAAAAGGAGGTAGTATTTTGGGGGAACAGCCACATGAGATCTACCACTAAACTGTCAGAGCTGAGAAATGAGGAATCTGTTTAACATCAGATGGGAGGGAGGAGAGAGGACTTTCTGTAACACCACTTTGGGGCACCAGCAATGAAACAAGGATGCTGCAACATCTGTTCAAAGTCTGATGTTAATTCTTTGGTGCGTATTCCCTGAGAACAGTATAATTTTCTAAAGCATCAACCCTAGAGGGTGCAATTCTTCAGAGAAGGTTACATTTTCCGCTCATTTATCGAGTTTGGAAAATGCCACTGCTAATTACCTGGAAATATTAGACATTCCATGAATCAATTTGGTAGGACTATTTAAAATGATGCAGGTGGTTTCATTTATCTAACAAATCTAATCTCTCTGACTGGGGAATCAGAATCTCCAGTCTGCTTCGGAACTTTGGGATCCTAATTTAGGAGCATTGCTGGAAAAGTATTCTCTCAAACCTTAGTTTAGAAATGATTATTTCCATAATAAAAATGAAATGAGTCTTTCATCAAAATAATAGATGTTATTAATATCAAATAAACCACACCAAAAATCAGAAAGTAAATATATAACCAACACATTAGGAGTACTTCTTTCTAACTTTCTTAAAAAACGTATTATCCTCTGACAAATGTACTGCATTAATGAAAGAAGATGATGTAAATGTCTTGTGCTTTAACTTCTGGTGAATAATTCCCAAATTCTCTATTGTGAAGTTATATAGCCATACAAGGACTTATATATGCAACTTCATAGCAGCCTTATTTATAATATCCCATCTAAGTCACCATCAATAAAAGAATGGATAAACAAATTGTGACGTAGTCACACAATGGAAAACTTCTCAGTGATGTAAAAGAACAATCGATACATGCAGCAACATGGATAATCCTCAGAAAGCATTATTTTAAATGGAAGAATATAGGAACAAGGCTATGTATTGTATAAATCAATTTATGAAATTCTAGGAAAAGGCTAACAGAAAGCAGATCAGTGGTAACCAGAGACCAGAGGGCAGTGGGGCCCCCCAAATTTTTGGTGTGACAAAAATGGTCTTTATCTTGACTGCGATGATGCAAGCATGACTACATATGTGCTTGCACGCCTGAAAGTGGTAGATTTCCGTGCTTGTAAGTTACATCCTAATAAAAATGAGACACAAAATATGAAAGAAAGAAAATTAAGAAAGACTGGAAAAAACATTCAAAATGCGTTAGAAGTGCTAAATGACGGAAATAAAATATTTTTAAGACATGCAAAACATAAAAAGGGAGGAGAAAAAAAGCGAAAACAGCAAGCCTACTATTGAGAAAGAGGCAGCAGCAAAAGAGGGAATTATAAGCTTAGAAACGTCAACCTTAAAACTTTGGGAGACACCCCGAGTTCTCATACTCAAATTATACACCTGCAGTTTAGAGGCGCTTCACCTGGTATAAAGCACTGGGAAGAACACTGGCACCCCAGTTTGCAATCTGTCTCAAAATCCTGACCTCACAAAGCGAAAACAATTAAACATTACTATTTTTCAAATTAAAACAAATATTCAGTTTGAGCAAAAAATATATGAAACAGTACATATTTTTATTCCTTTTTTAAAAAATTTTTTTGGGGGGAGGGTAATTAGGTTTACTTATTTTTAGTTTTTTTAATTTGTTTTTTTTTTAATGGAGGTACTGGGGATTGAACCCAGGACCTTGTGTGTGCTAAGCACAGGCTCTACCACTAAGCTATACCTTCCCCTCCAAAACAGTACATATTTTTGCAGATAACATTTAAAAATATATTTATAAGAAGTCTAAGTGATTTGTGATATTTAAATATTAAGAAAAAAAGTTGCATGAAAGCACTTCCTGTGTTGGTATTTGGAATGCTTATCCTGTAACTGGCTTGAGTGCTGGTGACAGAGAACGTCTCGTGAATGCATCCCTGAAAGCACATAAAACACTGTCTGGGCTGCAAAACATCAATAGTGTAATCGACTGTGTTCAGAGCAAAATATTGTGAAACAAAACTCATTATTTTACGGCAAAGAATAGAAAAATGTAAGCATACGAAGTTTTCTCTGCCCTCTGGCCACCTCTCTGCCCCCGCTGTGCCCTGTACATCTGCACTGAACACCAACCAAGCCTCCCCCGTGGGCAGAAATACCTGCTCAATCTTAAAGAGCAACATTGTCCTTGCACCATGACAACTCCCTACAGATAACATTCCTTCTTGAGACTGTAAGGGGTCACATGACCTACCACAATGATGCTTAGAGCGGAATTGTGGAAACTGCCAATAATATGTCATTTACTGCATAGCCCTCTATCTCAAAAACTTACATCATTGTGTTTTGACTTCTATCTAATGAGCAGAACAGTATCTCTGAGCTTTCTGAGAGGCAATTCCCAAGTCATAAACCTCAATTTGGCTCAAATAAAAATTCCCACTTCTTTCTTAGATAGGCTGATTGATTTTGCATTGACAATGTATATGATTTCATGTGTGTCCTGCACATTTCATCTTCCTTGGTCTTTTTAACATTTAAAAATACACTTATAAGGAGTTTAGGTGATTTGTGATATTTACATATTAAGAAAAAAGTTGCATGAAAGCATTTCCTGTGTTAGTATTTGGAATCCTTATCCTGTAACTGGCTTGAGTGCTGGTGACCGAGAATGTCTTGTGAATGCATCCCTGAAGCGTATAAAACACTGTGTGTGAACCAACACACACAGGAAACAAAAGTGAACTCAGAAACGTTATTCCGAGGAGCTTCTGACTTCTTTGTCTTTCCCTGGGCTCTATTTAGCATCGCTGACTCCAGGCAGATAGCAGAGGTTCTCTACACTTTATCGAGGGTTGTCAAGAGCTCAAATGAATTTTCTAGGATTCATGACAACTCTACTCAGCTAAGGAATTAGATATTTATGACTGATAAAATGACTATTCAATTTCTGAATGACTAATTCAAAAACTAATAAGGAGAAAGAATGCCAAGTCAACCAAACATCACTGCAACTAACAGAATTCGGGACCTGAATTAGTGGTGATGTGCACTCGAGTTGAGTACAGGGTTTCTCTCTTCAGCGTTTCCCACTCTGGGTCCATTATCCTCTTAATTGTATCTCCAAATGCCCCAAGCTGTGCTAGAACAGTGTCCAAGTTTCTCTTCAAAGATCATGGCTTATATCGGGGTCAAGTTTCAACAATTTAAAACAAACATTTAAGGGGGAGGGTAGAGCACATGCTTAGCATGCTTGAGGGTCCTAGGTTCAATCCCCAGTACCTCCTCTAAAAATGAATAAATAAACCTAATTACCTCCCCCTCCCAAATAAGCAAGCAAACAAACAAAAAGCAAACAAACAAAAATAAAACAAACATTTAACAGCATCTCTCTGAAAACACACAAATAACAACAACCACCTTTTCATCAAAGGCTTTTCCAAGAGAATAAATACCATTACTATTTGACTCTTTTGACAGCAGTTACCTCTTCATTTGACATTCAAATTACTAACAATTTTTTTTTAAAAAAAGTATTATGTCTTACAATGAGTAAAATAAAACTACTTAGAAAATTTTTCTTTCTAATATCCTATTTTATTAGAGCAATGATATATTCATATGGGTCAACTACTTTGGTTACTAGCTATATGGACAAAGCAAAGTGAGAAAAAGCAAATACTGATATTTAAAATATATTTATATATATAAACAAAAAGACTAATTTACCCATGTCTTACCATCTACTGAGATAGACCACTAAATATATATGTAGCACTAAATCGGATAAACTATACTGATAGTATATAAATGGAAACCATTACACTGAATCACCTTAGGATTCTGCTTAGATATTCTTCTCTAAGTACAAGAAATTGGTTAAAAAAAAGAAACAATGTCAATGGGCACAAATATTGTCAATAATCGTAATGATGGATGCATGGTATAACTTGGTCCCATATCTAAATCCCACCGTTTATAAGAAATGACTTAATAAAGCATGAAACTCAGTTAATGCTCTCAGCACACAAATGCCATATGGTCCTTTTCTTGGGTGAGACAAATCTTCAAGATTCAACTTGGTCAAAAGAGAGAGGCTAAGAAAGAACGCTGTTCCAGGCTTGGGCCAGGGCAGCACTTGCAGTGTGGTGCAATTTACTTCCCCTTCCGGGAAACTTCTAGCATCCCTGATAAAATGCCAGAGCACTCTGTCAGGTTGTAATAAAATTAAAAAGCCTTACAGAGAAATTAAAATTACCTTCTCAATTAACCTTGAGTTTTATGACATTAAACCAGATATTCAAAGGTACAAAGATCTTAAACCAGCTTTATGGTTAACCTGATACTTTTTAACTAGAACATTCTGCTTTTGTGCCTGGTCCTTCATAAAATGCCCCTACCAAGAAGATATGTTTAAACTGCCTTCCTTGGAAGCTATTTCCTTTATGGTAATTTTGAGATAAAGCACTGACACATGTTTTAATCATTTGATTTCAGAATACATTTGAACAAATTCAAAATAAGTCACAAGTAAAAACAAAGAAACAAAACAAACCAACCTCCAGAAATTATCAAACTCTATACTAATTGCCATGAGAGGGCAGTAGAAACACAAGAAGAGAATAATCCCAGTATCTGGAAAAAGGCTAACAATGTTGAAAATCATTTATTTTACACGTAAAGGAGGAGGGCTGTGTTCTGGTTACCTGCTGTTGCATAGCTAATCATGCCAGCCTGAGTTGCCTGAAATAACCACCGTTTTATTATGACGCGTGGACCTACCGGTGGGGGATTCGGACGCAGCACAGTGAGGATAAGTTGTACCTGCTCCCCGAGTCCGGGGTTGTAGACAGGAGGCCTCAAGCATCCCGTGATCGCCGATCCTGGCGAGTTCTTTCCGCGCACAAGCAGCGCCTGGGCCAGGCGTCCGGGAGGCCGGGCTCCACCGGGACCTCCCACCGGTGCCCGCACCTCCGGCTTCCTCGCAGGAGGCGGACTCAGGATTGCCAGGCCCCTTGCAGGGCAGCGGAGACTTCGCACAGGTGATGTTCTTGCCAGTGAGGCCGACAGTGCACTGCATTTCCCAGCCCACCCTCAGAAACTGGGAAGCCCCCCTCCCCTGCCGTCTGTCTGTCCAGATTCCTGGGGGAGACAATTAGACCCCATTCGTCTCTTAAAAAAAAAAAAAAAAGTCAAAGATTTCGCAGCCATCTTCAAGCTGCCACAGAGTGTGGAATTTTAAATGTCCCCTTTCTATATTGATTATATCTCATTTGAATCTTGGTTGTACGATTTTGAGGTGGACAAGTACAGCCCAAGATGAAAAGAGAGGCCTTCCTCAGTAGCAAAAAAGATACACATCATTATAATTCTGATTTAAAAGACGTGAAGCGTTTAGAAATTTCTCTGTCTTCATACAGTCTACTTTTTAATAGCATAATAAATTAAAAAAATTCCCACAGCATGGGGTGAGCAATCTTGATTCTGTGACTCCCTCATTTCACTCCTCGTGGGAAATAAGGGTGTAGTCCAAGTGACAAGGGACAAAACAGGGAAAACTATTGCACTAATAACGTTAAAATATATTTTTGTATATAATCCTTGGTTTATGGCTGAGACATTACGTCCTTGAAAGTTTTCAAACAGCAGGTCTTAATTACATAAATGATAAAATAAATCTATAAAATAAATTTTTTTGAGTTGTGAATAATGTTGGACTATGTTAAAATAATACATAAGGATTTAAAATAACAAATATATATAACATAAACCATCACCACATCATGCTGTCATTCCAGAATGCCACCTGCCATGTCAGTCAACAAAGGCTGTGGAAGCCACGAGCCATCAGCCACTGCAGCTGTCCCCAGTGGTGCCCCCGAGGGGACTCAGGATGGAGAGGAGCAGCATGCTGGTCCTGGATAGTTAAGGCGCACATCAAAGTGATAATTTCAACAAGCCTAGACCCTCCCATCTTCCCACACACAGCAAGCGCTAAATTCACTCGAGATGCCTGGTTTTCTTAATGAACAGTAATCTTTTGACATTGCAACCACCTGGTTTTGCTGGAAAAATCTCCTGTGTCCTGTCTCCTCCTTTACCTCTAAAGAAGAGTTACTCAGAGATACGTGAGAGGCTGACTCCCAGGCTTACGTCCTCAGTTTGCCTGCTGAATAAAATATAATTCTCAACTAATTGCCTACACTGGGCAATAACTTTTTCAGTCCATACCAGCTTATGAATAGTAGAACCTGGATAGATTTATGCCTTTCTAAGGTCAAAGCACAGTCTGTCATAAGTGACACACAATATTTATACATAAAAGGGTTGAAGATGCTAATATGAAAAAAAAAAGATTTCTCACTAACATCATGATATATTTCACTCCTGAACTCAAATCTAACTATTTTAATTGGTGGGTCACTTGGAGTCCAAATTAGGCTGAAATAACCTTGCTTTGGTTCACCATTAAAACATGGGTTTCATTGTGTTCTCACAAAATAGATGTTTGTTATGCAGTGGTCCTTATCGCATATGCCACTGTTCGGCGGCGGGGGGGGGCTTTTAGTCTGGCACCCTAACTTCTCAGGATTCACATCAGAGAAACAGAAATGCAGTGAATAAATAAAAATAAAATCCTACCCATCTCTAATTTATGATACAGTCCCTGTGATTCACAAACTCAAGTGGTATTTAAGCAAAGTATTATGCTGATTCCTCGGTCTCTGGAAAGGAAGATGAGATGGAGGTTCTTTTCCATAGAAGGGAGCTTGAAAAAGAAATATTGTTGATCTACTGTGCAGTTTACAAGGGACAGAGCTAAAATGAAAGTCGGAGTGTCTGGGCTCTTGATTTTGTGGGATTACAAATCGCTTTGTTGTTGGGGCTGTTACAGAGTTGAATGAGGAGTTTATGTAACCAGCCCCGGCCTGACTGACAAGCAGTGTGCATGGCCTCACCCCTTCAGGCCTGGGGGGGCTACCTTGCTGTTTGATGTGTGGCGCAGCCCAGAAGCCAAGCGAGGGATGGATGCTGGGCACGGGGTTCACACCCACACTGCCCGCCAGGCAGGCAGCAACACTTTGAAGGTTTTAGTTGATTTTATTGTTGATGAAAATCAATCTTGCCGTGAAATCAGAAAGGATTTACTAAAGTGGCCATCACCAAATACAGAAGATAGATTATAAGATAGAAACGGCTCCTGGTATTAGCACATCAAAGAGAGACAGGCTTGCCTTCAGAATTCTCATACGTTTTCAAATAGAACACCGTCAAAGAGCGCTTCACTTTAAAAATGTAACCACCAGCATGTTTTAAGGCCCCATCGCATAATCTCAACCAAGCTCACAAATAGAAATGCCAACATAGCTTTCATTACAACATACTTTAGTGGCAACCTGGCTGGCCATTTGTGATTTCCACTTAAGGACAATGGGTACACAGGCAAGAAATTTGCTTTCCTGCTTTTCTGTCATTTCCTCACGTATCGGATGTTTCCAGGCTTTGACTTTTCTAACCTCTCCAACCATTTTTCTTGCAGAACATGTCGGTCCCTCACTCTTTTCAAAGATAAGCCTTTAGAACCACTGCCTTGTCTGTTTCCCCTCACCGATCTCTGCCATCAGCAACACTAAAAATAGTGGCACCCTCCCTGAAGCTCCACCTTACCCCTGAAGATTGCTCAGAAACAACTGCCAGTGAGGCCCCCAGCTGCGTGGTTCCTGAGATCTGGCTGCCCATATGGTGCATGAAGGACTTAGCCTTTCAAGAAATTTCTGAGCTGCAGTTAATTTCCTAAAGTATTTCAAAATATTGCAAACACGCTGCTGTGTATTTTACTTTCTGGATTTCTCTAGGAATGCCTTTTATCCTCACAACTGAAAAGTGAGCTTCTGTTGTAATAGCCTTTAATGAACAAGAATATGAAAACAAATCTATGTATGTCTATGCAAGACTGGGACGTTACACTGTACACAAGAAACGGACACATTGTAATTGACTAGACTTCAATTTAAACAAAAAAAGCTGTTTAAGGGGAAAAATTTTTAAAAAGAAAACAAAAAATAACAAGAGAAAATATAGACGAGACATCAGGAAGTGTCATAAAGTAGTCCCAGAGCATAAAAATCATAGGAAATTATTGGAAAAGAGTTCGGGCGTGCCTGTAAATGTGGCCATTGGTGTTACGGGTAACTTTGTGTGTTAAGTATCAGATTCAAAGTTCATACCTTTGCTTTATCTCTCATTGATCCTTTGCCCAGGATAGACATTTTAGCACCTGTTTCTTCCTGTAGCCTCTTCAAGGAGTTTCCTCTTGGTCCAAGCAATTTCCCCACAAAATTGAACTAGGAAACAAAATCAATACAATGTTTTAAAGTAGAGAAAAGGAATAATTTACACCAAGCATAACTGACAGGTTATAGGTTTTTCAAACTTTACCATGGAGAAGAGAGTTATGCCCTTCACATACCCAGACAGACAGACAGACACACACACACACACACACACACACACACACACACACACACACACGGAACCATCTCAGACCTCTAAGCTCAGACCCACTTTTTGAAAGATGCTTCTTCTTAAAGGAATGCTCAAGTGAGTAACATGCTGAATGTATCACTGACTTAAATAATCACATAAATTAATTATTTAAGAAAGAAACTAGGGAGGAACGCTGTAGTTGACAAAATTTTTAAAGGCTTTTTCTCTCCAACCAGATCATTGAAATTAAAAACAACCCTAACATGCCTATGTACCTCCAAAATTGCAAACGTGAATATTTTAAATGTATTTTTAAAGTAAAATTTAATATTCATGTTTGATAAGCACTGTCTGTGTCCCTAACAATGTATATTTCAAATTTCATGATTGGGAATAAAAAGATTTAACTCTTCTTTAATCTTACTTTCTCTGTGTTAAAGAGTTGTTCGAAGGATCAGCAAATAAAAGATGTGCACGCACACAGAAAATTTTAAAATGCTAGAGACAGCATATATACAAAACAGTGTGCCTAATTGGAAAATTCTGGAGCACAGGGCAGTCTGTCTAGTTTGTTTATTCATCCTGAAATACGGTTAAACACAGGTGAACTCAGAGCAGTTATCACAGTATGTTGCCAGCTACCAAAAGGAGCATTACCACACCAAGTGACTCAGGCAGTCACCCACTGATTAATGTTAAAAATATGAAAAGGCTTAAATTGCACCAAAACCTATGTTGGGCATATAAAATAAAGATGAATAAAGTTAAGTAACTTCCTTCTAAATCAGAGTTATTCTATTTTTTTTTTCAACCCATGATCCCACAGGAAGAAATAAATCACATTTAATGGGGAAAAACTAGATGCTTTTTCCTCTAAATCCAGGATGAAGTCAAGGATGTCTGTTCTCACCACATACCATCATTAGACAAATAGGCATTGTCTTATCTATAGGCAAATGACATAAGTGAAACGGTATAAAGTTCAGAAAGACCACACTTAAACAGTCAACTGATTTTCAACAAAAATGCCAGGGCAGTCAAATTTGAAAAGTTGAATCTTTTAAACAAATAGTGCTGGAACAGTTGGATGTTCATATGCAAAAACAAGCCAAAAACAAAACAAACACACAAAACACTTTCGCATCCCACCTCACATTTAGGCAAAACTTATTTCGAGACCTCCCAGAGATCTAAACAGAAAAGCGAAAATTATACAGAGTCGAGGAGGAAAGCACATACGAACACTTTTGCAAATCTGAGCTGGGAAAGGCGACTTAACTAGGGAGCAAAGAGCGCTCACTCAAACATGTGCTGATCCAAAAACCATTAAGAAATTAAATAGACAAGCCACAGACTGGGAGAAAATACTTCCCATGTATATGTCTGGAAAATGACTAATGGAAAATGACTTGATGGAAAACTTCATCAGGTCAATAGTTACACCCCCTCCCCCAACCAGAACTGCTAAAACTCAACAAAGGACCAAATGTTGAAGAAGTTGTGGAACTGCTGGAGGAAGGACTGCTGACAGTTCCTTTGGGAAGAAGATTGGCAGTTATTTTTGATGTTAAATGTAGAGTCCCACTGTGGCCCAGTAAGTCTCTACTTTATTTAACCAAGAGAAATAAAAGTGTATGTTCCCCAAATGCCTTGCCCAAGAAGGTCCACGGCATTTTATTCACGATTACTAGCAAACTGGAAATAAACCAATGTCCATCCAAGGAGAAAAGACCAAGTTCATACATAAGGAGAAAGGAGTTAGTTACTGATTGATACAATAGGGGGAGGGTACAGCTCGGTGGTAGAGCATGTGGTTAGTGTGCATGGGGCCCTGGGTTCAATCCCTAGAACCTCCATTTAAAAAAAAATGATTGACAAAAACAGCGTGGAATATCTCATAGACACTATATTGAGTGAAAGAAGCCAGAAACAAAAGAGCATATCATGTTAGATTTTACATTAATATAAAATCTTACAGGCAAAAATACTACATAGTGTTAGAATTCATGAGTGGTTGCTTATTGAGAATAGAAGGCTAGGGCTGGACTGGCTGCAAAGTGGCATGAAGGAAACGTATGGGGTGATGGAATTACTCTGTATTTGGTCGAAAAGATAGGTTTAGTTTTGTGAAAACTCTTCAAGATGCACATTAAGACCTGTGCATTTTACTGTATGTAAATAGTACTTCAATAAAGAATGGAGGAAACTTAAAAGGTTGAAAACCTACACAAATATTTAAAAAATCGTATCGCAGTGAAATGTCCTACACATAAGTACTAGTCCCAGGCAGTTGTACAAAGGAGCCTCAGTAAGCTTTCAGGAGATAGATCATTCCCGTCTACGCAGAGGTTGGAGAGGGGGTCTTCCGGCGGACATGGCTACTGGTTGACCCACGAACTGGACCCAGGCAATGGCAGACTCCTCACCCCCAACCTGTCCTTGGAATTTATAGTCTGCCCACTGTTCCCAAGCTAGAAGCCACCTCAAAGATGCAGCCTGGAGAGAACACGGTGCTGTTGGGCTCTCTGGATGGTGTGCATGACTGAACCCAGTTAAGCCCTCTCTACACCCTGAAGGCTCTGGTGGGCATGTGAGGAGATCTACTTGCCTTGCCACTGCCGAGACGAGCCTCATATGTAACTTGCTTTGCAGGTTAAACCCACCAGCCATCAGTCCGGTGTGATCTGACTCCTCCGTCTCCACCCTCTGTTTACAGGGACCAGTTCCGAATTTCACACAGGGAACTCCCAAGATTGCAAAACAACAGAAGACTCCTCCAGAGAAGGAAATGCAAAACTAACCTCCCATGCCCTCAGCAGGCTACGTCAGAAAAGCAAATGCATAGATCAAATCCACTCATGAAACAAAACCCATTCCACAAAATAGTGGCATAACCAAGGCCTGCTGTATACACAAAAGATGCATGATGACTGAACTGTGTTTGCTACAGGTACATAAGTAGTTTAAGATTTATAACCTCTAACTGTAATTCACCTATTGGCAATAGAGGAAAAAATAATTAACATTTCATTTGAATAGAAAATATAATTTGACAAAATTCAAATTCAATCATTATAAAAGCTCACATCATCTAAAAAATGAGGGAAACTTCTTTAACCAGACAGAAAGTTTCTACTCAAAACACATAAGAACAGTATACTTAATAGTAAAATAAATACCAAAAACAAGGTGAACATGCACATTCTTGATATTCTATTTGACACTGAAAATTCAAAATCATGAATAAGATAAATGTTATAAATATCAGAAAGTAAGAAATAAAATAACATTCATAGCTTATATAATTATGTATATATAAAGCTTACAGTGATTTCAGAAAAATTGTTAGAATTGGTAAAAGAGCTTAGCAAAATGTTTTATACAAAGTCAACATAAAAAATTTTGTATATCAGCAACATATAACTAGTAAATGTTTTTCTTAAAAAAGATAACTTTTATCTATGATCAAAAACTTTATGAAGAATATACAAAGTACATTAATAAACCATGAAATGGATATAAATAAATTGAAGCTAATGAACTCATCTACAAAACAGAAACAGACTTACAGACATAGCAAACAAACTTATGGTTACTGGGAAGGGATAAATAGGGAGTTTGAGATTTGGAAATATTAACTAGTATATATAAAATAGAGAACAAGTTTCTACTGTATAACACAGAGGACTATATTCAATATTTTGTAGTAACCTATAATGAAAAAGAGTATGAAAATGAATATACGCATGTATATGTATGAAACATTGCACTGTACGTCAGAAATGGACACACTGTAAGCTGACTGTACTTCAATTAAAAAAATAAAAACATAAAAAAATAGATTGAAAGATAGATCATGTTCACGAGGAGGAAGTCTCAATGTTGTATAGATGTCTAGTATTTCCAATTCATCTGTAGATTGAACACAATTCTAATTACAGTCACAGTAAGATTTGAATCAATGCGCCAACTGGCTCTAAGAATGTCTGAAAAGGTGAAAGTGTAAGAATAGCCAAAACATTTAGATGCAGAAGAGTAACTTGAGGGCTATTCCCATCATATGCAAAGATTCATTAAAAAGCTGTATTAATATAATAGTGTGATACTTGCAGCCCTGGGGCACAGGCAGAAAACAGAATCATGAAACCCAGAATCCAGAAACAGATCCCGCTTATGTTTAAGGGACGCATGATACAGGGGTGTTAGAGATCACTGAGGCAGAATGACACCCACTGAGGGGAGCCTCATCCTAGCACCAGAATCAGCACGTGTGTTACTCTGCAAAAGGAACTTTGCAAGTGTGATTAAATGAGAAATTCTGAGATGAAGAGAGTACCCTAGATGATGCAGGCGTGCCAGATGTCCTTTAAAGCGAAAGGAGGCGGCAGCCAAATCAGAGGTTGGAGTGATGCAGTTTCTCGCTTTGAGGATGGAAGGGGGTCACGGGCCAAAGAATTAGGGCAGCTTCTGGAGGCTTGAAGAGTCAGGAAACAGTTTCTCCCCTTAGGCCCTCCGAAAGGAATGCAGCCGGACCAATACATGAATTTTAGCCCCTAAGGACCATTTCAGACTTCTGACCTCCATGACTAAAATAACACAGAAAATGACACATCTGTTGTGTTTTAAGTCAGTAAGTTTGTGATAACTTACAGCAACAATAGAAAGCTAATATGCTAAGGAAAGAAGGAACTGCCTAATTCAGGGCATGGCTGGCTCTCCACAGTAAGAAAATGAAATTGCTTCCCAGAGCATAACAAAAAATAAATACATACAGATGGGTTATCGACTCAGGTCTGAAAGGCCAAAGTGTACTGTTTCTAAGAGAAAAATATTTAAAAAAAAATGCCTAAGAGTTCTAAAACAAGACATAAAAATATGCTACCAGTAAAATAAAATTTTGATGTCAATTAAGAGTATCTGTTCATTAAAATACAGCACAAAGAAGGCAAAACACAAGTCACAAATTTGGAGACTATTCACATTATATGTTAACAATAAAGCATGAGTTTACAAACACAGGTATAAAACTGTAAGGGACTATAAATAAAATCGATAAACAACAAGATTCTTTGGTCCAGCACAGGGGACTATATTTAGTATCTTGTAGCAATGTATAATGAAAAAGAACATGAAAATGAAAATGAATGTATGTATATTCATACCGGGACCGGGACATTACACTGTATACCAGAATACAATGCAACACTGTAAACTGACTGCACGTCAATTAAAAAAAAATTGGAACTGTAAGGAAAAGACAAACAACAGCTAAAGCCATGAAGGAAGAATTGGAATGGCAGAAGAAAAAAGTATGAACATTTTAACCTCATTGGAATTTAAACAAAAATCAAGGGAGGAGGGTGTAGCTCAGTGGTAGAGTGCATTCTCAGCATGCATGAGGTCCTGGGTTCAATCCCCAGTGCCTCCATGTAAATCGATCAATCCATCAATCAATCTGCCCCCCCCAAATAAATAAATAAAATCAATTGTATTAAAATAAAAAAGAATTTAAAGAAAAATCAAACTAAGACCACAATGAGACATCATTTTATACACACTATGATGATAGAAATAAAGAAGTTCAGAAACCAACCACTGGCCGGCATGTGGAACCATGGAGACTCATACCCTGTTCACAGGACTGTGAGCAGATACAACCCTGTGGGCATCGTCCTGTAAATCTGTAAAGGCACTTAACCTGTGCCTCAGGGTACCCATTCCCAGCGATGCTCTCTACAGACATCTTAGCACGTGTACAAGAATGTTCAAAGTCTCACTGCTCATAAGGACAAAAAGAACTGGGGAAACCCATCAAGAGTGGTGCGCCGTCACCTGGACAGCACAGCGACACGTGTCCACGTCTCCTTTGGTGCTGGATTCTGTCAGTGACAGAAAGTTGCATGAGATTTAGAAGGTGACCCTGAACTGGAGCCCATCACTCCTGGCAGGTCCCGGCGGTCAGACACGACTGCATCACTGCCCTCTACACGAGCTCCATGACGTGGTCACACCCCCCACCCCCACTCCACAGGCCCTGGCAGGTGTCAGGCTCAGGTCTCACCTCCGGTGGAGGCAACCTTCCCCATGTCCAACAGTCACGTTCATCCTGAATTATACATTATAACCATTGTGTAGAGACTGGATTCTATTTTCAGAACCATGCCTGATACAAAGGAGTAAGTAAGTTGTCACATATCCGTAGTGGGCTATTTATAGCAGTGAACAGAAATTACCCACCACTCTCTGAAGTCACATTAACAAATCCTAGAAAGGAAACCTTGAGTGACAAATTCAAGCTCTCGCCATGTGACACTTTTTACAAAACTCAACAGCAAGAGATGTGAAATACTTATGAATATATGCGTGAGTAGTAAATCTAAGCCCCAAATGACAAGTGCAGTAATAAAGGCCAAAGTCAAGAGCCTGGTAAACTCTGAAAATGGATGAGTGTTCATTTTATTTTTTTACGCTCTGCTTGAAAATCATACGTGTACTTTGACTGCATTGAATATTATATAACTTTTAAAAGAAATCAAATAGAACAATCCAGTGGAGGGAAATGTGACGGAACTTGCCTAGTACTCTGTAACAGAACTTCCTTGTCCCTTTACTGGTCATAGTAAACACTTTAAATTCAAAAATACCAAAGCGCTCCAAGTGATGCCTGCCCTGGGATGGTTACAACCATGCCTGGCTGAGGCCTCTACCCCCAGAAGTCCCTGTTCCCTGCCATGATTATGTGACACATTTTTCCAACACTTCTATTTCAATGCAGTAGCTTTTTTGTTTTTAAACTTTTTTTTTATTGAATTATAGTCATTTTACAATGTTGTGTCAAATTCCAGTGTAGAGCACAATTTTTCAGTTATACATGAACATACATATGTTCACTGTCACATTCTTTTTCACTGTGAGCTACCACAAGATCTTGTATATATTTCCCTGTGCTATACAGTATAATCTTGTTTATCTATTCTACATTTTGAAATCCCAGTCTGTCCCTTTCCACTCCCCGCCCCGTTGGTCATTCTAAGTGAAGTCAGCCAGAAAGACAAAGAAAGATACCATATGAGATCACTCATGTGTGGAATCTTAAAAAAAAAAAAAAAGAACAGAAATACAAAACAGAAACAGACTCACAGACATAGAATTCGATGCGGTAGCTTTATGTCTAACCAATGACCAGCTTGAAACCAAATTGTCCTGAAGCTGTAAGACACATCCCCTTTAATTCTTTTACAAACTACTTCTTAAAACAGAATACAAGCATCCAACAGAATAAAGAAGGTGTATAATCCGGGGTCTAATTTCACAAATTAACAGAAAATGTCTTTGGTGCCTAACATGAATTATGTAACATTTTTAAACAAGCAGTTCTTTTAATGTGGTTTTAAAATTGATAAACGTACAACCTACCATTTACTTTTGCTGACAAGGATTCCTTTATCATAGTTGAAGTTGGCTGATGTAATTTTCTCTCTTCCATAATATCTGGATGTTTTAGAGTCAATACTGAGGAGTGGCTCAGAGGACTTTTTTTTTTTTTAATATACAGTTAGATAAGTGACACCCCCCAACATCAGTGAGCTGAGAACATAATGCTTATGAGTGTGGTTCGGAAGCCAGACTTCATGGGTTTGAAAATTCACAAGCTATATAAATTTGGCTAAATTGCCCAAATTCCCTTAAACTCCATCTTTCTTATCTGTAAAATAGAGAAGATAAAGATAATAATATCTGCACAATAGGAGGTAAATCAACATAAGCTGCTAATATTTCATGGTTATTACTGTTTCAGCAAACTCTCATGGTACCTGACACCTACCGTGAAGTTTGACTTTGATAATAATTTCTCATTTATTATTTTTATATTGCTAATATCTTTATTTTTGGATTTATTATACATTATTACTGTTATAATGACAGACCTCTATTACTTGCTACAATTAAGATTGTTTGAAGGTTCCCCCTTGCCAGGCACTCTGCAAAGTGCCCCACGTGGATGACGTCATAGAGAGTGTGTGTGTGGTGTGAGAAGCGATGTCTGCACGCCCTCCCGCCACACAGGGCTGCCGGCAGCCCACGGAGGGGCATCTCCCCCCAAACTCCCATGGGAGGGCCTTCCTCTCTCCCTTCCTCTCTCCTCAAGAGGACTTTAATGCATGAAGGACTGGACACCACTTCTGTTTGCAATTTTAATACAACAGAAGTAGTCATGAAGCTGATTACATATTTTTCTTGTAGTGCTTAGTTTTGGGGAATTTATTTTAAGATTAGTTCTGAAAATAGCCAGTACAGAAATTGTCTTCTAATGAGACATTTTAGTTCCTCTGCTTTCAGCCTATCTTCAGTCCTCCTTCAAAGCCAGCTGACGCAATCGTGACAGCTGAATTATCAGTTCGCTGACAGCAGTTGGTCCCAACCTTTTCCTTAAAGCAAATCTCTTTTAAACACTGAAAATAACTCCAGAATGACACAGTAGTGTCTTCAATATTTAGCCATAATTTAGTAATTTGGGAATCACTAAGATTCTTAAGACTCAATATCACAGACATAATAAACAAACTAATGGTTATAGAGGCAAAGGGGGTAGGAAGGGATAAACTGGAAGTTCAAGATTTGCAAATATTAACTACTATATATAAAATAGATAAAAAACAAATTTCTCTGGATAGCACAGGGAACTATATTTAATATTTTGTAGTAACCTTTAATGAAAAAGAATATGAAAATGAATGTATGCATGTACGTGCATGACTGGGACACTGTGCTGTACACCAGAAACTGACACATTGTAACTGACTGTACTTCAATTAAAAAAAACCAACAAAACAGAGTGAACACTCACTCGTGTTTTCAGCATGTTAAATGCCTTCAAATAATTTGAAAGTATTTTATCACATGTGTTTTAAGAAGATTCAATTTGTGTATGTCAAATTCATTTAAGATTTCTGCTTAAGACATTAAATGGTTGTTTTGTAATAATTTTATATTCAAAAAGCCCTCTGAGCAATTTTAACCACAATTTTTTCATTTTAATTCTAAAGGCAAACATGTAAACAGTGTCAAGTAAAATTAACCAAAACAAGATATTTCAGTGAGTTCGTGAAACAACAAAGCATAATTTGGGACAAAGCAAGTGCTTATCAGAAAACTAGAGACATTTTAAGAAAAAATATTTTAGGAACATTTTGAACATCATGACTCCAAGAACAGTTTAAGCCAGGGGAAAATGAACGTAACAATATTGGGCATATATATTTCAAGTTTTACTAATTCATCCTCTAAGCATAGGATACCCTAGAACACCTTTATCTTTAGTCTCCCAATTGGCCTTTCTTCTTTCTTAATATATTTCCTCATGATTAATAATATTTGATCAATACTTGTACGAAATAAAGACTTTTTTCTACACGTAGCATTTTTCTGGGCACTTGTTAATAAACTAATTCCAGCAATTCCATTCCTTTTCAAATAGAGGAAGTACCACACTGCGTCTACACCGCTTCGTAGGAAGGGCAGAGCTGGTCACTGGGCCACCTGTGAGGCGTGTCCTGAGACCATCCCTGCTGCAGCTCTGCCCTCCTCTTCCATGGGACACAAAGGGATTGAGGGCCCTCGTCTCCTGATCCTCAAATCCTTTGTGTCATCACTGTCTTCTTCTCCATCCTGTTCCTGATTTGAGGATGATTCCCGTCCCTAATCAGTGGGAATTCATACAGATGCTGTTCTGTACTTTGGAAAGTCATCATTAAATCAATCTGCAGTCTCCCATCGTTGTGTCTGTTGCTGTTAAAACGAAGGAAAGCAATCGGGGCAGACTGCACAGAGAGAGGCCACCATCGCAGATCAAAATTAGTCTTCCTGTGTAAACAGACAGGAAAAGAAACACTCCAGGAACTCAGCTCAGCGATCGCCAGAGAACATCAGTGACCAAGCGAAAGAGAGACTTATTCCATCACAAAAGTATCGAGCTATGTCTGTAGAATGAAATAATACCACTTGGAATTTACAGAGGACTCTATCAAAGAAAGCCACTTTCAATGTAACATAACAGACAATGATGGGTATTCAAGAAAATAGGGAAGGAAAATAAGAATGTTTTAGAATTAACCACTAAAGATAGTATCAATAGGTTTCCATTGACATCTTGCTGAACCTTGAACATGGAGGCAGAAGTCGGGCATGGAAAACGGCGGGAGTGTAGAAGAGTTCCCGGAAAGGAGACTGGGAAGGATGCTGTGGGGTGGAGACAGATGAAAGGTGGAGGGGACCATCAGAAGTCGTCTGGTGTGGCCTTGATAAATGATGGTGGCAGCGTAAGTATAATGATGGCCACAGAGAACAGAGGAGACGAGATGAGAGACAGGGCGGCACCCTCAGTGAGATTTGGCAATTCATTGAGTTGGGAGGATATGCGGAGGGTAGAAGGAATTAGGAATCAAAATACATTCTATGCCCAGGGGATGGAAAACACACTGTATCACTAATAAAATTATGGAGGAGAGGAACAAAAGTTTTAGAAGAAAATTTAGAGGGAGAAATCTAGTAGCCATGTTGGAAAAGCCACTGAGAAAGATATTTAAGATAAAAATATAGACTCAGCAATGTTCTACATTCGAGTGCAACTTAAAGGCATGAAATTGCTAAGGAAGAGGAGGATAAGAAAGGCAAGGCCAGGAGAGGCGTTTACAGGAAAACTTACATTTACCAGAGAAAATAAGGAAGAAAAGTAAAGGACTAGTTACCTTTTGTAAAAAGAAAGTATTTATTATTGTCTTATTTGATTATTTTATTTTGGTGGTGGGGGAAGGGAGATAATTAGGTTTATTTAGTTTTAAAGGAGGTACTGGGGGTAGAACCCAGGACCTCGTGCGTGCTAAGCACATGCTCTACCACTGAGCTACACCCTCCCCACCCACCACCCTGCCCTCCACACCCCATCCCTCACCCCAAAGGACTATTTTCTGAAAGACTAGGAAAGAATGAGGGGAAAAAAAAAAGAAAGAAAGAGAGATTTCTTAATAAATCACTTAATCCACAAAGATGTATCAAGTGACACTCATGGGCCAAATATTGTGCTTGGAGAACTCTGGGAAGGTGGAACTGGAGTCATCAGAAAGCCTTCCCTGAGAAACTGCATTTAAACAGAGATGTGCTGTGGAGGAAGGCGGGACAGGACGGCAGGGCAGAGGCGGGTCTGTCGACCCGAGACCTCCCGGGCAGAAGGAGCGGGCAGGCTGGATGATCAGAAAGGAACCACTTCGCAGGTTTGGGACATGGGGCTGGAAGGGAGAGGCAGAGGGGATGTTTACATGCTTCTTACTGACTCTGTTGAGAATTTGGTCTTTAGGTAAAAGCAGTGTAAAGCAATGGAAGGATTTGCACCAGCAATTGTGGGGGCGGCAGGGGCTTTAGATGGAAGAGCCTGGAGTCTGAGAGAAGCAAACTATTCATTGGATTCAGTAATTAGGAAGAATTCCCATTCTGCGCTAAAGCACCAGTACCAATCATTACAATATACTTCATCTCAGAATGTACTTAACATTTTATTAAAATAAAATAGTATATGTCAATATACATATGATCTAGAAGCGTTTAACAGAAAGGTCTACCAAAATGTAAAAAGCAATGACTCTTGCTTGTTAGAGGATCAAAAAAAACAAAACAAAAAAAAACCATTTCCAAGGGAAACATTTGAATTTGAAGAAAGTATACATACACAGCTGGAGAAACAGAATCCATTTATAATAAGTATAAAAATGTGGGTCCTTTAATATGTGTTGGCTGGGCAGATCTTGGGCTTAATCAATATTTGTCTCCAGTTTCAAAATTACGTGATGTATGTTCAAGTCACGCTGTAGTTTACCTAATGGCTCATGTTTCACAGAAATGGCAAAGAAATTCGAGAACACGCTGATAAAAATGATTGGACATGAATTTTTAAAATGTAAACACATACACAATTCATGTCCCCCTTTGTTCTGCTATAAATAATCCTTCACCGTGTTTGAGCACTTGGGTGTGCAAATCATACTGTCCTTTCATAGACAACTGGAGTGCTTTTGGTCGTGTTTTCAATGTTTTTCATCCTGTGTGGAGCATCCTTAAGTGTCTTCTGAGCCACATCTTTCCTGTATTTATACAACTCTAGGGGCACCTTCTCCAAGCTCAAGTTATTTTTATCTGAAAGGATTCATTTAAAACACTATTGTTAAGTGAAAATTAGCAACATTATCAGCCCTAATCAAAATTATTACCACAGCTCAAGGCCAAATCCTAATTGGTTCGGCCTGTACCATATTTTTTTATTTAATAAAAAACATGTTTCTAGAGTACTAGACACAGATCCAAGATGATTAAATGTTTAGTCAGTACAATGACATGTAGGTACACAGTCTTTTTTTTTTTAAATCTGAATCTTTGTGCTTTTAATACTTAATAGGTTTCCTCGGTCTTTTAAGGAGCCACGAGAATAACGTCTTATCGATAGCTATATTCTTATATTTCAGAAGTCTTTAAATGTTTAAATAAGCCACGGTAGTGCCATCAAATAGAATCTAGAATTTCTAAAGTAGATATTTTACTGAAGTGTCACATCTGTCTCTTACAAACTGTGTCCGTGTGCCCAAAAGAGCGATGTTTGTTCTTTACTTTGCTTTCTCTACACAATGTCACGAAATCAGTATACAAGCTTATGTTTGATAAGGACATGATCATTCAAGAAATGCTTACTGAGGACAGACTGTGTGCAGGCACAGGGGATTCAGAAGGTGTCAGACCAAGTTCCTTGACCCTGTGGAGCCCACATTGTAAATACACATTGATTTTCAACTTAAACATAGTTAAATAGCCAATTGCTTTTCAGTTTCTGGGATGGTATCTAGTTATCTAGTTTTTTAAAAGGTTTAGACTGCTTAAAAATAAACTATGGTATTGTTTAGTATTTTATTGTAAATATGTATATAGATAGTTCCAAACCACTCTAAAAGGATGCCTTAACTCCTAAGGTTAGGTTTTAAGTCAGTAGTAGAGTGAAGAAAGATGTTTTTGCTTCGTTTAGTTTTGTTTGGATTTGCTCAGTAAACACCATCACTTTGATCAACATTAGTAGAAGGACTGGTACTATAAGGCTGAGAACAGAGTGTCCCCCAAAACCGAGTCCCCCTAAAACCAAGTTCCCTTTCCAGTTTATGATTAACTTCTCTTTCCAAAAGTTTATTCCATTTCTTGTCTCTTCTGACCGTGATAACTGAACACTAGTGAACCCGAGTTGGATGACTACAGCTGTGCTGTTGACAGTATTGCTGACGGACTAAGATTGCTGCTGTATCATTCGATATCATCATTAATGCACAAACCCAGTTTGTCTCTCCGGGACAAGATGAGCTTAACAGACCCCCTGGCCATGGACCACCTGGCCAGAGAATCATAAATCAGAGACATTCCGACTCTTGAAAATAAGATTAAGAAATGTCACAAGATGATGATTCATGCCAGCTTCTTGGTTCCTCCCCTTTAAATCGAACACAGATCTGGTTGTTACCTTCAGTTTGACTCAGTTACCCTCAGAATTGTCCTAATTGACCAAATGGACAACTAGCAACTCAACACATAGTAGGTACCCTATTAATTAAGCTGAAGGAAGAAATGAGTTGTTGAGTGAATAACTGACAATCTAGTAAGAGAAATAATATGTCACAAAGCAATAGAAGATTGGGATGCAAATGGAATAAATCAGAAATGAGCTATAGGTATGAAGAAATACAATATTGCTTTTCTAAGTACTTTACAACATAAGGAAAAAGGTAATTTACTATACGTTTGAAAATACATGTGTAACATAATTACAATGGCATTTTTTGCTGCTTTCAACAAAATGACTTAATAAATGCGGTAAGTGTATTTGCAGGACACCTTGTTTGCCAAGTCACCTAAAGTAGTTTCCAGCAGTTTTGCAATTCACTCTGAGCACATAATGCCTTGATGTATTTTATGAACATAAAATAGCCTTAAATGTGAATTCCAAGTGACTGAAGTTTAGACATTTCTGACTGTGCTTTAGAATCCAATGATAAATATAACAAAATAATATACGAGTCATAAACAATGTTATAAAACAATGTTATTGGGGGGGTATGTATGTGATTTCTTTTATCAAATTTCTTCATGCATTTATCAGAGATTCACAGTTTTATCAGAGATTTAGAACATATTTATATTATTAAACACATAAACTGGTTTTGATTATTTAAAGTATCAAGTTTTAAACTCATAAATATGACTTCACCTCTAGGTAGCTGGAGAATTTTTAACCAGTTTCCCCAAAACAAAGATTGAAACTTCTGAATATTTGACGTTTAAAAGTATCTTAACTTACAATTTACTCTGTATCAGAGGAAGCAAGAAAAGGACCACTTCTTTGTTGTTAAATTTATACCATCGAAGTCATGACAGGAATTGAAAGGAAAATTTATTAAATTCATGAAAGTGTGCATGAAATGTAATAATTATTCTATACCTAAGACCTCATATTCTGAAGAAAATTACACCACAGAAAGTACATTTAATGCACTTGAGTTTCTACTTCCGTGGTGTTGAAA
Organism: Vicugna pacos; assembly: GCF_048564905.1. Taxonomy (NCBI): domain Eukaryota; kingdom Metazoa; phylum Chordata; class Mammalia; order Artiodactyla; family Camelidae; genus Vicugna; species Vicugna pacos. The sequence goes on from NC_133006.1 coordinate 4,580,481, forward strand.
GGTTTTAAAGTGCTTTGATGCAAAATGGCAAATGACATACATTAGAGACAATCAATATTTTTTACATTTGCTACTAAAAGGGACCATTTCTGTGTGTCATTGTTGGGAGACTTGCTCATAGAGGAGAGGCCACGTATATATTTTTTTAACCAATTTCTTCTCAAAATCTCCGTTCCACTGTCTTACTTCTCCATAGGCAAACTGCATTCTCGGCTGACTTGCAGATGGATGGTAGCTCATGTGGCCAAGTCTACAGGAAAACTCTGCCCAGCATCTCCAAACACAACTGCCTTAAATCATGAACTGAGCACAAGCTGTGATTCACCACGATCCGGAACAGTCTACCCGCCGAGAACCAAGCAGATCTTGGCTTTCCCTGTGCAAGGAGATGTGTTTCACTACACTTTCGTAACATCTAATTGTACCCCTAATGCCTATGGTAAGAAGGTAAGACAGACATCTTCCCAAGTTTGCACAAAACTAAACTCCAAGACTCAGAAGAGGTATTATTTCTACACCTCTTTCCATTTGACAAGGAGAACGTCTACAAATAAAATCATACAATACCATAGCATACAAAATACAAAGAAAAGTGTAAAAATTAGTGTCTACGGACCTGCAAGCATGGAAATATCTACCACAGGTTTTCTAAGAAGGGAGCACATTGGTCTATGAGTTTTCTTGTGGGCATAAGTTACATGAAAGATGGTGAGTTATAAAAGTCATTACATTCCTGATGGGAAAATGTATATTAATAATAATTCAGATTTAAAATGTACCCGTACAATATGTAAACCATCTGAAGTTAGTGTTTATGGCTCTACAAATAGATTTCAAGTGCAGGCACCGACACATGCAGAGACCTGTTTGATAACGCAGCTCCTTGCCGCCTTCCTCAAGGTCAGCCACACACATGATAACCTCTGCTAACCTGAGTGCTTACGATGTGCCAGGAACCAAGCTAAAACTTTTATCTTAATTATCTTACTTAATTCTTAAGCCAAACCGATGAGGAAGTGCTATTTTACAGATGGTGCCGACATGGAGTTGTTAAGTAACACACCCAGGCTTTCATGGAGTAACATCGAAGAACATTTCAAGGTTGCTTATTCTCTTGGCATGAGGGTAAGCAAATACAGACTTTCTAATGATGGGCATTAATTCAGAGATAACACAGAGATTCTACAAATGTACGAGTGAAAAGCCCTGTAATGTAGCGCCCCAGATGCTATTTTTCTCAATCAAGTAGTAGTAAGTCTTCAGCAGTGACCTCATGTTTACATTTTGTGGCAACAAACCAGACTGAGCTGTTGTCTGGTACCTGTTGTTTTGAATGTCCTGCATTTGTCCGTTCAGATCACAGACGATCCCTCGCCATCCCGCTCTGTGTCCCTGAGCATCCCTGTGGAACCTGGGTATCTCCATACTCCTTCTCTTCGGCATCTGGTTGGATTTGGCCAGTGAGTGACAACTCACGTCCTTGGAGGGTAGGACAGAGACACTGCTATGCTGATTTTGCTGGCTTCCTCCTTGCTGCACAATGGTTTGGCAGTCACTCCGCTCCTCTGTTACAGGACACAGCTCCTGTCTGGTGGCTCCTTTGTAGCTGAATGTCTCTTTCTTTAGCCCTTCAGGGTTGGGAGTGGCAAGGCTCGTCACTAACCAATCCCCGGACATCTCACCATTCCTTGTTAGCGTCCCTCAGTAATGACCACACTTTGTAAATATCCCCTTCAGTAACCCTTTGAGTGTGCTCTGGGTTTCCTTTGGAGAATCTGACCAAATATAAAGTTGATGCATTTTTCAAACTTATGCCCAAACAGGGCTTTCATTTAAGAGATGATTATATCATATTTATCCAGAGATGTGCTGAGGAATGCAAAAACAGAGTCCCCTGGGGCAAAAAGAAACTTAAAGGAGATCATATCTAGTTGGAGAGGTTTGAAAAAGTTCCTAGAGAAAAGTAAAGCTTCATGCTTGAAGAACAGAGGGGATTAAAATTTTTTCTGAATACTGTACAAGGAGCGAAACCATTTTTCTTGTATATTGAAGTTGTATCTAAACAGCAAAATTAAAAATTTTGAAAGAACATATGCTGTCAAAGAGAGAAATTTTAGGGAACAAAAATTTACTGAAGCTTCTTAAATGGAACAGAACTGTGTAAAACTAGAACCGAGTAAGAAGGAAGAATGAAATTGAGCGTGAAATTAAAGCAGATCAAGGAAAGGAAAGACTTTCCAAAATCAGCTAAATATATTAAAATAGTAGTGCTTTCACAAGTCATGCAAGCTAGAACATATCTTTATGTACATATCTTCACTACTAATAGTGTGAGATGATACAAATCAAAGTGTTCCCTTGTCTTTTCATTTATCTCTTCTAATTTGTGGCTACTATCAGGATGTTTATTGCTAAGATTTTAGATGTTTATGAATTTCTATATACATTTTATAAAAAGAAGAAAAAATTTTATATTATATATTTAAAATTGCTTATTATTTTTCCTTTTATCTATGTAAAATCAGACTTAATTATCTAGTATAAACTCAATGTCAAGAACAAATAGAGACTGCTATTGCAATTGTTGGAAATAACTCAAGAAATTAAATGTCAATATTACCATAAATAGCAAACACCAGAGTATTCATCTGATAATTTTGAATGAAAAAAAAATTTATGTGACCAATGGGAGTTAATCATTTAGTATTGAAATAGCTACTTTAGGAGGTGACGGAATCAAAGTTAGACTCATGTCGTAAGAGGGAGCTCATGGAATCCCAGGACTGGAGTTGGATTATCACCCAGCCAATCTGACTTCCACTCTAAGAAAAATTACTAAACAAGTCATGAGAGATGGTTAAAATCAATCTTCATACAAGGAAAAGGGAAACAATATTCTTAGTTTATTGAGGAAGTTAATACACAGTGCATGCCTGTGTGTGTGCGTGTGTGTGAACAACCCAATTTACTGCATATTACAGAAACACTGCTAGGGAGATTTTGCATATTTACTTACAAGAAGTGTGTTTTGTCCTGGTCTGGGTTAGAACAAAAGGAAAGATGAAGGCTAAATGTTAAGAATCTCTGGTGAATACAGTTCTCCCTCTTTGTTCTATGTTGGAGTCTCCTTTGAGGGGAACTATTTCATTTCTTTCATTACCATGAGTACCTCCGCGCATCTGAATTGCACAGGGGTAAATGCTTGACCTAATCCACACCAGTCCTGGCCTTCTCTTGGGACTTTTCTAAGCCAGAATTGGGCAGGAGAATCTGTCCTCTGCTGGGAGCATTAAATATGAAACTCAGAGCCAAGCGCAGCCAGAATGAGGAGACAAAGAGTGCACCCTCATGCTGCGTGCGTCCCGCCTGCTAGTTGCTCCTGGGACCCAGCTCCATCCTTCCACATCCTACAGTGTGAATGCTCAGTCCTTCCCTCAAGTGTGTGAGACACCCCCAGAATCCCCCTGATGAAGCTAGTTCAAGGTGAATCTCTGCCACTTGCAATCAAAGGAAACCTGAGAAACGTAGATTCAGCAGTAAACTATTTATTACCCAGAGACTTGTCTTGTAGAGGCTTGTAAGAGTCTATCACCAAAGTACTTCATCCCATTAGCTGTTTGCCAAATGGAACACTGCCTACTGGAAACAACTAGGAAGAGAAAAATGGATGTCATCAAGAAAGATGCAGAAATACTAAATGTGATCATGGACCAAATTCCATAGTAAACAGAACTCATTCATAATTGTCCTATGTTAGAGAAGGATATAAATCAAAGATTTTTCAATTCTTTTGTGCACTCCTCCAGTTAGCACCGATTTCTGTGTGGCCACACGGTCCTGTGAGGTGCAAACCCAAAGAGACCGGACAACGGGGGCTGCAAAGGCTTCCTACTACCCTGGCGTCTACTTGAATGTCTGGCTGAAGGAGGAGGGTGGACGACATGTGAAAAAGAGGAAGAAAATGCAGGAGAGGACTTAATGTTTGCTCATCGTCATGGACTGGCTTTCAGCTTCTCGAGAACAAACCACCACATACAAGCCAAAGAGATTTTTGGAGAATCAACGTTCCCCAATGATGCTGGAGAGCAGTGGTGATAAAAATTACACCAGATGTGGTGACAGGCAGTCTCCCTGCTTCTGGGGGGCAATAAAGCACAGCTCCCGATGGAGCCAGTAAAGAGAAAAAGTCATGACACTTTGCTGTGTGCACCCAGGAGAGAGGATCCTGTGAAGAAGAATATTTTCCCAGAGAAACAATAGATTGACAGGAGAATCTGCAGATCTGAATGCAGAGCCCAATTCTGAAAATATGAAAGATGCTCATGTGGGAGTCTCCAACACGTGATCAAAATGACGAGAAGTCGAAGCGGGAGCATTCACTTAAAGGTTTCTTTGTAATCAACAAAACGATTCTGAATCACAACAATGCTTGAAAAAATACACGAAATATTCATGTTGCATCGTTAAAGATGAAAAATGTGTTTTCTGTAAATAGTCTGAATGAAGTACTGTATGGATTGATCATAATTTTCCACAATTCTCAAAACCGTCTTCAGCTGAGAAAAGCATTCCTATTAAATAGCGCAAGAAATTTATTTCACCCATCACAAAAATAGGATTTTCATGATAAATTAAATTACAATTATTTTCCTTTCCTTCAAGAAGGATAAGTGATTCAGTGAATTCTGAATTCTTTGATCACGTGTAAATTAACACTAGCTCCTATAAAAATCGCTACAACAAAACAATTAAGTACATACAGGTGAAGCTCAAACATCTAACAATAAAATGACATCATCAAATTATCTGAATATTATTAAGTTCCTACGAACTAAAATTTAGGTTTTCCTCTAATTCTTTAGGATTCTAAAGTACTCTCCAGTATCTACTCATTCTGATATTCAGGACCTATTGTTTTTTTTTAATTGAAGTATATTCAGTTTATAATGTGTCAATTTCTGGTGTACAGCATAATAGTCCATTCATGTATATGCCTATATATATTTGTTTTCATATTCTTTTTATTATAGGTTACTATAAGATATTCCCTGTGCTGTACAGAAGAAATTTGTTGTTTATCTATTTTGTATACTCTAGTTAATATCTGAAAATCTTTAATTCCCAATTTATCCCATCCCATCCACATTTCCCCCCGGTAACCATGAGATTGTTTACTATGTCTGTGAGTCTGTTTCTGTTTTGTAGAAAGGTTCATTAGTGTCTTTTTTCTTTTTTTAGATTCCACATATGAGTAATATATGGTATTTTTCTTTCTCTCTCTGGCTTACTTCACTTACAATGACAATCTCCAGGTCCACCCATGTTGCTGCAATGGCATTATTTTATTCTTTTATACGTGAGATATAAGACTACCAAGGTGTGTAAGAAACAATTGTATTATTTATTTGGGATAAAAAGGGTCATGGAGCTTGCTAGGGAAAACTGGGTTAGGCAGATAAGATGAGGTTCTGAATGAAGACAGTGAAGAATGTGGGTAGGGAAAAAGGCACACGTTCAAGGGATGAGCCAGGAAGAACACGTCCAGTGAGAACATAAAAGGCCCAGGAAAGAAGGCTGAGAATTACCAAAGTCCTGCGGGGGAAGGGGGGCAAGTGGAAGAGAAGTAGCATCAAAGGGAACTGAAAAGGACTAGAGAGCTATAGCTCAGCAGTGGAGCGCCTGCCTATCACGCACAAGGTCCAGGGTTCAATCCCAGCATCTCCATTAAAATAAATGAGTAAATAAATAAGCTTAATCATGCCCCCCAACCAGAAAAGAGAGAAAAGCAATCGGGAGGAGGGGAGTTTTCCTGCTAAGCAAGGAAAAAGAGCTTCAAAAAGAGGGGAAATTAATGGAAATGCATGCTCCAGAAAATCCCGGTTCCTTTATGTTTAATATGCAATTAAAATGAGAATCTATAACGTCAAGCTATGTTTACCGAAGGGAAAAGGAGGATGGAGGGGGAGGGATACGTTAGGCTTATGAAACACGGAATTAACAAACATATAAAAGCAACTAGGACTTACTGTATGTGTACAGCACAGGGACCTATATTCAGTATCTTGTGATAACTTATAATGGAAAATAATCTGAAATATGTATTTATATTTATATATTATATTATATATTTATATATATGTAAAACAGAATCACTTTGCGATATACCTGAAATGAACACATAGTGTAAGTGCACTTTACTTCAATTAAAAAAAAGTAAAGATTTTAACAAAATAAGTGAAATACGAGCTTGTATTCAACACGTTCAAAATACTGAGTAGTCCATGAGACTCTGCTGTCAGGAAACCGAGGGAGATACTGAAGAATGTATTTTCAATAAAATCATGAAAGGTAAAGGCCGTATGGCAATGAGTTGAGAAATACACAGGAAATGAGGCGCAGAGTTTGAGACAGGGTTCCCTGGGAGGCTGCATGGTCCTGGAAAGGTATTACATTAAAAATGCATTCAGGGGGAGCATCAACAATGAAGAGATGAGGAGGAAAAAAGAATTAACTTTGATAAAGTTTGGGTAAGAAATGAGGAAAAGAAATAGAATCTGATGGTGTCTATTTTCTCTGGGAAAGAGTGAAAAATGTGACCCATTACTTGTTGAAAGGAGTGGCCACAGGGCTTCTGATGACTCATGATGATTTAGAATTTGCTACAGATAATTTGAAAGGGTGCTAAGTGGAGATAAATAGAACAATTATCAATGCACATTGAAAATTCAACCCTTGATGTTTGAAAGAGTTTGCAAATTACGTCTCTAATGGAGTCTGTCAACTCCATTTGCCAATTTTCAGTGATGCTTGATAGATACAGATACAAATACAGACACAGAGATATAGGCAAGGAAGCATGAATGTTAGCTTAAATATAAATGGAACTTTGACAGGAATCATTCAGAACAAAAGATCAAGGAACTAAGCATATTTCAAAGTGACTGATTAATCCCAGGATTCAGGCTACGCAGGGAAGGGCTTAGAGACATAAAAAATAGAAACAAGTGGAGAGACTTGAAGATTTGGTGTAGCTGGAAAAAATACGTAGTGGAGTGAAGCAGCGGGATACCTAAAGTTATAGAGAATGTATAGGAGAAAATTGAGAAATTGGGGTTTTAGATCTGAGACAGAACAAAGAATTATTGGAAGGCGGAGGCAGTGGTGATGGCAGAGTGTTGAAATCTCCTTTGATGCTCTGATAAATATGAACTGGACAACTAGACAGCAGATCCAGAACCACTAGGAAACACTTGTAACAAAACTCAGTGACAAAAATTCTCCAAGAACCACAACACATACATGGCGGTGACCTGTCTGGTGTCGGCGTCTGTACAGGATGAAGAAAAGAGAAGCAAACGTGAAACTAGGAGATCCCCTAAGTAGTCAAATGGTCCAAGTGCAGAAGAGCTGAAAGTGGGTTTTCCCCATCCAAGAGCAGGCGGGCCTCGGGCACCCACTGAAGGTCCTGGAGAGCAGTGTAGCCCCTAAAACACCCCAGAGTTGACCAGTCAGGGATTCCTTTCAGGACAGAGAATCACACCATGGAAAAGGTACCAAGCTTGGAATCAGAATTAGAACAGAAATGTGACAATACAAACAGAGAAGGAGGAGTGAAAATAAAAGTGAGAGAAGGAATGAAAGCCAGAAAATCACAATAACATTCTATCGTATTACTTTATGTGGTTAAAAAAAAAAGGATAGGTAGAGAACTGTGAGAATTTAGAAACCATGTATTAACCATGTCAATTTCTAAAAGTTCAGAAAAATATGAACTTACATACAAATGAGCAACAGAAAATGACCTAAGTCAAATCTCATGCAGTCATTTTAACTCAGAAAGAGAACACAGAGGCACACAGGTCCCTACAAACACTAGGAACGTGCCAGAAACACACACCCACAAAATATATCAAAGCTGTATTTTACCACTTCAAATAACTTCAGAGACATTGGTAAAAGCACATTAGAGTGGAAGATAAATCAGACCTAGAAAAATCCAAAAATAGAAAAGAACAAAGGAAGAATCAGAAATAGAAGAAAAATATTTTATACTCGGACTAATCTGGAAAGAACAAAAAGTCAAATTAGCCCAATAGATAAGACTTCAAGAAAAACAGAAGGTACAAGTGAAACACTTAAAATAGATCACAAAGAATTAAAAAATTAAATTAGATAAAACAATGGAAAGTGATACATGTTGAAAATGCATAAAGATCCAAACAGAATGGTAAGGTTCCCTGAAGAAGAAAACCAAAGCAGGAGAACAGAGTGAATTAATATAATTAAGAATCATAACTCGGTAAAATTTTCTAAGATTAAAAGCAACTCAAGCTGCCACATACAAGACATGCATATCACGTATCTGAGAAGAGCAACCCCAAACAGTCAACATTAAAACATGTCTAATAAAATTGCAGAAAATTAAATTAAATGGGAAAAAGATCCTTTGGCCATCTAGTCAAGAGTGATGTACAAGGGGAAGAAAAGAAAATCATCAGGTTTTCAACAGCAACACTTTTTACCAGGAGAAAATAGAGTAACATATTTAAGATGGTCAAGGAAAAAATGAGCCAAGATTTTCATACCCAGCCAAATTTTCAAGCATAAAAGACATAATTGCAGGCTATCAACATGTAAGAACTCAACATGCCAGCACTTCCTGAAGAATCCCATGGGGAAGTAGTTCTGGAGAAACAAAATGACAGATAATCACTGATAAGAACTGGTAGTGAGTATGAAATGGAGAATCATGTGTAGAACTTGGTCCTCCACAAGAGTTAAGAAGCGGGCTGTGTAAGGGCTGTGTGCTCCAACCATGTAGGTACAGTACAACTATTTCAAAATATGTTGGGGTCAGGAACTAGCATACGATTTCACTAATCATACTGGAAGGCAGTCTTAGAATTGTTATTCTTAGACTATTGCCTGTGTCATTTAGGAGAAAGCGATATAGCTTCATTTTAGAGACCAGAAAACAGAGGCCACAAGAGGTTACATAACTTGTCCAAGGTTACGCAGCCCAGAAGTGGCAGAGTAGGAATTTGAACCCTGGGAGGTATTTATTGAAGGAAGGAAAAGGTGAGGTACAGGGTCTGGGGTCCGTAGTCCTGAAACATAGAGAACAGGGCCCTCAGCATCCATCCATCTCCACCCACTCCCTCGTTGTTCTACAAGTGGGGGGTGGGGACTAAGGTCTGGGAGGATGCGTGTCCCAAGACCAAACAGGAGACTGAACTTCAGGATTCCCAGTTCCCAGCCCAGGGACCCCAGGCAGCCAGGAGTCTGGGATGCATCAGAAAATCCTAGGTGTGAAATTCTTTTCTGTCACTGGAAAGACTTTCAGAATGAGTCAGTCTGACGATAAATTCGTTTTTGATACATGTTCATACTTGTAACAAATTACCACAAAAAAATAGCGGCTTAAAACAATGCACATTATCTCAGTTTCTGTCACCAGAAGTCCGGGCATGGCTTAGCTGGACCCCCTGTTTAGGGGCTCATAAGACTGCGGCTGAGAGGCTGGCCACAGCTGGGTTCTAATTCTGAAGGCTGACTAGGCAGTCACGTGGGTTAGCAGTAGCAGGCAATTCTGCGCAGCTCTAAAACCGGTAACTTCCTTTATTTTTATTTTTTCTGTCAGCCAGAGGCCAACCTTAGCTTCTAGGGCCACCTCGGTTCCAGAAACCATCCAGAGTTCCTCACCACCTGGCTTCCTCAACGTGATCGCTTATTTAATCAAGCCAGCGAGAGGGTCTAAGCAGGCCCACTAAGAAGATGGCATGTCACGTCACGTGACCCAATCTCAGGAGTGACGTCCCATCACCTTCACCACGTTCTAGTGACTACAAACAAGCCTCACAGTCTAGAAACAGGACGTGCAGCAGAAGGCAGGGTCGTTGGGGTCGTGTTAAAATCAGTCTGCCGAAGGGGGTCCCCTTCAAGAGCCAGCATTTGTGGTGTGCACGTTATCTAGATGTAATACAGGAAAAGTTCAGTGAAAATCGGATAGTCCTGGTTTGAGGGGGAACCAGTGGGAACTCCTGAGATGTTTATACCAAGTGCTCTGTGCTCTGCCCAGGGTTCAATGCCTGTCTACTTGTCCCAGAAAAAGTGACCAACAGATGGGTACCCCTGGCACTAAGAATGTTGTACACCATCGTGCACTAAAGTAAATCCGAGTTTATTGGACAATTAGCATGTTTGGGGGGTAAGAAATTAACAAGCTGGGCATGGAAAAGCAGAGTTTTTGTCCTAGTAGACACTGAGGAAGTTACCAACAACTTCTAAGGTGATGTCAGAACTCAGGAACCGACTTATACACAGAGCAAAACTCCCACTGGCCTGAGATGAAATAATATGAGCTTCGGCAGGGTGAAAACTGTAATGTATTGAACCCCTTCAAATAGATTTTAATCCAAGAGTCCATCAAGACAGTTTAAAATAAATGAACTTGCCATCTTTGACAAATGACAGGGAGACAATTCTTTATCTTGAAAGGTGTTATAAAAAGTGAAAGAATGAAGCATTTATTCTTCCAAGTTGTAGATAAGTAGAAGCATTTATTTATCACATAATACTAGCTAATAAATAAAATTCATTGACAGATTTAACAAATTGCCAATTTGCACCCCCCCTGTGAATTAACAGATTCAGGCACTGGGTATCACCACTGCCGACAGCACAGGATCCATGAGCCACAGCACGACCCTATACGCAGGAGGTACCGTCCTGCCAAAGGGCTTACACCGGAGTCAGGCGACATCTCAGAGTCCAGCTGCCTAGTCTGCCCATCTTCACCTGTCGCTCACGGTGATCATAACACCAGGGCTTGCTGTGATGATAAGATGTATGACACGAGGAACTGTGTTTTCCAATGCTCACTGCACACTGATCGCAATTCTTATCCAGGTTCTGGATGAACGAAACCTCAGTAAATCGAGAAGCCTCCAGGTAGGTGCAGGGGGTGAATTCTGCAGGAAGCACATTGTGTAGACAGCGTCGCATAGCCCTCCTGGACACCAAGGTTGCTGCCCTCTGGTCACATCCAATCACACATTTCCTAAAGTCATGTTTCCTGTGTTCTCCCAGGGTGGTTTTTGTTTTCTTGTCTTTTGTTTATCCCCAGGGGTGTGAAGGGGTACTCTGTTTCCAGGATCTAAGGCTCCCTGGTTCATTCCCCTCAAGTCAGACTCAGTCGATTTGGGCTGTGGCCCCTGACATCCCTCTGCAGACCTCACTCAAATAGCACTTACTGTAATACAGTAACCCCCAAAAGATCCATAAAATCCCATTCTTGAGAATGATTTGATGAACACAACCTGGAAATAGGCAGTAATTTTCAGGAAATTAAATGTCTCCAAACAGGCAGTCAGTTTCCAGTGATTTCTCTAAGCTGACATCAGAAAGTAGGGTCATGACTGAGTGAAAATGTTACACACACACACACACACACAAATTCAAAAATAAAACAGATAAAAAAATTTTTAAATGTTGCACAAAGAAACTTTACTAGATTCTAAAGTCTCCTATAAAGCTGGAATGGTAAGAACGAATGTATGTTATTTTATTTTCCCCTCTGGCCTCTACTCATGGAAAAAAAAACAGATATTTCATGCTAATCAAAACTGCCTACCTGATAAGAAGTATAGAGGAATTCTCTGTACTTTCTGCTCAATTTTACTGTGAACCTAAAAGAAAAAAACAAAAACAAAAACAAAACTGCTCTAAAACCTAAAGTTTATTAATTAAAACAACTACTGCCTGATTCAAGGGAACATAATTATTTCACTGTAATTCTATCTTTCCTATTACCTGTTTCCCTAAAGCCTTCTTTCTCCAGAATAGATATGAATTTATAAGTGACCTTTATCTTACTCACTCTTTTCTGACTCTATAGGCAAAAGTGAAAAATGGACTGAGCAATGAAAGGGCAAGGAAATCATTTAATTTCCATTGCAGAAAAGGAAATTCTACTTTTAGGCTCAATTAGCAGTTAATTTGTAGGGCATACGAATGCTGGCTAAGGATAAAATGAAGAATGTCCACTGTCCTACCCCTCATTTTCATTTGGGTGTTAATTTAGATTAAGCCCCCTCAGACCATCAGGCAGGTTAATTTTTAAAGGGCTGGTGGCAAGATTTGGAGAGCTGAAGCTTCTACATGGACGGATGAGCTTCAGGAATTTCTCCACAAATAAAAAGGCCCCCAACTAACCTTTCAACAGGCATTAAATATCATTATGTTTGAGGTTATATCATGTGACAAATATCTGGAATTCAGATAGTCTAGGTTTCTGGTTAAGGGCAGATCCACAGTTTTTAATGCTGAGAATGAGGCTGATATTCTCTTATTTAAATAGCAGTGCCCTATTTGACATCTTTCAAAAGTACGAGGAGAATGAAGACTACAATCCTGAACACAATTTGAAAAAGAATATGAAAACGAATACATGTATGTATACATGTGACTGGGCCACTGTGCTGCACACCAGAAACTGACACATTGTAACTGACTATACTTCAATAAAAAAAAAGTGCTTCGCACAATCTGCAAAGCCTGCCATCTCTGGCATCTGTCAGTCACCTCTCCTTGCTCCACACCAGCCTTTATCTTCTCGTTTCAGGACCCCCACTGTTGCTTCTCTCCATCCACCTCACCCCTCCTAGGCTTGCCAGATGTATCTCTTTCTCGTATTTCAGATCTCAGTTCAAATCTCACTTTCTCATAGAAGCCAGATCTGACTTTCTAGATGAGATTAAGTCCTGGTGATAAAAATCCATCCAAACCCATATTACTAAATACTTCTATAACAATTTGACCACTATCATTATCACGTACAAGAATATAAAGTATCCAGGGGTGTGATTTTTTTGTTTATTTTGCTCACCCAGCCTCTAGCTCAGTGCCTGCTGCATCGTAGGCACAAAATAATTATGTGTGGTCTGCAGAAACAGACGGGGGCTGTGGTGTCAGGCTGTAGATTTTTCAAAGACCAACACATCGATGAGAATGGGACTGCACCACTCAGAACCGTCATCTACTAGATTCATGGGGCAGAAAAATCTGTCTCTGGTGCCTGGAAGAGCATGAATTTTAAAATCATTTTTACAGCAAGAAAGAGAACTGTAGCTCATTCATAATGTGGCCCTGGGCTTGCAAAGTGCAGGCAGTTGAACAGGCAGTTGATTTTTATTTATAATGTAGGAAAAATAAAACACAAAGTACGAAACCCTAAGCTCCCACCATCAAAGTCATCAAACTTATACCTAACATAACCCTGTCCTGAAAGGTATCACCCTCCGTAGGCGCAGGGACCAGGCTCAGGCAACAGTACAAAACGTCAGCAAGACACGACCTGCAAGGCAGTGGGCTCAGGGCGGGGCGTCGGCTTCAGCAGACTGCATGGGGCTTTCTCCGCAATGGTGAGCTCTTGGGCTTTTACAGAGTGAAACAGGGACTGGTGCAGGTTTTGAGCCGAGGAGAGGCTCCACTTTAAAGATCACTTTGACTGCTGTGTTCTGAGTAGACGTCGATGTACAGGAAAAAAGCAAGGAGATGAGTTAGGAGACCATTGCCACTATGCCAGCAAGGGAGGAGAGAGGCTCAGATGAGGGTGGCAGCCACTGGGGAGCAGTGGATTCCTGGTAAAGGTGCAGCTGGAGGGACTTCCTGACTGATGGATGTGGGGTGTGAGAGAAAGAGTTTTGGTGTGAAACAGTATTGAGATTCCTCAAAAAAACTAAAAATAGACATATCATATGATCCAGCAATCCAACTCCTAGGCATATATCCAGAGGGAACTCTAATTCAAAAAGACACACACATCCCAACGTTCACAGCAGCACTATGCACAATAGCCAGACATGGAAACAACCTACATGTCCATCAACAGATGACTGTATAAGGAAGCTTTGGTACATATATACCATGGAGTACTACTCAGCCATGAAAAAGAATAAAATAATGCCATTTGCAGCAACATGGGTGGACCTGGAGATTGTCATTCTAAGTGAAGTAAGCCTGAAAGAAAAAGAAAAATATCATATGATATCACTTATATGTGGAATCTAAAAAAACAAATGAACTTATTTACAAAACAGAGACAGATTCACAGACATAGAAAACAAACTTATGGTTACCAGCAGAGAAGTGGGTGGGAAGGGATAAATGGGAGTTCAAGATTTGCAGATCCTAACTACTATATATAAAATAGATAAACAACAAGTTTCTACTGTACAGCACAGGGAACTATATTCAGTATCTTGTAGTAACCTATAATGAAAAAGAATATAAAAAGGAATAAATGTATGTATATGTATGACTGAAACATGATGCTGTACACGAGAAACTGACACAACACTGTAAACTGACTATATTTCAGTTAAAAAAAAAGAACTAAAGGAAATTTGGGGGGTGAATAGAAGATTATGAATTCAGTTTTGGACATGTTAACTGAGGGCATGTTCATTTTCATACATAAAAATAAATGAAAAAAAGTTCATACATTTCATACATTAAGGACCTAAAATTCATCACAAGGACTTCATGACTTTTCTTCTTTATTTCTGTATTGTTCTTTATTCCACACATTTTCAAAAGTCAAAGGAGCAATCCTACAGATATAATGTGATCTTAATATTCCTCAAAAGGCACACAGAAACATCACAGCCCTCCCATAAGGGTTACTAGTGTTAACAGAACGTGGTCCCTGAGTCGGTAGGACCTAAGACGCGAGCAGGCACACCAGTTATGCCATTGTCCCAGGTTCTCAGCAACATTCTCTAACTGGGAATAACCAATCAAATGGTTTGCCTATGTTTAGTTTTCCAATTATTGTGTGTAAAGTAAGAGCAAAACACTATATTCTAATAGTAATTATTTAATAGGTCCTAAAAATGCAGGATCCTTTAATTTCATCAATTAACAAATCTACCAATTTTAAATATAATTAGAGAGATTCTCAAAAACCCACTGCAATATTTAAATAATTATAATTGAGTGCCTATGTATTATATATGCTCCTATTTAAATTGTATTTTTTAGAAATTATATCATTAAACAATAGATTATTTAAAAATAGGTATATATTAATTGCCTTGATTCAAGTGTCTCCAAAATAAATAAAATAATAATTGAAACAAATAGTAATATAAAGGTATCAGTTAACAGAATAGCAATCGAACACAAATGCGGAGACAACACAAGTGCAAAGTAATCTCTGCCCATTTGAACTAAATAAATCCAGTCAATATTTTTAACCTTTTCCAGTATAACTGGATGAGGTTGTACACAGAGTTAGACTACCAATAATAGTTTCTAGTTTTCTAAGAGAAAAAAAATAGAACTACTTGCTGCCAACAGTTGAAAGAAATGCAATTTTGAGATATGCCATGTAAGGTCAACTTAAACCAGTAAAACTGGGCAAACCATTAGCTGTGGCATACTAGGATACACCAAAATTCGCTATGCAAATGAAAACATGAAAATTTATAGAGTTTTTGGTGTCTCAAATACAGCTTTCTTACATATTGAGCAAGATGATTTTAGGAGAGATGGCCAGTGAAACATCAGAGTTAAAGAAAGATGGTTTTTCAGGTTCCAGGCAAGATAGAGAAACTGGGATTAGATTTACCGTCCTGACTGAAACTACCAGAAATAAATTAGAAAAAAAATACATGAAGGAGGGAAAAAACCCTACTTTTCAAGATACTGCTTATCAGGTGAAAAAGGAAAGTTTGATGAGAAGTAGGCAATAAATTAAGTGAAGCCCAAATATTCCCACTATACTTGCTTGCCAGGGTTTTAGGGAGTGAGGGGGGTGGGTGTCCAGGCAGAATGCAGTGCAGTTCCCTGAGTTGGAGAGACAAAGCTGAGAGTCCAGGGAGACCAAATCAGCTAGAGTTCACAGGACAGTACTGGAGAAGAGCAAAGGGTACCAGAAACCCAGAGAGCTACAGAGCATTCCATCAACAGTCAGCACAATGCTGACCAGCCGATGAATGCAGGCAAACCCGCTGAGGCAAGGGGCCGAAACACCTGAATGGATTAAAGGGGCCAGAGCCCAGCACTGACCCAGGGCTGGGAATAGTAGTGCTTCTTCCCAAGAGTTGGCCCAGAAAACTGAAAACTCGCATGCACTGGAGACGGTCCCCTGGAAGACTGTGCCTCAGCCGTGGTGAGTAATTAGCCGTACACTGAGCACTGCTCCAAGACACACAGTCAAAGTAAGACCTGGGAGAATCAAACTGTCTCCAAAGAGCTCAGCTTCAGCTCAGAAAAGAAGCTCCAGGATATTTAGAGCAATACAAAAATATCCAACACCCAGTGAAATTAAATTCAGAATCTGGCATCCAACCAAAGAGTTGCCACGCATGCAGAGGAGCAAGAAGGCTTCATCCATTATAAGGAGAATCATCAATCGAATGAAGTGGACCCAAAGCTAACACAGATGGTAGAATCAACAGATAAGGACATGGCAACAGTTACTCCATATGCTCAAAAGTTAGACATAGAACATTTTTAAAAAGACCCAAAGAACTTTGAAAGACGAGAGCTAAATTACCTGGGGTAAAAAATGTACTGGATGGGATGAATGACAGATTAAACACTGCAAAGCAAGAAATCAGTGAAATGGAAGACATAACAACAGAAGCTACAGCAATCCTCCCTTTTTCGTGCTGTCACTTTCCCCAGTTTCAGTTTCTTGCAGTCAACTGCGGTCTGAAAATTAGATGGAAAATTCCAGAAATAAATAATTTATAAGTATTAAATTGCAGACCATTCTGGGTAATGTAATGAAATCTCACACCGTCTCACTCCATCCCACCCAGGACACGAGCCACCTCTTCATCCAGCATATCCAAGTTGTACGCACAACCTGCCTGTTTGTCACTGAGTAGCCATCTAGGGTGCCCGGTTGACTGCTGAGATACCGCAGTGCTTGTGTTCATCCCATAATGACCCCAACGCACAAGAGTGGTGATGCTGGCGATTTGAATACGCCAGAGAGCAGCCTTCAAGTACTTCCTTTAAGTGTAAGGTGAAAGTTAACAAGGAAAGAAAAAAATCTTACTCTGCGGGTGCTAAGTTCTGCAGGAAGGCTGACTCTTCCATTTGTAAAATTGTGAAAAAGGGAAAAGAAGTCATGCTAACTTTGCTGTTGCATGTTAAACTCCAAAAGTTATGCCCACAGTGCATGATAAGCGCTTAAGCTAAGATGAAAAAGGTGTTAAATTTGTACAAGAAGTTTTTTGAGAGAAAGAGAGACCACATTCACATAACTTTTATTACAGCATATTATTATAATTTTTCTATTTTTAGTTTTTGTTGTTAATCAAAGTGTCTAATTTATAAATTAAACTTTGTCACAGGTATATATAAATATATGTATAATATACATATATTCATATATATATATATATATATATATATATACACACACACATCTATGCGGTTTCAGGCATCCACTTGGAGCATTTCCCTGGCAGGCAAGGGAGAGCGACTGTATAGAGAATAAAACACAGCAAACAAAATTTAAAAATAAATAAAAAGAGTATCAGTGAACTGTGGGACAGCTTCAAAAGCCCAAATATTTATGTAATTGAAGAACCCAAGGTGGACAAAATTTTTTGAAGGTATTATTTTCCCAAATCTGTTTAAAGTATAAACCCAAAAGGCAAGAGGACCATTGATCATCAAATACCAGAAACATATCAAAGTGTAGCATAAATAAATTGCCCACACCAGTGATTAAGAGAAATTTTAAAGCAGTCAGATAATAAAAAATAAAGTTGGAACAAACAGTAAGGATAAGAGCACATTTCTTATCAGAGACAATTCAAGTGAGAAGAAAATGAAGTGAGACTTTCAAAGTATTGGAAGAAAAAATCTGCCAACCTAGAATTCTATTAGAAGTGAAGAATGTCCTAAAAATGTAGGTGAAATAAAGTCATTTCTGACATACTGAAAATGTTCCTCAACAGAAATGTTATTACCAGAGCTGGAAAGGATGCCCTTCAGGCAAAAGAAAAATACCAGACGGAAACACAGATCGATGTAAAGGAATAAGGAACACTGGGGTTAGTATCCATATAGGAAAATACTTAAGATTTTTATTATTTAAGTCACTTTGAAAGACAATTGATTGCTTAAACAAAAATGCTAATGGTGCAGAAAAATCACTGGAAAATTTGAACAAAACTAGCAACCAATATGACTTAAAAACACTCCATCCAACAGCAGCATATACATATTATTTCCAAATATACATGACACATTTACCAAAATAGACCATGATATGATCAATTTTCAAGTCTCATTAAATTTAAAATGAATCAAGTATACTAGTATAAAGCCTACATGAATGAAGTCTGCATAGAGTTCATTCATTCATTCAACAAATATGCTTGGGTGTCTGTTCTGGGTGTTGCCTCTGTCATGGTGTTCCTTGTATATGGTGCACATGGTGAGGTCAAACAAGTATTCTGTGAAACGGGGCAGTATGCGTAAGAAATTCAGACACTTCTGATAGCACACTTAATTTTTCTTTATTAAGACAGATGATTTATTACATCTATGGCTGCAATATGAGATGGTTCTCAACTGGAGGGTTTGTTAATAAGCAGACTTCTGGAGGCCAACCACAAAGATTCTGACTCAGGAGGCCTGAGTTAAGTATAAGGTATTTGCATTTTCAATAAGTTTCCAGTTGAAGCTGATGCTACTGGCCCAGGAACCATACTTTGAGAAACATTGATTTATCAGAAATCATTTCGTATTTGCCATAATTAAGAATTTGATTTAACCCTGTGGCATAATAAAGGCTAGGTGCCTCGATAGGAAAAAAAAAAAAGAAATATTACTCAGGAAACACCTATTATTCACTTTAAATCTCATCTCAGGTATTGTATCATGACTACAAATGTGAGCATCTCTAGTTAAAACTGAGCCAGCACAACCAAATTTGACGTTTAGACTTGCAAGATTTCTTCACAATACTGGGGGGAAATTTCTATAATTCCCAAATCTGACTGATTTCCCTGTTTAATGGGAGAAAGAAACTGTCGCAACCTTGATGGGACAAGTGATTTTATTGCTCTGTTTGTGCATCCCTGTGGCTTGCGTCAACTCTATCTCTACCCTAAGAATATTAAAATATCACAGTGGTGCAATAGAACCAGGAAAAAACCCTTTGGCCACAGAAGATTCAGGCAACACTGAATAAATAGGGCAGCTCCACTGGGATTTATACACCAGCAAATCTGTTCACTGAGTTCCCATGAGGAGGAAAGTAAAACAAGATAGGAACATAAATAGAAAAAGGTAATAAAATCAACTCCATATCTTACATAATAATCCTTTCCAAAAATGAGAAGAATTATATAATGAAAGAGGGGTAGCAAGACCGAGTAAAGATGCTCAATTATTTTGCAAGCTTCCTGTGTATTTTTATCTCACCCACACAGGCTATTTTGTGGTGACAAACAAGAATGACTGTCCACCAGAAAATTCGGCAGATTCCATGCCTTTAGCAAAGTGGTGCAATACAAATGTTTTTAGAATAACAGAGCAGCCGGTGCTTCAAAATTATCTTTAGCCAGAGATTTTCTCTGGAATTCCCATAGAAGTGGAAATATTTCACAGAAAAACTAAAACATAAACCAAGGTTGTGATGGCTGTCTCTGTATCCATCCACTCATCCATCTTCCCACCTGCCCACCTCTCTCTATAGACAGTTATCATTTCTTCTTCAAGAATTATTTGTTTCTAATGCATGGCATACAAAATGCTTTGAGGCTATTTAGTTAAAGTCAGTGATGCTGCCTAGTGGATGGACTGACTCAAATATCCTCACTCGGGAATTAATCCGAGACCAGAGCCACTACAGGAATAGTGCATCACACACTAAAACCTAGGAGATCTTCCAGTTAGGAATGGGTGTTCTTAAAGCATGAACAATATTCAAACTCTATTTGAACAAATGCTTCATGGAATGTACGGACTTCTATCCAAACTCAGGGCAACCAAGATCTGAAATTAAGAGAGGAGGACAAATAGTGTTAAAGTCAGATTTGAATTGCTGTTAACAGATGAGAAGTTTTTTAATATATACTTATATATTTTCATATTTAGGAAAATGTTAATTTGGAAAATGGTTTTAGGGATATACACTTAAGGTTAATATTTCATATAAAAATATGTAATAAAATTTATGCTTTGTTTTGCTCTAAACTTTCAGAGAATCATGGCAAGGCATTTTTATGTGGAGATAACAAATGTTATCATTCTTTCCTATTTCTCCAAATGCCATAAAAAAAAAAGATTACGCAATTTCTGTGCTCATAACTGAGTAATACTGTGGACATCAAACTCTCTCTAGGGGTTTTTAAAAATGTGTGAAATACCTGAGATATATGGCATTTAGTGGTTGAGAAAAGCTACCTGACAAGTTAGCAGAAAGGATCAGAGATTTGACAAAATCTATTCACTAAAAGGGAATTTGCAAAGCCCAAACTCTAATATGATCACAATGGACACGATCAGTAATGATCAGTGTGACTCCTAGATCAGTAATGACTCCTTCTCTGCGGAGCATGATGGCAGAGTAAGACACCCCTCATCTTATGCCCCTTGTGGGAGCTATGCAACTCAATGCCTTATGCCAGGGGACCCAGGAGGCATGCCCTCCTCCCTCCCAGTATAGGCACATGGACCTTGGTTCCCACTGTAAATTCTATTCTGCAGCGGCCCTTGGGCTGGCTCCAACTCCTCTCAGCCATGGTCCAGGACTCTCTGGAAAACACTGTCTTAGGCAGTCACCCATAGGTAAGAAAGACTTTGTGGAAATACAAATCTTTTGGCAGAGAAGTTCCAATACAACACCGAGGCAAAGAAGTACAATTCTCTTGCACTAGAGTGGGTAGGAAAAACATTTTCAATTTAACGACATCGCCCCTCCAAGGCAGCACAGCTTATGAGCAAGAGAGAACTTCTTACCCCATGATTTCTCTCATGAGGGAAAATCACGGTGTGTGAGTGAGCACCTGACTTCTCCAGCTGGGAGGACGCTGCCAAAGAAGCCCATTTCTCTCTTGCTCCATCCAGAGTTATGAATCGTGAGCTGCATAAGTGGGGGGCAGAAGGAAGCTGCAAGAGTGTTAGAAAGACTCTAGGAGGGCATTAAAGGGATGTGGATCCTACAAACTGTCACAGATTCCATCCAGACTTTGTCCACAGGCCACTGGGGATGATGCCTCACCTGCAGAGCTCCCCAACTGGCCCTCTGCACACCTTGCTCACATACCCCCCCCCCCACATCATGGCTGGCTCCCTGTACCCACTCCTGGCGGTGGTGGTCAGAGCTTTGGCAGATGGCTAGTGAACAAGAGCAGAGAGCCAGCCTGGATCTGCGGGCCAGGGGGATGCCACAAGCTTGAGCTTTATTGTCACCTGTGAGAAAAGGGGGGCCATTTCAGCACCTGGGCTGCTGTGTTGCAGGATCAACAGAGGGCATACAAGCTACAGAATTCTGCCACTGATGCAGCAAGAAAAGTAGAACAAGTATCTCCATAGAAGGGCTAAGAAACTCTCACAATCCCTGGCAAGATCCATGGAAGGAATTTCTCTCCTAAAACAATTAGTAAAGATTAGAGGAGGGAGGTGACTACTATTTCAAATGCAAAGCCAGCAATGCAAAACTTCAAGAAGTAGAAACAATCAAGGAAATGTGACACACTAAAGGATCACAATAATCCTCTACTGACCAATCTGAAGGACACAGAGCCTTGCGATTTACCTGATAAAGAATTCAAAATAGCAATTTAACAAAACTCAACAACTAAGGAACAGAAAGTCAATTCAACAAATACAGGAAAACAATACGTGAAGAAAACAAGAAGTTTAACAGAAAGACAGAAATCGTAAAAAGAACCAAATATAAATTCTGGGGCTAAAGAATCAAATGAATGAAATGAAAAATGTAACAGAGGGGGAAGGGGGAGGGGAAATTGGAGGAAGGTGGTCAAAACGTGTAAACTTACAATTACAAGATAAATAAGTACTAGGAATGTGATGTACCACATGATAAGCATAATTAACACTGTTGTATATTACAAGTGAAAGTTATTATTATCCTAAAAGTTATCATCACAAAAAAATATTCTATTTCCTGAATTTTTATCTATATGAGATAATGGATGTTCACTAAACTTCCTGTGATAATCATTTCATGATGCATATAAATCAAATCAGTATGCTCTACACAAGTTTACACAGCACTATATGTCAATAGTATCTCAATTAAAATGGAAAAAAAAAAGAATTTCCCCATCTAAGCGATATAAAAGTGCAATGGAAAACATCAACAACAGAATGGATCAAGCAGAAGAAAGAATCCAGGATTTAGAGGACAGAAACTTTGAAATTATCTCGTCCAGGGAGAACAAAGGAATAAGAATGAAAAAGAGTAAAGAAAGCCTGCATGAATTATAGCATACAAAGAATTTGTGAACTGTTGGACTTTCAGAAGAAGAGAGGCAGAGTGGACAGAAAGATTATCCAAAGAAATAATGGCTGAGACCTTCCCAGATCTGAGGAGAAATTTAGATATCCAAGTTCATGATGCTCATAGGTTATCAGATGAAATCAACTTGAAGAGATCCACTCTAAGAAACATTAAAATAAAACTGCCCAAAATAGGAGCAAATGGAGAATCTTAAAAGCAGCAAAAGAAGAGAAGCTTGTAACTTAAAAAGGATCCCAATAAAACTATCCATAGATTTCTCAGCAGACACCTTACAAAGAGAATGTAAGAGAATACCAACATGCTGAAAGGAAAGACTCTGATTCAAGAATACTGTATCCAGTAAAGTTATCCCTCAAAAATTAAGAAGAGATAAAGACTTTCCCAGAGAAAAGCTGAGAAAGCTCATCAACACTAGACATGCATTTACAAAAAATGCTAAAAAGGAGTTCTTCAAGCTGAAATGATGGGGATTAGTGACATGCCAATACAGGGAAAAATACAACACACTGATAAAGGCAATTAAGTAGTTAAATTCAGAATATGATATACTGTAATATGGTGGTATTAACTACTTATATCTAGTATAAAGTTTAGAGGAAAAGAATATTAAACATATTCACAGCTATAACAATTTTTAATGAATACAAAATATTTTTAAAAAGGCAAATTGTGACATTAAAAACATAAACGGGGGTAAAAGAGTAGTTAATATGTTATCAGCATAAAACAGACTAGTATATCTATAAAATGTTTATATAAGCCTCATGGTACCACAGAACAAAAATCTACTGTGGACACACAAATGACAAAAAGAAGGTAGTCCAAGCATACTACTATGGAAAATCATCAATTCACAAAGAAAGACAGCAAGAGAGAAAAGAAGGAAAAAGGGAGCTTACAAAATATCCAGAAAACAATGATACGGCTTTAGAAAGTATGTACGTAACCGTAACTACCCAGAATATAAACAGATTAAATTTCTGATCAAAAAGCATGAGTGACTGGATGGATAAAAAACAAGACACCATTATACACAGCCTACTAAAGGCTCCCTTCAACTTAAGGAACACATACAATCAAAGTGAACATATGAAAAAAGATATTCCAAGTAAGTGGAAACCAAAAGAGAGCACAGGTAGCTATACTTAAATAAAGCAAAACAGACTTTAAGCCAAAAACAATAACAAGAGACAAAGATACAATGATATATATAAATATATAGGCACCCAACATCAAAGCACCTAAACATGTAATTCAAACACTAACAGATCTAACAGGGAGAAACTGACTACAATAAAATAAAATAATACTAGGGGACTTCAATACACCAATTTGAACAATGACTTTATCATCTAGACGGGAAATCAACAAGGACTCAATGGACTTGAACCACACTTTTGAGCACATGGCCCTAATAGATGTATACAGAATATTCCAACCAACAGCAGCAGAATACACATGCTTCTCAAGTCCACAGAGAACATCCTGCAGAACAGATCATATGACAGTTCACAGAACAAGTGTTAGCAAATTTAAGAAGAGTGAAATCATATGATGTATTTTTTCTAACTATAATAATATAAGCTGGAAATTAATAAGAGAAAGCTAAAAGTTCACAAATACAGGCAAATTAACATACATACACTTACCTGAACAAGCAACAGAGAAAAGAAAACAAAAGGGAAATAAAAAATACGTAAAAATAAATGGAAATGGAAACACAACATGCCAATGGGATGGAGCAAAAGCAGTTCTAAGAAACATGTTTATAGCAGTAAACATCTACATTAAGAAAAAGGAAAGCTCTCAAAGAAAAAAAAAACCCTAACTTTACACCTCAAGAAACTAGAAAAGAACAAAATCTCAAATTCACCAGGAGGAAGGAAATAGCAAACATCAAAACAGAAATAAATGAAATAGAGATCAGGAAAACTGATAGACAAGATCAATAAAACTAATAGCTGTTTCTTTAAAGATTGAAAAATTAACAAATTTTTAGCTAAACAAAGCAAAAGAAGAGAAAACACTGAAATAAAAACAGATATGAAATAGGATATATTATAACTTATGCCCACAGAAATAATAAGGATCAGAAGAGGCTCCTATGACAACGATACACCAAAAAAATGGATAACCCAGAAGACATGGACAAATTCCTAGAAATATACAAGCTACCAAATTCAATCACAAAAAAATAGAAAACCTGAAAAGGCCAATTACTAGGAAGGAGATTCATTCAGTAAATCAAAATATTTCCAACACAGAAAACCCAGGACCAGATGGTTTCTCTGGTAAATTCTACCACACATTTAAAGAAGATTTAATGTCAATCCTTCTTAACGCTTCCAAAAATCTGAAGAGGAGGGAGCACCTCCAAATTCACTTCAGATAAGGACATTAGAGAAAAAGAAATTTACACCCCAATACACCTGGCAAATAAAGATTCAAAAATTCTCAAAAATATTAGCAAACTGATTTCAGCATTACATTAAAAGGATCATAAAACATGATCAAGTGGGATTTATCCCTGGTATGCAAGGGTGGTTCAACATATGCAAGTCAATCAATATGATACAGCACACTAAGAAAATATCATATGATCATCTCAATAGACACAGAAAAAGCTTCTGCTAAAACACAACATCCATTTGTGATAAACATTCTCAGCAAAATGGGTACACAGCTAATGCATCTCAACGTAATAATAAAGGCAACATATGACAAGCCCACAGCTACCATCATACTCAGCAGTGAAAGGCTGAAAGCTTTTCTTCTAAGATTGGGAACAAGACAGGAATGCCCACTCTCCCCACTTTTATTCAACATAATACTGAAAGTACTCGCCAGAGCAATTAGGCAAGAAAAAGAAAGAAAAGTCATCCAAATTTGAAAGGAAGAAGTAAAACTGTCTGTTTGTAGATGACACGACTTTATATTTGGAAAACCCTAAAGATGCCACCAGAAGACTATGTAAACTAATAACTAAATTCAGTAAAGTAGCAGGGTACAAAGATCAATATACAGTAATCTGTTGTCTTTATATATTAATAACAAGTTATCAGAAAGTGAAATTAAAACACCCAACTGAGTATTATTCAGCCACGACAAAGAAGGAAACCCTGCCATCTGTGACAGCATGGATGCAACTTGAGGGCATTTTGCCAAGGGAAATAAGTCAGAGAGAGAAAGACAAGAACTCCATGATATCAACCGCATGTGGAATCTAAAAAGGCTGAACTCATAAAAACACAGAGCAGAATGGTGGTTGCCAAGGGCAGAGGGTAGGGAAACGAGATGTCCACCAAAAAGCACAAACTCCCAGTCATAAAACAAATACGTTCTGGAGATTTAACGTACAGCATGATGCTCATAATTAACAATACAGGATTAAATACTTGAAAGTTGCTAAAGAGTGTAGAATCCTAAATTTTCTCACCACAAAAAAGAAACAGTCCTTGTGTGCAGTGATGGATGTGTTAACTAACGCTAGTGTGGTCATCATTTTGCAATATGTAAGTGCATCAAGTCAAAATGGTGTACACTTTGAACTTGGACGATGTTATATGTCAAATATATATTTAAATAAATCTGAAAAAAAAAACCCAAAAAATGTTTAAGATTCCCATTCTGTGGAATTAATGAGGGCCCACAAAATGTTCAATGACCAAATAAATCTTCTGCCCATTTTTGGATTGGGTTGTTTATTTTTTTCTTATTGAGTCGTATGAGCTGCTTATATATTCTGGAGATCAAGCCTTTGTCGGTTTCACTTGCAAAAATTTTCTCCCATTCCGTAGGTTTTCTTCTTGTTTTACTTCTGGTTTCCTTTGCTGTGCAGAAGCTTGTAAGTTTTATTAGGTCCCTTTTGTTTATTCTTGCTTTTATTTCTTCTAGGAGAAAATTTTTGAAATGTATGTCAGATAAATGTTTTGCCTATGTTTTCCTCTAGGAGGTTTACTGTATCTTGTCTTATGTTTAAGTCTTTAATCCATTTGAGTTGATTTTTGTGTATGGTGTAAGGGAGTGTTCTAGCTTCATTGTTTTACATGCTGCTGTCCAGTTTTCCCAACACCATTTGCTGAAGAGGCTGTCTTTATTCCATTGTATATTCTTGCCTCCTTTGTCGAAGATGAGTTGACCAAAAGTTTGTGGGTTCATTTCTGGGCTCTACTCTGTTCCATTGGTCTATGTGTCTGTTTTGGTACCAATACCATGCTGTCTTGATGACTGTAGCTCTACAGTATTGTCTGAAGTCTGGGAGAGTTATTCACCAAGGAAGACATACAAATGATCAAAAAGCACATGAAAAAATGCTCAATATCACTAATTATCAGAGAAATGCAAATCAAAACTACAATGAGGTATCACCTCACACCAGTCAGAATGGCCGTCATTCAAAAATCCACAAATGACAAATGCTGGAGAGGCTGTGGAGAAAGGGGAACCCTCCTACACTGCTGGTGGGAATGCAGTTTGGTGCAGCCACTATGGAAAACAGTGTGGAGATTCCTCAAAAGACTAGGAATAGACTTACCGTGTGACCCAGGAATCCCACTCCTGGGCTTGTACCCAGAAGGAAATCTACTTCAGGATGACACCTGCACCCCAATGTTCATAGCAGCACTATTTACAATAGCCAAGACATGGAAACAGCCTAAATGTCCATCAACAGGTGACTGGATAAAGAAGAAGTGGTATATTTATACAATGGAATACTACTCAGCCATAAAAACCAACAACATAATGCTATTTGCAGCAACATGGATGCTCCTGGAGAATGTCATTCTAAGTGAAGTAAGCCAGAAAGAGAAAGAAAAATGCCATATGAGATCACTCGTATGCGGAATCTAAAAAACAAAAACAAAAACAAACAAACAAAAAACAAAGCATAAATACAGGACAGAAATAGACTCACAGACAGAGAATACAGACTTGTGGTTACCAGGGGGGTGGAGGGTGGGAAGGGATAGACTGGGATTTCAAAATTGTAGAATAGATAAACAAGATTACACTGTATAGCACAGGGAAATATACACAAAATGTTATAACTCACAGAGAAAAAAATGTGACAATGAGTGTGTATATGTCCATGAATGACTAAAAAATTGTGCTGAACACTGGAATTTGACACAACATTGTAAAATGATTATAAATCAATAAAAAATGTTTAAAAAATGATCAAATAAAATGTTACTTGCAAGGAACACTTACTTTCCATAAAGGAGAATAAATAATGAAAAGAAATAAATTTTCTTCCATTTTGGGTTGACTGAAATGAATAGTAGCACGTGTTAGTGACTTACTTCTAACAATGTAATAGTTTTGAGATAATGAGGTCACTAAACCTTTCAGATTCTATTTTTTTTCTTTACTTAAGGAATAGGATGGCAACAGTATCAATCATAAAGTATATTAAACTGAATAAAAATATAAAAGGTTTTAAAAGGCCACATCTCTGTATAAATGTTACTCATCACCTAATTATATTATGATGTAAATGATGCTAGTGGTTAAGTCTCTGTATTGCCAATAATGACAATGACAGCTTACACTTAATATGCATTTTCATCATACACCAGGCATTGTTCTAAGCATTTTACCTACATGAACTCAGTAACCATCTTATTATGTCAATTTTTCAGACAAGGAATCAGGGGAGTTGAACATACTGGCTCCGGAATCTGAATTCTCAACCACTTCAGTGTTATTAATATACAAATATATTATATATTAAATTCAAATTTAGTTAAATTGTATTTGAAATTTAATTAAACTGTAATTAAAATTGTATATTAAATTGAAAGACACTAAGTCCATGACGATTGCAACATGTATTAAATTAACTTTCTGAAAAATTATGTTAAAATCTGAAACAAATCTTAATATTGAGGAAACAGTGCATTCGATATTTATTGATTGCCAGATCTATAAATCCTCTGACTGAGATAAATATTTAGTAGAAGACATTCATATATGTCTTTTGACACTATTGCTCAGTTGTCAATTTTTTTCCAATCATTCAGTACAGGAGTGGTTCAGTTGGCGTATTAAGATAATTCTGAATTGCCACAATTTCTCCTTTCTTTTAAAAATATCCACAAAGAGATGTAAATTAAATCTTTCAAAATCAATGTTCTGAATGCAGTCTGATTTACTTCAAAAGCCTATCTTACCCCAAGTAAGAATGAATTTGAATATAAAACAATTAATTTTTATATGAAGAGTATCCACAACATGAGGTCATGAAGAAATGGGTCAAAGGATAACACGTTTGTATCCTGCTGAGCACCTTAACACCCAAATGGTCCAGCTCACACCATCCTTACTACTTCTGATGTCATAATTAGAATGTGCTGCTGGATGTAGCTGCTACCATTACCTCGATTTGACAGACAGATTTATTAAAGCTTAGAGAGGGTAGGCAAATTTTCCAAGGTCAGAAAGCAAAATGTCAAAGGCAAGATGAAAGGCAAACTCCAAATTCTTAAGTGCCTCCATGAGCTTAGTTAATCCTACTGTTGTGAAACTGTCTTTCACTAAAAATAGGATGGCAGAATCAGCCAGAAGGGGGGAGAGCTGTCTGTTTAATGTGTGTGTGTGTTGCCTGGCTTTCTGTAGGTGACTGGTAAAGATACACCAACTTTCAAAGCTGCAGAGAAATTTTTTTTTTTAATTAGGAAATTCCTTATTTTGTGAGGCTACTTCCAGGCTCCAATGATACAGCCAGTCTGTCTTTACTCTTCATTCTTTTAAAACATCAGTGTAGTGGGGAGGGTACAGCTCAAGGATACAGTGCAACACTTAGCATGCATGAGGTCCTGGGTTCAATCCCCAGTACCTCCATTCAGACCAACCAACCAACCAACCAATGAACCTAATTACCTCCTTCCCAAAACAAAACAAAACAAACAAGCAAACAAAAAAAGACAGTGTCCACTATTGGGGATCAGCATGCATTTTAAACAAGGTCAGCTTTATCAGCATCATCAAACTCTAATCTAATTTTTGAAGTTTTCTAAAACATGCTACAAATGTATACTGAACTCTTAAATTTTTTCTTTTTATTAAATACTATGGCTAGACCCCTAATACGTGAGAATTACTGATGCCATTTTTTTTATATTGCACACTACTCAATAAATCACATTTGCACAAAGTTGTGTTCAATTCTCTAAGGAGCATTAGGCCACAGAAGAGAACATTTGGACCTTATCACCAATAGCAACTCCCAGTGCCCTGCATTCTATACACTTGAGTTTAGGTGTTCAAACCCCAAGGTGCTGTTTGACAAAATCTGGTAGTGTCCATCCTGTGGACACATGTAAACACTGTTCCTTTTGTTACTGTTTTTCCGTTCTGTCTCCTTGGCAAATCTGCATTTATTAATTAAAATGCAAACAAACGACTTTATGTTCCTTGTAGAACACCTGCCCTTTTGAGCCTTGAAAAGATGCAGGGAAGATACAACATCACAGGGAGTCATTGATTTTTTCCTCCCCTCTGTCCGTGCCCTTTGCAGGGTGTGTGTTTCAACTGCTTTGGCAAAGGTTACAAGTGACTTCCATATTGCCAAATTTGATGGACACTTTTCTGTTCTCCTCTTACTTGACCGTTTGTAAAGAGCTGGAGACTCTAAATATCAGTTTCCCCAGGGATCTGAGCGTGGACTTCTGCTCCCACCAGAGTGACCCTGCTCACTTCCTCGGCTTCAAGTGTCACATGGTAAATGTTTACTTGGAGTCTCACTCCTGAGCACCTATCAAGGAATGTGTCACTTCTACAAGACAGAGGCTGTCCATGACTCCGCATTCCCTGTAAGATAAAGTCTAAGCTTTTCAGGGATGGGTTCGTAGCCTTGCGGGACCGAGTGGTCATCCACCACTCTCTTGAGTGTTCCTCTGAATTGACACCACTTTGAACTCCGTGCTATGAGCCACAAAAACATTTAGAGTTTCTCAGTGTGCAAGCCTGTACCATGTGTTACTCACATCTTTCCTTTTTCCTGGAATATCCTTCTCTTAATCCTATAAAAACTTGCTCAGTTTAAGAGTCAATTCTATTACAAAATCTCTCCTGAACCCGACTCATCACACTCTCCTATGTGTCCCAGCAGCCACCACACCAGATTGCACTTGTAGGTTTGCAGGTGTGCCCCCTGGTTTCAGAGAGAGCAACTCTTTAAAGTCTGGGATCAGACTTTTATTTTTTCTCTCAGGGCATGTTTTACAGTATTACATACTGGTATTCAGTAATTGCAAAGAACAATGGCCACTGTGGTTAATTCTGCACTGACGCTGAAGTCATATAAAAACTGCGATATCCACATAAGCTATGATGTCCATAAAGAATTTGCAAATATTAACTACTATATATAAAATAGATAAACAACACTTTTCTTCTACATAGCATGGGGAACTATACTCAATATCTTGTAGTAACCTAGAATGAAAAAGAATATGAAAATGAATATGCATATGTATGTGTGTGGGGCGTTACGCTGTACACCAGAAACTGACAATTGACACACTGTAAACTGACTATACTTCAATCAAAAGAATTTGGTCTGGTTAAAAATGGCTTTATGTAAGTCTAGTCCATTACTCATAATGCATTCCTCTTCGTAGCTTCTTTTGCATTCCTCTCCTTCTCTGATTTATAAACTTTCTATTCATAGTTGAAGAGTATTTAATATTACCCTAACCTCAACAACAATCACTATTCATAATAAATGATAATAAACCAATCACGATTTACAGACCTCTGCATGCTTTGCCTCCTCCCTGAGAAGAATACATCTTCTATGAAAAACCTCCTCTGAAAGTTTTCCATTCTGCATGGAGCTGAACACATTTCCTCACTTTGTATTATCTTTTCTGGAGTCCCCGAGGCTGCTATTTTGCATTTTTTTTTCTTTTGGCCATTCAGAAAGAAAGCATGCCAAACTAGCTTTACAACCATGATTTCTTTAACTTTACGTATGGGTTCCCCTCGCTGCACAACCAGGGAATATGGACGCCCTTTTAGCTTGAGTTCTCCTGTTCCTGTCCCTTCCCTCGTGTCCCTTTCATCAAATTAGCCTTCCTCTGCAGGACTGAATGAGTGCGTCACAAAATAGGGCAGTGACATCTTTTACAATACGGTAAGGAGGCATGTGGCAATTGGGGACCTGCTGACTCTACACAGAGGGATTTCATTTGGTGGGGTTTAGAGTCAGAGTCATGGTTAAGAAGGGAGTCACCTTATCCTGATACAATTAAACATGCAAAACCTAAGACAATGAAATAATAGAGTGAACAGTGTGTCTGCTGGAAATGTTCTTAAAACAGAAACAGTCATGCTACCAATGTCCCTTCGACTGGAGTCATGAACCTCCCATTGGAGCATGGGCTTTCAAAAGAAATAAAAAACAAATCTTAAATATTATTTGCATTTTTAAAATTTTCTTTAATCTTTTCTGAGTGGAAGAACATTTCAGTTGTACTCTCAGCAAATTTCAATTACCTAATATAATGTTATCAACTATAGTCACTATGCTTTCTATTAGATCCTCAGAACTTAGAGCTGGAAGTTTGTGTACTTCTACCAACTTTTCCCCTATTTCCCCCACCCACCAGCCCTTAGCAACCACTTTTCTACTCTCTGTTTCTAGGAGTTTGACTTTTTTTTTTGTTAAGGTTCCACCTAGAAGTGATGCCATGCAGTATTTATCTTTCTCTGTCTGGCTAATTTCACTTAGTGTAACACCCTTGAGGTCCGTCCATATTATCACACACAGCAGAATTTCCTGCTTTCTCATGGTTGAATAATACTCGATTGTATTCATAAACCACCCTCTTCCTTATCCATTCATTCTTACTCAGGTGTGTAGGTTGTTTTCCCAGATTGACTGTTGTGAATAATACTGCAATGTGGGAGTGCAGATACTTTTCTGATATTCTGATTTCTTTCCCTTTGATTAAGTATTCCGTAAGTGGAATAGCTGGGTCATATGGTAACTCTATTTTTAATGTTTTAAGAAACCTCCATACTGCTTTCCATACTGGCTGGACCAATTTACATTCCCACAAACAATATGCAAGCAGTCCTTTTTCACCACATCCTCCCCAACACTTGTTACCACTTGTCTTCCCATGATAGCCCTTTTAACAGGTGTGGTCTGATACTGCATTGTGGTTTGATTGCATTACCTTACTAATCAGTGATGCTGAGCACCTTTTCATGTAACTTTTGGCCACTTGCATGCCTTTTTTGGGAAAAAAAAAGTCTCTTCACATCCTCTACCCAGTTTTTTATTCATTTTTTAAATTATTTCTTTTGCTTTCAGAATTTCTTAGTTTAGTGTAGTCCCATTTGCATATGTTCCCTTTGTTGCCTTTTTTTGGGTGTCAAATCCAGAAAGTCACTGCCAAGGCAGATGTCAAGCTGCTTACCACCCTCCCCTCATGTTTTCTTCTAGGAGTTTTATGGAGTCTTATGTTCAAGCCGTTAACCCTGCTTGAATTGATTTTTGTGTATGGTGTGAGATCGAAGTCCAGTTTCATTCTTTTGTGTGTGATTATCCAGTTTTTCCAACACCATTTCTCAAAGAAACTACTCTTTCCTCATTATAAGTTCTTGGCATCTTTGTCATAAATGAATTGACCATATATTCCTGGGTTTATTTCTAAGACCTCTATTCTGCTCCTTTGAACTATGTGTCTGTTTTCCTGCCAATGCCGTATCATTTTGATTACTGTAGCTTTGTGATATAGTTTGAAATCTGGACGTATGATGCCTCCAGCTTTGTTCTTTTGTTTTTCTCAAGATTGCTTTGCCTAATGGAGACCCTGCACACTCTGTGAGTTTTGGCAGGTGTATAATGACAGGTATCCATCACTATAGTATCATTAAGGAGTATTTTCATTGCTCTAAAAATCCTCTGTGGTCCACCTATTCACCCTTCCCTCTCCTCCACCAACTCCTGGAAACCACTGACCTTTTTATTACCTCCAAAGTTTTGCCTTTTCCAGGATGTCACATAGTTGGAATCATACAAATTTCAAATTGGCTTCTTTCCCTTAGCAATATGTATTCACATTTCCTCCATGTTTTCTTCGTGGCTAGATGGCTCATTTCTTTTCAGCACTGAATAACATTCAATCATCTCCATGTACCACAATTTACTTATCCGTTTACCTACTGAAGGACATCCTGATTGCTTCTACATTTTGACAGTTAGGAGTAAAGCTGCTACCAACATCCATGTGCAGGTTTTTGTGTGGACATAAGTTTTCAACCCCTTTAGATAAATACCAAGAAGTGTGATTACTGGATTGTATAGTAAATATTCAGCTTTGAAAAAATTGCCAAACCGTCTTCCAAACTGACTACATTCTCCAACTTTACGAAACTCACTCTTATGCATAAAAAGTGTTAAGCATTTGAGAGATAAATGAAGCACTTAAAAGTGACCAGTTTATCTCTGAAGTGGTCAAATAAAAATCATTTATCTAAAACCTCGCTAATATATTAATAGGTTACAAACTGATAGTCTAAAATATATACACTTGGCAAAGACCTGGAGTTTCATTACACCAAGGTTTCTTTCATTCCCCAAATTAAGACGTAAATGGGGATAATATTAGCTTAGTCTTTCTTATTTTGTATCAGATTTGCTGTGCTGTGACTTCTACTAATTTGCCCCACTTCTGTCCCTTGAAGTCATATAAGACAATCGAAACTCTGAAAGGCTGTTGCTCGTGAGAACGCTGTCTTTATCTTTTAAGTCTTACATTTCTGGTTTCCGCCTAACATTTCAGAATCCCTTGAACATTCTGGTTATGGTCTTCTGTAAAGATTCTCATTACCTAATCGACTCATTCATTGACTATTCGGTTAATTCATTTGTTCAATCTGCAATTATTACATACCTAGACTCTGCCAGGGGCCATGGGTTGTGATGAGAAGCCACCGAAAATAGCTAAACACTAACAACAGCAACAACACAAGTAAACCAGTTTCTGTCTCATCTCTTTCCCACCTTTTATAGAATTAGCCACTTTTTCTTTGATTCTTTTACACCCGCTTACATGAGTCCATCCCACAGCCAGTAACTTTTCTGTGTGTTATGCTTACAATCTCTTCTCTCCTGGTAGCCCGCAGTCTCTCTCGGGGCAGGGATGGGAACCTGTTTGCACGGAGTTGCGGTTAAGGGCACAGACTGGAGCCAAACTGGGTAACTGGGTTAAACGACGGCTCTGCCCCTGCTCCCTGAGGGACCTTGAGAAAATAGCTCTGTGTTCCCGTTTCCCCCGCTGTTAAATGGGGTCTTATTAACAGCAGCTGCTCCGTAGGGTTGCTGTGGGGATTTCTGCCATTGAATTTTTCAGTATGTCTCCTTTGACCTTGTAGTTGGTAAAACGATTTCTGTGATTCTGAATATAGATGGATTATGAGTCCAAATATTCACTGCGTAAGATTTTCTCTTGAAGGATGTGTTTTAAGGAGAATTTTACTGGAAATGTAGGAGAGATGATTTTTAGGTGCTTGACACTATTTAAGCCAAAGACTCCACACTTCTCTTAAATATTGTCTTTTATGAAGAATGAAGGATCACATTCTCTTAAAATAATAACTGCCTTTCAAATGTGTTTGATGAATGAACAGCATTAATTTTGTTTTTCATTCAGCTTGATAAATTTTGGATTTATATCTTTCTAAATATATCTTTAATGTAGATATTTATGAGCATGTCAGAATGAATAACTTCCTCCAGAGGAAAATAATTATAAGGGCATATTAAGAATATCAGCATTAAGAAACCATATCCCAGTCAACAAAGCAATATAAAATAAGGAAAAATTTAAGGTAGCTATATTTTGCTTCTGTACCTAACATGATTATAACTACTTTATATTATAAAATTATTACCTAGTAATACAACAGAGTTTCAGAAAATAACGTTCCTTTATAGGCATGATAAATATGATGCATGGGACTATCACTGCATGATAAATAGGACCTTTTTTATTCATGAAGTTGGATGTCAAACTCAACTGAAAAATGTGTATATATTCAATGTATTTATTCCAAGGCTTGTTAAAATTACTCTGTTTTGCTGCAGATGAATAAAATAACAACCCCTTTTCTGTGTTTTATGGATTAAAACAGTGTGAAATGATGGCTTTAAATTTCCTATGTTTACAACTTTATTAAAACCCCACAACAAGTTATATACTTGATTAAAGATTTATGGAAGACACACTGCACTGCATTCTTAATAGGTAACTGTCATGATTTCACAGGAGACCGCTCAAATATTGGAGTACTCTGATGACATCCATCACAGCCACAGTAAGGGAAGTTCCAAAGTGGAAAAAATGCAGCCATAAAAAATGTAACACAGGATCAAAAACTAATAAATCATTAGACACTGGAAATACATAAACCAACTATATTTTTGATACAGTGGGTTAAATTTAAATAGCAATAAAAAAGATCCATTAATGAAGAAGATAAATCTTGTTAATGACTCAAATATAACCACTTCCAAGTTTAAAAAGAATATGACTCAATTTAAAGTATTCTTTAAGTATGTCAACTAAAGCAGCAGTGACAGAAGGATGCTGTCTAACGTGCTTTCTAGAAATGTGCTATCCAATACGATGGACACTAGCCACGTGTGACTATTTAAATTTATATTGATTAAAATTAAGCAGCATTAAAAGTTCAGTTCCTCAACCAGAAATTGGCACATTGTAACTGACTATATGCCAATAAAAAAAAGTTCAGTTCCGCAGTCACACTAGTCATGTTTCTCGTGCTCAAAAGCCACGTGTAGCCAGTGACTAATAAGTTCGACAGTGCAGACAGAGTATTTCCACCATCACAGAAAGTTCTGTTGGAGAACAATATTCTATAGTTTTAGGAAAGCGTCACTCTGAAGAATCAGGAATATTCAACTAAATGGTTATTATCACCTGAAGTCAGTGTTCCAGATGTTTACTGTGATATTTTAAAACAGAAAAATTAGTGGGAATTCTTTGTATGTGACTAGCTGAGAGAACGCCTGGGCATTTTAATACTGGACACATGTCTGTACACAGCAACCACACCAAGATACAGAGAGACTAACTTCATCGCTCAGGGCATTCTTTTTTTTTTTAATTCCAAAATGCTTAGAAAAGCTGCAGCTCTTTCCGTTAAGATTAACAAACAAAACAAAACAAAACAAAACAGGTGTTATTATTCCTTTCACAGCCCTTGGCACGAGGAGGTAAATTAGGAAAACTAGGGCCATAATCATGGTTAAAAATCATCCCCTTTGAATAACCAGAGATATGTGACATTAGGGGCCTGCTGGTAGTTACTTGCAATTCACTAAGAACAGTAAAGAGTGAGAGCAGGCAGACAGCTAGATGTGAGCAGAGAAAGAGGGACTCAAGCCAAATGGCAGGAATTGGGCAGAAGGGAGGGGCACGGGCCAAATGCAGGAAACCACACAACATGTGAGCACCAGGGGTCCCTGGGCAGAGAAAGAAAAGTAGGAACCTCTGGGCTGATAAGTGGCCACACATTTTAGGGTGACCTGGAGGTCAACAAGGAAAGGTGGGAAAAGGCAGGACTCTCCAGTGTGTGAACGTAACCTCTTGCTCATTATGCCCTCGCTTCAATAAAATAAGCCTTGCAGATCAGAAGTACCAATGCCATGACACTTCTGATCCAGACTAAATAAGGACAAAAAGCCCTCCTCCCCTCGAGAAGGTGGACTTGGGATGAAAATCAAAGAATACGACCCCAAACCCTTCCTTCCCCAATGAATATGCCACACATTCATTTTTACGCCCTGTGTAATCAAGTTTCCAAAGACATTCAGGGTGGCTGCTCGCCTGAGCCTGCCCACCTCCCTTGACAGTGTGCTCTCCATGCCTTAATAAATCCTCACTTTACTTTCTTAACCTCCCTGTCTTGTTGCTGAATTCTTCTTTCTGGGACAGGACAAGATCCTGGACACCTGTACATCCACTGGCAACCAAAGGTCAGTGACACCTGATCCTCTGCCCTGTGGTATGTGCCCTTAGGCAAGTTACTTAAATTCTCTATTCATCAGTTTCTTCACCTGTAAAAAGAGGCTAAGAATGACACATTCTTCACTGTGACTCTTACGACCATCCTACCTAAGCGACAACATACCAAATGCTAATTAGTAGTGGTTTTTATCAATGTAGTGAGATTAGTAATATTTCCAGAAAAAAATCCTGTGCTTGTTCTAAAAATGGAGGTTTCTAAAATTTATTCCATATATGAGAGTCAGAATTTATGTTGATGGAGCTTACTAATCAGTATGTTTTACAAACTCCGCAGGCGATCCTTAAAGGTACCAACATTTGAGAAACTCTTAGACCAGAGAGACCGCACGCTTAGGAGTGAGGGCTGAGCTCGAATCTAGACGTCGGCATTGGCTGGAGCCTTAGTCTCCTCATCTGTAAAATGGCTGAATAATATTTACTTCAGTAAGATCACTGTGAGGGCACTATTATTACTTGGGATCCCAACAAGATCCACTGCAATTGTGATGAATTCGAGGAAGGCTTACGTGCAAAAAGAGCTGTTTAACAGATGAAAGTAACGTACACGGGTGGCACAGGTGAGTCCCCACGTGGAGGCTGCAGCAGCCTCCAAGCCGCATCTCCAGCAGGTCTGAAGGGAGGAGGGGGCTGAGGTTAGCAGGAAAGGGTGTGCCACAGAGCAGGTTTCCACGAGAGGGACAGTGGCGTTGACGGAGAATAGCCAGCCTAAGAAAATACCACAGAGAAAAGCCAGGGGCGTCGCCAGCCTCACCTCATCCTGAGACAGGAAGGGGGCAGGGCACAGCCAGTCAGTGCCCTGAGGTGAACAGCTGCCCCCAGGAGGCCCTGAGGCTCAAGACGGTGGGAGACTTGACTTCCTGGGGCTTCATTCTGTGCCCACTGTAATACATTAGCGTGGTGAACAACACGCCCACAGGCGCCATGGCAGCCCCAAGGCTGGCCACCAAGGGTCAAAGACTGGGAAATGGCCAACTTCCTGGGGATCCAGCCCCTTCCCCAGGCTAATTAGACTGGTCTTCCCACTTATTAGCATATGAAGCTACCAAGCCCATAAAAACTGGCAACAGGGAGCCTCAGGGCAGCCACCCCACCCCCTTCAGAGACGGCCCAACTCTGTCCATGGAGTGTGTACCTACTTTTACCCTAATCTGAGCACCCAATCCTCACACCTCGTGGCCTTTCCTCTCACCTGTTGAAACAGCCTATGCCCTACGCAGTATGTATCTCTCTGAATAAATCTGCCTTTACTCAACTGGGGCTCTCAATGAATTCTTCCCTGTGCGAAGCCAAGGACCCACACTTGGCGGGGCACGTCCCAGGGGCTCCGCCGAAGCCTGGGACATGGCCCTCCTCATGCCCTACATCCGTTTTCATGCATCACTCCTGCATTTTCCTCCCCTTTCTGATTCCTGCTGGGGTCCTGATTGACACAATCCAACAGAAAGCCAGAAGCCACAGCAGCCTATGGATGGGAGTCCGTGTGTATCAGTCTTTCACAGCAGAAGGGAGGGAGGAAACCAGTAAAGAGTGGACACGGAGAAGTACATGGGGCTCTATGTCATAAACTGACAGAGTCTAAGTCAATTGTCTCATTTTCAGTAAATGGTTTACTATTTTTTTTATGGTGGACTGTGCTCTGAATGAGTACATGGAAGGTTCTAAATGGTGTAAGTCACACCTGCTCATTAACAAGATATTGTGGAAAAGCCGAAGTCGACAGAGTCGGGTAGAAATCAGTGAAATGTTTCAGCTCACCTTGAGGAATGACATTTATAAAAACTAGCTAATATTCTTGAAATGCCTGTAAATGTCCTACCTTTTTAACAGGAATTTTCAGATCACTAAATAATCAATAATAGTTCGAAATAACCCTAGAAGGGAGGTAGAAATGCATCTCTGTGGTCTAATTATGAGAAAACGGAGTCTTAACTGGCTGATAAGTACGAGAAAGAGCCAAGTTTTCATTGTGGTTTTCAAGTTTCTTTCCCTCGCTTCAAATGATTGCCATCTAAAATCATTCTTATAACAAAACGTACAAGTGAATAGGTCAGGTAGACACCCTTTATTGTCTCATCACTGAGTATCTTACTACTGTGATTCTCAAAGTGGGGTCCCTAAACCAAGCCGCGAGTCAGCGCCACCTGGGAACTTGTTAGAATCGCAAATTGTTGCCCCTCCCCCAGCCCCAATGAATCAGAAATTCTGAGGGCAAAGCCCAGGAATCTGCCTCATTTCAAGCCCTCTGGGGGATCCTCCTGGGAGTCCTGTAAGGGATCACTTTGAATCTACTGCTGCAAACCATAGCTGAAACCTGAGTAGAACCGAAATGCACTGGTAGGGACTTTTCTCCAGTTTCAGCCTGATTTAAAGTGATCAATCTGTCATCATGTTAACTTACTGACCATTTATGTCTCTGTTTCCAGAAAGATATCAAGTAGAAACATGAAACATGGTAGTGGTGTTTTCATTATGCCACCAATTGCAACGTGTTTAGAAAGGCTCAGGTCCCATTACATCCCTTCTATTGGATTTTAGAGAATTCCCATCAATTCCAGCATCAAGACCCGAATCGTGCATCCTAACGCGAGATGCAGATAGTTTTGAACCAGATTAACATGGCTGCTTTGGTCCAATTTGCTCATGAAAATTAGCTGAGTCTCTAAGGCATGGGTCAACCTTTTTTTTTTTGTCTGTAAAGGGCCATATAGTAAATATTTTGGGCTTTTCAGACCATATGGTCTCTTGGAATTACTCAAGTATCGCTGGAACACAAAATAGCTTCGACAATACATAAGCAAATGGGGATGGTTGTGTTCTAATAAAACTTTACCAAATCAGGTCATGAATTTGGTCCACAGGCCATAGTCTGTCAACTCTTATGGACTTAAGAATCTCATGACAATACTTTACACGTGAAAAACAGAACTAGGCAGGTGAAATATTGTATTTAAATCATATAGCTTAACAAGTAGCAGCTTCACTCAGTGATCCCCAGTGAGGATCTGTGCCCCTTTAAGTATGAGGAACTCAATGTAACCGGAGAGTCAGCACCAGCCACTACTACATAAATATGTTCTTGTCCACCATAGTGTATTCCAGATTATCTGAACTTTGTATGAGTGCTGCATTCATAACAGTGCTTGCTTTTGCTTCAGTAATAGATACGATTTCAGGATGTTAAGGCTTTGATGTTTTTTCCTCCCCTAGGGGAAAAAAAAAACATTAGAAAACTAATTACAATGTGAGACTGTCACTGATGTGCAACTGTCAGTGAGTGGTTACCACCGTGAGCGGCCACAATCACACGAGGCTTCTGGCTTCTGCCTGGCGAACGCCTGCCAAGCCGTTTACAAGCACAGCCATTCAGACGCACAGTCGTTCAGTCCGTTCCCCGAGGCAAAGCTCCCAGCCCTCTGGGGACATATGTAAGAACTTACTACGAGCACCTGCAAGGCTGGCCTGGTCTCCCAGTTTGAAATGTGCTCTGCCCGCTCCCTCCCATTTGGCCTGAGCCCCTGGATGTGAAACCTCATTTGCTAGATTTTCGGCTCTTTCTTAAAGCAGTGCAGTTCTCAGAGTCTGTCACTGTTTCATCTTCTAGATCTCCAGCATCTAAAGCAGAGTCTTCTGGGGCTAACTCGTGCTAGGCAGATAAGCCCGGTATAAACCAAAAGGCACTGCAAGATTTATAGCAAATGGCAAGTGGTATCTGGCCTCAGTGTCAGTGAACAGCAGGGAGTGGTGGGCACGGGGGCAGATTAAAGGGGGCAGAACCCACCCAAGGAAAGAATCACTACATCTCACCAGCTGATTAATGACCTTCCGCTGTAAAAGCCCAGTATTACCCCCTTTCCCAATTATTTTCATAAAACAACTGTTAAAGGAATAGATTTTCTATGTGAAATACTCAGGTTTAAACGCTGCCCCCTTGTTCCTGTTTCTTAAACACTATGAGGAAATGGAACACGCACTTCATGCGCTGCCACTTTAGAAACACTGACCTAAGGTCTAGTAAATAATTTTAAATGTTTGGGTTCACATCCTGATGTTCCCAAAGCCACACGAGCAGTGTCCTCTAGGCAGCTGAATCGCTGCTGTGTGCGGTTTTGTTCAGCTGGGACCTTCGGATCACATCAAGCGGCCACCACGTGTGCTCTTCCCACGCTGGGCGCCCTGCGGGCTGGCTCTGCCCCCGGGCTCACTTGCTCACGTCCCGTCCCTCACTGCCCAGGCCCGCAGCTCACAGATGCTAAGGACAGGTGCTCCGATGTGGGGCCTGACTCGCGCGCGGTCTGGGAGCACAGCCGTGACTGATCACCACGCTCTGAGTAAGACCTGGGAGTCAAACCGAGAGCAGGCAAGGCACTCAGCAACCCATCTGCTGGATTCCAATACCGCATGCGCAGAGGTTGTCACGTGCTCGTCCCCACGGCCGTCCAGGTGACCTTGACAAGCCCCAGTTACGCTAAGACTGCTTCCGTTATTCAACAGTGGTACCCTTGGAATGCGTTCGTTCTTTCAACTCATCAGAGAACTTCAAGATGTAGTTAGCGCCACTTCTGCCACAAAGCTGATACTAGTAAGAGTTATATGGTATTTTAAAGGATCCATATTTCAGGAGAAAATCATACCATCAACTGTGATTTACGTGAAATTCTTGTCATTTGTAAAGCAAGTGGACCTCGAAATGTCTACTTACACAAAATTCAACCAAAAATGCGGCCTTACCTCGTATTAGTGTGGTCCACTAATAAAAGGCTAATAAAAAACAAGAAGTGATTCTCCAGTGAGTTGCTCATATTGTATTTTCACCTGACCCTAGAATTGCAGGCCGTGGCCAAACGAAAGAAGCAACAGAATAACTGAAGCTTGTCAAGACCGCCCAGGAGTTTGATTAAACCTAGAAATGGTTCTGCGTGAAACTGACCGTGAACTGGAATTTACAAACCCATTAGACTTCGCAGATATGACTTATATAGATTACTCCCTCGAAAAAAAAAATAAGGAAGAGAGAGATGTCACCAAAAAATATCTGTGTGGCCGTTACAACAAAGTGTAAAGAAGGTCAAATATCAACAGACCTGCATTTCTAATGTTTTATCTTAATCTGCCGGCATGTTCCTCCAGGAAGAATGCACAATTGGATATTTTAAATTATCCCAAGGCAGGGCATAACGTGGCCACTGGCAAGTCGTAAGCAATTGTCTGCTGTGCGCTTTTCCCTTAGTAAATAAAATGCTGCTCTTTTAGTCCTGAAATGGGCACTGCTAAAAATAAAGTGACTTTTGTTTTTGTTTTTAAAGACCGAAAACAATTTGAAAACAGCATTCAGAAAATTTAAGATTTTATTACTTTTCAAAGAGTCATTGACAAAAATTTTCAGAAAAAAAAAGTTTCACTAGATGCCAGGAGAAAAGCAAGAGAGAGCATATGCATTACTTTATAAAAAATGACTTTGTTAATTTGAGTTTGGTTTTTTTATCATTCATATGTAATGACAAGTCTGGAAGAAACATAACTTCTGAGGCTACTTTGTATTATTGCCCCAGCTCCTAACTACTGATTCAGCCTACACAGTTCTCACCGTCCGGTACGATGCACACCGACTGGATGCCGATGAGACCAACAAGGAGGTCGCTGACTTTATTTTTTATTGACGCTTGGTTGATTTATAGGGTTGTGTTAGTTTCAGGTGTAGCGCATAGTGACTCAGTGTTTTTGCAGATTACATTCCATTATAGGTTATTACAAATGAATGACTTTTAAACCATCAGAGTAACAGAAGTCAAACCACTCACTGAGGGACAGTGGCCGCTAAGGGCTGCTCTGGTAGTCATTAACCCAGCTTCTCTGCAGGTGGTTTACACTCTGCCGCTGCCCCTGAGGCCAGGTCCACCTCTTGACGTGTAAGATTTTACCTTCCCCACCGCTATCCTTTCTCCCTGCTCATCTTACTTACTTTCGAGTATTCACTTAGACTATTTCAAATGTCTAGATATAAATAAAAAATAACCCAAACCCTATGATCTATGAATCTAATTCCAGAATTATAAAGACACAAATTTTCCAGAAAGTCATTTCCTTTAATATTACTTTTCTTCCATGTGTCTCTTCAGCTCCTAGTTTGTTGTAATTTCCATGAAGAATTCCAAATCTATTAATAACACATAAAAATGATACATCAAGAGTGGACCCTAATGTAAATGATGGACTTTGGTTGATAACAGTGTGCCCATGTTGGTTCATCGATTGTACCAAATATGCCTCAGGGATGAGGGAGGCTGAGGGTGGGGAAGTGTATATGCGGTGGGTGGGGAGGGCTGTGTGTGAACTCTCTGTGTTTTCTGCTCAGTTCTGTTGTGA
The DNA here is from genome assembly GCF_048564905.1 of Vicugna pacos. NCBI lineage: Eukaryota > Metazoa > Chordata > Mammalia > Artiodactyla > Camelidae > Vicugna > Vicugna pacos. The sequence goes on from NC_133006.1 coordinate 4,624,434, forward strand.
ACCTGGAACTGCTCTAAAAGAATAAAGTCTACTAAAAAAAAAAAGAAACAAAAAAAACATAAAAATGATGGAATGTTTGGAAACATACAAGATGAAATAATTGGTATAGTTTCTGGCCCTCAGTAAGCACATCATAAAAAACATTTATATACAGGAAATGGCAAGAGATGTGGTGGAAGAAATAGAACACATGATGTGAAACATTCTTTATGATACTAAGAAGCTCAACTCCTGGAAGCAGACTTCCATTTTAGATAAATAATCCTGGCAGCTGAATAGAGGACATATTGGTGGGGGCAAGACTAGAGGCAGAGATGGTTGGGGACCTCTTTAGTAAACATGGAAACAACATAAGTATCTGGGAAGCTGGAATTCTTAACCATAAGCCCATCAATGGGACTCAGAGAATTCATAAACCCTCTGAAATACACATGTAATTCCTTGTGCTTGTGTAATGTACATGTTACCATGAACTTACCCCCTTCCCAGGAAAAAGAGAGTCTAATCAACAGATTTTCAAAGCAATGTACAAATTAAACCCGAAAGCATTAAGGACTAATCGTGCAGAGTGGTACATGCAGCAGATTAAGAATGAAACCCTGAGGAACACTGCTGTTTAAGGGGTAGATAGTAGGAAAAAAAGGCAAAGAGGAAAATCAGAGAAGTCTAAGCAGAAACTGGTAAGTTCAGGGCTTTAGAATCAAAGGAAACATAAGGTTTATAAAGGAGAATAGGCTTAACTGTGTACAATGTAACACATCTTGCACAGAAAGAAATTCTGATGGTGTTAAAATCAGAATGACACTGAGGACCGAAGGGAAATGTTTGGAGGGAACAGTGATTGACAATCCGGGGAGGTACTATTGCATTAGGGACACCTGGGGATACATGGAGTGTTTTCTGACTGCCAGAACTACTGACGTTTAATTCACAGGATCAAGGAATGCTAAACATTTCCAAAAGTCTTGAATAACGAAGAAATGAGCATCAACGCCACAATGAAGTGAACTTGGAAACTTACGGCAGTGTACAAGTGAACACAGTGAGAACAGAATTATTTTGTAAAGCTCAACTAAGAAACAAGGGAAAGATACTCGGCAGCAGTTAGACGCGTACTTCCTTTTAAAATGGAAAACATTGGGGGCGGGGTATAGCTCAGTGGTAAAGCGCATGCTTAGCATGCGCGAGGTCTCGGGTTCAATCTCCAGTGCCGCTATAAAGAATAATAAATTAAAATACATTTTGAAAATAAAATAAAATAAAATGGAAAAGATTAGATACCTATGTTGACTAGGAGGGAAAAGCCTATAGGAAATATGACACTGACAAACAATATTAATAAGACAAAGCTCTACAGGAGATTAATGGATGAGGTGAGAATTGCCCCCACCCCAAAACAGATGATTTGAAATTAGGAAGGGTAGAAGAACTTCATCCTATAAGGCAAAGGAGCTGTCCTTAGGGTATAGAGAGGGGAGTAGGTGGGGGACATCCTGACTGGGAGATGGCCTCAGTTTTCTCAACAAAAACAAGACTGAGGTTCAGTGTAGCAGATGATTCTAATGTTTCTTCTATTTACTGTTACAAATCTTTTTTTCCCCAAAATATCCTTTTCCTATGCATAATGAATACCCTGCTCCATTTTCAGTTTTTTTAAGGAATTGTATGAGAGGCTTCATGATAATCAGATTTCATATAGCCAGTCTTGATACACCTGTGCAATCAACCTGTAATTTCTTATTTACGTGTCTGCTTTGTGAGTACTGACTCTACCCCATGCATTACTACGGCACAAGCTAACACACAGGGTAGGTGGATTTCCTTCAGTGCCTTTCATTGCATGGGTATTGATGAGACAGGAGGGAAGGGGGCAGGGCACAGCCATCCAAGGAATGACTCAGCAATTAACACCAAAACGGTGTAAGAGTCAGCTCCCGTTAAGCCTTGAGACTCAAGATAGTGGAGATTTGACTTCCAGTAGACTTGAGCTTCATTATACACTCACTGTAATATACTAGCATGGTAAATAACATGCCCACAGGTGCCATGACAGCTCCAAGGCTGACCATAAATGGTCAAAGAGTGGGCGGTGGTCCAATTCCTGGGATTCTCAGCCCCTTTCCCCAGGGTGGTTGGAATGGTCCTTCCACTTGTAGGTGTGTGAAGCTACTGAGCCCATAAAAACTGGCAACACTGCCCTTCAGAGCCTTTCTCCCGCTCCCTTATCTTCAGAGATGGCCTGTACTGTCTGTGGGGTGTGTATCTACTTTTACTTTAATCTAAGCACCAACCCCCACACCTCGTGGCCTTTCTCTCACTATTTGAAACAGCCTACACTCTATATGGAGTATGTATCTCTCTAAACAAATCTATCTTTGCTCAACTGTGGCTCGCTCTTCAATTCCTTCCTGCGTGAAGCCAAGGACCCCCACTTGGCAGGGCAGGTCACAAGCACTCAGTGGAGACCCGGGACATGGCCATCCTCACTGCCCACATTCATTTTTCCTGCATCACTAAAGTGGTTCCACCCTCAGATCTCAAGTTAGGAGCGAGGCTGCTCTGCGGAGCTCTTAGTTAAACTGATTACATCCAAAGCATGTTTTCTAGTATGATTTCCCTGGGCTAAAAAATCTGCCTTTCTGAAGGCTTTGCCAAACAATATATGGAGTGGGAGCTATCCTTGAGTAATTTCAAATAGCCCATACTTACCTCATCCAAAGCAGAGAAAGAAAAATGACAAGCACCCATCCTAGGGCTCTTTACAGCCCTACTCCCTTCCTTTTCTGTAGGACTTCTACCCTTCGCCCCCAACTTTACTCAGTTTGCAGGAACTGCAGAAAGAAGAGCACTGACAAGGGCAGGCCCTGGGGTTGACTGTCAAGACGCTGCAGGATAATCGTGGGTCAGCTGCTGCTGGGCTTCCAGTGGTCAAAGGCAAAGAGGATACAAAATCAGAGGAGGCTTAAAACAAAAACAAAAACAGAACTGCTGCCTTCCTCCTGCCTAACTGTTAACTGGTCTTAGGCTTCTGTTTGTGTTCTGATGGATAAAACGCGTCTTGTAGCCCAGAAGGTTGCTGGTCAATGTTCCCTGAGTGTATGATTCTGAAACCTTGAATCTCTTTGCGTCTATTTACATGGATTTCAGTGAGAACATCAATGCGCAGCTGTCTCCAGCTGGTCCACTGTCAGTGCTGACTCGGAGACACAAAGGGTCCGTTTGAGAGGGACTCCAGGACGCACTAGAGAAGTGAGGAAGGGAAAAGACCACTCCTCAAAAAGTTACTGCTGTGAGTAACTGCAACTCAGTCCCACTGAGGACCTCTGTGAGGCAGCGGAGCCCATCCCTCAGGGTTACCCACCCAAGAAGTGAAGACACTAGGCAACTGTCCCCAACACCTTTTGTCATTGGCAAGGGGCTGCTACCAAAGGCGTGAATGCCCGGGCACCTCTGACACCGTCAGTGTCTGTACTGAGAGAAAGCCCTCTAATCTGAAAGTATTCGACTGGGACGGCGTCGGCACCGACTGGATGGAGGTCTGTGAGCGTCTGCTCCAGCTGCTTTGGGCAAGCAGCTACGTCACGCACACACACTTAGAGGGTCATGTATCCCCAGTGTTTGGTGTTGCATGGCAGGCAGGACGACCTGATTCTCACATTTTGCCGTTGTATCTAGCAGTCATGTCATTTTAGGTCATCAGGGAGTCAAAAGTTTATGCTGTTGTTTATTTGGAGATTTCCCTACAGGTAAGTTTTTTTTTTTTTAATAACTGTGAACATTACAAAGATTCAGTTTTCAAAAGGACAGATATTCCACCTGGGAACAGAGACAGCAAAAACTCACACTTTTTATAGAGCAGGTAATGATCATATTTTATTACCATTATTACTACCTATGGGGGTAGGCTTGGTTGTGCTTAACACATAAATTTCAAATTTCAGACCTCAGCATTTAGCCCCAAATGGCAAAGGCAATTCTAACTGAATTTTAAAGTCTCCAAAAATGCGTCTTTTAAATATGGGAGTTTGAGATTTACAAATGTTAGCCACTATATATAAAAATAGATAAAAATAATTTCTTCTGCATAGCACAGGGAACTATATTCAATATCTTGTGATAACCTTTAATAAAAAAGAATATGAAAATGAATTTATGTATGTATGTGCATGACTGAGACATGATGCTGTACACCAGAAATTGACACATTGTAACTGACTATATTTCAATAAAATAACTGAAAAAAAAAAACAAAAAAACAAAGTATGTCTCTGAACATATCTGTTCCAACTGACCTAAAATTATGATTTGATTTAGGTTCCAATAAACTAAAGCTACACCCAGAAACTATATACACATGACCAGAACACAGGTTATTTTAAAGCACACGGGTTTCATGATGGAGCTTCATTCCAAAGAAATATTCGGTAGACTGAACTCTTTTAATTCTAGTGTCTGTGAACAGGACTAGCTCTTCTAAGTACCTAACCATAGTGTTTGGTTTATATATAAAGGTGGGTTTATGTTCTGTCTAAAAATGTCATCAATGTTATTATTCTGAAGTACGTATCAGTAGCACTGTAGACTTGAGTAAACACCTAGAACATCACAATGGAATAAGCAACATGAGCATGTGAAGAAACTGCATGTTAAAGAGGAAAGAGGACCGCTCTAGGTCAGGATAAACGATGCCCATGGACTTAGGGAGGAATCGATGAATGTTAACGGCTTCTACCAGCTGTATGTTCATACTTTCTGAAGGAACTATATGCTGAAGGCCTGCAATTAAATAGCTACATATTACAAGTAAGCAGGTGGTGAAACGCATCTGAGAAACATTATACAGGCAGAGAGTGTAAATTTCCAGTTCCAGTCGCACTCTTCTTAGGAGGCGATTTTGAGCATCTCTTGATCATAAAACAGGCATTCTCTTCTGGTTAAGTCTCAGGGTATTATTTTTCCCCCTCTATTTCAGGATGACAGGCTGAGAACAGAATGGAACATTCTAAGAGTCTAAGGAAGGCAGAACAGAATTACTGGCTCGCTTGTTCTGAATAGCCTGCTGCTCTTAAAGCTGTCACACACTATGGATTTATATAGACAGGACTTCTGACATCTGTGTGGGGAACAAAATGCATGCTCTTATTCTATTTAGCCCTTTTTAAGATACAAAACATACATCATAATTCAATTATTCAACACGACAGCCATCAACAAAGCCAACAGCAAAGTGTGATGAGCCGTGCTCAGTGTCTCATACGAGCCAGTGATCAAAGCAACACACATCTCTCTAGCACACCAGTAAACACGTCTTTCAAAACTGACAATTAAAACCAGGTACATTACTTCAACCAGGTGCCCATCCGCTTAGTTACTTCTATCTGTGATCCGTATGTCTTTATTACACCGTGAAGGAATTAATAAAACGCCTTGCTGAACACAAGAATGTTAAGTCTATCATATTTTCTTGCCTAAAATGTTAGTTTGACATGATTTACATTTAGAAAGCCCCGCTAGTTATTTCTAATCACACTTTTGTCCTGTTTTAGATGCTAGCAAGATACGTGTTTAAAAAAAAAAGCCTTTCAAGTGTCAGCTGAAAGAAAATGCACAACCTAAAGCTTGAGAGTTATTTTTATTCGGTGGACTTTCTGAGGACTCAGCCCAGGATGCAGCCTCTTAGATCGCTCTAAGAGACTATTCCGAAGTGGCGAGGGAGGCGCCAGGATGTATAGGAGGTTTTGCAACAAAGACCATGTAGTCAGAACATCAGAAGATTACTGTTCATTAAAGAAAACCAGACAGCTTGAGTTAAGGAATTTAGCATTTTTCTACGTGGGGAAAGATGCAAAGGTCTGGGCTCACTGGCATCATTCCTTTGATGTGCACTGAGCTGTTGAGGGTCAGTGTCCTGTTCTCTCCCCATCCTGAGATCCCTCAGGGGGCACTGCTGGGGGTGACAGCAGAGGCCGGGCTCCCTGCTTGTCTGCATCCTGAGTTCCGCCCGCTCACTGTCTGGGGTGGCGGTAGCGGCTGACGACCTGATGGCCACAGCATCCTTGGTTTACTGACATGTCATATTTTTCATTCACACAAGGCAGCATTCAGTCAACTAGTCAGTGGTTTTATAACAAGTATCATCGAATGTTTTATAAAAATTAGTAGGCATTTACCCACCGTGAGTCCCTCGGAACGTCTCTTGATGCTCATGTTTCTTTTCTTCAGCAAACATTAATGGTGGCTCAAGAGTCTTATTGGCAAGCTTCCCTAATACCTGGATATGTAATTTCTGTTTTTAGGGGAGTATGTTCATGTGAAATAGCTAAGGAACTGCTCTTTGAAATTTACTGTTATTTAATTCTCAGTTTCATCCTACCAATCAATATTTACCCTCTTTTTTTTTTTTTTGTGAATGACACTGCCTAATTTAGTTTGGAGGATTTAAAGAATGGCTGCTTTGTGAAAAATACCACTTAACCTAGTATCTCAAGGATCAAGCAATTTTGGGTACAATAAATAGAATGAAAAGAATATCCCCAAAAGAAGCTGCAGGGCAGCTTAAGGCTCTGAGCTAAGACCGCACATAGCAGAACGTGCCGCGTACGACGAACAAAGCGGGAGAAAGAGCAGCCTGCCCGGGAAGTTAGGGAAACCAGGTCATAGACCTTGTCAAGCACTAAGGATGTTTCCCTAGTGCACTGGGAAGCCAGCAAATTGTTTTAAGCAGCATTCATGACTTGATTTATATTTTTAAAAGATCACCTGAATCCTGTCTGAAAACTGGATGAGAATGGGGGCAGGACTGGAAGCTGGGAGCGCAGCTGCTGCATTAGTGCAAATCAGAAGATTAGTACAAATAAGATCTCAGAACAGGTGGAGAGCAAGGCATCAATTCAACTACACAGAGGAAAGGGAATCATTACGAGGGTTAAGAAAGAAGAGAGTGTCAGGAAGAAAACCCAAACATCTGGATCAAGCAACTGGAAGGCCAGAGGTGCCACAATCAGAAATGAGGATAAATACGGAGGGAGAATACTCGTGGAGTGGAGTGTTGTGCAGACGATGTATGAGATGACGGAGTGACACCCAAAAAGAGATGAAAAGCTAACAATGGAACCAATTTTTCTTATGTCCCATCGTCTATAGAAGTGGTATCCTAGGCTATGAAAATCAAGATAATATGACATGCTGGAGAGAACTGAGACAGAAAGATGTTGAAGTTCAAGGACTTCAGCAGGGGTGTTCAATTACACTGAATAATTATTAGAGGGAAGGCCATATTAACTGTATCATCAATGTTAATTAATAGCATAATACAGAATATAAAAATACATAGACATTATTAAATAACAAAATAAAAATCAAGTATCTTTTGCATGTCTACTGGTATAGCCTAAAGGTGGTAATGTGGTTGCCTGAATGTTTACAAAAAGTTCCATGAAGGTGTTTCTTAACCTACTGTTTACATTTAAAAGTACATTCTCATCAGCTCTGTCCCTAAATACAGAACTACAGCATTATTTTAATAGGTTTATAACTTTTCTCCTGATAGTTATATCATAATTTATCAAATTTCCTAAACACTTTCGCTATTTGCAATATTCTTTCATTTTAAAAAAAGCTTGTGATGAACACCTTTATACATCCACCTTTTTGCCCTTGTTTATTTTCTTTTCCTCATTAAAAATCTTTTAAAATGTATCAGTGTGACCCATCAAAAAGTTGTTCTGATTTGCATTTCCGCCAACCATGCATAGACACAATATTGTACCTATTTTACCAAACCCGGGTTTTAATTTGCATTTAACTATTGCTCACTTAAATAAAATACCCACTCCTGGGCACATATCTGAAGGGAATTCTAATTCAAAAAGATACATGCACCTCAATGTTCATAGCAGCATTATATACAATAGTCAAGACATGTGAGCAACCTAAGTGTCCATTAACAGATGGTTGGATAAAGAAGTTTGGTATACTTATACAATGGAATACTACTCAGCCATAAAAAAGAATAAATGCCATTTGCAGCAACATGGATGGACCAAGATATCATCATTCTAAGTGAACTAAGCCCAAAGAAGAAAGAGAAGAAAAATACCATACAAAATCACTCATATGTGGAATCTTAAAAAAAAGAAAAAAAAAGTGGACACTAAAGAACTCATCTACAAAACAGAAACAGACTCACAGACATAGGAAACAATCTTACAGTTACCAGGGGAAATGGAGTAGAAAGGGACAAATTTGGGAGTTTGAGATTTGCAAATGTTAGCCACTATATATTAAAATAGATAAAGGAAACATTTCTTCTGTAAAGCACAGGGAACTATATGCAGTATCTTGTAATAACCTTTAATGAGAAAGATTACAAAAATGAATCTATGCCTGTATGTGCATGCCTGGGACATGATGCTGTGCACCAGAAACTGACACATTATAACTGACTACACCTCAATTAAAAAAAAAAAACTAAAATTTAAGCTCTGTTTAATTTGCATTATTTTATTATTAATGAGGCCAAGCACTGGTTTCATCTACTGATGGGTGTTTGCATGCTTTTCAACGGTCTGAACTATTCCTGTCTTGGTCATTAGAGGTGCTCAGAAAAGATCTAGTCTTCCTTCTAAGCACAGCTTAAGACTGTACACTCTGAGTCCTAGGGAGTCAGGCTTGACCTTGCGTGGCACTTTGGTCAATGAACAATGAACAGACGTAGTATGTCACACTCCCAGGCAGAAGCTTTTAGGGCCAGTGTATGACTGATGGCATCACCTTCCTGAAGCCCTGGTGACCATGGGACAGTGGATCACATGGAACCTTTGCCAGTTTGAGATCCTGAGTGATCATAAGAAGCAGCCCACAGCCAACCAGTATTAGACACACAGTAGGAATAAAAAAAAAGCTTTTATGTGACATTAGTCCAGCATTAGGGAGCTGTTTATTCCTGCAGCATAATGTTTACATTAATCTATCTTTCCGTTTCCAGCTATGGATTTCATTTTTTATTACTGATTTATAAAAGTTCCTGATATTGAAAATATTTTTATTTCTATTTTTGTTGATATCATTATTATTTTAATGCAGAAATTCTCAAATTCTTCTTTTTTTCTTTTTCATTATGGGATCTGACCTTAAGAAGATTGCTGGAAAGGCCTTCACTCTACTAAAATTTTAAATCTAGAATTAGAGAATATCCAATTTTTATATTTAAGTTTTCAATACAGTAAATTATACTGCAACAAGGTATGAGGCAAAATAACTGTTTTATCTACACTTACATTATTGAATGAAATCTCTCTTATAAAGCATTTGACATGCCAAATTTTCACATCATAAATTCTTATACACACTTGGGTCTATTTTTCTGCTTTCTAGACTGATCCATCAATGCAAGAAAGAAAAACTACAGGTTTTCATTTTTAACTATTTTTAAAGTGTATTAGGTTTACCATAAAATTGAGAGTAAGGTACAGAGACTTCCCATCTATCTCTGCTCTCACACAGGTGTAGTCGCTCCCATTATCACCATCCCTCACCACAGAGGTAGGTATTTTTTTTACCAAGGATGAACCAGCATGGAACTGCCATGATCCATTGCTACCTTAAGGTTCACTATTGGTGCTGTACATTCTCTGGGTTTGGACAAATGCATAATGACATGTATCCATCATTACAACATCATACAAGATGATTTTCACTGCCACAGAACTCAGCTAAACCAAGTACGCTGCATCATTCTTTCATGGAAATGAACACATCTCTAAGATAATTCCTTACAAACAGAGCATAGATATTTCTAACATTGAGAGGTATTTCCAAATTAGCCTCCACTCCTTTTCTTCTTTTTAAATAAAGAGTATTTTTTAGAGATGTTTTAGGTTCACAGCAAAACTGAGATGAAGGTACAGCAATTTCCCAACCTCCTGCCCCTACACATGCACAGCCTCCCCAACTCTCACCATCCCCCACCAGAGTGGTCCTCTTGTTTCAGTAGATGAACCTACACTGACACTTCATAATCACCCAGAGGCCACAGTTTACACTATGGTTCACTCTTGGCTGTGTACAACCCATGGGTTTTGACAAACGTATGACAGGACTCCATCATTACCGTATCACAGAGTATTTTCACTGCCCTAAAAACCCTCCATGCCCTGCCTGATCGTCCATCCCACCCAACTCCTGGCAACCTCTGATCTTTTCCCTGTATCCACAGTTCTGCCTTTTCCAAAATGTCACATAGTTGGAACCATACAGCATGAAGCCTTTTCAGATCAGTTTATTTCATTTAATGACATACATTTAAGTCTCTTCCTTGTCTTTTCATATGTTGATAGCTTATTTATTTTTGAATATGTATATTGAATGTATATTGTATTTTTATTGAAGTATCATCAGTTTACAATGTAGTGTCCATTTCTGGTGTACAGCATAATGCTTCAGTCAACATGAACGTGCATATATTCATTTTCATATTTCTTTGTAATGCTGAATAATATTCATTGTCTAGACGTACCATAATTTATCCCTTCACCTACCATAGAACGTGTTTTGTCAATTATGAATAAAATGGCTATAAACATCTGTGTGCAGGTCTTTGTGTTGATTTGAGCTTTCAACTCTTTTGGGTAAATATCAAGGAACATGATAGTTGGAGCATATGGTACGACTGTATTTAGTTTTGAAAGAAAATACCAAACTCTTTCCCAAAGTGGCCACACCATTTTGCCTTCCCATCAGCAAATGAGAGGTACTGTTGTCCCACACCCTCTGCAGCACTGGGCGCTGTCAGCGCTCCTGATCTGAGCCATTCTAACAGGTGCTCAGCAGTATTTTATTGTTGTTTTAACCTGCATTTCCCTGGTGACATTATCATGTGAAGCACCTTTTCATATGTTTATTTGGCATCTGTTTATCTTCTCTGGTGATGTGCCTTTAAGGCTTTGGTCCACGTTTTAATTAGGTTGTTTGCTTTCTTATTGTTGAGTTTTAAGTGTTCTTTTTATACTTTATATTTCAGGCTTATGAGATGTGTCTTTTAAAATAGCTTCTCCCATCTTGTAACTTTTCGAAGTCTCTTGATATTGTCTTTCACCGAGCAGAAATTTTTAATTTTCATGAAGTTTCACTTATTAATTATCTCTTTCATGGACTGTGCCTTTGATGTCTTTTCTTAAAGTCATCCCCATGCCCTAGGTCATCTAAGTCTTCTCCTACGTTACTTCTAGGAGTTTTATAGTCCTGCATTCCATATTTTGAGTTAATTTTTGTGAAAGGTATAAGGTCTGTGTCTAGATTCATTTTCTTGAATGTATATGTCCAGTTGTACCAGCACCATTTGCTGAAGAGACATCTTTGCTCCATTGTATTGCCTTTGCTCCTTTGTCAAAGGTCAGTTGACTCTATTTGTGGGGGTTTATTTCTGGATTCTCTGTGCTGTTCAACTGATCTATTTGTCTAATATTTTCTCAATACCACACTGTCCCAATTACTGTAGTTTAATAGTAAATCTTGAAATCAGGTAGAATCAGTCTTTCAACTTTGTTCTCCTTCAATATTGTGCTGGCTCTTCTCAGTCTTTTGCCTCTCCATATAAACCTTAGAAAGAGTCTGTAAATATCCATAAAGCAAGTTGCTGGGCTTTAGATTGAGATGGTATTGAACCTATATATTGAGTTGCAAAGAGCTGACATCTTGAAAATATTGAGTCTTCCTATCCATGAGCATGGGCTGTCTCTCAATTGACTTATTTCATCTTCGATTTCACTCATCAGAATTTTATAATTTTCCTCATAGAGATCTCGCATGTATTTTGTTAAATGCATACCTAAGTGTTTCATTTTGGGGGGTAATAATGTAAATGATATTGCATTTTTAATTCTAAATTCCACTTGTTCATTACTGGTAGATAGGAATGCAAATGACTTTTGTAAATTATTCTTATCCTGCAAACTTCCTCTCATTGCTTGCTGGTTTCAAGAGTTCTTTGTCAGTACTTTTGAATTTTCTACATAGATGATCATGACATTCGTGAATAAAGACAATTTTATGTCTTCCTTCCCAATCTGTATACCTTCTATTTCCTTTTTTGACCTTATTGCATTAGCAAAGATTTCTAGTACAGTTTTGAAAAGGAGTGGTAAGAGGGGACATCCTCACCTTGTACCTGATCTTACTGAGTTTTTATCATGGGTGGTTATTGTCTTTTGTCAAATGCTTTTTCTACATCTATTGACTTGATCATGTAATTTTCATTTTTAGTATGTTGATATAATGGATTACATTAACTGATTTTCAAATGTTGAACCAGTCTTGCACACCTAAGATAACTCTTGGTCAAAGTATATAATTCTTTTTATACTATTTTTGGATTTGATTTGCTAATAATTGTTGAGGATTTTTACATCTCTGTTCATGAGAGACACTGGTCTGTAATTTTCTTTTCTTGCAGTGTCTTTGCCTGGCTTTGCTATTAGGTCATGTGGGCCTCATCTCTGTTCTCAGAGATTCCACGGGTGGAATCTTCCGTCCTCGAACATCATCATGTAAGTTTTGTATTTGACCCACAAGGTGAAACTACCCTCAGAGCATCACTGATTATTAGCATTAATACTTCCCAGGAAAGTCCTATGAAGTTTTTAAACTTTCCTCACTATCTTCCAGTTTCCATAATCTCACCCCAAACTGTTACGTATTCCAAAATTGTACCTTGGATGACCAACGTCCCAACTTAGCTAAACAAAGAAACAAGCAAACAAAACTTCCAAGAAAGCACTGGTTGTTGCCGCTTTGCTCAGCTATCCCTTAATTCATTATGTCTTGACTTTAAATAACTACTTTATAGATGGACTTGAAAAGAAAACAGAAAGGTTTAAAAATGCCCTGATATGCTTTACAACTTGAAAGTACAGCTTATTTGTAAGTTTCTACAGATCTGATTCCCATTCCAAAAAATATATTCTCTACTACTGTGCTTCCATTTGACTCTCAAGGTCTCTTATCCACAGAATCATAAATTATTTTCCTTAGATAAAATAAAAGGAGCATCTGCACAAAAACTCTATTTACATGTCAACATGTGTACAGTGACCGAGAGAAAGCCACCCCCTAAATCATAATGACGCCTTTCACTATTATTTCCAACTTGATTACTGTAACTAAGCGCAGGACTGAGCACAGCACTGTGCCCAGCCGCAGAGAAGCAGGATGTGTGTCCCCTGCACCAGCCCCTATTCAAGGGTTAAGAAAAAAAATGACACATCGACACATCTATGCCAATGCTAACTTCTTCCAATATCGGCAAATTCATATGCAAATGCAAACTTCTTTTGTATAATGATGTAAGCAAAGGGTCCTCTGCTGGCAAAGGAGCCTCAACCTCTGACTAGTGAATCTGGGGACGTTCTACCAACAGTGATTTGAAGAAGGAGGAAACGAACTAACTGCCCTGATGCTAAAAGTGCTGATTCTAAGAAATGCTGCAATTTCCTCTCTCTCCCTTACTGCTTTTCGTGCTGAGCTCATTACCAGGTAATGAGCTGATAATCTCAGAAGAATGGCCAGACCCTCCATGGTTCCCCCATGACACTGAGGTTAAGGGAAGTGCAGCAGCGCCCTGTAAAGTGCCCTAATTGTTACCACCTTTTCACATCCATCCAGCCTTTCTATAAAACTTCAAGACCCCAACCCCAAGACAGATTGCAGTCTCTAAGGCATGAGCCCGCCGTGACTCCCCTTTGCCTGGCAAAGCAATAAAGCTGTTCTTCCCTGATTTTTCCAGAACTTTGCCTCTGAGTCTCAACCCGGTTTTGGGGGTACAGAAGCCGGTTTTGCAGCAACATTCCCACTGTAAGAGGCTATATTTTTATGCAATAGCCAACACCCCCAGCAGTTACACTTACCCTCGATTATTTAGATCTCTTTCTATTAAAAACGCTGAAAACCTAAGATCTACAAGAAGACAGTCACATGACCATTGACCGGTTCCTCTTCAGAGATTCCATTTTGGGTGTCTCTCAATTATTCTTGCTAGTGGAGCTGCCTAGTCCTGTAAGTTTAGAGGTTTGCAGTGTGCTGCCTCAACTTCCCTAGGGCAATCAGCCACGGGGATCCAAAGACTTTGGAGATGGCCCCAGCTGAAGGAAGCAAGACTTCTGTTTTTTTTTTTTTCTGCCTCTTCCTAGAAAGCCTCTACTAAGCAGATCTTTCCTAAATCTTCTCTAAATAGCAATATATATAGTAAGCCAGTATTTGCTTATTTTATAAATCACATTATCAATACATCTTTCGGGAGTTTTTTTCCCCCAAATTTCATGTATTTTATTTTTTATTTTTTGCAGGGGGAGGTAATTAAGTTTATTTATTTATTTGATTTTTCAGCGGAGGCGCTGTGGATTGAACCCAGGACCTCAGGTATGCTAGGCATGCGCTCTACCGCTTGAGCTGTACCCTCCCCCACCCCCACAATACATCTTTTAAAAAGAGAGAAAAGAAAAGAGAAAATATCTCACTTCTCATAAGCTGCTAGTCATTGCATGCTGCGTCACTGAACATCAATTTGTTTAGCTCTATCAACTTTTCTTTCTTTCTTTTTTAATCAGGTCAGGCTGTCGCTGTGACACTGGCAGGTCACCACCAAAGACGGTGTTGCCCCAAGGTCTTTTACAATAATAATATGCTAAGAGGCATGCAAAATAGCAAAGGACTCAAATAATTCTTAAACCGGAGGAACTGCCAATGTTCCTGAGAGAGTTCCCAGGATGACGGATGACACGGGAAGTGCAGTGGCTGGTGGGGAATAACGAGTGTCATCACTGAACCACTCACAGAGGCTGGTTCGGACGGGGCGTGTCTGTGCGCGATAACGCGGGGAACATCTTCGTTCCTCACGCCACGGCCTCTTTGCCTTTTCCCTGTTCCTGGAGTCTGAGGAGGTCAACTATCCAGCGACTAAGTCATTCGTTTCAGCAAAAGCCTGCCTGGGCAGGGCTAAAACGCCAGGCCCCGCCCAGTGCCACCACTGTGGGACGAGGGACAAACCAACCAGGCCCGACAGGCGCCACAGGACGGAGAGAAAAGGCGGACCTTCCCGGAGGAGGCAAGCGGGAACGCGGAGCACTGCTCACGGCAAACAGGCTACACACATTTTCATGTGAACATTTACAGAACAGCCTGATTTCATGAACTGACTTTGGAATTTAATAAAAAGTTGTTTGTAACTGGATTATCTTTGGTCCTATTTTTTGATCACAGCCAACATACAAACAAAACCAACATGCTGGTATCCTCTTTTTAAACAGTCTATTCTCTGACCATAGACTAAACCTCCAGTTCTTACGATGATCAAACAAGGCCCGCGACATGGGTGTGAATTAATCCACCCAGGCACTTGCTGACTGTCCTTTACGAGCCGGGCACTCTGCTCGGCAGTAAGAATAAGGAGATAAAAGGCTTCAAGAAGTCTCAAGAAGCCCACGGGTCCTGGAGACAAGAAGCTGTACATTCACAGAGATTTATAATGCAATGGGATAAGCATAATGCTATGAGCACAAGGTCCATTTCAGGAACTAAAACAAGGGTGGGGAGGATAGTAAATACCGAGTTTTCTCCTTTGCACTCAAAGCTGCTCTAACATCTCAGGGCTCTGGGTGTTCACCTGGGACACGGAGAAGAACCTCACCCCTTCACCACCGTCCTTTTCCTCGGCCCCCCCCTTTATATGTTAATTCTTCAGTGTCCTCAATCCCTTTCAGACCCTCTGAGGAGCCTTTCCTTACCCCGGAGTCGTGGACAGGGGCTACCTTCCGTGCTTCCACCCCCGCTGCGGCTCACCTGTGGTCCACACCGCCTTACAGGTGTGCTTACCTATTTAATACACAGGGAGAAAGCTCTTTTCGGGAAGAGCGAGCATTTCAAAAACAAGCAACACTAGCGGTGTCTGTAGTTCCACTGCGCAGCATAGCGCACGGCCAGAGAAATGTGTTCCACAAATATTTAGTAACTACATTAACTCATGGAGAATGTAACTGATATAATACAAATAAAGCACTTTGTAAGGGTTCGGCAAACATCAGTCCTTGGGAAGCCAAGTATAATATGGTACAGCATGTCAGAACTTAGTGAATAAGTCACAGATAAAAAAAAGGGGGAGGAAGGGGAGGAGGGGGAGGGGGAGGAAGGGGAGGAGGGGGAAGGGGAGGAGGGGGAGGAGGGGGAGGAGGAGAAGCAGAAGAAAAATTAAAAATAACCTCAGTTAAAGGTCCACCAGAAGCACGGTGACAAAGGCTGCCTACTACCAGCGCCCTCACGCCCATGGACCTGTGGAGTCAAAGCTGGGTTCTAACCTTTTCCATCAACCCGGACTGGCGCTGATGGCCCGCCATCTGTCCAACCCAAGTGAACCCAGTCTTTCTCTGTCACTTGTAAAGAGAAGTCAGCGTCCACATCATAACTTGTGAAGGCTGAGCAAGATAACACCGAGAAGCATTTAGCTCTGCGGCTGGCACGTAGTCCATCTGGAATCCACACTCAGCCTCCGGTCCCCACTCGACATCCGCGGTGAAACAGATCCGCACGGGGCAGGGCAGTGCCTTAAAACCTCGTCTTTCCTTTGAGGAGTAAGGGTCTTTCGTCAGCAATGGCCCTGATAATACCTGTGCTGCCACCATGTGGTTGGTGGCAGTCATTACAGGGATCATGCCCTGTAATTTGCAGGGATCACGCAAATCTTTCAGAAATGATTGATGGACATTTAGGTTGGTTCATGTCTTGGCTATTGTAAACAGTGCTGCTATGAACACTGCGGTGCATGTGTCTTTTCGAATTAGAGTTCCCTTGGGATATATGCCTAGGAGTGGGGTTGCTGGATCCTACAGTAACTATTTTTTAGTTTTTTGAAGAATCTACATACTGTTTTCCATAATGGCTGCACCAAACTGCATTCCCACCAGCAGTGTATGAAGGTTCCCTTTTTCTCCACAGCTTCTCCAGCATTTACTGTTTGTGAACATCGACAGATGACTGGATAAAGAAATTGTGGTGTATTTATACAATGGAATACTATTCAGCCATCAAAAAGAATAAAATAATGCCATTTGCAGCAACAGGGATGGACCTGAAGACCATCATTCCAAGTGAAGTAAACCAGAAAGAAAAATACCATATGAAATCACTCATATGTGGAATCTTAAAAAGAAAAAAAGGGAAGAAAGAAAAAAAGAGGACACTAATGAACTCATCTACAAAACAGAAACAGACTCTTAGACATAGTAAACAATCTTGTGGTTACTAGGGAAAAGGGAGTGGGAAGGGATAAATTTGGGAGTTTGAGATTTGCAAATGTTAACCACTATATATAAAAATAGAACAAATTTCGTCTGTATAGCACAGGAAATTATATTCAATATCTTGTAATGACCTTTAATGAAAAAGACTATGAAAATGAATATATGTATGTTTATGCATGACCAGGACATGATGCTGGACACCAGAAACTGACACACTGTAACTGACTATACTTCAATTAAAAAAATTTTTTTAGAAACTAAAGCGTGGTGTGTTAAGTGTTTGATATACATTATCTCATTTAACTTTTAAAGAAGAAAGGAAAGAAAACCCTGTGAGGTTGGCACTATCTGCCCTGTCTTAGAGATGGCCGCAGGGCACCAACATGGGGAGGACAGCCCCTTGCCTGCATCCACTGGACCAGGAAGTGTAAGAGCTGTATTTGCGTTCAGAGCAGTCCCATCTCAGGACCTAAACACCAACCATCAAGCTGCCCTTTCTTTCTAAATAATGTTCCACTTAAGACTGAAGTCTGAATTATTTAGAAAAAATATTGGCTCCAAATGAACAACTTTCAAAGCACTCAAACACAAAATTCTGGTTCCTCTCTCTTCACCTACTTGTCTATTTTGCTTCAGTGTATAAGCTGTTTTTCCCACTAGGATTCTGTTGGTACTTTAGAATCTAGGACTGTGTCACAGAAGTCCTTCTATTTCCAGAACCCAGTGTTTTTTTTTTTTAATAATGCAGACATCAATGTGTTAATGATTATAATTTATAGTTCTGTAAGCAACTGATAGAACTCTCTCTTATTCTTAGATCAGTTTACATGCCACAGATAATCCTTATTTATAATTCATGCTGGATCTTAATTGGATCTCAGTTTTCCTAGGACAATCTTTCAGTGTCACTGAGTAACTTTCATCCCCGTCCTTCCCCCCCCCCCACCCAGGATTTCACCTGCATCTTTCCTTACAAGGCTTCAGGGGAGGGGAGGGAGCACATGAGGACTCTAGACTCAGACCCTGAGTTCTGGCTTCGCCACACACAACTGATGTAAACCCGACACATGTGATTGATTTCGCCTGGCCTTGGTCTCCTCATCTCTAAACTGGATATAAGAACTTAATATGCCAGACTTGCCCCTTATTCTACAGTCAATAGATAATTGCTCTCTCTTCTTCTAGCACAAAAAAACCAAATTAGATTTACATACGGCCACATAAAAGCCATCTGTTTCTATGTCTCACAATCACCGTCCCAGAATTAATCTTTTTCCCCCCGGGAATACTGAAATGATGCTTTTAAAGAAGTCAAACAATGGAGTTGCTTCCAGATTTAAGATTTTCCTTTTCAGTGACAGATGGAGCATCCTTTAAAAATGATCTTAAGTAAGAAGAAAAAGATTTCTCAGGTTATAGAAAAGGAAAATGCAACTGGGTCTCCTCCAGGACTATATGATCTAAGATGGACAATGACACACATCTTGGAGACATAAGTCAACTAACAAACACTTGAAGGAAGTGGCAGCAGGGAGAGTCAAGCTGACGGATGGTGGACTGAGGCCCCTGTTGGCACAAGAAGATGATTTGTGCACGTGCATGCAAATTATTTAAAATGCGTTAAGACATATTTTATGCAGTAAATACTAATCATATGGGTAAAGATGTGAAGGAGACATGAAAATGTGTACAGCAGAACAGAGCAGCTAATGTAAGTATGTGGACCAGAGCCAGCTGCCCGGGTTTGAAACCTACATCCGTACCCTGATAGCTACGCGATTAGGCAACGTACTTCCCTGCTCCATGCCTTGTGTCCTCGTCTGGTAACGGGGAGTAATATTTATTTATCGCGTGGGCTTTAGGTGAGGCTTAACTGAAATAACACAGGTGAAGCAGTGAGCACACTGCTTGGCCCTCAGTAAGCACTCACTACCTGTTAGCATGATCTCTGACACAGGTCATTGTGTGACTCAATCAGGTCATGCTGAAGATGCAGCATTTTCATAGGAAACTATTGAAAATATAATTAGAAATGATGATGAAATTCCATATTTTTTTAACTGAGTACAGTCAATTACAATGCATCAGACAGCACCACGTCCCAGTCATGCATCTACATACATGTATTTGTTTTCATAGGAAATTCCACATTGAAATCCTAAGCTCCCCTCCAGGCTCACTGATGGCTTTGCCACCTGCCTGCTCCGTGGAGACGGCCAGCACAGGGTGGCACTGTCCACACACGTCTGCTTGGGAGAGACTGACAAGTAGCTTGTGCCTGACAGGCGACCTTAAGGAATATAACTCAGGCCTGAAATAAACAAGCGCATACCATCAGCCTGCCACAGGCTCTTTAAATTGCGTGTTTAAATTCTGTGAACACAACTGGGTAAAACTATAAACCCGTGGGTGCACCCCCCACCCGCCCCCAGCACGGGGGCTCGGGCTCACGTGGGGCTTTGCTAGTGACTTAAGTGTGTCACTGAAGTGCCTGGCGGGGGACCCCCAGATCGTGAAACAGGATGTCACAGCTTACAGCTCACTCGATGGGAGAAACACTGAGCTTCACATTTTAAGTGAAATTCACTCTTACAAGTCTCAAATTCATTACCATACACTATGAATGCATTGAACACTAGGGAATTAATTACCTGCATATGGTTTTAAAAAGAACAGAGCCAAACTCAAATCCAAATTTGCCTGTGCGATTCTCAGGGTGAGCTAATGATTAAAGTCCTTAGTGCCTGTTTATTGTAAAGAAAAATCTGCTTAGTAATACAAAACTGAGTATAGAGGCTATTTTGGGAGTCCACGCATGTTTCATCTCAAATGGCAAAAGGTCACTTCCTTTTCACATCGATTGGTGTTAGGATAAAAAGTGTCAAGCAGGCTCTGGAAAAAAGAAAGCACAGGATAACTAAGCACAGGGTCCCCCGTTCCGTATTTATGTACCATCCTGTGTTCACCTTATTTAATTCTCACAACAGCCAATGAGATAGACATTCTCTCTCTCCTTTGTTTAATTGAAACACAGTTTACTTGTAATATTTTCTCAGTTTCAGGCGTAGTGCATAGTGCCCTGGTATTTATAGATCACACTCCATATAAAGTTACTTTATGTCCCTGAGTCTGTTTTTGGCTTGTAAATAGAATTTGTATCATTTTTTTACATTCCACATATAAGTGATATCACATGATATTTGTCTTTCTCTGTCTGCCTTAAAATGATCATCTCTAAGTCCACCCATGTTGCTGCAAATGGCATTATTTCATTCGTTTTCATGGCTGAGTAATAGTCCATTGTGTAAATATACCACATCTTTATTCAGTCATCTGTCGATGGACATTTAGGCTGTTTCCATGTCTTGGCTATTGTAAATAGTGCTGCTGTGAACACTGGGGTGCAGGTGCCTTTCTGAATTGGAGTTTTCTCCAGTTACATGCCCAGGAGTAGGATTGTTGGCTCATAGGGTAAGTCTATTTTTAGTTTTTTTAAGGAATCTCCATACTGTTCTCCATAATGGCTGCACGAAACTACATTCCCACCAGCAGTGTAGGAGGGTTCCCTTTTCTCCACAGCCTCTCCAGCATTTATCATTTGTGGACTTTTGAATGATGGCCATTCTGACCTGTGTGAGTTGATACCTCATTACTTTGAATTTGCATTTCTCTAGTAATTAGCAATATTGAGCATCTTTTCATGTGCCTGTTGGCCATCTGGATGGCTTCTTTGGAGGAATGTCTGTGTAGGTTTCCTGCCCATTTGTTGATTGGATTGTTTGTTATTTTGTCATCGAGCTATTTATGAGCTATTTGTTTATTCTGGAAGTCAAGCCCCTGCCAGTGGCATCATTTGCAAATATTTTCTCCCAGTTCATAGGTTGTCTTTTTATTTTGTTCATGGTTTTCTTTGCTGTACAAAGCTTTTAAGTTTAATTAGGTCCCATTTGTTTATTTTTGCCTTAATTTCCATTATTCTAGGAGCTGGTTAAAAAAATATTGCTGAAATTTATGACAAAGGTGCTGGGAAAACTGGGCAGCTACATGCAAAAGAATGAAATTAGAACGTTCTCTAACACAATATACAAAAATAAACTCAAAATGGATTACAGACCTAAATGTAAGACCAGATACTATAAAACTCCTAGAGGAAAATGTAGGTAAAGTTACTTTAAAGTATTCACTGCATTCCCTGTGCTGAACATCACATCCTTGTAACGTACTTGTTTTCCATCTACGAGTCTGTACTTCTCAGTCCCCTTCACCTAGTTTGCCCCCCTCTTCCGTCTCCCCCTGTGACCACTAGCTTGTTCTCTGTATCTGTGAGTCCATTTCCGTTTTGTTATATTTGTTTATGTTTTTTAGATTCCAGACATAAGTGAAAACGTAGAGTTCCTTTTTTAAAAGAAGATGAATCTAAAGAGAAATGATGGAACTGTTCATTCCAATATTCATTTATGTTGGTGTGACTGTAAAGCATGGGGAGAAATTAATAAAAGATGATCAGTGCTTACTGCCAAGGCCACGTGTACATCGTGATGTGCTGGGCAGAGTGGCAGGGACCTGAGAGCAGCTTCTTTCAGTCCCATTCAACCCTCCTTGGTGCCCCAGTTTTCCTGTTCACTGAGCCTGAGGAAGAACACTCCTCTGCCTTTTTAAAATGCGGGCTGTAATTACACTCAGTCCTCTTGAACCCTCAGTATATCTTAGGGAGATTCTTTCACAACCCTCAGAATGCCTCCATCCAGACTTTGCCTAAAGCATCAGTAGCATGACTTTTTTATTTTTTATTTGTATTTATTTTTTAATTACTATTTTATTTATTTACTTTTAGGTTTTATTTTGGGGGGAAGGTAATTAGGTCTATTTAATTAATTTTTTTTAATGGAGGTACTGGGGATTGAACCCAGGACCTCATGCATGCCGAGCACGCGCTCTACCACGTGAGCTAAATTTAACCACCCCCCCCCATCAATAGCATGCCTTTCAAGGTTGTTTCCTCAAACCTTTCTCACAGGCGTCCTACTTTATCATATCACCCGCCTGCCCTCAAGTCACAAATCAGATCTTTCTTTTTCTTTTTTTTTAATATCTTTATTGTGGCATGCTTCCCGTACAGAAAACTACACGTATTTCAGATGTACGCTTTGATGAATTTTGATAGATGTATATACACCCATGAAACCACCACCACAATCAAGATAGCTCACATTTTCATCACTCCCCAGGAGGTGCAATTGTCAAACTGCCAATTTATCCCTTCCCACCCCCATAACCCTCTGGCAACCATAAGTTTGTTTTCTATGTCTATGACTCTGTTTCTGTTTTGTAGATAAGTTCATTGGTGTCCTTTTTTTAGATTACACATATAAGTGAAATCATATGGCATTTATCTTTATCTTTCTGGCTTGCTTCACTTGGAATTACAATCTCCAGTTTCATCTATGTTGCTGCAAATGGTATTGTTTCGTTCTTTTTCATAGCTGAGTAGTATTCCATTGCGTATATGTGTATACACACACACACACATACACACACTCTAGTTTGGGATACTAGAGTCCTGAACATTTGATTTAATTTTCCCACTAGCAGAAATTCTTTCATCACTTGCTTAATCATCTTGGTAGTAGAATGATCACAGTGCTTCCTGGACAAAACAAATGCGGGGAGCCAAGTAGGCACCAAGAGGCTGCATCACAGAAGGCTTTGCGCAGTCAAGTGCTTTGTTGGGAAAGGCAGGCAAAGAGGCAGGACGAGCACGCCTGGGCTCCAGGACACACCATCACCAGAGGCACTGGAATTCTGCCTGGGTTCTCTCCTGGCATCTCCCTCTTCCATTCCCATTACCTTCTGCCTTATTTCACATGTGGCATTACTTTTGAACCTAGATTTAAATAGATGAAAAGCCCTGAAGCTATTTCACTGAAGTGATTTTACAGGACTTCTAGCCAAAATACATCCAGAACATAGCAAAATTACCAAGGAGGCGAAAGGCATATGCAGAGAACTATGGAACACTGATCAAGAAAATTAAAGATGATTGAAAGACATGGAAAGATAGCCCATGCTCTTGGATTGGAAGAATTAATATTGTTAAAATGGCCATATTTACATAAAGTAACCTACAAACTTAATGTGGTCCCTATCAAATTCCAGGACATTTTTCACTGAAATAGAATCATTCTAAAATTTATATGGAATCACCAAAGACCCAGAATTGTCAAAGCGTTACTGAAGAAAAATAAAAAACCCGGAGGCATAACCCTCCTAGATTTCAGACAATACTACAGAGCTACAGTAATCAAAACAGACATATGGATCAACTGAACAGAACACAGAGCCCAGAAATAAACCCACAGACCTATGGTCAATCAATCTTTGACAAAAGGAGGCAAGAATATACAATGGAGAAAGACAGTCTCTTTAGCAAGTGGTGCTGGGAAAACCAGGCAGCTGCATGTACATCAATGAAGTTAGAACACTCCCTCACTCCATACACAAAAATAAACTCAAAATGCCTGAAGACTTAAATATAAGACATGACACGATAAATCTCCTAGAAGAAAACATAGACAAAATATTCTCTGACATAAATCATAACAATATTTTCCGAGGTCAGTCTCCCAAGGCAATAAAATTAAAGGCAAAAATAAAAAAAAAACTGGAGCCTAATTAAATGTATAAGCTTTTGCACAGCAAAGGAGACCACAAACAAAACAAAAAGACAACCTACAGACTGGGAAAAAAATATCTGCAAATGATGCAACTGATAAAAGCTTAACTTCCAGAATATACAAACAGCTCAAAAAGAATTCAATGACCAAAAAAAAAAAAAAATCCAATCAATAAAAAAAATGGGCAGAAGACCTAAAAAAGCAATTCTCCAATGAAGACATATCGATGGCCAATAGGCACATGAAAAGATGCTCAATGTCACTAATTATAGAAATGCAAATCAAAACTACAGTGAGATACCTCCTCACACCAGTCAGAGTGGCCATCATTCCAAAGTCTGCAAACAATAAACACCAAAGAGTGTGTGGAGAAAAAGGAACCTTCCAACACTGTTGGCAGGTATGTAGTTTGGTATAGCCATTATTGAAAATGGTATGCAAATACCTTAGAAAACAAAATACTAGATATAAAATAGATAAACAGCAAAGTCCTATGGCATAACACAAGGAATAATATTCAAAATCTTGTAGGAACTTATAATGAAAAAGAATACATGTATATGTATATATGTAAATATATATATATATACACACGACTGTATCACTATGTTGTACACCAAAAACTAACACAACAGTGTAAATCAACTATATTTTAATAAAATAAATAAATAAAATAAGAACATCAAAATTCAATTTTAAAATAGCAAATAATGCAAGCCCTGGTTTTTAGCCTGTATACTGGAAAAAGAAGCAGGGTCCTGACTTACATGTTCTCTTAATTTCTGCTAATTTTCTTTTTGTAGAACAATCATTCCTTAGTATTCCCTCAGTTTCTCCTATCATCATAAGAAGTGGAGGAGGTTAAAAAAAAAGAATTAAGCATTCCTAGACAAATGAATTAAAAATAAAAAAGACCATGGGGGAAAAAAAGATAAAATAGTAAGAGTATCACAACAAATGGTGAAGAGAAGACCGTCAACTGAAAGGTCGCTGTTTTAAAAATACAACTCCCACATGCCTTTATTTTATTTAGATTTTGGTTAAGCCACCACACAAAGCCTTGAGTTTTGAGGACTAGTCATGCCACAAATATACAAAAGATGGAAGCAATGATTGGCAGGATCGAAGGAAAAGGGAATTACTCAAATCATACAAGAAGTACCAGGGAGATTGTACTCAGGCAGCGGAGAAACATCGAGAGTTCTTACGCAGGACAATGACATTATCTAAAAACACTTACTCAAAATCCTTTGTGAAGAACATATCAGAAAGTGAAAGACTGAATTCTGCAAAATGCGTCAGAAGGCTTTTGCAGGAAATGGATGCCAAGAATGACAGTAGCCGTGAAGAAGTGGGTGGCAGTGGGGCTGGAGAAATGTGAATAGATTTGAACTGTGTTTGGGACATAAGAATGCACAAGATTTGGTGATTGTAAATTCAAAGCGAGAGTGTAAGATGGTACCCAAATTTCTCAACAAGATGGTACCCAGATTTCTCCTTCGTGACAAGCAGGATGGTTGTGCCCTTCCTTGAAACAGGAACAGAATAGTAAAAGCAGATTCTAATGAAAGGAGAATTAATTCAGCTTTTACCTTGCTGAGTCTGAGTTGCCTCAGGAATATTCAGGGGAAGGCGTCAAGTAATTGTGGACCGTATCAGTCTGGAGGTCTAGAAAAGGTTCTGCTGAAGTGAATAATTTGGGAGTGATCAGTAAAAGCAGGGTTCTGAAGCTCAGGAGGCAGGACTGTAACGGCCAGGGACCAGTCTGGGGCCAGAGAGGGGAACCTGGGTGGAGCCCACTGGACCTGCATTTCCTGCTCCATTTGCAGACTTTAAGGCCACGAGGTTTGGTTCTGTTCCCCATGCTGCCCAGAGCAGCAAAACATTTTATTCAAATGCATTGCTAACCTATTCTTTTCCTTAAGGCATGAGCACCATGCGAATAATATAAAACAATTCTCCTCATATGGTTGTTTTCAGAAGGCACAGAACAAGCTATTCCCAGGTCTGTCTTTCACAGTTTACAAGAAGACGAGAATTCACATAAGTCATTTGCAGGAAGGATGGAAATGAGAAAAACAGTGATAGTTTCTGCCTGATCCTTCCACTTCCTGTGAAGGTCGGAGGGCTCTGTCCCACTGGTGTGTGCTGGGGGAAAACCCCAGCATAATTTCAGAATACACAATGCACTTGAGCTTCTTCTCACACGTGTGAAATACTGCTGCAGCCATTTCTCTGCCGAGTTAGACAACATATGGGTTGGCAGTAAAATTTTGTGTTAATTTAATGCATTTCCCCACACATTTCCCAAGGTGCAGCCAGAAAGAATTCTACACATAATAAATAAATAAATAAATAAATAAATAAATAAATAAATAAATAAATAAATAAAAGTCTCTTAGTAAAGCCATCAATGCAATTATCTCTGAGAGCTCAGGTACAAAAGCACTGTGTGTAAAGATGTTAATAATTTCAAAACATCTGCGATGCAAATATAAAAATGACAAACATGTGAAAAATGCTTCCCAAGTTTCAATACACTATGTGCTTTTTTGAATCTTATACTATCACTTTTTTCAACCAAAAAGTTAAACATTTTAAAAGGCAAATTCAGAGAGAAGTTTTGAAGACTATATTAAATTTTATAATAAAAATTTTTTTAACTAGCTTAATAGACTCAGGTTGACCTAACACAAGATCAAATAATGGGATACGTGATCAAATGTAGTTAATAAAGTCAACTACACGATTAGTGTGAAACTATAAAATCAAAAATTATCTCAAGACTTTGAAATCAGACCCAAAAGAGAACCAAAACTTGCAAAAGTGTTTGTAAATTTGATCATTTTTAAAAATTTGATGAAAATTTAGATGGGTATTGGCCACTTCTGAAATTAAATTTTCCTCATTAAAACTACCTTAAAATGCAAATTCCATTTTTGACCTAACATTAGTATTCTCTTCGAACTGCAATAAATCAGAATGTAGAAAGGGAAGTTCTCTTCTAAGCTAGATCTATTGCTGAAGTCATAAAACAAAACAAAACAAAAATGTTTTCAGATTTTTTTTGGCAATGGGAGTTACTCTTCCAAATGTTAATTTTGTAGCTTTTTATGATGCCATGAAATTCATCATTTTCCCATTAGGTTTCTTACTCTGAAAGAAGAAAATAAAACTAAAAGAAGAAAATAAAATAAATAAAAACGAGGCTAAGCCCCACATGGGTTATGCCTTCTAATTCCGTATTACACAGCCTGGCATGTTAATGAAGCACAGCGACTATCAGCACAGTGATAACGAAGAATTCTGAGGTTTCAACACTTGCGGACAGCCCTGGAACCACACACCGGGTATCCAACTAGTGGGAACACAGGACACTCTGCTCTCAGTTAGTACATGTAATTAAAATTAATCTAGCAGCACCATCAATTGCTATGTCTGAGAGATGTGTCTTCAGATGGGAACACAGGAAATAAGCAAAGTGTTCTGTTGGGCATGCACTCGTGTGTTGTAACACAACGTGGTGTAGAACTATGAGTCAGAGACCTGGTATGTAAAACTCCAGTAACAACAATATGGCTTATTTAAACATTCATTTCATAATTTAATATTACACGCCGAGTATTCATTTTTTCAACATATGACTTTTCACAGATCTCAGTCTCAAATCCCAAACACTTGCACATGAAGGAGAAGGATACTTAACAATGCTTTAGAGTTGTATTTAAATAAACAATGATGAAATATATCTCAATAAGCATTGTAGACATTGACGATAACATTACTGCCTAAGTTTTCTCCTATTCTTCAATCTTGATTCATTATTAAATGTCTATATCCCTTTGAATAATTTAATTTTATCTGCACCTAAATTTCCTCCTCTGAATAGTACATATGCCACAGAATAGTAAGTGGATTCAATCAAGTAATAATATAAATCACAGAAAACATTGCTTGATACATAGTAAATAGTCAACAAATAAAAACTTTTATTACCACTAATGTAATTGTAGTCCTCTTTCAGTCATTTCATCTATGTTTTTATTGATGTCTTCATTGTCTTCCCTTTCAGGAATGGAATTATAGAACTCTTAGTGAAATAATTACAACTACCTGTTTTATCTCACACACACACACACAAAGAGAGAGAGAGAGAGAGAGCCTGGCAAAAGTAGGTGCTTCCCCACCAAGAGTATTGTTAAGAGGAAAAAAAGAAGAAACTAATATGTGCTCAGTGGTTATTCTTGTACAAGGCTACACCATGTGCTGGTACTGGGCCAAGTATGTACATATACTCTCATGTGTTCCTGATGAAACCTCAGACCATGAGACTACACTCATGCTGCAGCTGAAAAACGTTGTTGAAAGTGTGAATGGAAATTTCCACTGTCACAGGTGAATAAAAGTAGAATTGTGACTCATCCTTAGGTCTACCTGGGTCAAAATTCTATTATTTCCCATTATAGTATACTGTCTCTTCACAGCAACCTTCAGCATCTCAAGAAAATTTGCATCTTAATTTATTCTTAGAAATTTCTTTCCAGAAACAGAGAAACTCTACAGGAGAAGCCAGACTAAAAATTACCAGGATGCAAAAACCATCGTATAAATTAAGGTTTCTCTATTGAGAGGACTTGACAGTAAGATGAACATTACCCTATTCTTACCCTCTGCTCCTCTCAGCCCTACATCCCAAATAACAGCCAACCTCTCTTCTCTTCTCTGCTAAGTTTTTCAAATAATGATCTCGTTTTTCTATATCCCTGCCTCCTTTTCACACCTTAGCTTCTAAAATTTAAGTAAGAGTGTTAAAGACGATCCAACACATTCCCAAAGCTTCTGGATCCATCCTGGTATGAAGCCATATTAGAACAACTGCTTAAATCAACTACAGGATTTCCTGAGACCAGTGAAAGCATCTTTTAATTTTTCATTTATGAGTCGAACACCAAGTGGCTGCCATATAGAGCCAATAAACAGGTCCTAAATGACAATGAATTAACTGGAATCAATATTTAGAATGATGGTGTAGGCTGTTTCGTAAAAGGTCAAGTGACGTTCAATTTACTGCAGTTACTAAAAATGGACATTTAAATAATGAAACGAGATATTCAGAAATGACTTGAAAGTAGAGTTAAAACTTTGAATTTCATGTTAATTAGACAATTAGGTAAAGCAAAGTAACTGATTATCTAAGCATGGGAATTGAGCCAGATTTTCACTGTAATTGCTTCTCCTTGGATTTGGACTCTCTGCTAAGACTAGAGCAGCACTGAGGCTTCACTGAGGAGGGGACACTGTGTTGCCTCCAGAGGACCTGTGATGTCCCTGCTCCAATGGTGACAGGTCCCCTGTAATTCTGTAAGAAGAGGCAGAAGGTGAGAACAGTGAGATCTTTGTTCTGGATCATTCCACCTCAACTGTATTTCCTCCAGCCAGAGTGTCCTAAGAGAAGCATCTGTGTAATCACTCCATATCCATTCAGCAGTTGTCTACTGACCACCTAGCTGGGTGCTAGGCATAGTTCTAGGTGACTAGCACCCATGACTTGGACAAGGGGACTCGGTAATTTGCAGTTTGCATTCTAGTGTGAAGAAAGCATGAAATAACAAATAAGAAAATTATCAAGTACATTAGAAGGTGATACATGCTATGAAAAAGAAAAGACTAGAGAAGGGGATAGGGATTGTGAGTACTTGGGTAGGAAGAGATGAAGGCATGTGTGGCGCAGAGAGATCAGTTAAGAAGCTCTCACAGCGATCCAGGGAAGAGAAGGCAGTGACCCGGGCCAGAGTAATAGCAGTGGAGGTGGCGAGAGCTGTTTGATTCTCCACGTATTCTGAGAATAAGACAACTGGATTTACCAGGCCAGTTGGATAGGACGTGGGGGAGAAAGAGAGGAGCCATGGAGAGGAGTCCACAGTTTCTGGCCTGACCAAGTAAAAGGATGGTGTTGCCAGCAACCAAGCCAGGTATACGGCAGGTGAAGGACACATGGGGTAAGAAGGATCCCAACTGAATCTGAGATGCCTAGACGTCCACGTGGTGATGTCAAGCGGGCAGCTCCATACTTAAGTCTTAGGGACAGGTCTTGGCTGGATGGGCAGCCCTGGAAAGCCATTCCCATAGGAAGCCATGCCACAAAGAGCACCATGGATAATCCCCGGGGAACTCCAACATTAACAAGCGCTGTGGAAGAGTAAAACCCACAGAGAAGGCTGAGACATGGAACCTGTTTTGTAAGAGGAGATAAAAATAAATTACGGTGGCCAGAAACCAAATGAAGACCATGTATCAATGACAGTTCAAGCAAGAGCATGGTTCAACTGTTTCAAGTGAGTTCTTTAGTGATGCCAAAGGCAAAACCAGGACTCACAGCAATTTTCAGGAGTAAAGATGATATTTCAATGAAAAAAAATGTCTCAAACAGCAATGTCTATTCATTATTAGATCTGACTGTTCTAGTATGGAGATTCCTTAAGAAATTTTAGTTACTTACTAAAATAGACTTACCCTATGATCCAGCAATCCCACTCCTGAGCATACATCCAGAGGGAACTCTATTTTGAAAAGACACATGCACCCCAATGTTCATATTAGCACTATATACAGTAGCCCAGACATGGAAGCAATCTAAATGTCCATCAACAAATGACTGCATAAAGAAGTTCTATATATACAAACACACAAACATACATATACATACATATATATATATACACACATATACACACAATGAAATACTGCTCAGCCATAAAAAAGAATAATGCCCCTTGCAGCAACATGGACGGACCTGGAGATCATCATTCTAAGTGAAGTAAGAGAAAGAAAAATGCCATACAATATCACTCATATGTGGAATCTAAAAAAAAAAGAAAGAAAGAAAGAAAGAAAAAGAGGACACTAATGAACTCACCTATAAAAGAAAAAGACTTGCAGACATAGTAAACAATCTTATGGTTATCCAGGAAAGGCAGTGGGAAGGGGTAAATTTTGAAGATTGAGATTTGCAAAGGATAACCACTATATATAAAAATAGATAAAAACAAATGTCTTCTGTATAGCAGAGGAAATTATATTTAATATCTTATGGTGACCTTTAATAAAAAATATGAACAAATCTATGTATGCATATGCATGACTGGGACAGGATGCTGTGCACCAGAAATTGACACATCGTAACTGACTATACTTCAATATAAAAATAGATCTGTTTTACAATGCAGTGAACTTTCTTTTTAATCACTAGAGGCATTTGTAGACAGGCTGATGAGTATCACAGATATTGTAGAAATGATTCCTAAATTGAGGAGAAGATTAGACCACAGAAACTATGAGATACACTCCAACTAACGAGTCTATTATTTCTGCCTGACTTACCACCAGAGGAGAAATACATCTGCTTTTCCATCTGTGAACCTCTGCAATCTTAGCAGTCTGTGTCCAAAATTCTCTCAATGCCTCTTCATATACAAGAAAGTGAATCGTAAAAGTGGTTATGATTTGAGGCAAAGAGGGACTTCGGTGCCAACAGACCTGAGTTCCAATGTTAACACTATCACTGTTCCAGCATGTGGCTTAGGAAAGTTCCTTCAATATTTTTATACCTTAGTCTCTCCTTCAGAACTCGTGAAGTGTTTTTGAGGGAACAGAACAGTTCACTGTGCTCTGCTGGGCGTCTGATACACGGTGGGTACTCACATGAACCTTACTTCTCTGTGTGAGGTCCCAGATTTAAGGGCTGCTTCATGATGTTTTAAAGTTAGTTGTTCCTCTAAACTTGAATTTCAGGCTGGGCTCTTTATTGAAGCACTATATTTACTCATAAACCAGAAAAAGGACTGTATGATTTTTTTTCATAAAAATAAAATCTTCATCTGTTTTTAAGTTCATACTAGATTTTGATGAGTCATGTTTGAAGTCAAATTTTCTTTTCCGTTTTTTTAAATTGAAGTATAGTCAGTTACAATGTGTCAATTTCTAGTGTACAGCATCATGTCTGAGCCATGGACATACACACATAATTTCGCTTTCATATTCCTTTTCATTAAAGGCTACTACAAGACATTGAATATAGTTCCCTCTGCTATAAAGAACTTCCTAAAATCTATTTTTATATATAGTGGCTAACATTTGCAAATCTCAAACTCCCAAATCTATCCTTTCCCACCCCCTTTCTCCCCAGTAACCAAAAGATTGTTTACTATGTCTTCGAGTCTCTTTTTGTTTTGTGGATGAGTTCATGAGTGTCCTCTTTTTCTTCTTTTTTTTAGATTCCACATATGAGTGATATCACAAAGTATTCTTCTTTCCTTTTCTGGCTTACTTCACTTCAAATGATGATCAAATTTTCTACTGTATGTTTTAGGATGTCATTTGCTTACAGTGTAATAACAGAACCACACGGCGTAATGAGATATGGACAACAGCCTTGAAATTAGAGTCTCTGGATGTGACTCCTGATCGGTCATTTCCTAATAATGTGGTTTTGGCAAATGAGTTCCTCCAAGATTCAGTTTCTTTGTCTACAAAATAGGAGATAGAAATACTAGGATTTTTGTGACAATTGAATAAGTAGATGTTAAAACTATAAAGTGTCTGCTATATATAAAAACATTAAATAATCCTTAGCTTTTATTATTTGTTCCTCTTTTCTAGGAAAAAATTTAAGTAGAACCAATTTTTTTCTATTTTAAATGTTTTCAATTAGCCGTATTTAAAAAAATCTTTATTACTAGGAAAATAACATGTTAGTAGTAATTAATTCAAACGGCACAAAAGAGCCTGCAATACAAAGTCCTCTTTGATTTACTTATTATTAATCTATTTCTCTATCATATATATATATATAAGTATAAATATATCCCTTTTATATTCAAGAGAATCTTCCTATTTTTATAATCTTTTACACTTTCACCTAACAGCAGATATCTGTGAAAATATATAATTCTAAAATAAATTCCTAAATATCCAACTGCTTCCAAAATTCTGTGCCTTGTGATTTTCACTGATTTTGCAAAACTGCTCCCTAAAATGGCTGTATCCCCATGCTCTAAGCACCCGTTTACGGAGTATACTTTTTCTCCATGCTTTAATACCATTATCTGTTATAACCAAAGCTTTTTCATGATCTGCTGGAGAACAGAAGCATTTCAAGTTCATCTTAATTTTTCTGTAAGTGAGGTTCAGGCTTTTTTCTATTTGCTTTACACAGTACATGTGTGATAACCGTCTGTTGGTCTAACTGGCTTCTTGTTCAATTAGCAAAGAAGCAGCACTACATATAAATAACATGAACCTTCCGCCATGTGTTTCCAGTATTCCTCATACAGGCACAGTAGCCTGACATGTTGACTGTGACTTTAATGCTGGTCATTATCATCATTATTTTTTCTTATACAGAAGTTTTCGTTTTATGGTATAAAATATTTTAATCATTTAATTATGGCTTCAAATATTTTCCATCTTTCTTAGAAATGCTTTCCCCTCAATCAAATATTACGAAGTAAATTCGCCATAATTTGTCCCAATACTTTGTTTTTTTGTTTGTTTTTCGGGGTTTTTTTTTTTTTTTGCATTTAATCTTAGACCCAGTGGAGATTTATACTCATGTAAAAGATGGGTTAGGGATTGAGTCTTCCCTGCATTTTCTTTTGCCCCAAATGCTGTACTAGTTTTCTCTCCAATACTTACTGAATAAACAATTTCTTCACACTAACTATAGATGTATAATTATTATATATGTTCATTTCACAAGGAATAGAAAATTGATGTTATCAAGTGCTTGATTTGATCCTAAAATTCAGTAATTTTTTAAAAAGTATTTTTAAGTACCACGCCAGTCTTGCATTCCTGTAGTAAAACTACATTTGGGTGTAACTTATTTTCCTTGCAGTATGCTATTGAAATTCATTTGGTAATATTTTTATAACACCATTTTTATTGCAATAAAATATATACAACATAAAATTTACCATTTTAACTGTTTTTAAATGCAAAATTCAGTGACATTAAGTACAGTCACAATGTTGTGCAACCATCACCATATCCATTTGCAGAACGTTTTCATCATCCCAAAGAGGAATCTTGCATCCATTAAACAATAGTTCTCCATTCATTTCTCTCCACAGCTCCTGGAACCTCTAGCCTATCTTCTGTATCTATGAAATTGCCTGTTCTAAGTTTCTAAGTATCTCACATGCGTAGAATCATACAATATTTGTCTTTTTGTGTCTGGCTAATTTTCCTTATTAACAGGATGTTTTCAGTGTTCATCCACGTTGTAACATGCATCCAAATTTCATTATTCTTTAAGGCTGAATAATATTCCACTCTGTATATATACCACAATTTATTTATCTATTCATCAGCTGAGGACATCAGAGTTGCTTCCATCTTTTGGTTACTGGAGATAATGGTGCTAAGAATACTGATACACAGCATTTGGTGATATTTTTAAAGTTTCTGCATTGATATTCATAACTGAATTGTTGTAGTCTTTGGTGATATACATATGTTTTTAAGGAAATTATTTTAAAAATGTTAGAAATCTAAATGTGTTGCACAAATTTCTTTCAACAATTACTTGTATTTGAAAAAAACTAAATAAAAGCCACTCACAATTTTTGTACATGAATCTAAATTTCCTTCAAAAAGTTGGTTGTAGTCAGGTACTAACCTAGTATTATTACAATAATCACAATAATAATCAACACTCTCTTATCTAGATGGGAATAATGTCCCTTATCCAGATGTTTCTGGGGGCGGGGAAGAAATGCATAAATTTCCATTTCCTGTATCCTTTCCAGCAAAAGTTTTTCCCGCTAAAGTCAAGGTATAATACAGTGCTTGAATTTATATGAAATTCACTTGGTTCCATACATCAATTAGTCTTTCAAGGTCAAGAACAATATGGGAATCCATTCAATGGGTCATGCACTGCCTCTCAATTATAATGGTGGTCATTCCCCTCTACTCTCTTGAAGATCTCTATAAAAACCATTTCTACTGCAAGAACAAAATAAATGACTGAAGGTTCATCTATACTCTAGTGGGTGTAGAGAGACCCATCAAAGGCTCATCGAACCAAACAAACAAATGAACACACACGCAGATAAAGAGTGGCAAGGTACAAAGGGGATGGGAGGCAGAAGGTGTTTCAGCTCTGAAAGGACCCTTGAGCAAGGATACAGCTTTGGGCACCTTTCAAAAAAGCATGTGCATTTTATTGATTCCTTTGAAGGAGTTTCCAGTGTTCCAGTGGACAGTAAGTGTGAAATATCCTAACAGAACAGGAGCAGCAGGTTAAAAGAGACTGAAGACCCTCTATGAGTTCTAGACACAGACAAGGAGAGATCATTTTAGGACGTATGAGCACAAATTTTGGGAGGGTGTGCTGAACACGTCAAAAAGGATGGGGAAAAGAGCACATGGAATTCAGGATGAGGAATACGTGAGTCAACAGAGACCAAGAAATGTTTAAGTACCATACGGAAAAGTGATATCTAAATACATGGGATGGGCATTAATTAAAAGAAAGTCGTTGGAAAAGGTCAGTAGTCAACATAATAGCTCCTCAGATTTCTAAATTTTCCTGGAATACAAGGGTATTCTGGTTGTCATTCTACTGAAGAGAATGCATTCCAGAAGCACTGTCAATTTTTTTTTTCTTTCTCATACAAAATGAGTGTCATTATTATCTCAACTGAGATCTAAATTCACCAGTGAGAGACTAGGAAACTGATATGAATGAAACTGAAATCACAAAGCCCATCAAATCCTCTTTCCTATTTCCTTTAAGAAATAAAAAGTGATGCTATGCAGTGGTCTCTGTCTGGTAAAGACAAAACTAGATGTAAGCTACAGGATGGCTTTTAGAAAACCATGTTGCTTAGAAAAATAGAGAGGTGTTTGGAGATGGTAAGTGGCAACCAAGCACAGAAGGCAGCCCCTCTCTCTGGGACTGAGTGGGGCAAGACGGGACATAGAGCAAGTGGGTGCTTTTGAACACATTTTGGAAGTTTAATTTTCTGCATTAATCTGCATAAGGAATTGATTTCAAAAGCAGTACAAGGGAACGCGGCTGCCTTTGATCTTCAAGGGGCTAAATTTGGGGCTGATTTATACTCCTGGCAATTTAGTGCTTTAAAAAGTTGGCAGTAGCTTGAGTCGAGAAAGAAAAAGTGGGCCTTGGGGCAAATTTAATTGAAGAAAATGTCTGATGTATTTCAGAGGATTCCGAAGACAACATCAAAAAGATGTTTTTAAAAGACACTGAGAGGCTGAATGGCCCAGGTGGACAAACAGGTGCAGTAGCAACAGGTAGGTGTCCTGCAGGTGGAGGTGGCAGCTTCCCATCCTGCAGCACGCTCTCAAAGGCCAGTGCTTGTGAACCACAGTCCTTTTGCACATCTAACAGTTACAAAACAGAATACAGTGTCCATCATCACTTGTATCTTTGTTTCTTAGGCCCTGTTGAGATGAGTCAGGAAGTGGGCAAGGTATGGTCATTCAAGTAATGACACAGCAATTAACACCAAGATGGCAGAAGATCCAACTCCCGTGGGCATTGAGGCCCAAGACAGTAGGAGATTTGACTTCCAGTAGACCTTGAACCTCATTATAGGCTCACTGTAATATATTAATATGGTGAATGGCACTCCCACAGGTGCCATGACAGTTTCAAGGCTGACCATCAAAGGTCAGAAAGTGGGTGGTGGCCCAATTCCCGGGAATCACACCCTCTTCCCCACAGTAGTTGGAACAATCCTCCCACTTGTTAGCATATGAAGCTACTGAGCCCATAAAAACCAACAACCCCACACCTCGTGGCCGCTTCCCTTCTGAGTGAGATGGACCACACTCTGTCTATGGAGTGCGTAACTACTTTTACTTTAAACTGAGCACCCAACCCCCACACCTCATGGCCTGTCTCTTGCCTTCTGCAACAGCCTGCACTCTGTCTATGCAATATGTATCTCTCTGAATAAATCAACCTTTACTCAACAGGGGCTCACTCTTCAATTCTTTTCTGCATGTAAGTCAAGGACCCACACTTGGCAGGGTGTGTCCCAGGGACTCAACTCAACCCACATTTTTTCCTGAATCACTGTAAGGCACTTGTTTGTTGAGGACCAAGAAATTCTGATATTTCTTTTCTGATTCTTCCAAGGATGAACACCTACTTCATTAATATCAAATTTATTTCCCCAACCTATAGTTCTGTTCTTTTTTTGTATATGTAATAGCTCTGCATGCCAACACTAAATCACAATGTAATCTTTGAAGACATTTAGAAAAGCCACTAAAGTCAATACACATATTTCCAACACTACAAACAACTCCATATAAAAAGCCACACAAGTTCACACGTGCAAAGTTTAGAGACAAAAACCGTGAGTTACAACCACTGCTTGCCTGAAGGAGACTGTAAAATGATTCTCATTGTAATATTCATGAGTTGGAAATACTAAAATTCGAAAAAAAAATTGTGTAGTGGACTATAAAATGCAGTGTTTGTGGACATAAGGAGAAAGAGCTAACCTTAAGGATGGTGAGTTTTGGCATCATTCTCTCAGGATTATAGAGGAACACAGTGCCTCCTTACAGACCTGACTATCAAGAAATAATTTCCCTGATCCTAAAACATTTGCAAATGTAAACAATAGATGCACAAAGTCTATTTATTTACTAATTTGTTACAAACAAAACGCTGAAAACAATCAAGAGAAAGTGCCCATTAGAATAATTTAATAATAAGGCATATTTTCTCCAAATTAAGTGATTAGCCACAAAGCAGTAGAGCTGGATAAATCATTCTTAATGTGTTTGAACAGCCTTCTTATATTTTCTATAATTGAAAAATCTTAAATGTCTTTCAATTCCTTGAATTACTCAATTAAGTTAGCAAATTACCTTGTAATTAGAGATGAACGGAAACAGAATCTACCCCAAAAAGGTCAAGTAGTAAAATCAAGGAAAGGTCATTTCCTCAAGAATCCCCACACTTATGTCTTCCTCTCTGTTGGAGAGGAATGACATCATCACATTAACGATCAGCTCAAGATTTCATAATTTTTATTATAAACTTGAAATCCATACACACCGTGGTGTCCTGCTCAAAGTTCACAGCATCACTCCACACTACATACTTGACAGCTGACAAATAACTCAGCCCCACAGGTATTTTTCTAAGTGAGAAGGTTATTCTGGCAATAATCACTCAGCAGGAGAAGAAATCACCATTTTTGAAATAAAATATTATTTTCAAAAGGTTGATTTTAATTTTATTGTTATAGTATAAAAGCAAGCAAAAATAAATATGGGTCAACTTGATGGACAATTCTGTCTCTCGGTGCTCTTTTCCTAGGAAGGGGTTCTCAGGGATCTTTTATGTATGATAACCAGATTATGAAATGCACAGTGCTTTAATAAATTCAAGTGGCTTGGCATTATATTCATCAATTAAAGATGGTAAATTTATAAGGCATACACTATTATTTGATAACATTCTTCAAAACTATTCATCATTAAGAATGATCATTTTTCACATTCTTCCACACTTGACATGAAAAAGTACACCAAAATGTGAGCATGATCAGTGAAGTTAAAAATGTAATGGCTCACCAAAAAAATGAACAATTAAAAATAACAGCAAACTCTCTAAGTATTCCATCTATAACAAAGCTATGTCTTTGAGCAATCCCCACTTATCATATCTGTAAAATAAGTTTTATATATTCTGTGATTTCCAAGATTAGTCTCAGCTCAACCATTCTGTGATTCTGAAAATTCAAGGAGGTACCATAATTTGCTAGTAAGACATGGTTTATTTCAATACGCATAGGGAGTTTCATTGTTTAGAAATGTTTCTATAAATTAAGAAACTAAATCTCACACAAAAAGTAGACACTCTAAAATAGTCTTGTTTCAGTATCCATCACTATAAACGTGCATTAAAAATCAAGCATAAACTACTGTAATATTCAGCGTAAAACTCACTCATACTGTCACTTGGGAGCCATCAGGATGTGAAATGCTTTCCACACCTTATCAACATAATTTGGTCAGACATACAGCTTCATTTTACTGAGAAGCAGGCTCTGAGTCCGTGACTAGGTTTCCCACAGCCAGAGAATAGACAAGTGTTAATCTGAGAAACAGTACTGAGTTATATAATATTTAAATACATGCTTTAAAGAAAGAGCCTTGTACTCTACCTGGACTGTAAGGAGTCAAATCATCTAGTTCCTTAAGAAAGACACATTAATCTTAATATCTCATCACATTTCTACCATATTTCATTACTTTGTAAAACTTTTCATGTACATGACTATGATGGCCCAATTTAATATTCATCAAAGCATAACTGTAAAGTAAATTTAATTTTAAAATATGTACCCACTGAATGCACCTTGCAATAAAGTAAGTCTCTTTCAAAATAAACACAGAAGCCGAAAACTTGCATGCCCAAAAAAACCTCATCTGAAAGTTAAATTTTATGGTCTGGTGTGCTGTAACAGTTTATCCTGTTTGAAATAATTATAAACACAACCTTCCACTGAATCATGCTTACTAAAATTTACCATATTAGAAGACAATTGGTAAACTACAGCATTTATTTCATTTATGTCTGTAATCTTTATTATTAGGATAATTACACGGTCCTTGCTTCAGACACACCTTTCGGAAAGTTAATTACCAGCTTAAGTCTTTGAGTTTCCATTTTTTGGCCAATGCAATTTATTTGAAAATAAAAAACTCCCTTTACCTGTGGACTTTATGAATATAAGTGATGAAAATATGCCACTGAATGCTACGTTTTATAACCATGATTCTGGAGATAAAAATATCACAGGATGACACACTGTCTCATGAAAAAGTACTTTCAAGAAAACAATATCATAATTATTTTTACAAATGAACCCTTAATCTAGAAGACCAGAGGTTACATACAACCCGAGGGTCTAATAAAGATGATGCAGGCTTCCTAGACATAGAAACTCTCTGCTGAGTGGCTAATGCTGCATGTTTAGTATCATTCATTCTGCTCCCTTCTATAGTAAGCAAATGCATTTCAACATGAACCAAAACATCACTGAGTGTGTGTATTTGGACAAATTACTGAACTACTTACACACTAAATAAATGATTGAAATGTCTAGTTTTGCTTCCCACATCCACAGAAAAAAAATGCTACAACCTTCCACTGAAAATTACTCTCACCCTTGTACTTTCACAGAGCCTTCCTTCTTCTATGTCGGTATCATGCATACGTGTATATTAATGTAACGAAGCTTTACGTGTCTACTTCATGAACGGCAATGAATCAAATATCAAGTCTAATTTTTATCGATTTCACCTTAATTCTATGAGAACAAAGCATATGTGGCAGTACCTTTGGATACTGTCTGACAGGAATCAATACCCTTTCTGAGAGCTTTATGTTTTTGTTGCTGATGACGTCAAGATATTTCTTCTCTTCATCGTCTTTTTTTCCATCAGAACCTTGAAATTTTTCAATTTCTGGAAAAAAAAATATTTACAAGAAAATACAGTAAATTAAATGAGAACTCATCATAAATATGCTGATTGTCCTTATCACTCTCCTTAAAAACGAATTTGAAAAATCTTTTTTTTTTTTAAATTGAAGTATTGTCAGTTACAGTGTGTCAGTTTCTGGTGCACAGCATCATGTCCTGGTCATACATGCACACACGTAGATCCGTTTTCATATTCCTTTTGATTACAGGTTACTACAAGATTTTGAATGTAGTTCACTGTGCTCTACGGAAGAAATTTTTTAAGTCTATTTTTATACATAGTGCAAATATTTGCAAATAATGCAATTTTGAAGAATCTTGATAGAAGGACTAAATAACACCTTGTAAAAAGCTATGTCAGCACTGTTACCATCTGTAAGATGATCCCTGTCAACTAAAACTAAAACATGATGATTGAAGTTCTGACTGTCTTCTGTGAAACAAATGATGCAATTAATTTTTCACGTCTTCAAATAAAATTTGAGAAAGAATATACCATTTAAAGAATAGAACTATTTAAAATATCTAAGCAAACAATTTTCCTAGGAGCAGTGAACAGAACAAATGTATTTTAAGGTGAAGTGTTTTATTTTTACTCAGAATTATTCCTTAGAAAAAAATAATCGAAAATAGTAATCATCCATTATCTAAAATATGGTAGTAAAGATAAACAGCATGCTATTTTATATTCTAATCAAACTTGAATGCAATTTAAAAAGGGGTCACAGAGAAGTCATAGAAAGTATTAAATTTGTAAATGTTATTCATATTCATCAACATGAAATTATCTGTCTAGATGTTTAAGAGGTGCTGTTAATTTTCCCCTAAGAGAATGTTCCCAAATGGATATTTTTAAGCAAATGTATACTATTTATCATTTTTCCTTTTTAAAATCAATTTATTCCACAAAGATTTTTGAACCTCTACTATAGGTACCAAAAGTAGAACAGAAAACAAGAAAATGTCTCTGCTTTTACAGAATCTATGTTCTGATGGGGGAAATGAATAATTATAAAATGAATATATACGCACATGCATATTTATGTGTAGAGGTAAATAATAAATACAGTCAAGCTACTAAGAATATAAAAGAGAGCACAGTCAAGGAGCAGGGCTATTACTTTAGATTGATAAGGTAATATTTGAGCAGAGTCCAGAAACTAAGAAAGAGTAACCCATGAGGAGATCAAGAAGTCAAATTTTACAGTGTGATGGAGAAATGGCTTGACTCACTCTTGGAATAGCAAAAACAAGATGGCTTGTGTGTTTGAAGACTAGTGGGTGTAAAGAAAGCCTTCACAGGTGGTTGAAGGACAGATGACATAAGAGCGTGTAGGACAGGTGACATTTTCTGCTTTTTCTTGTGAATGAAGGGAAGCCGTTGGGTGGTTTAGCTGAGGGAGTCGGCCATATTTGATTTCATTTGTAGAGATAACATCAGATTGACAACCAATCATGGCAGAGAACAAGCAAAGAAACCAGCTTGGGTCTGTCCAGCTGAGAGATGACACTGACTTGGTCTAAAAAGGAAGGGATGAAATGGTGAGAAAAAAATGTATGAACTAGAGTCACTTCATGCAACTCACTGTGGAAAATCAATGTTTTGGTGAAATCTTGAAAACTTACTTTCCCTTATTTCTTGTATGTATATTAGATAGTTATTATTATCATAAAATAACCTGTAAATATGTCTTCCCTCCTCGCTCTTGGCCAATTTTGCTATTTCAAAGCACTATCTAAATTAAGATATGGATGTGACAGTTTTTCAGCTCTTTT
The DNA here is from genome assembly GCF_048564905.1 of Vicugna pacos. Lineage (NCBI taxonomy): Eukaryota > Metazoa > Chordata > Mammalia > Artiodactyla > Camelidae > Vicugna > Vicugna pacos. The sequence continues at coordinate 4,666,710 of NC_133006.1, forward strand.
GGTTCTATTAGAGATGAAACAAGAACATTGTGTTTCTCGTATTTTGGAGTAAAGAAAAGATGATGACTATTTTTTTTTGCCTTTCTCAAAAAATTAGTTATTCACTTAAATTTTTAAAATTATAATTGACTTAAAATAATACATTAGTGTCAGGTGTACAATATAGTGGTTTGATATTTTTATACATTACAAACTGATCATCACTGTAAGTCTTGATGGAGATTTTGTCTCCATCTGTCACCACACAAAGGTCTTACAATATTATGGACCATATTTCCTATGCTGTGCATTACGTCCCCATGACTTGCTTTATAATTGGAAGTTTGTATCTTTCTCTTCCCTGTTTGATCCATCACCTCATCGCCCTCCATTCTGGCAACCACCAGATTGTTCTCTGTTTCTATGAATTTTTTTTCTGTTTTGTTATGTTTGTTCACTTGTTTGGTTTTCTAGATTCCACATATAAGTGAAACCATACAGGATTTGCCTTTCTTTGACTCTTCTCACTTAGCATAATACCCTCTGAGTCCATCCATGTTACTAAGTATGGAAATTCTTAACTCATATTAATTTATATTGTATTTTGAAACTATTATTATTTAAAGGTCTGAGGACTTCTAGAGGGAAGGGGAATACTGTATTGCATCAAACAGCTTTGTTTTTGTTATTTTATTTTTAATAAGCATCTTTTCATAAGTGATTTCACACAGTTTATATGAAATCCCTGTAAAATTCTAGGTTATAATCTTTTAACATATTATTTATTTGGCCCATGTGCAATTTCTTAAAAATCTTTTTGAAGTCAGATTACATTGCTCACTAAGATAATACCTGAATGAATGCCATGCTGCATAGTTTGTACAGTCATTTACAATGACTTTTTCCAGTTATATGTTCTAATTTCCCCAAAGACAATTACCTTAAAATAAATTGAGCTTTTTGGAAACTAATTATATGTAGTACGTCTATAATTTCTACTTTGTATGGTAGCATCAGATTCTTATTTTTGTACTCCAGAGTATCAACAAGTCACTTTAACTTGTAAACCAAGAAGCATTCTCTACTCAAGTCTTTCAATTCCTGATAGAATTATTACAATCAGAACTCTGACAACAGCAAAGAAAAGGCTACTCATTATATCCTCTGATGCTGACGACAAACTTTTGATCTCTGCACTTTGGGTACATGCACTTACCCACCTAATAACTTTCTTACTTGTTCACTGAGACAACAGTAATGGGGACACACTGAAGAAGCCACTGAGTCCCTAATGACTAAGTGTTATGGTTTCTTCTCTCGTCACTCTGTCATATTTCGAAATAAATTACATTTGTCTGACATTATTTGCTCTCTACAAAACTATTACCTAGGCATTTTTAGCTATGCAATTTGATCAACTGATGATTAATTCCAAAAACTTTTCCATGAAGAAATGGAGCTAAATGAGATAGCATTTCTACTGTTTTCCCTGTTCATTTCTATTAAAAATGTTCATGTTCATTTCTCCCTTCTGATAACTCCAGGGAGTTATCAAGTATATCTGTATGACTAATAGCTCAGTACTGCATTTCTCCACTGTGTAGTAACAGAATGGAGTATACCACACTTGCGTGTCTTTCAAACCATGAAAAGCAATGTATACACAAATTTCCTTTTCTAATTTTTAGTTTAAAGCAATTTTACTTCATAATTAATGCATGCTCATTGTGGAATATTTAATCAACATAGGTATCCATAAAAATGGAAAGGCATTCACTATAATCCAGCAGTAACTGAACTGAATTCCTTTAGAGAGGAATACCTGAATATATAATCAATTATTAACACATCTAAAGGAAGAAATTGACAGCAATACAATAATAGTAAGGACATTTAACACCCCAATTACATCAATGGATAGATCATCCATCAACAAGGAAACACTGACCTTAAATGAAACATCTGACATGATTTTATAGATTTGTATAGATTTGTTCCATCAAATGCAGCAGAATACATGTTTTTCTCAAGAGCACATGGAACTTTCTCAAGGATAGACCATATGTTGGGACTCAAAACAAGTTTCAGTAACTTTAAGAAGACTTATATCATATTAAACCCCTTTTCCAATAACAATGATAAGAAAGTCCAAATCAATTACAAGAAGAAAACTGGAAAAATCCAAATATGTGGAGAATGAACAACATGGGACTGTACAACTATTAGGGCAATAAAGAAATCAAAGGAGAAATAAAAAATTACCTGAAGACAAATGAAAAAAATGACAGACCAAAATCTATGAAAGACAGCAAGTGGGAACTACAAGGGAAGTTCACAGCAATACAGGCCTACCTCAAAAACAAGAGAAAACTCAATCACCTACACCCAAAGAAAATAGAAAAAGAACAAAGGAAGCCCAAAATTAGTAAATAAAAGGCTATAATAAAAAAATCACAGCAGAAATAAATGAAATGGAGACTTAAAAGACAAGCAAAAAGATAAAGGAAACTGAGAGCTGGTTCTTTGAAAAGATAAACAAAATTAACAAACAGCTAGACTCACTAAGAAAAAGAGAGTGAAGGCCCTGATGGTAAAATCAGAAACAAAAGAGAAGAAATAAAAATGGATACCACAGAAATAAGGAGGATTTTAAGAAGATTATGAACAGTTATATGCCAACAAATTGGACAACCTAGAAGAAATGGACCAATTCTTAGAATCATACTCCCTTTAAAGACCAAATCATTAACATAATCATCTTAATAGGTGCAGAAAAAGTTTTTGATAAAATTCAACATCGATTTATGATAAAAAACTCTCCAGAGAGTGGGCATAGAGGGAACATACCTCAACATAACATAGGCCATATATGATAAACCCATATCATACTTAATGGGGGAAAACTGAAAATATTTCCTCTAAGATCAGGAACAAGATAAGGATGCTCACTCTCGCCATTTTTATTCAACATAGTTTTGGAAGTCCTAGCCACAGAGAAGAAAAAGAAATAAAAAGGAATCCAAATTGGAAAAGAAGAAGTAATACTGTCACTGTTTGCAGATGACATGATATTTACTATACAAAGAAAATCTTAAAGACACTACCAGAAAGCTTCTGGAGCTCATCAATGAATTCAGTAAAGTTGCAGGATACAAAATTAACATACAGAAATCAGTTGCATTTCTATACACCAATACTAAAACAACAGAAAAAGAAATTAAGGAGACAATCCCATTTACCATTACCTCAAAAAGAATAAAATACCTAGAAATAAATCTACCTAAGGAGGCAAAGGACCTGTACTCTGAAAACTATGACAATGATGAAAGAAATTGAAGATAACACAAACAGATGGAAAAATATACTGTGTTCTTAGAGTGGAAGAATCAATATTATTAAAATGGCCATATGACATAAAGCAACATACAGTTTCAATAAAATCCCTATCAAATTACTAATGGCATTTTTTACAGAACTAGAACAAACAATTTTAAAATTTGTATGGAAACACAAAAGACTCTGAAGAGCAAAAATAATCTTGAGAAAGAAGAATGGAGCTGGAAGAAACATGCTCCCTGACTTCAGACTATGCTACAGAGCTACAATAATCAAAACTGTATGATACAGACATATAAACAGACACAGAGATCACTGGAACAGGATAGAGAGCCCAGAAACAAACCCATGCACTTATGGTCAATTAAGCCATGACAGAGGAGGCAAGAATGTGCAATGGAGAAAAGACAATTTCCTCAGTAGTAAGTGGTGCTGGGAAAGCTGGACAGCTGCCTGTAAAAGCAAGAAATCGCAGCAGTATTTTTTTTGTAAAAGCAAGAAATCGCAGCAGTATTTTTTTGGGGGGGATTTTCTTTTGAATCTAGAGTAATGGAAATAAAAGCAAAATAAACAAATGGGACCTAATTAAACTTAGAAGCTTTTGCACAGCAAAGAAAACCATAAACAAAACAAAAAGACAACCTACAGAATGGGAGAAAATATTTGCAAATGATGTGACTGACAAGGGCTTAATTTCCAGAATATATAAACAGGTCATACAGCTAATAAAACAAACAAACCAACCCAAATAACTCAATCCAAAAATGGGCAAAAGATTAAATTGACATTTCTCCAAAGACACACAGATGGCCAACAGGTACATGAAAAGATGCTCAATACCACTATTTATTAGAAAAATGCAAAGCAAAACTACAATGAGGTATCACCTCACACTAGTCAGAACGGCCATCATCAAAAAGAATACAAATGACAAAAGCTAGAGAGGGTGTGGAGAAAAGGGAACCCTCCTATATTGTTTGTGAGAATGTAAATCGGTGCAGCCACTATGAAGAGCAGTATGGAGGCTCCTCAACAACTGAAAATAGACTTATCATATGATCCAGCAATCCTACTGGCATATATCGGGAAGAAACTCCAATTTGAAAAGACACATGCACTCCAATGTTCACAGCAGCACTACGGACAATACCCAAGAATGGAAGCAATCTAAATGTCCACTGACAAATAAATGGATAAAGAGTAGTGTGCATGTGCATGTATGCATGTGTGTGCGCATGTGTGTGTATGTGTATGTATATATATATATGTGGTGGAATATTACTCAGCCATAAAAAAGAATGAAATAATGCCATTTGCAGCAACATAGATAGACCCAGCGGTTATCAAATTAAGTGAAGTAAGTCAGAAAAAGACAAATATCATATTATATCAATGATATGCAGAATCTATAAAAAATACAAATAAATATATTTACAAACCAGAAGCAGGCCCACAGACAAACAAAACAAACCACACTTACCAAAGTGTAAGGGGGGAGGGGTAAACTAGAAGTTTGAGATTAACACATACACACTAATATATATAAAACAGATAAACAACAAGGACCTACTATAGAGCACAGGGAAATGTATTCACTATGTTGTAATAACCTATAATGAAAAATAATCCGAAAAAGAATATATATGTGTATGTATAACTGAATCATTTTGCTGTACACAAGAAACTAACACGACACTAAATCAACTATACTTTAATCAAATAAAACAAAACAAAAAAATTAAATACATAAAATATACAAAAAGTTATAGAGTATGAAAGGAATAAACAAAAAAACCAAAACAAAAAAAAAACACTAAACAAAAAATTTTAAAAATAAAAACAAAGAAAGAAACATTTAATTACCAAGTAGACTTTGAAAATAATTGTCAGTGCAATATACGAGAAAAGAACACTTATATGCAAAGTATAATTGTAAAATACACTGAAGCAAAGAACGTGGAATTAGTTTGGGAAGAACATGAGTTTTTGTCAATAAAATGTAAATGATCTTTCAATATAACAACGAGGAATGATGCCAGTATTGACCTGTTTTGAAGTTTATGCTCATCTAAAACCGAAAGTCAATATACGGTTGTTAAAAAAATCCTTTTATTTATGGACATTTTCAGAAGGAACTTTATAATATAAATAGTGGCCATCTGCCTGGTGATTAGAACTCCTTACTATAGATGGAGCAACAACAACTTACAGTTACATAATATGACTGAGCGAAGGGCACCTCACTTGTCCCACCTTCAAATTAAACCTTTTTACTTACTAAGCAAAAATGTTTTCTGCTCTTCATATTTGAATGCAGAACCAAATCTTTAACGATTAGTGTCGATAAAATAAAAGAATAATTTTCATGTTCCTTTGAAAACCTCTTCCCCATGAAATTTCAGAGATCCGTGACCTATAATACAGCAGGCCTCTAGCATTTCACAATTTAAGTCCAGAATGAATTAGCAAATAGACCGTAAATAATAACTATTCATTTTGAAACATAAACTTAACCTTAATGAGAGAATACGAGGAAATGCTTTAACACAAATTTCACTTCATTGATATTGATCAGAAAGATACACACTTTCCAATTTCAGTCTCAAAGATGGGTAAGAAAACGCCAATGGTACTTTGACACAGATAATATTTTTAGCATCATAACCCTGTGGGGTCAGTAATAATAATCCCACTTTTCAAATAAACAGAACTTTAAAAAGCAAATGTAACAGATAAATACAAAAAGGAAAACAATAGGGGAAAAAAAGAATTTAAAAATTTGAGATGAGCAGCCCTGAGTGTAGCCTTACATGTTCTAACTTGTCTTGAATAAGGATTTCCTGTACAATTCTTTTTTGTTTCCATACACTTTGCAACCTTTTGTATGTTTTATCTTAGAATATTTTTAGTCCTACTTACAAGCTGCCTCAAACCCATCTTAGAAATAAGTGATAAATACCACTGTACTTTTAAATGATTTGATATTTTGCTTAATAATTATTAAGCCAACAATCGCTACAAATGCAAAATTTCTCTGCGTTCTGTCTGTGGTTTTTGGAATTAAATCTGAGCTCTGAAAGTAGCTCTGTCACTTGAGAGCCCATCGTCTTAAGCAAGTTAATTAGTCTCAGTTCCTTTTTTTTAAAAAGGAAATTACATCTAGCAAATGATGACATTATGTGAAGTAGCATTTTGTGTCTCCTTCTCTGGCAATAATTATCACAGTTTTGCAATCATAATGGTTTATATTCATCACCCTCTGTATTATAATCTCTGAGCAGCAGGTGTATTTTCATGGCCCCTGTATGCAGCCAGTGATGGACCGGGTAGAAGAAATAACTCTCTAAACCTGGGCTTTCCACCAAAGAAAAATGAAATGGGTAATTTCTTACAGAACAGAGCTTAAAACGGTAAGACAGTAACCTTAGGTGTGAACGATGATGGTAGCAAAACAGACGTGAAAAATGAAAACTTCAAAAGCAACGTCAGCAGGTGCAGTGGATAATGGAGGGGATGAGAAGTCATTCTCAGACATGGAATAACAGTTTCCTTTTTACTGAGGGCATGAGTAACTATTTCAGACCCATTGATGGTAAATGAGTAGTAAAAATTTGCAAATGAAATTAATTAACGACCTACACAGTAACTATTTTGGTGATTGAAATAGAAAGAGAAGTTGCAAAACTTGATTTTAAAATAATCCAAGTAGTTGTTTCCAACAAGATAAATTGTAAGAGGGTTAGCTGTTTTATTTTTTTTAAGTTTATTTGTATTTATTTTAATTTTGGGGGGTAGGTGATTAGCTTTACTTACTTATTTATTCAGTGAAGGTACTGGGGATTGAACCCAGGACTTCATGCACTCTACCACTGAGCTACACCCTTCCGTCCAACCCAGTTAGCTATTTTAATTACTACTAATGCATGTGAATACCCTGAACCAACTAAAACTGTGAAACTATCCGACACTACCCTGCCCTGCCTCCTGGCTGCTTATCCAAATTCCCACCACTGCAAGTGTCAGCTCCCAGGTCCTCTGCCCATGGAGTTGCACGAGTAGCTCCCTGGGATTTCTTTCCCCGTGACCTCCTATCACTTAATTCCTCTGCCACACGTTCAGTCAGTACTACCGTTCAGCCCCAGCACAAGACCACATCCCCACGCTGGGGCCTTGGACAAGTCACTTAAGCATTCTGCGCTTCATCTGTTCCCTCCCACCACCCTCAACCTACCCTAAAATGGGAATCAAATCTTATCAAATGCTAGTATATTCCGAAGATCACAGGCTTCCTGACAGAGCACTGTATCTGTCACCTGTTAGCTGGGCAGCACTCGGCATCAAGAATGGTGACAGCTAATGCTTCCTACAGATTCTCTCTGTGCCAGGCAGTACCCTAACTCCTGCTTAGCAATGGGCTAGTTCACTCAGGCAGCTTGCTTAAAATTTCTGTGTTACATGCTTGCTTGTCAAATGGGCACAATATTCACATAAAGCTCCTGCGAGGATTAAATGAGCCAGGTTACTCATTCACTTAGAACCATATCTGGTATATAATAAGAGAATGATAAATACCAGCGATTCCCATCTTATTACTTGCGTTTGGGGCTGGACACGAGACGTCACTGAACGCTTTCCCATTATTCAAACAGAAGATCATGACAGCCCATGTTGTTGTATTTCACGAGATGACACCTTGTCTTTAGGGAAATTTGCGAACTACTGAGAACATATCCATGACTTATTTTTCAGTGTTTCCTTTACCAGACTAATATCGTAGTGCATACGTTTTAAAAAAATGCCATACATATTGATCTAAATAAAAAATAGTGCAAAGGGGCCCTTTTGGCAAAAACCGCCATTCATTCCAGCAATTCACCAAAATAACCAACGCAAAGGGAAAGAGAGGCACCCTCTGTGTGTTCTTCAGGTCTTTTAGAAAACACGGAGTTGTTCCTTTGGCCACATACATGCGAATCCACAAGAAAAGTGATACTGTAAGTTAAAGGGAGCGGGCGATGTTCAGAAAGGAATGCCCTACAGATGTCACCATGGCAACGCTGAAAGAGTCCACAGTGGTACCCAGCATGCTGTTTGAATTGCTGTAAACAAACAAGCTAAGATCCATGCCAAGAGAACTCACGTGTGGACTGAGCACAGTAAGCACTCCGAGAGCTTCCTGATTCATGTGAAGGAAAGTGATCAGACAAAGAAGGAAGCCAAAGAGAAAGGTATTTGGGCTGAACTGAAGCGCCAGCCTGCTCCACCCAGAGAGCACTTTCTGAGAACCAACGGAAGGGACCCTGGCCTGCTGGAACCCGTTCCCATGAATTCATGGCATGATCAATGCAAAGAAAATAGAAGACCTGGACTGATTTAAAAAAAAAAGTGAAGAAGAAGAACAGGGGGAGAGTACAGCTCAGTGGTAGAGTGCATGCTTAGCACGCCTGAGGTCCTGGGTTCAACCTCCATCCCCAGTCCCTCCATTTCAGAAATAAGAAAAGAAAAGAAAAAAAAAGAAAAGAAAAGAAAACAACAAAACAAAGCTGAATGAGGAGAATGATGCCATAGTGGGAGCACAAAAGAATGTGGAATAAGTCGGTTGAAACCACCATCAAACATGCGTGGAAAGCTTTTGACAGTACTGTCATCTAATGCTGAACAGGGGTACGTCACAGAAGGCAGGTGGACACGTTTTGTTTTTTTCCACCTTGTTAACTGCCAGACACAAACTCTTAAACCTCGAAGTTAGTGTCTTTTAAAAAGAATAGAAAAAAATAGAATAAAACCTATTTAAAAAAATAGATCTTAAAAAAAAATCAGTATTTTCTTGATACTCGTTCCAAATATATCCGTGCACCGTCCGCCAAGTTTGGGCCCCTTCCCTGAATGCATACAACGTCTGATCTTGGTTCTGACTCAGTTAAATGCACCTAAAGTTGCACACAACACAAGAGGGCAGGACACGCATTTCTGATCACTGAGAGATGACACTCAGACCACGTGGGAAAACTGTAGAGGCATCTCAGGTCGCCACCCTGCTTGTTGGTGACAAAGGCAGCATGATGTGCCGGACAGGCCAGACAGCTCTGCGGCTGCTCATCCTGGGTCCCCAACTTTGCACCCGGGACAAGGAATTTCCCAAGTGACCTAGCGGCAGTGTATCATTCAATCCTTACAATAACCCAATAGGATACCTTCTCTCAATTATTAATTCACTACCCAAAAGGGGAACCCCAAGGTTAATTTCCTAGGTGGCAGGGCTGGCAAAGTGATGGGGCCAGGATTTTCATTCCAAAGCTCAGGTTGTTTACCACGACATCAATCCTTCCTCTTCCCACCCACTCACCCCTTCACTCCGTAGCTATTTACTAAGAGCCTGCAGTGGGCGAGGCACCATTCCAGGAACCAGACACACCAGGGTGAAGCAGACGGAATCCCTGCCCTCTTGAAACTCACAGACCAATGAGGCAGAAGGTAAATGAGTAAGTAAATGATGAGATAATCTGTGTGGGCAAGAACTGTTTTGAAGCAAAAAAACAAAGCAGGATAATGTCATAGAAAATAGTTAGAAGAGTTTGATATTTTGATGGGTGATTACGGAAGTCCTGTTTGAGGTGGTAACCCTTGAGCAGAGACCTGAATTAAGGAAGGGGGGAAACACATCAATACCTAGGAGTAGTGTGTTCCAGGCAGAGGGAACAGCGTGTGCAAAGCCTCTGACACTGGAAAGGATCCGGCATCCGTGAGGGGCTGTCAGAGGACAGTGTGGCCAGAGTGGTGTGAATGTGGGAGAAAATAGTAGATGATGAGATGGAAGATGCAGAAGGAGTAACAGGAAGGCCTTACAGTTGCAGATTTTTTTTTAATTGCTTTTATATTTTTTAGCTTAATTTTGTATACTTTTATTCAAAAGGTGAAATTAGAATACAATCTCATTTTTTAAGTCTCTTTCCCATAAAAATTGGTATTTGTATCTATAAATCTTTTTTTTAATTGAGTTATAGTTGGTTTACAATGCTGTATCAGCTTCTGGTGTACAGCACAATTTTTCAGTCATACATGAATATACATATATTCATTTTCATTTTCTTTTTCACCATGAGCTACCACAAGGTCTTGAATATAGTTCCCTGTGCTGGACAGTGTAAACTTGTTAATCTATTTGATATATACCTGTCAGTATCTACAAATCTCAAACTCGCAGTCTGTCCCTTCCCACCCCCCTCCTCCCTGGCAACCACAAGTTTGTATTCTTTGTCTGTGAGTCTGTTTCTGTTTTATATTTAAGTTCATTTGTCTTTTTTTTTTTTAAGATTCCACATATGAGTGATATCATATGGTATTTTTCTTTCTCTCTCTGGCTTACTTCACTTAGAATGTCATAGACTTTTAATGAATAAAATACGGCAGAAGTGATGGTGTAGGAGTTCTGAGATCAGGTCCCAGGACACTGTGTGGCTCCATCCTTTCTTTCTCTCTGTCTCTCGGATCACGTGTCTGGGGAAGTCAGCCATCCCATCATGAAGAAGTGGGAGGAACTGAGGGCTGTCACTCCCACTGATGTAGGGGAGCCCCTTGGAGGCATATGCTCTACCCCCGGTAAAACTTTAAGATGACTGCAACTTCTTCTGAGACCCTGAGCCAGAACATCATCTGCCATTCTTCAGAATCCTTTACCTGCAGAAACTGGGAGATCATAAATATTGCCCATTTTAAGCCGTTAAGTTTTGAGGTAATTTGTTATGCACTAAGATAACACATCAGGATACAGAATTTTTATTCTAAATGTGAGGCAGGTGTTTCAAAGCATTTTATCACAGTTTTGATTGGATTTGTGTTCTTAAGAGTTTATCCTGGCAGCCTCACATAGTGGGGCCAGGGTGGAGGCAGGGAGGCCAGTTGTGAGGCAGTGGCTCAAGACCAGGCTGGACTGGGTGAAGGCTCAGGTGTTCAATGTGGAGGTCTAAAACTCGGCTGGATTACTCTGAAGGTGGAAGTTGGCTCCGGGTTGGAATGGAAGTTTAAGGAAAAGAGGGGAGTCTATGATTATGCTCAGGTTTTGTCTCAAGCATGCAGGTGAAGACTAGCAGATTATAATCACAAAGATGACTGGCAAAGGAGCAGGCTTCGCAGGGGAAATTCGGAGCTGTACTTGTGTGATTTATCAGAGACCAGGGTCAGAGGATGTGGCAACCCTATGAAGCTTGCTCTTGGAGCCACGCTGGTTCACTGCCTTCCTAAACTCTGTTCCAAACTCCCTGAGACCTACCCACACTGCAGCTCCTTCACTCTGACAACAGTCCCCCCTTTCTTTCTATCCTTTGAACGCAATCACTTTCTCCGAGGCGATCTCAGCCTAGGCACACTTCCAGACAATCCCGTCCCCATCCCAGTCTGTATCTCCCACCTTTCACCTTTTCCGACATCAAGCCCACACTACCTTCCTGGGCTCTAAACCTTTCCTTCAACTTGACTCAACACTGACATCTCCACTCTGAAGTTCCCAAGACATGTGAAACTCAAACTGAATTCACCTTAAGTCTAAAGCCAATTTTCCCGAGGCACCCGGGAACAAGAGGGACACAGATCTCCGATATAACCACCAGGTGCTGCCTGGTCGCCACCACCCTGCAGGCAGCATCCATCAAGCCCCCTCGCCTCCACTGGCGCCCCTCTCAGATCCAATCCCCTCTCCATGTCACATGCTCTTTAAACTGGTTTCCTTGAAGACCCATGTGTTACTTACCTTTTGCACCCAAGCTGTCTTTTTAAAATAGGGATCTGTCTTTTTGAAAAAGGGATCCCCCCTTTTATACTGGACTGTGGGAACTGCTTTGCGTCATCCCTGGCTATGCTGAGCACTTGGATCTCCTTTGTTGGATGGATATTCACCACTCTGACAAGTATCTGCTTCTCCCTGCCTGAAGGCTAAGTTCTTATTTTTTCTCCCCCGTCATGAGGAATCAATCAACCATCCTTTGTCCTCTCTGGCCACGTTCTCATCCCGTCTCACACCGCAGCCCATCCCCACGCAGACAGCGAGCATCCTGTGTGCTTTCAGGGTCCTCCGGCTGCTTCTGCTCCCGACCTCTCCTTCTCCCTCTGATCAGAGGAGGACCGCTGTCTCTTCAGTGCAGACCCAGCCTGGACACTCACTCTGCGTGATTACCCCGCCCTGGGGCTCCCTTCGCACCTGGCAATTTTTAAACACAGCACGTTTATCACTTCATAATGTTCTATCTACAGCTGTTTTCCACCATTAAGCCGTGACCTCCGTGAGGCCAGGGACCACATCACACTGATGGCATTTTTACTCCCAGCACTCGTTATAATAGATCGGGTATAAACTCAAAATCAGCACTCATCAGTCAGCCCAAATAAGGTTTTCTAGAAAAATGTGGTTTTTAATACAAAAACGTCATAGACTATATGTGACTTTCAGTGATTTTCAGATTGCTGCTGCTGTGGGGAAACTTTTATTTATTTCCACAAAACACATTTAAAATTAATAATTATTTCCACAAAATGTGATTTTTATTTTTTTTAATAATCTGGAGTGTTTTTAGTCTCATGCCCTGGTCTGAAAGCCTTAAAAAAAAAAAGAGGGGCAGTGACATATAACAACATTCAAAACAACTTTTGTTTTTGAACAGCCTTATTGTTTAGTGATCATTAAGTGATATTTTAAGCATTTTAAAACCAAACATGATCTCATTACTATACGTTGCCGTTTAGCTGTAATTTTGCTTCTATTTTAGGAAGCTGGCTGAAATTTTTAAGTTGACATGTATTGCATTATAATTTTTTTCATGTAAAATATTGAAAAATCAGCTCAGCCTTTTTACTTAATATATTTGATTTTTTAAATTAAATACTACTGCTAAGAGGGAGCAGTCTGCAGCCAGTAATAGTTCTGATTTTCTCATATTCAAATTCAACTGTATTTCTAGAGCATGAGAAGAACATATGTCCTATGTTTGAGGAAAAAAAAATACATGAGAGAGCTCACTCTTGCCAAAGGCACCTTGTTTCTCATCTTAATAAAAAGAAAACACTCAAGTGACGCCATTTGGTTCAAATTAAAAGATCCTTTCTGAGCCTACTTGTACTGTGATAATGACCCAAATCGGACTTTATTCACCATTTGGACTAACTTTACAGACGGGCCACGCCCAGGTGTGCTTCAGTTGGTATTAGTTGATTTTAAAGATGTTTAAAAGCCAAATGCCATCAGGCACCCCTTGTGTTGAAAAATCAGTTTTCCTGCACTGAATGAAGGTGAGCTATCATTCACTGGAGTTAAAAATCCCTAACAAGTCAATAGAAGAAAGTATTTCAACAGAACAGCATGGCCTGCTTCACACGCACCTTGCTCCGGGGCACGGTTTCTTCACCCGACACTCACTCACTCAGCAAATGTTCTGGAGCACATCTCACTGTGTGGGAGTCTTTGGGGGGTGGCGGGGGTGGGGGGAAGTAACGCTCTGTGTTTAATCACTAATTACCCAGTGACCGAGAATTGCAAGTGTCACAGAGAATAGTCCTTATTTTACTGTTGTTTCTACCACTCCTAATTTCTTATCCGTATAAGAAAGATACTTAAATAATTATATACTATGTTTTATAATTATATAAATCCAATTTTATATATAACATTTATATAATTATAAACCATAATATATTATATAATGTTATAGTACATTAGTATATTATATAATGTTATGATTATGTTACATTATATTGATATAATATAATGATGTATCAATCATTAAATACATTATTATTAATATCAAATGCATTCGCAGTATTTATGAATGGCATAAATATAAACGGGGGCCCATTTATGTCCTTAGCATCATTGTCCTTGCTCAACAATACATGCAAATAATATTCAATTATGACACTAGAAGGAACTGAGATTTCATATTTTTGTGTCTATCTATCTATCTATCTATCTACCTGTCTGTCTGTCTGTCTACCTACCTATCTATCTGTCTGTCTATCTATCTACCTATCTATTTATATACATATATATAGACCCCCCCCCACCTTGTTGGATAGTTTTGAAATTAGCTAGGATATCATTTACGGGCTTGCTGTTTGTGGTGGTTTCCAACCTTTAGAAAAAAATTTACCAACCTTATCCCTTCACCGCAGTCATCTTTAAGCAAGTATAAAGAGTTCAAATCATGAATCAAGTTCAAATAATCAGGGGCTCTATTGAAACATAAAATTTCTAGAGGCCTTAAAGATGATGTTTTTAGCTTCCTGGATCCATTCTCCTTTCCATTTGTCCTTCTTACTCCTCGGTTTAGTTACTCCCACGCAGCTCTGGTGAAATGGGAAGGGCGCTGACCACCGTGGTGGGGGCTGGGCAAACACGCCCACAGGCCTGACTTTGGCTGCTCTGCTGAGATGTGGTAGAAAAGTTTTATTCTTTGAGTCTGTCTGCCTCCAGTCACCCGTAAAGCAGTAAATCCTTGAGGAATGAATTGCACCCCTGAACCCAAGGGGAAAGGGCCAGTGTCTGGTTGCCACTCAAGCTGAATTTAATCCCCAGGTGAGCTTGATTCCACAGGGCTCACAAATGGTGCAGCTTGTCATGAAAAACTACAGAGTTCTCTCTCTATGGACTTGTCTGTTTTGAACTTTGCATATAAATGGAGCCATCCAACGTGCGGTCTGCTGTGCCTCGCGTGTTCCACTGAGCATGACGCTTTCAAGGGTCATTCATGTTGGAGCAGGTATCAATGTTTCATTCTGTTCTACAGCCAAATAATACTCTACTGTAAGCACATACCTTATTCTGTTTACCCAGTCATCAGCTGATGGGAATTTACATTGTTTCAACATTTTTGATAAAATAGATAATGCTGCTTTGAGCATCTGGGTACCAGTTTTTGTGTGCATCTTTGTTTTCAGTTCTCTTGAATAGATTCCTAGGGTTGGAATTAACTTAGTCATATAGTAGCTTTATGTATAATGCTTCGAAGATCTGCCAAACTGCTTTCCAAAGTTCCTGTATCATATTAAAATTCCAAAAGTAACATACAAGAGTTCCAATTTCTCCCCATCTCCACCCACACTTGTTATTGTCTGTCTTGCTTTAGCCATCTTAGTGTGTATGAAGCTGTATCTCATTCTGAATTTGCTATGGACCTTTAAAAACTAAATATTTTGAGCATCTTTTAATGTGATTACTGGTAATTTTGTATATATTCTATGGAGAAATGTCTACTCAAATCCACTGCCTATTTTTAATTGGATTAATTGTTTTTTCATACTGAGTTGTAAGACTTCGTCACATTCTTGGATACAAGTAAGTCCCTTATCCCTCAAGTAATTTGCAAATATTTTCTCCTATTCTGTATGTTTTCTTTTCACTTCCTTTACGGTATCATTTGTACCAAAACAGTTTTAATTTTGATGTAGTCCAGTATCTCTTTCTCTCTTTTGTCACCAAACTTTTATGTTATATCTAAGAAATCATTGCCTAGCCAAACCCATGGTCAAAAAGATTTACTCCATAGTTTCATAATTTCAGTTATCACATGTAGGTATTTGATCTGTGCTGAATTAATTTTTTTGTACATGGTGTGAGGTAGGGGTCCAACTTCATTCTGCTACATGTAGATATCCACCTGTCCCACCACCAGTTATTAAAAAGATTACTCTTCCACACCGAATGTTCTTGGCATCCTTGTCAAAAATCAGTTGACTATAGAGTGAAGATATATTTCTGCACTTTCAAATCTACTGATCCTTCTGCCCACCCTTATGTGAATACCACACTGTCTTGATTACTGTAGGTTTGTTGCAAATTTTGAAATCAGGAACTGTGAGTTCTCCAAATGTGTACATCTTTTCATGATTGTCTTGGCTACTAACCCACTTAGATTCCCATATGAATTTCTGGATTAGTTTGCCAGTTTATAAAAGAAAGCAGTTGGAATTTTGATACGAATTACACTGAATCTACAGGCCAGTAAGTGAATTTTGTCATCTTAATAGTATTTAGTCTTTCAAATCATGAATATGGGATGCATTTGCATCTACTTAGGTCTTCTATAATGTCTTTCAACCATGTCTTGTAATTTTTAGGATACATTCCTTATACTTCTTTCATTAAACTCAATTTTAAATAATTTATTCTTTTTGATGCTACTGTAAATGGAATTATTTTCTTAATTTCATCTTTGGATCTTTCCTCTGACATAGAAATGCAATTTACTTGTGTATAATCTTGTGTCCTGCAACCCTGCTGGACTTTTTCATTGTTCTAATATTTTTGTGTAGATTCCTCAGGGTTTTCTATATCAATTACATTTTGACATTTACATTCTCTTAACAGTCTACCTACTTTGTTTCCTATCGCGAGTCCTTGGGAGGACAGTATTATTAGATTAGTCTTCCAAATCAGTAAAGTTTTTAATAAAACAAATTTAAGAAAGAAGACTGAATGAGAAATTTCTTCATCAAACAAGTTCTCCCCTAGAAAAACACAGTTTGTTATAAAGCAGAGATTACATTTTTATTTGAGTAAAATTTAAATTAATAACTGTGAAATAATGACCAGATTCTGAGAATCTTTTCTGAGCTAAAGAAAGAAAAAAGGCCCTTAGGCATTGGACACTCAATAAATCTCCATTGAATGAATATAAAAATGAATGGCATGTATAAAAATACATAAAGCGTGCACAGTCCAACTAAGAAAACTCAGTGAATTCTCATCACCAGAGGAAATCCTTAGTACAGACAAGGTTGCCTGAGCACTGGTTCCTGGTTTAGGCTGGTCTACACTTGGTTTAGCAGGGCCAATGAGCCCTATTTCATATGAACAAAATGGGAGGAAAAAAGAGCAGGATTCAACATGAGAATTCATTTTTAATTTAAATTAATGAAATAATTGGAAGCAATGCTTTGCAAGTTGTTAAGCTGCCTGTGTCTAAAAATACTAAAATAGAGACAGAATTAGCATCTGTCATGGATTCGACAAGGTGACCTTCCATTCTAAGTAGGCGAGTGGACCAAGTGACCTCGAAGGTCCATGTAGGATCTATAATCATATGAATAAAAAAGAACTCAAGTATTTAATAAAAAGTGAATATTGCTTTCATAACCTCTATCTAGGTGAACTCTTCACCATCTTCAGGGCTGGAGTAGCAGTGTAAATAGAATCCCTTATATCCCATAAGTCTAATATTTAAAAGCTATAAACCAAGTTAACAAAGTGTTCAATAAAATAAGCTACATTCTTCTACCGTGACAAACAGCCTTCCTACTTAACATTGGCGTCAGTGTTCATTACTTCCTAATCAGTAGAAAAGCCTGGTGGGAGTTAGACGTCTCGAACCCTCCCCCCCTCGCCCAGTTCTGTGGGAGAACAGAACGGCCTATGGGGAAAGCCAGGTTTAATCCCAGTGCCTCATGGCCACGCCCACACCTGTGTGGACACCATCCCACACCATCAACTCCATCCTTGCACAGAGCCATGCCTTAGGATTCTTTAGGTCTGGGGTGGGCACATCTGTGTGTGGTCTATCCTTGGAAACAGAGACCCCCAGCCCACACCCCCAAGCTTCAGTCATAGGTCCCCTGCATGTAGCCACTCCTTAGAAACCTTCAGGCTGGGTCTTCATACACTAGGAACGTCAGGAAGACAGTCCCAAGAAATGTATTTTAAAAGGCCCTAGAAGTGTGTCTGAGGCCAAATGGGCAGGGATTTGAGAGTTTCAGGTGCTCAAAGTATGTTCTAGAACATGGGGGTGGGGCAACTCTCCATGGGCACAATAATTCGGCCCTAGGAGGCTCCTTGCCACTTGGGGAGGCACAGCCAGAGAAGAACCAAAGCAAAGAGCTCAGGGCAGGGGCCCCTCTGGCCCAGGTCTAATAAGGATGGTACCGTGCTGGTCATTCTACCATCTGCTTTGTCCTCTTGCATTTTACCAAGCAAAATAAAGATCTGAAGGACAAAAGAACTCGTACAATAACTAAAGCAACTCCTTAAACTTTTAATCCTGTGAGAAAAATTCAGGAGATTCAGAACACGAACATTTCAATCAATAAATGAGGTGTTAGATTATCATAAATAAATCTGTCATATACAGGTAATTTTAAGGTCCCTTGGATACGCAAGCTAATTTAATGGTCTTATGTTGCCCTAAAAATCCATCATAATCTGAGGCAAGTGTGATAAAGAGATATATCATGATATCAAGTGAAAACTTGCAAACTCTCTGTGAGCATAAATGGAGCAGTATTTCTGAAAACCTGTATTGTACTGAGGAAAAACTGTGGTACAATCCGTTCAGCATGGGTATTGTATAGCTGGTATCACATAAAACACACATCCAGTCGTTTACAGGAGCTGTTCCATAAGATCACTCTAAGGACGCTGCTGCTAAGGAAATGGGTCCAGAAGAAGTTTGCTCTTCTAGTAAGGAGTGTATTTGCCAATTCAAGTATTTTCCACACTATGCATTAAAAATCAGCTTTCTTGAGCCCAGTCTTTCAGACTAATAAACATGAAAGTCCTCTAGTGTGTCTGGCAAAGACAATTCCATGAATTTACAAATACAGACTTTAGAGTAGAGGTAAGAATTCTAATGCTTATATACACAGCAGAGAGAAGCTTAAATAAAAATAGAACAGAATAGGTATAATTAAAAAGTGACAGACATTTGAAAGACACTTTGAAAGTTGTAAGAAAGAGTTGTACATTTTAAACACGCTTAGCACAAGAGTGTGTATTGTAGTTCACATTCAAATGTCCAAGATACTTTTAAGGCATCACATAAATGCCATCTCGCTGGCATGTATAACAGAACACGAGGAACTGAACACGGGAAAATACACGCTTTTAACAAAACTGAATTAATCTGTGAATCAAACTTTCACATCTGCTTTGGACAAACAGATTAGAAGAGTAAAACATTTTATCCTGTAATCTTAAAATACTAGTCACTATTATAAAGTCATTTGGCTTTAATGCCTTAAGCTAGTCGGGGAGGAGACTTTCTATAAAAGATAGCCAATGTTCAGCAATGTCAACGTTCACACATTTCAAAGTTATGCACTTTCATAAAATTAAAGACATAACAGGTTTGGGGATAATTTATCTCTTTGATTTTAGAAATACTTTTTTCTTACGTATATTCAAGAAGTCATCTTTAAATAACCCTTACAGTCAACAACTGCACACCGTTACTTAAATGCACATGCAATAAGTATTTGTTATTTAAGATGTGGTTTCTAAACAATATGTAATAATAACTGCACTTAGAAAGAAATCAGCACTAACATAGGGCTTGTATTTACTCCAATTATACATTTCAAAGTGGTACACACATTCTATTACAGCTGGAAATACCATTTATCATACAATTATACCACTTCCCAAAGATCAGTGAAGAAGAATTTTGTCCTTAAATGTTCAAACGCTGTGTTCCTGATTCTCACACCAACACTGACTAATAATTGACCACTCAATTCCACTTCATAATCTGTCAGTACTTCAAAAACATAGAAACTTGCCAACTCCCCTTTTATCTCTTTATCTCTTTCTATCAAAGATATTACTCAATCTCTCCAGTTTCCTTTCAAAATATTTTTAGGATACAAATACACACACACACACACACACACACATATATACGTATATATATACACATATACATATTTATATATGTGTATACACACACACACACACACACACACACAAGTACACTCAAGTATGATATATGCATATTCAAGTCTGAAGTGAGAAGAGTTACGCTATATAATGTATATGTTAGAGCGGGCGGGTAGCCAGATATGAGCAGAGAAGGGGGACATGGGCCAAAGGGCAGGAAACCATACTTCTTGGGAACAACAGGGGTCCTTGAGCAGACCAAGATGAGCTGGAACCTTGGACTGATAAGAAACCATATATTTGGGGGTGACGAGTGTCCTGGAGGCTGACAAGGAAAGGTGGAGACAAGCAGAAATCTCCATCACCCGAATGTAACCTTTCGCTCATTTATACTCTCATCTGAATGTAAGCTGTTACTCCTTATGACCTCATCCGACTTCCCAATGGAGACCAAACAAGGAGAACAGAACCCCTCTCTGCTTGGAAGGTGGAGCCAGGATGAAGCTCAGGAAACACAGCCCCAACCCCCCCCCCCAGCAATGAATATTCTGCTCATTCATGTTTATACCCCAAATAACCAGCTTGCCAAGGAAACTCGGGGCAGCTATTCAGCTGGGTCTGCCTGTGCCCCCCTTGAGAGCATACTATCTATCGCTTAATAAATCCTTGACCTTCGTGTCTCTTTTCTGAATTCTTTCTGCTCTCTGATAACACACGCATAGATACACAGAAATAGATACATGATTGACAGATACACAGACACATAATAGGCAGAGATGAATGGATGGATGGATGGATGGATGGATGGACGCATGGGATCTTCCCCCTACTGACTTCCTGCTCTTATTTCACATCAGTCTGTCTTCTCCATGTCCAGAAACCCAAAGCAGGGCATAGGCTAGGCAGTATGCACCATCTAACAAATCAAGGCAATAAACCTCCACCTAACCATATTTAACTCTATGCATCCATCTACCTACACAGACATAAAGCATCTACACTAGGTGTATAATAAATATGCTATTGGGAGAAAAAGAGTAACACACAAGTGAGCAAAGAGCAGAACAGAAAAAGTTTAAATAATCCCACGGCTGCTACTGTCAAAACTTCTGCCTATGCATCCGCATTTCAAATATTACTTTATATAGTCAACATTGACTGCCTATTACCCAACAGACATCATTCAAGGTGATTGGGACACATCAGTGAATAAAAAAAACATAAAGGAGTCTATAAGCCATAATCTAAAATTTAGACTAATACACACAGACACACACACACATACCTATTAACATATTAGTAACATAAAATTAATTATTTTAAATGGTATAATTTGTTATCCAGAGATGTAATCCAGAATGTGTTGTAAATATCTGTTTTATTCAGCAAATCAAGCTTTTATGATGCGTAAGGCTGCTGGCTCTCAGCTAAAGCTCAGGAACTGTGGGAAAAAGGGAGCCGGTGTCCTTACATGACAAAACCCAACAGCTACTTAGCCTGAAGGAGAGGGTAAGTATTCTACCAATTTATTTCACAAAATCCCTGACACCGCAGTGAAAATCCACGTGAAAGTGGATTTTAAATTTTAAGGAAGCTTTGCAACAAATAAAAGATGTGTGTAATAAAAACCCAAGGAAATTTAAAAGGCACGCACAAAGCTATTGTCATCAAAGCATTATCATATGAAGGGTAGCCATCTTTGACTCTGACACCCCAACTGATTGATCCATGGAAAATAATGTCATCTCCATATTCTGAGGAGCATTCCATGCAGAGATGATTTAAGAGATAATGGAGTTATGACAGGAGGAAGTAGTAAATGATTCCTTAGAAAAGTCATCGTTGGCGGGGCTCAGTGGTAGAGCGCATGCTTAGCATGCATGAGGTCTTGGGTTCAATCCCCAGTGCCTCCTCTAAGAATAAATCAATGAATAAACTTAAACACCTCCCCCCACCAAAAAAAAAAAAGGCATGGAATGAAGCCCAAAATGGGTTTTTCAACACCTCTCACCCCTATCAGTCTCCTTTCCTGGTATGTGAGATAAAGTTGAAAGGCAAGGAGATCTGAAGACAAGAATTAAAGGCAGAGTGAGACACAGGCAGATCATATCATTTTGCGAAACGGGGTGAACTACATTTTTGGTGATTTACAAACCATTCCTCAAAGTACAGTATAAGGTCTCACACATCCCATATGTGCACAGATGTGTGCGCACGCACACATGCACTCACTACCATGGTACCATCAGATACCAAGAACGCTACACAAAGTGCCATTTATAACTAATACCTCATTAAGCAAGAAATTCTGAAACTAGTTTGGTTTTTATTTATCTGTTAAAAATTATCATCAAAGACTCTCAGACCACCTACTTTTATGGGTGGAACAGGAGAAAACAGAGATAATGCTCATAGTAATTCTCTGGTTAAATCATAAATTCTGATAAACACTTAAAGTGTGCAAGTCGCTACAGAAAAATAAAAGCATATTATTTTAGTATTCTGAAAGTCATCAGCAAATATGATCTCTTTTCTAGAAATGTCCTGTCTCTTCAGGTGCTTCCAATTAGGAGATATTCATAGGACAAATTACTTTATCAGAGACATTTGAACAGGAATGGTTAAATTAGCACTCTGATTCTTAAATGATAACAACATAATCATTGATTTTATTTCAATGATTTTAAAGATGAAGTTAAGAAACTCAGAGTTATTCTCCAAAATAAAGACAGAGGAGACAGTCAGGCCCAGGTACAGATCACCAAGCCCCTAACTTTTCTTAATAATACTCTCAGGTACTACAAAGTTCCATCTATAATGAACACTCAAAAAAAAAAATCTATTCAAAATTTCACACCCAACCTAAATGCTTTCTTTCTCTTTCTCTAAATACACATGTGTAAACACTCACACATAGTTCTAAAAGTTCCCCCTTTTGATACGGAGCAGAACCCTGTGGGCCCCCAAATTGTAAGCATTCTAGTTAAAAGCAATTTTCCGTTTTATGACCAAGGCTGTTGCCCCCAGGATCATAGCCCTGCCGCTTCCTTGAACAGAAATCAATTACTCTTATCTAAGTCTCAGGAGACAGCTGCAAAGAGAAAAAACAAGAACTGGTCAGAACCAACGGACCCCAAGATGGCAGAGGATTTGACTTCCAGTGGACCTGGAGTCTCATTATACGCTCATTGTAATAATTAAGCTGCTAAATGGCACACGGACCAGGGCCATGACAGTTGACGGTTGCCATGACAACAGCCAGAAAAGCCCACACAAGGCAAGGACTGATTGACTCCATCACACCCAGAAGGAGGACATGATGGTGGAAGCCTCTCATAAAAGTCCACGTGGCCCCACCCTGGCCTGAGCTGTCTCCACTGGCAGCTTGGCTAACAGCTCCCCACTCAAGAATCTTCCTTTCCTTTTCCTCTTCTGAGCAAGAAAGCAGCCATTCACGGGAAAACAACCAGCCCCTGCAGAAATTATTTCACAGCCCGCGGCAAGGATCCACACTTTGGTGGGTCTCCTAACACAGGGGTCTCTCTATCTGCTCACACTTTGGTTTATCTCTTATATTTGTTTACCTCCAAAAACACAAACTTACGTAACAGCTTAAGCAACTGAACGCTTATAAGCATCAGTGAGTTGTTACCAAAACAGGTCATGTGCACTCTTTATCAAATCAAATCATCCTGGAACATTAAATTCTTTTAAAAGAAAATACTATATCTTTATAAATGATCAAGGGAAGGAATGACCCTTGGTAGAACAGACTGAACACAATCATATGGGAAAAAGCCATATTGTAGCCATAATATTTCAAAGATGAAACAAGTCTGGCAAATAATATTCTTGTCACAATAGAAAGTGAATGCCTTAAACTTCTATTCTAATGTATGTGTTTGCTTTCTTAAATAGGTTGTATAGCAAGAGACCCACACAATGATAAAGCACTTTGGCATTTAATACAGGTGTAAGAGGTATTGAGACAATAACTCTGACTGTGAGGGTTTGTCCACGGCAAACTGGACAGCCTTGTTTGCTACACCTTGACGATCTCTCTCTGCTCAAATTCTCTTCTTCATCTTTTAATGTTTCACTTGTTTACTTTTGAGATTCGACTTATATTTTAGAAAACGTATCCATGTCAAAATCTCCTTGTGCCAAAAGAAATATTATTGTTGAACTGCTGAGATCCTTTATTTTTTGAACTCCGCTACGGTATTTTATACCATTTTGCCACATGCAGAAAAGGATTCCTTATCATGTTAGAATCTCCATTCATAATTATATTAATGCAGGTAGGAAATTTTAATATATCATGGGCATCTTTTAGTACTAAAGAAGGACTGTGACCTCCAGCATCATCTGTG
Source organism: Vicugna pacos (assembly GCF_048564905.1). Classification (NCBI taxonomy): domain Eukaryota; kingdom Metazoa; phylum Chordata; class Mammalia; order Artiodactyla; family Camelidae; genus Vicugna; species Vicugna pacos. The sequence continues at coordinate 4,691,028 of NC_133006.1, forward strand.
CAACGATGATTCCACAAAGAGCCTTATTATTTGAAAGCAACAGCCCTTGCTGTGACTATTTCAGAGTTCACTCCGGCACCCTAGAAAGCTGTCGTAGAAAGACATTTCAGAGAATAAAAGTTTCTAGAAATGGTAACATAGGTCAATTATCAGCTCACATAAATATCGCCTGGTGGTAATGGCTGAGGAAGAGCACCCAGACCGGTCCTCCCTCAGGTAACAAGAGTAACCCTGGGTTAACAAAGAGAAGCAGCTAATGGAGGGCGCTGAAAGGGGAGCAGAAGCATGCCTGGAAATCCTTGACATCATTGCTGCTCACATCCCTTGAATCAGAATTCATTCCCAGGACTGCAGCTTAACGGAAATGGAGATGCAGAAAGGCAGGTTTCTTTTTTTCTTTTTTTTCCTGAGTGCCCAGAAAGAGGAAATTGGCTGAACAGTCTCTGCCACACACAGATTTTACCCACAGTAGCAAAATTAAGCTGGACAACAGGTACTTGTCACACATACTTTCCTCCCACCTCTAATAAATTACAGTAATCACTTTCCTCTTATTTTCATTCAGTTCCACTTCCTCCAAACTTGAGGGGTGCAAAGCTTTCATCATTTTCATCAGCAGCTCCCCAAATACTTGTTTCTTCGTTTGCCACCGACAAGGTTTCATTCATTCAGTTAATTTAAGGAAACAGATACACAAAGACATAGTGAAAGAACATAAATTAAAAAAAAAAATCTCAGCGATATAGTTGAATCTGTCACTGATCTCTTAGAAAATTAGGAGGGTTCCAATAAATAACATTGTTTTCCCCTGTGGGGTTTCAGCACCAGGTGAGAAATAAAACAAAGGCAGTTGAAAGACCAAAATATCATATGACTGACAAAGTGGAAATTCAATAGTATGACTTATTTACACAGCAAGTGAAATTTCCAATCCTGACCCCGAGATTTCAACACTCCTCACCTAGTCACGGGCAGTGTTCGTGCTACATCATCTCCTCACCGGGGTGGGAGGGTTGCCCTTTAAATTCTAGGGCACAGGGGAGCAGAGAAAAACACAGCTTCTCCTGTGGGAGAGACTTTCCAAAGAAGGAAGGGGACAGGGGCTTGGTTAGGACCCATTCCCCCATCAGGTAAGTCACTCTCCTCTCAGCAAGACGTTACAGAGGAATAGGAGAGTCTGGTGTTATGGCATTGAAGATTCTTCCATTCTACCATTTTTTTTCTTTAACAGAGTTTATTCTTTTAGAGCAGTTTCAGCAGAAATGAGCAGAAAATACAGAGTTCGCACACAGCCCTCCCCACCCACACACATATACTCCCCCACCCTCAGCCTCCCTCATCAGGGTGGCATATTTCGTACAATCGATGAACCAACATGGGCACATTATTATCAACCAAAGTCCATAGGTTACGTTAGGGTCCACTCTTGATGTTGTACATCATATGGGTTTTGACAAATGCACGATGACATGTAGCCACCACTATAGCATCACACAGAATAACTTCATTGCCCTAAAAATCCCTTGTGCTCCATCTGTTCATCCCTCCCTCCCTCCCTCTCCCCAGACCCCTGGGAACCACGATCTTTTTATTGTTTCTGTAGCTGTGCCTTTTCCAGAATGTCATTTGGTTGGAATCGTACAGTTTGCAGCCTTTTCAGACTGGCTTCTTTCATTTAGTGATATGTCTTTTAAGTTTCTTCAATGTCTTTCATGGCAGTCTACCATTTCTGAAAAGAAATAGTAGGTCCTGAGAAGTAGCCATTCTCAAAAAGCATGAACAGGAAGTATCCTTTTGAAAATAATACATATAATATTTAAATTGGAAAATAAAGTTTTCTGAGGTTCTTTCCGTCATTTGGAGCTTACAGGTTTCAGCCTGATGCTTTCAAGCCACTAGAATAAGCATTTAATGTTTTTATAGTTTTGATTTCATCTTCATTAAATTGGGGTCTTCTTCAAACCACAGATAATATCTAAATCAATGTAAATCACTCAAAATTTTCACCTTGAAAATTAATACATTTGTAGGCAAATTTAATATTCTGTGATCATTTATATAATATGAACTATCTCTCCACAAAGTTCATATCCCATTTAAAAATAATATTAAAAAGAGAAAAAATTCACATGGTATAATTTTTTGTTAAGTTTTAAACATTTTGGACAAAAATATTTTCATACATGTTGAGTTAATCATATGTTGGCTTTTTTTTAAATCTTTGTTTAGCCATAAGCTATATGAGTTAAACACGAGATATAAAAATCTTTTTTTTAACTTTTTTTATTGATTTATAATCATTTTACAATGTTGTGTCAAATTCCAGTGTTCAGCACAATTTTTCAGTCATTCATGGACATATACACACTCATTGTCACATTTTTTTCTCTGTGAGTTATCATAACATTTTGTGTATATTTCCCTGTGCTATACAGTGTAATCTTCTTTATCTATTCTACAATTTTAAAATTCCAGTCTATCCCTTCCCACCTTCCACCCCACTAGTAACCACAAGTCTGTATTCTCTGTCTGTGAGTCTATTTCTGTCCTGTATTTATGCTTTGTTTTTGTTTGTTTGTTTGTTTTTCTTTTTGTGATTTAGATTCCACATATGAGCGATCTCATATGGTATTTTTCTTTCTCTTTCTGGCTTACTTCACTTAGAATGACATTCTCCAGGAGCATCCATGTTGCTGCAAATGGCGTTATGTTGTCAGTTTTTATGGCTGAGTAGTATTCCATTGTATAAATATACCACAGCTTCTTTATCCAGTCATCTGTCGATGGACATTTAGGTTGCTTCCATGTCTTAGCTATTGATTTAAGACTGTTTTGGATTTTACCTTTCAATCCAAAAAAAGAAAAAAACCTCAGAAAAGCTGAGTTTCAAGTACTAGAATCACTGTAAGTAAAAAAATGTCTGCACTATTATATAAAATATTCAATGACAATGTAGAATTATTCAACAAAAAGTTGAACAATGCAATCAAGAATAAAGGTGAGTGACAACTCTAAATAAAACTACTGACACAATGATTTAGTCTGTGGACCTTTCAAATCTCTCATCAGAGCACACCTAATCCGCTTTATCATAAAATCTAAAAATTCTTGTGACATATACAGAAATGTTTATATGCAATAAAAGCAGTATATCTTTTAAAGGTGAGGAAACTAAGAGCTAAAAACACATCCTAAGCACTTAAAATATATTTATTCTACAGGTGTCCGGGGGAATGAATTTCCACGGAAATTATAATGATGCATGGCAACGGCGGTGGTCTTGGGAGGCAAAGCAAGAGAGTCACATAACTAAGGTTGGATTCACTTCCTTCAAGGGATTTAAACATATTTTTCTTCCTTCTTTCCTATTTCTTATTTAGCACCTGTAGTTTTCCTCCCAGCAGATGAAGAGAAACTTGCAAGCAGAACTGAGAAAACCTGAGCAGACTTAAAATCCGGATCTCCAAACCTTGGCTGGATATGAGAAGCCTGAAGTATGCACCTGGACGCATTGGTCCAGACATCTTTACTTTTCGGTCCCTGGAGAGCCAGGTACTGTTATTAAAATCAGGGACCCAAAACCTGTAACACTGGTTATAGGAGTTGGTATTTAGTGCAGCTGGACTAACAGACTACAGACACTGTGGCCTGAAGGTCTTCATATCTTCTCGAAAAAGAGATTATCTGATTAAAAGAATAAAGTATCAAAGAACAAAATTTGAGAATATGTTCTTGCTATCTTCAACATCTCTGCTACATTGCTTTTTATTCTGAACACTGAATAAACCCAAAGAGAATAATACATGTACTTAAATAATTCAAAAGAAATGTTTCTATGCCTTTTTTCAAAAGAAAGCTGAGTCCCTCTCCCAAACCTAAAATCACATGCAAAATGATAGTGAGATTCTTTCTGATCCATCAACCCTATATTCAAAGGGTCAGAAATAAAAAACAAAGCTTAAAAAATAAAGGAGCCTTTAACAACTGGTTTCTGATTTTTGTATTCAAAGGGTTTCTTAAATATTTGATGCCATGTCAATGATTATTCTCAATTACCATTTTGGACTTAGAAGTAAAATTTTAACATATTTAAACATTTATCATGGACTTACTAAAATCCCAGGTGCTGTGGATACAACTATTAGCAATATTCAACCTTTATTATTGAAGAGCTACTTCCAAACATATCACTGTAATACAATGTAGTAAACGTGATAAGAATAATTAGTGAGATAGCAAGGGAGCAAAGAATAGAAAATAAGCTAGAGTATTTGGAGGGAGGGTCCCAAGTCAAATGACACTTAGACTACATTTTCTAGAAGAGTGGCCAACGGATGTCTTGACTAAAACAGCTTGATTCGAAAAGAATGCGTCGTATGGTCTAAAATATGTAACATGGAAACATAACATGCTTTACATAATTATGAGGACTTACTTAGTTTTTGAAACAAAAGGAAAAAAATATAGTGACATCGAAGCATAAAGTATCAAAATGTAGAGCTCTTGGAAGTGTAAGTAAATGACGTCTTAAACTTCATTACTGACTGGTATGGGGAGAGGCATTCTGCTTTCACAAATGGCAGACTGGGTGACTTGAGTCACTTCTCCTACCCGATATAATACTTACAAAATCTTAAAAATAACGAAGGACTAACAAGACAGAGGAGAACTGCCAGGCCCAGACCCAAGAGAAGACTGAAACCTGGAGAGTTAAGTCTAGAGTCTGGGTTTGCGTTAGCCTTGGGGCACCTCCAACACAGAAGAGACAACGCGGGGACCGTGCTGCACGTTCACTGTCTCTCGAGCTACACGGACAAATGTGGACTCAGGGTGGGTGAAGGGAAAAAGGAGCAAGGGTATACAAAAAGAAACCAGCCCCCAGTGGGCGGCAGCCAGTCATCTGAGCATTCCAGAAACACCCCAGACCCTACAATGCCAAAGTGATTTTTGAATCTTAGTCTGTTGGGTACCTGACAGAGCAAAAGAGTATCTACTTTTAAGATACCATAATTCTAGAAAAATAATGATTTTTTTCAAATAAATTTTAAATAACAAAGCCCAGCCACAACACAATCCATGTGCACAAAGATAATGTGAACAGAACACAAACTCAGGAAAGAGGCACAGACTGACAAGAAGTACAGAAACGAAAATTGAAATAGACATTCAATATTTGTGGAGATAAAACTTGTAAGTAAAACATTCAGACAGGAATTGGTAACATTTAAAGATCAGAAAAAGAATATTCAGAATATAAGTACTCAGTAATAAAATACAGAAGGAAGCATGAAGGAAAAAGGCAAAAAAATATGAGTATAAGAGATCCATAAAGCAGGGAGAAGGGTCTAATACAAATTTAGCTGAAGTGTCAGAAGGAGCAAAAAGAGAAAATGGAGTAAAAGCAAGAGACAAAGAAATCATGGCTAAGGGGGCTTCCCAAGCTGATGAAAGACATCAACCCACACATTCAATACTCCACTCAATCCCCAGCCAGATGAACACACACAAATTCAGATCTGATTCTATCAACACGAAGGCAAAGTTAAAGATGAAAAGGCTACAGTGTAAGTAATGGGAGGAAGGAAACACTCACTGGAGGGGCGCGTGAGGCAGACTGACAGGGGCGCTCTCAGTCCCAGCAGCGCAGGCCGGTGCACAGCCGAGTGATGTTCTCAAACGTGTGCGGGAAAGGAAACAGCAACCTGTAATTCTACGCCAAACACAAAGGTATCTTTTGGAAGTGAAGGTCACATAAAGACCAATTAGTCAAAACCAAACAGAATTCGCTATCCACCAATGCAAGCCACTGAAATATCACGAGCGGTCCTCAGAAGAAAAACGCCCTCAGATGAACGTGACATGAAAAGACACCAGTAACCACACGGGGAAATTGGAGTGACCCGTCACCCTTCTCAAAGGGTGAGTAGAACAGGATTTTGTTGGGGATTTTATCTAAATATAAATATACAGAGACATGCACACACACATATAAACATACAATATACACACAAACACATGCACACACATCTACACACTTATTACACACACACGTATAACACATGGTGCATGCACACATGAATACATCATAGAATAAAAGTGGCGTATAAGCCCAGAAGGCAAACGGATTTGAAGTGTTCCAAGGTACTTAGGTTCCTCGGAAGAGTGGAATTAGCAATTAAAACTAGACTATGCTAACCATCCAACATTGAGAAGTATATATTGTAATTTCTAGGGCAATGGATGAAAGAATAGCATAATTATACACAGCTTTCAATGTAGTGAAAATGGAATAAAATAATCAGTAAAAAAGAATAAGGAAAAAATGTAGTGACTTCAAACAAGTAAGACATATAGAAAGCACTTAGCCTATGATGGATTTAAAAGCAAATATACTGGTGATTGTTTTAATGGACATGAACTTAAAATCCAATTTAAAGAAGGAGATGGTTGGATTAGAAAGAAACACAAGTATTTGCTGCATATAAAAAACATCAATTTAAGAAACAGAACAGTGGAATAGAGGGAGGTATCTACAAAGATATACCACACGTATACTAAAAGAAAAGAACGCTGGATGGGCCTCGTTAATGTCAGAAAGGCACGTAAGAGAAACGAGATGACTGGTCACTTCATTGTTATGATACACTTAATTTATCAGAAATATACAAAACCCCTAAATTAATATACACTTAACTGCATGGCCTCAACAAGTGAAATCTGATATTAAAGAAAACAGAAAAATCCACTATCAGAGCTGGAGTTAACCTTGATTCGTCGCAATAACTAACAGATCAATCAGAAGGAAAAAAGCGGGAATCAGTGCTCTGAACAAAATACAGAAACTTAAATCTTGGACGTAAACTTAAAAAATGGACATAAAGACCACTAATTTTTATTGATGCTGTTAAAAGACTATCCTATTCAACCACACACTGAAAGGTCACAAATTTACAAAACTGACCCTTTACTGGGCCGAAAACTAATTTGTACAAATTTTAGCAAATAGAAATGCTACAGTTTGCAGTCTAATACTACAATACAATTAAGTTAGAAATACACAACAAGAAAATAAAATGACCAGAAATTCCAGCAGATCTGGAAATTAAGAAACATCCTTCATAAGCCATTGGCTAAAGACATCACAATGGAAATTAGAAAATGTTTTAAGCTGAAAAATAAAAAAATGTAAAATTTGAAATCGTGTGAGAGGTAGTAGAACTGAATTTGGTGCACTTCTCATAGCATCAGTATTTTGCACATCTGCATGGATGTGGTATGTGTACGCATGCTCTTCGTGTGTGTATGTGAAGGGTGTAGGTATCCAGGTAAATATGACTGTCTCTAGTATTCAGATAAAGAAATGGCTAAATATTCCCTAATACTGTTGGAAACCCTAGTCCTGGAGGACTCACTGAGAGACTGAGTGTAACTGTTCAACATGGCACCATTCTGCGGACTTCAATGATGATCTTGACATACACAGTTTTCTCCTTACATGCTGACTTTAGAATTTATCCCCACACAATATTTAAACACGTGTTAGTCCAATCCACCTCGGAAATTGCACAGGAAGTAGTTAAGACTCTAGTGTTTAAAGAAAAAAATTTTTAAAGAGTACGATATTTAGGAATGGAAGCATGACTTAAGTTTCCACTGGTGCTGTCTAAAATCAGCTCAGCAAAAATCGTCCACACACCACTCTGTGACATAGTATTTGAGTTACAATGCCCAGGAATGAAGTGATGAAATGATTCGCTATCCATGTATCAACAGATGAGACAGACACATGCTCAAAGACAACTGCATTTGGTCTATCACTATAAACAAAACAAAGCAAAACACATCTCCTGGTGGCTTGTCCATCACCCCCATTTGGGCTAGTCTTATTCTTGGCTTTGATATTTCCTCTAACACTAGCAAATCCACTAGTTTTCAATCGAGGTTGATATTACCCCAACGGGATACTGTCTGAAGACATTTTTCCTTCATAACTGAGGGTGATGCCACTAGAGTCCAGAGGGTAGAAGCCAGGGGAGCTGCCAAACGTCCCATAATTCTCAGAACAGACTCACTTAGTCCAAAAAGTCAATGGTGTCACCCCAAGGAACTCTGATCTAATCTGATCAATCCAGCAGGGTCTTTTTTTTTCCACCCCTCTGATCTCCGTGTGACATTAATTGTGCCATTTTCTTTCATGTTTTCTAGATTGGACAGAGACCATCCTTAAAACAAGAAAAGTAAGAATTTAAGTTAGTCAAAACTTTAAGGTATAAAGATTAGGATACACTTATTCTCAAAATCTGTAAACTCAATATAGTTTTAGTAGACCATTCACACTTTCGTGAAAGAATCTTTTCAACATGTATCTGACGAGGGGAAGAAACACGATTACTGCATCTATTTGGAATGTGTTCATTTAAATAGGGATTTAAATATTTCATTTTCTTCATATTTTACACACTGGCATTAAAAAACATAATGATCTTCAAGAGACGTGGAGATTTCCTTTATGTATGTCCATAAACCGTGACTCAGAAATTGCCATGTTGGTTCACTCCTGCTGAAAATCTGAATGCATTTGTGTCCTTCAAAATGCAACATACAGACCTGAAAGAGGCTAATTTCTTCTATCTTCATATATTACATTTATTTCAACTCTTTTGTTTATTTTTTCCAGTCTATAAATTATTAAAACAAAAATTTTTCATAAAACAGAACAAAATAGTTTGCAGGTGAACTTGGAAGCAAATTTAGCAGGAAGTTAAGGAAGTTAAATCACAAATACGTTGGCAGATGGAGGAAACCCAGAAACTATCTGAAATTTTCACCCTCTGTGAAGTGACTCCAAGACTCTCTAAATAGAAAGTTGTTAGAATTAAAACAGAAGTAAACGTTTAAAAAGAATGAAAACTCCAAGATTCAGCTGGGATTTCCAATTTGTAATAGGGCAATTATCTTTGCTCTTATGAAAAATCATTTCGAATAAAATCTTGTAACATAGTGCACTGGTGGCTATCACTAAATTTAGAGCCAGGCTGCTGGTGATCAAATCCTAACTCTGCCACATGGGGGCAAATTAAGAGAATTTAATATGAAAGCAGTGATCAGAATAGCTTCTAGCACTTGGAAGAAATGTTTAATCATTGTATTTTAATTAATGTTTAAATAGCATTATATATTTACCCAAGTCACTACCTTCTAAAACCTAAAAGTAAGGGGAAAGACCAGTTCAGAATTCAGAGGTCAATTAAAAACTCAAATCATTATACCTCACTTTGATTAATCAGATGATACTGCCACTATTAGGAATTTAGCAACCGTACGTGTTAATGGCCTGACTGGTTTGATTATTTTGCTTTTCTGAAGAGCCCAAGACCCTAATCACTATATGACCAGCAGCTCATGGAAATGTGTGATGACTGTAACTGACGGGGAGTTGTATCAAGGTCCATGCAAACTGCTCTTCTAGGTCACAGAACAGTCCATGATTCACGCGGTCAAGCCTCATAGTCCAGTCACTCACTGGGAGGTCCAGATGTGTAAGCACAAAGGCGAAATTTCCCCACCAATATCGAACAGCCCAAATACATTCAACAATAAGAAAAGTAAAATCACCAACTGTATTTTGTATCTAGCCTAATAAATAATGCATAGCTAGGTGTAACTGAAAACTGACAAAAATGATACAATGTTGTCTGTAGTATATTTTAATTTCCAAAGAATATCTTTACTATCTTTCATTTTCCGTCTTTTTTTTTTCTTTTGTGAAGAATTTGCTTTCTCCGGAAGCATTTCCTGGCAGTGTTCATTTGAGATCAGGAGGAGCGAATGGCTCACTGAGTGACGGCGGACTCACGCAAAGCACCAACCTGTACTGACTGCTTCTTGATGAACTCTTATGAAGCACCATTAAAGTATTACCCACAAACATTAATTTATCATATTTTTAGTAATTAATTAATTACTAAATTAATACAAGGTTTCTTACATTAATGTGTTTTAAACAATTTGTCTTCCTAATGTGTCCATTTGCTGTATTCTATGAAGATGATCACACTATTGAATCTGGGTTCCACTATCACTCTTATTTATGAAGAAAAGAATTTATTGGGTCAAATGATTATTCCTAGAAAGGAAAGAATGGTTTGATTTTTGCTTAAGTTTCAAACTGACATGAACAGGACCGATACTATGACACTGTAATTCAGAGAATTTGTGTGTCTCTAGACCATATGCTCCATGAAGAAAAGAACTGTCCCTATTTTGCTAAGACCTCTAATTCCAGTTCTACAGTGCCTGGTAAATGTCATCACTTAATAAGTAGCTGTTGAATACGTAAATAAATCTAATTGTCCACTCTGCATATAATTGAGAATGATTTTCATCCCACCAAATCCCAACAAGTATAGAATGAAGTGGTTACAACCAAACCTCCTTTTATTCAGCATCATATCCAGTAAGCTTATTGGCGTCATTTTTCCAACAGTATTTGCTCACTTTGTCTGAGCCACACTTTGGAATTCTTGTAATATTTCAAAATTTTTTATTACTATTATATGTGTTATGATAATCTGTGATCAATGATCTTTGATGTTACTATTGTTAACTGTTTTGGGGTGCCATGAACTGTGCCCATAAAAGACAGTGAAATTAATTGATAAATGTTGTGTATGATCTGACTGCTCCACCGACCAGCCCTCCCCCATCTCTCTTCCTTCCCTCTGGCCTCCCTATTTGCTCAGACACCACAATATCAAAATTAGGTAAATTAATAACCCTTCAACGGCCTCTAAGTGTTCAAATAAAAGGAAGAGTTCCATGTCTTAATTTAAATCAAAAGCGAGAAATAATTAAGCTTAGTGAAGAAGATATGTTGAAAGCAGAGCGAGGCCAAAAGCTAGGGTTCTTGCACCAAATAGCTGGCCAAGTTGAGAATACAAAGGAAAGGTTCTTGAAGGATATTAAAATTACTACTCCAGAGAACACATAAATTGATAAAGAACTGAAAAAAACCTTATTGCTGATATGGAGAAAGTTCTAGCGTCTGGACAGAAGATCAAATTAGCCACAACATTAACCTTACACCAAAGCCTAATCCAGAGCCAGCCCCTAACTCTCTTCAATTTCTATGAAAGTTGAGAGAGGTGAGGAAGCTGCAGAAGAAAGGTCTGAAGCCAGTAGAGGCTGGTTCATGAGGTTTAAGGAAAGAAGCCGCCTCCACCACATACAGTGCAAGGCGGAGCAGCAGGTGCTGATGGAGGAGCTGCAGCAAGTTGTCCAGAAGATCTAGCTCAGATCACTCATGAAGGTGGCTCCACTAAACAACAGATTTTTAATGTAGATGAAAAAGGTTTCTGTTGGAAGGAGATACCATCTAGGACTTTCATAGCTAGAGGGAAGTCAATGTCTGGCTTCAAAGCTTCAAAGCTTCAAAGGACAGGCTGACTCTCTCATTAGAGGCTAATGCAGCTGGTGACTTTAACTTGAAGCCAATGTCTACTTACCATTCGGAAAATCCTAGGGCCCTTAAGAATTAAGCTAAATCTACTCTTCTTGTGCTCTATAAACAGACAAAGCCTGGATGACAGCACATCTTTTTATAACATGGTTTACTGAGTATTTTGAACTCACTATTGAGACCTACTGCTCAGAAAAAAAGAATTATTTCAAAATGTTTCTGCTCCCTGACAATGCACCTGGTCATCCAAGAGCTCTGGTGGAGATGGACAACGAGATTCATGTTGTTCTCATGCCTGTAACACAACATCCATTCTGCAGTCCATGGATGGAGGTGTCATTTCAACTTTCAAATCTTATTATTTAAGAAACACATTTTCTAAGCCATTGCTTCCATGTAGATAGTGAGTCCTCTGATGGATTGGGGCAAAGTTAATTGAAAACCTCAGGAAAGGATCCACCATTTTGGAAGCCATGAAGAATATTCATGATTCATGAGAGGAAGTCAAAATATCAATATTCACAGAGTTTCTAAGAAGTTGATTCCAACCCTCACGGATAACTTGAAGGGGCTCAAGACTTCAGTGGAGGAAGTAATGGCAGATGTGGTGCAAACAGCAAGAGAACTAGCATTTCAAGTGGAGGCTGAAGATGCGACCCAGTTACTGCAATCTCATGATAAAACTCGAATGGATGAGAAGGTGCTTCCTATGGATGAGCAAAGAAAGTGGTATCTTGGCTTCTTAAGATGGAATCTGTTTCTGGTGAGGATGCTGTAAAGATTATTGAAATGACAATAAGGGATTTAGAATGTTACATAAGGTCCATTGAAAAAGCAGTTGCAGGGTTTGAGAAGATCTACTCCAGTTCTGAAAGATTTTCTACTGTGGGTAAAATGCTACAGAGAAGTCATACAAGAAAGGAAGAGTCAATCGATGCGGGAAACTTCACAGTTGTCTTATTTTAAGACATTGCAGCATCCACCCCAACCTTCAACAACCACGACCATGATCAGCCAGGGCCATCAACACAGAGGCCAGACCCTCCACCAGCAAAAAGATTAGGACTTGCTAAGGCTCAGGTGATACCACTTTTTTAGCAATAAAGTATTTTTTACAATTAAATGTATCTTTTTTTTTTTAGAGATAATGTTATTGCACACTTAATAGACTACAGTATAGTAAAAACATACTTTATCTGCACTGGGAAACCAAAAACATTCATTTCACTCACCTTATTGTGGTATTGGCTTTATTCTCGTAGTCTCAAACTGAACCCATGGTATCTCAAAGGAATGCTCTATACTCTTTTAATCAAGCCATTGCCCAATTATGTAATTACTTTGAGTAAAGTGAGTCCCAAAACGAGGAAAGGTACCACTTTCCCACTGAAACAAACACAATCTGAAACATACACACACACACACACACACACCAGAAACTTACACACACTTACCTGGAACAGGCACACAGACCTGAAGCCCGCGCACCTGAATCCCAGTGACTGTGCTGGGCTCAACACTTTATCTAAAGGCACCTGCACTGACTGAGCTGGGTAAACAGATTCCTACCTTCTTTTGCTTTTTGTTTTCTATTCTGAAACTTTTTTTCTCAAAATGACTTGTAAGAAATCAGTCAAGTTGGCTTTAACAGATGGTAACAACAACAACAAAAACCCAAAAAACTCAAATGAGTTTCAACAGTGAGGCTGATTATTTGACACATTAGGATACCCAGAATTACAACAAGCTAGCATAGAACTAGAATCCACCAACAAAGCAGAATTGGGTCACAGAGAACTTGATGGTCCCTGCTCTGCCACCCAACCAAAGAGTCACGGCTCCTTCTCAAGGATGTCACATCTTAAAGAAAAAGAAACCCCTCTCGGAACCATGAGCACAATCCTTCCTTTCAGTTTTACTGGAGTATGTCAGGTTGCCCACAGCTCCTAGGAAAGTGTCATATGATAAACTGATTTAGATTAACTGAGATCCACCTTGAAGCTGGTGAAAAGAGTAGCTTCCTTAGAAGCTCAGGGGAGGCTCAGACACCAGGGCAAAGTCTGGCCTCTCTTGGAAAAAAGAAGACATCAAGGGCAGGTAGGCAATATATGCACCCAACAGTCTCCCTCTCAGCCCCTCCACCCATCACTGCCCCACCGTTTCTAGACTCCTGAAAGTATACAGTGGAAATTTAATTGTTTTCTCCAAAAGCTATGGATATCACAGAAACTGAAGGTTCAATTTTTCATACCCAACCAATTAGTTGTCAGGCTTTTAACATTTAAAAGAAATTTAATATATGTTATCTTTAACAATGCAATAGTTTTTAAAAATCTACTCAATAAAAGTGAGATGTGACCAGAAGCTAGCTTCCAGGTGGACAACTGCCTACAACAATCATGAAGCCAAGTCCTGTTGGGATGTCTGTGGGATCCTCAAAAAATACCACCTTTCTTCCACGCTTACTTACAGTTAAGATGAGCACTAAATAAGAACAGCAAATAAAGGTCAGAATACCACCTTCACGGCTGACAAGGCCAGGCTGGAGAATGCAGTTTGAGTCTGTTAGTTTAACCCGTTTGTTAACGCACATGGCGCCTCACAAGATCAGCCCATGGGAAGCAGATCCAGATGTGCGCTCTCTGCTGGTGCTCACGTCTCCCAGGGTGAGCAAGTGCAGATGGGCGGAGCCCTCACGGATTTGTGACCCAGATATGTGAATCCACTTCCAGGGCAGAGTCTACAAGAGGTCCAGGGGTCGTACCACAGGCTACCATGACAGGGAGCAAACCCCAGGAGTGGGGAAGAGTTATTCTCTGCTGTGGGTACATTTTGTTACGCAGTGATCACCAGGATAAAAAGTGGGATACAGGTGTCAAATTATCCTGCTGTACAACTGAAACTTACATAATTTTTAAAAAGTAAGTTGGAAATGTGTCATATATAATGAATTCACCATGGATTCACAGTATGTTATTAATGAACAAAGTAAATAATTTTATCATGACTAACATCATACGTATGTAAATATTGTAAATATTTAACGATGGGTTCCTCTGTTATGTAATTATATAACTCTGGAGGTAGTTGGTTTTTTCTTTTAGAAATTACATTTGTATTCCAAGTCTCTAATTTTATGAATATGAAATAATGCACAAAATGCAGTTAAGTTATATGCCTGGCTCAAAACAGCCTGATAAATAGCAATATTAATACCAGGCTGCCAATCTCCTAAACTAGCACCTATGGTTTGGGGAAATAGGGTTCCAGCTACAGACTGGGTTTGAATCCCAGTTTGCTACATATGAATTGGGCAAGAGATTGGACCTCCCATAGGTCCAAGTTCTCCCTGTGTGAAATACAGGCTTATTACTGACTTTGACACACTTTGCTTGTGGAGACTCAGTAACCTGCATATGTGAAAGTCAATGCAAATGAATCAAATAATTAGTTAATTCAGTGAACAAATATTAATTGAGTACTTTTTATATGCCATGTACTGGGGACCCAATGAAATAGTCAATGTTCCTCATCATATCTCAACCTAAAACTTAGAACCTAAAATACTATTTTTAAAATGCTGTGTTAAAGTGAAAAGTGAGCACTCACAAATAAACTCAACATGGCTTAAATACTTAAATATAAGACAAGACACTACAAATCTCCTAGGAAAAAAACACAGGCAAAACATTTTTCTGACATAAATCTTAGCAGTGTTCTCCCAGAGCAGTCTACCCAGGCATGAGAAATAAAAGCAAAAATAAACAAATTGAACCTAATTAAACTTGTAAGCTTTTGCACAGCACAGTAAACCATAAACAAAACAAAAAGACAACCTACAGAATGGGAGAAAATATTTGCAAATGATGCGACTGATAGGGGCTTGATTTCCAGAATATACAAACAGCTCATACAACTTCTTAATAAAAAAACAAACAACCCAATCCCAAAATGAGCATAAAACCTAAACAAGCAATTCTCCAATAAAGACATATAAATGGTTAATAGGCACATAAAAAAAATGCTCAATATTGCTAATTATCAGAAATGTAAATCAAAACTACAATGAGGCATCACCTCACACCAGTCAGAATGGCCATCATTCAAAAGCCCACAAATGACAAACGCTAAAGAGGGTGTGGAGAGAAGGGAGCCCTCCTACACTGCTGGTGGGAATGTAGTTTGGTGCAACAATTATGGAAAACAGTATGGAGATTCCTCAAAAAATTAAAAACAGACTCATCATATGATCCAGCAAACCCACTCCTAGGCATATATCTGGAGGGAACTCAAATTTTAAAAGACAGCTGCACCCCAATGTTCACAGCAGCACTATTTACAATAGCCAAGACATGGAAGCAACCTAAATGTCCATTGACAGATGACTGGATAAAGAACCTGTGGTATATTTATACAATGGAATACTACTCAGCCATAAAAACTGACAACATAACACTATTTGCAGCAACATAGATGCTCCTGGAGAATGTCATTCTAAGTGAAGTAAGCCAGAAAGACAAAGAAAAATATCATCACTTATATGTGGAATCTAAAAAACAAAACCACACAAATAAATTCATTTACAAAACAGAAACAGACTCATAGACAGAAAACAAACATGATTACTGGTGGAGGAAGAAAATGTGAAGGAATAAATTAGAAGTTTGAGATTTGCAGATACTACTTACTATATATAAAACAAACAACAAGTTTCTACTGTATAGCAAAGGGAACTATATCCAATACCTTATAATAATCTATAATGAAAAGGAATATATATGTATACATATGACTGAAGCATTGTGCTATATACCAGCAACTGACACATTGTAACTGACTATACTTCAATGAAAGAAAGAAAGAAAGAAGGAAAGAAAGAAAGAAAAAGAAAAGAAGGAAGGAAGAAAAAAAGGAAGGAAGGAAGGAAGGAAGGAAGGAAGGAAGGAAGGAAGGAAGAAAGAAAGAAAGAAAGAAAGAAAGAAAGAAAGAAAGAAAGAAAGAAAGAAAGAAAGAAAGAAAGAAAGAAAGAAGAAAAGGAAGGAAGAGAAAGGAAAAGACGTGAAAAGTGAGTGCTGGTTTTGAAAGCCTAATTCAACACCACGTTCTGTTCCATAGAAAGCACAGGCATTAATGTCATCTCAGTCTTTACGGTTCCTTTGGCATGAACTGCCGTGTCCGTGACCTGGGCAGTGAGAGGTGAGCTGTAAGTCACAGGATGCTTCAGAGCAGACCACCCAGCTGAGCTTCCAACACCAGGACAAGATCATTATCTGTTACCATCTCTAAAGGCTGAAACGGATTTGACAAGGATTAAAGCTGAGTTTCTGGGACACGGAAAAGCCCCAAGAGCTTCTCCTTCTGCACCAAAACCCAACTAAAATACAAACTCAGCTACTAAAGGATTATTTTTAAATGCGAGAGTACTTCAGTTTAAAGTGGACTGGTTGGAATGGTGAATAAGTAACAAAAGATTTAACATAAATTATTGTATGAAATGAATATTACAGAATGCCTGTGATGTTATAAACTGAGAATATGTATCCACTTACTTTATGCTTTTTTGAGCCAGCTCAAAATAAGGAAGCAGCGTACTAATGTTTGCATGTCTGTCTGCATTTTCAGTTCTGAGTTTAAGATCACAACATACTTGATCCATTGGGTGGTAAACTGTTCAAGAAATGCTGCTTTTTTCTGTCTTCCAACTCACACCACCCTCTTACCTCTGTTTTCAATTTCTCTCCATCACTTTCTGATATTCTCGCACTGATTGGAACGTAATGTTCAGTTCACTGGTCCCACCACCTGCCACCTGCTCTGAACCCACCTGTTCACCCGCCTACACTCTGCTTCTATTTCCACAGTCTTGAAACTGGAAGTCACATGCTCTCCTAAATTCTTTCTGAGGCTAATGATTATGGAGAATTTTGTTAGCTTTTTAATTTTATCTTCCGGGCCCACAACTATATTGATTTCCTCTGGGATCAGATACTATGTTTACTTATCTTGTGTTTCCTCACTGAGTATTCCCAAAGACTTTCCCAGGAAGGCAGCAGAAATGCAAAGTTTCCCCTGAGAACTTGATCGGAATATAAAGTTTTCAGTGACACTCATTTAAAGGATTAAAATGGAAAAACATTCTGAATCTACTTAAAACTGAACAAAATAAATGGCTAGATGAGCAAAGTGCTTCCTTCCCTCACCACCTGCTTCCCCCAAGTAAACAACAAACCACAACTCTCCCACAGGGTCACTTAGGAACTTATACAAAATGAAAACCATGTTAATTACTTTGAAAATAATTTGTGAGTCCACAAAAATCAAACATTCTGATTTTCCTAGCATTTTATTTATTTATTTATTTATTTATTTATTTATTTATTTATTTATTTATTTATTTATTTATGTTTTGGAACTAGCATTATAGTCTTGGGTAAGTCATATTAATGATCTGGATTACCTTTTTCTTTTTTTAATTTCAGAGGAGGAAAATTAGATCATTTAAAGTCCTTTCCATGTTCTCTTTCTGATATGGAGTTGGCTTAATGAAAATAATCAACATTTTTCATTGTCTTGACACAGGCCACTAACTTGTTTTCAAAAGAATCCTCGATGATGAATTATTTTTGACATACGATAAAAAAAAAACCCTGTAATATAATGCAGTAGAGTCCTTTCTGAATTGCCTATGTGCCTACAGCAACAGTAAAGGAGAAGATGATAAAGTTTTTCCCTTATAATATGCACAGGGTGATAAAGGGAGTGAGAAAATGTAACAATTGTTGCCACTAGTAGGGAAAAGCTCACTATACCTGGTGAACACTGTTCCAGCACTGCTCTGTCTTACTCCAAGAACAGTGTGGGCCAGAGAGCAAAGAGATCTAAACTAGTTCCCCGCCACACCCCAGGGGGGAGGTAATTAGATTTCCTTATTCATTTATTTATTAAATAGAGATACTGGGGCTTGAACCCAGGACCTCATGCATACTAAGCACATGCTCTACCACTGAGCTACATACCCTTTCCCCAAAGAGATGTAAATTAGAAACCTCATGAAGACCAGAAGCAGAAACCGGAATGATGGTGAATGATGAAAGCTCCGAGGTTTCTGAGGGCTTGGCTTACAAATACGGCAGCCGTAAACAGCTATGAGAATGAAAACAGTGCAAGTAAAACCTGAAGGGTGATATTCAAATGCCCCTTAACTATTAAGATTCTTATACATTACCTGACATTGGAAAATAATGAGGGGCAAGGGCAAAGAATTCCTATAAATTTTGGCTTAAGTTTTACAGAACAATCTACTTATTTTTGGTTGACACTTTTTTTTTCTGAAACAAGCAAGTGTTAATTTCAGTACTCAGAACAGTTATCAGAAAACAAACAAGTAATTAAACTGTTGATACTTCCCATGATAACACCCCTGAGATTTCAGGCTGAGGAACACTGGGGGGTAGGGGGGGTCCGTATCTTTAAAATATCAGAGAGAACAAACCACAGCCTGATCTAATGGAATGAGCAGAGCCACGAATGTCAGGAGCTCTTTTTCTCCTGTCAATATCCAACAGCATGGCTCGCACACATCATTAAAATTCTCTGAACCTCAGTTTCATCATGATTAACATTTAAGAATATGATTAAAGGATCTAATGTTCTTGTCTAAGGAGAGCTTTAAAATCATGCATTTCCAATAAAACACCCTTTTGTCAAAGAATGACACACTTTTTAGAAGGGAGAGACACAAAAGTGAGTCACCAAGAAAGTGAGATCAGAAATATCTTCAATTCACTCCAAGCCAAATTCCAACATACACACAAATAAATAGCCAATGGCATTTGATTTTATATTTGTCATAAAGATACTACATAGAAAGTCACTTGTCATTATTGACAAATATTTACATGGTTTCAAAATGCTTGGGATTTTTATAACATTTGTAAATGCCAACTCTATAAAATTTCCCAGGGATACATATGTAAATACATATAAAATTTATATATTTAATATTTACATTTTGAAATAGGATACAATCTGATTTAAGTAGCAAGTTCCATTACATAAGGGGAAAAGTTTTCCTTTGTTACTAAGAACATACAGTTAAGCTCTTGAACAAAATTACTGTCAAACCTTGAATGTATTAAACAGAATTTATGTTACCCTAAAGCATCCATTACCCACATTGTTCCAACGTTGTTTCAAGACATTGGTGTATGATTGGTTAAACTCTGCAAGGAAGTGCCAGTGTTGTTTTGTTTTGTTTTGTTTTGTTGATTAAAACAAACGAAAATCCAAAGTACTGAATTTACTCTCAAAATCTAGGAAGCATTGCAAAACAATCATAAACTATTTAAAGCACTAATAACTATGCATTTTATACACACTGACCATCAATACTTACATATGAGAAAAGAACAGCCTCAAGATATGGTGGGTTAATTCAAATCAACATATAAGATGAAAACATAATTAGAATTATTTTTAAAGGTAAGTTTCACTCGGTACACATCAACTTATACACCTGTATATTCTGCTTTACATTATTTTGCATACCAGTTCAGCAATACCCATGAATGAAAAATATGCATCTTTACGGACGAGGACCTCACCCAGCATTGCAAGGTACTCATTTCACAGGAGGCCCGAGGTACACAGACTGACCCCTTTCACATCTCATCAGCACAGCTCACACTGGACTGATGCTCGTCCTACTGTTCACATTTGTGTTGGTCTGAGTATGGCTGTCCTCTGTCCAACCCACAGTGGGGACACTTAAGTCTGCACTATGAGTGAGCTGCCACTGTACTTCGATGCAATGATACCAAAAGCAAATCTGTCCTTGGAAACAAGATACAAATGAGAAAGTCGAGTGAAGCAAATCAAAATATTTTCAGGCTGAAACTGTTGGCATACGAGGTTAACAAGGTAAGGCTGTCCTGCCAAACAAGCATTGATATTTCCCACCCAGGCACATCTAAGCCAAAGCTGACTCTGACTCCTTGCAGCTTAACCACCCCTCCTCGTTCTAACGTGGCATCTAAGGCAACATTTCGCGTAGAAAGACGTTCCCGCTGTCAGAATGGTGTGGTGTGTCTGTTTCATCACTGGTGTCCTTTGCTCTACACAGCTTTTCAGTTTAATTTGGTTCCATTTGTTTATTGTTGCTTTCATTTCCTTTGCTTTAGGAGACGAATTCAAAAACATATCCCCATGATTTATGTCAGCGTGTTCTGCCTGTTTTCCTCTAGTTTTAGAGTAACTGGTTTTACACTTAGGCCTTTAATCCATTTTGAGTTTATTTTTGTACACGGTGTTAGAGAATGTTCTAATTTCACTCTTTTACAAAGCAGCTGTCCAGTTTTCCCAGCACCACCACTGAAGGAACTGTCTTTTCCCCGTTGCATATTCTTGTCTCCTTTGTCATAGATTAATTGACCATAAGTGTGTGGGTTTATTTCCTGGCTCTCCATTCCGTTCCAGTGACCTATGTGTCTTCTTCTGTGCCACCATCATACTGTTTTGATTACTTTAGCTCTGTAGTATAGCCTGAGGTCAGGGCGTGTAATTTCTGCCTCTCTCTTCTTTCTCAAGATTGCTTTGGCTACTTGGGGTCTTTTGTGTTTCCATACAAATTTTAAAATTGTTTGCTCCAGTTCTGTGAAAAATGTCACTGGTATTTTGATAGGGATTGCACTGAATCTGTATGTTGCTTTGGGTACTATGGCCATTTCGATAATAGTGATTCTTCCAATCCAAGAACACTGTATCTCTTTCCATCTGTTTGTGTTGTCTTCAATTTCTTTCATGAACGTCTTATCTTTTTGTAGCTTTTTGGGTACACTCATTTGGCCTCCTTAGGTAGGTTTATTTCTAGGTATTTTATTCTTTTTGATGTGATAGTAATGGGATTACTTCCTTAATTTCTCTTTCTGTTATTTTTTTGTTAGTGTACAGAAATGCAGCTGATGTCTGTGTATCAATTTCGTATTCGGCAACTTTACCAAATTCACTTATGAGCTCTAGTAGTTTTCTGGTGTCATATTTAGGATTTCTGTGTCTACTGAAGTATCATGTCATCTGCAAAATGTGATAGTTTTACTTCTTCTTTTCCAATTTGAATTCCTTTTATTTTTTCATCTCTGATTGCTATGGCTAGCACTTCCAAAACTATGTTGAATAAAAGTGGCTTGTCCTGTTTCTGATCTTAGAGGAAATGCTTTCAGCTTTTCCCCATTAAGTATGATGCTAGCTGTGGGTTTGTCATACATGGCCTTTATTATGTTGCGGTATGTTCCCTCTGTGCCCACTTTCTGCAAAGTCTTTATCATACATGGATGTTGAATTTTATCAGAAGCTTTTTCTGCATCTGTTGAGATGATCATAAGGTTTTTATTCTTCAGTTTGTTAATGTGGTGTATCACACTGATTGATTTGCAGATACAGAAAACACCTTGCATTCCTGGGATAAACCTATTGAATGGCAGAAAATATCTGCAAACGATATGATCACCAAGGCATTAATATCCAACATATGTAAACAGCTCATACAGCTCAATATCAAAAAAAAAACTGATTCAAAATAAGCAGAAAAATTGAACAGACATTTTTACAAAGAGGACATGCAGATGGCCAACAGGCACATGAAAGTATGCTCAGCATCACTAATCATCAGGGAAATGCAAATCAAAACCACAACGAGATACCACCTCACACCTGTCAGGAAGTCCATCATCAAACAGTCTACAAATAACAAATGTTGTTAGGATGTGGAGAAAGGGGAACCCTCCTATGTTGTTGATAGGAATGTAAATTGGTGCAGCCACTGTGGAAAACAGCATGGAGGTTTCTCAAAAACTAAAAATAGAACTACCACATGACCCAGCAATTTCATTCCTAAGTATATACCTGAAAAAAAAATACACTAATTTGATAAGACACATGCACCACAATGTTCATAACAGCATTATTTACAACTGCCAAGGTACAGAAGCAACCTAAATGTCCCTCAATGGATGAACAGACAAAGCAGATGTGGTATATTTTACAAGAGAATACTACTCAGCCACAAAAAAGAACTCAATTTTGCCATTTGCATCAACCTGGATGGATTTGGAGGGCATTAGGCTGCATGAAATAAGTCAGACAGAGAAAGATAACTATTCTATGATATCGCTTATATGTTGAATCTAAACAATACAACAAACTCGTGAATATAACAAAAAAGAAGCAGATTCACAGATATAGAGAACAAACTAAGGGTTACCAGTTGGCGGAGAGGAACAGTATAGGAGTTGGGGGTGTGGGGTGGGAGGTTCAAACTACTTGGTATAAGACAGGCTACAAAATACTGTACAAGGAATATAGCCAATGTTTTGCAATAACTGTAAATGAAGTGTAACCTTTAAAAATTGTATAAAAATAAATTAAAAAAAAAAACAAAAGTGAAGAAAAAAGCAATAGTATGTCTCTTTCTCCCTCTATTTTTTCTCACTTCTCACCCTTAGAAAAGTCACAGGTTTGCCTTTAGGAAAAACATGAACCACACTTTTTTTGGTCCTGAGTCTCAAATGAGTATGGCAGTAGAGTTATTTTCAACCTACTCCAAAAAAAAAAAAAAAGTGACTCATTTATTCTGTCTTGATTTTAGTTCTTGCACAGTTTCCCAAAAGATATAGTTTCATCTTAGAAAAAGAAAATCATTTCATTAGACATAATATTTTTACATCATCACCTAAGAAAGGAACAAAATTAGTAAGTTGATTACATTACAGGAAAAAATTGGACAGTTTGGAAGTTTCTTCTAGAGTTAAAAACGTATGCCGTGGTACTTACTCCATAAGCAATCTCACTCCATGGTATTTACCCAAGTGAAATGAAAACTTACGTTCACACAAACACGTGTAAGAAAATTCTAGAGTGATGTATTCGTTGTTGCAAAAGAAAAAAAAAACCCCACACACAGACAGGAACAAACTACCAATTCACACAAAACAAGGATGGAGCTTAAATACGTTGTCTTAAGTGATTAGAGAAACCAGAACCCCAAAGCTGTATGTTGTATGATTCCATTTAGATGATATTCTGGACACCACAGAACTACAGGAATCAGAATTTTACATGGTTTAAAAATAAATCAAAATGAAGATTCTAAAATCACATACAAAGAATCTAATACACCTCATAGTATGTCAAATGATGTAATAACAAACAGAAACACACACAGAAATAATTTCAGCTACTTCAGATACAGTATTCTGATCAGATGCCTTTTCTAGGTACACCGTAGGAATAAAAGGAACTGCCACGTGTCATCCTAAAATCAGAAATAAAACCCAGAAATGAATCAGGGTATCTTGAAACAAAAGGGCAGTTTCATTGTTCACAGGTCTGCTAACTGTGGATGCTCAGCCCTGGGCTACACGGTAAGTGCCTCCCTGGAGGTGAAGGGGGCAGAAGGGTTTCAAAGGTAAAACATCAGGGGACTCAAACACGAGTTGGGTGACACTCACAGGCTGGCCACGTGTCCTCATGATGACCTGTGACCACGCTTTTCTCTGGGGATCTTCCAAAAGCAGGAACCCAGGCAGAGAAAAGAGCTCAAGTGGCTTCCACTGATTTTTTGGTTTTTGGGTTTTATTTTGTAACCCAACTGATGCATTTTTATTTAATGTATTAAAATAACCAAGGTTTAAATAAGGGAGAAAAAGAAGTCTGAGACAAAATTTCAGCTGTCACCCGAACCTGACCTAGGGCAGCAGACTGCATTCCAGAATCTAAGCATTCCAGAGCCCTGTGAGAGGCGCTATTCCACCCTCATTCACCCCTGCCTGCCTGAACTCAGAGAGGACGTAACACTTCCTTCATCTAACGGAACATGGGCTGAAGAGAGCTACGTCCTCTGCGGCAACTGGAAGTGATGGTTTGCAGTTTGACGTACCTCTTTTCTCACTGCAGTGACAACCCCCAGTGTTCTAGAGGCTGCTCCACCACTGTAATAATGAAGTAAATATAGCATGGGCCAGACAGAAAGCCGATGTGCCACCGACACGTAGCTTGAGCAACAAAGATCCTTTTGCATTTTAAACCATCAAGAGTTTTGGACTCACTTATTACCACGGCATAACCCAGCCTATACTGACTGATGCGGGAAAATGGAGACTGGTTGAGAGATTTGTTTTTTTTTTTTTTTTGTCTTGTTTTGAGAGCAGAGAGCAGTGATGAACCCCAGGTCTGCCCTCGCTGCTGGGCTCCATCTGGTTCTGGGCCCCTGTTTTCTATGTTCTTTCTGCAGGGGAATTTTATTTCATTGTCGCACAAGCAATCTTCACTTTGATTCATCCGGCTTTTTAAATGAGTAGATAGTGACACCAGTGTAGAAATGCTGCAGCTGGTTGGTATGCACTTAAGTACAGAGCAGATGAGTAAATATAGTGATGCTTGAGGAACCAGAATCTTCACTGTGGGACAGGGAGGCAGATATAAAGTAGAGAGGGGGGAGGGGAACTCTGAATTGTTGGATTTCAATTTCAAGCGTGAAGATGATCTCTCGATTACTTACACACACACACACACACACACACACACACAAATACACAGACGTGTTACGAGGCATGTGTTTGTACACACGTGTATGTTTCATAGCTATGTTCCCTAAAAGTCCAGGAGGGACAAAGAGCAACAAACACACCCATCACCCTGAATTTTATTTCTAAAATCTATTTGAAAAAAAAATCCTAATATTTTTAGAGAAACGTTTGATTCCAGGGTTCAAGGGGAAAAGCACAAAGTGAGCTGAAATATCTTCTTGTGCACGTGGCTCCTACTCGCCAAACTTGGGGCAAAATGAATGGAAAGAGAACAATGCAAGTAACAGGAGTATAAACATGAAATAAAAATTCATGAAATCACAGCAGCACTCAAACATAACAAGTTGAAGGGGGACGCGAAAGCTCGTATTTAAAGAAGACTGCAAGTTACTAGATTTAGAAAAAAAAAATGATGGGATTTTAAAACAGCCAAACCCTCAAGGTAATCAATGACTCAAGCAATGATCATCAATGGATGCTAAAACCACTGGGTGACAGATTTCTAGGAACAGTATATGTTTATATACAGTCCCCAACTATAGATTATTTACTAATTAACTACAGTGGGGAAATTATCGTAAATAAATCTTAAATAATATTTAATTTATTTAAAATAAATATTATCTTAAATAAATCTGCAGCGCCTTAATCAAGTGAACTAACTTAGCAGAAGCAATAATGGGATGAATTGAAACCACGTGCCTTTTACCGTGATACCGGGGGAAGTTCACATCTCCTAGGTCATATTTTGTCGAAAATGTTTCATAAGTAAACAATCCAAACAATGTAAGGATACGATAACTGGAAGGAACACACAAAGTGCAAATGTGGCCAACTGCCGATCCAGATGACAGAGATATGTCTTCAACTTTTTAAACAGTTTATTTTAGAATAGATTTAGTGTAGAAAGTTGAGAAGGTAGTATAGACGGTTCTCGTATTTCTGCACACAGATCCTCTGGTTGTTAACATCTCTCCGTGTGGCACACTTGTCACTGTTAATGAACCAAAACTGATACACTATTACTAACTAACGTCCATGCTTTATTTTGATTTCCTTAGTTTTTGCCTAACGTCCTTTTTCTGCGTCAGGATCACATCCAGGACAGGACATCCCACTTTGTCATCAGTCTCCTCAGATGTCTCATGGTTGTGATATTTTTCTCAGATTTTCTTTGTTTTTGATGACTGCGACAGTTTTGAGGGGTACCAGCCAGGTGTCCTGTAAAATACCCTCACTTGGCATTCGCCTGAAGTTTTTCTCATGAGTAAACGAGGGTCCTGTGTTGGGGAGAAATACCAGGAAGCTGAAGGAACATTCTCATCAGGTTATCACCTGGATACACACTATCCACAGGACTTAACACGACTGACGGTGACCCTGATGGCCAGGCTGAGTGGCATCTGTTGGATTTATTCACTGCAGAGTCTCTCTTTTCCTGCCTTTTCCATACTGCACACTTTGGAGGGGAGTTACTATACACAGCCCCCACTTAAGAGAGGAGTTATGAATGGGAGGGTGTAGCTCAGTGGCAGAGCACATGCCTAGCGTGCATGAGGTCCTGGGTTCAATCCCCAGTCCCTCCACTAAATAAATAAATAAATAAATAAATAAATAAATAAATAAATAAATAAACCTAATACCTCCCTCCCCCCAAAATACTTTTTTAAAAAAGAGAGGATTTATGATTCGCCTCCTTCCTCCTTGACGGCAAAGTATCTGTACAAATTATGTGGGATTTTCTTGCTCAGAACATTTTTGTATTCTTCCCATTTAATTCTTTATAAATTATGTCAATGTGGACTCTATTTATTTTATATTTTGGATTCTAATCCAACACTGCTTTATTTTATTTTTCATTCAAATTGCTTCAGATTTGCCACTGGGAGTTTTTTTCCATGGGCCCCTGTGTCATTTTGTCACTTCCCTGTCTTAAAACCTGAGATTTCTCCAAGGACCTTGCTTTATTTTTGTTTTTATAACAAGTAGAAATGTATATAAAAGCAGAATCTCGATACTAAGCATCTTGCTGCTCCCAGAACGGCACTGTTCCTAGGCTCAGCAGACAGAGCAAGGAAATAAATGCATGTGTGTATACTAATCACACACACATCAAGCCATAAGTGTAATAGCACAGTGTAATATAATATATTTTATACCAAGCAGGTGTTCACGCTCGGTCTTCAAGCTGAATCCGTTACCGTAGGGATCAGCCTGGCTTCTCCCCTGCAGGTGGACGATGAGGACCGTGGCTCCTCCCACCCACCACGCCTTCCCCTCCACTGTCCAATCCCAGCGCGTGTGCGGTTTCAGCACTGGGAACCTGTATCCCCAGAGCAGGGCTCCGTCAGCAGAACACAGCGCCCTGTGCCCTTCCCCTCGCCTTAGGGACCACACTCATGCTCTGAGTTACTTAGATCAGCACCTTTTCACCCCATCTGGGTGTCCTTCTTGCTGTGTCTTTCTGCAGGTCTGAAGTATTTCAAAATAAAAAGCTGTTGAAAGGATAAAGTAAAATCATCTCATTGCAGAGAATTTACAAAATCATCAAGCCATAGGAACACATTGCTAGAGGTCTTTGAAAAGAATATATAAAAGAGACCCGAAGCTTAAGCACTGCTGACTTCTCAGTATCTTCACAGTAACTTTATGAGCAAAAACTAAAGATGATGAGGAGACTAGACGTCATAAAAGGATGCAAAAGAAGGTACTCATCGAGAATTAACAGAAAACCCCAATACTGTCTCTTTTTCCTGTGACAAGATAGGTCACGTATTTGAAATAAGAAGCATTTTAGGAAAGTGCTGAAGGCATTTTTCTCTGAAAATAGAAGGAAAAAAGAAAAGAAAGTGATTACTAAGTAAACCAGTCAAGGTTGGAAAATATATTTACCCCTGTGCTAGTCCTCATAGTTCTGCATGAATTTTTTTCCCCAGCAGTGCTGTTATCCTGCATAAGAATGTTGAAGGCAGGTGTCTCTGAGGAACCCAAGAGGCAGTGTAGTGTGCAACCCTGGTCAAGAGGAGATGCTCTGGAACCAGGTGGTTTGCATCTCAGTTCCACCACCAACTAAGCGTGTGACTTTAGACAAATCACTGAAATACTGCGTGTCTAATTTTTATTCACAAGTGAGGATGATGGAACACGTGTCACGGCGCCTAGCATGTAGTCATTGCTCAGAAAGCGTTAGCCATCATTATCGTGACTGTGTAAGAGCTCAGATTTGTGAGCCAAGTGCAGCAGAAAGACAAAAACGGTCCGCTTAAAATTGCAGAGGCAGGTTATTCATTTCTCATGATGATCCCTTCTTCCCTGCTTACTGAAATTACAAAACAAGAACACATTTTTGAGCAGGGTTTCTCAACTACTGATGTTTGGGGCAGGCGTGTTCGGCTGTGGTGGCCGTCCTGTGCACTATGGCATATTTATCAGCATCCCCGGGCTCTAACTCCCAAGTGCCAGTAACATTCCCTGGATGCAATGAGCAAAAAGTCTCCAGACATGCCCACTGGCCCCTGGAGAAAACAGAACCCCGGCTCAGAATGAAACCTCCAAGAGAAACGGTAGTTACTGAATTTAAATAGGGGATAACACAGCCAAGAAGGAAAGTCTTCGCTACAAAGAGCCTTTTTCCTAGAAGTTAACAGACTAAATTGTATTCCGAACCAGAGCCAACCTCCACAGCATTGAAGAAAAAAGAAAAATACATCTCTTTTATCAATTACATCCTCGCAAGTCGAGAAGTGAACAACGTACTCTCTCGCAGAACCAACGATTTTCTTGTTTCTTTCAAGACATTTGCCCTTATGGCACAGACACAATTTAAAATCCGATCCGGAGCTGGCCTGCATGTCATGCTTACAGAACACGCCTCTTTGCTTGTATCTACTTGGTCAGGTGCCACAACCAGAACCGTCAGAGAATGACAAAAGGTCTGGGAGAAACAGATGCACGAATCTATGAAACAGATCTGCGTGTACACAGGTGATTTTTTTCAGAAACGCCTTCCCATTCTGTGAGCTCTGCATCAGCTCAGCCTCCAAGTCTGAAATGAGAGGGAAATGACAAAGTGGCCTCAATACAAGATGCAGTGCTACCTGCCTGGGGGTGGCATGAGCTGCTCCAGCAACGCACAGGGACGTACGACTGAATAGAATACTTTTTGAGAAAATGTCAGTGATTTACGAGGCAGGAAACATTCAGTTTCTATGGGCTCCTACCATGGTCAGAGAACATCTTGGTCAATATTGACATGATGCCCTCATACTTGTGGACCGATTTCAAATCTAGATGCAAATATTACTCCAATAGAGTAAGATTCAGGAGCCTCAACAGAGAAATGTGAAATGGAAACATTCACGCTGCGGGGCAGCTGGTGAACCAACCGCAGCCACGTGAAGGGACTAGACCGAGGGCCGGCCCCCCACGGTGGTTTTCTTATATTTCACCTTTACTTTGAACTGTAAAGAAAAGCACAGTGTTCAGCCGACTTGAAAATAAGATATAATAACTACCTGAGAAATAAAATTAAAAAAAACTTCATTCTAATGGGAGAGAAAACAATTTAAGGACAAGGAACAGAAGCGCTTGTAATAAGGGACTAATGAGAAAGAGTGAATTTGGAGCCGGGCTCTGGGGGTTCAAACCCTACCCCTCCATTCATAACCCTTTCAGTCTTTGTATATAAGATAGAGATACCATCACTGACCTCTCCAGACCACTGGGAGGATGAGCTAGGAGGTACATAAAATGCCAAGCCAACAGCTTCACACAATAGACGTTTACAAAATGGTAGACATGAACCTACAATTAAAGCATCCTATGCACCATGTACTGAGAACCTACTACGGTGTACTGAATGCCTTTTGTTTTTTTTATAGTTTTCCAATGCATTCCATGCCTTCTTTTCCTCTTTAATCAATTAGTGTGATAAACTATATGTATCATATTTCTAATGACTGGATCATGCTGCCATTCCCGGAGCAAAACAGAAACAAAACCAACTATTACTTGCTCCTGTCACTTGCTGCTTTTAAAAAGAGGGGCTTTCCATTTAAATTTGTACATGAAATTTTGGGTTTTGCTTGCTTTATCAGTTTCTTGTGTTGGGTTTTGCTAGCTATCCTAAATACAGGTTGAAATATTTCCATATTTTTCTAAGTTAGGAAAGTTTATATATATATATAAATATATACCATAAAGAGCATGAATTCATGGAGAGTTGGATGGGATTAGCCTATTTTTAAAAGGTTCTTTTCATGGTTGGACGACTGTAGTTTTTAAAAAGATTTAAAGGAATTTGAGATCCACCTGCCTATATAATATCACGGTCTCAATCTCTCTTAAAAAACAAAGGTCAAAGGTCAAGAAAGAAGTGCGCGAAGGGTACCCAGTGTCACCACTGTGCTAATAAAGGAAGCACAGAGGCACCACTAAGGGGCAATCAGAAGATCATTTTGAGAATAAATTAAAGACAATGAGCTGGATCTTGGGGGAAGCACAGCTCAGGCACAGAGAAGAAATGCGTTGCACTGGAAACAGAGTCAATATTTTATAGCAACTCTACATAGCGTGTAATCTACAAACGTATTGAACCACCATGTTGCACACCTGAAACTAATATAATATTCTAACTATACTCCAGTAAATTGCTTTTAAAGGAAGAAATGTTTTTTTCTGACATCCAACATCTTTCTATATAGGGAGGTGAACTGAGTTGCCACGTCATCAAACCAGTGCCCCAGTGTAGACCGACAAGCAGAAATAGATTACACAGTAGATTTAATCTGCATCGCAAGAGCTCCATTACAGATCTCTGAGCTAAGTCCATCTGCACACCAACCCCATGTCTTTGAGTGTAGTATCTACGAACACAGCAGCCTGCACTGGTCTCGCCATGTCTCAGTCCTTGCATCTGGAACAGTCGGTGCCTCTTAAGTGGCACAATGGGCAGAGCCAGCCAGACAAATACCTGCACCTCACAACCTCTGGGCTGTGGTCTTCCAGGCCACATGGCCCAGTTCAACGCCCGCTCACACCAAGTTCCACGCCCGCTCACGCCAAGACCCACGCCCGCTCATGCCAAGGAAGTGAAGGTGACTTTCTGTTCTGTAGGGGTGGGAATGACAGCATTTGATGAGTTCTAGGGCCTCTTCCCAAGATCCTCGTATATTAAAATAATAAAAACACACCCAACAGATTCAAGCAGCCAGAAGAGTTTCTGGGGACTGACTACTAAATATCTGAACACAAGGTGGACATGCAATTCAGGGACGTTCCCCCTCCTGTTAACGCCTACAGGAAGGCTGCACTGCTCTTCGCTCTTGCCATTCTCTGTCACTTTTAAACACTTATTGTTTGGTTACCTTTCTAGCATTTTAATCTCATAAACATCATGTCTGTGGCCCAGATATCTTAACAAGGAAATTCTAACTGAATGCTTTAATCCCTTGCAGGTTTCACAAAGAAAATCTTAGCGTCACTACTCTAAAAGACTTCATTGAATATTGTTTTCAACTCGGTTCCTCTAAATTCAAAAGTGTGGCCAAACTCTTCTGAAAACTCAACAGCAGATCATTACATTTGATAATATTTATGTTTCTACTTTGAGCACTTTCCGTTGAAAGCAAAGTTCTGTCCTAAATATACGTGATTCTCAAAATAATCATTGGCAAGAGTCAGCTCATGTCTATTTACATCTTAAAAGAGTCAATGTGTATTTTTAATACAAAATAGAAATTATGTGCCAATACTTATCTGTTGAGAAAAATTTCTAGAAATATGACAGCCACCACATTCATACATGCATCTACACATAAATGGACTCATGGCCAAATAATATGATCTAACTGGAGATACTACAACTCTTAATGTAATTAATTATTGGATACATAAAAATAAGTGTTAAAATTGCCCCCATAGGCTACTATTAACCTTGTTCGATCTGTGAAAAAGGTTCATCAAAGTGGAGGAATGAATATTACAGTAAAGGGTTGTGGTTATAGTGAACTGTCTATCAAAGAAAGCGAGGGAGGTTATAACCCCCAGAGAACCAGGACTGAAGAGGTCCATGCTGTGGACAGGATGTTTTTTGATTACTCAGCAAGTTCTATAAGCTAGCTGGAGTTACACGATTTTGTAGCTTCAAAAACTTATTGTCTCAGCTAAAATAAACCTGAGAATCCTGTATCAGAAACACCTCAACTCCCATCTCTTTTCTAGTGCTAATAGTTCATTTTTCAAGTGTGCTTTCCTAGATTTTCTTATCAGCTGGACTGGAAAGATACGTCACAGGAATTCTGGTCTTGTTCTTTGCAATGTACAGCATACAATTTTAAATATCCTGCTTTACAAGGGAAAAACTTTTCAGGGCATAGTACACAGGGCATTTAATCAAAGTCAGCTTTCAGAGGAAAGATACAGAGCCATTTTCAAATGCTGACAAAGTAGGAAAAGAAAAATGAGCCCTCATATATCTTTAATGAAGTTTTCAGGGAAATATATCTATACATACCTTAGTGACTTCTGACTTGTTAAAGATTTTCCCTAATTTGCCAAAGCAAAATATTATACGGTCATGTCCTCCTCAAATGATTTCAATTTTCACCCAAATACACTCATCAAATATAATGCACTTTTTAATAAAGGAAACTCAATTTATCAGGCAAGTCATAAAAAGTGTCAACAGTAAATCGTTAACTGGTGGTGAATTATTTTAAGTTTTTTTTAAGGAAACTCATAGAGCACTGAGTCCTCAACCAAAAAATTTGGTTGAAATAATTTTTTAAAAACTTTTTATAAAGATAAAGACTGTCTGATCAATTCCCAAACACATTCATACACACACACTGTCTCCTGGGTGAGAATGGGGAGAGATTTCTCCTAAAAGGTTAGAAAACAGCCTCTCTCTGCTCCGACTCCTCTGGTCAACAGCAGTATTGTGGTGATAATTTTGGTCCATTTAAAAATCTACTCACCAGGGCCAAAATTCTATTAAGTTTAGATTCTATTTTCATGAATATTATAGTGCAGATCATACCAAAAAGAGCATGTGCTTACATTTAAAGTCATTTAACACAAACAGGAAAGGTCTCACCTTGGGAGAAACAGAGAACCCTTGACAAAATTATACTGAAATAATACGGAATATTTAGAGAAATCAACTGCACTCAATATTTTACAAACATATTATGCATAACACAGTTATTTAGAATGTAAGTCTACCGGGCTCTGGCAGACCTGGGTTCTAGACTTTGCTGTTGCACTAAATCTTGATCTTTGGTTCTCTAAACCTCAGATTCCTCATCTGTAAAAGAAAGCAAAGGATTATTCCTGTTTCACAGAGGAATCCTCACTATGAAACAAGACAGAAGGTATAAGCACTTCGCAGTTTTGTAACTGGTACAAAATCAATGCCTAAAAAAATCTCAGATAATACTACGGAAGACTATTATCATCATTCTGCACGTCAATCAAGAGGCTGGTAGGTAAGGTATTAATTTCTATTTGAAAGACCCTATAGAGAATATCCCCATTTTTCAAATCCAATAACGTTTCAGTGAAGATGGGGGAAAGTCTTCCTGCAATGTTCTCTGTTTTCTCCAGCGGAACACGATCCTGCAGCAAACACACATTTCAAACTGTAGTCCCAATTATTTTCAGGTAGAACTGCTAACTGGGAAATAAGTTACACAAAAATTAGTAATTCTCAGTTATTGGCCTATTAGAGTTCTTAGCTTCACTTTATAGCTGGGTTTGTACTCGCAAGATAAACTTAAGTTACCGTAAATTACGGTTGCATCTACATTACCTTCTATTATCTCTATGATTTAAGGGGGAAAATGTAGTTACTAACACAAGAGCATGAGGAATTAACAGAATTAACTAAAACTACTAATGCATAGGAGGAATTTTTTTTTTAACTTGGACCAAGCAAAAAGAAGCTTAAGACTCCGATAGAAGACTAAATGTTCAAAGTAATTTAAAATCCAGTGTCATTACCACTTATAGCATCTCAAAGCGGGTCATTGTGAACATCATTGAACAGCTTACCTATTACCAAGGAGGTGGACATTCTCGGCTAAGCACTTCACATAATAACACTTATCAACTGAACTTATAAGAAGAAGAATGATAAAGGCGTAATAAATTTCTTAGAAAGGTGTTCTTCCCCTCAGGTTTTGGAAGTTTTTAATAGGCGCTGACAAACAATAAAGATAATATTCATTGCTTGCTAACCCCCTACGCAATCCTTTGCTGCAGCTCCTCTCTGAAGGACTCAGATCTCCTGAGTATTTCCTGAGTTTTTCAGAGGCTTAAAACCATTACCCAAGGGAAGAAATTAACTACTCAATGATTGAGGGCACAACTGCCTCCAGACCTTCTGGCACCTGGGGGTTGATGGTGTTGACCGCCCTGTTACCTCAGCATCAATCAGAGGATTGTGCAGGAGCTGATCATGTACCCTGAGACTCCCCCACCTTCAGCTGGCTTTTAAATATGTTTTGCTGAAATCCTTTGGAGAGTTCGGGGTTCTCTTGAACATGAGGTACCCCATCCTCCTTGCTCGGCCCTGCAATAAACCTCTCTCTGCTCCAAACTTCAATGCTTCAGTTTATTTGGCCTCGTGGTGCGGCGGGCACATGAACTTGCCTTTGGTAACAGAAAAAGCTGGCTGAGACAAAGCTGGGTCAATGCTACCCTTCCCTTGGAAGTTTTTTGTTTTGGGCAGTAGAAAATTATTAAGGCGTTATCTCTCCTCTCTCTCTCTCTCTCTCTCTCTCTCTCTCAGTCTCTCTCTCTTTCTCTCTCTCAAGTTAAACTGCAAGATGTGCAACCTGAAAGCAAACATAAACAAATAGTACTACATCAAACTAAAAAGCTTTTGCATAGCAAAAGGAAATGATCACTTATGAATTATGAATGTTCGCTAAACTTATTGTGATAACCATTTCAAGATGTTTGTAAGTAAAGTCATTATGCGTACACCTTAAACTTTGACAGTGCTGTATCTCAATTATATCTCAACAAAACTAGGGGGAAAAAAAGAGACCAAATTTGACTACAAGTTTAAACATAAAAATTTTATGAAACAAACCTGATATTCATATACTGGCATACACTGTATTTGCCCAGAAAATTCAAAGAAAGGGCTCATTAGTAACAGAATTTTATATGTGCATTTTCTATACCACGTGTGGTTAAGTGCATTTTGTACAACCTAATTTTAAAAAGCACATTAAATGATATGAAATTTCCATAGGAAAAAATCCAGTTTACTTTAAGTAACTTTATAAATTATTTCTTAGAAATGTATAATTCAGCACAAGATGTGGAATGTTTTTTATGCTTAAAAACACAGCAGATCTTTTAGGAATTTGTAGGACTCAGAAGGCTGTTGTCACTCATTTTTTCCATTACACAAATGATCGACAATATTTTTCGAAAATACTTTAAAAAATAAGAGTCACTGTGCTTTGTCTCAACTATCCATTATTCACACATGATTAACGTCCACTACAATGAAAGCAACACGGATTTTTGTTTAGCAGAATTATAATATCTTAATTTCAACTAGAATAATTGATACCAACTGTTTTCATATTTTACCACTTAAAAATACAACTTCATCTCTCAAACTGCTGCAAATACACACATATTTTTCTCGACTACCCTCTGTAACATGATTTCACAAATGTATATAACTACTGGTTTCTTAACTTGTGAAACAAGGCGTCTTTAAATAATAACATCTATTAAGTCATCTTAATTACCACTTCACATCCAATAATTTACAAAGACGTGCAGCAAGCCTTGAGGTGAAACGGTCTCCACTCACGGGTTTTACGTCTTGCCTACAGAGTAACATTTACAATTAATTCATGCACTGAGTTGTTCAAAACCGTGCATATCCAAAATTGCGTTAATTTCAGAGATATACTCTAAACCCTCAGGATGAAAATTATAGGACACCACTGTCTTTCTATTACCAAGTTAAAAGCACCAAGGGAAGCTTTATTTTCTCAAAAACTACAGTCAGACACATAGTTATATACCTAATGCAATCAGAGAACATCAACAACATATTTCTCACCTAAAATAAGCCTGAGTTGATAGCACAACTAAAGTGCGTGTCCAGCTAGAGAAATGGAAAGGCGTTAACAATACGTATTCTTTAACATCACCTGAAGTCACGTGGTAAATATCAGTTAGTATCAGATGTCAAGGAGTCCTATCATTTTTTGGAAACATACTAGCTGGTAATCTCACTATGTTACCTTCATGTCTCGTATCTTAATGCCAGTTTTAAAATAATGATTGTCGGCGTTGCAGGGGCCTGCCAGAGCTCTCTCTTCACAGGGACACATCACACCAGAAATGCTCAGGCCTTGCTCCCTTCATCAAAAAGTCTGTGACCCAAAGAAATACGGCCACAACTCTGTTTGATTCTGTGAGCTCTAAAATAGCTATTATATTCATTTCAAAAGAAAGTTTATTGGCTCACATAAAGAATTTCAAATTCAACATGGGGGTGTTTTAAGTCCCTTACGGCTCTGACGCCACAAAAGACCACAGGTTGGCTTCATCCTCGCAGTAAGTTTTTGACTTATTCTCACGGTGAAATGTGATAGTGGACTTTACAGCCCCTGGGGCAGTGACAGTAGAGGTGTATACCCACGGAACCCCAATCTCACTGACTTTTCCTTTTTTTTAATCTATCTTTTTAATTCATTATTTCCCTTATCATCCAATATATTGAGCCTATTTTTTTCCTATTCCTTATTAGAATCATTCAACCTGTAAGTTGAAAAGGAGCTCAAAGATGAAGTGCCATTCAAGGTTGTACCGTCTTCCCAGAAATTCCACAGATATGATGTCACGATTAACAACTGAATAACAAATGTTTCAGGGCCCTACCCCTACCCACTAAGTTCATAAGATCAACAGTTCCAACCACGTAAACTTAGAATAAACTCTAGAACACAACAGATCCAGAGGAATGATAACAAGAAACTGGTATTTTGGCTAATATCAGTAAAGAAAAAGGCATTTTTTTAATGAGCCAGGGTTCACACACTAGCAGTTACTAAGGTGAAAGTTTCACAGATAACGTTGTTAAGGAACCTAAGAGAGATAGCAGGGACCCCGGAAGGTACCTGTGACGCATTAGATGCTAACACAGGGTTTAGACAGAAAATGAACTTAGTTACTCTTGCCCACGCGGTAAATAATTCAATGAAGAGAGGTCGGAATAAAAGAGACCGCTGAAGACAAACTGTCTCCTGCTGGCCACCCTTGCTAAACAAGCAGCTGTCTCCTCTCAGATACAAACCAATTTTGTTAGTTAATTAGCTTCTACCTCCACGGGGAGAAGCAACAGGATTCCTGTAACAACGCAGAGTGTATGTGTGTACGGGTGTGTGTGTGAATGTGTGTATGTGAGCGGGTGTGTGAGTGTGTATATGTGAGCGGACGTGTGTGCAAGTGAGCGGATGTGAGCGGGTGTGTGTGTGTGTATGTGAGAGGGTGTGTGTGTATGTGTGAGTGTATGTGTGTGTATGTGAGAGGGTGTGTGAGTGTCTGTGTGAGCGGATGTGTGAGTGTGTGTATGTGAGCGGGTGTGGGCATGCGTGTGTGTGCGGGTATGGGTGTGAGTGTGACATGTGTGTTCTTATGTGTGTATATGAATTTTTGAGTCATATCACTAATGGTTAAATTAAACAGAGCCTTCCAAATTTAACACATATAAAGGATTAAAAAGTGTGGGATTATTTTTTAAATAAGAAAGCTAACTGAGGAAGGATTACGAAAATGAATTAACTAAATGTTACATTTTCAATTACCTTTAGTTTAACCAACCTGAAAGTCTATAAATATTACAAGAGAAAACGAGAGACCTTGTGACTGTTCCACAAAAATCCTTTCCTCATTCTCTCTCCCAATTAGAAATACCTTCTATCCACCTGCTCCCAGCAGGCTCTCTGCTCCCAGCAGCAAAGGGAAAGGTAGAGCCTTTTGAAACCAAAAGAAAAAGGCTGTCACTCCTGAACCACCAGCCACGTCCCTTTTGAATACAAGCATACTATTTGAAGTAACTCATTTAGCTTTTGCTAAAGGCACCTTGTGTCACCTTGCAAGCGGTGATTTGTAACGTGGCAGGCAGCTGTGATCAGGCAGCTACAATATTTGGCCTCAGCTCCAATAAAGAGCAGCATTATTCTAAAGATCATTCGCAGAGAAACATTTCAGGGGAGGTTCTCTCCAAGCCTAATTCACGTTTATCCATGTGTTGTCTGAGGGGCAGGCGGAGGCTGGGCAGACAAGCCATCCTCCTCCCTGCTAGGCTGACTCACAAGGGACTCCTGCACATTTGGTCTGTCCTACAGGGCGAAAATATGGAATAAAGCAATCTTACGTTACAGCGTCCTTCACACGGAAATGTCTGTGCCTGTCGGTCTCTCACTCTTTCAACTTCAGGGCACACCTGCCCAACTTCCAACAGATGGGGGCCTACCCAGTCCTGCCCTACAGGCTGTCATCAGCTGCCAGAGCCTGCTTTTGTGGCCCCCAGGCTGGTAACCTGCTTGGACCAAAAAACCCTTTGTTGGCTGCCTTATGTCCAACTTCACCACTGCTTGAAATCACTTCCAAAATAAATTCTTTGCACTCCAGTATTTGTTTCCAGGTCTACTTCTGCAGAAGAGTGTCAGACATTATGCAAACTTGTTAAATACATTTGAACTTCATGTCACTCAAAATGAAGAAGGCAAATCTGCAATGCACGTTTACCCACATCTATCAACAGCAAAGAGGATTCCACAGTGAACAGGACAACCTGATAGCTGTGCCCTTTGTCCTTTTCATGCCATCTCCTAGGGTTAATAGAGTTTGAAAAGAAAATGTTTTAAATAATGACGTATACTTAAAACAGGCACTTTAAATTTAAAAATCATTATAATGAGACTCACAAGCACTCAAACAAAGAAAATGCCCACTCTTCAGAGATGAGCAAAGTTGCCCTGGCATTTCAGTTCATTTCAGCACCGGCCATCAGTGTTAGCACACGTAAGTTTCTACGTTCAAATCCTCATCTCAGCATCTGCTTTTGAGGAGCACAGACTGAAACAGAACACGAGATTGCTATTATCCTAAAACTGGCTCTGTTCTTCCTTAATTGCAAACAACATAAAACAACTGGACCCAGCTTACCTAATTATCAGAAAAGTGCGTAACTTGGAAAAATTCTGAGGCCACTTCTCAAGGAACCAAGGTTAGCTGGGCCCTTGAAAGACTTCCCTTAGAAGGCCACAGCAATCTCAGGGAATTCTCTCTCAAACGGCCTCAGTCTGCGTAACTGTTTTGGTCTGAACATCAGGCTTACAGCTCCAGAGTTACATCTCCCCTGTACTACGAGCCAGCCCAAACTGGACTGGCTTCTTCCTGCTTTTCTTACCAATTTCTCATCAGAAAAAGTTGGGGTGGCTGCTCTGATCCCTTCGGCTGCGGCCCAAGAACAAGGGTGGGCAATTCAGCGCCCTGAAGAAGGGGTTCAGGGTTCCAAGGGACCAGGGGTCAAAACAAACAGAGAATCCTCTAAAACATCAGTTAAATAACACCAGTTTTCAGGTTTTACTGCATCTAAGAAAGTTGTATTTATTTTTTCATCTCTACTGGAAGTGGTCAAAATGAGCTGCTAATTATCGGTAAACACTAGATAATTCGGAGAATTTTTTCTCTCCTATTCACCCAATGTGGATCTTAAACTAACATGGTGAAGTTCGATACATACACAAAAGACATCATCTCTCAGGGACTTACATGTATCTATACACCACTCTAACATAAATCATGCATTCGCACACTTCACATTCAGATCAATTTCAAAAGCAGTTTTCCTTTAAGGTAACATGAAGAATTAGTATCCGATACCATGCAATGTTTAAAATATGAGATCAAAAGGATATTCATAGATCATCTAATCAAAACTTCCATTTCCAAGGAAGTATCAATATATATCTTTTGAGAAAAACAAAATGGGTTTCCTTTTCTCAACTTTCTCCAGGAGGTTTTGAATACCGCCGTGGGAATACACTTCAGGACTTCGCAACGCTACATCACTCGATGGCATCTGAATCCATTTTCCTTCCTGTCCAAATCCAAACAGAAGTTGTCCACTGCATTGCTACTTCCACAACCCACCTCACGATCCTTTTCCTTCAGGGAGCACCTCCCTGCCTGTGTAAACGCACTCCCCCAAGAACTACCCTGTCAGATGCCAGCACTGACGCATGATGTCAGTCTGGATCATTGTTCAATCTGTGTTTTGGCTATTAATGTTGACATGATGAGTACCTAAGTGCCTACGAAATGATAGTGGTTTAGTACCTGTGCTTTCGGAATTAATCTAAAAGCCACCAGTCATTTATGCCCTTGGGCGATTTCCAACACTCTGTGTCACATTTCAGGGTGATAGCAATGCTGGTACTTAACGTGTCATTGGAGATCAAGAGATACCAACAGGCGATCACAGTGGATGCAGCTGGAGGTCTGTGTCATCCGTCTGGAGGTCTGTTTCACCCGGGATCGGGCTGTCAACTCTGTACATTATACTGTTTCCCTACAACATATTTGTTACTTGCAAAAATAGAAAAAGCATATAAACCACTACCCAAAATTATATGGTCTTTTCTTTTTTTTTTTTAAATGAAATGTTTAATGCCTCAACTATTCCCTACTCTTTTGTCATACTAGAACCTTCTTTGCTGCTGAGGACACAGTGCAGTCATTCAGGTTTTACTAGGTATTATCTCGGCTCATTAGCAGCAAATATCTTAATTCTTTACTGAAAGAATACTGTCCTTGACAGTGTCTGGAAGCATCAAGACCTACAGGATGGCTAGCCTCCTCCTCAATCACAAAGACGAAAGTGTATTCGCATTTCTTTAAAAGAGTATGTTCTAAGTTCTGAGGAAAAAGCAAACATGTCAGGCAGCTAAATATAATTTTAAAGCACAGTCTGAACACATGTCATGCTTAATAATTGTAAGGCAGTCACCATTTTCTTTGTATTGAAACAAACATGTCGCGGGTCAGTACTGCAAGATGGTTCACATACAGGTTAACACTGTGAACTTTATTTCACTATACTTCACGTGCTTTATTTTACTAAACATCATATATTACACTATACTGTATATTTACTATACTATCTTACGAGCTTTATTTTACTATACTTTATTTTACTGTACATTATACACTCATCATGTTTACACCATACCTTTAACACATTAAACATGACAATGAGCAAAGGCAAATCTTCCCAGTAAATGACACTGGATATTTAAATTTAAAAAACAAAAAGAAAGAACTGTGACCCTGTCTTGACACCATAGACAAAAATTACCTCTAGATGTGCCACAAGCTTATGCTTAAAAGCTAAAATCATAGAGCCTCTAGAAGAAGAT
Source organism: Vicugna pacos (assembly GCF_048564905.1). Taxonomy (NCBI): domain Eukaryota; kingdom Metazoa; phylum Chordata; class Mammalia; order Artiodactyla; family Camelidae; genus Vicugna; species Vicugna pacos. Next base: position 4,732,529 of record NC_133006.1, read on the forward strand.
ACTGAGAAGACCCTTTGTGACTGTGAGGCAGGCAGTGATTGCCTAGAGAGGACACAGGTAACACCAGGCATAAAGAAAAACACAACAAATAGACTTCAGAAAAAAAAGTTCACAACTTCTGCTCTTCAAAAGACACTTAAGAAAATTAAAAGCTAAGCCACGTGTTGGCAGAAAGTATTTGCAGTACATATACTCAGCAAAGGATGCAAATCCAAAACATATCTATTACTTCTAAAATAATAAAAAGGCTGACAATCAAATTAAATATTTGTCAAAATTCTAACCATTTGTTTCAAAAAAGACAACACAGACAAATGGCCAAAATGCACATGAAAACATGTTCAACGTCATTAATCATGAAGGAACTGCACATTCAAACGACATACAGCAAGTTACCACTTGAAACTACTAGAATGGCTGTTATTAAAAAGACTGAGAATTTCCAATGTAGACAAGTTACTGGAACAGCCAGAGTTTTCATACACTGTTGGTGAGAGTAAATTAGTACGACCACTTTAGGGAACTAGTTTGCAATCCTCTATAATATACAGTTAACCATATATACACGGTCTAAGACACAGCAATTCCACTCCGTGTAAACAGAACACACGTCCGCAAAAATCTCACTCATGAGCATTTACAGCAGCTTACACATAATGAGCGAACACTGAAAACAGCCCAGATGTCCATCCGCAAGAGACTGGATGATCAAATTGTGAGATATTGATATCATGGAACATTCCTCAGCAAGGAAAAAATTAACTATTGGCAAATGCAACAACACGGATAACTTTCAAAACTATATTGAATTTTAGAAGAAGGAAGAGGACCTACTCTCTGACCTTCTAAGTCGTTTCTCTTCGCAAATCTACTGCATGCGTCAACTTTTTTTTTTTTTTGAAAGTTCTTTCTGACTTCTTGGCACATGTGACTTTGTTGCCCGCTGCCACCTTCTTGATACACTTTCCCCTTGAATCTGTGACTCAACAGTCAATGTAGAAATTGGTCCCACTCTGGTCAGTGGTCCCCAGTGAGCCTGAGACAGGCACCTGAATCTGCTGCACCCTTGATCCTTAAAGCTTTATATCGTGAGCATTTCTCCACATTGCGTGACATCATGGTGTGAAAAGATGTATCATCTTTCAAAGGTTTGTTTCAGCAAGGGAGGAAATATTAACTGTGTTGTATCTGAGAGAAGACATTTGCCGATGCAACATGTTAGTCATTTATTTTAAGGTTAAACACAGTTTTATGAAACATTTATTATTGAAAGTGTGTACATGTGCGTGTGTGTGTGTGGTATTTCTTCCCCTGGGATGTTGTTAAAAAAAAAAAAAGTTTGAGAGCAACTTTTCTAATAGAAGGAACACAAGTAGGTGAAGTCAAAACACTGATGTCTGAATCCTAGATCTGCCACTCAGTTGCTCTGTGACTGTGGGTCAATTCCTCAACCTCTCTGAGACTTTGCTTGTTCTTGTCAACTGTACCATAATCAACCAATCATCTCATGAATCCTCTGCAAGTTTATGTGCAGTATTTATTCAACGGCAGAAATCAATGAAGACTCTTTTCTTTACTCCACTTTCTCTGGTGTCTTTAAAAAAAATGGAAGCACTTTTATAAATGATGAAACGCAGTTTTTAGGTATACAATGTGATGAGTTGGGATAATTGCATAAGCTTGTGTATGCAGTACTCTTGACAAGACAGAGGACATTTCCCTCAGCCCAGACTTCCCTTATACCACGTGACCATCCATGGGCATTGCCTTTGGCAACCACTATCCTGACTTTTATCCTCAGTCATCACTTTGTTCTTCCCTTTATATCAATGTTCTTTTAGGCTGCACAGTCTTTTGCAGCCAACAAGTACAAACTTCTTAACGTAGCTTGCAAGGTAAGTGTGGTAAACCTTTACCTCTCTTTAGACCCCCTTTTCTAGACGTCTTCTTGCTTATTGCACTTCAGATGGCAGTACCTCTATGCTACTGGTTGTAAACCAGAGGTTCCCGTGAACTCCTCTCCCCAGGGGCGATGGATTCACTACAGAAGCTCATGGAACTCAGAGAAACATTTTACTTAGTAGATAACTGGTTTATTACAAAGTGGCATAACTCAGGGACAGCCAGATGGAAGAGACACATAGGCAAGGTCTGGGAAAGGGTGACAAGCTCCCAGGCCCTCTGTGAGTCCACCACTCTCCTCAGATCTCCATGTGCCACCAACCTGGAAGCTCTCTGAACCCAGTCCTTTCGTGTTTTTATGAAGGATTCATTACATAGGCATGACTGATTGAATCGTTGGCCATTGACAACTGATTCAACCTCCAGCTCCTCTCCTTGAGGGTCTAGGGGGAGAAGGGAAGGAGGGCTGGGGCTGAAAGTTCCAACCCTCTATACTGGCTGGTTCCCCTGACAACCATCCCCCACCCTTAGGTTATCTAAGAGCTTTCCAGAGCACCTCACTGACATTACACAAGGCATCTTTACAGCTCCCATCACCAAAGAAATTCCAAGAGTTTTATGAGTTACGGTCAGAAACGGTTAAGACCACCATATATATATTTTTTTTTCTTACCATAAATCACAATATTACACTTAACTTCTACCTAGTCAACTAAATGGTTTCTTTCTTCTCAGGCTTGGAGAGATGTTGTTTGCTGCGTCCACGTATAATTCTCTCAGATTATAGCCCCTTCTTCACTGAACTCCCATTATACTCTATTTATGTATCTGCTGATTGAGAAAAAATGCAAAACCTAAAAGCTGAGAATTATGTTTTACTTGGTGGACTTTCTGAGGACTTCAAGGCTGGAAGGCACCTCTCAAAGTAGCTCTGAGCAACTGCTCTGAAGAAGTCTGGGACCAGCCGGGATACACAGGGGTTTTTGCAACAAAGACCAGACAGTCAGAACATCAAAAGATTACTAAATTAAAAAAAAATCCAGATGTCCCAAGTTAATGAATTTAGCACTTTTCTATGTATGGGAAGGTGTGAGAGTCTGGACTCATTCAATATTCAGAGCAGCACTATTTACAATAGCTAAGACATGGAAGCAACCTAAGTGTCCATCAACAGATGGCTGGATGAAGAAGTTGTGGTAGATCTACACAATGGAATACTACTCAGCCATAAAAAAGAATAAAATAATGTCATTTGCAGCAACATGGATAGATCTGGAGATTGTTATTCTAAGTGAAGTCAGCCAGAAAGAGAAAGAAAAATACCATATGATATCACTCATGTGGAATCTTAAAAAAGGAAAAAAAGAAAGAAAGAAAAAACGACACTAATGAACTCACCTACAAAACAGAAACGGACTCGCAGACATAGTAAACAATCTTATGGTTACTGGGGAAAGAGGGTAGTAAGGGATACATTTGGGAATTTGAGATTTGCAAATGTTAACCACTATATATAATAGATTAAAAAAAAGTTTCTTCTGTATAGCAGAGGGAGCTATATTCAGTATCTTATAATAATCTACAGTGAAAAAGATTACAAGAACAAATATCTGTATGTATATGCATGACTGGGACATGATGCTGTGCTCCGGAAATTGACTCATTGTAACTGACTATACTTTAATTAAAAAAAAAAAAAAGTCTGGGCTCATTGAAGTCATGCCTTTGATAAGCACCTGGCTATCCAGGGCCCGTATTGTTCTTTCCCGAGTCCCCTCAGGGCTCACCGTGGGGGCAGCTGTCTTGGCTGAGGCTGTCCTTTGTTTACTGATAAGGCAGGCAACATTCTTCATTCACAAATCTCAACTTACAGGATCTCAACTAACAAGGCCCTTCCTACTGAGGCAATCCACAATCCCTGGCCCCTTCTTTAAAAGGTGCCCTGTGGGAGAATCCCAAACCATCACCTATTTCCCTATCATTACATTTCTTGGATCCTACAGAAACTGCTTATTTAATTGCCTGTAACACTTTCCTCTCCTCAACCTAAATGTATGTCTCAGATAGTAATATACCACACAGATAATGACAACCAATTCTCACTGAGTGCCTGCATAGGATATGTTACACACACACACATACACACTCACACACACTCACACATACATCCAGTCTGCTCATTTTACTCAAAGAGAAACTATTATTTGGCTTATTGCAACTCATTCCAAATACTTATCACTTCATCTAATTCCATTAAATGGCTTTTAATTATCGTAACACTTTATTTTTACCAGATTTTCCTTCTATGGACATGATATAATTTCCAATCACTCACTAATTTCAGAAATCTAGCTCAATGCATAGCCGTCTATCACCATGAAGTCCATTCCAAAACAATTTCATGTAATAAAATGCCATCTGCCTCGGCACACCGAATGTTCTCTCATCTTCACGCAATTCCTGAAAGGCCCCCTCTTCTACCAAATCTTGGATGAATAAAAGGCAGCTTTTAGTTTTGGGCTTCTAGAAAGGAAACCTTACACTGTGTGGAGATAGGGATGGCACTTAAGTCAACTGAACACTCACATACATTTCCCCATGTGTAACACTTACATGCTTAAATACATAGGAAGAACTATATGCTAGTATGTAATCTTTCTACTGTCTTCCTTTTGTACAATGAGTGCATGGTTGCATATGAATTAGATTTCTAGAAAATCAAATTCCTTACATTTCCTGGAGGAAATTTACCTTAAAGGAAACAATAAATTCTATAGTAACAGGTATTTAACTTTTTAAAAACGTTTTTCAAAGCAGGATCTTGGTATTTTGTTAAACAAGTGATATTCTGCAATACTGCTGAAAGTGTCCATGTTTGATGGTTGCTTTTGGACACTTTCACATTATAACTGGACATTTACCTCACCTCTGATTTATCACTTACAAAATCTAAAAGGATTGTGCTACCCTCTAACCTGCCTCTTCCTTATCTTTTGATTACCTTTTCCCCATAATATAGGGAAAACATTACCCACCCTTTTTGGATATAATGTAACGACCTGATCCAGAACGTATGTTCATTGAGAGCAGCTGTTCCTTTAGGCATCTTCTCTTTCCAAAATTAACAGATTTCTTCTCCTTCAGCCTCTCCTGAGTTGCAATCAGGACCGATCCTTTTCTGACATACAATGAACCTGCTAAAAATATCTACATTCTAGAGAAAACACGTTCCTTCTGCTTTTCTATTAGAAGAGTAAAATCTAATCTTGAGTGTTTTGAAGAAACTGGCATCAACTTGAGCCCTTCCCGATAACAGGGTGGTCATCTCGACCCATCTGTTTCAAGGCTATTAAATCCTCAAACCTCAGAACCTACAAGACGACATCTGAATCCAGCCATGGTGCTGACTTGTCAGTTTCTGACCACGTGAGAAATCTGCTCAACTCCCAAACTGTGAACAAAACTGACACTGCCTGAAGACACAAGAGAGGACCTCTGGTTGTTCTTCCTTCATGGAAGAATTCGGCAAATGGAAGCAGTAAGAAGTTCTAAAAAAAAAGGAAAGAAAAATGTCTCAGCAAATCACACACAAAATTCTCCAATCTCCCTCTGGTCCGGAAAAAAAAAAAAAAAGTCCTGCAATGTTCTCTTGTTCTTTGCCACCTCAACCTCATCACCAAACTCCCCCAGTAACAAAAGTCAGCATAAGACATTCTGAAAATTTAGGCTCTTGCAATAATCCTTAACCTGCGTCTGCACTAAGGCAAATTTCCCCCCATTGACAAAAGTATTTGCCTTTCATATACTCGACTTACTGAATGATGTTGTGGAAAAATGCATCCCATGCTGGCATGCAGGGACCTGTATCTGAAGTTAATGAGGACCACCACGTTGGTCTCCTAGACAGACTTTGCATGTTAAAACCTGACCTTCCCCCCAAGCTGACTGAAGCCGTTTCCCTTCCCCAGGAGGCAGCAGCTGTAATGGCTCCACGTGCCTCTCGGGGAGGAAGCCTTAGTTTCAGCTTTATCATTTATTGGCTCCATGACCTGAAATAAATCAACTTGTCTACGTCTTAATTTTTCTCATTGGTAAAACACAAGGAGAATGCTAATAACCATCTCATAGGATTGGGGAGTGGATGAATTGCGGTCAGGCGTGCAAAGTATCTGGTCCAGTGCCTGACAGAGAGCAATCCAGGTAATAAACTGACAGCTGTGACGAGGACAGTGGTGCAGGGGAGGAAGAGTTCACGGTCACCGTGACGGCAGAGGTCACGACTCCTCTGAACCCCTATGACATCATCCGTCTATAAACCCCAGCAGGTCTTCATGTGCCGTTATCCATCTTTGTACACTGTTAAATCTCCCACAGATCAGCTCAGAATCAATATTTTAAATATCTGACACCTCTTCATGGACTGAGGACCGCGTTACCATCACACCTTCAAGGGCACGTGTGATCGCAGTCAAGTGCAGGAGAGTCCTCGCCCGACAGGACTCACCACCCCCAAACTGTAGCTAAACTGTAAGTGTATCTACAGTAAATGACCCCAAATTTTGTTCTTGAATATTTATTATCACTCGCTACCGCAAAAAATTGTTTGGAAGTAGTGTTCCTAAGGGTCGGCAAGCCATGGGGATGCACTACACAGGATTTCTTTCCCAAAGCAGTTAATAAGGATTCAGCAACGGGATACTTGGCTGTGACCTCTCAAATTTTTGACGAATAAAACACGCAACCATTTCAGAACTCTCCACTTGAGAAAAGGAACGTCACATAACATGGGTATTTGCTAACGTTCATTTGGAAGATCAGCTATTAATCAGGCCTCTATTATTTTTTAAAAAACCTGTTTTATAGCAAGCTTATTTTATTGAAATTCACCACTTCTGTAAGAAAAGGATCATATTACAAGCTATATATTAAGTTGTACACTGTTTGTAGCTTTAAGAAACCACCTTGTGTCAGAATATAATTCCAATTAAGCTACATTTCTTATATGTGCATCAGATAAAAACAGAGGATCAAATCACGTGTTCAAACAAGTAAGAGCATAAAAAAAGCTGGTGACACTGTAGTCACTTTCAAGGGTTTCTGGAAACTACATCTAAAACTCTCTTCTCTTCCACAGCCGCTATGGAAACAAAGAGCTTCAGTCTAGATGGTACACGTCAGAGAAACTACGAATTGTCATCAGTTATTGTGCCCATTATACAGATGGATTTATCCTGGCCATGCTCATTCTTATATTAGTTAATGAAATACTAACATAAAAGACCGAACCTGCATTCACAAGAGAATTTTATAAAGAAAAAAATTAAAACACACGAAAGAAAGGGGACTGGATAGTATGTATAAAATAAACACAGAAGACTCTGTGAAAGGTGGAAGGAAGGAGAAACAGGCAAAAATGGAGTCTCAAGAGAAGTCTGCTCTCTCTTGCCACAGGCCTGGAAAGAGGGCCACCCAGCAAGACAGACAACTCTGAGTTAACAGCATCCTTCCCCAACCAAAAACAATACAGAAAACCAAACTGAAAATGAAAACCGCTGTCTCGTGCTCACCCCCGTCAAGCCAGGTTAAACAGAGGAGCCCAGACTTCCAACCTCACCCAGCTGCAAAGAGGCACCCTTTCCCGTCAGGAGGGCTGAGTGGGCACAGGGCTTAACGTCCACCCCAGTGATGACGGAGGCCACGTGGAGATGCAGGAGGTCCACCCCCGGGAACAGCGCCGAAGCATCCTTCTCCCTCCAAGCCGTGCTGGTGTCAGAGGAGGCGTCACTCCTGCTGGCACCTTCCTCCCCACCCCTCCTGGGGTCTCTAAGGCCACACGGGGAGCAGCAAGAAGGTGCTCCCCCCGTCTCCTGGCCAGAGAAGTGGCAAGGGACACCTCGGGGAGCCTGGACTTTCCCCTCCCCTGGACGTGCCAGGGTGGGGGCCCTCCCCTCTGCTGCTGTCAGAGACAGCTGCCCCAGTGAATATCATACATAAAAGGTGTGACACGGGCAGACTTTGATCCTGAATGAATCACTCTGGCAGCAGTGTGTGCTGGGGTGGGGAGGGGAGAGACGCAGGATGCTGAGGGCTGGTGAGAAACACACAAGAGGAAAACCAGGTGGAGCGCTTGCAGCCTTGTACCTGGCCATTGGGAGACGATTCCACTCGAATCTCTGGTTTCAGGGCAATGATGAGGACAGAAGCCAGACTGAAGGGTCACACAGACGGAAACTGAGAAAGTGAGGCAGTTGGTGCAGACTAACGTTACCAGGACCTTGGAGGAAACAACGGAGAGCAAGGGGCAAGAGAGAGTATTTGTCCTGCTTTTGGCAAGTGAAGCAAGTATTCTATTTTTTTTTAAGTTATTCAGATTGGATCTTGTTTATGGACTGCTCCAAGGGAAGAGTGGATGGAGGAAATGGTTGGGGATACTGAAGAAAGGCTACAATTTCAGAACAGGTCTGGAGGGGACGGTGCGCACTGGGGTTAAGGATACTGTCAACAAGTCAGCCTTGAACCAAAAAAAAAAAATGTATTTTATCTTCTGGGAATGAAAGGAGGAGTATGGAAGTTTTTAGGTGTTGGAGGCTGAAGAACATCAGAAGAGAAAGATCACTTCTTCCTTAATGAAAAAAAAGAGGATGAAATCAGCTGAATGGGGTGAAAGGGTGAAGGACAGGCGGGCTGAGGAGGAGGATGGGCAGGTGCAGAAGGGCCTTGAGAGACAAGGGGCCAGGATGAGCAGGCTCAAGTCAGACACAGACAAATGCCCACTGGCTCGGGGAACACGATACTTTAAAAACCCTCATTGGAATCATCTTTCATATGATCATTGACTTCATCGTTTCATTTCTGAGTTCCAGTTTCACTCAGCAGTAATTCAAAGAGTTAAGGCGGTGCTCTTTCCATTACAAAATCAAGCTGAGGTCAAGCCCAGAAGGCCATGAAAACGTTAAGGAAAATCTTAAAAGCACCCTCTTACATTTGTCGAATTCCTGCTTCTGTTTTTGTTTTATCTGCATAAAAATTTTTACTTACATGCATTTAAAATACAGCTTATAAAGTCGCAAACTGCACTTTTTAACCTTGAAAGAACCATACTTGGTAGATAGTGCCTTTGCTATTTCCTAGATGAAGAAATTGAGAATGAGAAAAGAAAGAAATGAAATGCCCCGTCCTTCCCAGCAGCAGGAGGGTCAACGCTGCACCCCATGGGCTTGTCTGCTGAAACAGAGTTTCTCCGCTGTATCGTAAATGCATGTTAACTGCAGGTTAAAGATACCTCAAACTTAGTTTCTTCGCCAATTTTTATTTTTTATTTAAGAAACATGAATAAGATTATCCCAAATTTACTGGGAGAAATAAGAGATGACAGGAATCAAAGGAAACGTCACATGAATACTGTTTTTTATCAGAAGCTGGTTTTACACATTTATACCAATACCTTTCTTTAACTTAAGGGCTGGCCATGTTTTATGGAAAATATTTCAAGGAACACACTCTAAATTGAAAGTGATGCTCACTGAAAATCTAAATGTAGTTAAATCACTACCAGTCAGCATTTGGGATAAATATTCATCTCTCTTTCTCTCATGGGTGCAGGGCAGCCACATCCGCAAACAAGCCAGTCCTAGACAGAGGGCAAGCTTTTCACCAAAATTAAAAAAAAAAAACACCCAGTATTTTTTTTTTTAAACCATTTGAACTGTTGGGATATTTGGCAATATTGGATCTCATCGTATGATGAGTCAAAGAAAACAATGATGAATCTACCAATATTTGTGAAAACTTCAGGTTAGGAAGCCTTGCCAGCCAAGGACCGAAAACACTCTCAATTGGACAAGAATTTATTAATTCTCCTAAAGGTATGGAATCACTATAATTGAATCTATAAATTTGAAGAGATCTAGGTCTGTCAGCAGACAGGCGTTCTTTACTGCAAACAAGAATATTTCCAGGTATACACATTTTTAGACACAAGCCTTGAAAATAGTTTAGTAGACATAAGAACATAAATCTGTCCCAGTGCCTCAAATAACATATACTTTAAACTACATTATAGTGATTAATATTATTAATCATTAAACTAAGAAGAAATGAAGAAAGTTTCAAAAACATCCAGCCACTGATTTGGGTATTCTGAAGACTCAGACACCACTCCTTGGCATCGACAGTCACCCCAGACTTACTTAGAATTACCAAAAATACATACAGATCATCTAGTCTGACTCCTTGATTTGAGAGACAAGGAAACTGGCTCACGGAAGGGAAATTTACCAGGATTCAGTTTACGCAAAAGGAGAATGAAAAACCAGGTATCTGGATTCAGTTTAGTGCAGTTCCCAGAAGTAGCATGGATATAAATAACCTCATCTCATTTCATCTGGCAAGCAAATTCAGAGGCTGAGTGGAACTTCAAGGCTCATGCTAAATTTGCTGTTTTATCATCCACAAAAGCACCTTCCATACAAATGAATAACTAAACAATATTATAATCACAGAAGAAAATTGTTTTAACAACTCAAACAGAGATACACTTCAAACCATAGCAGTCAAGATCTTTTCAAAGTAGCAACAAAACACATACAATGCTTGGGGGTCTTCCATTAGCTGTCTCAGAACCACTCTTACTGAAAACACACAGCAGAAACACGTGAAATAAACAAACTACAACAAAAACAACAAATAACCAACGAACTGGTACTTTTAACTCTGTGACCTTCAGTCACAACTGAGCACCGATTTGCATCGACCACCAACCAAAAAAAGCAAAATAAATCACTGTGAGAGCTCATTGGTTTACATCACTGCCCTTAGATACATTAGCTTTCAGAAAAATCATTCTGAAGATCTGAATCCTCTGATCATTTTATTACTCACTCTGTCTTGAGACGGTCTGCACAGTGCCGCCTGAAATGCACTTCAGCGCGCACCTTCTTTTCAAATGAGTACCTACGGCAGGTTTATTTATAGCCACTGCCTTTCATCAGTGCATTTCCAGGTGTGCAAATAAAATCATCTCAAGAACCCTCTCCTACAGAGATCCAAAACAAAACCTCCTCATCTTGGCAATTGGCCTTTGAAAAGATAATGAAAGATCCGTAATGTAAAATGTATATAAAGCTTTACTAGAGATTCAAAAGGACACTCAGCTACTCTTTAAAAAGCACATACAGAAACTCAGGTACAATGGGAGGATTAATTTAAACCTTATAGATCTTTTTGCCTCTCTCTTGATATATTCAAGATTACTATCATCACCTCCTCCATTCTCTTTCCTCATTATGATTTCTCTGAAATTTGGACGCCTTTCTTCATTTCTTACTTAGATGCTTTTCCATTTAGGAGCTTTTTCTTCCTAATTCTTTACAAAAGCAGAACATGCTTCCCCCTACTGGGAAAAAATCAAATTACAAGGTCCCTGGAAACATGTTCCTAAATATCAAGAAATCAAGTTTCGGAGAGAAATAAAATGTTAACGAAGCAGGTGCACAGCCTTCTCTGACTGTTTCATCAGCTGCAGAAGTATCTGTCCACTCTGTTTAGAGAGCCTCACGTGTACTTCTGTAGTTTGGCAGTTTTCAATACTAAGGCCACTAACTCTCATTAAAAAACTGATGAATCAATCATCGTGCCTGCTGTTCCCAAAAGAAGTACAATTAGCAGATCTGAGAAAATGATCAATTTGTAACTTTTTTTTCCAGTTTAAAGACATAATAAGTTAAATGAAGACACTTCTGGAAAACATATTGAAGTAAACGATTTAAGGAGACAACTGCATTTTTAATCTTCTTGAACATTCTTCATCATTGATGAATCCATTAATTTTCACTATTCCTATTATTTTATGCAGTTATCTTTATTTTTCACAGAGAAGGTGAGTTTAATTTTTTTGACTTTCATTTTCAAGTTTAATTTCTATTTTTTTCATTCAGTAATCAAGAAAGTAGTAAGCATGATTGCATTTTCCTTCCCAAATCCTCTACAAAACCGACTTGTTCCTTGAGAAACAGATTAGTTGTTTCCCATGTTCAATAGTTTGATTATACAGCTTTTATTCATTGCCTGGTGTAAAAAATAGAAAAAACCCTAACACTTTATTGTTGTTGCAAATAATAATCCATCAATAAAGCATTTCAAAACAGCCTCATGCCTATTTTAATCGTACATGGAGTATTAGGATTTTTCCTTCCAATGGGAATTAAACCTCAAAAAAGAAATCATTTCTTTTAATGCTGAACGGCTGAGGAAGAGAAAGTTGTTACTTTTAGTTTTGCTATAGGTAAGTTTATAACAACCTAACCTACAAAACTGCCCTGTAGTCAATTTGATGATGAAGCAATTCATTATTGATGAGGCATTCATCCAAAAAAAAAAAATCTGGAATTGTTTTTAAAAAGGCATGTGTAGATTGCTACAGATGTCTTGAGTACCTCTGAGCAGTTAAACAGCATTATTTCAAGATAATGGAGTAATTTGGTTAATACTTCTGTCATATAGAAGTTTGGGTGTTTGGGGTCTTCCATTAGCTGTCTCAGAACCACTCCTACTTTTAACAGACATGTTTAAACCTTTCAAAAGAAAGCAAAATACAAGACATTTATGTTCCTCTGAGAATGGTACCTCTTTTAATAATACAGGTACACAAAAGAAAATGCACACTTGGTGAAACAGCTGATCAATTGTGGAGCGACCCCAGGGACCAGATCTGCCAGGGCCCCCATTCACCACACTTCAAAAAAACTGACAAGCACTCCAGCCTCTTCCACATTCACAAACACAGACGAACTTGCATCATTTAATCTAGGTTTATCCCCAGACTTTCCATAGGAAAGACTGTACTTAGACTAAAGGATACCAAAACCACTAGGAAGCAAGGAAGGAAAAAAGAAAAGACTGAAAAATACGAAGGAAAAGAAATGCTGATTCGTAGCTAAGAAGCTCTTAAAACACTACATTGACCACCGTTCACTCCGATCACCCTCCCCTCTGCGGAGTGACAATGTCCCTGTTACTCCTTACGTTCCTCCATCAGTGACCCTAACAGGGCACATCTCCTCTGCCCTTAGACCTCCCAGCTTTGGTGTCCCCAAATTCAGACGTGGACGGCGGGGAGGCAGCATATGCCCGCAGCTCCGGGGCGAGCACCTTCAGGGACAGTTCCCGCGAAGGAGACAGGCGTCCTCCCCAACTTCGCTCCCCGAACCCCGCCGCGGTAAGAGGGGGCCAGCGGTCTGTGCCCGGCTCAGGGGGCCAGTCCTACCTTCGGCCAAAAGGCGCGACGCGTGCACAAAAGATGGATCCAGGCTATCTTTCTCTGCCATCAGCTCCGGCAAGTATTTCTCCTCTTCCATAGCGCGGACTCCGGACCGTCCCCGGCGAGGCGCAGGGTTCCGCGCGCTCGGACGCAGGTCGCCGGGCAACCCGGCTCGCCCGACCGCCTCGGCCGCCGCCGCCAGGGTCTGGCGCCCCCTCCGGCCCCGCGCCGCGCACCTGCCCCCGCCGTCGGGCTGCGCGCCCCGCGCCACCGGCAGGTCCGGCCGCCGTCCCTCGCTCGCGCCCACCCCGGCTCACACCAGCGGCCTGAACTGGAGAGGCGGGAGCGGGGCGCGCGTCCCGCCTCTTCCTGCCGCTCATTGGCGAAGGTGCCGTGAGAGGCGGGGCCCCCGCGGAGGCCGCGGGCCCTCATTGGGCCGCGCCGCACGTCGCACCGCCTGAGTGGCAGGAGGCAGCTGCAGAGGGGAGGGGAGCGCGGAAGGTGCGAGTGCTTTCTTCTTGCAGCCCAAGCCCTCCCCGGCTGTTAGGCAGGCCCGGTCGTGTGGAGCCCTCTGTGTCTTCTGTTGAGGTGCGGAGCCGGGAGAGAGCGGGAAAGGCACGGGTTCAACAGAGGCTGGGGGCCAAGACGGCAGGGGAGATGGTGGTGAGGAGGGAGAACTGAGGGGATGGAAAAGCACCCGGGAAAGCCACAGGGAGGTGGATGGGACTTCACCTGCGTCCCTGAGGCACAGGTGTCTCCTCTTCCTCCAGCCGCCCAGACGCACCCCAGTGTGCAGGAATCAGCGGCCCACCCGGGCTGGAAATACAGTGAAGACGGCATGTGATCGGGGGCTGGTATTTCCAATGAGCCTGACCTACATCTCAGGGCCGCAGTAGGATGTCAATTGATAAACAGATAAAGCGGCTCCCGGGCTGTGGTGGCGTTCAGCGACATGCCTCCAGTGTGCAGTCATCAGGGTATCCGCGTAGTGCGGGCTTCCCTCCGTCCCTCCCAGGTCCCGCCATCCCTGTCTATAGCGGGGGTGCTCAGAGGGGCTGAATTTTACAAGTAAAAAGCAACACGATCAAGTAACCACAGTTTGTGACGGAACTGGGAGAGCATGTGGAAGAAGGAAGAGACTAGGAGACAGGTGACTACAGTGCCGGCTCCGATTTCCCCCTTTCTCCTTATGTGAGAGGTGACAGCCGCTCTCACCAGGTGCTGGTTGGTGCTGGGCCGCTTCGCATCTCTCCCGCCTCCATCTAAAGGAGAGTTAACCCCTCCAGGCATCACCAGCACTGCCCACCCTTTTACAAACTGGGCTTGAAAATGCAGCCTGCAAGCTTCAGATTTTGCAGAACAATCTTTCTACCGTCTCTTCTCACGGTCATGTTCCGCTTCGCCCCTCCCCCACCATTTTTGTTTGTGGGAGAATGGGGGCTAACTTTCTCACCAATAAAGCGTGCTGGAACTTTTCCAAGTTCTCTTCATTGTATCCACATTTTTCCTTATTTACTTTTCTACTTGAGGTTGGGAAATCATCTTTTACTCATGTGATGTTTTAAAAATGTAACGTGCCTTCACAGACATGATCTCAATTTGTCCTTACAGAAGCGCTCAGAAACACTTCGCCCAAGTATGACTTCTTTTGCTTTATAGTTGGAAAAACTAAGGCAGAGACTCTAGAGAAGCTCAGTGACCAGAGGGAACAAGTGTGACCTCCTTTGGCACCCACCATGTTCATCCCACCCAGAAGCTGTGTCTGCTACCACGTGGCCAATGGGAAGGAGATATGTCACTAACAAATGTGATAGGAATGTGAAAAGTTCATGAAATAAGCTGTGAGAAGTGTGACTCATTGATAATTTTGGTTTTTTGACTGTGGAAAAAAAATCACATTTCTTCAGGAATTTATTTTTTTTAATCAAGAGCTTTGCTATGTAAAAATGCACCACTTTCAAATGATCTGTGTTCCCTATAATGTTGTCATCCTAGGCCTATAAGTGTTTCTCATGATATAGTGATACGGGGGTGGCCAAAATGCATGAAGGTGATCAAAAGATACAAGCGTCTAGTTATAAAATATACAGGTCATGGGGGACGTAATGTCTATAGCATGGTGACTATAGTTAATAATACTGTAGTGCGTATTTAAAAGCCAATAAGAGATTAGATCTTAAAAGTTCTCATCATGCAAAACAAAACAAAACCAGCGTTAAGCTAGTTAATGCTAAAGTTGGATTCAAATTCAGGTCTATTAGGTACCATTTAGCTCTGGATTGCACTGTTCTGGCCTACCTTTTTTGTACGTTAAATATTTCATTTATTTATGCATGTATGCAATGTTTCCTGAATGTTGAAAAGAGCCTAGGGAGAAATTGGAGAAACACTGGTGAATGAGCTTCAAGCATCCACTCCCTGTCATCACAGAGGCAATGTAAAGGGGAAAGACAAAACCACATACAGGAGAACGGGTCATTGCTGGCCGCAAAAAAGGCCAAGAAGGAACCAAGCAAGGAGTTAAGGGAATAGGGGAAGGCCTAATTTTTTTTTTGTTGCCAGGGTAGAAGTGCAGTCATGCTAAGGGGCTGACATTTAAAGCAAGATCTAATGGAAAGGAAGGAGCTATCTGTGTAAAATGAACAGAGAAAGGCATTCCAGGCCAATGGGTTTGCCCCTGCAAAAGCTGTGTGATCAGAAAGAGCTTGGCCTATTCCTGGAACTGACAGAGGTCTGTGTGATCTGGGAGACATGGGACAAATAAGGGTGGGGGACGAATGCGGACAAGTTACTTAATATTTGGTGGGTGAAAAATAGTTCAGATTTTATTCCAAATGTTAGAGCGAGCAGGAACAGTCATCACTTTGGGGAGGTGCTTCTTAAACTGTCTCTTCTGGCTTTTACCTTACTTTCAAACAAGAAGTCATAACTTAAAATTGAGACTGTGTGCAGAGTGCTTGTTATTTTGGTTGATGGTGGGCAGGATGTGTCGTGGTTGAAGGGCCCTGCGTTCTGCACCTGGTTTGCCACAGAAGCATGAAGGGAAAACACTTTACCAGGCTTCGGAGAGGTGGCCCGGAGTTACCATAGCAGTGCAGAGTGGATACAATGCCAACCACAGCTAATAAATTATAAGCGTTTGGCAATGAATATAAATTAGAAAAATTCTTGTGCAATCATTGTCATTTCATTTTACTTTGCAGCATACCAAAAATTTAAAAGCGTTTGGTGCTGATGGGGACATGCGCAGATCCAGCTTCACGCATCAAAAAGATGCAGTTACTCTTGTTCTGTCCAGCAACAGCAATTACATCGTCCACGCGCAGTCCTCTTTTCCAGGATGAAAGGTGCACTAAGGAGATATTATGGAGAGCCCTCCGAAGGGTGACTTCATTATATGATGTCCCTGGATGTCCAGGTCATTAGTAAATATGGTAAGGTAGCTAACTTTGACTTTTCCTACTTATCAAAAAAGATTGATAACTTTATTATCTCTGGTTAAACACTCAGCAAATGCCTAAAATACATTCAAACAGGAAAAAAAAGTATATTTACATAGCTTTAAAAATGTAAAAGGAAGTGAATGTTAACCTAATCTTTAGGACAGTTTGTGTATTTAACACATGATGGGCACTATAAAAGTGTCTGCGCTACTTTGACCCTTCACAGTCAGTATGCTTCAGAACTGACTCACCAAACATTGCCTATTTCCAAACAGGATATGGCTGAATAAATACAGACTCTCCAAGTGCCCCGCACATACACTTACGCAGCCTCAGATTCCACGTGCTTTCAGCAGATGCCTCTCTGTCACTGTGTGTGTTCTCCACTGATTTCACACATACGTATTTTATAGGTACCACGATTGCTGAGTGGATGTTCTCAGAGCAAGCTCAATAATGCAAACATGTTATAAACATAAATGAAAATAAATTGAGAGTCTTCTAGAGATGATGGCTGAACAGAGAGTATTACGTGCCTATGCGTGCATAAATTAGAATTACTGCTAAGACTGCCTCCTCTTCTAATGGTGTAAATAACTTAACCAAATTCACCACTGAATTGCTTCACATCTCTTTGATAAAGATTTATCTTATTTTAAACATGAGTTCTAGTCCTGAATGGCTTCTTTCAAATGACATTCCATTTACTGTACTATTAGTTCAACAAGGGGACATTATGGACAATGTTGCACCAACCACATGTGGTTTTGAAGGGTGCATTAGGCACGCACTGTAGTTAGCTGAGTACTTTCACAAACCCCTGTAGGAAAGGCCAGGCTAGGGGGCATTAATCAGACTTACCTTCGCACACTAATAAAAAATACCTAAGCTGTATTATTAAGTAAAACACGCAGTTTCTATTTCAGAATTCTCATCAGCGTTAGGGATGCCTGGCTACTTTCTCCAAAGATTCAGTAAAAGCCACTCACAATAAGAGACACGGGATAATAAAATTCTAACAGCCCCACCACTTACGCAGTGACCATGGGGACGGAAGGCCTTGGTATTTATTCAGCTTGCTCGTGCCGTGGGGCCCAGGACAGAGGACAATGAAGGACCAAAATACCGACTGGCTCGCTTTCACCTATGGAAGAGCCTGGCGGAGCCCTTTATGTAGACAGTGCTGCTTTATTACTTCCATTAATTTGAGTCTTAACTTCCCTGATGTACTTTAGGGTTGCAAGGAGGATGAAGGGAATGGGGACTTGGTTCTTCCAACAAGCAAGCAGGAGTAACACGTGCAGTAAGGAGTCTCTCGTGTGTAATGTGTCCAGAGCCAAGGTCTACGCTGTATGCCACTGTGTCATGGCACAAAATGAATATTCACCACTCAGAACTGGCTATATATACACACACATACAGGAAAGACGTGTTTTCTGATGAGAAAGCTTGAAAATTAGCATATAGGAGGGGATTTAAGCTGGTACAACTGTGTAATTAAAGGACAGAAGAAGAGAGACAGAGAGAAAGGAACTGATACTGGTGAGAGCTTACTGTTGTGTTTGGAGCCCTGCTATTCTGAATCTTCACCAATGGAAGGCGTTCTGAATTCTAAAGCGGGCTCACAACTCAGATAAACCATCTCTGATGTTGAAGGGATCTGTTTGCTAAGCTGACCAAGTTCAAACCTGACCAAGTTCATCTTGTCGTATCTCTATGGACACTCACCGCCCTGACACATGGGGCTGGCTTGGGAGCAGTTACTGCCTTGTGGGAGGGGGGATGAAGCCATTGTTCCAAGGTGAAAGTTATTGACTGTCTTCCCAAAATTAAATCCTTGAATTGTTGATTTGTAGCTCACGTATTGATTTATCTCTGGAGATCAATATATTAAGGTTAAAAAAAATCACATCGGTAAAATATAATATTTTTCATACATAGCAAATGAAGATCTGATCTCTGTTGTATTCCATATAAAATAAATAGATGAAGGGTAAGAGATGATTTGATAAAAACAATCTTCAAGTACACTACAGCTTTTGCCACAAAGGTAAATGTCTAAGTGACTGTTTTATATCATAACTAAAGCAAGGGAAGAAAGAACGGATTAAATTGCAGTGGGAGGGATTTTTTTTTTAAAATACTCATGGAAAGGATTAGTTAATATTGAAATAGTATTTTAAAAGAATACCATTCCATTCAAGCTTTTAAATTACTGAAGACCCTTGTTTGATATCTTTTTTTTTTTATCATTCTGGTCTCTCACATTAAAAGACATTACCATACAGGAAATTATCATTATGAAATCCTACTGTAGAAAATGGTTCTTATTAAGCAGGTGCAAGCCATTTGAAGGGAATGATCATGAAAACACAGTTCCAGAGCCAAGATTTCGTCAGCCCGACACAGAAGAGGGAACAAATAAAAAAAAATCAAAGACACAGGCATCGTGTAAGATGGTGAGTGAGATCGTGACCATCCAGCCAGCAAAGAGCCCATAAGAATCATGAAGATGGTCTCCATCCATGGCAACTACGCATGAAGTGTAATCATACATTGGCCCGGGGCAAGATTTTGCTTTTATTTGATGGTTATTGTAAAGGACAGTGAAGGGATAATTGGTGAAATGTAAATAAGGTCTATTCTTTCAGTTTATGGATTTTTTAATGGTGTTGTGATTATGTATGTGAACGTCTGTGCTTTTGAACATAAATAATAAAGTATTTAAGGGGTAAAGGGGCATCGTGTGTGTAACTTACTCTCAAATAATTAAGGAAAAATACATGTACGTAAGTGATCATACAGAGAGAGGGAGAGAGAGAGACATACAGATAGAGAAAATGATACAGTGGTTGAGCAGATGTGGTCAAATTCTCACATTTGGTGAAATTGGATGAAGGGTATGTTGAATTTTCCTCCATTATTTTTGCAACTTTTCTGCAAATCTGAAATGACTCTGAAACTTTTTTGTAAAAGTAGAAAAGTCTAGGTATTACCAAAAATAACCTCGAAGTCTCTTGTCCAAACCTGTTTACTAGCTAGTCGTGGAAAGCCATATCACATCATGACACCTTTGTCACAGCATGCATTGATTTGGCCGCAAATTATCAAAATTTTTAAACAACTTTACAAATCTCATGAAAAATACCAAACACATGTGTGTGAATTATCTACTTATTTCTTTCCAAACAAACAAAAAAAATTGCAATAATTATGTTGGCTCAATTAGTCCTTTTAAAATAACAGTTGCAACAATTTACTACTCAATTTGCCATTTTTAAGGAATTAGTCAATGAAGAGTTGCCTCCTTTTAAATAATTTTCTTGTATGATGACCATTACATCCCAAATGTATGCATTGGCCGAGGGCAGGGTAATAGCTTTCAAAAGCTTCTTCCTCTCTTAAAATTCTCTGATAAATCCTCCATGAAAAGAAAAAAATTATTTCTACAAAGCAGCCAAATGGAAATGTCACTGAGCTCAAAATATATAATATTCTCCCATGAATACTAATAGTCCTTTCATTAAAAATAAAATACAGCTCAGCTAGAAGGATTGGCAGTGTAGTGTTTCACCAATGTCTATAAAGTGTTCTTTGGCATAAATTTAAAGAAAAAAAAAATGGACTGAGGTCTCAAAGATGGCTTGCAGAAAGTAAAATGAGGGGAAATTTAAATTTCCTATAAGGCAAAGCAAAAGAAAAAGTGAACCAGAGCAATGATGAAAAAAAAGAAATTGAGAAAAATCCTAGTGGTACACCAACATCACACGACAGAAAATCTTTAAATAAAGCTCGTTAAAGTACAGGCTGGGATTAGCTAAGAGCAGTGACAGTAATGGAATGTTATTCAGGATGAACATTGGTTTCAATTAGTTTTTTATTCAGTACTGAAGGTAAAAGTCTTATTCAGCAAAAGCAAAACACAGCATTACTACTGACAAATGAACACGAGGCAGATTTAAGAGACATGTTCAGGACTGACAAACTTTCCTAAGGTATTCATCCAATGGGGTTGACTTCTAGAGAAAATCAGTGATTTCATATTCAGCAGAACACTTGCATATTCATTACTGAAGAGGCAAAAGGTCTCGAAGTGTCTTTTCACTTCCTTACAAACAATTACAACAGCAGGCAGGGCACTTTAGGAGACATTTAGGAATCTAATCCCTACGTTTTTGTGCCTGGATTTGCAGAGGCCCGTTAGTCTTTATGCCACAATCATGATTCCCAGAGCTGCGCGGAGTGTTCTCTTGGGAGGCAAAGTTTAAACATGATTTTTAAAACTTGGATTTGTCTCTTTCATTTTCGCTTTGAGAGTTGAATCCGGGAGATACGGATTTCAAGACGTTATTTCAAAACAGAATATTTTAAGATCAATTCTGATTGTTTTCACATTTAAGATCAAATAATTCACTCAATGAATATTGAATGCATTTTTTTGAACTGTAACTGTGAGGGGGAAAAAACTGGAAAAATGACTAATAGGAGGATGAAAGCCAAACCAGCTATCATTCTGTGAAGATACTGGCATCCCTGGGTTTTCAAAAGAATTTATATTTTCCATCTTCTTGACGTAATCCCTTCCTTCTTTCCCTTCCATTTTTACTAAGACTACTGAGCATGTGCTGTGTACCAGGCATCGCACGAGGAGAGAAGAGAAGCCCTTACAGACCTTTTAGACCACTGGGTAAGGTGGAGAGAAACCAACAAAAACAGAAAGCAGATAAATAAATGTCATTGGTAATTAGTGTCCTCAAGTCAAAAACTGGGTCCTCTGAGGGAAGGGAATGAGTGTCTGATGGAAGGAGGCAACGTTCATCGGATTATCGCAGAAGATCTCCCCAAAGGGATGATGACTGTCTCCTGGTGACCCAGGGGAGAAGCGGAGTTCGGAGCCCCAGGCAGAGAACACAGTGCGCGCGGAGACGCACTGTGTTGGGGGCAGCCTGGCACACGCTGCGTAACTAAGGGGGTCGTAACTCTGCATTTCTTCTGTCTTAGGGAGGAAACCACTGACTTTTGAAAGCAGTGGTTACTTTGGGCGTTTCTGTTATTACAGACAATACCCAATACAGGAGGCGGATGTGATAGTTCAGATCAGGGATGACGTGGACTTGGATGGACAGAGCGGCTTGGACTATGACGGCAATGCAGATGGAGAGAAAGGGACCCAGTCAAGGTACATTCTGGAGGGAGAGAACAGAGGATTTCATGGGAGGCTGGGTCTGGGAGGGTGAGGGAAATAGAAATGCCAGCATTAATCACGGACAAGCGCTGCCGCAACCGTTTACTCAGTGGCGTCATCGTCACGGAACGGGGGTGCAGTGAGGGGCGCAGACTTCAGGGCAAATGAAGACTTCACTCCGGATACATTTTAGAAACACAAAGTTCTTCCTTCGTGTTTATTTTAACGTTGTGCTAAATTCATCAAGTGGTGTATATATACCTTCAGAAATAAACATGTTAAATTCCTTATAAAATGCATAATTATTTCTAATTTTACTAGATCTATAGCCAATGTAGGAATTCTTACTGAACTTGAATTGTTTTTTTTTCTTTATGTTACTCATAAGTAGATTAACTTGCTGTACAAACATGTCATTTTCTGTTGGTTGTTATGTATTCCAGAGGAAAGAAGAAAAAAAAAAAAAAGGGAGAGAGAACCTATATTTAGACCAGTAGCCTCTCTCCCTTTCCTCTAAGGGGAATACTAATGTGTTTGAAGGCTCGTGATTTACAACGTTATCTAATTCAGACGTTAGTCATAGGGCTTGTCATCATCATTTTCCAGATGGGTAACTCAGAGAAGTTAAGGAATGTCACCAAGGTTACATAGCTGCGAAAAAAGCAGAACAAGGATTCCAAGCGAGAGCTGCCAGATCCCAAGGTCTGGGTTCTTACTGCTAAAAATTAATTCTTTTTTGCACGTTCATCCTATAAATAAAGCCAAACAAATTTCAAGATATTATCTTAATGCAAATTAGATATAATGAAGAAAATTACTTTTGCAAATATATGTACATATTTATCCACACATAGGCATGTGTATACACGCTGAAAATTTTCCAATAAAGGACAATATATAAAGAGTTCAACTAGAGAAGAACTTGTTCATGAGAAATCCTGTATCTCTGATAGCCTCTGGCATTGATTAAATTGAAGTTTAAAAAAATTATAATTGAGTTCCATCTTCAGACAGTCCATTATCAAAGCATAATGCCTTTTAAATGAGTTGAAAAAAAACCCATAGGCAGTAAAAAGTTGTAAAATCAGGAGTGATCGTCTGGTGCATGAGATTTAAATGAGAAGTAACAGGAGTAAATAAAAGGGCACCGCCAATTTCAGCCGGGAGAAATTACAATGCAACTACTGGGGAGAGGCTGGAATCCATTTTTATAGAAAAGAACAATAATTTAGTGATATGGAGCGTTCTTTCCTCTGGATTCCTGCTTTTTAAAGTGACCTGCTTTCTTTTAGCATATCAATCGCTCAATGTCCTGGAGTTCAGTCATTTTGATGTCTGTATAGTGTGAACCATCATGAAAACTGAGTGTCCAAAGTATTGGATTCAAATGTAAAGAGGTTATATAAAAACACAAACTATGTCATGTTTACAGTCATTGGAAACTCATTATATGAAAGGATTTGCACTAAGTGATGAACGGATACAAAAGAGAAATTATTTCTTACCTTAACGAGTTCACCTTCCGGTGAAAGACACACACGCGCGTGCGCACGTGCGCACACACAGACGAAAATAACTGTTTTCAAGTGAAGACTTGTCAGTACGTGTCTGTTGTATTTCTGGGTTGACAAAAGCAAGCTTCACTGCTCATGAACTTACTTGGTATGCAGTTCACTGTTAGTGGGTGTGTGAGAGTAATAAACAAAATGTAATAGACAAATAAATTATGGATCTTTATATGTGGTCTTCAATTTGCACTCAGTTGGCTTATTTGAACATTGTGTATTGAAAACCTAATCATTTTAAACTCTAAATGAAGCCTTTTCAGCTGACTCCTGAGGAATTAGAGCAACACGTTACCCCTGCCCCCTATTCTGTACTTTTCTTTCTCAATCATGTTTCCTAACTTAATTTGGGTTCCATCAGGCCATCTTCCTCCTTCTCTACCCTCTATTTTTTTTAGTTGAAGTATAGTTGAGTTCCAATGCTGTGTTAATTTCTGGTGTACAGCATAGTGATGCAGTGGTGTGTGTGTGTGTGTGTGTGTACATATTCCTTTCCACATTCTTTTTCATTATAGGCTATTCACAAGTTACTGAGTATGATTCCCTGTGCTATACAGTAGGACCTTGCTGTTTATCTGTTTCATGTATAGTACTTTGTATCTGCTAATCCCGAACTCCCAATTTATCCCTCCCCACCTCCTTTTCCCTCCGGTAACCATAAGTTTATTTTCTGTCTGTGAGTCGGTCTGTTTTATAAATGAGTTTATTTGTGCCCCCTTTTTTTTTCTTTTAGATTCCACATATAAGCGATACCATATGGTATTTTTCTTTCTCTTTCTGGCTTACTTCACTTAGAATGATGATCTCCAGGTCCATCCATGTTGCTGCAAATGGCATATTTTATTCTTTTTTATGGCTGAATAATATTCTATTGTATAAATATACCACAACTTCTTTATCCAGTCATTTGTTGATGGATATTTAGGTTGCTTCCATGTCTTGGCTATTGTAAATAGTGTTGCTATGAACATTAGAGTGCATGTATCTTTTTGAATTATTGTTTCCTATGGATATATGCCCTTATATGCAGAGAACTATAAAACATTGATTAAGGGAATTGAAGATGATTTAAAGAAATGGAAAGATATCCCATGCTCTTGAATTGAAAGAATTAATATTGTTAAAATGGCTATACTACCCAAAGCAATCTACAGATTTAATCTGATCCCTATCAAATTACCTAGGACATTTTTCACAGAGCTAGAACTAGAAAATTTATGTGGCATACTAAAAGACCAAGAATTGCCAAAGCAACACAGAAGAACAAAGCTAAGGGAATAACTCTCCCAGACTTCAGACAATACTGCAAAGCTACAGTCATCAAAATAGTGTGGTATTGGCACAAAAACAGACATACAGATAAATGGAATAGAATAGAGAACCCAGAAATAAACCCACACACCTGCAGTCAATTTATCTTTGACAAAGGAGGCAAGAATATACAATGGAGAAAAGACAGTCTCTTTGACAAGTGGTGTTGGGAAAGCTGGGCAGCTGCATGTAACTCAGTAGCATTAGAAGATTCCCTAACCACACACAAAAATAAGCCCAAAATGGCTTAAAGACTTAAACCTAAGGCAAGACACCATAAACCACCTATAAGAGAACGTAGGCAAAACGTTCTCCGATATAAATTGTAGCAACGTGTTTTCCTAGGGCGGTCTACCGAGGCAATCGAAATAAAAGCAAAACTAATCAAATGGAACCTAATTAAACTGATTAGGCCTTCTACCCTCTATTTTGAATTAGGAAACTACACACTTCCATTGACAGGCAGACACTTCTTCACGTGCACCTTCCCTGCCATGGCCCTCTTAAGAGGCAAGTTCCAGGCGGGGTTCCAGCTGCTGTTGAGGGGGTACAAGAGGCAGGCCAGTGACCTGACACCTGGGGCTTCTGCATTTCCCGTTTGAACACAGGTTACTTAGCATCCCTTGCCCTTTCCCAGATTTGACTCCTGTTTTGTCCAATCTTGATCCAAAACTTCCAGATAGTTCCTTCTTTGTATATTTGAAGTTATATTACTGTTTGGTGATAACTGTAGTCTTTTAATTAATACAGACTTTTCTCCATGTTTTCATTTTTTTCAAGTATTTCATCTTATTAACGCTTTTTGTTTTAAACACCAAGAATCTATTTCTCACAGGTCTGGAGGCTGGGATTCTAAGATCAAGGTGTCAGTGGATCTTGTGTCTGGTGAGGTATTTCTCCGAACATAAGTACATCTTACAGGGACTTATTATTTTAATCAAAACAGAAATTATAACTGTTTTTCAAGTAAGCAGAATTAGAATTCACTGTTATCTTTTGGTATATGTTAATGCTTTGAGAATAGAAGCAAACTTTGAGAGACACCTGTGAAAGCACAATTAATGTGCATAAACATTCCTTTAACGATGATGGCTATTTAATGGTGATGTTAAATTTTTTTTCTAATTGCCCGACATTTCGATATATTTTCTTTCTAGTGCTGAAGAAAATATGCCTCACTGGAAATATGGAAATTCATTTTAAAAACTCAATAAAAAGTAATTTTCAATTTAAAATGAAATCTCGTATTGTATATAACATGTAGCTTAAAATTTTAATACAGTAAACTGATAGTAATATATCCTTATGTGTTAAAATAGAACACAATATTCTGGGAGGCTTAAGGACATAAACTACCTATGTTTACTCTATGAAGGTAGATGACAGCTTTCTTAAAGCAGAATCTATCTCACACTGGCTACCCAGTCAAATAAGTGAAAGTCAATTCACAGGTCAGATAAAAAAAGTATTATTTCACAGAGAAAACTTGTAAAAAACGTGGACTGAAAATATTTAGGATATTTTCAATATTTTATGAAGATAACCAGGGTTAGGCCATTTTTCATGGCTAAGAACACAGAACAAAACAAAATTTACTTTTTTTCTAGTTACAAAAATGTAGGTCCAGAATAGTTCTTTGGGAAAATATACATTACCAAATATATGTTACCAAAGGTGGCACGAGGAAATTTCATGCCCATTAACACCACTGGACAGATCTTTCAGACAAAAAAAAATCAATAAGGCAACAGAGATACTAAATGACACAATACACTTCATTGATATTTTCAGGACGTTACACCCACCAAAAACAGTCACATAGATTGAAGTTTCCTCTGTCTCTTTTCATAACTTGAGAGTTCATTTCCTTATAGTGATGAGTAATATTTCATTGTCTGGTTGTGTTGCAGTTTATCCACTCACCTAGTGAAGGACATCTTCATTACTTGTAAGTTTTGTCAATTATGAATACAATTGCTATAAATATCTGTGTGCAGGTTTTTGTGGGGACTTCACTTTTTAACTCCTTGGGTAAATATCAAGGAACATGACGGCTGGACCACATCATCAGGGTATGTTTAGTTCTGTAGGAAACCACCAAACTAGCTTCCAAAGTGGCTGTACCCCTCTGAATTCCCATCGGCGATAAATGAGTCTTTCTATCTCTCCACACCCACACTCATACTTTCATAAAGACAGTGTGTTGTCAGACTTTCGGCTCTTTGTTAATGTAATCATAGATGAACCACTGTACTGGTGTTTTTTGAATTTGTGTTTATTTTATGATGAAAGAGATTGAACATCTCGGTATTTGCAAAACATTTTCATTTCCTTCTTTATGAACTATGTTCATGTCAACTGGTGATGGTAAAAAGACATTGATGGTGTTTTTTACACATTCATAGCTACGCTTTTTACGTGCATTATACATTATACATACATTAAAATGCCACCTGTTAGGAGATGCAAGTTCTTTCCCAGATGTTAATGGCTGTTTTATATTATAACTTTTATTGATGTATAATCTGGATGGGAAAAAGTTTACAAATCTTAATGTATAGGCAAATAAAATTTCACCAACTGAAGACACAGGTAAAGCCAACATCTAGGTCAAACAACAGAATGGCAGTGAAATCTCAGATGAATCCCTTTTAATTTATCTTTCTATCTCTAATAACTTTTCAAGGTTAACCATTATTTTGTTTTCTAATATTAAAGAGTAGTATGCAAGTTTTAAAAGTTTATGAAATTTCAATCAGATGTTATGTAATTTTTATATCTTGTTTCTTATGTTTGTAATATATTTACAATATTATGTTTGGAATATCATGTTTTTAAATTTTCTCCATGTTTTGCGTAGCAGTTGATCCATCATTACTATTGCTGTATGATAATATTGCATTATTTAAATACACCAAGTTCATTTCTCCATTCCCTTCTTGATGGACATTTGGGGAATTCAGATCGAAGCTATAAAAAAATCTCATTCTTTTGCTTGACCCAAAGGAACAATGAATATATGTGTGTATTTCTGAAAAATTCCCATAACCAGCCCATCCCAACCACAGTTTGTGACCCGGAGATCCTGAAAAGTCCCTCTTCTGGGCTCCTGCACCCTCACAGCTTAGCCCACGAGCACGACTGCCAGCACAGGGGCCAGCGGAAGACGCTCACACCTGCATCCCAGGAGACCCTGGAAAAGCTCTACCCTCGGCTCCAGCCCCTCCAGCCCTGGTCAGGCAGCAGTTGAGCCCACCCAGGGGCCTGGCAGGAGACATCCATCCACACCTGCACACCAGGTCTACAGACCCCAGTCCTGGCTGTGAAAACTGGGGCTCAGTTCCAGCCCCACTGATCCAAGGCCCAGGGCCAGTCTCACCCCACCCAGGGCCCCCAAAAGATATGGAACTCACACAACTCAGTGGCAAAAGCAAACAATCCAATTGCAAAGTAGAAAGAGGATCTAAAGAGATAATTTCCCAAAGAAGACATATAAATGGCCAACAGGTACATGAAGAGATGGTTAACATCACTAACCATCAGGGTAACACAAATCAAAACCACAATGAGACAATACCTCACACCTATCAGAATGGCTATTATCAAAAAACAACAAATATGACCAATCTAGGTTTGTTGCCTGATGCAGAGCGAGCCAAAACACTGAGACATCAAGGTTAGCAACAAACAGTGTTCATTTACAAGGCAGCCAAGTGGGGAGACTGGAGGACAAATCTCAAACCTGCCTCCCCGAGACAGCAAGGGCTCAGGGTATTCATGGAATAATGCCGAAAGGAGGAAGGCGGCCTGGGGTGTGGGGAGCGGGGTGAACCTGGGGAAAGGGGACTGGAGACAGGTGTGACTGTGGTCATTCTGCACAGATATCACTCAGCTACAGCCCTCTGCACGTTCACAGCTGGAGGGCACAGGTCCAGCTGGAGGGTCAGTGGTCCAATCCTGCCTTAACCTAGTCAGCTCACACTAGACAAGCTGACTCCTAGTTCCTGAAAAACAAGTCAGGCAAAGATTTTACCATTTATGCAGCTTGGAGGACGTGGAGGTCTTAAAACCTGGATTCGTGAAATGGATTTAACTCACGGTTTCAACCACAAGTGTCGGGGAGGATGTGGAGAAAAGGGAATCAACCCTATGCGCTGTTGGTGTAACCACGATGGAAAACAGCATGGAGTTTCCTCAAAAGATTAAAAGCAGAGCCACCATGTGGCCCAGTCATCCCACTTCTGCATCGCCTGACTCCTTTATCATCATGAAGTGATGCTCTTTATCCTTGTAATATTTCTCTTCTACAACATTGCCACTATAGATTCCTTATGATTAAGGGTTTTATAGTTTATGTTTTTCCAGTCTTTCACGTTTAGTATATTTTAAAATTTTAAACGGGGTTACTTATAGATAGCATACAGTTGGGTCTTGCGATTTTACTGTCTCTGATAATCGGAATGATTACACCGTTTACAATTAATATAATCATCAATAATACAGGCTTATATCTACCTTCTTGCTAGTTCTTTTCTGTTTTTCCATATTCTTTTTTTCTTCTTTCCCTGCTTATTTTTTTCTTCTTCTGTAATTTGTCAGGCGGTTCTGGAGTATCGCTACGCCCAGGGCTGTTTATTCTCTATTTCTAGGGTGAGACCTCTTGAGTACTCAACCCAATACCCTACAGATTATGAGGCTTTTTCCCCTAGTCTGATTGGTTGGAGTGGGCACTGTTCCTGGTCCTCCTGGATGCTGGGTACTGTTCCCTTAAATACTTCCAGAAAGTTCTTTCCTGAGGCCCTGGGGAGTCTCCAGCTTTCTGTTGAAGACTTGAGGGGGACCCCTCTGCAGTCCTCTGGATTCTCTTTGTTTGTCTCTCTCCTCTTGGTACCCTGTCTTGTGAACTTCAGTTTCCTTGTTCTCTCTGCCCTGGCACCCCATCTCTAGACCATGCTCTCCCTGCGCCTTGGCTCAGAAGCTCCCTCACGGTATCGAAACGCTGGCGTGATCACGGCACTCAACTTTTCCATTTTCTATCTCCCAGGGATTGTTGTCCGTTGTACCCGGCTTTTTAATTTGTGTTGTTTCAGCAGCAGGATAAATCTAGTCCTTCTTTCCTCATCTTGGTAGAAAGCAGAATTCTACAATGAAAACTAAAGAAATAAATTGAATATACCCATTTTATTCAGGGTCCCAACAGAAGTAGATATCAAGCAAATTAGAAACATTTAAAGAATGTCTATGTCCAAAGGGGTTATTTATAGAGGCTTGGTAGAATATAAGGAGGCCACCATAAACAGTGTAATCATCCCAGACTAACGGAAGCAGGTCCCTTTGGACCGAGGACAAAAGGTGTTTGCTAGACCTCGGAAGAGAGGACCAGGTTGAGAAGGCTTCCTTGAGAAAACAGATGACCTGGAGTGACTCTGAGGGGAGGGACCAGGGAAATACCCTGACCCACTCTCTTCCACCCTCCTTTCCTCTTTCTGCCTGTGGGATAAATCTAAACCAGAGGGCAAAGGCACGGGGAAGAGGGAGGAGTCTGCAGCGGCCAGCATCCCAGCGCACACAGCCAGGTGGCTGTACAAAGGAACCCAGAGATCTGCAGCCCCAGACGTTTGGCGAGTCCCTCCATCCATGCAGTCATGAACTGTGATGATACATGACTCCCTCACGTCTCTGATCCCGCCCTCCCCCCGCCGTTCCTGGTGGCCTTCTGTTCTGCAAATTCTCCTGGTTAACACGCTCCGTGCTTATTGCTTCCTCTCCACTCCCTGCTGCCACTGTCCTCACTGACGCTGTCACCAGGGTCCCTGGTGCTCTGCTGCAACCTCTGAGATACCTTCCTGCTTCTCAGTTCTAGTCCCTTCTCATCAGTCCATCCAATTCTTTAGAAATAATGGGGTTGTTTTTTCTTTTTTGAGTTCAGATCTGATTACACACCGTTTTGCAACTTTATATTTAGCAACTGCTCCAACTCTTCAGTGTGGATTTCAAGACGATCCACTGTCTGTCTGCTATCATTGTCACCATATTAAGCAAGTGGATGTCATAATAAAATAAAACTTCAAAGCTCATTGTTTTTCATAAATTTCTCTTGACAACCCTTTGAATGTTATGTCTTTTGTCACAGTAATTACGAGGCTACCTTTTCTCCACAGTGGTGAACTAGCTTCCTATCTTGACCAATCAATGCTTCCTTTGCCCTCATTAAACAAAAAATTACTTCTGTTAATCTTATTAACGTCTGTTAATAAAAGACAGCTTTTTAGGTAGGGCATGCCTCGTATTAAATTCAGATATGAGCTAGTTTCTCATTCTTAAAGTATTCAGGATCAATACTGGAATCACTTTATTGCTCAGTGAACCATCAGTTAATTCAGTGTTTAATCCCATTTTTATTTTATGCGCACAATAAAACACTTTATATAGTATCTTAACATTTTAAAATCTTGGCTCCAGGGACCACAGTTGAGCCATTTTTTGTATCCCCCAAAAGTACGCAGAAATATTGTTCCAACGACACTTGATTTCATCTCTTCCCATTGCTGTCCCTTCCTCACTAAAATTCCATCTCTCATGACATTACTCTTGTCTGTATGTTCTATTCCCCCTGAGTTCGCTCATCTCTGGATGGTGTGGGTTGTCATCTGTTTCTGCCATTTATATTCACAGTGATGCCTGTGACCTGTGACTATGAACTCATACCTTTGGACAATTTTGTGGGGAATGACTGAGTTAATGCATTAAATGCGTAGATCAGGGTTTGAAATAGAGGAAGCCACCTAGAATGTCGTTATTATTACTAAATCAAATCTAGGTGGCCAGTCTGTC
The DNA here is from genome assembly GCF_048564905.1 of Vicugna pacos. NCBI lineage: Eukaryota > Metazoa > Chordata > Mammalia > Artiodactyla > Camelidae > Vicugna > Vicugna pacos. The sequence goes on from NC_133006.1 coordinate 4,764,026, forward strand.
CTTTCTTCTCTCTAAGGCCAACCCACTAACCTGATGAGTGTATATCTTTGTTCTGAGAGGGCTCAATTCAGTGGCTGTCGTTGGGTATGCACCAGCAAGTATGAATGAAAGCTTGAAAAAATTAATATAAAAAGCAAAGAATGAGTCACAAGCAATATGACAAAAATATTTTGTTAATAGAATTTGGGCCCAGAGTCGGAGTAGGGTTCACATCGGGTTGATCTGAGGTGGACTTAACTGAGCTGCAAAACTAGGACGCTTCTCAATGTGCCTACTTAAAAATGGGATGGGGCAGGCGTGGCGGTACCCAATGAGAGCCGTGATGAAGAAGGAAAGCCCAGAAGGGGTTTCAGATATAAATGACCGCTATGTTATGGTGTGGTAATGGTGTCAAGATCTTGTCTGTTTGCTGGTGAGGAGAAGGGCTCACCGGTCCTTCTGATCAGTGTTGGTTGTATGCAGATGTGGTATTACTTACAAAAAAGATGCAATCATCTGATAGAGAAAATAGTTTTATAAAAATACAAGTGTCTGTGGATGTCATAATTTAAATCGAAAGAAAGACATTAGAAGATATTCAGGTGGAGGTTATGATCATTAAGTAGGAAGAACGCTTTTTAGTCTAGAAAAAATGATAACATGTGGAGATATTTGAGTCATTATCTTCCTAGTCAAATAGACTTGTTTTCATTATGAGCAGCTGCATTTGAATATTAACATAAAATACTTTTTTGGAAGAAGAGTCATTTTATTACTTTCTCTTCTTATCTATGATTTGGCATTTAATTACTATATGAATAGCATATGTTTAATTAAGAGATATAATGTAATTAATTATATATTTAATTACAATAGATGTCCGTATATATCTTACCTCTATAAAGTACACTATTTCATAAAATTAACAATATAGTGCCAGACTGATTCTGTGTGTGTAAACACACACACACACACACACACTACAAAACACATTATTCATTAAAACTCTACATTCAACATTAACTGATTCTATGCAATTTTTGTAGTTCTTAATAGTTCTTAACTGTAGTGTCGTCTAAGTGTGATGGAGAAAAGTAAGAAAAAAATCATGACCACTGGGTTCCCTAGGAAAGGACTGCCTTTCAGGTGGGTCTCATTGCTACAGATCAACATTTTCATGCATTTTTATTGGATTCTTAGCTCCTTCCCCATGGGAGATCCTGTAAACCTGTCCTTTCTCTTTCAGTCATCGCCTTGCTCTTTCTTCTTTACCCCAGAAGACGGCTTTGCTGGCCACTCATTTATAAAATTAAGCCATCCAGAGTGAGCGTCACGTATTTGTTATTCCCTCAAAATACCTCTGTCCTAACACTGTAGTGTCACCAACACCCTGGCAGTGTCACACATTGATTCCACTTTTCCTGCAGCCTACAAGCGAGGTTGCCCAGGACTGTCCCAGGACAGGGCTGCATTCTTGGGCTCAGGGCCCTGTGCACCAGTGACTCCATCCCCCTTTAACTGTTCCCATTTCTCTTGGCCCTGCTGCTCCTCACCTCTGCTCAGTTTTCTCGCACATCAAGCACCTTTCCCTCACCCTTGTATCAGCTCAGACTAATTTGGTGTACAATTCACTAGCTAATGAATTAATCAATATGTCAAATAAAAATGAAAATGGAAATGACTAGTAAGGCCAAGCCCACACGTGAGGGGAATTTGTCCTCTGCTCAGTTGAATGGTTCCTTTACGAGAGTGAGTACCATCAAAGTACGGTAAGGGACTTAAGTGATGCACAGACCAAGTACAGCGGGGCCTGAGAGACAGGATGCCTTCCTACAAAGGTTTTCCCAGGAACACATTAATCATCATGACTTCATTTCAAAATACGTTTAAAGATTGAGTAGGAAATCAATAGGGCGGCAATCAAGTGGAAGAAATTATGGGCACTGAGCACTTTCAGAAGAATTACAGAGATTGCTTAGGAATTGTGATTCTGGAAAAAATAGAAAGTAATAAGGTGAAAACTGTAGATTATGGCCAAAACATGAAAGTTCTGGAATTGCAGAGCAGAGAGCGCTACCTGACTGCATAGGCACTAGACAGCCATTGAGGGTTTTACGTGGGGCCGGCTTAGGTGGACAATGTTTCTGACAGCAGCGTTTAGGATTAAATGAGTGTTGGGAGTGACTGCGTTGGAGGGCAGGATTCAGGCAGGAATCTATTAAACTGTTCGTTTAGGAAGTAGCATGTCTCCATGGAAGGCACATGTGTAAGATTTGGCCTCCAGAGATGGGCTGGTGTCACTCAACTCCTGACTCCATGGTTTATTACTCTGGTGACTTCAAGCAAATGAAATCTCTTTGAGGATGATTTTATTTTCCTTATCTGGCAAACAGAAGCCACATAAGTGTCCCCTTTTTACATTTATTGAGGACTGCTCCCGGTAAGTCATGACTGCCATGGTCCTCACCAATGGTCTCCCTAAACCACCGTGGTAGGAGTGAAATACACGGAAAGCAGAATATGGAAGTGAAAGGCATTTTGGAGGTAACTGAGGCTTTTTCAACTTATCAGGTGGAAGGAGGAAAGAGCCAAAGACGTCTCAGAGGTTTCATTCTGGGTGAGTCGGGGGACTGCGTGCGCCATTAATCAAAACATGCAAGTCACCAGGAGTTGCTGCTTTTGGAGCCGAAGCAATAAATTTGGATTTGCACCTGCTGATTTCAAGGTCCAAGTAGGTCACACAGGTAGAGCAGTTATTATGCAGTTGAAAATGCATCTTACAAATCAGAGATAAAAATATAAATCCTAGAATTGTACCGACGGGCTGAAATCTTGAGTGGGAGGAAAACCCCAAACAGAATAAATGGTAGTTTCAGGAGTGAAGGAATCTCACTCAGCACACCCACACCCCACCCAGGCTTCCTCCTGAACTGTGCCGCTTCCACGGGTCTCAGGTGTGAATCCTCTCCGTTTCCCTGTAGTGAGGCCACCATTGTCCACCACATCTGCTTTAGCCGGCTCATTCGTAACCCAATTTTCTCTCAATGCCAAAACCCCCGGCACCGGCATCTGTGTGACTGTGTCTGCGTGAAAGTCGAAAGAACAGAGGACACATCTATTTACTTATTTATTTGTTTGTTTGTTTGTTTATTTAAGTACAGTCAGTTACAATGTGTTTCTGGTGCACAGCATCATGTCCCAGTCATACATATATAGATACACATATATTTGTTTTCATATTCTTTTTCATTAAAGATTATTACAAGATATTGAATATAGTTCTTTGTGCTATACAGAACAAATTTTTAAATCTATTTTTATATATAGTGGTTAACCTTTGAAAATCTCAAACCCCCAAGTTTGTCCTTTCCCACCCTCTTTCCTTCCAGTAACCATAAGATTGTTGATTATGTTTTTGAGTCTGTTTCTTTTGTAGATGAGTTCATTAGTGTCCTCTTTTTTCTTTTGCTTTTTTTTTTTTTAGATTCCACATATGAGTGATATCATATGGTATTTTTCTTTCTTTTTCTGGCTTATTTCACTTAGAATTGTGGTGGGAAGCCCCATGAAAAAGACGGCAGGACCCCCAGGCAGAGTCACTACCCTCCTGCCGGCACCATTCGGTTCCCTGGCCCTGTGACATTATCTTGCTTTTTAAACTCTGTAACAGCTTACTTCTAGGAAAGTGGAATTTATCCCTAAGATTCTATTGGTTCCCTGAGCTAACTCCTGATTGGTCCATTTCTACAAAGCTTGTTCCTAATTATACTCTTTTATACCTTATTTGCATATGATGTTACAAAATGCTGCAAAGTCTAGACTGGTAGACTATAAAAGCCTGTGTAAACCTACAGACGGGGTCCAGACCTTGGAATTTAACTCCCTGGGTCCACTGGCGTGATAAACCTGAGTTCTCCAACTCTCCAAGTGCTGCTTGGTCTCTCGCCTGGATCCAGGTTTCTGTCACAACTGACCTATAACATTGAGCTATAACACACTTTTCTGCAACAGAATGACATTCTCCAGGTCCATCCATGTTGCTGCAAATGACATTATTTTTTATTCTGTGGCAGTGGAACCACCCTCAGGATTTGATCATCTTCCCCTGACTCTCAGACCAAATCCTAAGGAGTTAGACTGGAAACTAACTCGCATGGCAGTCACTATGCTGTATACAAATCCTCTTTTCTTATGATGGGTATTTTCTTGGGGATTCCGAAGTCCACATGATACTTTTTAATTCATCTATTCAAATAGATGCCCTGGGCTTGGTGGAATTTTCCCGGTTGCTTTCTGCTTCCTGTTTTGTACTTTTCTTTTGGAAGGGAGCTCCCAGATCACTTCCACATGTTACCAAGTCCAAACTCACTCTGCTCGCTGCAGGTCAGACCAGTAAATTGGGAGATGAGGTGCTGGGGCAAGGGATAATGACTTTATTTGGGAAGCCAGCAGACCGAGAGGTTGGACTAATGTCCTGGAGAACTGTATCTCCTAAGTCAGAATTCAGGTTCCTTTTATACTAAAAAAGAAAGGGGGTGTGGTTGTTGCAGACTTCTTGGTGTTGGAATCTTTTGTTCTTGCAGCCGTCCATGTGGGTCAGGTCATGGTGCCTCTTTTGTAAAACCTCCAACTAAACAAACATTATTTTCTATTCTGCAACTTTTTATCTTTATATGAATGGAAAAGTGTTAACACCCCCAAAGGTCAGAGCGTTGAGAATGGGCTCTCCTGTCTGTATCAGGCTCTAGGCAACATTTTTTTTTTTTTTAACAAAAGGTGCAGAACCAGCCCAGGAAACAGAGCACAGGGCTAAAGCCAAAGGGACAGATCTCGCAAGGAGTCAGATTTGTTCTTTTCTATTACACACAGCCTCTGAAAAAAAGATATTTTTCTACATTGTAGTTGCCTGGGTCTCAGGATTGCTCTTTCCTGTTCCCAAAGGTGTTAACTCAGGACTTCAGGCTGCCCAGAGGAGCACCCGGCCCCCTCTCCTAACAAGTCCACTGCCCTGGAAGCAGCTTCTGCGGTAAATGTAGTTTCTTAAATTGAGTGGTGAATAACATTATTCTATAAGCTATATTTGGGACACTTTGTAATTGAGAAATTAACAACTTGGAGACCAGCTCTGCTAACTGTCTTAGTAGCTTGGGTGAGAGGCAAAAGCAGTAATATGAGGCTGAAAATCTGAAAAAAAATCAGACAAGAACATTAGTACTATTTTGAGACCTTGTGTTTCTAAGAGATTTACTCGATTATGTGCAAATCTGATTTACCCAAAATGGAGATTTTACAAGTCCCCTGGGTATCTGCTTGACTTACTTAAGTCACGGTTGAGAATTTTCCTTATGCTTAATAAATGCATTACTTTTGTTCTATGCAACTCTAGCGAGTGTGTGATACAGAGATGGTTGGTGTCATGACAACTGTACAGGTTTTTTTTTTTTCTGTTTCTAAATAAAAATTTGGCTCATTTCCTTCCTTGCTCCAAAGTGAGACATTTAACCCGAGGGTAGCATGTGGGGCATGCCCACATAAGGACTCCAAATGGGGTCAGCAGAGCCTGAGGACCCACTCAAACTTCAGCCACAGGTGCAGACCCCAGAGGGGAGACAGCCCACCACTGCCAGGGCTGTGCTTGCTTCACTTTCAGAAAGTGAAGCTCTGTGCCCCCAAGTCAGCTGGTGCCTGTGCATGCTGCTTGCCTGTCTTGAGATCTGAGAAAAAAGGAAAAAGAAAAAGAAAAGGGAATTTTTCCACATTCCAAAGAATGCCCCAGGAATAGCGGAGTGAACACAGCACGTGACTGTGTACAAACACAGCTATGGTCTTGGAATCCAAACATTATTGATTTGAGTCTTTTAAAAACTTTGCCAGTCAGTTCTATTGAAATTGGGTAAAAGAAAATAGTCTGTTTACACTATGTTTAGCAAATGTCAAAACATCTGGTCAAATAAGGCTTTTAAATAATTCCATAAGCTTTATTGTAACTTCATTATGAAGCATTTCTTTCATTTTTGTCTCCAAGTACATGATTTAATTTTCTGCACAGGATGATAACTCAGTAAATGCCATAAAGTAGTGATATGCTCTTGACATAATATTATAAGAGATGATATAAATTGAAAAATTATTTGTAGTAATATTTTTATAATTTTGATATTTTACAAATGTTTATTGAGTGTCTATTTTATGCCAGATGTATACAAGGCCTTGGGAGTACAATACTGACAAAACAAATATCAACCTCTAACTTCTTGGAATAGTGATCTAATGTGCAATCTGTGTGTGCATTTATTTTGTGGAGTGAGCTGTGGAGGGAAGTAAATTTTGCTAGCGGAGCTTAGGCCAGAGATGCCAACTCTACACCCAAAGACCAATCACAGCTCTCAGTATTACGGAATAAATCGTTCACCGGGGAAAACAATGCATAATAAAAAGTTGAATAAAACTTAGCTTTTCAATAGGATTTTACCGCTTACGAGGTGATTTCCAATTATGACTTTAATGGAAAGGAAAAGATTTGCAGACATATAGCTACATACTGCTAGCCGTGAATGGTTACTTATTCTCTGATTCAATTTATTTTTAATTGAAATATTGTAATTTTTATAATCTAAACTCTACCTCTAACCTCCTGAATGTTGGAATTCATTGCCTTCAAGTCAAGTCACCAAACCTTTATTCCACACTTTCCAGGCACGTGTTTAGTGCTGTGACTACAAATATCTCAAAGACAAGCATTTCACATGTGAGGAATTAACAATCTAATATGTACATGATCTTATAAATGTCTCTAAGTGTTATTGGTTTCAGTTATAAATATTAGCCAGTCATAAAATATAATGCTAAAATTAAATTTTAACTTATAATGTCTAATGACCCTATGAAAATAGTAAATTCATATTGTTCATTACAATTAGATTTATAGGCAAGAGGAAAGATCCATAGTGATATGTTTTGGAAATGTAATTCATTTATTTTACTTATTTCAATTTAGAAATTACTAGAGCATCTATACACTGTCATCTACTTTTTTTTAGGTAGGGATTGTGACAACTAATCTTCTTTTTTTAATTGAAGTAGAGTCAGTTACAATGCATCAATTTCTGGTGTACAGCTTCATGTCCCAGTCATACATATACATACACAGATTTGTTTTCATATTCTTTTCCATTAAAGGTTATTAAAAGATACTGAATATAGTTCCTTGTGCTATACAGAACAGATTTGTTTTTTAAATCTATTTTTATATATGGTGATTAACATTTGAAATCTCAAATTCCAAAATGTACGCCTTCCCAAGCCTTTCCCCTGGTAGCTATAAGACTGTTTACTGTGTCTGCTAGTCTGTTTCTGTTTTGTTGATGAGTTCATTAGTGTCTTCTTTTTTCTTCCTTCCTTCCTTCCTTCCTTTCTTTCTTTCTTTCTTTCTTTCTTTCTTTCTTTCTTTCTTTCTTTCTTTCTTTCTTTCTTTCCTTCTTTCTTTCTTTCTTTCTTTCTTTCCTTCTTTCTTTCTTTCCTTCTTTCTTGGTTCTATATATGGGTGATATCATATGGTATTTTCCTTTCTCTTTCTGGCTTACTTACTTTACTTAGAATGATGATCTTGAGGTCCAGCCATGTTGCTACAAATAGTGTTATTTTACTCTTTTTTATGGCTGAGTAGTATTCCATTGTACAAGTATACAAAAACTTCTTTATCTAGTTATCAGTCAATGGACATGGGCATTTAGGTTGTTTCCATGTCTTGGCTATTGTAAATAGTGCTGCTATGAACATTGGGGCACATGTATCTTTTCAAATAAGAGTTCTGTCCAGATGTATGCCCAAGAGTGGGACTGCTGGATCATAGGATAAGTGTATTTTTAGTTTTTTGAGGAATCTCCATACTGTTTTCCATAATGGCTGCACCAAACTACATTCCCACCAACAGTGTAAGAGGGTCCCCTTTTCTCCACATCTTCTCCAGCATTTATTGTTTGTGGATTTTTTAATGATGACCTTTCTAATTGGTGTGAGGTGATAACATATTATAGTTTTCATTTGCATTTCTGTGATAATTAGTAATATTGAGCATTTTTTCCAGAATATATAAACATCATACAACTTAATAACAAAAAAAGTAACCCAATCAAAAACTAGGCAGAAGACTTAAACAAGCAATTCTCCAATGAAGACACACAAATGTCATCTACTTATTGATTATAAGCTAATTATTAATGAAGCCTACAGTTGAGTGGTGAAATTTTCACTTATTTATATTCAGCTGTGAAAGAACAACAAAGGCTGAAAAAACACACACACACTGATAAACTAATTTCTTGAAGTCTGAATTATGGAACTCTCCCTAAACTTCAACATATCACTGATAGTTCCATAATCTCAGTAAATCTCTTTAAGTTATAGAAAGCCTTATATCAATGCTGGATTTCGGCTTTAGTAGTTCAAAGACAACCCTATCTGTGGACTTAAAAATATTAAACAAGGGATTAGGGAACTCCATTACCTCAATGAGATTCTGGTTATTTGTTTGATACCTCTGAGAGCTGCCCTAGAGCACCCTTCCTTAGGTGATTGCCTTAAATAGAACCCTAAGACACAAACACAGAAAGTACCAGCTGTAGTGAAGATACGTGGCTCTTGCCAGCCGGCTAATGGTGACAGCGCGCATCTCCCTGCAAACCTGTTCTACCTGTTATGGGGAATGGCTGGGGTACCATGGACAGAGCACTCGATGTGTACTCAACCCGTCATTGCTTATTTACTTAACACACTTTGACACCTGCATTATCCTGGCTTGCAAAAACATTAAAATAGTGTAATAGCTGTTTTGCCCAGATTACAGCGCTGTTGTAAGGATTAAATGAGCTCAGCTATGTGACTGCACATAGTAATCGATCAAATATAACACAAATACAAAGCTCTATTATTATTTCTCTTCCCTTGGAAACCTCATCTGTGCTTGGTAGCCAGTGTTGATTTACTATTACCTCATCCATAGTCTCGATACATGCCCCACAGAAATTAATGCAGATCTTTTACAACAAAAGTTTACGTTACATTTATTTCCGCTCTAATACTATGCATCGTATACATGGATAATAGGAGCCTGGCAATGCAGTAAAATCTGCCAGCTTATTAGCTGAGCTACGCTTTATATCTAAGATAGATGCCAGGATCTTCAGGGCTCAGGTAGGGAGGTAAGAAATGTACCTTTGAAAAGCACCCTCCACCCCCCGCCATCACCATACCCCCTCCCCAGGGCCAGCTGCTGCAGATGTAGCTGTGCTGGTCTGCCTTGGGCACCTTCTGTTCTCTCAGTGTAACGGAAAGGAACAAATCTGACTCCACATGAGACCTGTTCCTTTGGCTCTAGCTCTGGGCTCTCTTTGCGGTGCTCAGCCATGCTGGTTCCCCGCCTTTCATAAAAGAATGTTTCCTGGAGCCTGAAATAGACAGGAGAGCCCATTTTCAAGGCTGTGGCCTTTAAGGGTATTAACACTTTTCCATTCTTATAAAGATAAAAAGTTTCAGAATAAAAAATAGCATTTGTTTTGTTGGAGGTTTACAGAGATATCATGACCGGACCCACGTGGACGGCTGTAGGAATAAAGGATTCCGACACCAAGAAGTTTGCAACAACCAACCACACCCCCTCTCCTTTTTAGTATAAAAGGAGCCTAAATTCTGACTCAGGGAAGACAGCCCTCCAGGACATTAGTCTGCCATCCTCTTGTTCTGCTGGCTTTCTGAATGAAGTTCTTATTCCTTGCCCCAACACTTCATCTCCCAATTTATTGGCCTGTCATGTGGTGAGCATAACGAGTTTGGACTCAGTAACATTAGTGTGACCAAATATCACTCCACAGTATATGGCGGAAGCAAATTTACTTCAACTATGCCTTTGTATCTTCTCTCTTTTGGAATTAGGAGCTGAGGGGTTAGAATTGCAAAATAGTTTTTTCTGTCTAGTTAGCTCATGTAATAGTTCTGAATTACCCAAATTTCAGTCTTTCCAAATCCTTTACATCATGTTGAAATTAACTTTCTCTCTCTCTCTCTCTTTTTTTTTTTGGAAGGGGGAAGTAATTAGGTTTCGTTTTTTCTTAATGGAGGTACTGCGGATTGAACCCAGGACCTCCTGCATGCTAAGTACTCACTCTATGACTAAGCTAGACCTTCCCCTGATTTCTCTCTTTGAACTTAGAGAAGAGACTCTCACGTGCTGTTTCCCTTCATCCGCCAGGCAGCTGGAGCTGCCCCCTCCACCCCATTTCAGGCCAGGGAGTCGGGGATCACCACCAGGCTCTTCCTCTTTCTCTCTCCCTCTACTTTTCTTTCCTAATAGTCCATTTCTCCCTCTAAACAGAAGCATATGGAACATCTCCAACCCTTTCTTCTCCACTATCAACAAAGAACATCAAAGGAGTCTATCGCATGCGACCTAAGGAATGACGTTACTACCAATAGTGTTATTGTTACAGGGGTGGAGAAATTTCACACTGTAAATACTAGTGCCCCAAAGTAAAAGAGAAAAGCACCCCAAAGTTAAACTCCACCGAGACACCCCAGTTCCTTTCTCTCTACCCTGTTCTCAAAATGCATCTCTCTGGCACTCCCCCTCTTCGATCACTTTGGGTGGGACTGTAGCTGTTACTGTGGCAGTGAGCTCACTGCGGAATCCATCCCTCTCTCTTTACAGTACGCGTGCTAGGCAGCTTGGCTTGCCACGGCAAAACACCGTAGGTTAGGTGGCTTAACCAAGAGAAACCTGTTCTCTCGTGATTCTGGAGGCTCGAAGTACAAGGTCAGGGTGCCAGGACGGGTGGGTCTGAGGCGGGCTCTTTTCCTGGCTTGCACACGGCTGCCTTCTTGCGAGTCCTCCCTTGGCCTTTCCTCGGCGGCATGTGTGCCTGGATTTTATCAGATTAGGACCTGACCTCTACGACCTCATTTAACCTTAATTACCTCTTACAAGCCTTATTTCCAAATACAGTCACATTGCGGTGAGGACTTCAATGATCCATTTGGGGGAGCGCAATCTAGTCCATAGCAGACTGTTTTTCCTAATGTGTGTTTTTTTTTTTTTCAGTTTTAACAGGGGTCCCAATCCCCTAGAGGCCCCAGGGAGAGAGTGACTGCATATCAGGACCATTATGAAGTCGCCACATCAGTGTCTGCTACGGCTGATGGCTGCATGGGGTTCTCTGGGTTCTTCAGCTCAGTCCCTGATTCTAACACCGTCTCCTGATCTCTGTCACTCTGTGTCTCTCTGTTTCTCCTTTTACGTCTGCCTGTGTCTTTACTTTTCTCCAACTCTCTCCCTTTTGCTCTCTCTGTGTGTGTCCCACTTTGTGTATGCAAACCCACACACAAATTCACACCTCCCAAAAACAAATATTAATTTCCAGTGACAACATATTGTAAGCCAGGGATGACAAATTCAGATGCTGCCAGGGCCAGCCAGATAATGTAAATGCGTAACCAAAGGGATGAGATGCAAGGTTTGGGGACATGGAGAACCGGGGGACGTACGATTTTCTAAATACATCAATTTCTCATCATGGTTCTGATTTGCATTTCCCTGATGAAGTGTGCTGTTGAGCATCTTTTCATGTGCCCGTTGGCCATCTGCATTTCCTCTTTGGAAAATGGTCTATTCAGTGTTCTGCCCAGTTTTCAATCAGATTGTTTGTGTTTTTGATTTTGGGTTGTATGAGGTGTTTATATATGTTGGATATTAACCCGTTATTGGTCATATCATCTGCAAATATTTTCTCCCTTTCAGTATGTTGCCTTTTCTCTTTGTCGATGGTTTCCTTTGCTGTGCAAAACCTTTTAAGTTTAATTGGGTCCCATTTGTTTATTTTTGCTTTTATTTCTTTTGTTTTAGGAGACAGATCCCCCCAAATATTGCTGCGATTTATGCCAAAGAGTGTTCTGACTATGTTTTCCTCTAGGAGACTTATGGTATCCGGTCTTACATTTAGGTCTTGAATCTATTTTTTAATTTATTTTTGTATATTCTGTTAAAGAATGCTCTAATTTCATTATTTTACATGTAGATATTACCTCACACCTGTCAGAATGGCTATTCTCAAAATGAATACAAATAACAAATGGAGAAAAGAAAACCTTCATGCACAGTTGGTGGGAATGTGAATGGGAGCAGCCACTGTGGAAAACATTATGGAGGTGTCTCAAAAAATGAAAAATAGAACTACCATATGACCTAGCAATTCGAATACCGAAAAAATATCCAAAAGACCACTAATTCAAAAAGATACATGCACCTCAATGTTCACAGCAGCATTATTTATAATAGCCAAGATATGGAAGCAACTGTATCCATCAACAGATGAATGGATAAAGAAGATGTGGTATATAAATATATATATATATATATATATAGTGTATATATTTATGTGTGTGTATATATATGTATACCATATATGTAATATATATTATATATACATACACACATATATAGAATGGAATATTACTCAGCCATAAAAAGAATGAAAATTTGCAATTTAGAGTAATAGGGATGGACTTGGAAAGCATTATGGTAAGTGAAATAAGTCAGACAGAGAAAGACAAATACTGTATGATATCATTTATATGTGGAATCTAAAAAATACGACAAACTAGTGAATTTAAAAAAAAGCAGACTCGCAGAAAAAGCAAACTGGTGGTGACCAGTGGGGAAAGAAATGGGGGGAGGGGCAGCATGGGGGCGGGGATTAAGAGGTACAAACTATCATGTAAAAAGTAAGCTACAAGAATGTCTTGTACAACACAGGGAATGTAGCCAATATTTTATAATAACTATAAGTGGAGCATATTCTTTAAGAAATTAGTAAAAAATAATTAAAAATACATACATACATATATACATAGAAGTTCAAATGCAATGTGCACAGAAAACAAAACGTCACCAGGCTGAAGTCAGTCTCTGACTTGCTACATTGTGACCCTTGGTCTAAACACATTAAAAGAAAGAGATGTGCCTTCCTAAGTAATCCATGATTGATAAAGCTACTTACTCACAGTGGATTTTGTATCCACACTGTATTGAAGACCAGGGTTCTTTTTCTTCCTTCACTGCCCCTCCCACCCAAGTGAGACTTTCCACATCACTGGGGTCACCCTGACATCCTTACCCGGGAAGTGAGCCCTCCTCAGTGTCTGTTACATTCTCATCCATGGAGCATGCACTACCGGGGCTCAGGCTGGGGTAGTTTGGTCAATTTTCTTATTCCCATGGGAATCCCTATCCGAGTATAGAAACAAAAGGAAGCCAGCCAAAGTCCAGCTCTGCTGAGAACTGTCTTAGAAGGAAAGGGTGGTGATTACCCTGTGGAATCTCCTTCTGTCAGCAACAGACACCCTCTCCCCTGCTCCCTGATGCTGGCTCTGATCTCTGGGTTGGAGCCCAAATCTATTCATTCCTCCTGTCTGGAGAGGAGCTTGGAGAAGCATCCTTCACAGAGCAGAATGATTTCTCCCAGGCCATGCCTGGTACTGCATCCTCTGGTCCTCATGTACCATGTTCTTCACACACGATTTCAGTTCCCTGACTTGCCCTTCTCAGTCTCCCAGGCAGCCTCTGCCCTCAGAGCCTGTCCCCAGCCCTGAGGGGTCAGGAGCAGGAGGATATATGTCTAACTATGCATTTTTAAGTCAACTAACAGCGTTAAATAATATTTCCCACCCTCCTACTTTTACGACAACCTGGAATTCTATACATAATTGGCTGTCCATAAATGGTCATCTTCCTCATTTCTCCTTTCTTAAAAACAGCATAATCATTGTTCCCTCTGAAATTGTGGTTATGTGGTTTGCCAAACTCCTTCATTATTAGTCCACGTTGGTGGAAGACGTGGAAACATCAGTGGCGAGTGGACTTCAGCCCACGTGTGGGACCTGCCTTTGGTGTCAGCCCTGCTGTTATGAAAAGCACTGCATGTCCAAGTACACAGAGCCTGTTCATATTAATTCAAAACTCGAAGTTCAGACCCATATGGCAACCTATACCTTTTCCCCTCAATCTCCAGACACTAATCTGCTTTCCCCTGAAAAGCAGAAGTAGGAGAAGAGAGAGGAGGTTGGGAGCCAGTGGGGGTGATGAGAACCAGGTCTCAAGGGGCGTGTGTGTTGTAGGGAGGAAGAGCACACTGAGCTTGAGGTGTGAGGCTCCCAGCCTTACCCCTGCTTTTCCTGGGAGGTTGCAATTGGCAGTAGAGAAAAGTCACATGTCGTGGAGGTGGTGGTGGAAGTAAATTTCAGCAGTCCTTTGGGATGTGCTGGTAAACCAGGTGGTACTGAGGTGAGTCAGTGGGAAGGAGGGGACCCCAAGGGTTAACTTCCAGAGCCCCTGCTGGATCTTGTAAATTCTTGCCTTGCCTCCCTCCAACTGCAACTCACATCACTCTAATTCAGCCACGTGGGTTTTCCTCTGTTCCTTCCTGGGGATTTTATTTTCCCTTAGAAACCAACCAGCCAAACCCTGAAGCCCCAGCTTTGTTGAGATGTAATTCACAGACCACATAATTAACCCATTTATAGAGTCAAAAATGTTCTAAGTGTATTCCTAGATATGTGAACTCATAATCACAGTCAATTTTAGATACTTTTATCACCTCAAGACCCCACAAAACCCTGTGCCCTTTAGCTGTCACTCCACTGTCCTCCTGTCCCCCATGCCTGGCCCTAAACTACCATGAATCCACTTTCTGTCCTTATATTTTCTTATTCTGGATTTCTGTATGAGTAGCATCATGTGTTACCTTTTGAATTTTTGTGACTGGCTCCTTCCACTATAACATTTCCAAGTTTCACTTTTGTTGTAGTATCAGTTCTTCATCTCTTTTTTGGCCAAATAATACTCTATTGTATAGGTGCACCACATTTTGTTTACTCGTTTGTCAGTTAATAGACATTTGGGTTGTTTCCACCTTTGGGCTATTGTAAATAACACTGCTATGAACATCTGTGTACAGGCTTTTGTTTGGACACGTTTTCTCTTCTTTTGAGTGCATACCTTGGAGTGGAACTGCTGGGTCATACGGTAACTCTATGGCCAATTGTTTGAGGAACTGTCAATCTGTTTTCCAGAGTGGCCATACCATTCTGCATTCCTATAAGTGGTGTATGAGGGTTCCAAGCTCTTCACATCCTCGCTAACAATTCTTACTAATTATCCAATTTTTTTTTATTATAGCCATCCTACTGGATGTGAAGTGGCATCTTGTAGTTTTGATTTTCATTTTCTTGATGACTAATGATGTCAAACATCTTTACATGTGCTTATTTACCCATTTGTGTATCAGCTTTGGAGAAAAATGCCTATTTTGATCCTTCATCTATTTTTAATTTTGCTTGGCTTCTCATTATTGAGTTTTTAGAGGTTTTTCTCATACACTCTAGATACAAGTTCCTTATCAGGTATATAATTTGTAAATAATCTCTCCCATTCTGTGTGTTGTATTTTGACATTTTTGATGGTGTCTTTTGAAGCATGAAAGTTTTAATTTTGATGGAATTCAATTTATCTATTTTTTTAATTTGTTGTTTGTACTTGGGTTGTTATGCATAGGAGCCCTCTGCCAAATCCAAGGTCATGCAGATTTGTTCTTCTTTTTTTCTGAGTTTCATAAGTTTTAGCTCTTAATTCTTATTTTCTCTGCCTGGGGTAGACCCCAGAGGGGTCAGCTCTTTCATTCTTCAAGTCTTGTCTTAAAAGTGACATCTTCATAAAAGTCTTTCTTGACCCCTTTTCTCTCCATATATTTTTCTACCCCAATACTGTAATCATTATCTTCATAGTAGCTTCCACAATTGGAAATCACAGTGTTTATTCATTCACTCATTCATTCTTCATTTGATTTCTTACCTGCTTACTTAGTTATTGTCAGTTTCTGGCCACTAGAATATAATCTTTCAAAGTGCTGTGGTGTGTTACTCTTGAGTTAATACTACTAGCATTTAAAGGTGCTCAATAAATAATACACTAAAGAATAAACAAGTGATAAAAAAGGAAAATTTATCCAGGGTTCCAGATCAGAGACGGGAGAACGTTCCTGGTGAGTCTGACAGTGCATAGGTGAGTCCATGCCTTGCGTTGATAGATTCCTCCAAAAATCAGAAATCTGAGTGTCGGATTCTACCTGTATGCACAGCTCAAGGTAAGGCACTGAGGTCAGCAGCCAAACACAAGTTCAGGAAAAAAGAAATATGTAAGTAGCAGAGACCAAGATACAACAGGTCTTCATTTCCTTAGACTAATTTTCTTAGAGTTAAAAAAAAAGTTGGTTGGAAAGCTGAAAGTTGACACCCAGAAAATAAGGCGGGCATGTAAATATCACTTGCGACTATTGATCTAGTCACGAAAGGTCAGCTATTTGAACACACGCATGATTTACACAAATTAAATGCATTTAAATGCGTCACGACCTGAAATAATTTCCACCTTTTACTGTATATGCCCCTAGAATTTTAATTAAAAAACAGACTATTATGAAACTGATCTTTTTGAATACCAAATCTTTCTTTTTTTTTTCTTCTGAGAACTTGAGAAGTGTTCTCATTTTCAGGACTGTGACTGGCAGTACCTTTCTTTGGCCTTTCTCACAGAATGGTCGCATATTGTAAGGGTATCAATATCCAAGTCCATCATCCTTGAGGTTTTGGAATTATTTTTATTGTATTTACTGCATTTTGCCCGCAAATGTCTCTATCCAGTATCAGTTTATGTATTTGCTCTGCCAGATGCTCCCACCACAATGTTTTCAGAATTATTTTTGGTTTTACTATACCAGTTCCCAGCCTATGCTATCACCTCAGCTGGGTTTCTACCTATTCCAGCCAGGATTTCTGTCTCTAGGTTTCCTCCATGACAGCCTGCAACATCTTTCAGAAACACCATTTCATTTCTTTCCCCCATCATCAGAGACCTGGCACAGCTCTTCCAGGTGTTTGTTTGGATTTTATTCCACCCCCTTGGATAGAATTTGAAGCTCTCTTCTGAATTAAGCCCAATTTCTCTTTCTTTGCTAATAAAGATGAATGATTTTGCTACCTGCTGGACTTGCCAGGACTAATCATCCTCTGCCCATTCTATCTCCTCAATCCCAAATACCCATCTCAAACCTTAATTCAAAAGGACACCTGCACCCCAATGTTCATAGCAGCACTATTTACAATAGCCAAGACATGGAAACAGCCTAAATGTCCACCAACAGATGACTGGATAAAGAAGTTGTGGTATATTTATACAATGGAATACTACTCTGTCATAAAAAATAATAAAATAATGCCATTTTCAGCAACATGGATGGACTTGGAGTGAAGTAAGCCAGAAACAGAAAGAAAAATACCATAGGATATCACTTACATGAGGAATCTTTTAAAAAAAAGCAAACGACTTATGTACAAAACAGAAACAGAATCACAGACGTAGAAAACAAACTTACGGTTACCAGAGGGGGGAGGGGGTAGGAAGACATAAACTGGGAGTTAAAGATTTACACATACTAACTGCTATATATAAAATAGATAAACAACAAGTTTGTACTGTAGAGCATAGGGAACTATATTCAATATCTTGTAGTAACTTATGTGAAAAAGAATATGAAAATGAACATATGTATGTTCCTATATGATTGAAGTATTGTGCTGGACAGCAGAAATTGACACAACATTGTAAACTGACTATACTTCAATAAAAATATATTAAAAAAATAAAGAAAATACCCCTGTGCTTTCCTGTACCATCTAAACCCCACTTTGTCTTTATGGCTTTTGCCAGGTCAGGTCTTTGCTCATCTCAACCCTTTGTTCTGCACAGTGGGGACCAGGACATCTTAATCTAAAGGCTGTCTCCTGCTTACCGCTAATGCAATCCTGAAAAGAGAGGAAGACTTCAAATTTCATCGGCTTCAAACAGCAGGAAACAAACAATAGGAGATATTTAAGCATGCTTTTATGCTGGAAAAATGGACAGAAACAGATATAAACAAACATGGAAAGCAAGCAATTGCGTTTACAGGTGAGAGAGAAAGACTCATGCAGTGGTGGGGCGGCAGCGTTGGGAATACTCAACAGTGAGAAGGAGGTAAGGAATTTTTCCACCACAATGAAAAAAGAAAGAGGACTATGTGCATTGCAATTAAGCTGCAAGAGAGTTCTAGAAACTCGTGTCAAAAATGTGAAGCTTGGAAGCCCTTACGTAAGAAATGCACATAGAAATGGCGAAGATTTATGTTTATCAGGCGGAAGTGGAAAGTATTATTGGGGTGTGCCAGTTTCTGGAGGTTTCCAAGTTACTTTTTTTTGTCACATTGATTATGGAGACAGACAGAATTTTGCTTTACTCTTATATTGACTCTGCATTCCTGGACAAGACAGGTCAGTGGACGAGACTCCACGTGCTCACGTGTTGGTGGCATCCTTGGGGGGACACAATGGTGCATGCCTGATACACAATGGATGTTGCTGTCCTTATTAATCAGACAATTGTCCTAAAGGCTGAAAATTGCCTGAAACATTTGTGGAGTTATTTTGATAGGATCCAGAGGAATCCAGAAATCAGAATGAAAAATACATCAAGGAAAAAAATTTCCCACTTGACAGGAGATGGACAAATAAGAAAGGCACATGGTTTAGTTTATATTTTTGCAGTAATGTTTAAAACTGACTCCGGGCTCCTCATTCTAATTACCATGTTTTAGTGTAGGATCATTTCACTTATAATATCATTTGAGGAAAATGTTTGTTGAAATGCTAAAGTTCTTGAATTAAAAAGAAAAAAAATATGCAGGACCAATGGCTCATGGACAACACATTGAGCCAAGACAGAAGAGTTAGTTTTTAAAGCAAATAGTTATGATATTTTTAGTGTGTGTGTATGTGTGTGTGTATATATATATATATAATTGAAGTATAGTCAGCTTACAATGTGTCAATTTCTGGTGTACAGCATAATGCTTCAGTCATACATGAACTTACATATATTCCTTTTCATATTCTTTTTCACCATAGATTACTACAAGATAAGCAAATAGTTTTGAAATTGTATCATATGGAGGTACTGTGATTGCATAGACAATGAGAATTATGAACAATAATATCAGAGAAAAAAATTAACAGTTTATATCTTAGAAGAAAGCTACAAATTGACAGATAAGTTCTGGGAATTATCCAAATGATGAAAGCAGCGTGCTAAGGTTGAAAATTTGTTCTAATGTCACCAGCAACACGACGGTAAGGTGCAGCAATTTGCTCAAAATAAATGGAATAAGCAGATGTGGCTGACAGAGGAGTGCCGTAGGTACTGGAAGAGAGAGACCCTGGAGATGGGAGATTCAACAGGAAAGTCACGCTCCAGGTTGAAATAATGAATCCTCAAATGTCTGGGAGAAAATGACTTTGTTTTTTTTTAGCACTTGAAAAAATACATATCTTCAACCATTCAGTGTCTCTTCTGGCCCTAAATCTCTACCAGAGCTAATAAGAAAGTGGTTGTGTTAGTCTGTGAGATATTAAAGAGACACTTTTTAATAATACAGGTTTTTCTACTGGCACTGAAGTAGATGGATGGATGGTGAGGGTGATTTTATTGAATGTGGTCACACAAGCTGGGAGCATGTCTGGACACCTCCTGTGCATGTCCCCGCACCCTGCCATCCCCCCACCCCCACCCCAATGCAGCTTCCTACAGGCTTGACCCGCTTCCTGCAGGCACAGGTCCTCTTGCCTCCAGCCTCTGTCCCCTAGGAATCCTCAAAGGAGACCTCGGCCAGCCTGGCTTCCCTGGACCCACGGGCCATGGAAGTCACGTCTGAGGAACTCAGAATATATGATTCTTCTGGTATCAACGACCTGTCACTCAGGGCATCGGCCACCTCAGGTGACACGTGCTTGTACTCTCAGCCGCCCCCCAGTCTTGCCTGCTAAGACAACACTCCCCGGCGAACTACACACCAGCCTCTCCCAGGCTCTGCTTTGCGGGAACCCAGCACACTTGTTTCTGCCTTCGATGTCCTAGTTTTAAAAACTTTCTTTTCTTTCTCAGAAAATGACCAAAGTCGGTTTGCCCAGGTGCTCGGCTTTACTACGTCTTCTATCTGATTGGTTTCTTTGTTTGAAAAGGAAAATTATATGAAATAAAGTTAATTTAAACTTACTTCTGGAGGAAAAATTCTGCAACTAGCCCCACCGTCTTCCTTTCTGTGAACGCAGATTTAACCCATAGTGCCTGTGTGACGATGAGTTGTGTGCGTCGGGTTGGTGTGACACCCAGGTACACGACTGCACACAGGCCTGGGTGCTGCTGTGAAGGTGTTTCACAAATGTGGTTGACTTCTGCAGTCAGCTGACCTCAAGGCAAGGAGATTATCTGGGTAATGTGAGCGGGCTTCACCCAATCAGTTGAAAGCCTTTAAAAGCAAGTTTTCTCAAAGATGAAATTCAAGATGGTAGCATCATCTCCTGCCTGAGAACCTCCAGCCTGCTGACCTGCCCTGTTTCAGACTTGTCAGCCCCCGTAACCACGAGAGCCTATTCCTGGAACTAACACTCTCTCTCTAATTATGCATATGTAAATACATGTATGCATATGTAAATGTATGCATATGTAAATGTACATATGTTTATGTATATGTATGTGTGTTTATGTATATGTATGTCTTACTGGTTCTGTTTACCTGGAGAACCCTGACTGATATAACATATAATATTCTAAAGTTAACATATTGTATCACACAGTATGAAGGGAAAAAATTACCATCAAGGTCACATTTACATTGAATAAAATGGGAAAGAAAATATAAATCTGTCTTATGAAATCAAAATCGTATGTGTAAATGCAACCCTGTTCAGGAGGTGGATGGACATAATGACTCGCTTTCAAAGAACTGATTGGGCAGTGGCTTTAAAGTGGAGACACAGAGCAGGCGTGACCAGAACCAGGTGAGGAAGCTCAGAGCCATGAGTGATCCGTGTGGGGAGCGCGTACCCCTGGTGTAAGTGATGAAGAAAGCACCACACCCCTGTGGTCGTCTTCTCCCCAGGACGGTAACCCCAGGCTGAGCATAAGAAAAACATCAGACAGACCCAGACTGGGAGACATTCTACAGGACACGCAGGGACCTCAAAACTGCCACAGCCTTGAAAAACAAGTTAATGCAACTTTTCTGGAAGTCTAAAATTATCCCAGAATAAAAATTTGCTTTAAAAAGAGAAAATATTTACCTACGTTCACTGTGTATTAACTCATGACACTATGTAATAAATTTGAGAATCATTTCTGACACAAATGTTCTGAAAAAACTTCAGTGCTTACAATATTTTTATTTAAGAAGAAAGACGCTAGTGTCTAATAATCATGGAAGTTACATTATGCATCCGGAGAGAAAAGCCTTCATGTAAAAGCCAAATTTGACATTAGCCGAGTTAAAATTCCTTGATTTTTAGAAGAAAAATTCTGAAGGCATTAAAATCGGGGAGAAAAAAATTATGTAATATAGATTATGACTTCTCTACTCTCATTTCATCTCAATTTACTCTGTAAAATACATTCTAAATGGAAATTTTATGAATGATCATATAAATCCTGTTCTATTGTTCATAATAATAAAAAATGATCTGTAAACAAACCTGATACTTTTTACATATTTTTGCTAAGTTTGGATTACAAAATGTTGAGGAAAAACATCTGTCTTGATATCAGAAGCAGATTATTTGAAATAAAGTAAGGAAAACATAAAATGTAATAAAATAGTAGTCTCTACATTTACATCATTGATATTTCAACAAGCGTTGGCAAAATATTATGTTCCACAAGGGAACTAAAAATTGTTTTGGAAGACTTTCTTTTTATTTTATATCTTTATAAGATGGTAAGAAAAGTAACAAATGTTTGGTTAAATAACATTGAGCTAGCTTAGTTCATTTTATATTTGACTCATGTTACCAAAAAATATGTAGAAACAGTATATAAATAAATGACATCAGGAAAAATCATTTCTACTTGACTGTCTTCTGAATTCACTAGGACCGGATTCTATATCCACCCTCTGTCTTTTCTTGTGACAGATCTTACGTGTTTCGTAATTAGTACCTTATGTCTTTTGCTTTGTTTAGGGCAATATGCCTAATGCATATTCCTGCGTCTCTACCCTGCCTTACAGTTTGTGGTACATCTGAGACTTCACTATATGCAACGAGATGTAAACAGGTGTCTACTGAGAATGAGATGCTAGGAACACAGTTTCTCTAATAAAGAGGATGGTCCAGCATGTATTTTTCATTCTCTGCCCTTTTCCCTTTTCTATGCCTGGGACGTTGGACCGTGTCTTGGAGGTAGGTCAGTCGTCCTGAAATCACTGAGACCAAGTACAAGTGTCTGGGAAAGCAGAACAAGATGCTTGAATAAACCAGAATCTTTGCTTATTTACTTAAGCAATTGAATCATCTCTGGCCAGCCTACTTGAAGATTTCTTATAACTG
This sequence comes from Vicugna pacos, assembly GCF_048564905.1. Lineage (NCBI taxonomy): Eukaryota > Metazoa > Chordata > Mammalia > Artiodactyla > Camelidae > Vicugna > Vicugna pacos. The sequence continues at coordinate 4,786,514 of NC_133006.1, forward strand.
ATAAATGTAAACCACTATTTTGCCAAAATGTTAATGGTAAATTTCTGCTGCATGTAAATTCCATTATACCATCTTTTATGCAAGAAATGTATTATAGATCAGTTTTCTAGTTAAGTCTTAGTTTGAAATCACAGGCCATTTGGTTATTGAATCTCTCGATCACCCAAAGGTGGGGGAAAATTCTGTAGCATCTTTCACTGCTAATTTGGGACCTGTAGGGGCAAGCCTCCTGCAACACACATACAGCCCCCCAGCACCGTTTCAGTGCCCTTGTTTGGTTAAAGGATAATTTTGCTTGACATGGAGAAATTTTTCAAAATTATCACCTATATCTTAACAGTGTTTATTTATCGGTGTATGTGACTGCATTTTGTCTCTCTTCTATAATGCTGTTGTCACACATTCTTTGTTTAGTTGTTTCTTCACTTGACATTTTTACATTTGGATAGCTAGTTCCTGCAATCACAGCAGTTGACACATCTGATAAAACATAGTTTTTAGATGCTAACCATTCTTCTTAAGCATTTTATATATTGCTGGGAAGAAGTTATAGAGTGTATTTTATTCTCTGTGTTGCCTGATGTTACATAACTCCCACGTCGGTTGCTTAAGGTGATGTTTGGCTGAATATAGCAAAAATACCAAAAATCTGTTCCGCAAAGGTGGCACACATAAGACGAAATAAGATGAAAATCTCCTCTGTTAAGAAAGCCTGGAGGTAGGCAGTCCAGAGATTTATGCTGGCATCAGAGACTGTAGACAAGTCAGTCTCTGTTGTAAGGAAACTGGCCTTTCCCAAGGAGAGGTCTGGCTTTTTGGGGTGGTAATTTATAAGCTGTCAGAGTACTCTGCCTGATAAAGATGCCCTTGTTTACCTTAGGGCCTTAGGCCAGTCATATGTGGGAATGTGATTTACAATGAGAGCTTTGTGCCACACCAAGAATATGACGTAGGTTGGGGACCTGGGTCAGCCGAGATAGGAAGGGGACTCTAGGTCACGTACTATCAGTGGACTTCCCAAGGACTTGGAGACTGAAGTCATCCCCATGGGTGTTCGACAAGGTTCACCTGATCAAGTCCCTGTTTTTAAAGATTCTGGACACCAAGCCGCTGGTGAACTTCCCGGTTGGACACGCTGTGTATACTGTCACACACCATTGCTGGGAAATCTACACCATCTCAGACTCCATCAGGAAAGGAAGCTGGAAGCTCTGGTGTTTGGAACTTGCCTGGGCTCTGTCCTATGTACCTTTTCCTCCGGCTGAGTTTAATGTCTGGGCTGCAACTGTAATATCCCATAACCATGAGCTTTCAGTGAGGTCTGTGGGTCCTTCCGGAAAATTATCTAACCAAAGAGTGGTCTTGGAGGCGTCTGGATTTGCAGTTGGTGATGGAAGTGAGGATGTCCTTGTGAATTGTTCCCTCCAACTTGGCAGGGACTCAACTCCTATTTTGGGTTCTATCTAAGCATAGAGCTTCTATCTTCTGCGTTACTTTATGGCCAAGATGGCTGCTGGAGTCCCAGAAGTTCTGTCATCCTTGAAGATGGAAAGAAGGTACAACTGCAAGTTGCTTTCCCTCCAAGCTTCAGTAAACTTCCTCTAAGCCGCTTTGCCCCAAATCCTAGCAGCACGTCCAGTCGCAGCTCTGGCTGGGACTTAATCACATGGCCATGCTTTACTGTGATGGGGTCTGGGAAGTCTTGATTCAGTGACAATGTACTTCATAAAAATGTAAAATTCTGTTACTTAAGGAAGAGGGAAACACAAAGTTTGAATTGGAGAACTACTGATTTTTGACACATGATTCATAAACTCAACATTTAATGTAATATAAACAATCATATAAATAAATTCTTTGAGTAGTAAAAAATCTTTGTAATATCATTTTGATTATGGAAGCAGAATATTTAAATATTGGACAGCTGGTTTTAAAAATCAATTATGTGAAGGTAACTACCCCCACAAAATAAAAAAAACATGATGTCCACATAGACTCATACATAAATCACAGCGTTATTCATAATAGCCAAAAAGTTGAAACAAGTCAAATATCTGTCTACTGGTGAATACGTGTTTTTAAAACTTGGTAAAATACATACAAATGCATACTGTCCATCAATGAAAAGGAATAAACCACCGATACAAACTGTAACATGGGTAGCTCTCAAATCGTGATGTTACGTGAAAGAAGCCAGACCCCACACACACGCGCACACACACGCGGACACACACACGCGCGTGCGCACGTGCACAGTGAGTGATTCCATTTACATGAAATGTCCAGAGAGAGCAAATACAGAGAGACAGAAGGCAAGTAGCAGACTCCAAAAATGGCAGAAGGAAACTTTTTGGGCTAATGGACAGATCCTAAAGCTGGATGGTGGTATTGATCACCGCAATTGAGTAAACTTACTAAAGAATCTCGAATTGTATCCTTACGATGGATGCATCTTACGGAGCTTAAATTTCTACTTCAGCACAACTATTGAAACATAAATAAGTTACGTGACCTTCCAGGGAAGATGTGTCAAGGAACTGCCGTAGCAAAAGTATGACTCTGCGAAAGGGTTTTGAAGCGGTGATTCTCCGCTGCAGCCTGAGAACCTCTCTCCGTTAGTATTTCATGGTGAGGTTTGCTACAGGTGAACTTGTACCCCGTCCCAGTCTCCTAGGTTGGAGCCAGACAATTTTTATTTCAGTGAATTCTTCAAGTTTGGAAATGAGCCCTGGTCAGAAGAGATAGGTAATTCAGGTTAATGATACAGGACATTACGGATTTGGGTTAGGGATAAATGGAGAATGGATATTTAAAAACTCAACCAGAGTTTCATTTATATACCATGATGGCGCTGTGTGTGTCAAGCATTTAAGAAAATTATAATTTTTTCATAACAACAGAAATAAATTTCAAGTTTCAAAATCAGAACACTTTATTGAAATAATAAAAGCCCACAGCATAAGGTAAAAGCCTGACACACAATAAGCATTTCTGATTGAATGGATTGAGAAGTTTGAGTAAAGGAAGGAAGGGATTTGGGTGGGACTGGTGGAGTTTAATTATAGCACATCAAGGGCAATTTGCTTAAGCTGCTGACACAGTTCTCCCTTTAAACATCAGGAATATAATTCAAACGTTTCTAAAGGTAGAAAAACAAGTTAAGGACCATACAAATCCATACTCATTTTGTCTGTGTTCAAGGGGGAAGTACGATATGGGGCAGCATCAGAATAGAAGGTTAATTTCATCAAGGTGAAGAAGTCGGTCTTGATGTTGTCTCAGTACCAAGTACATAATGTCCTTCTAAAAGCAAAAACAGTGTGTCCATTTTTGGAGAGAATCTTGCCAGTTCAAAGAAGGAAGACCAGCCCAATTTTAAAATCTGATAGCCATCACCTACTGGTGCCGAACTGAATGGACATGGTAGTTTAGGAAGAGACAGAAAGTGGGTTTTAGAGAATTCAAGAGCTTTGGGAGGAAAAGAATTCTTCCTCAAGGAAAATCAGTGAAAAATGGGGTTGTTATTTTTTCCACAGAAGAGTCCACGTCATTCTGTCACACCAAATGGCAAGCAATTCCTTAGCACTGAAAAGTCATCACTTAAACAGTTCTTTGCTTGATAATGCAGTTAGTGAAAGGTTATCTGTTATCTCAGAATGGTACAGAGACACTTCCAGTGCTCAGGGAAGTCACCTAAAATTCTCTGGATTCCAATATTTGGTAGCAATAAGAACTTGGACCAGTAAGTTTATTTCTTTACTTTTATTTCTTTGCTCTTTTAAATGGGCCAGATAATACTATCTAATTCAAATGATTTTATGGGGACAAAATTGGATGTCAGATGTGAAGTACTCAGTGCAATACCTGGTACATAAGCCTTCAAAAGTGTCATTATATATTATATATTATGATACATATAAGATGATATTGTGTGATATGTGTTATTATGCATTATGTATGTCATTATTATACAATAAGTATAATAATTTATATCATTGTTTATATATTTTTATCAATACTATTTAGTTACACTATTCATTATACTTACTTATTTATACTATTATAAATTTACACTTATTGTATAATACATTTAAGAAATCATTCTTATTTATTCTTATATATAAGAATATCTTATTATATTATATGCTGCAATATATTTATATAATAAGTATATTTGGTACATATTTCATTTAATATTTAACTGCTAATATATATTTATATAATAATAAGTATATTTAAATATAATAAGTATAAATTTATAATAACAAGTGACTATTTTTGTACATGGTCTTTTTTTTTTTTAAAATCTAACTCAAGAGAAAAAGCAACCCTAGCTTTAGTCATCAAATTCTAAGAAATTAGAAATAGTTACACTACCCAAAGCAATCTACAGATTCAGTGTGATTCCTCTCAAATCACCCAGGACATTTTTCACTAAACTAGAACAGATAATCCTAAAATTTATATTGAATCACAGAAGACCCAGAATTGCCAAAGCAATACCGAAGAAAAAGAATGAAGCAGGAGGAATAATCTTCCTAGACTTCAGACAATACTACAGAGCTACTGTAATCAAAACAGCATGGTATTGGTACAAAAACAGACATGTGGACCAATGGAACAGAATAGAGAGCCCAGAAATGAACCCACAGACTTTTGGTGAATTAATCTTTGACAAAGGAGGCAAGAAATACAGAGTCGAGTAAAGACAGTCTCTTCAGCAAATGGTGTTGGGAAAACTGGACAGCTGCATGTAAATCAATGAAGTTAAAATACTCCCTCATACTGTACACAAAGATAAATTCAAAATGGCTTTAAGATTTAAACATAAGACAAGACACTATAAACCTCTTAGAAGAAAACATAGGCAAAACATGATCTGACATATATCTCAGTGATTTTCTCCTAGGGCAGTCTACCCCAGCAATAAAAATAAAAGAAAAAAATTAAATGGGACCTTAATTAATTAAATTTATAAGCTTTGCATAGCAAAGGAAATCATTAGCAAAACAAAAAAACAACCTATGGAATGGGAGAAAATATTTGCAAAAGATGATACTGACAAGGGCTTAATTTCCAGAATATATAAACAGCTCATACAGCTTAATAAGAAAAGAAACAAACAACCCAATTTAAAAAAGGGCAGAAGACCTAAACAAGCAATTCTCCAAGGAAGACATACAGATGGCCAACAGGCACATGAAAAAGTGCTCAATATTGCTAATTATCAGAGAAATGCAAATCAAAACTACAGTAAAGTATCACCTCACACCAGTCAGAATGGCCATCATTCAAAATTCCACAAATGACAAATGCTGGAGAGGCTGTGGAGAAAAGGGAACTGTCCTACACTGCTGGTGGGAATGCAGTTTGGTGCAGCCACAGTGGAAAACAGTATGGAGATTCCTCAAAAGACTAAAACTGGACTTACCATATGATCCAGTAATCCCACTCCTGGGTATACATCCAGAGGGAACCTTAATTCAAAAAGATACATGCACCTCAGTGTTCACAGCAGCACTATTTACAATAGCCAAGACATGGAAGCAACCTAAATGTCTGTCGACAAATGAGTGATAAAGAAGATGTGGTATATTTATACAATGGAATACTACTCAGCCATAAAACAGAATAATATAATGCCATTTGCAGCAACATGGATGGACCTGGAGATCATCATTGTAAGCCAAGTAAGCCAGAAAAAGAGAAAAATACCATATGATACCACTTATATGTGGAATCTTGAAGAAAGACAAACAAACTTGTTTACAAAACACAGACTCAAAGACATAAAAAACAAACTTATGGTTACCAGGGGAGGAGGGAGTGGGAAGGGATAAATTGGGAGCTTGAGATTTGCAGATACTAACTACTATGTGTAAAATAGATAAACAACAAGTTCATACTGTACAGCACACGGAACTCTATTCAATACCTTGTAGTAATCTATAATGAAAAAAATATGAACAGGAATCTATGTATGTACGTGTATGACTGAAACATGATGCTGGACACCAGAAAGTGACACAACATGGTAAACTGACTATACTTCGATGGAATATATATAATATATAAATAAATTGCTGGTCTTCCCTTTGATGCCTGTGAGAGAACGGTTTACCTTTCAGAAGATCTGAGCTGTCAGTAGTGTCCAGCACAGCTGATTCACACTTCCCTCTGCTTTTAGTCAACGCTTTCTCCTCTGCTTGGAATTTCCATTTCTTCCTTCATCTCCCCTCTCTTCTAATTGCCTCGCTTTCCCTCACGTTGTCTCAGTCTTCCTTTCTGCCTAAAGGCCGTCTCTAGTCCCACCATCACAGGTAAGGGCTCCCCTTCAGGGCTCCTGGGACACTTTTGTGCGAAACGACCATTGTTTCATCCTGCTCTCTTGTAACGAGTGATCATGTTGGCCAGCTTTCTTAAAACGGAGGTGCTGGTGTATCTGTGTACAACTTTGCTCAGAGTGAAGGCTGGTTCATCGTAAGCACTCAGTAAATATTCTTTGAATTTTATTGGCTTGAATCAGTACGTGGAATCTGTTAAAGCTGTGATACAAGTTGAAAATATTAATATTCTCAAGGAGTATTTGAAAAAACCATAGGTGGATGATTTATAACAACTTATGAGAAGTGAATAAAGTCACATTTATTTATTTAGATACTATTTTCATGAAGAACATTGCTCTCCACCAAACGTCTCTGCCATCAGTTGTTTGGAACACTTAGTTAGATAAACCTTTCTCATTTTGGTATTTCTTAAGTCTCTTGTACACTGGTGCTCCTTTATTTTCTCGCTCCTAACTTCTCATTCATGAGCCCAAACCAGTACTATTCAAACAAAACTACCTGGGATTAAACAAAGCTTTGATTCTCTACAAAATGAACTTTTGCTGTGTTATCATTTTATTGGGTCAGAAATTAATCTTGCTCTGACAACTTTCAGTAGTGCCTCCATAATTCGAAATATGCATCCAACAAAAGGTGAAACTTACAAAATGTTTATTACTCAAAGGATTTTTACTTTTAGTACAAACATGACTCATTTCCTTGGGCTTCGGGGATATTCCTTTTTTTTTGTTTGTTTAAAGAAATTGAAGGTTTGTGACAACACTGTGTCAAGCAAGTCTCCTGTGCCATTTAGCTAAGAGTGTTTGCTCACTTTCTGTCTGTGTCACATTTCAGTGCTTTTTGCGACGTTTAAAACTTTCTCAGTATTATTATATTTGTTACGGTGCTCTTTGATGTTACTAGGCTAATTGGTTTTGGGCTGTAAGAAACACTGCCTATATAAGACAGTGAACTTAATTAATCAATGTTGTGTGTGTTCTGACTGCTTCACAGGCTGGCCCTTCCCCATCTCTCTCCCTCCCCTCGGACCTCCCTATTCCCTAGGACACAACAATATTGAAATTAGGCCAATTAATAACCCTACAATAGCCTCCAAGTGTTCAAATGAAAGGAAGGGTCACAGATTTCTCACTTTAAATCAAAAGCTAGCAATGATTAAGCTCAGTGAGGAAGGCATGTCGAAAGCCAAAAAAGGCAGAAAGCTAAGCCTTTTGTACCAAATGTTAGCCAAGCTGTGAAGGCGAAGGAAAAGTTCTTGAAGGAAATTCAATGTGCTGCTCCAGTGAACATACAAATGATAAGAAATCAAAGCAAGCTCATTGCCGATATGGAGAAAGTTTGAATGGTCTGGATAGAAGATCAAATCAAACACAGGATCTCCTTATTAAGCCAAAGCCCAATCCAGAGCAAAGCTCTAACTCCCTTCAATTCTGTGAAGGCTGAGAGAGGTGAGGAAGCTGCGGAAGGAAAGTCTGAAGCCAGGAGAGGCTGGTTCATGAGGTTTAAGGAAAGAAGCCGCCTCCACCACATACAGTGCAAGGCGGAGCAGCAGGTGCTGATGTAGGAGCCGCAGCAAGTTGTCCAGAAGATGCAGCTCAGATCACTCATGAGGATGGCTCCGCTAAACAAGAGATTTTCAATGTAGATGAAACGTCCTTCTACGGGAAGATGTCATTTAGGACTTTCATGGCTAGAGAGGAGATGTCAATGTCTGGCTTCATAGCTTCACAGGGCAGGCTGACCTCTTGTTAGGGACTAATGCAGCTGGTTGAAGCCAGTGTTCATTTACCATCCCAGAAATCCTAGGTCCTTTAAGAACTCTGCTAAATCCTCTCTGCTTACGCTCTGTAAATAGAACAGCAAAACCTGATGACATCACCCCTGTTTGCAAGATGATTTACTGAATATTTTTAGCTCACTGTTGAGGCATACTGTTCAGAAAAAAATTTTTTTTCAAAATATTACTGCTCATTGACAATGCACCTGGTCATCCAAGAGCTCTAATGGAGACGGACAAGGAGATTCATGTTGTTTTCATGCCTGTAACACAATATCCATTCTGTAGCCCATGGATCAAGGGGTAATTTTGACTTTCAGGTCTCATTTAAGAAACACATTTTGTAAGGCTATGGCTGCCCCAGATGATGATTCCTCTGATGGTTCTGGGCAAAGTGAATTGAAAACCTCAGGAAAGGATTCACTATTCTAGATGCCATGAAAAACATTTATGATTTATAGGAGGAGGTCAAAATACCAACACTCATGGAGTTGGGAAGAAGATGATCCCAATCCTCACGGATGACTTGGAGAAGTTCAAGACTTCAGTGAAGGCAGTAACTGCAGATGTGGTGGAAACAGCAAGAGAACTAGAATTTCAAGTGCAGCCTGAAGATGTGACCCAGTTGCTGTAATCTCATGACAAACTTTGAGCAGATGAAGAGTTGCTTCTTTTAGATGAGTAAAAAATGTGGTTTCTCGAGATGGCATCTACTCATGTGAAGATGCTGTGAAAACTGTTGAAATGACAACAAAGGGCTATTGCATAAAATTGGTTGATAAAGCAGTGGCAGGGTTTGAGAGGATGGGCTCCAGTTCTGAAAGATTTTCTACCGTGGGTAAAATGCTATCAGACAGCATTGCTGCGGGAAATTGTTCATGAAAGGAAGAGTCAACTGATACAGAAAACTTCATGGTTTTCTTAATTTAAGAAACTGCCGCTGCCACCCCAACTTTCAGCAACCACCACCCTGATCAGTCAGAGCCATCAACGTCGATGCAAGACTCTCCTCCATCAGCAAAAATATTAAGATGTGCTGAAGGCTCAGGTGATGTTTAGCATTTTTTAGTAATAATGTATTTTTAATTAAAGTATGTACATTTTTTAGACCTAAGGCTGCTGCACACTTAATAGTCTATAATATAGTGTAAACATAACTTTGAGGTGCATTGGAAAACCACAAAAAATCATGTAACTTGCTTTATTGCAATATTTGCTTTATTACAGCGGTCTGGAACAGAACCTCCAAAATCTCTGAGCTTACTAAACCTGTACTGATTTGCACAGCAAACCTCAGGTTGCCTTCTTTCTTAGTAAAAATTCTTTCTGAGGCATTTTTAGAATTTCAGAATGCATTGCATTTGCAAAATTTTCAGAATGCTTCCATTTCATTTCTATTCATTTCAGATGACCCACTTAACTGATGTTGGAAAACTTCAATTTATATTACCTTCAATCCAATTAGTCTATATTTATTGAGTAAGGCAAAGGTAATTATGATATGGTCTTGTTTTTATGAAATATCTACTCTAGAGAGAAAGACGTTTATTCGTTGACCTATTTACCTGACTGTTCTATTCCATCCATTATGAAACAAACCAACAAACTTTGTAATCCAGAAGATCCAAGTATCTATTTTGAGTTCCATTCCCAAAGCTGAGTTAATCTTACCATTAGATGTTTGAACAGAAAGATTATTCTCTGGAATTCCAAAAACTCCTGGGAGCAGCCATCCAGACCTCACCTCGTGGTTTGGACAACGTCCTTAGTCTGTCTCCTTACTGCCAATGTCTCCCATTTGTCCCCTGTAGATAAGAGCTTCTGGAATTTTAGCTTGGGTACCGGTGAATAGAAGCTGTCAGAAGCCGTCCTGAAATGCAGCCTTTCCCCCTCTTCCTGGTCCTCATTATCTGCACTTCCCACATCCACGCCCTGGCATCTGTGGCCCAATTCTGAAGCAGGTCTCTGCTTCCCGTGAAGTTTAGAAGCTGAAGGAGTATCACCTACAATTTTCCTAATATCCCTGGCATCACCTCTTCACCCAAGAGCTTTTGAGAGCTTATTATTTAAGAAGAGTGTACAACTCTGTATTTATTTTCAACCTTTTATCTGCTCTTCCAGTTTTGTTTTTTTTCTTGATTTTGTTCAAGGTTGTAACTCTAAATTATTTTCTGCCTCAAGGAGCTCTTTAAGATAAAGATCAAAGGCAAATATGAAAAAGCCTAGTATTGAACTGCCTCTTCAGTAGGGAACACAAAGTATATGTAACATCATATACATGGAAATGATTAATTACATTTAAGTTGAAAAGTGGAAAATCCCTTGTCAGTGAAAAACTGCACTTGCCTATTCAGTTCCTAGGGGTCCCATGGAGATTATTAATCAGAGCAAGGTATCTTCTGCATTTCTTAAAAAATACACAGAACTCTCAACACGAACTGTTTCTGTAAAAAATGAGGCTCAATGGCTTTGCTTCATTATCTGAAAGCGACTATTCATATCTAAGTTTGCTTGGATCAAAGATGAACGCTGCATTATTTTGAGAAATACGGTGTCTCAGTGAAAAGGTTCTCGGAGTCTAGAAGTCAAGACTAACTCTAGTAGATCTGCAACATATCTATCTGCCTCGGGACAGTTGCATCCTCAAAAGAGGGTGTGGACATCCTGTCACATTTCAAAATCCCAACATCAGGAAAGTTGGAAAAGACCCAAAGTAGAGTTATTTTACATTCAGGAACTTGAGATAAAGAGACACTCAAGAATACATGTACTATGTTTTATTTCATATGTAAACCTAGGAAAGGATGAAGGGTTCTTATATTAGACATGTCAATGTCTCCTGTCTTCCCATAGTCTCTTTCAAGGGATTCACAAACTGTTACAGATGAATTTATATTGATCTGCAAGAGAACTGAAAGCAACAGCAATTTTAATTCAGGGCACAGCTTAAATTTATGAGAAGTGTTGCCAAATGCAAGGGAAAATGCTATCAAGTTCCTCGTCTGGTTTTGTTCTTTCTCTAATTAAATGCCAGTCAGATTTGGGGAAAAATAATTCCTAAAATACAGTGGTCCTTCGTCTTGCTACATTTCTCTTTTAGATTGAATTTTCCTTTGTATTTAAGTACGGATAGGACTGTTTAAATCATTACAGCTCAGGGAAAGACAAATAAGGTGTGTTTGTTCAGTTAGCCTCTGAAAATTACTTTGAAATGTTCAAGAAACAGAGAAATAAAATCAATTTTCAATCCAATCAAAGTAAAAGAAATATAACCTAATATAGAACATAGGGAAATTTAAATTATTTAGCCGAAGATTGCAAACAAAGAGAGAAACATTTATTTAATGCCTTGCCGTGATTACTTGAATGCCACCATTAATGTCTATGCTTACTCTTGGTAAAAGAGGAATGCTGTATTATTTTGGAAAATTCACTTTCTAAAGGACCTTTTTGGGACATGCTTATGATGGATTTTTATTTTCTGATATATGTATGTAAGTAATCTATGTACGTAAAACATGTGTATACATTTGATGCACACACACACACACGGAAGAAGTGAAGCCCACAGTGTCCACAAAAAATACGAACATGTCCTGCTAGGTGTAGACATCTGAATATATTTACTGGTAAAAGGAATTTCTACCAAAATCTATGATTTATCAGCCTATGAATGTATGGCAGATGCCTAAAAGTAAATTCAGTGCCCTTAATATTCATAATTTGATGTTTTAAAAATTTGACTTCTGGGTGGGGGAGGGTAGAGCTCAGTGGTAGAGCGTGTGCTCAGCCTGCACGAGGTCCTGGGTTCCATCCTCAGCTCCTCCATTTAAATAAATAAATGAATAAATAAACAAACAAAATAATAAATAAGCAAATAAACCTAATTACCTCTCCCTGAAATACAAACGAATAAATAAATAAAATTTTTTAAAATTTGATTTTTTTTAAATTGATTGGTTGGTTACACCGTGTCAGTTTCTGGTGTACAGCATCATGTCCCAGTCATGCATGTATATACATATGTTCATTTTCATATTCTTTCTCAGTAAAGGTTATTACAAGATACTGAATATAGTTCCCTATATAAATTTCAAAAACTTTGATTTCTGAGGAAGAGGTTTCACACACAAAGGTTTAGGTTAATTTCATCCCCTCTGTCTTACTACAGCATCTGCATGTTTAAAGTTTGGTTTTATTTTTGCCTGAAACCCCATTTGTGATACTTTAAATGTTTTCTTTTAACTTTGTGTTATTTTTCCCATGAAATTTATGCACAATTACTAAGTGATATTGATATGTTTTAGACTCTGTTAGAATATGCATTTACACTCAGACTTGAGGCAGGTTAGCTGGTGTTCAGCTAATTTTCACCTTGGTTGTTTCAGACGCTTTCAAACGCCCCACTACCCTGTGAAATGAGAGAACAGATTTTACTTTAGCATTCTGTCCTTAGCTTGCCCCCATTGTCCTCAGAATCATAGTGATATCATGGCTTTTGAGAGGTCCTGACTTCTAGGGGGCTGCTCTCAAATGTTCCCATTCATCCACTGCTTCTCCTCTGGCTTTTTTTGTCTTTAAAATTGCACAAATCTCCATTCAGATAAAAAAATATATCTTTGCTTGATTCAAAGATGGTTTACTCTATTTTTCTTTTTATCTCAAACTTCTAGAAAGAATAATCTACAAACTCAGACAGCCTTTACCATCCCCTCCTTGACCTTTTCTAATGTTAATTTTGTGCATGGCCCGGAATCCAAATTGCTTTCTCGCCAGTTTTAGAGTTTTTGACTCAATTTTCATTATCCTAACTTCTCTGACTTCTGAGACAATATACTTTCATGGTTCTGTTTCTATCCTTATGGCAGAAACTTCTACATTAATTGTTTATCTGACCGTCTTCAATATTAAATGTAAGCTGACATTTGGTATTCTCCGAAGGTTAATTTTTAGACCCCTACATTTTATAAGTTTTCTCCCCTGGAGAATTCAATCATTATCTTGGAATGAATACAATTTTTTTTCCCCAAACTTTTTTTCCTATACTGTTTTATCTGCCAGAATTACCATTATTTGGGATATACTTTGCTTGGAAAAATCTAAGATTATCAAGTTAAAAAATCTATGTAAAACAATGAGACAATGTGGTGAGATGTGTAGTGACAAGGATGATGGGTCGTTTACAGGAGCAACAACAGATTTCTGGGAAAGAAATAGAAAGCTAAATAGCTAAATAGCAACTTCACCTTTATATTCAAATAAATTCCAGAAGGATCAAAGATTGAATGTAATAATGAATCCGTGACTTCTAAAAGCAAATCTAGATAAATGTATTTGTGACCTTACAATGATGAGAAACAAAA